>NC_141687.1:1560042616-1562850116 GCF_964263255.1 Lissotriton vulgaris
GTTTGTTTTTCTGTTTTCTTGTGCCTCGGTTCTACCGAGACACAAGATGGCTGCCAACACTTCCTGGTTTGGAGTGTTGACAGCCAATTAGCATACAGCTCGTGCTTGGTAGGGTGCGCGGATCCTGCGCAGCCATAGATATATATGTGATTTTGATTTTGATTTTCTCAGAAACTACTGAACAGATTTACACCATTTAACCAAAAGGCACAACCCTGAACCAAGGGCTACCTTTTTGCCAAATCTGGTGTAATTCCGTTCAGCAGTTCGGGCTGTAGCTGCGATTAAAGGTTTCTATGGAAATTGCATGGGGAAAACATGTTTTGGGACCAATTTCTTTTTCTCAGCCCCCGCTTGATGAATTCGCAGTCCACTCCTATCCTTTCAGGATAGGAGCGGACCGGAGTTGGCCATAAGTATTAGTATTGAGAATTTTGCGAAGATTCATCGACGGGAGCCAAAGTTATTCCAAATAGAATGTTGCAGCTTTCCTAGGGATAATAGGTCCTAACTATAACTACCTACTGGCGACCGCCAGTAGGTAATATATATATATATATATAAACGCAATCTTCAAACCTCCACACACGAGCGGCGAAAGAAGAGGCAGACCCCACGTTGTCCAGGCAAGTTATTTATTTCGTGCCTTTCAAAAAATGTAACGTTTCGAGTACAGATGTACTCTTGTTCACACACCACATTTTTGTTACTGGGATACTTTTATAATTGCAGTTCTGACCCCTCCTATGGGCCACACCTACCACACGTGCAACACAAAGTTCAACCTCCAGCCTGATTAAAACAATTTAAAGGCACAGTATACATTGACAAAATGAAAAGTGTGTTGGCAACATATATATGATAATAACGTATTCAACAAAATTTGTGTATGTTTGGAAATTTGGGCACAAAAGGTGTAAAGTGCATTATTAATTGTACAAATACGATGAAATGTGCAACATTACTGCTTGAATGCAAATGGAGTAGAATTTCAAATAAACTTATTGATATAAACATAACATAACTGCTTGAATGCATTTGATGTAAAGGTATCAATAAACGTTTTGAAATAGCGTGCACAATCCATAATCAAATCTGGGTTGAAGTACACCCAACAAAAAAAGAACATACCTAAATTGTTTACGTAGAGCAATGTATGTGGATCTTATTTGTTGCATATAAACACAGTGCCATTAATAAGTTGAAACAGAACTTTAGCTAAACTTTGTGAGAAAACCAAAACAATATCACATTAGAAAGCACCTAAGTGTTAGACCATGTAATTGAGCTACAGTCCTATATACTTATTTAAAATTTATACATTATAAACTTTATACTACATAAATATTAAGGACTATTTACAAAAAACGATGTTTTTGATATGTGCAAAACATAAATTTAAGTGCTCAAATTTATTCACAGTGCAAAAGAACCACCTAAAGGAAATAATTTTTTTGAACCAGTGATCTATTTAAAAGACTGCCATGCTCAGAGCCCTGGCCGGCCAGGTCAGAAACAGAAAAACGGACTGCAGATCACCTAAAATAGGTGCAATACCAAAATTTATATACAATATAAGATATATAAGAATGATATTATTATGCTGTGGTGGTATATAAGCTAGAGAGAATTGTTAGATGCAGATTACAGGTGATAGATTGGTGTTTTTACAGAAAGTTATACATGTCCTCTGTCGCATTCAACCCATTGGGCTGTTTGCTGTCGAGCCTGATTATATATCGCGTTTCCAGTCGGCGTAATAGTTTGTCACGATCGCCACCGCGTCTAAGAGGAGCAACAGCATCGATGACATAATATGATAGGCATGACAGATCCCTGTTGTGCCTGCTGTTGAAATGGCGCGCCACTGGATAAGCACTGTCGTGATTAACAATAGCACGAAGGTGCTGCAGTATTCTAACATGCTCCTGGGCACCAGTGCTGCCCACATAGCGCAGACCACAGGTGCATGTTAAGACGTAAATAGCAAACTCCGTTCGGTAGTTGTAGTTGCCAAAAATTGGAACTTCACTGTCAGAGAACGGAGTGAGGTAATGGGTCATGTTCTGTCCAAATTTGCAGGCTCGGCAAGAGGAACATTTGTGAAAGCCTTTCCTTCCCAACCATTGATTAACTGCGGGTAATTCAGGACTGGATCTAACCAGTTTGCTGTGCATACTGTATGCACGCCTGAAAGTTATCACAGGTCTGTCTGAAATGATGTCCCGTAGAACACCATCAGTTTTCAAAACGGCCCAGTGTTTGGTCATTATGGATTTAATCTGACGGTGTTGCCTGCTGTAAGTAGTTATTAATCTGGATGTGTCAGCATTGGTGTCATTCTCAGGGAGGTTCGGTGTAAGCAAAGAGATTCTTGATCTCTCACGGCTCTTTTGCAAAGCTTGGGCCAGACAATCATTGTTGTAACCTCTTGCTTGAAGTCTGGCTACCATTGCCACAGCACCCTCCTCAAACTTTTCCAGTGTGTTGCAAATTCTTTTTAAGCGCAACAATTCACCGAAAGGGATACTGCTGATTACATGCTTAGGGTGACCACTGCTGGCATGTAATATACTGTATATATATATATATATATATATATATATATCCAAAGGCAATGGCGGTTCATCTGGAGCGCTCTTCGGCGGGTGCGTGCGTGGGACCAACCACAGGTCCGATAAATCTTTTATAGCAAAAAGGAAAATGCCGCACTCAGGAACTGTAGTAATTTTGTTTATTCGGCAAACTCCACAGCAAGATTAGTCTGCCACACCAACGCGTTTCGGGCACACGCCCTTTCTCACGGTGGGCGGCACTACTTTTTTCTTTGTTTAAAAAGGCTTTGCATCACAGCCCAGTCCCTCAGGATTTCTGTGAATCGTAGTTCATATATGCATGTATAGCACAGTACACCTTTTGTGACAGTTATGAGTCATCATTTCAAGAATACATTTTCTGATACGTTTCTTTGTATTGTTTTTGCACTGATAATGCGATTGTATGCATCATTAATTGCAATTGTATTTTATCTTCATGGTATAGTACCTAATGCAATCGCACACTGTGCTATACATGCATATATGAACTACGAGTCCCAGAAATCCTGAGGGACTGGGCTGTGATGCAAAGCCTTTTTAAACAAAGAAAAAAGTAGTGCCGCCCACCGTGAGAAAGGGCGTGTGCCCGAAACACGTCGGTGTGGCAGACTAATCTTGCTGTGGAGTTTGCCGAATAAACAAAATTACTACAGTTCCTGAGTGCGGCGTTTTCCTTTTTGCTATAAAAAAAATAAAAATATATATATATACTGAAAACGAAATGATGGAGAAAACTGAAAACGAAATGATGGAGAAGAAAACAGTGATTAATCTGTCAGATCGGGTTCTGACCAACGATGAGGTAGAGTTATTATCTTTGGGCTTAACATTTTGTCCGTCTAAGATTTTTAATTTCACTCAGAGTAAGATTGATTTATTTTTCTTTACTAGAAAACTAAAAATAAGGAAATGGTATGCCACTAAAACAGGTAAAGAAACTACTTCTAGCACAGACCAGCCACATCATTTAAGTATTTCAGAGGTCAATCTGGCACACTCTCTCAACGTACTAAGTGGGGAATGGGATGAGAGTCATGACCCTTACCAGGATTTGATTGCAGACAATGTATCGTTAGGATTGAGTTCCAACACTAATTTCAAGCTGAAATCTATATTCATACCACAGATTCGGAATGAGGTTTTTGAAAGATGCATGACTAAGGAATTATCTAAGATTGAGAATAAGAAATACCACCAAAAATGGAGGAATGTCACTCAATTACAATTAAAATCGCTGGACAATCTAAGAAAAGATCATAACATTGTAATTAAAAACAGTGACAAAGGTGGAAACATAGTAGTGCAATCTAGGGAGAATTACATAACAGAAGGCATGAGACAATTGTTGGATACAAACAGTTACTGCAGGAGCAATCGTATGGAATACGAGAATTCGATCAAATTGTTCCATACTCAACTTTTAGATTGGAGAACTAAAGGCTTATTGGAGGAGGAGGAATATAGATTTTTATTTTGTAAATTTCCTAAACTACCAGCTCTGTACCTCCTCCCCAAAATACATAAGATTTTAACGAATCCACCCGGGAGACCGATTGTCTCCTCCAATGGCAGCTGTTTCGAATGTACCTCCCAATATGTAGACTATTTTTTGCAGACCTATGTTCAACAATTACCATCTTATGTTAAAGATTCAGGAGATTTCTTAAAAAAGACCGAGACTCTGAAGTGGGAGGAAAACTATTCTCTTCTCTCACTAGACCTGACAAGTCTTTTCACTTCAATTCCTCACCAATTAGGATTAGATGCATGCATGCATTTCCTGTCTAAAAGATCTGTATCGTATTTACACCATACCAAAATGTTAATTGTTATGATGGAACTGTGTCTCAAACAAAACTATTTTTTATTCGACAATAAAATCTACAGGCAGACCCTCGGTACCTCTATGGGGACTTGCTTTGCGCCGAGCTTCGCGGGTCTCTATATGGGGTACTGGGAGGAAATGGTGACATACAGGTCCGCTATGTACCGCACACATGTTATCAAATGGATGCGGTACATAGACGACGTGTTCGTAGTATGGAAGGGAACAGAAGAAGAAGCAGCTAGTTTTGTGGGAGAACTCAATCACAACGATTTCAACTTAAACTTTACTAGTAATTGGTCCAAAGACAGTCTAGAATTTCTAGATCTAAGTATCACAGTGGAGAATAGGAAATTCCAAACACGCCTATTCAGAAAACAAACCGCAGGGAATAGCATTCTCCATGCGCGCAATTGTCATCCCAACTCCTTAATCAGGAGTATTCCAATGGGAGAACTTTTAAGAGCAAAGCGCAACTGTAGTTCCAGAGAAGCGTAAGAACTTGAACAAAATACCATGATCACGAGATTTTCTGAGCGGGGTTACTCCCTTAGGATCATCTCCAGTGCACTAAAAGCGGTAGAACAACGTTCAAGAGAATCGTTGTTAGAACAGACAAGGAGTGAGCCATCTAAAGAAAATGACAACAAGACAAGGTTCATTACCACTTACAGTAGCCAAGCAGGCATGCTTAAAAAGAGCCTTAATAAATTTTGGCCTCTACTGTTGAATGACTCAGATTTAACTGATTATGTCAATGACTCACCCCAAATCTCATTTAGGAGAGCCAGATCGCTTAAAGATCAGTTATGCAGGGCAGTCATCCCCAATAAACCTAAAACTACAGGGGTGGAAGGCTTTTTTACCTGCAGAAACTGTAAAGCCTGTAAGAATAGCCGCAATTTAAAAAGAGTACGATTGTCACCCACGTCCGAAATTTTTGTCATAAAAGAACACACTTCCTGTACCAGTGACCATGCGGTCTATGCGCTTTTCTGTCCGTGCAATAAAGCCTATATAGGCAGCACAATCAAACCAGCCAAACTCAGAGTGCTGGAGCACTTACGTGCTATCACAAATATGGATAAATCTTATCCCATAGCACGTCTCTTTCAAAGTCACCACAATCTAAATTTGAACTTATTGAGCTTTTGTGTACTTTGCACTGTGAAATATGATGTGAGAGGTGGAAATCGAGTACAGAATTTACGCAGAGCAGAGTCAAGAATGATTATTCAATACAAAACCATGGTCCCTGAGGGACACAACTATAATGAAGAGATGGAAGTGCATCTAGGATAATATAATCATCAGGTTTTATTGAGCCCTTTACAGCTTCTGTCCGGTGAGAGCTCTTTGGGATGTTATAAGAAATTCATAAATAATGTAAAAAATATGTATTGCCCTAAACTGTTTTTAACTTCTACTTGTCTTTTTACATGAGTTGTGAAAAGTTAGGTATGTGTTTATTTTTTTAATTATTGTATCACTGGTCATTTATGAATGTTTTTTCCTTTTTTCTAGGAATGGCTTGAATGAATCCTTTTTTATATGTCTGGGAGAAACAAATAATACTTGTGAATGTTTAAAAAGAATAATTCAGAGACTAAGACAGCACGTACGATTATACAGCCCACAGAGGATGAATGGTGAACTCAACATGTAAATCTAATTGCACACGCCCACTTGGGCTATGATTGTTATCTACTCGCGTATTGATTGACTGTGTGCATCAAGAAGTGATTTGCCCACTAGGGCAGGAACAGTGCCGAAAATGAGTATTACTATTACAGCTGATATTCTGAATTCACTATCACATACAGTCTGCCATTTAAGACCTGTGATAGTTTGTAAAATACCATGCAGCTAATGTGTTTTACATTTTCTAATATAGTGTATTAGACATAACTCCCACAAGTACATTTAACATGACCTACATATGCCGCTCCTAACATTATTATTATGATTTTCGCGTCTGTGAACGCGACAGTATTTTCTTTATGTTTATTTTTGTTTTGAGCACACCACGTGATTGACACTATAACTGTTTGTACGAATCACCTTTCCAACCACTCGTGACTAAGGGGAGGAGCCTCGAAACGCGTCGAGAGACATTGTTTCTGTTTGTCATGGCTGAATAAACAACTAAAGAACACGCAAATTGGTGTCCGTACTTTGCACTGTCGTTTGACCAATAGACGTGAGTGTGAACTGTTTGAATATATATATATATATATATATATATATATATATATATATATATATATATATATATATATATATATATATATTCACTGAAAAAACCATAGGTTATAGACCATATATAGTTAGGAATTTGCATTTCCAAAACCTTGAAAATTCACTGAAAAAACCATAGGTTAGAGACCATATATAGTTAGCTGGACATTTTATTGATATAATACCAATGAAATTCCATGTATAGTTAGTTGCACTAACTATATATCGCGCACCCGCAATCCACTGCTGATGATGTCACATATTACATCATTCATGACATGGTCAGTGACATCACTGATGACATCACTGATTACAACTCAAATGACATCACTGATGACATTATCCAATGACTGTATGTTTCTGTAAAGTTAAAATATGTCTTACGTATTGAAGAATGAGTGGATGTATAAGTGTCTGGATGAAGAATTTAGTAGGTGCATGACTGACTGTATGAGAGAGTGATTAAATGTGTCTCACTGAGTGCATGGGTTAGTGACTAAACTGTCTTAATTTGTGCATCATTATGTCTGTTGTTCTGTAAACTGCTGAATGTGTTAATCAGTAGCTATATGAGTAACTATATGGGATATTCATTGGTTGCCCAAGTATTTGTATGGGAGACTGAGTATGTGCATGAGTGGCTGGGAGGTGTATGACTCTGTGCATAGATGTGTGAGCAGTTGATTCACTAGATGTATGGGTTCAAAGGTGCATGTGGAAACAGCTGCATGGGCGGTTGACTGTGTGCATGAGTGTATTGGTGAGTGAATGGATATCTCAGTGCAACATGTCAAAGTAAGTACATATGTAAAACACAGTGCATGTGAGAGTTGACATATAGAACCGTGCATAAGAGCCAGTGAATGTGTGAGTGGCTGTATGGATCATTGTGAACTTGTATTAGGGATTGTATAGGAGATTAAATATGTGTTAGAATATGTTTGAATTAGTAAGGTGTGTATAACTGTATAATTGAGGAAATGGAGGTGTGATTGATTTTTTGCATGACTGAGTAGATGTATGAGTAACTCCATGGATGAGTGACAGTCTGTGAGTGTCTGTTTACACTGATTGTATCTAAGGTTATATTAGAGTCTGAAGAGGTTCATCGTATTATCACATGAATGATATTATCAGTGATGTTGTCAGTGATGCCATTTGAGTTGTCATCAGTGATGTCATCAGTGATGTCACTGACCATGTCATGAATGATGTAATATGTGACATCATCAGCAGTGGATTGCGGGTGCGCGATATATAGTTAGTGCAACTAACTATATATGGAATTTCATTGGTTTTATATCAATAAAATGTCCAGCTAACTATATATGGTCTCTAACCTATGGTTTTTTCAGTGAATTTTCAAGGTTTTATAAATGCAAATTCCTAACAATATATGGTCTATAACCTATGGTTTTTTCAGTGAATTTCATTGGTTTTTTAAAAGCTAATATCTATAGCTGTAAAATATATTCTTTATTACGTGACGTATCACGTAGCCACGTGAGACGCCTCATGACGCGTTGCATAACCGTGACGTATCGGCTCTGCAGCGCAAACAAAACCCGTAACGTAAGCGCGCCGGAGCACGCTTACAGATATATATATTTTTTTTAACCTTAATTAGACAAAATCCACACGTGCACATATCTTGAGGCCTTGCAAAGGCACATCAAACAAACAGTCCCTACAATTTTGCCAAGTTTGGTGGAAATCTATTCCTTTAAATTTTATTTTACTGTTTCTCTTGGTTTTCCCCTTATTACGCTTACCGGAACGCTACCCGGTACGCAAACCGGACGCTCCAAAAACACAAGATGGCGGACTCCCGTTACTCTGCCGGTTAGCTGCCCAGTTCGCGTACCGGGAAGCGCCTCTACCGCGAAAAATCGCAATTTTTTTTTCTTTTGCCCCGCGGGGAACTTTAATAGCCCCCTCATCAATCCTAGGGGGTCAGGAGGGGTCTACCTTACCCCTTTCCTTCATTTACACCTTTTTTTTCCACCTCTTGTCTCTCGATCCTACCGAGAGACAAGATGGCGGCCGCTCCGGACTGTTTACAATGTTGACAGCCAATCAGCTTCTCCTCAGACTCCCGTTACGCTGCTGGTTATCTGCCCAGTTAGCTGCCCGGTTCGCGTACCGGGACGCGCCTCTACGGCGAAAAATCGCAAAATTTTTATTTTTTATTTTTTGCCCCGCGGGGCACTTTAATATCCCCCTCATCAATCCTAGGGGGTCAGGAGGGGTCTACCTTGCCCCCTTTCCTTCATTTCCCCCTTCGTTTTTCACCACCTCTTGTCTCTCGATCCTACCGAGAGACAAGATGGCAGCCGCTCCGGACTGTTTACAATGTTGACAGCCAATCAGCTTCTCCTCAGACTCCCGTTACGCTGCCGGTTAGCTGCCCGGTTAGCTGCCCGGTTCGCGTACCGGGACGCGTCTCTACGGCGAAAAATCGCAAAACTACCGAGAGACAAGATGGCGGCTGCTGCGGACTGTTTAGAATGTTGACAGACACCAGAGAGCCAATCAGCTTCGCTTCGCAAAGTTCCGTTACGCGAAAAGTACGCGAACCGGAGCGCTACCCGGGACGCTGTCACAGATATATCTGTTTTTTAAAACGTTAATTTCTCAAAATCCACTAGAGCACATATATTGAGACCTAGCAAAGGCACATCGGGCTAACAGTCCCTACAATTTTGCCAAGTTTCATGCAAATCCATTCAGCCGTTCGAGCTAAAAGTGAGGCCAACCGCCCTATGGAAAAATGAATGGGAAAAACGCGTTTTGGGACCCCCCTTTTTTCTCGGCCCCCCCTTGACGAAGCCCCCCAAATTTTCAGGGGCTGCTCAGAAACAAAATGTGCCATTTTCCTAAAAATTTCAGCCGATTCCGTCCACAAACGCCAAAGTTATTAGACATAGAATTTTCAAAAGTCCCATAGAGAAAAAATCCTAACTATATATACCTACTGGCGACCGCCAGTAGGTAATATATATATATATATATATATATATATATATATATATATATATATATATATATATATATATATATATATATATATATATATATATATATATATATATATATGCAAAGTCCTGCAATGTGGCTCCCCACACGTCCCTCAGGTACAGATCTTCTCAACACCAGATGGTTATATATAAATATTACCTACTGGCGGTCGCCAGTAGGTATATATAGTTAGGTCCTAGTTACCATAGGAAATTCTGAACATTCTATTGGGAATAACTTTAGCGCCGATTGAGGGATCGGCCTGTAATTTTCCTTAAATTTGCATCGCTGCGTGAAAGTTTCGGGGGGATTCGTCAAGCGGGGGCCGAGAAAAAAGAGGGGTCCCAAAACGTGTTTTCCCCATGTTAATTTCCATAGGGACATTCTGACAAGGCTACAGCTCGAACGACTGAACGGAATTACACCAGATTTGGCAAAATGGTAGGGACTGGTATGCAGCAGTACCTTTTGTATGTTTGGTGTAAATCCCTCCGGTAGTTCTTGAGAAAATTGAATTTGAAAATTTTCAAATGGCATTTTCTATGGGACCTTTAGACACGGCTACAGCTCGAACGGCTGAACGGAATTACACCAAACTTGGCAAAATGGTAGGGCCAGGTATGCAGTAGTGCATTTTCTATGTTTGGTGAAAATCCCTCCAGTAGTTGTTGAGAAAATTGATTTGAGCAAATTATATATCTATATGCTCTCAACATTCTATTGGGAATAACTTTGGCGCTGATTGAGGAATCTGTGTGTAATTTTCCAGAATTTTGGCTAGCTCCGCTCCGCTCCTGCCCTGAAAGTTACGGGGGGATTCGTCAAGCGGGGGCCGAAAGGGGGGTCCCAAAACCTGTTTTCCCCATGTTAATTTCCATAGGGACCTTTAGACACGGCTACAACCCGAACGGCTGAATGAAATTACACCAAACTTGGCAAAATAGTAGGGCCTGGTATGCAGATGTGCCTTTGCTATGTTTGGTGAAAATCCCTCCAGTAGTTCTTGAGAAATTTGAATTTGACATTTTTCAAATGGCATTTTTCATGGGACCTTTAGACACGGCTACAGCCCGAACGGCTGAACGGAATTACACCAAACTTGGCAAAATGGTAGGAACAGGTATGCAGTAGTGCCTTTTCTATATTTGGTGAAAATCCCTCTAGTAGCTGTTGAGAAAATTGAATTTGAGCAAATTATATATCTATATGCGCTCCCCGTAAGCGCACAGTATGCGTACCGTACGCGTACGTGCGCGTACCCTTACATGCGCGAGCGAGTTTCTGATTGGCTGGCAGTCGACTGTCAACATTCCAAACTGTCCAAACCAGAAAGTGTTGGCCACCATCTTGTTTTTCAGTAGAACTGAGGCACAAGAGAGCCCAAAACAAGAGTGGAAAACACGAAAAGGGGACAGGGTAGAGACACCCAACCCTCTAGCCCTTCTCAGGGGGTCCCTAAAGGACCCCCAAGGGCAAAAAAAATATCAAAAAAATCGCAGGGTACGCGCACCGTACGCGTACGGTACGCGTACCGTGCGCGTACCCTGCGATTTAAAAAAATAATACTTTTTTTGCACTTGGTGGTCTTTCTGGGACCCCCTGAGAAGGGCTAGGGGGTCAGGGGGTCTCTATACCCTGCCCCCTTTTCGCGTTTTCCACTCTTGTTTTGTGCTCTCTTGTGCCTCACTTCTCCTGAGAAACAAGATGGCTGCTCAGGTGGTCCCAGAAGGATAATAACACATATAAACGTTATATGCTAATAGAATTAGCATTTACAAAACCTTTGAAATTTATTGAAAAAAAATATAGGTTTCACGCCTGATATAGTTAGGAATTAGCATTTAAAAAACCTTGTAAATTCACTGAAAAAACCATAGGTTTCAAGCCTTATATAGTTAGGAATTAGCATTCAAAAAACCTTGCAAATTCACTTAAAAAACCATAGGTTTCAGGCCTTATATAGTTAGGAATTAGCATTTAAAAAACCTTGCAAATTTACTTAAAAAACATAGGTTTCAGGCCTTATAAAGCTAGGAATTATCATTTTAAAAACCTTGCAAATTCACTTAAAAAACCATAGGTTTCAGGCCTTATATAGTTAGGAATTAGCATTTAAAAAACCATTGAAAGTGTTGGCCACCATCTTGTTTTTCAGGAGAACTGAGGCACAAGAGAGCCCAAAACAAGAGTGGAAAACATGAAAAGGTGACAGGGTAGAGACACCCAACCCTCTAGCCCTTCTCAGGGGGTACGCACACCGTACGCGTACGGTACATGTACCGTGCGCGTACCCCGCGATTAAAAAAATAATATTTTTTTTGCACTTGGTGGTCCGTCTGGAACCCCCTGAGAAGGGCTAGGGGGTCAGGGGGTCTCTACCCTGCCCCCTTTTCGCGTTTTCCACTCTTCTTTTGTGCTCTCTTGTGCCTCACTTCTCCTGAAAAACAAGATGGCTGCTCAAGTGGTCCCAAAAGGATAAAAGCATATATAAACGTTATCCGCTAATAGAATTAGCATTTACAAAACCTTTGAAATTCATTGAAAAAAAAATATAGGTTTCACGCCTGATATAGTTAGGAATTAGCATTTAAAAAACCTTGCAAATTCACTGAAAAAAACATAGGTTTCAAGCCATATATAGTTAGGAATTAACATTTAAAAAACCTTGCAAATTCACTGAAAAAACCATAGGTTTCAAGCCATATATAGTTAGGAATTAGCATTTAAAAAACCTTGCAAATTCACTTAAAAAACCATAGGTTTGAGGCATTATATAGTTAGGAATTAGCATTTAAAAAACCATTGAAATTGCTCCTATATAGTTAGTTGTACTAACTATATTTCGCGCACCCGCAATCCACTGCTGATGATGTCACATATTACATCATTCATGACATGGTCAGTGACATCACTGATGACATCACTGATGACATCTCAAATGACAACACTGATGACATCTCATTTGACATCACTGATCACATCACTGATGATATCATTCATGTGATAATACGATGCACCTCCTCACACTCTAATATAACCTTTGATACACCCAGTGTTAAATACAGACTACCATTCTTGAAACCATTGACACACCAATACCAGTTACTACATACACACTCACTGATTCCTAGGTCTACACACACATTCACTCATTCACCCATAGAATCACTCATACATACAATCACTCTTCAATACAACACTATCATATGCACTCATACACCTATACAGACACTCACACACTGCCACTCATCCATGGAGTTACTCACACACCTAGTCAGTCATGCAAAGATTCAATCACACTTCCATTTCCTCAAATATACAGTTATACACAAAACACCTTACTTATTGAAACATATACTAACACATACTTACTCTCTTATACAATCACTGATGCAAGTACACAATGATCCATACAGCCACTCGCACATTCACTGGCTCTCATGTATAGTCATTTATATATGCCAACTCTCACATGCACTGTGTTTTACATATGTACTTACTTGGACATGTAGCACTGAGATATCCATTCACTCACCAACACACCCATGCACACAGTCAACCGCCCATATAGCTGTTTCCACGTGCACTCTTGAACTCATACACCTAGTGAATCAACTGCTCACACATCTATGCACAGAGTCACACACCTCCCAGCCACACACACTCAGTCTCCCATTCAAATACTTGGCAACCAATCAATAACCCATATAGCCACTCATATAGCTACTGGTCAACACATGCAGCAGCTTACACAACAACAGACATACTGATGCACACATTCAGACAGTTTAGTCACTAACCCATGCATTTAGTAAGACACATTTAATCACTCACTCATACAGTCAATCACGCACCTATGTTGTTCTGTGGTACTGCGGTACCAAGGGTCTGTGGTTCTGTGATATCGAACCTGTTCAATGAAGGTCGTCGGATATAGACAATTTTGGTGTCAGCGGACCGCAAATGATGAGTGCGGTATGTACGAGTGTTTTCGTCATAATCGATCAATGAGAACACTACGTATTCAGGGATTCCGTTTGAACCCTCAGGTTCCATTTTGTGTGCGGCAGCCATTTTGTGTGGTTGCCCTCACATAGGCCGATGACTATGGCCGAACGAGTCCTTGGGACACGTACACCTTTAGCTGACTCCTGAGTGACCTGGCCGAACTGACTCCTTGCCCGAGGCTGACCTCACTGAGCCAGTTCCTTGTTATGCAGCTGGTCAGATAGAGATCAAAGAGCAGGACATTGCTTAGTTTATGGTACATGCACACACCCTTCTATCTTGCTTCTCATCTGCTTCTGTTCCTTCCTTTATGGCTTAATTATTGCTTTGGGTTGAGGTCTTTACGATAGGTTTGTCCGGCCCGTTCGAACAGGCATGTTGAATTTTGCTTGGTCATTTCTGGTGGGCTGGACAACGGAAAGTGGGTTTGTCGTCATGCGATATGTTTGAAATGTCGTTTCTCTGTTGGTCAGTTTGTATGTAATTGATGCTAGCCAGGAATGTGATTTTTAGCATAAAAGACGATGCTCCGCTCTATGAATTTGTGCAGTCTCTAGCAAACCACCCGTGTTGTGCTTCGTAGACCTCTGTTCCTGGTTGCAGCCAATAAATGTGGTCTTTGACGTCATCAAGAAGTGTCCCGTGTCTCTGTTTGCCGAGGCAGGGGAATCCGAAGACATCGGGCGCTGTCCCTGGCGCCGCTGGGTTCTAAAACCCGGTTCTTCACCCACTAAATCATTCATCCAGACAATTATACATCCACTCATTCTTCAATATGTAAAACATATTTAAATTTTACAGAAACACACAGTCACTTGATGATGTCATCAGTGATGTCATCAGTGATGTCAAATGAGATGTCATCAGTGATGTCATCAGTGATGTCACTGACCATGTCATGAATGATGTAATATGTGACATCATCAGCAGTGGATTGCGGGTGTGCGAAATATAGTTAGTACAACTAACTATATAGGAGCAATTTCAATAGTTTTTTAAATGCTAATTCCTAACTATATAAGGCCTGAAACCTATGGTTTTTTAAGTGAATATATCTATATATATATCTATACTACTATTATAAAGAGAGAACTGGGAACCTTTGAGGCGGGTAAACTCGGGAACCACAGCGCCAATCCAAACATCCGATACATCATTGTAATTGTCAGGGTCTGCAGATGGACATAGGCTATATAAAAGAAAAAAATATACGTTCTTTAAAAAATTTACGATAAAAAAAGTAGTCCCTTGTAAGTAGCGCCGGCCGCGACGTGCGTGCTGACATCAGGAGCGCGGGGAGGAGCGGCGTACAGGAGTGCGAGGAGGAGCAGCGGACATGAGCGCGGGGAGGAGCGGCGGACAGGCGGGGAAGAGCGGTGAGGAGCGGCAAACAGGCGGGGAGGAGCGGTGAGAAGCGGCGGACAAGCGGGGAGGAGCGGTGAGGAGCGGCGAGGAGCGGCGGACAGGTGGGGAGGAGCGGTGAACTCAGGAGCGCTGGGAGGAGCGGCAGCTGAGGTAGGTGAAGCAGCCGCGGGTGCGCTCCGGGAGACCCACGGACAACGTCGGGGCGGGCGGGGGCCCTGAAGCCTGATTGCTCCCACGGACAACGTCGGGGCGGGCGGGGGCCCTGAAGCCTGATTGCTCACGGACAACGTCAGGACGGGCTGCTCTATATACATATATATATCTGTATCTTCATTGGAGAAAAACAAAGGTTAAACCTTTGCTGTAGTTAGACAAACTTTATTTCTTTTTTCTATACAAACCAAACTTAATGTACACAAACATTAGAAATGCCAAAGTCAGAGTTATACCATAAATGTATAATTCATGCAACATCTTTAAATTACTATGGGCCTGATTCACAAAGGTAAACTTGCAAGTTTGTGTACGTTTACACTTGTTCAGTATTCACAAAACAACTTATTATTAAAATGCATTCTTGTTAAAACTGAAAATGTGTAAACCTATACAAACATGTAAGTTTGCCTTCGTGAATCAGGTCCCTAAACTTTATTTATTCCTTCAATAGAAACAAAACTTAAACTACACAAAAATTATACATTCTAAAGTTATACTTATAGCTTTTAATTTATAATTAATGCAACACCTTCAAATATTATAACTTGTGCTCCTCATTACACAGTGAGTTCAACTCAATAGCCTCAATGCATTAACTCTAACTCACGCATTATCTGTGCACTGCTTACACCCTTTCATAATATATAATTTATGCCATCTAAAGTTTTAGCATTTACAACACTCTTTTTTTTGTTTTATATAGCGCAAACTAGACCCAAGAATTTGGGTATCAGAGCGCTTTACATGAGCCCCAGTTTAGTTACAGATGGGCACCTTCATTGTTGTTAGGCACGGAGAGTTTAAGTGATTTGCCCAGAATCACAGGATGTTGAGCGTCCTTGCTGAGACTCAAACCTGTTTCCCCAGCTTCAAAGTAGACCGCTCTAGCCGTAAGGCTATATCCTCTCTCCGATGATATTACAGATCACATCATTTGTGAGAGCAGAGTGCATGGTAGTGTGGCAAGTGATAATTAATGTATTGTGGTTAAAAATTTGAATACACTGTGTATGGTGGTGCACAAGTTATAATAATTTTAAGGTGTTTTGTAAATTATAAATTAAAGGTGTAAGTATAACTTTAGAACTTTTAAATTGTGTGTAAATTATGTTTTGTTTGCATAGAAAGAATAAATAAAGTTATAGTAATTTAAAGGTGGTGCAAATAATTATAAGTTTAAGGTGTAACTATATCTTTTGCATTTATAATGTTTGTGTAGTTTAAGTGTGGTTTGTATAGAAAGAATTAATAAAGTTTCCTAACTGTAACAAAGGTTTAACCTTTGATTTTTCCCAGTGAAATTTAATGTTTTATTTCATAAAAATGTGTTTCAAATTCTAGAGCCCAGTGCCATTGAGTGTAGTGCTGTTAAGTGAAGTGTCATACTATGGAGTGGAGGAGAGTGTGGTATAGTAAAGTATTAAAGAATGGAGTGTAGTAGAGTGGAGTGGCGTAGCATAAAGTGGACTAAAGTGTAATAGAGTGCAGTGATGTGCTGTATAGTAATCCTGGGTGGAGTATGCGGAGTGGTGCTCCGCGTAGTTCCATGGAGTTAAAAAAAACCTCTGTGGAACTACGCTCCGCTCTGCCCAAGGTCCACAAACCATTTTTTTAAAGGAAAAAAAAAACTTACCTTGTCTTCTATGTCGTCTGCGGGCAGCCCTCCTCCTTGCTGCGGTGTCTCTTCTCCCGGCTCTCCTCCTTGCCGTCCTCCTCCTCCCCCTACATTTTACGTCTTGCACATGCGCAGTTCAAGCAAGACATAAAACATAGGGGAGGAGGAGGAAGGCAAGGAGGAGAGCCAGGATTCCCAGGAAACACTGCGGTGAGTAGGAGGGCGGCCTGCTGACGACATAGAAGATAAGGTAAGTGTGTGTGTTTTTTTAACTTTTTTGGGGTGTGGTGCAGGGGCTGAGTGGCGTACTTCACCACAGAGTCGGAGTTTTACCTCAACTTTGCATTCCCTGCGGAGCACGGAGTTGGTAAAACTCTGCTGGCGGAGCGGAGTACGCTGCCTGGGGTTATTGTATAGTACAGTGGCGTGGAGTGCATCAGAGTGAGCAGGCGTAGTGTCAAATCGAGTAAACTGCTATAAATTGGAGTGTTGTCTTGTACAGTACAATGGAGTGATGTGTCGTGGAGTGTTGGAAAGTGGGGTTAAGTGGAGTAGAGAGTTGTACAGTATAGTGTAGGGGCATAGAGTGGAGTACAGTGTGGTATAGAGGCGCAGGGTGTAATAGAGTCTTGTAGAGTGGAGTTGCATAGAGTAGAGTGTGGTAGAGTGGAGTGGTGTAGAGTAGAGTGCTGTATAGTGCCAGAAAGTGGAGTAAAGTGTCATGCATTGAAGTAGAGTGGAGTGGTATAGTGTACAGTGGAGTAGCATGTTGTAGAGTAGAATTGCATGGAGTGAAGTAGAGTGCACTGGTGCAGCATACAGTAGAGTAAAGTGTTGTAGAGTGGAGTTGTAATTAGTACAGTGGAGTGGACCAGCGTGTTGTGGAGTGTCGGAAACTGTCTTACATTGGAGTACAGTAGAGTTCCACAGAGTGGATTACAGTGTTGTACAGTGGAGTGGCGTGGCATACAGTAGAGTGTGGTATAGTATGGTATAGTGAAGTGGAGTGGTATAGACTGTCATAGAGTTCAGTGGCATACAGTAGTGTACAATGTAGTGGCGTAGAGTGCAGTAGTGGAGTACAGTGGAGTAGAGTGGTATAGTGTCTCTTAGAGTACAGTATACTAAAGTGGGGTGGAGCGGCATAGAGGGAGTTGTGTAGAATGTTGTAGAGTAGAGTGTCATTCAGTGGTATATAATGAACAGAGTGCGGTGCACTGGCATTGACAGGAGTGCAGTGTTGTACAGTGTAGTGCTATAGAGTGGAGTATGTTGTGGTACATTGGAGGGGTGTAGACTGTTGGTGAGTAGGGTACAGTGTTGAGTGGAATACAGTAGAGTGGTGTGGAGTAGAGTTCAGTAGAGTGGAGTGGCATACACTGTAAAAGCATAGAATTGAGTGGTGTAGAGTGGAGCAGCATACATTGGAGTGGTATACAATGGACTGGTGTACAGTGGAATAGTGGAGTGGCGTACAGTGGAGTTGTGTAGAGTGAACTGGCATAAAGTGGAACGTCGTAGAGTGGAGTGGAGTTACAGACAATGCAATAGTGTAGAGTAGAGTGGCATACAGTGGAAATGATATACACCAAAGGTACCAGAGGGTCTCAGGTAAGTATGCCCACATACAAGAAACCAAACCAAGGCTCACCCTAACAACCACATAGTGACACAGAGAGCTCTCCGTGGATGAGGACAAGTACCCATCAGTCACCATTCGGATCCGCCCTTCATCATTTGGGAATTTTATCCGTACCACCCGTCAGAGATTTATCGGTACTCTCTTAGGAGGTCAACCCGGTGGTAGGGGGTAGCCTCACTAGAGTAAGAGGACGACTGTGTGGTGTACCACTCGATGTAAGTGAGTGGTAAACAAGATGGGACTGGGGTGTGTAGTGCAAAAGAAGATGTGAGGGAACAAAAAAACCAAAGGGAGTGGATTTAAAATTGGTTAAGGCTAAGCACCCAACAATGATTTTATTCCAATTGTGCTTACCGTACCAATGTTAAAAGCAATATGCCTGCTGACTGACCAATTATGTGGACAGCCTCAGGGCAGTGTGGTCAACTAGTTTCAGCAATTTAACGACTTATTTTGTCAATTGCTTTCTTCAGGACCGAAAATACCAATAAAAGCTACTACACCAAGTGAAAGAAAGTAACACCCTAAGAACACACAGCAAGTGCAGACAGTCACCTGGACGTTCTGGGTGTCCTCACAGTCTGTGCAGAACACTATAGGAAGTGGATGAGAGAAAAGGTTTACAAGTAGAAATGGGCCACATAATCTAACCATCAATATATGCTTTAGACTGGAACATAACAGTATGTTGTTAAAAAGCACTATATTAGCGCAAACTTGGTACAAAGACATTTGGATAAAAGGTTTTAAATGCCAAAGGTTGATAAACTCTTACCTAGACATGTAAGGTAAGATGGCCTCACCCCACCTGGCTGTGGCTCAGGGGAAGAATGAAGCACCGCTCTAGGAAACATGTGGGACACACATTAATACATCAATAGCACGTAATATAAACATAGACAAAGTAGCCCCTATGCTTTAAATAAGCAAACAGAACATGGTCAACTAGACCAGTTACAGTGATTAGATGGTAAAGGGCACTGCAGGGCACTGTTATAAACCCACTAGCAAGCACGCGAGAATCCTCCTTACCTAACCGTCGGTACTCCTGGCCGGCGTCCTGGCCATCTGGGAAGGTACCGACCATTGGCGAGGAGACGTTATTATACTCGATCGTGATTAGGAGAAAGGTCACGAGGGGTAGCGCACTCGCGTATGACTAACAGCGTTGGTGCGGCGTCATACGGCATATGCGTTGCCGATTAAGCTTTGTAAACAAGGGCGCCAAAGGGAGCTCTAACTCGTCACCGCGCTGCTATTGGGTGCGCGGTGATCTAACGCGTGAGCCTCGCGTCTCTCTCCCGTATTCCAATTGGATAACTGCTCGGCCCGTCTAGGCTGTCACGTGAGTCAGGCGCCTATCAGGAATCATGTAAGGCGCTCGTTACGGACGTGCAAACTGTCACCACGGAAACGGGGAAAAAACAGAGAGGGGTAAACAACAACAACTGTTTTAAGACAAGGAATAAACGCGTGCTGAACATGCACACGAAAGGCTGATGTAATTCATTGGCATTGATGGTAAAATAGCAGAAAATAAGTGGGCTGCAATAAAATAAAATAAAGACAAATGAGATTAAACAGTAGGCGCTGGTGGTATCATAGCACACTATGCCATAAACCTCTAGAGACTGAACTAATGCCTATCTCATCAAGGCTAAATAGTGATAGGATGGCATTTCTCACTAGTGGTATACCTGTAGCCTGTACATACTAATATGGACGTGAGCGACCTGAAAAGGCAACAGTTCACAGAGAGGACCACGGGATGTCATCGTTAAGTCCCTCTTTGTGTGTCTTCAATTTCAGGACCCATCTCTGTTCTTTTTTTAGCAGATAATTGGCCACGTCTGTGGTGTGTGTAGGAATGAACGGCTGTTCAAGGACAGTCCAAAGAAATTCTGTGGCTTGGTGTTTCGCTTCCAGGAAGTGGGCAGTTAGCTTGGTGGCTTGTCTGGCACAACGGATCGTGCTCTTATGCTATGATATCCGTGTGCGGACCTTCCTAGTTGTCATGCCCACGTATCTATAATCGCAAGGGCAGGTGATAAGATAGATCACGTGGTCGCTGTTGCAGTTGGTGAACTTAACTTGCTTCCACGGTCTGTTGGTACCTATATCTACTTCCTGCGATTTTTTAGTTTGTGGACAGGCCTGACAATTTCCACAGGGATGATGCCCCTGAACTGGGGGAAGATTCCACAAAGTGCCCACTGCTCTGGGCATCTCCTCGCGTGGCCTTGTGTGAACCAATCTGTCCCTCAAGTTTGGGCCCCTTTTGAATGAGACAAGTGGGCGTGGAAGGGTAAGACGCCCAGAGTTCAAAATGGGCCAGTGCTTCTTGACCGCACAGACGTGGCCAATTATCTGCTAAAAAAAGAACAGAGATGGGTCCTGAAATTGAAGACACACAAAGAGGGACTTAACGATGACATCCCGTGGTCCTCTCTGTGAACTGTTGCCTTTTCAGGTCGCTCACGTCCATATTAGTATGTACAGGCTACAGGTATACCACTAGTGAGAAATGCCATCCTATCACTATTTAGCCTTGATGAGATAGGCATTAGTTCAGTCTCTAGAGGTTTATGGCATAGTGTGCTATGATACCACCAGCGCCTACTGTTTAATCTCATTTGTCTTTATTTTATTTTATTGCAGCCCACTTATTTTCTGCTATTTTACCATCAATGCCAATGAATTACATCAGCCTTTCGTGTGCATGTTCAGCACGCGTTTATTCCTTGTCTTAAAACAGTTGTTGTTGTTTACCCCTCTCTGTTTTTTCCCCGTTTCCGTGGTGACAGTTTGCAGGTCCGTAACGAGCGCCTTACATGATTCCTGATAGGCGCCTGACTCACGTGACAGCCTAGACGGGCCGAGCAGTTATCCAATTGGAATACGGGAGAGAGACGCGAGGCTCACGCGTTAGATCACCGCGCACCCAATAGCAGCGCGGTGACGAGTTAGAGCTCCCTTTGGCGCCCTTGTTTACAAAGCTTAATCGGCAACGCATATGCCGTATGACGCCGCACCAACGCTGTTAGTCATACGCGAGTGCGCTACCCCTCGTGACCTTTCTCCTAATCACGATCGAGTATAATAACGTCTCCTCGCCAATGGTCGGTACCTCCCCAGATGGCCAGGACGCCGGCCAGGAGTACCGACGGTTAGGTAAGGAGGATTCTCGCGTGCTTGCTAGTGGGTTTATAACAGTGCCCTGCAGTGCCCTTTACCATCTAATCACTGTAACTGGTCTAGTTGACCATGTTCTGTTTGCTTATTTAAAGCATAGGGGCTACTTTGTCTATGTTTATATTACGTGCTATTGATGTATTAATGTGTGTCCCACATGTTTCCTAGAGCGGTGCTTCATTCTTCCCCTGAGCCACAGCCAGGTGGGGTGAGGCCATCTTACCTTACATGTCTAGGTAAGAGTTTATCAACCTTTGGCATTTAAAACCTTTTATCCAAATGTCTTTGTACCAAGTTTGCGCTAATATAGTGCTTTTTAACAACATACTGTTATGTTCCAGTCTAAAGCATATATTGATGGTTAGATTATGTGGCCCATTTCTACTTGTAAACCTTTTCTCTCATCCACTTCCTATAGTGTTCTGCACAGACTGTGAGGACACCCAGAACGTCCAGGTGACTGTCTGCACTTGCTGTGTGTTCTTAGGGTGTTACTTTCTTTCACTTGGTGTAGTAGCTTTTATTGGTATTTTCGGTCCTGAAGAAAGCAATTGACAAAATAAGTCGTTAAATTGCTGAAACTAGTTGACCACACTGCCCTGAGGCTGTCCACATAATTGGTCAGTCAGCAGGCATATTGCTTTTAACATTGGTACGGTAAGCACAATTGGAATAAAATCATTGTTGGGTGCTTAGCCTTAACCAATTTTAAATCCACTCCCTTTGGTTTTTTTGTTCCCTCACATCTTCTTTTGCACTACACACCCCAGTCCCATCTTGTTTACCACTCACTTACATCGAGTGGTACACCACACAGTCGTCCTCTTACTCTAGTGAGGCTACCCCCTACCACCGGGTTGACCTCCTAAGAGAGTACCGATAAATCTCTGACGGGTGGTACGGATAAAATTCCCAAATGATGAAGGGCGGATCCGAATGGTGACTGATGGGTACTTGTCCTCATCCACGGAGAGCTCTCTGTGTCACTATGTGGTTGTTAGGGTGAGCCTTGGTTTGGTTTCTTGTATGTGGGCATACTTACCTGAGACCCTCTGGTACCTTTGGTGTATATTGGTTCTGTTGGGGATAGTACCCAGAGCTAGGTCTTTAAATTTCCCCTAGGTCCTCCTCTACCGTTTTGTGTTTATTATACAGTGGAAATGCACTGGTGCACATTGGAGGGGCATTGACTGGAATTGAGTAAAGTGGCGCGGAGCGGACTAGTATACAGTGGAATAGTGTACAGTGGAGTGGCAAAGAGTGGAGTGGCGTAGAGTGGAATGGCATACAGTTGAATAGCACACAGTGGAGTGGCATAGAGTGGAGTACAGTAGCATGCCGTGGAGGGAGTGCTGCCGGGCACTGACGTGGGATGGGGGAGGGGCTGGGTGGGGGGTAGCAAACTATGGATTACGGCTGATTAGAGGTAAGTAGACATAAATAAGTAAAACTAATTTTGTTGCGCGCGCTGCATCACCAAATGCGGTGCAGCGTGCGCAACAAAATTACTTTTATTTATTTATAAGTTTACTTACCTCTAATCGGCAGTAATCTGTAGTATACTACACCCGACCCTGCCCCTCCCCCGCCCCACGTCTGTGCCCAACAGCACTCCCACCATTGGCTGCTACTGGTGGAGTAGCATGTCATAGAGTGGACTGGAGTGGAGTGGCGTAGTGTGGCATGTTGTAGAGTAGAGTGGACTGGCGTTCAGTGGAGTTGCATAGACTGGTGTGATGCAGAGTTGAGTAGCATGTAATAAGATAGAGTGGAGTGCCATAGAGTGGAATAGTGTAAAGTAGAACGGCATAGAGTGGAATGGCATAGAGTGGAGGGGCTTACAGTGAAATACTGTAGAGGGAATGAGGTATAGAGTGGATTGGCGTAGAATGGAGTGGTGAGCAGTGGAATAGTGTAGAGTGGAGTGGTGTAGAGTGAAGAGGTGCAGAGTGGACAGGCATAGAGTGGAATGGCACAGCGAGGTGGCATAAAGTGGAGTGATGTAGAGTGAAATATCATTGAGTGGAGTTGTGTAGAGCGGAGTGGAGTAGCGTAGAATGGAGTGACATGCAGTGGAATAGCGTACAGTTGAGTGGCATAGAGCGTAGTGGTGCAGAGTGGACAGGCATAGAGTGATATCCCGTAGAGTGGAGTGGCACAGAGTAGAGCTCCATAGAGCAGAGTGGAATATAGTGAAGGCGTATAGACTGAAGCTGTAGGATAGTTTCACCAGCCTTCAGGGCTTCCCCCTACCTAGATACGAGGTGAAGAACAAGGGAAGTTGTTTTCCATCCCCATGGGTAATCAACGCTATGGTGCCACCTGTGCGACACAGTCAGATGCATTTTAATTTCACCTCATGGATGGTTTCTCTCAATGGTGCAGCAAGGGTGCTGTAGACCGTAATGGAATCAAGCAAATTACCCCAATGCGTCAGTTGCGTAGCAAAAACATCATTATTCGAGTTTAGGGGTCTTTTACACAGCCCCCTGGGCCCCGGTACGGCTGCACCTTCTGCGCCACTGATAGCTACACCCTCGCACAGTACCTGAATCACCCAATAAAACAGGTTGTTAAAACTGTAACTCTGTTTGTTTTTTCCCCTCCTGACGTATATCTTTATTTATTGCAACGCAGATGCTGCTGACAGGAAAATCTTGGCATAAATCGCAGGCCACCTTGAAAATAATGAGCCGCGCTCCCGGAGCAGTTACTGCATTAGGATGTTAAACACTGCTCATCTCACCTAATTTTACCCCAGACTCCGCTCTGAGTCCCTCCGCTCCTTCGGTCACCATCATTACCTCCGCACGCCCCTCAGAGCCCCCGTACGTGGGCAGAGCGGGGTTGCAATAATACGCTCTGTTTGTTAGTGTAATCTCGGCGAGATGGCGCAGTAGATTTGTGCGCGCATTTGCATTCGACTGTTGATTGCTCAAGCCGCGTCGAGCGCGAGCCAGTGGTTAGAGCCGCGCGACCCCCACAGCCTCATGGGTTATTATCAAAGACTGACATCAAAGCTGATGATGGCTTTCCCAAATGGCACCAGGAAGATGGCCTTTTTTGATTTTCCCTTTTACTGTCTGGGCACAGAGATAAAGATAATTGCAATGAAAATATGAGCGGGCGGGAAGCCGGGGATAACATTATGTGAGAAATACAGCGGGTCTTTGTTACCGTTCGCTCACCCTCGAGCTGCGCGCGGTTCCGTTTGGTTCCCGGCCACCGCGGTGTTGCTTGGCTGAGCATCCAAGTGCAAGCCGCAGTGAACGCCAGGTCCATTGATCTCCTATTATATGTGTTCAATAACAAAATCCAGTGTGAGTGATTTCCCCGGGGAGGTTCACTGAGGGGTAAATGTTCTCAAATTATTTCAGGTTTGTTTCCCAAAAGGCCAATGTAGAGTTGGTAGGGAAGCGAGGTTTCGTCCTGGCCATGCGCTGAACAGGTCCCTGTTCTCAGGATTAGTAACTGTCTGTAAGTGCCTCCGACTCGTGGTTTTAAAATACATTTTCTTGGCACGATATTGTAGAGTAGAAAATATACATAGTTCTCTGACAGTGTTTACGTTGTATTACAAACACCCTCACCGATATGCTATTTTATTGAGGGATTTCTATCCACATTTCAGACGTGTCAAGTTAATTCAGGTGTTATTTATGTGTGACACTTTGGGTCAGGCCTGGCTTTTTAGTCAACAGAGTTTTGCCTGTTTGCATGTTTGAACACGTGTTCACAAATACTTCAGGTCAGGGGTAGAAAGGAGTAAACTAAGTTCCCCTCGGAATCAGAAAAATATTCAAAGAAAAAAGACAAGGCTAGCTTAATGTGCCTGCATGAGATAGGGCCACTTGAAGATTAAAGTCCTGGCAGCACATTTGGGCATGTAAACCTTCACATAATGAAATAAGGACACTTTTAGTGACTCTAGGTCAGGCACATCAAAACAGAGAGTAGCACATGGCGTGAGCTGACCTGTGCCGTTGTGAGTGTGAATAGCAAAATAATGTTTTGTTTACTAAAGCAGGGTTACTAAATTGGAGGTGACGGTTTATTTTTACATAAGACATTATTGCTCACTTCTACGTTTCATAAGTGATTTGAGTGATATACAATACTGTTACCAAATTTATGGTACTCATTTTACCACCCTCAGAAGAATGGATACCAGAGTCTACCCTGCTGAGACTCAAACCTATGAGCTTCAGATGATGTGAAAAGGTCAGTTCTATTCTCTTGTGTAAATTCCAGCAATCCATTTCTAAATGATTTCTACTTGACCCAGTTGTGGCAAATGGGGTTTGGACATTGGGACCCATGGGCCGTACCACAAACACACAAGGCGTAATGTGTCCATGAAAGTAAAGGAAACACATATATTGTGCAAGGCTCTTTCACGAGGGGAATTTGTCTCAGTAGTCATAATGCACACATGCACACATCCTGGTGTTTCCCATAATTTAAATGGATACAAAATCAAAACCGATGAGTCTCAGAGTACAAAGTGCTCCTCGCTAAAATGCTTGTATTTGATGCAGGTGTTAAGCATCATATGGGCCACCTGGCAGCACCAGGTAGACACAAGCAGTGAAACACCCCTGCCGATTGAGTGGAGGGCGGCTCATCTACCGCGGCTCCTGGTGCTGGTCTGGTGGTGAGAGCGGGCGCCATATTGGGAGGAGTCCGAGAGCACTGGGACCTGAGGCAGCGGTCCAGTTGCTCAAGGCTCCTTCACATAAAACGTGATGTGTTGGAGGGAGCGCAGCGGGCGCGACGGAGGCGCGCCGGAGTCGCGCTAGAGTCAAGCTCGTCTGCGCTCGTCCGCGAGCGTCCGGGACTAGGGGCTAAGGATATTGCCTGCTCCTACACATACACATCCGCTGATTTACAAGCGCTACGACCAACTACAACGATGTGTCCACCCGTTCCTCACAACACGGCTAAACGAATTTCTCACTTGGGCATAAGTAATCCCGCCATTCCTACAGCCAACCCCGCTCCTAAGTATGCAATGCTCACTACCACACCTAGCACTACCTGCACGTTTAGGTGCATATATTTAAACACCCGTTCCATGATTAAACATCAGACGGACATTTTTCTGTTATTAACGGACATACAACCTGATATGCTGCTACTGACTGAGACCTGGCTCACCCCGGACTCACTACCGGACATTCTAGCTGCCCTACCAGCAGACTACTACATTCTGTCAGCAATACGTCCGGGAGGGAAAACTGGGGGAGGAGTGGCCATTATTGTTAACAAGAAACACCAACTTAGACAACTGTCATCCTTGCCTTTATCCAACACAGAAAATATAGTCGCTAAATTAGACATTCCTAATGGATCACTTGCACTGGTGCTACTGTATCGCCCACCTCAAACTATGGCCACATTTCCATCTACCCTAGCACAGCTATTGGCCCCGCTGGTCACAAACCATTCTAAACTACTTTTGGTCGGGGACTTAAATTTTTGGTTTGACAATACATCGCTAGACCCTCAAGCTGCAGAGATGAAAGAACTTTTTGATGACCTCAACTTGACACAACACATTCACACTGAGACTCATCAGAAAGGTCATAGTCTTGACCAAATCTGGTCCTCGAACTTACCAATATCCTCGATAGATATAAAACCTTGCAGTTGGTCTGATCACTACAGCATAAGTTTCTCTTTCCAGTTAGACAAGACCACTCAATTTAAGCTACAAACCAGTAAGACCATTAGGAAATGGACTTCCATGGATATGTCAGCTTTTTTAAACTTTTTAAATACTTCCCTTCCCCTTGAGAGTACCAATGTGGAGGAGGCCGACCTCCGGTTTAAAAAATGGCTTACTTCAGCGATCAATATCTATGCTCCTCCCACGCGTTTTTGCAGTTCTAGGAGCTCGGACGCACACAAATGGTTCACACCTGAGCTCAAAAAATTAAAACTGGAAGTGAGGCAACAGGAAAGGGCATGGCGCTCTCAGTACTGCCCTCTAGCCAGGGCTACTTACTGCCTAGCCAGGAAGTCATACCAAAAAATTCTACACAACCATAAGACTGCCTACTTCTCATCTAAAATCTTAAACTCCACCAATAAGTTGAAAGAAATCTTCAGGATAGTGAACGACTTATGCAATGATGATAGAACCTCTCCTCCGGTAGTTCCTACACAAGCACTATGCAACTCCCTGAATGACTTCTTCAGTGAAAAGATTTTATTGATCAAACAGAACATCTCCACACTTCCAGCTTGTGCCCCTGTGGACGACATCTTTTTTAATCCCTTAACTTTACACTCTTTTCCCCCCATTGATTTGAAAGTCTTCTTAGAATTATTGTCTAGAGTCAAATCAGGCTCCCCTATGGATGTCTGTCCCCCTCAAATTATGAGGGAAATTTGTGGAGCCATTCCCAACAGCATGATACCCTTGCTTAACAACTCTCTCACTTCAGGGACAGTGCCCAGCAGCTTCAAGCAGGCCTTATTGATACCCCTTACTAAGAAACCTGGTATTGACCCGCTGGACCTCCCGAATTACCGGCCCATATCCCTGCTGCCCTTTTTATCCAAAATGTTGGAGGCTCATGTTACCAACTGCCTCTCAAACTTTGTGGAGGAATCGGGCTATCTTCAACCTAACCAAGCAGGATTTCGGCTTGGTCATTCTACTGAGGTAGTAATACTGGCCGTCCAGAACACCTTGAGGTCCAACGCTGACAAAAATCTTCACCAAGCCCTGGTGCTTCTTGATCTCTCCGCGGCATTCGACACGGTTGACTATTCCATTCTGGTCAACCGTGTCGAACAGGCAGGCCTCAGAGACTCTGCCTTGGCCTGGCTAAAATCGTTCATATCTGAACGTACCCAGTCTGTCTGCCTAGGCTCCTTTTCTGCTGCTAAAATCAATTCCTTCTGTGGGGTCCCCCAAGGCTCTTCTTTGTCTCCCTTATTGTTTAATTTGTATATGCGGCCCCTTCTTTTTGCTTTAAGAAAGCACAAAGTCACTGTATACAATTATGCAGATGACTTGCAGCTAGTCTTTGCACTCAACTCTCCAAATGCTGTGGAGGATTTTCAAGCCACCATGACCCTAATCCAGAGTTGGATGTCTCCAAATCACCTCAAATTAAACCCGGGGAAAACTGAGCTGATTTTGCCCGGCAAGAGCGAAATCAGTTGGAGCCCTAATTTCTGGCCTGTTGATATGGGCCTCCCCCCAAAGAAATCACAAACAGTAAAAAGCCTGGGGGTAACCATCAATGAGGACCTTACTTTAAAATCCCAGATTGGAACCGTGGTTTCCTCTGGATTTTTTCAACTGAGGAAAATGAGGAAAATCGCACACCTCCTCACCCACACTGCCCTAATTCAGGTGGTCATGGCTCTAGTCCTCTCCCACATCGATTTCTCAAACAGTCTTTATCTTGGCCTACCTGTAGGCCAACTTAGAAAATTGCAGTACCTGCAGAACCAGGCCGCTAGACTGATCTGCAATGTACCCAAATGGGAATCGATCAAACCAGGCTTAGATACCTTGCACTGGCTACCTGTGGCTCAAAGAGCCGAATTCAAAGCTGGGTGCATCATTTTTAAGGCATTGCAAGGTAAGGGCCCCTTATTCATTAGGCAGTTGATTGGAAGATACGTTCCTTCACGCAGTTTGAGATCAGCCCACAAAGACCTACTTGAGGTACCACGATTTAAGAAAAAACGACAGGGAGGCAGCAGTTTTCACTTTTTAGCAGCCACCCTGTGGAACTCTTTGCCGCTAGCCCTCAGACAGAGCAAGGATCTTCTTGCCTTTAGAAAGGCATTTAAGACTCACCTCTTCACACAGGCATATTTGAAATAGAGACTTTCGTTGATTCACCCTTTGTTATGTTTTTTATCTCTTTCCAGCGCCAAGAAGCTCCCGGGCGTATGTGCGCTTTATAAATTTTAAATAACATAACATAACATAACAAACACACACACAGAGCCAGAGGGAGAGATGGGCACGTGTACACGTGACCACAGACACTAGACAGACTACTTACAGAGAAACATACATATAGAGGCACACAAGGCAAGCACCTCCTGTTTCTGACCTGCTCAGTCTAGCAAGGCTCCCGCTCCCTCCATCCTGCCAATCACTGGCAGTTGAACCAGCGATGGCTGGCGAGCTGCATGTCTTGGCTGCTATCCTCCAGCTTCCATGCTCCAGTGGGCGCAGCCAGAGTAAGGACAGGGAGAAATGGCAGAGGACAGTGAGGTAGGGACAAGCTTACACCCTGCGGCTACGCATCTTGAGGTATGAGGTAGTCTAGATCAGGAGCAGGCACACTGGAGGTGAGGCTGGTGAGGTGAAGCTGGTGGGGTGATGCTGAGAAGGGTGTGGGCCCAATGTTGTGAGAGCCAGGCGGACTTGTTGCTTCCAGTGACTGGCAGATATCCATGCACATGAAGAGCCTAGACCCTAACATTCCTGTCCTGGTCTAGCCCAGAGGGGGAGCAGACACTTGTGTTCCTGTGTGGTGCCACGTGTATCTATCTATACACACACCAGCACACACACACTCTCTCTCTCTCGCTCTCTCTCTCCCCCCCTTGGTAGTTGCAGGGCCGGCTTTAGAGCGGGTGGCGTCCGGTGAGACAATGCTTGTTGGCGCCCCCCAATGCCCAACTCCATCACAGATTCCTTCAACACCACCCTTTAACGGTGCCCAAGCCTCCAGAACCACTCTCTCTCAAATGTATATATAGCATTCTCACTCAGATGCATAAATAGCGCCACTCACCAGTATAGGGTGTCAGAGCACTTTGCATCAGACACACATTACATTAGGAAAATTGCACACCTCCTCACCCACACTGCCCTAATTCAGGTGGTCATGGCTCTAGTCCTCTCCCACATCGATTTCTCAAACAGTCTCTATCTTGGCCTACCTGTAGGCCAACTTAGAAGATTGCAGTACCTGCAGAACCAGGCCGCTAGACAGATCTGCAATGCACCCAAATGGGAATCGATCAAACCAGGCTTAGAGACCTTGCACTGGCTATCTGTGGCTCAAAGAGCCGAATTCAAAGATGGGTGCATCATTTTTAAGGCATTGCAAGGTAAGGGCCCCTTATTCATTAGGCAGTTGATTGGAAGATACGTTCCTTCACGCAGTTTGAGATCAGCCCACAAAGACCTACTTGAGGTACCACGCTTTAAGAAAAAACGACAGGGAGGCAGCAGTTTTCACTTTTTAGCAGCCACCCTGTGGAACTCTTTGCCGCTAGCCCTCAGACAGAGCAAGGATCTTCTTGCCTTTAGAAAGGCATTTAAGACTCACCTCTTCACACAGGCATATTTGAAATAGAGACTTTCGTTGATTCACCCTTTGTTATGTTTTTTTATCTCTTTCCAGCGCCAAGAAGCTCCCGGGCGTATGTGCGCTTTATAAATTTTAAATAACATAACATAACATAACAAACACACACACAGAGCCAGAGGGAGAGATGGGCACGTGTACACGTGACCACAGACACTAGACAGACTACTTACAGAGAAACATACATATAGAGGCACACAAGGCAAGCACCTCCTGTTTCTGACCTGCTCAGTCTAGCAAGGCTCCCGCTCCCTCCATCCTGCCAATCACTGGCAGTTGAACCAGCGATGGCTGGCGAGCTGCATGTCTTGGCTGCTATCCTCCAGCTTCCTTGCTCCAGTGGGCGCAGCCAGAGTAAGGACAGGGAGAAATGGCAGAGGACAGTGAGGTAGGGACAAGCTTACACCCTGCGGCTACGCATCTTGAGGTATGAGGTAGTCTAGATCAGGAGCAGGCACACTGGAGGTGAGGCTGGTGAGGTGAGGCTGGTGGGGTGATGCTGAGAAGGGTGTGGGCCCAATGTTGTGAGAGCCAGGCGGACTTGTTGCTTCCAGTGTCTGGCAGATATCCATGCACATGAAGAGCCTAGACCCTAACATTCCTGTCCTGGTCTAGCCCAGAGGGGGAGCAGACACTTGTGTTCCTGTGTGGTGCCACGTGTATCTATCTATACACACACCAGCACACACACTCTCTCTCTCTCTCTCTCTCTCTCTCTCTCCCCCCCTTGGTAGTTGCAGGGCCGGCTTTAGAGCTGGTGGCGTCCGGTGAGACAATGCTTGTTGGCGCCCCCCAATGCCCAACTCCATCACAGATTCCTTCAACACCACCCTTTAACGGTGCCCAAGCCTCCAGAAGCACTCTCTCTCAAATGTATATATAGCATTCTCACTCAGATGCATAAATAGCGCCACTCACCAGTATAGGGTGTCAGAGCACTTTGCATCAGACACACATTACACAGATACAATAAATCATAGACGTGTAACTCAGCATATAGCAAATGTTACATAAGACAGAGGACTCCAAGGTGTAGGATTCACGTTATCAACACTGGTAGGCAGGATAGTTAAATAGTGCTTGGTCTAGAGAAGCACAAACTCAGAATTTAAAAAGAAACACCATAATTAGGGGTTCACTTTAACAATGAGAATAGATTTCTGCCCAAATTAATCCTTTTTGCAACAGTTGTCTTTTCTCAAATCTATACTTTGCGACCTGCATGCAGTTCTTTGATAAAAGTTAATAGTTCAGAACAATTACAAAGTGCATAGAATGTCAATAGGTCCGTGGTTTACTGCTTTTAAAAGAGACATCATTTTGTTACTTGCAATTTATAAATTAAAATCCTACTATAGGATTCAAACGTATAAATTGCAAGGAACAAAATGATGTCTCTTTTAAAAGCAGTAACCCACGGACCTATTTACGTTCGATGAACTTTGTAATCTGCTCGGTACTGGTTTTCTGCAACAGGCGTATTAACCCTCTGTGCTATTTTAAAGTGAGTCAAAACCCCAATTAAACAAAACTCCATGGGGCATATTATCAAGCAGTGCGTTAAATTTTATCGCTGTTTTAGCGGCAGAAAACGGCAGCTAAAACGGCGATAATGGGCTTGATAATATGCCCTGGAGAATTCCAATAGAAGCCCAGGTTCACACTAGAACATGGGTTTCTATTAGAATTCACAAGGCCAACTCTGGGCATCAGCTTGCCTAATCTCCACAACGGCCCCTCCAACGCCGGGGATGCTTGGCTCCACCTTGGGGACTCCCAGCAGGGACCATCCCACAGGGAAAGCCAGGACGGGTTCCCCAGCGTTACACAGCGCCAGGTAACCTTCGGGTAACAGTGCGTTTTACAAGCTCAAACATAATAATAATAATAATAATATTATCAAGCCTATTATCGCCGCTTTAGCGGCAGTTTTCTGCGGCTAAAACGGCGATCATTTTTAACGCCCTGCTTGATAATATGCCCCCAAATCTTCAAGAAAAACATTAATCACAAGAGTTATCCTCACATTTGTTTGTTGGCTGGAAATTACTGGAGGAAACGAACGCGTCAGCAGGTGCTTTAACATAATAACAAACTTGAAAAAACGGCGCGCCCACGGAAGTCAGCACCCGGTGCTGTAGTTGGGTGAGAGAGGAGTGTTGAACAGTTTGCTTACACATCTTCTTGGTCAGTTATTAAGCTTTTAAGGCCCATTCTGTAGAGTGCACTCACATCACGCTGGTGGGTAGCAGATGCCTTGTCCTCCACCGATTTGAGTAGTGAAAACAACAGGGTGTTTTGGGTGTTGTGGATGTGGATGGTCGGGTGCACAGTTATATTGGGCACAATACTTTTGAACTAAACTACAGGAGTGTTCTCCATCTAGTCCATTTAAGCTTTGCACTTCCTAACAGGCTCATTTGTGATTCTTGCCCAAAAAGCGAAAAGAAAAACATAGAAGGAAAATTCTTCAGGCCATAGAAGCGTTCCAACTGTTGCCAATAACCACCAATAAATCATATTCCATAATTCAATTGGGAACACCTTGAATCTTCTTTGTTGCAGTTTAGTAGATATTCAAACATCGACTTGTCGCCAGCTCGAACCAGGAGAAACCATTGGTAACTGAAAATGACATTGCTTTTATGACTTGCTGTCGAATAAAGCTTTGAAATTTGAATTTGAAAATGACATTTTCAACATCTCCCCCACAAAGCTGATCCTCTTCTTATGTTTTGCACGCAGTTCAAGCCACAGACAGTGCACATCGCAGCATCAAGTGCAGTCTTCTGGAAGACTGTTCAATTATTCTGACTTGTCAACTGTGATGTGATGCATGAGCCTTCTTAGTGCATGTACCACATGCTGGTAACATTATACATGCAGGGAGTAATACTGTTTGGTCAATTTAAATGACTCACTGCAATACAAATATGTAAATTTATACATGCATATATTTAAAATGTAAATCGGGAGACACTTCAATCTGTCACTGGGATATGTTCGGGAAATGGTATTTTTTTTGGTGAGGGTGATATTTTAACTTCCCAGTAAACTGGTTTAATTACCCTACAGACATAGGGAGAAGTGTTAAATACAGACAACGGCGTGTAATCTCTCTTGTGACAAGAAAGGGTTTTAAAGACAAGGGAAGGAACATAAGACAAAGGCAGGAACAAAGGAAATGAGAGAGTGAGAGATGAAGGAGTTAAAAAGGCACAGCAGGGGAAGGTAAGGAAGGTTAAAGCATGGACAGGATGTGGGACTCTGAGAAGAGATGGCTGGAATAGCGGGGTGGAAATATGGAGGGAAGAAGGAAAGTAAGGGCAGTGGTAGAAGCGCGTGAGAGAGCCAACAGAAGCAGAGCAGAGATTAGGGAGGAAGGATGAAAGGGCATGCAACGCAGGATGTAATGAAGGAGGGAAGTGAGTAAAGGAGAACCTAGGTGGTGGGAGAGAATGAGATGAGGGAGGAGAAAACAAGAAGGAAGGGAGGAAGAAGGAAGGAAAAAAGTTAGAGGTGAGTAAAGGAAGGAAAGGGTGATGAAGGGAAGGGTGGAAGAATTGAGGTCGGAAAATAGAAAGTGAACAAACGGAAAGGAACTAAACAGAAGGAGAGAAGAGAAGCAATATATTAAGTAAGGGAGGAAAAGGTGGCAGAGGAAGTATGAGGAAGTTGAGAGTAGAGGAAGAGAAAGGAAAAGGAGACAAAAGGAAGGAAAAAATGGTTATGGAGGAAACGAGGAAGGTAGGAAAGGGGAGTAAAGGAATAATGAAAGAAAAGAGTAGAGGAGGGATGGAGGAAATGTAGGATGAAGGTATGAACTGAGGAAAAAGGAAACTGGGATCGACACGTGGACCTTGCACGCCTTCCAGCTTTATTTTTGCCCTCTCCTGGCTACAGGTCCCAGTATCTATCTTTAGACATTTTTAAATGAATTTATTATCTTTTGTTTCTACCACTTTTCCTTTCATGTTGCACCATCTTTTACAAATTATTTGTTTGTAAAACTATTTTCTAACATTGCCTCTGTGCATCCCTGTGGGAAGTTTTTGCGCGGTGTAGTAATGAACGAATAAAAAGATTTATAGAGCGTTCGGCTACTCTGACAGAGTGTCCCAGGGCTAGAGTTGAACAAGCTCAAATTGCTACATCAAGCTTTTGCCAATGAAAACAGATAGGCCTTAAGTGCCTTGGGATGTACATCATGGCACAAGGTAGCACATTCCATCCCTTACAAGCCAGGACTGAAAAAAGATTGTCCCCCTCATCTGGCTTTCCGTAAGAGTGGCACTCTAGCTTGGAGTGCTGACGAGGACCTAAGGGGGATCGGATGGGTTGGAAGAGATTGACCAATTTGTCAGATATTGAGGGGCACTTTTACAGAAGGCCTGATGAACAAAAAAAAGCCTTAAAGCAAATCCTTTTCCTAATAGAAATGCGGTGCAATTCATATAGATGTCTAGTTATCGATACCCGTCTGTGAATGCCAGAATCAGGTGTGCAGTCACATTTTCTTCTGTTTGCAGTCTTGGAACCCATTTATCGAGGGCGCACAAGTAGAGTATGTTCTTGTATTCCAACCTAGCAATTATTAGACCATGCACAGCTGTCCTACTGGTAGATAGAGGAAGATGATCTTAACAATTTCCAAAAGCCAAAAGGATCTGAGAGTGAAAAGAAAGCTTGTTGTCAATCCTGAATCCAAGATTCATTCCTGTTAACATTAGAGGTGATGGTGGGGGGACAGAAAATCCTTCGGCCTGCAGTTGTGCACCCGCTGCTCGCCCACCTGCCGGAAGAGAAGAATCTGTTTTTATCAGCATTACATTGTAAATGGCTCTCTTGTAGCCAGATCAGTGCGTTTACCAGGCATGAATGAAAGGTGGAGCCTATGTGTGCTAAATTGGGATGACCTCAAATGATTCAATAAGTTTGGCAAGTGGTGCCATATAGATGCTAAACTATGTGGGGTTGACCAAAAAGCCTTGAGGCACCCCAAACCTCAATTGCTTGCTGGCCGACTCATGAAGCGCGAGCCAACTATCCTGCTTTCTTTCATCCCAAAAAGATTTAATCCACAACCAGACCTACCCATGATGCCCAGCTCAGCCACCTGATCTAGAAGAATCAGATGGAAGACAGTACTGAATGTTGCTGATAAATCAAACATTATAAGGGCAGCACCTTTACCTTTTTCCAAGATAAATTTACGGACTTCAGATTCCTCAAGTAAAGCTTTATCTTTACTATGCTGTGAATGAAGCCCAAAGGAGAATGGTGTAGTAGTTGAGTCTCTTTCAGAAAGCCGGATAGATAAGCACTAACCAAATTTTCCAGCACTTCAGCACAGGCTGGGAGAAGCAAAATAGAGCAGAAATCTGACACGATCGAGGGGTCAGTGGGCTCTTTTTTTAGTAGAGGAAATACCTTTGCTCTATTCCATCTAGGAGGCACCAACACAGAGTCAACAGAGCTATTAGAAAGCTTAGTGAGGAAAGGCATAATCACTTTAGCCGAAGAGGTCAAGAAAGCAGTTGGGCAAGGGTCATTAGGAAAACCCGATTTCCATATTCTAAGAACCTATACGGTTTGTATCGTAGCGAATGGTCTAAATTTGTTGAAGCTAACTCCAACCATCCCTGCAGGTTTGGGTGCATGCGAAATAAGGGAAACAGGGCTAATTTCGAATCCTGCAGCAGGTCATTGTTCATCTTATGAATTTATTCTCAAATATAGTGACTAATTTCTCGCAAAGGTCTGCTGAGGCTGGTATGCTATGAGTAAAAGCCTTGGGGTTCATAACAAGTTTAGTGATATTAAGGATATCCTTAGGAAAGTTCTCAGCCTTGCTAATTTGGGCCATATACAAAGCTTTCTTAATTTCCCTATGCTAATCTTTCAGAGCTGACCTATAATGCTCCTTGATATTCTGACAATACCTTGAGGTCATTTATGCTCCACTGCTTAACACATTTCCTGAGCAATACTATCTCGGTTGTAATCTAGGGAGCTCAGGGACCTCTTATGTTCGAAGGAACACTTCTGGTTGGGGCCAGAGAATTAGTGGATGAAGTACCAAAGCTTTGAATGCCTCAGCATACGGGATAGTATTGCCTGTGAAATGTGGTAAAGCGTTCTCTGTGTAGTTTGAGAAATCATATGAGTAACTTTACCCCATGCTCTGGTTGCCCCCTGCTTGTTTATTTCAGCCTTGCTACCCCCACCATTATAGTCCCACAGAATAAGAAATGGCCTGACCAAACGAGATGTCAACTTCCCTACAGATAAACCGGTGTCTTCAAAAGCAAATCCAGAAAGCAGTTCCAGAAACTTTCAGAACCTAGGTTCAATTGCCAACTTGGATTTGAGGTCATAATTGAAGCCCTCAAGCTTAAATGCTACTTGGGCACCCTGTTGTGTCCCCTCTATTCCTGGCCAAGGCTCAAAAGACCAGGCAGACTCACCCAAGGCTTTCATTTTCTGTAGCCACCCTCTCAAGGGCATCTCAAGATGGAATCCTATGCCCAGACAGTCAATATATGTATATATTCACTAAACAGAACCATGGTTACAGGTACGTTATAGTTAGACATAGGTTTCCCTCATACAAAACCAGTGAAATTCCCCTGTTATAGTTAATGAACTAACTATTACTCACGCCCCTGCATTGCACTGCTTGTGACCTCACATAGTAAATCACTCACGAGAGGGTTAGTGACATCACTGATGACATCTCAAATGACATCACTGATGGCATCATCCAGTGACTGTGAGAGTTTTAAAAAGTTTAGGAGTGTTAAATATATATACCAAGGTGAATTGGTGAATCAGTCGGTGTATGAGGGCCTGTTTGGATGATACAGTGGGTGCCTGACTAACTGTATAAGTGATTGATTAGGTCTCTCAGTCAATGTATGGGTGAGTGACTGGTTGTGTGAATGTCAGTCTGTCAGTTGGTGTCTAAGTGGCTGTATGGGTGTGTGAGTGGGTACGTGAGTTTCTGTTTGGGTGTGTGATTGGTTGTCTGAGTACCTCTGTAGGTGTCTGAGTGTATGTGTGGGTGGGTGACTGCCCGTATGGATGAGTGAGTGGGTGAGTTAGTGGCTGTATGGGTTAGTGAGTGCATGGGTGAGGTGCTGTATGAATGAGTGAGTGTGTGTATGGCTGTGTCAGTGAGTGAGTGCATGTGTCAGTGGCATATGGGTGAGTAACCGGGTATGTGAAAGGCAGTATAGGTGTGTGATGGGGTATGTGACTGTACGGTTGAGTGAATGAATGTGAGAGAGGGTGTATGGGTGAGTGTGTGCTTGTGTCAGTGACTGTATAGGAGAGTAAGTATGTGTTGGTATCTGGATGAGTAAGTGAGTGAGTGTGTGTGTAACTGTATGGGTGAGTAAGTGGATGTGTGACTGACTGTAAGGGTGAGTGAGTAGGTGTGTGAGTAGCTCAACGGGTGACTGACTCAGTGTCTGAGTGCCTGTATGATTGGGTATGTCACTGGCTGTATTAGTTAGTGAGTGGGTGTATGAGCGGCTGAATGGGTGAGTGAGTGGATGTGCATGTTCATCTATGAATCAGTGATGGTTGTGTAAGTACTGGTATGGGTGGGTGAATGGGTTTGAGAATGGTAGTGTGGACGTTGGAGTGAGTGTATGAAAGGTTATATGGGGTGTGAGTGGGTGTGCCAGAGATTATGTGAATGATGTCATCAGTGATGTCATTTGAGATGTCATCAGAGATGTCACTGACCATGGCATGAGTGGTGTAATATGTGAGGTGTAAGCAGTGCATTGCCAGGGTGTGAGTTATAGTTATCTCACTAACTATAATAGCTGAATTTCAATGGTTTTGTACGAGTAAGACCTGAGTCTAACCGTAATATCCCTGTAACGTTTTTTTTCCAGTGAATTTCAAAGGTTTTTTATATTGCATTTCTTAACTATAAAATCCCAGTAACCTTTGCTTTTTATAGTGAATTTCTAAGGTTTTTTAGATGATAATTCCTAACAAGAACCTCTCTGTAACCTTTGTTGTTTAAAGTGAATTTCTATGTTTTTGTAAGTAGTATTTGTGTTTACAGACCGGTGGATAAAGGGGGTGGGCCTCTGACCAACTCTCAGGAATCCTGCTGTGTAGGATTTACAGGAGGTACCAGGAAGGCTTCTTGGCCCCCAAGGTCCTTTAAGAGTAAAGAGAACTTTAATTCCCCCAACCAGTAGTACACCAGGAGCTGCGTTTGAGAAGTGGTGCAGAAAGGGGGCGTGGCCTCCAAAAACCTCTTAGCAGTCCTGCTGTGTGGCACTTACTGGAGGTAACAGGAAGGGTTAGTTGGCCCTCGAGGACGTCCTTGGGAGCCAACTACCCCTCCTGTTATCTCCAGTAAGTCCCAAACAGTAGGATTGTTGAGAGGTTGTCAAAGGCCACGTCCCCTTTGTGCACCACCCTGAAAATGCACCTCCTGCCTCTCTACTAGGTGGGGGATGCTGTGCCCTTGGCTCCTGATGGTCCTTGGGGGGCAACACCCCTCCTGTCACCTTAAGTAAGTCTCACACAGCTGGATTGCTAAGAGGGTGTCAGAGGCCACACCCCCTTTGTCCGCCACGCTGCAAACACACCTCCTGGTGCGCTACTGGTTGGAGAAATAAGTCCACTTTAATCCTGATGGGCTCAGGAGTAAAGTGGAACTCATTCCCAAACCAGTAGTGCACCAAGAGGCACGTTTGTAGGACTTACTGGAGGTAAAAGGAGGTCTTGTGGGCCCACAAGGACCCTCTGGAACCAGGGGGGTCTTCGTCCCAACCAGCAGCGTGCCAGGAGGCACGTTAGTAGAGTGATGGAGAAAGGGTGTGCGGTCTCCGGCGAGTTGCTGGGCTTTTTTATTAGATAATGGGGGCTATGTAGCCTCCCTTCCCGGGGCCAATTTCGTCCCCCAGGACCCCACCCCCTGAATCCTGCCCCTTTTTTAGAATTTAGAGAAAAAAAACAGAGGGGAGTCATGCTGCCCCCCTCCCGGACCGATTTTGGCCCCGGGGCCAGGCCTCCTTACTGGGCGCCGTGGTCCCACCCAGGGCTGCCAGGCATTTTCTTTGGGGACCGGGGGAAGCCTGAAGGCCCCCGCTTGTCCCTGCCGGCTCTCCACATCCTGCGGGAGCCAGCATTGCTTTTGGACAGAGGGAGTTGCTGAACATGCAGCTCCTGCAGTCCAAAAGCAATTCTACTCCGCTTTCAGCAAGCAAGAGCGGAGCAGTGTTTGCTATGACTTGGTGAGAGCAGTATTGCTCCCGCCAAGCCTTAGCAAACTGCAGTTTCCCGGGCGTGGACAGCCTGCGACATTGCTGGAGCCAGCCCTGGGGGTGGTGGCGGTCCCCAGGGCCATCTACGGCTTCACAAGGGGGGCTGTATGCTACCCTCTTTCAAGTATTTAGCCCTGGGGAGGTGGTGGTCCCCAGGGCCAGGGGTCAGCAACAGACTCCCTTAATTATTCTGTTTGTGCCCCGGGTAGGTGGCAGTCCTCGGGTCTGCCTGTATTCTTTTTGAAATAATAAATGTGCCCCGTGGAGGTGGCGTTCCCACGCGGCTCCCCCACATATTATTACTGTCCTGGGCCTTTGGCGGTCCACAGGGCTGCAGGGGAGGCCGCGTGGCCTCCCCCTCACTCCTTTAAAAAAAACTGTTTGCCCCGGGGATAGGTTAGTCCCTGGGGCAGTGGGAAAGCCACGCGGCTCCCCCGCTCGTAATTTTCAATGTCTGCCCCTTGGATGTAGTAGTTCCGTGGGCTGCGGGCATGCCAAGCAGGCCCCCCCACATTTCTATTGTCAGTACCCCAGGGAGGTGGCAGTCCCTGCGGCTTTTCAAAAGCCTAGGATGGGTGCCCCATGAACCCCCCTCCTTAATTATGACCCTGCATGGTCCTGGGATTTGGCCCAACCGGGGGCTTCATAAAAAAGTTGTACAGGAGCAAGCACGTCCTTGTTTTTTTAAATTTTGCTTCCGGCAGTAATTTGGAGCACCATAGCAGGGAATAGATTTAAGAATGGATGCACATTCCCATCATTGTCTCTACGTGCTGAGACCCCACTGTGCCTGCAACAGCAGGACTCAATATTGGTCCACTGTGCTTTAGTTTATTTTTTTAATTTTGCTTTCCAACGTTCCACTCTTTTTGCCCCATTCATTGTTCAATAAAATTGACAGAGCCTTCTGTTACCAATTTTTTAGTTCAATATGGCCCATGATGATATTTATGCTTTCTTGTCACTTCTGCTTTACACTCATGACCAAGACACTTTTGTGTTGAAACTCGTTGCACATGCTGCTCAATTACACTGAATTTGCAATTTCATCCTGGGTGTGTGAGTGTTTTTTCCTGCCCAGCAGCCTGGAAGTTGCCCTCTTGATATTACAGAGGGCCCACACACGGGCATGCGCTATTCCTGGGTGTGTGAGCCTATGTGGAACTCCTTTCATTGAAATATATATATATATATATATATATATATATATATATATACATATATATATATATATATATATATATATATATATATATATATATATATATATATATATATTCACTAAAAAAACCATAGGTTATAGACCATATATAGTTAGGGATTTGCATTTACAAAACCTTATTTTACTCGCATAAAACCATTGAAATTCCATATATAGTTAGTTGCGCTAACTATATATCGCGCACCCGCAATCCACTGCTGATGATGTCACATATTACATCATTCATGACATGGTCAGTGACATCACTGATGACATCACTGATGACATCTCAAATGACATCACTGATGACATCACTGATGACAACATCCAGTGACTGTATGTTTCTGTAAAGTTAAAATATGTCTTATATTTTGAAGAATGAGTGGATGTATAAGTGTCTGGATGAAGGATTTAGTAGGTGCATGACTGACTGTATGAGTCAGTGATTAAATGTGTCTCACTAAGTGCATGGGTTAGTGACTGGGTTTTATTTTGTGCATCATTATATCTGTTGTTCTACAAACTGCTGCATATGTTGATCAGTAGCTATATGAGTAACTGTATGGGTTATTCATTGGTTGTCCAAGTATTTGTATGGGAAACTGAGTGTGTGTGTATGGGTGGCTGGGAGGTGTGTGACTCTGTACATAGATGTGTGAGTAGTTGATTCACTATATGTATGGGTTCAAAAGTGCATGTGGAAACAGCTGTATGGGCGGTTGACTGGGCATGAGTGTATTAGTGAGTGAATGGATATCTCAGTGCTACATGTCAAAGTAAGTACATATGTAAAACACAGTACATGTGAGAGTTGACATATATAAATAACTGTACATAAGAGCCAGTGAATGTGTGAGTGGCTGTATGGATCATTGTGAACATGTATCAGGGATTGTATAAGAGAGTAAATATGTGTTATTATATGTTTGAATAAGTAAGGTGTGTATAACTGTATAGTTGAGAAAATGGAGGTGTGATTGATTTTTTGCATAACTGACTAGGTGTGTGAGTAACTCCATGGATGAGTGACAGTCTGTGACTGTCTGTTTACACTGATTGTATCTAAGGTTATATTAGAGTCTGAAGAGGTTCATGGTATTATCACATGAATGATATCATCAGTGATATGATCAGTCATGTCAAATGAGATGAGTGATGTCATCAGTGATGTCACTGACCATGTCATGAATGATGTAATATGTGACATCATCAGCAGTGGATTGCGGGTGCGCGATATATAGTTAGCGCAACTAACTATATATGGAATTTCAATGGTTTTATGCGAGTAAAATAAGGTTTTGTAAATGCAAATCCCTAACTATATATGGTCTATAACCTATGGTTTTTTCAGTGAATTTTCAAGGTTTTGTAAATGCAAATTCCTAACTATATATGGTCTATAACCTATGGTTTTTTCTGTGAATTTCATTGTTTTTTTAAAAGCTAACATCTGTAACTGTAAAATGTATTCTTCTTTAAATCTTAAAATATATTTTAGATGTTTATTAATAATTTTTTTTTAAATATTTTTTTTCTTCGCTTCCAGTTCGCGAACCGGGAAGCTTTCCGTTAGCTCATCTTGATGCCGCGACCTAGTCCGCGAACCGGTAAACGTTACGTTAGCGCAACTGTGACGCGTCGCGGAAGCGCGACGTATCACGTTGTCGCGTAATGCGTCAAATGACGCGCCGCGTTAGCGCTCCCGGAAGTGCTCCGGACCGCGAACCGGAAACGATCCGGGACGCGGCGCGCACCGCGTAACGTAAGCGGAACAGGTCATGTGACTTGTTTATCAAACTTTTCATTGGTTCATTTCACTTTTGGTTTCCAAATGATGTATGACTAGGTCATGTGACCTAAAAATAACACTTTTCATTGGTTCAGAACTTTTGCTTTTCCCAAATCATGTAAACCCCTCCTTCTTTCCTCACTCTGACTTTCATCTTGGTGAGAGAAAGACCATTTTCCTGGAGTTCAGCAATGGCTTCTATACTTGCTGCAGCTGGTGCACCCCCACCACCACCTCCACCTCCTCATAAGAAGAGAGGACCACCAAGTCAATTCATCTCCAACAGAGAGGAGGAAGAGGAGGAAGAAGAAGAGGATAGAGATGAACCAGAATTTATACAGGAGTTGCCCCGTGTTTCTAGAAGGAAAACAAGTTTCATATGGCAGTTTTTTTCCATCCCTCCAGGGGACAAGAAGGTCAATGCTAAATATGCCACCTGCCTCATCTGTAAATACAGATTGTCTAGAGGCACAGAGAAAAAATATAGTATGGGCAACTATACTATGCATCGCCATATGGCCAGGTGGCATCCCTTAAACTACAGCCGGGCAGAGTTAAGGGACCTACAAGATAATCCCCCGACAACTCCTGTGGCCAGATCTACGTCAACTATATCTTTGACAGGAAGAGAGGCACAGGAAACTGTGCCAAACATTCAGCCAAATTTCAAACATATGAAGTTTACCTGTATATATTGTGGTGCTATGCTCTCATATGGGAACATGAGCGTGAACTTGATCAATATGGTGTACGAAAACCATAAGTGCCCTAACCCACCCAAGCAGTAATTTTTTTTTTGCTCCTGTTGAGCCCTTTACAATGCCTGTTTTTTTGTTGTTTCCCCTCCATAAAAAACACAAAAAAAACATAAAACTGTTCTAAAAATACAAAAAAATCAAAAAATGTTCAGAAAAAAAAATAAATAAATAAAACAACAAAAACAAAAAAAAAAAAGTTCTTTTCAGAACTACCTCCCCTTTCAAATAAAATTGCTAGAATGTTTATCACTCTGGCAAGCTCTATTTCTTTTGGTTCGCTTTCCCGTTCGCTGCCCGGTTCGCGAACTTGAAGCGAACCAAAAAAATATTTTTTTTAAAAAAAGAAGAGTTAGTATAAGGGAAGTAAACAGAGAGTAATGTTAAAAGAAAGACAGCTATAGGGAGTAAACTAGAGATACTGTTTAATAGATCTATTTATTAATTCAGGATGACGATAAGGTGTGATCTGTCCTGAGGTTTGTTTAAGGTGAGACCTACTCAGGGTTTTATTAACATGGCTATGTAACTCCCATAATCAAAATCTAAATTTGCAAAGCACAAGTGGGAGCGTATTTACAAGACACTTGCCCCATGAGGAACACTTTACATTTTAAAAGGAAAACATAACATCAAAGACACTCAAATGCCTTATAAATATGGCTCAAAACAACCTATGAAGCTCTAGCAGTACATATCCACAAATGTAATTGATTTCTTAAATCGTTTTTAAAAACAACATATCTGTTTCAGCTTACATAACAGACCAAGGAATGGGCTCCATGTACCACAATAACTTGTGTTACTGCATGCCAGAATGCTACACCGAATATGCAATTACAATTTCTCAAAGAAACTAATTCTATTAGTATATCACTAGAGACAAAACCACATTTTAAAAACACAGCTTTCTTCATCATTTTCTCCTTAAATCATACTATTCTCTATCTAAATTAAATAAATCTTTTCTCACCTTAGCAAATATTTTTTGAGTTTTGAAAACAGTCTCAGAAATACACCAAATTGTCTTCAGCAGAAGAAAAGGGATGCACTCCAAAGGCTGCAGCTATTGAAAGCACAGAAATACAGATATTCATTTCACATATCTCTCATATTAGCCAATCATACCTCTTCCCTCACTTTTTTCAAATCAAAACCCTTCCCCCCTCTGCCCTCTCTGCCTTGTTTCCATAGCAACCACCTCCTGGAAGACCTCTCATGTTTGCAAATTCACACAACAATGTTTCAATTGAACTCTGAACTCTCAGTGCACCTGCGTATCCAGTGCAATCTTTCATTAAATGTTTCTTCCTTGACCATTCAAATTACATGTTTCAAAGAACACATCCATGCACCCTAACTTTTTGTTTTCAGAAATGGAAATGCACCAATCACTGCTAATGAATCTTTAGCATTGGAAATCCACAGTTTTTTTTCTTTAGAAACTCCTACTGTTTCAACTGCCCTTTCATTACCACACATCATCTGACTGCAGAACAACCTTCTCCCACCATGTTTAAGGTCTGGATTGTTGGACATAGTTACATCCACTGGGCTCAAAGGTATGCTGAGAACAGAAATTTACCTAACCTCAATTTACAAGATGTGGAAATTAAGTGGTTGGGCCAAAGAGGATTAAAATGTCACCAATTGATACCATTGGTGAAAACCTTTATGCATTTGCCAAAACCTGACCTGTTAATAGTGCACTGTGGAGGTAATGATTTGGGCACTTTGACAGGGGTAGGTCTGGAAATGCTTTTAAAGGACACCTTTGAGCAATTAATGGCACTTTTTCCTCAAACTGCTTTGGTATATTCCAATATATGCCAAAGACAGAAATGGAGGTGGTCCAACCAATTTTGTCCACAAATTGAGAAAGCGAGGAAGCATGTAAACAAATCTGTTTCAGCTTACATGAGAGACCATGGAATGGGCTCTCTGTACAACAATAACTTGCGTTACTACATGCAAGATATCTACAGAGGAGATGGAGTTCACTTCTCAGATGAGGGCAACATAATTTTCATTCTGAATTTAAGACTGTGCATTGGTACCTACTTATAAGTACCTAAATGTACCATAAACCCAAAAGCTCTTCTCAGAGCTACCCTACATCTGATCACTCACAATTATTATTTTTCTCTAACTTTTTTCACTAATTTTCCACAAAATACGCTCCCCGGAGCGCTACCCGGTTCGCTAACCGAAAGCTAACCTCGCGGATTTTTAAAAAAAATGTTTTTTTTCCGCACATATAAGCCTCCTCAGCCACCCTCAGAAAACCTAGGGGGTCAAGATAAGTCTACCATGACCCCTTCTACCCATTCTAAACATTATTTGCCCTCCATCTTGTATCTTAATGCGACCGAAACACAAAATGGTGGACTCCCGTGACGCTTAAGGTTCGCTAACCGGGCCGCTTTCCGGAAAGCGGTCCTAAAAAAGGTGGGAAAGTAATTTACAGAAAAACGACTAGAGACACTCTCACCAAATATAGATTAGCTCATACTACATAACAATCCCTTTCATTTTCACAAATTTGATTGAAATTCCATTTAGCCATTAAGCCTGTAGACCTCTCTAAGTACCGTGAGGTAAATTACTTCACAAAACACATCTGAAGTGTTGGAATTGACAACCAATGAAAATGTTACTTTCATTTTCAATTTTTTTTTCCTGACATTTGATTGGTTATGTACCTGAATATATATAAAGGAAGAGAAGGAAACACAGCCATTTTGACTACTACTTCCTGAACTACATTTCAAGAGCCTTTTCACCTCCCTGTAAATTAAATTGATAATTTGTAAGTGGCACTTTAAATTAATTTGTAAAAACGTTTTTGATAATTATTTACTGTCCCCCTGCTATAGTTATAGATACAGATAGACTCCTCTGTTATATTTATTGATTGACTTACACTTCTCTGCTATAATTATGAATTTACTTACTTTAAGTTCACTGTTAAAAAAACAGAACTACCTGTCTGAACTTAAACCCAACAGTGCCCTAACTCTTCTAATTTAATTATTTTTTTTATGCAATTTACAGCAAAAAAATGGAAGGGGAGCAAGAAAAAACTAATGTTTCCTTCGAGATTACATCCGAAGACATTGTAACTGAAGAAAATGTGGATGAAGATTTTATGGATCAATCTTTTGACGAACAATTTATTCAAACCTTACAAGAGACAGAAACATCCATGTTTGACGAGATACCAGATGATATAATGCTGGAAGTTTTAATGAACTATGAAAATAATAAATACATTTTTTTTAAATCAAAATAAATAAATAAAGAAAAAAACGAACAAAAACAACAAATAATTAACATACAGTATTAGAAAAGTCTATCATTCTTTTATCCTTAAAGTTCGCTGCCCAGAACGCTTTCCGGTTCGCGAACTTGGCGCTTACCACGCAAAAAAAAAATTTCTTTTTTGGACCCTCCTAGGCCCTTTTAAAACCTCCACATAAAACCTAGGGGGTCAACGAGGATCTACTATGCCCCCTTATGGTAATTTCCCCCTTTGTTTTGGCCTCCTCTTGTCTCTCGATCCTACCGAGAGACAAGATGGCGGCCGCTCCGGACTGTTTAGAATGTTGACAGACACCGGAGGGCCAATCAGCTTCGCATCGCAAAGTTCCGATACGCGAAAGGTTCGCTAACCGGATCGCTGCCCGGAGCGCTGTTACAGATATATATCTTGATTTAAACGTTAATTTCTCAAAATCCACTGAAGCACATATATTGAGACCTAGCAAAGGCACATCGGGCTAACAGTCCCTACAATTTTGCCAAGTTTCGTGCAAATCCATTCAGCCGTTCGGGCTAAAAGTGAGTCCAACCGCCCTATGGAAATTAACATGGAAAAAACGCGTTTTGGGACCCCCCTTTTTTCTCGGCCCCCCCTCCACAAAACCCCCCCAAATTTCCAAGGGCTGCTCAGAAACGAAATGTGCCATTTTCCTGAAACTTTCAGCCAATTCCGTCCACAAACGCCAAAGTTATTAGGCATAGAATTTTCAGAAATCCCATAGGGAAAAAATCCTAACTATATATACCTACTGGCGACCGCCAGTAGGTAATATATATATATATATATATATATATATATCCACCTTCAACCTCCGACCTTGAGCCCCCGACCTCAACAGGGCGGTCTCGGCGCGCGGGGACCGGAGCACCTCGCTTAAAATCCACAAACACCTCCTTTGTAAACAAAAGAAGAGCGCCGAAACCAGACTCTGCAAACTTGCGCTTTTATTCACAAAAATCTCATCATGGCAGCATGGAATCCTTACGCGTTTCAACTCGTGTAGAGTCTTGGTCACAGGTGAGCCTTCTGGATAATTGAGGGCGTGACCTTCCTCGTGCCCCCTTTATCTAAGACTGCGTCGTCACTTTGCAGTCCTAGTGTACTCTCATGTCCATAATGCACTGGGAAGTTCATAATGTATTTCGGATCCAGTAATAATCAGGCCAGCATGACATTATTGAGCCGTTTTTTTGTGCATATGTGGAATAATGAAAAAAGAAAAAAGATCGTACAGCCTGCAATTTCACTGAAATAATCAACACTTGTGAAAATGAATTGCTGACTGGATCCGAAATACATTATGAACTTCCCAGTGCATTATGGACATGAGAGTACACTAGGACTGCAAAGTGACGACGCAGTCTTAGATAAAGGGGGCACGAGGAAGGTCACGCCCTCAATTATCCAGAAGGCTCACCTGTGACCAAGACTCTACACGAGTTGAAACGCGTAAGGATTCCATGCTGCCATGATGAGATTTTTGTGAATAAAAGCGCAAGTTTGCAGAGTCTGGTTTCGGCGCTCTTCTTTTGTTTACAAAGGAGGTGTTTGTGGATATATATATATATATATATATATATATATATATATATATATATATATATATATATATATATATATATTTATATATATATATATATATATATATATATGTATATATATATATATATATGTATATATATATATATATATATATATATATATATATATATATATATATATATATATATATATACACACACACATATATATATACATATATATATATATATATACATATTACCTACTGGCGGTCGCCAGTAGGTAGTTATAGTTAGGATTTTTTTCAATGCAAAATCTCAAAATTCTATTGTGAATAACTTTGGCGTCGGTTGACGAATCTGCCTGAAAATTTCCTCAAATTTGCCTCGTCAAGCTCCGGTCCTTCCCTGAAAGTTTGGGGGGATTCGTGAAGCGGGAGCCGAGATAAAAGGGGGGTCCCAAAAAGTGTTTTCCCCATGTTAATTTCCATAGGGTGGTCGAACTCACTTTTAGCCCGAACGGCTGAATGGATTTCCACCAAACTTGGCAAAATTGTAGGGACTGGTAGCCCGATGTGCCTTTGCTATGTCTCAAGATATGTGCTCCAGTGGTTTTTGAGTAATTTAGGTTCAAAAAAATATATCTATATATATCTATAAGCGCGCATCGGTACGCGCACCGGGGCGCGTACCGGGCGCGCCACGCGAGGTGCGCACAGAAGGCTGATTGGCTCTCGGGTGTCTGTAAACATTCGAAACAGTCCGGAGCGGCTGCCATCTTGTGTCTCGGTAAAATCGATACGTCACGATTATGTTTTTGTTTGCGATATTGGCACTTACGGGACGCTCCCCGGTGCGCGCCCCGGGACGCTTCATAAAACTACGCTTTCCGGGGCGCGCACCGGGAGCGCTCCAAGGCAAAAAAAAATAAAAATATATATAAAAAAAAGAATTGGCAAAATTGTAGGGACTGGTAGTTTGATGTGCCTTTGCTATGTCTCAAGATATATGCTCAAGTGGTTTTTACGAAAATTGACTTTGAAAAAATATATATTGGCCTACATTGGGCTATATATATGTTAGAGCCCAAATGTAGCCCAATGTAGCCCAATGTAGCCCAAAGATGGCCACCAGAGACAAAAAAAAACAAATGTAGCCCAAATATCAGCCAGATTTAGCCCAAATATAGCCCAATGACAGAATGTCCCTGAGTGTTCTAAAGAACAACTAGAGCGCTAACAGTCTTACATATAAACTGAGACTTAAAGTTAGGAATTAGCATTTAAAAAACCTTTGAAATTCACTGAAAAAACCATAGGTTTCACACCAGTTATAGTTAGGAATTAGCATTTAAAAAAACCTATTAAATTCACTGAAAAAACCATAGGTTTCACAAAAGTTATAGTTAGCTGGAAATTTTACTGACATAAAACCATTGTAATTCCCACGTTATAGTTAGTTGGACTCACTATAACTTGCACGTGCAATGCACTGCTGATGACGTCACATATTATATCACTCATGACATGGTCAGTGACATCACTCATGACATCACTGATGACACCATCCAGTGAATGTGTGTCTTTCTGAAAAGACGATGTTGAGCCTGGGTTTTCTGACGATGATTGCGAGGGGGGCCATGTAGACGTTGATGAGGGTTGGGCTGAGGGAGGATCCTTGGGTTACCCCTCATCTGATCACTTTTGGTTCTGAGAGGAATGGCGGGAGCCTTATTCTCTGTGTTCTATCTGCACCTACTATTTGCACCCCAAATGTACCCAAAATTCAAGTCAATTAGATTAACCCTGGACATCAATCTTACCCTCAAAGAACATATTTCAGAGTTACATAGAACCTCACTCTCAAGGAATACTTGCCAAAAGAACAGAATGCCTGGTACCAGCTCACTCTTCTAAAGAAAGTGAAACCGTTTGTTCCAGAAAGCTATTCCAGAACTGGTGTTCAAGGCCATGTACTTTTACATCTGGATATTGGAGAAGCCCCCCTGCTCCATGGCTTCTTATAACCCATATTACCCCCCCACCCCTCCTCCCCTGTTTAAGGACAGTTTACATTTCACAGCATGTGTCATCCAGGGTCTGAGAAAATATGATCACATCATCCTCATCCTAATGCATCATTTTGGACCATCAAGACCAACACCCCCACTTGTCTTGCAGCTAGGACACCATTAGAATGTAAACTAAGAAGTGTAAAAAAAAGTAAAAAGCAAGGCAGCAAGGCTTTTCCATGTATGCATCTTAGATCTGTAACAACAATCCAGTCCAGAACGGCTTCAACTTAGGAAACAGTTGAAGACACACAACTTTAAACAACACTACATCACAACGTAGTAGCACTACACTTCAGCTCATACAAATCAGCTATCTCTTATTTCACATGTTGACTGTATGTTTACTTTTTTTAAAGACTGTATATTTACCTTTGACCCTGTACAGTGCTCCACTGACATTTGCCAGATTTGCTTTGTCTAAATATGACATGAGGCCATTTGAGTCATGATGAGTCACATACATGGGGAAGATCTCTGTTTTTGTGTGAATCTACCACTGATACCATAACATTAGTATCACCACTAATACTAACATCCCTAATACCACTAACACCAATGCTACAACAACAATACCACCAATAACACCAACAACACAACACCAACACTACCTTCCACAATACCAGCAACACCACCACCAAAAATACCATCACTAATACCATCACCACCAGTGCCACTGTCAATACCAACAATACCACTTTAAATGCAACCGACATCAACAAAATCAGCACAAGTACCACCACACTCCCCACCAATGCAACCACCACTAGGCACCACCAATAACACCAACAATACCACCACCAGTGCCACCGTCACTGCAATTAATACCAACACAGTAGCAGTCAGTACCAATAATACCAACACCACAAACAATACCACCACCAATGCCAAAACTACTGCCAATAACGCCGCTAATAAAAACCATCATCAATGGCACCATTCCACAACCACTAGAATCATAACCACAGCAATCCCACCACACCAACACCAATACCATGCTACCACTTCTATCAATAACATCAGTAGCACCGTCACTTTATTAATGTCACATCACCACCACTAAAACCAATATTAATGCGACCACCATTATCAATGACCAGGTCTACTTTAGTATGCTGTTACATAAAAACATAATTTCTGCATGCCATTGTTTGGAGATCTTTTGACTTTTTCAAACACTTGTTTTGCTTCTTGTGAAAAGTGTGCAAATGTATGGATGTATATATGTATGCATGTATGGATGAGGTATTTCTGTAGCACAAATCAAGGCAAAATGCAGCATATCACGGTGCAGGGTCAAAGACCAGAATAAAGTCAATGAGTGATTCGAGGGGAAGCTGTGTTATGGATGGTTAATATGCTGTGATGTAGCATTCTTTAATGAGGTGAGTCTTCAACTCTGTCCTAAATGTGAGCAGCATTGGAGTGATCCTGATAGAGACAAGGATGTTATTCCAGATCCTCGGTGCATAGATGGAAAAGGCCTGCTGCCTTTTTCTTTTCATTTTTACACTTCTTCGTCTGTAGTCTAATGGTGTCCTGGCTGCAGTGTGCCAAGAACCACCAGAGATGGTGTACTTGGTTGTATGATAACCAAGGGTGTTAGCTGTGAGGGCTTTGTAAATGATGCAGTTGGTTCTGAAAATGATGTAGGCCGGCACAAAGAGCCACTACAATGCTGTGGTGGGTTGCATGTCCTTAAGGGATGTCAGTCTGGAGTTTGGAAGGCAATGGAGCAGGGCGCTACCACCATCCCAATACAAATATGTGAGGGCTCGAGCAGCAGTTCTGAAGTCATTTTCTGGAAGCAACGGTTTCACTTTCATCAGAAGAGATAGCTGGTACCAGACCATTTTTTGGCAATGCATTTCTTGAAGTTGAAGTTGGTGTCCAAGTTAATAACAAGTGACTTGCTATTCGGTGAAAGTTGGGGCTCCAAGCCATCAAAGTTCATGTATTGGAGCCCGGTTTGTCCTGTTTCTTGTTCTTGGCAAATAACCCGTCTTGTGTCTTGCTTGAGTTGAGCTTCATGAAGGCATTGGTGATTTAGGTCTGGATGACATGCAGGTAGTGTTGAGGTGTTGGATGTCCGCAAGCCGATGAGACGTTTAAGTTGAGTTGTGTATCATTTGAATATTGGACAATATTGATGTTGTTATCTCCAAGTAGATCACCAGAAGGCTCCAGGTAGAAGTTGAAGATGACAGAACACAGTATGGAACCCAGGTGGACTCCGCAGGTTATAGGATCTTTTGGGATCTGGAGGTGCCCATCTGAAGAAAATAGGGGCATATTATCAAGGAACGGCGTTAAAGTGTTTGCCGCTTTAGCGGCAGGAAACTGCAGCTAAACGGAGATAATGGGCTTGATAAAATGCTGTAGAGAATTCCAACAGAAGCCCATGTTAACACCAGAACATGGGCTTCTATTGGAATTCTCAAGGGCATATTATCAAGACCATTATCACTGCTTTAGCAGCAGTTTCCTGCCACTAAAGCGGCAATGATTTTATCGCCGTTCCTTGATAATATGCCCCTTAGCCTTATAGCCCTTCTGCCTCAGGCTATTTTGGTTTTAAAGACTTTCTTTCTCATTATAGACCCTTAGCTGCGACTTGGGCCAATAACTCAAGTTCAGGGCCTTTAACAACTGCTATACAAAAGGGGGTGGTGATGGACGGAGCATCTGAATCAATCAAACACTCACACCCAGTCAAAAGATCTGGGTTTAATCCATCACCGTTCTTTAGCCCTCTCTGCCATCCCAGTTCAGACATGGCTTTATGCAAATCAGTCTGACCCTGTGCCTCATGGGAACAGTCCAGCCCGAACTGCCAAGCCATGTCTTCCCTGGACCGGAAACAAGCTTCCGAGGACCGGTTTCTGGTATTCCAGCTGTCTTCAGCCCGGCTTGCTTGAATCCAGAGGCAAAGTGAGCAAGGGACTCACGTCTGAGCATACCCTGCCACACTTATGGCGGCCTAAAGCGGTACAAAAGGGGGTGGTGATGGACGGAGCATCTGAATCAATCAAACACTCACACCCAGTCAAAAGATCTGGGTTTAATCCATCACCGTTCTTTAGCCCACTCTGCCACTCCAGTTCAGACATGGCTATATGCAAATCAGTCTGACCCTGTGCCTCATGGGAACAGTCCAGCCCGAACTGCCAAGCCATGTCTTTCCTGGACCGGAAACAAGCTTCCGAGGACCGGTTTCTGGCATTCCAGCCGTCTTCAGCCTGGCTTGCTTGAATCCAGTGGCAAAGTGAGCAAGGGACTCACGTCTGAGCATACCCTGCCACACTTATGGCGGCCAAAAGCGATACAAAAGGGGGTGGTGATGGACGGAGCATCTGAATCAATTAAACACTCACACCCAGTCAAAAGATCTGGGTTTAATCCATCACCGTTCTGTAGCCCACTCTGCCACCCCAGTTCAGACATGGCTATATGCAAATCAGTCTGATCCTGTGCCTCATGGGAACAGTCCAGCCCGAACTGCTAAGCCATGTCTTTCCTGGACCAGAATCAAGCATCCTAGGACCAGGTCCTTTAACAACTGCTATAGCCCTTGGAAGTGGGTTAAAAAGCAATAGCATGCTGAATAGAAAAGGAATCCTTCAATCCTTTCAGATCCTCAAATTTTCTTCAATATTTGTGAGGTCAGGATATTACAAAGAGTGTAACAAATCACAGATACCATGTGTGCCCACCTGAGAGTCCTTCAAAGTATCTGTCAGAATATTTGCATCCATGAGAGGGATGACTCCAACCAGAAGATGTCTTTTTTTTCTGCTTCTATTCATGAGCAGTCTGTTTTTTTCTTACATAATTTCATTATTCTAATCTGCGAGACATTTGAGCTGCTACATTTGGCTAGTGAGCTGGATGGCAAAGTACACACCCTCTGACTTACATAAGTAAAGTCACCCTTCCAGAGTAATTATGCTCTCCTACCTCCATATTGGCTGCATTTGTTCTGTTAATCACGTCTTATTTACAAAACGGATGCATAGGTTTATTTAGGATGGACGAACAGCGCAAAGACAATATCTATGCCGATCAAATATTTCACATTGGGATGTTGAGATATTATTAGGGCTTTATTATTTTACATCCTAGGACTTGCAGTTCTACATCCATAATGAAACAGACATTGGCAAAGGTAGTAAGTCTGGCTTGAATTTTCAGCCGTCTCTAAAGCTTTTAATATTAGTTTGCATCAGAATGCAACTCGGTATGAGTAAAACACACATTGCTTGTTCAAAATCTCACACCTAATACAGAATAGGGCTCAACAGCTAGCTTCAATTTTTTTCTTCTTTCAAAAACAGTAATGGTGTTGTAGGATGAAAACAGCAACACATTATACCAGATGGAGTCGTGTTGGATTTATCTGATGATTAAATTTACTCAGAATGCTTCGAGCTCCTTCCTGGATGTAGCCATAGTGACCGAAATGCAATTATGTACAGGTTATGCAAAGATAGTGAACTAAAATTCTCCCAGATTCTCTCTACAAAGGACTTCAAATTGTTTTCTAAAGTATTCTAATAGGTGTTCAATTATATACACTGTCAACGTAAATCATAACAGAATACCTTGGCACAATATATGCCACTTATATGAAACAGTTTTCCACGGATTTTCAGGACTTCTAATTTTGACATAAATTAGCATATATTTTCTTTTTTCTAGCTGCCCTGATATCACTTTTGAAATGCACATTAAATTAACGTTCTTTCCAGAAACTGGTGGAACATTTCAGTTCTAAATGCATACTATATTCAGCACTGGGTACAGCATGCTCGGTATGGGTTAAATCTCTTGCAGTGAACACTCTCAAGAGACTCCTAACGTGACCCTTGACCTTCATTCACCTGTTCGGCCTGTGCTGAGCCAGTGCAGTTCCAGGCCTAAATGGAAAACACACTTTGGAGGTTATGACCTTCTGTGGGGGGCTGCGGACCCCATGAAAATGAAGAAATGTTCCCACCCTTTGCCTGGGTTTACTGGGAGTCACGGTGATTAGGGGGTGGGAGAGACCTGCGAGCAAGAAGAAGTGGGAGGCATAAAAGCGCCTCCAATAAAGAGAGGCATTGACTTGATAGTGGAGAAGAAGGAACATCTGTAAATTCGCTATTTTGTCTTCGTCTGGCACTGCACGGACGCTGGTTACTCTGCTTAGACATGGGCCCCACAGGGAGGTCACTTCATAATCACCGCAGAGGTCAGACGAGGTCATATTCAGAAACTCTAGGGTCGCACAGTGCAGGGGCTGAGGTGCTGCAGAAACTGCTGACCAGGTGGGCTTTTCCAATTACACGCAACTCACTCCTTCTTTAAAGGGTAGGTTAGGCTGATGTCATCGCCGCCTGACCCCTTGGCACTCAGAAGTTAGCGTGAAACGAGGGTCACTTGCCCCTGGGCAGATGCCCGCATCATTAAAACCGAGCCACCAGGGAGGAAACTGACCTGGATTTACACTCAAAGCACATCACATCTGAAGGCTGCTCATGATTGTCGAAAATAACCTAATGCCAAAGTCTTATAGGGACGCGAACAGTGCCTTATTTTTTATTTATTTAAAGGCATTCATATAACTTCACACTCTTGCCACAAGAAGTTCCCACAGCTAGTAGCAATCTACACGGGAAACCTACTTTGAAAAGCTCATGCTGTCGTGAAGCCCTTCATGTGGTCGTGTGGTTACTTAGGAACATTAGACTTGAATAGCAACAATCAGTGGCAAAGCCAATAGGTCTGTCTTTAGTGTGCCACAGTTTGTAAACAGGCATTCCTAAACCTGTTTACATACGTTTCGTGAACAAAAACAGGTTAGCACATTAAAACCTCCACTTTTGGTTTTGCCAATGCAGGGGGAAAAGTAGTAAAACATATTGCTTTCTGTATAGACTGCATGTAGGAGGCAAATAATTGAAAGTGACAAACAGTGGGATGATTGCACTTTTTAGGAATAAAGTAGTCCCCCATGTGCTCCAAACGGATCACTTCCTGGTACGTGGAATGATAAACCAAATAGCCAGTAGCATGAGGTGAGACATTAATACTCTTCGGGGTGGAGCCAATGCGTTTTCCACCCAGAAGAGTATATTGTAGCATATTGTAAACAACTGGTAACAAGATGTCATGCAGAGAACTGTGCCATCAAGTTTTGGGAAGTCAAGGTCCCTGAAGTAGGGGAAGCCACAACTGATAGAATTCATTGTAACCATTTGTGCGAGGCAAATTCAATGTTAAGAGTGTCCCTGGCTAAAATGCTGTCACATGACTCTACTGGTAATCTAGAAGCATTTGCTTGTTTGAAATGTTTGACGTCTGCCAAAACGCTGTCTGGTGTTCCATAGTGTTGAAGTATTGGACCCACATTATTCAATGGTGGAGCCAGTACATAAAATACAAAAAAAAAACTCTGGCTTAGTCCTGCACCATATGCAGGCAGAAAGAACCCAACTCTACTTAAAAATGTGAACAGTTGAAGGTACTTGTGTTTGCGACCTGGAAAATTGTTTTCAGATGTACAAAATGCTAAATGCAATAATTTGTTACCGAATCGCAATTTGCGTTTGCGTTTGGGATTCGGTATTTAGAAGGGGCATGTTATGGGTGTCCCTTCCACATACCAAATCAGTATGGTATATATTACTGTTTTGGGACCAAATTGCAGTCGCAAAACAGTAATACTTTACCTCCGTTATAAAAGTGTTGGAAACCAATTCGCAAATGGGAAGGCATCTCCTCTTGGGACCCCTTCCCCTTTGAGAATGTTCAAAAATATTTTTAAGAGTAGGCAGTGGTCACACAAGACCACTGCTTACTCTTAAAAAATGAAACATAAATGTTACATTTTATTCTTTTTAGAAGCATTGAAAAACAAATATTGCTTTATTTAAAAGCAATCACAAACATGGAGGTGACCTGACCTCAGCAGGCCACCATCCTTGTGATTGCTGCAATTCCTATTAGGTTGCAAATTGCAACCTACCTCATTAATATGCATGAGGTATGTCTATTTGTGAACCAGTAGGAATCACTAATGAAACTCAAAAGAGTTTCATACATTAGGAATACCGGTTTCCTAATTGTGATTTAGAGTTCGGCCCAGTTGTAGAATATGCGTTGTTTCAAGGGTACAGAACGGGAATATCGTTGCTAAAATATCGACTTACCTAAATATCGCTGCAAAAATATCTACAGGAAGAAATATCGAAGACAAAAATATAGTCTGACCAGAATATCGACAGACAGGTAAGTAATATCGATTACATTAATATAGTTGTAATAAATATCGTTTACAAAAACATAGTTTACAAAAATATCGTTTTTAAAATAATTATAAGTAATGTAGTGTTTTTAATGAGTATTTGTAGTCAAAGTAGTATATTTTGTAGTATTTTATTAGTTAATAATGTATTTTATGTTGAATTTAGTATTAATAGTTCCGTAGCGGGTTGTGGGTTTATAGGGGAGTAGGGTGGGAAGTAATTTAAATATAATAAAATAATAGATTAATTAATGTTTTAAATGAATATAAATAGTGTAATAAATAATAGTTAATTAATTTCAATTAGTTCATTGAATAATAATTATGTAATTAATTATGTTAATTTTTTAATTAATTTTAGGTGTGTGTACTGGAATTTTTTAGTGAAAATGTAGTAAATTAATTACATTTTAATTGATTAATTATTTAATTAATGATTAAATAAATAAAAATAAATATTTGTTATTTTATAAATGACTAAATACATTTATTAATTTTTACCCCTACGTTATCCAACGCTTTCCCTACTGTTGCACCCTCTGGAGTGGGAATAGTAATTTTTACTCCTACGCTATCCAACGCTTTACCTACTGTTGCACCCCCTGGAGTGGGAATAGTAATTTTTACCCCTACGCTATCCAACGCTTTCCCTACTGTTGCACCCTCTGGAGTGGGAATAGTAATTTTTACCCCTACGCTATCCAACGCTTTCCCTACTGTTGCACCCTCTTGAGTGGGAATAGTAATTTTTACCCCTACGCTATCCAACGCTTTCCCTACTGTTGCACCCTCTGGAGTGGGAATAGTAATTTTTACTCCTACGCTATCCAACGCTTTCCCTACTGTTGCACCCCCTGGAGTGGGAATAGTAATTTTTACCTCTACGCTATCCAACGCTTTCCCTACTGTTGCACCCTCTGGAGTGGGAATAGTAATTTTTACCCCTACCCTATCCAACGTTTTCCCTACTGTTGCACCCTATGGAGTGGGAATAGTAATTTTTACCCCCACGCTATCCAACGCTTTCCCTACTGTTGCACCCCCTGGAGTGGGAATAGTAATTTTTACCCCTAGACTATCCAACGCTTTCCCTACTGTTGCACCCTCTGGAGTGGGAATAGTAATTTTTACACCTACGCTATCAAATGTTTTAACTAATAATATATTGTATATTTTAATTATATGTATGTATTATTGTTGTTATATAAAGTAATGTGTAAAATATATGTATATGTACACATTTATTAAGTTTATAATGAAAAAGTGTAGTTAATTTGTTTTAAATAGTTAAAAAATAAAAGTAATGTAATGTATTTTATTAATAGTACTTATATTTATTTATTATTTAATGTAATTTTAATTAATTTAAAAAGTCGATATTTTTTACATCTATATTAATTACAACAGTATTTTTGAGTAGATATTTATGTAATTACCTGTTTAAGTATAGGGAGTCGATATTTTTGTAAACAATATTTTTACAACTATATTTATGTCAGCTATATTTTTGTAATGGATATTTTAACACCCTACCGTTTCAAGTACATGAGAAATTGTTTTAAATAAAAAACAGACTGAAACCATTAGACAATAACCTGCTGCAGTGTGTAGCTGCAATCAACTGTTATTATCTCCAAGTCGATTCACAAGGGACCCAAAACCTGATAGATGCAGCTGTATAGTAACCATTTGTAAGTACTCAATTGTAATGTCCACAGAGGACGCGTGAAACCACTATTCACTTGTTACTCTGGTCAGTGAATTTTACCCATTTGGGATTTCCACACAAGGTCCAAGCTACCATCTCAATTGTTCTGTCCATACTCGAGTACGCCAGTAGTCTCTACCATGGATCAGCTTTAACGAACATGAAAAGACTACAACGGATTCAGAACTCAACTGCCAGACAGCATATCAAACCGTGAGACCACATCTCCCCTGCCTTGAAAGCCCTGCATTGGTTACTGGTTGCCAGAAGATCCACGTTCAAGCTGCTTTCTATCACCCACAAAGCGATACATGTAATGGGACCCCTCTTCACCAGGAATAAAGTCACCAAACACATTCAACAAAGGAACTTCCACTCTAGAGTGGCACCCTGCCCTCAAAATCCCAAGATACAAGAAAAAACAAACATGGGTGACACATCCTTCCCTGTTCAAGCAGCAAGACTATGGAACTCTTAACCCCCCAAACGTAGGATCCACGGACAACCACCTTACCTTCAGAAAAAGACTCAAGAATTGTCTCTTTCCCACATAAGCACCATACGCAAACAAAAATATACAGCCTATCCTTCTGTATATAAGCATTTATTTGTACTGTAGATATGTAACTATATATGTGTATTGCTCTGTATAAACATGTGGAATAGTCATGTTTTAAAATAAATAAATACATTTTTAAGTAACCCAGAGTTAATCTAACACATCTTTAATCTACATCTACATATACTTATGTCCTTCATGCATCTATGTACCTTCCATGTACTTGGATCAATATAGTTATTACTTTTCTCCACAAAAAAACATATTCAATGCACTACCCTATTTCTCACCCTAAACCTCTATCAATATATTTAATCTACATAATCTTCCTTTATGCATCTATATGCTTTCAATGTACTTATGAATCTATATATGTATTACTTTCTTCTAATTCAGCATATCTAATGCACTACCCTATTTTTCACCCTATCAACCGCAAATATAACTTTGCAGAGTCCCCTGCTTTCCACCTGTCGCAAGGCTGTCTTCTCTGCCAGTGCCCATTTCATTAGCTGAGTTCCCCACCTGCTCTGTGGGGGTCCCATAGGGCATTTCCACTGTGGTGCTATTGCCCTCCTGGCAACTACCTGCCCCAAGTCTATGAATCTAGGGGCTGCTTTTCGAGGCAAAGCACTGAGACCCAAGACTAGCATGTATCTAGAAAGCTCCCGTATATTTGCATGTACTTTCGTTCGTTCCAGGTTATGGGCAAACCTGTCCCAGAAAAATTCTATTGTCGATAGCTCCACACCATGTACATAAATTCAGCGCCTACTCTCCCACATCTTGGGAATGACATATGTTGTGCCTAATATAATTAGTCTGTGTGGGATTAGGTATGTAGTGTGGAGATAATTCAGTTGTGTAAATTTAAATCTGTTGTTTCTTGACACCCTAAGGGTGTATTGTAATGAGGCATTCCATTCTTTGTCTGTCAGGTCTTAAACAAGGCCCTGTTCCCAATTGGTATGAGCCCTGTCTATAGACGTCATAGGCATTGATAGCATAGTCTTATACAGCTATGAGAATAATCTCCTTCCCTCCCCCAAACGTGAGGAGCATCTGCAAGGTGTTGTGAGTCTTGTGCCACCGATCCCATTCTCCACAAATCCCTCATTGCAACCATGAGTGCTCCATATGTCAAAACTGTGAGCACTGCAAGTTATATATGTCCGCAAAGGAGTCAGAGCTCCAGAGCTCTCCAGTGGAGTAGCAGTCTCCCACACTGCAGATCTCGACCCACTTCAGATCTCCAGTTGTTGGGTTGTGAAGTGTCCGCCTTGTAAGTGTGGGAGTCCCACCAGTGGTAACGCAGGGGTGTAGAAGGGTTTGTCCTTTGTCCATATCTGGAGCGCCGGTGTCAGCAAGAAGGGGCACTCTGTTTGTTGGGGCCCTCCGTCTGCCCAGCAGAAATGCTACAAGCGTTCTGTTACCACCTGCCTCTTCTATTGTGCCCTGTTCTTCTCTCTGATCCCCATCTAGCCATCAGGCCACCCACTGCAGTTGCCCCGTGGCATAATAGAACTCAAGGTCAAGTATCCCCAAGCTCCCCATCTCTGTAGGCCCCTGTAAGAGACTGAGACAGATTTGTTGGCTCCTCTTGTCCCAGATCAGTTCCCTTTGCAGTGCAGCCACTGCTCTAAACCAGGACAGGGGTAACCATATGGAAGTATCACAAAAGAAATATAAGGCGCTGTGCAGCATGACCATTTTTGGTCAATGCAACCTGCGCCATGAAGGGGAGATATAGCGTGCTCCAAAACTTCACTGTGGCTCTCATCGATTGCAGCGCCATCCCCAGATTGCCGTCACAGATGTCCTCGCCTGCATGATTTAACTTCACACCCAGATATTTGACCCTGATTGCTTTCCATGAGAGCCCTTGTCAGTCAACGTGTCCTGGGGCTATCTGCATAGTAGGGTGCACAGGGAATGTGCATGTCTTCTCAAGTTTGCCACAATCCCAACCCCACCCCAAGGTCAGTCAGCATTGGTATGCCCCAAGGTATTCCTGTGCCAGCATCACACAGAAACAATTGCATTTTGCCAGCATAGAGTAAGATATTGTGTTATCTCTCCCTCAGAATGACTCCTCGACCCTGTCCCTCCTTCTGAATACTTGCTGTGAAAGAGGTTCAATCGCAAGAGCGAATAATCGGGGCGACAAGGGGCATCCCTGTCTGGTGCCTCAAGTAATCTCAATGAGGCCAGGGATCAGTTGTCCCGGGGAACAGCCATGACAACGCGGGGATTAACCCCGCACTGCCATTACAACGCAGGGATTACAACAAAAGTCGTTACAACGGCTTTCGCTGGAGGGCGCTGTTGGATAGGGAATAGTTTAATTTTCTATCCAACACCTTCCCTACTGTCAATGTGGGCTGGAGTTGGAATAGAAAATTAAACTATTTCACTATCCAGCGCCCTCCAGCGAAAGTCGTTGTAACAACTTTTGTTGTAATGCCCGCGTTGTAATGGCACGCGTGGTAATACCACGCGTTGTCATAACATACAACCGTTGTCCCATGCACACTCTGGCCCATGCGCCCACATACAGTAGTATCATCCATAGTGCCCACCTCTCACCTTGATTCTGTGCTGAATGCCTTATGTAAATCAATGGGAAGAACCACAGCAGAAGCATGGTAGTGAGGGGGAGTCTTTTGCAGCACTTGAAACAGGTCACTTATTTTAAGGAATGTGTTTCGGGATGGGCTAAACACCTTCAGATCTGCGTGGATCAGCGTCTCAATATAAGGCTATAACTGACTTGACAGGATCTGGTTTGTCATTGAGAGCGGCCTATACAAGGCCAATCTGTAGGATCTTTCTGTGGTTTAGTGATGGACACCAAGAGGGCCTCCCACATTGTATTTGGGAGGTGAACTCTCTCGTATGCCTCTGTGTACATAGCCGTCAGCCTGGGAGCTAGTACTGTAGCATAATCCTGGTAGAATTCCACCGGAAGCCTGTCAGTTCTGAGTGTTTTTCCATTGGCCATCTCAGACACCACCTTCTGGTTGTCTGACTCTGTAATGGTTGCCCCCAAAGCATCTTTATCTTCTTCTGGGAGTTAGGCAGTGTCACCTTATCAAGGAAAGCTGCAATGGATCCATCGGTGATGTGCTCCTGGGGTTCGATATAGCTCTGCGTAGCGTCGCGTGAACACCTTGTGGATATCCATATGCATGTGCTTCATCGCTCCCCCCCTCTGCACTAATCTGCACAGCAGGGGCACCTCGGTTCTGTGCCTTCACTAGCCATGCCAAAGAAACAATTGATGAACGGAATGCTGGACAATGCAAGCATTCACGCCCAGTCACAAGGATCTGGGTTAAATCCATCATTGTTTTGCTCACCACACCACCCCAGTTTGGACCCAGACAAATGCAAATCAGTCTTGACCCTTTTCCGTGTGGGAACAGTCTAGCCCAAACTGCCAAGCCAGGAAACAAGCATCCAGGTACCAGTTTCCATTGGGCGCAGTGTCAAGACTGATTTGCATATAGCTGGATTCAAACTGGAATGGCATGGGGAGTAAAAAAACGATGGATTTAGGGCCAGATCTCTCTACTGGGATGAATGTATGACACTGTTCTGCATTCTGTCTATCAATTGTACTTTTTTAATTCATTAGCCATGGCAGCACCCACCCTGTCTTGCCACCTTCATTGTGGTAGACATACAAGTACACCTGGTGTGTTTCTTCAGTGGCAGGTACTGTTTCCGCTTCTCCTCCAGCATTTGCCTAGATGTTGCGGCCCAGGAGCTTGCGTTTTAGGGATCTGCACACTCCTACCAACAGTTGCATGCAATGTCCCCCAATGACCACCTTAACCACCTCCCAGTCTATATGAAGATGGTTAGTGTATTGTTGATTGTGTTGAAAATATTTGCCAACAGCTTCTGCAATCTTGTCCCGAGGCGCTGCATCATGTAAAAGTTAATGGGGTAAAGACCATGTTGGGATAGGCACCCTGCACCTGCTCCGCTGTAGTCAAAGAAGTAATGGGCTGTGGTCGGAAATAGTTCAGGATATGTATTCAATGGACGTGGTGGCTGTGCCCAGTGTGCTGGGCCCAAATGGACATCTAGCCACATGTGTAGGTCATCCATCAAGTAAAAGAATTTGCTTTCCCACTGCCCAGAATTTCGAGCGTGCCACAGATCATGGTCAGGTCATGGTCCCAGAGCATCATCCATTGGCGAAAGTCTTGGGCCATTCTCACTGAGGGTAATTCTGGGAGGTGGGGTTGGTCTGTCTATGTGTGGATCGGCCACACAGTTATAGCCGCCCTTCAACAATGTAGGCAGACGGTCCTCTCCAGTCAGGGACTTGGTGATAGGTTAGAGGAATTGGTATTGGCCAACGTTGGGGGCGAAGAATCTATCCAGAAGCTCCTGCAGCCGCTGAGTCTTCCGTGTATGAGTACCTGTCACCCCTCTATATCTATGTAGGAGGTGAGAACCTCAAAGGGGGCACTTGGTCTGACCCAGACAAACACTCCCCTAGCGAATGTTGAGCATCCCGTGGCAAACACTTGCCCTCTCCAGCACCTCTTGAGCTTTGGAATCTCAGTGCCCATCATGTGTGTCTCTTGCAAAAGTGAAATGCCCTCCCCCCTCCATCGTAAGTAAGCCTGTATCTTAAACTGCTTCCAGGTGACCCTATTTCCCGTGCAGGGTGGTGTATATACCGTCTGTGTTTATCATGTGAGTGAGGTGTCATAGTTAATGGGGGAGGCCGTATGAGTGCTCAGTCAGAAACTCTGTCCATCACCTTTTCCAAAATTGATTTTATCCACACTAAGTGTGGGAGGGTATACTCAGACGTGAGTCCCTAGCTCATTGCACCATCAGGATTCAAGCAAGCCGGGCCGATGACGGCTGAAATGCCAGAAACCGGTCCCCGGTAGCTTGTCTCCTTTCAGGTGAAGATTGGCTTGGTAGTTTGGTCTGCCCTGTTCCCATCATGCACTGGGACAGGAACAGACTAATTTGCATGTAGCCAGGTTCTGAGCTGGGATGTTGCCGTGAGCTAAAAAACGGTGATGGATCAAGCCCTGATCTCTTGACTGGGTAGGAGTATTCTGCATCATTCAGAAACTCTGTCCATCACCTTTTCCAAAATTGATTTTATCCACACTAAGTGTGGGAGGGTATACTCAGACGTGAGTCCCTAGCTCATTGCACCATCAGGATTCAAGCAGGCCGCGCCGATGACGGCTGAAATGCCAGAAACCGGTCCCCGGTAGCTTGTCTCCTTTCTGGTGAAGAATTGGCTTGGTAGTTTGGTCTGCCCTGTTCCCATCATGCACTGGGACAGGAACAGACTAATTTGCATGTAGCCAGGTTCTGAGCTGGGATGGTGCAGTGAGCTAAAAAACGGTGATGGATCAAGCCCTGATCTCTTGACTGCGTAGGAGTATTCTGCATCATTCAGAAACTCTGTCCATCACCTTTTCCAAAATTGATTTTATCCACACTAAGTGTGGGAGGGTATACTCAGACGTGAGTCCCTAGCTCATTGCACCATCAGGATTCAAGCAAGCCGGGCCGATGACGGCTGAAATGCCAGAAACCGGTCCCCGGTAGCTTGTCTCCTTTCTGGTGAAGAATTGGCTTGGTAGTTTGGTCTGCCCTGTTCCCATCATGCACTGGGACAGGAACAGACTAATTTGCATGTAGCCAGGTTCTGAGCTGGGATGGTGCAGTGAGCTAAAAAACGGTGATGGATCAAGCCCTGATCTCTTGACTGGGTAGGAGTATTCTGCATCATTCAGAAACTCTGTCCATCACCTTTTCCAAAATTGATTTTATCCACACTAAGTGTGGGAGGGTATACACAGACATGAGTCCCTAGCTCATTGCACCATCAGGATTCAAGCAAGCCGGGCCGATAACGGCTGAAATGCCAGAAACCTGTCCCCGGTAGCTTGTCTCCTTTCTGGTGAAGAATTGGCTTGGTAGTTTGGTCTGCCCTGTTCCCATCATGCACTGGGACAGGAACAGACTAATTTGCATGTAGCCAGGTTCTGAGCTGGGATGGTGCAGTGAGCTAAAAAACGGTGATGGATCAAGCCCTGATCTCTTGACTGGGTAGGAGTATTCTGCATCATTCAGAAACTCTGTCCATCACCTTTTCCAAAATTTTCAGTCATCCATATGACATGTCGGAATAAATAGATGAACAAAAACAATCTCCAACTCCTGCACCCCAGGGCAGTATGGTCAGAGCCAACTGCCAAAACTTTGACACCTTTACCAAAGTTTAGTAGTTCAGTCTCACTGGCATCTGTGCATGGGAGTCAGTAGGGTGGGGATCGTCCACCAATGGTCATCAGTGCCCAGACCATCAAGACATCTGCATTGCAGGGTACAGAAGTCATAAAGGCACCTAGGGGAGCACTGGGGGCTGCACCACATACGCTGAGGACTCACTGATGGGCAGTGTCACCCCGGGTCATGCACCCATCTACCCGTGGTCCAAGGTCATCAGCTCATAATTGTTTCATGCGTTGTTCGCTAGTAGGGGGGCGTCACGACACATATGGCGGAAGCCAGGTCCACTGCATCTGCCTGGGACTGAGTCAGCTGTTCCCATGGGGCAGAACAGTTTTGTCCTCACCCTCTGGTGCTGTAGCTTTGTTTTCAGTGGTACACGTCTTGGGCGTGCCTCCTTGACTGTGTGAGCCCTGTATAGTTCCAACCAGTACCAAACTTCAAAGGTTTCAGAAAAGAAATGGGCCTTTCCATCTATCATGACCTCCAGCTGCGTTGGGACTAAGAGCATATATGCTAAGCCCTCTCCACTCATTCCTTTCTTCACTTTGAAGAAGTAAGATCTGTTACGCGGGACTTGTAGGGTGCAATCAGGAAAAACTTTACTTTGCTATTTTCCACCTGTAGGTAATGATTAGTCGGTGCCGTCTGAATAATGTAGGACTCGGACCACAACAGGTCTGGGCTGGGCCCAGGATGGCCCCCCAGGACTCTGTGGGCCACTCCAGTGAGAAAAAGAGGGACAGTCCCCATGAAGCAACCTCCGTCAACTGTCTGGTCTCAAGGAAGCTGACTATGTTCTTTCCCTCCACGTTCCCTGAGAGATCAGTTACCCTGATGTTATTGCAGTGGCTACATCCTCTACACATCTATCCAGTAGCGTAACTCTGCTTATGGGGTCTTTCATCTGCAACTGGAACTCCACCTCTGCTGGCTGATTGCCCCCCACCGGCTACTCATGACATTTAACCTTTTCTGCCAACTTGCGGAGATTGTTGAGCAGTATGCCCAAGTCAATGGCCACTTCATCAATTTTGGACACAAGCACTTTTTCCTAGAAGCCTTGGCCGCCGCCAAGATCTGGTCTAGCTCATCATTTGCTTGTTGTAAACCTGGAGTGGCAGGGAATCCCTGCTGCAGTGCGTCGCCTCTATGAAACAATGCAGCGTCTGTATACTGATGCGGTTCAGATCCTTTTGTGGTTCTATTTCTCCACATGCTGCATCACCGTCCATTGGGTCCTACCACAGCATCTCTGGGGGGTGGGTACACTTCCCCAGCTCCTGCCCAGGATCCACCAGGCCGGTCCCCCAGAAGCCTCTCCTTGGCACACAGCCAGCAGGATCCCCTTGTGATGGTCTCTTCAGCGGGGCAAAAGCCAGTGGTCCCAGGTCTAACCACCCAGGGGGTCTAGTTCATCAGGGCGTGCATTCCAGGGCAGAGTGTCCTGTAGCATGGCAAGTCCGTTTTCCCTCCTGGCCAGGCGTCCTCCAGGTTCTGGGTAACTTTGCCCAACTGGGCCCGCTATCATTACCTCCCTCAGATAAAGGGTTGCTAAGTCCTTAGTGGCTTTCAGACAGTCACCTCAGAGTCCTCAACAAGGGGGCAGCAGGCCTTCTGTCAGTCTTGGGGAATGTCAGACGGACCAAGCCCGGTCTCCGCAAGCAGTAGGTGCCCCCGTGCCAACCTCCACCTGCAGGCACTCACCCGATCTGGGCAGCTCCCTTATTGTCCAGATGACAGTGTTTACGAGTCAGACTCCACAATTCTTGGTCCACGCTTGCTCCTGGCATTGCCCCGAAGCCAAGGGGGTTGGACGGTTTCAGGTCTACACGCCCTCCCCTCCATTGGGGCCTTCTTCGCCCTCTATAGGCGCCTCCACCATGGCGCCGCGCACTCAGGTGGACCCCCTCCGAGACTCCGACATCCCCCTCAGGCTCTACTTCTCCTCTGGCTCCTGGTGGCTGCCATTTTGTATCACTGGGCCAATCAGGCACAGATCCACTTACTGCACCACCAGAGCCCCTTTGGGCACACAGCTTCTATATCCAAGGGGGCACCTTCCCAACGGAATTCCAGGAGTTGCAAGTGCGGGTTATAGATGCCTTCAGTATGGCAGGAATTTTCAGATGAAGGAGGGCTGAGCGGAAGCTCCAAATAAGGCTATCTTCTTCACTGCGGTTAGCCACGCTCCCCTCATCTGCCACAACTCTTAAGCGTCACTTTCGATGTAACTCTCATAACAATCCCTCATAACATAACTATTTGTAGAGCGCACGTTCACTCCAGCAACAGGGCATCTTGGCGCTGAAATAACAGATGCATATTGTTATCCAACTCAATGGTACTCATTTTATCGACTTCAAATGGATGAAAGGTTGAGTGGACCCGCTGGTATTTGAACCTGTGACCATGAGGTCAAACACAGGCCCCTGCAGTGGATGCATTAGTCCACTAAGCCACCAGACCTCATCTCAATAGGGTTGCAAAATATGTCATCCTCGATCACATCCTGAACAAAATTTGTCACCTCCTCTCTCCCAATTAGAACGGCTACCTATTCTGTAGTTTTCTGAAGTCCAGACTTTGGAAATGCCATCCAAGCAGGAGCCCATCCAACACCTGTTCCTCCATCCAGAGATGTATTAAACTCATCGGCGAGTCTGCTGCAGTCTTTAAGAATATTCGACCTTATCAGGAGAATCAGATTTAAAATGTGCTGGTTCGTACTTAGTGCTATACAGGAAATTACCTTCCCTTACTTAGTGGTTTTACTCACCATATGTGCTGGTTAAAAAGATCTCATTAGTCACAACACTCTTCTTCAAACCCCCAAAATTTAGAACCTCTGCAGCACAGAACAAGTCCTTCTCTGATTTGGCCACTGCAGTCTGGAACGGGAAACAACACTTACAACGCAACTTTAACAACGCACTACCTTTGCAACGAAAGTTTTACAACGCAACATCCATTACAACGCATGCCATTACAACGCAACCATTACAACGCATGTCACTACAACCCATACCACTACAACGCATGTCATTACAACGGAGTCATTACAACGCATACCATTACAACGCATACCTACACTATCCAACACTTACCCTACTGTTGCACCCCCTGGAGTTAGAATAGTAATTTTTACCCCTACACTATCCAATACTTACCCTACTGTTGCACCCCCTGGAGTTAGAATATTAATTTTTACCCCTACACTATCCAACACTTACCCTACTGTTGCACCCCCTGGAGTTAGAATAGTAATTTTTACCCCTACACTATCCAATACTTACCATACATGCAATGTAATGGTATGCGTTGTAATGGTATGCGTTGTAAATGTAGTATGCGTTGTAGTGGAATGCGTTGTAAAGGTAGTTTCAAAGAATTTGTTGTAAAGGCATGTGTTGTAATGGAATGCGTTGTAATGGATGTTGTTGTGTAAAAAATGCGTTGTAAAGGTAGGCGTTGTAAAAGTATGCGTTGTAACAACATACATCCGTCTGGAAAACGTTACTTACTGCCTGAACTTAGAAGATTCCACCCTGCACTCGATATTTCAAGGGCCTGATTTAGGGTTTGGGGACAGGTTACTCCTCCAAAAATGTAGGCTGACTTCCCAACTACCTTAATAGACTCTAAATCAGACTCTAAGGGCCAGACGTACAAACATTAGGAATACCGATTTCCTAATTGCAATTCACTCCTAATCACAATTAGGAAATCGGTAATCCTAAGGTATGGAACTTTTTTGAGTTTCATTAGCCATTCCTAGTGGGTTGCAAATAGATGTACCTCATGCATATTAATGTGGTAGGTCGCAATTTGCGACCCAGTAGGAATCGCAGCCATCACAGGGATGGTGGCCTGCTGAGGCCAGCAGACCACCATGTCTTTGATTGCTTTTAAGTAAAGCAATATTTGTTTTTAAATGCAGCCCGTTTTCCTTGAAGGAAAACGGGATGCGTTTAAAAAGATAAAGTGAAACTTTGTAATTGTATTTTTTAAGAGCAGGCAGTGGTCCGTGGGACCACTGCCTGCTCTTAAAAATATTTTTTAGCATTCTCAAACGGGGAAGGGGTCCCCAAGAAACACCTTTTCCTTTGCGAATGGGTTCCCACCAGTTATAAGCTGGTGGTATATTATCACTGTTTTCCTTCTGGAATTCGGTTGCAAAATGTTAATACGTATCATTCTGATTCCGTATTTGGAAGGAACGCTCCTTTCAAATACCAAATCGGTATTTGGTAGCAAACGCAAATTGCGATTCAGTTACCAAATCTCAATTTGGCTTTTGTACATTGTAGAACGTTTTTTTGCTGTACCAAATTGCCTGATTCGGCGAACTGGGCCATTTGCAACCGCAAAAAAGCTTTGTACATCCAGCCCTATGTCTTTAAGACATGTCTGGACTCCACAGCAAACAAGCATTTTGTTACGTAATGTTACTACATTGACAAATCCCCTCCCTACCTCTATGTAATCCTGGTTATGTTACATTTTCTTTAATGAAAAGTACCCAGTTGAGCTATATATGTGGAAAACAGAGGTCATGACTTTCTGTAAGCTTTCACCGCCTTGGTCCTCCTCCTGGTGTCCTGATGCTCTAGGCACCCCTCTCGTCCCAATGTTTAAGGCTAAAAACCAATGCATAATTATCTGCAACAGGCTGAACTATGGCGCGTAAGTCATAGCTGTCGTGTCTGCATCCTTCTACACCCTCAGGATGAGTAAGAAAATCCTGCCTTTTATCCCAGTCAATTCCAAAACTAGTCATTACCACCTTAGTGCTATCCAAGCTAGACCATTGCAACACGCTCTTCATGATCCTGAAGGAAAAACATTCTAACAAATTGCAGCTAGTACAACACACTGCAGCTAGGATAGTGTTAGGACTCCCCCAATTCCACTCCATCTCCCCTGGCATTCAAAAGCTCCACCGGCTCCCAGTAAGGAGCCGCATCAAATTCAAGGCCCTCTGCATAGCACACAAAGCATTGCATGATGCTGGACCTGAATCAATCAGACAGAAATTGTAATGCTTTATTAGCAATAGAGATCTCTGCTCCAGGGGTACCTATACCATTACAGTGTCTAGAGTCTGGAAATCTCCCTGGGGCAGCAGGAGCTTTTTCACCAGCTCAGCCAAGAGATGGAATAGCCTGCCTCTCTATATTAGGAGTATCCCAACCTTATTCAACTTCAGGGAGGAACTTAAGACTTGGCTTTTTCGTAATTAGGGGCATCTCAGTTTGTGTAGCTTGAGGGGCTAGTGCCAAGACACCCTAGGGTATAAGAGCACTTTATAAGTTTAATAAATAAATGTACACTAAGCAGTACAGAATAATGGTGCAAATCTAATCATGCAGTTAGGATTAATGAGTGATGTTGCAATTCTGAACATATGCTAAAGATTAATGACGGGGGCAAGTCCGAAAAGATTTAGTAGTGGTAATTATTTAATGTATTGTAGGCATTTTCTACATGCTGGTGTAGAATCCTGCTGGATGCTTTCATTCGAATAATGGTAGTAATTATTTTGCATATTACAGTATCTCTCGTACACTAATGTATGAGGTAGAAGAATTGCTAAACTGTGGCTTAGTTTATGTTATGCATGGAACTCATACAGAGCCATTATTGTGAATATTGGACTCTGCCACAGTTACTCGCTGCTATGATGTACTAACAGTGGAAATTAAAACTTGTTCCCAGCTACTGCTACATAATAAGGGGAAGTGTTTGTTTCACTCTGTTTCACTGTCTCGCACTCAAGTCTCCAGAGCCCAGAGCGACACAGTGGAATGAAAGCTGTCAGCGTCACCACCGTCAATTTCCTCCCGCAGGTCTCCACAGAATCAATGGAGATGGGAGCAGTGGCAGCCGCTCGGGAACCGAAGCGGTAGGGCGGAGGGAAGGAGGGAGATACAAAAGTAAGCACAGACAAACACGTAAATTAAAAATATAAAATGTTACTTATCCGACGCTGTGTCCGCTTCATCTTGCTCCTCTCCCAATCCTCGACTGACACACACTGCGCAGGGTCCCTGATGGAATGCTATTCCCAGCAAGCAAGCCCAGCTGAAGACGGCTGTAATGCCAGAAATCGGTCCTAGGAAGCTTGTTTCCGGTCCAGGGAAGGCATGGCTTGGCAGTTCGGTCTGGACTGTTACCATGAGGCACAGGGTCAAGGGTGATTTGCATATGGCCATGTCTGAACTGGGATGGTGTGGAGTGTACAAAAACAATGGATTTAGGCCCAGATCTCTGTACTGGGGTGAATGTATGGCATTGCTCTGCATTCTGTCCATCAACTGTTGTTTTTGCATTTGTCACCCCGAGTGGGATGGGTATGCTCAGACATGAGTCCCATGCTCTCCACACCACTGGCTGAAGACGGCTGATAGCCAGAAACCGGTCCTAGGATGCTTGATTCCGGTCCAGGAAAGACATGACTTGGCAGTTCGGGCTGGACTGCTCACATGAGGCACAGGGTCAAGGCTAATTTGCATATGGCCATGTCTGAACTGGGGTGGTGTGGAGTGCAAAAAGACGATGGTCATGCCAAAGCAGAAGTGGGCTAAAGAACAGTGATGGATTAAACCCAGATCTGTTGACTGGGTGTGAGTGTTTGATTGGTTCAGATGTTCCGTCCATCACCACCCCCTTTTGTACCGCTTCATTCCCAGCAAGAGAGCAGCACTGGGATTGGTCTAAATGGCCTTGTTTGCCTCTCAGGCAGTGCCTGGGACCCTGTGGCATTTCTCCACCCATCTGTACAACACAGTGGGGTGGAGAAAAACTAAGTGTGCAGGACGGTTTGGCCAGCCGGAGACACCTGGCGAAACCGTCATGCACAATTAGTAGTGGCCATCACCCCTCCTACCCACTGTTGTCATGCATTGCATGGGCTCGCCTCGCCCTATGACGCTGCTTGCTGGCAGGCTGTAGGAGGTAAGAAGAAAATTAAAATGATAATAAAATTGGTCTGTTATCATTTTATTTTTCATATGTTTACATCTGCGCCACCTAGTGGGGCAGCGCTCCTCCGCCATAACAGAGGAGCCACCCTTTGATGGGAGAATCCAGGAGAATTTCTTCATCCACCATTTGCCACATTGCCTGTCTCTGCTGACCGTGCTGACATGGAATTAAAATCTGTGCTGACACAGCTCTCAGACAGCCTGTCAGCGCAGGGCCTCGCTCTGCTCCGTGGAGAGCAGAAAGTGCAGCACGGGTTGAGAGGAGGTGGGAAGGAACAAAAGGTGTAGGAGCTAAGTGTGAGGAGAACAAGTATTTTTTTTTAATATATGGGTGGGAAGAGAGCATGGGACAGCTTCTCTAAAGAGAGGGTGGTGTAGGTAGGATGGTAGGACACCAGAGAGTTTTTATCTGGGCAGAGAAAATGAGGGTAAACATTAAGGGGCCAATTCCGATCTCGTCTGGAAGGCTTCCGAATCAGGTTCAGCAGTAGTGGATCTTATTCGGAGTCTTATTTTCCGACCAAGTTGTACTCAGATCCAAATGTCCAAGTACAATGCGAATGAACGTGTAAGCGCCGACCGACCAGGTTCCAATTCCGAACCGCTCCGAACAACCCGGACACGATTCGTACTGCGCAATGGAGACGTTTTCTGACCGAGCGAGTACGATGCGCAAGTCGGACAGCCAGATCGAGCCAAGACCTCTGACTCGCAACTCGTCCGGGAAGCTGCCTTTGGGAGGCTGTACAGGTCCTCCTGGGCACGTAGCCTTATGAATCAGTCACAGAGGGAGACCCAGGGTCCCCCCTACACATGCATGTACGGTGCGGATGGCACGAACGCGTACAGACTACAAGGGGCGCCCTTGTTCACAACGTACCCATTCAGTCAATGGCAGCCCGTGTACGCGTCGTACGACCGGCTCCCATTGACTTCAATGGGAGTCCGAGCGACCCGCGTCCGTCAGCATAGGCTGCATTGTACTCGCTCGGTTGGACTCCAGGTGCACGGCTCAGTGGGAAAACTCTCCGGATCCGACTTGGATGGAGGGTTTTCCCAAACGAGATCGGAATCAGCCTCTAAATGTCAAAATGCCTGGTATCTTTTTTTATCATTCGGTCTGGGACGGGATGCTTGGCCTCTGGATGGTGCGGGAGGGGTGACAAGACACCCGGTGTAAGGGGCAGGTGGCTGAAACAGGTGACACCTTGTTTTGGATGGCTCTCCCATGACTCTTCTACCCATGCACAGGTGAAGTGTAGGAACATACATAACATAAAATTGGAGATGGGTAATGAGTGACATTGTCTTGTTGGCTACTTGATGTCACTGAATACCCCTAGTAAATATCATTGTCATCTTAATTTTGGTTCGAAGAACCATATAAGCAAATAAGAATAAAAACAATAATTACAAATATACACAATGAAGTTGCAAGCTCAATTTGCTACAATACAGTTAAGTAGACAGGTGTAAGTTCCAAACCGGATTACATCCTTTAGCACAAATAGTTGATGAATTTTACAGAATACCCTCAATAATATATATGCATAATAAAACAGAGTGCCAGAAAGCAAAAACCTCAAAAAAAGCCCTCGGTAGTAAATATCATCCCCGTTATTCACAATTATCCATCTATAAAGCGATTTGTTATGGTACGATACATTATGCTTTGTAACGTTACCTGAGTTTTGTGAAGGGTTTGTGCTCTGTTCAGGGTCTTTCGGCACTAGAAAAGGACTAGGTCTCAGCTGAATAATCCGATGAATCAATTCGAGGGGTAAAAACATTAGTCTGTAGGGGCTTATCGATGCCATCGAGGTCGACACAAGACTGTGAGTAGCAGTCTAAAATATTTGTATTTACCACTTGTGACTCACCTAAGAAAGGATGCTTTTCATTTGGGTACAGAATAATATATGTACTTACGGAAAGGAAATAGAAACACATTACAGTTTTTCTTTTTTTTATATTTTGGCATGTGTATGAGCCATGTTTTTCTGATCAAGATTCGAGTAGAATATAAATGTACCCACGCCCTCTCTGTTTATCCACCTTATGCCAGTCAAGAGACAATATTACTTTACTGGTATTTGCAGTGGATATTTGACACAAGAGAATGTGATTCACAGAAAAGTAGCAATAAAAATGGTAAAACTTGCTTGTAATATTCTACAGCTATGTTAGCAATAATCCTAAAATCAACACTACCTGGATTCTGCAGCGTTTTTCTTTGGGATCTCAAATATAGGCATGAGTACTTTTTGAAAGTTTCAGCCACTTAGATTTAAAAGTTGAAAATTAAAATAACCTGAGTCAAAAAAAAAAGAAGTACGAGGCCAAATAACAGAAATGTGATGAGATATCTTTACAGGAAAATTAATTAACTGAACATAAGGAGGACATTCTAAATAGAACGTATTATAAGAGCTGTCAGCAAATCCAGGGAGTTGCTGTCCTATTCAAGACAGATGTGACACAAATCCTGCATAATTATTGATTCGTCTTGCACCCCACTCCATCATTTATTTATTTATTGTCTGTCTTTCAGGAAATGTCTTTCTTGTGTTATTGTCTTGCCACATACCTTCTATTTTCCTTTTACAATTTTAGTTTTTCAACTTTTCTTATTTAGTTTATCCTTCTTGTCTGGAAGAGTTCTCTTTACTTTCTCATTGTTTTGTCTTTGTATTTATATGGGAAGTGCAAGTGCTTTAGGTAAAAGTACTAGAAATGTTTTGGTGAGATTGTTATATCTCACCTACAGACAGCTGTAGGCAAAAGTCTATTGTAGACCATACCAAAAACTTACAGTGGGCTTAGAGCCCTCCCATTGATTACAATTGGTTGGCTTTTTGTCACTCTCATTTGCTTGTTTTTAGCTAATGGGGCTTTGGGGGAGTGGCCGACCGGCAAGGAGGCTCGCACCCCTGGGATTTTTGGGCCGGGTGGTGCGGTTCGAACCCAATTGGGCTTGCATTGGGCTGTACTTGGGCGGCAGGGCGTGGTGTATTCATGTGGTCATTTGCGAGAGCCGTGTACCCATTTTGGAAGGTGACACGCTTACCGTGTGGTACCGCAAGCTAGGGAAAGTTTTTCGGCCTAAAGATGTTTTTTGCCTGCACGCTGAACAATGGCACAAAACGATGGCAGAAGCCGGTCGCATGACCTCCTCTGAGGCCCGACGGAGACCACGTCTCGGCCGTCGCACGCCCGGGGGCATGGCCTCCACGATATTGGCGTGTTCACCGGCGCGAAGAGAAAAAGTACCGAGGTACGCGGTGGGGGCCTCAGAGCCAGCGGGCAGAGCGCCTCGAGGCACCCCCCCCTCTTACATTTGTGGAAGGCAAGGGTGAGCAGTGCGCAATGATATGTGCCATGAGGGCCCCGCGGCGTTTATCGCCGCGGGTGCAACAAGTATCCCAGGTGCCTATTGGGGGCTTGGTGGGCCCAGTCCAGTGGTAGGTGCCAAATCTGTGGGGGGCCAGGAGAGTTTTGGGTAGAAGGGACAGAGGGGCACCAAGCTAGCACCTGGTCCTATGGAAGGGGGTGGGGGAGGACCAGGTTGAGGGGCAAGCAGGTGACTGGGCAAGCGGGGAGGGAGAGCCTGGGGTGCCATAGGTGGTCAAGGCATCAAATAAGGGGAGGGGAGTCCAGGAAAGCCGCTGCCTGGCACTGGACATTAGGGGGTGGTTGGACAGGGCCCCCTGGGGGGTGAGGGACAAGTGGTCGGTGGAGGGGGGCAGGCGCAAGGCCCCCTGGGGGGCGGAGTGGTGCCTGGGGGGGAGGGAGGATGGCGTCAGGGTCCAGTCTGGGGGGAGGAGGCTAGTGTCCCTGTTTGAGTGGAGCGAGGGGGAAGATGTAGTGATGGGGAGGAGTGAGGAGAGATCCCACTGCCCTGGGTCTATGGGCGTACGGGGGAATAGGGGCGGTGGGCCTGGCAAAAAGGGGGGTCACTCAGTGGGGCTATGTAGGGGGTCGGGTGAGGGAACGTGGGGGACACAGGGGGTTGATGCAGGCACCCTTAGTGGCCTCAGGCATGGGGGTATTGGCAGTGGTACCCGGGACAGGGGCAGGTAGGGACAGACAGGGACACTAACCTCAGCATGACGGACCTTCCATATTTTTCACAGGAGCAGTGAGCGCAGGTGCATATATTGCGGGCGAGTTGCATGAGGCTCCTCGCTGCCAGGAAGAAGTGAAGGCAGGGTCCAGGGCGGCCAGCTGGAGCACATCGAGGGACCATGGTGGCAAAGATGACTGGAGGTCTGACAGGGTCACAGAAGGGTGACAGCCCAGTGGGGTGGAGGTGCCCACTAGGGCAGCGGTGACAGTGGATGGGCAACAGGGGAACGCTACAGAGGGCAGCAGGGAAAACAGACTGATAGCAGAAAAGGTGGTACACAGGGAAATGGTCACGTCTGAGCGACAGCCCGGATGTCAGAGGGGCCCTCCAGGGCAGCGGTGACATTGTATGGTCAAAAGCGGAACGCAGAGGCCACGATAGACATATTTCTGCAATAAGCGAGGCACACATTGGTAACAAGATTAGAAGAGGAGGGGGAGTGGGAGGACATCCCGTTGGATTATGAGGAGGATAGTCTAGAAGAGGGGGAGATAGTGGATGAAGAAAGGGGGGACAAGTAATTTTGTGCCTAGTATGTTACGGACCGGGGTGGCGGGTGGAAGACTGGCTGCCTCATTGGAAGAATGGGGGCAGGAGCATTTCTTGAATTGTTTCCCCTAGTAGTTGCGGTCACACTGTGGGGGCGGAGGCTAGCGCACAAAAGGGTAACTTTCAGGGTAGACAACATGGCAGTGGGGCAGGTGGTCAACAGGCAGTCCGCAAGGGATAAGCAGATCTTAACCCCTTAAGCGCTGCGTCGGGGCGTTGGCCGACGGCAGCATTACCTCCCCAGTGCTGCGCACGTCCATTGGACGTTCATTCAGCACTAGTTCGAATGGACAGCGCAGCACTGGGGAGGGAATTGCGCCGCAGCTAAGGTGTTAAAGTTAATGCGAATATTCATGTTGGGTTGCTTGAAGTATGACATTCAGTTCAGAGCACGGCATGTCCCTGGAGTAGACAATGACATTGCAGATGCCTTGTCTTGTTTGCAATGGGAGAGGTTCCATGGGCTGGCCACTGGATCGGAAGCTCTCAAGACGCCGGTGCCCGAAAGATGTGGTCCGTAGGAGAAAAAGGATGCTGCAACTGCTGGTAGGCTTGTTAGCACTTTCCACGAGGAAGGCTTACTGACTAGCGTGGCAGGAATTTCTGCAGGGAGGGGAAAGAGGAGGCCTAGGACGTGGGCCAGGGAAGAGGACGTCTTACAGTTCATCTTGGACTTGATTGAGAAGGGTTTGTCGAAGGTGACCATAGCGGCCAAGCTGGCAGGGATAGCCTTCATGGGCAAGTTAGTGTGGGGTTATGCCCCAACGGCAGGTGAGCTGGGTAAGAGGTTGTTAAAGGGTTGGGCCATGGAGACGGGTAGAGGACAGTGGGTTAGGTTACCTGTAAATAATGTGCTGTTGAATGATTGAGGTTTTACCTGAGGTATGCTGCAGCTGGCAGGAGGTGACATTGTTTGTGGTGTTAATGTCTTGGCTATATTGCGGAACATTACTGGTTTCGGAGCTGTACGGTAGGAGGTGGTGGCTGGGCTGCAATGGATAGAAGTACAGGGATGTGAAAAGGGAGTGATGCAGTCTCCATCTTCCTCAGGTTCACGAAGACAGATCAAAGGGGGACGGGGAAGTCAGTGGCGCTGTGGGCTAGAGGTGATCCCACGATCTGCCCAGTACGATGGGGTTGCCTTTTGCAGGACGGAACAGTGAGGAAGGTGGGGGACATTTTTTGCTGGGCCTCGGGATGGGAAGTCACAGTGGCACAACTTCTGTGGGTCATGAGGCGGATGTTAGAATTTCTGGGAGAGGTGCCTGAGGCTTTTGGCACTCATTCTTTCAAGATAGGGGTGACTTCTGACAAGGCGAACATGGGATGGGGGTGCAGAGAGTTTGAAGCGACTGGGACGTTGGTCATCAGATAGTTACAAACATTATGTTAAAGCACAGAGGGGGGTTAGGAGGAAGGTGGGAATGGGATTTTTTTCACGCATGTGTCTTTGCAGGTGCAGTAGCAGGGCCAGAGTCAGAGGCGCTCGCAATCTGGATTTTTCGGGCATTCTTTTGTGAAATGGGCAGAAAGACACAAACAAGAAAAAAGAATAGGAGTAAATTTAGGATTAAACCTGTGATTGTTTAAAGTTAGTTGGCACGGAAAAGTGGGCATGCGTTGGCACAAGCTTTTCCCCAGTTAAATAAATTACTGCGTCGACATGTTTGTCCAGATGTGCTGTTAATTCACTTGGGGGAGAATGATTTAGTGGTCTGTAAAGTGTTATCTCTGTAAAAGCAGGTGAAAAGGGATTTGCGAGAGATCAAGAGGCAGTGGTCTGGGTGCTTTGTGGTGTGAAGTGAGTTTATTCCCAGAAGGCATTGGAGTCGGGCTGAGAGGTCTGTTGCCATTGATAAGGCCAGGAGGAAGGTAAACAGGGACATTAGGGTGTTTTTCAGAGTGGCAGGTTTTGGCAGGGTAGAGCATCCAGAACTAAAGTATTCAGTGGTGGATTGCTCAGGGAAAAGGTATTCGGCAAATACTTTTTTCAGGGATGAGGGTGTGCATGGCATGGGAGGAGTGGTTTGCTAACTGCTGAGTGCGCAAAACTGTTTGGTGGGCCCTCTCGGAACACCCAAACCAGTCATGCGCACTTTGCCCTTCTCCATGCAGGCTGCATTAGAACATGCCCACCCCATTAGCGCCTGGCTGGGCGCCGTCCTGACCAATCACAATGCTGTCATTGCAGAGTTGTGATTGGCTTAGGGGAGGGATCCTGGCTGCCTGCTTCCTGTTCCTGTCGGAGGCAGGAGAGCAGGGTCAGAGATGAGGCGGGATCGGGCAAAAGGTAAGTTTAATTTTATTTATTATTTTTTTTTATTTCCTAGCGACACCTCCACAATCCCCCCGCAACACCCCCATGAATCCCACCGCCCACCCTGTGACCTTCGCGCCCGCCCCCTTACCCGCGAGCAATGCCGGCAGCTACTGTGAAGTCTGCCACTGAAATGCACACACTCACACTTCCCATCAGTGTGTATCACAAGCTGCTCAGGCAGCTGACAAGGTAATTTGGAGTCCATTATTATTCACCCATCAGCCTTTACAAAAGTTGCCACAGTAGCGCCATTTTTGTGACAACTGTGATGGTAATTTTGTGAGAAAACGTTTGAGTGTGATTTGACACAGACCAACACAGAAGACAGGTAAATTGATAGGAAAGGCAGGGGCGTGGGTGGAATTACACAGCAGCAGTGAATGAGTGAGCTTATCTTTTCACTACCTTAGTCACATCTACTTTTTATGTCTGTCTCATTTATTCTGTTGAGAGATTGCTGATCGAGGACATTGGAGATGGAAGTCCCAACAGTATGTTATGTATCTATCTAAGTATCTGCTTGCGCACCACAAACTTAGCTTTAAAGGGTTTCATGGAAGAGAGGGCAGAAGAATGATGTGGGTGAGGGTGAGGTGGGTTAGCAGCTTGGGTGGAGGTTGCCTAATAGAAAGAGGAAGGGTGTTTGGGTGAGGCTTACAAGCAAGTGTGTTTTATTGAAGTAAGGGAATGAGCCATTGTTGGGAGCAGGGGGTGGGTGGGGTTGGGAACTTCTAGGCTGATTTAAAAGCTATTGCTTACACTGTGAAGAGGCTTTATGCTTAGAGATGGGCTTTCAGCTCCATATGAAATTGGAGCAGGGATTGAGCCGGGTGCTTTGCAACTGCATTGTATCCAGACCCTTGGAGCACAGCTGGACAATGCCTGGCATCTTGCCATCTCCTTAACACATTTTTGGCACTACTGCTGTGAGTCATGTGTGTTCCAACAAAGGTCTTAATTTTGGCAATCAGGTACGGTGACCTACAAGGGTTGACTGCCTTGTAGACAGTGAAGCTGGTCGTGAAAGAGTGGTGGGTAGTTTTATCAATGGTCGGGGTGACCTTGGGAAAACTACCAATGAGACAGGCCACTGGATGGATAATCCTCTACAGTAGAGCCAGATGGATCTCATCTGCTGAGTGTTGCCTGTGTCCCGACAGGAAAGGAGAGCAACCTGGGTGGCATGTCTGAAGTCTGCTCCTAGTAGGAATGCCGACACCCTGTTCAGCAGGGGTACTTGATGATAGGCTCTCTTCCTCTTGTGCGTGATGGGAGCCATAAAGCTGAGATTGGTGTCCATGAAAAAGCCCATGTACTTCACACTATTGAGTCAAGGACATAAAACTATTAAGATTCATCACGGACAGCCATACTTGCACCTGTTGTTGTTTGCAGTCACTAGTGATGACATTTTGTTGGGGTTCACTCAAAAGTGGGTCTTGAACATCTGGGGTTTGTATTCTAGCACAATAGTCCTTCAGGACCCTTTAAGGATCAATGTGTTTCCACAGATGCATTTTACCTAAACTGATACACTAGTTGCTCAGCTTAATTCAAGCATTCCATCAGTCCGTTTTCATTTTCTCAGTGAGACCCCTTTGTGAGCCCAAGAGGTCTAGTCATGAGCTTTGCAGGGGCGGCTCCTCTGTAATGGTGGAGGAGCATCGCCCCAAGGTCGGTCAGTCAGCGCTCAAGCACAAAATAAAAGGACCGCTGAGTGACTGAGCCGATGCCAGCAGTGTAGGGAGGGGCAAGGCCAGGCATTTGCACGGAGGAGTGGTAGGTGCAATGTAAGTGCGTATGTCTGTTTGGTATCTTAGACTGGCCAAACATACATGTGCATTTAGGTTTCTCCAACCCAGCTGTGTTGCATAGCTTGGTTGGAGAAACGTTACAAGCTCCTAGGCACTGTCTGAACGGCAAACCATGCCACTCAGACCAATCCTGGCGCTGCTCTCATGCTAGATATAACATCAGTAGAAAACCAAAGGTGGTGATGGACGGAGCGTTGACAATACAAACACTCAACCCCAGTCAACTGATCTGGGTTTAATCCATCACCGTTCTTTAGCTCACTCCGCCACCCCAGTTTAGATATGGCCATATGCAAATCAGACTGTCCCTGTGCCTCATGGGAACAGTCCAGCCCGAACTGCCAAGCCATGTCTTCCCTGGACCAGAATCAAGCTTCCCAGGGCTGTGTGTGTTCCTGCTGCCGTTGGGAGACCAATTTTACTACTTGCGGAACCCGCTTCGCGGGTCCCGCTGCGCTGTTGCCGCCACCGGAGCCCAGGAGTCACAGGAGCCAGCTGGGTGAGAGAGCGTGCGACAGGGCTGCGAGCGAAGGAACCGGGACTCGCTTTCCCAGGAGTCCCGGCAATCCCCCGGCCTATCATCTGGCCCGCTCTCCCTGACCGCCCCGCCCAGCTTATTCCAGCCTTAGGCCCATATAAACCTTTGTAACCCGCTGCGCGGGAGCGCGCGGGAGCGCCCGGGGCGAAGCCCGGGCAAAGGGCGGGCCCTCTGAGGCCCTCGTGGGCCAGAGCAGGCCGGGCTGGGCCCACTCTCTAAAACCCACTCCGTGGGCTTGTGTTACAGGTTAGTTAATGGCTACCCTACCTGATGGGGGGTCACCTGGGAAGAAGGGCAAACTTCGCAATGGGTCACTAGACAATTACTTTCCCAAGGTACTGTCCGAGGGGGAGAAGGAATTGATCATGGCTGAACGCAGGGCTGAGCGGAGGCGTTCAATCGAAAGCTTGAAAAACAGATCCTTTATTGACTCTGCGTCTGTATCCTTGTTCACCGAGGGGGACTTAATCGACCTTGGGAGGGAAACCGTTAGTCAAGAAGGCTTCCCACTTTTACTGCGTGACTGTACATCTTCGCCTGGTATGTCCCTTGATCCTATTGTGATTGACCCCCCTACCCAGATCCCATGCCACTCTGCTGCTCCCCTGAAGCTTAAATCATTGAAATCCAAGCAACTAGTGGTTGCACAGATACACAGTCCACCACCAAATAAAAAAAGGAGGAAATTAAGGGCGGGACAAGGCAAAGTTAAAATTTCCCATTTAGACTTTGGCAAAGGCCCTAAATTATCTTCACCGCATGTAAGGGCTACCTTGGAAGTTGCAACTACTGTAACACCCGAGGCATTACCAATGGTGGCTACTCCGCTTGTTGAGGTCCCCAATATAGCAGTTTTAGTTAACAGTCAGGGGCCCTCATTTGCAAACTCATTGACTCCTCCTCCACCTGTAGGGGATTTCGAACTTTTACTGAGGTCTCTGTTGCTACCCGTGATTGAGAGTCTTAGGAAAGTCGAAAATAGATTGACCTTAGTAGAGGCTGCCTTAAATAGTATGGCCACGGCGACCAGGGCTCAGGGGAGTGGGGGAACACAACCAACACCTTGCACTGGGGTCTCGTCTAGCGAGACTGTAAAACCCCCAGTAGCTACCCCCTCTGCTCTACTCCAGCCGTCTAAACAGTCGTCTCAGCATCAGGGAAAGGCGGCGCCTGCTATACATAAAGAAAATCCTACAACGAACCCGATCATTTCTGTAGCTGGGACAGAAGGTGGCCCCCAAAGGCCAATGACAAAGGCTCCCCCAGTAAACAGTAGCGAGAGACAGGGGGAAGGGGGACGCACCAGAGGTCCTTTTACTAGGGTACCTCAAGTGGAAATTCCACCTCAGGCGGTGCCCTATGTAGTAGTTATGACCGGGGTTCCTCCATTAGCAGACAATAAGAAGGAAGGTTATGGCCAATTGAAAAATAAAATAATTCATTGGTTGAGGACATTCAGGCCTATAGCCCCAAATGTGGATGGAGATATTGTACATGTTAGAAGGATCCCGTGGTTGGGTAACACTAGGAAAGATATTGACGGGGATCTAGTGGTGGTCAATTTTAGAGACCCCCGTGCAGTGGACTACATTTTAAACTGGCCATATGCAGGAGGAGGAAACTCTATTACACCTAGGCCCTTAACCTACTTTTACCCGAGGCCGGTTCCTTACCCCCCCAAACATAGGGAAGAGTCTTATGCCCTATGGCCCAAGCAGTTTGGTTACAATAGTACTCATCAGGTATTTGGCCAGCATCAGCTTTACCCTAATGGTCAGTCTGGTTGGTTTACGGTTCCACAGAGACATCACTTAAGCCACAATGGTGCAATGGAGCATCTTAGACCCTTCACCCCCTTAGATACTTTCAATAGGTTTTCGCAGCTTAGTGGCATGGAGGACTGCGATTGATGCTTACAGCCTATGGAGGAGGGAGGCGGTAGATATGGAGTGGATCCCCAGCAAGGAGGAATTATTTGTGACAATTCCCAGGAGGTAACCATAGATGACTCTAATGACATCCATTCGAATATGCCTCATTTTGATGCCCCGGGTATGTCTATTGTTGTTGATTGTTCTGAACCCGACAGGCAATTTTGTTGTGTGAGTAACAGCCACCAATCTAGAGGTGTGGGAATGGAGCCGGGGGGGGTGATCACGAAAGGGTACTCTCTAGTGCACAAGGGTTCTAGGGTAATAAACCTGATTTCCTGGAATGTAGCCGGGCTAAAAAGGAAGTTAGACATTCCTGAATGGCATGAATTCATCGAGAAGTTCGATGTCTGCCTATTTCAAGAAACTTGGTGCTTGATACCAATTGATAAATCTGGCTACACTACCTTCTTTTCCCCAGCGATAAGTAGAGGGAAAGGTAGACCAGCAGGAGGTCTTTTAGTCTGGATAAGAACTGACCTAGATTGGGACATGGCCTCTAATGACACCCAGTGTAATGATTTAATGCACCTTTCTTCCAGGGGTCATATCGGGGGGATTAGGCTTGAACTTTTTAATGTGTACGCTAGAGGGGCTGCGGGGGATAATACTTCGGCAACCATATTGAGCCTTGATTCTGCTCTAGCTAATTGCCCTCCCTCAGCCAGAATCATGGTGGGTGGCGATTTTAATTGCACGTTCGAACCTCTTCTTGGTGATGATCCACTAGGTACTGAGGAGGACGACTCCAGGTGGTCTATCCCCCCCTTGACGGTACCCCCCATCCGGAAATGGTCTGCTAGGGCAATCCAACTGAACGCCCTCACTAGGGAGCACAAATTAAGAGCCCTTAATGGCAGGACCCGGTCTGATATATTAGGTGCAATGACTTTTAATAGGCTATCGGCCCCGTCCAGAATTGATTATATTTTAATGAGTGTTAGTATGTGGATGGACCTTATTGATATGGAGGTGGTACCCACCCAGGATAGCGACCACAATCCGCTTTGCTGCAAGTTTAAATGGGGCAAAATTAAAGAGAAAGGGATGAGTGCACCGTTGAAACTAACCAAAGAGATCATCCCCTACGAAAACAATCGTAGATTGAAGTGGGACAAGGCTCAGCTAAACACAGACCAACTAGAGACCATTAAATTTACCATCGAAGCCCTGTACAGGGACTTGGAAGTAATGGATCGGGTGGTTGCTAGCCCTCCGTGCCTTTCTTTACAACTAGATTCTGCATATAAAGGCACGATAGATCAAGTGAGTCTTTATTTCACCTCTAAAGGGAAAACCCCCAGATTAAATAGGACTCCCCCCATATCCAGCAACCCATGGTGTTCAACGGACTGCAGGGGGAAGAGGAAAAGTTTGTCAGTTGCCTTGCTCTCAAGGAATCCTACTCTGGTTAGAGCGGCCAGGAGGGAGTACTTGAGAGCAATTACTCTGGCAAAGCGCGAGTGGGAGGAGGAGCACTGGAGGGAAATAACAGACGCCGTCAGCAGGAGGGATTCGACGTTATTCTGGGATTTAATCAATAGAGCTAGGCAGGGTAAAACCCAGCCTTTAGCAACCCATATAACCAGCCTGCAATGGTTCAATCACTTTTCATCTCTGTATGGCGGCAGTGAAGATACATCTGGCCCTTTGGTTGCTTGTGGGGAGGGAAGGGAGCCTGACAGGGAGACGGAGTGCTTATTTATGGCCTCCGAAGTAGTGGCAGCAATTAAACATTTGACGCCCAAAAAGGCAGCTGGGCCGGATGGGATCCCTGGGGACCTCTTGATTGCTGAACCCCTAGCCTGGGCAAATTTAATAGCCACCATAATGAATTTGTTAGTAAAGGGACACCCCGTGCCAGATTCATGGAAGGGTGCCGAGGTGGTCACAGTGTACAAGAAGGGGGCAAGAGATGACCCTGCCAACTACAGACCGATTAGTCTGATAGACATAATCCAGACAGTGGTTGGCAGGGTCATTATCGCCAGGGTGGGCGACTGGATGGAGGAGGAAGGCATTCTCTCTCATCTGCAGGCCGGATTTCGCCAAAGGGTGGGCACGATGGACCAGGTCTTTCGGCTGTTTGGGATCTATTGGAAGGCAGTTACCATCAAGAAGGGGAGCCTACATATGGCCTTCATAGATCTCAAGACGGCCTTCGACCTGGTCCCCCGTGCTAAACTGTGGGAGATCCTGAAAAGTTTGGGCTTTCCTGGCTCACTCTTAAGATTAATTGTAAGACTCCACGAGGGGACATACGCTAGGATCAGATGGGGTACACAGGGCCAACTGACAGATAGGGTACCTGTGAGGAGTGGAGTCCGTCAAGGGTGTGTCATGGCTCCGACTCTCTTCTCCTTGTTTGTGAATGGAGTGGTGGACCATCTGAGAGGAGAAGAGACGGATGCCCCAACCCTGGCGGGGGAAAAGATTCAGACCCTGCTCTTTGCTGATGATACCTTACTGATAGCTAAATCCCCGATAGGCCTGCACAAACTCCTGCAGCGTTTCTCCTCCTTTTGCACAGAGAGAGGCCTAACTATTAACACCACCAAAACCAAATTGATGGCCTTTTCACCCGCCAAAAATTTTAAAAACAATTTTCTTCTTAAAGGGACTCCCTTGGAGTTGGTCGAGGCATTCGACTATTTAGGGGTCCGGATAAATAGCCGAATGACCTGGAAGGACCACTTAGCGAAAATGCTATTGGGCCACAAAAGAGTGTCGGGGGTGATCTTACGAGAGCACCGGGCATCAATTAGTAAACCAGTGTCCCCGGTTATGGCCATCTACGATGGCCAGATACTCCCGGCTGCTTTGTACGGCTCCGAATTATGGGGGTTCGACAATGTAAATGAGCTAACCTTAGCAGAAAATAAGTTTTTGAGAGATGTGGTGGCACTCCCTGTTTCTACCCCGCTTATCCCCTTGCGGTTAGACCTTGGTAGACGTGCCCTAAAGGATATAGTGAGGCTGCGACCATTGCTTTTTTGGGTCCGCCTGAGAAGGACTAAGGAGTTGGCCAAATATGCTGAAGTACTGGACGAGCTAATTTTACTCGACTCTGGGTGTAAAATTGGCTGGTTGAAAAATTTGAGGCTATTGGTCTCCCAATTGGGTTTGAGAGATATTTGGGAGTCTCAAGCGCCCCCGCCCAAAATGGTGATCAAGAAATTATATTGGGATTGGGTTCAGGCTGAAGCATCACGTGGTATAACAGGGGGTTCACTTACAGAGTCTTTTTTGGAGTGTAAGTGTGTAAGGAAACTTGAACCCTTCCTTGACTTGGTAACTAAGCCTCTAGACAGGGCCCTCTTTTTAAAATTAAGGTACGGTACCCTCCCGGTACGCGAATTTACTTCAAAGTGGTCCAACCAGGGCGGCCCCTTGCGATCTTGTCCTGGCTGTGCGGCCCCTAAAGAGTCCGTGGCCCATCTTCTTTTTGCCTGCCCCGCGTATAAAGTGGCGCGGAAAAATTGGTTGAAACCAGTATGTAAAGGTTTGGGGATGAGGTGCCATCGCTCGGCCTTACGAGTGATTACATCGGATCTATCATCTACCCCATTGATATGCGGGGTGGCAAAGTTTTTAGGTAGTGCCTGGATTATTAGATCAAGATCTCTGGGAATGATTGCAAGGCCTCTACCTACCCAGAGTGGAGTTGTTTGAAGCTGCTAATTCTGAGTGCCTGGAGTATTTTTTTTTTTTTTTTTTGTCCGTGGTTTTATCAATTATGTCAGTGCTCAGTCGTATTTTAAGTATGGTCAACCCTTGTTGTTGCTAGTATAACTTGATGGAATGTATTTTAAAATGTATATTGTTGTCTTTTATGGTGATCAATTTACCGAATAAAGATTTATACGATACGATAAATACAACCAGACATTCGAAAGATTGCAGAAGTTTGAGGCACAAGACCATACACATAGCAGACATGTGCTGCTCAGATATTAATTACCTAACACAAAATTTCAATTTACAAAACTTGACTGAGTTGCAACATTATAGGTCAGTGGTAACACACCTGCTAAAGAAATATTTTGTAGCCTAAACGGTCTCCAAGAAATCTCCTTCCCAGCTTTTCTGAAGCATTTTCTCTTTGTAACATTCGCTCCTTTGTCACCCCTCCAGCAATTACATGCACAAACATTTAATTAGTGTTTACCCTACTTGTTTGTTTTAGGCCGTCTACCTGGTGTTTTATGCAGACACACTTCCACGTTTACCCATTGTCCTCAGGCCTCTGTAGCCAAACAGCACTTTTTTACCTGAGTAAAGTTCATTGGTAAACATTTACACTGGGCGCTACTGTTAATTACCCCCTCCCGGCCCCGACACACATCTCAAACCCACTCTTCCTACTCAGCCAGGCGAACTACTGGCTTCAAGATTGACCTCCGGTCGCCATAAAGTAACAATTGTATTTGTTCTAGTAAAAGTTTCTATGGGTGCTGTACAGTCATGACGGAATAAAGAAAGGGAATACATCTGCTCTTATAATAATGTCTTGTCGGGGGCCAGTGAGCGCTATATTAATGCGATTTACAAAAACATACGATGAAATTAGAACTATTTGACCACATGCCCATATATAACAACTTGTATAAAGCGCTTCACACCAGTCTTTTAGGTGCTTTAAATATGATTAGTATTGCCCACGGTAGTGGTGCGCAATTTACAGCCCTGAGAGCGATGGAGGCTGGCTTTGTCTTGCTGGGAGTCACAACTGTAGCCTGCAGATCGCACAAGATGTTTGCAAAGAGTGTTAAACTCAACTTAATGATGGACCCTGTCTGATGGACCCTGTCTGCCAAGTGGGATTAATAAATCGCATCTTCATCTGACAAATATCCCAATGGTAAGTGTGCACCGCAGTGGTCCTTCTTTTTACCGCCCCAGAAAATATTTGGCATCGATGCATTCACTACTCTGGTAAAACATGCTCTGTTACGTATGGTGTTTTGAAAGAGAGGACATCGGAGTACCTGCACTACTGTTGTTGTCCAGCTAAAAACGAATTCTTACAGTTGCACTTTCTGCCACGAGTATTGGACCAAGCTCTGGGGAGCCACAGGAATGTGCCCATTGTATCTCTAGGCACAGAGAACAGGACAAGCGATAAAGGCTGCAAGTCACACTATTAGCCTATTACCCATGACTACCACTTGCACCATTAACCACTTTGTTTTCTGCTATACACACACACACACACAGACAACCAAACGCACGCGCGCGCACACGCATTTTGAGGGGTGTGAATGCCTCCATCATATTTCCTCTCCTCCCTTTTAGGTCGAGCCTAGAGCAGCGCAGCTGCGTGCTCGACTTTTAGTAAGGGGGTTTTCAAAGTGCTACCTTGCTAGCGTCAAGCTAGCCTGCACATGCGCGTGCACGCGCGCAGCCGCCATGTGGTTTACTGTCAAGGCTCATTAAGCATTACAGCGTGTGAATCCCCTCCCCTACCCTCTCCCTTCTCCCACTCCCTCCTCGTCAGCTTCTCTCATTGTTGGATCCATTTCACAGGGAAGCAACTAAATGAAAGAAGGAAAGAGAGGTGGGCTGCTCGCACGTACCAATCAGACAAACACTCGCAGAAACCCACTTTCACATGCAAGTATGTCTGCAACCTACATTTAAAATCATTTCTTTACTTGCCTCAGCTATCAGGGTAGGTCATATTAATGGGTTTCTTCTTTGTGCGAACACCTATATCCAGTTCATGTTTATTTTAAAATGGCACGTACCAAAACATTTTGCTCTTCCCCGCACAACCTTTCATGGTACATGAAACCACCCCATTGTAAGGTGGGGGGGCACTTTTTGTCATTTAGCAAAACAATTTGTATTCCCCACGCAGCTTCCTTTCTTTGTAAATGAAACCACCCTATTGTAAGGTGGGGGCCACTTTTTTCAGTAACTCCTATGTTAATGTTGGTAACCATGCAATGCTCAGCCTATTAGCCCCAGGATCGTGAAAAGCATGCTAGTTACTAGCTGGCAGGTCATACTGGTCTGAAACACAGCTGACAAATGTGTTTTCGAGCAGCCACAGAAAGCAAACGAAACAGTGCATTGACAAATGTCAATAAGACATTGGTTAACCTCTTCTAATTCAACAGGCTTCTTCCCCATTACTAAGTGATTTAATCTAACCCTCTACCCCTGTGTGCCCATTGGGCCCTGGATCACAACTTGCTGCTTCGGACTTAACCATCCAGGTGCATTATTTTCAACTGCCTGGAGTATTGTTGTTTGCTTTGAAGAGAACCTGAAGCTCTCCATCCATATCTCCTCCAATGCTTCCTCGACCTAGTTCCAAGTTCTAAATTACCCATCTTTATAGAGTGAGAAAGCTCTTTAGCGCTATGGTAATAAAAAACAAATTCGTGTGAATTTCTTGTCTGTGCCCCTCTCATGTGTTTAGTTGCCAACAGATTTTCGTTACTTGCAACTTTAGCTTTTCATGGTACAGACATTAGGCTGAGTGCCTCCTCAAAATCCAGTTAATATTCTTTCCTTCTTTTGAAATCTACCTGTATGGCTCCTTAACAGCTACTTTTTGTCTGCAAAGGGGATCATATGTCACAACCAATGTGCCTGCGTTCTCGGAGTCCTCACGCAGGCTTGGGTTTAGGCTCAGAATGGCTGCTCCAACAGCAGTTCCTCAACCCTCTGTGCCCCCTGTCTCTGAAGTCTTGTGGGATATGGCTAAAGTCTAGCTGTCATGAAGCGTACATGGCAGTAGACAACATTGGTTGAACTCTTCTAACTACACAATATAGACAACATCGAGGGTAAGGCGATCTCCAATGGTGATAATATTGTGTATGCTCTTTGTAAATCTTAGGAGACAAAAGGGGATCTTTGATGTGAATGAGACCCCAGTTTTATTGCGTCTACTACAAATGTGTTTATATTCACACAATGGCAGGTGTCTGTCGCCAATGTAATCCTATTTGAGGTGGGGCAGAGTTTGTAATTGAAAACATAAAGCAGTAATCATTTATTGAAACTTTGTTTCATGTGCTAGATGTAATTTCACAATAGAAATAAAAAGCCACTCGATTTAAAAGAAGTAAATGCAAACCAGCAATCTAAAACTCTTTTCTGGCATGTCCGGTATTTCTGAGAAACTAGCAAAATACAAGTGATGCCAATGGTATTCAAATTTAAACGTAACTATTTGAGGAAACAGATACCATCAATTATCTATCTCCACCATACACATTTATACTGACTAAATCAACTGTCCTATTTTTATGTTCATCTTATGGCTAATTTTCTAAAAAAAAATACAAAACACATAAGTGATATATAGTACTCTTTTAGTAATCTTTTAAGAATCTCTTTAAGATCTTCAGTATTTTGGTCATGCACATCAAGGAATCACACAATATATATTCTTGTGTCAAGCAATTTTCAACAAGACATACAAGCAAAAAAACAAATGAAGTTGTACAATTGTTGACCCTTAATCCATGGGTTATGTCTGAAGCCCAATAGCTTGCAAATAAGGAACATTGGTAATGTCTCTTATAACCTTAATTCCTTTTTCGAACACCAAAAATATATATAGGAGTAAGTGAAGCACAACTCAATGTTTTTATGGCTTCTTAAGTCAATCCAACTCCTAGGGAATATATCCCATATTGCTTCCAAATCAAACAAAGGGTGTCGAAATCAATGGTAAACTGTCGACGCGTTTCGGCCTGTCAAGCAGTTTCAGGCCTCATCAGGACAATGGGCAAACAAAACAAGCAGTACTTTACCTAAAACAAAAATCAAAAAATACAATAAATATTCATCTAAAATAGTCACAATATCATGACAGTTAAATTCACGGACACAGGTACCTTAGGGTGCCACTACCATTCTAGAGGGAGAAATTCCTTGAGGTTGGGGTCTCTTATTCAGTATCACACCGAAATGAAATGTTAATGTAGTTAAAAACCACCACCAAGTGAGTATATTCGTAAATTCAAAAGACCAAATCTCTGGTCTCACTCTGCCTTCAAACCTAAAGGCACCCTTTTGCCAAGCATCCAACCAATGTTCCAGTAGTCAAACCAAAACACCCTACGTGAAACTTAGTACGTTACCTACATCATTCAGAACCGGTAAAAATCCCAGCCTTGTTTCAAAATCGTCTTCACAATTATATATCACACCAAGCGTATAAAATGGCAATTTTCCATATTGGCGAAACAACCTGCAATATAAATGTGCACAAAATAAATAAAGCTAAATCTAACTAAATCGTAATCACAGGATAACATAAATCCCCCCCGTCCCGGGGGCATTTCTATATGTATTGTGACATATCTATGTTCTATATTTGTATCCCCTCTTCTAAGCTCCGACACGTCCAAAATGGCACGGTCGACATCCAAATCATGATGCCACATTGTACATGTCTAATGTTAGTTGGCCCCCCTCTCTCTTAATCTGCAAGTTCTACAATCAAAATAAATGTCTACATCGATCTCTTGTAACATTACGTGTCCTCAACACATCAACCTCGCCACAATTATTGGCGGTGTGTGAGAGCATACTGTCGACTAGTAAGGAAACTGTTTAAAACGTCCACTCGACGATTACCGTCGTGCTAAACTCCAAATATCAACTGTACCTTGCATCCAAAATGCGTGACTTCTCCAAAAGTTCGGGTCCGCACGGAGACTTAATCCAAAAAGCGTCTGCACCGAAAAGCGTCTCTGAATCACGCCAGATAGTATCCTTTCACTCGTTCCTCACAGTCTCCCAGGGATTAACATACCGCTAAGGCAGCCTAACGCGGATATCCGCGCCTATTTCAAAAAGACGAAATCGAAGAGGGACTAACGAACACAAAACCGAGCCCAAACTAAAATGGCCGCCACTCAGCGCGAAACTCTCTTCATTACTATGGTAAAATTATAACAAACGGACCCAATTACACGGAACCTACTAGGAGCCCAATCTGACCACAAACATGGCTCTAGTCAGCCTGAAATATTAATCAGAGGCATGCAGGAAAGAAACCAAAAGTAACCCAATTATAATTACTAAAAAATAAGAAATAAATAAGAAATATAAAAAAATATAAAAAACTGCACCAAATTATAACAAAAATTATATAAATAATCACCCGTGTGAGACCGTGCCCCTCTTACAATCTATAGCCTCAATTTTTGTAACAACAGATATTAACTGTGGCATTTCATTAAAAGTAAACATAACATATAATATGTACAATCAATCAGCATGATTGTTATCCAATACATTATCTCATTCAGAATGTACATAATAACACCTCAAAGTACTACTCCACCTACATAGATGAAATTAAAGGTAAACTCTCCCTTAAGAACTATCAGCCTATTAAGGACCATATTTCGTCTCTATCGTTCAGTCCAGTTTTAGAGGTTTGGTATTTCTCAATGAGTCTTGCCTCCAGTTGGTTCAGTTTAGTCTCAGTATCTGTTTTGTTTCTGTTTGTAACCACACATAGTACTGACCAGTATATGTCATTAAATGAGTGGTTGAATGTCTGGTAATGGTTGACCAAATGAGCCCCTAGGGTCAAACATTTAATTCTGGATTTGTGCTGCAAGACTCTCGCCTTAACAACTTGGGTCGTCTGTCCAATGTAAAAGCGATTACATGGGCACATGATGCAGTAAATAAGGTTTTTCGTATTACAGATAGAAAAATGCTTCTGAATGTGTGAGTGTCCATTAATCTTAACCTCTTTAGAATCATTCGTCATCTCACACGCCACGCAATTATGGCATCTGAAATGGCCAACTATTGGAGGTAATTTGAGTAAATCCCTAATAGTAGTAGATGCCGGTTTTGTGGGATTACTTTTGGCTCTTACAAATTGATTGCGCACATTTGAGCCCTTCTTAAAAGCGAAAAGCGGTTTAGATATTTCAATGTCCCCTAACAGTTTCCAGTTGTTTTGAATTATCTTTTTCACCTTGTTAGCTCTCGGGTCATAGGTCAGCACATAAGTTAATGGGGTTTCATTCTGCTCTTTAATTTTAGGTATCAACAAGGTCTCACAGGGCGTGTACCATGCTCTTTTAAGTGCCACTTTGGTTAATCTCTTGGGGGATCCTCGAGAAATCAATTTCTCTTTAAGATGGTTAGCATGTAGAAAGTATTGATCTTTATTACTACAATTTCTTCGAATGCCAGTATTTCTGAGAGGCAGTGGAGTGAATGGTTAAAATAACTCAGTGACTAACCCTTAAATTGGTCCGTGCTCAAGGACGCATTGCTTAGTAGAACCATCAATAAAAAATGCAGATGCCCCATTAGCTTCCATGGCCTCTTTAACGCTTACAATAACTTACTCTCCATTCACAAAGCCAACAATATCTAGTGTGCTATATGAAGTGCTATATTCTAGACAAGAATGCCACATACTTACACATATTCTTCACTGCTACTTGCTTGGCATAGCCAATAGGTTTCTCTTTTGAGACCTTATAAGTATTTAGGTATGCAGCACAATATCCTTGGTGCAACAACATCAACTGTTGCATGGCTAAACACTTATAAGGTCTCAAAGGCAAGAACTATTGGCTATACCAAGGCTTGTTCAACAATGGGAGTAAGAGGGTCAAGAGTATTGCATTGAGGTGCCGGGTTTTTAGAGACCCGGTGGTGCCAGGGGACCACACCCGAAGACCTCTGGGTTCTCCCTGTTCTGGACTACAGAAACTAGTTCTAGTTGAAGTCAGAGATCGAGTTTTATTGGTTACAACCAAGTAACATGTGTCCTAGAATTACAACAGCACGGGCTGTAAGTTCTCAGGAGACTGTTCGTTTTTACAGAACCAGCCTTCTCCTTATATACATAAATAACAGCTGCGGGCAAGAATTCTTGAGTTTATGATATGGTTGTACACATATTTCTACAATAATACAAAGAGCGAAGTCATGCTGGTCAGCACATATTTTAGATGTCCAGATCGTGATGGATTACCCAGCCAGGCCCAGAATTCCCATCAGATATCGATGAAACACCAATAAGGTCGGACACCCTCCCATCGTAAAACTGGTCATAAACAAGAATCATGGACAGGTGTATGTGTATGGAAAACATGGTCAGTATGTAGTGAATGGTTTATGGCATGTTGAGCCTTGATGATATCTTACTCGGCCACTGGGCGAGGAGCTGCCCGAACAGGCTTGGCTGGAGGCAGTGGAGTCAGCTCGGCCAGGTCATGGGGAAGTCAGCTACGGTGGACGTGTCCTTTCAGATCAAACTCGGCCTCAATCAATTGACTATATGAGGGTAAGTCATAAGATGGATGCCGTTTACAAAATGGAGTCTGAGGGTTCGGGACGGAAACCACGATTTAAGGGTGTTAGTATCACTCAATCATGACGCAAATGAATAGGGATAATGTCCTAATCATTACCGGTCCGTAGATACCAAATTCGTCATGGTACGACGATATTTTGTGATACAAGTGTTGGACCTCGATACCGGTGGAACGGCAGGGTCCGGATTTTCAGTACCACAGACCCTCCTTTTGCCCTCATATTAGGCAATAACTCATGCTAATCTGAGTCCAAATCTGTGTTGATGAATTCATGGAGATGCTGCTGTAGCATCATTCTGTTGCTCAATTCGTCCCTAGACACAGGCTTCCCTACACATGAAGTAGCACAGAGGCCACATATTGCAGGAGCGCACTGTACAAACAGGCAGAACATAAATAGAACGGCTAAGATCATCCCAATGAAGATCAGGGTTTTCCATCCCCAGGCAGAGATCAGTTCCCAGAACCACCCTAGCAGGGACCAATCCCCTTTCTCCACGTGAAGGGAATCAGAGATTTTGTGTAATTTGGAGATGGCCTGGTACACTGTCCGAGCGTTGTCAGGGATGAAAATGCAGCAACTAGATTGGATCACTCTACATACACCACCACGGTCTGCAAGTATGACATCTAGGGCAACCCTGTTCTGAAGGGTCATAAGTCGATCCGACTGAAGCTCAGCTGTCAAGTTGCTAAGGGCACCGGCCGTTTCAGTCACGGCGGACTCAACTATCCTCGTCAATTGTCGAATGTTCCTGCTGTTCACCATGGGCCCCCAAAATGGCAGAAAACCCTTTGCGAAGTCTCCAAACTCTTGACCCGCAGTGTCGTCTTGACTCATGACACCCCTAACTGTCCTTGTCCGATGGTAATCTGCCCCGGCCGTGTAGGTGGGTGGCAGCAGAAACGAGATGAAGCATGTGCCCGAGAAGTCAGGGGGCAACCATGTATAGGCTTTGTCATGGCAGACGAAATAGGTGCCTTTAGCCGCCAAGAATGGAGGGGAAGTTCGGGAAGCAAACACATATGTTTCCGTGCATACGCTCTTCCCCAACTGTGCTTTGGGATCCCTGCCAATACCTTGCAGACACAAGTGACCTCGGTGGGGCACTATCCAGACTGGGGAGGATTTCTTTGTTTTCTGGCCTTTATTCAAAGAGATCCCATATTTAGTTATATTCCAACGACTGTAGGGAGTGAGTTCATCTTTAGGAATCGTTTGATACATGTCAACATCCCTACTCATATTTCTTATTCCTGCCACCAGAGCCTTGTTGCTGGAATCGCTCTCTGTGGAACGGGGCGGGTATGGTTCTAGGGCGAACAGGAACATGGTCTGGAAAGCCCACAGAGAACCATAATAACTAAATGGCAGAATGAAGTATGGAATGCCCTTATCTGTTGTGTGCGGCATGAGTCCGCATATCCAACAATTCAATGTGTTCATTATAGACTGGTGCTGGTGTAGGAGCTGGATGAAGGAGTTATTTACAAACTCTAGTCTTCTGGCAGACTCGTGTTCAGGAAGAGGGTGAAAGGAGTGTAAAGAAGCAGTTGGAGAAGGTGTGGGCTGAGTGTTGTTTACAAAGGTGATTTGAAACGTGGATAAGGTATAACCAATCAAGAACATCATTATGCTACATATCATCAAAATACATATTATCAGGAATTTCTTCCTGGCCATCACAGTGCATATTTTCGTTTTAGAGTTCATGTGCCTAGCAGGTCTCTCTACCCTCGGAAACTCCATCCTCTGGTTGCTGCCCGCGGTGGGAGGTTGCTTCTGCCAAGATGTGCGCTCTGTCCAGTCCGGGGTAATTCCCTCAGACCGACCAGAACCGTTGACCTAGGCGTCCCCGGCTGCACTCCTCAGACTTCAACCGCGGCCCTAGCAGCAGAACCGGATGGCGGTTCGAAAATCAAAAATGAGCTAGTTCCCTGGGCGAGAGAGCTGTAAAATCAAAAATAGTTCATGGGAAAAAAGGAAGATCGCACTAATTTGATTATGTCAGTTCCTTGGTCTTGACCTCAGATTATATCGTTCTTTCCCAGGTACGGTGTGATCTTTAAACAATGTTTCAGGTTCTGTAGTGTCCAACTGCATTGACGGTGGCACAGATCCTTGCAAAATACAATCGCTCTCCTTATCGGTACCAGTTCCTTTTAATCGTGCATCGCTGAAGGGGACAAAGCGAGGTATGAACTCTGTCTCGGAGTCAGCGACTCCTTGCTGGACCCACCGGTCATATGGAAGGGGCAGCGGGACCCTTTTGGATTGGGCACCGTGCACCCAGTGTTTTTTTCCGTGGACACGTCCTGCAGAGCCGGTAGATAGCAGGACCTGGAAAGGTCCAGTCCAGCGAGGTTCCTCGTTCTTTGTTCGCCTGAAGTTCCGAACTAGGATCCAGGAGCCAGGTTCGATGGCGTGGCCTGGATCGTCAGACGCCGGTGGAGAGGAGCTGTGGACCTCTTGATGTAAAGCATGCAGTTTAGTTGTCAATTCGTGCAAATAGTCAAACAGTGCGGGGTACACTATTTAATTCAATCTCTTGGGTCTGGGCACACCCCAGATGTTAGCTGGGCGGCCGAACACAATTTCGTGTGGACTAAGTCCTAATCTGGAATGGACAATCATCCTGGTTGATAGGAGTGCTAAAGGCAGGGCGTCTGGCCACTTGAGACCTGTGCTGGCTTGGATCTTGGCCAATTTCAATTTTAAAGTGCCATTATAGCACTCTACCAATCCTGCCGAGTGGGGGTGGTTTGCAGCGTGGAATTTCTGGTGGATGCCTAGACACTCGCACACTCTCTTCATCACTCGTCCCACGAATTCACTTCCATTATCACTCCAGACAATCCTAGGCATGCCAAATCTAGGGAAGAATTCTTTGACAAGGGCTTTGGCAGTTGACAATGCAGTGTTGTCCTTAAGGGGGTACGCTTCTACCCACCTGGAGAAGGCGCAAACGACAACAAGCACATATTTCAGGTTATTGCACCTCTCCATGTGGATGAAGTCGAGCTGCAAGACCTCGAACGGATACGTTGGAGGTGCAAAATGACCAGCAGGGGTTGGGGTTCCCCTACCGGGATTGTGCTTCAAACACACCATACAGTTTCTGACCAGATTCTCTGCACATTTTGGGATACCACTATTCTGCCATACTGGGGCCAACAGCTGACAGATTCCTTTCACACTGATGTGCGCCATTCCATGGGCCATCGTCACCACTGCGAGCACATAGGCGTTAGGTAACATCCATCGCTGATGTTCTGACAGTTCGACCCAACAACCATCTAATCTACCCTTGCTTTCTCTCCATTCATTCACCTCTTTCTCAGTAGCATCAGCTTGTATAGATTTCACGCTTTCGATGGTGTCCTCACACATACCCACATCAGGGGTCCATCTAGCAGGACCTACAACATACATCCGACTCATTGTGTTCCTTGCAGTCTCTTTCGCGACCTCGTCGGCAAATGCGTTCTCTCGACCAACATCATCTTGAATCTTTCTATGTGCACTGCACTTCACAATCGCAACCTGTAGGGGCAAGGTCAGTGACTCGAGAAGGTCGTGTACTAGCTGGCCGTGTTGAATTTTCGCACCGTGTGATGTCAGGAACCCACGTTCACGCCACAATCTTCCAAAACTGTGGGCTACGCCAAAGGCGTATTGGCTATCAGTATACACATTCACTCGTTTTCCTTTCGCCAACACACACGCTCTTGTGAGTGCGACTAACTTTGCTGCTTGCGCGGAATTGTGGGGGATGCGAGCTGTCTCTACAATCGTGTGTAATGTTGTCAGGGCATATGCTGCAGTCGTATCACCATTTGGCAACTTGAAACATGAACCATCAACCCATAACGCATCATTACATTCAGGGAGGGGAGTGTCCTGCAAGTCTACTCTCCCTTTTGTCTCTTCCTCTGTCCTAAAGCAGCAATCATGTTTGTCGAGGTATACACCTGTTACAACGCATTTGTTACAACGCACTACCATTACAACACGACTTTTACAACGCATACCATTACAACGCATTGCGCTGGGGGGCGCTCTAGGATAGGGAATAAGTATAATTTACTATCCAACACCTTCCCTAGGGTCCACGGGGACTGGAGTTAGAATAGTAAATTATACTTACCACTATCCAGCACCTCAAAGCGCTATGCGTTGTAATGGTATGCGTTGTAATGGTCGCGTTGTAATGGTAGGTAGTTGTAACGGTATGCGTTGTAACATGGTACATCCGTTTGTCGACCTCATCTGTCTCTGCTGGAATGGGTAATAACGTAGCAGGGTTAAGTGTATCACACCTCTTTATGTGAATGTGACTCGCTAACAGTGTCAATTCATAGCTGGATAGTCGAGCACTAGTTAGATGTTGTGTTTTCATCCTGTTTAGTAGGATATCTACTGCATGTGGGACCATAATGATCAGAGTATTATTCATGACTAACCCAGCAGACTGTCGAATACAGACAGCCGCTGCAGCAGTGGCCCTCAAGCAACTTGGTAATGCCTTAGCTACAGGATCTAGAGTCGCAGAGAAATACGCACATGGGCGTTGTTTGTCCCCAAAGTGTTGCGTCAAGACTGATAATGCGCAACCTTCTTTCTCATGGACATATAATGTAAAAGGCTTGCTGTAGTCGGGGTTGCCCAACACAGGAGCCGAACATAATGCCTCACGCAACTCATGGAAACTCGTCTGACAATCTTCAGACCAAGGCAAAGGAGTGGGTGTGTCTTTACGCATTAATGCCAGCAAAGGTTTGGCCAATAGTGAGAAGTTCGGTATCCATTGTCTACAGTACGATGCAATGCCCAAGAAGGCACGCACTTCTCTTTGTGTCCTTGGGACACTCAATTCTGCAATTGCCTGTATTCTTTCTGGGGTCAGTCTCCTTCCCTCCTTCGATAAGATGTGACCTAAGTAGGTTACTTCTTGTCGACAAAATTGTAATTTGGAAAGCGAGACTTTGTGCTTCATGTCACATAAATGATGTAACACTGACAATGTTGCTTGCTTGCAAATTTCTTCTGTGTCTGCGGCGATCAGCAGATCGTCCACATACTGAATTAAAGTTGCGCCATCCTGCAGAACAATCGTGTCTAGTTGTGTTTTCAGAGCCTGACTGAATATTGATGGACTTTCACAGTAGCCCTGAGGAGCGCGTTTAAAGCGGAAGCTTCGTCCTCCTAAATTGAAGCCAAAGATATCTCTGCTCTCCTCGGCAATAGGGATGCTGAAGAAAGCGTTCTTCAGGTCAATCACTGAAAACCAATTGGCGGAAGCTGGAACCATTGTCAATAAGGCAGTCATTTATTTATTTATTTATTTATTTTATAGCACTTGTAAGGCGCACAGCTACCCACAAAGGGTTTCCCGGCGCCGGACTCGCAAGAACACAATACCACTGGAGAGAGAGCAGTCAAAGCATTTATTTATTGAATAGCCAAGTTTTCACGCTTTTTCTAAAATTCATATAGCTTTCCTCCTTGCGTATATGAATAGGCAGTGAGTTCCACAGCGTTGGGCCCAGATAGGAAAAAGATCTCCCGCCAATTCTGGCCCGTTTGAACCTTGGTCCCACAAAGTTTGCAGCTGTGCCTGAACGAAGACTGCAATTTGGGAGGTAGGGTTTAGCAAGGGCCTGTAGATATTTAGGGGCAGTGCCAGCTTTGATTTTAAATAAATAACTCAGGGCCTTGAAACAAATCCGATTTTCAACCCTAAGCCAATGTAGCTCCCTGAGATGTTTAGTGATCCTAGCGGATCTAGGGATTTTGCAGAGCAGTCTGGCCGCAGCGTTCTGTACTAATTGCAGCCGCTTTATCACTGCCTTGTTTGAACCCAGGTATAAGATGTTACCGTAATCAAGCCGAGATGTCACTAAGGCATTGACCACGGTCTTCTGGGTAGTGGGTGGCAACATCCATACTATTTTCCGTAACCATTTAAGAATGGTGAAGCATATTCCTGCCACTTTGTTTGCTTGTTGAGTCATAGACAAGCTGTCATCAATGATGACTCCAAGGTTTCTAACCTGAGAGGCTGAAGGTGGAAGTTTGCCTAATGACGATGGCCAATGTGAGTCGTTCCAGAGGTCTTTACTATTTCCTAGCAAAAGGACCTCTGTCTTATCTCCATTTAATTTGAGTTGGTTGGCTGACATCCAGCTAAATATTTCTTGGAGGCCAACTTTTAATGCAGAGGGGACAAACAAGTCGGATTTGGAGAGTGAAAACAGGACGACTGGAAACTGTGGTACAACGATCTTATTCACTTCCCTTAGATCGATCACGAATCGGTACACAGGGAGCTGTGAAGGATCGGTACGCTTTAAGACAGGCAAAACCGGACTGTTACAAATGTTGCCTTTAGTCTCTTCGATGACATCTTTCTCGATCAGATCTTAAACGATCGCTAACAAAGCCTTTTCACATTCGTTTGATATTCTATATTGGGGAATGCGTGGTAACCTAACATTAGCTCTCAATGTTATGACATACGGTGCTATCTCCAAACTACCTACATCATTAGAACCATCCGCCCAAAGTTCATCCGGAAGAGATGACAATTCTGTTGGAATATTTTCCTTCGCCAAATACATTGGAGAAATTACTTTTCTTCCTACGGTAAGCTGTACTCCCGAAGGGGAGCAGTACAAAGTTGCATATAATCTCTTTAACAAATCCAAGCCTAACAAGTTTTCGCCACAACCTGTTGTAAGAATGAAGGGTGCTTCTAATTCGCATGGGCCAACAGAAAGGGGCATGGGACTAGAGATCGGGTTTCTAACAGGGGCGCCAGAAAAACCTACTGAAACATTCATTTCGCCAGACAAAGGTGCGCCAGGAAGTTTTGAGTGCATAATAGAACTTTTTGTAGCACCAGTATCCAGCAGAAATGGCTCCGACACTCCTGATGTGGTCACCTCGACATAAGGTCCATTCTGATCTACTGGAACTGAAACAACTCCCTCTCTTTGTCCATGGCTGTCCTAGCAATTATTACCCTCATTCTCGTTTTCTGCGTAATAGTCATCTGCATAGTACTGAGCTGACCTGGAAGACGCATTATTCTGTTGGTCAAAGCTATTCATGGAATTCTGAGGCGGAAAAGAAGTGGTATTCTGGGGGAAATTTCCATGGCCCCTACCTCTAGGAGCCTGTTGAACACCTCTACCTCTTGTACCGGAAACACTGTTTAAGCGTCGCGCAAGAGCTGGACAATTACTTTTGAAATGACCCTCTTCTTTGTAATATGCACATTGATTCGGGCCATACGGAGAACGCTGATGGGAAAACTCGTTTCCTTGCGCGTTTCTCGAATACTGCTGCTGTTGTTGATAATTGGGCTGACTAGCCGTGTGAGGCGGGTAGGCTTGCTGGAGAAGAGTTTTAGTTTTTAACTCCTTAGTCTTTTTGTCTGCCTTATCTAGCTCGTCTTTGCGCCTATTTTCATAGTACTACAAACAATCTTTGGCCACCCTCGGTAGCCATATCCTGACCACTATGATCGGTGAAAGTCTCCTCAAATCTCGTGAAAAAGTCAGACACATTCTCATCTTTCTTCTGCTTGCATGCAGACAGCTTGTCCCGATTTACGCGCAATTCAGGCATCAATGTTTTCATGTACGTGATAATCCTACCGGGAAGTTCTGCTATTAAAGGCTCGGGTTTAGAACCACCAACTTGTCTAGCATCAGTAGCAGTAATATTAGCCCATGAGTCACCTGGTTCTTGATCATGATCTGCATGACGAATTTTTTACATTCCCAAACAACATGTCTACATCCGCTAAATTCATGATACATGAGCTGGCAGTCTGTGATAACTCCTTATAATACCCAGTTGGGTTTTTACGTGGATCAGGTAGTGTCTGTTTGAGTGCTAGAACTTCATATCTTTTCCAGGGGACATGTACCCATACACGCTGAAAATGCAGCAGAATTGGTGGATTTATATTCGCATCACCTTCCCTCCATACTGGAGGAACCTCTCTCATGGGGTACTGTCGCGCCTTTTTCCTACCAGACACATCATCTTCATACAATGATCTAGAGACATTTCCCTTACTCCTATAGGATAACAATAAATCTATTGCTTTTTCAACATCGCCACCTACAATCATACCTTCATAGAATTTAAAACGCATGCGGAATAATTCCTTCATTTTGCGCTTGGGATTGTTTGTTTCCAAATCTTCACAAAGATATACACACATCTCTTCAAATACGTATCTTTGAGTGGGCGCATCCCACTGACGGAAAACTTCCATAACGGACTGAACATCATATTTAGCAGTGTCAGCAACCCATTTGCGTGCTAACTCATTTAGCACTTCTCTTTCCTCATAATCCGGTAGTTGACTACGCAACTGTCTTCGTTCTATTTTAGGGGTCGTTTTAGGCGACCCAAAGAAGGGTGAGAATAGACCAGTGACAGTACTTGCCACCCTCTGTCTGACAGACGGAGAAGCTTGCGGCGAGGCAGATGCGCCAGAAAAGACAGGCTGATGTAAAGAGGAAGTCGAAGCAATAGCAGAAGAAGTGGAAGCAGTAGCAGAAGTAGTATCATAGTAAATAGTTGGAGCAGTGGGCAAAGTTGTAGAAGCAGATGGAGTATGTAGCAAAGGCGGCGGCCCTTGAGAAGGCTGCGCCGGAGAAGTAGGAACCAGCTGAAGAGGAGCTGGTGCTTGTGCAAGAGCTGCATTTCGTGCACTGGGGCGTGGTATAACAAAGTGCTTTGGGGGTGCAGTAGCGTCTAACGCATATGGGGGTGGTGAGCTTAATAAGTGGGACATTAACGGATCTTTCTCTGATGTTCCCTTTGAGCCTTGTCCCTCATGTGGTAACATTGGGTAGCATTTATCTACTGCTAGTTTCTTGCTCCTAAGCATTCGTTCACTTTCTTGCTCTTCCTCATTATCCCTGTATGCAACGGCGGCTTGCTCCATTGACATACCTCTTTTGTTTTTCTTTGCTAATTTCATTTCTTTCTGTTTGGCTTCTTTGCGCCATAAGCGAAAAGAGTCAAACATCGCCGGCCGGGCTTTCTTCTTGAACAATTTGACCTCGAGGTTGTCTAATACTTCTGAGTCAAAACTACCATATCGGGCCATTTTAAAACACCATCCTTGCAAGTGTATTTTATCCACACTTCATTATACGTGATAGGACCTACTCCGTGCTTTATATTTAACTCATATGTTGGAGTTCCAATCGGAGGAACCGGACACGAATCCTCTAATCGGGAGTCCCTACTACACCCAAGACAAAACAAGTTTCCAAGTCTGCTAAGACCAGGCATCTTTGCTCACTAGTCTAGCTTCAAAGTTCAAGGGATTATCTAATTATGATATTGTCATGAATACACGAACCCCTCGGTTTTGGTGCTTGCAAGAACCAATACAAACCGTATCTCTGGGATACCAAAACTAAGAACCAAACTAAGGACTGGGAGACGCTCCACTTACTTATACTTAACTGAATATTGAAGATCGGTGACGTCACTAGAAGACTCGTCTATCGTTTCGCTCTACCAAGGATCACTGGGTCCAAAACAGGGCGATAGTCAGGGCAGCAGTCCTTCGTAGCCGTCGGGACGCAGGGAACCTCGCAGCAAAGACCTTCGGAACCACGTCGACATGCAGGGGTCGCTGAAGTGGCTGGCCTTCCTCCAGAATTTTCACACGAAGCTCCTCACAAACATCTGGCTTGGACCGTCACCGCTTGATATCGCCTCGAGTTGGGCGCCAACTGAGGTGCCGGGTTTTTAGAGACCCGGTGGTGCCAGGGGACCACACCCGAAGACCTCTGGGTTCTCCCTGTTCTGGACTACAGAAACACAGAGTCTTCTAGTTGAAGTCAGAGATCGAGTTTTATTGGTTGCAACCAAGTAACATGTGTCCTAGAATTACAACAGCACGGGCTGTAAGTTCTCAGGAGACTGTTCGTTTTTACAGAACCAGCCTTCTCCTTATATACATAAATAACAGCTGCGGGCAAGAATTCTTGAGTTTATGATATGGTTATACACATATTTCTACAATAATACAAAGAGCGAAGTCATGCTGGTCAGCACATATTTTAGATGTCCAGATCGTGATGGATTACCCAGCCAGGCCCAGAATTCCCATCAGATATCGATGAAACACCAATAAGGTCGGGCACCCTTCCATCGTAAAACTGGTCATAAACAAGAATCATGGACAGGTGTATGTGTATGGAAAACATGGTCAGTATGTAGTGAATGGTTTATGGCATGTTGAGCCTTGATGATATCTTACTCGGCAACTGGGCGAGGAGCTGCCCGAACAGGCTTGGCTGGAGGCAGTGGAGTCAGCTCGGCCAGGTCATGGGGAAGTCAGCTACGGTGGACGTGTCCTTTCAGATCAAACTCGGCCTCAATCAATTGACTATATGAGGGCAAGTCATAAGATGGATGCCGTTTACAAAATGGAGTCTGAGGGTTCGGGACGGAAACCACGATTTAAGAGTGTTAGTATCACTCAATCATGACGCAAATGCATAGGGATAATGTCCTAATCATTACCGGTACGTAGATACCAAATTCGTCATGGTACGGCGATATATTGTGATACGAGTGTTGGACCTCAATACCGGTGGAACGGCAGGGTCCGGATTTTCAGTACCACAGCATCACTTAGTAGTTTTTAGGCAGAGGACAGCATTTTATTTGAAGGATAATATACCAGCTCCTAAATTATGTCCTACCACATAATGGATGCTATTCAGAGCTAAGTCTGGAGAGCAAAGAGCTTGTAGTACTGGTCTGAAATCTGCAGCTGGGGCGAACGATTTTCCTTTCCAGAAAGCTTGTAGACGGTATTGAGCTGATTTAATTATGATTTTATTTTGCTTGCTGACATCTGATGAGACTGAGTGATTGTGCATGAATCAAACAAGTGGGGAAGAGTCCTTATGGCCAGTTCAGGGAGCTAGGTGAGGAGTGTACTAGTTTTTGGGGCAATTGTGCAATTACTCAAGAGCAGAGTCATTGGAATTATGTGACTTTATGGCCACAACGTTTTCTGTATAATTATTGATTTAGAGCATTTGCCACGTATTCCATCATCTGCCGCATAATCTGCAGATTTCAACAAAAAATAGGTTTTAGCTCAAAGGGATCAAAAGTTATTAAAAATTCATCGGCACGTGTTGCCCCACAGTGTAAGGTGTTTTGCAAAAGTTAACTTGTCACACTTCTATTGCTTATTGTGTATTTGGCTATTAAACAGGTACTGTTGAGGTGAAACCTTTGCCCAGACAGCATTACCTGGTGTAAAAAGTGCAACATAAAGAAGTAATACTATTACAAAATGGGCTACATTACGCCACATAATTTTCATTTCCTCGCCGCATAATTTCGTCAACACTGCAGCATAATTTGATCCTCTCTCTTGCAACATAATTTGAGTGGCCCTGCTCAAGAGTAAATAGGGCTATGAGCTCAACGGCCAGATGGTGTGAATGCCTCAATTCTTTGATGCTAGTTAGGAAAGATTATAGATACATTGAATGCACGTGACTTAAAAGTACAATTAAGTACGATGCCTTCAATGTACCTATGTCCAGAGATGCTGATTTAAGGAAGTAGCCCATCTAGAATATTCATGCTAATATTTCATATTATGAGAGACCCAATTCTTTAGGCAATCTGAGAGGTTGGATCAGAGGTGCACGTTCTGAAGTCTCCATTGGGATGCCCTGTTTGTGATACATTAGAAGGAGGAGAAACACTCACGTTTCTTTTCCTCAGTCGAATGTGGGACCAAAGGAAAAGAATTTGGAGAAAGATTTTTAGATGGGAAAAATTGATTGCAGAAATTAACAACAAAAGAGTGTTCTAGTGCAGGTATGGAGGGGGTCTGCACTGAGCACAAGGAGTCAAACACAAGCCCATTTGGTTTGTTAATAAAGCCCTCACTCACCGACCTGGTCGGTGACTTGCTTCATCATCGGGCCCCACCGGGTGTGACCGAATGTCACCCCGGTGTGCTGCAACGCCAGAGTTACTGCGGAGCTGGTCTTGTGAGGATGGAGGGGCTATGTGATGAGTAACGTGAGAAGTGTAAAGAGTGGTGGTTTAAAATTGTCTTGTATGTATCAAAAAATTATTTATTAGCTGATCATTAAGGACAAAGTAAAAAATGTGTTGATAAACAAGGCCAACTAATTGGATGGTCTTGTACCGATAACATTTAAGTGAAAGTGTGGTTGGTCAACATGTTTCTGCCCAAGCGGTATAGTTAACCAGGCATTCGTCAGGACCTAGAGTGTAAACCCCGGCGGTATGAGCACGCTAAGGCCCACCCGACCGTAGGCCTTGAAAGTGAAACATTCGTGTCTGTGAAGTAAAAAGAGGGGGGCTCCACGGGCCGGAGGGCGGGAAGCACACAACCTCAGGTTTCCAAAAATATGGAGACCAAAATTAAAACTTCACAGGGGGTGGTATTACACCCCATAGACCTCGGGAGGGGGGAGGCAGCGCTTTTTGGCACATCACCCACTACGCCAGTGAAGCAAGTCACCGACCAGGTCGGTGAGTGAGGGCTTTATTAACAAACCAAATGGGCTTGTGTTTGACTCCTTGTGCTCAGTGCAGACCCCCTCCATACCTGCACTAGAACACTCTTTTGTTGTTAATTTCTGTTAATCTATTGGGGACTAAGAGTGTTCGCGCTTCTCCCTACCTCTCTCTTTGTTGATAGAAGAATTGATTGCAGCCAGTGATCATACAGGACTATGTTGTAGGAGGCACCATCGTGCAGTGCAACCAAGTATTGCTAGACCAAAGCATTGGTAGTTCTGATGCAACATGGGTAGTCATGCTGGTTCTGGTATAACAGGTTTTAATTAATTAGGTATTCCTGAGAGAAAATGAACTAAGAATTTTTCAATTGATGTGCCAAAAGAGGGTAGTTGTTGATGGGTCTTTTGTTTGTGTGGTTGGTTGTGTCCACTGTGTTTCTTTTTAATGTAGTAGGGCTATACAACGTTTAGCACACATTTTTTACAACGCACTACCATTACAACGCAGGCATTACCACGCATACCATTACAACGCATTGCGCTGGGGGGCGCTCTAGGATAGGGAATAAGTTTAATTTTATATCCAACACCTTCCCTAGTGTCCACGGGGACTGGAGTTGGAATATAAAATTATACTTACCACTATCCAGCACCTATGTGTTGTCACGGTATTCGTTGTAAATACCGCGTTGTAAAGGTATGCGTGGTAATAGTATGCGTGCTAACTTCATACATCCGTAGTAGGTAGTTTTTGTCCTGAGTTTGTGCCAACGAAACTTCTTCATCAAGAGTTGTTTCTGTTAGTGACTGAAATGAAGAAATTGTACCAGGATAAGAATCTGGAACCTGTGCTATACAACTCCCTGTCACCATTCCTTACTCCAAAACCTGGGTCAAAATCAAGGTGACCTCAAAATGAGCCTGGCCAGACAAGACCTTCACTAACAAGGGATTACAGCATGGGTGTATCCTTGCTCCCCTGTTGTTTAATCTATATCTAGCGGATCTGAAACCTCATTTGGATGAAGCAACAGCTTACCTGCCTTGATTAGCTGGCAGGAAATTTCAACTCCACAATATTGAGGATGACACAGTGTTTATAGACAAGACGTCTATTGGCAAGCAGAGATCACAGGAGGCACAAGCCTGCTATTTGTCCAATTAATACCATCTTAATTAACCTGGCTAAGACCAAGGTTATGAGTTTTGGTTTGAATAAATTAAAAGTGGTTGCTGGTTTCTGACTAAAGATAATCTAGAAAGGCCTATAAATATCTATGGATGTGGTTGGACAAGAGAAGGCAAAACGTTCTCCACATGAATGCCTTAAAGAGCTCTGCCCAATCGCTGACTTGGGTTGTTCAGCGATTGCACAAGAATCTGATCTGCTTGGATAATAGGGCAATAACAAAGGTTGTTAACAGTAAACTAATGCTCACCTTGGCTTATAGAGCCATCGCCTTCAAAAACAAGCATTTACAATGCAATGGTCTCCTCTTTGTTAAAGTTAGAGCTTTTGGCATTGCTCATGACATTATTTTTGTTTTTGAAACATAAATAAATGGCATTGCCATTTACAATGCCAATAGCTTAATCTCTCGCAAATGCGAGACCTATTGCATTTGCACCCACACACACACTCACAGAGCCACACACAGAGCCACACGCACCGAGCCACACACACCCACACAGAGCCACACACACAGAGCCACACACACAAACACACACAGCCACACACACACACATACAGAGCCACACATACAAATACAGAGCCACACACACACACAGAGTGCCACACACACACACACACACAGAGCCACACACACACACAGACACACACACACACGCAGACACACACACACACAGACACACACACAGACAAACCCACACACAGAGCCACACACACACACACACAGAGCCACACACACACACAGAGCCACACACACACGCAGAGCCACACACACACACAGAGCCACACACACACACACAGAGCCACACACACACAGAGAGCCACACACACACACACAGACACACACACACACAGAGCCACACACAGAGCCGCACACACACACAGAGCCACACACACTGTTGTTGTCAGGGCAGTCATAAACATGGTCACGGACAACACTAGGGTTCGATGGTCTTTAGTGAAGGTCACACAGGCTCCATATCAGTGGAAGGGAAGCTTTGGTTTCAAGACATAGGACTTCAAAGGGTGGGCCCCCAAGAATGAGCAGCCCCATCTGATGAGAGTTGCAGTTGCAAGGCAGTTGACCAGACAGTGACGCATGTCATGGGTGGGGCTACCACAAAACGACTCTAGCCTAACAGATGGTACCGGTCTGCCAGCGTGGGTTGCACTGTGGACCATGGCTGGCAGCTAGGCAGGGCCGATAGAGCGTTCCATTCAATGGCGCCGCTACCACCAGACTACACTAAGATAACAAGGCTGTCCACCTGAGGTCAGTTACGGTTAGCATTGCAGCCCTGCTGGCTATCACTGTTCTTCAGTGGACTGCCACTTGGCATCTGCCAGAACCAGGAAGGCCGGTAGGTGGGGGAGTGCAAGAGGTTTCCGGCTGGGGCTTCCTAGACAGTTCTGGATAGTCACGCGCTTTCCATATATCTGCATTTTGGTATCTGGGACGACTGACAGCCACCGGAAGGACTGGTCGAGTGATGCACAAAACAGTGGTTAGAAGACTGTTCTGGTGTGTGCGCAAAAGCGGGTGTGTTGGTGGTGGAGGCTCAGACTACTGTTTGCTTCAATCTGTCAACACGTGTTGGATACGGTTATCAAGATTGGCTGCCGCCGATGGTGGTGGGTGTTCGAGGTGGGTGTATTTTGATGCATGCTGTCGTGTGAGCTGCCACCAGACTAACGCGGGCCACCTCGTGCTCTCTGTGGCCTGCCACCCTTCCTTGTACATGCGACTAGCATTTATATATACGCCAGGACAGGCAGAGTCATAATGTAGTGATGGGGGGGTTACAGTCAGTTTTGTTTGGAAATGTTGCGCACGCCCCATCGTCTCAGTCACCATCACCCTTTGACTTTATTAGGCTGCTGATGTTTCGAGAACCAAATTATGAATAAACAACCCCCTCCTGTTTTTTCAGATTACAAGCGCCCATTCATTGATTTTAATTAAGAAGAACTTTGCGCAAATGTTAACTCGTTTTCTATTCAGCTAGAGTGGGCTCAGCCTTAGTGAAACATTTATGTATTGAAATAGAAAAGGTGAACGCTTTCATTGGCTCCCTATTGATCCCAATTCATTAATACTAAAGCCGAGCTGCCATTTATAAATTGTGCATGACTGATGTCTAAGCGTTACCATGAATCATTTAATGTTTGGAGGGAATCAAAGCTGCTGAGATTAAGAAAAACATTGTTGCCCGTTGTTCCTGCAGTCGGTTGTGTTAAGTTGCAGGCAGCGCAGTTGTGCCCTCTGGTTCGCAGGATAGCCCCTGTGAGTCTGCTTATGGAAATGAAAGATTCACAGATGTCCTTCATATAAATCACAGGCTACAAGTGCCCCTGTTTCTCACTCCTTCATTCAGGAATTCAGCATCGCTGTCAGCCCTTCCGATGCACGGGTGGCGGCGCGGAACCACAACGTTGCGCAAAACTGTGACTGACAACGTTTAGCAAAACATGGATCGTATGCGCATGAAATATGCGTTATTGGCAGTTTCGACCAAACATCTATAAAGGATTGTGTCTACGTCTTTTTTGTGCAACTTTGTAGGTCGATTTTTGAAGAACCAATAATTTGGGAGGCAAGGACCTTTCTTTGTGTGGCCATGTGCTAGACTGTTGTTAAACTATTTTGTCTTTAATTGTCTTGCTAGTGTAGTACACAACAGGAAACCCACGCGTGCTCAGTTTATTAGCTAGTGTTTCGTGGATGGGCCCTAGAGAAGAGAAAAAATAAAAATAAAAATAAAGACTCATGGCACAAGCCACACACACACACACACAGAGCCACACACACACACACACACACACATACACAGCCACAAAGAGCCCCACACACACACAGAGCGCGACGCTTACAACGAGGCACGGTTGATGCTGCACTGAAGACGTGTGTTTAAAGACACTCTCCAGATAGACCACCTGTAGATGAAGTGACCCCCCCTCACCCGCACCATGTGCTCTACCACCTCTCAGCCCCCATCACCCCCCCCCCACTTCTCCTTCAGGACAGGGAATCTAAGTGCGTTGTGCAAGGGACTAATAATAAATATATGTTTGTCAGCTGGAAAATAATGCAGCGTGCCCAGCTCTGCCTTTTCTCGCTCCAGAATCGCAAGGCGCTTTAAGGTGTCTGAAAGGTAACATGGCGCTATAGAACATTAACAGTCACAGCATTTAAACATGGGCTCCTTGTTGACAAAGGGGCAACGGGCTCCCTGGGAGCGCCTATGATGCGTTTGTCCTTCCTCAGTGTTCATGCTGCTCCCACTGGTAGGGCTCTGTCAGTTCGCTAGGGCTCACGGACGGCGTTGGTTTGTCCCGCGGGGCGAACCGTAAGGGAGGGTGATCCGCAGCTGTATTGGTGAGAGCTGCGAGCCGAGACAGCGGCTACTCCCGGGAACTCAACACTGCCGCCCGTGGCGAGAGAGACAGCAGGGGGCGGCGGACTTGGAGACCTTGGTGAGCAAAGGATGGTCGAGAGGGTCACCTGCAGGGGTATGCTTGATCAGGAGGGTGGGAGTAGCGGTCGTATGAGGAAAGAGGAACTGTATCGCAGGCGGGGCACGTCCCTTCAGCTTCCACTGATGCCAGTGCTTGATCCAAAGCTTAGATAGCGGGTTCGCAGATGCCGGTAGCTTATACAGTGACCCAGGATTCCCCCGAGGTTTCTCAGAGTAGGGGTGAGCTCGGGGCAGGCGCTACTTCTTACCTACACTGGAGATGAGAAACTGTGATTATCTCTGGAAAGCAGGTCATACCGTGCAGGTGCTGGAAGCGGTGGTGTCTCCGCGCTGAGTAAGCACTCGCCAAGACGTTGTGTTTTTGCTGTAAGCCCCGTCCTTTTCAGACTGGGGGGGCGTGTGTTTTTCTTTCTCCCCTCTGAGAGAAAGAAACGAAAAAAACACGCCCCTCAATCCGAAAAGGACGGGGCTTACATGAAAACACAACGTCAGAGAGACCTTTTCTCCAATGGCTGGCCGCCGTTTAGGAGGCCAGCAAATGGAGAAGCGGGCGGTTCAAGCCCCACTGCTAGGAGACATAAGATCTCGCGAGCGAGACTGCGCAAGAGCAGCCTTCGCTAGCCGAGACCTAAAAAGCTTGATACCTGGCTGGACAAATCACAGTGACAATGTTTCCACCAACTTTTCTCTCTTCCAGATTGTACCAGCCTCTCACAAATCCATTAAGAATTGAACCCTGCAGGGCAGCATCTGCTACTCAAAGCCATGTTTTTGTCATATTGTGCTAAACAAAAGAAGGCACACGTAGGATCCTTGAAGCACCATATATGGCAGGTGATAACGCAGGAGAACTCCACTTGGAGCCACCACTTTGACACTTCCTTGATCCGCAAAAGCAGATCAAGACTCACATTGAAGCAATCAAAAATAATCTCAGGAGACGTTGACAGTAAGTACTTTGACAGGAGTTTTATTGTAGATGCGCAGTTAAATTAAATGACCCACCCACCATTTTTGTCAACTTATTTAACTCAACCGCTATCTAAGGTGCAGAAGAGTTAACTGATGCGGTTAAGATTTGGGCTAATTCTGCTGAAAGTCTACTGGTATGGGAGGCTGAGCAGCAGCACGGATGGCACTTGTACACTATGTGGTCTGACGGCAAAATTGCTCAACAATGTTTTATGCATCTATAAGAACTTGCTGCCTATCAGGTAATTCTGGCTGCAACTGATGTTCAGAATCCTGAACATAGATGCATGCAGTGAGGTGATTGACTGTTGCCTAAAGGAGAATCAATCAAGCTGTTGTCATCCTAAATGCGGCCGCTAAGAAAGTAAAAGATGTATCAGTTCGAATTAGATCTCCCAGGAGCCCCCTCAAATAGCATTGTTTTGCATAGATGAGCATTTAAAACACTTTGAACCCCTTTAGTGTTGGCTCCTTCATTTATTGAGCTCTCTAAAGGAGCAACAGCTTTTGGGGTTTCATGCTCCATGCTCTCAAAAAGGTTTGCTCGGATCATGCATTGATGTAACATAACTGAATTACATCTATTTGGAGGTCCCCCAAGTAGTTCCTATTGCTAAGTCGAGCACTTGCAGCACATGTATTCTCTGATCTGCCAGGAGCCCCATGAAGTCCAGCACTTGATGCAATGTATTCCATTACAGCAGCTTCCCTTAGACTTTGGGGTAATAGAAGAGTTAAGAGCTATAGATAAGCCTTTTTTTAACAACACATTTTATTGGTTTTCTGTAGTACCAAGTGGGCATAGCCCAGCAAGCATCGTACATGTAAACGGCAGACTGTATAGACTTTAGGTACTGAAACGTTTCCACCCAGGAGGTCTGCAGAACACCAGACATAGATGAGCCTTTTTAGATTGTATGTATATAGGGATTTGCTAATTTTAAGAATTAATCACAAGAATGGATTAGAATTCTGTTGAGTGGCCTCAGATAACCTATTGTCCTTAAAGTGGTCTTTCCTTGTTATGTCATTTGACAGAATAACACCTGCCTGGCCAACATTTTAGATATTTTAAAAACTTTTTATTGAGTTTTTCGCATATTACATCATTGAATGAAGTGTGACATCGGACGTTTAGCCTACATATATATGACAATCAGTCATCAGTGTTCTCATATCGCATACAGAAATGTAGACAACGTGATTCAACAAGTAGAGAGGTAATGAGAGTACAAGAAAACAGAACAACAACAACTTTGAGCCTGGTCCCGTAGTGCAGGTGAGAGGTTAATGTTTTTAAACTGCATGAAAAGGGGATTGTTAGTGTTAGGTATGACGCACTAGAATGAATTAAAAGCCCGTCGAGCCTCCCCAGGTGGCACCTTGGCACAGCCCAGCCTCTGAAGCAACCCCCCCCCCCCTCCCTTCAGCATCATTTTAGATTCTTAAATAGCTGAAGGTGTAATATTTCACGGAGATGCCTTTTGTTAGGGAGGCTGGTTTGTTATCGGCACTGTCCCCAAAAGATCACAGGAAAGAACTACTGACGTGTTTATTGATAACTCTGTTGGTGCTGGCTGTTGCACCTTCTGGAGTTTCCGCTACACAATGTACAGCATGACGCAGACTGTAAATAGTGTTTTAGATTCTCATATTAGACAAAGGAACTTGTTTAGTTTGCCTCATCATAAATTTGGACTTAATAAAAACATTTTTTGTACTTGTAAATCCTTGGCAGGTGACTTAATGAATTTATATAGTTATACAATCAAGTTAATATAATTGAATCATTTCTATTTTTATTTTCCAATATCCTCTCAATCACTGAACTCGAATATACATCCACAAACATGGATCTAAAAGATTCCTTATCTCTCATTAAGCCCCGTTTCTCTGCTTCTCTATAACTATCGCCAAGAGGTATTGCAACAACTAAATTTGATGAGTGGAATGCTAACTTAAGTCTCTGCCAATGGCAATCACTTGAGCCGCATTCCAGTCCATAGTTTGTACACCCAATGCGCATCTCCGGAAAAGGGGCAACCACATTCAGTAAGTCTTGGTCCTGCTTGAATAGGAGCAGGGCGCATTTGTGGGAAAGGCGACCGTGGTATAACTTGTTGGTTTAGTAGATTATTTTAATAAAGTGGATCCAATTGGTATGGTTTGGGCTTTGAGAGTAACATTTCTGTTACGTCTGTGCATATCGAGGTGCCATTTCTAACTGTTAGATATTGTGTGATGAATAGGCTGAATCTGATGCAGGACAAATGGGAATCAGAAGTGTTTGTGGTGTTTACAGTTTTTCATTGGCTCGTGCCCTACACTCAGTACCCTTTGCTCTGGATGCTCTCGGAATAAAAATAGCCTGAAGAATTTTCGAAGTAGGGAATAAAATTATCCTACCAAGTGGTGTGGCAGTATCCGCCTTAAAAGTCAGCAGACTTGGACCATGTGACCTGTACAGCCAATCAGCCACCTCGGGTCCTGGGGCTCTCAGGTGGTGCCGAGAGCGAGGAAGGAAGAAGGTTTTCTCAACCGTATCTGGGGCAGACTTTTTTCTTGTGTCAGGTGTTGATCTTCTGGTTCTGACCTGATGAAGATATTTGGGGAGTAGATAGTTCCCTGTACATAACCCAGCCGGTGAGAGGTCATACTTCTAGGTCGACTACTAATTCTTGGTTCGATGCTGCCTGTTCTAGGGCGCATTCTTGCCTCATAGCCGCGTTACACAATAAGGTAAGGGACCCGATAGAGGTGGCTACTTGTAGGAAAGTTTATTGCCTAGCTTGGAATAATTGTAAGAATAACATCAAATCCGAGGCTTGGAATAATCTGGCTAATGCCACACAATCCAAGGACAGTGCCCTATTTTGGCGCGCAGTTAATGCACCATTTTTTAATGAAGTCAATAATGCAAGGGTAGAGGTTGCTATCAGTGAAAACTCCTGGATTGACTTTTTTTCAGAAGTCTATAATCCGGAGGGGATTTTAAAGTTAGCTGATATAGAGGATATGGACAAGGAGGCATCCCGGACCTTTCGCCAAGTTAATTTGGGTATCTCAATTGGTGAAATGTCCGCTGTTATTGAGCAGAGTAGGGGAGGCAAAGCCTCAGGTTTAGATGGGGTTCCTATTGATATTTTTAAACACTCAGTTGACTTATGGTCCCCCATTTTGAAGAGAGTCATGGACGCAAGTTGTGAGCGGGGGTTTCCCAAGACCTGGTCTGATTCTATTATTATTCCCATTTTCAGGAAGGGAGATAGGGAGAGTCCCTCTTGTTATCGCCCTATCTCTCTTCTTGATTCTTTTATGAAGATCACAGGGAGGGTTGTTCCGAACCGGTTACTATCTTGGGTAGAAGAAGCAGGAGTGTTGTCCCCGGTTCAGTACGGCTTTCGTGAGGGGATGGGCACCGTCGAACAGGTCCTGAACTTTACACTTCTTCAAGGGAAATATGTTCAGGCTAAGGCGGGCAAACTTTATGCAGCATTCGTTGACCTGAGTGCTGCTTTCGACTGCGTTAAGCACGATCGTCTGTGGAAGGTGTTGGAAGAACTTAAAGTGGAGGAGGCCATTATTTCTTTTTTAAGGCAACTTTATGCTGGGGCAAGGGCCAGGGAGATATTTGGAACCGGAGGAGAGTGCACCAAGCCCTTCCACGTGAAGCGTCGAGTGAGGCAAGGGTGCGTTCTCGCGCCCCTTCTTTTTAACTTATAAACTAATGACTTAGAGTATGTTTTGGTGTCTAAAGTTATTGACTCACCCAGAATTAATTTTAAACAAGTGGTGTCCCTATTATATGCGGATGATGCCGTCATCATGGCCAGGACAGAGAGAGGTCTGCAGACAGCCCTAGATGCCTATATTAATTTCATGGACTCTAGGGGTCTAAAACTGAATGTGAAATAAACTTTCGTGATGACGTGCGCCAGGGGTAAATCCAAAACCTGTAAGTTGTTTGCACGTAGGGAGAAAGTGCAGGCAACTAAATCCTTTTCATACTTAGGAGTAGTTCTCGAGGGTGGGGGGCATTGGGGTCCGGCCATTAGGAGTAGGACCTTGTCCTTTAAAAAAGCGACTGCAGCACTTATGTCTTTTTCACGAAAGATGGGTAAAAGACCCCCTGAAATTTTACTTAAAATATATACGGCCAAATGTGTTAGTACGGCCATATACGGTGCTGGAGTTTGGGGCATCCAAGACACCAGGGAAATACAAACAGTAGAAAATGCTTTTCTAAGGTTTATTTTAGCTGTACCTTTTAGTTTATCTGTGTATAACTGTCACGCTGAGCTGGGTGTTCGTCATATCAGTGATTTGATAGCGATGCAACCACTGTTACTTTGGCACAGGGTTTGGACTGCAGTTGACCTGGAGCTGAACAGAGAGATTATCCACGATGTTATGGCCCTGAATAAATCAAATAAAATAGCATGGCTAACCTATATTCAAAAGTTTTGCCAAGATATGGGGAAACCTGAGTTCTTTACTGCACCAGAGGGGTTATGTAAGATCACGAGGAAAGACCTAAAGAACAATTGCTGGTACCATCTGGAATCCCTGCGGCTTGGGGTTGAGCTCAATAAGGGCTCGGTCGTGCGGCACCAAATGTCGCTAGTATCTGGTAACATGCAACCCTACTTGAATTGGTGTACCAAGGGATTTGATAGGTTTTTACTCACAAGGTTTAGATTCGATATCTTTTTTCGCCTTGTTTCATTTCCAAAAACTAATGATTGGACCAAAACGCTCTGTAAGTGCCCATGTGATGGGGTGGCCGAACAATCAACCCTTCATGTGATTTGCTTTTGTGAATTTTACTGTAAAGAGAGAGCCTGATGGATTAAACCTTTTCTGAAAAACAGCGGAACATGGTACCAGTGCCGCCCAGCCTTACTGTATCTCCAGTTGTTACATGATGAACTGTGTGTGGCGACTATGGTCGGTTTTCTAAAGAGTGTATTCAGAAAAAGGAAAAGTTTAATGTGTTCCTAAAATTACTGTACCTACAGTTAATTCTTAAATGTAATGATATATATGTGACAAGTTCTGTTTTCCTATGCACAATATGTTTTGATTTTTTTATGTTGCTGCTTTTATGATTTTAAATTTTGCTAAAATCGAATAAAGCTTTCTACTACTACATAACCCAGCCCTTCCCACCCTATTCTTCCTTGATTAGCAGATTGCGTGCCATTTCTCTTTGCACATTGTTCTCATTGGAATTTTCTCCGTAGCACAGTTTGTTTGATGGAAAGTTTCATATCTCGCATTGTTAGTACGGTCATTTACAACAAGGCGCAGTATTTCAATTGGAAAATACTCTAAATTGAGTATATTAATTTACATTGTCTGCCCGTAGGGTCGAATGGGTGTTATTTTTCTTGGGTCAGAATTCCTGAAAATAATCATCTCTTATCAAGTCTGGTGATGCCATCCACATCAAGGATCAGATGATGTAATTTCGTTTCATGTAATCAGTCATACTAGAGCCCGCTTTTAGTGGTGGAGGGACTAAAAATCCTAATAAAATATATGGTCAGTTTTGAAGCAAAGACTTAGCTTTCAAATCTTGGTGTGCATTCTATGTGCATGTCAAAATACCAGAGCCATATGGCAGAAAACACCAAATGTAAGGGATGGGCGCAAAGAGTTATGGCATTAACAATAGGCCAAAGGATGAAATATTGTGACTTCCACATCTTTAATCACTTGCGAGGTGTGGAATAGCACAACTTGTGATATCATGAATGAAGAAACAATAACCAGGCTAAATTTGGGACATACTCTCTTTCATTTGGGAGTTTATACTTCAGGTAAAGCTAGTACAAAGATACATTTGGTAAAACTGACTTTCCTTGTTGGGTCCATATGCAAAGTTCCCTCAAGGTCTCATATTTCCTGATGCCAGGGAATCAGATACTATCATTTGCTAAGAGAATATGTCATGATTTCTAGAGTGCCCATACTTCCCCTGGTGACCAGCGCCAACTGGGAGAGATTCTGGACCTCATTATCCCAAAAGTCATTGCCATCACATTGGAGGACATTACCCAGTGTGATTGGTCTGACCATTACAGCATCTTCTTCTTTATCAACAGGGAGGTGACATGGAAAATGGCTCAACCAAAGAAAATTAAACAGTGGAAAAAAGACCTCAGGAATATTAACATGGACTGTTTAGCTATCACTGGAAAAATGCCTTGTCCTCCCAATGTACCTGATCTCACTGATTTCTATAACTCTCCTATCTCTGGTATCATGGACTCAATAGCTCCTCTACAGCAAAAAAATGCCTCTGCCAAAATCTCCAAACCATGGTTCAACGGCAACCTAAACTCTGAATGCCGCAACCTAAGGGCTGCTGAAACTCAATGGAGAGCCAAACCCTCCATCTGTAATCTAAAACTCCTTAGATCGGTTAGGAGTTCTTATATTAAAACATTTCAAACAACTAAGGCCGATTACTTCAGAGTCCTTCTCACTCCAGCCTCAAATCGTCCCCAAAAATTGTCAAACAGCAATCTGCTATAGCACCCAAGAATTTTGAATCAACAGCAACGATTTGGCTGTCTTCTGTATGGAAAAAACTAAACTCATCAGTTGTGAGCTCGAATCTAAGACGGTCCTACTTACACCATCTGAGAGTGCGACTGTTCCTGCCCTCTATGAGAGTCTAAAGCCACTTAGTATTAGCATCAAGAACATGGCCACCTGGAGCTCCCCCCCCCCCCTCAGTGAAAACGACATCTACAAAATTCTGTTGAACATTAACCCCTTGTCTGTCTTCAAAGAAATCAAGGGTGCCCTTATTCCCCTTTGGACAAAGATTGTCAGCGCCTCCCTATCTCAAGGCCAGATCCCAGAATGTTTACAAGCAGCTCAGGTCTCACCTATTGACAAAAAACCTGATACAGATAGATCTGACATCAACAACTTTCGTCCCATCTCCAACATCCCTACTCTAGCCAAGCTCCTTGAAAAATGTATCCAATTGCAACTCTGCTCGCACATTGAGACTTTCAATCTCTTGGATCAACATAAATTGGTGGTTAGGAGAGATCATAATACTGAATCCGCACTCCTTCACATCATGGACGACATCCTAAAATTGTTAGACCATAACGAATCCTCTGCATTTGACACGGTTAATCACGATATCCTCTTAGCCATTCTGGAACACAGGATGGGCCTTTCAGGTCAGGTACTGCAATGGTTTGCTTCCTTCCTTCACAATAGATCCCTAAGAGGTAAAATGAACCAAACGATATCCCAAACATCCAGAGTCTCCATGGGGGTCTCACAAAGGTCAGCACTCTCTCCCATACTCTTTAACATTTTTCTGGAACCACTAGCGAGCGCTCTTAAATCCATGAACATTCTTTTTCATATGTAACCGGATGATAGCGAACTTTACCTGAAAATCAACTATTCTGAAGACCTCATCTCACTCAACTCCTCCCTGAGGATTACCCAATACTGGCTAACTGAGAACGATCTCCGGCTCAACACCACCGCCAAAACTGAATTCCTTCTCATATCACCTCCTAAACAAACCCCCAAGATTGACCTCTGGATGAAGCACCTCACTACCTTGAACTGCTCCCTTATTATCGGCGATTCAGCTAAATCTCTCGGAATCACCCTAGACTCACACCTGAAAATGAAGAAAAACATTATTATGATGTGTAAGGGTGCCAACTACCGAATGAGGCTTCCTAGAAATCTAAAACCATTCCTCCCTCATGAGGACCTCAAGATGGTGGTTCAAGCTCTTGTCCTGCTAAGACTAGACTATGGTAGCGCGACATTATGTGGCCTTCCTTTAGCCCCACTCAGGGCTTCATTGAATACAGCTGCCAAACTGATCACTGACACAAAAGGAACTGATCACATCTCCCCAGCTCTAAGATCTCTAAAGTGGCTACTCTACGAAGCAAGAATTCAACTAAAGATTACCTGTCTAACACACAAAACCCTCCACTTCAAAACCCTTGGCTACCTGGCTCAAAAACTAGAACTAACGGGGGGGGCAAACATAAAGAAGTGCAAATGCTCTAATACTGAAACCCCAGTCTTTTCGCAAAAAGAGAACAAGGCTTCAAGACTTCTCAGGTTCGGCACTGAAGATCTGGAACTCGCTCCCTCCGGAAATCCGCAGAATTCCTCACACAGCTGCTTTCAAACATGACGTAAAAACTCTCCTAATGGAAATGTTCCTGCCATAAATAACCATTGGTTGTCTGTTTTCTTCAAGCACTGTATTAAATAGGAATGTCTACCTTATTGTACCAAGTAATTAACGTGCTCATCTTTGTACATTTTTATTACCTTATTATGTTATCCTCTACTACTGCCTTACAATGTTCCTTTTTACCGTATTCTTCTCTCATATTATTGTGAAGCGCTCTGATACCTCTCGGGGTCTTGTTCGCGCTATACAAAACTTTTAAACTAAAGAAATAAATAAAACTGCTTCCTCCTGTGTCAGCATGGGTTTTTGGAGGCCCTCGCCGATGGGTCACTACAACCCATGGTGACAAGCGCCTCCCACAGAGCCACTGATAGTGAGATGCCTGCTATCTACTCTCAACATGAGAGCAGACAATGCAGTTTTGGGTAGGGAGGTATTTTTATTTAATCTTTGGAATATTTGGATTTGAGTAGGATAAGCAATTTTCAGTAGGTGGTGTGAGAGGGTACTAGGCTGTCAGATTGGGGAGTGGGTTATATGCCAAGTTGAGATGAGTGCCAGGAGGCAATTTTTTTGCAATATGCAGCTCACTTATTAACTCCTCTGTAGATGTTCATGTGGGCATAGATAATATTATAGATGACTAAAATGTGATGGGGGTGTATTTCATCCTGGGGTTCTGAGTGCCATCATAGACAACTTGAGGTTCATTCTTGTTTATTTGAAATCGATCAAAACTCCCTGGACAAAAATATCGCCGTTATTCACAGTTACCCATCGATAATTCTATATTTGATCTATGGCTTTGGTAGGAAGACTTTCTCAAGAACACTAAGGCCTAGATGCATCAAGCATCCATTCTGCGAATCCTAAATAGCGAAAAATAACGAATCGCTATTTAGAAATAGCAGAATGGAATGCATCATTTAAATCACAAAATATCTGCAAATCGCATCCGCCCGCAATCGCCAAATGTGACTCTGCAAAAATTCCTACAAAATCGCAGTCGGCTGTTTCCAGCCCCCGAATTGCGAATCCGCAATTACCGATTTCGCAAATACCGAAATCGAAAAGGGAAGTCGCATATGTAGCCCAATGATGACATCACTACCAGGAAGTAGCCTGGTCCATGCTTCATTCAGACCACAGAGCTGGACACAGGAGGAGGCAGAGCACTGACCTCCAGGAGCCATACCCTGCAGTGCCCATACAGGAGTTGAAATCAAACAACAATGTTCCAGGAAGCTGCAGGACTAAGTGCAAAGCTCCGCAAGCGCAAACTCAAGTTCAGTGAAAAAGAACTTGAGTACCTGATTGAAGGAGTGGGTAGGGACCACGATCAACTGTTCGGGAAGCTGTCCCGGAAAGTGCCCAAGGCATCCAAGAGGCGCATCTGGGTGCGCATCAAGGCAAAGGTGAATGCGGTGGGAGTCACCCGGCCACCGGTCCATCGATGATTTAAAAAAGAGGTGGTATGACCTCCGAGGCCGTGCCAAGGAGCGAATAGCTGATAGACTGGGGGAGACAAGGAGTACGGGAGGGGGACCCTCTACAGTCCCTGAAAACACCCCCATGGAGGACCTAGTGGAGGACACCATACACCCTAAATCCTGCGTGGGCATTACCCAACTGGACACCTCCCTCACCACACACCAAACACAAGGTAAGAGGCATGCTACTGCAACCCCGTACCCTAACAATGCCCATGCCCCCAGTGCAATCCATATTTGTGACCACAGTATTCCAGTCCCTGCTCCTCCCAAACACCCAAATGCATTGTGGTATTTGTAGTGTGTAAATGTGCCTTGATAGCCACACACAGTCAGAATAGTCAAGATACACAGACCCCTAAAGCCAGCCAGGGAATGCAGACATTAACCATTAGCGAGCCTGCGCGCATGTTGCAACATCCCAGGCGCCTGAATCATACCAGTAATCATGCACTCTTCCACATCACAGGTGTGTGGAAAATTAATACAGCTAGGTGAACATTATCGGCGCCATCTTGCCCCTTTTCGAGCCCATTCGTGCGCGTAAGCGGCAGCCATTTTGAGCACCATGGCCTCCCTGCCCCTCGCTGATAGCCAGCGCGTCTCTCTCTCTCCTAACCTCGCAAGCATCCCCCCTGCACACTGACAACCCCCGCTCTCTCATGCCCTAGGTCATAAACCCCTCTTCAGCGCAGCTTCACCACAGAATCCCATCCTGTTCCCAGCGCGACACCTCCCCTCATTCCTTTCATGGCCTCAGATCCTTTTGATGCAAACCCCCTTTTCCTGTGTCCCCGTTTGTCTTCCTTGTTCCCAGGCCGCCACCTGGCCCTGCGGATACTGTTTATTACCCCGTACAGTAGGAAGCTTCCCCTCCCCATCAAAAGACCCTCGAGCCGATCAAAGCCCCCACCCTATGAGATCCGATCAACCCCATGCATTCCGTGAATCGGCGGAATGCCCTGCTGTGCGACAACCATCACCTGTTGTGACCGGGGTGGGGAATCCAACTGTAAATGTATGTGGGAACGGGCCTGAAGGGGAGATTCCGAGGATGTTCTTTCAACTATCAAAGTGTTGCGAGAATGTGTTATGTGCAATAAAGGTCATAAACCCTAGTATAAGAGGCCAGGCCTCAGAGATGTAGTTCGAGCACCTCGTGACGATACTTGCTGTCTGAATTGATGTGTTCTCCTCCGGAGAGAATAAAATCCTCGTTTCCTGCCTTCCAGTCTCCAGCGCCTGCTTCTTCATTGATTAACATTGGTGGGTCATAGAGGCGATACCGCCGGGCAACATAAAAGGGTCTTTGGTTACTGGTTGTCTTCGAAACCCTTTTTAACAATTGGCGCCCAACGTGGGGCCCATCAGCGACTCGTGGATCCAGTGGGAGAGGTCCTGACGACAGAGTGAACGACTGCAACGATCGGAAGGTACCCTGTCCGATAGACCCTCGTCTGACAGCCGATCATCCGAACTTCACTGGTTCCGAACAGACCTCTCTCGAGTGATCTGCGGTCCTGACTGGGAACCATCAGGAGTGCCGCGAGAAGTACGAAGAGAAGAGGACGATCGGGCGCTGGATTCGGAAGACAAGAAACTGTCCATGCGGTCCGGGTAAGGTCGTGTAAACACGACGAATTGCGAAAGTGATTGATAATTGAAAGTGATTGATAATTGATGAGAAAATACTAGTATTACTTTTTGTTAATTTATTTGGAGATTCGCTGTCTGCAAACGGAGAAACAACAGGCTCTCCCTTTATAAACAGCGAAGGATAGGTACGCACCCGTCGGACCTATCTTTCTCCCCCATTGAACAATTGCCCCCCCCCCCAATTGATTAACTGTTATAGATTGTTTTCTGGAGATTCTCTGTCTGCAAACAGGGAAGAATAGGTCCCCTCTTTGCAGATAGTGAAAGGGTAGGTGACGCGAACCTTTGCGAGCTTACTTATTCTCCCCATTGACCATATTGATTTTTTATTTTTGACCTAACATTGATTGCTCAAGATTGGTTCATGAGGTATTCACTACGTACAAACAACGTAGAATAGAAATATTCTGTCTAGTCTTTGCACACAGTGATAAGATAGGTAGTGCTGACTATTATCCCATTGTGATCCGTCATGCCTGTCTTCTCCCCACTGGTTAGTAGCCTGTTTAGCCCGGACCGCTTATTAGAGATGAACCATCCGGCTCCACTGGAAGGCACCCCTAATAAGGACATGTTCATGAAGCATGGATTAATCGCTATAGCCTATAGTGAGCTGTGGCATAAATATACGAAAAAGGATCGAGAAAGTCAGTGGCCACTGAGAGGATCCTTTGATCTTGACAAAATAGAAACGGTAGAAATAGCCCTTCGTAGGAATGAAACAACACCTATTATGCTCGATAGTCTCGGTATGTGGCGCAAAGAAGCCACACGACGAAGGGAAGGCGACGAATTCAGAAAAGGTGAAGGGACACGACGGACAACCCTCCAAACGTCTAGTAGGCAAAGGGAAGGGCCAGCGATGGCACAGTTCCGAGGAGTAGACATGAAAAGAGAACGGTGTAAAGGGATGTGCCGACAAGTCAACCCCGGGACACAACGACCCGAAGGTAATCCCCCGACACTACGCACAGGACGAATAGATTTAAAACAGAACCAATGTGCTTTCTGTAAATGTCTCGGGCACTGGAAAGCCCAATGCCCGACTCTGCAGAGCATAGGTAAGAACGGAGGGTCGACAGAAAGAACAGGCCGACAGAAAGGGAAAAGGCGCGAGATAAAAACCAATCAGACTAGTGCAGACAGGACGGACAGAACCACCCCGTTTGATTATGCTCGATGGCACAGATTTCGTCAGACCAATTTTAACGACATGTTAGAGTTCTGGGACTGATTGCTCTCTGTTGCTCCCCCACTCTGAAAACCAAACACAATTACAGACCAGTGTAAACAACCCCCGTTAGAGAAAGGACTCAAGGAAGCCAAGCGTCTATTATATAACTTAGGATTTAATTACGGTAAAGAAAACACACAACCAACGGTAAATAGAATAACTAGTAGAACACTTTCTAAAACAAACTGTACTAATAGGAGAAATATAAAACGTATTATGCTCACTCCGGAAGTCCTCGAAATGTAACAGTTCGATGGTCCCGCCCATCCGAAACACATAGCACGTGTGGGGCGGGGCCTGCCAGCAGCCATGGGCCAAAAGAGATCGCTGGCGAGAAGGTACTGGAGGCTCCACAAAGCAGGCAATGAAATGGTCTTCCCATACTACCCTTCCAGGGATGGCGTCCCCCGGGCCACGAGTAGGGAGGGGGCGGATGCAAATGACCCCCTCCCTCGTATCTCCTGGTCCGGCCATCACGAATTCCTCCATCGAACGGATGCAGGGTGGGCAGGGAGGGAGAGGCGACGCGGACGAGCCTCTCCCGCCTCCACAGGTAGGAGGCTTCCCTGCCCTGGTCCAGCGCCGATGTGCTCCAGCCGGGCGACGGCCATATACCTACGCTGCACAGGACATATAATACCCGACTGGTATATTTCCGCAACACAGGACATACAATGCCCGACTGGTATATTTACGCAGCACAGGACATACAATGCCCGCCTGGTATATTTGCGTAGCACAGGACACACAATGTCCGATGGGCCTACTTGAATAACACCGGACGTACGATGGTCCCCCAAGAGTCGGAATCAGGGGTGTAGGGTGGTCATCATGTGCACCCCTGATTCAAAGGGACGGCGTGGGATGCGCCGGGAGAGGGGGACGGCACGGGCGAGCCTCCCTCACCTCCCCAGATGAAGGCTCCACTGCTGCACCCTGGCGCCCCGAACCAAAATGTCCTGCTCCAACAGCATGATGTTCTGTCCTTCATCACCATAAGAAGTTTCTTCCACTCCTGATAGATACGACGAGGGACGGCTGCCGCAGGGTCTCAAAATGGCGTCTGGGCCCTCGGAAGGCGGGTCTAGGCCGCTGGAGTAATTTTGTCCGAAATTGCAACTCGGGCACTTGCCCCCCTGGGCGCAAGCCCCCACCATCGACAAACATCCCCTCGACTTTGAAGATTCTACCAAAGTCCCAAGAGCCCTCAGCCCCTTCAGGCTTCCGGTGGGGAACAACTGCATTGATCTCTAATGAAATAACCACGGCACAGCAACAAGATGGCGGTGCTCTCGTGTCTGCATCAGCTTCCGTCTGAACCACCCAGGAACATTATGGGCTAACGAACTCGAGTAAGTTCCGGCTGAACATCAACATGACCCGGTAAGAAAGACTCTACCCCCTCCCTCTCTTGATTGACGGTCCACACCACCAGCCCCTCTGTTAGCACAGTTTTTTGAACTGCCGAAAGGGACCCTGGTCCAACCGCCAATCGTCGAGGACATTTTTTGCCCCTGATGCTACTTCCGGACTAAACCGGCCTCGCCCAAAATGGCGCCGGTATCAATAGGAACTAACGGATGCCTCGTGGTGTTCCTTAGCTAATGAAACTTGATGTACTAAGATATATATACGAACCATTGCGCACTCGATGAAAAAGGGAGGAGGGTTCACTTGGCGAACATTTGAAAGGGGTTCCGTAAAAATGTTGATTTCAATGAACGATTTATTTTGATATTTATTGTAACTGGTACATAATGTCGCTTATGATGCACACCCACGGTATACATCTAGGAAATGTGATTACAATGAGCTTGACTGTGTTTCCATTTATGAACTGAAATGCCCCTGATCCCTCGTCACGCAATGAAATGTTTTTAGTTACTTGCAAATAATTAATTAGGCCTTTTTTAACATGTTCTTGTGCTACAAAATAACCCCCTACTGTATGTGCTTCCATCGTCGACATGTCCGGCCAAAATATGATTGCACTCTCACATTTTACGTACTGAATGATTATGCAAATAAAGGTCTTCAAAACTATGAATAGGCATCACATACTTTTGTAAATATGGGAATCGGTGGGAGGGTTTTTCTGTGCGCAACCGTTCTGCTCCTTTTTTTAAGGTTATCTGAGAAATGGTTGTTCGGCCCTGGATTGATGATCGAATCAAAGGTATGATACGTTGCCTCCAAAATATGCGACTGAGCTCAGGAACTTACGTATGAAGAAGGACCTCGACTTCTGAGAATGGGTAAAGTAAAGCGGTGTGATTGATAAAATGTTATAAAGATATGGTGGTTGAAGGTACTAAGGTACAGGGTTGAACGAAGAACTGATATGCCTTAAAACATCACAGCTTTGGGAATGATTTAAGGATCCCGATGGCCGGATACATCTACAAAACCGGGTACCTCACGCTAGGCACCTCTGATTCCCCTTTTTAGCGTTTCCCTACACACGATCCTTAACGCCATCCTCGAACCCCCCCATGAACCACCTATCACATTGCCCGCCCCCTTGACTTCAGAAATCAAGACCCTAGGGATTATATCCCGAAGAGATCAATACGAGTATGCGGTAAGTAAAGGACTTTCGTGCCCGTACATTTGATGTGTTCGAATGTTGTCCCCCCACCTCCCCCTTTTCCTCCTTTTTTCCCTCTGCAGATTACATTGGGGTCCCGATTAGGGTACCATAAAGGATCTGGAGCCACGTCACGCCCGATGCATGAAAACGGACTAACGCTGCAAGACGACGCAAAAAGACGCCCTACCCAATGCACAACCTTTCTGTACCTGACCTAATGCTCTTCCGTCCCAAAACTGCATGCTTTCTACATCCTAACACAGACCCGAAACGTCAAACGTTGGGTAACGCACTGAATAGCCCAAACAATACACGGTCATTCCCCATAGCACACGTGTACTGTTTGGCCTATTGTCTCTCTCTCTCTCTCACTCTCTCTCTCTCTCTCTCTCTCTCTCTCTCTCTTCCACCCCTCCACACTTTCCCTCTTCCTAGCGACTGGCACCTAATTGGCGAACCTGGTGCACCTCCTGATTGGCCCCAAATACCACAAGTATTTGCACAAATTCGTCCTAAATAAAATTGTATCGGTACCACGTTACTACCTCTCCTTTTCTGCTAAATATGGATGAAATTTGAATTGGCCAAAAGGAAAGGGACAGGTAAGACGACTAAGGTTCCCTAAATTTGACCCACAGCCAGGGAACTATTTGTCAGTGGCTTCTATGATAAAATATGTCTGTGGTAATGCGACCATCCCCATTCCAAATTGTCTCCATACCCCAAGCAGTAAGGAATGATCGAGACACCCCCGTCTTCCCAAAATGCCCCCAGTTTGGTATCAGCTGCCCTGAACGAGAACCTGACAAAACGCCCCTTGCTCCAATTCGCTGTGTTCCTAATTGATTTCCATAAGATCCCACCCACCCCAAGGATAAGTTTAATAATTATCGCAAGCCCCCCCCCCCGAGTTTTTGTAGCAACCAGGTTGCGAGAATTTATATAGAAAGTTAGAAAGATGTGTGCAAAGTTAAAATTAGATCGAAAATCGAAAGAACTTGTTGCAGTAAACCTTGTTGAAAATAGGATGTTTTGATGTAATGAAGAGTCGTTTAGCCTATGTTCATCCCTCAGAAGGATGCCTATCAGACTATGGTGAATAGCACGTTGCACTTTTTCGTAAAATACAAAGCCCTGAAGACCAGCCTAGCCTTGCAAGACTTGTACTAGGGAGATGGGTCTCTACCAGAAGAACTGACATCTACTGTAATAGACGAATGCAATGGATGGGTACCAGACCTCGTACCTATTACGAATGAATGTAATAACCAACAAAACGCCAAAGAATTAGCCACAAAGGAAAAGTTGTAAGGAATCCAGCAAACCCATCATCAATTGTTTATACGTTGGCTGCAAAATCTCAAATGTAGCGAGTGTTTACCCCAGTTGCTTGGTGTTGGGAGAGAAATAGATTTATGTAATTACCTTCTTCTGCAAAATCTCTAAAGACTGTCTTTTCAAAACTCATTTAAAGGTATCACTGTCGGAGGAGAAAGAGACCGGATGTGGGAGCACGCGGCCTGACTGCGGATCATGGAACATCAACGACGGAGGCCGAGGCGAGACCACAGCAGTAAGGAGTCGCAGGATGAGGCACTGTTTCAGACAAAACTAAGGAAAGGGCTGACCTGAAGCCCCTGCTCTATGATCGAAGTGTGCCAAAAGGTCCCCGCTCTCTGAACTTGGTTATGGACCCGCCTGCCTCAAATTCTCCGTCCCCCTGATCTGTTCCCGACTTGGCCCTGCTCCATCCCCTCCTCCTCCGACCTACCATAAGGACTGTTCACACCCACACCTTTCCACCTGAACTTCCAAGTTCCTCCAAAATCCTACTGAGCTACCCAGAGAAGGGTATTCCCTGCGTCAGAAGGGAGGGAGCTCCGACTAAGTAGACCACGAACTATGTTAATCCCAGAACGGTGACCAAGAACTCCACCAAGGGTCGCCTCTAAAAGAGAAAATGAACGAAGTATGTGGTTCTACCCGCTGCTGAACGCCTCGATGATGATGGAAACAACAGGAAAAACCCACCACAGAGACTCAAGAAACAAACAGACCCCACAACTCAAAGACAATTGCACTTTTCATCACCATCCTTTTTCTGCCTCCTAATAACTATGCTCTGGGTTACGGAAGAAAATGCACCTGCTCCAAAACCGTAACGCATTTCTCCTATGAGGTCTGGCGAAACCAAACAAAATGTACCCCTGCCCGCAGACCTCCAACGACTCAATCCACATGAACATTCCTGTTGACAGAACGAATTGTAATCCAGGTGCTTAACAGCGCCAACAGAAGACGACAAAGACACCGAGAACTCTGATATTTTTTTTACTATATCTCCTTTCTCTCCCAATCACCATTGGACTAACTGTGCTCCCGCCGTATACAAAAAGGACTTACTTATATGATAACTTACCAACTCCTATTTCGAATGACTATAAGTATCTATGATCTGTACCCAACGCCCTCGCTACGTAATTCTAGTCTGATATTACATTACGATGACTTTTTCTGCAACCAACTTAACGATGAACCCGCTTACTAGATGATGAGATTTTTCAATGTGGTGTTTATAATATGATGTTTATGTACAGTTCCTTTGCCTAAGTCCCCTCTCCCTTACCTATGACCGCTGCAATAGGTATAGATAGGAAATAGGCCAGCAAGATGTCTTGGAAATGTTAAAGGGAGGACTGTGGAAAATTAATACAGCTAGGTGAACATTATCGGCGCCATCTTGCCCCTTTTCGAGCCCATTCGTGCGCGTAAGCGGCAGCCATTTTGAGCACCATGGCCTCCCTGCCCCTCGCTGATAGCCAGCGCGTCTCTCTCTCTCCTAACCTCGCAAGCATCCCCCCTGCACACTGACAACCCCCGCTCTCTCATGCCCTAGGTCATAAACCCCTCTTCAGCGCAGCTTCACCACAGAATCCCATCCTGTTCCCAGCGCGACACCTCCCCTCATTCCTTTCATGGCCTCAGATCCTTTTGATGCAAACCCCCTTTTCCTGTGTCCCCGTTTGTCTTCCTTGTTCCCAGGCCGCCACCTGGCCCTGCGGATACTGTTTATTACCCCGTACAGTAGGAAGCTTCCCCTCCCCATCAAAAGACCCTCGAGCCGATCAAAGCCCCCACCCTATGAGATCCGATCAACCCCATGCATTCCGTGAATCGGCGGAATGCCCTGCTGTGCGACAACCATCACCTGTTGTGACCGGGGTGGGGAATCCAACTGTAAATGTATGTGGGAACGGGCCTGAAGGGGAGATTCCGAGGATGTTCTTTCAACTATCAAAGTGTTGCGAGAATGTGTTATGTGCAATAAAGGTCATAAACCCTAGTATAAGAGGCCAGGCCTCAGAGATGTAGTTCGAGCACCTCGTGACGATACTTGCTGTCTGAATTGATGTGTTCTCCTCCGGAGAGAATAAAATCCTCGTTTCCTGCCTTCCAGTCTCCAGCGCCTGCTTCTTCATTGATTAACATTGGTGGGTCATAGAGGCGATACCGCCGGGCAACATAAAAGGGTCTTTGGTTACTGGTTGTCTTCGAAACCCTTTTTAACAGGTGCTGCTGACACGTCTGACAGTGACATCCTCCACATCGCGGAGACACCTGAAGAGACGGAGGGGGAGAGGCAGCCTGTACCTGCACTGACAAGCAGGGCCACAACTGCAGCTACATGCGGAGCACAACATCACGTCTCAGCACATATGGAAGTGGAGCAGAACCCACCCAGGAGGCAGACACGAATCACAGCAAGTGTGCAGGCACATGCCCGCAGCAGGTCAAGGCAGCGCTCCGTGCCCACCACAGCAGCCATGCAACACGCACACAATGTGGGTCTGGGCATTGAGGCTCAGATGCTGCGTGTGCACCGCAAACAGGCACAGCTCATGGCAGCAATGCAGCTGCAGCTATACAAAACAGCACGCAACATCAGTCTCCTCACAGAGAGTGCGCAGGAACTGACCACGGCGGTGAAGGAGAGCAACCAGCTGATGGTAGCACAGCAGGACGTCACCCGCAGACGCCACAGGCAGCTGCTTACACGGCTGTCAGCCTACACCCGTTCCAATCACCTGATCGGGACCGCCACATTCCAGCTCTCGCAGAGATCATTAGCCATGCAAATCCAGATGGTCCAATGCTGTGCTGTCCTGGAGCAGGTCACCAACGCTGTGGAGCACCAACAGGCGGCAGACCATAGCAATGCAAGGGGGGGGGGGATGATGCCAGCGAAGAGGCATCTAGCCTCAGCAGCCTGTCTGTGCCGGTGCAAACAGACAGGAGGCGCAGTGCCCGTCCCAACACTGCATCTCGACAGAACCAGCCTAACGTGGAGGGTGAGAGGCGACAGGTTGCGCTTGGCAGGAGGCGCTAGTTTCATGATATTTCAGGCTGTGCCGTGGTGAGGCAACCATGCACACCAGCTCAGGTTACATGACCTTGGATGTTTAAAAGCCGTACCCTTATTTGTTGCTGATGGAAGCACATTGAGACTTTGTGAAATAAACAAAAGCTTTATTTTGACAACAAATCATCCTCATGTCAATCATTGATGTGGCTTGCATGAGTGCAGTGTTGTGTGAGGTGTATGGATGCACTAGAAATAGTTCTGTGTGATGTGCGCGTGGAGACTGTGACCTTCAGCAGGATAATCCCCGTGTGCATGCTGCACATGTGCAGGTGGCAGGTCTTCCCCCTCTGACTCACTACCGGACACCTCAACAGGTATCCTCTGCTTGGTGGCAATGTTGTGCAGCATGGCGCACAAGGCCATGATGCTGCAGCAGATCTCAGGCCGGTATTTGAGGGCCCCGGCAGTCTTGTGGAGGATGTGGAATCTTCTCTTTAACATGCTAAATGTTCGCTAAATCACATTTATGGTGTGTATATGCGCACCATTGTACCTCCGTTCCTGTGGTGTTGCTGGTTTGAGGTATGGGGTGAGGAGGTATTCACGGAGGGCGTAGGCGCTGTCACCTGAAGGGAGGAACAGAGGGTTAGTGCCTGTTATGCGCGAGAACATGGTCTTAACATACTGTAAGTGGGCATGTGTGCTTACCTAGGAGATGTCCCTCGCCAAATTCACCCCTGACAAAATAGTGTGTATGCCGCTGTGCCGGAAGATAAATGAATCATGCGTGCTCCCTGGGTATTGTGCCACAATGTCTGTAATGATGGTCTTCGCATTGCAGACCACCTGAATGTTGAGGGAGTGATATGACTTGCGGTTCCGGTACATGTATTCAGTCTCTGCGGATGGACAGATGTGTATGTGGGTGCAGTTGATGCAGCCAATTACATGGGGGAAATGGGCAGTTCGATAGAAGTCCTGTATTAGTTTGCATTAAGTCCTGTTGGGTTGTTGGGAAGGTGATGTTGTGATGAACCCGGCTCAGCATGGCGTCCAGGAAACTCTGTAGGCAGCGTGAAAGTGTACTCTGGGATACACCCCCTGCAACTGCGACTATCCCCTGGAAGCTGCCAGACGCCAGGAGGTGAAGGCAGCACAGGACCTGGATGTGGGTGGGAACGGCATTGGTCCTCCGTGTTGGGTGCTGCATCAGGGGCTCAAGGTCTGTGATGAGCTGCAGGATCATTGCCCCATTGAGCCTGTATTTGGAGTAGATCTCATCTTCAGTCTGTCCCAGTAGTATAATCTGCAGCCGGTAGATGCGTTCATGGATCCTGTGTCTGTTCTGGGCTGCAGCCTGGAGCCTCAGCCGCCTTGCCATGATGTATAGACCTGCCATTGTGACTTTCCTCATGCTCCTAATGAGTCTCCTTAAGTGTGTTTGATTTAGCCAACACCTGTTTGTTATTTCCAAAGATTTTTTTTCCACTTTGACTTCATGGTTACAACCTGGTTTAGCATCTCCTTAAATTGCGACTCTTATTTAGCGAATTATGGTGTTTTCGCTATTTGCGATTGCTGATGCATGTGGATAGCAATTTGTTTGCTAATTCGCAATTTGAATTTGAATTCGCTATTTAATTTGCAGAATATGTGGAGATTCACTTTTAAGGAATCGCAGTGGGGGTTTCTACGGGTTTTGCGATTCTTAGTTTTGCGAATTCGCGAATTGTTGCTTTTCCACTTGATGCATTGCGGAAGTGGACTTTTTCGATCGCAATCGCTGTTTCGCAGTGATTGCGAGCGCAAATTCGCTTGATGCATCTAGTTATTCACTGCGCTGATGACAGAGCTGTGAAACACAGAATCCACTGAAAATCTGTTCTCTGGGGTATGCTGATCAGATGCCTCGCCATAATCCTGGAGACCTGAAGGAGAAAAGGGAATGTGGTAGATTGATCTTTATCATATCATAGAGACAACAAACGAAACATTTGAGCCAAATAAAAATTCCAGGAAGTTGTTCAAAACAGGGTGTTTTAAACAAATTCTTTATTCATCATTTCATCATACAGGTACAACAAAAAGAGCCGCCAACTCATTTCGTGCACAATCAAGCTTCATTGGGGCATAAATCTCACTAAAGTTAAAGTATCAAAACATGTTCTCCAGAACTAAAGTGCAATGGTAGATGAATTTCCGTAAACAGCAGCAGCAACCATTCAAATATAACGCTCATAAGGTACAAAGGCCGCACTACACACAGTAATCGATGGTCGCAAAACACTGTTAGTTGTATGGGCAGTTTGTCCATTTGGCTATATTCTCAGGCGCATAAATCCATACAGCAGCACAACTTCATTTGCTATTCTGCCAAGGTACTTTGTGTAGCACGGCCTACACGTAATTGGTGCCTCTGTGGCAATCAACGCCATTGAGGAAGAGGTCTTTCTCCAGTATCGCCAAACTGCCTTGACCATTAGGAGCACACTGTAAAATTTCTTACAACGTGACGCATCTAGGAGATGCGTCACGTTGTAAAGCCCTGCGCCACATGTAGGCGTTCCTGTGCAGGGGGAGGGGGGCGTTCCGGCGCAGGAGCGCCTCCCAAAAGTGGCTGAGTGAAATCGACAAGATTTCACTCAATCACTTTTGTGCCCATGCTGCGTCAAAACCCTGCGCCTGCTTGAAGCAGGCATAAGGATTGACGCAGCATTAACAAGATGGGGCCCCCCAGAGCATTGCCGGAGCTGCGTTGCACTTGCGACGCAACTCCAGCAATGCGCCACTCTTACAGAACAGATGAGTCACGCATCTGTCCGTTTTTTCCCCATGGTGCGCCGCATTGTAAATGCGGCGCATCCATGGTGGCGGAGCTGTGGCGCACAATAACTGGCGCATCCCTGCTGATATGCAGGGATGAGCGCGTTATTGTAAATATGCCCCCTTACGATTTGTCCATGTCTCCTCCACCATCAGATGCGCAGGCCAAACAGAAGATTCAGAAGACGAGAATCATTTCATTTCTGAACAGATGTTTTGCGTGAACTGAATGTAGAAATATTGCAGGCGCCTAGGCGAAACAGCATATTTCCTGTTAATGGATATAGCTTCTCTGTGGGCGGGAAAATCCCTGTGAGGAACTTCCCTCCACTCAAAAACTAGCAGGGAGGTGCTCACACAGCTGCAGACCTCAGAATAAGAACAAGTGGTTTATAAGTTTGGGATGCTTTTTGTTACCATAAATTTGCTTTTTAATTTAATGACTGTCCCTTCTTTGAGCGATAGCAAACACCACGCGCTTCTTTGGTTTTGTCAGATGCCTCTGCAGTCCTAAATGCACTGCACTAATCACTGACTATTAAAGACAATGCCGGAAATGAAAGGAACCCACAACATTCATTGGCGCTCAAACTCCCACACATGTAAATTAAGAGGTTTGCCGGGATTAATCTGTTCTTGTTAAAGTACCGCCTCCCAAATGTTTTAATTTTAAGAAATGCATCTCGTTGCTTGAAACACTTTCCTAATCAACCGCAGATGGTTCCAAATTTTCGTACTTTGTTTCTGACGAATTTGCCAAGGAGAGGTCATCCAAGATGAGAACAATGGTACATACGATTCTTTATGGATGTTTAAACATAGGCGAAGGCTTTATAAATCAAAACTTGGCTTCTCAAGTCGGTAAGGAAATACATTGGGGGCACATTACAGGGCAGGTTCAATGCATACTACTCTTCCCTTGCCCTAATCTTCCCTGCCCTACCCTCTCCCTCTTCCCTGCCTTTTTCTTTTATTTTTAGTCTGTGTTTCAACTGTCCTGTCCTCTCCTGTCCTGTCCTCTCCTTTTTCTTGCATTGTAGATTATCTAGAGCTGGCGTACACTGTCCCAAAACTGTTTCTGCAGAGAGCCATAAATGTGCTAACTTTGCTGGGACAGTATCTCATCACCTCATCATCTCAGCAGGTCTGTATTTTTATTGATTCCATATAGTTAAGAAACATAACATTTCTGGCAGTTTTTTTTTTGTTTTTTTTTATTTCAAGAGTTTTTATTAAGAAAATGTTTCCATTACAGTACAGTAGTGATGCTAGGGCAGTACATTGATTCTTGGTGCCTTCTTGGTTACATTAGGCTTACTGCTGCATAGGCTAGTTTCAGCTGTGGTACAAAAGGGGGTGGTGATGGACGGAGCATCTGAATCAATCAAACACTCACACCCAGTCAAAAGATCTGGGTTTAATCCATCACCGTTCTTTAGCCCACTCTGCCACCCCAGTTCAGATATGGCTATATACAAATCAGTCTGACCCTGTGCCTCATGGGAACAGTCCAGCCCGAACTGCCAAGCCATGTCTTCCCTGGACCGGAAACAAGCTTCCGAGGACCGGTTTCTGGCATTCCAGCCGTCTTCAGCCCGGCTTGCTTGAATCCAGTGGTAAAGTGAGCAAGGGACTCACGTCTGAGCATACCCTGCCACACAGTTTCAGCTGTGGTTATGTAGAACCCCAAGAAAGGGTGCGTGGAGGAAAGGGGGTGAGAAGAGAGGAAAGGGGGGAGAGCTGAGGGTAAGAGGGACTGGGGGGGGGGATGGCATGCTTGATTGTGGTCCTCTTGTAGTCTGTTGTTTGTGAGGCCTAGTTGACAGTGCGCCTACGGAGGTTTGTGCGACCCCAATTGTGCATCTAGTGCGGCCCACATCTCAGTCCTAGCTGTGTGATTGGGCGAAAAAGAGATGCAGAGTGACAGGTGGCTACTGCAAAAATTACACATGAACAGATTAAACTGTACATAGGTTGCATTATGAACCATTCATAATTATTACTTAGCATTCGTTGGCTTTATTGTCACTCTCATTTTGTTGTTTCTTATTGGTCATCACGTCCGGTCATCGCGTATGGTTGCACTTTTCTTGGTGTGTTTGTCTCTTAATGGAGCAGGGACCAAATACTAATTAATGTGTCTTCATTAGTGTCCTTCAGCTGTTCGTGCTTAGATTTAGGTACTTTTTTTTGTTTCTTCCCCCATTGTTCATGAAGTGCAGTGGACTTTGGAATGCAAAAATGTACGTTTTTTTGCTACCCATCATTCATGAAGTGGCGTGGTCATTGGCACTCAAAAACTCAACTTTCCAACCCCTTTTAGAAAATGATTATGCTACATTTTCTTGAGATTTATATTTCCCATATGGACACTCATTTCCCCTACTTTACTTACACAAACTCTACCTCACATTCCCGGGCTGGACTTTCAGAGTTTCCCATGGCTCCAGACAGGGGCTTGTCTTTCCTTCCCTTCCACTTGTTCATGGGAGACCTACCTCTCTCTACGCCCAGGGCTGCGAGTGCAGCATTAGTGCAGAGTTCCTCGAAGAGGGACAGCACAAAACAATGAAGACTGCTCCTCGGAACTGCACAGCTGGAAACCATCAGGTCACTGCAAAGCCTCATATCGCTGCCGGCACAGGCGTGCTCCAAGCAACCTGTTTTTAGGTCAAAGCCTATCAGAACAGCTCAGCTGTCTGTTTGGGATACTACTTTTTGGGGACATTCAATCAATCAATCAATCAATCAATCAATCAATCAATCAATCAAACATTCTAAAAGCTTCACTTGAAATGCATTCTACCCATTGCCTATCATTGGCTTTGTGTTTTTTAACTCACATTTGCTTGCTTTCTATTGGCTGGCTTTACTTGTTTTAGTCTGTCCAGCATGTTTTTGTCCCTCCTGTCGAGCATAGCTTGTTTATCCCCTCTTTGACTTCCTCCTTGTAGTCTTCCACAAGTGCTCGCTTTCTGTAAACAAGCCTTTAAATTGAGTTTGTAGTATGGTTTAAGGCCTACTTTTGCGTGCATGTTATGTTAGCATGGCTTATTAGAAGTTTAAACACCATTTTACCTTTTGCTGCTTTTGCACACAACACTGCATAGCTGTTTTTGTATGTTAGCCTTCACGAAGGTCTACACATGAGAAAAGGTTTGTTTTTCGACATCTCTAGACTGACATCGTGCCTCTAGTCTGAACAGTGACTGCTGAGCCATCAAGGTTATCAAAACATGTTACCTGTTTTTCGGCATGTCCTTGTAACGCGTTCTAGACACAACATTTTGGCAGCTGTGAGCCCAGTAAGATTCTGGAACCTTTATCATTGCACACTTGCCGTGATTTCACTCACTTGGAATATTTCCGTTTCCTGGGATGCAGAGAGTCTATGCTGATCCAGATGTAATTTACTCTTACTGAGCGGAAAGGTAATTGGGTCCCCCAAACCAAGCCTAAGAGACCTTCTTTAGTTTATAATACATAGTTCCTATATAGGGAGGGTGTTAAAACTAGGCGCTATAGGACCTGTTTACACCATCATTGTAATATGATTTCTCCTTCTGTATTTTATGGAATTGTAACCATTATTTTTAATCATATGTCTGCTAATGTTGGCTAAAATACTGCACATGAGATCACGTCGTTAAAATAAATATTTTAACCTTACAGTGTTTCTTATTTACACCTATTGTGGACTGGTATGAGAGTATCCTCCTACTTCAAAGTGGGAGGATTTATGTGACAAGTTTGCTGGATGCTGGGGGTGGGAAAGGAAATGTTCCTTTCGAACACACAGAACAATTAAATGTCTGCAAATGAACTGCGTACATATTTCAGAATATAATTAGGAAACCACAAATGAAACATATTTTTTGTAATTCTGTAATTCTGAAGTGTGGCTGAAACAAATATTTTAATATGATCAAAAGAAATCAATTCACCAGGTGATGCAATTTCCACACGTTATCATTTGAGTGCTGTGTAGTTTTAGCAGTAAAACTGTATATGCAAATGTGATGGTCAAATCAATTGCAAATGTGTTTTCCTTAATGGCACTGTGCTACCACACCATGCATACGCCACTCCGCTCTACACCACTTCACTCTACGCCACTCCACTCAACAACACTCAACGCCACTCCACTCTTTGCTATTCTATGACACTCCACTCTGTGACACTTCACTCTATAACACTCCATTCTTCGGAACTCTACACCACTCCAAGCTCATCAGTCCACTATATGACTCTCCAGTCCACAACTCAGCACTTGGTTCCATGACACTCTACTCCACTTTACGCCACTTCACTCTAGGCCTTGTACTGGTAAGACACTCCACTCTACCACACTCCACTTTATAATGCTCCACTTTATGACTCTCCATGACACTCTGCGCCATTCCACTCTATGACACTTCACTTGACGTCATTTCACTCTATGACACTTCACTCTATGACACTCTAAGCCATGCCACTCTAAGACATTCCACACCATTTTACTCCACTCTAAGCCACCTAAACTCTATGCCACTCCACTCTATAACACTTTACTCTAGGCCATGCTACTGGTACAACACTCTACTCTACCACACTCTGCACTATGACACTCCAGTTTCTGACACTCCATGACACTCTACGCCACTCCACTCTACGAAACTTCACTCGACTCCATTTCACTCTATGACCCTTCATTCTATGATACTCTACTCAACTCAATGCCACTCCTCTCTACAACATTCTACTCCACTATAGGTCCCTCCACGCTACACACCTCTACTCTATGCCCCTCCACTCTACATCACTTTTCTCTACGACACTCCACTCCACTGTACAATGTTAGATTTGAAAAATCCCTTTGCCTCTTAGGCTTGTCCTGTGCGATGTTAGGATCAGCATTATAAGGCTACGTTAGTAGCATCCGCCACATTTGTCGTTACCCACTGAGCTGTCCCTATAATGTGCAGGCTTAAGTTAGCATTTGCGGCTCCATCTTGTATTTTGTGAGCTATATTATACTGTGACTGAATTAGGCTTCATATACCTGTATTGCTTGCCTCAGCAGAAGACTGTATTCAGATATGTTTTTCTATGATGTTCAAGGTTGGATTCTGACTTACTACTAAATAGGCTATTCTGCCCATGCATGCCTATCTTTGTTTGTAGCTCTGCTCCCACATTGGAGTAGCTGAGCCCGGCAAGGCAACCTTGAGGTAGTGACAGTGTGTACCCATCTAGTAGGTGGTAGCCCATCCTTCTGTGCCTCCTTTGTTCATGCTCTGCTCAAGCTAGTAACTTCCCATTGAAAGGCATGGTCAAGGGGGTTCTAGGAGGGTTTATTATGCATTTTCAAGTGTTGGGAGCCAGTCCCTCAGCAGCCATCTCATCTCACTCCACGCCACTCCATGTCATTCTATTCCACTCTACGCCACTCCACTCTATGCCACTCCTCTCTTCATCATTCCACTCTATGACACTCCACTGCATGCCACTCTCCTCTATGCCATTAACTTTTAGCCATTCAGTGCTGGTGTACAACATTACTAAAACACATTGGCAAAGGCAATAGCTCTTGCATAGGCGAGACCTATTGGATTTGCCAAAGCTTGTTATTATATAGAGCTTCAACCGCACCTCTCTGGTTTCTAAGTACTGTAAGTAATAGCACACCACATCAGTGTGCAGCCTTTTCTCACTACCCACGCAATCAATAATAGTGATAACCTGTCTTTATGCAGCACGTCAAACTGCTCTTTGTTGTACTTTAAGCTCTGTAAATAACATTGCAGTAGAGGTCTTACCATCCACACCTCGTCTAGAGCCCCATTAATAATACAGATAACTTGCTTTTATACAGCCCTTTAATTCTCACTGCTGCAGTTCCTAACCACTGCAGACAGCAGCCAATTAATCGCCTAACAAGACTGCCTCCTCCTACCACCCACATTTTGTCAAGATCATCTAGTAAAAATAATGATTCCTTGTTCTCTTGAATAGGGCTTTATACCTTCCGTTTTTCACTGCTGTAAATAGGAACCACAGAAATGATGCCCATGCAGTGCAAAGGAGCTACCATAAAAGACACATTGCCTCGTTTACGAGGTCCAGCCTTCCTGCTGCGCTTCCCTACGGCAAAAGAAAAGGGCATGAATGCGCCATATCTATAAGATACAGTGCATTCTTGCCATTTTTCCCCGAGCCGGCGCTCAATGGCCTGCCTGCGCCAATGCACCATGGTGCAAGGGTGCCTGCGTTGCGGGGATGATTATTTTTGTACAGGAAGGGAAACCTTTCAGTACAAAAATAATCACAAGAGGCTTTTCCTCTTTCTATGTGTGCTGCAGAATGCAGCACACATAGAATAATTAAAAACAAGGAGAAATAAAGGTATTTCTCCCCGTTGCGCCTCCCTTACGCCTCCCCTGGGGAGGAGAAAGCTTTTGGCAATCTCTCATATTTACGATTTCTCGTAACTCTGGGGCAGTGTCAAAAGGCCATGGATGTTGCTGGGAACGCCCCCAGCAACACCCATTGCACGCCCCTTTAACACAGACCCCTGCGTTAAAGGGACTGATATTTATCAGGCAGAATTAAGTGAAAAAAAGTGGCTTAGTGCTGCCTGATAAATATCACGCAGGCTTCTGCGCCACGGAACATCACAAAAAGTGACGTTACAATGACGCAAGGGGCCTCATAAATGAGCCTCACAGTGTGCTCCTCCTTCACCTGACCTTCAGTAATTTTTAAACTCAAATCATTGGACAGAGGTCAAAAATATCCCAACCTTGGAAACTTTGCAGGCAGTGAGTGCAAGGACACATTGTCAACAAGAAACATCTTTAAACTGTTTCATTGCGTTTCCATTGTGCTGACAGCTCAGACCGACTCCATGCTTTTTTTTTATCATATAGCTTACTTTTTTTAACGAAAGAATCACAGGAAAAAGAGAATGTGGAACGTTCTTACTTTCATTGGGCATACCACATGGTTGAGAGTAAATAGGCTTCACAGATTTGCCGTGACAGTCATGATTTTTCGCCATCTGTCCTGGCAGATTTCACCAGTGGCGGCTGGCATTTACGGGGAGGGTGGTGGCTGGTGATCGCTTGCACATGCAAATATATATTTTTTAGCTTACCTTAACCAACATCCTCCAATGTTCTCCACTCCGGACCTCTTCTCAACTGGATGTTGTAGTGCGGGCACCAATCCTGCAGCTGCTCTAATGCTGTGAGCGTAGCGCCGTGGTTGGAGGAAGCGGCTCACTTGTCGCTTCCAAGGACTCTAGAGCCCGGCACTTACTTTGGCCCGAGCTGTCTTAGCTGGGTTAGAGGTTTCAAAATGCGCATGTCTGGCTGGCCGTCGCAAGAAGGCCGGGCAAAAACACATATGCACTTTGAAAAGTGCAAACATAGCCCACCTTCTACCCTGCTGCTGTTATTCAGCAGCGTCCATATTACCATCTTTGGGGGCAATTTAAGTGGGGGGACGCTCCTCCACTCCAACGAGTACCAGCCCCTGGATTTCACTAAATTCTATGCTGGTGAGCGCTCTGTTTTAAGTCATTCTGTGCCCTTAGCTTGATGCGATATTGTAGTTATACTTCTATGTTAGTGAAATGACCCTGTTTTTAGTTTTCAAAATCGGATCACCCTAACGTGGTACCTTATCTGATTCTGATTAAACACAAGGCTGTATGCAAAAGCAAGGTCTTTTTCAAGGATGCTCAGCAATCAGAGGTATATATTACCCTGTTTGGGGCTCATGGATGTGATGAATATTGTAATCAACAGAGGTGAGAGTATATGTTCATGTTCTCCATTTGCACGTGCAGTCACATTGTTGTAAGTTGACGAACACTCATTTTGCTTACAAAAGACTCACTAATTTACTACAGACTCTTAGTGATTTTATTAATGTGCACTACTTTAAAAAAAAAGTTTTTTAAACAGTCAATGAATTTTTATCTATTGCTTAATATTGTGAGTTTTTATTAACTGTGCAATAAAATAAATTCTAAATTCATTTTGCTTACATGTGATTCTGTGTATGCTCTGTCATCATCAATATAAAGCTGTCTGCTGTCAACAAAATCACACAATATATAAGTAATGGGGAGCAGTGCTTTTTATATGTGTGGGGGTAAGGGGTGAAGGTTTCTTCTTAAAGGGAAAGTTCTGGGACCATCTAAAAGGTTCCTCTAGTCACAGAGCAAGAGCTTAAGCAGGGCAAATAGTATTTGCACCAAGTTTTGCAGTTGTCTCTATCAGGGCAAATGCCTCTAGCTTCAGTTTTACACCGACAGTTACCGCTGTACCTATAAGACAGTGTGCAAGGGGTCATAACAAGGACAAGTGGGTGTACACATTGCTGGCTCGCGCTAAGCGCCATGAATCTTCCTAATATTAACGGGCCAATCCTCAAAGCTCACTGCTGTAGTGATCAGGGGTGTGCTGGGAAAAAAGTTGTTATGTATGAATAATTAATGCACAAGTCAAAATGAAGATACTCCTGCAGTGCTCCCACATATATTTTCCTTGTGTGTAATGTACCCGGTGTATATATTACGTACAAGAGATTCTAATAGCTAAGGAAAAGTGTACATAGCTATAAGTATGTCAGAGGACATATCAAAGGCAAGCGAGATGTGGCTGTCGCTAGACAACTACCTGTCCTCCCATAAGCCACCCTGAACGGTCAGACCAGGTAACACGGCATAAACCACACCCATCACCTACTATGCGACACAATTTGCCTCCTCTCTCTCGTTACTCTTTATATCTCTACACCTCTCTTTTCTCTTCAGGCCACCAGGGGAGCAAAAGACAATCAGACAGTTTGTAAGGGGTAGGGGGGAAGCCTGAAGTACTGGCGAGAAGAAGAGGCAAGCACGAGAACATGGACAAACAGAACAGGCACAAGCAAACCAGGACAATGCTTGACACCCCCCCCCCCCAAACCTTCCCCCCCCCCCTCGGGGCGCTTTTTTCCCTGTCTTTTCCCATCCCACCATGTGTTTCACTCTGCACCATATATATATGCTTTTTTTTTCAATAAAAAATTACTGAAATAAAAAAAAAAAGGCAGGCAATCAAAATCCTGCACGCCTGCTGTAGCTATACGCCCTGCAAAATCCTTTTATGCAGGAATTATCAACAGCTCACAAGAAGACTGCAGACTGCCCAAAACACAACAGCCAGACCTCAACCGTCATCGCCGAGCGGACATCACACCACACCTTTGAGAACTCTACTGGCTCCTGATACATAAGTGTGCACACTTTAAACTCATCACCCACACCTACAAAGCTCTCCATATTGGCCCTACCTGAACAGCCACATTCACTTCCACAACCTTCCACAAACCTCTGCTCAGCCGGTCTTCCACTAGCACACACCCCACCCATACACAAAAGCAAAGCAGGGGGGCCAAGGATTCTTGTGCTTGGCCCTAAAGCTTGAAAAGACCTCTCACACCACATCCGAGTCTCCTCTTCACTTTCACAAGAAGCTGAAAACCTGGGGCCTCATTTATGAAAAGTGACGCATCGCTGCGTGAAAACAGCGATGCGTCACTTTTCACTGCGCACTCCTTACGACATTCCTGATGCGTCATATTTAATGTATGACGCATCATGTCGCAAGGAGTTACAGATACGTTAGTATTTCTGACGTATCTGTAAGCGCAAAAGTGACGCATTGCTGGAGTGTGTCACAAAAGTGACGCAACTCCAGCAATGCGTCCTTTCACATGGGGAAAGCCCCATGTGAAAGGGCTTGCGTCAGTCTTACGCCTGCTGTGAGGCAGGCGCAAGATTTTGACGAAACAGCGTCCTAAAAGTGACGCAGTGAAATCTCATAGATTTCACTGCGTCACTATTACGAGGCTTTTTGCGGGGGAACGCCCCCTCTGCATACATTATACCTGACGCAGGTATAATGTGGCGCAGGGGTTTAAAAAGTAACGCATCTACCTAGATGCGTCACTTTTTAAATATGGTGCAACTAGGCGCATTTTTTACACCGCTGGTGCGTCAAAAAAAGTGACGCACCGGCGGCGCAAAACTGACGCAAGGCCTTCATAAATAAGGCCCCTGGCTCTTTGCGTAAGGCCCCAGTGGTGGCCTCCCACACATGCTAAAGAGCGTCTGGATACCCTCACGGGTGATTAGCATACTATAAAACCATAACATAACATAACATAACAAGTAACAATTCACAACATTTTTTTGCTGTGGAGTATCCTTGCTTTTTTCCTGATTTACTCCTTAATTTTCCGTGGTAAGTAACACCTGCTCACAAAAACAGCTTTGTGAACCAGGCATACGATGTAGATCAAGTAATCACCATGGAAGCACACAGTTCAACAGTGCATTTAGCTCATCAGATTAAGCGCCAGTTCTTGTATCTTTGCATCTGTGTAATCAAAGCTCCATTACGGGTTACTGTGACTCCGCCGTTCATTACCTGTGCTCGATAAATCAAGTCGTTCTCTGGAACTATCAAATAATTTGCGTCAGTTAGCATCTTTTTGGAGGCAATTGTATTAAGATCGCTTGGACTCCTAGATAATTCTTAAGTTGAAATTTCAGTCTGTGTCAATTTCTAAGGCACCATCAGACCTGTTGAGGGCATCAATGGGCCGAGCCACAAAAAAGACAGGACAAGAAACGTGCTAATAGGTATGTTAAAGGGCACACTGATTCCTGAATTGTGTCCACTCGGATCACTTATATCGAAGGGCAGTGAAAATGGGCACTGGAAGGGGACACATTCACCAGATTCGCAATTCTTTTTTTTCAACGGGTGAGTGTAATGCTTAGACAGATTTCACGTGGCCTGATCCTCAGAAAGTGTTTGCACTTGTGCAAAATACGAGATCTGTGCTGGTCATGTGCAAAAAAGACATTTGCTAAGGCCCACAGTAAAAGGTGCGGCAGATGACCGAAACAGTTGACTCTCTTGTGTCCATTCCCCTTTTGTTGGTCAGACCCTAGCACATGATTTCTGCAGAAAAAATGTTCAAAGCATACATGGCTCAACTGTGCTCCATGCTCACTTCCCTCTCACTGCACTAACCACGAGCACACACGAAACATGTTACAATTCCCCTCATAGGGCTGTCCATAGCAAATAGCTTCCACAGCAATGTGTGTGAAGGACACCTGGTTGTGGCATGAAGCTAATTGTGTGTCTGTGTCGCCCCTACAACCCTTCTCCCTAAAAAACATCAATAAAGCTAATAGCAATCTCGTTGGAGGGACCGGTTGGCTTTGTCAATGCTTGTTTACCTTTATTGATGTATTTGTATTTTTGTGTATTTATGTGCTGGTGTATTTTTGAGGTCATTTCTCAATCTTCAATGTACTTTATTTTTTGTTTTTAAAGCCCCTGCAGAGGCATGGGGAAAAAATGAGTCTATCATCCAGATACTCCCACAGAGCTCTTCCTCCAACTAACTAAATGATCCCAGTTTTTTTTTGCATTTTCTTCTGAATGGCTGTGCCATCCATGAAAAGAGACAACCACTGCATGCGATAGCGAGCGAAGAACTGAAGAAAACTGTACGAGGATATAGAAGCACTACATAACAAGTAACTAATCAATGGTAGACAACACTGATGCTTGGCAGAGAGCCAATGGTACCAGAATATAGTGGACAAGATACTGACTGACAAAAACATTTTGTCCTGAATATTTTATACTAATATATATCACTCATTGGCATTAATAGAAAATCTATACTAAATGGGACAGGGGTTTTCGAAATTATATTTAGGACACCGTTTTTATGTCAGACAGTATTTTTTTAATGAATATTCTGACACACGACCAGCAGAGAAAATCGAACATTTGTTTCCAAGTGGACAGTTGAGCTGGCAAAAAGAGTCAGCAAGAAAGATGGTGGGCAGAAAATGATCCTAGGATATCAATGGAGGAAAAGAGAGGGCAGGGTAACCACCAACTTATCTTTACACTAATCTACCCAAGCCCATTCGAAACTGAGCCCTGAAAAAACACTCTACTATCCTCATACAACCAAACACTAACAACCAATAGACACAACAGGCCGCCCACATGTAGAATGAGGTGTGATGGCATGACAATGGTAGTTAGTGCTATACAAATGCAGTTACATAAGATAACATATTCTCAGTAAATTTTCTTCAAGAACAAAAAAGTAAATTTGATTCTGGAAGAGAAAGACAATCGGTAAGTGCAGAGTAACTTTGTGCATTACCAAAGACACCAGTCTCCAGGCAGCAACTGCCACTCTTGAATCCAATCCCTCAAGATTCCACCCACAACATTCCAATTCCAAAACCCCATTGTAATAGATAAACCCAACACATTCCTCTCCCTACAAAATAATAAAGCAAATACTCTGGGAATACAATAAACTCTTTGACACTTTTGTGGCTTATCTTAAGAGTTTCTTAATAAAAAAACTGGATCATAGCATTTTCCAGAAAAGATAAGAAACATCTAAGAACTCCCTCAGAGTAGAGTATAGACAAAAAAACTAAATTCATCCATATTGGATCTAGACCACCACCTCCATAGGCCCTATTCGCAAAGGTCACTGGCATGCATATAATAGACACAGCCATCCCCTTCACTACTTTTCTCAGATTGTTTTGAGAGGGAGTTGTTTGTTATGCTGCATAGATGTGTAATGCAACGTCAGAAGGCACAAGACTTGTGCATGTCCTCACCTCTTGTTTATGTCCCTCTACTTGACTGAGGAAGAGACGTTTTGTAGATAACAATGTTAGATAGAGAAAAGAACTTAAGAATAGAGAGATTTAGGGTCTACCAACAATTCCCTCTGAGCATGCCTGTTCATTAGATGTAATGGATTATGCTAATAAAATCAAGGGCACAGGGAGACAAAGGAGAGTAGTATAATGAATCAGTGACACCCTCGAAAAGCTACATACTTTAATGTATTTTCAACCATAAACACAAGGTAAGAGATCAAGTGAACCAAAAATAAATTGTCTTACTAAGTTCATCCTATACCTCATTCCACTCGTTTCGGGTGATACACCAAAGCACAAGTGAGTAATGAACACACTAGTGAAGGAAACAGGTCAACCCCAAAAAACACATTACGACCAATCAGACAGACATTCACCAGACCACATGGAAAAGCATCATTCCCCTTGCTTCTGGCGAGATCTGAGCATATCCAGAAATTGTCAGATAAAGCCTCGCTAACTGACTGAGGAGGAGGGATGCAAGACCCGCACCCCTTCATGGAACATTTGTGGAGAGAAAACCTCTCACCCATCAATTTAACCTCAGAATGGAAGATTGTGACTTCTACCACCGATCCCCACCAGGATATTGCCTTTGCAGCAGGCATGAAGTTGTGCATTTATTCATATATAATTCTCTTGAGAACTGCAGATTTTAAGCAAATTACCTGTGGGTGGTTGTCTGCATAAAACTCCTGCACAATGTAGGGGCATATGTCCTGCACATCTAACCTGGGCTTCTATTGGAATTCTGTAACACATATTAGCAAGCCCATTATCTCCGTTTTAGCGGCAGTTTCCTGCCGCTAAAACGGTAATCATTTTAACGAGGTTCTTGCTAATATGCCCCGCAGGCCCTTGTTCATGATCGCCAAGCAGGATACATGCTCAACTTGTGATACACACAGGGGCATATTAGCAAGAACCTCGTTAAAATGACCGCTGTTTTAGCGGCAGGAAACTGCCGCTAAAACGGCGATAATGAGCTTGCTAATATGCGTTATAGAATTCCAATAGAAGCCCAGGTTAGATGTCCTGCACATCTAACATGGGCTTCTATTGGAATTCTTTACCGCATATTAGCAAGCCCATTATCGCCATTTTAGCGGCAGTTCCTGCAGCTAAAACGTAGCTAATGTTGACGAGTTCTTGCTAATATGCTCCACAGTTTCTAAAACCCCACATTGAGCATTGCTAGTAAAGTTCATGCAGTCCTGACACACCTTCAGGTTCACTGTTCTCACTATGGGGCATATCAGCAAGAGCCGGAGTTAAAATGATCTCTGCTTTAGTGTCCGTTTTTGGACGAAAAGCGGCGATAATTTTAACGCCCTATTAGCAAGGACAAACTAACGCGTGAATCCATGCTTCTACGCCCTTTCCCTTAATGGCCAGCTTTGCATCTCTAATGAGGTGCAAAGTGGGCGTTCCGCCCCAGGCTAACGGGAGAAATGTCGCGAAGCGACATTTCTCCTATTATCAAGCCTCACTCACAGAAGCATAGCGACAAGAAAAGTAGCGATAACCGCCGTTATCACAACTTTCCTTACGTCTGCTTTGAAACTGACTTAAGCCATGATATCCTATGGAAGGTGGATATCATGGCTAAGTATGTGAAGCCCTTTCAGCAAGCTATCACCAAAAGTTGAGCGATTATCGCTGGATTTCCAGCGATAATCGCACAGTTGGCAGCTTGCGCTCTGAATTTCTTCGCTTTGGAGATAAGCGTTGCTCCGTGATAAAATTCAAAGTTGGCCGGCGATAAATATCCTAGCGCTAAGTGCGCATAGCGAAAATTATCACCGGCCCTTGCTGATATGCCCCAAGGTATTTTGTGCTTGAACCAAGTTTGCATTAAGAGATTAAGCTTTAAGAAATCAAAATAAACCTAGACTTGTATTCAGAGTATGTGCGTGTATGCTTGCAAAAAATAAATTATGCGCACCCCTACTTCCAAACCATATCGTCCACACTCACTTGAACCAGGGGAAAGCCACAGGCTCGTAGACATCAGTGCCAAGATGCCAAACAATAGGTAAACAGTGTGCTAATGAGAACTGTTATATAACATATACATATATAACGTTATATCATTCATAATTTTGGAGTGCATAGCGAGCAATCTATTTTATCTAGGTCCATGCTGAAATAGTCATTCAAACCAAGGTGTAATCACCATAAAAAGTGGACTATCATACATGCTGCCCAGAGCGTGAAAAGAATTTTCAACAAGACTTGCCTTTCAGACAGCGAACCAAAATTTACCCATACCTAGAAATCTGGAGTTGGTTTAATTTTGGGATCCTCCAATCAGACAGTAAAACCACAGAACAATTTTGCCCTATGAGTGTGCCTGTTTAGGTTGCCACATAATGATCTAGGTATGGTGCAACTGTGACGCTTACTAATGTGCTGCATGGGTTTGTGTACCTCTGGTGCATGGGTTTAACTTTTTTGGCGTCATATCCAAAAGACGAATGAACTTATTTACAAGCCTCTTAAGCCACTTTTGCGTGATTTTTAACATGGGAAAAGTGAAGCAAAAGTGGCGCAAGGGGCTTGTAAATAAGCTATGAACTCTGGGGCATATTATCAAGACAGGCGATAAAATTATCGCTGTTTTAGCGGCAGAAAACCAATTGAAGCCCATGTTAAATGTGAAGAACATCTAACATGGGCTTCAATTTAAATTCCATAGAGCATATTATCAAGCCCATTATCGCCGTTTTAGCGGCAGTTTTCTGCCTCTAAAACGGCGATAATTTTATCGCCTGTCTTGATAATATGTCCCTCTATGTTTTGGAATTAAACCGTGGGTGTATTTCTTTGATGACTGTGTCCGGGACAATGACACAGTCCGAGCTTCCTTGTGTACCTATCTTTAGTGTGTTAAAACAGAAACACATGGTTATCCCTGTTTCACCGGACCCCAACTCATTGTGCTTTTCTTTCAAGTTAACAAAAGCCAAGAAATCCGCGGCTCCCTTCCCAGAGCAGCAGCAGCAGGTCAGCACGACCCTTTCAAGAGTGAAGATTGTAGGGAACACGCGCAGTCAGCCCACTTTATCAGCATCTAAAGGGCCTTCAGGCTGTTAATAGCCAGTTTGTGAAAATACGAGACTCGTGCTGAAGGCTGGGCCTGCTAGAACACGCTCAATTTATTAGCAGGCATTAAAAGCGAGAAAGCTACAACACTCAGCCCCACACAGTGGGATTATGCAAGGGCATCTCAGAAATAACAGAATTTTTTAAAGCTCATGGAAGGTTTAAACGATTATTATTATATATAGAGCGATGCACCAGCCCTCAGGAGATCAAAGCGCCTTGTAAATTAGTGAGTAAACAGCTACTCCGTATGAATAATTTATATGGTGCGTCATAGCCTGGACCAGGTCAAAGAGCGAACCAATTTGCATTGGGTTCGTGTGGGTGTTTGTGGTGCATGGTAGGGGGGGCGTTGCTTGCAGTTTGGTCTACATGGGAACAGGTGGGTGTGTGAGGGTTTAAATCATAGAATGGTGTGGTGTATACAACACCAATGCACGTAAGCAGGGCACAAGTCCTAAAAAAAGAAGTGGGGGGACGCTGACTTCACGACAGGAAGTGACGTCACAAAAGGTGGCTTGCACCATCAGACTCATTGCCTCCCCTCGCTCACCCCTTAGATGCGATTGCATCAGAGAAGCCAGTGCGTGAGCACCATTCTGAATGAGCTCCGATCTCGCCCCAGAGAGGCCAAAGAAATGTGTGGCTCCATCTGCTCCAGTTATCGAGCTCCCGGTGAAATAAGTGGGGGGACGCCGTCCACCTGCGTGGTACCCTGACTCGATTCCTGCACGTAAGTGAACTGCATGCTCACGTGAGCATTACACTATGAGTGGAGCAGAAGTGTCAGTACTAGTGCAAACGTCAGGGCAGAGATTGGAAAATGCAGAAATGAATTTTAGAGCTGGCATTTTTGAGTTTGAGGTTTTGTGTTGTACCTTGAACATGCAGCGTGAGGAGGCAGAAGAGATGTGGAATGAATGATCTGAGGACCGGGTTGGATTGGCCAGTGGCGCAACAAAACTTCAGGTGCCCCCCTGCAGGGTGCGTGAAAAAGCCCCATCCGGACTCAATCTGGAGCTCTCTGGCCAAAGTGCGGGGATGAGGGGGGCCCCTGGATGTTGGGAGCCCCCCTGCACCGCGGGGGCTGCGGGGTCTGCGTTACGCCCCTGGGACTGGCTTATACGCAATCTTGTAGTGCCGTATTGGGGCTGGTCTGACAAGCCAGTGTTTGGGTAATTTTTAGGTCGAAGCTTACTGACTGGTTTGCTAAAGACATCTTTAGAAAGCTTCCCTGGGAATACACTCCTTCTGTTGCTTACTATTAGTTTTGTGGTTTGTAATTCACATGTTTTGGCTTTCTATTTGCTCGCTTTATTTGTTTTACGATGTCCAGAGTGAGTTCCTCACTCACAAAGAGCAAAGCCTTTTCATTACCTTTACTTGTATTCTTCCAGGACGGCTCCTTTCTGTAAACATGCCTTTAAATCTTGTTCTTACCATGTCACATTTGCTGTGCATTCAAAGACAGAAGTCAAATGTTAGGCTCTGTCTTCTTAGGGAGCTAAGTGTTTACATTTCTTTCTCTGACTTCAAAATGAGAGCATTTATGTGACAATATTGCTGGATAGGTGGGGCAGGGAATTGGAAAGTTATTTTTTCTTGCAGATGACAACATTTAAATGTACTGTGCAAGTATTTCAGAACATATCAGTAAAAATGAAGCACATTTCTTGTTAATTCTGAAGTGTGTTGGAAACAAATACTTTGATATGATAAATGCACTAGACGATGCTATGTCCGCACATTATCGTTTGCGCACTGTATACTTTTATTAGTAAAACTGTATGTCTGTGCAAATGTAATGGTAATTTTAATTGAAAATGTGTTGTCTGTAATGGCAGTGTGCTACCACACCATGCATACTCCACTATACGCCACTCCACTCTACTCTGCATCACTCCACGCCACTGCACTCTGCTTTATACCACTCCACACCACTGCACTCTGCACCACTTCACGCCACTCCACTCTACGCTTCTCTACTCTATTTTGCACCGCCGTACGCTAATCCAATGTACTCTATGCCACTCTACTCTACTTTACACCACTGCAGTCTTCCCCACTGCTCTCTACATCACTCTATTCTGCTCTGCACAACTCCACTCTACGCCACTCCACTCGACGCCACCCTGCAACACTGCACTCTATGAAAATGCAGTCTACTCTGTACCATTCAGCTCTACAGCAATCCACTCTATGTCACTGTAATCTACTCTGCACTACTGCACTCCTACACCACTTTATGCAATTATGATTTACGACACTGTACTCTACACCAATGCAGTTTACCCTTTACCACTCAACCCTACTCTGAAACAGTCTATTCTGTGCCACTCTACTCTACGCTGTTCCACCCCACTCTGTCACTTCACTCTGCGCCACTCTCCTCTACATCACTGCACTCTATCCCACTATACTCTATATAGCTGCACTCTACATCACTCCACTCTACGCCACTGCACTCTATTCTTTACCACTGTAACATATGTCACTGCTGTCTATGCCACTCTACACCACTGCACTCTACGACACTCTATTCGGCAGCACTGAACTCTCCGCCACTGTATTCAGCACTACTGCACTCTATGCCAATGCACTGTATTCCACTCTCCTCTGCATCATTGCACTCTACGCCACTGCACTCTGCATCACTCCACTCTACGCTCCTCCACTCTGCACCACTTTATGCCACTGCACTCTCTGCCACTCTACTCTACGCCACTCTGCTCTGCACCATTTAACTCACTGCCACTGTACTTTATACCAGTGCACTCGATGCCCCTCCACTTTGCACCAGTTCTCCTCTGCACCACTCCACTCTGCACCACTCCACTTTGTACCACTCCACTCTGCACCATTGCACTCTACTATACACCACACTAATCTCTGCCGTTCCGCTCTACGACACTGCCCGCCTCTCTCCTCTAAGCCTCTGATTCGTAGCCATGCTGAACAGCAGCCACACTGGTATACAACATAACTTTCTGATATTAAGATAAACATACAAACATTACGACAAACATTTTTTTGTAAGCTCTGGTTCTTCCAATTTCACATTCGGGAGACACAAAAACAAGGGGGGAAAAGAAATACAAGGACAGCATTGTCCCGCCTATATTTACGAAAGTCCTTTAAGCAAGGTAACACCGAACAGTGAACTAACGCGGCTCAATCAACACTGTTTTTCCTATTCTAATTTTTCTTAGTTAACATCTTGAGCCAACATAGTTACTCCTTGTGCTGGACACTTGTTTTGCAAAACTGACTGTTGACGTGTTTTAAACCCAATATTGTTTCTTTTGAGGGGTTCTCCTCAGGACGCAGAACTCATAATGAGCTTATTATATCTGATAACCTCACATATCGGTTGTATCCTATTCTGTAACCGCCCCAATTTTATTTAGACATTTTTAAAGTTTCTCTTGATGCAATGTATCCCAGCCGTGGGGTCTAAAGGTTATTCAATGGAAGCATGTGTCAATCCACTGTGGTTAATCTTTTGGCGTTCTCTCTAGATGGCATTGGACCGTACGCATCAGTCAGTGCTCACTTCCACTTATGCACGTACATGGCTTTCAGTGAATGTTTTCGTTTCAAATGTGTTTGCTCTAAGAGGGGTAAATGGCAAGTCAGCATGTATTCACTTTTTATATATATATGTCTACTGACCACATAGTAGCTCCAGTTCTTCAGGGATGTGATATTAAAGATATGAAATGGAATCTTATGAAATAAAAATCCTCTTACATTGTGACAGCATGTTCATTTTTATATCAAATCTTTGAAACAGCCGTTTTGTTTAAATGGGTCAGTTTGGTGAATTGTATAGATTTTAAATAACTAAAGTAAAAGAGTAGACTTTTCTGTAACATATACTTGATATAGTGAGGTATTTAAAAATTGAAATGTGAACACGTAAAACGGTATAATGGAATCGTGGTAACTAAAGATGTAGGAATGTTGCTGTTCTTTCTTTCGGGTCTGACAACCGAGGGAATTAGCAAGGCCTGTGAATGTTGCAGCCATTTGTATTTATCCAGGGCACTGAATGTTTGCCAGATTGATTGAGGAAGGCATGTCAACAAGAGTTTTAAGTGCTATCTGACATCCATCCATACGGACCTATCCTCCTATACCTTTACAGACCTATCCTCCTATACCTTTAACCACTGTTGAGTTAATACTGAATATAAACGGAGGGAAAACAAAACACTTAGCCAGATTACATCTAAAGATATGGAATTGTAAAGTCAGTTTGGGTACCATCTAACAAAACCCGCATCACATTCCAAGCTAGGAAGCATCATTAGTGGTAAGGAGCGGTAAGGAGAAAAGCTTTAAGAGTCAAAGAGAGGTAGGATTACTAAAATGCTAAGCAACCAACTTAGACATGCTATTAGAAATAAGAAATGGGAGCCAGAGAGAAAAAGGCGGGGACAAACTATTTCAGAAGCTATTTTCGGCCATTATATGGGGAACTGTCTCATTCAAAAGCAGTACACAACAGCTAATAAGATCCGAGCACCCTCCTCCCTCTGTTTCATCACCCTCAGTTCGATGAGAAGAAACAGAGGGACAGCACATATGAGATCAGTTGAAGGGAAATCTATCCCTCTCCCAGGCAGCTGGGTTGGAATAACTAGACAGAGCATGCAAAGCAAGACATTTTGCATGTCGATAAAGAGACCCAGAAATGGATGACCAAACCTCCTGCAAGCTTTTACAATTTGAACATTACAGAGAAATCTTGCAATTTTTTAAAAAACCTGCTGGTGCTATGTGGTTTTGTTTCATTTCTGCCCGCACCATTCAAAAGATGAACCCTAACTGAAAATAAAATCTAATACCTTAAAACTCTGTCTTTTCAAAATCAAGACTAGAACATCTACTTACAGATTCTGGAGATCCTGTGATGCTGGAGTTTGGACAAAACATTGAGTTTAAAATATCCGGAGACAGAAATATAGGAAATTAAATATCACTGCACACAAATAATGTGATGCACATATATTTGTGTCAAGTATATTGGTTGTTGATGTAAGTAATATTGTTTTAAATAATACAGATTTTTAAAATATTGTTTTCATTAATATAGTGGCTAAAATATCGTTATTAGTTTTTTTTAATGGATTTAGGTAGATATATTAATTATGTTACTAATGTTTTTGTAAATGTTATTGATTGTTTTTGAAATATAGTTTGTAAATCTAAGTGATTTAGACATTTGTATTTCATTTTTAATAGTAATTTATAGTGTCATAGTGGGTTGCTGGGTTTGTAAGGGGATAAGGTGGGACGATAGGGCCTGATTACTATGGCATTGAGAATGTCACTGACAGATTGTCAGGGATCCCTGTCTGCCATACTATAATGGCTTCACGACAGATGGCGGCCGGAAACTCTGACTTCCACAGTCCCGACAGGCGGTCTGTATCCAACCGCTGGTCGGACCTACCTGTAGTCCCAGAATGGCAGTGGTGACTGTCAGGCACTGCCTTAGGGATTACAATATCCCTTTCTGCCATTTGTTCTGTGGCAATCAACCTGCCATAAAACTGCATGTGGAAACGTAGCTGGTCACCTAACTCCCCAGGCCAGGGACTTAGGCACGGGGGGACACTGAGGGTCCCCCTTCATATCTCTACACCTTGTGGTAGGTACCGTATGGTGCCTGCCACGTAGTGCAGGGATATGTGTGAGGTGTCTGTTTTACCCACAGCACCCACCGCAATAAAAAACATGGGCAATGCGACTGCCATGGTGGCGGTCGCACCGTAATTTGCCCTGTGGGACCACCGCCTTGAAGGCTGGCGGTCCCAAATACGATACGATGGCGAACGGACTGAAGTCCGCCCGTCATCCCGTCATCATAATGAAACCCTTAAATAGGTATTAATTAATTATATGATCGATATTTAATAGGTAAATTATGTAATACCAATGTATTTTCATTATATGTTATTTGAGGACTGTTATATGTGTAGGGGTATAGGGTGCAAAGTTAATTAATAATATTTATTAACAATAAGGAATTAATTATAATTATTTATCAAATGTATTTTTAATTATGAAATGTATGAAATACATATGTATTTAACTTATATTTGAGTTGCGGACTTCTAGCTTTGTAGGGGTGTAGGGTGGGAAGTTAAATAATAATTTATTAACAATTTAGAATTAACTGTTAACTACTTATTTAATTACTTTTAATTATGTCCAATATGGAATACTGATTCGTTTTAATTATATTTTAGTTGGGAGTTGCTAGGTTTGTAGGAGAATAAGATGGGAGATTAATTAAGTAAAGATACATTGAACTATTTGGTATTATTGGAAATTCATTAATTGAATTTTAAATATGTAAATTGTGGAATACTTATTTATTTTCATTTTCTTTTAGTTGTGAAATGCCAAGTTTGTAGGTGTCTAAGATTGGAAGTTAATTGAGTAATAATTAATTAAGAATTCATTATTAATTGTAATTATTTAATTTAGTTTAAATATGTAAGCCATGCAATAGTCATTTTGTTTTAGGTGCAGGCAGCTAGGTTTGTAGTGGTACACAGATGGAAGATAATTGAATAACAATTATTAATTGATTGAATAGTAATTAATTTAAATTGATTAATATTAATTAACAGTTTACATTTTTTTTACATTCATGGGTTACTCACACATGTCATGTGTTTGAATTGAAGTGCTTTCCCTACTCTTGCTTAGACTGCAATAGGAATTGTAACATGAACCTCTTTGCAGTTCAACACTGTCTTTACTCTTGTGCTGTTTGCTGTGGAAATAGTAAGTTTGACCTGTATGAAGTCCAAATCGTTCCCTACTGTTGTTTTGACTGAGGTGGGAATGGTAAATGTTACCCCTCCAAAGTCCAACGCTTTCCCTACTGTTGCACTGACTGGAGTAGGAATAGTACATCTAACTGCTCCAAAGTCCAACACTTTCCCTATTATTGCGGTGACTAGAGTAGGATAAGTAAATCCAACCCCTCTGAAGTACAACCCTTTCCCTTCTGTTGAATGAACTGGAGTGGGACTAGTTTAGTTGATATTCTTAGAGTCCAATAGTTTTCAGAATATTCGTTAAGTAGACTTATAGAATTATTTATGTTTTCTTATATTTTATATTATTTGGTATTCTTTTTTAATTTATCGTAAACATTATAGTTTTGTTAGTAAATGGGTTTATAGGATTTAAAAAATTTTAATATTGTATTTATTGTCTACATTAATTGATATATTTTTGTAATTGTTTATATTTTTCTTCTGTTTTATTGTGTATGTATTATATGTATTTATACATAAATAAATAAATAAATATATAGTGTAACATAAGGGATGAAAGAGGTAGCCGACTGGATGACGATGAGCCGCCTGAAACTGAACTCAGATAAGACGGAGGTCCTCATCCTGGGCTCCTCGCCCTCCGCCTGGGACGACTCCTGGTGGCCCCCCGCCCTGGGCACCGCACCCAAACCAACGGACCACGCACGCAACCTGGGTTTCATCCTGGACTCCTCCCTCTCCATGACCAGGCAAGTCAACGCCGTCTCCTCGTCGTGCTTCAACATCCTGCGCATGCTGCGGAAGATCTTCTGGTGGATCCTCACAGAGACCAGGAAGACCGTCACCCAGGCCCTCGTCACCAGCCGACTGGACTACGGCAACGCACTCTACGCCGGAACCACCGCCAAGATCCAGAAGAGGCTCCAGCGCATCCAGAACGCCTCGGCTAGACTCATCCTCGACATCCCACGACACAGCCACATCTCCGGACACCTAAGAGACCTACACTGGCTCCCGGTCAACAAGAGAATCACCTTCCGCCTCCTTACCCACGCACACAAAGCTCTCCACGATCAAGGCCCGAGCTACCTCAACAACCGCATCAACTTCTACGCTCCCAAACGCCACCTCCGATCTGCCAGCCACGCCCTCGCCGCCGTCCCACGCATCCGCAGAGCCACCACAGGAGGAAGGTCCTTCTCCTACCTGGCCGCCAAGACCTGGAACTCCCTCCCGGCCGACCTGCGCCTGACCCAAGACCACCTCTCCTTCAGGAAGAAGCTCAAGACCTGGCTGTTCGAGCATTAGCGGCACCCCCCCTCCCAAGCGCCTCGAGACCCTACGGGTAGGTAGTGCGCTCTATAAATGTCGTTGATTGATTGATTGAATTAATAAAAACATTTGTTTTGCATGATATTACTTTATTAGTATTTTAAATGTATTGCTATTACAATATATGTGCATATATATTTTTACATCAATAACTTTAAATAATTTAAAAAACTAATATATGTTTAATAAATGTTTTTATTATTTATGTTGCACTATGTATATTTATATATAAACAAGCACATATATATGTGTTTGTGTGTTTATATAAGTATATATTTATATATAGAGTTAAATATTAGTGGAATATTTAATTTACATTATATTAAATTTACATATTATAATATTTAGCAAAAGAAATCCTTTCTGAGCACACATAGAGTATTAAAATGTCAATAATGATCTCAAGATCACAGGTGTTATCTTAGTCCACTTTTAATCCATAGACACCAGTTCAGGATCAATGTTCAATCCAAGTCCTTAGTACAGCCAGTAATCAATATGATACAATCCATGAGATAAATGTAGGTTTCTTCACAAATGCGGCTTGATACAGCCAACACGTGTTTCATTGTGTGGTAATACGTATCTCGCCTTCTTCAGGGCTGTATTTACAGATACAAAATGTCATAAAAAAATCTTTAACTAGCGTAGACCGAAACCACAAATGTGTCAAAACAAGGAGTAGTTACCAGAATCTGAAAAATCAGACAATTTATCTGTAGTAGACTGAGACAGAACTGTTACCCCCCATAGTGCCAATCAGAGACTAGTTTCCGGAATCTGAATAAAACAGAGAACCGAATTAGCCAAAATCAATTATCCAAAATGGACATTTATTAGATGGTAATGAAAATGATGGGATAAGTGCAACCCAAGGCAATAAAAAAGGTGAACAGTTCTGACGACAGACAGTGCAGTTGCAAATGGAAAAGGAACCATCAGAAATGGACCAAGCCTCAAGGCTATAGGCAACCTTAAGTCATGTAGGGTCAGAACCAAAAGAAAATTGGAGACAAAATGAAGCTGGACGTAAGTAATAACCTGTGACAGTATCAATATCGTAGTTATTATGTTATGTCCTTCAAAAATGTCCTGATAGGTCCGTCTTGTGACATAGAAATAATCTACAATCTAGAATAAGTTCAAATTAGTAACTGAAAAATTTGACTACTCTCCACAAGCATAAGTAAATAGGGGCAATAACCTGTAACCAGTCATAATTGACCCACAGAGTAATTCCCCCCATACAAATGGTCCGAAATATTAATCGCAGCGACAGTGTATAATCTATAGTAAGAAAATAAGATTAAAAAAGATTAAAAAATAATTAACCAAGGGCAGGTAAGGAAGAAAAACAAAAGTGTCATATCTGAACACTTAAACATGACTTACTACCCCGACACTAATTCACATTGCAGGAAAACTGTGGGGAGGGCAATGAACAGTGGTAGCTTGTGCACATAATCTCTATGCGCCTAAGCCAACAAACTAATAAATTCGAGTAATCAAAGTTATGTACCAATATGTAAGTGGCATACGATTAGTGCCAAAGTCAGGTCAACATTGATTACACATTTACTAGCCAAATGAATTTGCTCTCAGGGTCCGTAAGTTATCCTCACAGTATAGGGTTAACATTACAGTATCCAAATATATACACATTCATGTACCCCTTCATTCCCTTAATGTACAAACTCGAGCACCAAAGTGAAATTAGAGTGTGCACGAGATGCTCCCTACCAAACCTCTATGACGTTGCGGGTATTCTAAAAGGTAGGGGAAATGGACGACATGACAAGCGAGCGCAGCAGTAGCATGTACCTATAGCATTATTAACGCACAGGACATATGTTCCCCTAATATTTAAAATCATGCTCCATAAAATATTCCATCATGTAAGGGCAGCTACATCAGCAATAGGAATGTGCAGAGCATACAGTCCCCTATAATGCAAAAACATGCACCATGCCGACCATCTTTAGCTTTACAAGGATTAGCAATGGCCGAAAAATGAAATAGTAACAAAACAGGTAGATGCGGCAGTAGCAAGCTCTCATGAAAAAAGAAACGTGTTGAGTCCAGAGAGTATTCCCTGGCATGGAGCATCAGCTCATCTTTCCAGCTCAAATATGTATAGGGCGGTCATGTGACTGATGCTCGCCAAGAAAATCAACGCAATTTTACCATCATTATTGTAGTTTAAAACCCTAAAAACGTCTAAAATGCAAAAAACGTGCCAACTATCAGCGACGGCTCGTGGAGGGAGTTACGGTGGGGCAGGAGGGTGGGGAGGGGGAGGGGCAGGGCGGAGGTTGCTAAAAACCGGCATATGGATAATTGCAGGTAAGTAAACAATTTAATTAATAAAACGAATTTCGTAGCTCGCACTGCATTGCATTTTGCGATGCAAGGCGCACTACGAAATTCGTTTTATTAATAAAATTGTTTACTTACCTGCAATTATCCATATGCCGGTTTTTAGCAACCTCCGCCCTGCCCCTCCCCCTCCCCACCCTCCTGCCCCACCGTAACTCCCTCCACGAGCCGTCGCTGCCAACTATAAACATATACAGATATCATTAAAAAAAATCGTAAATCAATTTCAGACTCCAATTAGAAAAATTGGCTCCATATGGTAGAAAAACAGTCAAACGTATAAAAAAAAGAGAGGAATGTTCACCACGATTCTGAGTGCTACATTATAATCAAACGTCATCTAGAAGTTATTAATACATAATTGCAACCCAGTACCATCTTAACACTACAAAGGTAAAGTGTAAAGTATAAAAACTGTCCGAACACAAGTCTGTGTGCCTAGTCAAAATCAAGCGCTATCTTGGCACTGTAAATTTGTAGTTGGAAGTTAACGGTACTCCTTAACAAAGCCAATATTACTGAAAGGTCTCCAATTTGATACAACAGGAAGGCGAGAGAGGTCTTCCGTCTTGGTTGGCTTCACGGATATCATATTAGACAACAACGAGATCGGAGTACCATGTTGTTATGAGCATTATGGTTTACATCATTAGTTCATTGAGTAGGGGTGCAAGTATGGCGTCAAGGAAAGTGTAACTCCACTGATGGGTGTCAGTTCCAGTGTAGATTCAACATTAGCAGCCAATTCAGATTGTAAGTGATAGTGATAAGTAAGAGAAGTGTTATACCAGCCAGTGTAAACCGTGGCGTCTGTCAGAGAGAAGTTCCCTTCTGGGTGAAACTCTATATCATATGGACTTTTAAACACAACAACTCATTCAAACAGGAGCAAAGAGGAAAACTAAATTAAAATTAAACAGTTTATTCAATTGAATTGTTAAAAAGCATATATATATATATTTTTTTAAACCTTTATTTGGAGACAAGCAGGGAAAAGGGAAGTGCATACACAATACATACAGTTACATATGGCCATTACAATGGTACGTCAGAACCAAAAAATAAGATACAAGCAAGGGCAGGACCGCAGACCAGCCAATACACGGAGCAACATCGGAATGTACAGTGCAAATTAGAGAGCAATGATCCAGCATGTACAGGCAAGCTAATTATACAATACAGTATGGACACATTCTGTTAGCGTATAGCATACAAAACAAAGGAGACTCAGACAAAAGGGACACATAAAATAAAGATACCTTACAGGGATACGATCTCATTTCCTAGCCACACACTTGTCGTAAAGGGAACCCCAGCCCCCAAGAGCTCGCATGTAGAGGAGACAACCCAGCCTCTCCCCCGATACTAGGAGATCAGCAGGTGTAACATAAAATCCCAGCCCACAATGTTGCCATTAACCAATCCCTTCACGGTCCCCAAGTTCAGAATCAGAGTCCTGCACAGCTCTGGTCAGGAGGTACACCTGGAGCGGACTCCAAAAGTCCTTCGGTCTGCACCGGACAGGCATCAAGTCAGCGTAGATATTGTATTGATCCTGACAGTATATGAGGTCAGTCACCCAATCTTGAAAGCGCGGCACTCTGCCACGACCCCAGCAACAAGCAACCCTACGCTTAGCCAGCAGCAAGGCCACATCAACAAATCTACGGTGAGGGGCAGGCACGTCCTTAGAGTAGCCCAGCAACATCACTAAGGGACCAAATGCCACCCCATCCTCCGCCATAATCTGCAGGGCTTCATGAACCTGAGTCCAATATTCCAGCACCCCCGCGCAGCTCCAAGCCAAGTGCAGGAAGTCAGCGCCTTCCGCACGACACCTAGCACACCTGTCATCCTCCGCTAAATGAAACCGTAGTTTCCTCGCCGGGGTATAATAATACCTCTGAACAAACTTGTAATGGATAATTTTAAGGCGACAACTAGAGGAAACATTGGCCGTGAGCCCACAGCAGTACTTCCATTGCTCATCGGTAATAGGGGCTCCCAACTCAGCAACCCATTGCTCGCGCACCCGATTGGCTGGGACCGAACGCTGTCTGCGAATAGCCCCGTATAATTTCGACACCAGGTGTCGCCCATCTGAAACCAAAAGCACGGGGAGGGGGAGGGTAACCCCAGGCTCCGAAGGAAAATCCGGTAGCAGAGCACGCATGCCCTGCCGTAAGCGGATAAAGTAGAACAGCTCCAGAGGGGAGCAAGCAGCCACTCCGAAGAAATGAGCCTGCGTGCGGAAGGCACCTTCATGAAACAAGTCGCCCCACGTGAGGATACCGAGCCGTCGACACATTCGTTGAAACCCCGTTTCCAACAACAGCGACAAATCAGGATGATAAGACAGAGGCAAGGTCGGCGAATAGAGAAAGGAAACGCCCAGCAATTGAGCTACCCGTTTCCAAGCATCCACCGTGCACGTCACCGTCGTGCGAGGCGTTTCCACATCTGACACCTTGCCCAAAACCATCCCCTCCAGAGGGAGCGGGTGGGCAACCCAATGTTCAGCAGCAATTTGGGGCATAAACGGCGTGGGACGCATCCAGTGATAAGCGTAATGCGCCTGAGCGCTAAGATAATAAAGCTCAAAGTCAGGGACGTCGAAACCGCCATCAGCATAGGGCAACGTAAGGGTAGCCCAAGCCACCCGCGGCTGCTTGCCCCCCCAGAACAATCGTATGAGCTCGGAGCGAAGTCTGCGAAAAAAATAAGCACCAGGATGATACGGAAGGTTTTGAAAGAGGTAAAGAAAGTGGGGCAAAACTACCATCTTGATAAGGGACGCCTTACCGGCCATGGAGAGAGGCAAGGACATCCACCTAGTGACGTCATCTGCAAGCTTAGTAATAGCCACTCCATAATTAAGCCGAACCGATTCTTCTCTATCCAAGGACACGACAATGCCGAGATATCGCAACTCCGAATCACACCATTCCAGAGGATAGTCAAGGGGAAACCGAGCTACAGCAGCAGTGAGGGGGAAAAGCTGAGACTTCCGCCAGTTGATATGGACACCGGAGACACCTCCAAAAGCGACCAGCTCCCGTAAGAGCGAATTAAGGTTGTTCTCAGGGTCTTTAACATAGAGTGTTACATCGTCGGCGTATAAAGAAATACCGACCTGCAGCTGAAGACAATTAAAGGCGCTCTGCTGGTGAAATTGACGAATCCTGCAGGCCAGCGGCTCAATGGCTATCGCAAACAAGAGGGGCGAGAGGGGGCATCCCTGTCGGGTCCCTCTCGTAAGAGGGAACGAGGGGGACAACACCCCATTCACCACTACCCTCGCCATCGGATCAGTATATAAGAGCTTAACCCATGAGATGAAGATCCTGGGGAAGCCCATCCGACAGAGAACATCAATAAGATAGCCCCACTCAACAGAGTCAAACGCCTTAGTGGCATCAAGAAAGATAGCGGCAACCGGGACAGTAGGAGCAATGGTCGACACAAGCGAAAACAAGGTGCGAAGATTGTGGGAGGTAGCACGGCCGGGCACAAATCCCGACTGATCGGGCAAGACAATAACGGGCATGAACACGGCTAGTCTGACTGCCAAGACCTTCGCGAGAATTTTAACATCACAATTGAGCAATGAGAGGGGCCTATAGGAGCCCACATCCAGCGGATCCTTACCCGGCTTGAGCAGCGACGTAATGGCGACCTCACGCATGGAGCCCGGCAGACGCCCCCCCTCCAGGGACTCCTCAAAAACCTCACGGAGAACAGGGGCCATGGTGTCCACGTAACACTTGTAAAATTCAGCAGGAAGGCCATCCAGACCGGCGGCCTTCCCATTAGACAGAGACATGATGGCATTCCTGACCTCCTCCACCTCCAGGGGCCTGCCTAAGAACTCTTGATGGCCATCCGATAACCAACAAAGTGCCAGCTCGTCAAGAAATCCACCATACCGAGTCTCACCCGTCTGCTGTGTCGTGTAAAGGTGCGCATAATGGTCAATAAAAGTACGCTGAATCTCCGAAGTGTCCCGACAGCGAGTGCCATCCGGTGACACCAATTCCAACACGTTCGACCCATGCCTTGGATGTCTAGTAAGGGCAGCGAGGACCTTACCGGGCCTCTCCCCTTCACAGTATCGCCTCGCCGTCCAGTATTTCCCCCTATGCTTAGCCTCTCTAGCAGCCTCCTCCTCGTACTCGGAGAGTTTAGTACGGAACTGCACCAGAAGATCGGGATCAGAGTCAACCTGCATCCTGCGTTCTAAATCCCGCAAGTCAGCTTCCAAGTTCTCGAGGGTCCGAACAATCAGTCGAAGTACTCCACAGCTTTTAGAAATAGTGACACCCCGGATCGTAACCTTGAACGCCTCCCATATAACCTCGACGCTGTCCACAGAGCCCTTGTTTCTAGGGAAGAACGCCTCTACCTCCACACCAAGCTCCTCCTTGAACACCGGATCAAGCAAAGCAGTTGGAAATAGACGCCAAGGTGGGCGCGGCCTATGCAGCCCGGGGACGGATAGAACAACCTTCACCGGACAGTGATCAGAGTACGTCCGAGCCAGATGTGTAGCCTCCCGTAGGCCAGCTACCAACCCTCTAGAGAGAAACACATAGTCCAGTCTCGCCCATGAACGAGCATGTGTGGTATAATGAGTGCCCTCCTTGGTGGCAGGGTGGGTGTACCTCCAGCTATCGACCAACCCAGCCTCCTCCACAATTCCACGCAACACTTCTCTAGCCTGTACATTATACTGAGGACTCCCCTCCGATCTGTCCGACTGGGCATGAAATGCAAAATTGAAATCCCCCCCCCCACACAATGTAAGTGGCATCCACAGCAAGAACATGACCCCACAAAGTGACAAAAAAGATTGGCGTATCGACATTAGGAGCATAGCAATTAACAAACAGTACAGTGTTCTGCCCAAGCCGCCCCCACAGTAGCACATAGCGCCCCTCAGGGTCCCCCACAAATCCCAGTTCCTGAAATGCGAGCAAACTTTTAACAAGGATGACAACCCCTCGAGCATAAGAAGAATAGGAAGCAAACCTCCTGGCCGCAGCCCACCGCCTGCCAAAGTTGGGGGAAGGAGCGGGACGCAGATGCGTCTCCTGGAGGAGAGCAACATGAATAGCTTGCCTGTCCAGATACTGGATCACACTGCGACATTTCCTGGCATCATTAAGTCCCCGTACATTCCAGGACAGAATCGATATCTGATCTATTACAGCAGTCGACATTACCCAGTGTCAGGGCCCCACGGGACCCAATAAGCAAATACAGGACATCCAACTACCAGCAACAGCCAGCGACAGGTCCACACCCTAGGGCGCGGACACCCCCCACATACACTCCACACATTCCCCAGCCATCTCCGAACCGATCAACCAAAACCTCAACAACCCCCCCCCCAGCCAAACCATCCATGCAACAAGCACTCAGAACATACTGCGCGCCGCACGCTGCCAATCCAGCTTTCGCGACCCACAACTCGCATACGCGCTTCTCTTGCAAAGCGCTCTCCGTCACGTGGCAGCCTAAGATGGCGGCCGGTGCACTCAGGCCCACAGCGGACGGGAGCACAGGCCCCAGGATCAGTTCCGCCAGATAAAGAAGTGGACCAGCCTAAACAGCGGGCACGATACCACACCTGTGCACACAGACAACAGCAGCACCTCTCATACCGACCCACGAGTCCCGGGCAAGCAAACATGGACAGCTTCATTCCCGCCCCACCCACCCACCTGATACCACCCCAACTATCAGGCCATACGCACCCCCGCCCCCCCCGTTTCCCAACACACATCCAGTCAAACAACAAAGGACTAGAATCCAAACCAAAGGTACACATGGGGCACACCCTCCGGGGAACCTTCCAGAGGTGCACGATACCACTCCCTCACGCCACGCCAGTGTCCGAGCCAACGAGTGTCAAACGGCCCCAGGCGCAGCGCGGGGGGGTGGGTGCCCAGAGCGCGACACCAGATAGCACCAACCTGCAGTGCCATCCCGACCCCAAGAAACAAAAAACGCACTCACTCATCTCAATAAGGACATGACCCCAGCCCCAACAAAAGTAAAAGCGGGCAATAGGTAGGCCGCAAATGCGGAGAAAGAAGGCAGTAGAAGTCAATATAAAAGGTAACCATCCAGAATACTCCAAAAACAACAAAAGGAGAGACAAAGACCAAAGTCACCACAATCAGGCGACCTCCTCCTCAGCCGCCGAATGCTCATCCTCAGGATCTCGATCGCCTCCACGATCCGCAGCTGCTTGCTCACGCTGGAGGCGCTTCGCAAAGTCCTCAGCATGCTGTGGGTTGGTGAAAAAATGTTGTTTAGCCTGGTGCGTCACCCTAAGTTTGGCAGGATACAGCAAGGCGTAGTCCACTTGTAGATCCCGAAGTTTCTTTTTCACCCCCAGGAACTTACGACGCTGGTCCTGTACCATCGGCGTGAAGTCGGGGTACATGGTGAAAGACACCCCTTCGAAGGAAAGGGCCCTATTAGTGCGGGCAGCCTGGAGGGTGGCGTCGCGGTCACAATAGTTCAAAAGGCGCGCAATGATGGGGCGCGGTGCAGCCCCAGAGGCCGGCCGAGGTCCCAGTGTCCGATGCGCTCTCTCAACGATGAACTGGGATGAGAACGCTGCCGCCCCAATGGCGCCCACCAGTAGCCTCTCCACATAAGTCTCCATTTTGCCCACATTTGTGGACTCCGGCACACCTACGATGCGGACGTTGTTGCGCCTACTCCTCGCCTCCAACTCCTCATTCTTAGCGGCAATGACGCGCAAGATATTGTCCATTCTCGCCAGTTGAGTGGTATGGGTGGCCGCCGTGTCGTCGTGGTCCGAAATGCGCTGTTTCGCCGCAGTCAATCGCTCCTCATGCACGTCCAGCTTCTGGACGACCGCATCCATGCGCGACAATATTTTGTCCACCTTGTCCACTATCGTGGCAAACCCCTGCCTCATATCCTGCATCATTTGGGTAAAGTCCGGTGGTGGTGGTTGCGGGACACTATCAGCGGCATTCGGGGGGGGGGACCGCGAAGTCCCGGCTTCCTGGAGCAAACGCGTCCCCCGCCTAGCCCCTCCAGAGTCAAAGGACAATTTGGATTATTTAGTGTCCGGCTTCCCCATAATGGTGCGCTAGCGATGCAATGGGGGACCAAAGCAAATAGGAGTCAGGATATAGTTCGGACAAAGGGTACGGCCAAAAAAGCCCGAATCGTGGGGGCACGAGCAGGCCAGCGCGCCCCGCCACTCCCAACGACGAGAAAATGGCCGTCTCCGCTTCCAGATCAAAGGGGCGAGCCCCCAGAAGGCAAGAAGAGGATCGGTTGCGGCTCCGTGAGCAATGGTATCCGGGCAGGCAGATGTAGGATCCAAGGGAGCAGTCCGACAGCAAGGGAAAACCAAACGGTCTGCCCGGCTAGCGAGCAGGCCCGGTGGAGAGGGGCGGAGCAAGGCCTACACCCCACGTGCAGAGCCTCGGACTGGCATGAACGATGATACCGGGCCAAGGGGCATCAGACCTCCAGAGCGCAAGTCGGGGAAACTTGGGATCCTCGTAGCTTCGGCCAGCAACCTCCGAATGGCCCAGGAGTTGGACCGTGGGTGGTCAGTCGATATCCCAGTAGATCTGTGGGGTCAGATCAGGGCGCAGCGATGGTAATCAGGATCCCTAGGCGGATAATAGCTCCAGGCAGCGGGAGCCTCACGACAGTGCGGCCATTCCGCAGTGCGCCCTCTAGCGCCCCCCAAAAGCATATATTTTCTTGTCATCAAAACACAGTTAAAAAACTACACAGTTTGTACAAAATAAAATTACAAAGCTAGTTATACAAGTGGTAAACAGAAATTAAGGAATGAATAATTCCTATTGTCATGAGGTAAATACAATAGTCACAAATGTAATCACACTCTGACATCCAGTTGGCTTTTGCAGTCAGAGTTGTTATCCCATGGACTTAAAGTACTTAAAGTGCATTGACGCATTTCGGTGGGCACATATTTTTAAGAGCCAACACCTTCTTTATTATATAATAATTGAATCCCACAGAAATAAAATCTGAAATGCAAGAAAAAGTCTCTTAGAAAGACATAGCTACAACATTTCACATTTGTATTTATTTGTATTTATAACTTTATTCGGTTAATCAGCAATAACCATAAAAGTACACAACATAAAAATCATTACAGAAGAATCTCTTGCATAATATATCATGAAAAAACAGTTTTGTTCGTAGCAAGCTATTAAAGTTCGTCCATACAAATAGAATTTCTTAGTTTAAAAACTTTTTAAAAAAATTCAGAAATAGTTACAACAGTGAAAACTGTGTCCAGTCTCTGCAATTCTAAAAATGCTGGGCGACATCGATTTAAATTCATTTCCTTTAGAATCGGGACAATCAAATTTCTACGTGGCAATGTATAAAATGTACAAAAAAATAAAATATGAATATCCGATTGGGTCGAAGAGTCATCTTATGGGCACACAACTAAGTCACAAGACCAACTGTTCATGACAGGGAAACTCAAAAGTCTAAAAAGTATGTTTAGCCTAAAGCCTGTCAGGACAAATCTTTCATAATTAGACTTTTACAAAGTTAAACATGGCTGTGGTTTGTCCTGAGTTAATATCAGTTGATGTAAAAATACAGTATTTTTCTTTACTTCTACCTTAGCTTTTTTCTCTTCAAGGAACTCCGTGCATTGTTTTTTCAATATCTTTCTCTGGACATTAATCATTGAGAGAGGATCATCAAAATAATTTTGGCAATCAATTTCAACAAGAAAACATTTCACATAGTCAAGCCACTTGATCCTATTCACGTGTTCTAATTTTAAGGCGTCCGTCAGAATTGCACGGTTTAATACACACTTGTTGGTTGTCCAGACCCTATGCCAGAGTAATATGGGCTGGATTTTGATTGTGTCTCCAATATGTGGCTGGCCTAGTTCCTTGTGGCAGATATAAGTCGAGACACTCTCAGGTACGGCTAAGATGTGTCTCAAAAACATATTTTCCACTAATTGGATAGAGTTTATATTGGCATATCCCCAGAGTCCTGAGCCATAGAGAGCAACTGATATACAGGTCGCATTAAAAATTGTTAAAATTTCCCTGATTGGTTTTTTACCCATTTTTTAAATAAAGTTTTTTAAGGCCATTGTTGATTTTGAGAACAGAAGACTTCTTGCTTTAACATCACTTGCCCGACGTGCCAGACTCGTGGAACAGAATTCCTAAATAAGGGAAAGTTGTGGTGGAATCCAGGGGACTATTATTTATATACATCGTTTTTCTCCGGCTAATACTCCTTGTGCCACAGTTCATGGAGAACGTTTTTGTGCAATTTATTGTTATATCCAGGTTTGACCTGAAATTAATAAAAGTTGTTATCAAACCCTGTAGGGCAATAGGTGTTCGTGCCATTATGACCGCATCATCTGCATAGAAGAGTGCAGGGATTGCTCTTTTACCTATCATGGACATGTCCCTGCACTCCTGCAGCAGAATTCTCTTGAGGACATTAATGTATACTAAAAATGAAAAGAGGGCCAGGACACACCCCTGGCGTACTCCACGACCCATCCCAAATGATCTAGTACATTCTCCATCCTTCCCGTAATGGACAACTGCTGTGGCACCAGAATATAGTTCTCTTAAAAAGCAAATTATATTTTCATCTACCCCTAGTTTTTCCTAAATTTCCCAAAGTTTACTATGGGAGACGCAATCGAATGCTGATGTTAAGTCAACAAATGTAAAGTATATGCGTTCTCCCTTTGCCCTAGTGTATTTTTGATGCAAAATAAATAGATTTAGGCCCTGTTCTGTTGTTCCAACTCCCTTCTGGAAGCCGCATTGCAGGTCACTGATTATCCCATTTTCATCTGCCCAGCTTTGGAGTCTCCCTAAAATCACTCTCCCAAGAATCTTTATGGATGCGTCAAGAAGGGAAATGGGTTGATAGCATGCACAATTTTGCCTATTTCCCTTCTTAAATATTGGCACGATTACTGAGGTAAACCAAGAGGCGTTCAGACCCCTCACAAAGGCAGCATTAAAAAGTTGTACTAGCATAGGGCCCCATAATTCAGTATTATCTTTAAATAAATCCGCTGGGATGCCATCGGGGCCTGCCGCTTTTCCACCCTTAGTTGCTCCAAGGCTCACCATGACTTCTTTCAAGGTTACAACCAGATTTATATCCTTAACCTTTTCTTCTCCAGATATATCAGATGTCAAATGATATGTCACTTGTACAGGACTATACAGCTTTGAGAAGTGGGAGACCCATTCATCCTCAGTAATTGCAATTTCTATGCGTGCCTTTTTAACATCATAAAGAAAGGGGGCATTTACCTCTTTCCAGAAAGCGGATGAATCTCTGGAAAGCGAAGCCTCACAGAGGGATTCCCAAGCATCCCTTTTTAATGCAAGTTTCCGATTTTTTAGTACCTCATTATAGGTTTTTCTAAGCTCTCTAACCAATAAGACGTCACAAGGATTCTCGTGGAGGGCATTTTTAAGATTAAAAAGTGCTTTTGTGCATGCTGAATCAAGCCGTCTTCTATTTGTTTTCCCCCGGTTCTTTGACTCAACCCACAGAGTGTCCTTGATAGAGGAATCAATGTAGTTAAAATGTTTAATTATGGACAGACTATCTGCTTGCTCATCCAAACAAATCAAAAAGCTTTCAGTACATTTAGTTACCAAGTTTTTCAAAAAAAATTCTGGGACCAGTTTACTCCTTTTAAGTGAATAACCATTTTGCCTTCCGAGTATCACATCTGGGACTAGCTGTCTAACCGAACGTTCCCTATTTAAATCACGAAAGGGGTTTTCAATCTCCAAAGTTAGCGGTCGGTGATCACTTAATACCACATCAAGGGTCTTAGATTTTTTGATCTGACAACCATACCTGGTGGGGCATAGTATAAAATCAATTGTAGTGGCCGCTCCCCTGCCAATAAAGGTAGGGACAAAGGGGGATCCTATCTGGCCAATTTCATTTACATACCCCAAATCACAAGAAAACAGAATTTCGTTTAACAGATCCACACATGTGGTATGCTCAAAATGAGTGAGGCTAATGTCCTGGTCCAACATAAGACCACAAATGCCTTGTCGGCCCCGTTTACAGAGAGCACAGTTAAAATCCCCCCTCCCCCAAATGACCATGGCATCTTTTAAGTTTGTGTCCATTTCGTGCTTTAAATCATCACCCAACATTTTTATGGTCTGAACAATATCAGTCGTTACAATGTTGTTATAAAAGTTTATGATGCTTACACTGGCGGCCTTGTTGATACCTATCTTCACCAGCTGATAATAACTATTATAGGATAGCAATTTTACTTTCTCATATTTAAGCTGGTTAGAAATGTACATACACAAACCACCCTTAGCCCTACCATGTGGACCCTGTACTGCTGATGTAAAGAAGGTTTTATATCCAGGAATATGCATAGGCTCTATTAACGATGTTTCCTGTAGGCCCATGATTTCATACCCATTTACAATACTTCCCCATGTAGTATTATTTAATTTGGATTTTAATCCTGCCACATTCCAGAAAATGAGGCGACATGTTTCCTTTATTTCAGTATTGGTGGTAGTGTTCCGGGGCGAGATGCTCGATACTGAGATTTCTAACCTCACCATAGCGCCCGTTTCATATGGTCCACTAAATGTTGTACAATCTCCTACCTTAGCTGTTTTAATTTCGGAGATGTACTTTGTCAGTTCACACTCTTGATGGATGACTCTTTCTGGTGGGGCAGAATCTACACAATTTAAAACATCCATCCCGGCACAGGGCAAAAATACTTATAGGTTCGCCTTGTCTATCACACTGCCTGTCGAGATAGATTTTACAATGGAGCTGGGGGTATCACTAGTAAGTCAATCGACAGCTTCTAAGCTTGAGAGTAGGTCAAACCGGTTTGATGTAGGAATGTTACAACCATTTAATGCAGGAACTAAGGTACTCCCAACATGAGTGTTTCCAATTTGACATCTTTCAAAGGTCCAGGGTGGTGATCTGGGATCAAAATCACCTAGTTCCCACGTGACTATTCCTCTATCCTCTATCACCGATCTGGGAGTGCCAGCTCTGGAGATAGGGAATCACCCGTTTGCCCCTAAAGTTTACTATAACCAGGTCTCCCTCTATATCCTTGGTCATATGTCCCAACCACCCAACCCTTCTGACGTTTAACATTTTCCCATCGATGTTAAGTGGAAGTGGTCTATTTTTACTTTGCCAAAAGGCTACTTTGTTTTTTAGTTCATAATACCCTTCAGTTTGCCCAATAGGAAGCTCAGGCACTCCTGACAGGACACTTACAAAGGGAGCCGCCTCTGGTGGTAAATCGATACGGGTATCCCACGAACCAGCCACATCTCCGGACATCTGAGAGACCTTCACTGGCTCCCCGTTAACAAAAGAATCACCTTCCGCCTCCTCACCCACGCACACAAAGCCCTACACGACCAAGGCCCGAGCTACCTCAACAGCCGAGTCAACTTCTACGCTCCCAAACGCCACCTCCGATCAGCCAACCACGCCCTCGCCGCCGTCCCCCGCATCCGAAGAGCGACTACAGGAGGAAGGTCCTTCTCCTACCTGGCCGCCAAGACCTGGAACTCCCTCCCGTCCGACCTGCGCCTGACCCAAGACCACCTCTCCTTCAGGAAGAAGCTGAAGACCTGGCTGTTCGAGCAGTAGCGGCACCCCCCCCCCCCCCCCCAAGCGCCTTGAGACCCTACGGGTATGTAGCGCGCTTTACAAGTGTCACTGATTGATTGATTGATTGATAGTAGTTCTCTTTAATCTACCCTGGTCGGCGCCATGTCTATCTGAGGTTCTCTGTTTATTGGTCTGCCCTTCTGAGGCGCACGGTGTGGGCTGCGTTCTAAGCTCCGCGCCTACCGCCGGGCCCTTATCCCTGGTGGTACCTAAAAGGTTTTTGGGTGTAGGGCGCTTCTCTATATCTTTTTGCCCATATTGAATGTTAGCCTTATCTATAGTAGCTTGTTGGGCCACCCTAGGGACATTTCCGGTCTCCACACCTTGCCGATGAACGTCCAGGTGCTTCTGATTATCCACTCCTTTTACAAAATTATCCAGGGTACTGGAATTTTCTTTAACTAGCTTCTCTATCTGGTCCAATTTAGAATTTATCATCTTAGTGCTCTCCAACAAGGGTAACATCAGAGATTTGACTAGTGTTTCTATTTTACCCAGCAACCCAGCATCGTCTATACCACAATTAGGGAAATGTAAGGTGGGCTCCAAAGTAGCCCTATGCAAGCTATGGGGTTGCACAGTGACGTCAAGAACAGGGATGTTGCTATTTTTTTGGAATTTTAGTCAAGCCACCCTCCTGAGGGCCACCCCCTCTTTTCCGTTCATTTTGTATAGTTTTTACTGGTGGTCCCTGATTCTTAACAGTTAAGGGCGGACTATGTGGCAAGGGGGATTTTAAAACCATAATATTGGGAGTACTAGAAGCTGTGCTAGTTGAAGATATATTTAAGGTAGGGGACCCTTCTATATTATCGGTGTCTTCCAAGATAAGGCTAGTACTAGGGCCCAGAGTAGTTGAAGAATCTAATTGTCTTAATGGTTTGGGAAGGACAACTGAACCAATTTGACCTAAGGACGAGCGCTTTCCCGTTATGAGATCTAGGGACAAGCGTTGTTCGGTAAGGGCTATTTCTTTGTCTAAAATTACAGTTGCCCTTTTGAAAAATTGATCCAAGGTTCCCGTGACCACCCCCGTAAATGTAAGAGTTACATTTCTGTCCTTTCCAGACCGTAGCGACATAGCAGCTGCTTCTTAAATGTATGAACACAAAAGCCGGGTCACATCAATAAATGGGAAACTAACGAACTAATTCACCATACCGCAATCTTAAGGGGGGTGGCCCAGCCCGGCCTTGAACGACCTTGAACGGCCTTAGACGGCCCACCCTTTGCCCGGGCTTCGCCCGGCGCCAACCCGCGCGCGTCCCGCGTGCGCGGGGGGGGTCGTTCCTTAATATGAGGAGGATGGGAAGAAAACACAGGTGCGGCAGATCCCTTGGCCGCAGGGGAGACTGGTCCTCGCAGTCCCACAAACAACACTTGCCCCAAATCGGTGTCTGACCCAGCTGCCAGTGAAGGTATGTCCCAGAAAGTGGAGCAGCAAAGGATTACACTCCGGCACTTTGTCCCAACTGCGAGCGGCTCCCGCGAAGCGGGGGCCGCAAGACATTTTGTGAGCACCCGGTGGGAGGAGGCGGGAAGAGAACACAGGTGCGGCAGATCACTTGGCTGCAGGGGAGACTGGTCCTCGCAGTCCCGCACACAACACTTGCCCCAAATCAACGTCTGACCCAGCTGCCAGTGAAGGTATGTCCTAGAAAGTGGAGCAGCAAAGGATTACACTCTGGCACTTTGTCCCGACTGCGAGCGGCACATTTCACATTGAATATAACCATCAAGTACATTTAAAAGAAATAATCCTAGATGCTCCACACTATACACTATACATCTCATTCTTACATACACAAGTAATATGGGTCACGCCAACACGGAGAAAACATCAAGTTAAATAGCCTTCCAGACACATTGTTTTATAGGGGAAACAGTGCAATTTCATATTTGGCATATTTATAATTTGCATGTTCATTGTACTAGTGCATAATTTAGCGTCACTAGCGTGGCTCTGTTCAATTTAATATTGTACACAGAGATCCTAATCTACCATATAATGATCATATTTAGTACTGCATAATAGAAGTGAGTACTTTTTAGCTATTATTAACAAAAAAGGTAAACATATGGTTACCTTATTACGGGATCACACAGTATCTCACACTCTCCGGACTGTAAATTCAATGCCACTTGAATGGCTATCTAAATATTGGGGGAAACGTCATTCAGATACTGTAATTCTCTAGACCCATAACGGTCTATATACCAAGTAATACCACATTACTGGCACACACCTTTGTTCCGACGGAATCTGCATTCAGTTGTGTCCACAGTAATCAGCCTTTCAGCGCATGGAAGACACTGTTGTATGATCTGAAAAAGCAGATCAGACCATGTAAACACAGTTTGGAAAGGTAGCTGTGTCATTAAATTGCGATACCACGGAGCATATTACATGGCTCCTACTCATAAACGAAGCCTAAATAACATATGCATGATTTCAGAGTTTAAGAATTAAAATTTAAAATTACTGAACCGGACATGATAGATACAGCAGGCTCCAGCGTATCCCCTATTTCCTGCTTTCAATATATGAAGTACAATAGTGCTCGCATGGGGGAATGGCTATAATCATACGTTGTCCCATTCATGTGGACATTCATAGACCTCTATGCTTATATCACAGCAGATATACCGGTCAGCTAAAAATAAGAAGTTGTCTATTGCAATTCATATAGCAGAGGTGTATATACTTCGTACCTTAAAAACGGTCAATTAATATTTAACCGTACATCCAATTTAGAGCGGTGTGTCAGGTTACATCGTAATCCCAATCAGCATTCAAACTCAACCGCCAGCGGTCTACATGGAGAAAACAAACAAAAAGAGTACACCATGTTATCCTATTCCCTCTTCAAAGTTAGCCCTATCTAGAGCATATAATTAAGCTAACGGATTGGCGTCTTCATACCTGATATATGTCAGAAACGCGGTAAATCAGAGCGTGCGCATCGGATGGTCTGTCAAACATTCGTCGTTTCCGACCAGGTACAAATACTGTTGCATACGTGAATTTGCATCCGTGACAGCACATCCGGCGTCGCGCACGCATTCTAACTTCCGGTGTCAAGCAATAACTACCGGTTAGGAACAGCCTTCCCCTGGCCCAACAACTAGAGCGCTCAAACATTGTTTGAGACATTGAGTCTCTCTACAGAACTCCCTTCCCTCAATGAGAGAAATCATATGTGCAGAACCCCTCACATAGGACTTCATATTACACACAAGAGGTCTAAGAAAGTGATCTACATATTTGCTAATCGGCTCAAGAAGTGAGTCAATGCTGCTGACAATCGGTCTCATAGGTGGGTCAGCATACTGCTTATGCACTTTAGGCAAGCCATAAATCACTGGAATTCTAGGTTCTACATTGTTTAAAAATTTACATTCTTCCTCACATATCCAGCCCTGTTCTTTGGCCTCTGAAAGGAGAGCAATACAGTCCTTAGATATTTTAGCAATACTACTCGCCTTTGTCCGTATATAGTGTTCTTTCACATTCAATAATTTATACATTCTATTTTCATAGTCAATGGTATTAAACACTACAACTCCACCCCCTTTGTCCACCGATTTAATGGTATATATTGGGCCTGTTGGAGTTATCCAAGATCCTATGGATGCCACTTTCCACGGCCATTTCAAAGGCCTCAATATTTTTACCTACCATCCCTAATGTGGGTGTGAAAACAGATTTGGGTTTTAATCCTGACAAATTGGTGCGTTCTCTTGTTTACCTATCTTCAAAGAAACTTTTTAATCTAACCTTCCTGAAGAAGGAACGCATGTCCTTTTCAAGTTGGAAGGAATCTATACCGGTACACAAAGGGGGTGGAGTTGCAGTGTTTAATACCATTGACTATGAAAATAGAATGTATAAATTATTGAATGTGAAAGAACACTATATACGGACAAAGGCGAGTAGTATTGATAAAATATATCTAAGGACTGTATTGCTCTCCTTTCAGAGGCCAAAGAAAGGGGCTGGATATGTGATGAAGAATTTACATTTTTTAAACAATGTAGAACCTAGAATTCCGGTGATTTATGGCTTGCCTAAAGTGCATAAGCAGTATGCTGACCCACCTATGAGGCCGATTGTCAGCAGCATTGACTCACTTCTTGAGCCAATTAGCAAAAATGTAGATCACTTTCTTAGACCTCTTGTGTGTAATATGAAGTCCTATGTAAGGGACTCTGCACATATAATTTCTCTCATTGAGGGAAGGGAGTTCTATAGAGAGACTCAATGTCTGGTTACCCTTGACATTGAGTCTCTCTATACGAACATCCCTCAGGAGGATACTGTTTGTGTAATTAGGGATATTCTGGAAACCCAGGACCTCGGAGGGGCCAATAAAGATTTAATCGTCAGATGTGTAAGACTCATCCTGATGAATAATGTTTTTTCTTTTTAAAGATTAGTTTTTTAAGCAATTGAAGGGGACCAGAATGGGGGCCACTTGTGCCCCCAGTCTCGCATGCCTCTATGTAGGCCAGTTTGAGGGGAAATATGTCTATAATGAAATAGCCCCTTTTTTTTAAATGTAGCAGGCTGTACCGCTACATTGACAATATTTTTTCCATTTGGGAAGGTTCTGTTGAACATCTTAATGATTTTTTGTTACGGCTGAATCTGGGTGATCCCAATTTGAAATTGACGTCTTATCACAGACAGCACCTCGAGAGTGGACTTTCTAGACATCTCAATTAAAGAAATGAGTGGGATTTTGGAATTGGAATTATTCACTAAACCCATGGCTAAAAACACACTTCTCCACTTCTCGAGTTTCCACCCTAAGTCGCAAAAAGAAAGTATACCATTTAGTCAATTTTTGCGGCTTAGGAGGAATTGTTCGGAACTCGAGGATTTTTACAAACATTCGGAGGTTTTAAAGAAAAAATTCAGAGACAGGGGCTATCCTAAAAAACTTCTGTCACACTGAAGAGAGCAAGTTTCTATGACCGGGAAGCTTTAGTTAATAAAACTGTGAAAGAAAAGGAGCCTTTAAATAAAGTTGTGTTTGTGAGCAAGTTCTCAACCCTTAGCAATCAAATAAAAAATGTGGTTAGTAAAAACTGGCATATTTTAAACCATGATGAAAATGTTATTCTAGAGAAAACACTTTTCGCGTTCAAGAAGAATAAAAACCTGCGTGATCTCCTAGTACACACCTATAGAGAGGAAAATCAATCTATCCAGAAGACTTTGGAAAATACCATAGCAACAGGAAACTTCAAATGCAGCTCCTGTAACATCTGTTCACAATGCCTGCAGACCACCGAAATACTTCACAATGGTCTAACACTAAAATCTAACACTATGAATAACTGCAAAAGTAAGAATGTTGTATATTTCCTAAGATTTCCATGTGATCTTGGATATGTTGGGGAGACATGAAGGGAGGTTTGCGTTAGAATCCAGGAACATAGGTCCGCCATTAGGACCAAAAAGATCACTGCAACGCTGGTGGCACATTTTCTTGAGGCTGGCCACGGTTAAAGTGATTTTGAGTGGTTTATCCTTGAGAAAATAAAAATTGGAAAGAGAGGAGGAAATATGCAATTGTAAAGGAAAATGCATGAACAATGCTATATCTCCTACCTTAATACCGTTAGAATTGGTCTTAACTCCAAAGAAGAAGGGGAACGTCTGCTAAGACCTGTTTGAGGCTGCTTTTGAGGTTTCCGAAATTGCATACTTTTCATATTTAGGATCTATGCAGAATGTTTCTAAATGTCTTCCAATATTTAAGTTGATGAGAGAAACATTAAATGTAGGTTTCTAATAAATTTTAGATGCTGTGAACCGTATGTTCCACTCTGACTCTGTGGCTATCATCATTAGTATCAGGATATGCCTTTGTTACATGAATAGGAGAGCTACGTGTATACAATCATTATGGGTGTTGGTATAAATATGTTATTATAGACATGACACACGAATATTGAAATGTAACATCGAGATCAGTATATTGTTGAAGCTCATATCGAAGCTCATACTGATGATTTCAAAATGCTTATAATGTGTAACAATTGCATCTGTGGCATATGGAAAAATATTAATGTTTATTGCTAGAGCGTAATAACTATATATACATGTAAATCTCAAGAGACATACTATTGGATAGACCTTCGTTGATTTTGTTTTGAATCAAACAATGTCATATCGAAGCTCACACTGACGATTTTAAAATGCTTATAATGTGTAACAAATGCATTTTTGGCATATGAGAAAATATTATGTTTTTTGCTAGAGCGAAATTACTATATACACATTTAAATCTGGAGAGAGATACTATTGGATCATAGTTGATTATGTTTTGAATCAAACAGTGTTTGAGCGCTCTAGTTGTTGGGCCAGGGGGAGGCTGGTCCTAACTGGTAGTTATTCTTTGACACCGGAATTTAGAATGCGTGCGCGATGCCGGATGTGCTGTCCCGGATGCAAATTCACATATGCAACAGTATTTATACCCGGTTGCAAACGACGAACGTTTGACAGACCATCTGAGGCGCACGCTCTGATTTACCGCATTTCTGACATATAGCAGGTATGAGGACACCAATCTGTTAGCTTAATTATATGCTCTAGATAGGGCTAACTTTGAAGACGGAATAGGATAACATGGCGTACTCTTTTTGTTCCTTTTCTCCATGTAGACACTGGCGGTTGAGTTTGAATGCTGATTGGGATTACGACGTAACCCGACACACCGTGTAATACTTGAATACACTGTCCGCTCTAAATTGTATGTACGGTTAAATATTCATTGACCGTTTTTAAGGTACGAAGTATATACACCTGTGCTATATGAATTGCAATAGGCAACCCCTTATTTTTAGCTGACGGGTATATCTGCTGTGATATAAGCATAGACGTCTATGAATGTCCATATGAATGGGACGTGTGATTATAGCCATTCCCCCATGCGAGCACTATTGTACTTCATATATTGAAAGCAGGAAATAGGGGATACGCTGGAGCCTGCTGTATCTATCATGTCCGGTTCAGTAATTTTTAATTTTAATTCTTAAACTCTGAAATCATGCATATGTTACTTAGGCGTCGTTTATGAGTAGGAGCCATGTAATATGCTCCGTGGTATCGAAATTTAATGACACAGCTACCTTTCCTAACTGTGTTTACATGGTCTGATCAGCTTTTTTATATCATACAACAGTGTCTTTCATGAGCTGAAAGGCTGATTACTGTGGATACAACTGAATGCAGATTATGTCGGAACAAAGGTGTGTGCCAGTAATGTGGTATTACTTGGTATATAGACCGTTATGGGCCTAGAGAATTACAGTATCTGAATGACGTTTTATCCAATATTTAGATAGCCATTAAAGTGGCATTGAATTTACAGTCCGGAGAGTGTGAGATCCTGTGTGATCCCGTAATAAGGTAACCATATCTTTACCTTTGTTGTTAATAATAGCTAAAAAGTACTCACTTCTGTTATGCAGTACTAAATATGATCATTATATGGTTGATTAGGATCTCTGTGTACAATATCAAATTGAACAGAGTCACGCTAGTGACACTAAATTATGCACTAGTACAATGAACATGCAAATTATAAATATGCCAAATATGAAATTGCACTGTTTCCCCTATAAAACAATGTGTCTGGAAGGCTATTTAACTTGATGTTTTCTCCATGTTGGCGTGAACCATATTACTTGTGTATGTAAGAATGAGATGTAAAGTGTATAGTGTGGAGCATCTAAAATTATTTCTTTTAAATGTACTTGATGGTTATATTCAATGTGAAATGTTGTAGCTATGTCTTTCTAAAATATGTTTTCTTGCATTTCAGATTTTATTTCTGTGGGATTCAATTATTATATCCTGAAGAAGGTGTTGGCTCTTAAAAATATGTGCCCTCCGAAATGCGTCAATGCACTTTTTTCAGTTTAAGTACTTTAAGTCCATGGGATAACAACTCTGACTGCAAAAGCCAATGTCAGACATTGATAACATTTGTGACTTTTGTATTTACCTCATGACAATAGGCTTTATTCATTCCTTAATTTCTTTTTCCCACTTGTATAACTAGCTTTGTAATTTTATTTTGTACAAACTCTGTAGTTTTTAACTGTGTTTTTATGACAAGAAAAGATATGCTTTATAACAATTCAATTGAATAAACTGTTTAATTTTAATTTAGTTTTTCTCTTTGCTCCTGTTTGAATGAGTTGTTGTGTTTAAAATTCCATATGATACAGAGTTTCACCCAGAAGGGAACTTCTCTCTGACAGACGCCATGGTTTACACAGGCTGGTATCACAATTCTCTTATCACTATCACTTACAATCTGATATGGCTGCTAATGTCGAATCTACACTCGAACTGACACCCATCAGTGGAGTTACACTTTCCTTGATGCCATACTTGCACCCCTACTCATGAACTAATGATGTAAACCATAATGCTCATAACAACATGGTACTCCGATCTCGTTGTTGTCTAATATGATATCCATGAAGCCAACCAAGACTGAAGACCTCTCTTGCCTTTCTGTTGTATCAAATTGGAGACCTCTCAGTAATATTGGCTTTATTAAGGAGTACCGTGGGTTCTGTGGGATTCAATTATTATATCCTGAAGAAGGTGTTGGCTCTTAAAAATATGTGCCCACCGAAACGCGTTGATGCACTTTTTTGAGTTTAAGTACTTTAAGTCCATGGGATAACAACTCTGACTGCAAAAGCCAACTGGATGTCAGAGTGTGATTACATTTGTGACTATTGTATTTACCTCATGAAAATAGGATTTATTCATTCCTTAATTTCTGTTTCCCACTTGTATAACTAGCTTTATAATTTTATTTTGTACAAACTGTGTAGTTTTTTAACTGTGTTTTGATGACAAGAAAATATATGCTTTTTGACAATTTAATTGAATAAACTGTTTAATTTTAATTTAGTTTTCCTCTTCCTCTTTGCTACTGTTTGAATGAGTTGTTGTGTTTAAAAGTCCATATGATATAGAGTTTCACCCAGAAGGGAACTTCTCTCTGACATTTGTCTTTTCGGTACCCTACCCTTTTGGGTCTCGGGGTCCCTCTCTTATTAGAGATAAACCGTGATATCACCATGGGCAGGAGGAGTAAAAGACTAGTGGCTTGAAAGATGGGTGTTGGTATAAACATGTTATTATAGACATGACACACGAATATTGAAATGTAACATCGAGATCAGTATATTGTTGAAGCTCATATCGAAGCTCATACTGATGATTTTAAAATGCTTATAATGTGTAACAATTGCATCTGTGGCATATGGAAAAATATTAATGTTTATTGCTAGAGCGTAATAACTATATATACATGTAAATCTCAAGAGACATACTATTGGATAGTCCTTAGTTGATTTTGTTTTGAATCAAACAATGTCATATCGAAGCTCACACTGACGATTTTAAAATGCTTATAATGTGTAACAAATGCATTTTTGGCATATGAGAAAATATTTATGTTTTTTGCTAGAGCAAAATTACTATATACACATTTAAATCTGGAGAGAGATACTATTGGATAGTCCTTAGTTGATTATGTTTTGAATCAAACAGTGTTTGAGCGCTCTAGTTGTTGGGCCAGGGGGAGGCTTGTCCTAACTGGCAGTTATTCTTTGACACCGGAAGTTAGAATGCGTGCGCGATGCCGGATGTGCTGTCCCGGATGCAAATTCACATATGCAACAGTATTTATGCCCGGTCGCAAACGACGAACGTTTGACAGACCATCCGAGGCGCACGCTCTGATTTACCGCATTTCTGACATATAGCAGGTATGAGGACACCAATACGTTAGCTTAATTATATGCTCTAGATAGGGCTAACTTTGAAGACGGAATAGGATAACATGGCGTACTCTTTTTGTTCGTTTTCTCCATGTAGACCACTGGCGGTTGAGTTTGAATGCTGATTGGGATTACGACGTAACCCGAAACACCATGTAATACCTGAATACACGGTCCGCTCTAAATTGTATGTACGGTTAAATATTCATTGACCGTTTTTAAGGTACGAAGTATATACACCTGTGCTATATGAATTGCAATAGGCAACCCCTTATTTTTAGCTGACGGGTATATCTGCTGTGATATAAGCATAGACGTCTATGAATGTCCATATGAATGGGACGTGTGATTATAGCCATTCCCCCATGCGAGCACTATTGTACTTCATATATTGAAAGCAGGAAATAGGGGATACGCTGAAGCCTGCTGTATCTATCATGTCCGGTTCAGTAATTTTTAATTTTAATTCTTAAACTCTGAAATCATGCATATGTTACTTAGGCGTCGTTTATGAGTAGGAGCCATGTAATATACTCCGTGGTATCGCAATTTAATGACACAGCTACCTTTCCTAACTGTGTTTACATGGTCTGATCAGCTTTTTTATATCATACAACAGTGTCTTCCATGAGCTGAAAGGCTGATTACTGTGGATACAACTGAATGCAGATTATGTCGGAACAAAGGTGTGTGCCAGTAATGTGGTATTACTTGGTATATAGACCGTTATGGGCCTAGAGGATTACAGTATCTGAATGACGTTTTATCCAATATTTAGATAGCCATTAAAGTGGCATTGAATTTACAGTCCGGAGAGTGTGAGATCCTGTGTGATCCCGTAATAAGGTAACCATATCTTTACCTTTGTTGTTAATAATAGCTAAAAAGTACTCACTTCTGTTATGCAGTACTAAATATGATCATTATATGGTTGATTAGGATCTCTGTGTACAATATCAAATTGAACAGAGTCACGCTAGTGATACTAAATTATGCACTAGTACAATGAACATGCAAATTATAAATATGCCAAATATGAAATTGCACTGTTTCCCCTATAAAACAATGTGTCTGGAAGGCTATTTAACTTGATGTTTTCTCCGTGTTGGCGTGAACCATATTACTTGTGTATGTAAGAATGAGATGTATAGTGTATAGTGTGGAGCATCTAGAATTATTTCTTTTAAATGTACTTGATGGTTATGTAAAAGACTAGTGGCTTGAAAGAAGAGGTTGGGAGAGAAACCAGAACACTCTGTATCAAGTACTAGTAACCCGCATTTATACATTACCCCTCTCCAGCAATGTAATCCAGATTATAAAACGTCCTACATGCCTGTACGATTTACATTTACATCATTTGAACAGTAAAAACAACCTGTTGTCGACATAGGTTCAAAATAGCCAAGATACGTTGTAAAATACATGTCTTATAGTTACATCCTCGTCACAGTTATACGTATAAAAGGGAGAACACATTACAGGGTATTTCCTCAATATAAAGGATCACATGATCCATTGAGTAATCAATCTCAAAGGAAGTATTGTAATTCATTATCAATATTAATGCCAAGCTCTACTGCATGAAGTTTCATTATCCAAATGGCTTCCCTGCCTCTCAGTTGGAGCTCCCTGTTACCACCCCGTATATCATTCCTCACATGGTCAATGCTATGAAAGCTCAATATGTGAGTGTGTGTACCAGGGACACCTTCAAGGGTATGCAACAGACTTGGATATTTAATGTCATTATTTTTCAGTGCCCTGAAATGTTCAGTGATTTGTTCTTGCAATGGCCTAATCGTGCTCCCAACATAAATGTTCTGCGTGCTTATAATTACAAATACAACAAATCACGTGTCACAGTTAATATACATGGGTTCTGGTTTGATCACCAGTGTAATTAAAGTTGAAGTGTACCACTTTATGAACTGCCCACCTACATGTATTGCACTGTCCACACTTATGAAAACCTTTGATACGATCACTCAACCAATTAGTTAATCTAAGAGGTCGTGAATAGCTGGAACTCATCATATTCGCAAGAGTGGCACCCCTCCTAAAGGTTAAACGAGGGGCCAGGGTCTAAAAGGGAGCAATACATTTGTCTGACCTGAGTATGTACCAGTATTTTTGTAATGCACAATAGAGCTTATTGGTGTCAGGGTGGAAATTAGTAACCTATCTGATTTTATCTGTCATTTCTGATTGGCTCCTCAGTCCAGGCCTCAATGTATTTTCCTGCGACAATCGTTGTACCCATAGTGCTGCTTTGTCTATTGCATGTTGGCTGTACCCCCTCTGTGTAAACCTCTGCTTCACATCTAAAACAGTTCTGTCAAACTCACTATTTTCTCTGTACAGTTTCCCCGAGCCCTGACCATTTCCTCGGAAGGGATTGCATTGATCTGAAATTTGGGATGACAGCTGGTTGCGTGCAGTAAAGCGTTGCAGGATATGCTCTTTCAATACATTTTACTGCAAATCCTGTCACTGGATAAGTGGAGTTCTACATCCAAAAAACACAATCTGTTCTTTACTGTACTAAAATGTAAATGAGAGATTATAATCATTAGAATTTAAATACACAAAGATGCTATCCAGTTGTTGTATGGAGCCTGTTCATATTAGCAGACAGTCATCTATATACCTTCCCCAGTAGTGTATATGGTCTATCTGCTCCGAAGACCAACACTTTCCCTATTATTTTGGTGACTAGAGTAGAAATAGTAAATCCAACCCCTCTGAAGTACAACCCTTTCCCTACTGTTGAATACACTGGAGTGGGACTAGTATATTTGATATTCTTAGACTTCAATAGTTTTCATAATATTAGTTAAATAGTTTTATGGCATTAATTGTGCTTCTTAAAATCTTATATTATTTGGTATTACTTTTTAATTTATCTTAAACGTTATAGTATTTTTAGTAAATGTGTTTATGGGATTTTCCAATTTTGAATATTGTATTTATTGTCTAAATTCATTGATATATTGTTTTAATTGTTAATATTTCTCTTCTGTTTTATCTTGTATATATTTTTACATAAATAAATATATAGGGGTCTATTAGAATGGCGGGCAGATCGCCATTTCCGTCCACCTGCTTGACTTTCCCCCGCCATGTTACGATGGCGGTGGGGACCCAGACAGATGGAAAGACTGTCTGCCAGTTTTCCGCCAATCCACCCGATTGCCTACCGGGCAGAAAAGACCTGCAATATGGTGGCGGTGCCTGCCATCCATATCATGATGATGGCGGTCTCATGCCTTTCCATGGCGGAGACTCCGCCATGGAAAGGCATGTGGAGAATGCCTTTGGGGCGTGGGTTGCTTTACTTGGGGGTACCCATGGTACCCCCCAACATTTGCATGCACAAGGTGGCAGGCACCAGGCGGTGCCTTTCACATTGTGCATTCAAATGCACAACATGCCCTTTTAACATTGTGGCGGGTGCTGAGTACAGCATTGCCCACCTCAATGTTAAACATACAGGACGCGATCCCCATGGTGGCGGTGGCATCCTAATTGGCAGTGCTGGAATGCCATACCACTGGTGGCCGGTCCCAGCACCGCTAGATAGTGTGACATAATTAATACAAATATTTGTTTTACATTATATCACTTTTATTAGTATTTTAAATGTATCACTATGACTCTATATATATGCATATATATTTTTACATCATTACATTTTAAGTAATTTAAAAAACGAATATAATGTCAAATAAATGTTTTTATTATTTATGTTACACTACATATGTTTATGTATAAACAAGCACATATATATGTGTTTGTGTGTTTATACAAGTATATATTTATATATAGTATTACATATTAGTGGCATATTTAATGTACATTATATTAAATTTGCATATTATAATATTTAACATTTACTACTTTAAACTCTACTTATATTCTTATGTTAAAAAGTTGATATGTGATCTATTTTGACATGATTATTTGTTCAACTATATTGCGTCAATGAACCCCTGACGCCATATACTCTCCCGTGAGAAAAAGGAGAATGCTCTGCAGAAAATACTTTTTCTTGAAAATACTGGGGCATATTACCAAGCAATAGCGATAATTATCGCTATTGCTTGGTTAGAGACAAAAATTTATCGCTGAGCTGCGGCGATTTTTACCGTAAATAAACCTTGGTATTACCAAGGTTTATCGCAAATGCGATAAAAATCGCCGCAATGCATGAATATCGCTGAAAAGTCAGCGATATTCATGCATTACCGAGCTAATGGTCTTAGCCATGTTATCCACCTCCCATTGGATAACATGGCATAGAACTGCTCAGGGCAGGTGTTAGCTTTTGGAGATATTCGCGCTTAGCGCGAATATCTCCAAAAGTTGGTAATAGGAGATAGCGATGTTAGCGACTGTTTTCAGTTGCTAACATCTTGGCACGCCCACTTTGCATGTCATTAGTGATAAATATCACTGACATGCAAAGTGGGGCCCAAGATGGTTGCTATCTCCTACTAGCTGTCGCTAACTGGTGTTAGCGACAGCTAGGTAATAGGGAGATAATTTTATCTCCGCTTTCTTGGCTTTTAAAGCCAAAAAAGCGGAGATAAACCCCCTTGATAATATGCCCCACTAACCCTTAAAAGCATGCTTGAGCTACAACACCAAAAGAAAGTCTACAGATACCTATTGTACCATTAAAATGCTCAAATAAAAAGAAGGTCATTATTTTTGGTTAATGATCAGAACAAAGGCTACTTCTGAAAAAAGCAAGATGTCAACTGAGATGATCTATTTCATAGCTAAATAGAGTAGTTGATGTATGTTAGAGAAGCAAAGCTGGAGAACTTCATTGAATAGCTGCAGATGGTCAAATCCAGAAGTTGTCAGTCAGAGATGGACCTTCTCCATTATTCTGAAAAGCTTTGTAGCTAATGTTTAAATGGTCAAGTTGGAACAACGCCAAATCTGGCTTAATCCAGGTTACTGCCACTTTAAAGAAGTGAAGAAACTGATGTTGGTCAGGGCCTGAAATTACATATTCATGTCTGACTTTGCAACAAAAGGAAGCGTATGCATTGGGTTTTGTTAGGCCCGGTTTCCTGGGAACCAGGGCTCTCAGGGTTTACTATGCTCCAATTGCATCAACTGGAGTGTTCCCATTTGGTGCCATGGGGCCTCAGTACTAGTGGACCCAAAACTAGATAACCAAGTACTCCTCCCCAGCAATTGACTCTCTCAGGGTAGCGAGAAACAGCAGTCCAAGGCTTATTCAAGGAAGTGAGGTGGGTTTAGACATTCAGAATACAGTGCACACAGTACTACCAGCTGATAAAATAAATGCTCAGTCAGTGCTTTACTTTTTAAAAAAAAAGAAAAGTACTTCAATACACGCAAAAGAAATATACTGCACATAAAACCGGATAAACAGTGAAAATCAGATGTCTCCACAACCCTCAGGACCAGAGTCCAAGCAGTATTATTCCACCTAGAGGGTAACCACTATAAAAACACAATTAACTTGTAGACACACAATTTGCACTGCATATTACAGACAGGGTTGCTGTCATTCACAAGAGTCATGTTATCAATGCTTGTATGGAAATTATGTTGTTTCAATTCCCGTCCTAACAGGTTGTGAAAAGATGGTTTGGTCGAGTCTGTCAGTCAGCTCACCTGTCTGGTTACAAAAGACCCTTTGTCAACTTGCCAAGATCTTACAGAAATTTAAAGGTAGCCCATTGCTTACCACTGATTGACTTTATAATCACACACATTTGCTTGTTCCTTATTCAGTGGCTTGCCTTGTTCGACTTGTGTTTGTCCCACCCGTGGTGCATACCGTCCTTGCTTGGATCCTTCCGCTACTCACTTTTAGGAAACTACATTGTTCTTTTCACTTAAGCAGTCCACAAGAGTGCATGTGTGTTTCCAGCTGTCTCCTTCACCTGCTTTCCTCCAGCTACATGTTACTGTCTTCCATCTGTCTGCTTCCACTTGCTCTCTTTTTGATCAAGTACTCCACAGGGGCATGTGTTTTTCATATGTCCAGCTATATCCAGTGGGCGTTTCTCTCCCCCTCCCGCTCAGTGTTGCTCTATCTCATCCATTTGCTTCCCACTATCTTTTCATCCACATGCATTGTAAATATCTACTCCTTATCTTTGGGGGACTCCATGGGGATACTGGAAATAACTGAATGATCTATGGCCAGTGCTCAATGGGAGTACTCAATGGTGGCTCCTTTGCTAAGGCAGAGGAGTGTTGCCCCACTGCTCAAAAGGAAAATGAAAATGATAATATCGTATTGTTAGTATAATTTTAATTTTCCTATTGAAGTCAGTGGCTTCCGGGCAGGGCTGGCCAGAGTTGGGACAAGAGTGGTTTGCACTCTGTAAGTGCACATGACTGCTTGGCCGGCCCTCTCCAGCCTGCCAAACAGTCCTGCGCACTTTGCACCTTTCCCACCAGGCTTGCTTTACACAGCCTGGTGAGAAACATGCAAAGTCCCCATCTGAGTGCCAGATAACTGATACAACATCGATTCCTATAGCATAGAACTACAATAATTTTGAGTCAACAATATCGTATACAAAAATATCGACACCCAATAATCAAAACGGAAATAACACAAACATCAATAAAAAAAATTGTTAAAAAAAATCTTGATGAATTAAAATATCGACAACAAAAATAAAGATCACAAAAATATTGATAACAATAAAATAAAATGAAATACAACAAAAACATCAAAATAAATACCGACAACACAAACATCGATGCAATACATATAAACTATACCAAAAATAACATTTAAAAATAAAAAGAAACTATTTTCAATAATATAATAAAATAACATATTCCAAACATTTTAAACATACACAAACAAATTAAAAAATTAATAACTTAAATAAAAAAACACACTATAAATTCAAAAACAAATAAATAAATAAACAATACGACATAAAAAAAATCACAACTACCAAAAATAAACAGACATATATATATATATCCTATATAAAAAAAATATCACATTAATCTAAATATACATTTAAATAAAAATAATTAACAAAATAAAAACAAACATTACATAAACATAATAAATATTAAACAAATTAAAAGGTAAATGTTAAAAAATTCTAAAAAGCTATCTCAACCAATACATTTAAACTACACCAACAATAACCAATACAAAAGCCTAACAAATTAAATAAACACTATAACAACAATCAATTAATTAACACAAAATTTACCATATAATGGACAAACAAAAAGGTAAGAACAAAATTTGTAACTAAATAAATGAAATTAGCTTAAAAATCCTTACCTACAACTATACCATGTTCTCCTTTATGTCACAGATTAAACTTCACTAAAAATCCACCTAGAAAATTCAATACAGAGCTTTACATCCACAACAAAAATAAAATCTACTTAAAAAATATATAACAAAGTAAGTATATGACTTCAACAACGAATAAAGCAACAGATTTAAAACTCATAAATTCAATAAAAAAGCAAAACATAGCTAACAAATACTTTACTATTAACAGCTTCTACTGAAGTCAACATGACCACAACATCTACGAAAGAAAGTTCATCAACTAAAAATAGTAAGTATACTTTTTATAACAAAATAAAAATATAGTCTAAATAATCAATATAATCAAATTAACTAAAACTATAATGTTTTCTTTTATATTTCAAAAATTACACTTCACTAAAATTCCACCTAAAAGATTCAAAACAAGGATTACCTTAAAAAAAGAACAAAATCAACATTAAACAAAAATATAAAACTAAGTAAGTATATGAATTAACCAACAAATAGAGCAAACTAATAGAAAACAATAAGTTAAATAAAAAAGCAAATTATAACTAACAAATACTTTCTCTTCACAGCTTTGACAAACTTCAACATAAAACTACATCAATGAAATAAACTTCATCCACTAAAAAATAGTCGTTTCTTTTTCTCTCAACTAAATAAAAATAGAAACCAAAGAAACAAAATCATAAAATTAAAGGTAACACTTTAATAAAAATAACATTTTGCTTTTAAACCAACAGAAAAAACAGAAACTAGTTAATCGACCACGACCATCGATAAAATATCCAACAAGAAAATTAAAGCAAGACAAATGTAAATTTATTTTCAAATATAAAAACTAAACAAACATGTTAACTACTCAAAACCTTATAATTGATAAATATATATATATACGTATATTCACAGACAGACAAGAAAAATGGGCAGAAGGAGCAAAATTCATCACATCACAAAAGGGGAGACTACTTATGTGCTACATGGGCTACACATATACGCAAGAAAAAATAACTGGAAACAAAACCCATTGGAAATATAGTAAATACTACTCCAATTTTTGCGATGGGAGAGCACCAACAGCAGAAACAAATGTAGTTAATGACAGGGAACTCAACCATCCACCCAATATGACAGAAATCGAAGTCAGAGATGCTCTAGAAACAATCAAAGAATCAAGCACCAGCTCCCAACAGACCAGTACTGAAATACTGAACAACGTATTAACTAGGGTCCCTGAATATGTCACAGGACAACTACCATCCATCCCAACTCTAAAAAGATTAATAACCAGAACTAAAAGAGCTACTGCTCAAACCCCACTCAGCCCCCAAACTTTTGAAGGAATAGAAATCTTACCAGAATACACTGTCACCCACAAAGATGAGGAATTCATTCTTCATGACAATAACAGTCAGGAAAAAGAATTATCATCTTTGCCATCAACAACAACATACAAAAACGAAAATACTGCGAAACGTGGATAATGTATGGCACATTCAAAGTTTGCCCAAGCTTTTTTACGAACTATGTAGGTTGCCATTATCACTTCAACCAAAGTATCTGGGGACACCTTCAAAAACCTACTCTAAGTATAGGGTATGTCATCAATAGCAACTTTGCAAATCAAATTTAAAAAATGAATAGCCCTGGCCTTTGTACCAACAACTGAAGTACTGAACCACTGCAACATACTTCTTGAAAGCCCTTTCTACCAAGCAAACAATACAAAACTAACTCCCTTCCTCGCCTACTTTGAAGACACTTGGGTAATGTAATGTAATGTAATGTATAGGCATTTATATAGCGCACTACTTACCCGTAGGGTCCCAAGGTGCTTCGACCACTGCGAAACCCTTCATGGCTTCCCTGAGAGATGGTCCCTTAATGGGTATCTCCAGGGTGAGACCAGGCATCCCCAGCGGTCTGGTGGGGCCGTTAGTGAAGATGAGGCAAGCTAATGCCCAGAGTTGCCGAGTGTGATCGCTGATCAGAGTGGGCACCGAGGCGAGAGAATTATCGAGTCCGCTGACCCTGGTCCAGAAACCTGCCGCACTGGGAATCGAACCCTGGTCCTGGGCCGTCCTCTGCTCCCGGGTCTGCCGCCTCTAACCAGTGAGCCACACTACTTCACTGGGTAAGCTACATAGGTCAGGGCACCGTAGACAACCAAAGTTCCAAATCCCCTAGTGGAACATCTACGATAGCACTCTGGCTCAAAAAGCTAAAGCTAAATATGCGGTAGAAGGATGGCACAATGCCTTCAAGCCACAATAAGAAAGGACAACCAACCTTACGCAAACTAATAGAAGCCATAAAAAAGAACAGAGCTATCAAGAGCTAAGGCTAGAGCAATCTCTAACAAAATTGGCCTCAACTTAGAAAACAAACAAAAACAATGTATGAATACCTACAACACAAAACTCGACTATTTCCAAACACCAAAGGGATAGAATACCTAGACATGATTGCTAAATCGATACTATAAACAAAAAACAATCCTAAACATCATAAGCATTTTAAAATCAATAAACATTTAAACTACACAATTCTACTCTTTTATAAATTAATAATTATAATTATGTCAGTTACAAATTAAAAATGTACATATGAATATATGACTTAATGTAATTATTCAAATAAAAAAGAAACAAACAAACCAAATGTAACCAAAAACATTTCCCACCCATAATAATAAAAAATAACTTACAGTTATGTTACAGTAGATGGTCCTTGAAAATGAACAAATCCATAGTAGATATATCAAAAAACAAATCCATTAACAATAAAGCTCCAAAAAAAATGCAAAAATACAACAGTAAAAAAAAGGCTCCAACGGCGCAATTCTCTCAATAACAAAACTCTCAGAAACCTGAAAATTAGCTTAAAAAACTGCAAAAATAGAACTGAACAAAAAGGGCTCCAACTGCACAATCCTCCCAATAACGAAACTTGAAAATCAGCTTTAAAAAAAAGCAAAAAAACCCAAAAAATAAAAGGAAATGTCAAAAATGTACTTGTTTCAAAGAAACAAAATTACATTTTCCTTTTTTTTTAAATAAACGCATTGTCAGGACCACCCCTTCATAAAACGGAAAACCTGTAAACAAAAATAAAGAACACGCTCCTACAATAACATGTACCCACAAGCATTATCAGCATTAAATACAACATAACATAATGAAACAACACATAACTAACACTACATAACACTCTATTTCTACCCACCACTTTGTGAAACACATAAAACACTAATCTACCAAAACAACACCTAACCACACCAAAAACTAACAATTAACATCCTAATAAATCTAACAACACTACTACTACCTCGCCCCTACCCTAAAACTACCTTAAAAGTAAAATAAATTAAACTTACCTTAACCGACGAAACACAGCTCCCAACCGTGAGGTTCTGTTTTGCAAAATGACCTAAAAATGAAACAGATAGACAGAAAAGTGGGAAAAGGGAAACAAAAATGGCTGCGTAATAAAAATGAAAAAAAGACTGACTCCCCATAGACAAGAATGGAGAAATAATACAAGACATCCCAAAAATTAAATGTATATTTTTATGTATTGTAAAAAAAATACAAATGCCCACAAAATGTACAAAAAATTATAAAATATACATTACATATTATATTATCAAAAAACAAAAAATATAACATTTAATATATATTAAATTGTGTTTGTTTTATGTACTCACCCTCAAAATATAAAATTACAATAAAACGATTGTAAATGTGCAACTAATATAACAAAGTCTTCTAAAGCAATATATGATACCAAAATATATTTGTAAAAACAATTGTACACTATTTCATATATTAAATATAATTTTCTTAATAATATTTAATATACGAAATAAAATAACAAAATGATATGAATTTGTAAAACACATATATAATTTTACAACAAAAATAAAATTATATAAAATGTATTAAAAACAAATGTAAAAACAAATGTACTAAAAGAATTACTTTTTCTCATAAAAAATAATAAATAATAAAAAACAAAGGGGGTCATTACAATGGCTGAACCCACCACGGCAGCCTGCCAGTGGCGGATTCACCGCCATCGCAAAACACTTTTCCGCCTACCAGATTACGATGGTGGGTGGTGTGCATGGGAGACGGAAAGTCCGTCCACAATGGGTCAGTCTCAGGCAATTGTTAGGATTTCCTGGCGGACCCACCCCACATTTACAAAATGGTGGCAGTGCCTAGCAGGCACCATCCGCCAGATTATGGTGCTGCATCCCGCCAGCCTGTCTTTGGTGGTTCAACCACCATTGATAGTCTGGCAGGCATGTACTTTGGGGGCCCGTTGCGGGATCCCCTTGTGCAGGAGCATGTTGGATTTGCACTTAGGGGAACCTATGGTGCCCTCCTACTGTTCCCTACACCAGCTGGCAGGCACAGCATTGTGCCTGCCACGTAGTGCAAGTAAATGCACAACATGCACTTTTAACATTGCGGTGGGTGCTGCAGTCACCAGCACCTGCCGCAATGTGAAACATGCGCAATACTTCCACCACAGGTGCGGTCGCATTGTAATACCATGTGCGGGACCGCTGCCATAAAGGCGGACGGTCACAATCCCTGGGATGATGGCGGATGGACTAAAGTCCATCCACCATCGTAATGAGCCCCAAAGTATTTATAGTTAAAGAACTAAAAATATATTTACTTTACTATACTTAAGAAAATGTACCATTTTTCAAAACTGTTCAGAAAAATATGTATGTAAAAATATATTATATGGAACGGCACCCCTCACGTTCCACAATTGCATGCGTGATTATGGGATCCCGCCCACTGAACGCTTCCGCCATAATCAACTACTCCACTGGGCAACATCGGCGGGAATAGGAGATGCCGCTACCCGGTCACTTTCCCCATTTGAGGCCTTTCTATTGCGCACCTCCACTATGAAGGGGACGATCTCCTTCTTGTATGGGCTACTGTTGGCTACAGTGGTCTCCCCGCGTCCCCATTACATGGAGCACTGGGAAGGCCTGCTGGGCCGAGATATTCCCGATGGCGAATGGAAGGGCCTCTAGCGTGATATCACGGCGCGTAACCATTCGGTGAGTCTTAGGGAGGCCCACTTAAAGACCATGTTCGATTGGTATCTTTACCCATCCAAGCTCCATCGAATTTTTTCAGCGTCTTCGGATAGATGTTGGAGGGGCTGTGGGCTATTGGGAGATTTTTGCCACATCTGGTGGGATTGCCCGATCATCCGCCCGTTCTGGGCCAAAATTCTGTCCCACATCAAGGACATCTTGGGATACCCGATCCCGGACTCAATGGCTCATGTCTTGTTGGGGCTCCGCGACCCAACCTTAGAACATCAAACTAAAGCGGCTAAACATATCTTATGGCTCTGTCTTGGGGCCGCCAAAATTACGTTGGCGGCAGCGTGGAAGAAACCGACTGCCCCGGCTACCTCCTTGTGGCACGCGAAACTGTGGGGTCTTCTGAGCATGGAGAGAATGGAGGACATCTTCCTGGGCAATTTTAAAAACTTCCTGTACCAATGGGGTCCACTGGTCCGCTTCCTGTCACAAGGCTTGCCATCAGCGGTCTGCCCATCTGCCAACCGCACTCTTCACCTCTTCCAGGTCTAATCAGACTATATGATTGTGGGGGTTTGGAATGAATGAGTGTGTTGTTGCCACCACCACCGGGGGATAGGGGGGGGCTCAGTTGGGTATTTGGGAATGTTTACAGTTGCCATGGGGTTTGTTGGCTTTTTCGTCTTTCATAGCTATTCTCCCACTACCGGACAATTGACGTGGAACGGATCTGAGTTTCTTCAGAGTGGGCTGGACTTGCGTACAGAACTTCTTTCCTTTTTTTGCACTGCTATGCTACCCCACCTTGGCGGCTCCCCCCCTCTTTTTCTTTGAACTTCCTATAGCACTCCCTGTGTGGGGCATAATGCGGAATTGTCGCTTGTATAAGTTTTTTTTTTCTTTCCTTTCTCCTTTTTTTCCTGCAAACTCTAAATAAAAATTTTATATAATTTTGCAAATGTAGATGCAAAATATATGTTAAACATATTTTATTCTCTATAATAAATTCTGAATAATATCAAAATATCTGAATCATGTTTATAATATTGTCAAAAAATGTATAACAAAACTAAATAAAAACTATTTAATTGTGAACCCCAAAAATACGTGTTTGCAAATAAAAACATGTACTATACTAAATTCCAAAACCAACTAAACTCATGGAAAATGCTGGATAATAAACCATATTAAATTACTATTCCAACTCCAAAACCAACTAAACTTAGGGAAAGTGCTGGATAATAAACCCAAACAAATTACTATTCCAACTACAAAACCAACTAATCTCAGGGAAAGTGCTGCATAGTAAACCCCAAAAAATTACTATTCCAACGCCAAAACCAATTACACTCAGGGAAAGTGCTGTATAATAAATAAAAAAATACTATTCCTACTCCAAAACCAACTAAACTCAGGGAAACTGCTGGAAAATAAACCCAAAATAATTACTATTCCAACATCAAAGCCAACTAAACTCAGGGATGGTGCTGGATATGTATATGCTGTTTTTGGCATTCCTGCCTATAGAAATACGAACAGGGACATCCCGACACGGCGGCAAAAACAATAACAATACTCCGTAATTACGGTTTCCTGATTGGCCAAGAGTTTGACCAATCCAGACTACCGCGGTACGACTTTGTCCAATAAACTGCTTACCGGTCTGGTTGCTTGTTTATTTTATTTCTCTATCTATCGTGCATAGTCAGGTTTGTAATCTTTGCTTCGGCCCGACTTGTGCAGCAACCTAGAGTTAAAATCCACTTCCCCGCAAAGTACTCTTAAAGGTTGATAATAGAGCTGTCTTTCCCTCGTATTACCAATGACGATTTGGGCTCCTCGATTGGCCTAAATCGTAACCAATCAGCACTGCCAGTACATGGCGGGACCCTATCTAATGCTTCAGTGCATTTGCTATACCTTCAGGACTCCGAAACTACACGGAGGGTGTGTTTCTGCTCCGTTCACGTGGTATTCACGTGGTATTTACAGGTTCACTCTCTGGTCCGCCTGCATGACACTTAAACAGCTCTCCCTGTCCGTTGAGTTAGCTTCCCCTCGTCTCAGTAGGGATTCGAGGTACCGACGGACAGGTGAGTGCTTGCTAGCTCCAGGGCCATAATCTACCAGTACATTTCAGTGGAGGCTAGACCTTACAGGTATTACTACTGATTGATGCCTCTTCCTCTTTGTTTTTCTCCCTATTTTCTTACTAGAGCGGGGCCTCATTGTCCTGAGCGAGCGCCAGGCGAGGTGAGGCCATCTCCTAGCCAATGTGCGGGTGAGTGATTAATTGACTTATCAGATCATAGTAAATGAGTCTTGGCTCTGTGGCCCTCTATGTCTGAAATCTCCAAATGAGATTTTCTTGTTAATGTTCATAACACGTGTACATAATTCTGGTATATACACAGTTTTTTTTGTTTCAGGAGCAGAATTAATTAATCACCATGACTTCATCTTCTACCAATTTATCTATACAATACTATATAGTATATGGTATATAATTTGATTTTCACAATCACCGTTGCAGTAGTGTTCCATGAGGTCCTGAAGAAAGCCTTCCAAGGCTGAAACATGTCGACCGTTTGATCTATCTCAAAATGGTAATATTTGTTTATATCCATTTTTCACTCTGCTTTTAATGTTGGCACCATGGTGACCGTCTCAATAAAGGTTTTTCAAGCACCATGCTAGTCAATTTTACTCCACTCTTTTCTATATAGCACATTAGCTTTCTACACTGCAAATTTTCTCCTTTCCACAGCCCTTGAGACACTATTACCCAACTTTACATCTTTGGCGAACTACATACTAGTTGTTGTACTCACATTTCTTCCTTAAGTGAGACACCTAGTAGACACCAGGCTGGTGTTTTTTCAACCCAGATGATGAAGTTCTGCCAATGGGTGGGCTGATGGGTTCACGTCTGCTCTTTCCTCTCATTCTTACAGCCTATACCTTGGTACTTTTAGTACACAATAGACATTTGAGGCCACCACTGACCTTAGCACCCCATGAGTGTTTTTCATTGGTTTCCAGGGGTAGGGTGCTGTTAGGTCTCTAAGCTTATACCCCTTCCAGACCCTCTCCACATTTTGTATTTACCGCTGGATAATAAACCCCAAAGAATTACTATTCCAGCTCCATACCCAACTAAACTCAGGGAACGTGCTGAATAATAAATCCCCAAAAATTACTATTATAACTCCAAAACCAACAAAACTAAGGGAAAGGGCTGGATAATAAACCCCCAAAAATTACTATTCCAACTCCAAAACCAACTAAAGTCAGGGAAAGTGCTGGATAATAAATCAAAACAAATTCTATTCCAACTCCAAAACCAACTAAACTCAGGGAAAGTGCTGGATAATAAACCCAAAATAATTACTATTCCAACTCCAAAGTCAGCTAAACTCGGGGATGGTGCTGTATAATAAACCCCCAAAAATTACTATGCCAACTCCAAAACCAACACAACTCAGGGAAAGTGCTAGATAATAAACCCCCAAAAAGTACTATTCCAACTCCAAAAACCAACTAAACTCAGGGAAAGTGCTGGATAATAAACCATAATAAATTACTATTCCATCCCCAAAACCAACTAAACTGAGGGAAAGTGCTGGATAATAAACCCAAAAAAGTAATATTCCTACTACAAAACCAACTAAACTAAGGGCAAGTGCTGGATAGTAAACCCCAAAAATTCATATTCCAACTCCAGAACCAACTAAACTCAGGGAAAGAGCTGGATAATAAACCCCTCAAAATGAATATTCCAACTACAAAACCAACTAAACTCAGGGAAAGTGCTGGATAATAAACCATAATAAATTACTATTCCAGCTCCAAATCCAACTAAACTCAGGGAAAGTGCTGGATAATAAATCCCCAAAAATTAATATTCCAACTACAAAACCAACTAAACTCAGGGAAAGGGCTGGATAATAAACCCCCAAAAAATCACTAAAAATGCCACATATTTGACAAATTACAAATATGTAAAAATTGAAAATATTTCAAAACCATGAAAAAAACTAACATTTAAGAAGATCAAACATTGCGCAATTGTGGGGAACTATTAAAATACCTACTCTGGAGGCCTGGTAGAGGGATCTGGATTGGTGTATGTTCAGGGAGAAGACGGTCTATGTTGACAGGGAATGCCCCAAAAAATGGACACATATTTGGAGCCCTTGAAATAGATACCGTGGAGAAATGTGTGCACTTCCTGATTGTTCTGGAGCAAGTGTCCCTCTCACGCCGTGATGCTCCCCTCTTAGGTCGAACTGTATTGCTCCTCGATTGTACGCCATTATTATTTATCTTCTGACTGTGTCCTCTGTATTGTTTATTTAAACCGATGTATGTTTCAATAAAAAGATTTATTTAAAAAAATGTAAAAAGATTTACATTTCTTATCAAAATTCGAAATGTAACATTTTTTTTTTATTTGTCCCAAAACATTTTTTAATACAAAATTTAAAAACAAAAAAATAAAAAACACAAATATATAAAACATTATTATTAAAAATTTAAGACACCCCTTCTCACAAAAATAAAAAATATTAAAGTATAAATCACAATTAAAATTTAAACATTTTAAAATGCAAAATTATGCAAATTGTAAACAGATTTATTGAAACTGAAAAAATCCCAATAAAAAGTTATTTTAGAAAAATTAAAAGTAATAAACCAGTCACATATTTATTGAATTATTTTTTAATTTAAAAAATATTTATAAAATATTTTACACAATTTACATAAAAATATTAGTACCCCAAAAAAGTAAAACTTTGAAAATTAAGACAGCGTAAATTATTCATATCTTTAAATAATTTTGTATTACAATTTATTTTTAACCAACATTTTTAAAATACTCCCCAGCCTTATCCCCTATAAACCAAACATCCCGCTCCTAAATTTTACATAAAACAATTTAAATAAATATTTTTAAATTACTCCCCACCACTGTTTCTTTAAAGCTGCGCGCATGCGCGCCTGCTCTCCTATGTGAGTCTGGGCGCGCACTGTCCTCTTTGAAGCGCGCACACACCACGAGCGGCAAGTACTCATGTTAATCACAGCGCTGTTTCAAAGCATGATGGGCGCTACGATTAATATGAATACTTGGCGGAAAGCAGACAATCTGCCCCTCTCTGTGCTGTTTTAAGAAAAGTCATGCAGCAAGCCTAAAAGCTGAACATGTGCTTTCACAATCATTAACATACGTTAGTGATTGTGAAAGCACACGTGGCACTGTTGGGCTTGCTGCTTGCCTTTTCTTAACAGAGCACAGCAGTTTGTGTGCCTTTATTTAAAGTTTTCATGCTAAATGCAGCCCCGTGTGTGAGCATGTCAGACCCGCAATTAACTTCAAAACTTTCAGAAACGCACGCAATCTGCCTCACTCTATTAACAAAAGGCATGCAACAAGCCTAGCTGCACCTAACAGTACAACGTGTGCTTTCACAATCACTAATACGTATTAGTGATTGTGAAAGCACACGTAGTGCTGTTGGGCTTCCTGCATGCTTTTTCTTACCAGAGCACAGCAGTTTAGGTACCTTTTTTCAAGTTTTCATGTTAAATGCAGCCTGAGTGTAAGCGGGAGCTGCAGTTAACGTGAACGCTCTAAAAAATGCTCGCACTCTGCTGCGCTCTATTAACAAAAGGCATGCAACAAGCCTAACAGCACGACGTGTGCTTTTACAATCCATAACATATATTAGGGATTTTGAAAGCACACGCCGTGCTTTTAGGCTTGCTACGTGCCTTTTGTTGAGAGATAGGGTGAACAGCATTTTAAAGCCAAAAACTGGGACATTTCATACAAACAGAAAAGGGACAGCCCATAGCTGCAAAGGTTTCAGGTTGCTATCTGTGACATTTAAAAAATGTCAGTGCAATTATGAGTGACATTTCAACAACTATGAGTGACACTTACTTGAGAGCAAACTCGGCCTGCTTCAACTCTAGTACATTAACTCTATTCCGAATATGAACCAACCTGCCCCACCCAGTACATTCAAATACCACACAGCCATTAGAACTAACTTCATTCATATCCACTAGAAACCAACCTGCTCCTTCACAGTCAATCTTTACCTCATTCACTTCCGTAGTGTTCAGCTCACCTGTTCCAAGCAAAACTCGAGCCAGGTTGAAATGGGGCTAGGGGTCTTTGGCGTTGCTTTGTTGATTATTGCAGGAGAGAGGCCGACTGTCAGGATGGAGAACCGGGCCTTATAGGCCTGGCGGCGCAGGGCACGCCTTAATCCCCGAGTTCACCTGCCTTGTATAAAACAGAGACACGAGAGACTCCGTTGAGCGTGGAAGCCATGTTTATTAGCTGCAGCTAAGCACAGTTGTCCCAGAAGTTACACATGAGGTGGATTCTAAGGAGACTGCCACTTCAATCCGTGGCGCACAATATTTTATAGCAACATGTTTACAGCATCTCACTCCTTACACATACAAAACGAACCAATGAGAAAAGTTGGAAAACAAGCTGTCAGGTGTCTCAAATACGCCCTCTCTCAGACCCTGTGTGCTACCCCTCCCAACAAATTAATCAGTGATGGTGTTCACAATCCCTTCTTGCAGGTGGCAGGACGTATTTGTGTGCCTCAAAGGATAGTTGTGTAATAGGAGCATACATGGAAAGAATAGTGAAGGCCAGTCGGATGAGATAGTATAAGGAAAGAATAGGAGAAGGCGAATAGTCGTCCGAGACAGGGATCAATCGAGCCAGACATGGATTAACAAACTCAGCCAGACCCTGACATCGGGTTTTGTGAACAAGGGCTATGGAGTTACTTTTTAACTGAAAGGACACGCAGCAGCTGGAAACGCAAAAACACATTGTTCGCCGTGCTGCCTGAGTAAGGCCAACACAAAATGGTGGCAGGACACAAAATGGCGGCTAGATACGGGACGAAATCAGAAATCATAGAACCCCAGACCCTCCTTTTGCCATTACTCAGGAAAAACACCAGGGACTCAAGTTAATCTGAGTCGATGTCAATGGCCATGAGGTCATTCAGCTGTTGCTGTAGCATCCTTCTAATATCCTCTATTTTCTGTGACACAGGCTTCGGGACACACATAGTGGCACAAAGACCACATATTGCAGGTCCACACTGTACACAGAGACAACAAGAGAAAATGATGGCCAAAACCATTCCAAGGAAAGTTAGTATCTTCCATCCCCAAGTGGACAGTAGTCCCCAAAACCATCCCATCACAGACCAATGTCCCTTGTCCTGATGTATAGACTCGAGATGATATGTAACTTAGAGATAGCTTAGTATACTGTAGGGGCATTATCAGGAATGTAAACACAGCAACTAGACCCGATCAATTTACAGACTCCTCCACGATCTGCAGGGATAATATCTAAAACTATCCGATTTTGCAACGTCATAAGGCGATCCGCCTGAAGCTCGGCTGTCAAATTACTCAAGGCTCCATATGTTTCATTTATGGTAGCCTCAACAACACAAACTAATTGTCTGATGTTTCTGCTATTGGCCATTGGGCCCCAAAAAGGAAGCAACCCTTTAATAAAGTCACCTCCCTCCTGTCCTGCTGTGTCTTTCTGATCAATAACTCCCCTGTCATGTCTCTTCCTGAAATGACCTGAAGGAGCAGTATACGTTGGGGGAAAAAGAAAAGCCACATAACAGGTTCCTGAGAAATATGTAGGAAGTCATGTATAGGCTCTATCGTGACAGATACAAAATGTGCCTTGTGATGGCACTAGTGGTGAGGGAATCTGAGGTGTATAGACATAAGTATGAGAGCAAACACTCTTTTCCTGTGGATTTTTAACATTCTGGCCATTAATTTGTAAGCAGAAATTACCTTGATGAGGTACAGTCTAAATTGGCGGAGAGCTTCTTCGCTTAGCCTTATCGGTGAGACTAGTAACATATTGAGTTATATTCCATCCATCATATGCTCTTTTCTCATCTATGGGAATCTTACTAATCTGAGCAATTTTAGCCATAGTCACTATTCTCTTAATCAAGGAACTGTGACTGAAGTCTGCTCCACCACCATATGGACTACCAGGAGGATACCGTAGCTGATTCTGATAAATGTTAGAGAACATAGCCAAATAAGCCCACGCGGAACCTTCATAGGAGGATGGAAAGACTAAATACGGCATACCTCTCTCTGTATTATGAGGCATGATCCCACAAACCCAACAATTAGTAGTATTCATCACCAGTTGGTGTTGATGCAATAACTGAATAAACGAATTATTGAAATATTCGGTTCTCCTAATCTGTTCGTGTTCTGAAAGTGTATAAAACCGATGTGGAGAGGTAGTAGTAAGGAGAGATAAAGAGACAGAGGTTGGGACAGGTAATGGCTGTATAGCGTAAACAACCCAACTTCCACACGCTAATAAAGTACATAAACATATCAGAGTACATAAGGTTATTCCACATGGACTAACCATCAATTTCTTAAATCTACTTTTCATGTTTACAGTCTGATCATTAATTTTCACTTTAACACCCATACTCTAAAGTGTTGCTCACGGCAATCTTCCTAGATCACTTAGCTGTGGTTGTTAGCCGTCCTATGACACTGCAAGTCCTGCAGACCTATGTCACTACTCAGGTCATAGCTAAAGACTCCTACCATGACCATGCAACTTGATGGACAGTGGAAGAAAAAACATTAATGTCTTTCAAAAAGTATAATCAGAAAAATCGGAAAAAAGAAAAGTTCAATTGTCTTTAATCACTCTTCGTCGTAAATTATATTGAGTCTTATTAGGGATCGTCTGGTCCTTAAACAAGGCTTCTGGATTCGCTGTGTTCAAACGCAGATGTGATGGGACGGCCTCCTGTAACACGTCGTCGTCTTCTTTCTCAGAGTTTGTTTGTTCCAGGCGTGCACTACTAAACGGTACAAATCTAGGTACTCTTTCACTTTCGCTATCACCTATGCCCTTACGAATCCATTGGTCAAAAGGTAAAGGCAAAGGTACCCTCTTACAGTGCACGCTATGGATCCAGTTCTTCTTTCCATCAACTTTCACAGCCGTACGTGCCGTCAACAACACCTGTCGCGGTGGCCCCAAGGAGGTTCCAAATTCTTTTTCCGCTGAAAGTTTTTCACGCAGACCCAGTCGCCAGGTTGGATGGAGTGACCTGGGTCTGCGGAGGCCTCCGGCAAAGCGTTCTGAACCTGTTGATGAAGAACACGTAATTTAGTGGTGAGGTCATGCAAATAGTCAATCAGCATTGGTTATGGAATGTCAGAATACTTCTTAGGTCGAGGGACTCCCCAGACATTAGCCGGGCGCCCAAAAGCGACCTCATACGGACTCAGGCCTAAACGAGAATGCACAGTAGTTCTCATGGACAGAAGTGCTAATGGTAGGGCATCAAGCCAAGCGAGACCTGTGCTCGCCTGAATTTTTGCCAATTTAAGCTTGAGAGTGCCATTATAGCACTCTACCAATCCTGCTGACTGAGGGTGGTTTGCCGCATGGAATTTCTGTTTAATACCGAGACCTGTACACACTTTCTGCATAATTTGGCCTACAAATTCACTCCAATTGTCAGACCAGACAATGCGCGGCAAACCAAATCTCAGCAAAAACTCCTTCAAAAGAACTTTGGCAGTAGACAAAGCAGTATTGTCCTTTAGGGGGTAGGCCTCTATCCATCTGGAAAAGGCACAGACCACCACCAGAACATACTTGAGGTTATTGCAATGATCCATATGAATATAATCGATTTGTAATACCTCGAAAGGATACGTAGGGGGAGCAAAATGACCTGCTGGAGTTGGGGTTCCCTTTCCTGGTTTATGCATTAAACAAACAATGCAATGCTTCACCAGGTTTTCTGCACATTTAGGAATTCCTTCATTCTGCCACACTGGAGCCAAAATCTTGCATATGCCTTTTGCACTGATATGGGCTGGACCATGCGCCATAGTAACTACAGGTAGTACATAGGCGTCTGGTAACAGCCATCGTTGATGTTCTGACAATTCCGTCCAACACCCAGTCGTGTCCAACATTCCTGTACTTTCTCTCCACTTACTCAGTTCTTTCTCAGTAGCCTCCTCTTGAATTATTCTCACACTTTCTATTGTGCCCTCACACATTCCTCCTTCTCTGACCCATCTTGCAGGGCCCGCAACACACATGCGACTTGTAGCATCTCTCGCTGTCTCCTTTGCTACTTTATCTGCAAACACATTCCCGTGACCCACATCATCAGTAATCTTTTTTTGAGCACTACACTTGATTATTGCTATTTGTGTAGGCAAAGCAAGTGATTCGAGAAGGTCAGGCACCAACTGACCATGCTGTATTTTAGTCCCATGGGAAGTAAAGAATCCTCTTTCCTTCCACAAGCGACCGAAACTATGAGCCACACCGAACGCATATTGGCTATCAGTGTAAACATTCACTCTCTTTCCCTTTGCCAACACACATGCTCTCGTCAAGGCAATTAATTCAGCTGCTTGGGCTGAATTCTGTACAATGCGTGCTGTCTCTACTACCGTATGCAAGGTAGTAACAGCATAAGCTGCAGTCGTCTCACCATTTGGGAGCTTGAAGCAAGACCCATCCACCCATAGGATCCCATCCGGATCCACAAGTGGTGTGTCTTTTAGATCTATTCTGCCTTTCGTTTCCTCTTCTGTTCGGAGAAAACAATCATGCTGTTCTTGAATGCTTTTCTCATCCGGGATAGGCAACAATGTTGCTGGATTCAAAGTATTACACCGCTTGATGTGTATATGGCTAGCCAAGAGCGTCAGCGAGCACTCGTGAGGTGTTGTGTTTTTGTCCTATTCAAAAGAGTATCTACTGCATGTGGTACCATAACAACAAGAGTATTATCCAATACCAATCCAGCGGATTGGCGAATGGAAATTGCTGCTGCCTCGGCAGCTCTGAGACAACTAGGCAACGCCTTGGCTACTGGATCCAACGTAGCCGAAAAATAGGCACATGGCCGTTGTTTGTCTCCAAATTGTTGTGTTAAAACCGACAACGCGCAACCTTCTCTTTCATGCACGTAAAGTATAAAAGGCTTACTGTAACCTGGAGTACCTAACACAGGTGCCGAACACAAAGCAGTACGTAAATCAGAAAAATTCTTTTGGCATTGGTCAGTCCAAGGGAGAGGATGTGGGGTATCTTTCAACGTAAGTGCCAACAAAGGCTTAGCCAGCAAAGAAAACTTCGGAATCCATTGTCTACAATAAGAAGTAATGCCCAAAAAGGCACGTACCTCCCTTTGTGTAGATGGCTCAGACATTTGTGCAATAGCTTGAATTCATTCGGGGGTCAACCGTCTTCCCTCCTTCGACAAGAGATGACCTAAATAGGTAACCTCTGGTGGCAATATTGCAACTTAGAGGGGGACACCTTATGATGCAAGTCAGACAAATGACACGACAAAGAAACAGTTACATCCTGACAGACATCCTCCGAATCAGCAGCAATCAGCAAATCGTCAACGTATTGAATCAAAGTGGCACCTGGAGGTAAAACGAAAGCATTAAGCTGATATTTTAAAGCCTGACTGTAAATGGAGGGACTTTCACAATAACCCTGAGGAGCACGCTTGAACGGAAAACTTCGGCCTCCGAGAGAGAAGCCAAAAATATCCCTACTTTCCTCAGCAATAGGAATACTAAAGAAAGCATTTTTTAGATCGATAACAGAAAACCAGGCGGGTATCATAGTAAGCAAAGCAGTGATATCTGGGACCACAGGAAACTGGGGGACAACAATCGTGTTGACCTCCCGAAGATCAATCACAAAGCGATACACAGGAGGCTGAGAAGGATCGCTGCGTTTAAGAACAGGTAGAACAGGACTGTTACAAACATCACCTCTCATTTCTTCGACCACACCCTTCTGAACCAAATCATAGATGATGGCCATCAAAGCTTGTTCACCATCATTAGAAATCCTGTACTGTGGAATACATGGCAACTTAACATCAGGCTTAATGGTAACCACATAAGGAGGAATCTGCAATAAACCAACATCATTCGGACCTGTAGCCCAAAGTGTAGCAGGAAGAGATTGCAACTCAGGTGGAAAGCTATCTTTCGATAGGTATGTAGGAGAAACCAAGTTCTCACCCAAAGTAAGACGCACACCAGAGGAGGAACAATACAACATGCATAGAGACCTTTCAACAGATCCAAACCCAACAAATTTTCTCCGCAACCAGTCGTTAGAATAAGTGGAGCTTCCAGATCGTAAGGACCAATCGAAAGAGGCAAAGGACAAGAAATCGAGTTAGCAACGGGGGCGCAAGAAAATCCTACAGAGACGTTTGTTAAGCCAGACAAAGGTGCCCCAGGGAGTTTTGAATGGATCATAGAACTTCTCATTTCACCAGTATCCAAAAGAAAGGGCTCTGCAACACCCAAAGCGACTACTTCAACATAAGGCCCATTTTGATCCACTGGAACTGATAAGACTCCCTTACTTTGTCCATGGCTGTCCTAACTAGAATGAAAATCATGAACCTCGCCTTCAACACAATAATCGTCATTGTAATAATGCGCAGACTGAGTATTCTGCTGATCAAAATAATTCGAAGAATTCTGAGGGGGAAAGGAACGCTGCCCTTGAGACAACGCACCTCGCCCTCTACCCCTAGGTGCTGATTGAAAACCACCATGGCCTCTCGGCCCTTGAAATCCACCATTACGCTGCAATAAAACCGGGCAGCTATTCTTAAAATGGCCTTCCTCTCTACAATAGGCACACTGATTAGGACCAAGCAAATGTCGTGGAGCAAAAGACTCAGGTTTCTGTAACAACCTCTGAAGCTGAGGAGGTTGTTGAAACTGACGCTGGCCAGAGCAAGGGGGATAAGCCTGTTGAAGAAGAACTTTCGTTTTTAATTCCTTAGTCTTCTTCTCCGTCTTATCTTTCTCTTCCTTGTCCCTATTCTCATAATACTGAGCAGTGGCTAATATTTGGGCAGGCGAAGAAACAGCCCAAGAGCTTTCAGAATCTTTTAACTTATGGGCCAATTCAGGAAGCAAATTAAAGCCAAATTTATCCACAAATAATCGCTGTCCACCTTCAGTACTTAAATCCTGACCATTGTGATCAATAAATGTCTCCTCAAACCGAGTAAAGAAATCAGAGACACTCTCATCTTTCTTCTGTTTACACGCAGCTAACTTATCCCAGTTAACGCGTAAGGCAGGCATCATCGTCTTCATTAAAGTGATGATTCTACCAGACAACTGCGTAATCAAATCATCTAGCTTAGCACCACCCACTTGTCGTGCATCTGCGGCAACTATAGCAGCCCAATTACCTCCTAAAGCCTGATCGTGGTCCTCTTTATGAATCCGAGCCCACAACGCCTGTGGAACCACATTCCCCATTAGCATATTGATATCGGCCAAATTCATAATACATGCTTCAACAGTTTGGGACAGCTCTTTATAATATCCCGCTGGGTTTTTACGAGGGTCCCGCAAAGACTGCTTAAGTGCTAGAACTTCAGCTCGTTTCCAATGGACATGTACCCATATACGCTGGAAATGAGCAGGAACAGCCTGAACATTACCCGCTTGCGGAACTGCTTCCCTCCAGACTGGAGGAACTTCCCTCATAGGATAATTCTTCGTTTTCTGTCTAACTGCAGGATCAGGTTCAGAAATAGTCTGGGAAGAATATAAGGACCTAAAAGTACCAAGTGTCTTTATAGCACCCTCAACTTCAGGACCCACAATGAGTCCTTTATCAAACCTATCCTGTATATCCAATAGACCCTGAGGAGTTAAATCCAACTCCATATCCTCCCATCCATGAACAAGTGCGTCACACATGGCATTAAAAACGTATCTCTGCATAGGCGCGTTCCACTGGAGAAAGGTACTCAGTATATCGGGTACACTATACAGTGGACCATTCATCATCCATTTATGACCGAGAGAGTCAAATACAACTCGTTCCTCAGAATCTGGAATTTGACTACGGGATTGCCTTCGAGAAAAAGCAGGAGTCCTAAACAACTCAAAGAGGGTAGATAAAAGACCAGAAACAGTATCAACTAACTGAGCACGAATCGGACAAGAAGTAGAGAGTAAAACCGGAGACGCAGTATTAAGCGAAGGAAAAGAAGAACTAGCCGTTACAAGAGAAACTGAAGGTGAAGGAGACTGAGGTACAGAAGTGGATGGTAAAGGAGGTGCAAGCAACAATACAGGAAGAGGTAATTGCGGAGGAGCCGGAGCTCCTGGCTGAACAACAGGTTGCTGCACAGGTGGCAATAATACGGGTGCATTAACACCTGGCACATAAGGCGGAGGTAATTTCAACAAATGGGACATTAAGGGGTCTTCATCAAGATCTCTACTCTGTGTAGAAGTAGGCAACACGGGATAGCACCTATCAATTGCCATCCGATGCTGTCTGTCTGAGACCTCAATCGCGCGATCAGTCTCATCGTCATGGGCAGCCTGTATGACAGTTATATCTTTCATTTTCTTTTCCCTTTTCGCTTGTTTAATTTCTCTCTGTTTGGCTTCCTTATGCCAAAGGCGGAAAGAGTCAAACATTGCCGGCCGGGCTTTTCTCTTAAACAAAATTGCTTCCAAATTATCTAATATGTCAGGCTCAAAGCTACCGTTATGTGGGCACCGTAAAACACCATCTTTCTTCGTATATCGGATCCATGCCTCATTAAAGGCAATGGGGCCAACACCATGCTTGGAATAGAGCTCATACGTGGGAGTTCCAACCGGAGGAATCAGACATGAATCCTCGAGCCGGGAATCCCTAGTACAGCAAAAGCAACAAAGCTTCCTAAATCCACTCAGACCAGGCATTTTAAGCACACTGATCCATTTGCTAACTTCAAGGAGTGAAAGCAAAGAACACAGTACAAATGTACTCACCCCTCGACTTCGGCTATTGCAATGGTCGAATAACAAAAGTCAAAAACAAAACAAAGAAGTGGGCGCTACCCACGAATACTTAACTAAATGGTCTTCTCATGCCAACAGATCTCCGTCTAACGTCTTGCGATACCAGTCATCACCAGAGGGTCCAAGGCAGGGCGGTAGTCAGGGCAGCAGTCATCAGCAGCAGTCGGAAAGGAGTAGCCGCGCTGCAAAAGACCTTCAGTCCACTTTGACATCCGGGGGTCGCTTGACGTTGCTCGCGAATCCTCCGGAATTTTCTTGCGGGGCTTCTCACGACCCTCAGGCTGAACCACTACCACTGAAACCGCCTCACGTTGGGCGCCAGTTGGAGAACCGGGCCTAATGGGCCTGGCAGCACAGGGCACGCCTTAATCCTCGAGTTCACCTGCCTTGTATAAAACAGAGACACGAGACACTCCGTTGAGCGTGGAAGCCAGGTTTATTAGCTGCAGCTAAGCACAGTTGTCCCAGAAGTTACACACAAGGTGGATTCTAAGGAGACTGCCACTTCAATCGGTGGCGCACAATCTTTTATAGCAACATATTTACAGCATCTCACTCCTTACACATACAAAACGAACCAATGAGAAAAGTTGGAAAACAACCTATCAGGTGTCTCAAATACTCCCCTCTCTCAGACCCCGTGTGCTACCCCTCCCAACAAATTAATCAGTGATGGTGTCCACAATCCCTTCTTGCAGGTGGCAGGACGTATTTGTGTGCCTCAAAGGATAGTTGTGTAATAGGAGCATACAAGGAAAGAATAGTGAAGGCCAGTCGGATAAGATAGTATAAGGAAAGAATAGGAGAAGGCAAATAGTCGGCCGAGACAGGGATCAATCGAGCCAGACATGGATTAACGAACTCAGCCAGACCCTGACATCGGGTTTTGTGAACAAGGGCGATGGAGTTACTTTTTAACTGACAGGACACGCAGCAGCTGGAAACGCAAAAACACATCGTTCGCCGTGCTGCCTGAGTGAGGGCAACACAAAATGGCGGCAGGACACAAAATGGCGGCTAGATACGGGACGAAATCAGAAATCGTAGAACCCTAAGGACTGGCCTCAGATTTTACGGTGCTCCTTTAGGGGTATTACATGCAGCCTTTGGTGTGTGTCAGCAGAGATGGGCTGATTCCTGTGTGTCCTAGGGGCTGCACAGAATTCGAGTCCTAACGCAAACTGCGCAGGGTAGCTCTAAGTCTCAGCTCGCTGTCACCCGGCCGTGATGGTGACCCTTGTGCCAGTACACCGTAACTGTGTCACACAATTGAAAAAGGGCATGTGGTGAACAGTTGTTCAGTCAACAACCGAACAACATTCAGCAAAATTAACTTGTCTGTCAGGCTGCAGGGGACTGAGTAAATGAGCAAGTAAGATTTTAATTAAATTATTTCAAATTGCCATCCTGGGCTGCACTGCGCTTTCACAGTTTCCAGCACAGTCTACCAAGGGCCAGCAAGTGGCCGGCATGGCTGGCTGTACAGGAAGTAGCATTCATAAGTGCGCTTTCTTTATTTAAATGCCACAGTGCTGGGATAGTTTTAGCACAATCCTCAGTGTGCACAGCATGCGTTACGGCCGACGTCCTTAGGCAGCTTCAACACCATGTCTAGTATGGATTGGCAGGGTTTACTATCAACATATCTGATTCAGGGCTAGTTGCACCCCCGCCTCTCACCTGTGACTTCTGAAGATGCCAGAAGACCGCTGCGAAAGCTCCCCCTGCACGGGCCAGGCTGGGGGCAGATGCCATGGTCCAGGACGAGAACACTCGTGCAGGCTATCTGCTAAACATGAAGTAGTACCAGTACCACTCCTGCGGCAGCCGCAGTCTGGGTCGGGTAGCGGGTGGCCATAGGCACATTAAGGCCGCCCGGATCGGCACAACAATTTGCGGTGCCCACTGCCAAATGTAAACTGACTGTCATGCTGCAAGCTCGCAGCGCAGGCGAGGAGTTGACCTAACGGCAAGGGTGGTTGACCTCAAATCTGTGGAACCAGGTTAGAGTCTCGGCAAGGACGCTCAAAATCCTGTGATTCTGGGAAAATCACTTAATCTCCCCGTGCCTAACAAAAAAAGAGTGGGTCCACACGTAACGCAACTAGTACATGTGTAAAGCGCTCTGATACCCGATACCTTTCGGTCAAGTTTGCGCTATAAAAAACTCAGTAAAAGAAAAAAAAAGAAAAGGCTGTAGGGCGCCTATAGCTAGGAGCGTAGTCAGACTCAATCTATAGGACATTGGGCCAAGGGCAAATCATGCAGAAAAGGATTTGCTTGCTTTGTCACGCAAGGTCAGTGAAGCTGAATGCAGCGCCAGCCCACTACAGGTGAAGTTGCTACATTGTAGCCCCTGATGCCAGCCCAAACCTGGCTGAGCAAACCCCCAAGTCTGCTCAAGCAGGGCTGACCGGGTGCTACCAGTATTCTGTAAGTGGTTTTAATTAACAGTTGGCACTTGGTTTGACATCAGAGGAGGCTTTATAAATGCGTGACTTCGCATTTCAGTTCGGTGATGCGAACCACCACACTGAAATGCGTTAGTCTAACGCCTGAAGTGTGGTACTTGGCAGCCTGGCTACAATTTTTATTTAAATGGAGCACACAGAATACCATTGCTCATCCGCATAGAATTACAGAAGAGGCAATAAAAACCTTGATAAAATAAAGATTTTAAAGTCAGTATCATGCCAGTTAATTAAACTGATTTTTTATAACAACTGCTAACTATCACTGCTTTGGAAAACATAAAAAGCACCTCCCACTGTTTTCATTCAACCCGATCTAAAAACCAGGACATGAGCCAAATTTACTGAAATCTACCGGGGCAGGTGGTAAAAAACAGGGACTATCCCTGCAACTCTGTGACGTATGGTCAACCTATTTATAGAGCGGTGTAGATCAGGTGCCTTTTTGAAAGTATTCATATTAATTGCAGCGCTGTGTATAGGCAAGAAGGGCGCTGAAATTAACAAAAAACTTTCAAAAAGGCACCCAATCTGCTACGCTTTATTAACAAATGCATAGCTACCAAGGTTTCAGATTGCTACGTGAGGCGTTTTTTAAATTTCAGTGTATTATGAATGCCATTTCAGTGACTATAAGTGACACTTTCTCGCAAGCAAAATCAAGGTATGAGGTATTTGGACCTGCACCACTGCGGTGTGCTAGATCTATTAATAAAATTTAAAAGCACATTTTGAAGCAGTCACTGAGGCACTACCCCTTCCACTCCCTGTTGCTCTTTCCCTTATATGCTTCCCAGCTCCATGTTGCTTTCCTCCCTGTGGGTTTCTCCATCTGCAAAACACTCCTGCTCTCAGTGCTGCTCTCTGTCCCTCTTGTGCTTTTCTCTGCCATCCCAACTGCTCCATGCTGCTTTCTCCCTCCTGTGTTTCTCCTACCTTTAAACGCTCCCTCCTCCCTGCTCCTCTTGATCTCTTCATTGTGTGTTTTTCTTCCTCCTGTGGAAAAATAGTCCTGCGCTCCTTGTTGCTTTCTCACTAAAAGGCTATTAGGCAATCGCTCATTCCAAAGATTGCCAGCTCCCCAGGTGGTCCAGACAATGACCAACTCAAATTGTCCACAAACAAAATGGAACACCGCAGCTGAGTGTTCCCGGCAACAGCGTTGCTGGAAATGAGCAGACAGCTAAGCTGTTTTTTGGTTGCTGCACCCAGAAGGTGAGTGGAATGTTTGATGGGTCCTTCCATTCTAACTCGCACCAAGAGCAGGGTCGGCGAGGCCCCAGTGGACCCGGGCCCCTTCACTCACTGAGCACCCCAAGCAACATGTCACCAATCCCGCGCAGCAATGGGGTCTCTCTCCTGCAGTGCTACCTCTCACGTATTTGCTGCATGATGCCTCCAGTGGTGCATCACTACCAGGGAACTAACTACCCTTTCAGACATGAGCAAGTGTCCTCCAAGCCAGCATCCAGGCCCGGCTACCCACATGTCCAGAGCAGGAAGAGATTAGGGTCTCAGCCTTGCAAAAGCATAGCAGCCATTTTACTCTACAGCAACACTTCCTTTGTTTGCAAATGTCACCACAGCGCTTAATTTGAGCAGCATTTTCTGCAATCTGTATGTCGCGCAATAACTACACTCCACGCTGTTACTGGAAGCGTAAAAGGCCATTTATTAGGACAAGGTTGCAATCATTTATACTTATCAACAGTACATCAATGCATGAAATATACATTTCCATAATCATTTAGACTTATTAACAGTACATCAATGCATGAAATATAAATTTCCATCCCATACCCACGCATTCTCCATTCTGCCTTTCCAAAACCATCTCACCTGTTTGACTCTTCACCCATTGACTCAATAACCTCCTTCCTTTCCCCATTCTCACCTTCACTTGCCCTCCAAGCATCCTCTGTTGACTTTGCCTTTATTGCTCATTGCCTCCCATGCCCCACTATTAGTCACCTGTGTACCGTTTTCCCCCCACCCGAGGGGTGGATCTGCCCGTATGTGACTCCCCACCCCTCCAAAGTACCGTACCGCCTCTGCTCTGCAACCTGCCCTAAACTGGCACCCCAACCTTCAAAAACGCCCCTGGTCCTTCCCTAAAACCTGCAGGGTGGGCGGGTGGACAAAATTAACAACACCCTCCCGGTGGTGCTCAGGTGTCAGGAAGAGGCCGGATCTTCCTCTCCCGACACCTTATATGCCCTCCCCCATCCCACCCCTTCCTTTAGCCCCTGTAGTCCCGCCCTCCACCTTGTCCTTCCGTATTGCGCGAAAACCCTGGGGGAAGACTGGTCTGCGACCTTCGCTTCCCCCGGGGGCCGCATCGCGCAATAACTACACTCCACGCTGTTACTTGAAGCGTAAAAGGCCATTTATTAGGACAAGGTTGCAATCATTTATACTTATCAACAGTACATCAATGCATGAAATATACATTTCCATAATCATTTAGACTTATTACAGTACATCAATGCATGAAATATACATTTCCATCCCATACCCACGCATTCTCCATTCTGCCTTTCCAAAACCATCTCACCTGTTTGACTCTTCACCCATTCACTCGATAACCTCCTTCCTTTCCCCATTCTCACCTTCACTTGCCCTCCAAGCATCCTCTGTTGACTTTGCCTTTATTGCTCATTGCCTCCCATGCCCCACTATCAGTCACCTGTGTACCGTTTTCCCCCCACCCGAGGGGTGGATCTGCCCGTATGTGACTCCCCACCCCTCCAAAGTACCGCCACCCAGGGAACCCCCGGAGGGCGGTTACCTGCCCCCCCCCCCCCTGCGCACCTTTTGCCTCCTGCCAGCGGCCCTACAGCCTCCCAGTGGATGACAATCCACCAACTCCCCCTGCGTCCTGCAGCAAAGCACCACTCTCGATGCCAATGTGAATCGCAAAAGGTGCCCTTTCTAGAAGGGGCCCACGCGCCCGTTTTTCCCGTGCCGAAAGGCAGCCTCCCTCAGCAGCACCTGGTGAACGACCGTCCACCCAACATGCGTCCCCAGTAAGGCAGGAACGTCCCCAGGACAAAACCCTCACCATGAAAGTTGGTCGCAATGCAGTGATATTCCATCACTCCCACCTGTGCTTGTGTGTCTGGCAAGCAAACCCCGCCTAGGGCCTTCCCCAGCTGGAAAAACAGCACCCCCCACAACGCAGTGAACAGCCATCCACCACCTGGACCAAACGTCCAAATAGACCAGCCACATGTCTGGTCCCAATCCAGTGAACCGAAAAAACTGTCCTCCCCCCCGTGTCGACGGCCATCCACTACCAGGCCAGCCTCCACCACCCGTACTCATGTCCAGCAGGACAAGTGACCGCTCCGGACCACTCATTGTCCAACCAACGTGCCCCCTCTTCTTGAGGTGAACGACCATCCACCCCCTGTGCCACCATCCATTGCCCCTCCGGCAACCAATGAACTATTCTGACCGCCCCTGGCCCATAAAGGGAGCCCCCCCCCAAAAGCCGAGTAACATGCTAGCATATTATCCCCCCATATGTAAGTGCATCACTTCTGTAAAGAATGAGTAACCCTAGAAGCTCATGACGACAAAGAAGCATTCAAGAGTGGGACGCGAACACCAGATGCTCAAGTGATGCCAATGCAAACAACATCGTACTTTAGGTAAGCATGAAACCCCCCCGCCTGTTTCCTTCACGTCATCCAGTACATCTCCGTGTGTCGTACATTTCCCCCCCCTCGCGGTGAACGACCGTCCACCACGTGTCCTTGGCTCACAAAACCACCACCGGCCCGGGCCATACATTAAGCACCCAAGGTGTCCCCCCACTACTTTCGAGGTGAACGACCATCCACCCCACGCACCCCCATCCTTTGCCTCCCTTGGCAAACAATAGCCTCCGTAGACCGCTCGCGGTCCATGAAACGAAACCCCAAGCAAACCAAATCAATCTGTGATAAGAACCAAAATCCCGCACGGTCATCCACACCTCATCTCTTGTCTCCCAATGCGTCGTATAATGTACTGTGGCTCCCACCACACTTAGTGAACGACCATTCACCAATCCGTGCCTGCATTTTCGTACCAGAAATGGTCCCAGGCCAAATCCTGACCATGCTAGGCGCCCCCCCCCCGTGGACGACCATCCACTGCCTGTACCATTACCCCCATGTACGTGAGCAACAATCCCCACTATCCTCCGACCATGACTGGCGGCTCCCTTCGACCAAAGGCCCACCACCATCAAGTCACCAGGCCGTCCCCATCACCCAAAGCGTCATGTCTTGGACATCCAAATCCTCAGCCGACCAAACTGTCTCCCCCAAGCACAAACCCTGCGCCCGACCAGGACGCCCCATGTTCCGTTCCTTGGAAACACCTCCCCTGCCAAGCATCTCAGGATATTGCCAGCCTGACACCCCAGCAACCTCTCCCCTGCATGTGTCCCAAAAACAGGGCAACCTCACATCCCCTGCGCCGTACGGCAAACGTAATGGCACCAACCCCTTCCAATGACCTTCGCCCAGTCTCAGACCGCCACCACCCAATCATCGGGGAACCTGCCCCAAAAACGTCCACACCCCCGCTAGTGCACCTCTTGTGTTGATCACCTGCTGGGAGAACCCCCCCCCCCCTCCTCCAGGCGACAAACCTGGCTCCTGTCTTACCTCCTGACCCCTTGGTAGAAAAGAAGAAGTAGTCCCACAAGAAATACATGGTGACCCCCCAGCCCCCTTACGGCCTATTCACATAACGTAAGGAAGCAGGTATGAAAATCGCTGCCAGCGTCAAACAGAGAGCAGACCCGGCAAGACTCCCAGAATCATGTACAAGACACTCTTACAATTCGTACAGACTAACTTCTATAGTCCCGAGATATGCAACCCTGGAGCCAGTTCTGGAATTACCAAAATAATCTACAAAGTAATCAACTGTGTTTATATAAGGAAATCCATTGAGCTCAATGCTAAATTGTGTGTAGAATTGTGTTGCCTACTCCAACCCCTGTACCTATTGTCTTTACAAAGTCTATTGCCTTACTGCAAATAACTCATCTGAGACCTCCCATATTGCGAACAGTATATTTGTGATACCTGTTGGTTCTAGAAAGAAAACAACTATATTTTTTGATATAAAAACAAGTGGCCTGGAGTTCAGTCTTTATGTGAAACATTTTGCTGACTGAGTGTGCACAACAAATGCTTACACTGTCCTCTGGTACTGCCTTACTGCTCGACCAAGCTACAACTTTAGAGAGTAAGGTTACACCTGGCTTTAACCTCTGTTATACCTCTGGGGTTTCTGGACTCTATTCACCCTGCACCTTATTCTGGTCCAGTACTCTCGCACAACCCATGTCTTAGAATATAGACTCACTTGGAATCCGAATGCACACTTTTCGATTTGTGAAACTTTCATGGATGTATTGCCACCGGAAGTTGGGGCAGCAACTCCAAACGAAACATGGTGGAGATCAGAATCTGAATGATCAATAAAGATGCCATTATATGTTGGTCTTATCTTGTCACAGTTGCTGTGTTTTGAAAGACAAAGGTGAAATGCCAGGCTATGATAGAGGTCAAAATTCTCGCAGTTTGGTACTTATCCTTTTAACAAGTACCCTTGCGTTTACTTTTCTTTATCTCACTGCAAAGGTAGAGAATTTTGAAAAGTTAATTATCTTATAATCTTGCTAGACTACACTGAGTTGAAAGGAAAGTTGTGGGATGTCAGTTTTTATCTAAACCACAAAAGGAACTACATAAATATTTCAGAATACGTCAGCAGTTAGTAAAGCACAAATGCCATACCACCAAATCCTGAAAACTAAAACCTCTGAACCTCCGGCATAGCCCTGCACAACCATCCCCCTGCCCGTGCATGAGCAGCCCCCCCGACCACCCCCCCCCTTTGCGCATCCGCCAAGTCAAGATGTGCAGCAGTCCTCCACCTACATGGTACACCCAAAACTGGCCAACCCCCAGGAGCATCTAGCCCCCGCCTCCACCTTCTCCACTCCACTCTGGCGCCCACGTGACCCCGCCACGCCGGCCCGCCCGTCACGGGGAGGGCAGCGTTGTATCTCGCGGAGGACTCCCCGGGGTCTAAACATCCACCCCGGAACCACTACCAACCCGAAAAACCAAATGCCATGTCACCAAATGCCTAAATGGGAGCCAACCGGCCATCCCTGTCAACCCCGCTGTTGTAATATCCACTGTGAAGCTCGCCACCCACCTGGGTCCCATCGTTACTCCATCCAGCAGCAGTACTGGTATCCCCCAGGACACCCCCACACCTGCAGCGCCCCGCATCAGAAGCGCCATGGTCCCCGCGTATCATACCCTTTCCCCAGGCCCCAGCCACAAACGTGTACCTAAAGTTGCTCCAGCACACCGCCCCTCTGCTCCTGGGAGCCATGCCCATCTCGGCTGTGCTCCGGATCCTACTGCGGCCGCCCTTGACCCCTGCAACCATAAAGAAACCGCCCAGCCACCATTTACCTCCCCGAAACCACGAAACGGCCCCTAGCCCCGCTCACACCGACTTCCAATCGACCCAACATCCCCACCACACAACTCCCACAGAGCACACAACGCCCACAACCCCCTTCACCATCACACCCACCGACCCCCAGCACTTCTATCACGACAAACACACCGACTCTCACACCGCACAAACCGAACAGGTCACACCATACATATGTAAACAATGTTTGGATAAAAACGTTGCATTGGACGCTGCGCGAATCCCCCGACGGAGGGCAGGCCGCCGCGGACCCCCCTACTGCTTCGGACCAGCGTTAGGAGGCCGTAGTGCGCCCCACTGGTGTGTCACCTGCTGCCGAGCTGGACCGCCATCCTCAGTTTACCTGCCCCACCGGGTCGCCAGAACCAGGTGGGCTCAAACACCACCGGGCCTCGTGCCGTCATGGCTGTCCCTCACACGTGACCCTGATACCCTACACATTGCCGCCTACCAACTCCCCAGGGGCCCGGTCCCGGCCCCCCCCCCCAGCCATCAGCATTGCCCAGTGACCAGCCCGAATAGCGTAGGTTCCCCGTAGGGGCGGGCCATCACCTCCACCACGCTGCAGCAAAAACAGGGGGGGGAGGAATAGAGGGCCAGCGAGACCGCAGCCAGCTCCGGGCGACGTCGTAACATGCGACGCCCCGCCCCACTGCCCTACCCCTGTTGTGAAATGCCCGCCAAAACTGAAGCCCACCTGTCTGCCATAAGGAAGGGGAGCCACTGAAAGGCCAGAAGCAGCTATGCCCGAAAACCCACCCCACGAACAAACTGGGTCCGGATAACGCCCCCCCCCCTCCCTCCCCCCAGGCACCCACCACAAGCCCCCCCTCGGGACCGCAGGCAAAGCCAGGACACCCGCCCTCTCCACCTCCGCTGCGGGGCCCCCATCAGCCTCGCACCGGCCACATGCCCGCCCCCCCACCCCTCGCGGATACCGGCAGCGCACCCAGAACCAGGGAAAGCCTCAGAGGAAGAAAAACCAGACGCGCGCGATGCAGGGCCCCGCCAGCTACCGACAGGGTGTCCCCTCTCCAACAGCCAGCCCCGACGGGCACCGCAGTAGCCACGTCACAGGCAAGACCCCGCTGCTGCACCCGGCCGATCCCCCAAACGCGCTACATTTACTACTTGGGGAGACCCCCTTCCAGGCCAGGGGCCGCGCCAGCTGGACACGGCCGCCACGGCCTCTCCACCCGGCCAGTCCGAGCTCCGCCGCCTCCTCGGGGCGAAAACCCCAGCCATGCCGAAAGACTCCCAGGGCATCTCCACATAGCCCCACATTGGAATATTAAAGCCATCCGGGCAGCCGATCGACAAATCGGGCCCCTCCAAAATACCCTACAGCTCAACCACAAAATTAACAACACCCTCCCGGTGGTGCTCAGGTGTCAGGAAGAGGCCGGATCTTCCTCTCCTGACACCTTATATGCCTTCCCCCATCCCACCCCTTCCTTTAGCCCCTGTAGTCCCGCCCTCCACCTTGTCCTTCCGTATTGCGCGAAAACCCCGGGGGAAGACTGGTCTGCGACCTTCGCTTCCCCCGGGGGCCGCATTCTCTGTGTGATTTAGAAAAAATACAGAAATATGCTGGTGGTTAGATACGGCTTCCATTTGTTTAATTGTTTCCGATTATGCCTGCTGGTCTAGTAGTGTCAGTAGCAGAAGAATATTCGGATGATCAAAAGTATGTTGCACAATGATACCACAAACTGGCAACTTGAATATAGCACGGTTATCTACTGCAATAGTGCACATGACCTGCATTTTGCAGCTGCAGTTTCAGCTTCTCCCTCAAGGCATGCAGGTGTTGTCAAGGCACTACAAATGTGTGATTAATGCATTTTAGTGCAGTGATGCAGACCACCACACTAAAATGCATTAGTCTAAGCCTGATGCATGGTATTAGGCAGGGCTGCGAAAGGCATGCAAGAAATGCAGCAGGAGATAAAACGCATATAAGGAATGTTCTGTGGTTCGCTAAGGATAAGACACAGCAACGCATTTTTACAGATTCCATTGTGGTGCTATCTTGAATAAAACAAACACCTCTCAGGGTTGTAGCATTCACATTTGACAAGTGATAGTAAGGGACACATTGCTACATTAAAAGACATTCAATGGAGAATATGCTTTTGAATACTGTATCCTTTTTATGTTTGTTGTATGTTGAAACCTGCCTTAAGACCCTTCATGTGGTGCTGTATCTGTAGAGATAGCTGTCTTTTCACTTTATTATGCAAACGTTTGAGTGATATTCGTACTGATAATTGTTGCTGCGCCCACACACGTGGTTGGGTTCTTGGCGCACATAGCCTTGGCTCCAGCGCACAGAGACCTTATACTGCTGCCCGCAGAGGAAATAAATTAGAGGGAACATTGCTCCCCACCCTTATCTCGTATAAATCCAACATCCCGCTCCTAAAATGTAACAACATTTTAAAACAATTTAAATTTTAAACAAATATTTTTAAATTACTCCCCACCCTCATCCTTTCTGAACCCAACATCCCTGCTCCTAAAAATTAATAAAAATACAATAAAAACAAACATTTGCTCATAAAAAAGACATTGAAAAATATAAAATGACTATTACCAAATTAATTTTAAAAAATGAAACAAAAACAAAAAATACAGTCAATATCATTTACAACAGTATATTTGCCATCGATATTCACAAAATCGATATTTGTACATTAGACAAAGATCGATATTTTAAACAATGCAAAAACTTACATTGATATTTTCCACCATCTATATTCTTAACTCGATATTCATGCAATTCGATATTTCAATGTCGATATTCTGTCTCTGCATCCTGAGCGTCATGGTTAAGTGCTCAGACGAATCACAACACTTTTTTTCATTTCCTTTATGCCTCCCGCCACCCCCACCTCTATAAAAAAAAAGTGTACCTCCATCACTCCCAATCGGTAGCAGTCGCTACTGGGAGTACGTAGCAAACAAAAGAGGAGTATCACCATAAAGATTCAAAGAATCTTAATGGGATGTATGTTGGAAAAAAGGAAAGAATTCTTCCTTTTATAAAAACCCCTCACTCACCAGCCTAGTGGTGACATGCTTCATCATTTGGGTCCACCCTGATGACCGAATGCCCTCAGGGTGTGCTACAACACCTGAATTACAGTGGAGCTGGTTTGTGAGTGTTTGAGTGCAGAAAAAAATGTTAAAAATTGTCCTGGTATAAACTCAAGAAATACATTTTATTAGTGAGTAACTGGACAATGTTAAAAACAGTGTGGAGATACTTTGAGGGTAATTATGACCAAGAGTATCTCTGCAAGTGGTCTGGTCTACATGTTTCAACCTTATAGTGGGAAGTACCAGGTTTTCTTCAGGACCAAAAAAGCTACTGGGAGTACGGCAGCCGTACAAATGCACTGATAGAAGCACACAGGCCACCATCCTTGCTGCCCCAGAAATTCACCTTCCTACTGCAATCTCTTTACAGTGCCTTTCTTTTTACTTTCATGAATAAAGAAATCCATTTGAGGGTTCACTGTGACTGCTGCAGTTAAACACATGCCCAGGCAACCTAGGAGTTCTTAGTAGAAGAAGTTCTGCAACCCGCTTACTTGTCACTTGTGCCATGTATCATTCTTCCTGGCTTCCCACCACCTTCCTTTTACTTTATTGCTTTACTACATTTTCACATTCTTCACTCACATCAAATGCCTCAGTCGCCACCGCCTCCAGCGCTGTCTCTGTGCTTGGTCCTAGCACTCAACACAATTTTATTTAAATTTCAGCCTCACCAGTTTAAGAATAATAAACTATGAATGTGGCAGCATAAACATATATATACTGCTCATATAGCATCTTCAAAGTCCTTTTTAACAGCTGTATGGGTTAATATAGAATACTCCACTATGCTAATAAAGTATGCACAGTGAGGTAAAGTGAGGCGCAGGGATTAAACCTAGCACATACCGAGATAGCATCAAACAGTACACTGTTCACGAAGGTAAGCATTTTACATATACCTTTATGGATTACACCTTTCCACGAATCCACAAACTTCTCAAAAGGTACCACCTTAAAAAGAGGCCCTGGGAGTTCAAAGGAGGCAAATGTAGGTTCCCAAAGGAGTTAAACGAGCAGGAGCATTTATAACATGTTTAGTAAACACTGCATAGTTCCCTAGGTGGCCAGTGTCAGGAAAGTCCTGACTTTCAGTTGGAGCCAACCAGACAGTGCAAGCGGGTTGCAAAAAATCCTCACCCAGTATTGGGGTGCTTAGATTAAGTTGCACTAGTCCTCTAATAATGGGTCTCCCCTGTGGTACACTGCACTGAGGCCTCTGCAGTACAGAGTTCATGTGAGAGGGGGCAGCTGGGGCCCTCTTGCTTCCTATCTACCTACTGACCTAGGACCTAGGAGGAGGAGCCGGGAGCCAAGTGGACGTGGATCGTCTCGGCTCCCGGTCCACGAGCTGCTCTAACCCGGCTCTAGGCTGCTACAGCCCTTCTTTTTGATCGCTCTTTTTCCCCACCTGAAGCGGAGCGAGTGGGACATTTGCGGAGCAACAGTGATCGCTCCTGAGTTGGCAGACAGTGCGATCTCCCTGAGGCGAAGAGAGGGCGGTGGTGCTCAAAATGGCGGGCGGCACCCCGCCGTGGACTCCACCGACTGCGGCCGCCGCTGGGAGGTAGGATTGCGACCTGCGCTCCCCCGGCCTGCAGAGACTTTCGCCGATTTTCACAGCAGCTGATGGGACATAATATTATCTAGCTTCACTTTGGCGGCGACCCCCACCAAGGGAATCCTCCCAGCGCCTGCCTGACTCCAAGATGGCGGCCGGCGGCAATCTTCAGATGGCGATCGCCGCTTCCACTGGCTCGCCCCAACTTCTCTCCGGCCTCCTGTTAATCCTGCGGCCCTCTATCGGATTTTCTGGCCTGCCTCCCGACCTGCTGCCGGTTTGGGGCCACTGCCATTACCGGAATGCCCTGCGGTCCTGCCGGATTTCCGGATCACTCACCCCCCCTCGCCCCCCCGCATGGCACCAGTGTTGTGAATGTGTCGTGCAAGGCTGCATTGCTCCCGGAGTCCACACTGCTTGCCCCCCTGCCGGCCTGCCGGCGATTCCCACACATCTTCCAGGGCGGTTGAATCCACACACAACCCACCGGCTGCAGTGCCAGCGCCCCACGGCCAACGTGTGACCGCAGCAACAGCGTCAACACGGCCTTCAGCACCTTGCCCGCCCTCACCCCCACCGAGCCGGCTGACCGCAAGCTCTCCAAGATGGTGACGCGCCTGTGGCTGGCCTCCAGCTTCATCTCCCACCTGGGCTCCCACCTTCTCTCCTGGACTTCTTTACTTCTTGTTCTGTCCTGGCCAACATTTTGCTGCTGATTTCGGACAGTTTTCACTGGACTCTGACCCTCCATCCATTCCCTCATCCTTTAACCCTTTTCCCCGTTGATGATCCTCAAATGTTTCTTCCATTTTCTGCTTTGCCTTCTCTCCATACCCTTGCATCCCTCCCACTCTCCCTTTGTGCTGTGACTGCATCCACACTTATGGAACTCTGTTTTTTTGCATATTGAAATAACTCTAATCACTAGTATATGCAGTAGACTTTTGTACCATCTACCATTCCTATGTGACTCTTAGAGTATATCCAGTCATATCCCCTCCCTATGTATATAGAGATAACTCTAATCACTAGTATATGCAGTAGACCTTTGTACTCTCTACCATTCCGATGTGACCCTCAGAGTATATCCAGTCATATCCCTTCCCTATGTATATAGAGATAACTCTAATGACTAGTCGCCTATGTGACTGTTAGAGTATATCCATGTGTATCCCTTCCCTATGTATATAGAGATAACTCTAATCACTAGTATATGTAGTAGACCTTTTATATATCTACCATTCTTATGTGACTCTTAGAGTATATCCAGTCATATCCCCTCCCTAAGTATATAGAGATAACTCTAATCACTAGAATATACAGTAGTCCGCTATGCTCTCTGCCATTCCTATGTGACTCTTAGAGTATATCCAGTCTTATCCCTTCCCTATGTAGATAGAGATAACTCTAATCACTAGTATATGCAGCAGACCTTTGTACTATCTACCATTCCTATGTGACTCCTAGAGTATATCCATTTGTATCTCCTCCCTGTGTGACTTTACCTCTTGTACATTTGCAATTTTTTCTGTTTGTATCCTTTATGTAACGCATGTAATCCTAAGTCCTTATGTTTTCAACTGGTTCTTATGTAAAGCGCTCTGACACCTTTGGGTAAAGTTCATGCTATAGAAAATCGCACAAATAAATACTGTACAGGAACGCCGCTTTATGTTTGGTGCACAGATATGAACAACATTGCTTCAAGTCGCTCCTGTAGTTAATCGTCCCAAGTCACAGGGAGATGTGCTAAATTCATATTTTTGTAAAGCGCGTACATATCCCCCCTTAAAGGTTTCAAGGCACAGAGGGCCATCAGGGAGATTAAGAGGCATATTTACAAGCCCCTAACGCCAGGGCTTTAAGTGGGCCAGGTCTTACCGGTGCTGAGCACCAACAGTTTATTAAAGGAGGCCTCATAACAGGCCTCTATCAGGCTCTGTTTGTGTCCTGGCACAGGTGGTCCATTTGTTTCCGGACTACAGTGACAGCAGGCTTGCTCACACTGCTCACTTCTCACTAGTGGAGAAGTTAAGGCATGACGTCATGACAGGTGGCCGTTTTAGGGAAGGGAAATCCTTTAAAGAGTCATTTTCCTCTGGATTTCGCTTCTCTTTTTGAAACTTAAGAGCAGCAACATTGTCTTGGTGTCACCAGGGCTTTAAGTGAAAGCTTTTTCAATATTATATACAAGCCATAGTTGCTGCTTATTTATCGTATGCAACAAACAACTATTGACAACGACAATAGTCCTGATTTGCTGTAGTTATGATGTTAGTTGTTGTATTATATATCTGGCTGCATTGCCAGAAACATCAAAATACAAGTCGGGTGGCACACTATGCCGAGCACAGATTTTTAGTTTATGTTTTTAAGGCACGCCCTTAATTACATTGGCCACGCCCCTTTGAGAGACCCCTCCAGTTTTTTCATCCCACTTAAAGCCCTGCCTATCACCACCACAACGTCGCTTTTTGTGATGGTGATAGGGGCTGTACCTTATTTACAAAGCAGCATTAAGCCACTTAACGCTGCCTTGTAAATAAGGCACCCTTTCACGCTATATTTAGAGTGAAAGGGGAGGGCAAAGGGTGTTGCGTTGGTGTTTTACCTCAACACCCATTAATTTTGATGCTACCCACTATTTACAAATAGGGGGCAGCATAAGTAGGAGGTAGCGCCAAAACTAAGACTAGAGAAAACCTGGTCTTAAACAGATGAAACAAGGAGAAATGTTTCATTTCTCCTTGTTTCTGCGGTTTCCATGTCACACATAGAAACAACAAATTGTCTATGATCGTTTATGTGCAGGAAGGTCCCCCTTCCTGCATATAAACAATTATTTTTAAAGAATGCTGTTTTGCAACTTCTATGGGGCCGATTCCGATCTCGCTGCGACAGCCTTCCAAGAGCTGTCCGTAGCCTTACCTTGCGACCGACTTGTTCTGGGAGCCAGTCCTTTTGGGCAATGAAGTACGATGCGCAAATGTGTAACAACCCTGACCGGCACGTAGGCTCCGATTCCAGTGACATTTCCCGTACAAGCCGGATCCGTAAACGCCGATTCGAGTCCCCCGGAAGCAGTTTCACAGCAATTTCCGGCCGGACAAATACGATGCGTACTTCATACGCGCCGAATGGGTCGCCACTTCCAACACTTCACAGCATATGAGAGAGCTGCATTGCAGGTCCGATTCGCGCCACAACACGATCCACGGCTACGAGGCGGACCAACTCTCAATGTGTGTGAGATGGAGCAACAATCAGCAAGTATGAGATGAATCAATGATGAATTCCATCGCGCAGGTCATCTCAGTACTTTATATCTCTGACTGGATCAGGAACAAACGCGTACCTCGCAGACGGTAAGTCAGACACCCACCACACAAACAAACGTCACAAACCCGCAAAATGCTACACACACATAGGGGGTGGTTGTCTCTTCCACCAGCAATAGCCAAACCATAGGGGTTGTATGATCATCACTACCAGCAGTCCCCACACAAGTGGGGGTGCTCATCACTACCAGCAGTCCCTACTCATAGGGGACTGGATGCCCATCACTACCAGCAGTCCTCACTCACAGGGAGGGCTTATCACTACCAGCAGCATCTACTCATAGGGAGCTGGATGCCCATCACTACCAGTACCCCCTACACATAGTGGGCTGGATGCCCATCACTACTACCATCGCCACTCATTGGAGGCTGGATGCCCATCACTACCAGTACCCCCTACTCATAGGGGGCTGGATGCCCTTCACTACTACCATCCCTACTCAAAGGGGGCTGGATGCCCAGCGCTACCAGTACCCCCTACTCATAGGGGGCTGGATGCCCATCACTACTACCATCCCCACTCATAGGGGGCTGAATGCCCATCACTACTACCATCACCACTCATAGGCTGGGTGTCTTGCACTACTACCATCTCCACTCATAGGGGGTTGGATGCCCATCACTACCAGTACCCCCTACGTATAGGGGACTGGATGCCCATCACTACTACCATCCCCACTCATGGGGGCTGGATGCCCATCACTACAAGTACCCCCTACTCATAGGGGGCTGGATGTCCATCACTACCAGTACCCCTACTCATAGGAGGCAGGATGCCCATCACTACTACCAACTCCGCTGATAGGGGGCTGGTTGCCCAACACTACCAGTACACCCTGCTCATAGGGGGCTGGATGCCCATCACTACTACCATCCCCACTCATAGGGGGCTGGATGCCCAGCACAGCACTCCTTGCTGTTTGTTTTTGGGTTTGCTCTCTAGCGCAGGGGGGATGAGAATCTTTTGTTAAAGCTCCAAGGCTAATTAAAATACTACCGGGAATGTACTGAATGTTTTTATGTGTTCTGATTTAATAGTTCACTTCGAATTTTATCTCATTCTCTCTAAATCCCCGACAAGGTCTGTTCAGACTGTACTTTTAACTCGCAACGTTCGCTACTCACTATTGCTCTTCTTCTCACTGCTGGGTCCCCGGTCCGTCACGGCTTGTGCCTGTTGTACGGAGGGACAGGAAGCAGTGAAACTCCAGGCAGCGTCATTGGAGCTGACCCCGCCCCCCTCCCTACTTAATTCCCTCCCCAGCGCGGACGCGCGCAGTGAAAACAGCACTCCTTGATGTTTGTTTTTGGGTTTGCTTGCTAGCACGGGGGGGTTGAGAATCTTTTGTTAAAGCTCCAAGGCTAATTGAAATCCTATCGGGAATGTACTGAATGTTTTTATGTGTTCTGATTTAATAGTTCACTTTGAATTTTATCTCATTCTCTCTGAATCCCCGACGAGGACTGTTCAGACTGTACTTTTAACTAGCAACGTTCGCTACTCAATGTTGCTCTTCTTCTCACTGCTGGATCCCCGGTCCGTCACGGCTTGTGCCGGTTGTACGGAGGGACAGGAAGCAGTGAAACTCCGGGCAGCGTCATTGGAGCTGACCCCACTCCCCTCCTTACTTAATTCCCTCCCCAGCGCGGACGCGAGCAGTAGCGCGCCAACGGCAAGCCCGTCTGAGACCGTCCGCGCCAGGACGCCGCTCGCAGGCCTTATCCCTGTTTGATGATCAGAAACAGTCTGGGTAAGCGATTAAACTACATCATAATCAGGATACGATACAATAGGCAGGAATTAATCTCCCCAAACAGTTGCAACAGCTTAGACAAAAATCAGGAGAACCTACTTATATCGCCCCCATTTTTAAGAAAATCCCAACCCCCCCCCCCACGGCAACTTTTAAAAACTGTCAGAAAATGCATACTTGGTGAAGTCCCTAGGAAAACTCAGCACTACCATCATAAATTAGACTAAATCGTTTAAAGCTCTTTATCTGAACACTAGATCAATCCCTAAGCACGCACTTGAACTATGGAGCCTTCTGGAGAGTGACAAACCAGATATTTGCTTCTTCACTGAAACGTGGCTCCACAGCCAAGCCTCACCAGACGAATGTCTGACATAATATCGACAGACAGAATATCTACATACAAAAATATCGACACAGAAATATCGAAATCAAAAATATCGGAGTCATATCTTCATAAAGGTAAGTACAAAAATATCGAAAAATTAATATCGTAGTACAAAAATATCGAAATTAAAAATATCGTTTTTTTAAATGTATTAATAATAATGTAAAAATAATTTTAAAATACATATAATTTTACAAATATTAAATAAAAATATTAAAACATAATTAAAAAATTAAAACGAATACATATACATTTAAAATAAATTAAAAACTTAATAATTTAATGTAATTTTATTTTTTTTAATTTCATTTAATTGATTTCATTTAAATTTATTTTATTTTTACCCTGTACGACTGTACCCCAAAAACCCAAAACTGACCCTGAACCCTAAAAATACCCCTTTACTCAAAAACCCCAAACTGACCCTGAACCCTAAAAATACCCCTTTACCCAAAAACTGAAAACTGACCCTGAACCCTAAAAATACCCCTTTACCCAAAAACCCAAAACTGACCCTGAACCCTAGAAATACCCCTTTACCTAAAAACTGAAAACTGACCCTGAACCCTAAAAATAATACCCCTTTACCCAAAAACTGAAAACTGACCCTGAACCCAAAAAATACCCCTTTACCCAAAAACTGAAAACTAATCCTGAACCCTAAAAATACCCCTTTACCCAAAAACTGAAAACTGACCCTGAACTCTAAAAATACCCCTTTACCCAAAAACTGAAAACTGACCCTGAACCCTAAAAATACTCCTTTACCCAAAATTAATTAATATTATTTAATTACCAATTAATTATTAATTAACAATATCAATAAAGTAAATATATTAGCACATTAGCTGTAATTAATTACATTTAATAATTAATATTATTTTTTCCCAATTAATTAATTAACAATAACCAAAAATTATATATAAAAAAATTACTCTAATTAATATAATTAACTAATTAATATTAATTAATTACCAATTAATTATTAATTAAAAATATTTACAAAATTATATTAATTAATTAACTAATTAATATTAATTAATTAACAATTAATTATTAATAAAAAATATTTACAAACATATATTAATTAATTAATTATTATTAAATTACTTCCCACCCTATTCCCCTATAAACCCACAACCCGCTCTGATACTAAAACGCAAAATGTAAACAAATTTACAAATTTTCAAACATACATTACAAAACATGTTTAACAAACATATAAACAACATAATAAAATACATAACACAATTTTTTTTTCGATATTAGTAAAATTCGATATTAGTAACATACATACCTTAAAAAAACGATATTCTGTCTGTCGATATTTTGGACATCGATATTCTGTACTGTCGAAATTAAAACATCGATATTATTGTATATCGATATTTTAATTTCGATATTTTGTCTGCCTACCTCACCAGACATCACATCGCATTCCCTCAGGAATACCACCTGATTAGACAAGACAGAGAAGGAAAGCGAGGAGGAGACATTGCAGTGGCAGCCAAAGCTCCCATTGATATTACCTGGATAGAGTCTTTCTCTAATCCCACGCTCGAAATTTTGATTATCAATATGAAACTCAATAAGACTTCCTTTGGGAGAGTAGCCCTGGTATACAGACCCCCAGGTGAAAAGTCCAAATTTACCAACTATCTTTTAGAAACGATAGGTCCACATGTGTTAGCAACGTAAAATTTTATTCTACTAGGAGACTTCAATCACCATGCGGAAAAATCTCTTGACCCTGATTCCAATCACCTGATCGCCACCATGGAAACTCTAGGCTTAATGCAAAGGGTACTAGGACCAACTCACCAAGCCGGGCATACTCTAGACCTCATTTTCACCAATATGCCCAATCTAATTAATGAATCCCCACTGCCCATGATATGGACTGTTCATTTTCTCCTAAAATTTCGTTTTCCCAAGCCAAATGTGCCTAATATCAGAACCTAAAAAAAAACTACCCTAGTACGACCTTGGCACAAAATGACTCCAGAGGTGTTTTTGACCTATTTTAAACCACCTAAAGAAGAATGTAACAACGTCGAACTAATGCTAACCCAGTTAGAAGAATCTATTAGGAGCACGCTTGACACCATTATTCCAGAAACTGGTGTTAAAGAAAAAACCATTGCGTCCCGTGGTTCACCGATGCTCTGAAAAAAGAAAAAATTGTCAGTAGATCAGCAGAACGTCTATGGAGAAAAACCAAAACGCTGGAAGATCGTAATAAATACAAACTGGCACATTCTAACTACTTAAAAATATAAAAATAGCAAAAACACTGTAAATCACCCAAAGAATAAATAAAGCGGGCCACTCTAGCAAAGAGCTTTATAAAATACTGAAGGAATTCACTACTCCTCAGGTGGAACAATCACTATTTAACCCCACCGTGGAGTGGGTCAATTCGCTGTCATCCTATTTTGCAACAAAATTAAATTGTTTTATTCCACATTTACAGACATCAGCCTAGACCCTTCCCAACACGATGACAATCCCTTTCCCAAGTCTATCACTACGGAAGTCATTGACACACCCTATCTTAAAGAATTTGAGCCCACCACTACTTCAGAAGTGTTAGAGGGTCTCAGGAAATTCAAATCTGGAGCCTCCACTGACCTGCTATCCCCCCGAAAATGCACAGAGATACTTCCGCTATTGGCCAGTTCCCTCACAAATATCTATAATACTTCTTTCGAGCAAGCATCGATACCTAGCAGTTGGAAGATAGCTCAGGTTAAACCGATTCTAAAAAAAAGCCCACTAGTGACCCCACCATTCTGTCCAATTACCGACCTATCTCTTCACTGCCCTATTTCGGGAAGGTACTGGAATATCTGGTGAATAAACGCATCACCACATATATTGAAACGCATGCGCTTTTGGACCCCTCACAGTCGGGGTTCCGCGCCGCCCATGGAACTGAGACTGCTGTGATTGAGATCGTGGACAATATCAGACTTAGTCTAGACAAAGGCAATTCCGCAATTCTCATCCTATTAGATCTATCGGCTGCCTTTGATACCATATCCCACAGCATTCTAAAACATCGGCTGTGGGAGATAGGTATCCGAGGCAAGGCCCTATCCTGGTTTGAGAATTATCTTGCGGATCGCCTCACCTATATTAAGGTTGACACTCTTGTATCTAGCAGTCTGCCCCTTTCTGTAGATGTCCCGCAGGGGTCAATTCTCAGCCCGATGTTATTCAATCTGTACCTAATTCCGTTGGCCAACATAATAAAATCTCACGCTTTCACAACAGTGTTGTACGCTGACGACACGCAGGTGCTTATCACCTGTAATTCTGATTTTCTTGAAACCAGCGTTAGATTCAAAAGATGTATGATTGACATCAGCAGATGGATGTGTGAAAACAAACTCCAATTGAATTACAGCAAAACAGAAATTATTCTGTTTGGCAAGGCCAATGAAGTCTGGTTGCAGGATTGGTGGCCCCTAGAACTTGGTACCTGCCCCATTCCTAAGGAGGTGGTTCGTGACCTGGGAATCATGATTGACTGTTCCCTCTCCATGAAAACCCACATTAACCAAGTATCCGGCGTGTGCTACGGGATACTGCAAAAGCTATGCAAAATCTTCAAATGGTTACCTCTTGAAACCAGAAAGCCTTTGGTCCAAGGCTTAATCATAAGTCATTTGGACTATGGAAACGCTCTGTTTGCCACCATTAATGAATGTTTACTTTCTAAATTACAAACGATACAGAATGTCGCTGCTAGACTGGTGTTAGGATTACCTCCCAGGTCTGCCTCTATTCCTAGCCTCAAAAAATTGCACTGGCTGCCAATCTGTCAGAGAAGCCAGTTTAACATATTAAGTCTAACTCCTTCACAGCACTGGCCCTACTTATCTTACGAAAAAACTGGTCCGGTATCACACTGCTCGATCACTAAAATCCAGTGCAAAATCCTTTTTAGTTCAGCCGCGAGTCCGGACATCGCGAAACGGATGTCCATCCTTTTCTTACATAGCTCCCTTACTTTGGAATAAACTCCCCCTCCATCTTCTGTCCATTTCTAACCACCTGGTGTTTCGGAAGAACCTAAAAACTTGGCTCTTCCCCATATAGCCAATGCTAGTTCAGTCCAAAGCTTTGTCAAGGTTGCTGTTTTTCACTGTAAAGCGCCCTGAGACCTTTCTGGTGAATTGTGCGCTATATAAAAGCATCTGACTTATGACTTATGACTTACTACCAGTACCCCCTACTCAAAGGAGGCTGGATGCCCATCACTACTATCATCCCCACTCATAGAGGGCTGGATGTCCAGCACTACCAGTACCCCCTACTCAGGCTTGATGCCCATCATTACCAGTATCCCCTATACATAGGAGGCTGGATGCCTAGCACTACCAGCATTCACATACATAGGGTGACTAAGCAAGCCCCCCTACCATCTTGGCAAGATTGTATGTTTTTGTGTGTAAAATGCTCACGACACAGATCCTGACAGTAAACATACAATGTGACTCCCATTACATGTGTGCCTAAAAGGTCATTGTGGAGTTAAAAAATCCAGCATTTTAGGTTCATTGTTGTACTGGGGTCTAAACCCCCCATCATTACAGTGACTAAAATGTAATTGTGGGGTTCAAAACACTAGCATATCGGGAACATTGTGGTAATGGGGTCTAAACCCCACATCACTACAGTGACTAGAAGGTGTGTGTGGGCATAAAAATAGCAGCATCTTCAAACCAGCATGTATGATTCCTGGTCCCACCACCACAAGCAATGTTGTGGCAAATGTAATGGTTTTGTCACATACAAACATAGATTTGGTGAGACAAAGATTGCTGTGTATTATAAGAACACCCTCTGCCATGTGCAAATAAGCATTGGACATGATCCCTGACAATGCCTCCAGTGTCCAATTAGACTATGTGAAAAGTGAGCATCATGATGCATACACACATTTCTTTACAAACAGATACACAAACTAAGGAATCCTATGGAGACTATTGATGTTAGGTAACCAAGTCCCATACCATGGCAGCAATGGGACATACCAAACATGATGAATGTGCAGGGTGATGAGCTAGGAGACACAGGGACACTAGGGAAAAACCTCCAAACAACATTTAGCCAATGGACCGCAAAAGCCATACCAATGCAGTGGTGTAGATGCACAAACACAGACAGGCAGCCCCACACTGCATATCATACACAACATGTGTGTGTCTCAGTGTCGCCAGGCTAGTACACAACACATGACGGTGGGCTGAACACCAATGATACAGATGTGTACACCGTGCCATACAAAAGTAACTCATGAACTACGCACCCCTTTGTGGGCAAGCAGGCATTGTCAGATGAGTGGGATTCCAATGGATTAATGTAACACAAGCTGGGCGGAACAGCAACCAACACAGCAAGAGACAGACCCACTACAGCACTACCCTCAGGGACCCTACATTGGGGTGACAGTAGCCTGTATGACAATCCCACTGTGATGACAAAGTTAGATGTTTCCCATACTGTGCATCACACAGTTGAATATATATGTCATTATCACAAGGGCATATGATGTAAACAGGTAGTGCAACTATGGTGATGGACAGTTGTTCTGCATTCACAACATGGAAACATTGCCTGGGTATTGTAACTGTGTAAAAATGCACTTTTCCAGCACAGTACCTGTTCAGTACAGGTACCTACACACTTTGGGGGTTACAACTACTCAGTGAGCATACTAGCCACTGGTATACACAATGCCATTAGTGCTAGTCAGACACATGCACAATGAGAAAGGATGTGGACTGCACACTCACCTGCTCCCCTGGTTTCCCATACAGCTTGCTGTACTGTGGAAAGAGGCTGTCCAACAGGGCCTGGTTCTCCTCCTCTGTGAAGGCTGGGGCCCTAGCCACAGTACGTGCACTTCTTGGAGCCAGTGGATGCAGAGACAGCAGCAGTGGTAGCAGAGATGTCAATCTGGAGCATGTAGTGCAAATGAGCTCTTAGGGGAACAGACAGCCTTATATCTGTGCTGCAGAGGCAGATTCCGTCCCACACGTCCAAAGCGATAGGTCCGACACGTTTGCATCCTATGAATCTGGCCAATGCATTGCATTGCACGCCTCGTACACACCTTCCGCATCGTTCAAACATTTCAACTTTCTGACACCAATGAGTTTGATTTCCCCTTCCGCTGAAGTTAGGCTTGTCTGATCTTGATCTTGTCTTATTAGAGTTTTTACTCTATTTCTTGCCGTATCAGTTCTTAATTTCCATGCAAGCCATTTTCCACAACCCTCCCCATACTCGTGGTTTGCCAGCTTGCTTGCTTCCCACTTGGTTTTTAATTTTTCTTCTAGTATGTTACTCAGCGAATCTTTTTGTCTTTGTCTATCTTTTTGTAAGCCTTCTTTTCTGTCTGGATCTTTTTCTGTTAAAATTTGAGTATCTAGGGTTTTTATATTTTTTTCTAAGTCTGTTATCTCTTGTTTCTCCTTCTTTGATTTATGTGCACCAAGACTAAGTAGTTTGCCCCTTAGTACGGCCTTAAAAGTGTCCCAAACTATTTGTTTTGAGGTTCCTGTTTTATTGTTTTCGAAAAAGTCTTCTGTTTCTTTTTTAAGTGTTTGTACAATTTTCTGATCTGAGAACATGACTCTCTCCACCGTAAACCTTCTATTTATCTGGGCAGTTTTGATTTGCAGTGTTAATTGTACAGCGGAATGGTCTGATAGGTGGGCTGGGATATGACTTAACTTACATTTTCCAGTAATCTTCTTTCTACTAGGAAGAAATCAATTCTAGATTTGTGTCCCAATCTTTTGTTGTGAAGTGTAAAAGGTTGGCTCTTATCTCCTTTTTCCTTCCACATATCCATTAGATCCAAGTCTTTCTTATAGATACCGATCCACTCCCTCATTTTTGGCAAATTAGGAGAATTAGTATTTCTTCCTGGGGGGGATCTATCGGTTTTAGGATCTAGGATAATGTTAAAATCTCCTCCTAAGATTATTGGGGCGTTGGTTAATAGTAACTGTGTGTATAGTTTCTGTAAAGGCTCAGAATCGTCAAGGTTTGGACCATAATACCCTGCTATTGTCAACGCTGAGTACCCCACTTTTATTCTCGCTAGTGCCCATCTGCCTTTGCTGTCTACTTCCGAAGATTCCAAAGTTGCATTTAGGGATTTTTTTAGAATGATAGCTACACCTTTAATATTACATTCTTGATTTGTGCATATATGTATATCCGCCCATCTTACTTTTTTCATGATTTGGTCCCATTCCTCTTTCACTAGATGAGTCTCCTGCAGAATTATAATTTCGCTTTCAGATAATTTAAGGTATTCAAGAATTTTGTTTCTTCTGCTTTTTGTTCTCATGCCATTCACATTCCAGCATAATATTTTAATATTTTTATTGACTTCTCCCATTGTATTTATTTATTTTTATAGTTTTTTGTTTATTTGTCACAATAGCTTCAATGTTATGATGACGGAGTTCCATTCTTTCCCAATTTTCTTTCCATATTTGAGGATTTAAATTTTTTTTTTCTTTTTTCCCCCATTTTGCACCCCACCCAATTTGTTTTGTATATTTTTTTTTACATTTCTGGTTTTGTGTTTTGTTCTTTCCCTCCCCTGGGAAGCCTCCTTCTTTTTTTCTTGGGGTTTTTATCTTGACCCCTTTGGGCTCCTCCTCTTTGGACCTGGAATATCTTTTTTACTTTCTTTACGCCGGCAACAAATTTTATTTTTTTCAAATTGTAGTGTTTTCCATCTGGATTGTATCTTTCATTAGGCTGATCAGATTTTTTACTTCTTCAGGCTCTCTAATGTTTCTCATTTTGTTTCGCCACATTATTCGTAAAGATGGTGGGAACTTCATTTGTACTGTGGCTCCTAGAGATTGGAGCTCTGGCATGTGCTTTCCCAACTCCCATTGTCTGTCCTGAGATGCTTTGGACATATCTGATCTGATTCTAAAAGACCAGGAGTCTTTATCGTAATTTCCCTTTTTTAAGGCCTCGCTCAGGATTTTCTCTTTTAGTGTATAAGTTTTGAAATTTATCAGTATTTTCCTGGGCGTTTTTCTGTCTTTAGCCTTCCCAAACGGGTCTCTATGGACTCTTTGAATATCTTCTTCTAGCAACTTGGCGTCACTCCATGGGAAATATTCCACTAATAAGTCTACAATGAATTTCTTTATGTCAGTACCTTCTTGTTTTTCTGGAACATTTAGGATTCTTATGTTATTTTTCCTCGCTTGGTTTTCAAGAGATTCCAGTTTATCACTCATGAATTTCCCCTCTTGTCTTAATGTGTATAACTCCTTCTTGTTACTTTCCACCTTTTTGCTCAATCCGCTCACTTCCTCTTCTATAGCTGTGACTCTTTCCCCTAGAGCGTTTAGTTTATAATCTAGCTTTTCGCACACTTCTTGAATCCTATCCTGCTTTGCTTCAGATATAGCAAACTTGTTTTTCATTTCAGACCATATTTTTTCCAGAAGTTCATCTGTTGGATTTTTAGTAGTTTTAGCGCCTGGTTCTCCATCGTTCCCAGTATGTTTTTCCGGTTCTTGACTACTATTTTGCGCTCTTCCTATTGCGTCTGCTTCTGTTACTGTCTCTTCTGGTTCTTCTGATTCTTCTATTATGGCTGTTGTATTCGTTGGTGTTGTTGTGCCTTCAGCCATTTTGTGAGGGGGGTAGTTATATTTAGACTTCTCAGCTACTTTATTTTCCAGATCAACTTCTACACCTACTGTAGTAGTTGTTATCTTAGAAGTTTTAAGGTGTGTGTAGGGAAGGGTTTCTGGTGAGGTTTTAGGCGGTTGAATTATATCACTCCTTGCGTGATTTGTCTGCTGCTTTTGAACCTTAAAAAAGGTTCTCAATGAAGGTGTGATCCTTGTTTTCTGAGCTAATTTCTGAGATGTTTCAGTTTTGTCTCCAGGTATTTTTACTTTATCCTTGTATTTTTTAGGCTCAAAAGAGGATTTTTTTCCTTTTTTTTTAGTAGTTTCCCTGGGCGTTATGTTTTTTGGAAATTGTTCTTGTTTTAAGAAATTCCTATTCCGAAGGCTATAGTTGGAAACCACAGTTGTTGTGACCCTTTTTCTTTCTGTATCTTCCTGCCTTAATGGGTTCTTTACTGGTTCATTTTTCTGATTGCAGTGAATATCTGTGTCCGTGTCTATGCCTTTATTTTTGTCTTTACTGTTTGTTTCAGGGCTTCCCACCCCCTCTAGCACTGTCTCATTCATGTGCTGCCTTGCCGGCTTTATCTCTTTTATTTTACACCAGTCTGTATCAGTCTTAAATTCCAATGCTTCTTTTATTTCCCAGTGTTTCTCTCCCTCAGCTCGACTTCCTCCGCACACCGCACTGCACACCGGAGCCTCCCGCCGAGTCTCTCCACCCAACCTGCAGTCCGCCAGACCCAAGCCCCACTCACCTCCAAGGCAGCCGCTGTCTCTGCTACTGGTGCCCCGGAACAGGAAACTGAGCCTCCCGATCACTCTCCTGTGGGCCGCTCTTGCAATCCCAGCTTTCGCCCACACTCCTGGGACATTCACGCAGCAGTCCGACACCTCGCCCCCAGCGCGCCCCTTTCTCGCCGGCAAAGCTTCCACCATCCGGTAAGCAATGAGTTTGATACATTGTTTTAGGGAGGCAACCAATTTTTCAGCACACGAATCATACAAGTATCAAATCTGTGTCCGTCTCCATGATAGTAAATAGCCAATGTGTGCGAACGGATCGGACTCTAGGTGTACAACGTGTCTTTTGAAAACTCACACGCTCCCGTCTCCATGATGGTCAATCGCCAATGCATGTGCACGGATCGGTCCCTAGGTATACGACGCGTCTTTTGAAAAAGTCACCTGCGTCTGTCACCATTGCAGTCAATGGGCAAGGCATGTGCATGGATCGGTCCTTATATGTACAAAGCGTCTTTGAAAAAGTCACCCACCCTTGACACCATTGCAGTCAATCGGTAAAAGGATGCCACCCACCATAGCTTGCCAGGGACCCATGTGCACACCAACAACAATACAGCCTGTAACACAGTATATAAAAAAAAAACACAAGATGATGGATGGAATGTTGCACCATGGCAAAACATTATCTCCCAGTCACAGATCGGGGTTTAATCCATCGCTATTTTGCTCACCAAGCCACCCCAGTTCTGACATGGCCATATGCAAATCAGTCTTGACCCTGTGCCTCATGGGAACAGTCCAGCCCGAACGCCAAGCCATGTCTTTCCTGGACCAGAATCAAGAATCCTAGGACTGGTTTCTGGCTATCAGCCGTCTTCAGCCAGGATAGCTTGACTCCAGTGGCTTAGTGAGCAAGGGACCCACGTCTGGGCATACCCTTCCCACATAGGGTGAACAGCAAAACACACAAGATGATGGACGGAATGTTGCACAATGGCAAAACATTCACCCCCAGTCACAGATATGGGTTTAATCCATCATTATTTTGCTCACCAAGCCACCCCAGTTCAGACATGGCCATATGCAAATCAGTCTTGACCCTATGCCTCATGGAAACAGTCCAGCCCGAACTGCCAACCCATGTCTTTCCTGGACCGGAATCAAGCATCCTAGGGCCGGTTTCTGGCTATCAGCCGTCTTCAGCCAGGATAGCTTGACTCCAGTTTTATTTATTTATTTATTTTATTTAATGCGATTTTATATAGCACGAACTTTACCCGAAGGTGTCAGAGCGCTTTACATAAGAACCAGTTGCAAAACATAAGGACTTAGGATTACATGTGTGACATAAAAGATACACACAGAAAAAAATTGCAAATGTACAAGATGTAAAGTCACACAAAGAAGCGACTGGTGATTATAGTTATCTCTATATACATATGGAAGGGATAAGAATGGATAAACTCTAAGAGTCACATAGTAATGGTAGAGAGTACAATGGTCTACTGCATATACTAGTGATTGGAGTTATCTCTATATACATACGGAGGGGATACAAATGTATATACTCTAAGAGTCACGTAGGAATGGTAGAGAGTACAAAGGTCTACTGGATATACTAGTGATTAGACTTATCTCTATATACATAGGGAAGGGATATGAATGGATATACTCTAAGAGTCACATAGGAATGGTAGATAGTACAAAGGTCTATTGCATATACTAGTGATTAGAGTTATCTCTATATACATAAGGAAGGGATATGAATGGATATACTCTAAGAGTCACATATAAATAGTAGAGTACAAAGGTCTACTGCATATACTAGTGATTAGAGTTATCTCTATATACATAGGGAAGGGATATGAATGGATATACTCCAAGAGTCATATGGGAATGGTAGAGAGTACAAAGGTCTACTGCATATACTAGTGATTAGAGTTATCTCTATATACAGAAAAGCAGAGTTCCATTAAGTGGGGTCCGAGGGGGGATGCAGTCACAGCACCAAGGGAGGGACAGAAAAGGGCAGGAAAGTGAAACAAACGAGAGAGGGAAGCAGATAGTAATGAGTAGGACAGTGAGGAGAGTGTCAGAGGCAACAGGAGAGACAATAGAAAGGTCACTAGGACAGAGGGGGAGGTCAGAGGTCGCTAAAATGGTGGAGGAGAAAGGTAGAAAAAGAAGCGAGTCATAACAAAAAAATGGCGGGGAGCATAAAGGTCCAAGTCCGAAAGTCCAGGAAGAGCGCTGCCATAGCCAGCAAGTCCAGGGGGAGAAAGGCGGTTCGCAGCAAAGTTACAGCCTCATCGTCCATGAGGAGCTGGGGCAGAGGAGTTCAATCCGGAGACCAGGGGTCAGGGAAGAAAGACAATAGGCGCCAAGGCAGCTGATCACAGAACAGGAGGCAGCAAAGTCTAAAACAATGTTTAAAGTGAAAGAGAAGGGGGCCTCTCACCAGAGCCCAGTTAAACACGCTGTGGGGGGTGGTTTTGTGCGTGGGGGGCTCAGCGGCAGCTAACAGCAGGCTCTTGGTGGTCCGATAGTCCCGTAATCTGCCCCCGAGCTGACCTGGTGAGCTCCGGAGCTTCCGTGCAGAAAATGGCGCCCGGCCGGGCGCTGAGCAGTTGGTGGTGGAGGAGCACGGAGGATGGAGAGGTGCAGGAGCGCTGGGCTCTCCGTGTCGGGACGCTGGCTCGACTGCATCATGGACGCGGTGAGGCCCTAGCACGCGTGGATATTTGATCTCCGGTGGCTCTGAGGGGCGCTCGCGCTGCTCCGGGCTATTTGAAGCTCGGCTCACACACGCGGCTGAAGGCACTTGAGGTGCCTCACCACCATGGTGCTGATGACGGCAGCACCACCTGGTGGCCCTCCAGAAGCAGCGCATGGAAGAACAAATGTACCACTTGGCCGGAGGAGATAGCCAGCTGCACCCCATGCCTGTCCGTTGTCCCAGGAAGTGAGGTAGACCGGGAGAGAGGCCCTGGTGCTCTACTACCGTGGAAAGCCATGTAAGGAAGGACCAGCAAGAAGAAAGCAAAAAGGGATTCAGGGATCAGTTGCTTAGTGAGCAAGGGACCCACATCTGGGCATACCCTTCCCACATAGGGTGAACAGCAAAACACACAAGATGATGGACGGAATGTTGCTCAATGGCAAAACATTCACCCCCAGTCACAGATCTGGGTTTAATCCATTGTTATTTTGCTCACCAAGCCACCCCAGTTAAGACATGGCCATACGCAAATCAGTCTTGACCCTGTGCCTCATGGGAACAGTCCAGCCCGAACTGCCAAGCCATGTCTTTCCTGGACCGGAATCAAGCATCCTAGGACCGGTTTCTGGCTATCAGCCGTCTTCAGCCAGGATTGCTTGACTCCAGTGGCTTAGTGAGCAAGGGACCCACGTCTGGGCATACCCTTCCCAAATAGTGTGAACAGCAAAACACACAAGATGATGGACGGAATGTTGCACAATGGCAAAACATTCACCCCAAGTCACAGATCTGGGTTTAATCCATCGTTATTTTGCTCACCAAGCCACCCCAGTTCAGACATGGCCATATGCAAATCAGTCTTGACCCTGCGCCTCATGGGAACAGTCCAGCCAGAACTGCCAAGCCATGTCTTTCCTGCACCGGAATCAAGCATCCTAGGACCGGTTTCTGGCTATCAGCCATCTTCAGCCAGGAAGCTTGACTCCAGTGGCTTCGTGAGGAAGGGACCCTCGTCTGGGCATACCCTTCCCACATAGGGGGAACAGCAAAACACACAAGATGATGGACGGAATGTTGCACAATGGAAAAACATTCACCCCCAGTCACAGATCTGGGTTTAATCCATCGTTATTTTGCTCACCAAGCCACCCCAGTTCAGACACGGCCATATGAAAATCCGTCTTGACCCTGTGCCTCATGGGAACAGTCCAGCCCGAACTGCCAAGCCATGTCTTTCCTGGACCGGAATCAAGCATCCTTGGACCGGTTTCTGGCTATCAGCCGTCTTCAGCCAGGATAGCTTGACTCCAGTGGCTTAGTGAGCAAAGGACCCACGTCTGGGCATACCCTTCCCACATAGGGTGAACAGCAAAACACACAAGATGATGGACGGAATGTTGCACAATGGCAAAACATTCAAAACCAGTCACAGATATGGGTTTAATCCATCGTTATTTTGCTCACCAAGCCACCACAGTTCAGACATGGCCATATGCAAATCAGTCTTGACCCTGTGCCTCATGGGAACAGTCCAGCCCGAACTACCAAGCCATGTCTTTCCTGGACCGGAATCAAGCATCCTAGGTCCGGTTTCTGGCTATCAGCCATCTTCAGCCAGGATAGCTTGACTCCAGCGGCTTAGTGAGCAAGGGACCCACGTCTGTTGACTGGGTGTGAGTGTTTGATTGGTTCAAATGCTCCGTCCATCACCACCCCCTTTTGTACCGGTATGTTCACTATAAGTTGGCAGGGTGTGCTCAGACGTGAGTCCCTTGCTCACTTTGCCACTGGATTCAAGCAAGCCTTGCTGAAGACGGCTGTAATGCCAGAAACCGGTTCTAGGAAGCTTGAATCCGGTCCAGGGAAGGCATGGCTTGGCAGTTCGGGCTGGACTGTTCCCATGAGGCACAGAGTCAGACTGATTTGCCTATGGCCATGTCTGAACTAGGGTGGCAGAGTGGGCTAATGACCGTTGATGGATTAAACCCAGATCTATTGACTGGGTGTGAGTGTTTGATTGGTTCAGATGCTCCGTCCATCACCACCCCCTTTTGTACCACAGTATATCAAAAGGTATGTCAGGCTGCATTACCTGTGTGGGTATGTGGGTCAACATGTGATTTGGTATGTGGCAATTAGTGGCACCCACTCCCAGGCTGTGCAAGGTGTCATGGGGACAGATACCTTTGTGTGTTGTGAACATAACCACTTGGATTCCCAACTGTACAGTTCAGAGGACGAGGCATGAACACAGTTCCAGGGGTACATTGTGTATGACATGTGATATACACCCTGACTATTAGGTTGAATGGTATGTGTGTCAACAGTGTCCCAGTGCCACAAATGTGATGTTCATTCACAGTATGTGTGCATTTTGCAACACAGATGGCTGATTTCATGTGCTCAATGTCAAACGGTCACTACATCCATGTGTTTTGTCAATGTGAGTTGATGTTGCGTGTGTGTGTCACAGACATCCATGTATGACCTGCAAAAAAATCAGGTGGCACTTCATGTGGGTATCATGTGTGCGTTGTGGCGTGTACATGAGATGTTACTTCATGATAATGGCCTTGTTACAATACATGGTCCCTGTGTGTGTGTCTGTCAAAAACCTGCGAAGTGGATGAAGACAACTGTCCTCACTAGTCACTGTGGTGTGTGTTTGGTATGTGACACTCGCATTGATGTACTGTGACAGAGCTCCTTGATTTGTCACAGCACAACATGGACCTTGTTGTGTAAACATGTAGAGCTGAGATGTCAGATGATGGGCATGTATATGACATTTGTGCCTATAACCAACAGCACACACATCAGGTACTTGTGTCCTGTTATTATGTTTCATGTGCTACCTAGCGTGGACACTGGCATATAGATAGGGGAACTGACAACCTTTATTTGCTCATCTATGTACAGCAGGAGACCAGCTGTCCACCGGCAGTTCCCTGACCTTGCAACCATGGTTGAACGTGACTGCATCCGACGGAACCGCTGCACTAGGCTACTAATTGATGATTTGGTGGAGCAGTTGGCCCCACACTTGCAACCTGGCTGGCCATACCCTATAGCACTGACCCCCAAGGTGAAGGTGATTTCAACCCTACACTTCTTTGCCACCTGTACCTTCCAATACACTGTGGCTTCTGCTGGTGGGATGTCACAGACCATGTTCAGCCGTGTGCTTTGAGATGTGTTGGAGGCGATGTTGCATTTCCTCAACCACCCCATCCATTTCCCCACACCACAACAACTCACTGACATCAAGAGTGACTTCAATTCACTGGGAAGGATGACACATGTCATTGGCTCTATTGATGGGACATATGTGACTTTAGTACCACCACACGCACATGAGCAGACATACCAAAACAGGAAACATTTCCACTCAATCAATGATCTGGTGGTATGTCTGGTGGACATGACCATTTCACATGTGTGTGCACATTTCCCAGGTTCAGCGTAGAATGCTTACATCATGAGGAGTAGTCGCAGCCCGACGATGATGTCACAGATGCAGTACCAGCGTGCCTGGCTTGTCGGTGTGTACTGGCTGATTACCATTGTGTGTGTTTGGTAACGCTTTTTCTACTCTCTTTTTAGACTCATCTAATATGCAATTGTCTGTAGGTGACTCTGGATACCCCAACATGCCATGGTAGCTGACACCCCTCAGGAAACCTGTGCCACCGGCAGAGATGCACTACAATGAGCCACATGGTCGGACCAGGAGAGTGATCGGGCGGACATTTGGTCTCCTGAAAAGCAGATTCCACTGCCTGGACAAGACTGGAGGGCCCTCCCATATGCACCTGCTAAGGTGTGCAAAATCTTCATAGTGTGCTGCATGCTACACAACCTGGCAGTGAGAAAGAAGTTGCTTCTCATCCAAGATGACGATGACCAACATCCGCCAACCGTGGAGGATCCTGACCTGGGGCATGATGTCAGTGATGGTGAGGATTAGGGTGATGTTCAGACCCAGCTGATCCACAAGTTCTTCACACAAATGTCAGTACACAGTGATGTGTTGTCAAAGTATTGTGTTTGCCTGATATAGGTTGGTGATGCACTGGTGCTGTTTGAGTGTTGCTGTGGGCTACTTGACAGGATGCTTGCAGTGATGTGACCTTTCAGGTAGTCTGTACTACCAAACAGTGTTTACCTGATTACTAGGTTTGTGTTTACATAGCTTGGGATTTGTATTGGGCATGTAAATTGTAGTTGTATGCTGTAAATCTGCGTTTTTGATTGTGTTTTTTGTCTGTCCTTCACAGGGTACTTTAGTTGCTGTATGGTGAGGTCTGAACCTCGACACCCAGATTCATGTTCCAGAGTGCAAGTAGTCGTTGTCCCAACCAATGATGTGCCGCACACCTCTGGACCTTCATTGTTGACCACTTGGTTACTTTTTGATCACTGTCACGTGAGGTTACTTTGCATCACTTGTGGAATTCTCAGGTTGTGAATCTTTAATAAACCTGTGCTTCACTTTGGGATGTGCTTCGTCTGTAACCACACATCCGACAGTCATTGCATTCTGTACATGTGGGCTGATTGCCACTGAATCAGGATGGGTGTGGTGTGTGTGCATTCCACTGTATTTTCTGTCAACATCAGTGTAAGCGATGAGTTAGATGGCCATGGTGAGTATGTGTTGTGTTGCTCTAGTGGCGTGTCTCCCTCATATGTGTCACATTGCCATGACTCACATAACGGTGTTCACATTGCTGTAGTAGTTTGCATGTACATTGTTCTTTAGCAGATCATCATCTACATGACACAAACCAAGTTTAAATCACAACAGAGGCAAGTATTGCTGGAAGATGAAATGTCCGGAGTAAAGTCCACAGTAATTTGATGCATTGTCCCAACTTAGACCCTCCATGTCAAGTGGGTGATTTGGGTGTCAGTCAACAAAGTTAAATGGTTTGGTCACAAAGGACGATATCAAGAACAGGTGTTGAGTTCCTGGGGGATGTGCATGGCCATCAGCGCCTCAGTTGCAACTTCTTTGGACGACTCCTCTTCTTTCTCGAGGGACCCTCAAGTGCAAGCTGCTGCGGTGACGAGGACTCTCCGCCAGAGTCCTCCTCCCTCCCTGTGGCAGTTGTGGATGTTGTGGCAACAGATGTCATGGGCGCACAGGGAGGTGTGGTCATGTTGGCGCTGATCTGGCGGAGGCATGTCAGTATGTTGTACCACCTAACACCTTGGATCTAGAGAGCAGGTAAAAAGAGTGAAGAAAACATAGCAAGAAGAATGTATGTCAACGGGTTCGGGTATCAACCACCTCAAGATCAGAGGAGAAAGCTGTGTTGCCCAGAACCCATCATTCACTCATCATTTGGGTCTGGCCTCCTCTTGACACGGGTATACAGTCTCAAAAGATGACTGCAAAGACCCCAATTGTTTGTCAATCAGAGGGTGGCTGGCCCGACTGAGCATACCATGAAACCCATCTGCAAAGATTCTAGCCAAGTGAAGAGGGTTCAAAAAGCAAGGAATAACAAGTGCAGCGCCAAAGCAAAAAAGTGTATTAAAAATAACTAAGGGAACTCCACAGGACTTTATTCTTAGAGTGCCCCTGTCATGGTTAAAAAGCAGACCGCTAACTAATGAATTCAAAAGTCAGGTGATAAAAAAGGTCAACATGTTTCTGCCCTCACTCGGATCTAACAGTATCGGGGCATTCCTCAGGACCATAAAGCTAGAAAATATATATAGCTGCTGCTGAAAGTGTAAAAAGAAAAAGTGCTAAATACATTATAGACAGTTCATATACTCTACCGACATTGTCCAACTTGGCTGTAGTGGAATCAATTGTCGGTCACCTGTAAAACAATATCCATACATTAATCCAAACTAGTCATCTCACTCATGATTTACCACACTAATAGCCTCTAAAGAGAGAGGCCCTGTTATCCGTAGATCTAATGCGATCTCGAAACCATCTATATCATTGACATAGTATGTACACTTACCCACAAAAGTTGGGTGTCACCCTCACCTCTACCTGGTGATTACTCAGGGAAGGGGGCCCGCTCTGTAAAAGAAACACGTATACACCATCATAATGTGCAGATGGTGAACTCTTCTGTTACAGATGAACTCTGTGAGACCGGCAGGCACCATCAGCAAACATCAGCAAACACTCTCAAAACCTCATTGCTTTAACCACCTAAACATTTTGATAGTGCACTAAGACACACACTAAACATCGGACAAAGCTGAACTAAGTTCAGTAGTAACCGTCCTCTCCTGTCCGTACTGGGTGGAGACATACGGAACAGGGGGCACTCTAGTCTCTTGTTGGCACACTAGAGCTCACATTTGTATTAACCTGTGTGCTTTCATTGACATTATTATCGAAGCACATGTGCTAGCCACTTTCTCAGAGCAAGCAAGCCATTCTTCTTGGCAATATTTAAACAAAGCGATATGGCGCTCAACAGAGAAAAGACTTGCGCGCTACCTATGTCCATTAGTGCTGAATACATGACCCATATGGGGAACAGGGGCGCTCACGTATTTAGCGACCACTTAGATCTTGTTCAAGAATGCAATGCACATTGTGCTCAACAAAGCGAAAGGCTTCCAAACCACCTGGGTACATTATTGTAATCAGTAGTACACCCAGATTAGATGATACACTCATATGTCACAGGTACACTATCAGCCCCCGTCAGTGTTCCACAACAGTAACCGGAAACGGCAAAACGCACGAACTACAGATGCGTCACATGGGCTCGAACACTGCCCTCGCACGCATTCCCAATCCAGTAACACACACACAAACAAACACGCTGGCCTTACCTGTCCGTCGGTACCCCTGGGCGGATTATGAGCAATGACCGGAGGTACCGACGGCGGCCATTCAGCGTGTTTAAGACCATCCGGAGGGTCCTTTGCGGGAGTGTCTAGTCTACTGCCCGGAGCCAGCTAACCAAACAGCCTCGAACTGCGCATGCGCGAGAGAAAGTATTCACTCTCGGCGCATGAGGACTTCAAGGGCAATGGAACATTACTCTCCCTCTCGTCGTTGGCCAGTAACAATCGTACGAACCACCCAGAGGAGTGTTTCATGATTCTCAAATCTTATATCACAGCAGTATGAATAGTAGATGTTAAAAATAGGGACAGAGTTTGAAATGTTAGTCATCTCACAGTGTACTTTGACAAACCGTGAGCCATATTGGTACTATGCCCAGTCGAATTTAGCTAGGCTAGGGAAGAGCTCAGACAACCAATTGTTTCAAAAACCCAATTTCTATCTCAATCATACGCACAGTTCTGTATGGAAAAAGGTCTAGAGGGTTGCGAATGCAACCACTTGGGCCTACAGTCCCCAAAGGTACAACACTCCCGGACGAGGGTCAGATAAGGTAGCTCTTGTAATGAGGGTTACTCTTATAGAGACAGACACGGTATCTCATTGTTCAATTCAAATCGGTCACTCTTCAACTTGAACACCCATCTCTGTTCTCTATGTAATAGAAATTGTTGGATGTCTGCTACGTGAGAGGGAATGTATGGTTTTTCTAAAATCACCCAGTGTAGGTCAGTGTCAGTGTGTCCCGCTGAAATGTAATGATTCGTGAGCTTTGTCGCACTCTTTTTACACCGAATGGTGCTCCTGTGCTCAGAAATTCTGACTTTGATCTTACGCAAAGTCATGCCCACGTACCTTTTCTGGCACGGGCATGTTATCAAATAAATCACGTGGTCAGAATTGCAATTAGTATGCTTGTTCAATGACCAAGGGATAGAGGTGCCAATATCTACCTCAGTTTGATGACTAGTTAATGAACAGACAGAGCAATTACCACATGGAAAATGTCCCTTTACTGGAGGAAGACCCCATAAATTTGCTTCAGCAATGGAAGCCTTCTCCCTTGGGCGAGTGTGCACCAACTGGTCTTTTAAGTTGTTACTGCGCTTAAAGGCAAACAGTGGGGGAGGTAGCGCTTTCCCATCTATTTTCAGAGTTTTCCAATTCTTCAAGATGCTTTTCTTCAACGCATTAGAATAACTGCAGAAGGTATTAACGCAAGTTATTCTCTGCGAGGAAATGTCTGTTGCTGGAGTAACTCTTGGTTCCAGAAGGGCGTCTCTATGGTTATTGAACCTGTTGACATACATTCTTCTTGCTAGGTTTTCTTCACTCTTTTTACCTGCTCTCTAGACCCAAGGTGTTAGGTGGTACAATAGTTGTTATATAGGGGTAGCATACCTTGCTGGTCTTTAAATTTACCCTGAGACCCTCCTCAATGTGTTGTGTTCCGCATGTCAGTATGTCCCTATGCACTGCTGTTAGATCATCCAATTTGTCCCACTTGGACCCCATGCAGAACATGTGTGTCTCCACCCGGGACATGTGGGAGTCCAAGCAGGCATAATGGCAGCCTGCTGTTGTTTGAGGTCCTTGAGGACCCCCACTACCTGGCCACAACCCCCAGTGCTTTCATGGTACGCATCTATGATGCATCCCAGGTGTGGCTCATCATGCAGTCCAGCCCACTCTGTAGGCCGTGTCCTCTGCCTGCCCCCCTCCCACTGCCCCTACACACACGGGCAGGACCTTCCGTGGCAGTCACAGGCGACAATGGGCCCCCTTGGGTGTTGGCGCTGGTGGTATGTCCATTGCTTCCAGGGTGCCCTGTGTACCTGTGCCATCGGTGGTCTGTGGCCTTGGTCTGTCCGTGTGGGCAGGGGTAATCTGGGGGATATTCACAAGGACTCAACTCCGATTTATCCCCACCTTAACGCAACAAATGTGAAGCTAGATTTAACACCCCATTCACAAGCTGGTGCAAACTGCAGACATTGCCTGTATTCCCGCAATAACTGCCCCAAAATTTATCTCCAAAGTGGACACCACCAACTAACCCTAATGAGATGCAGAGTAGGCTTACCTGTGCAAAAACACACAAAAAAACCACAACACCACTTTCACAACAAAATGCAAGATCTGCGATGCGAACCACATCCACGCGATAAGCCGCGGTAGCAGCAGGTATTTAACACCTTCCTCCTGCAGGTGTAAAGCCAGACGACTACCTGCAGTAGGCAACGGAGCCTCTCACACAGCCACAGCTGAAGAACAAACAACGCCATGGAGCTACTCATCATGCAGCTCGGAGCCACAACAGGGCCACAACAACCACCACCACCACCCCCAGGACCCGCACCCACACCCCCGGACCACCACAGAGGCAGCGAAGAGTAAGACAGCGAACCTACCGAAAATGCACCAATCTTACAGACCTAATGCCCGAGGAAGCCATGGCCCACTGCAGTCTCAAAAGGAAAACCATCATCCGCATCATGACCCATATCACCCACAGGTTGATGGTTCCAACACAGCGGAGAACCAACATCCCTCTGCAGACAAAGCTGCTGGCTGTACTGCACCTGCAACTTCCAGAGTCGGGGGGTCTCACAGCCAGCCCTATCAAAGATCTCACACCTGTCCTGAATGCCATCCTCAGTTTCATACCCCAGTACCTTCACTTCCCCCACACTGCGCAGGAACAGCAGGAGACCAAGCAAGGCTTCTACGCCATAGCCAGATTCCCGGCCATCTTGGGGGCAATAGACTGCACACATGTCCCACTTGTGCCCCCTGCAGATACAGCACACCACTACAGTAAAAGAAAGCACACACATTCAATCAATGTGCAGGTAATAGTGGACCACCGGGGACCAATGTTGTCTCAAACTACCCCAGCAGTGTGCATTATTCCTACATCTCCCGAAAGTCCATCATCAACCAGCGCTTCTAGGATGACACATATTTAACTGGACTGCTCGTTGGTAAGTGCCAAATCAACACACCACACACCTCAAAGCCACCATCACACAACGCAAAACTGTGGGAATGCACAAGTGACCAAACCACATACAACATGGCAATCAACATGCTCACCTACCAGACACGACAACACCCCTCCATGGTGAACCTGACCTACCCCTGCACACACTACAGCTATATCATGGCACCACAGCCACACAACAGCTGAATGTGTGTAGATGAGGAATGCAGCCATGTGCGAAGGATGCAAGTGACCCGTGAATGGTAATGTACACAACGACAAGTGAGGCGTTGATGTGCAGGACAGACATGGGTAGGCAAACCACAGATATGTCCATGCAGACCACAACTGCTGGTGACTGGAGAGTAGTGAACAGTGGATGCAACCATGTCACACCAGGTCAAGGCTCAGATAGCAGAAACGTCGCTCGCTGCCTCTCCCCCTGTGTGTGTGAGCGTAGTGGGTGGACCCTGAGTACTCCAGGGCTGCACAGGGGTGTGGACAAAAACCCAGTGGCACAGAGCGTGCTTCTCTCCCGGAAAGGAGAATGTCACTGACAGGGTGGCGCCTCGCAGAGCGCCTTGGGGCTGAAGCCATGAGCAGCTGGCCTGCGACCCTGTGCGCCTCTTGCACCCCAGGACGCTGATACCCAGACCAGGCCTGCCAACACCAGCGCCCCAAGGCCGCACTGCTCACCTGCCGACACAGTCGTGTGTCAAAGAGGGCCCAACATTGTAAATTGTTGTGTCTTGTAAAGCGCACTGCTACCCGGAGGCCTCGTAGCGCTATAGACCGCTGGGGAACCCGTCCTGGCTTTCCCTGTGAGATAGTCCCTCCTGGGGGTCTCCAAGGTGAAACCAGGCATCCCCGGCGTTTGTGTGGGGCCGTTGTGGAGATGAGGCAAGCTAATGCCCAGAGTTGCCGAGTGTGCTCCCTGGTCGGAGTAGGCACCGATGCGAGAATTATCAGTCCGCTGATCCTGGTCCAAGACCCTGCCGCGTCGGGAATCGAACCCTGGTCCCGGGCCGTTCTCTGCACTCGGGTCTGCCGCCTCTAACCAGTGAGCCACACCTCTCCACACCTCTCCACATGTGCCGGGGCAAGCTCCACGCCCCAATCCCGCAAGCTCAGCAGCCTTCACAGACCATCGCTGGCCCCCACGATGCTGGCCCACATTATTCCTTTCTCATTCACATACTCCACCGGCGTCCCCTTTGTCGCAGTAGGTCCCACATGTGGAACTGTGTCCTGATTCCTGAATGGCAGTGACCCCAAGTCTGTGGCAGTGGCCACAGCACCAGACTCCCTTAGATCAGTGAGGCATAATTCCATATGGCATGCCAACGACACATGGTGCCACTGATCCTGTCCAACGCAAACCGTTGACACGTGGTGCCACTGACCCTGTGCGCCGTGAGTGACCGTCAGCCTCCGGTGGAACATCGTTGGTATCTGAACCTATGGCCTGGAGGTTTTCATCGGCAAAGGGCAGGTACAGACTTGGTGTCTTGCATGAGTCTGTGGCATTCATATCCTGCATGTTGCAGGACACAGCTGCATCATGCCCTGGGGGTACACATTCCACTGTCCACCGAGTCACTACACCACACGCTCGTTCAACATCAACGGAAACGTGCTCTGCACTCGTGACCCTACCCCAGTTTTCCGCAGGTCAGCATCTAGTGGAGGTGGGCCCGTGTCGGCCGCTGTACATCCGGGGCCACTAATCCTGTGCGACTCAAGTCATCCCCCCTTGCTGTCCTGCCATTGCTTGTCTGAGTGCCTGATGACTGTTGGAGTTGTTGCCAGCACCAGCTACTCCCTGAGGACTGGCTTACACTCACCCCACACACAGCCAGCACAGGCGTCACTGGATTAGTGGGCCTGCCATCAAGTATTGACTCTATTCTCCTGCACTGTAATAGGTGATCATGGATATGCACTCTGCCCTTGGGTGATGACACCCCTCTGAGATCCGAACACAACCGCCCAGAGGCAGTACAATGTGGCCCACATACGCACCAGGGGCATCGTTGAACGCAGATTTGGCGTGTTGAAGTCACATTTCAGGTGCCTGGACGACACGGGTGGAAAGCTCCTTTACAGCCCGTAGATCGTGTGCAAGATGATCGTTGCATGTTGTGTCTTGCACAATATCTGTCTACACACCAATGCCCCATGGATCTCAGTTCCAGAAGTCCCGGGCGATGATGGGGACGATGTGGCAAGTGGCTCACATTCCACTGCAGCTGCGGCAGGAATGGCCCATAGGAACACCATGCGTATTCTGCACGGTGGTTGATTCGCTCCTGTGGCTCTGATTTGTCTGCCACTGGTCCATTTCATGCGATGTACCTGTCAGTTCAGTGCTTCTATGGTGCTGAGATGTTGCAGACTTGGGTAACTTGTGCTCTTTGTCGAGTTGTGACTCCTGGGCATGGTTTGCCTACAGATGTGTCATTGATGTCAAGGGTTGTTTGCGCAGGTGGTTGTGCCCGATTTTGACCTGCTTCATTCCGGTTGTGGTCCGCACTCAGCCACCTCAGTGTCATGCTTTGTACGTTGTAATGGTGATTTTACAGAAGCCATGCTACTCGTCATGTGGTGCCTCTTGCATTGTCAGTGTGGCTGACGCATATGCCTGTTTGCTGTGTTTTGCATGTGTGCATGTTGATTGGGTGCTTGCTGTGTTGTGTGGGTGCCCCTTTGTGTGTGCTGAGGTGTTCCTGTGAGATCAGAGACATGATCCTGAGTTATTGTGGATGTGCAATGTGCATTGTTTAGTTGTGCATGTGTGCCATTGGGCGCGTTTCCCCGTCCACCCACTCCCTGGTCGGTGCGCACCCTGTTGATGTGGTCTCGGGTCATGTTGGACAGTGTCCGGATCCCCGATTCTTGTCACTGTCTCCCGCCTGGTGACTGTGGCCACCATCTTCTCCATGTCATTCAGCTCCTGGTGTTCTGCTGGCCCTCCTCCTCCGAGGTGCTTTGCAGCTTTTGTGTTGGCAGCAAATTTCTACTTGGTTTTGCCATTCACATCAGTCCAGGGCCTCTTGTGCTCTTCCATTGGCCTCCACTGCCATTCAACGGCATTCAGATGGTCCAAGGTGATTTGCCATCTTTGCCTCTTTGATGCCAATGATACGTTGGAGGTGATGTACAGTTGGTGGTGGTGTTCTGGCTCATCTTTGCCTCTTTGATGCCAATGATACGTTGGAGGTGATGTACAGTTGGTGGTGGTGTTCTGGCTCATCCGTGGCAGTTCTCTGGTTTTCGTGGCGACTGTGCGCCGTCTTCCTCTTCCTCTTCTCATTGGCCTTCCATGGGTCTTGTATTCCTGGGTGTTCCTTCGTGGGGATTGTGGCGTTCATGTTGTCCTCTGCAGTAGGTCAGGTGCATCCCTGGTATTCCACAGTTGAAATCGTTTTTTTGTGGCATTTTCCGTCTGCTGTTCTTGTGCTTTTTCACACATTACACATGGGTATTGCTGGCCTCTCGCTGGTTGTCACTATTTTCTTATCACGTTTGGGCACATCCCGTGTTTTTCTGCATTGTGATTTGTGTTTTTATCTCGGCCGCGGTGGTTGTATCGCAGACATTGGCTGCGGTTTCGGCAGACTATTGCATGCTACCAACTTGTTCTGAATTCCACGTTAACACAGGGTTATTTTCCCGCAATCTACTCTGATATGTAAAGGTGCGTTAGCATTTTTTGGTGATGTTTAGCACACTTTCTTGTGAATATACCCCATTGTCAGATGTGGCAGGAGTGGTTGCAGGGGGTGCTGATGCTCCTACTGCTGGTGCTGCACGATGACTCATGCTGGAGGTGCCAGTTCGTTTGTGGTCAAAGTCCGAAGAGGATAGAGACTGATCCATACCGGGGAGCTCAGGGTCCGCCAGAGTCTGGGACTCTTCTTCAGTTCCTGCTGTGTCCCCAGCATCCCCTGTGGTTGGAAGAGACACACAATATATGCTATGGTTCTACCGACATCAACGTTTCACACACATGACAGTTGCCACTGGACATTATTATGAGAGTTTGTACATTGCATTGTCCTAAGTTGTGAAAGACAGAGGTTGATATTGTTGAAGCACTTTGTCATGGCAACCTGAAGCATTTCAATGTGCACGTCAAGCAGTGTGCATGACCAGCTCATGTATTGATCAATTGTCTGTACATAGCCATTGCTACTCCAGTGCCATCACATGCCTGATACAGCTGTATCATCCCTGTCCACATGTGTGCTTTAACGATGACATATATACAATTCCACTTAGGGTATGTTGCAAGCTTGGGGAATGTGTGGTGGCAGTTTTTCTTTGTGCATCACATTGGTGTTTCTGAACAACATGGTCACAGTCCGGTATGCCTGAGATCTAATTGGAGATACTATTTGGTTGTCTTTGTTCCTAGTTTACATCTCATTTCATACAAGTCATGGTCTTACAGTAGCTAATGATATTGGTGCTGAGTTTTGTCAGTGCGTCATCATTTATCTTGTCAATTTCCTCCATGGTGAGATGGAGCGAGCACAGCAGCTCTCTTGCTTTTCCATGCACATGAGAGTGATGGGCAGAGGTGTGTGTGTTGCAGTTCTGCTGCTGTGAGTTGCATGCCTCCTCCAGTGCAGTCCAGGTTAGTCATTGTGTTTGGAGTGTCTGTGACAGTGAGTGATGTGTTGTGTGAAAGATGCATACAATACAGAACGATGTGGGATTGAAATGCAGCTCACAACTGCACCTTTTGGGAATGACACCATGCTACAATGTCAGCTATATGGGTGTGTCCATTCTAGCCACTGTCAGGTGTCCCCTGTCAATAATATATAGGTGACATTGTGTGTGCTTGGTGCTGTGTACTATATCTGCATCTCCCCAATTGTCATCTATGAGACACACCTTCACAGCCAGGTCAGGGGATTCCCCATGGACACTACCTCCTTAGACAGTGAGAGGATACCTACAGTTCCAACGGCTGTGAGTGTAAATGTGTTTGAGTTGGCCAGTGCGTAGGTGTGACTTGCAGCCAATTCATACATCAGGACCATTTGTCAGCCATCTTGCCAAGTCATTTACTTTTGGAGTGACTGGTCCCAAGGGTGCTATTTGTTCTGGCTGAGAAGGGGTGTTTTGAGCCAGCCTTGATAGCATTTGGAGTCATTGCAGGACCTCCTTTACCCACATTGGCCAGGTAATCCCCCATTTGGCATGATTCCATTGCAGGGAGTCACAGTTTGCATTCAGTATGTCAGGCAGTTGAGTCATGTTGTTTGTTTGAGCCCATTTACCAGCAGGGCCTTGTGCTCCCCACAGCAGGGCCTGGTGTTAGCCATCTTGTCAGTACTTTTACACTCCCTGTGATGTGAGCATGGTTCAGTGTGAGCTTGCTGGGAAATGTGGGTGGGGGACTGTTGGCTGTGACTGCAACTCCCATCATGCTTTTGACTACACCCACCTTCCCACAATACCTAACCTTCCTTCCTGTGATTCATTTTCTCTGTGTGGCGGTGTGCCTGTGCTGACAAGATGGCAGACAGTGGTTTCCTGGTGTTTGTTTGAACACAAATCCCAAAAAGCCCATGTGCTTCACACAGCAGAACCCAGTGTGGTAAATCTTTGTGAGATATTTTATTTGAGTCTGAAGGATTGCATTATCCCAGGTGAGGTGTGTAGAGTTTGTGTTAAGGTGTGTGTGTGTGTGTGTGCAAGAACCTGCTGGTAGATGTAGTCAGAGCTGGCAGTACTCCTTCCCACTAGGCCAGATAGCCCACCATGAGGCATGCTTCCATTGCAGGGAGTGCAAGTTACCTTTCAGGCTGTCAGGCATTGGTGTCCTGTTGTCTGTTTGAGCACAGGACCCAGCAGGGTCTTGTGCTCCCCACAGCAGGGCCTGTTGTCAGCCAGCTTGTCAGTACTTTTCCACTCCCTGAGAGGTGAGCATGGTTCAGTGGGAGCTTGCTGGGACATGTGGGTAAGGGACTGTTGGCTGTGACTGCAACTACCATCATGCTTTTGGCTACACCCTACTTCCCACAATACCTACCCTTCCTTCCTGTGATTCATTTTCCCAGTGTGATGGTAGGCCTGTGATGACAAGATGACAGACAGTGGTGTCCTGGTGTTTGTTTGAAGACAAGCTCCAACAAGCCAGTGTGGTAAATCTTTGTGAGATAATTTAATTGAGTCTGAGGGAATGCAACATCCCAGGTGAGTTGTGTGGAGTTTGTGTTAAGGGGTGTGTCTGTGCAAGAACCTGCTGATTGATATAGTCAGAGCTGGCAGTACTCCTTCAGCATGGTTTAGTGTGGGCTTGCTGGACCATGTGGTGGGGGACTGGTGGCTGTGACTGCAACTCCCATCATGCTTTTGGCTACATCCCCCTTCCAGCATACCCAACTTACCTTCCTTTTTACTCTGCTTCCCTGTGAGTGAGTGAGACAGCAGCGGCAAGATGACTGACAGTGGTGTCCTCTTATTTGTTTGAGCACAATTCCCAGCAGGGCTGTATGCTCCCACAGAAGAGCCCATTGTCAGAGATCTTGCAAGTGGCTTTTCACTCACTCTCTTGTGGAGCATGATCCCAGGTTTGTATTTTGGTGTTGGTGGGAGGGGTGTGTGTGACAGGGGCTGCTGGTAGATGTAGTCAGAGCTGGCGGTCCCCCTCTCTCCCAGGCCAGATATCCCACCATGCAGCATGCTCCCTTTCAGGGACCGGAAGTTAAAACTCAGGATGTGAGGCTGTGGTGTCCTGTTGTTTGTTGGGCACAAGTCTCACCAGAGCCTTGTGCTCCCCACAGCAGAGCCCATTCTCAGTCATCTTGTCAGTTTTTTTCAACTCCCTGTGAGATGTTCATGGTTTGGGTGGAGTTTGTGGGACCATGTGTGAGGGGGGCTGTTGGCTGAGACTGCAACTGCCATTGTGCATTCTGCTACAAGCACATGCCCAGCAGACTCAACCTTCCTTCCTTTTGACTCAGCTTCCCTGTGAGGTAGTGTGACAGTGGTGGCAAAATGGATGACAGTGTTTGTTGGTGATTTATGCCAATGCCTTGCAGTATTTGTTGTGAGGTTTGTACATGTTATGACATAGTTCCATATTACTATTAGATGGCAGGTATTGTGTTTGTGTAACTGGCATACACATCACAGGATACTTGCCTTTCTGTTGCTATGGCTTTGCTAGCAGTACTTGGTTTCACTGTCCCCCTGACAGTAATATATGTGTATTGCTGCACAATATTAAGTATATTTGTTGAGTACTCACCAGGCTATGGTATTCCTGTTATTCCCTGGATGCTCTCCGGTGGTAGGATGGCCAGCACCTTCTCCTCCCAGGACCTGAAGTGTGTTGGTTTGGCAGGAGGAACACCGCCAGTCTGCTTCCTCAAGGCGTGCTCCCTGTCGATGAGCTTCTTGACCCTCCTGCGTACATCATAGTACCTGTTCTGAATATCGTCCTTTGTGCGCAAACAAGGTGCTTATGTGTTGACCTTGTCGACAATCCTCTTCCACATCTTTGTTTTCTGTGACATGGTGGTCTGTTGGACCAATGTACCAAACAAATGTGGCTCTACTCTAAGGATTTCATCAATCATGACACCCAACTCACTATCTGTGAACTTTGGATTATTCTCGGGGGGTGGTGCTGGGTGGTTGTGGGGATTGATGTGTGTGTGAGGCTGTAAGTGAGTATGGTGGGTGTGAGTTTATCTTTGAATGGGTGATTGATTTTTTGATAGGTGCAACTGGTGTAGATGTTATGTGGTGTGTGAGTTGTGGTGTGTCTCTGCAGTGTAGTGGTGTTGTCTGCTGTCCTATGTAGTTTGCAAAGGATCATGGTAGGGATTTCTGGCCTTTATGTAGGTGGAGTAGTCGGTGTGTTGTTGTTCCATTTTTTTATTTTTTATTTATTGGCTTTGTCATTACTTGTTTGGTCCTTTTTTGTCTTTTTTCTTTTGGCGTTGTTGGGCATGATGGAGACGTTCATTTGACCGGGACGGACGCTGCCTGTGGCTCTTGCAGGGTTATCCGAGTCTGTCATACTGACATTCTGCTGTGTTTCTACGTTGGACCTACGTGTCGTTCGCAAAGTAGTCTATTGTTTGATAGTCACTCTTTTTTGTACGTCTCGGTCTTCCGGGTTGTGCTTCGTGCGAGTCAGTCTTGTTTCACATGCATTGCATCGTACTACGGTGTCGTACAGCATGGGAACGTGTCGGTCGGGTCCATTCCTGATTCGTGTCGGTCAGTTTAATTCTCGGTCCGTTTACGGGCGAATCACTGATTTACCTACGGTTCAGTCGTGCGGCTTGTGTTCCGTATGAGTGGGTTGTAATTCACACGTGTTGCATCTTACTACGCGGGTCGTGAGGCGCCGGTACGTGTCGGTTGGTCTCCATTCCTGGTCTGTGTCGGTCGGTAGGTTTTACAACCAGAATTAGCCCCATAGTGTGCATTAAGCAGCACACATAGAAGTTACGAAACGGCATTTAAAGATTGTTTATGTGCAGGAAGGGGGAGCTTCCTGCACATAAACAATCATCTATGTACCTATGGTGCAAGGGTGCCTGCGTTGGCGCTAGGCAGCTGAACTCAGCACCAGAGCTAGGGGAAACGCAGGGCCGCATTCTTATGAATACTGCCCATCCCTGTGTTTTCAGAATGGAGAAGCGTGGCGTTAGCAATGTTTGTCTAATGCCACGCTTCTCCATACTGTTGTAAATATGCCTCTAAGTGAGCTATTGCCCAGAGTCACGTGATGAGGAGCTGAGCTGCCGTCGGCATTGGGGATCGAACCTTGAGCCCCACACTCCGAGCCAGCTGCTCTGGCCGCTGTGCCACACCTCTCCCAAATAGGGTCACATAAATCATGAAGATTCGAACCCAGAGACCCATTTTAGAGTACTACACTTTAGCCTCTATATCCGAGTCTGCTCGTGTTTTATGTCTGCTTCCACGTCAAGGCTCACGCACTAACTGCAGCATTGAAATCGTTGGCAGGTTCCCTAAGCCAGAAGGCAGTCTGTTCTTATTACACATCCCCAGGGGTTTAGCTAAAGAACAATGCTGGATAATTTTGTTTTCAGGCTGTTTTTTTGTTTTGGAAAATAGTTTCACCATGTGTTAGTGTCTGCACATTTGAATGCTTTCAATAGGATTAATATTTTTGCGGGCAACAGAGTGAACTGTAGCTCATTCATGGTTATGTTATGCTGCGTTATGTTATACTGTCTTGCTATGTTATGGTATATTTTCCTGTGTTATATCTTGTTATGCTTTGCTGGTATGCTGCCTTACCAGGTACGGTGCTGTGCTAGGTTGTATTTGATCTATGTCATGCTATGCTACCTGTCAAAAGCTATAGAAGTGTTAGTTGAACGCTACATGTATGAGTAGTGATTTTTGTGGAGAACAGGGTGCACTGCTGCTAACTATTCATTATGCTATGGTGTGTTATGTTATGGTAGCTGGCTAGGATGACTGGCTGCTGGCATTGGACAGGGGTGGGCAAATGCCGGCTCAGGAGCTCTTCAACCCGACTGGATAGGGCAAACAGGCAGTGGGCCGTTTTTTGGCTATTTATGGGCCTCTTTTATGGTCTGCTGGGCCAGTTGTTACTGTTGATTTCCCTGATATTAAAACAAACATTGCCTGCAGCAAGTTCAAGTCCAGTCTTCCATACCTCGCAAAACATTTATACAGCATGTCTTTACAAGTTCACAACTGCCCCAATTTGCAAACCTGGGTCCCATTTTGTTGCAATTGAGGAGTCCTTTTGGCACGAGTGTCGGAATTTGGTGAGGAACATTATCCAGTGCAGCTAGGATTGGTGCAGCAGGTAAATTCATTTAGCAGGTCGCTCACACTCGCTGTTCATGTTCTACTGCATTTAGCACTATTTTGCGCAAAATGCATTCTAGCACCCATTTTGGATGTGAGGGGGCATTTTGCGCTAAAAAAATAGCTCTAAATCACAGGATTATGTTGGGGTAATACCCCGACAGCACATTTAGTGAGTGCGAGCTGCTACTTTTTATTCATGTTCTTATGCATTTAGCACTATTTTTAGTGTAAAATGCTTCCCTTTGCCCATTTTGGATATGAGGGGGCATTTTTGTGCTACGCAATAGCACTAAATGCAGAATTTCTTTTCTGGTGGTAATAAGTGTAATCTGGTGGAGTACACATTATGCTACACTGAGTTAAACAAGTCACGCCCACCCTTAGATATGTCCATCACCCCGTACTATACCAGTCCAAAGCAATAAACCACCCATCACCCACAGAACAGTATGGAATAACTGAAGAGATCTGTCACATACTGCTAGCCTATGGAAGGCTTTAATTTATTCCACCACTGCAGGTCCCAACATGATACATACGACTGCTTCTGGACATCTCACTAATCGATTTACTATTGAGATGGTATTTACAAAGTCCCACCCAGCAAATTTGTCCACCATGTCTTCCTCCAACCTAGGTCTGCTCAGGACTGTAAACTTTAAACAAATTGATATCACAGTGCTGTAACCAGCTAAGCGGATTATGAACATAGAAATGCCATAAAGGGATAGACAAAGCTGTTCAAAGCTGTCAGCTTATTGAAGACCATAAACTCTGCAGCTCTCTCTCACACTTCTTTATTCATCACACTGCTAAACACAGTATTCCATTACACAATGATTTCACCTTGGTGGTCATTATGCACAACATAGAAAACCTTCCCACATAGTATCAAGACTAAGACAGCACACTTCCACACACCCTCCATAGTGCAGCATGCTGCCATTGTAGGCAAATGCTTTGACACCCAACAAAGGGATAGTAAGAACTAAATACATTTTACAGTACAGTACATACATAAATACATACCAAGCTCTTACAGGGGTTTAAAGGCCGCCAATTGCTTTATTGTCATTCTAATTTGATTGCTTCTTATTTGATAGCTTGCCCTGTCCATCTTGTATTTGCCCATCTGTGAACTACAGGTTGTTTACTTGAGTTGTTCAACTGCTCATTTTTAGGAAAATAAGTTTATTTCTTTCTGCTTAAGCATGAGAGGCTTGTTTTTTCTAGCTGCCTCCCTTGTGTGCTACTCTCCCCACCTTCTCCATGGTGCTTTCTCTCGTCCATCTACTTTCCTTCCATACTGCTCTCTCATTTTTAGGTCTCGCCTGAGTCAGCGTGCATGCGCTGCTCTGCGAGGCATTAAGTAAGGGCTTTTGAGCACTGAACACACGCTCGTGTGCATGCTTTTTTTAATAGCCCGCGATTGGCCTGTGCATGTGTCTTTTTTAAAACACAGCACGCAATTGGTGCAAGCTGGGTGATTGTCCCACCTTGTTTGTTTCATGGCCTTGGGTCGGCGGGAGTGAGCTTTAATCCCATCTGTTTCCAATTACCGCGTTGGCGGTAATTGGAAATAGATGGTGCTCGTGTTTTTTAGGTTGAGCCGAGCTTGTGCCCAACACTCCCGCTGCAGCTGCTTTCACTTTTGCAGCCCCTTCTCTTATTAACTTTCCCTTTCGTGAAAGTTTGCATCCTTGTTTTTTTAGCAGGCGAAAACCTGGCCAGTTTGTGAGAAAAGCAGCCATGCGGTTGCTCGCCGCCTCGTGACCAGAGAGTTTGTAAGAAGCTGTAATTGAATTGGGTAAGGTTATGCTTAATCATGCTTGTTTATTTACATATCGACGCCGGCTCTCCCGTTGGGGGGCCCAGTGAACAGCCCTCGATACCCTCTCTGCTTTATTTCAGTTTGTCACTCTGTCTCCCTCGGAACCCTCCCCACCCTTGGGAAGCCATCTCTCACCACCTTCCCTTCGACCCCAGACACCACTTGAGGGAATGCACAGAGTTCGTCACTTGCGAATCAAGAGATAAGAACTCAGTTATGGACAAGGCACTGTCATGAATCACACAGAGCCTCCTACAGACACAACAGAAAGTGGTCGCCTCTAGGGCGTGCAGACCAGGCCTGTACAGACGGCCCCCACCACGCACACATGCACACACAGGCTGCAGGCAGAGGTAAACTCTGGCTTGGCAAACCTCACTTTGAAATCTCGATCAAGTAATGTCATGCCCACACTTGGCTATGCCATTGGTTTGTGTTCCATTATGCCGTTTCCTGTTATGTTATGTTTATGTTGTTTTATACTCCTGGTTGTGTTATGTCATATTACCTTGTCCTATGTCTCTTCGTGTCATGTCGTCTTCATCTCATGTTTTATGATATTACGATATGTTGTGTTTTCTCCTGGTGCGCTATGTTCTGAAATGGAATATGATGTTATGTTATGACGTGACACCGCTTGTGCTGTGCTATGTCATATGTGCTATGTTGTTTCAAGCCTTGCTATGCCATGTTGTATCATGGCATGTGGGTTTTGTATAGTTCAACATTCGTCGACCCCTTCTTAGCTGCTTCTTTGGCGCTGCTGTTGCAGGAGTTGTTGTTTTCGCTGTAGCCGAAGTTCTTGGTCATGGCGGCTCCTCTGGTTGAGGGGTCTTCAGTCCAGACCGGGCAGTCCATGGCCTTGGGACTTACAAACGCGTTGCAGCAACAGGTTCGGACTTTAGGATCAGGGAAGGCTGACTTTAAGTGCTGCTTGTCTCATTTCACTGCAAATAATTTACCAATCCATGAACTGTGACGAGTAAGTACATTTTTCCAGCCCTATGATAGCTCAGTTGGCTGCAGGGCCGCTGCAGAGATGATATAAATACCCTGTCTTTGCTAGGTTCACCTTCAGACTGGTGTTTCTCCCAGTCCTCTGCGAACCACCTCTCCACCAGCACCATTCCCATGTGGGCTTCAGAGACACAACTAGAGCCAAATTTCAGGAGGAACTACGGAAAATTTCAGTGGGAGGGCTACAAAAAATTTCGGGGGGAACTGACTCTTCCAGTAATATGCAGAGTGGAGATGCAAGGGCACTAAGAAGGATTGAAAAGTAACAAAGCCTCATTAACACGTAAATGGTCTTTTAAATACCTGTGAAGTACTCGGGCGGCTGTATGTGTGCCCTGGAAGCTGTCTCAGCCCAGGTTGCCACACACGACGGGGGGGCGGAAGCCCTTTGAGCCGAATGGGCGTTGCGCGCCTGGTGGGCTTGCCAGCTCTCTGTGTTTTGGCACAAATAGCGCATCTGCTGTGTGTCAGTTGCTAATACTTATTATATCATGTCTGCTTTTGTGTCACTTGTGTGCTCCTTCTGAGCCTCTGTTTGTCCCCCCAGTACACCACGCACCCCCTCAACTAGAGACTATCATTGATTTCTAGGTCAGTTACGTTAAAAAATATATATATATTGTACCTTTTGCTTCCAACTTTTAGCTTAATTTTAGGAGATTGGATTTGATTTTTCATATTTTAGGCAATTTAAGGGTCATTTTATCGGTTGTAGGAATAATTAAGGTCAATGCATTGATGTTTCAAAACATTTTAAGAGAAGGTGTCCAATCTGGTAGGAAATGGATGGACATCCCGAAGTAGAAAGGTGTGGGCGTCAGTGTAAGATACTCCGCAATCAATTGCCTTTGAAAGAGCCTCAGGGCTGGGGCAGAGTCAGCTGCATGTCAGACTCATGTGATCCAAGTTGTTCGCATGTCTGCAGAAGAGCACCCACCGAAATTTGATCTCAGAGTTTACTTCTGGATGGAACACCGTTTGGGATGCTTTCTGTTTTCCAGAGTTTTGTTGTTTGTTGTTGAACATCTTTTTATTAAACAGTTGTTCAGCATTCATGGAAAAGTTTGTTCATGTAAAATCACGACTGGCCGTGCAGGAATAGTAATACACCTCATTTACAGCATCCATTACAGTCATATAAATAGCAACAGCTTACTAATGTAAATAGGCATTCCTCAGCAAGGTTCAAAACACTACTCAAGCTTCTTTACGAACATGTCTGCGATCCCTCCAGGGTGTTTCTTCTGTGGCCTCTCTATGCTCCCCATAGGCTCAGACTTTTTCCCTTTTTTTGGCCATTCCCGTCAATGATAGTCCAACTTCTCAGCTTGTTGGGACCAGTCCAGGATGGTCTTCCAGTCTGCCACCCTTGGAGGACAATCCGCACCCCATGCCCTCGCTATGTTTCTTTTTGCCACGCCAGCTGCCACCATCAGCCATATTTTGTGATAGTTCTGCCATACACTCCAAGTACTACCCACTGCCACATAATTGTACGCCACATATTAACACTCTACTGAATACAACATACACTCCCCATAATACCACTCAGTGCCACATAATTACATGCCACATAATTACACTCTACTCAATGCAACATAAATACACTCCACATAATACCACTCAGTACCAGATAATTACACGTCACATAATTACACTCTATTCAATGCAACATAAATGCTCCACATTATAACACTGTGCCACATAATTACACGCCACATAATTGCACTGAACTCAATGCAACATAAATGCACTCCACATAAGACCACTCAGTATGACATAGTTACACCCCACATAATTACACTCTACTCAATGCAACAAATATACCCCACATACCACTCAGTACCACATAATTACAAGCCACACAATTACACTCTACTCAATGCAACATAAATACACTCCACAAAATACCACTTAGTGCGACATAGTTACACTCCACATAATTACACTCTACTCAGTGCAACATAAATACACTCCACACACCACTCAGTACCACATAATTACACACCACATAATTACTCTCTACTCAATGCAACATAAATACACTCCACATAATACCATTCAATGCGACATAATTACACGCCACATAATTGCACTGTACTCAATGTAACATAAATACACTCCACATAAATGCACTCTATACCACATACCACCAATCAACATAAATGCACTCCACACCATGACACAATTTCACTAAGCATAATTTCATTCAACACCACAGTTCCAGGCCACCCAATTCAACTCCACACATTTCCAATACACACCGCATAATTACACACCAAACAACATATTTCATCTCCACAACTCCACAATCCACAACATACCGCCAATCCACACCATATAGTTTCACCACCTGAGCACCAAACATCATTCACCACCACCATTTTGCATCAGCGCATCACCTAAGCATCACGTCAGTCTGCCCTTGGAATCTGGCATCTGTTGATTCTCCCCTAGTGTCCGTCTGCTGCTCGTGTTCTAATTAAATTACTGTTTTCCAACCTCCACTCCCCCATTATTTATGTCCAACTCCCACATAACAAAAAAAATGATAACAAACAAGCTTGAGAATAGGCAGGAAGAAGTTGCCAGCAGTGCAAGTACAAAAAAAGTATAAGACATTATTTATGTTAAAATCTTTTTTTAATCACGTTTTTCAGTTGTATATAATGTAGTCTTCGTTTGTATAAAGGTAAAAAAATGCTTAACACTTTTTATTATAGCTTTCCAACATAATGCACGGCAGCAACAATACTCTACAACATAGCCAAAAGTTCTGGCTAAACACATAAGGTCGCAAAGGCGAGACCTATTGGCTTTGCCAATGCTTGTTGCCTAAGCACTCCACAAAGGCATGTGTTTTCCAGCTCCCTCCCTTGTGTGATTATCTTTCCCCTCTAGATCCTCGCTGTTCTTTCTATTTCACGTGCCTCTCTCTCCTGATTTGCTTTCTCTTACCAGTGGGATTTCATGGTATTCTACCCTTTTATGCTTCACCTCCAGTCCTTTGTCTGCTGTGTTCCCCCTTACCCACCACTCACTTCTCCATTACACCGCCCATCTCCCATTGTTCTTTTTTAAATTGGGGCTTCTGTGATAAAAATCTTTTTTTCCTATTTTTGATCAAAGTGGCAACCGCTTGCTTGGGTCGGTAAATTAAAAACAAGCAACAAAATATAATGATGGACCCTGCCTAGTGTCAGCACCTGACTATCTTTCTCCCCGTGATATTCTTTGACCCTTGAGTTAATGAAGGGGATTGTGTGCACACTGGATGGCACCCATCATAACTATGCCTATTCCCTAGGGAATTTCAGTGCAAATAAAACAACCGCAAAGGTGCACCACAAAAAGCAAGACAATAAGTGCAAATGGTATTTGAGCACAATGAAGAAATATTTCTCAAAGAGATGTTGATAGTCTTCTCTTAATCTTTATTTTCAGTTTGCAGTAAAACATACAGCCGACGCGTTTCCTCCCAAGCTGGGACTTGTTCAGGGCTTTAAGTTTGTGATCCGTCGCTTATGAAGAGAATATGAGAGGAACAGGGGTCCAAGGGGCGCCTTCCCGGACACTGTAATCCTGATGTGCGAGCCGGAATGTATATTATTTCATTCCAATGCCGAATTAACAGGGTTGGACTGTAAGCATGCTAATGGACGATGAAGGCAGTGCTTTACAGGGTTCCTGAGCAGTGTAAACGGTCTTGCCACCTTAGTTTGTGTCTGTCTTAAACCGTATACTGATTAATTTGTAGAAATAGTAGTGGACAGGTGGTCCTAATAGTCCAAGGGAGGAGGGTGTGGGCACTGTGCTCCAGCAGGCCGTTCTTAGTAAAACAGCCGGCGCCCATCCACAGCCCTCGTCCCGCCGAAACACCTACAGCGACGACGTGTTCGTCGTCACTGTAGGTGTTTCGGCGGGACGAGGGCTGTGGATGGGCGCCGGCTGTTTTACTAAGAACGGCCTGCTGGAGCACAGTGCCCACACCCTCCTCCCTTGGACTATTAGGACCACCTGTCCACTACTATTTCTACAAATTAATCAGTATACGGTTTAAGACAGACACAAACTAAGATGGCAAGACCGTTTACACTGCTCAGGAACCCTGTAAAGCACTGCCTTCATCGTCCATTAGCATGCTTACAGTCCAACCCTGTTAATTCGGCATTGGAATGAAATAATATACATTCCGGCTCGCACATCAGGATTACAGTGTCCGGGAAGGCGCCCCTTGGACCCCGGTTCCTCTCACATTCTCTTCATAAGCGACGGATCACAAACTTAAAGCCCTGAACAAGTCCCAGCTTGGGAGGAAACGCGTCGGCTGTATGTTTTACTGCAAACTGAAAATAAAGATTAAGAGAAGACTATCAACATCTCTTTGAGAAATATTTCTTCATTGTGCTCAAATACCATTTGCACTTATTGTCTTGCTTTTTGTGGTGCACCTTTGCGGTTGTTAAATTAAAAACAAGCATTTAAAATGCAATGTTTTTTTTTTTGAAAAGTGTGAGCTATTGGCATTGTAAATGACAAAATTTTTATTTATGTGTTGGTTTTGAAAATAAATAAATAAATGGCATTGTCATTTACAATGCCAATAGCTTAATCTCTCGCAAATGCGAGACCTATAGCATTTGCAATGCAATAGGTCACGTATTTACGCGAGTTTTAGCTAATGATATTGCAGATAACAATGCGTTTTATTTATGTTTCAAAAACCAAAACATAAATGAAAGGTCTCTCACACTGCTGTCTCTCACACACTGCTGCCTCTCACACACCATGCTCTCCCACACACCATGCTCGCCCACACACCATGCTCTCCCTAGAAGACTCACACTGCTGTCTCTCTCACACTGCTCTCCCCCAACCGCTTAGACCACACATGCAACCTCAGCATCATACTGGACTCCTCGCTCAAAATGAACTGCTAGATCAACGCTGTATCCTCCTCATACCTGCTTTTACAAACTATGTCTTCACCAAAAGACCTTCAGATGGATCCCCACCTAAGCAAGAAAGAGTCACCCACGCACTCCACCAGCAGGCTTGACTACGGCAACACCAGCATCACCCAGAAATTCCTCCGAAAACTGCAGAACATTCAAAATGTCGCAGCAAGACTGGTCCTCAGCATCCCCAGCCGAAGCCATATCACTGAACACCTACGTGAACTTCACTGGTTCGCAGTCAACAAAAGAATCGCCTGCAAAGCCCTCCACTATTCTGGACCAGCATACCTGAACCACCGCCTCGCATTCACGGTATAGCCACCAGACACCGTCACTCCGCTCCGCCTGACTAGCCCTTGCCTCCATCCCTCGTATCCACGAGACAAGAACCAGAGGAAGATCCTTCTCCTACCTCGCCAAGACCTGGAACAACCTGCCCCTCCACTTCCGGCAATCCCCGTTGATGACCCAATTCAAGAAGACTTAAAACCTGATAATCTGACTGAACACAGACGGACCAGCAGTACCCACCCCTCCCTCCAGCGCCTTGAGACCCTCGCGGGTGAGTATCTCCGCTGTACAAACCCCTGATTGATTGTTTAAATGGGGTTGGATTACATTGTTTACAGTTATTTGTCTCGATCTCTAATGCAGGGTACATCACTTACTTTCCAAAGTGAGCGTAGCTTCTTAAAAGGAAGGTTGTTTGCCTTAAAAATAGATCTTATGGGTGGATCACAAAGCGTATGACACTGAAGTGAAACATGTTAAACATTTACTGATATATGGTCAAAAGATCACAGACATTTCTTATGTGCCACCACAAAGCGTATGACACTGAAGTGAAACATGTTAAACATTTACTGATATATGGTCAAAAGATCACAGACATTTCTTATGTGCCACCACACACCTGCAGATCACAGTGCATACAAATGGTGTTGGGAAAATATTTAAGAAAAAAGATTAGAATCATAAAGATTCAATGTCAATACACTAAAAAGAGAGCAGAAATCGTGAGAGGGAACGGTATTTATGCCCGTTTGCATATGCTCAGTCATGCACTTTGGAAAACTAAAGATTTCGGAAACTAAACATGCAGGCGATAATGTAGGTGAAAATGCAGAGAAGAAAATTACTGTTCAGCACGAAGGATTAAGAGGGTTGCTTTCTGCAGCTGCCTACAGCTCAGTCATGAGACTATGATATCATCGTTATACGTATACCCATTGCGGAATGAACTGGGGGAAGGGTTTTTGTTTTATAAAATTATGCATTGTCAAGAACAAGCTGGAACAGGCAGTCCTTTCAAAGTGGCACAAATACTTTTCTTTCATTGGCGACCTGTGTCTTTATTACGTGGCTACGAGGATTACTGTGGGCACTGCCAAAAGCCTCTGGAGGAAATGTAAGAATCAGCGTTTGAACAAGCTGGAAGCTTTTTTTTTATTTCAAAATATTTTATTGAAAGTAAATTTTTCCATATACAAAAGCAAAACATTCGTAATACTTGTGCTGTTCTTGGAAGCTTTAAATGCCTCAGCTGCATCACAATACTGCTGCAGGCTTCAAAACGTCTGCCCCCAACACTATCAGCTGGCCATGCTACTTAGCAAAGGTAAAACGGTCCTTGGGAATAGGACAACTCTTTTTATTCAAGCCAGGTAACCAATTTAACTGTCAGCTACAGATTAATTCTCCAAAGGAAACCTATACACTATAGGATAAAACACTCCCCACTAGAGAATAAAAATAACAAAACTACTCATTTCAACCAATGGAACCGGGGGAAGGGCTTATTTTTTTGTTCGATTTTCAGCAGCACTGATATTGTCCAGAACATGTTTGACGGTTTTTATAAACAGCCCTGTGCAAATCACATAGGTTACATGGGGATAAAGTATCTCAACTTTAAAAGGTTGATAATGTAATCACTCACCGATGATCACATACAGAAAGGAGGGGACGGCTGCTGCGTTCATCACTCTCCATACAAACAGGCACGTAAGGGAAGAAGAGTATCAAGGTAGCAGTATCATGGCCGTCTAGAAGCAATGCCCATGGACGTGAATTCACCAAAAATACCGGGTGTAGTAGCATTTCGTTACTCCCCTCAGCTCCCAGGGAAGGTCATGTTCCACCTAACCGTGCTCCATGTAATATTACTCACTACTACTGTAATGAAACATTACTGAAACAAACTTAATTTAGCCAGTCGCACAACCTGTAAACACTACACCATATACATCCTGTGTTTAGTGAAGGGCGGTCAGGCACACGGACAGCGGGAGGGGGGAGGGCAGGCACACGGACAGCGGGAGGGGGGCGGGCAGGCACACGGACAGCTGGAGGGGGGCGGACAGGCACACGAACAGCGGGAGGGGGGCGGGCAGGCCCAGGGACAGCTATTTCAATTCACAGAGTATATGCAGTGAGCTCAAAGAAGTGCAGACCAGAATGCAATACGATTTTTTAAAAACACACTATGATATACTATAAGCCCCGCAGGGTCATAAGGTACAGGAATCCCTTGAATTGATAGACACACATCGTTCATTCATTTACACTAGTCCAGAGGTAAAAAAAAGGGAAAGAATATAGATCATTCTAGGAGGAAAAAGTGCAAGCAATAAGAAAGACTTTTGCAATAATCGTGTGATAAAGCCAATCAGAGATCTTATCCAGCGGACTTTAACATTTATGGTCAGACAATGAAAGCCCTATTTTAATGTACCTTAAAAACAGCTGGCGCAAGGCGTATATCACTCACGCTTCTTAGAGGGGTTTTTTGCAAGTTTCTTGGACGGCAGGATCAGCTCTCAGGGGCTCTGTCAAAACACATGGCAAACATTCAATACAATTCCTGTCACGGAAGCATGTATCGGGGGTCCTGACAATTAATGAGGGTTACTCCATTCTTAACGGAAAACTTACTCATGGACCCGGAAAGGTAGAGACTGTTCTGTTACAGCAGTGCACAGCTTTGTAAACCAATTTTTTAAAAGTAACGCCAGATGGACGAATCAGACCACCTAGAGTGAATATAAGAAATATATTTAAAGGCCACAGTAAAAGAACAGGCTAAAGTAGTTCTTAGTATCGGATATACTAAACTCGCGAAAACCACGGTAAGGCAAAACTTACTCTCTAAACGAGGTTCATAATTGTGGTAAGTTTCTTCCCAACGGTTAGCTTTTATTATTATTATTATTATTAAACAGTTTTGTATAGCGCGTGGTTACCCTGGAGCATCCCAGCGCTTCACCAAACAGAGTAACAGTAAAGGAAAAGAGGCCCAGCAATTTAGCAGAAGAGAAAAGTTTTCAGTTGTTTACGAACACGCAGAAGACATGGCTCCGAACGTAAACCTAGGGGGAGTGAGTTCCAAAGGGTTGCAACCTTTACGGAGAATCTCCTTCTCCTGATCGGGCCTTTTTGACCCTGGGGACCACGAGTAAATGTTGTTGGTCAGAGCGTAGAGTTCTACTTGCTTTATACGGGGTCACCAGCTTTTGGAGGGCAGGAGGGCCTTTGCCTTGCAAGATTTTGTGTGCAAGGCAGAGAGATTTAAATTTTACCCTTTCTCGCACTGGCAACCAGTGCAGCACCCTCAATGCAGGTTTTGCCGATCGTGACATGGGGATGTTATGAAGCATTCGTGCCGCCGCATTCTGAACTTGTTGAAGTTTGTTCAGAGTGATCTCAGGGGCACCCAGGTAGATTGCATTACTGAAATCTAATCTAGATATAATCAGGCCCTGGATCAAAAGCTTCCGAGATAGAAATGGAAGCAGAGGCAGCACTTTGCGCACCGATCGGAGAAGGCCGAAACAGACACCAGCTAGTTTTGAAGCCTGGGTCCTGAAGGAGAGGTCTTGCTTCAACCAAATACCCAGGCTCTTAATCGCGGCCTTGGGTTTGGGAGGGGGTCCCAGGCAGCTAGGCCAGGCCGAGCAGGGGAGTGAGGGACTTTTCATTCCCATCAGCATTATCTCAGTTTTTGACCCATTCAGCTTTAGTGCTGAATCCCCCATCCAAGAGTGGACTTTGGATAGGCAGGAATGTAGCGCCTGGCAATTATCCGTGGCCTGGGAGAGGGCGAACACCAGCTGGGTGTCGTCGTCATAGCTCACGATCTTGATGTTAAATGGAGCCACTACATCCTCCAGGGGGGCCATGTACACATTAAATAATCTGGGACTCAGAGAGGAGCCCTGAGGCACACCACAATAGAGGCGGGTGGATGCCGATCGTGCGCCCCCTTCCCAGACCTGGAAGGTCCGTTCGCTGAGGAATGACCTAAGCCATTTCAACGCTGTCCCCCTCACTCCGGCATCTGACTGTCGCTGAAGTAACACTCGATGGTTGACAGTGTCGAACGCTGCACTAAGGTCCAGTAGGATCACTGCCACTGATCCTCCTGAATCCAAGATGCAGCGTACCTCCTCCGCGACTGCCAGCAAGGCGGTGTCAGTGCCTTGGCCCGGGCGAAAGCCTGTTTGGGAACTTCTCAGCACACCGTTGGACTCAAGGAAATTGGAGAGCTGGAGATTAACCAATTTTTCCGTGATTTTACTTAGTCCCGGGAGTAGCGAGATGGGCCTGTAGTTCGCCATATCAAGGGGGTCTAACTAGGTTTTTTTAGGAGGGCTTTTACTATTGCACCCTTCCAGTTGGGTGGGACTACACCAGCACCTAATGAGGCATTAATTACCTCAGTAATAGGCTCCACAATGGAAGGGGCAACCAGTTTGAGAATCCTCATGGGGACAACGTCCCGGGGAGAGCCACTCTTAATGGACAATAAGACTTTAAGAGCTTCATCCTCAGTGACTGGTCCAAAAGAGTCCAGGGTCCTCAGAGGTATACCCTCATCTTCAAGGGGCTCAGCTCCTATGTTAATTTGGGGCAAGGTGATCAGGATTTTTTCAATTTTAGTGTGGAAGTACTCTGCTAGATCGTTGCATTTGTCTTCCAGATTATCCGTGGAGGCAGGAGGTGTGGGTAAGACGATAACTGCCCGGCAGGGACGAACATCCGATGTTGGTCTCTGTAAATGGAAAAGGCGGAAGATAGTGAGTTCCGAAATGGCTCAGAGAGACAAGATCAATTCTAGGGGGTTTAGACAGACTGCCGCGCTGTGTTCTACAATCATAGACGGTCAGCCGCGCTGCGTTCTACTATGCTCAACAGTCATAGCTACCGAGCATTCAAATTATGGAAACTTACAAGATTCAGGCGGAGATACCCTCGATTGAAGCAGAATAGAGCCCGGGATGGTAAACACCAGGTTGTGCGGCGATGACAAAAAACAACACGGATCAGTCGGGCGGCGATGGTAAAATGACCCGAACCTATCGGGGTTCTGGGAAGTTCAGACAACCAAGCCCCGCACGTCGGGTGGAGTAAGACCAGGCCTGGAGAGCATGATATGACGGTGAAAGGATCGAGGGGTTTATCATCGTGACTTTCTATGAACCGTTCGAAATACATGCTAAGAAATCGTGCAATAAAATAAGGTCTAAAAAAAAGATGTAGAGGTGAGTGAAAAACAATAGAGATCACACTGGCCAGATCGGGTCAGGGCAGATCATGTAATGTCACTAAATCAGCATACTAGCGGGAGGGGGGCGGGCCGGCACACGGACAGCGGGAGGGTGTTGCAGGGAGGCACACGGACAGCGGGAGGGGGGCGGGCAGGCACACGGACAGCAGGAGGGGGGGAGGGAGATGAGTGAGAAACAATAGAGATCACACAGGCCAGATCGGCGCAGGGCAGATCATGTAATGTCTCTATATAAGCATACTAGCGGGAGGGGGGCGGGCAGGCACACGGACAGCGGGAGGTTGTTGCGGGGAGGCACACGGACAGCGGGAGGGGGGCGGGCTGGCACACGGACAGCGGGAGTGGGGAGGGAACGGCAAGAAAGGCACTCACCTGGACTTCCTCTTCGACGTCGGAAAAAATAAACCCCGCCCACGGCCGCGATGACGATTGGAGAGGGAAGAAATCGCGGGAACAACCCCGAATCTGGTCCGGCCTTGACGGACATATCGGGCTTCCAATGGCTAGCCTCCATTTATGGAGCTAGCCAATGGGAGCCGGGGGACGTTCCTATATCCCATATTGTAATCATTAGATTTCGCCTGCGCGAACTGCTTGCGCAGTAACGCCAGGCGAAACCTGATGAAAGCAAATGGTGCCTGTGTCATTCCACTGGCATTCATTTGTTCGGACGCATGAATACGTTAGTGGAATAATGCAACCACCATTGTGCTTTTTTATTTTTTATTTTGATGGTGCTGCCCAATGTCTTGATGCTGCATGGCACTGCCAAAAGCAATTGGCAAGGCCAATAGGTCTCTATTGTGAGAAACAAAAGTTACCAGTCAATATTGGCGAAGGGCTTTCCATTGCTTGGCAACATGTGTTGCTGAGTTTTTAGTAACTTTTGATCTGTTTGAACTAGACACATTTTTTGGGATTGAAATCTGCAGATTATGCAGCAGAGGATATATTATGTTGCAAATGTGGCTAATCCATAATTGTGCGTAAAACACAGGGGCCACAGAATTGCTTAATTCCAGTGACCGTGAGCATTATCCTCTTTGAACATTAGAGGTATGATTAAAGAACCTTGTCTGGCGGGTAAGTGGGTAAAATAAATATTAAATAAAGTTGTGGTAAAGAAGCAAGATGAAACCTTGACTGCATGAGCTCTTTTCTGTAAGTGCAACTGAAGCCAATTCAAATCTGGGCCCTGAATGCCATTTTCATACTGATGAACCGTCAGATGTCATTAGAGATGGTATCAAAGGCAGCCGAGAGGTCTAAGAGGCTAACAGCTGTACATCCGCTTCCAAAAATCCAACAAAATTCCTCTTCTACCACAATCAAGGCAGTTTATGTACTCTGGTGGGATTAAAAACCCCATTGGGCTGGATTGACTCTATGATTGCCATCGAGGAATGGGGTGATACCTGAATTACTACACATCTCCAAAATCTTGATATGAACCGGCAGAACAGAAACTGGACTTTAGCTGCAATGAACAGTAGAGCCTAAAGAAGTCGCGGCTGCTGCCAATATGCAGTGGAGGGGTGGGGGAGGAGCGGCAGGGGAGCAGCAGTGTTGAATTGAAAATATCAATCAAAAAAATCCCCTGTTCCTGCAGCTGCCTCGGGCTTTGGTGCTCCTCCATACTCTTGCTGCTCCCAAAAGTCCCTGGAACAGACTCCCCAACCAATCCAGACGGTGCTCTCATACTATGAAAGCACTGCCTGGATTCGCCTGAGCAGACTGGTTTGATGCTGTGCTCAGGCACAGGGAGTCTGTGCCGTTCATCCACCTGGTTTTAGAATACAGCCGGGTTGAGAAACCTAACTGCACGTAATCTGTTTGGCCGGCCTAAGAATGCCGGCCAAACAGACATGCGCACGTAGAAGTGCACAACCCCTCCTCCTTGTGACTCTAGCCCCGTTCCTCCCTGCACACGCTGGCTCAGAGCCAGCAGCTGAAACATAAAACAATTTAGTAAAATATCGTTTTATATTTCAACTTCTGGCTCTGAGGCAGTGTGGCGATGCTCCCTATTCCATAGGGAAAAGCTACCGCTGGCCGGAATGCGTCAAGGCTGGAGACACTGTACTTCCAAAACCAAGGCACGGTAGCAAAAGACAGAGAAGCCTTGCATTCACAAGTATCTATTACATTCACATATTTGAAACCAGCAGTTTCAAATATAAATAGACTGTAAGTTACTATTAGTAAATATATTGTAGATGGCCCTGAAATCGATAGGTAAGAAACCATCTTAATATTCAAAAGGAGCTAAAGGTATCATCGTCACAGCGTTCTAACTAAATAAGGAATGAGCAGTCGTCGAGCAGCATTTCAAAGCATTTCTCTCTATTCTCTCTATTCTATATGTTCTGACTTATCAAGCAATACAAGTCAAACCAAAGAAAGGCATTTATTGTTCTGATAATACAGTTAAGATATTGTAATGGGATAGCTCAGCGACTTGAACGGTGGTTGTTGAAACAATTTGAATCCAGCAAGATCAACCGAGTCTTCCATCCTTCAGAGATTAGTACATTCAGTACATTTTAATTGGAGAATAGGAACATTTGCTATTTGCAACACATTGAAATGTCAGATATATAGTATGAAGCTCTGCATAAAAACAAGTTTCTAGTATTGCTGTTGTGGCTGGTATATATTTGCAGGACACAGCTGTTTATAGGAGGAGAATCACATTGCTCATCTGGATCTTCTTGTATACAGATGCTTGCTGTCATCTGCAGCAGTATTTCCGATTGAGCAGTTATTACTGAAGCAATCTTGTGGTTGGAGACAGATGTGTACAATGAAGCCTGTCACTGCACTCCTTACAACCCTTGTCTCTTCCATTTGCAGGACTCTTGACTCGCTCTGCAGCATCGGTCCAGACACTTAGGATGTGTCCCTCTGCTCTCTTGATCATGTGCAGACTCCTCGGGTGCCTGCACCCAAGCACCTGTCTTATATTTCTTCTGCTTGCATTGTGGCAGTGCTGACTCTCCAACCAGTGGCAAACATCTTGGAAAATTCTTAAATGTTCTTTCCAGAATAAACTACCTCTCAGAGTTTAATAGCCTGTAATGCCAAATCCTTTCTGAGCACCACAGTCTTGCCTCTGTGAGCATAGGTCCTCACCCACTCAGTCCCAATCGCAAGTAACTTCTGAAGGAACATCCGGCCACATGCATCATTGTTGCCGTTTGCGATTTCTTAATTGCGAAAATTAAGGAATTGCAATTAAGAAATCGCAAAAGGCTATGCATCAAGAAATCGTAATTTTTTTGCGATTTCTAAAAATTCCTTAATTGCGATTCACAATTTGCGATTCGCAATCAAGGAATCCCTTCCCATTTATTCCTATAGGCCAAGAGGCCCATAGGAATCAATGGGAAGTCATTCTCAATTTGCGATTAGCAATTTGCGAATCGCAACTTGAGAATGCAATTTCAAGGGTGCAGGGGGGGGGGGTCCAAAGGACCCCCCCTGCACCCCTGAAATATAACTTTAAGTGCATTTTTCACACCACACATGCCCCAAGGGCATGTGTTTGTGTAAAATGAAACTTTTGTGCATTTTTGAAAGATTTCGCAAATTACCATGAGGTCAACTTCATGGCAAATTTAAAATGTTCATGCATTGCATTTAAGAAATCTCAAATTGTGATTTCTTAAATGCAATCGCAATTTTAGAAATCGCAACATGATTGCGATTTCTAAAATTGCGAAAAACATGATGCATCCAAATTTTGTCAATTGCATTCGCAAACGCCCGAAAATTGCGATTTGCACCGTTTGCGAATGCAATTGACAATGATGCATGTGCCCGATCATACTCAGGGGCGTAGTTCAGGGGGGTGTTTGGAGTAATACACACCCATAATAAATGTATTTTCAGCAAAATAGTTGGGTGCAGATGCTTTAAGTCGAGTATGGTGAGCTATCGGTTGGATTTCAAAAGGATTTTTTTTCATAAACAGGAAAAATGCGCCCACACTCTCTACTTTGAAAGTCTTCATAAAAGTTGGCAATTTTACAAAATATTGTGTTTTCTCTCACTTAGCACCCCTACTGATTCACATTCGTTTCCCTTTCCACTGCCCCTTTATCCCCTCATATGCCCTACTTGCTGAGTAATGTATTTTGACTGTATAGGCCAGTGTGATTGTTGGGATAGCTATAACAGCCCCCCCCCCCGCCCCCAATATTACTGACCAAGCTACGCCCCTGACAATCCTGTAATGATGGTGTATGCTTCTAATCTGGAAACACATGAGAGAATATAGCTTATACATCCTGCTGGACACCAGAATGCTATCTGGATAATCCCTTGTCAAGCTACAACTACTGTCACCTCCAATAATTTAGTAAGTACAGATCGATCATGACCTTCATGGGCAGTAGGAATGGGGTAACCGACAGTGCCTCACCATTACTGGTTTGTTCATCTACTGTGGTGTCATGCCAGGTGTTGGAACCAAAAAAGGATGTATAAACATTTACTGATCATACAGACATTCCATTGATAGACATACATTATTGCAAAAGTATGGTCTTATAAATGCGTCTAAGTTTTATTGATTTACCAAGATTCAGAGAAAGTGATAGCAGAGAACGGCCACTGTGACCAGCCAGTAGTGAGTCTAGTGCCCCAGTTATTGCAGCAACAAGATGCCAGTCCTGAGACTCTAGATTCACCCAAGACGTGCTGCTAGCTGTGTTCTTTCTTAGAAGTGGGTTTTACTCCATATTGTGTCTTGCTCGTGTCTCCATAAGGTAAAATATTTGACATCATAACAATTAAAATTAAACTGGACAAGTACACAAAATCCCTCAGCTAAAAAGATAAAATATCTCGTATAATGCCAAATTATAGCAGCATATCTCATCAGAGGCAGCCTTTAAAAATTTGCCTACATTAAAAGACAATGCATCATTATGTAAAAGTAATAAAAATCTAAACTCGGGTCTGCATTGATTGAGGCAATAACAGTACTTCTTTAAAATCGGGGTTAAAACAACTTCGAATATTGCGAATAAAATCTGCTAAACAAGATAAAAGGAAGCATAGTCTGTTTAGAAGCATCATCACACAGGCAAGATATGGATTCAAGATGCTGGGTACAGCCCAGGGGAAACCATAACAGGTACATAAAGGAGTCTGATCTAAAACGAAATAAGAGCGAACGTTCCCATCGGCTGCGGGCAGTCCACAAATAGTTAGTTATGTTATCAGTATCACGTAAGTCCAAATATCTTATGACCGTTGGACATGTCTGGAGACTCCTGAGCTGCTGGGTCTCCTCTAGCTGGAGAAAAGCCTCAGTCACACTCCTTTTACTTAGTGAAACACGGGTCGAGGGATCCCGGAAAACTATGGCATAGATGCATCAAGCTAAAAACCGCTCGCAAAGGGGCAGAGTCTCAGAATCTGCCCCTCTGCGACCCTTTGAGATTCCTTAAATGCAATGCATTAAAGTAAAAAAAAATGCGATTTCGCTAATAGGGGGAGCAAATTACCATGAAGTTGAACTTCATGGTAATTTGCAAAAACTTTGAAAAATGCACTAAAGTGCATTTTTCAAAGTTCCATTTTACACACAAACATGCCCTTAGGGCATGTGTGTATGCAAGATGTACCCATATGCAGATTTCAGGGGTGCTACACAGTTGTCCTTTTGACACCCTGGCACCCTTGAAATTGCAATCTCAATTTGCGGTTCTCTAATCGAGAATTGCAAATTGAGATTGTCTTCCCATTCATTCCTATGGGCCTCTAGGCCCATAGGAATCAATGGGGAGGTATTCCTTAATTGCGACTCGCAATTTGCGAGTCGCAATTAAGGAATTTTAAGAAATCGCTATTTTTTTGTGCTTTCTTCATGCATAGCCTTTTGCTATTCCTTATTAGCGAATCCTTATTTTTTGCTAATAAGGAATAGCAAAATGGGTGCTTGATGCATCTAGGGGTATGTGACTATAAACGGACTGAACATAACAAATCCAGGGGATTTGCAAGCCTTTGTCCAGGGAGAGGCAATCCAATATTATGGCTATTGTTAGAATAGTCTCAGGGTTTTTCCATATTGAGAACCATAGCAGGGCTGGTCGGACCCGGACCAAGTCTTCCAGGTCTCCCAGCCCCAGTTCCTTTTGAGTGATGTAATTGACAGCAGAGATGGGGAAGTGCAAGCAGTCTCCTTAAAAATCTGTTTTCTTCTTGCTGAATTACCCTGCAGTTGGAAATGCCCTTACAGAGCAATTGAATGGCCCTGGGCTTCATAAATATTGAGCAATATGTTTAGAAATCCACCGCCCAGAGGTTGAGGAAGAGAGCATAAAGACCCGTTGGCTGAAAAAAATGTCACTGTGCAATGTGAGATGTTGGAAGACCATGAACCTGGGGCAGAGAAATAAATACTAATTTTTTATTTAAGAAGTTGGTAAAATTTACTTGTGATGAAATAGAAATCACAATTCGGGCACTTGAAATTGTTGTATATCTAGATTACTGAATCAGAAAGTGAGACTCGTTATCATTCGCAATTTATGACTCTGTAATCTCATTAATAGCACATCAGGCCCATACTCTTTAATCTCATAACATTCAGTGAATGATTCCAACATGGACTTCCTCTCATTGCATGAGTCCTATCAGGATCTGTCCCACAAACAAGCATGGTCATCATATGTGAACGATAAAGTAATTTTAGCGAAAGGCCATTAGTGGTTTAACTTGTCGTTGGAACATAGTTTACTAGGAAATGACATACAATGCAGAGGAAATAGTTGATTGACATGCTAAAATTACTTGAGCGTTGACTGCTACTTTTGCTACTTTTAGTGTAGCTTGTTTATGTTCCATTGTATTGAATCTCATTGTACCATTCCTTTGATCTAGAAGCCATTCAAAGGCAAATAAAGGTAATGCTACACAGAAAGTGTACAAGCTTCTGTGGACAATTAAAGAGATCCAGTTGTCACATGCATAATTAGATCAGCGTATCCTCAAAAATAATGGTTTCTGGCCTTTGGGAGGCTATGTGATGAAGCTTTTGAGACTTTGAGGAGAGGCATGACTTTATAGTTAAGAGAGGTGTGAGAGGGGAAAGCAAGGAAAAAACATGAAAGGAGAGATAGGCAGCAGAGCCAAGAAAAGAAGAGCTTAGACAAGAATACAGAAAGCAAAGATCAAAGAGAAAGAGGTTTCTGATTTGCTCCTCAGGACACATGACAATCATACTGGTGCAGTGGGCTTCCTGCATCATGGATTGTAATCAAGTGTGGGGGCCTGGGTTCTGGGGACACATACCATGTGCACCCTCCCTTTAACAGATCATGACTACAGTTAGCTAGCCAGGCTATTGAGGGCTGACAGTGGTGGCCGGTACAAGATTATAGTGGTAGAACAGGCCCTTTTAACTTTTATCTGCCAGGTGAGTCAACTACTAGCCTCCTTTGAATTTTTAAACTGCACTGTCTGTTTCATGCAAATGGATCCCTCACTCCAGTTATGTGGGATATGAACGATGCATGTGTATATGGTACTTCTGTGTATAGAGGCTGTGCATGGAGTGTGTCTCATACATGTGGCTGTAGCTACTTGGGAATACATTTTGATGTTCTGAACCCAAGTAGTCCCTGTGATGGATGTTGGAGAGAGCCTCAGACCGCAGTGTGAATTGCCGGGCTCCTCCAAGACATTCCAGAGATCTTTTATGGTGGGTCACACTCTAGTGGGTGAAGGAGAGGAAACAGAGGGTCCCTGTGAATCTCTGAGAAATCCCCCTGCCCTTTCCTGTCCCATTGTTCACTGGAATGCTTAACTGGTTTACAGGTAGTTAAGTGGGACCGCCGCGCCATCTTTGTACACTTCCTTTTAGTCTATCAAGATAGGGGACTCCCAACTCTGCCACACCCTACTGGTGACACTTGAAGGCAAAGATTATGGTGTGCAACAGTCGGGGACGAATAAATAAAAAGCAAGTACTGACCAGGATCTCCAAGTTGACTCTTGAAATACACAAACACAGGGGAATGTTTACAAGCCCCTAGCTCCACGGGACCATTGCTGTTTTGATGCTCTGGTAGCACTATGTGCTGGCTATTATTGCAAAGCCACTTCGTGTGGCATTACACAGCCTTGTAATCTTGTAAATATGGCCCTCTTTCACTCAGTACTCTGCGTCAAAGGGGCGTGTCATGGGTGTTCCTGTGGGTTTTTGCACGCAACACTCATGGCTTTTTGACACTGCCCCAGATTTACAAGTATTCATAAATCTGAGGCAGCACCAAAAAGTAAAGCCTTTCCAGGTGAAGGATTAAAGTGGCGCCTCAAGAAGAAATACTATTATTTTGTGCTCTTTCTACACTGCTGATTAACTGTACCGCCGCAGCACTGCTGCCTTTGTTACTGGGGGCCGATATTGCAGCACTGCTGCAAAACCGGCCCCCAGAAACCAAACCGGCTCCCACTGCTCCAAAACCAGCTCCCATCCTTCCAGCCTCCCGGAGAAACACCCGATGCCCGCAACAACCAGTCCGGCCCTGCCCACAAACATCACCGTGGACTTTGAAGGTACTGTGCAATTGTGACTCAAGAATGGAGGGGAAAACATCCAGTTCCTAGATGAAGGCAGGCATGGCCCGTGCCGGGCGTTATACTGGGGCGGTGACCTCAGGCAGGGGAGGGTCAGGGTGGGGGGTTGTAAAATGCGGGATATGGACCATTAGAGGTAAGTACCGAAAAAAAAAACGAATATCGATGCCCACGCTGCATCACATTTGGCGATGCAGCGTGGGCAACGAAATTCGTTTTATTTCTTTTTTTCGGTACTTATCTCTAATGGTCCATATCCCGCATTTTACAACCCCCCACCCTGACCCTCCCGTGCCTAACGTCACCGCCCCTTCATCCAGGCCGTGCCTGGATGAAGGGTCAGTCAGTTCATGCGGAGGCGGGCACTGTAAGGACATGTTCTCCCTTGTATCCCAACCTGCAGTAGGGCTAAAGGTCTGATTGTGCATTTAGCTATTAAAATCCATTCACTGGAGCCTGGAACTGCTGCTGAACTCTGCTTTGTTGTCCTAGGATCCATTCCATATTGATTTTGACCTGTGCTGCCTAAACGGAGCTGACGCTTAAACAACACCGCTTTGTGGCGCTGCCTCCCCCTGACTCGCTGGTGTGAGCGTGAGCTGCATTCCGCACACTCTGCCTGTCGCTCCCAGCTGGAGTCAGAGGGGTTGAGGCCAGGGTGTGCACTGAGAGCGCACCTAGCCTGGGGGACTGCGAGGACCAGAATTCCTAGCTGGGATCAGCTGGTTCCTCTTCCCCCAGGCGAACCGCCCACGGACATGCCCCCAACGATACGTATAAATAACATATCGCTACCCGCGACGTGGGACGCGCGCGGGACTAAGCGCGGGGATAAGCCCGGGCAAAAGGGCGGGCCGTCTGAGGCCGTCCGAGGTCGTACTAGGACGGGACGGGCCACCAAACTAACCATCTGCTCCTGGTAAGTCAAATCTACATATGACTAGTTCCCCTACTGGTGCTAATTTCTGCATGAAAACGACGAGGGATCCGAAGCAATAAAATACCAATAGAAATTGTGGTAACAAGAAATGGGTTTTAAAAAATTACGATCCAGGACTATCTTCATGAAACGTATGGGCACGGAGGACGCCGTTCGCAAATCATCAGATAAATCAATAAAACAAGGACGCATTATACGGACCCAGGCCATTACTGAATATTTCGCTACTTTAACATCTAAAGACGAAATTGACAAAAAATCACTTCTGGTAGAAGAAATACCCAACTCATTACTGCTTACAGGGCTAGAAGAATGTGTGCTAACCAAATTTGGGTCAAATTCACACTTAAACTCAACCGACATTATATCCGACAATATGCAAAAGTCTCTCAATAACTCTAGAGATTTACAAATTCAGGGTCACGAGGAAAATCAGTTAACATCTTCAACACCAAAAAAAGGCCCTGAAAATACTTGTCACCTGGAAGAATGTTGTGCTAATAACTCTAAGATAACACAAAACCAACATGAGTCAAAAATAATAAATAGTTCCCCTTTACAAAAAAATCAAATGCAACCTCAAACTCTTGAATCATCGGTAGACCCTTTTCTCATAAAAACCAACAACTCAGCTAACATAGTTTCACCTATGTCAAAAGCCTTGTTTTCCTTACAAGAAATACTCGAGTCAGTCCTTTCCTTTTTAGGGAATATACTAGAAAATTCAGACCAAACTCTGGATGTTCAAATCGGTATCCTTAAGCATCTAGTTGAGGAAAAAAAGAAAAGGAAAGAACCCCCTGATCTGGAAAAAAACCAACTGAAGTCCAATGACAATGATCACAGGAATTACACAAGTCACAAAAATAGCGAAAAAGATCTAGAAATAAATGATCGTGGCACACAAACATCAGTAATTCCAAAACAAAAAAAAGAGAAGTTAATACGACAACATGAAACACCAATATTCTCCCTGAAAAGACTTTTCAAAGAAAAACCTGTAAACGACAAACAATATCCAATTTTCGCAAAGGTCAAGAAATTGGATATACCAAAGGATGAAGATTTGGACGAAAATACCCTAAAAGTTACCTTCAATAATACATCTGAAAGCAAAAAAGGAGAAAAAACAAATAAATCTATAAATACTGACCAAGTAGAAGGAAAAAGAAAGAGGAAGAAACCAATAAGACGTATACATAGGAAAAATAATCGTAAGCTGAAATTCCAAAAGTTTATAACTGCCAACAATAAACAAGAAGTGCCAGAAATTGAACCTATTAAGCCCGGGGTTACTGGCAATATGGAAGCTAGCTCAAAAAAAAGAGATGAGAAATTGAAACCACTAGATCCGGCTGCAAAGGTTTTTGTCTCGCATAATGTCCCTGAAGAATTACTACTCCAAAATACGATTAATAGTACAAATAAAGGAAACAACCAACATGGAGTAGGAACATCAAACTCCAGAACACTTCAACTTGAAGAACTTTTTCCAACGGACTTAGCACCACTAAACAGAAGAAGAATTATTAATCTCCTTCACCACATCAAACCTTTGGAATCCCTGAATAGCAATGAGATTGACCTAGTAATCTTTCCACAAAAAGATAACAATAAAATAGCTACAGTAACCTTCTGGTCAAACGTTATACCTGGAATCATAATCAGTGAAAAAGAAATACTACACAAACATGGATACGACGTCTATTTAAGAAGGGATCTCAAAGAAAATAGATTTCCCCCTAGATATGACGAACAAATATGGGGAATCTCTAACTCGCAATACAAAAATCCTCTGGGAGAAACTGACGTGTCCCAAGTAACGTATTCAGGAGTTAAGTATTCAGGGAAAGACACTTTGAAGGTAAAACTGGAAAATGGTGAAAGGCTAGTATGGCAACAAGATCCAAAGGGAAAGGAGTATAGAGAAAGCATCACATCTTGGTCATGGGTATCTGAAAACTTGAACAGTAATACATTTACATCATACTCGGGACAACCTGTTTAGCGAAGGTCTCAAAATAATATCATGGAATATAGCGGGGAAAACTAAGATCAAACTAACGGAAGCCATAAACAACCACCCGGACCTTTTAATGCTACAGGAAACCTGGGCTACACAAACATTTTCGCAAAATAACTACTACGTATATGACATCCCCGCCATAGCATCCACTCGAGGCCACGCAAAGGGTGGTCTGGCCATATTACTGAAGGAGGATTATATGTGGGCTCAGGAAATTATCCAGACCAAATCACAAAACCTGCAATGCTTAAAGATTCTTCTAAAAACACATGATGTAGCAACAATACAATCATTTTTGCTGTTCAATGTCTATGCCCCTCCGGGCAAGAATTACGATAAGACCTTTCTAGTAATTATGGAATCCATCACACAAATTGTCGAAGACCAATCATGTATTCCATATATAATAGCAGGTGATCTAAACGGCAAAATCTCAAATACAGAAATTGGTAAATGGATGCAACTTTATGATGACGAATTTGCTGAGTCCTCAGCCCCGCAATTCCCCAAGGGTGCAAAATGTGACAAAAGAGGGAAATTATTACTATCGACACTCCCCTCACTACGAGGTGTAATTCTGAACGGAAACATAGAAGGAGACATTCCGGCATCGAATACCAGACAGGGTAAAGGAAGTTCATCCATTATTGACTATATTATTTGTAATATGAATTTAATGGAGACTGTTACCCACCTAACAATACAGCTAAGCCAAGAGAGCGACCATGCTCTATTAATTTTAAAAACTGAATGGAGGACTCAAACAGCAACCAGCAGACAGTTAATATTTCATAGAAGCTCTGTTGTGGTAAATAGTGCCCAAAGAAGAATTTTCTGGAGCTCGAAAGTACTGGACAGAATAACGACATTGGTTGAACAGAAAGATCTCTTATTAGAAACTATTTCGGATGATCCAATAGAAAATTTCGAACACATCATCAATAAGCTAAAAAATCTGCTATTTGACAAACTGCAATGTGCCCCTAAAGGTGTGAATTATGAGAACAAGAGCCGCAACAAAAATAACACCCAAAATACCCAAACATCTATAACTAAGAAAGAATTGAACAGACTGGTACGTGCACAATATCTGACTCATTCCTTGTCAATTAAGAAAGAAATAAATAAATTAAAAAATAAACTCAGAAGAAAAAAGCAAAAAAGAAAAAAAGAAAATCAAGACGGTAACTGGGTGGACATCCAAGAAGCTGCAAAAGATATGAATTCCCGAAAATACTGGTCCCTTGTAGCTAAATTAACTGGCACGAAAAAAAAGCTACAAGCGATACCTGTTACACCAAAGGACTGGGAAACATATCTAACAGACTTATATAAAGCAAACCCGATTAACTTTGAGGGGAAAAGTACAGCACAAGATAATGGAGACACTGACTCACAAATATATAGAGTTACAGCCATCTCAGTAGAATGGAACATAAGAAAAGCAAGGAAAACAGGAGCTTCTGGTCCTGACCAGATCCCAATAAAGATCTACCAGGCAAATCCAATGGAATGGAGCAAATTGCTAGCAAACTTATTCAACCACATTTTTAAAACTGGACAAACGCCTATATCTTGGCAAGGAAGCACTATCATCCCAATACATAAAAAAGGAAGCAAGACAATCGCAGGAAACTATCGGCAAATCGCCTTAATGGACGCCGCTGGAAAAATATTTGCAGCAGAGGTTCTACAAAGATTAAAAGATTGGGCTTTTTCATTGAACAAAATTCCAATGTTTCAAGCTGGCTTTAGGCCAAAACATTCAGTTACGGATAACATTGCTATAATACAAACAATAATAGACAAATACGTAACTGGCAAATCTCAGGAGGTATACGCAGTGTTCGTAGATTATTCGACGGCGTTTGATCGAGTAGATCGCCCTACTCTATGGTATAAACTCAAGGAACTTGGCATTCCAGACTTACTACTCCAAACTATAGTGAACCTTCACACCGATACCTGGTGTCAGGTCCAAATGGGAGGCGAAAAGGGATTAACAGAAAGGATAAAAACATCCAACGGCCTAAAGCAAGGGTGTCTCTTGGCACCACTACTATTTTCCCTATATCTCAGCCACTTACCTAAGCAATTACAACAAGGCTCGAATCTGTCCCCAAAAATTGCTAAACAAAACATACAAGTGCTACTCTACGCCGATGACATCGTTATGCTTGATCTTACACCTTATGGTCTGCAACAATCCCTGGACATTCTTCATGATTACTCAAAATCTAACTTTTTAATCCCCAATTTAAAAAAAACAAAAATTGTGGTTTTTTCAAGGAAGAAATTTACTGTCAAATATGGATGGAGTTTAGGTGGAGAGAAAATAGAAACAGTAAGCGAATATCCATATTTGGGCAGGATCCTTTCAAAAAATACCACGAATGGAAGACATATAGAAAATCTAATGAGGAAGTCAGAGGTGCATACTGAGGCCCTCTTAAGGCTATATCAGACAACTGGGAATCGGCATTTCTCCTCTTTAATAAAAATATATAAAGTAAAAATTCCTCCCGTTTTGTCATACGCAACAGAGTACATTCCAATGACACAATGGTCCTATATGGATCGTAAGGAGGGGAAAATTTTAAAACGGATAATGAAAGTCTCAGATTCTACACCAGTTCAAGCGTTACGCATAGAATTTTCGATCACGAGCTCCTATGCCACGGCGGTAGCAAATGTAATCAGGTGGAGCTACAATCTTCTCCATGCAAAGGAGGGCACATTAAAACATCTGCTGAGACAAGAAATTTTCGAGGGTGCATTTAAAAATCAGACGTTTTTGAAAAATATGACGAATATCTTTCAAATGGCAGAGATCACCCCGGAAATGCTAAAAGGCTGGACAAACGCCCAAATGAAACTTTTCCTAAAATGCTTCACTCCGAAGTTAAGCTACGAATTAGATGACCAACACTGTAAAAAATTGTCAACATACAAATCTTTTGCAGATTCATTGAAATATAAACAAAAACAACCATATATTGGGTTTTCATTGACTCATGGTGCAAGGAGGACAATCACCTTGTTAAGGCTGGGCACCTTACCCATACTAACTTAAACAGTAAAATGGCAGCCAGAGGGATCTTCGATTTGCCCCCTGTGTGAAGGGGGAGACCAAACCCTAGAGCACCTGTTGTACGTGTGTCCCAACTTGAAGGTAATTATTGCACGGACAAGATTTCTCGCCCCGATTTACCGATTCTGTAGAATCACCCGAGTGAATGAACTAATAGATTTATGCAAACAGCCTCCAAATGAATTTGCCTGCTACAACTTTTATAAATTTCTTAAATCTTTTATACCATTGTACTGATTAAAATGTGTAACTATTTTTAAAATTTTTGTAAAATGTAAATTTGTGGTCCTCTGTAGAGTACCTATACAAATAAACTTTTTTTGACTTTGACTTTGACTATTAAAATCATTGCTTGTGGAACAGTAGAGCCCCCCATTTGCGCAACAACCTGCATGTGAGATGCCAGTGTTATATGCAAAGCGTCATTATACTTTCATGTACAAAATGTTGTTATGCGCAAAAGTAACACACTTTTCCTTTTTATAACTAAAGGCACTTGCTGGGCATTGATTTATTGATTAATATTAGACAGTCTATCGAGTCCCTCCTCCCACCCCATCTTCCTGTGTGAGCCTTGGACCTGCACAACTTCTCTACTCTGAGAATCAACCGCCACGGTGTGCGTTTGGTGCCCATTTGGGCAGGGCTTTAAGTGGGATGAAAAAACGGGGGGGGGGGGGTCTCTCAAAGGGACGTGGCTACTGTAATTAAGGGCGTGGCTTAAAACACGGTTAAGCTAAAAATCTGTGTTTAGCACAGTGTGCCGCCCAACTTGTATTTTGCTGTTCCAGTCATTGTGTTCAGATATATGATACACCAAGTAACATCATGCCTGCAACAAGTCCGGACTATTGGCTTTGTCGATGGTTGCTTGCTAGTTGCATAAGATAAATAAACAGCATCTATGGCTTGTATATCATATTGAAAAAACTTCCACTTAAAGCCCTGGTAACACCACGACAATGTTGCTGCTCCTGAGATTCAAAAAGAGAAGGGAAATCCAGAGACAAAATGAAACTCTTTACAGGATTTCCCTTCCTCTACGCTCACCACTCGCACATCGGCGTGCCTTCTGTCACAGCAGTCCGGAAATACAAAACGGCCCGCCTGTGCCAGGGCCAAAACACAGCCCGATAGAGACCCGTTTCGGGGTCCCCTGAAAACAACTGCCGGTGCTCATACCCGGTGCGACCCAGCCCATTTAAAGCCCTGTATTTGGGGCTCAATAGTAAGGCTAAGCCCCAGGATTTGACTGGGATAAGGTTCTGGTTGTTGCAAACTGATCCCAATACTGTCTGTCCTGGGACTCCTGATAAAGCTTCCACAGTCCTAATCGCATAAAGCTAAATATAAAGACAGTTCTGGGACTCTGGTGTCAGAAAGCCCTCTCTTCCTCGGCTCCAGCTCTTTGGTATCACTGAGCCTTTCATTTGCCTGATTTATCTGGTTGAGATTAGTTCATCAAAAACATTACTAATGTCATAAGTTTTTGGGTCTTGCATTGAGGCAACTTCAGCTGTCTCACCAACTTCATTTAATACAGAAATCATAAATCATGCATACACATATACAGACGTAGAGGGGTTTGGGGTCAGCCCTCTTCCACAATTGGTCCTTTCACCTGTCTTTCATATTTCTGCTTTCAACCATCATAGTACACAGCGTGGGACTTTGGGTCAGCCCATGTCAGCCATTGGCTCTCTTTCACTGGGATTGACGGTATTTTCCTTGATTGTGTGCAGACATCTGTCTAGAAATGAAGTATTGTTGTGCCAGGACTTTACTTTGTTAATGTTTTTTCATTTCTATTCCTTATCCTTTCACATCACCCTCGTTATTCAAAATGTATTTTCTTATTACAGTGATTCAAATCCAACAGTGCAAAACTAAAAAACAATACAATTTTTTTAATATATTTTAGCTTGTATTGCAAGCATCCTGCCTGTACATGTGGCAGCATCTTTTCTGTTGTGTTACTTTTATGGCATATACTGACAAGATATATGGTTTTTTTTTTACAACATGAACTATCACAGTTTGCCAAAGCCAGGCCTACAGGTTATGCCAATGCTTGTTTTTACTGCATCGACAAGTTTTATATAGCACGAACTAGGCCGATGGGTATTAGAACGGTTTGCACTGCATCGGTTTACCTTACACAAAGTCTAATTCATTTTTAATGCATATATATTGTTTTTAATTTATAGACACGGGTAGATGAAGTGCTTTACCCAGAAACACCGTATGGTGAGCCGCGGCGGGCCCGGGGCCTGGCTCCCCTGTGCCAAAGTCGCCGGCTCTGGCTGTTAGGCCACATCTCATACGGCTTCAACAAGAATTTCCCTTCACATCCTGCTCGTGAGGAGGCACCTGCCTACAACCAAGTAGTCATTCGGTGACAAATGTTGACAAAGGGGTTTAATTTCAGGCGCAGGTGGCTTGCCTGTTGCTGGGTGCTCAGATATTCTGTGTGATTTGTGTGTATGTGGCCAATCACTTCAGTTGTCACTGAACACCGCCACGATGGCGGCCCTGAAAAGTGGTCAGCGAGATACAATAGCCGAGCAGTCAAAGCTCCTCAAAGCTCCCCACATAACTATACGCACGCAGTAGCGTTCCATGGAGTTAGTGCAAATGACGTCAGAGCAGCCGATAAGCCGCCTAAAAGAGCGCCAAGTGTGAGGTGTTTTTTAGAGCAATTTCCACACGTCGGTGGGTGACAGGTCTGAGGCCAACTCTTTCCACATATGGCGCAGAGCAGCTGTCAGATGCCTGCGAGTTCCCGCCAATGGGGGGCGGGGGGACATGATCCGGTGACCTGGAGGTGAAAGGCTGAGTAACCCTGAGCCGAAGCAGCGGGCCTTCCAGCCCCCACCGTGAAGTGATGTAATTAATGGACTAACAGCAGCGCGGGTACATCCAGGCACGGCTTTGTCGGGGTGCAACGTGGAGCCTGGATAGAGGTTCGCGCTGCAGACCAACTTGCTTGAAATGAGCATTTTTTAACAGGTTTTCTATAGCGTGAACTCGACCAGAAGGTACTGGAGCGCTTTACACGAGCACCAGTTACGTTACACAAGGACACATTCATGTTTTGGGGAGACTGAGTGATTTAGCTAGAATGTCAGTATGTTGAGCCGCGCCGAGGCTCGAGACTGGTCCCCCAGCTCCAAAGTCTGCAGCTCTGGTCGTAAGGCCACACCCTCTCCAATGAAACTATGAATACACGATTTTGTAATTTAGTGGAATGTGTAGTATAGTTACATAAGAACTTATGGTTCATATTTCGGATGCTGAGTTATGTATATGCTTCCAGGATTGATTTCCAGTTGGTTAGAAAAGCCTTTTATCTGTCAAAGGTCCATAAAACGAGACGTGTGGATCAGGGTACTAGTAAGAAGGGCGTTCTAAGGGTTATAAATCTGTGACATCTTGTACATTCTAGTCAGATATATTTGCTTCTATCATCGTTATGTCTTCAGTGATGGTACTTGTGACTTTGAGTTTTTAATGGTAACATAAAAACTGCCGGGATTACAATTAGCAGAAGACAGAAAAAATGCCTCTTGCTCAACAGCTCACGCACAACTTGGGACAGCCCGAAAGGTCTGCACCATCATGGTATTATATAAATATCTTTTTTTTTTTTATATAAATATCGATTTTGATGTCGTTTTTATGACAGTACATCTAGTGGCACAATCAGGGTCGTGGCCTTCGGATCACAACAGATGTCAGAGGCGAGCGTTAACCCGCTCAAACAAATTACTCATTCCTGGGCACCGAGTGTGAATGACCAGTTGAAAAAAAAACAAGAATATCTACAGGCGAACTAAAATATAAACAACTTAAAGCAAAGCACAATCAAAAAAAGTTAGAACACATAACTAGCTCCAGGTTGCAAATGAATCGTGTGCATGTTTCTCCTTAGCAGCTTGTATGACGCCCCGAATGCCAGGTGCCACCAAGGGTCCATCAGAATCGATCTTAACGTCGTCCACTGGAATTTCAACAGGAACAACTAAATAAAGCTTCTACTTAAATACGTGGATGGCGACTGAGGTATAAATAAAGCCTGCACATAACAATAATAAACTAATTGCAGCTGTGCTGCGGATGTTCTCTTCCTACGCAAACTCCCGCCATGTAGGAAACAGTGAGGCACAGGCTGGCATGGGGGTGGGGGGTACCCTCTGAGAGCGCACGAGGCCTGCCCTCCCGCCATCTGACGCATTCCCCCGCACACCAATTGGTTTGACAATTAGGGGAGAGCTAATCTGCAGACAGAATCTGTTTGTGCCACTTCCAGGGAGATTTAGGCCTGCAGATGTCATTGTCCTGCGCCCTTCCTGTCAGGGCATTATGTTGGAAATGCTATTTCTGAAGGCACTCGGGGAAGAATGGCCGTGTTTTGTCGTGCTTTGCCGCGGGCACCTAAATGGCAGAACGGGCCCAGGGCAGCGGGCATTTTAACACCGTGCCACCAACACGGGAAGGAACGGCCTGGGTGCATACCGAGTCTGGTGACGCTCCATGGATACATTATTTTTCTATATTAAGCCTCTTGTAAGATGCACCGTACAAAAGGCTGGTTGGCGCATTGGGGATCTAATATAAATACATGTACATGGCATAATTGTGGTGTGACGCAGCAAAACAAACGATGCTTTTGTGAAACTGATATTAGGGTAATAAAAAGGCAATTAGTCATTTTACAAACATTTCATCAATTAAACATGATTTTAGAGCTTTTAAAACGTATATCCGATTACTGTACATTGCAGCGTCTATTCGTGCAGTGTTTTTCTTACACGTTTCTACTTTCTGTTTTTTATATATGGGAATTTTGGTGCTTTTACGATTTTTTTTGTATTATCCTGATCCATTTTCTTTCAATTCTGCCTTATTTCCACTGCCTTACCCCCGATGCTCTGTTTATTTGTCCATTTCTACGTATTCCGCTGCCTGGCTCTAATTCGCACTTGTGTGCTCCGAGCAGTGGCCCTCGAGCTGAGGTCAGAGGTCGGGGCCGCAGCAGGCTCCCTCTGAAGTGGTCCTCAGCTGGCCCGCGCATCAATACTGCACACAAAGCGTGCGGCCTGCCGGCTCTGGCCCAGGGAGTCACAGGTCAGGTCACATTGGCAAAGATGCGCGTGCAGCAAATCCACTGACTGCAATAACAAGCATTGGCAAAACCTATAGGTTGAGGTTGGCTGCCAACTTTTGCTTTGTCAATGTTTCTGAATGTTTTTTGGACGACTGTTCAAGTGGAATTCTTTGTGTGTGTAAGAGCACATTTTGTAATAACAGAATGCCGTCCCTCGCAATAAAGTTAGCCAGTGGGTGACATGCGCAGACAATTTGCCCACTGATGTATTCTGTAGTGGGGGGGAGAAAAACTATGAATGATTCAAAAGTAGACCAACGGATGAAGATGGCTGTTGAAAGCCCCTATACGTTAATGCATAATAGACATACAAGTTTAGTAAAATAAAAAGAACTTTCCTAACAGCAGACATAAAATTGGAGGTTATAACTGCGTTCTAAGCAGGAACACTTGAAGAAACATGTATCGATAACTCATGTGTTCAATATTAGAGGCTTCCGTAATTTTGAGATGTAAATTTATTGCACCATTCTGAGATTTCCCCTGAGGGATTCGGGCGGACAATGGGAAGTGCTATTTCAGTACTGATTTCAGCATGTTTTCCACCATTGTGGGAAGGGCACAAGTCCTAAAAAAAGAAGTGGGGGGACGCTGACGTCACGACAGGAAGTGACGTCACGAAAGGTGGCTTGCACCATCAGACTCATTGCCTCCCCTCGCCCACCCCTTAGATGCGATTGCATCAGTGAAGCCAGCACGTGAGCAGTGTTCTGAATGAGCACCGATCTAGCCCCAGAGAGGCCAAAGAGGGAATGTGTGGTGGCTCCATTTGCTCCAGTTATCGAGCTCCCGGTAAAATAAGTGGGGGGACGCCGTCCACCCGGGTGGTACCCCGACTCGAGCCCTGATTGTGGGCCCTTTTTATTAGCTGTTATATTCCGGTTATGTGTGACCGTGTGGAATGGGTTCACGGAGATCCCAGGGGGAATTCCAGTTCCTCCGGTAACTCTCTATAATGGCTGATTCGGGTTTAAAGAGATTCCTTGAAACTAGGCCTCGGTAATGTAAAAGCTCAAATGTAGCCTTTTTGGTCTGGAGGCAGTCCTTTAAAAAATGGTGAAGAAGTAGGCTTGATCTGCACAAACAAAAGCAACCTTCTTTAAATGTCTGAATAATGCACCAGAAAGAAAAAAAAGTCTGTTTATCGAGTTATGAGAAAAGTTTCTATTCTGGAGCATTACCATTTTTTTCTGGTAATTTACTAAAACCACTGTGGTAATACTGGGAGGTGTGGTACCAACACTACATCTCTTCTGGGAATGACTGGAATAATATAAACCATTATATAAAATACAGACATTTGAAAAATAGTATTTATAGAAGACACAAAGTACGAACCCAGCCAGACTGACTTGAAAAGGCAGGTGAACAACGTAGCCAATCACATGCTTTGTCACATAGACTTTGTATTTGTTCTTATGCCATAGTGGTTGATGCTTGTATAGCACTGTATTATGACAGCACACTGTGTAGCATTTGGAAAAGGCAGGGTCGACATTTAGGACTGCCTGGATCAGAGATGTTTTATGGCATGGACAAATTAGGTAATTGCCCGGGGCCACCCTCCTTCCAAGCTCCCAATGTCCACCGATAAAGGAAGCTTTCTCTGTCTACTTCGGTCAGCCATCTTGATCAATTGGTGTGTTCAATAATGATTTACATGTTGTTCTGCTCTGCACAACATACATCGTGGGCAGTTAGTCAGGCCACTTCACCCACTGACTGTTGTATTGCATGTGTGGGCATTTTTCCTGTGTCACGTGTGCACAGCTGACAAAAAAAGTGCTTTTCTGTGTCTGATCCAGTGTGCCTGTTTGGTCATTCTTTTATTTATTCATGGACAATTTTGTTGAAATTATCAATTCATGGCCCTTTCAGGGGCGTAGCTTGCTCAGTAAGGTTGGAGGGTGTGAGCTCCAGATTTCCCAAAAATCACGCTGGGGTATCTAAAACGCATTATATCAGAAGCAGGACATGAGGGGGGCTTAAGGAGCAGTAGGATGTGAGTGGAGGACGGAAATACTTAAAACTCAATCATTTGTAAAATAGCCATTTTTAAGACCTTTAAAACAGAGACAAGAGTGTGTATTTTTGTCTACATGTGCATTTAAAAATATCAGTGAAATCTGACAGACACCTCCCCATACTCGACACAAAGAACCTGTACCCAACTATTTACTATACAATACATTTATTCGGGGTGTAACACCCCAAACAAAATCCCCGGAAGCTAAGGCTCTGGACACTTTACACCCTTGCCATGGCCAGACAATTGGATTTGCCATTGCTTGTTGGACTTTGGTAAAGGCTGCCCAACAACAGCTTGGCGAGCCGTTTACCTAGCTTAAACAGTCTACAGCAGAATGAAATCTGGATTCACTTAACTTCAGAGGAATGGCATTGAATATTAAATGAGGTAGAAGGCAGTACTTTTCCATGATTCTCAAATAGCTGGAGTGCAATTTGTGACCACTTTTGCAAATCCAGTTTTAGTGCATCTGTCTCCTCTTTCTCTAAAGTAGTGGTTCCAGAAAGGCCGAATCTTTGCTCCCGGAACTCCCTACCTTAAGTCGAGAACGGTACATGAGCCAGTCATTCTCTGGCAGTGCCACAAGAATCTGGAACCCCTTACCTCCCTCACTTCGCCTAACAAACTGCCTAGTCACCTTTGAAAAGGACCTCAAACTCCTCCCATATGACAGGCTCCTGGGTTAATCACCCTCGACCATACCTAAGTACTTTATCCAGCAGGATACGACAGACGACCACGAGGGAAAATTAAATAATTAACTTTCCCTAGTTTTCGTATGTCGAAATCTCCCCCCCCCTCACCTAGCCCCCACCGCTCCTACCTGCACGGGCCGCTGCTGCTATCCAGGAGACGAACTACCCTCATTGTGTGTCACCACCATCGTAATCAATTCTTGAACCGTGTACGTCCCTGTCCAATGGCTCCTTTTGTCCTGGTCGCAGCTACCGTTGCAATATGTCTGAACATAATTATTGTAACTATAACTTGCTGTATCCTTGTAGTATGTTACTGTTGTATAGCCCTCCGATGCCTTTGGGCCATGTCCGCGCTATATAAAATTGTATAAATTAGTAAGATAAAATGTAAAAATAGTGTGGTATATTAGCAAGAACCTTGTTAAAATTATCGCCGTTTTAGTGGCAGGAAACTGGCGCTAAAGCGGCGATAATGGGCTTGCTAATATGCGTTATACAATGTATTTATTTATTATTTATTTATGTGTTTTATAGAGCATGAACTTGACCCGTTAGGGTATCAGAGCGCTTTACAGAGTCATAGAGTTGTACAAGAGGCATGGGATCACAAGAGTATACCATAAATTAGGAAGGGTGGGGGGGGGGATGGTGAGTACAAGAGAGATGGAAGTATACAAAGTACAGTCAATATTACAGTTGCTGAGGACCGGCCCCAGGGTTCTTCGTAGGGTGAAAGGTCGACGGAGGAAGGCAATAGTCTCTGTGGTGGTTAGATAGAAGCCCAGGTTAGATGTCCTGCGCATCTAACCTGGGCTTCTATTGGAATTCTATATTGCATATTAGCAAGCCCATTATCGCCGTTTTAAAACGGCGATAATTTTAGGGAGGTTCTTGCTAATATGCCCCAGTGTTTCTGATTTCAGCGACAGCTTTAATCACCTTGGTATTATGGGAGTAGTGTGAACTACTGGCGTCTGAATTAGCCGATATTCCACTTTGTTTAGTTCTACACGAAAAAGCGGGAAAAGACGACGGCCAGAGGAGACACCGCCAATCGCAGTTCTCAGCTGCTGCGGGTCGGCGCATTGTTTTTGGCGGGATAGAGCCCTCTGCCCTCATGGGTGTCTGTCCGGACCATCTGGCAGAGCTATCAGGTATTGCTCCCTCGGAAAGGGCTGCAGATATGTTTACTCTTGGTGGCTTTACACGGCATTTAGTGCGGAGGATGGGGAGGGGAAAGGACCTCTTTACTGGACGCCCCCGGAGCTGGTCCCCGGGGCTCACAAGGGCATTAGCACTTCATGATAACACACACTAACACCCCCACCGAGGAACGCGAGGATTCTAGCACGTGGTTCTCATTACCTCGGATCTAAGTGCGATGCTGTCATTCCTCTCTGATCTGGGCGTGTTTTTGTTGTTTTTTCTTCTAAGCATTTGCTGTTTCTCCACTCTAGCCGGGGAGGGGCACGTCTTTGCGCGCCCACATGTTTATTTGTGTTTTTTTGTGTGGCGTGTCAGGGTCTGGCCAGAGTGCCAGATTGGCGGCCATTGATACTGGCTCACTAGTTTCTGAAGACAGGGACAAGCATAGGGCAGGCAAACGAGGATGCTTGGCGGGAATCTACTGCCTTCAGGTGAAGCGCCTCTATGCCAGTCAGATGCGCCACGAAAACAGGTTGGAGAAAAATGGCAGATAACCCAGTTAGCCAGCATTTTTGCAGCTCTGCTGTATTCACTAATTTGCCATAATTTAGGACAGCTGTGCTGGTAATTTTACTGATAATTACCTCATATGGCTCCAACACCCTTTCCTGCTGGAGGGAGAAAAAGGGAATCCCTGACCACAGCAATGTCACTGCCACTTGTTACCCAGTCATGATGGGCACCCTCTACATATGGTATTTCTGGCTGCTGGTATTTGCACAGACCGACCGGACAGACTGGAGGGGGAAGACAGACTGCCTGGGTACCCCTCTTGATAGTCAGTGGAGTTGACAAAGTTCATTCAAGCATACTCTGGCTGTCAGTTGTTTATATAATAAGCGGACGTGTGTCAGTAAGTTTGTGTGTTTGGGGGGGGGGGGGCGGGAAGGGGGGAGGGGGAAAGGGGGGATATTGGGGCTCATGGCCGCTAAGATCACATACATGTAATCCCCTTGTCAAGGGTTTATTTTTAGTCGACTAGAGTGCTAGTGGTTGCTCCAGATGAGATGAAAAGGTGATTGCATTGTAAAGACTCGTAATTGGAAGTTTATGGCAGATGAATCAGTCTGGCATAAAGCCATTTTATTCACCCGTATTAAGTAAGGAAGGTAAGGTAGGTGGCAGTTGGCAAGCATTTTCACGCAAGGCCGGCCTTAGCGCTAGTGGCGCCCGGTGCAACAGTCTTTTTTTGCGCCCACCATGACCACCTCCTCGGATTCCCTCACTAACTCCCGGCAACAGTGCCCCTCATCTCTCCATAGCCCCTCTCTCACATACATTTCATTTGTTTTAAAGCACTGGTAAAGGTTGGCTTTATTAATCCACTCAGCTATCCACATAAATTACAGATCTGTTCTTTGCCACAGGCATATTAACCCTCTGTGATACTTTATGTCGGGTCAAAACTGCCACTAGACAAAACATCAATCTCTCTCTAGCAAGAACATTAATCACTAGAGTTATCTTGACATTTTTATTGCTGCCCAAAAGCTGGACACCCAAGCAACTCTACAGCAGGTGCTATTAGATCCTACTGTATTGCTAAACACAGCACGCCCCCTCCAGGTCAGTGCCCTCCTCCATGTCAGCGCCCAGTGTGGCTGCACCAGTCACCCTGCTTTTACATGGCTGTATAGAAGGCACATTGGCTTATCGGTTGGCCTAGCTTAAGAAATAACTTAATAACAGCTTTGCTTCATTTGCAAGAAAAAAATCAATCTTCATTGGTCCAGAGAAATATATTGCATGGGCAAAAGGCTAGTTTAAAAGTGACTGTGGTAACAATTTCACCGGATATCCATTGGGACCTAGACATTTACCAGAAGAGATTTGGGATATCACTTCACTCACCTTCTCCATGAAAAGTTTGAGACCTATACATTCCTTATCCAGGAGCGATCAATGAGGTATGTCATTGAAAAGCACATCCAATTCCCCCAAATCAGAGATCACACCTTGGTTGAAGAGACTAGCACAGCGAGAGGCAAATGTAACAAGCCAAGGAACAGCACTTTACCAGCAGCTTGCCCATTATCTTTCGACCCGCTCGCAGTGATGACTCACTTAGTGATGCCCCTGTGCCTACTATCAAAACCCTTTCCCAAATATACAATCTCTCCCCCTCCTTACTTCCTGTTCCTTTTTTGTGCTCCAATCAAACCATGGGCAGGGGCAGTGTGCGGGCTCAAGCAACTTTATGTGGCCCCTTTACCTGCTGCGCAGTGCCAGCAATGTTGGGAGGCAGTGCAGGCTTGTTTTATAGCTCGCCCAGTAGGTGTTGGAAGCAGCAGATTCAGTGATTCAGATGGAATGTTCGCGATCATTTGAGGGTAGGCGGCGTGCAGAAGGAGCCGGCAAGAAAGGTTAGTGAGGGAGGAGCGCGTGTGCCTTTGTGGCGGCAGTTTGCGATACTCCTCCCTTCACCCTTCTCATGTGGCCAGATCAGAGCTGGGGAGGGTTATTAGAGAGGCTGGTCACTTATGTGTAGCCACAGCGCGATTTAGGTATAAGACTGCTCTTGCATGAGCTAAACGAGATTGGGGCGATAAGAACTGACAGGACTTATGGAGCAGAGATTTTGGGCCATGTCGACACACACAAATTGGTGGTGTGCGAGAACACATATGTCAGATCCCTTGCCTCCGTCCCAGTCAGTACCCTGTTGACCCCATTATTTTTTGATGTTGAGATAAAGAGAAATGGGGATGTGGCTTCACTAAAATCCTTGATGTACTAGTTGCGTCTGAGGACCAGGCCCGAGCTAAATGACTGCCATGAGGTATTGAGGGAAGTGTTAAAGATTAGTGGAGCTAAAAGAATCCCATGGCTTCAACATGTTGCATTCTGGTGCAAGTCATTGGGAATTGCAATTATCTGGGACAACCCGAGAGGGTTAGTAAAAAATAATGAGCTAGAGTAAAAGCTAGGTGCTGGACGTATGCCGCAGATTGGTATGCCACTAGACATGCCCAAAGTTTGAGACCTTTCTTAATCTGATCTTGCGACCACCAGCGAAAAGTTTGTACATGAGATTCCGCTTCAGCTGTCTACCAGTAAGGTCCTTTAGCAACTTGGCCAACGATCAAGCTCAGTTATGTACCCTGCATGTGAGCTAGCCCCGGAGACAGAGGAGCATATTTTGTTCTTCTGTACCGAATACCATCTTTCCCCAAGGAAGTGGATTCAACCAATATGCCCGAATTTGGCAGTCAGGCATTATTGGCTTGCCTACAGGATCCTAAAGACTGATATATCTAATCCTATTGCTTTTGTTGTACGACGTTTACTACTGAATGTTTGGTTTAGGCGACAGAAGTGTTCGACCTAGACTGAATTAAAGGATTTTTTTTAACCTGGCACGCTAGTACGTGCTGGAGAACCTAGTTGCCTATTATGTGAAAATTTTGATTTTGATTAATTATCGTGATGAGAAATGTGTTCAAAACACTTTTTTACTATAAGAGAGACTATAAACTCTAATGGTTAGTGAGACTGTTTTATGGAGGCTATGTATTTAAACAGTTTTTACTATTAAAATGTTTTGATTGCTAAGTAGTTAATTTTAAATGTAGAATCTTGTGACCAAAGATAACTGAATTGTACAAGAGTATTTTTTATTAATCCTTTATGGGTTCCGAGTAGCGTGCTACTTGCCGAAAAAAGCGCTTAAACACCTCATTAGGGGTAGCAGGCACTATATAAATGCAACAATTTTCCCTCTTCTATCCCTCCGCTATCCTTCTCAATCCAAATAACTGACTAATATCCAACCCTCAAATTACTTTCATATTTCACTCTATTAATTCACCTCTAATCATTTATGGGTTCTGGAGTAGCGTGCTACTCGCCGAAAAAATCATCCAGCTTTCAAATGACTTTTTATATTTCACTATGCTAATTCACCACTAATTCTTTATGGGTTCCCGAGTCGCGTGCTACTCGCCAAAAATAGCGCTTCAACTCCCCATCTGGGGTAACAAGTGCTGTATAAATGCAAAACTTTTCCCTCTTCTATCCTCCCGCTATCCTTTTGAATCCAAATAACTGCCTAACTCATCCACCACTCAAATTACTTTCATATTTCACTATACTAATTCAACACTAATCCTTCTTGGGCTCCGGGGGAGCGTGCTACTCGCCGAAAAAGCACTTCGACGCCTTGTCAGGGGTAGTATATTCAAAAATATGTTGGGGGTTACCCAAATCACCCTCCTTAACCTGGGTAAAATACTACAAAACGTAGAGAAAAAGGAAATGGCAAGGAGGAAAAGATATCTATTTCTAGGGGTCTTCATATTACCCTATTAACAGTACATAGTCCTGTCGTTTTACTTCATGAACCTTATTGAAAACAACAAATCACATACCACAGACACATTTGGATGCATGTTTCCGGGCCCGGGAGGACCAGGCTTGGCAGTTCGGGCTGGACTGTTCCCATGACGCACAGGGTTGAGACTGATTTGCATATGGCCAGGTCTAAACTGGGGTGTCATGGTGAGCAAAAGAATGATGGATTTAACCCAGATCTATTTACTGGGGGTGAATGTTCTGATTTGTTCTGCATTCCGTTTATCAAATGTGTGTCTTTTGCTTTCGCGCCCTAAGTGCGCCAGGTATGCCCAGACGTGGGTCCTGGGCTCACTGTGCCTTTGGAATCAAGCTATCCTGGCAGAAGAGGGGTGAAACCCTGAAACCACTCCTAGGATGCATGTTTCTGGTCCAGGGAGGACCATGCTTGGCAGTTTGAGCTGGACTGTTCCCATGAGGCACAGGGTTGCGACTGATTTGCATATAACCAGGTCTAAACTGTGGTGGCATGGTGAGCAAAAGAATGATGGATTTAACCCAGCTCTCTTGCCTGGGGGTGAATGTTTTGATTTGTTCTGAATTCTGTCCATCAAATGTGTGTCTTTTGCTTAACGTAGTATAACATCACAGTAACTCAAGTCAGTCATCGAACAATATACACTATAGTCGGTTGCGGTGACTTAAAACCACCATGTAATTCAAAGTTCATTTATAACAATAATAACTCTTGCTTTTAGCATATACAGAAAGGAGTAGCCAACGCATTCCGTAACTTCTTCAGGTCTACAATGAATATATAATACATGTATTAAAAATATACAGTAGGACTTTACGTTTCACATTTATTGTAAACATTGTTCCATTCATTGTGAAAAGCACACACGTCTTAAGTTAAAACAATTACTATCAATATAAGCAGAAAAACTAGTTATCAAAATTCAGCCTCATCGAGCAAACACAAATCATTAAAGATCACATTATCAATTGTTCTTTAATCATATAACTGAACATCTGTGTCCTAAATTTCAGAATACATATAACTTAGGAAAAAGAAGGCAGTGAAAAACAACAAAATAATTCCAATGAAATATCCAGTTTCTTGATAAACTTAATCCAAGACAGATGAGGATATGACAGTAATGTCCTCAATGGGACACTATAGTAAGTAACTTATCCATACCAAGAACAAACAGCAATTCATGTAATTGTACATCCGTCAATAAATCAGCTGTTATTGTGATTCTTTACTCAAGATATATTCCTCGTCCTGTGGGTCTACACAGATAGGATCCTCATCACAAAGCATTCCATACCATTAGCTGTTCCTGCACCTTACCATCTGTTCGTAATCTCAATTTACGGTGTTTTTCTGCTGAAAGCCATTTCTCATGTGTTTTCTCATGCCTTTATAGAATGGGCCAGTGTCTTTTAGCCAGTGCTCAGTTATACATCTCTCTACTATGAGAAAATACAATCAAATTAGTTTGCACGTAACCTTCCTTTTTGGAGTGTAGACCCAATATGAATTGTTTCAATCAACAGCAGACCCCACTGCTCATGCAAACAAGTCATGCCTTTATCCCATTAGTCACTCACAACTGGGCTCCACCATATCAAGTGAACAAAACTGCCTGTTGTGTCCGACATCTTGGGTAGCTCCACATATTCATTGGGCTCAACATATTAACCAATTCTATGCGCATGACGAGCTCAGCTCGTCCTGAGTTACGCCTCTCGTACACTCATGACGAGCTGAGCTCGTCATGTAACGCGGGTTTTTTAAAAAAAACAGCGCACAGCGGGAAAACCGCTAGCGCGCAAGGTGTTAAGCATTGTAGGGTGAGATACCCTCTGTGTGTAAACGTACATTGTGTGAATCATAATCTGGTGCTTCTTGCAATTAATTTACCTGCTGCCATTCCCTCTCTGTAATTAGCTTCACAAATTCCCTCTTCCACTTGACCATCACTTTCAATGTCAGAGAGGGCTCTGTAGAGATCTCACTCTTTCCCTTCACCCGCAACAGCATGGGATTGGCGATGAATAGGAGAAGCCAGGTTGGTCGGGAAGGTGAAGGCACAAGGCCCAGAATGACTCTGATAGAGGATGGAGTGGAATAGGTTCTTCACCCTGTTGAACAGTGACTGTAAATGAGGATGACACATTAATGATGACAGCAGACACCAGATCTTCTCAATAGAAGACAATCTGAAGACAATCTGAAGACACCTCTTACTGCAGCTAATGGATGCAGATCACTGAAAGAATATCGATGACAAAAATATCGACTTACCAAAATATCGAGTAAAAAATATAGAATGCAAAAATATCGACTCCTTATCTCCAAACAGGTAAGTACAAAAATATCGAATCAAAAACATTGTTGTAAAAAGTAAAGTTAGTCAAAAAATCGAATGTTTTAAATGTCTTAAAAGTAATTGAAAATTAATGAAATAATAAATATAATTAACTTAAACATACTTAAAATAATTAAATAACCTTAAAATTAATAAATAATTAATGTAACTTAAAAAAGATGTAATTTTTGAATACATATATATATATTCAATGAAAAAACCATTGGTTTTAGGCCATATATAGTTAGGGATTTGCATTTACAAAACCTTATTTTACTCGCATAAAACCATTGAAATTCCATATATAGTTATAAGCGCTAACTATATATCGCGCACCCGCAATCCACTGCTGATGATGTCACATATTACATCATTCATGACATGGTTAGTGACATCACTGATGACATCACTGATGACATCTCAAATGACATCATCCAGTGACTGTATGTTTCTGTAAAGTTAAAATATCTCTTACATATTGAAGAATGAGTGGATATATAAGTGTCTGGATGAAGGATTTAGTAGGTGCATGACTGACTATATGAGTGAGTGATTAAATGTGTCTCACTGAGTGCATGGGTTAATGACTAAACTGTCTCAATTTGTGCATCATTATGTCTGTTGTTCTGTAAACTGTTCCATGTGTTGATAACTAGCTATATGAGTAACTATATGGGTTATTGATTGGTTGCCCAAGTATTTGTATGGGATACTGAGTGAGTGTGTGTGGGTAGCTGGGAGGTGTGTGACTCTGTGCATAGATGTGTGAGCAGTTGATTCACTAGATGTATGGTTTCAAAAGTGCATGTGGAAACAGCTGTATGGGCGGTTGACTGTGTGCATGAGTGTATTGGTGAGTGAATGGATATCTCAGTGCTACATGTCAAAGTAAGTACATATGTAAAACACAGTACATGTGAGAGTTGACATATATAAATAACTGTGCACAAGAGCCAGTGAATGTGTGAGTGGCTGTATGGATCATTGTGAACTTGTATCAGGGATTGTATAAGAGAGTAAATATGTGTTAGTATATGTTTGAATAAGTAAAGTTTGTATAACTGTATATTTGAGGAAATGGAGGTGTGATTGATTCTTTACATGACTGACTAGGTGTGTGAGTAACTCCATGGATGAGTGACAGTCTGTGAGTGTCTGTTTACACTGATTGTATCTAAGGTTATATTAGAGTCTGAAGAGGTTCATCGTATTATCACATGAATGATATCATCAGTGATGTTATCAGTCATGTCAAATGAGATGTTTCCAGTGATGTCATCAGTGATGTCATTTGAGATGTCATCAGTGATGTCATCAGTGATGTCACTAACCATGTCATGAATGATGTAATATGTGACATCATCAGCAGTGGATTGCGGGTGCGCGATATATAGTTAGCGCTTATAACTATATATGGAATTTCAATGGTTTTTTGCGAGTAAAATAAGGTTTTGTAAATGCAAATCCCTAACTATATATGGCCTAAAACCAATGGTTTTTTCATTGAATTTTCAAGGTTTTGTAAATGCAAATTCCTAACTATATATCCACTATAACCTATGGTTTTTTCTGTGAATTTCATTGGTTTTTTAATAGCAAATATGAAAAGCTTAAAAATGTCAAGTACGTGATAAATAAAAACATTTTCGTATTTATGCACGCTGATGTGCTTTGAACGCTGCACCCCCCCCCCTCCCCTCTTTTGTCTTAGTAGTACTCTCTCTTTGCAGATACTGAAGGGTAGTTAACGCAGGCCTTTACCCCCGTTGTAATCCGTCGTGGCTGCTTGTCTCTCCATTTGATTGATTGTTGTCCAAGCATTTACTGTTTTAGAATTGGTTCTCTTTGGATCATTCTCTATTTACAAACAAGCACAAAGTCGCAATACTCTGTTTAGTCTTTGCAGATAGTGAAAAATCGTGTAAAAAAAATAAAAGTAATCGAGCAAAATCAGTAGGCCACTAATTGGATCTCTTTTTGATCTCGCTAAAATAGAAATATTAGGAACAACCCTTCATGAGAAATACGAAAATAGTGAGATGAACTGAGCTCCACACCATGAGGGCTGCAAGACAGCTCGGCTCCATCACCCATCCCGCACAAAATAACGACAAACCCTATGCAAATATTAAAAATATAGACAACACACCAGCAAAGAAACAGGGTAAAACATTTTATTAAAAAACTATTTACATAACGTTGGTTTATAAGATGATGTCAGTAGTGGACCGATGTGTGAATAGATCGAAAGCAGCACAAGGCTCCAAGATCCGGATGGCAAGCTCCTGGATGTTGGGTGCCATAGTTTAGAGTTCTGAATTTGAGCCTTTTTCAATGTCTGTGCTTTGTTGAATCAAATTTGCGGCTTGACACAAAGCTGACTCAAGCGTTGCTACTGATGCTATGCAGACCAAAACTGGTTTTCAGTTTGTACATTTTTCTAGATTTTTAATCCAAGTTTGGTTGACTTTGTAGAACGATGGCTTTAAATTTTCAACATACGGTGTGGTGGCGCTGACTGGGAGGGGGCGCTTCGCTCCTGCCCCCTCCCCAAGTAAGATTTTCATACGTGAAAGTACGTTAATGGTTTTGGTCCCTGAGATGCTTCGATGTCACTGCCATTCTCAAATAGCATAAGTTCTGGATGTTGGGTGCCATAGTTAAGAGTTCTGAGCAGCGCTTGTAACACTGTCTGAAGCTAATTTCCACCTACTGCAGCTTCACTATTCTCAAAGTAAGTGAGTGTCGTTTGTGGACCTGACTGCATTAGAAAACAATGTGATATGTTACCTTCCTAAACAGCTTGACGGAGGCCCCTGAGGGGCGGTGTGATGGCCATGGACTCGGAGAAGACGCTTGGCTCCGACACCCTCCCCAAGTCTTATAGCACTGGTGTAGCCTGAGATCGCCCCCGACATAGGCGGCCGGCTCCCGGGATCCGGCGGAACTTTTTGCCTTTTGATGACTCTTCAATTCTGAACCTTGTCCCATCTAGCTGAGTTGCGCCCACTCTTGCGGCTACAGCGTCTTGCCCACCATCCAGCTGAATTACGCCCACTCTTGCGGTGCAGCGATAGGCGGCTGCCACAGGACTCTCAAAATGGCGGCCGGCTCTTCGGTTTTGGGCCTGGTCCACTAAAATGGCCCTGGGACACCTTTGAACTCGGACGCTTCCCTGATAGGGCTTGGGTCCCATTCTCGAAAAGCCTCTCCTCAGCCGTGAAGATTCTACAAAAGTCTTGGGGGCCTCCGACTCCCGCAGGCTTCTGGTGGGGAGCGGCTGCCATGATTGCTCGTGGAATGGCCACGACGGAGCTACGAGATGGTAGTGGTCTCATGCTGACGCCAGCTTTAGTCTGAAACATCCAGAAACACTGTAGACTACCAATTCGATCAGTTCCGGTAGCGCCCCAACATGACCCGGAAGAGAAGAACTTGCCCTCCCCTCTTTGACTGATGGTTCTTGTTGCCTGTCCCCTCTGTTGTCATTTAACAGAACTTTTTGGACTGCTGAAAGGAGTTGTGTTCCGAACGCTGGTTGGTGGAGACATTTTGACTATATTCTTGACCTACGTTGTCGCGTAATGCGTTATATGACACGCCGCGTTACCGCACCCGGAAGTGATCCGAGGCGCGGCGCGCAGCGCGTAACGTAAGCATAACAGGACATGTGACTTGTTAATAAAACTTTTCAATGATTCATTTTACTTTTGTTAATTTAATGATGAAAAGCTTGGTCATATGACCTAAAAATTACGCTTTTTATTGTTTTCGAACAATATTTTTTTTTCAAACATATGTTATAATATTCCAGGCTAATGTACTTTCCCGGAAAATTTACAACTATCTTGTAAGTAAAATATATTCCTTTTTCGAGAAAAAGGGCGTTTCTTCCGTCCATGACGGAGCCGTTGAGTAAAAGAGATTCGGCCTGCTATCTTAGTCGCCGATACGCCTGATTATCAGATTCTTATCGATCACTTTATATTGCAGACATGAAAAACACAACTGCTATTAAGCATTTATCTTTACTGCGTTCCTACATATTATACCTTTTATCCGTCATGTAATTGGACTGCTTTATTTCACTTGCCTTTACTGATTCGAAAACAGTGACTAAAAGTAAAAACTTAACCAATGTAAATACTACTACCGTGTTTTGTTTTAAAAACCTTTATTGTGAAAATGTCAGTATACAAATACGGGCCTATAACCACGTGGGCCGGCCACGGAGCAAACTGTATTCGTATATGATGAGGAGACATTTACACTGTAGAGGAACGTAACGAGCGGGCCATTAGGTTGCAAGAACAAAGGTGTCTAACAGTTGCGGAATCGGTGGACGTACATTTTGTAATTAAAATACGACACGGCCACTTACAATAACATTTTCTAGATATACATTTGCGGGCAAGGAGTTACGAGTCCCATTTATACCGGCGCCATTTTGGGCGAGGCCGGGCAGGTCCAAGATATAGTCAAAATGTCTCCACCAACCATCGGCCAGACCAGAACCCCTTTCGTCCCTTTATGCTACAAGATGGTGTCTTCCATTCAGAAAATATTGTTGGCAGCATTTTGAAAGGAAACAGAAACAGCCATTGTCCTAGTGAGTTTCACATTGTTACATTTAGGAAGAATGTTGAAGAGTAGTATGTGGAAAATCTGAAGCCATTTTTCTACAAACTCTCAATCAGACTTGGATGGAAAAAAAAATCCTGAAGAATGTACAAACTGAAAACCAATTTTTGTCTGTATAGCATCAACAGTAACGCTTGAGTCAGCTTTGTGTCAAGCCGCCATTTTCATTCAATCAATAGCGTCCCCCTGCACACATTCAGGGACCTGGTCGTGTCTTCAGATGAAACGGATTGTAGGAAAAGAAGCAGAAAGGAAAAGGCAAAAAGTTCCGCCGGACCTCGGGAGCCGGCCGCCTATGTCATGTGCCACCTTTGGCCACACCAGGGCAATAGTGAAGCTGCAGCAGGTGCAAATAAGCTTCAGACAGTCTTACAAGCACTGCTCAGAACTCTCAACTGAGGCACTCAACATCCAGGACTTGCCATTCGGATCTTGGCGCCTTGTGCTGGTTCCGACCTATTCACACATCAGTCCACTACTGACATCACCTCATAAGCCAACGGGGCACCCCACGCCGACTTTCGGCGCAGCATTGTAGGATGGCCACACCAGTGCGGCCACTTGCTGGACACCACCTCGGTGCCATCCGGATCTCGGCGCGTTCGAGTCACTGTGCCGGAAGAGTGACCGGAACTCAGCTGAACACGCCGTCTTTCGGCGCAGCATTGTAGGATGGCCACACCAGTACGGCAATTTGCTGGACACCACCTCGGTGCCATCCGGATCTCGGCGCGTTCGAGTCACTGTACCGCAAGAGTGACCGCAACTCAGCTGGACACGCCATCTTTCGGCGCAGCATTGTAGGATGGCCACACCAGTGCGGCAATTTGCTGGACACCACTTCGGTGCCATCCTGATCTCGGCGCGTTCGAGTCACTGTACCGCAACAGTGACCGCAACTCAGCTGGACACGCCGTCTTTCGGCGCAGCATTGTAGGATGGCCACACCAGTGCGGCAATTTGCTGGACACCACCTCGGTGCCATCCGGATCTCGGCGCGTTGTGCTGCCTTCGGCCTATTCGCACATCGGTCCGCTACTGATGCCGCCTCACGTGCCAACGGATTTTCTACGCTTTTTGTAGCCCTATGCCGCATAACAGGTCATGTGACTTGTTTATAAAACTTTTCATTGGTTCATTTTACTTTTGGTTTCCTAAAGATGGAAGGCTTGGTCATATGACCTAAAAATAACACTTTTCATTGGTTTAGAACATTTTTTTTTCCCAAACGATGAAAGCCCCACCTTGTTTCTGGATGATTCAGACTGAAGCTGGCGTCAGCATGAGAGCACCACCATCTCGTGGCTCCGTCGTGGTCATTCCGCGAGCAATCATGGCAGCCGCTCCCCACCGGAAGCCTGCGGGAGTCGGGGGCCCCCAAGACTTTTGTAGAATCTTCACGGCTGAGGGGACGCTTTTCGAGAATGGAGCCCAAGCCCTAGCAGGCAAGCGTCCGAGTTCCAAGGTGTCCCAGGGCCATTTCAGTGGACCAGGCCCAAAACCGAGGAGCCGTCCGCCATTTTAAGAGCCATGTGGCAGCCGCCTACCGCTGCACCGCAAGAGTGGGAGCAACTCAACAACATGGTGAGCGAGACGCTGTAGCCGCAAGAGCGGGCGCAACTCAGCTAGATGGCCGCCACCTGGGGAGGCCCGTTCACGCCGCCTCCCCCACCCCCGGGCCGCCGCACGCCAATTTTCGGAGCAGCATTGTAGGATACCAAAACCAGTGCGGCAGTTTACTGGACATCACCTGGGTGCCTGTCGTACATGTTGTGTCAGCCATGTGACACTGGACACAGTCCCATCAACATCTCAACGCGTTCTGCTGCCTTGGGACTATTCGCACAACAGACCGCTACTGACGAGGCCTCCCCCCGCACCACCCGGGACGCCCCATGCTGTTTTTCTGTGCTGCATTGTAGGATCCCAAAACCAGTGCGGCACCCAGGCGACATCACCTGGGTGCCGTCCAGAACTCTGCACGTTGTACTGCCTTGGGACTATTCGCACAAAAGACAGCTTCTAACCATTGTTGCTTTTTGTGTTGAAAAATGTTTAAATGTTTTTAGTTTTTGTTCCGTTCGTTATAGTTAATAGTTAATAAAGTTTTATAATCTTACTTTGTTGGAGTGTTATCTATTTTTTTAAAAACGGGTGAATGGGGCCTTGAATCGGGTTATTGTCATGTGTGGGCTTTGGAAGTGTGCTGCTGCAGGATCGGACATTTCAAACTCAAATGCACGTTCTTTTTCTTACCTTTCCGAAGCATGGAGCGCAATAGCAGGCAGAGAAAGGGTGATGCACGTGTTGAACACTACCTGACCTGGCAAGTTGCTGGCAGTGCCCCCCCGCCCGCTCCTAAAAGAGGGCACACACACACCGCCGCCCGAGTACTTCACAAATCTTTAAAAGACCATGCGCTTGTTCATGAGGCTTAAATGGTTTATCACCTCTTCTAGAACCCCTGCATCGACCCTCTGACGTTTCCTGGAAAAATTACCATGTAACACAATACCAAGCCCTGTCAGCTGAAACCCCCAAGGAATCGTGGGGCATATTATCAAGGGGGTTTATCTCCGCTTTTTTGGCTTTAAAAGCCATGAAAGCGGAGATAAAATTATCTCCCTATTACCAAGCTGTCGCTTACACCAGTTAGTGACAGCTAAAAGGAGATAGCGACCATCTTGGGCCCCGCTTTGCATGTCAGTGATACTTATCACTAATGACATGCAAAGTGGCGTACCAAGATGTTAGCGACTGGAAACAGTCCCTAACATCGCTATCTTCTATTACCAACTTTTGGAGATATTCGCGCTAAGCGCGAATATCTCCAAAATCTAACACCTGCCCTGAGCAGTTCTTAGCCATGTTATCCAATGGGAGGTGGATAACATGGCTAAGAGCATTTGCTCGATAATACATGAATATCGCTGACTTTTCTGCGATAATAGCAAGGTTTATCTGCGATAAAAATCGCCGATGTGCGGCGATAATTTTTGTCTCTAAACAAGTTAGAGACAAAAATTATCGCTTGTTGTACGTAATATGCCCCCGGGTTTTTGCTTGCAGAAATCGGGAGGCGGGAGACTAGCACTGAAATCAGTAGTCACACGCCTGAATCAGGAGAGTTGGCATGTCTGAATTCTCTACAGCTGGGGCCATAAACTACATCCGCAGGGGTAGGTGATAGCCTGGGACCAGCCTGGCATCTAAAATGGCTGCCGTGCACGACAAAATTGTGGCATTGGAAAAAAGGCAAGATGGCGCAGCCGCTGGAAGAGATGTATCAACATATATGAGCCTCCTCAGCCACCCTCAGGAAACATAGGGGATTAGGATACGTCTCCCGCACCCCCTTATACCTAGTAATTTAATTAACAAAGCACAAAATGGCGAATTCCCGTTTCGCTACCAGTTTGCGGCCCAGTTCGCGGCCCGTGAAGCGCTTCTACCGTGAAAAATCATTTTTTTTTCTTTTCCCCACGGGACCCTTTAATAACCCCAACAACATTCCTAGGGGGTCAAGAGGGGGATACCTTGCCCCCTTTCATTAAATTCCCCCTTAGTTTTTCACCTCTTCTTCTCTCTCGATCCTACCGAGAGACAAGATGGCGGCCGCTCCGGACTGTCACGCAGCAAAATAAAAAAAGCTCACGCACAGCCGCTGGAAGAGATGTATCAACATATATCAGCCTCCTCAGCCACCCTCAGGAAACATAGGGGATTAGGATACGTCTCCCGCACCCCCTTATACCTAGTAATTTAATTAACGAAGCACAAAATGGCGAATTCCCGTTTCGCTACCAGTTTGCGGCCCAGTTCGCGGCCCGTGAAGCGCTTCTACCGTGAAAAATCATTTTTTTTTCCCTTTCCCCACGGGACCCTTTAATAACCCCAACAACATTCCTAGGGGGTCAAGAGGGGGATACCTTGCCCCCTTTCATTAAATTCCCCTTTCGTTTTTCACCTCTTCTTCTCTCTCGATCCTACCGAGAGACAAGAAGGCGGCCGCTCCGGACTGTTTAGAATGTTGACAGACACCGGAGAGCCAATCAGCTTTCTGCGCGCAAAGTTCCGATAAGCGAAAAGTAAGCGGACCGGATCGCTGCCCGGAGCGCTGTTACAGATATATATCTTGATTTAAACGTTAATTTCTCAAAATCCACTGAAGCACATATATTGAGACCTAGCAAAGGCACATCGGGCTACCAGTCCCTACAATTTTGCCAAGTTTCGTGCAAATCCATTCAGCCGTTCGAGCTAAAAGTGAGGCCAACCGCCCTATGGAAAACTCAATGTAAAAAACGCGTTTTGGGACCCCCCTTTTTTCTCAGCCCCCCCTTGATGAAACCCCACCAAATTTCCAGGGGCTGCTCAGAAACAAAATGTGCCATTTTTCTGAAAATTTCAGCCGATTCCGTCCACAAACGCCAAAGTTATTAGACATAGAATTTTCAGAAATCCCATAGGGAATAAATCCTAACTATATATACCTACTGGCGATAGCCAGTAGGTAATATATATATATATATATATATATATACATAATATTAATAAAAAATATAACTCATTTTTACTATAGGATAGCGAAAGGGTTACATTCACTATTAGCACTCCAGTGAGTGCAACAGTAGAGAAAACATTGGATAGCGTAGCTGTAAAAATTACTATTCCCACTCTAGTGAGTGCAACAGTTAGGACAGCGTTGGATAGCGGTAGGGTAAAAACTACTATTCCCACTCCAGAGAGTGCAACAGTAGGGAAAGTGTTGGATAGCGTAGGGGTAAAAATTACTATTCCCACTCTAGAGAGTGCAACAGTAGGGAAAGCGTTGGATGGCGTAGGGGTAAAAATTACTATTCCCACTCCAGTGAGTGCAATAGTAGGGAAAGCGTTGGATAGCGTAGGGGTAAACATTACTATTCCCACTCCAGAGAGTGCAACAGTAGGGAAAGCGTTGGATAGCGTAGGGGTAAAAATTACTATTCCCACTCCACAGAGTGCAACAGTAGGGAAAGCATTGGATAGCGTAGGCATAACATTTACTATTCCCACTCCAGTGAGTGCAACAGTAGGGAAAGCATTGGATAGCGGGAGGGTAAAAATTACTATTCCCACTCAAGAGAGTGCAACAGTAGGGGTAGCGTTGGATAGCGGGAGGGTAAAAATTACTATTCCCACTCCAGAGAGTACAACAGTAGGTAAAACGTTGGATAGCGTAGTAGTAAAAATTACTATTCCCACTCTACAGAGTGCAGCAGTAGGGAAAGTGTTGGATAGCGTAGGAGTAGAAATTACTATTCCCACTTCAGTGAGTGCAACAGTAGGGAAAGCGTTGGATAGCGTAGGGGTAAAAATTACTATTCACACTCCAGAGAGTGCAATAGTAGTGAAAGTAAATACTTCATATATGAATAAAAATACATTAAATATTAATACCAATTACAAATTAATTAAAAGTAATTAACAATTTTATATAATATAATAATTAATCAATAAAAAATACAAATACAAATTAATTATTAAAAATAAATACCTATTAATACAAATTATTTACCAGTTAACAATTCATTAATTAACAATTAAAAATAATTAAAAATTACAACTAAACAAAAACAATATATAAATTAAAATATTTAATTAATTACAATTAAATTACTTACCACCCTATTCCCCTACAAACCCACAACCCGCAACAGAAAATACAATAAAATTAACATAATTATCAATTAATCAATGAATTAAAATAAATTACCAATTATATTTTATTTAATTATCAATTAACATTTTTAATATCAATTAATTCAAAATAAATACCAATAAATATATATTTTTTAATTAATTATAATTAAATTACTTCCCACCCTGTTCCCCTATAAACCCACAACCCGCTAAAGAAAATAAATTAATAAAATAAACATAATCATAAATTAATCAATTAATTAAAGTTAATTACCAATTATATTTTAATTATTTCCAATTAAACATTTAAATATCAATCAATTCAAAATAAATACCAATAAATAAATAAAAAAATTTAATTAATTATAATTAAATTAATTCCCACCCTATTCCCCTATAAACCCACAACCCGCTACAGAAAATAAATGAATAAAATTAACATAATTATCAATTAATCAATTCATTAAAATTAATTACCAATTCTATTTTAATTAATTACCAATTAATAATTAATTAACAGGTAATTAAAAATAAATACCAAGAAATAAACTAACATATTTAATTAATTATAATTAAATTACTTCCCACCCTATTCCCCTATAAACCCACAACCCGCTACAGAATTATATTAAGCAAAAATTAAATACCATAAAATTAATTAATTAAAAAAGATTATAAAATAAATATACACTTTTCACACATATACTAACATAAAAACACTTTAAAAATTGGATATTAATAAAACATTAATATTAACTTACTTACCTCAAATTCAGTATTTTTGTTGTCTATATTCTGTCCATTCAATATTTTTGTTGTCTATGTTCTGTCCATTCTATATTTTTGTTGTCTATATTCTGTCATTCAATATTTTGTCCATTCTGTATTTTGAATTCGATATTACTGCTATTCTATTCGATATTATTGTAGTCTATATTCTGTCCATTCGATATTGTGTCCATTCTATATTTTTAGTTCGATAATAATGTAAATCGATATTAAAAACTCGATATTTTGAGTGTTTACCAATTGATGCTGCATGAGTACTTGGGGTGAAGGCCATACCCTTCCGATTCTCCATGGACACTTCCGGCTGCTGCCCTTTGGCTGCAGCACTATTCTCAGATTTGGGTGATCACCCCTCCCCTGGGAAAATAGGAAGCTGCATCGCACTACTGTTTACCATTTGTTTCATGAGGGTTAATGTTGGAAGGGGGAGAGCGAAAGGGGGGCACATCATTTTGTGTTTGGAATGTGCCTACCACAGGGTGGGAACCAAAAGTTCAAGAGAATTTTGGAACAACTACTAAGGAATACAATATAGCATGGAAAGAGTAGACAGTGTGGAAATGGAAACTTAGTTGCACGTGTGTGGGCAGGGCAATGATGTGCACATTGACTAATTCAATTTACACTTAGGGGTCGAATCCGATCCGGAAAAAAATTCAGCCGAACGAATCGTATCCGGAGCCCTTTCCGTACGAATCTACCCGTCCGTCCAAGTCGCGTAGTACGATCCGCATTCCGTGAATCCGTCCGAATCGTCGCAATCCGTACGTATTGCAAGGCTGAAACCGTGAACCGTACGACTCGTACACACGCCGTACGACCCGATGAGTACGATCCGGACCCGGGAATCAGGACGCGATTCGTACGGACTAACGACAGGACTCCTGAGGCGGAAAGCCGGGAGCGAGGAAAACGCTGATTTTTTAAAAACTTTTAAAATTTGTGTGATACTTTGTTCTGATTACTCCCCTTACCTACCTGCTCTTTCTGGCATTTTTGAACAGCGCTTCACGCTGCAACGACTCCCTTCCTGGCAGCCATTCTTGAGGGCGCGGCGTGTTAACCAGACACGCCCCCTCGGTTGGCCACGCCCCCTCGCCAGATCATATAAATAGTGCGCGCCGACGCTAGGCGTCGCACTAACGACAGGACTCCTGAGGCGGAAAGCCGGGAGCGAGGAAAACGCTGATTTTTTAAAAACTTTTAAAATTTGTGTGATACTTTGTTCTGATTACTCCCCTTACCTACCTGCTCTTTCTGGCATCTTTGAACAGCGCTTCACGCTGCAACGACTCCCTTCCTGGCAGCCATTCTCGAGGGCGCGGCGTGTTAACCAGACACGCCCCCTCGGTTGGCCACACCCCCTCGCCAGATCATATAAATAGTGCGCGCCGACGCTAGGCGTCGCACTAACGACAGGACTCCTGAGGCGGAAAGCCGGGAGCGAGGAAAACGCTGATTTTTTAAAAACTTTTAAAATTTGTGTGATACTTTGTTCTGATTACTCCCCTTACCTACCTGCTCTTTCTGGCATCTTTGAACAGCGCTTCACGCTGCAACGACTCCCTTCCTGGCAGCCATTCTCGAGGGCGCGGCGTGTTAACCAGACACGCCCCCTCGGTTGGCCACGCCCCCTCGCCAGATCATATAAATAGTGCGCGCCGACGCTAGGCGTCGCACTAATGACAGGACTCCTGAGGCGGAAAGCCGGGAGCGAGGAAAACGCTGATTTTTTAAAAACTTTTAAAATTTGTGTGATACTTTGTTCTGATTACTCCCCTTACCTACCTGCTCTTTCTGGCATCTTTGAACAGCGCTTCACGCTGCAACGACTCCCTTCCTGGCAGCCATTCTCGAGGGCGCGGCGTGTTAACCAGACACGCCCCCTCGGTTGGCCACGCCCCCTCCAACATCTTGTTCTGCTGCTATAAATCATGTGCCTTGGTAGGAAGCGCAGCGGACGAGCGCAGCGGGCGCGACGATTGCGTGCCGAAGGCGCGCCTAAGGCAAGCCCGTCTGCGCCCGTCCGCGACTGGCCGGGACTAGGGGCACCTCACTCTGCCCCACCTATCACTTACACCCCGCACCTACTTCGAAGCTACCAGGGCCCCTGGCCCATCTCGGCCACAACTACCTCCAGCATCTCTGCTCTTGGCATAACTCCCCCCGACCCAGTCGACTCTTCTCCCACGATTCGTGAGTCAGGTCCTTTGTCAATCCCTAAAAACTTCACTGCCTTCTACCTCAATACCCGGTCTGCTGTTGCCCATGCGCACGAACTTTCGGTCCTGCTGGACCTTCATGCTCCTGATCTCCTCTTTTTAACCGAGACTTGGTTCTGCGATGACTCTCTCCCTGCCCTCCTATCCACCTTACCGGCCTCCTACTATGCCCTCAGGGCGGATCGTTCTTCAGGCAGAGCCGGGGGCGGCGTGGCGGTCATCGCACGTACCGATCTCCCCTTCCAAATTCCTTCCCTACCTACTATTGCCACCACCGAATTCCTGGTGATTCGCACAGTCTCCACCTCTCCCCCCCTAACCTGCTTCCTCACCTACCGTCCCCCCCAGTCCCCCCTACAGTTTCTCCCTGACTTTCTGGAGGTCTTGGCCACCATTGCAGTCAACAATTCCTCTATCTTGCTCCTTGGCGATTTTAATTTCTGGCCCTCTGATCCCGCCGAATGTCCGTCATCAAAGGAATTTTCCGAAACCCTCCACTCCCTCAACTTTATACCTCATGTTCACTCCCCCACCCACATTAAAGGTCATCGGCTTGACCAGATCTGGTCCCTGAACTGCCCTGTGGAATCACTTTCTATTTCCCCTTGTCCTTGGTCCGACCACTACCTGATTTCCTTTCTCCTTCCTATTCTCCCTCCAGCCAAGCCCCTTCGGCCCAAAAACACCTGGGTCCGATCATGGGGCCGTGTCAATCTTGAGAATCTCTCCTCCCTCCTTACCTGCTCCCTCCCCTCTCTTCAGGGCCTTACCACCGCCTCCCAGGTTGATGCCATAGATCAGTGGCTCTCCCATAGCTGCGACTCTGTTGCCCCGCTCAAGTGCATTACTTCCAAACGTGACAAAGACGCCAATCGGTGGTTTAATAAAGAGCTTAAAACCACCAAACTAACAGTTCGCCGCGCGGAGCGGGCTTGGAGGAGAAATTATTGCCCCACTTTGAAACTGGAATACACCAACATCCTGAGCCAGTACAAAAAAGGCATCTTGGAGGCTAAAACATCTTATTTCTCCTCCAAGATCTTAGCTGCAGAGAACCAGCCCAAGGAGATATTTTCCATCGTCCACAACCTGGCGTTCTCGGACAGAACTACTCTAAAACCGGCCCCGTCCGAAGACCTCTGCCTTTCTCTCAATAATTATTTCATTCATAAAATAGCCACCATTAAGGCCAACATCCCTCCTCCTTCCCCATCTTTTGTTGATCCTCAATGTCCTCCCCCCAAAGGCGCACTGACCTCCTTTCCCCCTATCACTCGGGAAAGTCTGACCTCTTTGGTTCCTCTGATCAAATCTGGCTCCCCGCTCGACCCCTGTCCTGCCCACATCCTCCGTCACATCTTTGTTTCTTGCCCAGATCCTCCCCTTCACCTCCTCAACAGCTCCCTTTCACAAGGCATAGTCCCCAACTCCCTGAAATCCGCGGTAATTGTGCCTATTCTGAAAAAACCTGGGGCAGATCCTTCTGTCCCAGCCAACTTCCGCCCCATCTCCCTTCTGCCATTTCTGGCTAAGGTGCTCGAGCGCCATGTCACCTGCGCTCTGGGTTCCTTTGTGGAGAAGCACGGAGCCCTTGCCCCCCGCCAAGCCGGCTTCCGCCCCGCACACTCTACGGAGTCCGTTGTCTTGTCGGTTCTAGACACCCTCAGGGAGGGTATGAACACCAATCAGCACCAGGCCCTTGTGCTCCTCGATCTCTCAGCCGCCTTCGATACGGTGGATTATAACATCTTACTTTCCCGTGTCAGGGCGGCAGGGATTGGGGGGACTGCCTTGGTCTGGTTATCCTCCTTCCTGAGCAACCGCACCCAGGCTGTTCGCCTGGGTGACTTCACAGCGGACATCCGGAAAGTTCAGTGCGGGGTCCCCCAAGGTTCCTCTCTCTCTCCCCTCCTGTTTAATTTGTATATTGCCCCTCTGATTTTTTCTCTTCAACAGATGGAGGTCGCCGTATTTAATTATGCGGATGACCTCCAGCTGGTCTTCAATCTTTCCTCTCCCTCTGCTGTTCTTAATTTCCAAACTGTCATGCTTCATATCAGGGACTGGATGAACCACAACCACCTTAAACTCAACCCTGACAAAACCGAGCTAGTGTTGACGGGTGGTTCATCCAGCCCCTGGTCCCCTCTTTTTTGGCCCCCCTCTCTTGGTTCTTCTCCTGTTCCCTCCTCCTCAGTTAAAACTTTAGGCATAAAACTTAACTCTCAACTCACCCTTCACTCCCAGGTTAGCTCTGTGGTATCTTCTTCCTTTCTCTCACTGCGTACTATACGCAGGGTGTCCCGCTTCTTCACTCCCTCTGCCCTCAAACTCATCATCTTGGCCATGGTGGTGTCCCGCCTGGACTATGGGAACGCCCTGTATGCCGGTATCCCTGCATACAGTTTGCGTCGCCTACAACAGATACAAAACCAGGCGGCCCGCCTGGCTTTCAATCTCCCTAAATCCCACCATTCCACCCCACTTTTGAAATCACTTCATTGGCTCCCCGTGCGAGCTAGAATTCAATTCAAGCTCGCATCCATCACTTTTCTGGCCCGATTAGGCTTGGCGCCAGCCTTCATCTCCTCTGAGATTGTCTCATATGTTCCCACCAGGGCTCTACGTTCCTCCTCCCAGTCCCTCCTCACCATCCCGCGCTTCCGGAGAAAGAAGTGGGGGGGATCCAAATTTGCTATCCTTGCCCCCACCCTCTGGAATTCCCTTCCCCTTGAACTTCGCTCCATCACCCTCTACTCACAATTCCGCAAGTGCCTTAAAACCCACTTATTCACAAAGTCCTTTGAATAAATGCCCCCTCTGCCCTCCCTGCTTTTAACCTCAGTCCCCGTTAGCTATAGCGCCAAGAAACCGCTGGTATACGTGCGCTTTAAAAGTACTTTTAAACTCAAACTCAAACTCAAACTCAAACGGTCCACGTCAGGTAAGGGCGATTCGTACGGAAAAGCGCACATTCACATACCCGCCTACCCCCCATGATCACAGGGGTACAGCACGTACCCCTGCGATCATGGGGGGTACGTGCCATACGCCGCGATCGCAGGGTGTACGCACCGTACATCCAGCGAACATGGGGGGTAGGCGCGTACACTCCGAGATCGCGGGGTACGGTACGTACCCCCCCATGATTGCAGGGGTACGCGCCGTACCCCTGCGATCATGAGAGGTAGGCGCTATACCCAGTGGGGGGCGTTCCGTACCTGTTTCGGGGCAAACTCTGCTTTTACGGCACTTTCCAGCTCCCGTAGAAAAAGGGTCGTACAGAGCGTATCCAACACGAATCGTACTTGCCGGGTCGTACAAAGCAGCCGCGAACCGTACGAACGTCGCGTACAGCGGGTTCCGAGGGCGATTCGTACAGGAATTCTATTCGTATGGTTCCTGGTACAATTCGTATGGATAGCTGCATTGGGTGGGGATCGTACTACGTCGTTCGTACGGGGACGGTTACGGCTACGATTTGTCCGGGAAAATACGCTCCGAACAGCTATTGGGAGCGCTTTTTACCGGATCGGAATCTGCCCCTTAGTAGATGGTAGTAACATACAAGTTATTAGTAATAAGAGTAATGTAAGCACTAGGCGCTAGGCACAGAAAGGGTCGCGTGCACTAGGGGGCTTTAGGTTGTGGCGTCAGTGTTGCTCTAAGAGACCAACCGGGAAAATATTGGGGTTTAGGAAGATTCACCTATTAACCATTTTTTCCTCGGCGCACTCGTTTTGCTTAATTAAATGATGTTTTGCTGTAACACCCGTGACATTTTGCAACCTTCGAAGTTGCTCACCGAGTAAAAAAAAAAAAACCAGATATGTCATAGGCAGTAAACGCTGTGAGGACGCACCGTTTTCTGTCTGGTATAATTCACTTGTGCTACTTTATATAGGTTGCATCTCACTGACACAACTGCGCTTCATTAAAAACATATATATTTCTAGGTATCTTTCTCTCTCTCCGTGGACAACTAAAGTTACTGGAAAGCAACAAGAAGATGCCAGAGGACAAAAGCCACGTGTTTTAACATAAATATTTATGTAATGACTCTGTTTCACCAACTTATAGGCATTAACACGCACGTTTTAAACAAGCATTTGCACTGCAATAGGTCTCGGATTAATGAATGTTTGAGCTATTGGCGTTGCTAATAATAATGCAACACCAAAAGCTCAAACTTTCAGTAATGCGAGACCCATTGCATTGTAAAGGCTTGTTACAGACAGTTGGTAGACAGCCACTAGAGCCACTACTTCTCTGCTTCTTGACTTTCTCTCCTTAATTAAGAGACCTTCACCTGTCATCACATCTTTTTTGAAGTATTGGAATCATATGTAACCCAGAGGGTAGATATTTCTTTACTCATTCACTCTCTTTGCTGAGTGAGGATATGCACTCTACCCATTAGGCCATGGTTCTTCTTCACACTACTATGGGCAGGTCAGAATACCCAATTCATGTATTTACATTCTTCTCATTCCACAAACCATGAGCGCTGTGCTGACTGATGAACAAGAGTGGACCATTCCTTGTGGCGCAGAAGTATGTCCCTCAGATTCTGAATCAGTGAATGTCTCTATTTCATACTCCAAACTCTGTCTCTCTTCTCGCTGGTTTGAGCGGCGTGTCCACCTCATTGCTACAGCTGTCTTATCTGACATTCATATCAGGGTTTTCTATTCTTGGTACCCCTTGTTTGAGTGGGGTAAGATAGCCCGTTGTAGCACGCACACACAGCTCCTGTTCTTTGAGTTTCCCTGGAGCTTACCAGACTCGAGCCAACAATCCTCCCGCTCTCTCTTACTTGCTTTATTCTGTGTATAGTGCTGCCAGGAGAAAAAGTTAATAGCGTCAGCCTTCCACCTGGCTTCAACCCAGAGCACCCCTTCTGTTGGTCCCATTGTCTGTGTCAGGTTTTGGCTCTCTCCTCTTCACCCCTGCCTTGGCCAGGAGAAACTGGGCAATGCTGGTCAATATAGGGCCTCCAGAGTTGGTCTGTCACCTGTTTCTGATCTGCAGTATTCTCATCCTGCCTCCCACTGGAGCCTTACCAATCTTAGATTAACAAAAGGGAGAGCAAGGAATCTTGTTCACCTAGAGTGAACGGAGAGTACTCCTGTTCCCCAGATTAAGGACTAAATAAACAAAGAGAGGAGTACCACCATAGAGAATCAAGAACAATTCCTAATGGGGTGTGTAAATTACAAAAGGAAAGAATGTATCCTTTTGTTAAAAACCCCACACTCACCACCCTAGTGGTGACATGCTTCATCATCGGGGACCACCCTGGTGGCCTAGCGTCACCAGGGTGTGCTACAACACCTGAATTACAGTGGAGCTGGTTGTGGGTGTAAGTGCAAAAAAACGGTGTGTTAAAAATTGTCCTGGTTTAACTTAGTGGGAAGATAAATGTTATTTACAAGCAACTGGACAATGTTAAAAAAGTGTGGTGAGATACTATGAGGGTAGTTACGGCCAACAGTATCTCTGTATGTGATCTAGTTTTCAGCACATCGTCACCACTGGACTCAGCATATAGTTGGCTATCTGAGCTGGAAACTCCCCCATCCCAAACCACAGCATCCAAGTTTTGAGTTAAAATTGATACCTCTCTTTCCGTCATAAGGCCAGCTAAATCCATAGTTGGAATCTGCTTTTCTTTTCTTAAATCACTAAGAAAGATGTTCAAATTCTTACCAGCTAACTCACGTAAATGCATCACTAACGCCCTATTTACATCAAGGCTGGATTACTCAAACGTCTTGCTACTTGGGGCTCTGCAAGGGCTTGTACACAGAATACAATGGGTTAAAAATGCTGCTGTCTGCCTTTTACTGAACATTCCACACTGCAAATGTATTTGACAGAGGCTGAAAACACTCCGCTAGCTCCTCATCAGCTAAACAATTAAATTCAAAACGCTTCTTTTTAACTTTTAGTGCCGTGAATTCAATAGGCCCTAGATACAGTCAAAATAATATCAGAAGGTATCAACCCCACAGAAATCTACAATCCACCCATCAAAATCTTTTAAGTACTCCAAGAATCTATAAATTCAGAACCAGGAGGTACAGCTTTCTCCTTTCTGGCGCCAAAACTGTGGAACTCACTTTGTGACTACATTCACAGTGTATCGTCAGAAGCTACATTCAAAGCTCTTCTAAAACCCGATCCCTTTAAAGAAATCAGGATTTTCTTTCCTGCTCATCTCAGATGTAAATTATCGATTCTTACATGCAGTGCTTTAAATGGGCCGGTACTCACCGGTACTGAGTACCGGAATTCTTACATTTACCGAGCCGATTACCGGCACTTCTCCACTGTCAAGGAGAGTACCGGTACTCAGGGTCGGATTGATAAGGTAGGCACTGGACTGGTGCCCGAGGGCCACCTGGGTGCCGTTTTTTTGGCAGCATGTCGGCTGTTGCTGTCTATCTGTATTATGCAGCTGTGGCAAGCTGCCCGATGGGGCCTGAACGGCCTATTGGAGGCCTACGGCAGGGGCAAAGGGGCCTCTGCTCCCTTCCTACCCAGATGGAATCTCTTTGTCCTCACCACCCTCCTGCTAGGCATCGATGCTGGGTCTGTGGAGGGACGCAGGTACAAAGGGCCATTGTCTCACGTTGGCCTTCCACTTGGGATTGATTGTCTTTCCCAGACTCTCTTGAGAATCCCCCCTCCTCCCCACCCACCTGCTGTGACATTGAGTCCTTGATGGTGGTGAAGATGGCCTAAGCAGCCTCCCTGGTGCCCAGGTGAGTTGGGAGGAGGTTAACTGACCTTCCCTTTGAAGGCCAGTATTGTTCTACCCCTGACCTCTACACTGCAGGACTCTGCACTTGTTCGGGACCCTGCAGTGCTCACTGTCTGCTGATGCAAGCTCTCTAGCTGTGGGGCCTTCTGCCGAGGGGAGAGGAGGGAAAATGGGGGTGATTGAAGGTGGAGAGTGAGGGGGAAGGAGTAGAGAGTTTAAAGTAGGAAAAGATAGAGCTACAGAAGGGGTAAGCGCACATAGAGATAAGGAAGAGATCCAGACGGCTATGGAAAGAGGAAGAGAGGCACAGAGATGGTAGATTAGAAATAAAAAGAGTGATGGTAGAGAGAGCGATAGGATACAATTGGGGTAAAGAGTTGGACAGAATTAGCTACAAACGGGAGAGAAGTGAGTGCGGGAGGGATCTCAATGATAGAGATGTGAAAAGAGAGAGTGTATGTTTGAGAGGAACAGAATCAGGAGGTATTTGAAAAGAAGTGTGTGTAATACTTGTTTGTGTGTGTGCACTCTTGAATATTCAAATACTGCGCTAAATGCAAGCAAGTAGGAACATTAGAATTATTATGATATTAAGAAGCTGCAAATATCAAACAAAACAAGGACACATGAACATTTGGTCTTTGGCCTTCATTTTGTGTAACGAGTTAACACATTTTGTTTAGATTGATACATTTCTCACATGTTTTGTTATGACCCACAACCAGTGTAAGGGCCAGAGTCTCTCTCCTCCTAGAGCACATTGATTATTTGCCTGAAAGTGCTAAAAGTACTGTTGATGGCTTGGCTCATTCAGGGGTTCAGCTGGTAATCTGCACAAATGGATAGTTTGAGACCACTATCCAGGGCAATGAAAGGCCAAATCATTACTCAATAGATGTGGTTTTGCATCATGTCTCACTCCGCCTCTAACCCCACCTACTAGCCATGCCCCTAGCTCAATTTAATGAGTACTGGCACTTATTTTTTCCAATTTAAAGCACTGCTTACATGTACCTGCAACTTGCACTTTATAACCTCACTCATTGTAAATTGATACTTGTATAGCACACTACTCACCCGCAAGGGTCTCAAGGTGCTTGTACGAATACCGCTGGATCATTCATTTAACGAGACGCTCTAGCGGGGTGAGGCCAGTTCAAAGTATGGCAGCCAGTTCTCGCTGCAGTTATTCTCTTAGCATTTCAGTGCGCAGGACCGTGCATGACCATTCAAGGTTTATTCAGGAAGTTGGAGGCCTGACAGAGTTAAATGGATTCACGTCCTATCAACCAGTTTACCAGCCACCCTCCCCTTATTCATTTACTTTGACATTTTATGTAGAACTAAAATGTGGCCATTGAGTTGTTTCAGAACTCTTCCAGACGAAGGACACAGAAGAAACATAGAAGAGGAGGTGGAAGTAAAGATGAGACCAAACATGAATCTGACAGAGAAGACTTTATAGAGCGCACAGAAGAATTGTGAGGAGGAGAAAGGGGTACGTCAAGGCTTTCGAGACTCCAAAGTGAGAAGGAAAAAAGAAGTCTTCTGGGAGATAGTGGGATAGAGGTGAATGTGGTAAAAGGACATACCAACAGCTAGGAATAAAGAGCGAGAGCGCAGGAGAAGGAGGATGGCAGGGTTTTAAATCATATTTAACTTGTGCGGGCAAAGAAGAAATGAGGTCAGTCACAAGCCCAGTACAAAAAACACAGTAGCCTACAGTTACAACTAACGCAGTGCTTCATTTGGGGTTCTCTCAGGTGCGCCCGAGGGAAAGCAGTCCCAACTTAAGAATGGAACACCCCCCGGAAAGGGCCTTGAAGTGGTAGATTCGTGTTTTTGCTTGTGCCCTCAGCTCGGTGTTAGATCTTGTTCTGTCACATCTGAAAATAAAATCTGATCGTGTGTTTTAATAGTCTGTGCACACTTTGTGTTAACATTGCAGAGAAGACCTTGCTTATGGCGGCTGCTTACTCTGGGGGTATTTTTTGGCACATATCTTTCCTTCCTTTTCTACAACATCCTCAACTCCCTAGAAGTGGGGGTGAGGAGCGAGTGTCGAGGAGCGGCAGCAAAAGTCAGAATGAGTAATGCATTCGTTTCCATTCATTAGGGAACAGCTAGAACGGGAGCCACTGTGGAGATTCGCCATGTTCAACAACTTTCCCACAGGCAGACACCTGTTTCTCCTTCTCCATGGACCCAATGTGTTATCATTTAAAGAGACACTGCCGTGAAATACAGTTCTTGTGGAAGGTAATATTGCTACTTTCCGAAAAGAAACCTTTTTGCTTCACATAGAAGAGATGAGTTGTGGCTCGGGTACAGTGGACACTACGAATACCCCACCCCACAACCTCATACCAAAGGGTTAGAGAGGCAAGCCCAATCATGTAACATTTGGGCCAAACGGAAATTCACAAACCTAAAATTCTGTTACGAATGTGTTGGTGTAAAAGGGCAACTTGAACGGGCTTTAACCATCGCATGGTTCTGCTACATTTTCAAATAATTGAAATGAACAGAACAATCAATATGTTAATTAGTACACCCAAATCTACATACCAACAGCAGCACTCACAGGTTACATGCACACATGTCTTTCCAGGTTGAAGCTCTTCATATTTTTTAGCCTTGCTTGTCAATACTGTAGCCAGACATTTTGCTTCCTGGAATCCAGTGGCTTGAGATGCAACGGTACACAGACAAAATATCGATTTTTAAATATCGATATACAAAAATATCGAAGTTTAAATATCGATAGGACAAAATATCGAAGGTAAGTAATATCGACAGTCTTAATATCGATATTAGTATGATATCAGTAATATCGAAGTTTTAAATATCGATGTCAATAATATCGAAATAAATAACTTCGATGTTACTAATATCAATTTTTAAATAAATTTAGTGTATATTATATTGTATTTATTATGTTTTATTGTTTATTTTTAATGTAATTTAATTAAATATTGTCTTTTACTTCTGTAGCGGGTTGTGGGTTTATAGGGGAATAGGGTGGGAAGTAATTTAATTAGGTTAAATTAATTATTAATTAGTAGGAATTAATAATTAATTAATTGAGAAATAATTTTTAATTAATTTTAATTATTTGTTTAATTGATAAATATGTTCTGTAGCGGGTTATGGGTTTATAGGGGAATAGGGTGGGAAGTAATTTAATAATAATTAATTAATTAATATATGTTTGTACATATTTTAATTAATAATTAATTGGTAATTTATTTATATTAATTAGTTAATTAATTAATATAATTGTGTACATATTTATAATTATTAATTAGTTGGTAATTAATTAATATTAATTATTTAATTACATTAATTATAGTAATTTTTATATATAATTTTTTGTTATTCTTAATTAATTAATTGGGAAAAATAATATTAATTATTAAGTTAAATTAATTACAGCTAATGTGCTAATATATTTACTTTATTGTTATTGTTAATTAATAATTAATTGGTAATTAAATAATATTAATTAATTTTGGGTAAAGGAGTATTTTTAGGGTTCAGGGTCAGTTTTCAGTTTTTGGGTAAAGGGGTATTTTTAGGGTTCAGGGTCAGTTTTCAGTTTTTGGGTAAAGGGGTATTTTTAGGGTTCAGGGTCAGTTTTCAGTTTTTGGGTAAAGGGGTATTTTTAGGGTTCAGGGTCAGTTTTCAGTTCATGGGTAAAGGGGTATTTTTAGGGTTCAGGGTCAGTTTTCAGTTTTTGGGTAAAGGGGTATTTTTAGGGTTCAGGGTCAGTTTTCAGTTTTTGGGTAAAGGGGTATTTTTAGGGTTCAGGGTCAGTTTTGGGGTTTAGGGGTACAGGGATATTTTTAGGGTTCAGGGTCAGTTTTGGGTTTTTGGGGTACAGGCGTACAGGGGAAAAACAAAAAAATAATACATTAAATCAAATAAATAACATTAAAAAAAATTACATTAAATTATTAAGTGTTTTATTTATTTTAAATGTATATGTATTAGTTTTAATTTTGTTTTAATATTTTTATTTAATATTTGTCAAATTATATGTATTTTAAAATAATTTTTACATTATTATTAATACATTTAAAAAAACGATATTTTTGATTCCGATATTTTTGTACTACGATATTATGTTTTCGATATTTTTGTACTTACCTTTATGAAGATAGGATTCCGATATTTTTGATGTCGATATTTTTGCTCCGATATTTTTGTATTTCGATATTCTGTCTGTCGATATTATGTCAGACATTCAGATGCAACACCCCTTCTGCATTAATCTCTGCAAACGTCCAAAATAAAAAACAAAAGGAGGCACGAACGTTAAACACGAAAAATACACCTGAAATCTTAATACTAATTACATATATATATTAAATTCTACCAAACAAAACAAGAAATATCGAGTTTTTAAATGATTTTTACACACAATATTCGAGAACGGACTGTCTAATTGAACACTTTTAAAACATCACATGACATGTTTTATCTGAGCTAGAATTATCTAACGTTCAAAATATCCAGGAAAAAGATTAGCTTTTTTTTAAGTACGGATCATTTGTGTTTTGAATTGGAAATGAATTTCCACTTTAAAAATATCATCCAAATATTTGCATGAGCTGCCACTGCAAACAAAGAAAGGCAGCACGTTCCCAATTCTTGTGAAGTTGTTGACCAGTGGCACTGACTAGACAACGATATTCCAAAGTTCAGCAGTTTTTTTTTTATAAGAAATGCCCAAAATTGGATGTAACAGGAGCATTAAAGAATACCTTGGAGGGACGACGAAGGAAACACGTTCCTGATAGGCGGGAATCTGTATCTAGGAATCAGGATATGAACATGAACAGACTTGCAGACCCGACAATGGTCACTGTGATGAAGAGGGAATCGAATGGTCCCACATCATGAAGCTTACAAACTTAAATTGACCTGTGGAAAAAAAAGGAAAACCTGGACGATATAACAGGCAATCACTACCCAATGAACCTAAAGTACAGACTTTGTTTTATTGCCAAGGATGCGATCCCAAAATCTCTGAGTAAAGACAATACTTTATTTATGGATTTAGGCTGCTGTGCATTGATGTAACTAAAAAGGTTGAAAAGTTTAGTGATCAAAATCTTTTCATCTAATTTTTTTTTTTAATACTTAATTTTTCATTTTTGTCATAACACATAACAAACCAACTAACAACCCACAGGTGTGGGCAACATTGTATTGTATACAGAATAGTAGTGCATCTCAGAGGTCACCAGTGATAGTGGATGATACTATAGTAACAATGAATCAGAGGGGTTGGGGGGCAAGTAAGCGGCAAAGTCTGGGGACCACCGATGTCTGGGTCTACAACACAGTACTAAGGCTCACGAAACACGCATAGAACCGCACTCATGCTAACTAACTCAGCGCCACAGACTCCAATGTCAGCAGGTAGTATCTCAAGGGTTGCCATATGTCTTTCGGCCTGGAAGTTGGAGGTTTGGCATATAGTTCACTGGAAGTATCGCAGTACATTAGGCTTTTAAACCTGGCAGTGACAGTCGGCAAATGTGGGCTCCCCCCATGAAGGGCGATCCCATGCTTATAGCAGTGCAATAGTGGTGAACTGATGGACACTCCTAGGTATGTCCTGAACATTACCTAGCAAGGCCAGCAGTGGGTCAGGTGCAAGATCTGTACCAATCATTAGGCAGAGCTGGGAGAATATGGCGCGCAAAAAGGTTTCAAAGTGACCACACATCCACGTCATGTATCCAAAATCAGGTCCATTAACATGGCATTTGGGGATAGCTAGAGGACCTCGTGGCGTCGATTTGTGCCAGAGTACTAGGTGTAACATAGGCTTTACATAAGAATTTGTATTGAGCTTGTGATGGTGATTGAGTGATACAAGGTGTGCTTGGGTGCAAAAGGAATACCAAATTGTTATTGGTCAGGGGGCCTCCCAGGCCATTCTCCCAAAGTTCCCTAAGTTTCCCATCACGCTGCAGCGGCAAAGTCACTCAGGCTCGGTACAACTTGGAAACCAACTTTGCTCCATCATTGTCAGTGATCACCAATATCAAGAGGGGAAACTCCTCCAGGGACAAAGGGTATAAGGGATCTTGGCCCGCAGGGTACTGTGAAGATGCTGCAGGACAAAGTGGTCCATGTAAGTGGCATCAGCGAACTGGGCATCCTCCGCATGTGAAAGAACATGACCATCTGGAGAGAGGTCTCCAAATGTGTGTAAGGTGTGCTGTGTCAGTGTGCACTGGACCAGCTTTTCTTGCATTATGGGGAGCCAGTGGTTATCTGCTAAAGGAAATGCATGAGAATAAAGAAGTCTACTCCCTAGTAGCCAAATGAGGTTCGTTCAAGCCAAGCTGGTGGTGAAGAGCATTTGGATATCCGTGGGGTCCAGCAGGAGCCCCGTAGGGAGTATTGAGTGTAAAGACATCGGAGCTGCTTGGTCTATCTCAAGTCTGGAATACGAGAGGCTGCATGATACCAAAAGCGGGCAAATTCACATTGTGCAGTATGATGGTATAAGTGGAAGTGTGGTATGCTGAACCACCACGGTCATAAGGGATCACACAGGTGTCCCAGCCAATCCAAGGATGCCAGACATCCAAAATAAGTCTCAATAATAGAATTCACAGTATAGCAGAAAATATGTTATTGAAGGGGATGGATATGTTAAAAAAAAGAGTATAAAAACCAAAGGAGCACAACCACTTTTATGATCGCGATGAGACGTGGCATAGGAGGGGTAGACAGAGCCATGGATCCATCTGAGTGGTCAACTTATCTATGGTGGGATCGTAGTTCAATTGTGTTACTTACTGTGTATCCCAATGTAGGGTAATGCCCTAATACTTAAACCGGCCCATCGCACCATTCCAGGGAGAACTCGCATTGCAGAGCCGCAGTAGCATTCATGAGAGGGAACAATTTGGATTCTCTCCAATTTATTTGAAGACCAAAGATGTTTGAGAAGCGAGCAATCTCAAAGAGAATCGGAGGTAAGTTTTCTGCGGGGTGACATACAAATACCAAAATGTCAATCAGCATATAGCAAAAGGAGGAAAGGGCCTGATATGCAAACTGCAATGCATATGTGTCTCTAAAAGGTGCCTCGCCAGGGGGTTCATGGCAATGATGAAAAATAGGAGAGACAGGGTGCAACCTTGTCTGGTCCCCCTAGCGATATCCATTAGCCCTAATCCGGGCCACCAGTGGGGAATTTAAAAGCATGATTAGCAAAATAAATCAACAAGACATATCCAGCTTGAGAAGTGCAGCTTGCAAAACCTGCCACATCAGAGAATCAAAGGCCTTCTCCACGTCCAGAAGGACCACTGTGACTGGAACTTCAGGGGAGAATCTTTTAAGCACAGTGCACAAGTTCAAGGATGTGGACTGGTGTGGGACAAAAACCGGACTGAATGAGGGAGATAATCCAGTCCATCAGGAGTGATAGGTGATTGGCGAGGACCTTAGCAAGTATCTTATTGAAAAAATGAACAGTGATAAAGTTCAGTAGGAGCCGCAATATTGCGGGTCCTTGTCAGGCTTTAGTAGCAATGTAATCACTGTTTCCCACAGCCTCTAGGGGAGTATCCCAATGTCAAGCTATTCGCCGTACATGGCAAGCATGTGAGAGGCAAGGACTTGCTTAGAGGTCTTCTAAAATAACCAGTGAGTCCGTCCAGGCCAGGGGTCTTACACCCATCAAGCGAGTCGACTGCTTGCACTATTGCCTCACTGGAGATCGGCTTACGAAGGAACTGCTGCTGGACATCTGTGAGCCAAACCATCACTATCCTCGTGAGGTAATCCGTCAGGCCGGCAACATTGCCAGTCAGATGGGGGGTGTATAGGCGTGTATAATACCGAAGCAGTGTTGCAAGGACATCGCTTTTGTCAGTCACCTGCTTCCCGTCAGTCAATTGTAACTATAGAATGTAACAGCTGCCTCTAGGTGAGCGGAGCAACCATGCCAATGTGCGGCCAGGCCCTCTCCCTCTATATAATGGCGGGCCCTGGCATACTTCCCCAAATAGTTTGCCTCACTCTCAGTAGAGTGGTACATCAGTTTAATTGAGGTCTATGATGTTGCTAGGCGTCCGCTTGGTCTAGGTCCACCAATTCGGTTTCTATACAGGTCAAAATACCACGTGTGTCACGGCAACACTCTGGCATGCTTGGAAATACATATCCCATGAATATAGGCCTTGAAGGTCTCCTGGAGGGTGGCCTCTGAGGTGACCAAGCTACTGTTGAGCTTGAAGTATTCTACAACGGCAGAGCAAAGCTCAGAGCGGAATAGCTTGTCATGTCGAGCCAAGCGTTGGAAGAGCCACTGATGCTCCAAGCCTCCTCCAAAAGGATGCACAGAACTATCAGGACCGGGGAGTGATCAGAGAGTGTGCTTGCAAGATGGGAGGCAGAGTCTAGTCAGCGAGCAAGCGTGGCAGGGATAAGACAATAGTCTTTACGAGTCCACGTGTGATGAGGTGCGAGTAGGTGCAATAGACTCAACTCCCTGGTACCATTCCTAGCCAAGGACTTGAAGAATATTATTAACAGACGCTGCATTGAATACCTCAATGACCACCAACTACTCGGCACTACTCCGTCTCATTTCAGACCCAACCGCATCACAGAAACTGCCCTCATCGCAGTCATGGATGACATCCCCATGACTTAAAGACATGGTGACCTTCATCCTTCTGAACCTCTCTGCAACATTATACAGTCTCCCATCTTCCATTCCCTACTCAACATCGGAATTCAGGGACACACACTCCAATGGCTATGCTCATTCCTGGCTGGAAGAACCAAGTCAGTCAGCCAGCACTGTACACCTTGAACACCTGTGTCCTCATCTGCGGTGCTCCATGAGGATCCTCCCTGATCCCAACCTTCTTCAATGCATACATGATCCATCTAGCCAGCATTATCAGCTCTCACTCTCAAGTTCAATACCTGCATGACAGGAATTGCCCATTGGATGAAGGCAGCTGTCTAAAGCTGAACACCGACAAGACTGAAACCTTGAAGTTCAGGAAGAGCAAATTACTTGAGACTCCGCCTGGTGGCCAACAGAGCTAGTATATCAGGATCATCATCAACAGCAAATGGAACATGATCACCCAAGTCAATGCCATCCCCACAGCATGCTGCCATACCCTGAAGATGCTGAGGAAGATTTTCAAATGGCTCCCAATCAGCACCTGGAAAACTATCATGCAAGCCCTGGTCACAAGCAAGCTGAACTAAGGGGACACCCTCTTTGCTGGGATCAACAATAAAACTCACCAGAATGCTGTAGACCATTCAGAGCTCGATGACCAGAATCACTCTACCTTCCCCCACCCCCTTGTACTCACATCACACCACACATGAAGGAGCTCCTCTGGCTCCCAATTCACAAACAAGAGCATTTCCAACTCATCACTCAAACTTTCAAGGCACTACATAACATACCTCAAAAATTGCATCTGCTTTCACAAACCTTCCTGACACCTCCACTTATCCAGACTCCTACTTGAACAAATCCCATGCATACGGAAACCAGATCCGGTCGTTGAGCCTTCTCCTATATCACTCCTCAAGTAAAGAAGGACTTGCTACTACATATAACAGTCATCTCACTTCTTGAATCTGCAAGAAGCTGAATACCTGGCTTTTCGAGTAGCCCCACTAGGCTTTAAGTGTGGCTAGACTCACACCTGCTCAGCACCAGAATACCCTCCTGGCTGTCAGTGTGCTCTACAAATATGCATAACATACTATTACAACAACAAATTGTGGCAGGTTAGGCTGTGTGAGGGATGCTGTCTGTGCTCTCGCCCTCACTGCAGTGGCACCTCTACAGTGGTGGCTGCAATGACAGCCTTGCTTAGGATGAGGTTTATGGGGGTAATTGTTGAGACAGATCTGTGCAGAAGCACCTGTCTTCGGTGGCCTTCCATGTCGGCTATAGACAGTCTTTCTGGCTGTTGCTCGCCACTTCAGCAGAGACATGACTTTCGCTATCAGTCCGGGCAGCGATAGCACAAGTCTCTTCGGACCTCAGAAACAGAGGGGCAGCACTTGTTACTTGTTCTAGTGCAGTCTTTTGTAAACCAAATGGAAATTGTGCAAATTGACTGGGAGAACCATCCATAACACCGATCACTTCTGGCTTCAATCTTTTAGCAAGTCAGCTTTCTTTTGGAGATGGTCATGCTGGGAACACACTGTCTTCTATTCCTGGATAGTCTAATCTCCTGCAGAGCTGGGCACACTCCTTCTATCTATCAGTGGGCAGGCAGGTAACAAAGGAACTTCAAACAGTTCCTCAGATCCTTTAACAGAAAGCCTTCAGGTGATGACCCCTCACCTCTGAGAGACTGGCTGTCAAGCAGATACCAGCTCTGGTTGCACAGCAGCTCTTTGAGTACTCTACTTCTTTCCTTGGTCAAGAAAAACATGGGACTGGAACACAAAGGGGTGGTTTAGCTTCCACTTTTATACAGGTATGTGGATCCACTGTCTAAGGTTTCAGAACATATTTAGGCATGTTCTCTCTCAAATGACATTCTTAAGCTACTCTCCTAATGCAGCCTTTGTGCAAAGTAATTGCCCTCACAGCAGGTATCAATGGGGCTGGTCCAAGCAGGAGGCTCCAACATGTGGACACAGTGAAGTGCGAGATATCTACACCTGACTGTCATCAGCCATTTTGAAGCAGGATTCAGGGACAGACAAAAAGACAGACCCTACCCACAAAAGTCATCCCCCACGTTGTACAATAGAAGCTGCAGTCCCATGCCTCGCCCTTACCATATACCAAATAGCAGTGCTCAGGAAGAACTATTAATCAGCCCTTAGCTAATAAGGTCTTCAGTACATTTCTAAAGGTTGGTCTAACTCCATCCTCCCTTTCTTCAGTATCGAAGTCTTTCTACCCTTTAGCTACAGGAATGTGGGCAATGCACTTCCACTGTGTGAGGGAAGTGTTCTCCTCTTCCTCCATCTTATGCCATGTTAAAACCAGCCAGGTTCTGAGCTGGGATGGTGCAGTGAGCTAAAAAACGGTGTTGGATCAAGCCCTGATCTCTTGACTGGGTGAGAGTATTCTGCTTAATTCAGAAACTCTGTCCATCACCACCCCCTTTTGCTTAATTGTTTTGTCCACCATAAGCGTGGAAGGGTATACTCAGACGTGAGTCCCTTGCTCATTGCACCATCAGGATTCAAGCAAGCCGGGCCGAAGACGGCTGTAATGCCAGAAACCGGTCCCCGGAAGCTTGTTTCCATCCAGTGAAAGAATTGGCTTGGTAGTTTGGTCTGCCCTGTTCCCATGATGCACTGGGCCAGGGACAGACTAATTTGCATATAGCCAGGTTCTGAGCTGGGATGGTGCAGTGAGCTAAAAAACGGTGTTGGATCAAGCCCTGATCTCTTGACTGGGTGAGAGTATTCTGCTTAATTCAGAAACTCTGTCCATCACCACCCCTTTATGCTTAAATGTTAAAACCAGGGACATCACAAGTCATTCCCACTGGTCCCAGTTCACAGACTCATGCAACACAGAGAGGGCATGATTTAGAGTGTTGGGGATGGTACTCTATCTACCGGAGTGGCAAAGGACTTTACCTCTTCCACCTTGATGGATCACCATCCAACAGATTTAGAGATGATTGCCAGCCCAGTGGTCATCTCTGTACATTGAAATGAGCTGCTACCATGGTGGTTCCCTTCAAGAAACAAAAAGTTTGATGGACAGCATCCATCCATTTTGACAGCAGTTCACCAAACATCATTTAATGGTTTTTTTCGGAAACAAACTTCCAAATTGGAGTTTGTTTGAGAAAAACAAAAAAACTCATGGCACCCACAACCTTGGAGTTTTCTCCAAGGATGTAGGGGTCCTCATTTCTTTTCTATTGTCCCTCACTGACAGTTTTTATTTGGCAGTGATGGACAGCAAAGAAAAACCATTACTCTATTTACCCTAAATAGGGTGGGCAGTGTGATGCCCTTCCTTTGATGGACCCTACTCTATCGGAGGAAGCTGTCTGTCGACTAAGCCAATGGGGGCTCTGATGATGGGAAGCTTACGGCACACCCGTCTCTAAATGAGGAATACAGACTGATTGTTTAGCAGACAGAGTACTCCGTTGAGTTAGTGATGGAGTACCCTGTCCACCAAACACAAAATCAGGCCCAAAGTTGTAATGCCATACATGTACGGCACATACAAAATACTCAACGTGGGCACTGGATGACAGCCAAGGTTCTATGTGTCATATACCAGTGGAACTTTATATGAGAGGAGTTGAGAGGTGTGCCTCTACTTGACACAGAAAAAAACATCTGTTCACGCTATTGATTCAAAGAAGTGATGCACTGTGGACATGGACAGGCTCTGAATCTTGCATTTACTGGGACTCTTCTGTGCACATGCTAGATTAGCATTATACCAGCTTCACACATATGAGGCACTCAAGAGAGAGGTACACACCAGTTTACTATGCAGGTGACATTTCTGTCCCAACAGCTACCTTCTCCACCGCCCTTCTCTGTTCTTTTTCGGTGTGTATTCAACTATTTTCCTATACATAAAGAAGAGTTTTTCACCACAAGGTTTTGAGAATAAAAGATAAACTTTCAAATGTTACTCTTTGCTTATGGGTACTCAATGTAAGGCTTTGATTGCCAATTTGGATAGGCCTTCTATTTCTATGTTCTTTATTAGTTTGTTTGTTTTGTTTGATATTGCCTGGAGCTGCTTTGTTAATATTTTTGGGGAGATTGATCATAGTACTTGGTTGCACTCTAATTTTCTTAGCACTGGGCTGCTGTCAATGTTTGCCTTTGGCCTTTGGGGTCTGAGTGAGGCTGCACAGATTTGTGCCTGAGAAGGATGTAGGAGTGGGGTCCTATGGAGATAGTATTGGTTGATGGGATAGAGCACAATTGTATATCATGGATAGTTTACGTTCGTTACTGCCATGAGGTTGCCTAGTGGATGCGTAGTCTGGGTGCGCGGAATAGCTGAATAGGTGGTTGGGACAATTGTGATCTGGATAATGGGTTTGATTGAGATGTTGCACTAGAAACACTATAGCATACTATATAATATTCTATATGTATAAAATCATCCATGGAACATTGATTTGATGCTCGAATCACTGGTTAATTTGTAAAAAACATAAGTTTTGATCAGAGGCCCACTGCCAGCATTATTGTACTTCAGCGTGCCAAATACCAAGGCTGAGTAGTCTAGATGCCACATCATACCTCTTTAATCCACCACTAGACACTCTCTGCCTGCCTCTTTATCTCAATCCTGCATGTTCTTTTTTTAGCCGTGCTTTCGCTCTTTATTACTGTTCTCCCTCTTTCTCTTCCCCCTTCTTCCTCCCTCGTGTTTTTTCCACTTTCTTGCTTCGTGTCAAAGTATGATGTAGGCCTCACCTGCCAACACTGGCTGAAATTAAGCTCTGGCTCTATAACAATAACACCTCCGTTTAATTTCCATGTGTGATTTCCTGAACTAGCGATTCCTGTGATAAAATGTAAACCCGAGGCACCTACGCCCAGGCCCATGTTTACAGTCCTGCCCCTGTCCTGCTCCCATGTGTTCCAGCTGTGCGCGTGGCTGCTGAGGCAGCCATTGTTGGGGTCGGCAGCCAGGAAGCCTGCGCCAGCATCAGGCGCACATTGTTCGAGGCCGGAGCTCCTTCGGGCGACGGAATGAAAGAGACCCTTTAAACCTCTCTCTGGACACCTCCGGAGTAAAGATCAAACACGGCATTGCCAGCAGCTGTTATCAAGAGTATACGTGGATTTGTATTCTAAACCACACTTGATGTATATAAAGGAAAGGATGCCTTTTTCGCAGATAAACTTCCACTACTTGTCATGGGAATTAGTGCATTCGAATGACAACGTTCCTCAATGCCCCTTGAGACAAAGGTAAGTAAAATGAAGAATAAAAGCCTCTTTGCTCACGAGAAACAGAAGTCAATAATGTTGAATGATTCTGAAGCCCCAACGCGACAATCCGCCTGTCTGGGACAGGGCCTTGAGAATGAGAAGTGCATCTTTGGTTCAATACATGATCGCTCCCTGACTCACTCACTCATATAGGGATTAGCCCATTCATTCAACTCGCTCCACTAGGACAGGTAGTCACTCACCCACTCACTTCCTAGTGCACTCTTACACAGTGACTCGGTTTGCTCTGCTACTCACTCGTTCTCTCACTCAAACTGAAAATTCAGTGTTATTAAAATTCCCTAATTTTAAATTGTGTCTTCCTGTAAATCTCCTTGGCACACCAAAGAATGATAGAAAGGATGAAGTCATGACGCAAATCATGTCTTAGAAAGTGGGGGAGAGGACTTCCACCAGAGAGGCGGTGGCATAGGCGCATAACTCTGACAGTAGTGCCACTCATGGTCACTGGTTGTATACCTTCCATATGCAGATGGCTGCCATGACCCTTGGGACAGAAGCAGTCTCACAAGGGTACCCAAGGCTCTGCCCCTGACTGTAATGGAGTGACCTTGCACAGATTCTGGTGTGTTTTTCTTTTTACACTTGAGACCAACAATCGCGTTAGCTTGTCTTTTCTATAGATAAATGTCCAATGTATCTTCCAGTGTTTCCATCACGCTGTTGTGATGATTAAGGGCAGCACTTCACTCACTCACTCACTCACTCACTCACTCACTCACTCACTCACTCACTCACTCACTCACTCACTCACTCACTCACTCACTCACTCACTCACTCACTCACTCACTGAGTCACCCACTCACTTCCTCATTCACTCACTCACTGGCTTCTTTACTCACTCACTCACTCACTCACTCCCTCACTCACTCACTTACTCACTCATTCACTGAGTCACTCCCTCTTTTACTGAGTCACCGACTCACTCCCTCTTTCACTCACTCACTGACTTCCTCACTTACTCATTCCAAACTTCACTCACTTTTTCACTGAGTCACTGACTCACTCACTCACTTTGGGCCCGATGTAGGTAGGGCTTTACCGATCGGTATCGGCCGAAAATACCGATTTTTGGCCCTTACCGATCGGTAAACAGCCATCGAGATGTAGGGAACCAAAAACAGAACGAATCGGATAGAAAACCGATTCGGAATGTGTACCGAATGTGAAAGAATCCGATACGTACATACCGAAAATCGGATATGTAACGAATCGGAAAAACACCGATTCGGTTACAAAGACCGAATCGGTCCATGTACCGAATCGTTAGTGACACCGAATCGGAAAATCACCGATTCGGTCCTACTACCGATTCGTTAGTGACACCGAATCGGAAAATCACCGATTCGGTCCTACTACCGATTCGTTAGTGACACCGAATCGGAAAATCACCGATTCGGTCCTACTACCGATTCGTTAGTGACACCGAATCGGAAAATCACCGATTCGGTCCATGTACCGATTCGGAAAAAATACCGATTCGGACATGATCCGAATCGGAAAACATGCCGATTCGTATGAATCTCCGATCGGGAAATTCCCCGATTCCGACAGTTGGGGAGATGTAGGGAGGCACAGAAACACCGAAATCGGCTCAAAATCGGTAGAATTCACTCGGTATTTACCATGGATTGCAATCAGGTGGTAACCAACTCCAACCCATATAAACAGTCCCAAAATGCATTGCAACTTGCAGGATGGCAGCTTTCTATGTCATTGCGAGGCGGCTACGGCTACAGCAGGAAGGACTGAGGGAATGGCTAAGAAATGAACAGGTCTACAGACAGAGGATAACCCTGTTCATGCTCACTGAGGCTGAGATCCTACAGAGATACAGGCTGGACTCTGACACCATACTTGAGCTCATCAGGGACCTTAAGCCATACTTGGACCACCACACCCCAAGGGCACACGCCATCCCTGCGCACGTCCAGGTGCTATGCAGCCTACACCTGGTAGCGTCTGGCAGCTATCAAAGTGGAGTAGCAGCAGCAGGAGGGGTGAGCCAGAGCAGCCTGTCAAGGTTCTTCCACATATTCCTTGACGCCATGATAGACAGGATGGACCAATACATCTCATTCCCTGCAACCCACGCAGAACTGCTACAAACCAAAGCGGACTTCTACCAGATGGCACACTTTCCCCAAGTCATCGGTTGCATAGATGGCACGCATATTCCGATTTGCCCACCAGCGGACACCGAATACATATACCGCAATCGGAAATCGACACACACCATCAACGTGCAGGTGATCTGCAATGCCAAGTGCACCATCACAGACCTGGTAGCAAAATTTCCAGGGAGTACCCATGACTCCTATATATTCCAACAGAGCGGCATATATGCACGGCTGATGGCTGGCGATTTTGGAGAAGGATACCTCCTAGGTGAGCCACATCATCAGACCCCCATAACACATAGTAGGTAGGTGTAATACATGTGTGCATGTGTCTAATGTGACCCCTTTCTCTTCCAGGCGACAGTGCATATGCCCTCCGCTCATTCATACTCACCCCCTACCTCAACCCCTCCACACCCAGCCAAAGGAGGTATAACCGGGCCCACATACGCACCAGGAATGTTGTTGAACGGACCTTTGGCATCTGGAAAAGTAGATTCAGATGCCTGCACAAGAGTGGAGGTGCAAGGCAGTATACCCCCATCACCTGCTGCAAGATCATAGCTGTATGTGCAATGTTACACAACCTTGCGGTCAAGAAGGGCACTGAGGTGGAGTTGTCTGACTACGAGGACTATGACGACGACGAAGCTGTGCCACTGACACAGCCAGCTGGGGTGTGTACGCCATGTGATGGCAGATACAGACGTGAGGAGATCACTGAAAACTATTTCTGACTGAGTACAGATGCAAAGACAGCTAAATGTTGCTTGGAAAATAAAATTTTTAATAGTGATGCACCACAGTTACATCACTGAAGTGCATCAAAAAATGGAGTCTGTCAAAACAAATAAAGTCCAGGGTTCTGGTTTGATCATCCCCCCTTGCCAGCCTATTTTTTGGCCCGCTTTCCAGACCCACTGGGGTGTCCCTCGGCCCCCTCCGAATGGCCTGCAGCATCAGCGGATCGCCTGGTGCTCCTCCTTGGCTCTGATGCAGCGCTGGCCGGGCTGCTGCGGCTGCTGCTGTCTCCAGCATCACCCAGGTCCAGGGCAGGATTGGAGGCGGCGTTTGATATTAACATGGCCTCCATGGCCGTGGTGATCCTGGCCATCCCCCTGGTCAGCTCAGCCGTATGCTGACTGAGCACCGACTCCTGATTTGAGCTTCGATGGCACAGCTGTGCGGTCGCCGCTGCAAGGCGGGCCATGGCCCGGTTGAGCACCCGGGCATCCCTCCTGCGCGCAACCTCATGCTCCTCCTGCCTGGCAGAGGAGTGGGTGATGGCAGTGGTCAGCCTGCCCAACCCTGCTGCCACCTCCTTGTTGCTGTCCACAACAGCCTGGAACCCCTTCACCAACTCCCCCATCTGCAGGTTGTGCTGCAGGAGCTGGCGTTGGCAGGCCATGGTGGATCTGGCCTGTTGGCGCTGGATTTTGACCATCTGGCCCTCCAGGCCCAGGAACACACTGCCCTCCCGTGCTGGTGCAGCAGTGGTGGTGGTGGTGGTGGTGGTGGTGGCACGGCGTCTGGCACTGCTGCCTCCGGCCTGCTGAGTGGCGTGGGGTGCCACTGGTGGTGGTGTGGTGCTGGCCGGTCCCGGAGCCCCTGCTCCCAGGACAGGTAGGACGGGTGGCAAGGCCACGGTTGTGGCAGGAGCTGTTGTCGGCGGAATGGTCTGCCTTGTAGGGGAGTTGTATGGTGAAAATTGCAAGGGGGGTGAGCTGGGCAGTACTGGGGAGTGCACTGCCTGGAAATCAATCACCAGGACTCCCTCCATTCCAAGCCCTGGGGTGTCTCCTTCCTCATCCTCATCCTCCTCCTCCTGGCCAGGCTGGCTGGTGCTCGGCCCTGCCACTGCAGTATGTGATGTCGAAGCTCCCTCTGCTGCCACAGTGGTGCCGCCTGATGGTGCCCCTAGGTACAAAGAAGCATTTGTAAACTGAGTGCCGATGTATTACAGTCAGTACAATTATGGCATTCCACATGTCCTTGCATCTCCTTACACCGTGTCACACTGTTTCCTGTCTTGTGATTCTGCACTGACATATTTGGCTAACTTCTGCTGACTACATGTACCATGATGCTTGTCTCTTGTATGTTGGTGACAGTACAGTGCTGGTGTTTGCCTATGCATTGTGTCTAATGGGGAGGTGTCTGGTAGGGTGTGTCATGATGCGCATGCTTCTTACCTGTAGCTGTGGCCATCGCAGTGCTGTCCAGGGTCCCGATCCCTACGATGCTCTCCCTCTCGATGGTGCTGGAGACAATTTCCTCCAGCTCGGTGAGGGGTGGCGCCGGGTTCTTGCCTCCTCCGGTGTGTCCTGCCTGCCTTTGGAGGTCGGCCAGCTTCCTCTTGGTGAGGCTGCGGAGGTCATAAAACCTTTTCTTAAGTTCCTCAATGGACCTGGGGGTGACTCCAGCAGCATTGACCTTCTGGGCGATGTCTGCCCACAATCTCCTCTTGGTGCTGTCTGGCACGTTGAGGGACAGCTTGCCAAAGAGCTGGCGGTGCACCCTCACCACCTCCTCAACCAGCACCTGAAGTTCTGTGGTGGTGAATTTGGGCTTCCTCTTTTGGGAGGACTTCTGGCTTCCTGCCTGATCTGCCATTTTCTTCTGCTCCTGCTCAGTCTGCAACCTCCTTCTCCCACTGCTGCTAACTGTGTGTTGGGCTCAGGCAGGCTTTCCAGAAACTTCTAGAAACTTCTTAATTGGCTGCACCTGCCAGGGTTGCCACTCCCTGTTTGGGTGGGGGAGGGGGAGCCACCGCATTGGCTGAATCACCTATTGCCGAGTCGGCTTTTACCGATTCGGTAAAATCCGATTCGGTAAAATCCGATTCGGTATTATCCGATTCGGTAAAAGCCGAATCGGTTCATGCAATGCATTCCTATGGGCTTTTTCGCCATGGGTCTATGATTGCCGATTCGGTTTTTACCGAATCGGCTTTTACCGAATCGGTATTCGCCGAATCGGAAATATCCGATTCGGTGGTAGCCGATTCGGTGTTTTCCGATTCGTTGTTGGCCGATTCGGTAATTTCCGATTCGGACCGAGCTGAATCGGAACGTACCGAATCTCATTACCGATGCCGACCGAATCGGTTTTCATTCGGTATTTTTTTCCTACATCTCGTTTTCCGATTTCAGAATACCGATTCGGCCCGCCTCGGTATTTTGAAATCGGAAAATCCCGTTTACCTACATCGGGGCCTTTATCTCATGGACACTCACCCTTTCCCAGCCACTGGCTCTCCTCTTTGAAGACAAATTCTAAAATAGATGCCTGTTTAGACTAACAAATGCTGCACTGAAGACATACAAATGCTGTAAATGTTGAACAGTCTGTCATGATGAAGAGTGTTTTTTGCACACAGAGTGTCAGGGAGGTCTTGCTAGGGACTCCGACAGCCCCAGATCCATGAGCAAAACGATGAATGAATGGAGGGCAATTCAAGTACGTTTCTTTGTGCAGGTGATAATGACAAATCCAATACCACCAGTTCACCCTTTCAATTGAACGCCATTGAACCATTGTGCTTAGGACAGTATTGATTGTTTTATTTCTAAATTATGGTATTTGGCTTTTCACTGGGTTTAACCTCTTCATCTTACTCCGGGCTTCATTAAGGGTTTCTTTGTCTTGGGCAGGAAGTGGGAAGAGGCGCCATCTTGTCCATAGATTACGTGCTCGAGGCCTTTAGGAAGTCTCCCTCCTGTAGGTCCAAAACCCAGAAGCAAATGTTCACGTGGAGTTGTTGTTATAGTTCCCGTGAGACCCTTCGGTGGGCGCGGGTAGTGCGCCATCACAAGCATCCTTTGCTAGAACTGCTCGCTTTACAACACTAGATTTTGCAAATGGAGAGTGTTTTCCTGCTCAATGAAGCACTGCACAGAGAGCAGCAAAAGGCCTTTAAAAGATACTTATGAGGGTGCTTTGTATTTTTTCATATCACTCCAGATGAGGTTTCTTCTGAAAAATGAGAATATCTGGTTTCAGATAGAGAAAATCCGAGCAGTGTTTGTTTGTATCATGCAGAGCCTAATGTCAAAGTGGCCAGAGACGCGATACACTTGTTTTACGTTTCTGATGAGACCACAACACTGAAAACAAGCATTGGCATAGCCAATTGGTCTCACCTTTGGGTACTTATAAGTGTTTAGCCATTCAACAGTTGATGTTAATGCTCCAAGGATATTGTGCTGCATAACTAATACTTATAAGGTCCCAAAAGCGAGACCTATTGGCTATGCCAATGCTTGTTTTTTGTAGCCCCCAACCTACTAAAATTCTTACACTGTGCCTTGGTTAAAAAAATAACACCACTTTGAGGCATGCTTACAGTTGTTATGATGAGGTATTTAATTCCTAATTGTTTTCTCAAACACCGAGTACCCTTTCATAGGTTAATTGATTTATTTTAAATGTTTGATGCTAAAAAGACAGGGATGGGTTTAGAGAAAGCAATGCACATTTCAAGCCCAATTTACTAAGGAGAGAATGACTTCCACAAAATGCATAATTTTCCAGCATTAAGCAAACCAGAGGGTAAAATATAAGTCGAACAAAAGGTGTCCTGGAGTTTCAAAATTCATGAGCAAGTGGGTTTCCTGTGTCAATACAGAAGTATAAACCTGTTAAAGTTGAGAGGTGAGGAAGATTTTTTACTTTTGCACGAGTACCATTTACAAAATGTGCCCAGGTTGCGGAGATTTATGCAGACGAGGCAAACTCATTTCTCACCTAACGGTGCATCACAAATTGCCTCGTTCCCAACCTGGAGGAAAGGGCGCGAGCTGTCCGCTCCACGTCTGCCTCAAAAAGCTTGAGCGGTTGATACTGTGCGGCGGGCCTGCGTTGCCTGGTGGAGGAAAGGATGAAGGGGATATTCAGTCGTAGAGATACTGACTTCAGCATGCCGGGTGGCGACGTACATCCATTATCTAAAACCGGGCAGGTAAAGATCCCAGTTCTGCAAATGTAGACTATCCAACGCATGGCTTTTATTTGGGACTCAGAACTAAAAGCTTTTACAAACATAATTGGAAGAGGTGTTCTCTTAACCTAATAAGTTTACTGCAAATTAAGCAGGTCTCCTTGAGGCATGCTTGTTTTAGATTTGAAACCACACGTCAACTTTGAATCTCCATGAAGCCAAATGTGCTTACTCAGAGGATTAGTTGACTCGGACATTTTAAATGAAGGCTCGACACACTAAAGTTTGTAAGATGTTAACTGAAGGGATGAGAATTAGACCAGTCCCTGGAAGCAGTGCCGTTTGAACTTTGCAGAAGTCCAGGCACAGCTGACCTCTAACTCACAAAGAAGCAGAGCTCGTGCGGACGTATGAACTGCGTTTTGTGCTACAGGAAGCGCCCCACTCAGACTGCACAAATAACCAAAATGAGGGGGTTGATACTGGCTCCTCTGGCCTCGGCGTGCATCCTGCAGCAAGATTAAAAAGCAGTGCAATGAAGCTAGAAGTGATGCAAATGTCTATGGCCTCTGCCAACAACGTCCGTTTATTACTTTCATACAGCTGGAGCTCATTTGAAAAGAGCGCGTTTAAAACTAAAATCTTACATATGGAAGTACAATTTTCCAACTAAACATTAACATTGCACAATAGTCCTATTTTAGAACATTTTAAGTCAAAACCATGCATTACCATACAGTGCAGCGCACCCATGAGTGGGGTACAGGTGGGAGGGGCCGACCTCGGGAGGCGATTTTAAACCCTGACAATCAGAACCCAAAAAAACTGGCAGACAAAGAGAAATTGCATGTCTTTCTGAATGCCATGGTACAGTAGAAGGAATTATTTCCGCTCCACATGAGGTTCGAAGTTAAGCGGAGCCACACAAATAATGCAGCTACCCGAGTCCCTTTGCCGGCCTCGGGCGGATCCAGTAGTATGGCTCTAATGCCTTCCTGCACAGAATCCTTAAGCCGCTCCGTGGGGGGCGTGTTGGGAGCCATAGCGCGGATTTCGGGAGCAAACAGATAAAAAACAAGCACAGCCATATGGCGGCAAAAGTGAAAGCAGCTGCAGCATCCCGTGAGTGGTGCCCGCGTGGCAAAGTGGCAGCAAAAGTGAAAGCAGCTGCAGCATCCCACGAGAGTTGCGCGCGCGCACGCTCTTGTGAAATATGACACAACAGATGGCACACTGCGCGCCGGTGCTCGTAACCGCAAGCCGAAGGCCTTTTCACACTCACGAGCGTGTGAAAGGTCCAGAGCGATTCCAAGAGGTTGTCTTCCTAGACAACGCATGTGCGCTGCGCTAGGCTTGACCTAAACAAATACAGCCTTCATTCAAGGCTGGCTTTTCCCTTACACTATACAGTGAGGAAGCAGTCTAGTGGCTAAGCTGTTGAATTGTCAAGACCTGCTGTCCTATTGCCTAACAGTGCACATGGGCAGTGTTCTTTTTCACTAATATTTACACCAAAAAGCATTGGAAAGCCTAGATGCCTGGGTTTAATGTGGTAATACAAGCAGCATTCAGGAGAATGTGTGATATGGATATCACTAAGGTTGCGTAAATTGACATGAAACACATCCGGTTTCTTCACTCATTAAACGTTGCTTAATTATTGAAATTAAACCAATCTTGTCATTGTGTTCTCATCATATATTTTTTTATTCATAATGATCAAGAGTGTTGGTAAGAATTCATTCCAATCAATCATAATAGTAGGTAAATTGCATTACTTCATGCTCGCCCAATGCATTTCGGGTTAACTGTGTAACCCTTCGTCAGGGGCCTAAAACAAATGAAAACATACAGGAGCTTAGCGATCAGTAAACACACCATGTTCAGTTCAAAACATAACATATTCGATCTCATTGCACTATCAACTACTGCATTCAATACATTACATACATTGTATAACGTGAGTCATGATGATTTCCCCACTGCCAGTTTTACGTAGCTGTCACTATGTAGTAAGCCACCCACAAACCACATCATTCCTCACGGCTACATCAGTTTGTTTTATCATTGACTATGTACTCGGAAGATTTTCCTTTTTGGTTATGCCATCATGACTCACGTTATACAATGTATGTAATGTATTGAATGCAGTAGTTGATAGTGCAATGAGATCGAATATGTTATGTTTTGAACTGAACATGGTGTGTTTACTGATCGCTAAGCTCCTGTATGTTTTCATTTGTTTTAGGCCCCTGACGAAGGGTTACACAGTTAACCCGAAATGCATTGGGCGAGCATGAAGTAATGCAATTTACCTACTATTATGATTGATTGGAATGAATTCTTACCAACACTCTTGATCATTATGAATAAAAAAATATATGATGAGAACACAATGACAAGATTGGTTTAATTTCAATAATTAAGCAACGTTTAATGAGTGAAGAAACCGGATGTGTTTCATGTCAATTTACGCAACCTTAGTGATATCCATATCACACATTCTCCTGATAATTTAAAGGCACTGTCAGGCACAGTGCGCCTAGGTTTGTGTTATACGAACTATCGATACATTTTGGTTTCATATTAAGGAGCGCACGGAGATATCAGCAACTTAATACAAGCAGCATTGGCATATTAGAGCAAGCCATATTTGAGGAAGCCAACAGGAACAGACATAGAGGGCCATTCGGGATAAAGTTATCCTCTTTGCAGTTTAAGGATAGCACTCGAGTCGAGGTAGAAAGACATGTCCAAACAGCCAATAGTATTAAGTGAAATATGAGTATTCTATTGAATCCAGATGCGATTGACATAGTCTCAAGCCAATGACTAAAAAAGGCTTGTCGAAGAAAGCCAACAGGGAAAATGGGTGAAACAAATCCACTCTAAGGTGCATAGCTACTAGAAACTGGCCAAGCGCGGTGTTGCTCCAAAATTGGTAATGCGGCACTCCATCAGTTTCAAGACGCAGGAATGCGCTGATTTGACAAGAATGTGGCACACCCCTGCGTTTCCCTTTGCACTAGTGCTAAAGAAGCTGCCTAGCATCAGCGCAGGCACCCTTGTGCCATGATGCAAGGGTGACTGCGCTGCAGAGGGGATTTTTTATGTGCAGGAAGGGACACTTGCCTGCACATCAACACTATTTACAAGCGATTTGCTTCTGGATTCTGCAGCACACATGGAAAGAGCAAAATACGAGGAGAAATTAAGCGTTTCTCCTCATAGCGCCTGCTTAAGACCAGGTATTCCCTGGTGATAATTTTGGCGCTGTCCCATACCTTGTAAATATGGGGCAACGTCAAAAAGCAATGGGTATTGCAGCAGAACGCCCACTGCAACACCCATTTCATGCCCCTTTCATTCCAAGTGCTGCGTGAATAGGGGCATTATTTACAAGGCAGTGTTAAGCCAAATTGGCTTCACGCCATCTTGTAAATAAGGCAAAGGAGTTAACGTCACCAGAACTTCAGAAAAAGTGATTTTCTGGTGGCATTAACTCTTTGTAAATATGCCTCTATGTGTTACCGTTCACTCGTTGGTCGGCACAAATATAGTTCTTGCGCTGTTTGGTGGTGCCAAATTATGATGAAACCTTGCACTTCATCAGGGCAAAGATTGTGTCATTCCTTTTCTGGGGTCACTTTATGTAAAGTTTTATGCATAGATTTATTAATTTGTCATGCAACGCAGTGCTGCAAACATAGTTGGGGGAACCACAGCGCAGAGTTGTATCTACTAATTTGAGCAGCTGCTCGAGTCATCTCTTGCTCTGGTGCTCTAACATGGCTGCCTTGCAAGATGTACAGCCTCGCACCAAGATGCACAGGTGAGTGTGCATTGTTTCACATAGGATGTGAAGTATCTCATTACAGTACAAATTTCTATATGCAGACCAACTCAGAAGGATTACACACATTGGATATTGTGCTGCGGACTGCAGCACAAATGCATTTTTTTTTTAGAATGAACACATAGCCCTTTGTTTATGCCTGCTTCAAGCAGGTGCTTATGACCCCAAGCCTGGTCTGGCTATCTTAGTAGAGCAGGCTTTGCATCAAAAAGCCAAGGGTGTCTGAAGCTGATCAGACATAATAAAGATAAAAGCCAATATAGTTGCTGCTTTTTAAATGTGAAAAATGGGTCTAAGTCTGCCTGTAATCATCTTGGGCCATGCATTCCTACGTAAATAGAACAAAATAGTTCGACTAGAATATCAGAATATGCTATCGTGATTCTTTTACAAACGTTATTCCAGGTTCAGATTTCGTCATTACAACTCCGTTTTTCACATACATTTATAAAATATTTAAAAAATTGAAAAATTGTTTGTAATGTCTTCAAAAAATGTTTCCTTGGTATTTGTCCTGATAAAAAAAAAATCTTTATGTAATGTGGAGTGGAACAAAATCTGCTTACTGGATTTCATAATTGGTAAGCAGTAAACAATGAAAAATTGATCTGCACCACAACACAGATCTGGCGAAATGTGGCGCCTTCTTTCTAATTTTCGCTTCGTTCCTTTACACCATTTTGTGATCCTTTACGACTCCCTTAACTTTCCTTCCATTATTCTCCTTATCCGTTGAAATTGAGGGCACTCAAAGGTGGAAAAAAAATGGCAGTATTAATGCAAAACAATACATTTACATTTATATTTTGCCATAGAAACGTTTCCCTTTTTTTTCATTACCCCGTGGGCACGTTTTTGCAATTTAAAATTCGGCTGCTTTGCAACAAGGGCCATGCGTGCTGCCCTGGGAAATGAGCAAAGTCCGAATTACACATATAGGACCTGGCATACTCGTGGCTTACTACTAGATTTACAAGAGGAGCTCACAACTACTTAGGAAAGAAAGTTTTATGAATCAGATTCATAGTTAACCGCAGTGGCGTCACTAGGGTTGGTGTCACCAGGTGCGGGTAACTCATGGTGTCACCCCCTCACGACTTACAGCATGGACCATCTCACCCTCTACCTGCACCATCTCTCCTCTGCCTGCACCATATCCCCTCTGCCTGTACCATCTCTCTCTCTGTCCGCACCATCTCCCCTTCGCCAGGCTGCACCATCTCTCCCTCTGCCTGCACCATCTCTCCCTCTGCTTGCACCATCTCCCCTCGGCCTGCACCATCTCCCCTCCGCCATCTCTCCCTCTGCCTGCACCATCTCTCCCTCTGCCTGCACCATCTCCCCTCTGCTATCTCCCCTCTGCCTGCACCATCTCCCCTCGGCCATCTCCCCCTCCGCCTGCACCATGTCTCCCTCTGCCTGCACCATCTTTCCCTCTGCCTGCAATATCTCTCCCTCTGCCTGTACCATCTCTCCCTCTGCCTGCACCATCTCCCCTCTGCCTGCACCATCTCACCCCCTACCTGCACCATCTCTCACTCCACCCACACCATCTCCCCTCCGCCTGCACCATCTCCCCTCCACCTGCACCATCTCTCCCTCCGCCTGCACCATCCCTCCCTCTGCCTGCACCATCTCTCCCTCTGCCTACACCGTCTCTTCCTCTTCCTGCACCATTTGCCCTCCGCCTGCACCATTTCCCCTCCGCCTGCACCATCTCTCCCTCTGTCCGCACCATCTCACTCCCGCCTGCACCATCTCACCCCCTGCCTGCTCCCTCTCACCCTCTGCCTGCACCATCTCACCCCCTGCCTGCATCATCTCAACCTCTGCCTGCGCCATCTCACCCTCTGCCTGCACCATCTCACCCCCTGCCTGCAACATCTCACCCCCTGCCTGCATCATCTCCCTCTCTGCCTGCACCACCATCCACCCCGTCCGCCTGCACCCCCTCCCCCGCCTGCTGCTCTTTTAACCCTTTCCTCGTCGTCTTCTCCCCCTCCCCCTCCCCCCCATAGTTTCTCCCTCACAATTCTTGGCTCTTCTCAAAGTGATTGAAATAAATTCATGAAATGTGCTTCGAATTCGTACGCGCAACACTGAGTGGAAAAGTTTAAATAGACACAGAAGACACACTCGCCCTCACCTTCGAGCACAGCAGGGGGAGGAGAGGCTGGCCAGGATGGGGGCAGAAAATGTCTAAAATGGGGGTTTTACGGAAAAAACGTGACTAGAAAACATAGTGCGCCTTGCAGTGGATATAAACACAGGAGAAGCTTATTAACTAAAATTCAAACTTAGTTTGCATTATAATTCAGAGTAAGGCGTTTGCCTTGCTGCTCACTCGGCTCTCACCTCAGGAACGACCAGCTTGTTCTGCGGCGACATTAGTTGTCTGTTAAGCATGCTAGAGGGGCTCCGAGTCCAGGGTGGACAGGCGTCACGGGGCAGACATGAAGAAATACACTTGTGAAATGTAACATAGGCAAAGCGGCCTTCTGAGGCCTAGTCAGGGCAACTTCCTAGGACCCTGTGTCTGCGTACAGCGCGCTGGTGGCTGCAGGAACTGACTGCGGCTGCGGTAATCTGTTGAGAGGCACAACGTTTTATTAGGCTCAGGGTTCATTATAAAGCAAAGCAGAGCAGAGATGAGGTGAGGCTGCAGAGCTGTGTTACACAGCGTAATGGTGTCATCCCATGCGATGGTGTCACCCGGTGCGGTCCGCACCCCCCACACCCTCCTAGTGACGCCACTGGTTAACCGAATCAAGAGGTCGGTAAGAAGTCTCGATTCTGGATAATCTAAACCAATCCAGTTTCTTAGTAAATCAAATTCTTCTGCCAGAAAACAATGAATATCCGTTTTATAATCCTCCTGTAGAAATACTGGGCCTAAACACAGAAACTGCTTTCCAGCTACCATGTTAAAAGGGTGGGGGCACAGGCCGAACAGAGGACGAGAACAATGGAGCAGTCAGCAGAGAATCCCAGGGGTTGGGAAGGAGTGGAAGTCAGGGAGGGGATGGAGCTAGTGTGGAACAGGGAAAGGGCGGTAGTGGAAATGAAGAGCTGTAGTGTCAGGTGCTGTAGATCACTCGGGGTCCTGGATTTCAAACTCCAGTATTCACACAAACAAATTATTTTCTAATGTGTTTATTTAACTTTATTCATCTATTAGCACTTTGTGAAATTGTTATTATGATTTGCAGAGTTATGTAGCGTTTTGTGAATAGGGTGCTCTGCCACAAACGTAACAGAATACTATGTACCTCCGCCTGCTTCCTCACTCTGACATTGCTAAGTAACATCTTCAGGTGGGTACCCCTACGCACAAGAGGCACCGTGACACGGGTCCTCATCACCAGCCTACTGAACTATGGCAATGCTCTCTACATAGGAATCGCCGCACACCTTCTACAGAGACTTCAAATAATTCAGAACGTCAAAGCCAGACACGTCCTTGACCTCCCCTGAGAAACCCACATCACACCCCACCTCAGGCAGCTCCACTGTCTCCCCATACAGAAGAGATGCCAATTCAAGCTGCTGACCCACGCACGCAAGGCTCTTCACAACCAAGGAGCCGCCTATTTCAATACATCGATCACTGCCTGAACTTCCACTAACCATCAAGAAGAATATGCTCTGCCTCCCTTTCACTTGCCCAAACTCCATGCAACTACTGAAGAAGAAGTGGAGGATGCTCTTTCTCCTACATTGCAGCAAAGACTTGGAACAGCCTCCCCACACAGCTCCGGACCATCACCTCACTTCCGGAATTCCAAAGGGCCCTCAAGACCTACATGTTCAAATGAGCCTTTAGGGACCTAGAAGCGACTAAAACAACTATTGGGTGATTACCTGTGCTCTATACCACTTTCCAAGTGATAGCTCCCCCTTTTGCCTCCTGTGTCCACCCACTCCATTGTGCGGTTCCTCAGGGCTCAGCATTGAGCCACTGGTGCGGATGGCCAAAGGGCGGGTAATCTCCTTGGTGTCATATGCAGATGACACCCAACTGGTGATTACCCTCTCAAACTATCCTAGCCAGGATAGAGCGAAATTTCAAGAAGATATACTGGCCGTCGCTGCATGGTTGACAGCTAACTTTCTGCAGTTCAACTCAGCTAAATCTGAGATTCTTCTGGTTGGCAAAGATTCTCATCTCTGGAATAATGAATTGTGGCCTCCTGCCCTTAGAACCCCTCCTGGCCCTAATTCCGCAGTGAAAAACCTGGGTATTATGTTTGACAAATACCTCAACTTTGAGACACATGCCAAATCAGTGGCCGGGAAATGTTTGGGGATATTGCGTGGCCGTAAGCCAACACTCGGTTTATTTGACGCCCAAACACCTCAGCTGATTATCCAAGCCTCTATACTGGCCCGATTAGACTACTGCAATGTGCTTCTCTTGGGCTCTAATAAGTCTGTGATGAATCGATTGCAGCGGGTCCAGAAAGCTGCAGCACGTGCCATTTTCGCCCTCAACAAGTACAGCCATGCCTCCAATCTCCTCCACCACCTGCATTGTCTGCCCCTTGAACATCTAGTGCTTTTCATGGCGCTCTGTACTATGCACAAGATTCTGACAGGTATTGGTCTTGAAATCCTGAGCAACTTGTGCGCTTTCTACGCACCTTCTCGAGCACTTCGTTCCGCGAATCTGCTTCTTGCAAGAATTCCACGCACATGTAGGACCAGATCTGGCAGTAGCTCCTTTAGGCCACTGGCCCCCACTGTATGGAACTCTCTCCCCCTACACATCCACAGCATCTCTGATCAACAGGTCCTCAGACAGCTTGTCAAAACCTGGCTTTTCTATCAACGGTAACTCCTCGCCTGATCTTAACTCTGTCTTGCTTCAGCGCTGGGACGCCTCATTGCTGGGGCAACCATGCACTTTACAAGTATTTTAATCTAATCAAATCTATAAGTCCTGCTTGATTGATTGATGGATGTGGCCAAACTGTCAGTCCACACATTCTATTATGAGTCAGGTAAACTGCTATGTTTCCGCTGGTGGAGCAACTGCTGGCTCTACAGGTGGATGCCAATGACCAATGGCCCATCGGACATTGGGTCATTAGTCAATAGATTCCAGACTGTCCACCCTATTTAAGGAAGACATTCTAATGTAATTTTTTCCTGGTTAGGTCTGCCAGGAACAGCATGGTGCTCTGAAACTGAAATAAATTAATATGCCCCCCACACGCACACTGGAAGAAAACTCATAGAGTTTCTGGGCAATATGTTTTTTTCTCAAAAAGAAACTCCTGCTTTGGGAGTTTGTTTTCGTAAAACATAAAACTTTGCTGTGTGATCCCATCAAACATGATGATTGCTCAGCAAAGCTACAATACCTCCAGATGACATGTTGTAGTGGCAGCTCCTCTGAAGGCATACAGGTCTCTGCTAGGTAGGCAGAGATCAGTAACTATGGTGGGGGGCTTGACCACCTGCTAAATAATAACTAAGGGAGATAGCTCCATGCAAAAAAGATATCCCGTATCCACCCTCAACATACAAATATTTGTATGATCTTTGGAATCCTACACTATAACAGACTTCTAAATATTATAGCATAACCATGGTTTCATAGAAAAACACAATTCTATCTGCTTATGCATTTTTTCTTATTTTTTGCTTGCGGAGACAGGTTTGAGTTGAAAATGTTTTGGGGTCAGTATGGAACTTAATGAGTGATGTGGCCTCTTGCAGAAATAGTAGTGCTCTCCATATGACTTCTTAGAAAATCAGGATAAACTTTTATCAGATATTATACATGACTGGTTTCAAGAAAAGGACCGCCCAAGGATAATTTGCGCTCTTCACAGATTTTCTTTACTTTTAGTTTAATTGCAAAAAAGTGTTCCTCACATGGTGGCCAGGGAAAGAGGGGTTCAATTCTAGAGAGGAAGCCTCAGAAATTGAAGGAAGGTAGCACAAATAACAATACAGGGCTCTTTTAAGGCCCTGTAATCGGAATGTGAATACCTCAAATTATTCAATGAGGATTCACTAGAGGGCAAGTCTGGTACCAGCTCCAATAATGTAAATTAAAGTTGATGCAGTTACAAAGCTCATAGTTGGATCTTGGGATCAAGCTGGCAGTCCACTGCAAGGTGAAATAAAGTGTGTCCTGGTCCCTGCCTCTTGGCAACCCCTTGATGCTTTTGTCTGATTGTCCTCAGGGTACAAAGTATTTACTCTGAAAAAACAGCCTTCAAAGCAGGTTGGTCAGCTGAATACGTCAGCTAGGGGTGTTGAAATAGGGCTCTGGTTCTATATTGTTGTTTTTTTGGAACAGGGCCCAGGATTAAGTGGGACCCCGAAGGGCAGGGAAATGTGCACCTAGAGGAGAAATTATTGGACCAGTGCAATACAAAACAAAGTGAAAGCATTTGCTAAGAATGTTTTTATTAGTAAAGAACAAAAGTCAGAAGTTTGAAGAAAATCAAATCCTCTTGTAGTTCAGATCATAAACTAGGCTGACTAATGATCCTGAAACGTTATTCCATAACCAGTTCTTAGAAATGGGGGTCTCTGGCTGGCAGAAGTATGCCAATGTCAATCAAGAGAGAGGGGGGGGGACCAGGAGCCAATTAAAGCTCCAGTGCCCGTGCTCCAACCACTTAATGTAAAGTCAAAGACGGGGGACACTGTTCCTGAGCAGTAGTGCAGTATTTCACTCACTCATTAAGGACAGAGAGGGAAGCAATAGAAGGAGGATAGGTATTCTAGGTCTAGAACCCACTGCTTAGAGGGAAGAACAGATCTTGTCTTTTGTTGCCCTGACACACCCGAAGGATGTCATGCTTCATCATTGGGCAGTTGCCTCTCATCGGGCCGGCGCTGCGGTGCCCTACGGGTCCCCCAAAGGGTCACTTTGTTGGAGATCTTTTGGGAACTGCCGTCTGGTGCATGAGGGTGTGTTTGGTGAGTTCCGATGTGAAAGGTGGAAAAGTGCATGCAAAGAATAAAACTGACTAAAGATAACTAGAGGAAATATGCTTTAATGTGATGGTAACTTTGTCAGAATAAAAGAACCCGTAGGTTCAGATGTTACCTCTCAGTGCGCAATGTGCCTAGGTAACTAGAAGGTCAGGTCGACATGTTTCGCGCCTTTGTGGTCACAGGGATCCGCGGCGCTTCTTCATGGCCAAATGTATGGTGTATAATGTGTTGTGCAAGTGTGTACCTGATGTAAGGATAGAGACCCTTTGAAACAATCACGGCACTCCAAAAAGTGCGAACCCTGAAGTTTAGGCTACAACTAAATAGTTGAAACTCCTCCACCACTCTAAATGTAGAAAGGTCTGTTCAGTTTGATTATGAGTCACCCAGAAAAGGCAGAACACATCTCGTCCCCCCTTGTGACTGTCTAGAGTGAATGCTCATCCCCAGCTCCTGTCGTTTCAAAACCAGATGGTGAAAATACCAACATGCAGAGGCAAACAGAAAGGTGAAGCAAGAAAATGCCCACTATCTAAAAGTGGCATTTTCAAACACACAATTCCACAAACACCTTTACTAAAAGTTGTGTTAACAAATTCTGAGTTCAGAGAACCTAAATTCAATTTCTCTATCTTGTCCCAATAGAAAATTACACTTGTAAGATATTACAAGGCATCGCCTATGTTATCCGATGGGACAGACAGCCTTTCATAATGAAAAATGAAATATACAGTATTTCACTATCAGGACATTGTAACACACACCAGTACATATCCTACCTTTCACATACACTGCACGCTGCCCACAGGACTACTTTAAGCCTACCTGTGGGGGGTCTTATATGTAAAAAAAGGGAAGGTTAGGGCCTCATAAGTAGGCACACTTGCCAGGTCAACATGGTAGTTTAAAACTACAGACACTGCAGTGACAGGTCTGAGACACATTTACGGGGCTACTCGTGTGGGTGGCACAACAAGTGCTGCAAGCCCTCTTGTAGCATTTGATTCACAGGCCCTGGGACTCTCAGTGCACTTTACTATGGACTTATCAGTAAATTAAATATGTCAATCAGGGATAACTAATCATAATCACAATTTACACAGGCAGCACTTGCACTTTGGCACTAATCAGCAATGGCAAAGTGCCCAGAGCACCTAAAGCAGCGAAAACTAAGTTCAGCACACAGATAAAAATATAGAGGTAGAGGCAAAAAGTCAGGGGAAACCACGCCATGGATGACAGGTCTAACACCATTCCCAAGTGGCCACAAGGTGCTTGGATAAGAACAGGCATGAGGTAAACCTGTCAGACGATATAGGTGAACGAGGACTCCCTGTAATACTTTAAGGTCTAGAGGAGGGAGTGACAGTCTACAACAAACTATGCGGGGAACCTCTATACTGACCTATATTCCTTTACGTCTGAGCATTAAAGTCTCTGCTAAGTTACAATTGAGATGCTACATAAGACAAAAAGTTCATTAAGACATGAAATGTATATTTGATTTCTTTCATTTATTTTATATCTTTTGCATAACAGATTATTTTTTTCATTTTCTAGTGATCATTTTATCAAGGTTACAAGACAGTGACATGGTAACATGTGTATATACAATTAAAACATGCATGGTTGGATCATATGTAAGCAAAACCCCCTAAACAGTACATATAAAAAGACTTTCACTCATACCATCATTCATACGAATTCAAACTTTCATACTAGTGATTCTAACATTACTAACAATAACACACAACAGTGAAAAAAAAAAGTGAACATGTATCGTGTCTTCCGATAGACTCGGTACGCATCAGACATCCTCAGTTTAAAATCAGAAATCAGAATTTGGAGAAGTAAAGGAAAATAGTACTAAAGACTGCTAACCCTCAAAACAAAGGAAGAAATAAGATAACGGGTTCTAGCCATATTCTGAGGAGTCTATCGGAAGGCACGAACGACCTTCTGTTCAACTAACACTTCCTTTTAAGGCTTACTTCAACTGACCATAAACACATGATTTCAAATACTAATCTCAGCTAGCAGACCATCTAGATTCACTACAAAAAAACACAAAAGGAGGCCTGAGGAGGTTTTAAGGACCAGCAAGGCCAATACAACACTATGAAACACACAAATGTGTGGGTGGAAACAACTATGCTAGGAGCAGGGAGGGGAGAGTCCCTTTTAAGGATAGTTTCCCTCACACATCAGAGGTGGCATGCTTCATCATCGGGATATCTCCTCACGTCGCGAGCCTAGTCATGATGCAACCCCCTTGCTGCAAGGGAGGAGCTCAGGGATGTTTTTTATGATATGAGGGGTGGTCATAAAACCAAATGTGAGTGTAGTGTGTGGTGGAGGGAGTGCTGTGCTAGACAGTGGTTAAAACTAGCTACTAGGTTAGCCTGACACAGTTTAGTATTGCTACCTGGTGCTAGGATTAAAAACAAGAGTGAGTAGTGCAACTGCTGACATTAGAGGCTGTTGCTCTATAAAGTGATCAACATGTTTCAGCCTGTTGACCTACACAAGTGTCATGGCTTTCATCAGGATCTCTTAGTTAAGCAGCTGCTACGTTGGTGAAGAATGGTCATAAAAATAAATGCGACTGTGTATATTAGAGATACATAAACTAGTAACCTGGAAGTTCCGCAGGTACACCAGTAAGACCTGTGATAAAACATAAACAACATACAGCGCTGTTAAAGCAGTTTCATGGGGTATTGCATAGTTGGATCACACTCTCACATGTCCACATAGACAAATGCAACAATTTGTGCAATGGTGTCAAGTGTCATGCAGCAGAATTAGTGTAGTGCTTCGCTTGCTAGTAACTTAGTTCTGTGTCACTCACCTGTAAAAGTCAGGTATACTACCATATCTGTCCCTGGCAGGTAGCCTAAGGTACAAACGCCAGTCCAACCTAATAAGTAGAGGGTGTGGCACTAGCAATCAGAAAAGCTGTGCCCAGTTAATAGAAAGACAAGCATCCAGGGGTCAAGCAATCAGTAGTTTAATAGAGCAAAACCAAGTCTATGTACCTAAAGATGAGAGGTAGTAGGATTAGTATAACTGTGCTGATAATGAATTTGTAGGAGGGAGTCTAAGGAAAGATCCCTATCATCAGCATTGATAAAACAACTAAAAGTGTAGCTATGCGTGATTGCTGGAGGGTGAAGGTTAAGTGTAACAACACAGATCACCGGAGCAAACACCGGGCAATTTGCATAGAGACAAAAACCCAGTTTGCAGTTGCCAGAAATCGAGCTGCCCAGAAAGACCGTAATAAAGGTCAGAGCACTTGCCCAAAGGGTAATGCCTAAGGATGGGCACAAAATCCGTTCCGCTAGCGGATTTTGCGGATTTTTGGCAATTTTGCAATTCGCGAATCTCGCAAAATTGCCGAAAAATTCGCAAACCCGCTCGCGGGCGGTTTTTGGGCAGTGTTGAGTAGAGGTATCACACAAACCAGTGGCTTCTTCTTGGATAAATATGAAGGGCAGGGTTCATTCTGGCACTATGCTCCTGTCACAAAAAATAATCCTCAACAGGAAGCACTTACAGATATAAATAAAGCAGATGCCCGAGTTGAAGCTCAAATTCAGTAACGCATTCATCAGCCCAAAAACAATTGTGAGCTTTGTCGAGGCTGGGCAGGTGTACTTTCTCCCCATATCTACAGTCGAAAATTAGCTGTGATGCTGGATAGAGGCCTTTGTATCCTTGACTTTCATGAGCACAATCCCCATGCAGTTCCTGTGACCAGGGGCTTCTTTCACCTCATCTGCTGCACTGATCGGTCTCTGACCATACACACAAGAGGCATGTGAACTCGCATAGAAGCCCCGCTCTTTGGCCCCACCCACTCACTAGCTGTGTGCACCGTCTTCCCGCCATTTACCCACTATGATGGACAGCTCACTCTAGGGACCCCTAAGCCCTTCGGCGCGATGGCATAGTAACACACACATGGTCACTGGAGACAACTCTTCTGGCACTTTAGGCAGCTGTAGTGTAGGAAACGCACTGTACATTTACCCAACGAGGTAGCACTTTCTGATTGGTTAGCCAGTAGAAATTACTCCAGTTGAGTAGAGGTATCGCACAAAACGATGGCGTCTTCCTGGATAAATATGAAGGGCAGGGTTCATTCTGGCACGATGCTACTGTCACAAAAATTAAACCTCAACAGGTAGAACTTACAGATATAAATAAAGCAGGTGCCCAAGTTGAAGCTCAAATTCAGTAACGCATTCATCAGCCCAAAAACAATTGTGAGCTTTGTCGAGGCTGGGCAGGCGTGCTTTCTCCCCATATCTACCGTCGAAAATTAGCTGTGATTCTGGATGGAGGCCTTTGCATCCTTGACTTTCACAAGCGCAATCCCAGTGTAGTTCCTGTGACCAAGGGCTTCTTTCTCCTCATCTGCTGCACTGTTCGGTCTCTTACCAATACCACATGAGGCATGTGAACTTGCATAGAAGCCCGCCTGTTTGGCCCCGCCCACACACTAGCTGTGTGCACCGTCTTCCCGCCATTTACCCACTATGATGGACAGCTCACTCCAGGGACCCCTGCACTCTGCGGCGCGATGGCATAGTAACACACACATGGTCACTGGAGACAACTTTTCTGGCACTTTACACAGCTGTAGTGTAGGAAAAGCACTATAAATTTATACCCAACGAGGTAGCACTTACTGATTAGCCAATAGAAGTACAGTGTACTGCAAAACTGCAAATCCGCGAGTTCGCTAATTTTTTCGCAAACTCACGGATTTTTTTGCAATTTCGCGCGAATTTGCGGACCGCAAATCTGCAAAATTTGCCCATACTTAGTAATGCCCTCATGTGATGTGATAGCACGTATGAGACATGTTTATGTGTAGCAGGTGAAACACTCTAATGAATAAGGGCCCCTAGGGGTTGTGAAATGCATATGAATTGCCAAGAACACTTAGATCAAACGACACACTGCTTCTACTTAACCGCGGGTGTCTAGTTTGACGTGCACTGTGCGGCACCTTCCCGTAGTAAAGGGGGCCAATTGGAAGAATAGCAGGTTCATTTTAGGCCGGGAACTGCTTCATGGAAGCTGTCCCGGGCCTTTTGGGAAAGAAAGGTTCCCGGGAGTGAAGGGCAGATAACCGCAGGTGTCATATCCATGTGGACAGGTGTGTCAGGGAACCTTCAGGCGTAGGGTACTTACCGCTAAGTTCAAGCGTGGCATCAGCAGCGTCTGTCCAGGGGGCAGGGGCAGGCTCATCATGAGAAAGCCGGTGAAAAAGGTATCCCATATGGGTCATGACCTAGGGACTGCTTCCTGGAAGCGTCATTGGGCATGAAAGGATATGCAGTTTTCAATCTTTTAGCGGAATACAGAGTGTAATCATGAACAAGTTTGGATTCGTCATAAGAAGCTATCTCTGTCAAGGGGGGCATTGGGACCCCCAAAAAATCAGTGAAGGGGGCATTGGGACCCCCCAAAAATCAGTGAACAGATGTAATTGGGATTTAAAAACCAGTAGGACATATCCCAGTGACCGTGGGCGCACATAGATACATTACCAAATGTAATCGAGATATAGGAATGTAAGAGCTATGGGGACCCACATTATCAAATGCAATCAAGATATAAATCTATTACGGTCCTCCTAGAAGCGTCCCTAGGCATGATGGGAAATGTAGTTCTCCATCATGTAGCGGAATATGGAGCGCAATAGTAATCAGTTTGGAATAGTCATATGAGCGATATCTCAGTGACAGGGGGCTTTGGGACCCACCTAAATACATGACCAGATGTAATCAGGATTTGAAAACTCATATGAGACCTATCCCAGTGACAGGTGGCATAGGGACCCACAAGTGTAATCAAGATATAAACATTGTAATCAAGTTGTAAAAATTATGTAGGCACTATGGGGACCCTCATAATTCTGTGACCCAATGTAATCAAGATGAAAAGAAAGTATGTGTGCGCTGTCTATATGTAGGAGAAGACTGCTCGGGGTTCTAGACTAGATAAGATATTTACGAGCGATGCCAGATAATGTCTATCCAGAAGGTTGCACCGTAGTTTCGGGGCATGTTCCTTGTATTTTGTCTGTGCTGGAGTAATTGCATCTCAACCTCAGAAACTTGCCAAGGGGAAGATTGTCGCGCAGAGACTTAGGGTGATGACTTTCGTATTGCAGTACAGCATTGCAGGCCATTGGTTTATGATAAAGTTTTGTTTCCAGGTGGCCATCCAGTAGGTCTATAAGGAGATCTAGGAAGGGAAGCCTTTCCTTGCTTTAGTCACAGGTGAAACAGAGGTGTCCATTTTGCGTGTTCAGCCACTGGTGGAAAAGCAGGATGGATGTGGAATCATCGCGCCACACAATCAAGATGTCATCGATATACCTCTTCCACAGCAGGAGCTGTGTCAGGTACGGATTGTTGTTGGATAGGATGACATCTTCCTCGAAGACATGCATGTAAAGATTCGCCAGGCTTGGGGCGAAGGTGCTGCCAATAGAAGTCCTGGATACTTGCAGATAGAGTTGGTCTTCAAATTGAAAGTAGTTCTCCTTCAGAGCCAGGGTGGCGGACTCCATGATGAAGGATATTAGTGCGATGTGTGCGGTGGATTGCAGATAAGAAGGCCCTCTATAGTCGCAAGTGTCTGATCTTGAGGGATGCTGGTGTACAATGATTCGACATCGAAAGACACCAGATAGTCTGTTGAGTGGTTGAATTCAGTTTCCCTCAAAAGACGGAGAACGTCCTTCATGTCCTGTAGATAGGTAGGTATCAGTTTGACCAAAGGTCTAAGAAAGAAATCCACAAATTGGGATAATGGCTCAAGGGCAGAACCAATGCCAGAGATGATCGGTCTCCCCGGTGGTGGTCTCTGTGGTGTGTGTTTTTTAGGTAATATATAAAAGTATGGAGTGACGGGTTCTTTAGTTTGGAGGAGCTCCGCTTCCTTGGTTATGATCCAACCATTATCCAGAGCATCGCTAGTCATGGTGGCGATGAGGTTAGTGATTCTGTGTTTGGGATCCTGCTGTAATAGAAGATAGGACGTAGTGACGCTCAATTGGCGGAGGCACTCAGAGCGGTACGCTCTGGTATCCAAAAGGACAATGGCGCCGCCCTTGTCCGCTGGCTTGATGGTAATGGTTTTGTCAATGTGCGAATAGCCTGCTGTTCTCTTTTAGGAATGTTGTTATAGGCTCTTGGAAGTGAAGACAATCTGGAATCTAGGTCCTTGAGGACAGCCTTCTCGAAGGTTGCTACCTCCACTGGCACATGACCAAATGGATTTAGCATGGATTTTGAGCGGAGGTTGGTGTTCAAGGTGTCCCCGCCTGTATTGTTAGGAGTCTTATCTGCAAAGAAGAAGTGTAATCTTACTTTACAGAAGAATTGATGGACCTCTTGATGTAGTTGGAACAGATCTCCACTGTACGTAGGTACAAAGTCGAGGCCTCGGTTGAGTACTCTAGTTTTGTCCTCTGTAAGTTGTTGTTGGTTCAAGTCAACTACTAGGTTGACTCCCTCCTCGACCCTTGTTGTTGTGTTGTCTTGGTTGTGCTCCGAGTGTTGCAGGGGGATGCTAGGGGGCTACAGTGTACTTGCTGTCTGTCGTTGCCTCCCTCACGATCGGCCACACTCCTGCCCTATAAAAGACTGATTGTATCCTTGTGGCGCATGGGGTTGGAAACCCATCATGGGTCCTTGGGGTCCTGGGCCAAACGGTTGAAAGGGGGGTAACCCCAGGGTTTAGGTGGCCACCATTGACTCTGTGGAGGTCCTCCTCGTGCTCTGCCCCATCTTCTTTGTCCACGTTTCTGTGTGTTCTGACGGAAAGCGTCTAAGCTGGAGTCCGAGCTGCTGGACCAATCGTCCCTGTCTGAAGAGGAGTAATTGGAACCATAGCACCTGCCTCCACTGTCTGTCGGCCCTCATCTGGATTCACTGCCTTTCAACCATTCCCTGTTTGTGTCTCTAGATACCTAAGTCTGCACTATAATACCTAAATGTCATCGGGGTTAAGACCTTCTTAGTTTAACTGTGTATGACGCTGGCTTTCTATATAGTGCACTAAAACGAAGTACACTGTGCACAGAGTCCAGTGAGACCCAGATTTGTTTACAGAGGAAACAGTAAATAACACTAATGCTCTATTTGTGGTAGTGTGGATGAGCAGTTAGGCTTATACGAGGGTAGTGCTAAGCATTTTGTTTATACTCATAGAGGCAATAAATGAGACACACACTATCAAGAATAAATCAGAGACCAATTTATAAAAAGAACACTGATTTTATATGTCACTTTTAAGACCATAAACTTTGTTCTACAGTAAGTCCTTTTTAGGATATGAGTTTTAAAAGTTCGCAAAATGAATTACTTTTATCTGCAATTACGCACCATTGAAGTCAATGGGAGAAAAGAGGAAAATGCATATAAAATCACACAGTTGGATTTCAAGGTTCACCTTCAAGATTTAAGTAGGTAGCAAGGCCTGGCCCAATGTTCCACTAGCAGATTCTCAGGAGCGTACCGGATTCAGGCGGGGGCAGGGTGCTGAGGTCGTTAGTAGCTGGTGTGCTATGAAGAAGGTGGATCATCCAAAAACAAGGGACGCCGAAACTCAGACTTATCTGCCGAAGAGAGTGAAGCTTCGCCAAGGAGACAAAAACTCGCCGATTAGAAAGGAGAGGATTCCCAGAGTACAACTGACATGACTACTGGAAGACCCTGACCTACATTAACCAGCAGAAATAGGTAGGAAGCCTCTGCATGTGCATGCAGCTGGAAGAAAACCGGTGTATAGATATCCTACCACAACACTGTTCAGCCCTGAAGAAGACCTCACTATGAAAATGATATTTTGGTCCTAAGAAGAGAAGGTCGAAATGCGTCTGCATTTGTATAAATAGTGGTTTGGAGCAAAAACTTTAAAAAAGGAATAGATTGAACCGTTTGGGAATTTACAGTGGAATGAATTGCGCCCCCACTGTATATTTGGTGTAAATATTCTCCAACCCTAAATAAGACTTTTTAATCAGGATACACAGAGGGCAAAGACACATACGGTCTCGGTGTGTAATGATATACTGTAAATATAAGTAGGACAAACAAGAGATATGCATTCTATGTTTAATTTGTGATTTATTTAATCATACAAAGCATTTAGTGTGTAATGTTCAAATGCGTATGATTTGTTTTGTGTATAATCATTTCACATTTCATCAAGAAATTATTTAACTGTGTATATGTTGTATAAATTAATGTTTGGTGTATATATATGTGTTTTGTATAGATATGAATCTATGAGAGGTGCAAAAAATATGAAATGAAGGATATTCTCAATTTGTAAAAATATTGAATGATAAGTACAAAATCATATGTTAAAGCCCAAAGTCAATAAAAAGGACTATTGTGGCAATAAGAAAGAGTGCATTCTATGGTGTCAGAGGCATTTCTGTTTATAAACATATTAGTTATTGATTCCGGCCTCTGTCCCCCTAAATCGAATCATTCCCCTGTGGTGTATACTTACGAAGAAGGTGGGGCACCTGAAAGCAAACTGCACAAGGGGACTTAAAGGAAAGTTTGAGGGGACCCATTTGAGGGAGCAGGTCACAAAGGCCTCTGGACCATGGGAGCACAGCTGGTTCATAGGTACCCGGGTCGGGTAGGCTGGGTGCATAGCATATAGGTCAGCCGAGTGGCATGTGTAAAGATGTCCTCACAGTCAGGAGCATGCGGCTTGGAGAGGCAATTTCATCAGAGCTGGGCCACTCACAAAGTGGATCTCAGGGGTCTCAGCATCCCACGGGGTGCTTGCCTCCTGGACAGTTGGAGTCCAGATTGGACTCTTCATCTCAGTGAATGCTGCAGAGGGTCCTGTACCCCGCATATTGGTGCGGCACGGCTCCAGTTTGTCCTGGTATCTCCAATCTTGATGGGGAGACAGATCGGACCCTCCGGAGCTGGTGTGCCACTTTTGGTTTGAGTGCTGCATCTAAGTCACCGGGGAGCAGCAAGTCAGTAAAACCAGATTCTGCGGTTCTGTGCCGGCGGGTAGCAGAGGAGAGATACGTCCACTCCACAGGAGTTCTTGGGTGATTTGCAGAAGGCTGAAAAAGCTCCGGGGTTCTTGGAGGCCTCACAGTTGCAGCATGAGCAAGCACACCACCATTATTGAGTCCTTCAGGCAGCAGGCAGGGTTTGTCGCCAAATTTCTGCAGCAGGGCTTTATTCCTTGGGTCAGCAGCTCTTCTTGGCCCTTTTCTTTGTGTCCATAGAATCTGAGTGCAGGGTCCATGGATACCACCTACATATTAAATTTAGGGTTGCTAAAGAGCGAGACAGGTAGAAGCCAATGGGCTGCCTGCCATTAGTGTGTCTACAACCTTTAAGTGACCACTTCCTGCGGGAAGGGGCACTACCCTGACCCTAATTGACTAACTCCCCTCAAACCAAGATGGAGGGAGATGAAAAGTGGGGTCACATCGCCTGCCCCACTTTAGGGGTGGTGTAGGCTGAATGGGGACCCACATCAGCTTCCTGTCTTTGTGGGCCATCCTGTCCTGGGGGAGGTGTGAATCCCCTTCGCCCAGAGCAGGCTTTGTTTGTGGCCTCTGAGAGCGCTGGCCCTCACCCCATGAGGTCAGAAACATGTCTGGTGGTGGCAGACTGGCTATGACTAGTCAGAGACCACACCCACCAGTGTGTGGTAGGTTTTCAGGGGACCCTCTAAAGGGTCTCCTGTGTCCATTTACAAATAAACACTGGCATAAGTAAGAATTTATTAAAACAAGATATTTGGTACCAAGCATCTTAGAGTACAGAGTACAGTGAAGCCATCATGGAGCTAGGAAACTCGTAATGACAAGTATCCAGCCCATGTACTCTCTAAGGCTTCCCTGTGCACTTATATTATCCAAAAATGGACTTGATATTGTAGGGTCATACCTGCTCAGGCAGATGGTACACAGTCAACATATTGAGTCCTAATTGTCGACCTACACAAATATTGTGTTGCAAATATCAAAGGTACAGAACTTCGAAGTCAAGAATATCGTTGGACAGAATATCGACCCTAAGGTAAGTAATATCGAATTTATTTATATCGATGTAAGTAATATCGAAGTTAGTAATATCGATACCATATATATTGATGTAACTAATTTCGATGTTACTAATATCGATAGTTGTATTATTTTTATGTTTTTAATTATGTATGTGTAATATGTTTTTGTTAAGTATTTTAATTTTTTTAAATTATATGTGTACCATTTTTATATATTAATAATATTATTTTTTTAGTACATTTTATGTTTTAGTACCGGAGCGGGTTGTGGGTTTATAGGGGAATAGGGTGGGAAGTAATTGAAATATACAAAATTAATAATTTTTCGGAATTATAAATTCATTTTAATTAATGTATGTTTTTATTTCTGTAACAGGTTGTGGGTTTATAGGGGAATTAGGTGGGAAGTAATTTAATTGTAATTAATTAATTATTTTTTAATTTTTATGGATACGTATTTTTGTATTAATTATTAATTGGCAATTAATTATTTTAACTGATTAATTAATTATTAATTGACAATTAATTATATTAATTAATAAATTAATTATTAATTGGCAATTCATTTTTTTAATTAATAAATTAATTATTTAATTGGTATTTAATGTTATTTTTAAGTAAAGTTTATGTTTTAGTACCGGAGCGGGTTGTGTGTCTATAGGGGAAAAGGGTGGGAAGTAATTTAAATATACTAAATTAATGACTAAGTTAATTAATTAAACCTGACAAGGACTCCGCAGGCACACGCCGGGAGCTGAGACTGACCTGAAAACTTTAAAAATTTGTTGATTACTCTGTTTTTTAAAATTGAAACCCACCTAAACAGTCGAGTGCGTTCCTGAGCATACGCCGGCTGCAACGATTCCCTACGCCACTCCTGGTGAGAATTCCGGCCACGCCCCCTACAGGCCACGCCCCCCGGGCTGACTATTTAAGCGCCAATACCGAGCGCTGATAGTAAACCTGACAAGGACTCCGCAGGCACACGCCGGGAGCTGAGACTGACCTGAAAACTTTTAAAATTTGTTGATTACTCTGTTTTTTAAAATTGAAACCCACCTAAACAGTCGAGTGCGTTCCTGAGCATACGCCGGCTGCAACGATTCCCTACGCCACTCCTGGCGAGAATTCCGGCCACGCCCCCTACAGGCCACGCCCCCCGGGCTGACTATTTAAGCGCCAATACCGAGCGCTGATAGTAAACCTGACAAGGACTCCGCAGGCACACGCCGGGAGCTGAGACTGACCTGAAAACTTTTAAAATTTGTTGATTACTCTGTTTTTTAAAATTGAAACCCACCTAAACAGTCGAGTGCGTTCCTGAGCCTACGCCGGCTGCAACGATTCCCTACGCCACTCCTGGCGAGAATTCCGGCCACGCCCCCTACAGGCCACGCCCCCCGGGCTGACTATTTAAGTGCCAATACCGAGCGCTGATAGTAAACCTGACAAGGACTCCGCAGGCACACGCCGGGAGCTGAGACTGACCTGAAAACTTTTAAAATTTGTTGATTACTCTGTTTTTTTTAAATTGAAACCCACCTAAACAGTCGAGTGCGTTCCTGAGCATACGCCGGCTGCAACGATTCCCTACGCCACTCCTGGCGAGAATTCCGGCCACGCCCCCTACAGGCCACGCCCCCCGGGCTGACTATATTATGTGCAGCCAGAGGAAGCGCAGCGGACGAGCGCAGCGGGAGCGCCGTTTGCGCGCCGAAGGCGCGCCTAAGGCAAGCCCGTCTGCGCCCGTCCGCGACCGACCGGGACCAGGGGCCCGAACCCATACATCTCCCACACGCCACAGACAGTGTTATTCAAGTAGTAGATTGAGAGACCTTTGTCCCATCATACCTACCCTCTGTCATAATACAATGGAGCCACAGGACCTAGGTCCATGCCCTCATTGCTCATTTAGAGGAAGCAGCTTAGCGCCAGCCGCCAATAACCCTGAAGCTACTCTTGTCAAGGGGGGTCTTCTAAACTGCAGATCCATTAGCAAACACACTCTTCAGCTATGGGATCTCATACTGGAGGAGGACCTGCAGATACTGTTCTTAACAGAGACCTGGCTGGGAGAACACTCCGATCCAGATATAGTAGACACTATCCCACCAGGCTATACCCTCCACAGACTTGACAGGATAAAAGGTAGGGGAGGCGGTATTGCCATCATCGTTAAACACCCATTCGAGTGTGTCTTAAAGCCAGCAAAAATTGATGACAGCGAAGCAGGCGAATTCAGCATAAAAATGACTCAACATGAGAACATCTCGGGCATCCTAATATACAGACCCCCTGGGTCCCTGGGCAACTTCCGCAGTAGCTTACTAGAGGGGGTTGCTCAGACCGCGATCAAACATAAAAAAGTTTTGGTGCTGGGCGACTTAAACCTACACCTAGAGGATCAAGGACACAAGGAGGCAGAAGATGTGCGTCTGGTCCTTCAAGAACTACAGCTTAAACTGCTAAGTGTCGCAGCCACTCATCAAAGAGGGCACTGTTTGGACCCATTTTTGCGAGCTGGGATATGATAAAAGTACTCACCCCTTGTCAGCTCCCGTGGACTGACCACTTCCTGGTCCCATTTCAATGCTTCTACCATACTGCTAAGACCATTGACAATGGGAAAGGAAACATTTTGAAACGCAAATGGAGACTATACTCCAAAGAGAACTTTATAAACGCAATCCAGAAAGCACAACCCCCCCAGCCCACGGATAGTGAACAGGCGAACAAGGATTTTAATCTACTTGTAACCACCACCTTAGATGAGCTAGCTCCCATGTGCAAGGGTAAAACTAAAGAGGGCAGACAACGCACTGCCCCTTGGTTCACTACAGAACTACAGCAACTAAAATCAAACTGCAAAAAGCTTGAAAGGACCTGGAGAAGGAACCAGAGTGTACAAGTCAAAACCAGTTATAGCTCAGCCCACCGAAGCTATCAGTACGCGGTGCGTAGAGCAAAAGCTAAATACTTTCAGACGCGGATCGAGGATGCTGAGTGCTCCTCACGAGAACTGTTCAGGATTTATAAAGAAATCTCTCTAGTTTCTAGCTCTAATACCCCTACGAAGACCTCCACGGAGGGATGCAATAAAATCGCGGACTTCTTCTCTAACAAAGTCAAAAAGATCTACGCCTCCTTCTCACAACAACCAGAAAAGGGTTTAGACTTCATAGCAGACAGCCCATCGACAGCCCCTGATTCCTCACTACGAGATTTCAATGTCCCCGCAGCTGATAAACTAATAAAGATATGTCGAAGTGTGAAGTCTGGGTCCCCTAATGATCCGGCCCCGGCCTGGGTATTCTCAGAGGGCCTAACAGCCCTGGAACCTCACATTAGACATGTTCTACAAACCTCCTTTTCCAATCAACGGGTACCAATGGAGTGGAAGAAGGCCATAGTACTGCCAATTAGGAAAAAAACAACAATAAGCCTGGAGGTTCTGGAAAACCTCAGACCCATTTCCCTATTGCCATACGTGGCGAAGGTAGCTGAGAAGGTGGTCAACGCTCAGCTCACAGAACACCTGGAAAAATGGAATGTACTCCATCCCTCACAATCAGGATTCAGGGCGGGCTACTCCACGGAGACAGCCCTCCTTAGAGCTACTGAGACCTTAAGAGCAGGGGCAGATGCAGGTCATACTATGGCCTTGATTATGCTTGACCTTAGTGCGGCTTTTGACACCGTAGCACATTCCATCTTGCTACGGTGTCTACAAGAAGCCGGGGTCGCTGGTCCTGCGCTGGGCTGGCTACAATCGTTTCTGACAGAACGATGCTTCCAAGTACAGCAAGGGACTTGCCGATCAGTGGAGATGTCACTAGACCAGGGTGTGGTCTAGTGAGGCCATATATAGGTTTAACCTATATATGGCCTCACTAGCGAAAGTTGTACATTCCTATGGGGTGGAATTGGTGTTGTACGCTGACGACACCCAGCTGCTCATCTCCCTATCACAGAACACCTCCAATACCCCCCACAACTTTAGAGCCTGTATGCAGGCCCTAGCAGAATGGATGGACGCCCACTGTTTAAAGCTAAATGGCTCTAAAACAGAGGTGTTGGTGGTAGGGGGAAAAAGTGAAAACTGGTCGGATGAGTGGTGGCCTTCATGTCTGGGCCCTACCCCTATACCATGTTAGGAGGCAAAGAACTTAGGGATCTGGATGAATCCTGCCCTCTCTTATGATGGCCACATCAGGCGCCTTGTAGGCAAATGTTTCGGAGTACTGAAGACTCTAAACAAAACTTTAGACCTCCTCCCCCTATCGGCCAGAAGAACACTAACGCAGGCACTGGTGACCTCGCGATTAGACTATGGCAACATCTTATTCTTGGGGGCTACCGAAGGCAGCATAGGTCGCCTACAAGTCATACAGAACTCCGCCGCCAGACTGGTGCTAAGAAGACCCAGGAGAGCCAACTCGAAAATGGCGCTGGATGCGCTTCATTGGCTACCTGTAAAGAAGCGTGTGCGGTATAAGTGCCTCCTCTTCTGTCACCGTATCGTCTGGGACAGATCACCAACTTACCTAAAGGATTTAATCAGCAGATACGAACCAACTAGGTCCCTACGTTCAGAGGGTGCCGGACTGCTGACAGTCCCTAGAACTAAGAAGGCCAGAATGGGTGGACGCTCATTTGCACTCCAAGCAGCTCAACAGTGGAACAAACTTCCCTCTGCACTGAGACTGGAGAGCAGCGAAACGCGGTTTAGGGCTCTGCTTAAAACTCATTTATACTCTTCATAAATCCGGGTAGTCTGTATGCTGATTCCTTGGACAGTGTCAGCGCGGGGACACGCCGTGATGGCGTTACTGAGCGCTCTACAAACTATATATTATTATTATTTATTATTTATTAATTGACAATTAATTATATTAATTGATAATGTATTTTTTTAATTTGTAATTAATATGTTTAAATGTTAACTAATTTGTTTAATTGGTAATTCATGTTTGTAATTGGGAAATATTTGTTTACATTGGTAATTCATTTTTTAATAGGTAAATAATTGTGTTAATTGGAATTTATATTTTTAATTGGTAATTATTTCTTATTAATTGGAAAATATTTGTAATTAATTGGTAATCAATATTTTATTTTAAAAAGTATTATTTGGTATATTGTTTAATAATTTTTAATTGTGAATTCATTTTAAATCATATTTTTATGTAATGAAATGTATTGATTTATTTAATATTTATTATTTGGTGAGTCATATTTAATAACTAATATTAATTGGTATTTGTTGATAATTTATTGTTAACTAATTATTCAAATGCAATTGCTTTTAATAATTATTAATTGTTTGTAAATGATGTAGATTTATTTAAAAATGTAATTATACATTATTTTAAAAATAAAAATTATTTATAAGTATGTTAAATTTAAATTCTACACTATCAAATGCTTTCCCTACTGTTGCATCCTTTGGAGTTGGAATAGTAATATTTTCCCTTACACTATCCAACGCTTTCCCTACTTTTGCCCCCTCTGGAGTTGGAATAGTAATTTTTACCCCTACGCTATCCAACGTTTTCTGTACTGTTACACCCTCTGGAGTTAGAAATAGTAGTTTTTACCCTTACGCTATCAAACGCTTTCCCTACTGTTGCAAGCTTTCCCTACTGTTGCACTCACTGTGAATAGTAATTACCCACCTGCTAATTAACGTTTTCTCTACTGTTGCACTCTCTCAAGTGGGAATAGTAATTTTTACCCCTACGCTATCCAACGCTTTCCCTACTGTTGCACCCTCTGGAGTAGGAATAGTAATTTTAAGCCCTACGCTATCCAACGCTTTCTTTACTGTTACACCCTCTGGAGTTGGAATAGTAATTTTTATCCCTACGCTATCCAATGCTTTCCCTACTGTTGCACCCTTTGGAGTTGGAATAGTAATTTTTACCCTTACGCTATCCAACGCTTTCTATACTGTTGCACCTTCTTGAGTTGGAATAGTAATTTTTACCCTTACGCTTTCCAACGCTTTCCCTACTGTTGCACTCACTGGAGTGGGAATAGTAATTTGCACCCTCCCGCTATCCAACGTTTTCCCTCTCTGGAGTGGGAATAGTAATTTTTCCCCCTGCGCTATCCAATGCTTTCCCTACTGTGGCACCCTCTGGAGTTGGAATAGTAATTTTTACCCTTACGCTATCCAACGCTTTCCCAACTGTTGAACCCTTTGGAGTTGGAATAGTAATTTTTATCCCTACGCTATCCAACGCTTTCCCTACTGTTGCACCCTTTGGAGTTGGAATAGTAATTTTTACCCTTACGCTATCCAATGCTTTCCCAACTGTTGAACCCTTTGGAGTTGGAATAGTAATTTTTACCCTTACGCTATCCAACGCTTTCTTACTCTTGCAACCTCTGGAGTTGGAATGGTAATTTTTACCCTTACGCTATCCAACCCTTTCCCTACTGTTGCACTCACTGGAGTGGGAATACTAATTTTTACCCACCCACTATGCAACGTTTTCCCTACTGTTGCGCCCTATGGAGTTGGAATAGTAATTTTTACCGTTACGCTATCCAACGCTTCCCCTACTGTTGCACTCACTGGAGTGGGAATAGTAATTTTTACCCACCCGCTATCCAATGCTTTCCCTACTGTTGCCCTCTCTGGAGTGGGAATAGTAATTTTTTCCTCTATGCTATCCAACGCTTTCCCTACTTTTGCACTCTCTGGTGTGGGAATAGTAATTTTTACCCCTATGCTATTTAATGCTTTCCCTACTGTTTAATTTTCTGGAGTGGGAACAGTAATTTTACATTCTACGCTATCCAATGTTTTCATTAATGTCGTTTTTTTGGGACTTTAAATAGTATTTGTATTTATTTATGTATTTAATATTTTTTGTATTGTTTTAGATAATGTTGTATTTAATTAACTTTTAAAATATTGAAAGTATATTTCATTTTTTTAATTTATTAAATATAATTAATTATTTTTATTTATGTTATTATTTTATGTGTGTAGATGTATTTGTAATTTATGGTATTTGTTATTAATTTATAATTAATTAAAATAATTAATAAATATTGTTTTTAAGTAAGTGTATATTATATATTGTATGTTTATTTTTAATTACAGTTGTATTATTAAATATGTATTATTTATCAATTTTAAACATTATTAAATATGTTTAAATATATTTAATTCATTTATAAGTATTATTTACTTTATTTAACTTTTTAATTACGATATTTTTAACATTGATGTTTTAGTTTCGATATTTTTGTACTTACCATGTTGTAGATAGGGTGTTGGTATACTTGCCTTCGATATTCCAGCGTCGATGTTGCTGTAGGTCGATATTCTGTCCGTCGATATTCTGTCAGAGATTCCATGCAGATATGTCCACACATATATTGCACTCTGACTTAGGGCTGTAAGGCCTGTAGTAGGAGTGACTTAACTATGCAGTGTAGAGGGCATGGCACACAGGGATGTGTGCCGTGTTGACTCTCCGGTTTTCTCCGCACCAAGGCATGCAGCCTGCAATCGTTGTTTGCATAGCCTTGGAGAGGGATAGCTAGGGTGGCACAATTTGTGCTGCAGCCTTAGTGGACCCTCTTCAGTCCAAACGCCCTAGGGACTTATAAGGGGGTCTGCGTTGTAGGGAATGATTGTTTTTGTGCAGGAATGTGTCCCTTCCTGCACATATACAATTCATAATATCGATGTGTTACCCACACATAGAAGTAGAAAATCTTTATTTAAAGATTGTTTATCTGCAAGAAGTGACACCTTCCTGTCTGTACCGCACAATGCTTCAGTTATGTTAAAGAAAGAAAATCCTCATGTCCACGAAGAGGTGGGTCGCACATGTTTGTAACTTTGAAAAGTGGGCAGAGGTTCTAAAATGTTTGGGGACCACTTTTCCAAGGTGTTCGAGGTTACAATCGGAGGGTCCTGCATCCAATTGAAGCCCCCTCCCGATGACAAGTAAGGGAGGGGTATCCTCCGAAACAAAGTAAACACAGGCTATCTTCGAAACGGTACCACCCTTTCAGCACTTAGCCCTCTATGAAAGGGCTCTATAATAAAGTGGCCATTGTTGTACAATCTGCAGGTCTCTATGGTCATGTTAAATGCACGGAAATGCTTCCTGCGGCCATTTCCTTTCTCAAAGAATATTAGAAAGCTCTCTCTGAATGAGAGCCTGGCGCTGGGCGCTTGTGCATTGTTCACTCTTATCAGTGTTGAACTTTGGCTTGCTTGAATAAATTAGCCAAATTATTAGCATGTAACATATTTTATCGAAAATATGAAAGCTATCACACAAACATTTAGAAGAAGCAAGTTAAATATTTAGATTATTATATGACCAAACTGCGAGTTTCAAGGAGCTGTTTGACAGATGATTTCACATAATGAGGTTTCATAAAAACACATAAAGTGTCTATTGCTCCAAGTTATACCCTAAATTGTCACTTCATTGCATCGTTAGCGAGGCTTTAAGTGATTTCAAAGTTATATTTATAAATATTGTTGTTTACATTTAATTTTCACTCTGATGCTGACGCCATGCAAACTCAAAGGGGCAGATATCAATGGTGCAGCAGGTGCAGTAGTACCAGGCCCGGGGTTCGATTTCCCACCGAGTCCCAATTGTGTCTCTTGTACTACCCTGCCGGGGAGCATGGGGCCGTCTTCCTTACTTGTCTTAAGGCCCATAGCAGCGTTCCTACACGACAGAGCAAACAGCTGACCTGGGTGTAGTTACCAAATGCAACATTGTGCCCCATATTGGCAAAATGGGATTCACGTCTTCAATCTTCTGATGCACTGCTACTGGCCCCTACTGTGTCATTAGTTTCAAGGCGCTTGATAAGGAACTACGGGGCATATTTTCAAGGGGGTTTATCTCCGCTTTTTTGGCTTTAAAAGCCAAGAAAGCGGAGATAAAATTATCTCCCTATTACCAAGCTGTCGCTAACACCAGTTAGTGACAGCTAATAGGAGATAGCGACCATCTTGGGCCCCGCTTTGCATGTCAGTGATATTTATCACTAATGACATGCAAAGTGGGCGTGCCAAGATGTTAGCGACTGGAAACAGTCCCTAACATCGCTATCTCCTATTACCAACTTTTGGAGATATTCGCACTAAGCGCGAATATCTCCAAAAGCTAACACCTGCCCTGAGCAGTTCTTAGCCATGTTATCCAATGGGAGGTGGATAACATGGCTAAGAGCATTTGCTTGATAATGCATGAATATCGCTGACTTTTCAGCGATATTCATGCATTGCGGCCGTTTTTTATCGCATTTGCGATAAACCTTGCTAATAGCAAGGTTTATCTGCAATAAAAATCGCCGATTTGCGGCGATAATTTTTGTCTCTAAACAAGTTAGAGACAAAAATTATCGCTTGTTGTTGGTAATATGCCCCTACCTTTTCTTCCTGGTTTCCTAGAGTGTGTGGCACGGACTGTAACTTGGTGTTTTTGGCTTGCCTGCCTTCTTTCATTGGTAGATCTTGGCGTTTCCACAACGAAGTGGGAGTGTGAGTTTGTGAGAGATGAGGCCAGAGAGGATTCGACATTGCAAAAGAAGAAGCAATGTGAAAAAAGAAGTTTACATGCAAATGACTTCATTTTAATGTGCTGCAGATTGCAGATAAACCAGCATTTCTTTGGGTGAGAATATAATACAAGACGAACGCTCAACTAGTAATCACTGCTACAAAAACATGGAATTCTGGGAGTTTATTTATTAGCAGATAATCACTTTTTCTAGTTGCTTTACCTGCCCCTGGACGGATATCCTTGTAGGAACCTGATATGAGCTCAGTTCTCATTTAAAGGAACAGTGGTGCCCCTCTCCCGACACAAGACCAGAGTCTGGGTGTAGTGTGCAGGGTTTCTTTGTTGTACCTTGAGTGCTGATTTATAAGGGAAGGCAGCCAGCAGACACTGACAGTGCGAGTCTATGAGGGGGTTATCCGTCTATCATCAGTCGTAATACGTTTTTTAGACCAAAGTCTTTCAAAGATAGCAAAGTGTAGTACAAAATACAAAGTTTAAAATATATTATATATACGTTAAACTATTTTTCAGTAATTGTACAATAAAAACCTTCCACTTTCCTGCGTTATTTCCGCAGAATCCATGCCAAATAGTAGTTTTGCTTTCAAATTCTGGGCCGCATTATCAAGGAACCGGTTTTAAAGAAATGCTATTTTGTGTTAATTATGTTTTATTGTGCCATGTTATGTTCTATCTGTCATTATGTCATGATATTTTATGATTTAATCTGTTAGCCATCTGCATAGTTCACTGAGTGAATGCGTGCTGCTTCTAAACGCAGGATTCTGCAGGTGAGGGTTTTGAATCTCAGTAAATTGAGGTAAATTGAGTACATACATTAGACTTATAATGCTTTAGAGCCCATGGTGGAGACAACTGAACTGATGTCACAATTAAGGCATACTGAAAAGTTTTCAATCTTACACAACCACTGTGGAGTCAACACGGACATGATGCCAGCCTGTTGTAGCTGGAGAGAGAGGGCGCGTGAGAGAGAGATGGAGGCATTAAAGTATCGCCTCAGGTGCTCCACAGTTCTCCTGGAGAACATCAGTTGGAGATTATCAATTGATAATAGCATTTTAGTATTACATATGTTTATTGAGAGTATAACAGGTGGTGATTCAACTACTGGCATTTTCCGCATGACAAAAACGGATGTACGTTATTACCACGCACACTTTTAAGACGCGTTCCAGTACAACGCGGCTGTAAAAACGCAAGTCGTTACAACGACTTGCGTTGGGGGGGCGCAAAATAAAAAATTTAATTTACTATTCCAACACCAGTCCCCGTGGATAGTAGGTAAGGTGTTGGGATAGTAAATTAAATGATTTACTATCCTTGAGCGCCCCCCAGCGCAATTCGTTGTAACAACTTTCGTTGTTATGACTGTGTCGTAATGGTACGGCGTTGTAACGCTTGCGTTGTAAACGTCGCATACCGACAAAAACCAATAGCATTTTAAACATCTCTTGCTTAGTTCGCCTTCTAGCACTCTTTATGAAATGGGCTTGTGACTGAGGACTGTAACGTAGTAGCTATCAGTGTCCTATGGTGCAGCAACACGGGCAGCACCACAAGCCTGAGTAGGCCACACAGGGCATGGATGAGGAGAAGCTAGAACATGGATATGTGTTCCCTCTGTGTTTGTTGCAGTATCTAAAGGAGTAGTTGAGGAGCATTGTCAACACCCAACACCAGGCCTACTAAACCAAGTGGGAAATCAAGTATTAGGAACCCAAGAAGTCTCACCTATGAGAGAGCTATTGGGTTTGCCAATGACTTTTAGCCATGATGTACAGCAGCACAGCTATTGTGCAGCATGGCTAATAGAAAAAAAGTGATATGACATCGCCACTACTGTCATTTTTGGCTGGACAGAGGCAGAAAACAACAAAGTGGGAGAGGGGAGGAGGCAAGCAACAACAACGTGTTAACAGGGCAAACAACAACAATGCGGGGGCAGGACAAGCAACAAAGCGGGTGAGAAAGGGTGGGACGTGGAAAGCAACAACAGCAATGAAGGGGATGAGTCAGATTGTAGAACATAGAAACCTTCTCACGGGTCTCACTGATAAACCTGGTTCTTTCAAACCAACAAAGAAGAGATTGGAACAGAAGCTGTAATATAAAAGACATCTTTTATTCACCTCAGATGAGGGAGACTACATCACACAGTACCCTCTGGAAACTGTATGAGGCAGTCTAAGGAGTACAGAAAACAGGGACCTTATATATGCTTAGGTTACATTAGTCAGCATAAAACCAAGGCGAGGTCCTGGCACATGTAAGCATGCAAAATGACTAATATGGGTATACAAGATTTGCTTGCTCAACAAAGTAGGAGGAGAGATACTTCTCCCAACATCAGCAAGAATAGCCTGACAGTTCTATACTAGGAGCAGGTGGGTTCTACTAGCTAGGCCCCTCTGAGCATGTGCAAGGCTCTGGAAGAGGGAAACAGCACATGGCGAGCACATGGCGAGCACATGGCTACCTAAAATGGCTGCCAAGTACAAAATGGCTTTCAGCTCATGCTAACAAATCCCTGCAATCTTCAACAAGATGGGACAAGCAACAACATAGGTGGAAGGGGCAAGCAACAGGATGGGAGGAGGCAAGCAACAACATAGAACAGGAAGGGTGGTTATGGCCTGCAAACACACGCACTGTGCAGCACATAAAAGAAAAAAGTATCTCCGAAAGCGTGAGCAGTGGAAGGCCACTGGGCAACGATGTAGTACTTAGGGCATGATTCAGGGGAGGGACAAACACATGAAGAGGAAATGAAGCTGGCATGCACTGAGAGCAGGGTATTTAGTCAAAATATCAAGTTGGAAAAGTCGACTTACACTAATATCAAGTTTTAAATATCGTGACACAGAAATATTGACAGCAAGAACATTGAGGTCAAGAATATCTACTTTAAGGTAAGAAATATTGATTTAAAAAATATAGAAGTCATTAATATCGTTTGCAAAAATAAAGTTGTTTAAAATATCGAATTTTTCATTAGTATTATATTTTTTGGTATATATATTATATGTATGTGATGCATTTTTGTATAAGCATTGTTTATGTTTTTTAATATGTGTTACATTTTTGGTAGTCATTAATTTTGTTTTAATGACATTTTCTGTTTTTTAATTCCATAGCGGGATGTGGGTTTATAGGGGAATAGGATGGGAAGGAATTTAATAATAATAAACAAATTAATATTTTTAAGTTATTAATATTTATTTAATTTAGGGGCGTGGCTACGGCGCTGAGGCGACATGGTGGACCTAGCATGAGCTCCGCTGCACCGCAGGACTCTTCATTTATTTCGGAGCACTTAATCGGACTCCCAGGGGCGCTGAACATCGGCATTGTCGTTCCGAAGATGCAGTGAGTTGAAAGACTGCTTTGTGGACAATGCCACTCCTTTGCTGCAGTGACATTCATTATCGGCGAATTCGTCCTGTGAGAGACGCGAGCGGCCGCCATTTTAGGTCGCTGCGCTCGCGTGTCGTTTTTCAGTCAAACAATGCCATTTTCTGCCGCTTTCTTTGCAGACTTCATTTACATGCTTGCTGCCTCCGTTTTTCAGCATTAATAGGCATTTTCTCCTGCTGCAATGTGTAATACACCGTCTTTTGCCACTTGCTAATGAATTTTAGCTGCTTTTCATTCTATGCATCTTTTTCCTCTGTCTCAGCATATAGTTTTTTCCCATCAACAGATGCTGCCTCTTATTTTCTGAGGAAAAATGACTGTAGTTCAGCTGCTATCTTTACTGTTTGGAGGTCCCTTTTCAGTCTCAAGTTCAGATGCATGCAGCACCCATTTTTTAACATCAGTACTACAATTCTTTTAATGCAATGAGTGAATTCATATCCTTTTGGCACTTCCTAGTGAATTTGGACTACTTTTGACTCATGTTTCCTCTGCCTTATTATACATTTTGCTCTCATGCAATGTCCAGCATTTTGAAGGAATTGAGTTACCCCTTTGTCTAAAAATGAAGCTCTTCTATTTCTGAGGATACTTACTTGTGGCTTATCTGCTTTTTGGAGGACTTTTTCATTCTAAATCTAATTTACATTACTCATAACGGACAGTATACCTATTATCTTCTTTTACTTCTGCTGGTTTTTTCCAGTATAATCTACAATGGCTAATGAGTCTCACATCACCAGATCCTCTATATCTGGGCAAAAACCGAACAGACATAAAAATGACCCACCTTCTCCATTCATTCTTCTCAGAATCCCATTCTGGATTCAATCCTGGATGAAGTACGTGGTCTTCAACCATTTATGTCCACGACAAATAAAAAGTTGAAACAGATTGAGGAGAGATGGATTGTTATAGAAGGTAAAGTTCGGGAACTGGAACAACGTGTTAGCGATCTGCAAGATGTTTCATCAAAGATACCTCCATTGGAACAGGAAATTCATAAGCTAAAAATCCACACTGAGGACCTTGAAAACCGAAATCGCAGAAATAATTTACGCCTTTATGGACTTCCGGAAAACATTGAAGGTGCAGAAAGGGTATCGTTTCTTCAGAAATTCCTTCCAGAACTTCTAGGTCTTCAAGTGTCAGCAAGTTCCCTCAATATACAAAGAGCTCACCGCCTAGGTCATCTAAATCCTAACGCTACCAAACCACGTGGAATCATCATGCTTTTTCTAGATTTTACTAAGCTGATGCATGTGCTGAAGGCTGTAAAACTTAAGTTTCGTCTCATTTGGTCTGGCCATAAACTGTTTATTTCCCAGGATATCTCTAATGCAATAAATGCTCATCTCAAATAATTTCTTGCTTTACTCCCTCAAATGAGACACCTCAACATCCAATATGGAATCCTCCATCCTTGTCTCTGCAAGATTACTTACTCATGGTGGTCGATCACGCTCCTTTGATGACCCAGAAAAACTCAAACTTTATCTTCCGAATTTCTCATCTACCCGGATGGATACTAATACTTGATTTTTCTATTTTTTAAGAATACTGCTTTGTATCCATAACATATCTTCCTTTAATGTTCGCACTCTATTTGTTTTTCCTTCTCGTCATGAACCTATATCTTCCTTTTTTCTCCTATTTAATTATTGCTGTGGTCCGTGCTCTCTGGCGCCACTATGCTCCTTTCTCTTCATCTCCTTTATTTGTTACAGTTCTGGCTGTTATGCCTTGATCTGTTTGCTTATCTCTTTCTTCTGCTTCCTCTCTTTTCTCTCTCCCTCTTTCTTCTTTTTCTAATTTCTTTTTTTTTTCTATTCCTTGTCTCTGTACCATGTTTTTCTTGGTTTCTCTATATCTGTTTTGCTCTGATAACTATATTCAACTTGTTGCTAATGTATATTGATACTGTGTGTTTTTTTGTAGCGTTTCCCATATATGAATCTCATTTGTGGTGTTTTATTTCTTGTAGCTGTATTCCAAACGTGTATCAACTCCATTCGTGTATTATTACCCTCCTATCCCTCCATTATGTGTAAGTTTGTCACGTGGAACATTCGTGGTCTTGGGAATCCTGTCAAAAGACAAAAGGTATTATCTCATTTATCCAAGCTTGACTCTCAGGTCTCTTTTCTCCAAGAAACTCATTGTACTGAAGCAGAGTCACTTAAGTTGAAAACGCATTGGGTGGGTCAAGTTGTTCATTCTCCTGGATCTAGCAAGAAAGGGGGTGTTGCTATATTGTTTCATAAGTCATTATCTGTACAATTTTTGTCTACACAAAATGATGATGATGGACGCTGGGTAATGGCAAAGGTTGTTATACAAAACAAGACTCTAATCTTACTAAATATATATGGCCCTGTTAAACCAGACCCTAAGTTTTGGAATGACATTAAAATTCTACTCTCTTCCATAGACTGCCCTAATATTATTGTTGCTGGTGATTTTAATCAATGGATAGACCCTTTTTCTGAAAGACTATCTAAAGGTAAATTTAACCCAGATAAATCTCACAAAGCATTTCAATCGGCCATTGCCTCTCGTACATTATATGATGTTTGGAAGACATGTAACCCTGACTCACTTGAATATACTTTTTTCTCCAACATGCATCACACTCGTTCTAGAATTGACTATATTTTGGTCAGTAAATCCCTGCTTCCTTTCATTCAAACTTCAAAAATTGGATCCATTTTTATTTCTGATCATGCACACGTTCATGCTGTACTAGAACTTTCAGTTCCCTCCCTTCAATTTAGTAGTTGGAAACGTAATAATTTTTTATTATCTGATACTGTTCACCTCAAAGAAGCCACTACTTTTATTAATGAATTTTTTAACTTCAATAATCCACTAGACACCTCTGTTTCTAATAATTGGAATGCCTTCAAGGCCTCTTTTCGTGCCTTTACTATTTCATATGTCTCGAATAAAAAGAAAGTCAATTACAACATCTTAAATGTTTAGAACATACGTATTTTTCTTCTAAATCACCTTCCACTCTCCATGAATTGATTAAGGCCAAATCTGAACTCAACAAATTGGCAACAATTGAAGCCTGTAACATTCTTCTTAAAATTAAATCCACATATCATGGTAGCCAAAGGGGGTGCATGGCTTGAGCGCCGATGACGGAGGTCGCCTAGCGTCTTAGCTCCGCGGCCGGGCTCTCATTTATCCTGTAGCCGGGGGGCCCCTGCAACACCTGCACCCCGGGAATAGTCCTCAGGGGACCCGGACACCACCCGCCTGTGAAAGGAGGTCCGTGGCGGCCTCAGAGCCGAGTACGGACGGACGAAAAGTTCGGCGAGACGGGGCCCGAGATGGCGCCTGCTCCTCTTTCGCCGCCTCGGAGCTGAGGACGGACGGGGAACCGGGGGAACCGAATGCCCCGACTCCCACAACGGACCAAGCGTTCTTCCCCTACTGGAGCGGCACCCTGCGACCTGACCCCTGGTGACCCCCGAAGGTGCCCATCGCCACCCGTGCTCGTGGAGCGGAGTGGGGGAGGGGTGAGGATTCCTGGTCGCCTCCGGGCGGAGGCTGCAACGACGGCCCGCAACACTGGTCCTGACACCCAGCTTGGGGGTGCATGAGCTGCACCACGGCAGCGCAGAGAGACATTGTAGACCACCCACTCGTTCCCCCAACGCGAAGAGACTGCAGCCTTTGACACCACGAGGCGAGGCTGTGGAGCGCCCCTTGGGAGGGACAGCGACCGCTGCGTAGAGCCCTGTCCGGGGTGCATCCACTGGGGTGGAAGAGCTGAGTGGAGTGGGGGAGTGCCAGCTCGGGCGCTGCTGAGGGGGGAACTCGGTGTGGCGCCCCGCCATTCCGGCGCTATCACCGGCCCCGTGGAGGGAGGGGTCGCTACTAAACTCTGTGGGACGGCCCCATCATTTTGCAGCTGCGGAACCTCTGGAAGAAGCCGGGGGGACAAGTGAACGACCTAGGGTGCTGTGGAGGCTGGACGGCCCCGGTTCTACTGCCACGCCCGGACGTGCGGGGCTCCAGTCGACCGGCTCTGCTCCTGGACTGGCCTACCGACGGACGCCCGTCCTGACCGCTGCTGACCCCTGGGAGCCGTGGAGAAGCGACGGCGGTTCTGAGGGCCGCGCCGCAGCAGTACCGGCCCTGGACTTGCTTGGCCCCACCGCTGCTGAGGACTGACTGAAGGCCCTGTCCACCATGGGGAAACCGAGAGGCACTAAGGGAGGCACCCAACCCGCGTCTGATGCGGAGCCGCCGGACAATGAAGAGCGACTGCACGTGGAGGGGCCAGGGGGCCCACAAATTCAGGAACAATTGGATAAAATCCTGCTGGCGATCACTGAAACTAGATCAGCCCTCCGAGAAGATATTGCTCAGGTCGCGACGGGCCTGGGACTGCTCCGAGCAGATCATGGCAAGCTCTCCGACAGAGTGAAGGAGGTGGAGGGATCGGTGCGACAACTAGAACCAGCGCAAAAAACTTTGGAAGCCACAATGAAAGACGCTCTAACCCGCATTGACGCACTGGAGAAGCGGGCGGAGGATGCGGAAGGGCGCAACAGGAGAAATAACATCCGAATCGTTGGCCTTCCGGAAAAAAGTGAAGGTGGGGACATGGTGTCGTTCCTTGAAAATTGGCTGCGGACGACGGTGGCGCCGGAGGGGTTGTCCCCCTTCTATACATTGGAACGTGCGCACAGAGTGCCGGCCAAGCCGCCGCTACTGGGCCGACCGCCCCGTCCGGTGGTTGCGCGGCTGCTCCATTTTCGCGACAGAGACCTCCTGTTGCAAACGGCCAGACAGAACGGTCCTTACCAGGTGGACAATAGCCGAGTGAATATTTTCCCGGACTATACCTATGAGACGCAGAGACGTCGTTCCTCCTTCCTGGCCGTCAAGAGGGAACTACGAGCCGAAGGCATCCAGTATTCCCTGCTGTTCCCGGCGCGCCTCCGCATCATCGTGGACGACTCCACCAAATTCTTTGATACCCCAGACGATGTGTGCAGCTGGCTTGAACTATACAGGGCAGGCGCAGATGGATTTGGAACCTCCTCTCAATCCATGAGGGAGGACATTCTGCAACGGAAACCTAAGAGATTCAGACACCGCAGGGGCAGGACTACCCGCCCCTCCACGACGGAGACTGCGGCGGAACGAAGAGACGCGCTGGTCATGGTCTCATCCATGTCTGGTCCCCAGATCGGCAATGGAAATGCTCAATCGGAACCTGGAGAGAGTGGAGGACAATCGGACACAGAGGGCTCTGAAGTGGACAGTGTGAAGCTCCCGGAGGTCACCCCTGGGACAGCCGAAGGTCTGCTTGACGAACAATGAAGCTATCGGGTGAGACAGTGCTGATTGCGGGGTTACGGGTTGGGCGCGGAAACGCGGGGGGAAATGGGCTCCTTAAGGGGAATTGTTTGTGCACTGATTCTAGAAGGGGTCGCGGGCGCTCTCTAGATGGACCTTGATACCATCGAGCTCGGCCATGCTGCGGCTAGCAGTGGGACCCCGCGTCGTCGCTCGGCCCCCACGTTGCCCTTAAGGCACGCCTACGGTGGCTACCGTTAGGTTAATAGGAGGGGAGGATATAGAGAATGCAGTTTGGATGGGGACTAGATGGTACTGTTTGGAACCTATTCTGGGGGGGTTGGACAAGGGTTTATGTTTGCAAGTTGTTTTACAGTTCTTAAAGGGGGAACTCGGCATCGGTACCGATTTCAGTGGGTACTGTACCATAGCTGTAAGGGGCTCAGAGGGACAGGAGGATGTGGAATGGGACAATGGCTGACCTAGCAAATCTGAAATGTGTTACTTGGAATGTCAGGGGACTGCACACTATGACCAGACGTCATAAGGTCCATGCTTACTTAGTGCGCAGAGGAGTGCAGATCGCGCTGCTGCAGGAGACGCATCTCACCAAAACTGAGGGTATAGCGCTGCAGCGTAGATGGCGGGGACAGGTATACTGCACCACCTACTCAGCTTACGCAAGAGGCGCACTAATATGGATAAAGGCGGGGGTACCCATGCAGGTAGTTAGCCACACTATAGACCCGGAAGGGAGATATGTCGCATTAGCAGGGAAACTAGGGGGAAGGGATCTAAACATTTGCTCCATTTACGCGCCCAACGTGGACCAAATCGCCTTTCTAAATGGGCTGTCGTGATCCTTGGCCCGATACCTCTCAGGTCCCATCCTACTAGGGGGCGACTTTAACTCAGTGCTGGACGTTGGCCTTGATAGGTCTCATCCTCCCCTCCCAGACTCCCCGACACATAGGGTGGCCAAGGGTAGATTGAACTGGCAGACTAGTTGGGGACTGACAGACATCTGGCGGGCGCACCACCCACACACTCGAGATTACTCCCACTTTTCGGGCATGCACAAATTACATGTGCGACTAGACGGCCTATTGGGATCGGGAGAGGTGGTTGCTTCGGCTGTGCGGTCTGAATATCTGTCGAGGACTCTCTCCGACCATAACCCTTTACTGATTGATCTCAGGTGGCTCCAATGTAAGCCGCAAGTACCTACCTGGAAACTGCGGCCCGAGCTGCTAGAGGACCCGGTGTTCCGAGGGAACCTAGAGGACGAGATCGCGGGGTACTTTGAGGTTAACGAAGGTACGACTGCAGAGAGGGCCACGGAATGGGACGCCTTTAAGGTAGTGATTAGAGGCTATTGTATCACGCAAAAAGTTGGAGTGCGCCGGGTGCTACTGGAGGACCTGACCAAAGCTGATCGTGCCCTCCGTGCGCTGGAACTTTCACGCCCTGGCCATCCAGAACTTCAACAACAAACTCTGGCGGCAAAGGAGGCGGTAGCTGTGGAGGTTGAGCGCCTGCGCAGTTATGACCACAAAGCTTACATGACCAGATCGCTGGCGGAGGGTGACAAATCGAGTGCCCTGTTGGCCTGGCTTGCTAACCCTACGAGACGGACCTCACCCATTGTGGCAATGAGGACAACAGGCAATGAGGAGGTCTACACCCAACCCGGAATCCTTAATTGCTTCTGGAGGTACTACGAGAGGCTATACCGCAGTCGGTTGCCGCCAGACACTTCCACGGCAGACACCTTCTTGGAGGATCTGCCGATCCCCACGTTAGAGGAAGAACAGGCGAAAGACCTAGGCCGAGATGTGGAGCTGGGGGAGATCAGGAGCGCGATAAAAAACATGGCACGTAATAAAACACCGGGCCTTGACGGACTGCCTGTAGAGTTTTATTCCACATACATAGATATCCTGGCCCCCAAACTCGTGAGGGTTTACAAAGAGGCGAAGACCTTGGGTCGGCTACCGGGCTCGATGCGCGAGGCCCTGGTGGTTCCTTTACTTAAGCCAGATCGGGAGGGAGTGGAACCAGCATCCTATAGACCGCTCTCAATGCTCACAGTCGATTATAAGATTCTGAGCAGCATATTGGCCACGCGATTGCTAGAACACATGAGCTCGCTGGTGCATATCGATCAGGCGGGCTTTATCCCGAAACGCAACACCACGCTGAACATCCGACGCTTATTTCGACTCCTGGAGGGCGATCACGCAGATGCTCCCGAGCCTATGATTCTCTCGATAGACCTGGAGAAAGCCTTTGACAGTCTGGAATGGAGGTATCTTCACAGGGTCCTTGAGAGATTTGGTTTGGGAGAGGGATTCCTGAGATGGACCACGGTGTTGTACACCTCGGCGGTGGCTCGGGTGAAATCGGGTCCGCTGATATCCCAGCAATACCCAGTGGAGCGAGGCACGAGACAAGGCTGCTCACTGTCCCCGCTGCTCTTCGCCCTAGCGGTGGAGCCGTTGGCTATCTCGATCCGTACGGGGGCCCACTACAGAGGGCTACAATCTCCAACTGGTTACCAACACATCTCCCTGTATGCTGACGATCTACTGCTTTTCCTCGAAGACGCTGGAACGGCCTTGACCGGAGCAGATACGGTACTCACGACTTTTGGTGAGGTATCAGGACTCCGGGTGAATTGGGCTAAAACCTGCCTATTTCCGCTCCGCAGGGGTTGCCCCCAGCCTGATACTCATAGGGAGATTAGATGGGAGCAGGCCTGTTTTAAATACCTGGGGGTGTATGTCTACCATCGCCATGCTGACATACTAGAGGGTAACATCTCCAGAGCCATCCGGGCGCTCAGGGGTAGCATGTCCTTTTGGTCCACCCTCCCCTTATCGGTGGCAGGGCGGATAGCATTGTTAAAAATGGTGGCACTGCCCCGACTACTGTACTACTTCCGAACTCTCCCGATATGGATCCCCAGATCCATCTTCCAAAGCCTGGATTCTATGATAGTGTCGTTTTTGTGGGGCTCGGGCCGCCGCAGAGTGGCGCTTAGGACCTTGATGAGGCTGAGAGCGGAGGGGGGATTAGCGGCGCCTGACTTCGAGAAGTACTACTTAGCGGCCCAACTACAGTTCTACACCAAGGAAGTGGCACGGGAGTTCCGAGGTCCGGAGGAATCCCGAGGCAATGGCATACCCAGACATGTCTTATCGTTCATTGCGATGCAACAAAAGCTCGAGCTGAGAAGCCTCACTCAGGAGGAAAGTACCATACGTTCGTGCTGGAACCGAGTGCACCGCAAATTGGGCAGACCGAGACCTTATGCCCCGGAGATTCCTCTGGGAATGCTCACTGAATTGCCCCACGGGGGAGATTGGTCCCGGCTGGGTGTCTGGGAGGAAATGGGTGTGCAGACCGTAGGCGACCTCTACGAAGAGGGAACACTACTGCCCTTCCAGGAGCTTCGAGATCGCTACGACGTCCCTCGTGGTGACTTTTTGCTCCACGCGGCAGTCACGAGAGCACTCCAAGCACACTGGAGGACTGGGCATGAGGAACCACAGACGTCGGTGACCTGCCAGTATACTATGATGTCTGCAGGGACAATCAAGGCAGTGTCGTGCTTGTACTCTAGAATGATCAATGAGGGACTAACCCCCCTAACGGCTCTTAAAACCCGATGGGAGGCGGATTTGGGGAAGGAAATTCCAGAGACCACGTGGCCCCAGCTATTGCAACGGGCATGGAAGGGAACGTGAAGCGCCCGGTTTCAACTGGTCCACTTCTATGTATTGCATAGAGCCTATCTGACCCCGGAGAAGCTGCAGAAATATTTCGACCTGGAGACGGCAGATTGTCCTAGATGCAGGACAGCCACGGCGGACCTTTTCCACATGCTGTGGTCCTGTCCAAGGCTGACCCCATTTTGGTCAATTGTAGGAGACACACTGACAGAGGTGACCGACAGATCATTGCAGATAGATGCGGCGGCAGGGTTACTACACTGGTTCCCACACACCCCTAAAAACAAACTTACTAGTAAGTTCATCGATTTGGGTTTACTTTTGGCCAAACGGGAAATTACCAGGAACTGGAAGGCGCGAGTTGGTCCAACGGGCACTAAATGGCGCAATGAACTTCTCAAGTGGGCGGGAAGCGAAAGCACATTGAGATTCCAGCAGGCAGGACGGCGACGAGATGAGCGGGCCTTAGAGGCGGCACAGGCTTGGGAAACGATAGAGCAGGCCCTGCGCGACATTGACACACTCACCGATTCAGACAGCACTGATGGGGGGCAACCTGATTCCCAACAAGATGATATTGCTGGAGTGCCCCCGACATAGACAATCACAGCCTACAGCACACGGCATGCAACCTCGAGATAGACTACCGATGACGAGGGGGGAGGAGGGTGGGGGATAGGGGGGGAGGAGCGACGATCACCTCCGCTAAACGTTAGAATCCTGTACCATGATGAAAGACACTTTTCTTCCTCTGGGGGACGAGGCGATAGGAGGGAGGTGGGATATGTTGGGTTGGGGTGTTTGAAAAAGCAGAAGTGATTTATTCTATCACCTATGAAAACCGGCAAGAACAGAGACAAATAAACAACAGAAGAATGGCACACGCCGCCCGACCCCCGGGTTGTGGGCTAAATGGCCGTGTATAGACGTACGGTTCCTGTAACCAACACGAACCCAGATTACATTTCAGGTGCCAATGTTGTACTCATACGTGTTTCCTGCAATAAAAATATATTTAAAAAAAAAAAATCATGGTAGCCAAAATAAATCTGAACTTAAAAATATTAGTCCCATCTTAAATGAATCTACTAAAACAATGGTGTCGTCGGATGAAGATATTGCCGAGGTTTTTCATGAATATTATCGATCTCTTTATTCTGATGACACTAATCAAAATTTAGATACCTTATCCACAGGCCTTCCTTCTCCCCCTTCTCTTCCTGATGAATTTAATGAATTAGAAAGAGGTCACAACTCAGAAGATAACTAACGCTATTAAATCTTTTAAAAAATAAAAAGCTCCATGCCCTGATGGTCTCTCTATTGAATTTTACACCACCTTTACCTCCATTTTTGTTCCTAAACTTTTGGCACTTTTTAATTCCTTTGTTGCGGATGCCAAAGCGTCCAGCTCTTTTATGGACGCCTTAATTATTATAATTCCTAAACCAGATAAAGACCACTCCTATTGAAAAATATTTCGCCCGATATCTTAAATAAATTATGATTGTAAAATATTTGCCAAGATTCTTGCATCACGACTTGAAACCATTATTCCTTTATTGGTTAAAACTGACCAAGTCGGGTTTGTGAAGGATAGATTAGCATCAGATAATGCACGAATGTTTGCAAATATTATTTCATATGGTAAAAAATACAAATTTTGTCTTGCAGCACTGTCTCTGGATGCCGAAAAGGCCTTTGATCATATCAATTGGCAATTTATGTTTAGAACTCTCCAATGGTTTGGTTTTGGACCTACTTTTATTTCTTATATTAAATTATTGTAATCATGCCCTCGAGCTAGTATTTTTGTTAATAATCATTTTTCCAATTTTTTGTCTTTATCCAGAGGTACACGACAGGGCTGCCCGCTTTCACCTTTATTATTTGTTTTATGCCTTGAACCTTTCCTGGAGCGAAATACCTTGAACCTTTCCTGGAGCGTATCCGTGTTAGTTCACATATTTCTGGCTTTACTTATAACTCCATAGAAACCAAAATATCTGCATATGCAGATGATATATTAATTTACATGTCGAGCCCCATTGACTCCCTCCCACCTTTTTTGGATGGGGTCCGACTATACTGCAGTATTTCTGGTTATAAACTAAACCTTTTGAAGACAGAGGTTTTACCTTTAAATTCCATATGTTACCAATTTATGTTTAATGATACTAACTTTGCTTGGTGTCCCACACAAATTAAATATCTTGGTATTTGGTTTTCTGCCTCTTTGTCCGCCACAATTAGATATACGTTTAGTGCAATCCTTACTAAAATCCAATCACTCCTTCTCACTTGGTCTCCCCCATATCTCTCCTGGTGTGGTAGGTTGGATACTATTAAAATGATGATTGTACCTCATGTTCTCTACACATTATCTATGTTGTCTATTCAGATTCCCATCTCCTATTTTTCTCAAATTAACTCCACTTGTATGGAACAAGAAGCATCCACGAATTGCTCTTACCAAACTTATTCGTAGTAAGACTGAATGTGGTGTACGTTTTTAAAACTTAAAAGCCCATCACTCAGCTTTTCTGATTAAGCAATCCATTGCTTTATCCTATGATTTTGCTGATATACCTATTCCCAGATGGATTGTTTTTGAACGCTCCTTACTAAAAGACTTTTCTTTTCAGAATGTAATTTTTATGTCCAACAGCACTTTCATGTTCAATAACCCTATTTTAAAATATTCCCAGAGTCTCTTATACAATACATTTTCTAATGGTTTCACTCCATTTCAATGTTTTTTATCCTCCACAATATGGCATAACAAATTTCCTAAATATAAAGGTAAATCATTCTATTACAAATACTGGGAGGAGAAGGGAATTATTTTTGTGCACCAATTATTTCACCAAAATTCTGTTATTCCTTTTCATGTCCTACAAGTACGATATCAATTACCTGATTCTTTCATCAATGAATATACCATAATTTCAAATGCCTTACAATCACAATTAGCTACTTTTGACCTTCCAGCTGATACACCATCTCTTACCCCACCCACTCCTTTATATCTTTTATTTCCAACACACAGACCTAAAGCTGCTCATGTATATAAGTTATTGTTATCAAATGTTACTGAGAGATTTAAATCCCCTATTGAAACTGTGTGGGGAACTGACTTGTTCGTTTCTTTTTCTATTACGACTTGGGATACATTGTGGTCTAAGTTATTCAAAGTTTCTGCTGCTGCTCGTATAACTCAATCTTTGTGTTTTATTTACAATAGAGCTGTTATCACTCCTGTTGGTATTTCTACGTTTTCTCCATCCTCTTCTCCATTATGCTGGTCTTGTTCAAATGATACTGGCACATTAAGACATCAACTTTATGATTGTTCAAATGTATTAAACTTTTGGAAATCTGTTTGGAATATTTGCATGAAAATGTTTAAATGTGATCTTACATTATCGTTATAAAATTTTTTTCTAGGTTCTTCTTCACCTGATGTTGATGACTCATCTTCTGTTTCCATGTCATTTGACCTTTTTATTGCATTAGCCTTCAAAGTTATCTTATCATCCTGGAAAGATAATTCTAAAATATCTTCATTAACTTGGTGGAATTTTATTTGTGATGAGCATAGAATTGCTAAGGTTTCCTCCATTTCCCTCTATCAAAAAAGTAAATCTGATTTTCTTCGGTTACCTTTTACAACATATCCCTCTCCCCATTCTCCCTTACGCTAGTTCTTTTCTCTTCATTATTCTTATACACAATTTTAGACCTTTCTTCCTCTTCTTTTTCTTTTTCTTTCTTATCTATCTCGCTCTTCTTTTTCCCCTTCTTTTTCTCCCTTTTTTCTCTCCATTGGTATGCTCATATTACCCCACTTTTATTTCCCTACCTATATTTTGTAATATGCTTTATATATTTATGATTGCTTCTCCTTTTTTGTTCTTATTTTCTCTTTTGTCTCATGTACTTGAGAATTCAATAAAAACTTCTTAAACCAAATAAAACATATTTATTTAATTGAGATTTTATAATGTTAATTGTGTTTTTAATTTCGGGGGTAAATTTCAGGTGCGGGTTGTGGGATTTATAGGGGTAAAGGGTGGGAAGTAATTTAGTTTTAATTGATAATTAGTTGTTAATTAATATAATCATTAATTGACAATTAATTATGGTAATTGTGTAATTCATTTTATCTGCTGTTGTGGGGGTTATAGGGGTAAAGGGTGGGAAGTAATTTAATTTTAATTAATTAATAATTAGTTAATTAATATTAATTAATTAATTGACAATTAAATATGGGAATTGTGTAATTAACTTTATTTGTCGATTGTGGGCCATTTAGGGGTACAGGTTGGGAAGTCGTTTATTTTTAATTACATAATAGCTGATTCTTAATATTAAGTAATTAATTGATAATTCGGGTAATTGTTTTATTATTATTTTTTGCGATTGGGTTCGTAGGACTTAAGGGTAGGGACTAAAATAATTGTACTTACTTTATAAATTAGTTGTTAAATATTATTAGTTATTAAATTGAAGAAAAAAAATCCATTGTGTTATTACGTTTTTTACAGTTTAATTTTAGCTGGGGTTTATGGGGATTATAGGTGTAAGGGGTGGGAAGTTAATAAGATGTTATGTGTTTTAATTTGTTTTTTAGTTCATATTATTTGTTTTACTGATCATTAATTAAGTTAATTATGCAAATAATTTTAATTTTTTTGATGTGGGTGGTGAATTGTGTGGTGTTATAGGCAGCCGCGGTCTGTAGTGGGAGGACCTGCCGGGCGGTGATGTGGGGAGGGGGAGAGGCAGAATGGGGGTAGTAAAATATTGATTATGGAGGTTTACAGATAAGTAACCATATAAATAAATAAAACTAATTTTTTTGCGTGCACTGCATCACATTTGGGGATGCAGTGAACGCAGGGAAATTCATTTTATTTATTTATATATTTACTTACCTGTAAACCTCCGTAATCCATAGTTTACTGCCCCCGCCCCGCCCCTCCCACGTTACTGCCCGTCAGGTACTCCCACTACCGACCGCGGCTGGTTATAATCTAGAAAGTAAATAGGCTAAATGTGTGTAATAATTAATGCTTTTGTTTTCTAAATAAAAATATTTATTTGTTTCAAAATTATTTTCTTATTTAATGTAATATTATATTTGTAGGTATTTGTGATATATTTTAACATTATAACATGCTTTTTATTTGTAATGTTAAATATATTTTAAAATATTTATATATTTTTTATTTACTTATAAAAATATATTTCTATTCTGTTGATGATGTTTTGTTTGTTTTTAATTTTGAACTGACTGGAGTGAAAATAGTAAATTTTACCCCTATGCAATTCTTTCCCTATTGATGCACTGCCTGGAGTTCGAATAGTAAATGTTATCCCTCTGCTATCCAACACTTTCTCTTCAGTTGCACTCACTGGAGTGTGAATAATACATAATAATACATTTTACCCCTCTGCTATCCAACACTTTCCCTACTGTTGCACTCATTGGAGTGGGAATAGTGATATTTTCCCTTCCGTTATCCAACACTTTCTCTATTGTTGCACTAACTGGAGTGGGAATAGTAAATTTTATCCCTCCGCTATCCAACACTTTCCCTACTGTTGCACTCACTAGAGTGGGAATAGTACTTTTTACCCCTATGCTATCCAACACTTTCTCTACTATTGCATTAATTGGAGTGGGAATAATAATTTGTACCCCTCCGCTTTCCAACACTTTCTATACAATTGCACTCACTGCAGTAGGAATAGTAATTTTCACCCTTCCGCTATCCAACACTTTCCCTACTGTTGCACTTATTGGAGTGGGAATAATAATTTGTACCCCTTCGTTATCCAACTCTTTCCCTATTGTTGCACTGACTGGAGGGGGGATAGTAATTTTTACCCCTCCAGTATCCAACACTTTCCCTTATGTTGCACTGACTGGGGTGGGAAATGTAAGTTTAAAGATAAGATTTTTAAACAGTTTAATGTTTTAATTTATAACATAATATTTTTTAATAGATTTCCTGTTATCGATATATGTGTGTGTGTGTGTATATATATATATATATATGATATTTTATTATCATTTTAAAATTATATAAAAATGTAACAAATATATATATATATATATATATATATATATATATATATATATATATATATATATATATATATATATATATATATATTTTTCCAAAGCAATTTGAAATAAAACACCGCACTCTTCTAGGTTTTGATTAAGCTTTTTAATCCATCAAGGAACAGACTTCCTCACCAGGCGAGGAAGTCTTTACACGAACTTTTAAGGAAGTGGCATGATGAACAGATTTTAGAATTGGAAGAATATCTGTTTTTAAAAACTACTAATCCTATCATACCCACTTTCTACCACCTGCCAAAGGTTAATAAGTGTATGGATAAACCCCCAGGGAGACCAATTATCTCCTCGATTGGAGGTCTGACAGAGAATCTTTCGAAATTCTTGGACCACTATCTCTTTGAATTTGTCTTGGATTTAAAATCCTATATACGAGACACTACAGACTTTATTGAGAAAATTGCAAGTCTGGTATGGAAATCGACCTATGTGATGGTGACCCTCGATATAACAAGTTTATATACTTATATTGATCATGGACAAGGACTAGAGGCCATTGATTATTTCTTGAGAAAGAAACCACTAAAATACGCTATGCATAACAAAATGATACTTGAACTGGTGAAATTTTGTTTGAATCATAACATCTTTCTTTTTCAGGAGGTCCTGTACAGGCAAATGTCTGGCACTGAGATGGGTTCCTGCTTCGCCCCCAGCTACGCGAATTTATTCGTGGGCTGGTGGGAGGAGCAGGAAGCCTGGAGCATGACTAATGCCAGATGGAACAACAAAGTGGTCACCTGGTACAGGTACATTGATGACCTGTTCCTGGTATGGGATTGGTCTATCGAGGAGGTCCAGGAATATATTGATGTCTTAAACCACAATGATTGTAATCTAAGGTTTACGGGGGATGTAAGCAAAACACGAGTCAATTACCTAGATTTACAGGTATTTATAAAGGAGGGACAAATTTCCACTTCTCTTTATCGTGAGCCAACAGCTGGGAATAGTGTTTTGTTTGCAACCAGTAGTCATCCACGTAAGCTAGTTAACAGCATACTTTACGGGGAGTTTTTAAGATTAAAGCGTAATTGTACCCATGAGGAAGATTCCAATCTAGCGGTCAGAGAGAGCACGGACAGATTCATAGAGAGGGGATATAAACCTAACCTCCTACTTGATACCCTTAATCGTGTGAAACAATTGGCACGCAATGTATTGTTCAAAAAGAAAGAGAGACCTACTGTAGAGGGGAAGTTTCGCATGGTAACTACTTATTTATTTATTTATTTATTTATGGTTTTTGTAGAGCGCGTAGTCACCCGTGAGTATCCCAGCGCTAGACCTCGAACTCCTAAACGGGGGGGCAACGGAAGATGGAAGAAGGATCAGGGGAAGAGGAGGGTTTTGAGGGACTTTCTAAATCGAAGGAGGTTTGGTTCGGCTCTGATGTTTGAGGGTAGCGCGTTCCATTTTCTGGCCGTGTTCACTGAGAATCTGCGGCCGCCTATGCGGGTTTTCTTCACCCTGGGGACAACAATGAGGTGTTCCTGTTCGGACCGGAGCGCTCTCGACGGTCTGTATGGAATGATCCAGGAGCTCAGAATGGGGGGACCCGCGTTGTTCAGGACCTTGTGTGCCAGACAGAGGGCCTTGAAAATGACTCTTTCCCTCACGGGGAGCCAGTGAAGCTTTTTCAGGGCAGGCTTGGCCGAGGTTCTCGCTGGGGTGTTTGTGAGCAAGCGGGCTGCGGCATTTTGGGTTTTTTGTAGTGTTTGCAAGGTGGCTTCTGGCGCCCCGAGATAAATGGCATTACTGTAATCCAACCTTGCTAGCACTAAACCTTGAATTAGCAGGAGACGGGACTGGAATGGCAGTAGGGGGAGCACTTTCCTACAAGATCTCAGGAGCCCATAGCAGATGCCTGCTGTTTTCCTGGCCTGTGTCCGGAAAGTGAGGTCTGTCTCCAGCCACACTCCCAGACTCTTAACCTCTGTCTTAGGGGAGGGGGGGGCACCCATACATGCGGGCCAGATGTTGGGAGGAAGACTCGGGGTTTTGTGTCCGAGCAGCAGGATCTCTGTCTTTGACCCGTTCAGCTTTAGGTCAGAATCGCCCATCCATTGATGGACGGTGGACAGGCAGTCTTGCAGGTTGGAGGGCTGTAGCTTAGGGTGGGAGAGGGTCACCACCAGCTGAGTGTCGTCAGCGTAGCTGACGATCGTGACTCCGAAAGGGGCGACCAGCTCCTCCAGCGGGGCCATATATACGTTAAAAAGTGTGGGGCTCAGTGAGGAGCCCTGAGGTACTCCACACTGGAGGGGGATTGAGGAAGACCGGCTTTCTCCTTCCCAGACTTGGAAGGAGCGTCGGGAGAGAAAGGATGTGAGCCATCTCAGCGCACTGTCTTGTACGCCAGTGCTCTTCAGGCGCTGGACTAGGACCTGATGGCTGACGGTGTCGAAAGCTGCGCTGAGGTCTAGGAGGACCACTGCCACTGATCCTCCTGTATCCATGATTTCCCTCGCCTTTTCTACTGCTGCCAGGAGGGCGGTGTCTGTGCCCTGGCCAGGTCTGAAACCTGTTTGGGAGTTCTTTAGGCAGTGGTTTGTTTCCAGGAAGTGGGACAATTTTTTGTTTGCGAGCTTCTCTGCGACCTTACCTATCCAGGGGAGGAGCGAGATGGGTCGATAGTTGGATAAGTCCGTTGGGTCTAGTGACGGTTTCTTCAGCAGACCTTTAACCACGGCCTCCTTCCAGCTTTGTGGGACTGTTCCTTGGGAAAAGGAGGTGTTAATAAGGGCCGTGAGTCTAGCTGTGATGGTTCGTGCTATACTTTTCGTGAACCGTACAGGGACTGAGTCACTGGGGGCTCCGCTTTTCGTGGTTGCTAGGGTGGTTGCCACTTCTTCTTCTGAGACTGGCCCGAAAGCGGTTAAACAAGGCGATTCAGGTTTGTCCATAAGATTGTCAGAGGTGAGGATACAATTCTTAGCGATTCCAGGGGTGTCCTGGTTAGTAGCAGGTAGGGAGGATAGGATTTTCTTGATTTTGCTATCAAAGAAATTGGCCAGGTTCACACATTTCTCCTCGGCTGCTTTGGGGTCTAAGGGTGTCTGCGGGGGGGCTGGGACATGGAGAAGTTCTTTAAGTATGGAAAAAGTCTCTTTGGCAGAGCACGAGGAATTCTGTATTCTCACCTCGAAGAACGAGCTTTTAGCGCTATGGAGGGCTTGTTTATACGCCTTCATGGCAGATTGATAGGCGTTTTTATCCGTCGCTGTTTTATTTTTTCTCCATGTTCGTTCCGTCTTTTTGCACTCTTTCCTCAGAATGTTCAAGGCCGGGGTGTACCAGGGAGCGTGATTAGTCCTCTTCACGTGTTTAAGAGAGCATGTTAATGGAATGAGGTTGTCTAGGGGGTTGGTGAGCCAGCTGTTGAATTCCCTATCAGCGGTGTTAGGGTCAGCTGAGAGGGGGCCATCAGAATCCCTGAGCTGCGCTTCCCATTTTTCTGTATTTAACTTGTGCCAACGTCGGGTTAAGATCTTAGTTTTCTGTTTGGGGACCGAGGCGGGTTGATAGGCCCAGTGCATTGGGACCAGGAAGTGGTCGGTCCATGGGAGGGGGGTGGGGGCTTGGGTTTGGAGGTTCATGATGTTGGTGAAGACTGGGTCTAGGAGATGCCCTTTCTCGTGAGTAGGTTTCGAGTTCAGGAGCTGGAGGTCAGCTGACGCGAGGTCTGCTAGAAGATTTGCGGCGGTGTGGTCTGCCGGATCTAGGAAGTGTAAGTTCAAATCCCCTAGGAGAAGAAAGTTGGGCGTTGCTATAGTTTTTAGCGGGATGAGATCCATCAAGGTGTTTGAGAAATCACCTATTGCGCCTGGTGGTCGATATACCAGGAGACCCGATAGAGAAGTGGTAGGCGAGATCTGAAGGGAGAAATTACAATTTTCGCAGTCCTTGACCGTACACGGCAAACTCCTCAAAACTTAGAGCAATCATGACCAAACACTGGCATATTCTGAAAGCAGATCATATTGTGGGGTCGGATATTCCCATAACCCCCCAATTTGCCTTTCGGAAGGCAAGATCTTTGAGAGATCATGTGGTCCACAGTCATCTGGAGCCCATACAAAACAAAAAAGCTACGATAAGGGATGCAAAGGGCTTCTTTCCGTGTGGAAAGTGCAAAGCCTGTGCTTTCAGCAAACGCACATTAACCTATCGAGTGAGAGGATGTCCAAGTGAAAAGAGGATTAATAAGTTAATGTCCTGCCATACAGACCACGCAGTCTGTTGTTTGATATGTCCGTGCCAATTGAAGTACATTGGCAGCACAATCAACTCTGTGAAGTTGAGAGTGTTAGAGCACAAGAGAGCGATCATGAATAGAGATTTTACCTACCTGGTCGCTCTACACTTTGCGATCAAACATAATAGCAACAGAGACCTTTTAAGGTTTTTTTGTTTAGACTATATGCCGGAAAATCCAAGGGGAAGGAACAGACTTTTATCCCTAAGGAGACTTGAATCTCGTTATATCATCGACCTCGAAACAAAGGCACCGGGAGGTCTGAATATGGGGGAGGAAATGGCTATCCATTTGGGATGATATGTTATTTTCAATGTTAAAAACTGAGATGTGAACCTGAAACATACATATCTTTTTGAAATGATTTAAATCCATGGAATTGTGGGAAATGAAGAGTTATCAATAATATAAAAATGAAGAAAAAGTGAAGAACTGTCACAAAGAGGTGTGGGGGGTGGTGGATATTTATGTCTGTGAGGTTTTCAATCATGCAGTGGCCTGATTAAAATATTTGATAGAAAGGGTATTCTCTGAATGGGACTAAGTATGTGTGCAAGCATGCAGCCATTAGGCTGCAATTGCCGATACACGGCAAAATTGAACCTGAACTGGTTAAATTAATGTCACGATTTACAGATTGCGACTGTCATTATGACTATGATTTATTTAGATCACACTCTTGAACCCGATTCAGAGATTACTCACTAAATAAACATCTGAAACAAGAGGGGTTCATTAAACGCGACCATAAAATCTGGTTGCACATGCCGATACACGGCGAAATGTCTGATTAAGTCATGATATTGCACAAAGTTGTGTTTAAATGCTATATCAAATGGGGGTATTGCAGCCGATATAGACATTTTAAGATGGCGCCACTTTAGTGTGGTTGAGAATGAGCCCGTCCTCTATGTTTCCTACCAATTTTGTTTTTTGTTTTAAAAAATGGAGGCGCGTTACTCACAGTTGTAACACTGACGAAGGGACGCTGTCCCGAAACGCGTTTGCTAAAATAAAGAACTGATTGCTGTATTATCTGAGCTCGGGAGTGCTGTGTCTTTGTTCCTAGCCCGGCCGGGCATGGGGAAGAAGGATTGGAGCCGTATATATATATATATATATATATATATATATATATATATATATATATATATATATATATATATATATATATACATATATATATATATTACCTACTGGGGTCTCGCCAGTAGGTATATATAGTTAGGATTTTTTGTCTATGGAACTTTTGAAAATTCTATGTCTAATAACTTTGGCGTTTGTGGACGGAATCGGCTGAAATTTTCAGGAAAATTGCACATTTCGTTTCTGAGCAGCCCCTGAAAATTTGGGGGGGTTTCGTCAAGGGGGGGCCGAGAAAAAAGGGGGGTCCCAAAACGCGTTTTTCCCATGTTAATTTCCATAGGGCCTTTGGCCTCACTTTTAGCTCGAACGGCTGAATGGATTTGCACGAAACTTGGCAAAATTGTAGGGACTGTTAGCCCGATGTGCCTTTGCTAGGTCTCAATATATGTGCTCCAGTGGATTTTGAGAAATTAATGTTCAAAACAAGATATATATCTGTAACAGCGCTCCGGGCTGCGTTCCGGTCCGCTTACTTTTCGCGAAACGGAACTTTGCGATGCGAAGCTGATTGGCTCCCCGGTGTCTGTCAACATTCTAAACAGTCCGGAGCGGCCGCCATCTTATCTCTCGGTAGGATCGAGAGAGAAGAAGAGGTGAAAAACGAAGGGGGAATTTAATGAAAGGGGGCAAGGTATACCCCTCTTGACCCCCTAGGAATGCTGTTGGGGTTATTAAAGGGTCCCGTGGGGAAAATAAAAAAAAATATTATTTTTCACAGTAGAAGCGCTTCCCGGGCCGCGAACTGGGCCGCACACTGGTAGCGAAACGGGAATTCGCCATTTTGTGCTTCGTTTTAATTAAATTACTAGGTATAAGGGGGTGCGGGAGACGTATCCTAATCCCTTATGTTTTCTGAGGGTGGCTGAGGAGGCTCATATATGTTGGTATATGTCTTCCAGCGGCTGTGCGTGAGCTTTTTTTTTTTTTGCTGCGTGACGTCTGTTAACGTTCGATTCGATGGAAATCAGGAAGTGTTGACCGCCAATTTGTCAGTGCGATAAAATATTTTGTTATAAATGAATCCTTATTGATAAACATTGTCTGCGCCATCTTGCCTTTTTTCCAATGCCACAATTTTGTCGTGCACGGCAGCCATTTTAGATGCCAGGCCGGTCCCAGGCTATCACCTAGCCCTGCGGATGTAGTTTATGGCCCCAGCTGTAGAGAATCCAGACATGCCAACCCTCCCGATTCAGGCGTGAGACTACTGATTTCAGTGCTAGTCTCCCGCCTCCCGATTTCTGCAAGCAAAAACCCGGGGGCATATTACCAACAACTAGCGATAATTTTTGTCTCTAACTTGTTTAGAGACAAAAATTATCGCCGCACATCGGCGATTTTTATCGCAGATAAACCTTGCTATTAGCAAGGTTTATCGCAAATGCGAAAAAAAACGGCCGCAATGCATGAATATCGCTGAAAAGTCCGCAATATTCATGCATTATCGAGCAAATGCTCTTAGCCATGTTATCCACCTCCCATTGGATAACATGGCTAAGAACTGCTCAGGTCAGGTGTTAGCTTTTGGAGATATTCGCGCTTAGCGCAAATATCTCCAAAAGTTGGTAATAGGAGATAGCGATGTTAGGGACTGTTTCCAGTCGCTAACATCTTGGCACGCCCACTTTGCATGTCATTAGTGATAAATATTACTGACATGCAAAGCGGGGCCCAAGATGGTCGCTATCTCCTTTTAGCTGTCACTAACCGCTTTCTTGGCTTTTAAAGCCAAAAAAGCGGAGATAAACCCCCTTGATAATATGCCCCACGATTCCTCGGGGGTTTCAGCTGACAAGGCTTGGTATTGTGTTACGTGGTAATTTTTCCAGGAAACGTCAGAAGGTCGATGCAGGGGTTCTAGAAGGGGTGATAAACCATTTAAGCCTCATGAACAAGCGAATGGTCTTTTAAAGATCTGTGAAGTACTCGGGGCGGCGGTGTGTGTGTGTCCTCTTTCAGGAGCGGGCGGGGGGGGGGCACTGCCAGCAACTTGCCAGGCCAGGCAGTGTTCAACACTTGCATCACCCTTTCTCTGCCTGCTATTGCGCTCCATGCTTCGGAAAGGTAAGAAAAAGAACGTGCATTTGAGTTTGAAATGTCCGATCCTGTAGCAGTACACTTGCAAAGCCCACACATGACAATAACCCGATTCAAGGCCTCATTCACCCGATTTTTTAAAAATATATAACACTCCAACAAAGTAGGATTATAAAACTTTATAAACTTTTAAATATAACGAACGGAACAAAAACTGTAAAAACATTTAAACATTTTTGACAAAAAAAAGCAACAATGGTCAGAAGCTGTCTTTTGTGCGAATAGTCCCAAGGCAGCACAACGTGCTGAGTTCTGGACGGCACCCAGGTGATGTCACCTGGGTGCCGCACTGGTTTTTGGGATCCTACAATGCAGCTCAGAAAAACAGCGTGGGGCGTCCCGGGTGGTGCGGAGGGAGGCCTCGTCAGTAGCGGTCTGTTGTGCGAATAGTCCCAAGGCAGCAGAACGCGCTGAGATGTGGATGGCACCCAGGTGATGTCCAGTAAACTGCCGCACTGGTTTTGGTATCCTACAATGCTGCTCCGAAAATTGGCGTGGGGCGGCCCGGGGGGGGCGTGGGGGAGGCGGCGTGAACGGGCCTCCCCAGGTGGCGGCCATCCAGCTGAGTTGCGCCCGCTCTTGCGGCTACAGCGTCTCGCTCACCATGTTGTTGAGTTGCTCCCACTCTTGCAGTGCAGCGATAGGCGGGTGCCACAGGACTCTTAAAATGGCGGACGGCTCTTCGGTTTTGGGCCTGGTCCACTAAAATGGCCCTGGGACACCTTGGAACTCGGACGCTTGCCTGCTAGGGCTTGGGCTCCATTCTCAAAAGCGTCCCCTCAGCCGTGAAGATTCTACAAAAGTCTTGGGGGCCCTCGACTCCTGCAGGCTTCCGGTGGGGAGCGGCTGCCATGATTGCTCGCGGAATGACCACGACGGAGCCACAAGATGGTGGTGCTCTCATGCTGACGCCAGCTTCAGTCTGAATCATCCAGAAACAAGGTGGGGCTTTCATCGTTTGGGAAAAAAAATGTTCTAAACCAATGAAAAGTGTTATTTTTAGGTCATATGACCAAGCCTTCCATCTTTAGGAAACCAAAAGTAAAATGAACCAATGAAAAGTTTTATAAACAAGTCACATGACCTGTTATGCGGCATAGGGCTACAAAAAGCGTAGAAAATCCGTTGGCACGTGAGGCGGCGTCAGTAGCGGACCGGTGTGCGAATAGGCCGAAGGCAGCACAACGCGCCGAGATCCGGATGGCACCGAGTTAGTGTCCAGCAAGTTGCTGCACTGGTGTGGCTATCCTACAATGCTGCGCCGAAAGTCGGCGTGGGGCGCCCCATTGGCCTGTGAGGTCGCGTCAGTCAGTGGGGGCTGTGCGTCTCCCCCAAGATGGAGGCTCCTCGGCTGCAGTGCGGCGCCCCTTATCTTTTCACTCGCCGTCCAACTGAGTTGCGTCCGCACTTGCGGCTACAGTAGGCCGAAGGCAGCACAACGCGCCGAGATCCGGATGGCACCGAGGTGGTGTCCAGCAAATTGCCATACTGGTGTGGCCATCCTACAATGCTGCGCCGAAAGACGGCGTGTCCAGCTGAGTTTCGGTCACTCTTGCGGTACAGTGACTCGAACGCGCCGAGATCCGGATGGCACCGAGGTTGTGTCCAGCAAGTTGCCGCACTGGTGTGGCCATCCTACAATGCTGCGCCGAAAGTCGGCGTGGGGTGCCCCGTTGGCTTATGAGGTGATGTCAGTAGTGGACCGATGTGTGAATAGGTCGGAACCAGCACAAGGCGCCAAGATCCGAATGGCAAGTCCTGGATGTTGAGTGCCATAGTTGAGAGTTCTGAGCAGTGCTTGTAAGACTATCTGAAGCTTATTTGCACCTGCTGCAGCTTCACTATTGCCCGAGGTGGTGTCCAGCAAATTGCCGCACTGGTGTGGCCATCCTACAATGCTGCGCCGAAAGACGGCGTGTTCAGCTGAGTTCCGGTCACTCTTGCGGTACAGTGACTCGAACGCGCCGAGATCCGGATGGCACCGAGGTTGTGTCCAGCAAGTTGCCGCACTGGTGTGGCCATCCTACAATGCTGCGCCGAAAGTCGGTGTGGGGTGCCCCGTTGGCTTATGAGGTGATGTCAGTAGTGGACCGATGTGTGAATAGGTCGGAACCAGCACAAGGCGCCAAGATCCGTATGGCAAGTCCTGGATGTTGAGTGCCATCGTTGAGAGTTCTGAGCAGTGCTTGTAAGACTGTCTGAAGCTTATTTGCACCTGCTGCAGCTTCACTATTGCCCTGGTGTGGCCAAAGATCGCCCATGACATAGGCGGCCGGCTCCCGAGGTCCGGCGGAACTTTTTTCCTTTTCCTTTCTGCTTCTTGTCCCACAATCCGTTTCACCTGAAGACACGACCAGGTCCCTGAATGTGTGCAGGGGGACGCTATTGATTGAATGAAAATGGCTGCTTGACACAAAGCTGACTCAAGCGTTGCTGTTGATGCTATACAGACAAAAATTGGTTTTCAGTTTGTACATTCTTCAGGATTTTTTTTTCCATCCAAGGCTGATTGAGAGTTTGTGGAAAAATGGCTTCAGATTTTCCACATATTACTCTTCAACATTCTTCCTAAATGTAACAATGTGAGACTCACTAGGAGAACGGCTGTTTATCTTTCCTTTCAAAATGCTGCCAACAATATTTTCTGAATGGAAGACACCATCTTGTAGCATAAAGGGCCGAAAGGGGTTCTGGTCTGGCCGATGGTTGGTGGAGACATTTTGACTATATCTTGGACCTGCCCGGCCTCGCCCAAAATGGCGCCGGTATAAATGGGACTCGTAACTCCTTGTTGTGTACTGGTTGAACAACGTTGATATCATGAGATATGAATGCAGTTTTGATGCTCATGGCGGGCGGGGACGAGAATTGATTGAATATTTCGACATCCCTATTGATATTAAGTTCTGATGTGTTATTGATTACTGTACTATTGAAAGTTCGAATTAACGTCATCCATGGTACTTGCACGCAAATGTATATCTAGATAACTTTTTTGTAAGTGGCCCTGTCGTATTTTAATTACAAAATGTACGTCCACCGATTCCGCAACTGTTAGACACCTTAGTTCTTGCAACCTGATGGCTCGTTCGTTACATTCCTCTATAATGTAAATGTCTCCTCATCATATACGATTTCAGTTTGCTCCGTGGCCGGCTCACGTGGTTATAGGCCCGTATTTGTATACTGACATTTTCACAATAAAGGTTTTTAAAACAAAACATGGTAGTAGTATTTACATTGGTAAAGTTTTTACTTTTAGTCACTGTTTTCGAATCAGTAAAAGGCAAGTGAAATAAAGCAGTCCAATTACATGACGGATAAAAGGTATAATATGTAGGAACGCAGTAAAGATAAATGGTCAAGGGCAGTTGTGTTTTCCACTCCTGCAACATAAAGTGATCGATAAGAATCTGATAATCAGGCGTATCGGCGAGTAAGACAGCAGGCCGAGTCTCTTTTACTCAACGGCTCCGTCATGGAACGAAGAAACGCCCTTTTTCTCGAAAAAGGAATATATTTTACTTGCAGGACAGTTGTAAATTTTCCGGGAAAGTAGCCTGGAATATTATAACATATATGTTATAAAAAAAAAAGTTCGAAATCAATAAAAAGCGTATTTTTTAGGTCATATGACCAAGCTTTTCATTATTAAAATAACAAAAGTAAAATGAACCAATAAAAAGTTTTATTAACAAGTCACATGACCTGTTATGCTTACGTTACACGCTGCGCGCCACGCCCCGGATCACTTCCGGGTGCGCTAACGCGGCGTGTCATATAGCGCATTACGCGACAACGTAGGTCAAGAATATAGTCAAAATGTCTCCACCAACCAGCGTTCGGAACACAACCCCTTTCAGCAGTCCAAAAAGTTCTGTAAAATGACAACAGAGGGGACAGGCAACAAGAACCATCAGTCAAAGAGGGGAGGGCAAGTTCTTCACTACCGGGTCATGTTGGGGCGCTACCGGAACTGATCGAATTGGTAGTCTACAGTGTTTCTGGATGTTTCAGACTAAAGCTGGCGTCAGCATGAGAGCACTACCATCTCGTAGCTCCGTCGTGGCCATTCCACGAGCAGACATGGCAGCCGCTCCCCACCAGAAGCCTGCGGGAGTCGGGGGCCCCCAAGACTTTTGTAGAATCTTCACGGCTGAGGGGACGCTTTCGAGAATGGGACCCAAGCCCTATCAGGGAAGCGTCCGAGTTCCAATGTGTCCCAGGGCCATTTTAGTGGACCACGCCCAAATCTGAAGAGCCGGCCGCCATTTTGAGAGTCCTGTGGCAGTCGCCTATCGTTGCATCGCAAGAGCGGGAGCAACTCAACTACATGGTGAGCGAGACGCTGTAGTCGCAAGAGCGGGCGGTAAACAGCTGAATGGCGGAAGAGGCACAGTGTAGCAAAAGCGGGCGGAATGGCAACTAAAACGGTAAAGGGGCGCCCCACTACAGCGTGTCTTCAGGTCAAACGGATTGTGGGACAAGGTCCAGAATAGAAGAGTCATCAAAAGGCAAAAAGTTCCGCCGGACCCCGGGAGCCGGCCGCCTATGTCGGGGGCGATCTCAGGCTAAACCGGTGCTATAAGACTTGGGGAGGGGGTCGGAGCCAAGCGTCTTCTCCGAGTCCGTGCCATCACACCGCCCCTCGGGGGCCTCCGTCAAGCGGTTTAGGGAGGTACCATATCACATTGTTTTCAAATGCAGTCAGGTCCACAAACAACACTCACTTACTTTGAGAATAGTGAAGCTGCAGTAGGTGGAAATAAGCTTCAGACAGTGTTACAAGCGCTGCTCAGAACTCTGAACTATGGCACCCAACATCCAGAACTTATGCCATTTGAGAATGGCAGTGACATTGAAGCAACTCAGGGACCAAAACCATTAACGTACTTTCACGTAGGAAAATCTTACTTGGGGAGGGGGCAGGAGCGAAGCGCCCCCTCCCAGTCCGCGCCACCACACCGTATGTTGAAAATCTGAAGCCATCGTTCTACAAACTCAACCAACCTTGAATGGAAAAATCTAGAAAAATGTACAAACTGAAAACCAGTTTTGGTCTGCATAGCATCAGTAGCAACGCTTGCTATCAGAGTGCATGAGTTTCATGCTCGATCGATTGAGCTAGCCGGATCGGGCAATAAAAAGTATAAAATAGTTATGTAAATAGTTATTTAATAAAATGTTTTACCCTGTTTCTTTGCTGGTGTGTTGTCTATATTTTTAATATTTGCATAGGGTTTGTCGTTATTTTGGGCGGGGTGGGTGACGGAGCCGAGCTGTCTTGCAGCCCTCATGGTGTGGAGCTCAGTTCATCTCACTATTTTCGTATTTCTCATGAAGGGTTGTTCCTAATATTTCTATTTTAGCGAGGTCAAAAAGAGATCCAATTAGTGGTCTACTGATTTTGCTCGATTAATTTTATTTTTTTACACGATTTTTCACGATTTTTCACTATCTGCAAAGACTAAACAGAGTATTGCGACTTTGTGCTTGTTTGTAAATAGAGAATGAACCAAAGAGAATCAATTGTAAAACAGTAAATGCTTGGATAACAATCAATCAAATGGAGAGACAAGCAGGCACGACGGATTACAACGGGGGTAAAGGCCTGCGTTAACTACTCTTCACTATCTGCAAAGAGAGAGTACTACTAAGAGAAAAGAGGGGAGGGGGGCAGCGTTCAAAGCACATCAGCGTGCATAAACACGAAAAAGTTTTTACCTATCACGTACTTGACATTTTACAGCTTTTGATATTTGCTGTTAAAAAACCAATGAAATTCACTGAAAAAACCATAGGTTATAGGCCATATATAGTTAGGAATTTGCATTTACAAAACCTTGAAAATTCACTGAAAAAACCATTGGTTATAGACAATATATAGTTAGGGATTAGCCTTTTCAAAACCTTATTTTACTCACACAAAACCATTGAAATTTCATATATAGTTAGTTCCACTAACTATATATCGCGCACCCGCAATCCACTGCTGATGATGTCACATATTACATCATTCATGACATGGTTAGTGACATCACTGATGACATCACTGATGACATCTCAAATGACATCACTGATGACATCTCAAATGACATCACTGATAAAATCACTGATAACATCTCATTTGACATGACTGATCACATCACTGATGATATCATTCATGTGATAATACCATGAACTTCTTCAGACTCTAATATAACCTTAGATACAATCAGTGTAAACAGACAGTCACAGACTGTCACTCATCCATGGAGTTACTCACACACCTAGTCAGTTATGCAAAAAATCAATCACACCTCCATTTTCTCAACTATACAGTTATACACACCTTACTTATTCAAACATATACTAGCACATATTTACTTTATTCTCTTATACAATCCCTGATACATGTTCACAATGATCCATACAGCCACTCACACATTCACTGGCTCTTATGCACAGTTATTTATATATGTCAACTCTCACATGTACTGTGTTTTACATGTGTACTTACTTTGACATGTAGCACTGAGATATCCATTCACTCACTAATACACTCATGCACAGTCAACCGCCCATACAGCTGTTTCCACATGCACTTTTGAACCCATACATATAGTGAATCAACTACTCACACATCTATGTACAGAGTCACACACCTCCCAGCCACCCATACACACACACTCAATTTCCCATACAAATACTTGGACAACCAATGAATAACCCATACAGTTACTCATATAGCTACTGATCAACATATGAAGCAGTTTGTAGAACAACAGATATAATGATGCACAAATTAAAACAGTTTAGTCACTAACCCATGCACTCAGTGAGACACATTTAATCACTCACTCATACAGTCAGTCATGCACCTACTAAATCCTTCATCCAGACACTTATACATCCACTCATTCTTCAATATGTAAGACATATTTTAACTTTACAGAAACATACAGTCACTGGATGTTGTCATCAGTGATGTCATCAGTGATGTCATTTGAGATGTCATCAGTGATGTCATCAGTGATGTCACTAACCATGTCATGAATGATGTAATATGTGACATCATCAGCAGTGGATTGCGGGTGCGCGATATATAGTTAGTGGAACTAACTATATATGAAATTTCAATGGTTTTGTGTGAGTAAAATAAGGTTTTGAAAAGGCTAATCCCTAACTATATATGGTCTATAACCAATGGTTTTTTCAGTGAATATATATATATATGTATACACACACACACATATATATATATACACACACATATATATGTATATATATTTGTATATTTATATTATATATATCTTTATGGTCCAGTAGAAGGCTGGGAAGCTGAAACGCGTAGACCGTGATAAGTATAGGATGTAGATATTTTTTACATCAATATTTTGGTCACAATATTTTTGTACGGGAATATTTTGAGTGTCGATATTTTTTCAGTGTACCAAGAGCAGCAAGAAAATAAGAGTGATGGTGAAGCCAACTAATGGTAAGAAATGTGCAGGCTCTAAGCCCTCTGTACAAAATGAAATGTCTCATAAGCGGCAACACATGCTTTGACTCAGGGAGACCTAATCATGCTGCAGTTCCTCCAGCTCCATTTACTCCAGATGTTTCTGGAGTGGGTGTACTGAGGAGTGCCTTAACATGGTCTTCTGTCAGAATGGGCGCATAGTTTTAAGTTTATTGTTAAACTCATTCTTCATCTTTTTTTTAATGCTTATTACTATTTTTTCAATGGTATATATGTTGCATTGTAAATTGGCTCTGTTAAAGGCTGCACATTTAACATTCACTGGCAAACCATTGCTACAAATGCTGTTTGCTTCCAATGGCACCCAGAAGTTTAAAATATGTAGCTTGATTGAGGTTAAAACGTACATGGTACAATAGATATAAATGCTTAACCACAGACAACCCTTCCTCAGATGTCAATTTTGTAATGGAAAAGAGGGCAAACACTGCTTTTGTTGTTCCAACACGATTATTATTTTGCACGTAAATATCTTGAATTGTGGTTCACCCATTAGACTGCTGCTAGGTCTAACAAGCATTGGCAAAGCTAATACGTCTCGCCTATGGGCGAGCTATTGGCTTTGCCATTGGGATGAGGTGGAGAACGGTAGAGGAGAATGAGAGGGTGAGTGTTAGTTAACAGGAAGTCACAGGTTGAAGCTAGTCCTGGTGAGCCAAGGGGACCTTTCTTAACCCCTCCCCTGCTGGTGACGGAACCACTCCGTCATCAGCCGCATTCGCGCTGTGCTGATGAAGGAGCGGTTCCGTCACGGCCCGCTCGGCATGCTTGCGCCACGCGGATTCCGCGCCTGCGCTGAGTGTTCCATTGAGCGGGCGGGCCGTGATGAAACCGCTCCGTCATGAGCACAGCGCGACCGCGGCTGGTGACGGAGCGGTTCCGTCACCAGCATGGGCGTGCCGCGCGGCCCCCCGCCCCCTTAGCACTGCGGCGGAATAGCCACCGCAGCGAAGGGGTTAAAGAGGTGGCACCTGCACAAGAGTGCTGCAGCTCTGCAAATAACAAGCACTATTAATGAACAACTTGAAAATAATATTCATCCTGACAATACACATTTTATCACTCTCAGAGGATCAAAGCACAACTCGCCCCACCAGGATAAGCTTCAACGTGTGATGTGCACGCTTTGCAATCAGTACTTGGTCCATGAACCACACAAACGAAGAGGAAGTGAAGCCAGCACACACTGGCCAATTGCAAGGCAGGAATGGTAAGCAATGGTCGGGCTCCAAGCCCATTGTTGTACAAAATATCTCCCAAAAGCGGGATCAAGCATGCGCTGTTGCAGGTGACACCTAAAAACTGATGATCTGTCGGAAGATGTTCGCTGAATGGCACTGTGCCTGGTAAGTGCCGCTTTATCCCACCATCTTATATTGTCATAAACCGAATGCCATTCCTAGTTCATCTTTCAGATCTTCTTCTTTATCTATTCTCTGAATAAACTTTTTTTAAGTTAGAGATGTGTCTGCTCATGATGCCATAATGTATGTTTAAATTGCCCTCCCCTCGAAATTTAATTAAAACATTGTCAAAATGCAGTTGTAGCTAAAATCAAATTTAGAACCCCTCTCTGAAATTGACAGGTTAAGGTTAGTTATGGAAAATATACCAAGCACTGTGGATATGTAACCTGGCACTTGTCGAAGCTGATTTTGGTATAATGCGGAAATAGGCTATTTACCTAGGTTTAGGCTAAGCTGTGCACCTACAGTATGCTGCACATGGCCGAAGTCCATGCACAGTTTCATTATGTGGTGGTGTGCTGAGGCGGTGCTGGAGGTCAGGTCCTGCTTTAATAGGCTGCTGTACATGACCAAAAGCCATGCACAATTGGTTCGACTAGTTCATAGTTGCAAATCAGGCCTTGGGTCTAGAGACCCCTTTGCATGGCTGAAGACTTCACACATCTTGGTTTAGGGGGCGTGGGTGACGGTACAAGGCCTGGATGTAGGTCTGACCATGCGACTAGGAGTGACTGCACATGCCAAAATGTGTGCACAGATAATCTAAGGTGATGAGGCTTGAATGCGGCATGGCTGTAGGCCAGGCTTTAAGTTAAAAGGCCACAGGACATGCCCAAATCCTTGGTATGGCTATTTTGGGTGGTATGAGAGCTGGTTGAGGCCTTGTACTGTTTCATCGAATGAGCTGTGCATGTCTGTCCTACTGTACCCTGAGGACAGATATATGTGCGCTTGTAGTGTATGTATGTATGTGATAGAGAGATTGAGACTTTTTGTGATATAATATTTACTGAATTCAAATCCTATTTCACTGACTGACTGAAAATGAATTCACCAATTCTTTAATCCATGTCCAAGTGTGAATGGAATTTGTAAGAATGGCAACCCTTCCTCTGGTGGGTAGAAAGTCACTGTCACGGTGTCCATGTGACAACCAGCTCCTCAGTTTATCATTCCAGCAGACTTGCTTCCCATGCTTTCTTGTACCGGAAGCCATTGTTGCAACCTCCCTGAAAAGTGCTGCTATGATTATGATGTGCCACTTTCATAAAAAATTATAGACTCTTTGATGTTCCCAAAATCATCCACCCCTGATTTCAACTGCTACGCAGTGGCACGGGAGTAATGGGGAGCCATACCTAACATGGCATCTCTTTCATGTCCCAAATGTAAAATAGATGTACAAAGCCACCTGCCATCCACTGCTATCACCATCTGTGCCTTCTCTCTTCTTCTGCTGCCGAAGTTGTGCTTTCTGCTCTCCCTCAGGTCAGGGAGCAAGCGCTGCACTGACAAGCTGCCTGAGGTCCTTTATCAGGCAGCAAGTTTGGGAATCAAAGCAATCTTTGATTTCCACCGCTGCCAGGCATTGCAGGGAACAGCCACATTTAGAATCTGGATATGGAGGCTCGTGTGGCTCAGTGAGAGCCACACATAATAAAAAGGTATAGGTACATTTGACAGCTCTACTGTCATTTACATTGGCTTCGTATTGGTCCATATGCTGCTTCCTGCTCACCACACTTCTTTTATGTTGTATGCTGCACTAAGAGGGTAAAATTGCTGCATTCAAGGAAGATGCCTTGCACGCTGCTGTATTCAAAAGCTTGTTAAAATGCTTGCCTCCCCCACCGACCTCTGTGTGGTACAGTCCTAAGTTACTTCGAGAACAGAGTGTACACACACACATACCTTCTAGATCCATATCTCACACTCGAGGATGCACCATGCCCCCTCTTGAGAACAATAGCAGGCTGTACTTTGTCTGTAACTGGCCCCATTTCCTGGCACCTTCTCCCTTCTTATCTTGATGAAACTGCTTCTTGCTTAAACATCGGAACACCTGGTAAGATCAGATGGTTTATGCAACTGGCTCAGATCCATTTAAACTGCCGATCTCAAAAGCACAGAGAAACCTTTGTAATTTAGTGAAATTCAAAAGTGCGCTTTTCTTCCTCACTGTCTATGGAGCAGATGGGAAACTTCAACAAGTCTACCTTGTTTCAGAGATATTAAACATATGTGATACTGGCACCCTTTTGCAGCCCAGATTTCGTCTAAAATGCCACTTAGATTAGCTGATGGACCCACCCAGCTCTGCCAAGGTAAGGGATGGGATGGGAATGCCAACCCCTTGATGCCAAGCACATTCTCAACTCACAAGTTTCTCGTCCATGCTCATGGTGCCCATCACTAAATATCATTTTTGACTAACTATGTAGGTTTTCTATTGTTTTCATAGGATCAGTACATGTGTCATTCCTCAAGGTGTGAAACTGACATATAACCATGCTGTATATCTTTTCTCCTAGGAAAATGCTAAATGCTTTCTGATGGATGACCTTTTTTGCGAATCAAACTATTTGTAACTGTGAGTCCTCCTCACAATACAATTATTTCACTAGACCGTACTGACAGTCCATTGGCAATTACAAGGGACACATCTTGTTTTAGTTCTTATTTAAAAACTTTTTGTTTCACGTCTGTGGAGCTATAAAAAGGGTGGAAGTTTGTTGAGGGGCCTCTTCGGTTCACCCCACCTACTGCACGACCTCTCACAAAAATAATCAACTTGAGCATTATTACAATGGGATTCCCAACAAATATGTGTTCTCAAATCTTAGTAGGGGTGTTCAAACAAAATCTGGAAAGTGCAGTGGGTCAGTAAGATCAGGGGGTGGGGTGGGGTGGAGTAAAGGCTACTTTCCATGAGGGATCGAGGTTACAAACTGGCTCTTAGAACATTTTTTTAAAAATAGCATTAATTTAAAGCACTATTGTCACTAAATGTGACTGACCTACATCTGGTAAGAATTGCAACCCCTTTACTGGTAGACTTGGGATTGCTTACAAGCGAAATTTTTTGAAAATTGAGTGCAAAAGAGGGCACATTAAGCCAGTAACGTGGCCAAGACTTGACAGGATCCCAAGACAAATTTAAATGGGTGGGACATTCCGTTTTGTCCAGACCAAAGGGTACTTACGGTTCCAAATGCTCCGCAACATGAATTACTAGTTTTCACAAGTCCACTAACATGCCATGCCAGTCCTCATATGCCCAGTAACATAAATAGTCATTTCTGTTTGTCCAATAAGAGGGTACAAATAAGGCTTGCTAAACACAAGAACTGTCAGACAAGGGCAGTTGCGTAACGCCAAATGACGGGCCCCCCTGCAGAACACGAAGAGTGGCTCCTTAGTCTCCTGTATCTCACAGATATTAATTGGACTTGAGCTTAATGGAGGACCACTACATCACAGGAGCAGCAGGGACCATGCGTTATACCCCTGCTCAAGGGTGACTCTCTTCCAACTGAGTAGCGTCATCTCGCCACCACCTGTCCATCAAGTGTAGCCCTCCAATACCTGAAGGATGTCCTCTCGACCACCCTTTAAGTAGTTGCTCCAGCTTGCTCTTCGTTTAGTTCTTCCCAGCGCAGACAGTGCGTAGTACTCAGTCAGACCAACTCAGACTTTTAGTAAATCCTTTGGATGAACAGGGCCCTCCTGACTAGCTTGTTTGGGGGCCATGCAAGCGCCACGTTATACCCCTTCACTAATATTACTTGAAGTAAATTGTGCCAGAGAAGCTATGTAGATGTGATGTTGCTTCCAATGCTCTGAGCTCCAGCTACGCATAATCTGGAACCTGTTCTCTTTATCCAAGCGTGAACAAAATTTTGGTACAAATGACCCCCACCATTCACCCTCTCCACACTATTTGAAATAGTTAGGTTAATTGTTTCAATTAACTCCTACACCGTTCACGCTGTGAATTGAATAAGTGAGATTCACCAAAAATGCTGCCACAAGGCTTACTATCCAGAACTAGCAGGTGAAAGACTTTGCACTTCAACAGAAATAATCAACTTTAATTGCGTATTATTTTAATTAAATTGTAAAATCCACACATTTTATCAGATGGGCACCTAAAATGGTTCATTGTTGCAATAATGTTTATGCAAGTCCCAGCTGATCAATTACAGGTGGTTTCTGTGAGAGGTGGTAACTGGTTTTGAAGATTTTAGACATTAATGCGCTCATTTCGATGTCGGTCGTAAGGCCTCCGACCTGAGGTCGGAGGACTTACGCGACATCGTTGATTTCAATTCTGACTGCCTGATTATGATATAGCCAGTCAGAACTGAAACCGCTGGTCATTCGGGCTGGCTCCCGATTGGCTCCAGGAGCCCATCTACCAGTCGGAGACCGGCCCGTAATCCAAATGGAGGTGTTTCTGCTGTCTGGATTATGATGCACGGTTTCCAGCAGGGTTTCAATGCTGGCGTTTCCTACATGGAAACCCTGCTGGAAAGCATGTCTGGGGGCCCCTAGCAAGGCCCCCTTCTGTATTTAGCCTCCAGTTGGGGGCTGAGGGGGAACCCCATGTTGATCCCTGCACCTTCTGGCAGGCACCTTGAGGTACTGGCCACTGGGTGCAGGGATGAACACAGACTCTTACGGCCAGTTTAAGTCCATAACACAAGTTCCCATTGAGAAACGGGAGAATGCGACCTCGCCATGTGCGGTTGCATTGTAATTAGGCTTCAGTTCCGTTTCCGCAATGGCGTCGGGCGGACGCATCATCGTAATAAGGCCCTAAATAAACTGCCATGGAGTAAATGTGGTTACTACTTTCGTCTCACCATTACCGACTTCTGGTACCATTTGCTTTCAGTTGGTATTTTTTTTAACCAGTAGACTTTCTTTTGTTTTATCTACTGGATAAAAAGAGCCTGATATCCGGAAAATCCACACGCCCAATTAGAGTTAGCAGAAACCATTTGTAACTGGTCAAGTAGAAGTTGCACCACAGCGAGTACTTCATTGGGGTCTGTGTGGACAAACATGTACCAGTATAGCTGCCATCCTAGCATTACTACAATCAGGTCTGAACTGGCTACGGAATGTTCCCATTCTGCATCTATCTTTGTTGATACCATATATAATGTATAACTTAAATGCAAGCAAAATTAAGAATAGTGAATATGAGCATTCATAATTACTCATCGGCAGAAATGTGTGATCCCCTTTTTCAAAACAACGAGGTCAGCAGATGGTGTTAATGACCATATGGCATAATTTAGGGATCTGATTTTTCTCTGGAAATATTTAATTCAGTTTCAAGACGAACATATCATTTTGCATTATATTCGCGTGAGTTAGATGTTGGTTTATGACCAAAACATGTGCGTCCACTCTGGAAGAAATTAAAAGTCGGTAGTTATGGATGCTGTGAAAACACATAAATGACTTTTTGTGGGCTAAAATATTTTCAGTACAGTAAAAATGCGTAGGAGGCCTGCGGATCTGTCTTACTGTGTTGCAACTCCTGCTGATGGTGACTTTCTTAGAGGAATTAATTCACAGGTGGTATTCATTTGATTGAGTGTAGAACTGGGCATAATGTGGGTGTTGACAGTGCTTGGCTAGAAATAATAGAACTATTGGTGGGGAGGACAGTGTCACTGCAGCAGTTTGGCTATTTCAAGTTAACACTGGTGAGCAAAGAAAGCTGGAGCTAATGAAGCGGTAGGAGTGGCTTTATGACATGCTAAAGAAAATGAGGCCGATTTCCTTATGCCACGTGGAGCAGCTATTGTTTTTAAATCCCAGTTTAAATGTATTATTGAGGAAGACCAGAATACACACACATGTGAGGCTATTAATTGTAAACTTCTTCTTTCAGCCACTTGTACGTTTGGAGGGTTACTGCTTTACAGACCTCCAGGACCCAGAGGGCCTTTTTTTACAAGAGATCAAGCAACTTCTAGAGTCAGTCATAGTGGATAATTCGCAGACCATACTAGGGGACTTTAACTTTTATTTAGAAGAGAGGGACAACTCAGACTATAATACTCTCATATAGGTGCTTGATAGCATGGGCTTTGCCCAACTAGTATCAGCCCGACTCACAAGGCAGGACATACATTGGATGGTATCTTCTTCAATGATTCACAAATCACCTTCCAACACACAATACCTATCTGTTGGTCAGATCATTGTGCAATACGGTTTGACTTCCTCCTTCCAGTACCAAGCAGGGAACAGACACCCCCTCACTGTCTTAGTAAATTTAGAAACCGGAAAGGTATCTCAGCCGCCACTCTGATCAACACTTTAGAAAATATTCCCTGTATTATTCAAGAGGACCCTAATCTTGGGGCTGAGGCTTTTGCCACATGGTTAAAATCTGCATCTAACATAGTGGCACCTCTTAAAACATATACCCAGAAAAAATTTCGCCTCTCTGCTCCTTGGTACAATGACAAACTCAAAGGTCTAAAACAAGGTTGTCGTCGGACTGAGAGAGCTTGGAGAAAAACTGTAGAGGAACTGTATAGCACACTATATAAAGCTAGTGTTAAGGAATATAAAAGTGCACTAGTGGAAGAAAAATCTATGCATTGTATGCATATAAGTGATAACTCAACATCCTCTAAAGAGCTATTTAAGCTGGTACAACAGCTCTCATCCTCCCACTCTATGGCAGAACCCGATACATCACAAATATTCTGCAATCAATTGGCTACCCTTTTTCAAACTAAAATTTACGGACATATATACCAGTTTCGAGTTACACCCTGAAATGCTCAACATAACTTCAACAGCTAGCCGTACTATTGAATATGCACTGCGGGTGCCTGGTAGGGAGCACAGAGGTCTCTCAAAGTTCTTTGACCTCACATCACCTCTTCTTGTACATTATCTTATGAGAACGCACTCAGGTTGTCCGATGGAGGCGTGTCCAACCGCAATCTTACATATGGTTGCTGACACCATTGCAGAACCCCTCTGTAAATTAATGAATATTATCATCCAATCTGGAATCTATCCCCATATTTGGAAACAGGCCATTATTGGACCCATCTCCCTGCTCCCTACTCCAGCTAAAATCCTGGAGCTACATCTTAATAGGCAGCTCATGGAAATTGCAGAACATCAGTCATGGCTAAATGATTTGCAGTTTGGATTCAGAAGACATCATGGTACAGAAACGGCTTTAATATCAGATATGGATTACATCAGGCGCACCGTGGATGAAGGACAAGGGGTAGTGCTAATCCTCTTGGATCTGTCAGCAGCATTTGATACCATCTCTCCTACTCTTGTGTTGGACAGACTCCGGTATTTTGGCATTTCACATAAAGCACTTGCCCTTCTGTCCTCATTTCTGACAGGGAGATCCCAAAGTATGAATTTAAAATATTTGCACTCGCACTCCTATGCCCTACCTTGTGGAGTCCAGCAGGGGTCTTCTCTGAGCCCTACTCTCTTCAATCTGTATGTGGCACCCGTTGCAACTGTGGTCCACTCCTTTGGATTGGAGGTGGTGATATATGCAGATGATACTCAGATTATGGTTACAATTCCTAAAGGGCTGGGCTCATTGTCAGAAAAGTCCTTGGATGTATGACCAGAGTAGCGGCCTGGATGTCTGCTAACTTCCCGAAACGTAATGGGCAGAAAACCGAAGTGTGATATTTGGATCAGGGGTATCCAAATGGAATAGCAGCTGTTGGCCTCAATCCTTGGAATGCTGTCCTGCCCCGAGTGACAAGGCTAAGAGCCTTGGAGTCCTGATGGATATTGAACTTAGCTTCATTTGTTCAAGTGAATCGTTCCATTTCCACATGCTCCTGGCTCATAAGGATGTTAAAAAAATCCAACGTTCAGCTATTATACAAGTGGCACTGGCCCTTGTAATATCCAGACTTGGTAACTGGTTGCTAATAAAAGCATGCAGCACAAAGTCAGGAACTGCAGAATGCTCTTGCAAGACTCCTTCTGGATATTCCCAGAAAACAATCAAGTCAAGTCAAGTCAAAATTTATATAGCGCGCTACATACCCAGAGGGTCTCAAGGCGCTAGGAGAGGGGTGGGGAATTACTTGTCGAATATCCACGTTTTAAGTTGCTTTCTGAATGCTAGGTGGTTCTGAGTAAGGCGAAGGTGAGTGGGAAGTGAGTTCCAGGTTTTAGCTGCCAGGTAGGAGAAGGATCTACCTCCCATGGTGGTTTTATTGATGCGAGGTACAGTGGCAAGGGCTTGGTTGGCGGATCGTAGCTGGCGGGCGGGGGTGTAGAAGGACAGTCTTGTGTTGAGGCATTCGGGTCCGATTTCGTAGAGTGCTTTGTGTGCGTGGGTTAGGAGCCGGAAAGTAATCCTCTTATTGACGGGGAGCCAGTGGAGGTTTTTCAGGTGACCAGAGATGTGATCTTTACGCGGGATGTCTAATATGAGCCTGGCTGAAGCGTTCTGGATGCGTTGGAGTTTTTTCTGGAGTTTTGCGGTGGTACCGGCGTAGAGGGTGTTTCCGTAGTCCAGACGGCTCGTGACCAGAGCGTGGGTGACTGTTTTTCTAGTTTCGGTGGGGATCCAGCGAAATGTTTTTTTGAGCATGCGAAGAATGTTGAAGCAGGATGAAGAAACGGCGTTGACTTGTCTGTTCATCGAGAGTGAGGAATCCAGGATGACAACCAGGTTCCGTGCGTGGCCCGTCGGGATGGGTGCTTTTCCAAGGGCCTCTGGCCACCAAGAGTCGTCCCAGGCGGAGGGGGAGGTGCCTAGGATGAGGACTTCTGTTTTGTCTGAGTTCAGTTTCAGACGGCTGTGCTTCATCCATTCGGCTACTTCTTTCATTCCTTCATGCAGGTTGGTTTTGGCAGTGTTAGGGTCTCTGGTGAGTGATAGGATTAGTTGAGTGTCGTCGGCGTAGGAGATGATGTTGAGGTTGTGTTGGCGTGCGATGACCGCGAGGGGGCTCATGTATACGTTGAAGAGGGTGGGGCTGAGTGAAGATCCTTGTGGTACGCCGCAGATGACTTCAGTGGCCTCTGAGTGGAATGGTGGGAGGCGGACTCTCTGGGTTCTTCCGGTAAGGAACGAGGTGATCCATTCCAGTGCTTTTCCTTGGATTCCGACGTTTCTGAGATGTTGTAAAAGGGTGCTATGACAGACCGTGTCGAAGGCTGCGGAGAGGTCGAGGAGGATGAGGGCGACTGTGTCTCCATTGTCCAGTAGAGTTCGAATGTCGTCTGTTGCAGCAATGAGGGCGGTTTCAGTGCTGTGCTTGGCTCGGAAGCCGGATTGTGAGGAGTCGAGGGATTTGTTGGTTTCGAGAAATGCGGCGAGCTGGTTGTTGACCGCTTTCTCAATGACTTTGGCCGGGAATGGAAGGAGTGAGATAGGGCGGTAGTTTTTGAGTTCGGTGGGGTCAGCTGTGGGTTTCTTCAGGAGGGCGCTGATTTCGGCATGTTTCCAGCTTTCCGGGAAGGTTGCGGAGTTGAGGGAGCAATTGATGACGTCTCGGAGGTGCGGTGCTATGATGGAGTCTGCTTTGTTGAAGATGTGGTGAGGGCATGGGTCTGTGGGGGATCCTGAGTGGATAGAGTTCATCAGACGGATGGTGTCCTCAGTGGAGATTGGCTTCCAGTCATTGAGGATGTTCAGGGGGGTTGGGGGTCCTGCAAGGGGTTGGGTGGGTTGGTCTTCGGGTCGGTTGTCAAAGCTGTTGTGGATGTCTGCAATTTTGTTGTGGAAGAATGAGGCTAGGGAGTCGCAGAGGGCTTGAGAGGGGGTGATGTCGTTGGAGTTGGCTGAGGGGTTGGTGAATTCCTTGACGATGTTGAATAATTCCTTGCTGTTGTGGGCGTTGTTATCTAGTCGGTCCTTGAAGGCGGCTTTCTTGGCATTCCGGATCAGTCGGTGGTGTATGCGGGTGGCGTTTTTGAAGGCGTCCTTGGTGCTGGTGGTTGGGTCTTTTTTCCAGGCCTTCTCAAGGGAGCGACAGAGTTTCTTGGATTTCTTAAGATCATCGTTGAACCAGGAGGCCTTCTTGCTGCCTAGTTTGATTTGTCGTTTTTTCAGTGGTGCTAGGATGTCGGCGCTGTTGGATAGCCATTGGGTGAGGTTGGTGGCTGCTTGGTCTGGGTTTGAGGAGTGGGCTGGGGGGTTTTGAAGAAGCGATGAGGAGATCTGGTCGATGGTGATTTTGTTCCAGTTTCTTTGCAGAGTGGGTTGGGGGTGCTTGTTGGGTGTGGGCTTGTTGTAGGTAAAGTGAACGCAGCTATGGTCCGTCCAAAGGAGAGCTGTGGTGTGGCTGAAGGAGACATGTTTGCTGGAGGTGAAGATAGGGTCGAGTGTGTGACCTGCGATGTGGGTGGGGGTAGTGACAAGTTGTTTAAGTCCGAGGTTGGCGAGGTTGTCCAAAAGGGTGGTGGTGTTGCGGTCGGTGTTCTTTTCAAGGTGAAAGTTGAGGTCTCCCAGAAGGATGTAATCCTCGGAGGGGAGCGCGTGTGGAGTGATGAAGTCTGTGATATCTTCACTGAATTGTGCGCTGGGTCCTGGTGGCCTGTAAAGGAGGGTGCCTCTGAGTGTGGTCTTGCGGTCGGTGTGGATCTGGAAGTGAAGGTGTTCAGAGTTGGCGAGATTGACGTCTGAGCTGGTTGAGATGCGGATGGATTTCTTGTGGACGATAGCGATGCCTCCTCCTGTTTGCTTGATGCGGTCCTTACGGATGATCTTATAGCCTTCCGGGATGGCAATGGTGATGTCTGGGGCTGATGAGGCGTTCATCCATGTTTCTGTTAGGAAGGCGACGTCCGGAGAGATGGTGTCTAGTAGATTCCAGAGGTCAATGGCGTGCCTGTGGACCGAGCGGGTGTTGAGCAGGATGCATTGTAAGTGGTTGGGGTCGGATATCTGTTGTGTGTGCGTAGATGAGGAGTTGTTCTTGGTGCCGTGAACAATGCATTTTGTTTTAAATCTCTCTGTATGGTGCACAAATCATTGTATGCTCCCTACCCTTCAAGGCTGAAAACCATGTTTAAATGCCACTCTCCCAGCAGACCATTAAGTTCCTCACTCCAAAAGCAACAATTGGTACCAAGAACTAAGAAGAAGTGGGGGGGCAGAGCATTCTCGGTGGCAGCAAGCAAACTCTGGAACTCCTTACCCCTTGCTCGCAGATCTATCCCTCTTCTGTTCCAATTTAGAAAAGCCCTTAAAACCTGGCTGTTCACTGCCTAGTGGTGAGCTGGAGTTCTTTTCTCTTTTTCTTCTCTCCGTGGTATGTAAGGTGGGTCTCTAGTGCCTTGATGCCTTCGGGTGAATGCTGCACTTTATAAATATCAAATCAAATCAAATCAATGGTTTGTTCTATCCACCTCCATCTTTTTCTCATAATGGTGGTGTCCATGCTCTCTTGCTGCTCACTTGCTTGAATCTGGTGAGCAGTTCCTGGTTAGAGATAGTTTGCAGCCAGAAAATGAGAAAGATTCTTCTCAGGTAACTGGTGTGGAAGGCTGACATTTTGGTGAGGTCGTTTTTTTGGCAACTGCAAACATTCTGATCCGTACAAGAGTGTGGAGAGAATGCATCTCTGATAAAGCCTCAGCTTGGTGTTGCTGTTGTACTTAGATGACCTCCACACATTGTTCAGAATCCTGAAGGTCTTTCTGATCTTGTTCAGTCTGCTCTTGATGTCACTGTCTGCTCCTCCGTCATGCCTTATAGTTCTGACTAGGCAGGTGAACCCTTTAGTTCTCTTCATTCACCTTGATTGCGGAAGGGTTTCGGAAGTTGAGTAACACATTACTTCTGATTTCTTCATGCTGATCTCCAGGCCCATTTGCTGTGCATAGATGCTGAAGCAAGGCGTCATTTCTTGCATATGTTGGTGTGTGTGAGAGAGCAAGGCTAGGTCCTTTGCATAGTCAAGGTCCTCCATTGTAGAGAATAAGGTTCGTCTGATGGTCTTCAGTTCTGCGTTGAACCACCCAGTCAATGACTAAAGAGCAACACTGACATCAGGCATCCATGTCTCATACCAGTCTTGATTTACAATTACTATCTCCCATCCTGCAGGTATAATAATCCCTAAAGCTCTTTTTTTTCTTCTTTTTTTCTCAGAGTTTTATATAACGAAAACTTGACCCGAAGGTATCGGGTAACAGATCGCTTTACATGATCACCAGTTATGTTTACACAAGCACATATTCATTTTTGTTAGGCACGGGTAGATTAAGTGATTTGCCCAGAATCACAGGATGTTGAGTGTCATTGCTGAGACTCGAACTCGGTTCCCCAGATTTGAGATTGGCCGCCCAAGCCGTTAGGCCACAGCCATTGATGAAGAGAACTATCTGCTGCAATATGCCATAGAACATAACAAAAAGGAATTGCCAGTACTGATAACGCCGCAGTAACATGAATTCAGACACAGTACTTGAGAAAATATTCAAGACTGGGGGCTAGTCAATAGCTTTTATTCTTGTTTCTGATTTTATCAAGAGATACTTTTTTCATATTCAAAAAACAAACATGTAAAACACATTTATCAAAAAAGTCAAAATAGGGGGGAATCGTTCATCATATCAATCATATCACAACCATACAACATGCAATCATTCATGGGGAGAAGGGGTGCACTGGATAAGAGAGCTACAAAATTTTCCAAAACATACAATATTTACAATATAATACCAAACATAAGACAAGAGAAGCCAACGTCTGCAAAACACTTAAACAATACTTTCATTTGGTGTGTAATCAATTATACCGTACATTCCTATAGTCAAGTGTAAAAAATACTTTATAAATCTTTAGAGAAAGGATAATGTACAGGAATTAGTGATAAGCAACAATTATCATGACATTCACGCTTATCACTAAAGCAGACAGTGATATGGCTGGGGCCTACGCGTTTCGAATCCCAATGACTTGTGGGGATTCTCTTCAGGGCCTTTGGAGTTCTCTTCTGTATTTGGAGAAGAAATAGTCTCAGGGTAGGGATTGGTTGACACAATTAGATGGTGGTGAACCTAGTAGAGTGCAGGTTGAGGAGGCCGTGTGTGTAGTAGCCGCCCGTATTCAGTCGCTAGAAACGTCTTGAGAAATAACGGAATTCGTTGTTTGCAGGGAGATAAGGTTGCACTTGTTCATGGAAACCCTATCAATGAGAGACGTTCAACGCGGTGCTCGTCGAAATAACAAGTCACATGCGTGTGACCGCGGTGGGTAGAACACACAAATGTTTCAATTCAAAGCGCCTTTGGACGGCCTATCTATTGAACGCGGTCAGCGGTGGTTATTAGAAGATTTAGATCAGAGCGAGTTTTCCAATCGACGGCGTCTAAGACAGCACTATACACAGGCGCCTGAGGAGCCTGTGTATAGTGCTGTCTTAGACGCCGTCGATTGGAAAACTCGCTCTGATCTAAATCTTCTAATAACCACCGCTGACCGCGTTCAATAGATAGGCCGTCCAAAGGCGCTTTGAATTGAAACATTTGTGTGTTCTACCCACCGCGGTCACACGCATGTGACTTGTTATTTCGACGAGCACCGCGTTGAACGTCTCTCATTGATAGGGTTTCCATGAACAAGTGCAACCTTATCTCCCTGCAAACAACGAATTCCGTTATTTCTCAAGACGTTTCTAGCGACTGAATACGGGCGGCTACTACACACACGGCCTCCTCAACCTGCACTCTACTAGGTTCACCACCATCTAATTGTGTCAACCAATCCCTACCCTGAGACTATTTCTTCTCCAAATACAGAAGAGAACTCCAAAGGCCCTGAAGAGAATCCCCACAAGTCATTGGGATTCGAAACGCGTAGGCCCCAGCCATATCACTGTCTGCTTTAGTGATTAGCGTGAATGTCATGATAATTGTTGCTTATCACTAATTCCTGTACATTATCCTTTCTCTAAAGATTTATAAAGTATTTTTTACACTTGACTATAGGAATGTACGGTATAATTGATTACACACCAAATGAAAGTATTGTTTAAGTGTTTTGCAGACGTTGGCTTCTCTTGTCTTATGTTTGGTATTATATTGTAAATATTGTATGTTTTGGAAAATTTTTAGCTCTCTTATCCAGTGCACCCCTTCTCCCCATGAATGATTGCATGTTGTATGGTTGTGATATGATTGATATGATGAACGATTCCCCCCTATTTTGACTTTTTTGATAAATGTGTTTTACATGTTTGTTTTTTGAATATGAAAAAAGTATCTCTTGATAAAATCAGAAACAAGAATAAAAGCTATTGACTAGCCCCCAGTCTTGAATATTTTCTCAAGTACTGTGTCTGAATTCATGTTACTGCGGCGTTATCAGTACTGGCAATTCCTTTTTTTTATGTTCTATGACGGCTCAGCCATACTGATTAGAGCCAACCCTTAGTTGTTTATTGGCAATATGCCATAGGCTCACAGTATATGCAGAAGCTGTCACGGTGGATACTGTTAAAGGCTTTCTCAAAATTAATTAAGTTGAGGTATAGTTGTCTCTGCCACTTTGTGCACTGCTCTATAAGTGGCAAAAAGTAAGGATTTGACCAACAAGCCCTTTGCCTGGGAAGGAACCCATCCTATTTTTTTCCTAACTGCTTGTCCACAGGATCAGAAATGTGCTATATATTGATTTTTGCTCGGATTTTACTTGGGATTGACAGAAGAGTGATACAGTTGGTTAATGCTCACTTCTTTGGAATCTTGATGATGATGCTGTGGTTCCAGTCATCTGGCACTTTCTTTCCCTCTCAAATCAATGTAAACAACGGATGGAGGATCCTGGCTAATGTTTCAGGGTCTGCCTTTATCAGTTCCTCATTCAGATTGTTTTGGCCAGGAACTTTTCCATTCTTGAGATATCGGATGGCAGTGACAATTTCTGCTTTCTGTGGTGGGGTGGTGTTCACTTTCAAATCATTCTTTGCTACTTGGAGTCTTTCATACTGCTAATCAATAGGTTTGGCACAGCATTTCAGAGCCTGTTCCTAGCAAGTACTATTTGACCACCAAGGTGGGCATCGCATCAACCATTACCTATGACCAGCCGTGGATCATTTTGTTCCAACTTTGTGTGTTTGATGCGGGCTGCCTCACTCTTCTTCTGCACAATGCAGAAGACTATTGCTGCCGCACAGACACGTCATGCTGGCTCATTGTCATGCTCAGAGTGGCAGTGAACCAGCACCAAGTGGTCACAACATGATTCTTCTGTTGGCGGCCTGCTCCTTAACTGGACTGCTTCTTAGCATGTGTGAGGTAAGGTCCGACTGAGGCAGAAATTAGGCCTGGTTAACAAAATAAAAATGGCTCCTATCAGAGAACTAGAAACTTAAGAAGATGGCCCACATTTGCAAATAGCTGCAGTTTTGCACGTGTAAAGAAAAGCTGTGTAGCCGTTTCAAGGTATGGGAGACGGCATGCATTTGTGCTTTCTGCAGGCAATGTTTATGATAATATCAGAGAAATCAACAGTGAAAATCGGCTCACCAGACCATTAAACAAACAGCCTATAAACTGACATATCAGACCAATCCGGATATGAGGCAGAGGTGCTATCTGAATGAAACGCAGTTAGGCCTCCAAGGGGGAGAAGGTGGCTCAGGGCTGAGTTGGAGAGTAGCCAAGGACAATGTTTTAAAGGTGGTTGTTTGGTTCACCGTCCTGCAAAAGTCACAGCAATCATTCTGGCTCAGGAAGACGGCCATGCCCCCCCCCCCGCTGTTCACAACCAGACACATTAGCATTTGTGAGCTGATGTATAGCTTTGCAGATTTTGCCAACGATGGGATAGATGGTTGATCATCCTAGCATAGTCAGGAATAGCACCAGTGTCCCTAACTCTATTGATTTAAGCCAAGTACTCTCATGAACTCTCAAACCTACTGATTTCTTGTGCTTTAAAGTCTTTTTATTAACTGTCTTTGTTGTCATTAGATGGCCAGATGTGACCTACGCTCATGGCTGCACATAACATTTAAAGCTTTTTCTGTAGTATCTGCTTGAACAAAACACTATTTTCTGTGGTGATAGTAGCTCCAACATTGTAGCATGAAAGTATGACTAGGGATGCAGTACTCCTGGGTTTTTTAGTTACAGATATTTGTCTTCACATGTGTTAGTTCAATGCGAGACACTGAATCAAGCCATGACTAGAAGTCCAAAAAATAGATTGGGTTATTGAACTAGGCCCCAGCAATTGAGCACTGCTAGCTGGTGGCATGAAGTCTTCTGGTGACGTAACGCAACACTCCTCAGTCAGGGCATCCTAAGGAAAATTCGAGCTGCTGATGCTGATGCAGGGTGAGCTTCATGGAGAACTGGCCTCTGACTTCTGGCTGTACTGCACCGTGTGAGAGGCAGGTGATCGCCAAGCCACGGGACTAGGAGAAAGGCAAGAAGGCACACTCAGGTTTAGAGAACCTTCTTGCTGTGATGGACCTTTCCTCATGCAGACATTAGAGATATGGTATTGCTATATGCCTGCTTTTCCCCTGTGCAGTCCTCATTCACACGCTTTCAGTCAAATCACCACACAGTGTTTTGGGCAGAGCTCTCACATTTCTCAGGTCCACGTGTGAGTGGCTCATCCAGGTCAGGATTTCTCTTAGCATTTTGAGCCTTGTAGTCCTGCTATTCCAATAGTTTAACCAGGACTACAAATTCTAGAATGCAAAGAGAAATCCTGGATTGCATGAGTTACTCCTGCAAGGACCTGGGACATTTGAGATGTCTTTGTGGAGGACCAGCGGCCTGTTGATAATGACTGGGAAGAAAAAGACAGTCAACAATTCACATATTCTATGAACATCATGCAGATATTGACATGCTTGCCCCTTACTATCCTTGATACAACCAGGACTCAGGGACTTTATTGAAATCTGCGGCTGCGAGCGCAGTTGATTGTCGCTCCTTCTGGATGACCGGTACTGTTGAAAACTCATTGTTGCTCTTCCGTGTTATGGGAGTGGAAGGACAACATGTTTTTAAGTTTCTTCCAGTAGTGTGTGATGCTGAGGATCAACCCAGAACAGATGTGTAAAAAGAAGCAAATTGCTACCCGTTTGGTTGTTGGGACTGTCAAGGTGGACGAGTGTGCATTGTATGTTGAGAAGAGAAATATTGTAGCAATAGATTGGGTGAAGATCAAAAAAGGATGGGTGGGGGATGGTTTGCTCAAGTTCTGTGGACCTTTTACAGTGAAGACCGTCCATGATTGGCATTTGATTCTTCAGAATGGGGACAAATTGAATAAGCAGAGAGTAGCCTTTTATCAGAAGGGAGATGAATGCCTTCAGGATAGGAATTCCAAAGCAAGCGACATTAAGGGTTTTATGATGATGGAAGATGGAGACATGGTCGGGCAAAGTGGAGTGGTGGGTAAGAATGTGAATAATGGTGGCGATGGAGGTGGTTGCAGGAATGGTGGAGTTGAAGCATTGAGTAGAACACAAAGGAGCTGCTGCTCTTGTTTTCTCCTTCCCCGCCTGCACAAAGTTGTGGTTCTTGCTTCACGCTCCCTTTCATTGTCTGTGCGCTTCCCCCCTGCCAGCCCTCCCTTGTCCTTCCCAATTTACCGCCTCTTCACTCTCTGTTTGCCATGTGTTTCCCTATTTCTGCTTGCCAATGCTTGATTTTAAAGTGATGTCTGCAAAAGCACGGTAGTGGACTCGTCGCAGCAGACTTCACAATGAACAGCACACAATTATGAAATGTATGAGCTCAGAGAGAAAGCTTATTTTATTTTTTGTGGGTCTAGAGGAGTAGAATAAAAAACTTCCAGACTGAACTTGCTTATTATAATAAGAATGTACATCAGGGATGGTGCTTAATGAAAATACTGAGGGTTGCATAATTGACAGCATTCACTCGTTGAGTCCCTTAATGACATCACAGGAAGTGACATTAAATGAACATTAAACCTAAATAGCATCTCGAAAAGTGAAGTCACACGATGATCAATGTTATAACAGGAAGTATACATCCTTCTGTAAGTGCAAGTTTATACATTATGTAAGATTACGAAAAAAACAAAAGTTGTGAAAGCGAATAAAGTCTTTTTAGGTACTGCCTGTATATTAACAAGATGCTGCTGCCAGATGCCATGAGTATAACTGTCTGATATATAAGATTTTAAGCAATCAAACATCCAAATACAGTCACTACATGCCAGATATTCATCTCATGTCAAGCCCAGATTATAAATTCTCAAACACAATCTTACATGCATAGGCCCATCCCCAAGTTCCTAGACACAGTTCTAGTCCTGTGTGCAGGTAAGCAAGGGATCACAGCTCTCTGGTATGAATCCAGACCCCTGAAACCTTGGAATGTCCTCTGGGACCTTGTGGCGATGGAAAAACTGACAATATGGTAAGGGCAATGGATGAGGACTTCAAAGAGATGTAGGTGATCATATTGTCCTTCTTGTCCTCCTACTGTAGGGAGCTATAAGCCCTAGATACTGAAGAGTTGTACACATTACTCCAGAAGATATATCTCAGATGCCAAATTGCAACACAAGTGCGACATAACTTCCAATGCATTCTGGGAAATTGAACAAATGGATAACTCCCTTCTAGCCAGTCATATTAGAAGGAAGTGGAGGCGAATACTGTTTAGTAAATATTTCATGTGACACTGAGTTATGGTACAGGCTGCAGCTCACCGGCCATTGGATTTAGGTGAGTCTTATGTATATTGCTTCTTCAAACCTTAATAAATACATTTACATGCCAAGAAACAGGTTCAAATGCCCAGATTGAGCCACAAGGGATGAAGTACTGCTCAATTGGCCATTTAGAGCCTCCACCGCACGGGCCAAAAACCACAGCCTTGTGGAGCTTGGAAAAAGGCCTTCTGTTTCTGTAATTTGCTTTTACTAAAAACACATTACATTGTTCTCTGCCAGTGAAACAGAGTTACATAGAGAAAAGGTGTTATTGCAGCGATCCTCTAAGAAGGAGGAAGGGTAAGAGATGAACTACAAAAAGAACCAAAAAAATATATAAAAATATATTTTCAAATGTTTATCTGGTCCAATTTAGGAGAAATGTAACATCAGAAAAATTACATTTACAATTCTATTAGGTTGCCCTCCCTAACAGTCCTTCGGTGACAGGTCTGGTGATGTGATACATGGCACTAGAGAACCAAAACAAAGTTATTTCTTTAAAGTTGGCTTTTAATTTCTGCATCATAATTTATGTTTAGGCTTCTGGCTTTGGAGTAAAGGCCTTATGATGCAGAAAATATTTTACAAAATAAATAAAAGATTTTCATTTTTTGAATGATATATTGCCAATATGCCAGGTCTCCTCCTGCTTGTATTCTCAATTTACATAAGCACATAAAAGTCTCAAAAACTGGAAGGAATCTCAGCAGGCCGGTACATTCATATACATCTTGCAAATGAATTCAGGGAAGGCTTACAGAACATGGAATTGAAACACAAGCACTACCATACCTTAAAGGCATAACACATCCCTCCCTTGTAAATGACCACAGTAACGATGAAGAAATATACAAAAAAGAAATAGTGAGCTACGAGGGTAAAGGGAGAAACATAGGTGAGAAAGAGGAATATGAAGAAACTGAGGGAGATAGCTGGGAAACACAATTACTCCATAAGAATACGTTACACCCTCCCCCCCCGCCCCCCCTTCCCCACCAAATTAGCAACTGAAAAAAGGAGCAATGGAAGGACACAAGTTCCAAGCACAAGCCCATGCTCCAGGTAAGGGCCAAACAACAGAAGAGGGAGAAAAGCCAACAGAGGCTGACGAATAAGAATCAAACAAATGTGAGTGATTTTTAAGTCAACCAATGGTAAGCAATTGGCGGGCTCTAAACCCTCTATGATGTAAGAGTTTATTTTGCTAAACAATCCGGAGAAAAAGGGTCAGAGGGAAAATATTTAAAGATCTACCCAGGGTGAAGTCCCCTACTCAATCGATTCAAAAACAAAAAACACACACTGGGGTCTATATCTGGGCCTATCATGCTCCAGAGGTTAACGCACACTACTAACCAAGTCAGTGGGCGTTGCTGAGGCTATATACCATTTAGCTTGCTCTTGGAGTGCCAAAATGAGCAACCCGTGTATTGGGATTCACTTCAAATATCGAATAGACCCATACAGAGAAAGACTGGATGTCCATCAACGTCAGATGTAGATCATGTATTCTCATTTGGTCATCCAAATAGGAATGGTGTGTCTCATGATCATTGAGACTAGTCCATAACCTACGCTTATCTGGGTCACATCTCCAAATGTAGTGAAGACCATGCGAGCAATGATCGTGATGGAGTCCGGTGCAGTGCAGTGACCTGTGTTGTACAGGGAGCAAACTTCACCTCTCCTGGTACCTTGCTCAGGATAAAATGAGGCCCGCTCTGAAAAAGGTAAAGAAAGGGATGAAGGAGAAGCTATAGGCTAAAGTAACCTAGTCTATCTCCTGACTGCCTTGACTGATGCCCTTATAATCTTTACACCTTTTTGAGCATTCGCCAGGTCTCCAACTAAAAGAAAAACAGGCCCTATCCCCAAGAGTTTATTTTGCAACAGACAGCACATCCGCTGTCTTAGGCTAGACGTACAAAAGGCAATTTAAGCAAGCATAGCAAAAGTCCTTGGCAAGACGATGCAATTGTTTCTTTAGTATTATTGCAACAATATATAAAAGTTAAAAAAAGAGAAATGTATTGCCACATGTTGGTGGTCATATGTCTTAAATTAAAAATATGAATAATAAACAATAACCATCATACAGAATTTTAACAGAACAGAACGAGTGCTTCACAGCAGGAAGGTGTACTTAGAAGAGGTACATAAACCCTTTTTAGTTGTGATGCACATTAGAGGTAAATAGGATTTCTATTGGCACAAAGAAAGATAGTATGGGATATAAATTGAAGCAGAGCTTTCCATGCCTGAATTGTAATGATTATTGATGGGATTCCCGCCATGCAGCACACACGATGCTTGGAACGTCTAATCTAGTCTTGTGATACAAACTGATGACCAAGTTGGTACACCTTAGGCCAAGACAGATAACCCACAACGCAAAGTACAAGCACTGCATGTTCATATGTTTCTTGTGAATTGTGCAAACTCCTTCAAAATGGGTGGCCTTTCCAAGATCTATAGTGTGCTCGTTCCCTAGTCTACCTTTTTCCTCTTATGGTGATCAATGTGTTTTTTCTCCATGGTTTATCTGTTTTTTCATGGCGGTCCCCTACTACAAGAAGGTCATCCAAGCAGTTTGCCAATGCGGATTGTGCATCCCTTAAACGACCAGGAGGCCCGGATCAGGACTAAAAAATCTATGTCAATAAATAACCCGCACACTTGGACGTTTGGCTTCCGGACCCATACTGCACCGCGCGGTTTGTATATCAGAGATACTGTAACATGCTGGGCTCCCTCGCTGTCTCCTTTTCTGAAGCTTTCAGTGCTACTTACAGCCACTTTATGTACAGCTGGCGCATTAAGACTTCGCTTTAATGATCGTAATTGCTTTTCTGTTCTTAACAAATAATCTAATTAGATTCCTCCCTTTGGACCCCAAAACATATATTCCCTTGAGGTGGAAACGGCTATAAATGGATTTACTTTCCTTTAGCCGGTCAGAATACAATTAGGCCATTGTGTGTATAGATGGTATCCTATATCCAAAATTATCCTGAGGAAACACCATAATGTTACACAAATATTTTTAGCATAATTTGATTGGTTTTAGGGTATACGAGAATACAGCTTAGCTGCGTGGTGATAGCAGGGGACAAAGCGCTGCGTTCAGAACTGATCACTAAATGTCAAACCAGGCACAAATATAGGTTCCATTAAAATAATGCTCAGACTTGCGATATTGGCTGTTGGGAGGAGGGAGGAAAATGGTCGTCATTTTTTAGTATAGTAGCTCATGCGCACAACTGTATGGTGTACAATGCAGTAAAACTGAAATTGTTTATTCTTTCTTACTCTCACATGCAGACTCAGAATTGAGATGTAAATCCACCCGATAAAAAAGAGCGCCAAGGCAGTATTTTTACCTCTCAGAAATAAAGGCAGAAATTGAGAGCAATAAAGTTTAGGAAATTTACCAACACTTTTCTGGGGAGTCTAGGTAGAGTTTTTAAATGTTCTTTGTGTGTAGATTGAAATCAGGTTTCCTTACTAGTGTGGTGTTTATATTGTATCAAATATTTGTATTTATTTAATTGGCTTCTTAAAATAGTCCGCAAAACACCCAAGACCATTAGAAGGCATCAGCTAGATACTGTTAAGGTGACGGGTCTCCAACCTTTTTTGAGCAATAAGTGCTACTTATGTTCAAGTAAAATCATATTGCGTTACTAACATTATTAATGGTGTAATGGTGTAATAGTTACCACGCTAGACAAGATTACATTAGCGGCCACCACCAGTGATCCTCTTGGTGCACCAGGCAGAGCTGCCAAAAGTAATGTAAAAAAAATATTTGTTAATATTGAATTTAAAATTTGGAAATGAACCTATTTATCTCCATACATTTCTTATGAGTTCTGAAAATACACACATTTTTGTGTACAATACACTCAGTTTTGGTGTACTTATAATAATTATTCACCTATACAAAAGCTTCTAATTTAGTAGGGTGGACTGCACACAGGAGAGCGACTTACGGGTAGCAGGATAGCTACAAGTAGCTCACACGCTACTCTTTGGAGAAGGCTTGTTAGGTAAACAATGAAATCAGTATCATGATCACAAGACGCCATGAGATGGCAGCCAAAAGAGAGGTTTCCCTTAGTGGAATACCACTAATTACTAAGTCCCACAATTTTATATGAAAATACAAGCATTTTATTCTCATATTATAAAAGTACAAACAATTTTGCAATACAAAATTCTTTAAAAACTTTCTTTAGTTATTCTTATCCAGAATATAAATGGTTTCATGAGTACATAGATTCTACTTCATTTTCTTATCACCACATGCCATTCAGTGTCCTCTATTCCAACTATTCAGTCGATTTATAAGCCAATGCATCACAGTTATTAGGATAAGATGGGCTTATGCATGCCATGAAGAAGAATGGTATGGGACGAATAGACTCATATTAGCAATACTTACGTTACTATACTTGTCAGTAATATCCTGCCATTATGCTTGCTAGGTAGGTGTTGAATTTCTGCTTGGTTAAAGGAAGGACAAGCCCCATGCTATTCACAAATATTATTCATACACAGCTCTAAAGTGTCCACCCAGGAGAGGGTGAAAGGACTCAACAAATCAATAGCTACGATTCATACGTGGGTCTTTGGGGTCCGCCCAGAATCAGAAATGACACAAGGAAACCAGAGACCCTTCATGCCTGGCCAGTGAACACCTCCAAAGAGTGCAAATGCAATGACCCAAGAGAATCAATGGATAACATTCATATATATGTCTATGGAGTCCACTCAGGAGTGGAGATACTATGACCTAGGGAAATAATAAACACCATCAATACATGGGTGTGAGGAGTGAGGAGTCTAGTCAGTTGATGAGATGTAGTAACTTTAGTGAATCAAGAGATCATAACTAAATGCTTAGATAGGGCTAATTGATCGACCCAGTGGGGGTATTAAGGGGAGACTAAGACTGCAGTTTAGATTAGGGAAGGAAAGGAGAGGCTAGGAGTGTTACAGTGAGCAATAGCTGAGAAGGTTAAGATATAGTTTATGGCCTAAGCAGTCCCAAAAAGGTAAAAAACAACACAAAGACGGCCTTAACCTGTCCAATCTTTACCTCGGCACCCATTGAGGAAAGGTTGAATAGGATGTGCTGAATGTCAACCACTAGAAGAAGGAAGGAGGGAAGGGCAGTGGGAAGAGTATTGAGTCACCTGAGGAGGTGTGACAATCATGAAGAGCCAGACCATGTCCTCATGTTAATCAACCAATTAATCAATCATGACATTTGTATAGCGCGCTACTCACCCGGAAGGGTCTCAAGGTGCTGGGGTGGGGGGGGTCCGCTACTGCTCGAAGAGCCAGGTCTTGAGATGCTTCCTGAAGGAGAGGTGGTCCTGGCTTAGCCAAAGATGGATGGGAAGGGAATTCCATGTCTTGGCTGCCAGGTAGGAGAAGGATCTTTTTCCGGCGGTGGCTCTGTGGATGCGTGGAACGGCGGCGAGGGCGTGGCTGGTCGACCGTAGCTGGCGGGTGGGCGTGTAGAAGATCAGGCGGTTGTTGAGGTACTTTGGGCCTAGGTCGAGGAGAGCCTTGTGTGCGTGGGTGAGGAGTCTGAAAGTGATCCTCCCGCTGACGGGGAGCCAATGTAGGTCTCTCAGGTGGCCGGAGATGTGGCTGTGTCGGGGGCTGTCCAGGACGAGTCGTGCAGAGGCGTTCTGGATGCGTGGAGTCTTTTCTGAAGTTTGGCTGTGGTTCCGGCGTAGAGGGTGTTTACGTAGTCCAGTCGGCTGGTGACGAGTGCCTGAGTGACTGTCTTCCTGGTTTCGGTGGGGATCCATCAGAATATCTTTCGGAGCATGCGCAGGGTGTTGAAGCACGATGATGAGACGGCGTTGACTTGTCTGGTCATCGAGAGGGAGGAGTCCAGGATGAAGCCCAGGTTACGAGCGTGGTCCGTTGTCTTGGGAGTGGTGCCCAGGGCAGGGGGCCACCAGGAGTCGTCCCAGGCGGAGGGCGATGACCCCAGGATGAGGACTTCCATCTTGTCTGAGTTCAGTTTCAGGCGGCTGTTCTTCATCCACTCGGCAACGTCTTTCATCCCTTCGTGTAGGCTGGTTCTGATGGTGGCTAGGTAGGTTGTTGAGGGAGAGGATCAGCTGGGTGTCGTCAGCGTAGGAGATGATGTTGAGGTTGTGTTGGCGTGCGATGGCTGCGAGGGGGCTCATGTAGACGTTGAAGAGGGTGGGGCTGAGCGATGATCCCTGTGGTACGCCGCAGATGACTTCGGTGGCCTTGGATCTGGACGGGGGAAGGCGGACTCTCTGGGTTCTTCCGGCGAGGAACGAGATGATCCACTCCAGTGCCTTCTCTTGGATTCTGATGTTGCTGAGGCGCTGCACTAGGGTGCGGTGGCAGACAGTGTCGAACGATGCGGAGAGGTCCAGGAGGATGAGGGCCGCTGTTTCCCCGTTGTCGAGCAGGGATCTGATGTCGTCCGTGGCTGCGATGAGGGCGGTCTCGGTGCTGTGGTTGGCTCGGAAGCCGGACTGCAAGTGGTCAAGGGATCCGTTCGTCTCGAGGAAGGCGGCAAGCTGTCTGTTGACGGTCTTCTCGATGACTTTGGCAGGAAAAGGGAGGAGCGAGATGGGGCGGAAGTTCTTGAGGTCAGTGGGGTACGCTGTTGGTTTCTTCAGGAGGGCACTGAGCTCGGCGTGATTCCAGCTTTCCAGGAAGGTGGCAGTGTTGAAGGAGGCGTTGATGATGTCCCGGAGTTGGGGTGCGATGATGGAGTCGGCCTTGTTAAAGACGTGGTGGGGGCAGGGGCCGGTTGGGGATCGGGAGTGGATGGTATTCATCGGGCGGGTGGTGTCTTTGGTGCTGACCGGGGTCCAGGCGCAGAGGGCGGTGGTGGGGGGCGTTGGTTTGGTGGTTAGGTGCGTGGTTGGTGCGCCGAAGCTGTTGTGTATTTCGGCGATTTTGCGGTGGAAGAACAAGGCGAGTGAGTCGCAGAGGTCTTGTGAGGGAGTGATGTCGTTGTTTCCGGCTCTGGGGTTGGAGAGCTCTTTGACGATGCTGAAGAGTTCCTTGCTGTTGTGGGCGTTGTTGTCCAGTCGTTCTTTGAATGCTGTCTTCTTGGTGGTGCGGATCAGCTGGTGGTGTTTGCAGGTGGCGTGCTTGAGGGCAGTCATGTTGTCTGTGGTCTGGTCGATGCGCCAGGTTTTCTCGAGGGAGCGGCAGTTCTTCTTGGAGTTCTTAAGTTCGTCGGTGAACCAAGAGGCTTTCTTGCTGCCGTGTCTGCTGGGAGGGGTCTTCAGTGGTGCGAGGTTGTCTGCACAGTTGGTGATCCACTGTGTGAGGTTTTTGGCTGCTTCGTTGAGGTCCGTTGTGCTGGCGGGAGGGTTCTGGCTGAGGGAGGTGGTGAGCTGGTCGGCGGTGATCTTGTTCCAGTTCCTGCGAGGAACCTGTTGCGGGTGGTGGTGGGTTGTGGTTCTCCTGAAGCTGAAGTGGACGCAGCTGTGGTCAGTCCAGTGAAGTCCGGTGGAGTGGCTGAAGGAGATGTACTTGCTGGAGGAGAAGACTGGGCCGGCGTAGTGGGTGGGGGTGTTCACCAGTTGCTTATGACCGAGGTTGGCGAGGTTGTCCAGCAGGGTGGTGGTGTTGCAGTCTTTTTTGTTCTCTAGGTGGAAGTTGAGGTCCCCTAGGAGGATGTAGTCAGCGGAGGGGAAGACATGGGTTAATTGTGAGAGTGGCATATGAGACACTACTGACTACAAACTTAACAAAGAAGGGTGTAGGGAAAATAAACATGATCTAGAAAGCAGGCCCCTGGCCCCTGGGTTAGCGACTGGGCAGGTTAGTTAATGTTTGTCACTGAGGACTAGGCCTGTCTCCATCTCAGACACACCCCCACTTGTTCTGGGGGTACAATGGTCTTCAGTGGAGTTCATATAAAGTGCTGGGTTCTTATGACTGCAGAGCTCTGAGACAAAAAATCTCTATCCGTGCCTGAAAGCAGACCATAAGAAAAAACTGACCCTGATCAGATAATACAAATAAGAGAAAAAGTAACTTCTATCTGTACCTCTTGTAAAAGAAAAATACCTCCATAGACAATGTTACCACAAACGGTCTAGATTAGAACAATATAAAGAGATAAAGCATAAAATGTAAGATTCACTCCATACTAGTTTCTCATCGATGAAGACACCACATAACACATATGTAAGTATAGACGCATAGGCATACAGTTAAGCTCACAATATACTACTACAGAATAACTGTGGGTCTAACACTTAGAAAATAACTCATCTGTTTGTTTCAACCTGCTGAGTTGTATATTCTATACAGTGTATATAGCCTACACCAGGACTGTCATCCGTGCGAAAAGATTCCCATCAGTTACACAAACTGTGCCGCCCTTTTGTCATCATTTGGGTCAGCTGCACAGAGCTGGGAGTCCTTGTGGCAGACAAAAACACAGTTTGCTTCGTGTAGTGTCTGACTAGCTGTAAACAGGACTCTATCTGTGTGTGGTAACTGAGAAGCAGTGCAAAACTCAAAATAATATGAGTGAAAAAGACAAGGAAAAGTGCTCTATTAAAATTTGGGTAATGGATGCAACAGCAACTTTATTCATAAACCATTCACTCCCAAATATTAAAAGCTAAAGTGTGCAAAGAGACAGTAGTTTCTAACAAATATCTACTGTGTAAGATATTAGGTTGACATGTTTCTGCAGATTTATTGATCCAGCTGGTATCTACTGCTTCCTCAGGACCGTTGCTATCTTTGCTACTGCTATCATAAAGTGTATGTGAAGAAAACAACAAGTAAAAGGTAAAAGTTAATTTTGTATCACCTGATTCAGTCCTTTCACTCCTCTGTGCAGGTAGGTAGATGTTTTGTAAACGGGAGATTGTCAAGAGGAACAGAAGGCATCAGGGAAAACAGGAAAAAACAAACAGACAAGAGATAACACACAGCATATTAGATATGGTTACCTATCTTGCAAGGGCCAAAATACTCAAAGCTCTTTCCAGGTTTTAACAACAAAATAACCTTGTCCATAATTAGGGGACAATGCTCTAACTCACCTTTAGTGTGAGAGGCATACTCATCACCTCACCTTGCTACAGCTCAGGATCAGGGAGCACCACTCTATTAGTAAAAGGAATACAAGTGGGTGAAATAAAACTACACGACTACTACAACAAGAGATAATATATACGATCAGAGATGAACTCTGAAGTATGTATTGTGTGGTTATTTTAAAGATATATGCATCTCTTACTCAGAAGTGCCAAAACGTATTACTTTAGGATAACATTCTTATTTTGTTCTTTAACCAAAGTACCCGCTTATTCTTAAGAAACAAAGGTGAAACCAATGTACTCGTATGCCTGTGCAATGATCTGCCCAGACGATATGACACCCGTGGTCTAAGTACGGTCAGGATATACCATGCAGCCAGATAGCGTTAAGGTTTAGGTGCCCGACTATGTTATCATGCCGAGAGACCTGTGTACGATCTAGATTTTAAGGGCGTACACCTTAGTAAACCGGTTGCTGGAGACCCCAACAACCGGACTGATGTCAACTCGGGTGTCGGAATAAGTGGATATTTGAGCAATATGTAATGCCGCACACAAGGGCGCCGTCCACACGCCACAGGGTCCAGCCAGGGCATGGTCGAATATTTACCCGGAAGTATAACAAGAATATTCATTTTAACGGCGTGACCGGAAGGTACACAGCCCTCGTTCCGTTCAAAAGTGTTCGAAGGTCAGAAATAGTAGGGAAATGCTTACCTGTCCGTCGGTACACCAAACCAGCATCTGAGCTGGTGGGGAGGTACCGCGGCAGGTCCTCCGGCTATATTTGTTGTTAGATAGAAGCGCATTCATTGGCTGAATGTGAAATCATCACAAAGCGTCATAAGGGGTGATGGGAAATGTAGTTTTACGGTTATTCCGATGGATTCTAAACACTACTAGGTGTGACATCACAATGACGTGACCAAACAGAATCGCGGGAAATGTAGTTTTTTGACTGTTGTTTGCATTTACGAACTGCTGGTCGGTTCGAGAGTCATTACTTTTAACATTGGAAATTTAAAAATGGGAAAAATGTCTCAATGTATCCGATAAATAGGTGACATCTATGTAATCTACAGTGTACCAACAATATCCCGCTATTAGTGTATTTTAGTGTCATGCATGCGTGTTGTCACTAGCGATCGTATGCGACATCATAGAGGGTGCTAGTCTGTTAGAGAGTATTGTCAAAGCACACTGTATTTATATTTTTTGAGTTTGGCAAAGTAGCCAAAGATTATGCTCAAGCTCGGTAGCGTGAGGCAACATCAAACTGCTAACCAGTAAAGAGGTGTAGTTAAGGGTACTTATAAGGGTGCATGCGCAATCATGGTGTCATTGTTATAGAAGTATTAATGTAGAGTTTGGGGCAACCTCATCGATTTACGAAGAATATATGATTTAGATTTAACTTAGTGGCCACAAATCTTGTTCAAGTAGGGCTATAAACAATAAGCCGATACAGGAGAAAATATAAGAGAAAATACACCGCCTTTCGCTTCCTCCCTTGTCGTAAGAATACTGATAATACTGTTGCTTAAGGAAATATGGCATATTAGTATCCATGTTCAGTGTGCTATGTGATGGCACCTCTGTTGTATATATACATCAATAATAGGGAAGGCAATCTCCTCCATTTCCAGTATTCAAAGTATGTTTTTGTTCTATTTCAAGCTATAGTGACATCCAAGGAATATCCTCATTGAGACCTTCCTTGTCTGTATTGAGCCGATAGACCCATTTCTGTTCTAGCTTAAATAGATGTTTGGAAATGTCTGCTACGTGAGGAGGGATGTAGGGTTGTTCTAATACTGTCCAAGTAAAGTCTCTAGGTTTGTGTCCTACTTCAAGAAAGTGATTGGTCAGACGAGTTGCTTGTTTTTTGCACCGTATAGTGCTCTTATGTTCTGAGATCTGTATTTTTATTTTTTTCGTTGTCATCCCAACATATTTGAGCTGGCAGGGACACGTAATCAGATAGATAAGGTTGCTGCTATTACAATTAGTAAAGCGCCTTTGTTCCCATGGATGACGAGTTCCGATATCCACACTCGTGGATCTCATAGTTTGTGTGCACGCGGTACAATTCCCGCATGGGTGATGTCCTTCAACCGGAGGCATATTCCATAGAGTACCTATTTGATGCAATGGCTTCACAGGTGGTCTAGTATGTACCAGGCGATCGCTAATGCGTATTCCTCTCTTGAATACAAATAAGGGATATTCAATAGTATCTGTGCCCGTATTAAGGATTTTCCAATGTTTTTTTACAATCCGTTGGATTGCATTGGACCGATAGACCCATTCTGGTGGTGTGGCGTGGAACCATAACTGAGCTCATGTCCTTCCACTCCTGGCTTAATGATCAAAACACCTTTTTACGATTCACGATGGAACATGATGAGTCTAGCATAGCCTTTTTGGATCTCCGTATCACTGCAACATCTGGTGGCTTAACTTCCGAGTTGTTTAGGAAGCCTATGGCCCACAATTCACTGCTCCAATACGAAAGTTGTCACCCAAAGGCACTTAGGGACAATCTACCCTTTGGGCAATTTCTGCGAATCCAGCGCAACTGTACAACGAAGGAGTCTTTTCGGACACATGCAGACAATCTAGAAAATCAACTAATACAGAGAAAATACCCCAAGGAATTGATACGCAAAGCAAGAAAGAGAGCTTCTAACAACAACCGTGAATCCTTATTAGAACCGGCTCTACCGAAACCAACAAGTGAAAGGATAACCTGTGTTAATACATTCAGTACACGAGAAAAATAAAAATACGGATCTCAGAACATAAGAGCACTATACGGTGCAAAAAACAAGCAACTCGTCTGACCAATCACTTTCTTGAAGTAGGACACAAACCTACAGACTTTACTTGGACAGTATTAGAACAACCCTACATCCCTCCTCACGTAGCAGACATTTCCAAACATCTATTTAAGCTAGAACAGAAATGGGTCTATCCGCTCAATACAGACAAGGAAGGTCTCAATGCGGATATTCCTTGGATGTCACTATAGCTTGAAATAGAACAAAAACATACTTTGAATACTGGAAATGGAGATTTCCTTCCCTATTATTGATGTATATATACAACAGAGGTGCCATCACATAGCACACTGAACATGGATACTAATATGCCATATTCCCTTAAGCAGCAGTATTATCAGTATTCTTACGACAAGGGAGGAAGCGAAAGGGGGTGTATTTTCTCTTATATTTTCTCCTGTATCGGCTTATTGTTTGTAGCCCTACTTGAACAAGATTTGTGGCCACTAAGTTAAATCTAAATCATATATTCTTCGTAAATCGATGAGGTTGCCCTAAACTCTACATTAATACTTCTATAACAATGACACCATGATTGCGCATGCACCCTTATAAGTACCCTTAACTACACCTCTTTACTGGTTAGCAGTTTGATGTTGCATCACGCTACCGAGCTTGAGCATATTCTTTGGCTACTTTGCCAAACTAAAAAAAAAATATAAATACAGTGTGCTTTGACAATACTCTCTAACAGACTAGCACCCTCTATGATGTCGCATACGATCGCTAGTGACAACGCGCATGCATGACACTAAAATACACTAATAGCGGGATAGTGTTGGTACACTGTAGATTACATAGATGTCACCTATTTATCTGATACATTGAGCCATTTTTCACATTTTTAAATTTCCAATGTTGAAAGCAATGACTCTCGAACCGACGAGCAGTTCGTAAATGCAAACAACAGTCAAAAAACTACATTTCCCGCGATTCTGTTTGGTCGCGTCATTGTGATGTCACACCTAGTAGTTTTTAGAATCCATCGGAATAACCATAAAACTACATTTCCCATCACCCCTTATGACGCTTTGTGATGATTTCACATTCAGCCAATGAATGCGCTTCTATCTAACAACAAATATGGCCGGAGGACCTGCCGCGGTACCTCCCCACCAGCTCAGATGCTGGTTTGGTGTACCGACGGACAGGTAAGCATTTCCCCACTTTTTCTGACCTTCGTACACTTTTGAACGGAACGGGGGCTGTGTACCTTCCGGTCACGCAGTTAAAACGAATATTCTTGTTATACTGCTGGGTAATTATTCGACCATGCCTTGGCTGGACCCTGTGGCGTGTGGACGGCGCCCTTGTTTGCGGCGTTACATATTGCTCAATTATCCACTTATTCCGACACCCGAGTTGATATCAGTCCGGTTGTTAGAGTCTCCAGAAACCGTTTTACTAAGGTGTACGCCCTTAAAATCTAGATCGTACACAGGTCTCTCGGCATGATAACATAGTCGGGCCCCTAAACCTTAACGCTATCTGGCTGCATGGTATGTCCTGACCGTACTTAGACCACGGGTGTCATATCGTCTGGGCAGATCATTGCACAGGCATACGAGTGCATTGGTTGCACCTTTGTTTCTTAAGAATAAGCGGGTACTTTGGTTAAAGAACAAAATAAGAATGTTATCCTAAAGTAATACGTTTTGGCACTTCTGAGTAAGATATGCATATATCTTTAAAATAACCACACAATACATACTCCAGAGTTCATCTCTGATCGTATATATTATCTCTTGTTGTAGTAGTCATGTAGTTTTATTTCACCCACTTGTATTCCTTTTACTAATAGAGTGGTGCTCCCTGATCTTGAGCTGTAACCAGGTGAGGTGATGAGTATGCCTCTCACACTAAAGGTGATTTAGAGTATTGTCCCCTAATTATGGACAAGGTTATTTTGTTGTTAAAACCTGGAAAGGGCTTTGAGTATTTTGGCCCTTGCAAGATAGGTAACCATATCTAATATGCTGTGTGTTATCTCTTGTCTGTTTGTTTTTTCCTGTTTTCCCTGATGCCTTCTGTTCCTCTTGACAATCTCCCGTTTACAAAACATCTACCTACCTGGACAGAGGAGTGAGAGGACTGAATGAGGTGATACAAAATTAACTTTTACCTTTTACTTGTTGTTTTCTTCACATACACTTTATGATAGCAGTAGCAAAGATAGCAACGGTCTTGAGGAAGCAGTAGATACCAGCTGGATCAATAAATCTGCAGAAACATGTCGACCTAATATCTTACACAGTAGATATTTGTTAGAAACTACTGTCTCTTTGCACACTTTAGCTTTTAATATTTGGGAGTGGATGGTTTATGAATAAAGTTGCTGTTGCATCCATTACCCAAATTTTAATAGAACACTTTTCCTTGTCTTTTTCACTCATAATATTTTGAGTTTTGCACTGCTTTTCAGTTACCACAAACACAGATAGAGTCCTGTTTTAAGCTAGTCAGACACTACACGAAGCAAACTGTGTTTTTGTCTGCGACGAGGACTCCCAGCTCTGTGCAGCTGACCGCTCCCTTGCCGCTCCCTTGAAAAGGCCTGGAAAAAAGACCCAACCACTAGCACCAAGGACGCCTTCAAAAACGCCACCCGCACACACCACCAACTAATCCGAAAGGCCAAGAAAACAGCATTCAAGGATCGATTAGACAACAACGCCCACAACAGCAAGGAACTTTTCAACATCGTCAAGGAATTCACCAACCCCTCGGCCAACTCCAACGACATCACCCCCTCTCAAGCCCTCTGCGACTCCCTGGCTTTATTCTTCCACAACAAAATTGCAGACATCCACAACAGCTTCGACAACCAACCCGGAGACCAACCCACCTAACCATTTGCTGAACATTCTCCCCCCTTGAACACCCTTTACGACTGGAACCCAATCTCCACTGAGGACACCATCCGCCTGATGAACTCCATCCACTCAGGATCCCCCACAGACCCATGTCCTCACCACATCTTCAACAAAGCAGACTCCGTCATAGCACCGCACCTCCGAGACGTCATCAACTGCTCCTTCAACTCCGCCACCTTCCCGGAAAGCTGGAAACACGCTGAACTCACCGCCCTTCTGAAAAAACCCACAGCGGACCCCACCGAACTCAAAAATTACCGCCCCATATCGCTCCTTCCTTTCCCGGCCAAAGTCATCGAGAAAGCTGTCAACAACCAGCTCGCCGCTTTCCTCGAAGCCAACAAATCCCTCGACTCCTCACAATCTGGCTTCCGAGCAAAACACAGCACTGAGACCGCCCTCATCGCAGCACAGACGACATTCGAACTCTACTGGATAATGGAGACACAGTCGCCCTCATCCTCCTCGACCTCTCTGCAGCCTTCGACACAGTCTGCCACAGCACCCTTTTACAACGCCTCAGAAACATCGGAATACAAGGAAAAGCACTTGAATGGATCACCTCACCGGAAGAACCCAGAGAGTCCGCCTTCCACCATTCAAGTCCGAGGCCACTGAAGTCATCTGTGGCTTACCACAAGGATCCTCACTCAGTCCCACCCTCTTCAACGTATACATGAGCCCCCTCGCGGCCATCGCTTGCCAACACAATCTCAACATCATCTCCTACGCGGATGACACTCAACTGATCCTTTCTCTAACCAATCACCCCAGCACCGCCAAAACTAACCTACACGAAGGAATGAAAGAAGTTGCCGAATGGATGAAACAAAGCCGTCTGAAACTGAACTCAGATAAAACAGAAGTCCTCATCTTAGGTACATCGCCCTCTGCATGGGACGACTCTTGGTGGCCGGAAGCCCTTGGAAAAGCACCCATCCCGACAGACCACGCACGGAACCTAGGCGTTATCCTGGATTCTTCACTTTCAATGAACAGACAAGTCAGCGCCGTATCCTCATCCTGCTTCAACATTCTTCGCATGCTCAAAAAAACATTTCGCTGGATCCCCACCGAAACCAGAAAAACTGTCACCCATGCTCTGGTCACGAGCCGACTGGACTACGGAAACACCCTCTACGCAGGTACTACCGCTAAACTCCAGAAGAAACTCCAACGGATCCAAAACGCCTCAGCCAGGATCATATTAGACATCCCGCGTAATGAACACATCTCTGGTCACCTGAAAGACCTCCACTGGCTTCCCGTCAATAAGAGGATCACTTTCCGACTGCTAACCCACGCACACAAATCACTCTACGACATCGGACCAGAATGCCTCAACTCACAACTGTCCTTCTACACCCCCTCCCGCCAACTACGTTCTTCCAGCCAAGCCCCCGCCACTGTACCTCGCATCAACAAGTCCACCATGGGAGGCAGATCCTTCTCATACCTGGCAGCTAAAACATGGAACTCACTCCCCACTTACCTTCGCCTTACCCAGAACCACCTAGCATTCAGAAAGCAACTTAAAACATGGATATTTGACAAGTAAACCTCCTCCCCTCCCTAAGCGCCTTGAGACCCTCTGGGTATGTAGTGCGCTATATAAATTATTTGACTTGACTTGACAAAAGGGCGGCATAGTTTGTGTAACTGATGGGAATCTTTTCGTATGGATGAGAGTCCTGGCGTAGGCTATATACACTGTATAGAATATACAACTCAGCAGGTTGAAACGAACAGATGAGTTATTTTCTAAGTGTTAGACCCACAGTTATTCTGTAGTAGTATATTGTCTGTTTTGGGGATCATAACTGTGCCTGAGGTCTCTAAACTCTCCCTAGGACCCCCCTTCTTCTAAATATGATTGTGTTATTGATACAGTTAAGCTCACCTACCTATTATCTGAACAAAACAAACTGCCCCACAGTGTCAAACTCTAGGTATTAACCAGACCCTCCAGCATTTCGCGATTTCGCGATTCACGAAATAATCGCGAAATCGGCTGAAAAGCGCGATTGCCGCGATATTTAGTATTTCGGCCGCAAAAAACAGGTCTCCTGGCAGGCTTAAAAAAATGATGCCTTTTAATTGGCTGTAAGTGCATACGTCATGACGTGAACTACGCTGTACAGCGGTAAAAGCAGGAAACAAGAAAGCGCCCGTATCTTGATAACAAAGAAGGGGAATTAGTAGCTGACTTGGCTTGTGCCTTCGGCGCCATAAAACATTTGAAATCCCAAAGGAGGCGGCACCAAACAAGAACAACCATAGAGTTAGCAAGCCATTCTTATTTATCAAGGAAGCATACCATGCAGCCATGTGTGTGTTTACGATTAAACATAAACACGAGATGTTCATTAAACGCGCCTACCGGCAGCTACCAACCCGGTTGAATTCCAGCCCACTGCGCCGCACACTTATAAAGGGGATCATATTGTTCAGCAGAAACCAAACGAGGCAAAACGCACAGAACACCCAATCATGGATTGTGCCACAAAGATACCAGAGGCCTGAACTCCATCTGCCCTGAGATGTGCCTCAACCACCAACCGCGCCATTCAGTTTCACAATTCTTTGTATTCAGACTCTCACCGTGAACACTCGACTCGGGAGCAGCTGGAACAAGGTGTGAGGTAGGTTACGCTAACCACTGATAGATGTGCGAACAAGATCTACACTGCAGCGCTCCTTACACAGACACACAGCATCTATGCACATTAATGATTATGACAACACAGGTGTTCCTGTAACCCTTTCTAACACGCAACCGAGCTGCAACTTACTGAGGAGGTCAGAGTGTCCTCACATTGGATAAAGATGTACTTAACTTAGAGCTATCATAGTTTGACTAATAACCCAAATAAACCAAACGAGCTCTGATTTGACAATCTGTATGTTGTGTTATTCATTTACAACTGTTATCAGAGTTTCAAAAGCAATATCACCTTAGAAAACAAGATAAAGCAGTTCAGCGTTGGTACCCTCAGAAAATTAAGGGAGAGAGGGGAGGTGTTTTTGCTCATCAGATTGTTCAGAGGCTGTGAGCACAACGCGTCCGAAGGGCAGGAGGCTGAAATATTAACATACTGGTGAAAGTTGGGATTGTACTTTCTCGGGACCAATTACTGAGTGCCTGCGTAATACTTAGGAGTGTTTGACAGCACAAAAGGAGAACGTGGCTGTGCTCAGACATAGTTAAAAAATCAAGGACCCTTGATGTGCTATAAGAGGCAGAGAGGACATGGCTAACACAACAGTGCACAGACCTTGGCACTGCACGCATGCACGAGTATAGGCAGCAGACCAACAGCACAGCCCCAGGCGCTGCATAGAACAGGGCAGGCAGCAGGCAAACAGCTTACTCCATGGCACTGCACATACGAGGACAGGCAGCAGACCAATAGTACAGCCCGTGGCACAGCACAATTGCAGACAGGCTGCTTACCAGCAGCACTGTTCATGGCGATGCACATATGAAGACAGTCTGCAGACCAGAAGCACAAATCATGGCACTATATTGCAAGGACACACTGAGAAGTACCTAGGAGGCACTTTTGAACCCCAACCCGCCCCCAATCCCCTCTCCCCCCCAAAAAAAGCTTCGGGAGTCTGGTGCTACAGAAATATATATTGGAAGGTTAGGGGTTCGAATACAAATTCTATGGTAGACAGCACACGCCGTCTGAACAAATCTGTGGGTGGCGTCACTGGTGGGTACCACAAGGCGACATTGTTAGAGCACCCTCACAGGGGATGACCCGCTGGTAGTCCAGTCCTAGGCGCTGCCTACCCCCCTCCCACCGCTTGTGTAATGCACTGTACAGACCCTCCAGGATTTGAGGCTGAAAATGAATGATTATGAGTAAAATAAAGTGCCGCAAAAATGCCGCTAAATTTCCATAATTGTGCCGCTAAATTTCCATATTTGTGCCGCTAAATTTGCTAATCCATGCCGCTATATCCTGGGGGGTCTGATTAACTGCTGTCAAACTCTGTGGCACCCATTTCATCAACTCCAGAAGAATCAAGCAATGGCAAGGTTGAAAGCTCTCACTTTCAATACATGCACTGGCATTGCTTAATAGGAGGGCTCTGCTTTTATGTAGCAAAACTTTGGTTGATGGTCGATGGTTATCTTTAATTGATTTTGTTTGTTGTAATTGCTAACCATGTTTGTTTTGTAGTTCATGTGAGGAAGAGTTAATATTTGAATAGAGTACGTTCATGGGTGGTACGTAGATTGTGCGTGAACCCATACAGCGTCCCCCCAAAACTGCTGAGCAGTCCAACTAGCATAGGTCCCTATGACATAGTCACACTCAAGTGTTTTGCAGCAAGTACCAAAACTGTTGACCACCTGCCAACATTATTCATCTTACCTGAATCCTATCTCATGGCACCTAACGCATACAAGGAGTGCAAAGTCTGCACTGCTTACCGAATCCGTTTAGTATATGATGGGGCATAGTCAAATTACTCAGCAGCCTCTCAACAACGAAAACATATAGGCTATACTCGAAACTGGATTATTTCATGATCTCGTCTACCCTACTTAGGAGTGTACAAATAAATAAGCTTCCGAAAATTATGTCTGATCATAATCCCCTAGTTTTAAATATGGCCATCAATAAACCATACAAGGTTCCTAGACCTTGGTCATTTGATAAAAAACTATTAGCGGATGCCGACTATATCACACATATGAAAATCTGGTCCCAGGCCTTTTTTGACGCTAATAGGTATAGTGCATCAAGGGGAGTTGTGTGGGATACCTTTAAAGCAGGAATAAGAGGAGAGACTATAAGCTATACCACCAACATATGGAAAAAGGCTAATAGGGAAAGGGAAGCATTGTTGGGAAAACTAAGTCAGGCAGAGACACAACATAGACAAGATATAATTACAGGTGTTCAATCTGTCGAGAGTCTACATAGAGTGAACTCACTAAAAGCTGAGATCCAGAAACAACTAGCAAGAAAGGCGGCTGCAAATTATCAGGCACAGAGATCACGTCTTTACGAAACTGGGGAGCAAGCAGGTAGAGCTCTTGCCCTGCGAATTAGGCAGGTGGCAAGTAAGAACATTGTGACACAAATTGAATATCAGGGCCAAATACACGACAAACCTGATGAAGTTCTGGAGGGGTTTAGGAAATTTTATCAAGAATTATATCAGGAGGAAGCAGCTGCAGATGTACCAAATATATGCTGGTTAGATATGGGTAGTAAGTTAAAACCAGGCCAGATCGAACTACTGGAACAAGATATTACAATGTCAGAGGTATTGGAAGCACTGAAAGATCTTGCAAGTGGAAAGGCGGCGGGCCCAGATGCTATACCAGTAGAGCTGTATAAAAGTCTAAGGGAGGAAACAACACCAATACTCTTAGATTTATTCAATGGTGTCATGAATACCGGAATAATACCTGAGTCCTGGCAAGAAACTAATATAGTAATCTTCCACAAAAAAGGGAAACCTAAGACTAACCCGGGCTCGTACAGACCAATATCATTGATTAACGGCGATAACAAGTTATATGCCAAAATCATGGCCACTCGCATGGGAGGGATCATTGCGTCCTTGGTTTCCCCCTGGCAGCATGGGTTTATCCCAGGAAGAGGAACCACAAACCATATCAGGAGAGCTATTACACTATTTGACATCGGTGCTGCTAGGGGGGAGGAGGTTGCAATGATCCTCCTCGATGCAGAGAAGGCATTTGATCGCGTTAGATGGAGTTTCCTATGGAAGGTTATGGAGGCAAGGGGATTTGGCCCTAGATTTTGTCAAGCCATCCAGGCTATGTACTCCTCGCCTATCGCAAGAATTCAATTAATGGGGGAAAGATCAGATAGGATCAACATAACAAGGGGTACAAGACAGGGCTGCCCATGCTCTCCAATCTTGTTCGCGCTTTATATAGACCCTTTAATTACACAATTAATGAACAGTGTGCTTATTAAACCAGTAATATCTAATGGGTTTCATACCAAACTTCTCGCCTATGCGGATGATCTAGCAGTCATTACAAAAGATCCAGAGCTAGCTATGAGGGAGGTAGTTAATATAACCAGCCAGTTTGGAGATGTGTCTGGCTACCGACTAAATGTGGATAAAACACAGGTACTCTGTTCTAGAAAAATTGCCAAGGTGGATGGAAGGTATGTAGAATCTGTAGTTTACCTGGGTATAACAATAAATGCAGAACCAGGTAAAATAATTGACGATAATTACACCCCTCTTATCAAATCTATGGAAACAGATCTAAAAAGAATGGACTCATTAAAGCTGTCACTGATTGGGAGGGCCAATGTCATAAAAATGACAATGTTTCCCAAGGTGCTTTATAAATTAAGGTCAATCCCATTCAAAATTGACGAGAAAATTATTAAGAAGATTGAGTCCATTTTTATGAAATTTTTATGGCAATATGGCAAAATACGGCGGTCAAATAGATATATGGCATTACCACAAGATAGAGGTGGGTTGGGATTGCCAGATATCAAGAGCTATCATTTTGCATGCCTCCTTGTAGACACGGCCTCCATCCGGGGGGCCCAACCCTCAGGCAGGCGGAGATACCATCAATTTATCAGCTATTGGTGGGAAGTGAAGCTGTAGGGCTTCTATTAAGGAGAACCCAGAGGAGATATTACATGGAAATTGGATATAAGACGTTGGAAGGTATATGGTCCATATGGAAGTCTGTTAAAAAAGTTCTAGATATACCCACTATGCATTATCGAACACCACTGTGGAACTCAACACTCTTTCCAAACCTTAGTAGCGATGGAACGTGGCGTCAATGGGAGAGTCATGGTATTGTGGAGCTGGGGCAAATAATGACCAGAGATCATTGCAGAACGCTAGAAGAACTCACATACCACTACTCACTACAAGGCTATCAAGAGTTCAAATACCTACAGATAGTAAATAGAATTAAAGCAATTAGGCCATGCATCACTCAGCTTGGGAAATTCGAACTAATCGAGTATTTGAAGTCAGGTGGTCATAGAATTAGAGATATTTATAAAATATTTAACGACGTAACAATCGACGATATTGGGAAAATTGAAACTACATGGTCCCAAAAATTGGGAGATCCCGAAGTAGACCTTGATAAAGCGTTAGCTATGGATAAGAAGTTCCTGCGTTCCTCGAATCTCAGGGCCCAACACTTCAAAACTCTATTTAATTTATACTATACGCCCGAAAAATTATTCTCTTGGGGGAAAGCGATAGATAGCAACTGCCCCAGATGTGGTAATGGTACAGCAGATCTTATACACATGTTCTATGGCTGTGAAAAATTAAAAACTATTAAAACCGAGATAACACGCTTTTTAGAGGGGCTACTCGACGTTAAAATTAACCTATCCCCAACTTTGATAATAATCGGTTGTGATATGAAACTAGATATGAGTATTGAGGCTGAAGCTTTAGTTTTCATTTCCGTAGCAGTCCTCAGGATTTTAATCAGTGCAGCCTGGAAGGATACAGAAGCCCCAACTTTCCAAATGTGGTTGTGCAGAATGCTGGGTATACATAATATTGAGGAAGCATTATATGAGTTAAAAGGAGTAAAGCTAAAGGACATAGGCAAGCGACTTTGGGCCCCAGTGACGACTTGGAGGACAGCAAAATTACAAGTGAATGATTTACTGGCTGTTTAGATATTTAACATGTCAACTGACTCTCTACTGTATAGTACTCTTTACGCCTTTTTCGTTTGACCTAATAATGTAATGCTTCTAATTATGTATTTATGTATTTATGTATGCTTCTTTGAATATGTATTTACCGGTATGAACTCTCAATAAAATAAAAAAAAATAAAAAAAAAAAAAGAAAACATATAGGCTTTTGCTGCTGACTCCCACCTAAGCAGTCTTGCTCCTTGTAACAACATCCGTTACTTGGAAGGAAGTCGCGAATTAGTTCTTTCACTGTGCTCCAGCGGGGGACTCTTACCATGCTCAGCATCCCCTCCACAACCTCAGCGCTCTGCCCACTGTCTCCTCAATGAAGTGGACCCAATCATTAGACCAGGAGTGATGAAGCTTTCTCTCAAAGAACCCTTTCAAGATGTGAGGAGAAAAGGACCACCCTTTCTCCTCTGCATGATGGTGGTCACATCAGTACAAGCTTCGATGTGGCCAGTGGCTTCTGTGATTCCTGAAGTACTTAGTTAGTGAGAGGGCCCTCCTTCCTACCACCCAGGGCCACTTCAACTATAGGACCGTATAAAGGTCGTAATAAACCACATCCGGGGAGGGATTGGTGCTAGGAATATCAGGGGCTAAAATCTGTGGGCACCTGTGAGAGGTCAATTCCTTTGCTCATTCACCACCACCTCTGCATACCTCACCCAAGCATGGTGCTGGCTTGTCAAAAGTTAATAGCAGACATTTTCAATTTCTCCCATTACCAACACAGGTCAGGGATATTGAGACTTCTGTCTTACACTGATGAGATAGTGGGGCTGGATAAATGAATAAATATTATCAATAATAACGACACGAGGACTGTTTACGTCATACTAAAGATCATCAGTCTAGCCACAGCACTCTGGCACAAAAAAATGTTTTGCCTACATGGAAAACACCCTTGGGCAAAATGTAGCAAACAAAAGTAGTGAATTTTATACAGAAGTGATATGTCTTGATGCTTTTTTTTGTTAAATATAATGCATGCATTCTTCTGCTTCCAAAAAAGTCGCTTGTGGTTGTGCTGCATGCCTCAGCGTGCAATCCATTTCAAATCCTATGCAGTTGATGTACAGAGGAAATGAGTCCTTGCCCACGACCATACAACTGAGAACTGAGTTCCTGCATTGTATGTATTTGTGATGAAGGGAAGGATGTGAACTTCAGTTTGTCTTTTATCTGAGCTGCCAGTGCCAAAGCTGAGTCAACGGGTAAAGCTGAAACATCACAAATCCTGGAATGAACAATATATTTGTAATCACTTTTCACAGGTAATTAGCTATAAAAACAAGAGCAGTTTTATCGACTCTAAACTTCAAATGTGGCTTTGTTCTCAGGAAAGTCGAAAAGGAGTTCTGCCCCCTAACGAGCTGCAACCATCTGTGTAAACTTAATAATGACAGCATGACAGAATCACACCTTTATCCTTCTGTTGCAGTGTTTTCTCATAGTATAAGTAATGTATATATTACTTACCGGTAATCCCTTCACTTGGATTCTTCCTTTATCTATTATCCTCGTCTTTCATCCTGGAAAGACTCTCTGTAGCTTTGTTTTCACTTCCTGAGAGAGAAAGGACTTCATGTAAGGATGCCCTACCCACAATCTCTTGTGGTCACAACTAACCAAGCTTCTACGTGTAGCTGCAGCCCGTGAACGGAGGGCGGATGAGGAGGGAAGAATCAGAGTATAGATTACTGGTAATTAATATACACATCACCGTCTCATCTTTCTTTCTCATCTACATCCTTACACTGAGGACATAGCCAAGTGGCACAGTCAGTAAAACTAAATGAAGCACCGAGTGCACTTGTAAAGACAGAAGCTCAATCCACTACAGACTTGGAGACAACAGACAACATCAACACCAAAAGTTGACTCCTGCAGGAAGCCCACTTCTAGCCTTTTGGGGATAAATAGAATAGGAGTCACCCACATAACCACCTGATGAATGTCAACATGTAAGACCGCCACGTCTTCTACCCTTGAAGCAGACACGTTCCTTATGGAGAGCCAAGAATATGATCAGGCAAAGCCCAACCTGAGACCTTATATGCGAGGGAGATAATACATTTTATCCAGTGACCCAAGGTACCAGAAAAGTGGCAGCTTAATTTAACAAGGTGGACTAAAAGTAGGAAGCACACAATCACTAGTGTGGATGGAATCCATCCTGTCTAAGTATACAGAGAGAACTCAACACATATTCCGAGAATGCAAGGCAGTCTCCTCCGAGGAGAATGGAACAGGATAAAGAACAGAGAGCACCACCACAGACTTCCTTTGACATTTGGAAGCAGCTTTGCAGTTAATCTGTTCAGGAAGGTCTACATGCTCAAGCCCAGGCATTCATCTGCCACACCGGAGGTGCTTCCTCCAAAGAGATAGCATCAAGAGGATTGAAGACCAACCAATGAAGATCTGTTAACTCCATGCACCGTCACGCCCACTGACAGGTACCATATGCATTGGTACCCTGAAACTGGTCCTAGGATGCTTGTTTTCGGTCCAGGGAGGACCTGGCTTGGCAGTTCCGGCTGGACTGCTCCCATGAGGCACAGGCTCAAGACTGATTTGCATATGGCCAGGTTTAAACTGGGGTGGCATGGTGAGCAAAAGAATAATGGATTTAACCTGGATATCTTGATTGGGGGTGAATGTTTTGATTTGTTCTGCATTCCGTCCATCCATTGTGTGTCTTTTGCTTTCTTGCCCTAAGTGCGCCAGGTATGCCCAGACGTGGGTCCTGGGCGCACTGTGCCACAGGAAATCAAGCTACCCTAGCTAAAGAAGGGTGACACCCTAAAACCGGTACTAGAATGCTTGTTTCCGGTCCAGGGAGGACCTGGCTTGGCAGTTCGGGCTAGACTGTTCCCATGAGGCACAGGGTCAAGACTGATTTGCATGTGGCAAGGTCTAACCTGGGGTTGCCTGGTGAGCAAAAGAAGTATGGATTTAACCCAGATCTCTTGACTGGGGGTGAATGCTTTGATTTGTTCTGCATTCCCTCCATCAATTGTGTGTCTTTTGGTGATATTGTGGTCTGCCTTCGAAACCACCATTCTACCCTGGGCAGACCTTAGAAATGTCCTGAAAAGCCCAACAGAACTGCAGAAAGTTCCTTCCCACTGGATGAGTGACTCACGCCCTCCACTCTCAAGAGGGCCTGAATAGAAAGCCAAGCCCTACCATGAGGTATCCATCATCATGATCACTAAATCTAGAGAAAGAATTGAAAACCCTCCCCCAATGACTGGACACCAACCACCAGTGCCGTTTGTGAGGAATGTCCTTAACCACTGAATATTGCTACAGTAGTGATGGGAAGCTGGATCCCTCCAATGAGCCTTAACTCTTGATCCAAGTGCAGACGAGCCCATGGTACAATGAACACTGTTGAAGTCTGAAGAAGAGAACACAAAAGAGCATACATAAGGAACACACCATATCTTCTAATAGAACACCACTACTCTTCCAAAGGAAACCACGTCTTATCAAATAATCGAGCACCAGCTTCCCTATCTGAGCAGGTAATGAGTCCATGACCAGGAGTGCTGTCAGATGAGAATGGACGTGCTCTGCATGGTGGAAGGCCATGCAAACCATCCCTGCATCTGTCTAGAATCCTGCCTCAATTAACTGTAGATCCTGGGATGACTCCAAAACGGGTTTTTCAGAAAAGATTGGAAATCCTATGATGTCCAACACAACACACCACCTCCTCATTTGACACATTTCTGGCCTTCGAAGGTGAGAGAATCGATTAGTGGTTGAGATATGTATGAGCAACAATCCCTTTGTCATACTGCACACCCACGCACAACCTTGAAAAACACCAATGAGCACATTTTAGGCCAAGCATTGTATTGACATATGGAGGACAGAATCGCAGTCCTAAAGGAGAGTTGATGGAGAGAGCAGACCTGAAAGTGAAGATAAGAGTCCTCCAAGCCCAATGCTGCCACAAAGTGTACCAGCAGAACCAGGGCAAGTATGCTCTGAAGAGAGTCCATTTTGAAGTGAATGGACTGGATGGAAAATGTCAACCTTTTGAAGTTGACAATGTTTAGCGTTACCTTTTTTTCAGTTTTAACAAAGTTTTAACTTGATCTTTGGGACTAGGAACACTTGAGAGTAACCCCTTGACCATGTTCTTTCAGAGCAAAATGGCACTCTTGTTCAACCATTCTTGAATTCTGTCCTGCCGTTCTTTCTGTCTGCTGACTGCGGTCAATGAGTCACTCAGCTATATGGTGAAAGAAACTGGAATTCGATCTGGCAATCCTCTCTAACAATCCCCAGCACCCAAGTGTCTGAAATCAAGGCTTCCCAATGAATTAACATTGCAGAATCCTGCCCCCGTACCAGCTAGAATAGTCAGGGTTGATAACAGGGCTTGGAGGGAGCATCAGTGGTACACTTGAAAGATTGCCAGGACTTGCCTTTGAAGCAACTTACACCGCCATCGACAGAGTACACGGATGATGGTGTATTCTGCAGGGATACCTCTTGGAGGATCAGGAGGCCACTCCTTCTTTAGATTCTGTAAGAGGTAGAGCCTCCTTCTGATTCTCGAATGATTTTAAAGATGATTGTCTCACCAGAGACCAAAAAGATTGAGACCCACACAAATTGAATGAAGTAGTGCACATTTCTGAAGCCCTTCCAATCATTTGTCCTAATATGACTTCCATCTGCCACCAAGACACCCAGAATAATAGCAGTAGAATGAAGGCTATCACACGAAGCATCTGCCTGGAACTTGCCCCTGTTGCTCCATCCTTCTAAGAAGCTTTGAACAGTCTTCCCCACCAGGTTATCTGAGGAAAGAGATTGAAAGTCGTGAACAAAGCTCTGAGGGGAATAAATGTTCCCATGTGCCCATGTGCAGACTTAGGCCAGAGAAACATTTACAAGGGCCCCTTCCACCTTTTTATGAATGGGATCCCCAGGAATCCATTGTTGAGCTGTTGTAATTCGACCATGGCCGTGTTAGCGCTTAGCTGAACTACACGTTTTCCCGCTTAACTTGGCTATACACGAAAACGCCATTTTGGATGTTACGGCGGCCATCTTAGACCATAAGCGGCCTCGTGGCTAGTTGCCCTTTAGTCCGTTGTCCGTACCACTGACCACTTGAGTTTGCCCAGCAACAGGCTATTTTTAGCACTAGTCAAGCCTGTACATGCGCAGTCCCCACTGACCAGTCACCCCTTAGGAATGTGCCGCCAAACTGACCAGCGGGGTTGTAACCCTCCAATGAGCTGGCTGTGTTCCAGAAAATGACCATATATGTACATAATGCCTTGTAACTTTGTGCCGCCTATCTTTTATTACCTGTAAATTGTATAAAAGACCGAGTCACACCGATGTTCGGTGTGATACTTCTTGCATTACCGAAGGGTGTTGTAGGAATGTACCACCAGCCCATGGGGTCTTAATAAACTTGTTCTTTGAATTTTACAGTTTCCGTGCCAACAGTTCTTGAATGTAAGTGGGTTATCTACGGAGCATGTAGGCCTTGGGAACCCCAATACTACAAATTGGCGACCACGAAGGGACTCATCGGCGACTCGGATGCCCGAAGGAGAGGTCGTGACGAAGGTTTGGAAACTCGCCATGGACGCGTACGCTGCCACCGAGTGACCGGAGTCTTGGCACCCGCGGTGTTTCTTCCTTTCCTTCTGATCTGACCTTCCAGGTGGCGCCGGTCTCCGACTGAGTTTTCGATCGTCTGCGTTGCTGGGAAAGTGCCGTTTGGCTGATTCGATTACAAGACCTTGGCAGTTGGAATCTGGATATTTGAGATTTTGGGTAAGATTTGTGATCGGTAAGGTAGTCTGTGGACGCTTACTGAAGTCCTATGATTTGTGATCGGTAAGGTAGTCTTCGGACGCTTGCCGGAGTTCTATGATCTATGATTTTGATTTGAGTTAGCTAACGTTTGTGAATTTGTGACCTTTGAATCTATATGTGTAGTGCACTTCACATAGGCAGGCATGTAGAGATGTTTCTCTAACTTTGTTTCTTTCCTTTGAGCGGCACATTTGTGTGAAGTACTGTAAGTGCCATTTTATACGGTGTCACGCTTTCGTGATACTTTTTGAACATGCCTGTTTTAAGCACACTCCGAGGGATGTGCTGTCTTGGAAATGGTACCACAATTAGGTTAGCGGAAGCACAGCCGGCTCCCCCAGAAGGAACACCAAATCGTGATATGTACATTAGATTTGGCCTTCCCCCTATAATGTACAGTAAATTATGGCATAAGTATACAAAGTCAGATCCTGAACTGCAATGGCCTCTACATGGGTCGTTCGATTTACGTAAAGTACAGTTTGTGGAGCAATGTTTGTTTCAACGAAGGTCTAGACAAAACATGTTTGATTGTGTGCGAATGTGGGAGAAAGCGGTGCGCGAACGAATGAAACGTGAAGTTGCCTTGGCGGACAAAGAGCAGCGCAAGGCTGCTCGGGATAAGGCTTTACAGCTTGAGGAAAAGGAGGCTCAGGAGAGGAGAGAGAGAGAGGAGCGGGAACGTAAATTGCAAACGACTGGTCAATTCCCTATTCGTCGACCGCTTTATCCTGTCCTTAATAATGAAATTGATGATTTTTCATTGCTAGATCGGTCGCCGCCTCCGTACGTTTCGCCTACGGCTCCAGCTGCAGATTCGGAGGATGAAGGACAGGATAAGCTGGGAAAGAAGGGCGTATCTGGTCTCAGGTTTTCCGCGGAGAGATCCGCACATTTACGTAGTTGGGCTCGTAAAGTGAATACGAATTTTGTTTCTCAATCTGACGTTGTTGCGGAAAGGGGTAATTGGACAGATCAAGAATTATTGTATTTTCTGGCTAATTTGACAGATGAAGTTGTTACCGCATATCGTCAGTTTTCAGATACGTTAGAAGATAAAGCTGTGTCAGTTCACCGTGAGAATCTGGATAAAGGTTTATTTGATCTTGCAGATGTTGATGCCCTCTACAAGCAACTGATCCAGCTGCGAGATAAGACTACCAGATTGCGGGTCGAGCGGAAAAAGAATAAGGAGTCCGGGCCGGAGTCTAATGGGCAGTCTAAGGAGTGTTCTCTCCGGGGTTCAGATAAGAGTTCTGCATTGCATGTTATGCCTATGCGTGAAGCCACACCCTTGTATGTTCCACCTAAAGGGGAAGGTACAGATGATGATAAATTGTCAAAGGATGCCAAGGGATATTTTGTATATAATTGGGTATATACGCCTTGGAACAGAGCAGATGTTATGGCATTGAAAAATTCTTTACCTGATCTTCGTAAAAATCCAGCGGCATTCTATGAAGGGGTGGAAGGGGCTATTTCGTCTTGTGTGATGACTCTTGTTGATATAGATCTGTTTTTTGGGTTAATTCTTCCGCTAGATATGTGGAGACAGATTCGTAAAAATAATGATGAAACGATACTTGGGGGAACTTGGAAGGAAATAACGGCAGCCGATTTAGACAGGGAACCGGCATGTAAGCCTTGTCAGTTGATTTTGGACCTCCCGGCGGCTATTTTAAATAAATTAAAAACGCTCGTGCCTTCTAAAAAGATCGATTGGACTATGTTAGCTTCGTGCAAACAAAAGCCAGATGAAACGGTTTCAGATTTCTTTACGCGCTTCGAAGAGGCGTTTCATGATTACAGTGGTCAATCTTTGACGGAGGATATGGGTAGGCATTTGTTTGTAGATAAGTATGTAGCTAATCTCCTACCGGAGATTGCAAAGCGATTGAAAGCGAGTGAAAGTTCCTGGGCCACGGCGACCCCTGCGTCTTTGTTAACTATGGCTCAGTATTATGAGCGGCAGGAGTTGGAGGCTAAAGAAAGTATTGATAAAAAGGCGAAAGAATTGAAAACGAAGGTGATGTTGGCGCAGGTTCGGGGAACACAGGGTAGAGGGAGTGATAGAGGTAGACGAGGTGGAGGAAACACGTCGTACGGTCGAACGGATATAGCGGAGGATCAATGTGCGTACTGTAAAGAGTTTGGGCATTGGGCTGATGATTGTCCGGTACTTCGTGAACAACGTAGTCAGCGTGGTCGTGGAGGTGGTAGGTCGAGAGGAAGTTATACGGGAGTAAGAGGTGGTGGAGGTGATCGTGGAAGGGCTGAGGAGAGGGGCCGTGGCCAGGATGAACGAAATACTTTTGATAGACGAAACCAATACCAGATATCGGAGGGTGAGAATGTGGAGCATCAGGATTATGTGCATGCATAGGACTGCGTAGGATGGGGTGCGGAATCAATTGAAGTGCCGGTAGATCAGAAGGGTCTATATGTAACAGCGGGCATTTTGGGTTCTACTGATCAATTTCTAGTCGACACAGGAGCTACTCGTAGCGCTTTGTCAAAAACTTGGTTCCGAGGGCTCCCCTGTCTGGCGAAATGATAACATGTGTAGGGTTCGATGGCACACCCTCCCCTAGCCCATTGTCAAAACCCCTTGTACTTTGTATTGACAAATTTTTTAGTTTTGGCCAATTTTTGTTATCACCCCATACGCCGGATAATATCCTGGGTATTGATTTGCTTAAATATTTTCGAGCAACGATACGGTGCGCTCCTGAGGGAGTGCGGGTTATTCTGAATGACAATTATCCTGACTCAGACAGATTTTGCACTATACTAGACATTCCAGCTTTGGCCTCTCTTCCACACACGTTATGGGCGACCTCGGATACGGATGTCGGAGAGATGCGTATTCCACCTATTCATATTACTGTTAAGGAGGGGGCCTCTCTGCCACGGGTACCACAGTATAAGATTTCGAGGGAAGGTGAAATTGCCCTGACACATATTGTCCAAGATTTGATAACTGCAGGAGTGGTGGAGGAGGTTCCTTATAATGTTTGTAACAGCCCTATTCTTCCGATCCTTAAGAGAGATACAGACGACAAAGTCTATCGGTTTATTATTGACTTGAGAGAGATTAACAAAATTGTCATTCCTCAATACCCGGTGGTGTCCGACATTACGACCTTGCTTACATTGGTGCCACCAACGGCCACGACCTTTAGTGTAATTGATTTGAAAAACACGTTCTTTTCCATCCCTGTCCATCCTGATAGCAGATATTTGTTTGGCTTCACGTTAAATAATAAATCGTATAGATTTTGTCGTGTTCCTCAAGGTTATACTGAGAGCCCTAGTATCTACAGCCAGGCTCTGAAAAGACAGCTTGATTCCTTTGAGTTACAGTCTGGGGTTGTCCTTATCCAATACGTGGATGACCTTCTGCTTGCTGCAGACTCTTATGCACAATGTGAGGAGAGTACGATTGCGTTGCTTTCTTTTCTGGCACAGAATAATCACAAGGTTTCTAAGAAAAAGCTTCAATACTGTAGACCCAAGGTGACCTACCTCGGTCATCTTTTGTCTAAGGAGGGGCGTGCATTAACATCAGATCGAATTCAGGCGATTTTAGATACACCAGTCCCCCGCACACAGAGAGATGTACGTGCCTTCATAGGGTTAACGTCCTTTTGTAGGCAGTGGATCATGGGGTTTTCGCACATTATAAAACCTCTGCTAGCGTTACTGTCCAAAGCTACACCAATGCCCCTTGAGTGGACAGATGAATGTCAAAATGCTTTTGAACAATTGAGACAGGCCCTCTGCTCTGCCCCCGTATTAGGTACACCAGATTACACAAAGATTTTCACATTGTACGTGCACGAGAAAGATGGGTGCGCGTTGTCAGTGCTGGTGCAAGCACACGGGGATAAGCAGAGGCCCTGTGCGTATTTCTCTGCCATTCTTGATCCTGTAGCACGAGGGTTACCTGGGTGTTTTCGAGCAGTTGCAGCAACAGCAGTAGCCATACGGCAGAGTGAGGGAATAGTGTTATCGCACAAATTGTTGGTGCTGGTTCCCCATGCAGTGGATACTCTGTTAAATCAAACAAAGACCCAATATCTCACGAGTGCTTGTTTGACAGGATATGAGCTTACACTTTTGGCGCCACATATCACACTGAAAAGATGTGCTACCCTGAACCCTGCCACTTTATTGCCCTATCCGGTCGAGGAGGGTCAGGAAGAAAAACATCATGACTGTGTTTTCCTGACTGAGGAACAGACAAAGGGTCGTGTCGACTTACAGGATATGCCACTTCCAGATGTGGATTGGGAACTGTGGGTTGATGGATCGTGTTTGAGGCTGCCAGATGGTACGACTTCCGCAGCCTATGCGATCACGACACTTAAAACGGTGGTAGAAACAGCACGGATACCCCAGAAATCGGCTCAGGCAGCAGAGCTGATAGCCTTAACAAGAGCCTGCGAGTTGAGTGCTGGCCTATGTGTGAACATATACATGGACAGCCGGTATGCCTTCGGAGTAGCACATGACTTCGGGGTACTCTGGAGAGAACGTGGGTTTTTGACTTCTCACGGAGTACACATTATGCACGGAGAATTAGTGCGTGATCTCCTAAACGCGTTGCTTTGTCCAAAGAAAGTAGCGATAATAAAATGTAGCGCCCATAAAAAGGTCATTGATAAGGTGGGTCAGGGAAATACCTTCGCAGACAGCATAGCGAGGCAAACGGCTATGTCTCGAACTGACTCCCCCATGTATGTGACACAATCACAGGCTGAGCGATGGAGCGATGCTAGAGCAGAAATCTTAGACATTCAGAAATCAGCTACTGAATCAGAACTTGCGGAATGGGCAGCAGATGGAGTGCTAGATGATGAAGGTTGTTGGAGAAGCAAGGACATGGAGAAATGGAAATTGCCTGCAGTTTACTTGCAAGCGATGGTTCAGATGGCACATGGGTTGGCGCACGTGGGAGCTCTTGCAATCACTCGACTGCTAACACGAGTTTGGGAACATCCCGAGATTGCTAATACTGCCAAGAGAGTAGTGTAGACCTGCCTGGTATGTTTGCAACACAATCCTGGAAAGGGGACCCATACTCCGAAAGGAGGGTTCGTTCCACCTTCTGCACCATTCGAGGTACTCCAAATGGATTATATCCAGCTTGAGCGTTGCAACAATCTGAAGTACGTCTTAGTGGTGGTATGTGCTTTTAGCAAATGGGTTGAGGCCTTCCCCACGAAAGACAATACAGCTCTAACAACGGCTAAGGTGTTGCTTAAGGAGTTTTTCCCTCGCTTTGGAGTTTGCAAATTTTTGTGGAGCGATAATGGGCCTCATTTTGTTGGGAAGATTGTGGAGTATGTACTGAAGGGGTTAGGGATTCAGCAGAAGTTTCATGCTGTGTTCCACCCTCAGTCTGTAGGTCTAGTTGAGCGGTATAATGCTACGTTGAAACTCAAACTGGCTAAAATCGTAGCATCTGCGTCGTTGAAGTGGCCGGATGCTTTGCCGCTAGCATTACTCTCTCTCAGATCAGTGCCCCACTCGCGAACTGGCCTCACACCATATGAGGTGGTGTTTGGTCGCCCTATGAATATCTGGGGGGTGCCCAAGCCGCGATTAATACATGATGTGCCTTGTATAATGATGAACGATTATTTGGCACGATTAACAAATGATTTGCTTTCTATTCATCAACAGGTTCGAGAAGCGCTCCCTGACAACTCTACTGGAGAGGGCCATGATCTTCGCCCTGGCGACCATGTCATGATCCGGTCGTTTGAGAGAGCGAGCAGTTTGGAGCCGAGGTGGCGGGGCCCGGAGCAGGTCCTTCTGGCGACCCGGACAGCAGTACGAGTGACCAATAGGAAGCGGTGGGTGCATTCAACTCACTGCCGTCGTGTCTCTCCTGATCTGGTGAATCCTGCTGTGTTAACGGACTACAAAGAAATTTTGGAGAAAGAAAAAAGCCCAGCTGTGACATCGGCCGAAGTTGAGGGAGCCTTCCCGGACCACACTGTTGCTGGACGAGAGCGTTATAATCTGCGGCCACGATAAGAAGATTTTTTTTTGGTTTTCGAGACTGGTTGGTTACCGCTCTGGGGTTTGTGAAACGGAAGCCGGGAATCTCAAGGGGGGGGGATCAGTTCTGCCAAGAGTAGCGACACCCGTCTTGACCCCGGAGAAGAAAACAACGGCTACCTCGGAGCTCAGCACCGTATTTTTCTTTTTTAGGTATACACTTATGTGTATTTGAGACTTTGTGAACAATTTGAACTATTTGAGACATTAAGAACTTTCTGAACTATGACGTCCACTGCATCACGAGATAAACGAATACTTGGTGCCATCCTTTTTGTCTTGACCATTGTGGTAATAGCTGTGATAGCCTGGATAGTTGAACTTGTGGTGCCTGCACGTGAACATTTGCTGCCGACTACCCCGGCCCCATCTGAACATTTTAATTTCACCATACCTTATCATGAAGAACGGCACCGACAGACTTACTTGAATAATAGTTTTATCCAGATTCTGCATCACACTCATAATATGACAAATACGTCCAATTGCTGGGTATGTGGGATGTTGCTGGGGCATCAGAAGAAAGGGGGTACTCCACTCATTCCACTCCCGTTTTCACATAATGGATCCTGTAATGCCTGGTACACTCTCCTCTTCACTCTGAGATGGCCAACAAAAGGGGGGGTGCTTTTTCGTTTGAATAAAGTTTGTTATCACGACAGGGATGGGTTTCCACGGGCTGAGGGTACTCGATTTGAATGGGAGGAGTACCGGCCCGATAATGTATCTGCCCCGCGTGTGTACAGCAATCAACGAAATATCAATGTATCTAGCTCACATGTCATTAATGTTATCGCTACTAAAGCTGATTTGTGTATACGAAATAAAGGCTCAATTCCGGTGGGGAAAAGTGAATGCAACACCACACTTACCTTTGATAGCCCGAATGGCATATCGTTTGTAGCATCTCGCAATACTTATTTCATTTGTGGAACGAAAGGTTATCATCAACTTCCGTTGGGATGGTTAGGCACGTGCTATGTATCTTTTGTACTACCCCCTGTATTCTTTGCCCCACCAATGTATCATAATGACTATATTTTGTACCACGACTTTGTTTTGAATCGTGTCAAACGGACTGTTGTTCTGGACGACATCGACCAGACCAATACTGCCTTACAGCAATATGTGGACTTCAATTTGGGACTGTTTTCCTTTGTGGGGGCCGCGTTGAACAGTCGGAAAATACGACGATTGACACGTGTTGTTGAGGCCGTAGCCAATGATACTGCCATTGCACTTGGGAATATCACTGAAGAACTCCAGATTTCTAGGATTGTCACGCTCCAAAATAGGATGGTGTTTGACGTAGTTTTGGCTGACCGTGGGGGGACATGCAGAATTATCGGAAGTAGCTGCTGTGTTTATATACCTGACAATTCACCATCTGTTTATGATGCCATTTCCAAATTGCATAAGATAGCTGCTGAAATTCATCCGGACAATGGAACGCGGACACTTTCAGGATGGTTCTGGTCAATGCTTACTGCTTGGGGTTGGAAACTGCTAATGATTCTCTGTATTATTGTGGGGGTACTGTTCTTCGTATGCTTATGTATTCAATGTGGCCCAGCCTTATGTTCTATGTGCTTATCCGCTTGTGTACCATCAAGACGAGCTCTTGCCCATGACCACATGATGCTTCATAAAGAAGTAACTCAAATAATGTTAATCGATATTGAGGACGAACACCCTGATTATGTTCACTATGAGGTAGCTTCAGCTAAACGCTAAAAGGGTCGTCTGTTGTAATTCGACCATGGCCGTGTTAGCGCTTAGCTGAACTACACGTTTTCCCGCTTAACTTGGCTATACACAAAAACGCCATTTTGGATGTTACGGCGGCCATCTTAGACCATAAGCGGCCTCGTGGCTAGCGTGCCCTTTAGTCCGTTGTCGGTACCACTGACCACTTGAGTTTGCCCAGCAACAGGCTATTTTTAGCACTAGTCAAGCCTGTACATGCGCAGTCCCCACTGACCAGTCACCCCTTAGGAATGTGCTGCCAAACTGACCAGCGGGGTTGTAACCCTCCAATGAGCTGGCTGTGTTCCAGAAAATGACCATATATGTACATAATGCCTTGTAACTTTGTGCCGCCTATCTTTTATTACCTGTAAATTGTATAAAAGACCGAGTCACACCGATGTTCGGTGTGATACTTCTTGCATTACCGAAGGGTGTTGTAGGAATGTACCACCACCCCATGGGGTCTTAATAAACTTGTTCTTTGAATTTTACAGTTTCCGTGCCAACAGTTCTTGAATGTAAGTGGGTTATCTACGGAGCATGTAGGCCTTGGGAACCCCAATACTACAGAGCAGCCTGCTAAATTGGAAAGCATCGAATTCATAGGACATTGGGTGGGAAATGTGGATGCACAGCAGGATGGATTTGGTTATGGAAATGTGGAGTGGTAATTGTGTGCGTATCCTTCCTTTCCTGAAAGATGACATCCTCCGTAACCAGGGTGTCAGGAACCATACTGGAAGCCAGCCAGCAAATCCCAGTAAATAAGGCAGACCATGTAGTAGGAATTTCCACAGGATACTAAGGCATATTGTCCCTCAAGCAGCCCAAAACAACAACAATCCTTATTTATACAGTAACCTGCCATAGGATCGGGTAATATGGAAACAACGGAGTACTCCTAACTCTGGGAACACCCAGGACAAGGGAGAAGAGACAAGGAACCAAGCAAGTCTTGTCTCCATGCTCTCTCTTCAACCAGGAGCTCAGAAATGCTTCTTCCATACATCTACGAAGACGTACTCAGAGCGACATATTGATCCAGTGACAACCTCAGTAGAAGGCTCCCTAGCTGAAGAGCCCGAACGAGCACCTTTCGCAGCACTCAAATCCAAACACAAAGAGCGAGAAGCCTAAATACGTTAATTCCAAATCTTTCTTTTTATTCATGCCTTCAAGTTATTATCAAACCCCGGCCAACTGTTTCACAATGTCAATGGCTTCTTCAGAGCCACATTAGTGCCATTATCCCAACCAATCCCATCGTGATAAATATAACAATGAGCTTTCCAGTGCCGCTACCTTGTTCTTGCCCCTTTCAGTAGAAATCTTTTCCCCAAACTTACAGTGAACAAAGATGGAGGGATTAGCAGCGTGCTTGCCCTCCATTGTGAATAACTGATAGAAGAGGCAAAAACAGGCAACACAGCTTTCTAGTAAGTATCACCAGCCCACCAGAATTACTAGATCGCAGCAGCCATGTTTGACCTCAATTACGTCACCTCGGTTGAAGCTGGCAGCATCAGAACCCTCCCCTTATGAACTGAATGTCAGATGAACCAGCCCCAGAGCTGCAGTGGCCCAAATTAATATGGCTGTCATGGAAGGGTGCGAGGCAGAGGTGGAGCCACGACTTCCTATTGCCCAATCATCCAGAGTAGCTCTGGGGAGTTGCAAAAGACGTGACCCAACACTGGGAGAAAATAACAACCACCTTTGGTTCCTGCTGGCCAACAAACCGAAGGCAGAGCCTGGACATGTGCCAGCCGTATCTCCACCTCTGAGATACATCCATAATCTGCTCAATATCTGCTGCTAACTCATAGTGTATAGCCATGTCTGTGTTCTCACATTGATCCTGCATACAAAGGTGGCAAGACACGGTCCATCAAGTAGGAAACTCGGGACAATCAAAGTGAAAGGAAACCATCAACTTCCGTCAGCACAATGTATAACCTGATCCCCAAATCTGGGAGCAATCTAAGCATCATCACATTGAGGTGAGGCATGTTCTTGCTGGCCGGGGAATTGTGAAATCGAGGTGTCCTCTAGTTTCGATGTTTCCCTCAGGTTGGAATGCAGGGTTATCCCAACTCTTCAGCCCATAGTAGATTGTTGTAGCTTTGACCCCAATACCAACCACTGAGCTGCCGTGTAGAGGGATGTCACGGAGATTCCAATCTTTATGTCCCACTTTGCAGAAGATCCAATTCTCTATAATGCAACAAAATGATGAATCCCTGAAGAGGGGTGCGTTTCTATACATAGGGGTGTGTCTTTGAACCCTCCACTTTATTAGATGAGGGTCACGTTCTCAGTAATATAGAGCATTTAAATTGGTATTTATAGTTGGGATTTTCCAAACAGAAGCTCACAAATTCCATTACAAGACCACAGTTAGATGGAGCAGTAGGGTGGGAATTGGGGAACAAATGGAACACAAGTGCAGAAAAAGGGGGAGGTGGATGGATGAATAAATGGCCAGGAGATTGGAAGGGTGGGAAGAAGGATGGATGAATGGATGGCTGAATGAGTGGATGGCTGGTGGAAGCAGAGCAGGATAGACAGGTGGATACATGGAGAAAAGGATGTAGAAAAAGATGGAAGGAAGATGAAGAGAAGGATGCATATGAAGAAAGATGGAGATCAGGCTGGATGACTTGAACGAACGAGAGGATAGAGAGAGGGAAAGGAAAAGGAATGGTGGATTCAGGTTGAATAAATAGATGAAGGGACAAAAAGAGGTTAAAAATCTGAAAATGGACACAGGTGCAGGCAACTCTTCATAGGTTGTACAATGTGAAGGACAAGTCGGGCAAGCGCTTGGCCTGGCTTAGCCGCAAGGAAGCGGAAGCCAGACGGATAGACAGTGTAGTGGATCAGCAGGGACAGATGCAAAACAGCGATGCACAAATTGTGCACACATTTGCTTCTTATTTTAGAAATTTTTACGAGGCCAAGGAATTGGGTTCTCCAGCGGAGATCTTAGCATATCTAGACACTATCCAAACCCCAAGCTTAGACAATAACGCGAGGGAAGGACTGGAGGCAGACATAACGATGGACAAACTGAAAGAAGCAATAACTAAACTGCGTCCCGGGAAATCACCTGGTCCGAATGGATTCCCAGCAGAATTTTATAAGAAAGGGGCTGATCTCCTGGTGGGACATCTATTAGCATTATTTCGAGATGTGGCTTAAGATGGTATCCTCATTCTTGATCTTAGGATGGCGACGATCTTGCCCATCCCCAAACTGGGAAAACCCCCCGACGATTGTGCATCCTATCGCCCAATGTCCCTTCTCAATATAGAGGTCAAACTTCTAGCGACCATACTGGCCCTCTGTCTCCGTCAAGTAATATCGGAAATGGTACATCAGGACCAGACGGGCTTCCTGCCAGACCGGGCGACTAGACAGAATTTGAGAAGGACCCACAACTGGCTCATGAAGGTTCAGGACCGTGACAATCCCCATATGTACCTCTCCCTAAACGCAGGAAAAGTGTTTGACGTAGTACACTGGCCTTTTCTGGAGGCGGCTCTAGTCAAGTTTGGTATTGGTCCCAAATACCGACAGTGGGTTGGTCGCCTGTATACGGACCCCACTTCGTCTGGTGTACAGTAACTCTCTGACTGTCATTTGACTAATTTTTGTTTCTCAGGTTTTCTACCTAACGGGCAATAAGTCCCTTTTTAGTTATTTACTGTTGTCTACTTCAAAGAGAGGCTGCTACATTTTATATGTATTCCTTGCTTGCTGCCTATCAATTTGTAGTCCTTCTCCTGTATTGTCACTAAACTGTTGACCTACCTCTTCCTGTTGCTCTTACCTCACAAAAGTCTCATGACCTGCTGCTATCTCCTGGTTTTGTGAAACCTTATGCACTACCTACAGCCAAATCTATCCACCCCTTTTCCCTACTCTCTAAGGTTACTTTGCCTGCTGCTTGTCTAACTTTATTTTATTTGAAATCGGGACCTATGATTCCTGGTCTATTATCAATGTTTGAATGTCAATGTCCAATGTCAATGTCCTCTGCATTTGTAACCTCATATGCTATTCGAACTCAAATTTAGCTTGCTCCAGGGTTACCTTGCCTGTCGCTGGTCTAACAGTACATCATTTGAATTAAGAATTGTTGTTCCTATGTCTAACTATCCCTCATGCAGGCTAACTGATCGTCCTCAGCTAGTTGTTAGTACTCTGACTGTTGTATTGCCTGCTTCTTAATTATCCACTGTATTGCACACAGCTCTTTGCCCTTTAATAACATCTTGATCTCCCTCCTTCCTTCCATCCTCCTCCCACCTATCTCAATTTTGCGTTCTCCCCACCTGACTGATCACTTTACCACCCTCGCCGTCTCTTTCCTGATGATCCAAACTACTGTCATAATCTCTGGATAGCCCTCCATATACCCACTCCTCTCTGTCTCAAGCCACCGTAATACAAGGTCCTTTCTACGGTTCTGGGGGACTACTTTCCCATTCTCAGATGCACTTTAAACCACCCTAGTTACATTACCATGCCTCCTCCCAACCACACCCCTACTGCACGGGATCCACTCATTACTAGGTTTGGCTCCAACTTTTGGACCATCCTTTACCCACTCAACCTCTCTAAAAATGCATAGAAGAACTTTAAACACAAACTATTAACACGTCGCCAAGAAACCTTATTTGTTGACAATTACCTAAGTCTCACCTCCATTATCAAAACCAATTACATCTTTTACTCCAGACGCTCCTCTAAATGGAAACAAATCTTCCTCCACTACCTCCCCATTACGAGATCTTGCAAAATCCCTTATGGCATGAAGCTGTCCACCACTCCTTCCTCCACTTTCCCTGGCAAAATCGACATCTCTATCATTAAATCCGGAAATATCATCATTCAAGCCTCAGAAAAACATCTCTCCATCTTTGAGCTCCACTTCCACACCTTATATGATCTAGTAGTCTCTCCTGTTCTAATTGCTACAGCCTCACATCCACAGGAAGCCCCCTCGACTTTGCCTCTTCTGACGCCAACTCCATCCCTGCTTGATCCTACCGCTTCCGTAGCATCCTCTCCTTCGCTTGACATTTCCACTTCTAACTTAGCCACCCAATCCCTCCCCATGCTTTATTGCCCTCTCCACCTTCGCCTGGTTTTCCATCCCCCTCTCTCCCCCTGCCTTATGGTCCTCTCCGCCTTTGCTTGACATTCCATTCTCCCTCTCAGCCATCCTAACCCTCTCCCGTTCCTCTCATACTCACCCACCCAACCCCAATCCCTCCATTTTTACCTTCGACTCCTCTCATGCCCCACAGACTGATCCTCCTACTCCGACTCCCCTACCCACTGAGTCCCCTATCATCATCTCCCCTTCTGCTCCACTATGGACACCATTCTCTTCCTATCTTAAGGACGCCCTACCCCAAAGAGATGCTATCACCTCTCCTCACTTGCCCCTTTCCCTCTCATCTTCTCATAGTACACGTCAGACCTCTGGGTATGTGTACTCCCACAATACAAGCCCTCCTCAATCGACGATCTCGAACACCCCTCTCCCCCCTCCCCCTGGGTTTCCTCCACGTATACTTCCCACTCCTCTATCCCCGGCTAATGCGGACCATACCCCTCTCCTCTCCGGCCTCTTCTCCACCTTACCTTTCACGCTTTTTTCCCAATCGCTTCTTAACATTGAACTTCACCTCTCCATCTTGACGTCAGAATTTTCATCTGTCAGGAAAGACTTTAATGCACTCTCGGTAACTATACAAGCCAATCACCCACTTCACTCTGTGTACCACCTACAAACAAATCTCTCCCGCCTCAAGGATGTATTTCCTCTGATGATGAACTTCCTGGTAACTGTCTCCATATAGCCTCCCAAGCTCCAAACCTTCACGCCTCCCTTAAATCTGGGGACTTAAACAATCATTACCCACCATGTACCTTGACTGTGGCCTTTACATGGCTCGCACAGGTCAAACTTAAGTGCAATGAGGGAAAATCTGAGCTACTGGTCTACGGTCAATTTCCACCTCTCTTCACAGAAGCCTTGCGGCCCCCTGATTTCCCTCACCCACTCTCTGAGGGTGGTCCGGCTAAGAACCTGGGGACCTGGTTTGGAGAGGATCTCAGGTTCTCGGAACACATCAAGAGACTAACGGGTGTCTGCTTTGGTACCCTTAAGTCACTGAGCAGATTCTTCCCTATGCTCCCCCAGCCGGAAATGGTGGCTCGGGCACTCATCCTGTCCCGCTTGGATTACGCCAATGTGCTCTTTCTAGGCATTCCTGGTTATTTGGTGAACAAACTGCAATTGATCCAGAACGCGGTGGCCAGACTCTTATTTAACATCTCCAAGAGATCAAGGATTAGATCTCACTTGTGCGGCCTTCACTGGCTGACCGTGGTTCAGCGGGTGCAGTTCAAGGCCCTCACATTAGCTCATAGAGCCCTGCACGATTCAGGACCCTCCTACATTAGGAAACGGGTTGCCTTTTACACCTCTCATCGATCCTTACGATCGGCTTCCCACCGTCTGATGGCCACCCCCCCCTCTTTCGCCGCTCTAGGTTGGGGGGTCAGTCACTTTCAGTTAAGGTAGCCATTCTTTGGAATAACCTTCCTGTCTCGCTGCGCCACATCCAGGACTTCCGTTGTTTTAAGAAACTTATCAAAACTTATCTTTTCAAACAGGCTTTCTAAATCTTTTTCCATCTGCACGTCTGTAGCCCATACCGTGCCAGGATACTCATGAGTAATAGTGCCTGTTACAAATCCCATATAACATAACTTATGCCTTACACCATTATGGCGATGACACTGGGTTGTAACCTCTCCCCTTCTTCCATCGGCCCGCCCGTGCCTCTTCCACAACGCACTGCTCCTACTGATCTGCCAATACCTCACACCACTATTCCCGTGATCCTGGGGACAAGCCGTATACCTATCTCGCCAGGCTCGCTCAGGCCCCCACAGCAACTCACGACTATCCACTCTGGCTGCTCCCCCGAAACCAACCATATACTCCTCAACTGCATGCTGGTCAACTGTAGATCGGCTGCTCGGCATGCAATTGACATTTCGGAAACTATTCTTAGTGAAACAATGAACATCGCTTTCCTTACTGAAACCTGGCTCAAGGCTCACTCCTCCTCTATTCTTGACATTCTCTCCCCCCCCCTGGTTACTCTATTCTCAGAAAAGGTAGACGAGATAAAATTGGGGGGGGGACTAGCCATTATTTATAAAAATGAACTACCAATCACCCTTATCAAGAATTCTGAGCAAACCTCCTTCGAATACGTGGGAGCCGAACTAAAAGTTCAGGGGGCCCCTTCTATTTGACTACACAACATTTACCATCCCCCTGGTGACCCTTTTCCCTTTGTTGAGGAACTGTCTGACCTACTGTCCCATGCCTCGATTTCCAACCCCAATAACATCTTCCTCGGTGACTTCAACATTCATTGGAACAATAAAACTGATCCCTCGGTTAGCTCCCTCAATGTTTTCCTGGGTGTTACAGACTTGACTCAACTTTGCCATGCACCTAGGCATTCCAAAGTGCTACTCTTGGCGCTATCCTTACTAACAAAGACCTGGCTTCCCTTTTGCAAGTTGTCCTGGTTGATTGGTCAGACCACCACCTCATCTTCTTCTTGATCAACAGCTCTGCGCTCTCCCTTCTCCCATAAATATTAAACATAAGAAACTAACCAAACGCCTTCACCTGATTCCTCCAGGAGATCTTGAGTATAAAATCAAAGCAAAATTCCAACTTCCTCCTCCCTCACTAAATACTAATGACCTTACTGACCACTACCATAAAGCCATCATTGAGGTCCTTGACCAAATTGCCCCGGCCAAATTAAAATCCCCAAAAAACATTCCCTCCAAATCCTGGTTCAATGCTGATCTCAACAGTGAGAGACGCTTGCTCAGGATGACTGAACGCACTTGGAGACATCATCCCTCCCCCCTAATCTTGCATTCCTCAGAACTGCTAGGGCCAATTATAAAAAACACATCTTCAATGAAAAGGCCTCCTTCTTCCGTGCTCAGCTTGACCGAGCTAAGAATAGACCCAGGGAAATATTTAGCATTATCAAAAATCTTCTGCCCCTCCAAAACCGACTGCCTCTACCGAATGATATGAGGAAATTGCTTCCTTCTTTTCTGAGAAAATTACCAAGATTAATCTATCCTTTGCTTTATCTCCTAACCACAGAGCTCATCTTCACTCTTTGCCCTACTACCCAAGGCTCCTCTGACTTCTACACCCCCTCCAGACTCTATCCCTCTCCAGCACTTCGGTACCCCCCTTGAACATTTCCCCTCCTCCCCACAGCTAAAAAATATCGTATCTTGGCTTTATTTTAGCCCACTTACCGAGCAAGAAGTCCTCAACATTATCACTAAACTTAAACCCTCCTCTCACACCTTTGACCCGCTCCCCGCCAACTTCGTTCAAGATTTAAAGCACATCATTGCGCCTTATTGGACTTCCATCATCAACTCCTCCTTGGCCACTGGCTGCGTCCCCGTCTCCCTCCAGCTCGGCCAAATCTCTCCCATCCTCAAAAATTCCAATGCTGGGGGGGGAGGAGCCAAGATGGCGACCTGAACGGACGCTCGATTCCCGGCTCCGCTGGCTAGTGCGTTCTGCACCCACATCCTGCTCACATATCTGTGATTCTGCAGCCACGGACAGTGGCCGCGATCGCGCTGATGCTCTGGGTGTTTTCCCGGAGTCCCTGCCTGCCGGATTCCCGAAGATAGCGCTGTGCCGAGCGCTGGACTCCACGGCTTTGTTCTGAGGCCGGCGCCACTCCTTGTTGTTGTGGACCTTAGGGCCGCCTGCCGCCTGCAGTGACCCGGGGAATGAGAACATCCTCGATTCTGGTACCGGTGCTGGGGACCTGGGACGAAATCCAGACGCTGCACACAGCAGTCCCGTCTCGGTGGGCCGAAGTGGTGAGGAGCGGGGTTCGTACTAGTCCTCGCTCCACTGGCCGAAGCTGCAACCGACCTACGGCGGCCATTGGGCGGGTCACCTTGCGTTTTGTCCCCTTCTTGCTGCGCGGCGGTGGTGTTTCCCCCCCGTGCGCCCCTCCTGTTACATTCGGCTCCCACAGCTAGTTCGAGCTCCCTGGGTCCCCTTTGGCTTCCTCCTGGACGGCAGCCCCCCTCTTCCTGGATGTTCTAAATGGCGGCTGCCTCCTGCACAACACCGATGGCTGACTCGCCCGCTGGCATTGTCTCGCCGCTTGCCGGTGACCTGGAGGCTCTATTGCGGCACTCGCAGTGCACGGAGCGGCACTCTAACGTTCAGAGGGTGCCGACACGCCGGGATGTTATGGACGCGCTCGTTGCACTTCAGGTGGAATTGCGGTCACTCTCTGCGCGGCTTGGGGACCGGATGGACGGTGCGGTGCAACAGTTGCAAGGGGACGGTGTGCCTGATCCCTGGCGTAGTGTGAAATCAACTTTCCCAGCTGACTCGGACACAGTGGATACTGTGGTACCGGCCGCTGCAGACGAGGGGGAGGTTGTTTCTCGAAGTTGTAACTCCGACACGGGGCTGCTTGGTGACTCGGATGGGGATACACTGTTGCAGCTCCCGGCGGAACTTGGAACTTTGTCTCTAGGATTGGAGTTGTGCCCCCGACCCTCGTTGCTGCTACAAAAGTATCCCCCTGCGTTTACTGCCTCCCGAGTGCCCTTTCTCCAGCATTGGCCCGGATCTATACTCTGGCACTCGGGGATGATTTTTCTGGTGGGTTGCTGCTCGGCTGCTACAGCGGGACGTCCATTTTGCCTCTTCTTTTCCCATCCTCATCGGCGGTGGCCATTTTGCTTTCAGGTACTTTGTGAAGTTGGCCCTCCTCGGTTGCCGAGTTTTAAGGGACGCTCGCGCTCTGGCCAGGGCTGATATGCTGAACTTTGTGACCGGGACTGACAGGTTGGCGGGGACACGGAACGGGAACTAGTCCATAAATGTTGAAAGGTGTGATTTAATAAGCCTCGCCCCGTCTCCAGCTATACCGAGACTGTACTTGTTTACTAAAATTTTCGGGGCGGTGGCGGATTGTATGGCGGGACTGTTTGGTAATATTTACATTGGGGCTTTATTCAATGTGTTATAAACAGTGGCGGGTGGCGACGGGTTGGGACTGTTTCGGTTCCCCCTGCCCACATCCTTAGAATCGCTCCTCCTCTTCTGCATGACACGGGTTGTTTACTTCGCAAGGCACCAGGGTTGCAGATGACTGGGAGTCCGGGAACTCGATTACTGGGTGGGCTCCTCCCCACCATCTTTCCCTCCCTGGGAGTGGTAGATTAGCTTGTCCTCTTCTCCCTCCCTATCGTCGAAAGTGACATTTTCCCTTTTTTCATCTTTCTTCCTCCTTCTGGTGTGTCTTGCTGTCTTCTTTCTCTCTTCCGACTTTTCTTCTTCCTAAATTTCGGGTTTATGGGGCGACAGGCACGCTGCTTGAGGGGGGGTGGGCCATAGCCTCTGCATGTGTGTAGGGTGGGGGGTTATATTTCCTTTTGTTAGTTTCTATGGGACCTGTTTTATTCTTTTATGATTTCGCCTTTTTCCCATGGTAGGGGGTGCTGGGTGGCAGTGATAGTATTACTGGGGTATAACCGCTACATTGTAGCATGTGTATTGTGAAGCCATCCTGCCTGGCGGGGACCTGTTTGCTGATATGTGAATTGCTTACTGAAGTTGCTAATGTTGTGTCCCACCTACATGGACCTTGTTCTTTTTTCTTATTTTGCTAGTACGGAACATTACGGCCTGTGAGACAGTTGCATAACAAAAACTTTAAAATTTTAACCTTCATTTATCCTGTGCCACGGTGCTGCGCTTTCCTCCAGTTTTTCTTTCTTTCAATGCATACGGTTCTGACGCAGTACTGGGTCGCCATAATGATTGCTTTCGTGCTCAACTAAGTGTTCGTGGCCGGCCACATGGTTGTAGGCCCGTATTTGTTGCTTTTCTTTGTGCACAATAAAGGTTTTCAAAAATTTAAAAAAAAAAAAAAAAATTCCAATGCTGACCCTAATGAGCTTAACAATTTACGCCCTATCTCGAATCTTCCCCTTTTATCCAGGGCCCTCGAATAATGCACCTTGGTTCAACTGGACAAACACATCGACTCATTTAATCTCTTGGACACACTACAGTCAGGCTTTAGTAAGGGCTGTAGCACTGAATCTGCGATGCTCAACATTGTTGATGACATCCATCACTCCCTCGACAACGGGGAGGCATGCCTTCTCATCCTTCTTGACCTCTCTGCTGCTTTCGATATAGTTAACCACTCTACCTTACTCAACACCCTCAAGGATCGGTTTGGCTTCAGTGGTCCTGTTCTCGAATAGTTCACCTCCTTATTTCAGCACAGATGCCAACAAATTAAAATCAACAATTGCCTCTCTAAACCTATTCATGTTTCCTTGGGTGTTCCCCTGGGGTCTATTCTCTCTTCTTCTCTATTTAACCTCTTTATGGAGCCCCTCGCCATCATTCTAAAGCAAGCAGGTATTAACTATCACCTCTATGCGGACAATACCCAACTGTACTATAAAATCAAATCCCATGCAGACATTCTGCACTTCAATGATACCCTGTCTAAGATTCAGCGATGGTTCCATCACAACCACTTGAAACTCAACCCTAAAAAACATTCTCTTCGCCCCAAAAACAACCAGCTCCCCATCCAACATTGGTTCTCTGATCTTGAACCCCTCAACTGCTCCTTGTCCCCCTCTAGCTCAGTTAAATCTCTCGTAATAAGCCTTGATCAAAACACCAGCCTCTCCCCCACATAAAAAACGCAGCTAAAGCCGCTCTCTTCTCCTTACATCACCTAAAAAAAAATCAAACCTTTTATTCCTGCTGATGACTTTAAATCTGTTGTTCAATCACTTGTCCTCTCCAAATTGGACTATGGCAACGCCTTACTTGCCGGAACACCTAAAGTCCATCTAGTCCCAATCAAGTCTGTCCTCAACCACGCGGCCAGGCTTATTTTGGATTGCAAGAGGTTTGAGTACATCTCCCCTATCCTCAAAGATCTCCAGTGGCTTCCCATCTAAGGCAGATCCTCCTACAAGAATGTGTGCATTACACATAAAGCCTTACATCTTTACATCTTCAAACCCCAACGTATCTCTCATAAAAACTTCACAAAGCAGGCTGCTCTAGAGACTTGAGGAGCTCCAATACCCTTATCCTGGTACCTCCCTTGGTACACAAGAAATCCACCCAATCTTGCTCTTTCTCAGGCTTCACTCTTTCCAACTGGTACTCTCTCCCCAAGTAGTTACGTTGCAACCCTTCATACGCCAGCTTCAAAAAAGATCTCAAGTGTCACCTTTTCCACAAATACTGGGGTCCTTAAATCCGGCTTCCTTTCAGGTTCCCACAACATGCCCAGGATAGTACGACGTTTCTCACTACATCATTTCTGACTCACTTCCCCCGCCTTTCCCCTTCACCCTTTCCCTATCCTCCTTTTACTTGCTCCCTTATAATCACTGCCGTTCCCTACAGGTCTTCTCCTCCCCCCTCTCCCTCTTCGGTCTTTCCCTACCTTCTAACATTCCCCCTTCAATCCCTGGCCTTCCACGCTGACACATCTATTCAAATCCTGTTATTGACTAAATGTACTGTTTATTTGTCTGTTTATGGATTTATCGTTATTCACATTTGTCTCATATTTGTACTAATCACCATTTTGTAACTTGTTTCCACTTCCAACCCAGTAAAGCGCTCTGATACCCCCGGGTCTAGCCAGCGCTATGTAAAAATTTTAAATAAATAAATAAAGTGAATGGATTGCTGTCTGAGGACTTCCCCATTAGAAGGGGAACCCAACAGGGGTACCCGCTGTCCCCCTTACTATTCGCCCTCACGATCGAAATAGTGGCCTGTGAGATCCGACAGAGAGGGGAGATACAGGGGTTCCAAATTACGTCGACGGATGTGGAGGAAGAAAAAATCTTGCTTTATGCGGATGATATTTTGTTATATGTTACCCACCCGGATGACACGATCCCAGTACTGTTCGAGCTTTTAGGCAGGTATGTCACCTTCTCGGGCTATGCCATAAATTGGCAGAAATCTGTCCTATATAACCCACAGGTCAGGGAGGCGTGGCCTCCTCTCCCAGGGGCACTTCAGATAGTACAAGTGGAATTTAAGTATCTGGGGATCTATATTACCACAGATAGAAAACTCTCATATCAACATAGTATCCAGAGGGTCATAACAAACTATGCGACTGATGCCCAGAGATGGAAAACACTCCTCCTCACGATCCTTGGCTGAGCTGCGATGTTCAGAATGATCACCTTACCCCGCTTTCTGTATGCCCTACAGAATGAGTATTTTTCCCTCCCCAGACAGACATTCCGGGTGATAGATAGGAAACTCTGCTATCTGTTGTGGCTGGGGAAACAACCAGGGATCACGCTAGGGACGCTGCAGCGGAACCAATATAATGGAGGGATATCCCTACCTGACATTGAGGCCTATTACTGGGCGGACCATCAGGCATCGGTGGATTATTGGATCCACGTCCTCGCGGATCACGCATCCTATAGGCTAGAGAAAGATACCATGGCACACCGCTCCTGTTTACACTTTCTATATGGGGGTCAAAGTAGGAGACGTCTCCTCCCAGCCATGCAAATATAACACTGGAAGTCTAGGATAGGGCGACTAAGACAATGGGCAGGACACACAAACCGACTAAACAGACCTCGATATGGCATTGCACTTGGCTGAGGGAACTCCACAAATTAAAGGGGTTTGGAGGGTGAGACGTCATCTGTATCTCCAATTTAGGCGATGTGGTGTCGAAAGGAGAACTCAAACATTTCAGATCACTGGCAACAGAGTTTTGGCTACACCATAAGCAAATTTTCAAATATGCGCAGCTGTGACACGCTTGGAGAGCTGAGAGCATGCTCTCCTCTCCCCTGACAGACTATGCCCCAATGGAGGGACGCCTATTGCAAGAGCAGATACCCAATAAGGTAGTATCGTTACCTTACAAGACCCTGAACAACAACATGCCGGACAGACTGGGGAAACCTAGGGAAGCATGGGAGCAGAACCTGGGCACGCTTGAGACAGTGGACTGGGAGGCAGCCTTGATGCACCATTGAGAAATGGCAATTAAGTCTCGCCTTCGACTGATCCAATACAAAATACTGCATAGGGTGAATGTATTTTGACATGGTCCGACTTCACCAAATGGGGCGAGCCAGCGAACCACACTGCTTACGCTGTATACAGACACAGGGGGACTTCTATCATATTATATGGGTCTGCCCTGTCATCCATACCTATTGGGTACAAGTATTGGGAGAGCTGAGCAAGGTTCTGGGTGAGACACTACCCCAGATACTAAATTCGTATTGTTAGGTATACCTGGCAATGTTGACTTGGGCCGCCCACAGCTTATATTTGCACTGTTGGCACTAGTGGTGGCGAAAAGAGATGTAGCATGCATGTGGGGGCGCCGCTGCTTCCCCAGATGGAGGAAGGGGATAGACATCTATATGGCGGCAGAAAGGGTCACATGCAAAGCGAGAGGGTGCCCCAGGAAGTTTCGTAGGAAATGGGGGAAATGGAGAACAAATCATGGATCAGATGGGGTCCTGGGTGCTGACTAGATTCTCACAGGCTTTGCAATTAACTAAGCCCTGGACTGGAGAGATCGGTCCTGCATTGAGACAATGTGCCTCTCTGGTTCATGGAACGGGGGAGATGATGTGCCTACGGGGGCGGGTGGTATATGAGTGTTTTGGAGCGACTGTGGCTAATTGTGACATGCTAGCTGTTTCGTGTTGGTTAAAAATTTATATAAAAACATTTTTTTTTATCTGAAAATGGATGGCTTGAGTGGATAGATTGGAAAGACATAATGGTGAAGAACAGGAAGGCCGGCTTGATGAATAGGAAGATGGATGAATATATGGAACAAGCATTTGCAATGCAATAGGTCTCGCATTAGGAAAGTTTGAGCTATTGGTATTGTAAATATCAATTTACAATGCCAATTGTTTTAACTTTCGCAAATGTGACACCTATACCGTTTGTAATGCAATATGTGTTGTATTTACGTGACTTAGATGTATTGATATTACAAATAACAATGGCTTTTCATTAATGAATAATTAATACTTAAATAAAAGCTATTGTAATTTATAATGTCAATAGCTTAAACTATTGTAAATAACTTTTGTGAAGATTATGTTCAGTGTATTTTATTGTGACGAAAATCCAAGAACAGAAGTGAAATATTAACATCTTTTTGTGACATTTGTAATAAAGCTTGAAACATTGAGAGAACATATTTGAACCAGTTGTTGTTGAATGGTTGCACAAATTGATGCTGTGGTAGCGCTGAGTGATGTTATGGTGGCGACGAGTGATACTGTGGTGTTCAGTGATGCTGTGGTAGCGCATAGTGATGTTGTGGTGCCCCTGAGTGATGCTGTGGTGGTGCTGAGTGATGCTGTGGGGATGCGATAGATAGAGTGAGTGCAATAGATAGATAGATAGAGTGAGGGCGATAGATAGATAGAGGGAGATAGATAGATAGATAGATAGATAGATAGATAGATAGATAGATAGATAGATAGATAGATAGATAGATAGATAGATAGATAGAGTGAGGGAGGGAAATAAATAGATAGATAGATAGATAGATAGATAGATAGATAGATAGATAGATAGATAGATAGATAGATAGATAGATAGATAGATAGATAGATAGATAGATAGATAGATAGATGATGGACATGGTGGTGGTGGACGTGGTGGTGGCGGTAGTGGTGGTGGACGTGGTGGTGGTGGAGGACGTTGAGGTGGTGGAGGTGGGTGTGGTGGTGGTAAGCATGGGCGGAAAATCCGTTTCGCTCGCGGATTTTGCGGATTTTCGGGAAATTCGCAATCCGCGAGATTCGCGAATCTCCCGCAAAATCCGCAAATCCGCGAGCAGCGGATTTTGCTCGCACTGCTCGCACTGTTCGCGTGAGTTCGCGGCTTCCCAGTACAACTTCGCGCCCCGCGAATAAGTGCTAAATTGCAGAAATACGATCTTAGCAAAACTGAAACTACTTACCAGGTTCAAAAGTTCAGGCTCATCATTAGTAGCCATTTCCTGTAGTGCTTCCTGAGGGGCCCCTCCAGAGTTCAGTTGTCAGTTGCAACTATTATGTGACCCTGCTCTGAACCTCAGAATAGTTACACATATGCCACAAAGGTCCTGAATTACAGCTAAGGGAGACAAGCAGGAGCCAGGCTGGAAGTTAAAATCCATTAATCAGCCCCTAATTCATTATTGTCAGTTGGGGCAGGGCAGGTGTTGTAACTAATTTTGCAACAATGAAAGCACTTAGCAAGTGCAAAAGATCACTAATCAGGGCGCACTAAGGAAGCAGGTGCCAGCTAAAAAAATATTCTGTGACACATTAATCAGCTCCAAATTAATTCAGGTCACTTGAGGCAGGGAAGGTGTGCTTTGCTTTGCCGAAAATAATGTACACTGGACAACCAGAGGGTGTGGTGATGAAACAGAGGGTGGCATGGGTGGGCCAGAGGGTGGCATGAGTAGTCAGAGAGTGGCAGTGGTGACAGAGAGTGGCAGTGATGAAGAAGAGTGTCCCAAACAGGCTGGACACGTAGAAACAACAAGTTCGCAAAACTTGCGACCCGACAGGTAAGTTCGCAAATTGCGAAATTGTAAAAACCCTCGCGAACTGGCAGAAACACGGGCGAACACAAAAAAAAAAAAATCCGCAAATTCGCGGGAATTTGCGGATTTTGCGGATTGCGAGTTCGCAAATCCGCAAAATTCGCGAACGCGAGATTCGCAAAATTCGCCCATGCTTAGGTGGTGGTGGATGTGGTAGCAGCCTCATGGTGGACATGGTGGTGGCCATAGTGGTGGACATGGTGGTGGTGGATGGTGGATTGGTGGACATGGTGGTGGTGGAGGTGGGTGTGGTGATGGTGGATGTGGTGGTGGACATGGTGGTGGTGGACATGGTGGTGGTGGACATGGTGGTGGTGGACGTAGTGGTGGTGGATGTGGTGGTGCTGGATGGGGTGGTGGTGGGTGTGGTGGTGGTGGACGTGGTGGATGTGGTGCACATGGTGGAGGTGGATGTGGTGGTGGTGGTAGTGGTGGTGGACTTGGTGGTGGGTGTGGAGGTGGACATGGTGGTGGGTGTTGTGGTGGTGGTGGTAGACCTGGTGGTGTTGGACGTGGTGGTGGTGGAAGTGATGGTGGACATGGTGGTGGTGGTGGTGGACGTGAAGGTGGACATGGTGGTGGGGGTGGACGTGGTGGTGGTGGTGGTGGATGTGGTGGATGTGGTGGTGGTGAATGTAGTGGTGGATGTGGTGGTGGACTTGGTGGGGCACTTGGTGGTGGCTGTGGTGGTGGTAGTGTATTTGGTGGTGGTGTTGGTGGAGGTAGACATGGTGGTGGTGGACATGGTAGAGGCCTCGTGGTGGACGTGGTGGTGGCCGCGGATGTGGTGGTGGCCTTGGTGGTGGTGGTGGACATGGTGGTGGTGGTGGACATGGTGGTTGTGGTGGACGTGGTGGTGGATGTGGTGGACATGGTGGTGGTGGTGGATGTGGTGGACATGGTGGTGGATGTGGTTGACATGGTGGTGCTGGATGTGGTGGTGGATGTAGGGGTGGTGGAGGTAGACGTGGTGGTGGTGGACATGGTAGTGGCCTTGTGGTGGCCGTGGTGGTGGTGGTGGACATGGTGGTGGTGGACGTGGTGGTGGATGTGGTGGACATGGTGGTGGTGGATGTGGTAGTGGTGGTGGATGTGGTGGTGGTGGAGGTGGGTGTGGTGGTGGTGGATGTGGTGGTGGTGGAGGTGGGTGTGGTGGTGGTGGACGTGGTGGTGGTGGATGTGGTGGTGGTGGAGGTGGGTGTGGTGGTGGTGGACGTGGTGGACATGGTGGTGGTGGACGTAGTGATGGTGGATGTGGTGGTGGTGGATGTGGTGGTGGACATGGTGGTGGTGGTGGTGGTGGTGGGTGTGGTGGTGGTGGTAGACTTGGTGGTTGTGGACATGGTGGTGATGGACGTGGTGGTGATGGACGTTATGGTGGTGGACATAGTGGTTGTGGATGTGGTGGTGGATATGGTGGACTTGGTGGTGGTGGACCTGGTGGTGGTGGATATGGTGGACGTGGTGGTGGTGGAGGACCTGGTGGTGGGGGACGTGGTGGCGGTGGTGGACATGGTGGTGGTGGACGTGGTGGACATGGTGGTGGTGGATGTGGTGGTGGTGGACGTGTTGGTGGATGTGGTGGACATGGTGGTGGTGGACGTGGTGGTTGGTGAAAATGGTGGTGGTTGATGTGGTGGTGGTAGATGTAGTGGTGGTGTACGTCTTGGTGGTGGATGTGGTGGTGGTGGACGTAGTGGTGGTGGACATGGTGGTGGTGGAGGATGTGGTGGTGGTGGACGTAGTGGTGGTGGACGTGGTGGTGGTGGAGGACGTGATGGTGGTGGACATGGTGCTCATGAATGTGGTGGTGGTGGTGCTGGGTGTTGTGGTGGTGGACGTGGTGGTGGTGGATGTGGTGGACATGGTGGTTGTGGACGAGGTGGTGATGGACATGGTGGTGGTGGATGTGGTGGTGATGGACGTGGTGGTGGTGGACGTGGTGGTGGTGGGTGTGGTGGTGTATGTGGTGGTGGTGGATCTGTGGGTTGTGGTGGTGGTGGTAGACATGGTGGTGTTGGATGTGGTGGTGTTGGACGTGGTGGTGGTGGACGTGGTGGTGGTGGACGTGGTGGTGGTTGACATGAAGGTGGACATGGTGGTGGTGGATGTGGTGGTGGTAGATGTGTTAGTGGTGGACGTGATGGTGGTGGATGTAGTGGTGGATGTGGTGGTGGACTTGTTGGTGGATGTGGTGGTGGTAGTGGATATGGTGGAGGAAGATGTGGTGGTGGTGGACATGGTAGTAGTCTTGTTTTGGACGTGGTGGTTTGCTGTGGACGTGGTGGTGGCTGTGGTGGTGGACATGGGGGTGGCAGTGAACATGGTGGTGGATGTGGTGGACATGGTGGTGGTGGACGTGGTGGTGGATGTGGTGGACATGGCGGTGTTGAATGTGGTGCTGGTGGACATGGAGGTGGTGGTCATGGTCGTGGTGGTGGTGGTGGCGGTGGGTGTGGTGGTGGACGTGGTGGACATGGTGGTGGTGGTAGACGTAGTGGTGGTGGACATAGTGGTGGTTGATGTGGTAGTGGTGGAGGTGGTGGTGTTGGACGTGGTGGTGGTGGACATTGTGGTGGTGGATGTGGTGGATGTGGTGGTGTTGGACATGGTGGTGGTGGACGTGGTGGTGGATGTGGACATGGAAGTGGTGGTGGATGTGGATGAAGTGGTGGTGGATGTGGTGGTGGATGTGGTGGTTTTGGTGGTGGGTATGGTGGTGGTGGACATGGTGGACATGGTGGTGGTGGACGTAGTGGTGGTAGACATGGTGGTGGTGGACATGGTGGTGGTGGAGGTGAGTGTGGTGGTGGTGGTGGACATGGTGGTGGAGATGGTGGTGGTGGACGTGGTGGACATGGTGGTAGTGGACGTGGTGGTGATGGTGATTGTGGACATGGTCATGGTGGATGTAGTGGTGGTGGAGGTAGACGTGGTGGTGGTGGACAATGTAGTGGCCTTGTGGTGGCCGTGGTGGTAGACATGGTGGTGGTGGACTTGGTGGTGGATATGGTGGACGTGATGGTGGTGGAGGTGGTAGTGGATGCCGTGGTGATGGACGTGGTGGTTTTGGACGTGGTAGTGGTGTATTCGTTGGTGGATGTGATGGATGTGGCGGACATGGTGGTGGTGGACGTGGTGGTGGTGGAAATGGTGGATGTGGTGGTAGTGGACGTGGTGGATGTGGTGGTGGTGATGATGGACGTGGTGGACATGGTGGTGGTGGATGTGGTGGTGGCAGAGGTGGGTGTTGTGGTGGACGTTGTGGTGGATGTGGTGGACATGGTGGTGGTGGATGTGGTGGTGGTGAGTGTGGTGATGGTGGATGTGGTGGTTGTGGAGGTGGTGGACATGGTGGTGGTGGACGTAGTGGTGGTGGCCGTGGTGGTGGTGGATGATGTGGTGGTGGTAGACATGGTTGTGGTGGAAGACGTGGTGGTGGTGAACATGGTGCTGGTGGACGTGGTGGTGCTGGTGCTAGGTGTTGTGGTGGTGGACATGGTGATGGTGGATGTGGTAGACATGGTGGTTGTGGACGTGGTGGTGATGGACATGGTCATCATGGATGTGGTAGTGATGGATTTGGTGGTGATGGATGTGGTGGTGATGGACGTGGAAGTGGTGGATGTGGTGGTGGATGTGGTGGACATGGTGGTGGTGGATATGGTGGTGGTGGATGTGGTGGTGATGGTAGTGGTGGTGGACGTGGTGGTGGTGGTGGGTGTGGTTGTGTACATGGTGGTGGTGGAGGTGGGTGTTGTGGTGGTGGTGGTGGACGTGGTGGTGTTGGATGTGGTGGTGGTGGACGTGGTGGTGGTGGACGTGAAGGTGGACATGGTGGTGGTTGATGTGGTGGTGGTGGTGGATGTGGTGGACGTGGTGGTGGTGGATGTAGTGGTGGATTGGGTGGTGGACTTGGTGGTGGACTTGATGGTGGACGTGGTGGTGGTAGTGGATGTGGTGTTGGTGGAGGTAGACGTGGTGGTGGTGGACATGGTAGTGGCCTTGTGGTGGTCGTGGTGGTGATGGTGGATGTGGTGGTGGATGTGGAGGACTTGGTGGTGTTGGTGGTGGACATGGTGGTGGTGGACGTAGTGGTGGTGGACATTGTGGTGGTGGACATGGTGGTGGTGGAGGTGAGTGTGGTGGTGGTTGTGGACGTGGTGGTGGTGGACATGGTGATGGAGATGGTAGTGGTGGACGTGGTGGACATGGTGGTAGTGGACGTGGTGGTGATGGTGATGGATGTGGTGGTGGTTGGTGTGGTGGTGCTGGATGGGGTGGTGCTGGGTGTGGTGGTGGTGGACGTGGTGGATGTGGTGGTGGATGTGGTGGACATGGCGGTGGTGGATGTAGTGGTGGTGTATGTGGTGGTGGTGGATGTGGTGGTGGTGGACGTGGTGGACATGGTGGTGGTGGATGTGGTGGACATGATGGTGGTGGATGTGGTGGTGGTAGTGGTTGTGGACATGGTGGTGGTGGAGGTGGGTGTGGTGGACGCGGTGGTGGTGGACGTGTTGGTGGATGTGGTGGATGTGGGGGTGGTGGACGTGTCAGTGGAGGACATGGTGGTTGTGTACATGGCGGTGATGGACGTGGTGGTGATGGGATGTGGTGGTGGTGGTAGTGGTGGTGGATGTGGTGGTGGTGGTGGGTGTGGTGGTGTACATGGTGGTGGTGGAGGTGGGTGTTGTGATGGTGGTGGTGGACGTGGTGGTGTTGGATGTGGTGGTGTTGTACGTGGTGGTGGTGGACGTGAAGGTGGACATGGTGGTGATTTATGTGGTGGTGGTGGTGGATGTGGTGGACGTGGTGGTGGTGGATGTAGAAGTGGATGTGGTGGTGGACTTGGTGGTGGACTTGATGGTGGTAGTGGATGTGGTGGTGGTGGATGTAGACGTGATGGTGGTGGACATGGTAGTGGCCTCGTGGTGGTCGTGGTGGTGATGGTGGACATGGTGGTAGATGTGGTGGACTTGGTGGTGGTGGATGTGGTGGTGTTGGTGGTGGACATGGTGGTGGTGATGGTGGACATGGTGGTGGTGGACGTAGTGGTGATGGAAATGGTGGTGGTGGACATGGTGGTGGTGGAGGTGAGTGTGGTGGTGGTGGTGGACATGGTGGTGGAGATGGTGGTGGACATGGTGGTAGTGGACGTGTTGGTGAGGGTGATGGATGTGGTGGTGGTGGATGTGGTGGTGGTGAATGTAGTGGTGGTGTACGTGGTGGTGGTGGATGTGGAGGTGGTGGACATGGTGGACATGGTGGTGGTGGACTTAGTGGTGGTGGACATGGTGGTGGTGGACGTGATGGACATGGTGGTGGTGGATGTGGTGGTAGTGGTAGTGGTTGTGGACATGGTGGTGGTGGAGGTGGGTGTGGTGGACGTGGTGGTGGTGGTGGACGTGTTGGTGGATGTGGTGGACGTGGGGGTGGTGGCGGTGGACGTGTCGGTGGTGGACATGGTGGTTGTGTACATGGCGGTGATGGACGTGGTGGTGATGGGATGTGGTGGTGGTGGATGTGGTGGTGGTGGACATGGTGGTGGTGGACGGGGTGGTGGATGTGGTGGACATGGTGGTGGTGGACATGGTGGTGGAGGACGTGGTGGTGGTGGTTGGAGTGGTGTTGGTGGATGTGCTGGTGGCGGGGTGGGTGTGGTGGTGGTGGACGTGGTGGTGGTGGACGTGAAGGTGGATATGGTGGTGGACGTGGTGGTGGTGGACATTATCGTGGTGGATGTAGTGGTGGTGGAGGTAGACGTGGTGGTGTTGGACGTGGTAGTGGCCTTGTGGTGGCCGACATGGTGGTGGTGGATGTGGTGGACATGATGATAGTGGACGTGGTGGTGAACATGGTGGTGGTGGATGTGGTGGTGTTGGATGTGGTGGTTGTGGTAGTGGTGGTGGACGTGGTGGTGGTAGTTGTGTGGTGGTGTACATGGTGGTGGTGGAGGTGGGTGTTGTGGTGGTGGTGGTGGACGTGGTGGTGTTGAAAGTGGTGGTGTTGGACGTGGTGGTGGTGGACATGGTGGTGGTGGACGTGAAGGTGGACATGGCGGTGGTTGATGTGGTGGTGGTGGTGGATGTAGTGGATGTGGTGGTGGTGGATGTAGTAGTGGAAGTGGTGGTGGACTTGGTGGTGGACTTGATAGTGGACGTGGTGGTGGTAGTGGATGTGGTGGTGGTGGAGGTAGACGTGGTGGACATGGTAGTGGCCTTGTAGTGGTCGTGGTGGTGATGGTGGACGTGGTGGTGGATGTGGTGGACTTGGTGGTGGTGGACGTGGTGGTGGATGTGGTGGTGGTGGTGGACATGGTGGTGGACATGGTGGTGGTGGTTGTGGATGTGGTGGTCTTGGACATGGTGGTAGTGCTGGATGTAGTAGTGGTGAAAATAGTGGTGGTGGATGTGGTGGTGGTGGAGGTGGTGGTTGTGGACGTGTTGGTGGTGGACATGGTGGTGGTGGACGCGGTGGTGTTGGACATGGTGGTGGTGGACGTGGTGGACGTGGACGTGGTGGTGAATGTGGTGGCGGATGTGGTTGTGTTGGTGGGGGACATGGTGGTGGTGGTGGATGTGGTTGTGGTGGCGCAGTGGATGTGGTGGTGGTGGACATGGTGGTGGTGGGCCTGGTGGTGGTGGAGGTGGGTGTGGTGGTGGACGTGGTGGTGGTGGAGATGGTGGTGGTGGACGTGGTGGACATGGTGGTAGTGGACGTGGTGGACATGGTGATAGTGGACGTGGTGGTGATGGACGTGGTGGTGGATGTGGTGGTGGTGGATGAGTGGTGGAGGACTTGGTGGTGGTGGTGGACGTGATGGACATGGTGGTGGTGGATGTAGTGGTGATGGACATGGTGGTGGTGGATGTGGTGGACATGGTGGTGGTGGATGTGTTGGTGGTGGTGGTAGTGGTGGTGGAAGTGGTAGTGGTGGAGGTGGGTGTGGTGGTGGTGGACGTGGTGGTGGTGGACGTGTTGGTGGATGTGGTGGACGTGGTGGTGGTGGAGGACATGGTGGTTGTGTCATGGTGATGGACGTGGTGGTGGTGGACGTGGTGGTGGATGTGGTGGAGGTGGATGGGGTGGTGGTGGACGTGGTGGTGGTGGGAGTGGTGGTGGTGGTGGACTTGGTGGTGGTGGGGGTGGGTGTGGTGGTGGTGGTGGATGTGGTGGATGTGAAGGTGGACATGGTGGTGGTGGACGTGGTAGTGGTGAGCATGGTGGTGGACATGGTTGTGGTGGATGTAGTGGTGGTAGAGGTAGACGTGGTGGTGGTGGATGTGGTAGTGGCCGTGGTGGTGGACATGGTGGTGGTGGATGTGGTGGTGGATGTGGTGGACATGGTTGTGGTGGACGTGGTGGTGGTGGTGGACGTGGTTGTGGTGGAGGTGGTAGTGGACATGGTGTTGATGGATGTGTGGGGTGTTGGACGTGGAGGTGGTGTATGTGTTGGTGGATGTGGATGTGGTGTACATGGTGGTGGTGGATGTGGTGGTGGGGGACGTGCTGGTGGTGGATGTGGTGGTGGTGGACGTGGTGGTGGTGGACGTGGTGGTGGTGGACGTGGTGGTGGAAATGGTGGACATGGTGGTGTGGACGTAGTGGTGGTGGACATTGTGGTGGTAGAGGACGTGGTGGTGGTGGACATGGTTGTGGTGGACGTGGTGGTGGTGGATGTGGTGGTGAAGGAGGTGCGTGTGGTGGTGGTGGACGTGGGTGTGGTGGTGGTGGATGTGGTGGTGGGTGTGGTGGTGGTGCCTGTTGTGGTGGTTGATGTGGTGTTTGTGTACATGGTGGTGATGTACATGGTGGTAATGGGACGTGGTGGTGGTGGACGTGGTGGTGTTGGATGTGGTGGTGGTGCATGTGGTGGTGGTGGGAGTGGTGATGGTGGACGTGGTGGGGGTGGGCGTGGTGTTGATGGACATGGTGGTGGTGGACATGGTGGTGGTGGACGTGGTGGTGGTGAACGTGGTGGTGGACATGGTCGTGGTGGATGTAGTGGTGGTGGAGGTAGACGTGTTGGTGGTGGACATGGTATTGGCCTCGTGGTGGCCGTGGTGGTGGACATGGTGGTGGATATGGTTGTGGTGGACGTGGTGGTGGTGGAGGTGGGTGTGGTGGTGGTGGATGTGGTGGTGGTGGATGTGGTGGTGGTGGGCATGGTGGTGTTAGGGAATGTGTCCTGTGGCCCGGTGATTTGGCAGCCTATAGACAGAAATCATAGGTACTCACGCATCGGCATCTTCACAATAGGGCACGGGACCAACGTTTGCGTGCAGTCGCTCCCTGAAGACCCGCTCCCCATATTATATGAGCATGTTGTTCAAATCCCTGGTTTAATGTTTTGGATGTCCAGTAGCCCACCTACAATTGTCCATAGTTTCTATGAACAATTTGGCATATCCTGATAATACAATGCCCTACATAAAGCAATGCTCAGAAGATTCCACTCCGGCTCTTGTTACAATTGAGCTCTGATGATTATCCTGTTGTTTTAAGAGATCAAAAGGCTGTTGACTACAAAAGTGGACATGCTGTATTTTTATATATTTTTTTTTGGGGTGGTGTAACTTCACGATTAGTAATACACATATATGTATGCACATTATACATGTGTATCACACTTTGCTTGAACAGGGAGCATGAGGAGGAAAATAAAAGGTGAAAAGCAAAAAAAGCAGAAAGGGAATTCACAGAAACTAAAGCCAGAGGTCAGCGGCAAGATGCGGAGAAAAGACGGGGGAGGAGCTATAGGTAAACTACTTTGGAGGGGGGAGTGGAAAAGATAGGATGAATATTCAGAGACTCAAGTCTGAGTTTGGTTAAGAAACACATTGGAAAATATACTTTATTTCACTACTGTTATTTTTCACCTTTTGACCATGTTTAAACTGCAGGAAAGCAAGGCTGAGGAAGGGGAGGGGGTTTGAGGGTTCTTATAACGTTAATGGTTGTGACTTAAGGCTCGGAAATGTGCGCGAGGCTGCCAACTGCAATACACAGGCTTATGTGGTCAGTCTGACGGATGGAGCCCGGCCTGCCCTGCGAGGCTGAGCCCATCCATATCCCGAGTTAACAAGCAGGAATTGTGATAAGGGAGGGGGTGGCAAATGGTGAGCACTTTCGCAGCCGCTTTGATGTTCTCAGTGGCCATGTGGCTCACTGAGAACATCAAAGCAGCCGCGAAAGTGCCCCCAAAGGCTGCAGGCGGACAAATGGTGGGCGCACCCGGCGCAAACATGCACTGTGCCCGATCCGCCTGCTGACTTTGGGTGCACTTTTGAAAGCCCCACTAAATATCTCGCCAAGCATCGCTAACGCGATGACTTAGACGAGACCTAAAAAAGCAGAAATAAAAAATGGAACATGAAAGGAAGAAAAGATGGCACCCACAATGCAACCCCTCCCTCCCGAAGGAGGGCCAGGCTTGCAGCATTTGTTCGCTCAGTACTATTTCAGATATGGCTTGGAGTGAGGGGTACCGTATTTTCCGGCGTATAAGACGACTTTTTAACCCCTTCAAATGTTTTCAAAAGTCGGGGGTCGTCTTATACGCCGGACACTAAATTTTGATGAGTGGAAGCAACGCTCCACCGACGTAGAACCCTCCAATATGACCTGGGCTCTACTCGCGCGCTCCACTCCCACGTTTACCGGTTACATTAATCAAAAATTGCACATGATTTAGTGCACAGTTACTCACCGGTACAGTCCCGCGTCTTCATCCTAGAGACACAGCGCAGTCCCGCGTCTTCATCCTAGAGACACAGCGGTGTATGCGCTGATCTGGCGCCATAATCCTCACGTTTTCACGTTCATCGGAAGTAGAGGAGCGTCACTAGCGCTCAGTTCATGGACATGGAAAGGGGACTTCAGAAGGTTCCAGCCGGCGGAAGTGGGGGTCGTCTTATACGGCGAGTATAGGACGAAACCTACATTTCATCATGAAAAGTAGGGGGTCGTCTTATACGCCGGGTCGTCCTATACGCCGGAAAATACGGTATTTTATTTTTCTGGCTACTCCTTTGGTTTCATACTATTGGGTAGTGGTGCTTTGGCCTATCTCCTGTCAAAGGAGCGGGCTGGCATAGCCAATCAAATGCCTCACACACCAAAGGAGGAAAAAAAAACTGCTAGGTAGGAAAAGAGCTTACAATTGGAACATTGCTCCGAAATGCACCTCTAGATCAATCTTTCTATAATTATTAGCAAAATAATGTGGGTGATATGTACTACACGGTAGGGTTCTCTATTCAAAGATGTGGATTGGAGTGGCCACTCAGTGGGCAGAAGACAGCTATCTTGAAATTACATTTGATGTTTTTCCTGTGGGACTGCTGTGTGATTTTGATCTATAGCATTCATCCAATTTGACCTCAATGTCCATATCTACAAAAAACGGGAGTGCATGTAGACATTCCACTGCACACAAGTAAAGCGACATTTGTTAATGATGCCAGTGTTGTTGGAGCAGAGCACTCATTAAGTCACGCCTTTTCCAAGCAACTCAACTATCTTCTAAGATATGGACCATAAGAGGCCAGGGAGTACAGAAAACAAAATGCAACTAAAATATACGTTGCGTGGTTTGGCACTTGATCTTAAGAGGCAGTTATGAACAATTAAACTCACTCCATAATATAAATGGAGAGGATGTGGCATAACGGCAAAAGCTACCGACTTTGGCACTTGGGAACCAATTTCAAATCACGGCGTGGGCTCAACATCCTGGGATTCTGGGAAAATTACTTAATTTGCCCATGCCTACCAAAAATGAATGTGCCCTTGTTTAATGTAACTGGGGCTCATGTAAAGCGCTCCAATACCTTCCGGTCGTGTTAGTGCTATATAAAATTGAAAAGAAAAAATGCTTCATGTGAGCAGAAAGTAATGAACATGCTGGTGAATAATACAGGTCCTGTCAAACTGTCGGCTCCTCCCCCTGTGTTCTTGCCCCAGACGGAGGAAAACAGCATTGTTCTGCTTGTGTAAGGGCATGTTTTTACTCATTGTCTCAGCTTCTTCCCCTTTTCCTCTGAAACACACTACTATTGCCAAGCTAAAGTGAAGGCTACCATTGAATTAATTGGCGAGTAATGCTTTTAAAGCAATTAGATGTTGGCCTGCCTCCTGGTATCACTGTACGTATAGCTCTTTTGAAGCTCTCTCCATACAGTGCAAGCTTAGACTAGCCTGTGATGGGCCTTGGGCCCCCAGGGATGGCCTAGTGTAACCACTAGTCTTTTCAAAATCCTTTCTGCCATTGTTTTTAACAGCGGTGTCGCCTTAATTACAAATTGACCATTCTGTGAGCACACACCAAACTGAGGGGCTTATTTACAAGCCCCTTGCGCCGCCGATACCTCACTTTTTCCCATATTAAAAGTGATGCAGCGTAAGGGGATTGTAAATAAGCCCCTGAATTGATTGCTGGTGCCTAGATGAACAGTATTCTCTGGTTGTGGCATTTTGCAGTGTGGGCCTGGGTTTCATTTTTTTTTCACCTGAGTCACTTTGGTTTCCAGCCCATCCTTGAGAGCCAGAGTCCACTTTTTCATAAGCACTAGTCTCTGTGTTACTTTTAGCAAGCACTTTATTTAAAGCCTGAACAGAAGCAAAGACCTTCGAAACGATCCAGTTTCAAAAAGGGATTCTATGTCACCCACTTCAGGGTGCATTTTGTGCCAATAATGTGTTTCTCTTCCACACCCAATACACACATATCAAAGTTGTCTTAAAAACGAAAGGTACAATTAATTTCAAAATAAACTAAATACTGCCTTTGAGGCTTCTACACAGATTTACAAAATTTTGCTCAGGGTTGGTTGGCGTCACAAAATTGTTTTTTTAATTTACCTTTGAGCGCAAAACGTGTTTCGCAATGGAAAGCTGCCTGAAAGTAACACACCCCAGTGCAAAGATTGCTCTACATTTCTGTTTCAAGGGGCTGCTCCACGGGCGTTCCCATGCAACCACCCATGGTTTTTGACACAAACCCATGTCTACTTACATTAGTAAGGGTTTTGTGCCCAAAAAATGCCACTTTGAAATAATCGTTATAAAAAGAAAAGCTTTCATTTCTCCTAAATTTTCCAACCTTACATGTGTGCTGCACAGAACACATCCAAATTGGAAAAAGTTTTAAAGTTGGTCTAAGCATATTATTTGGTATGGGAAGGTATCCTTCAAGTACAAAAACTATGCAATACTTATTCACACACCCTTGCACTGTCGTGCAAATGAGTATGAGTGGCACTCGACTGCTAGATTTTGTGCCTGCACTAGAGAGTGAGGAGAGTGCTGTATTATGACTGTAGATATGGGGCTTTCCTGCTCTCTCTCTGTCATGCAACGCAGTGCAGCACCCAAGCTTTGGGTCCTGCACTGTGTTCCGTGCCAACTTTATAAATCTGGGCACTCGTTTCAAGCAGGGGCAGGCAAAGGTCCATATTTATGACTCCTTTGCATTGTCCTTGCATCATGCAAGGAGACGCAAGGAAAACGCAAAGGTTTCAGTAATATTTACAAAGCCACCCAAAGACTGATTTGAGTAGCCTTGCGTGGGGTTGTAAAGAAATGTAGGCAGCGGCTTGCGCTGCGTTCTGTCACATTTAAACTCGGGAGGCGTTCCATGGGTAGAGTATGGGTGTTCTCATTGATTCTTTTTTTGAAGGGCAGTATCCATTCCTGCACAAAAACAATCCTGCCTGTAGCATAGGCACCCTTGTGCTAAGGTGTAATGGTGCCTGCGTTGAAGTTAGGCTGCACACGGAGAGCAGAAAATTCACCATATCTTTGTAAATTTAGAGCAATTCTGATCTTTCCCTTTCACGCAGCGCAGCAACTTTGCTTGCAGCCCTGCTCCATGTGAAGATTCAGTAAATGTGCCCCACAATGCAGAGCGTGACGTGAAACCAGCTTAAGACCCGAAAGAAACACAGACATGGCGGTCTTCTGAGTCATGTCTGCCTGTTGTTGTCCAGCATCGCCAGAGAATGGCTCTGCAGGAAACTTGCTTTTAAACAAGGAACTCATTTTCCAAACTCGTGGTCATCACGCAAAGCACGTGCAGGGAAAGCCTTTGAAGAATGTAATAAGTTGCACAGAACTGGAACTAAAGTTCCTTCCGACCACTTAGGTTTTGGCAGTTTGTGCATGGATCTAAGATGCACTTTTACATTATTTGTTACAGTTATTAAGCTAGCACCCGGTCATCGTGTATTAATGTTATAGCACAATGCCACAATTTGACAACTTTACAGAGCGATAAGTTTAGCACACCTCAACAGTACTCCTTTACCGAAGTCGGTAGGATTAATGTCGGTCAGATTTGTAAATTTGGCTTGCAGAACATACACATACCTGTGCAGCATGCCCTCAACCTGGCAGGCTGCCGTGCGTATCTGTCACTTGAAATTAGGCATAAAAACGGAAAACTCCAAAAACAGATTCGAGTTTTTTTTATTAACAAACATTATATCACAAACATATTATAGACACAAATAACATTCAGTACTGCTATTTAGCAGACCCCAGACTGAAAAGTGAACAGTGGAAAGCACCGAATAAAACAGACTTTGGTTATAAGTGCCATAATTTACATGAGGGGAGTAAACCATTCAGAGTGTAGTGAGAAACTGAGGCCCTAGGTGTGACTTGACAGAAGGGATAGTAACATAGACGTCAGAAGAGGTGGAGCTGGGCAGCATTGGCTAGGAATACAGTGTATGTCACTAGAACAGAGGTCGGCTGGGAGCAGAATCTGAAAAAAAACAAGTATAGACACAGTTTGTGACCTAGTCATTGGTCCATAGGCCCCGCCTAGGCCCCTAGATCGACTGGCACCAATCATATTTATATAAATAACTCCACACATATTTACATTAGCAACTGAAGTGGGATTGACATGATGTCCAGCTATATACAAAACACTGTACACAGTGACCAGTCTCTGTTTGTCACTCGGAGGCGTGCAGTCCAAAAGTAACACAGTCCTATGTGGCGCGACTCCACGCTAACTGGAATGGAAACTCGACGATTCGGACTCTGTCGAAACGGACGAATGACCTGCTCGCTTTTTCGACAGTATTTTGAGGCTGGATCCTCTGCTCACCGTGGTGAGCGCGTTCTGAGCAGTGCTTTTGAATTTGGCCCCGAGGAAGGCGTAGAGGATGGGGTTCAGGCAGCAGTGGAAGAAGGCCAAGGCTTCTGTGACGGAGATCCACGTATTTAGGGTGACCTCGAAATCACATGTAATGTCCTTGATCACGCCCAGTTGTATGAAGGTGTCGATGCTGAGGGTGATGTAGTAGGGCAACCAGCAGGTGAAGAAGGCGAGGATGAGAATCACAGTCGTCTTTAACGCTTTGCGCTTCTGTTGGCCTTTGGAGTGGGACAGCTTGGAAATGATGATACAGTAGCAAATCAAGATGACCAGGCCGGGCAGAACAAACCCTACCGTGAGGTGCACAAACCTAAATCCAACAGTCCACTGTTGCCGCGAGTCATAGGGATAGATATGGTTGCACTCGTATGTGCCTTCTTCCATACTAACACTAGCAAATATGAAGTCAGGCACGGTCAGGAGCAAAGCCGGCAACCACACCCCAGCATACACCACCTTCTCAGCCAGCAGCTTCCTCGTACCTTGGCTGTTGGTGGCGTGGACTATCGCCAAGTAGCGGTCTAAACTTATAAAGGCTAAGATCAGGACGCTGCTGTAGAGGTTGACTGTGTAGATGACGTGAACGGCTTTGCAGAGGAACTCTTTCAGATACCACCCTATCACAGCATCTACGGACCAGAAGGGCAAGGTGAAGACAAACAGCAGATCGGCCACCGACAGGTGCAGCCGGTACTTGTCGGTCATAGTCCTTGACTTCTTCTGGTAGCCCATGACAAGGACAACCAACCCGTTGCCAATGATTCCCATCAGGAAGATGATCGAGTACACGGTGGGCAAGAAGATCCGGTTGAAATTGTTGTTCTTGAAGCACGGCTCCTCCAGGTAATCCATGTCACCCGAAGCCATCCCGTCTGTGGTGTTATCCATGTAATCATTGGGAATGATGATGATTTCACCTGAAATCTGACACAAAGCACAAAGTATTAAATCCTATACTCCGAACTCTTGAATCAAAGTTATAGCATGAGTAAGTGGAGAAACTGCCAAACTTTATAATCATGTTCAAAACCCATGTTCCCCTAACTCCCAAAGTTAAAACAGAACTACACTCATACCCACATTGCATTGCTGTTCCCACCCCATATATTGTTCTAATTCTGCTAATATTGCGTGGGTGGGGTTGTGATTACAATTAAGATCATGGCATCGCATTTAAATGCTGTGTGTTTTATGAAATCCCTTACACTTACTTTTATGTTTGCAACGTTGCCCATGCATCAGATTGAAAGCCTTTCTTGCTTTATAGTTTCTCTATAATTTTACCGTTTTAAAGGTGCGGCGTTCTATTTTTCAAAAGTAAGCAATACAATGTACACTTTCTGAAATCCCCCTCCCCCACAGCAGAAAGTTCTTCACCAATGGGGGAAGTAAGCAAGTGTGAAAGTGCAAACCACATTCAAAAAGAGGGTTGTGAACTGATGACCAAGATCAGGAAACCACCAACCGTCTAGCGACCAATGTACGAAAACGTAAGCAGCTCCACCCTTCACAACTACGGCATTGGTTCAACCAATAGCGCCGTTCCTCTCTGGTACTTCAAAATCAAACTTTCGCCGGGGTAAATTGTGGCCGCGGCGCTGGTTCTGTATCAGTGAGTACATCTGTGTACAGCTCCGGACATGTGGGCTCAAACTTTTCTCAGTCCAAGCTGCGAAGAGGAGAGCTTTTCGTTGCTAACAAAAGGTGATGGAATTCCACCAAATGCGAAGCTGAATGCGAGCATTTGCGCCTGGTGAGAGGGGGGAAGACAGGCCGCTAGAGCGCCGCCTGCACACTGGGACGAGGGCGTTATTTGCACGTACAGTAAATGCGCTTTAAATGGGCCGGTACTGTCCGAGAGGGAAAGTACCTGCACTTCTCAAGACCGACGCAATACTATTAATTGGAGAGAAATTAGAGTGTTTCCCAGAAGCAAGCAGTTACTCTGTTACGGAGTACCTGCACTTCTATTTTCCAATTTCAAGCACTGTATTTATCGATATACGATATTTTCCGGCACTAACACCTTGTTGATCATTGTAAGCTCTAAAGCTAGAAAAATGGCCGTAGGCAATTGTGGCTGGATAAAGAACAAGGTGCACGTTAACACCCCACCCTCTCCACACACACACTCTCCCGTCTTTTAGACACTGGAATCAGAAAACGTTAAGTCAGTGCGTTCACGCTCGTCCCTCTTTGTTGGCCTTGCATTTTATCTGAGGTGACAACAGAGAGGTGCCCCTGCTTATTAGAGTTACCCCTGAGTATGCACTCCCTGCAGACTGGCTGCTTTGGGACACAGCTCGCCGCTGGGCCTACCTGAACATGGGAGCAGGCGTCCCCCCAGCGAGAGGGCACGGGGGACCCGGGTATCGCAATAAACCAGGCCCCTGCCACCAGGCTGCAGCCAACGGGGCGCGGAGCCCAGTCATCACCCTTCATGAGACCCCCCCATAATGTTTTACTGGACACCACTTGGCCCAGCCAACAGCAGACTAAAACACTAACACAGACACAAAATCACCAACTGCTAAACTTCTAGTCAGAATAATGCAAGCACCTGCAGAACCACCTAAGGGGTGTGGCGCCAGAAAGAAACGTGAGGGAAATTTAAAAAACAGGAACTCGAGCGTGCGGTGAAACATGAAACGGCAGAGAAGAATGATGCCACGATTGTTTCTTAACGGGCCATGTTAATTAGTTGGACCTGAGATGCTGGGCGCAAAGGGACAAGCTCGCATGACTGAGGCCACGGTTTAACTTAATAACATGACGTAGGTGTGCGAAGGGTTGTATGGGCGCTCGCTCCGCGCACTGCTGCGCTGTAGTAGTGGGATAAAACATAAAGGTCAGAAAATTGACTTCATGTTTCCACCGCCTCCGCAAAACCTTAATAAATAATCCGTGATTGTTGCCACACCCACACTGAACAGGTGTGCTGCAACATCACACAAAGAAAACACGCACCCTACAAAAAATCATAACGCTACGATGTAAAACTAACCACTACTTGGTTTGCCCCCTCTCCCCGGTGCCGCCCTTTCCTTTGAACCCGGTGTCACAGGAGCGCACGCACTTCGTCTGGTGCATGAACAAGGACCGCGCATCTCTCCTCACAATAGTCCACACTGGTCTCCCTTGGTTCGTTTCCCCTTTATAAAAGCTTTTGAGGATACAACACCAAAGACCAACATCTCCGCATGTTCCAATATGAGCACCGCACAGTGCAAGTCCCACACGTTCAGCTTTGCGCACACTTTCTCGCTCTCCCATACCTCGGCAACTGCACTTCTGTATTGTGTATTTGTACAGATCACACCCACATTTCATGGCGCAGAATAACATATGTTTATTGTAACCCAACTCACTATAAGTTTGCTCCACTTTGGAAGGACGAAAGGCTGAAAACAGCCCCGGGATTCGAACCTCTGACCATGATGTCAAACGCAGATTAATGCAGGGGATGCGGTGTAGGTCCGGTCACCTCCAGTGACCGGACCTACACCAGAAAGGGTTGACTATCCATCGGCTGTTAAAAAATCCCAATCATCTATGCACAATACACAGTGTAGAGTTATGGGGTTGCCCCATCCCCAGATCACATCTTCAGCTCTTGACAGACAGGTACAACAGGAGCTAAAACTAAACTTGGCCACAACAGAAATGCAGCATGAAGACGAACACACACAACTCTAAACTCGCATAAGAATAACTTACAAATACACGCGGGAAGAAACGACCCACCCACGTGCTGAACAAAACACAAAACAGCAAACACTGAAAGTGGGCACAGTAAAATGCCCTCTGTGCAGGCTGCGTCCCCGCATTACGTGCGCATTGAGTCCTGATGAAGGGTAGCAATGCTCTATACAAATGAAGCACTCACTCCACTAGTGTCCACCTCAAGGGGCATAGTGGAAACAGTTGAGCAGCTCCACGTACCTCCACGTTATCCATGATGAATCCTCGGACGGGATCCCACACTAGTCTTGGTGCTCCCAGAAGCACGCGATGTCTCAGTGTAACCCTTGGTCCGTGCGCCTGCGGTGCAAGCCTCGCTCTGTCCGTCGCGCGCTGGCGCTTTGTCAACTCCCTCCGTGCGCTGCTCTGAACTTGTGCTGGAGCCCGGCTATTCCGCCCTCTTTTAAACATGGGACGTTCGCGCAGTGCGCATGCGCCCGCCCCTGCCGCCAGCCGCGTGCGGAGTATTGACGTCTGTCCGGGGAGTCCCCGGCGCCTCACACAATAGTCCGACGTTTCTGTTACTAACCCCCTCCTGTTATTCTCCTGCAGCTGGCGCACCACAACCCAACACTTATAAAAAAAAAAATGTATTTTCGTTTTCTAGATAACCATCTGTATGTAGCAGGCCGGTACACAAAGGCATTTTTTTTCAAATAGTTATCCTGCTTGCTACAAAGAACCATAGGCAGGGCGTGGCAAGGAGCAGGTATTGCCTGCCAGTCAGTTGACGTTTACACTGCATGTGCATAGCAATATTTAAAAAAGCATTGGAAAAGCCTATAGATCTGCCCTTTGGGGCTAATTGCTTTTCCAACATCTTTTAGCCATGCTGTGCAGTGTGCACCGTATTCGATGCTGTACACTGGTTACAGCCAGCCATCTTAAAATGGTTTGCGTTCATACTTAACATAGCCTTTCTGTCTTTGTTTACTTATATTATCAGTCAGGGATACATAAAGCAGCCCTAAAAGACATTTTAAAGTGTGTTCATCTTCAACAGTTGCTGTTTAAAGTATGTACTGATAAGGTGAAAAAATATCAGCGTAAAGTGAATTCCTGTTTTTTGTACCAGCTGAGATGATATACAACAGTGGTCATGCCGGTAAAAAAAATGAGCAGGTGGCAACCCTTGCTGTGCAGCATGGGTAAATTAGAAATATTGAGTCAATTTGTAAGCAAGCAAGTTAGCGAAATGTTGTGGCCAGTAGCGGTCAGTGGTGGGAGTGCTGCTGGGCAGTGACGAGGGGCGGGGGAGGGTCAGAGTGGGGGGTAGTAAACTACGGAATAGGGCCAAATGCAGGCAAGTAAACATATATATATACATTAAAAAAAAGTAGTTTTGCGCACTGCATCGAATTTGGGGATGCAGTGCGCGCAACGAAATTTGTTTTATTTATTTATATGTTTACTTCCCTGCATTTGGCCATATTCTGTAGTTTACTACCCCCCACCCTGCCCCTTCCCCGCCCCACGTCACCGCCTGACAGCACTCCCACCACCAAATGCTACTGGTTGTGCATATTTTTTGTTTATTTGCCAATCTAACTCAGATCAGTAAATAGTAAGAGAAAAAGCGTTCACCACTATTAGTTTTTTCAAAAACAGGTGTGAGCGGTGGCGTCTTAAAGCATGGGCTTGCTGGGCAGTTGCCCGGGGGCCCCACGAGCACAAGGGCCCCATGCAGACCAAAATGTAACATTAATTTTCCGTTACAAATTTTTATTCCTGTGAGTGGTTGTGTAGGCTGGGCCCAGTGCACTGCTTTGACCGGGGGCCTATAAAGACGTTAAGATGGCCCTGGGTGGGAGGGCTCTACCTTGTCATTTTGTTGGTGCATATATGGAGTTTGGGTGGTTTGCAAGTGGAAGTGAGCCTTTTTAACTTTCTTAAGTGGGATCATATTTCTTTGTAATAAAATGTTGTTATGACCCCTTATTTTGACTACTTAAATGTGTCAGAAATATTTCTAAACTGTGCTTATGTGGCCTTCTTTGTTGATGCTTCAAAATAGGGTCTGCCACGAATGCCACATAGGCGTGGGTTAGATATCTTCATTGTTATTTTAGGTTGCTTTGGGTTAGGATTAAAGGGGGGACTGACCTTTTTCAGAGTGAACAAGCTAACACAGGAGTTTGGTTGGCTGGGAAATCAGTGCACTCTGAAGGATCGGTAGGTCTGGAGCATATAGGATGCCCACAAGAACCAGGAAGGCAAAGGAAGACTAGTGGGTCCTTGTGATGGGAATTCGTACTGATAGAGATATATTAGGCCCAGGAAGAGGAGGGGGACCGGGAGGTGAAAAGGTGAAGAAGGACTGATAAGTCCACAAGATGAAAAGTTAGACCACTAGGTTCAGGGTGAGAAGAAGGTGCAATAGGACTCAGATAAGAAAGGATGGATTGGTAGCTTCAGGGAGGGAAGAGTGACTGGTGGATCCATGAAATTAAAAGTTAGACTGTCAGGGACCTGTAGGCCCAGGAAAAGGACCAGTAGCCACAGCAGGGAAAGAGGATTGATAGGACCACAATATGGAAATTTGGCCCAGTAAGGACCTGCATGTCTGTGAAGAGCAGGGTACTGTATGCCAGTGAAGAGGGGGGATTCCATGTCTGGGGAAAGTGGGGGACCCTAGGTCTGTGTAGAGGGGTTCTGTATGCATGGAAGAGCAGGGGACTATATATTTGGAAGTGTGGAGGGCTGTATGTCGGTGAATCAGAGGGGGACTGGTACAGCCAGGAGGTGAAGGAGAGCCTGTAAGTCTGGGAGATTGACCGACGAACATGTAGATTCATGAACAGAAGGACCACAGTAGGCATGGGATCAGAGAGGATGGGCTGATAGGTCCTAGGTGGCTTAGGAAGACTGGCAGCTGAGGAGGGTGAATAGAGGCCGGATAATAAGGAAAGATCGGAAGGCTCTATGGGGGGGGAGGGAGGGTCAGTGGGCTCAAGTGGGTTTTGAGTTTAATGGTTGCAAAGGTCGGGGTAGTAGAAATTAGGAATTAATTATTGGTTTAGTGCAATTTTGTGGTCTAGTTGCAGAGACCTAAAATACTGAAAGCTGTTCAAACATTATTTTTTTCGGGTGCTTTGTCAATTGTGCTATGTCACCATTGCTGACACAGAAGTGCATCTTTCAATTACTCAAAATAATGTGTTACTAATATACAACTCAATGATACTCATTTTGCCAGCGTAACGAAGATGAGAGGTGAATTCAAAGGGTTTAAATCAACAACGCAGATACATAACTTCACAGGTCTTCTGTTTTCTAACCATTGAACTTGAATCCGTGTTTTGTGCTCTGTAAAGCTCTCCGATGCTCTTAAACGTGTTATATAAAGGCAAATCAATGAAATAATGATATGTCTTCTGATAAGGTCCTGGTTTCTGCCCTCTTCCACGGGTCTCCAGTCTCCACTGTTTGTTTTTACTTTTCCGATTATGAAGTGCACCTTTTGAACAGATGGAGCGCCCTTTTAATTCCTCTGTAGAAGACAAGAGACCGAACCATCTTTCCAGAGTCCCGGGTGGTTGGTTTGGATAGTGTTGTGAGCTTCAAGAACGCATATTAATAGTATATTTTAAAACAGAAGTTGACATTTAGAGGGAGTCAAGAAAATAGCTGAACAAAAAAAAAGGGGAACCAATTGACCTCTGGAACATATTCTTGAAATGCGTGGGAAACGCACGAGGAGAAACTGCTTCTACGTTGTGAAATTCTGCCTAAAAGTACAAAACAGCGACACCTATAGGTGAAAATGAGTTCAATGCAGCCTCTAGATGGAAGGCGCTGTCCACCTTTTCAGTTTAGCAGTCTAGGTAGAGTGAGCTGGCCAGGACAATCGAAACTGAATATGTGGTTTTCATTTTACAGTTTAAAAGTAGTTCATTCTTTTAAAATAACAGAATATGAGAAATATCATATTTCATTCTCGCAACTATTTCAGATCAAAAGGCCTTTATAGCGGTTCGTGGTCTAAAAAACAAAACATTCCGCACTTCAAAGAGTAACACTTCGGTGCACGTAGTTGTGTACCGAAAAACGTATTAGATGCATTAGTTAGTAATTGCAATATGGTCGGCATGCTGTTTTTCGTCTGTTTTCAAAGTGTTTAAGTTGCATCGAAGCCGGGCACATGTTATGCTGTTTTAGTCTTTTCTTTGTTCTTAGTTTGCCCGGTCCCAACTTAGTGAGTTTACAAATCTGCTTCCTTTTCCTGTAGGTGTGTTTTTGTGCACAATAAAAGGAGGGCGCTGTTTATTCCGGTTGCCCACCGGCTGTTCATATAGTTTATCTGCTGAGGCAAGTCAGTTTATTATGCGGTACTTCGTGCATGCCTGCAGCAGGTGACAGCTCAATGTTCTCTGGTAAGGACGGTTACCCATCTTGGAGCCTGCCAGCACCAGGGATGGGGTGTTTGAAACGGAGGAGCTGTCCTTCCTCCCAGAGAATTGATAAAGAAAATGATGGGGCACAGAATGGCGTCCTTCCACGAGCATACTTATGAGAGGGGGAGGAGGCGGGGCGGGTGTGGCTTAATGGCCAGAGCTGCGCACTTTGGAGCTGGGGAACCAGGTTCCAGCCTCGGCGTCCGGTCAACCTCCCCATGCTTACCAAAACATGTATGTGCCCATGTGTAATGCAATTGGTGCTCATGTAAAGCCCTTGAATCGAGTTTCGTGCTGTATAAAACTGCAGGAAAAAAAGGTAACAATAAAAGTGACAAGTGACTTCTACGTCCATGTGGACTCCAGTCAATGAGCCATGCCCATTGTTTTTTTTTGTAAAAATATATTCATTGCGAACTCAACCCGAAGGTCCTGGAGCATTTATTTCTCTTGTCAACGCTAGGAGATCGCCATTCTATATAATACACAGAAACACAGTAGTCATGTCACCCCCTTCTTTACCTCAACGTGCAAGATCTACGCTTCATTCCTCTCTCCTTTAACCATACTTGCATATATACATGGCCGCTGGAATCATGAAATACTGTGGCCGATGCATTTTTTTGCATAAATATGGATTTGCTGTCTTTGCCACATAATTCACCCTATTCTGCGTGATCTGCAGATTGAAAACCCCTAAAATAGTTTCTAGCTCAAACGGATCAAAAGACACTAAACCTTGGGCGAAAGGTGTTCCCATGCAGTGGAAAGCCCTTTGGTAAGGTTGACTGGTCATCTTTCAATGCTTACTGCTATATTTCGGTTTTAAGCTAGTGCTAATAAGGGGAAATCTTTGCCCATAGAATGTTACCATGAGTAAAAATTACAACAAAATAAAGTAATACTACCCCAAAATGTGCTGCATTATGAAGCATAATTTGCCATTTCTTGCTACAGTAATTAGTCCACCCTGCCACATAATTTTATTCTCTCCTGCCACATAATTCTAGTTGCCCTGCATACAATGAAATCACTTCCATTTATTTCCTTTCACCGCCCCCAGCAAAAAAGAAAAACTGAAAATGTTGCCATTCAGCATCACGAATTAAAACTGCTGATGCGAATTAAAATAGAATACCAATTTCACCTCACCACCATCAGAGTCGCTGGCTGACTAACACAACTCATCCCCCCTCCCCCCCCCTCCCCCGCCCCCCTCTCGCCCCCAAAAGAGACCCAGGACAGACACTGAGGCGTATTGGAGTAAAACTCGAGACCTTGAAACCACCGCACGTTTCAAAGGCGAGCGTTGAACACATCGTGCCAGCACTCAACACATCGTGCCAGCCCGCTCAGCGTGGCTCAGCTTGACTGTTTGAGGATCCTCATATCGCAAATATATTATCTTCGTCCACTGATTCCTGTTAAGAGGCACCACATCGACATCTATAGAATCGTTTAGCGTGTTGTTAAGTTCATTAGGATCGTGATTGTGTAGGGCTTGTTGTAAATATCATTATTGCACTATCACAGTTGTTATTTCTCCCCGCGGGGTGCACGTGAGATTTGCATTTGCTCCTGGGGGTGTGTTTGCCTGTAGCTTCACATGTTGAGGCCTAGTGCCGCACGGCCTCATGGGGCCTCCCTGCCCCGCCCCCTGTGAGACGAGGACCCCATATGGCTCTGTCTCCTGTCTCGTGCCTGTCTGTGGGTGAATGAATTACAAAGTGTGATGAGGGGGGATGGGATCCCAGGCGCTCGAGGTGGGCTGTGACTTCACATTCTGCAAGTGCCCCTGAATGGATCTTTCTTAATTATGTATTTTTCTCAAGCCTCAAACAGAAAGCTAACAGATATTACACAAAGACACAAGTTGATGCCCCCATATGTATGCGAAGATACGTTTTTGGGTTGAAACAGGAAAACAAATAGAATTTTTCAATTCCACTATTAATTAAAACAGCGGAACCCATTATTATTTAATGATTTTCCATTTTACTAAATAAGCAATGGAATAAACCAGGCAGCTCCAAATTGTGGCTTGTTTATAACCAGAGAAACTGAAGTGCAATTAGGAGTTTGTTATTTAATTGTGACGCAGTTAAAATGACGCAAACATGGCTTTCTCGCTGTGCATATTGATCTTTTCCGGAAGGCTGTTCGGACTTCATTAAACAAAAACCCAGCCATACCAGGAGTCTCTTGTCAGGAAGCTCAAATACTCAACAGAGAAAGGGTCCCCGGTAAAAAAAAACAGAGACATTTCTCCTGCCTACATCGAGGAAATTCAGCCAGTATTTTTCTCCGGTTTTCTGCGTTCACAGCCTAGATTTACAGCGTGAGTGTCCTTCTAGTTTCTGAGATTCAGCGGGTTTAGAAAATGTGGTCAAAGGTAGAAGGGTCAGAGAGGGTTGAGGACATATGGTTAACCCTTATGATTGCTTTTGTTTAATGTCCCAGGCGGAGATGTGTTTATCTCAAGCCACGTTGTAGGGTGTTAGTTATTTTAGCTTATCTTTACCAGAACAAATCGAAGTGTTGCCTTTTTCAGTTACATTGAACTTAATTAATTTAAATGAAATGCACTTCAATTTCATGTGATTCAGTTAGAAGCTTTCAAAGTGATCTGATGCATATCTTAGTGAAAAATCAAACTGACACGTTACAACCTGTATTGCTGTGCGTACGTGTAGCACCTTCTCGTTAGTGTAATGGCGGTGCATCGATCCCATTTATGCAAATCACTGCTTCGCCGTCTTGGAAAGCAGTGGCTTTTTCACCTAAAACGAATGGCGCAGAGGTTGATCCCAATGTAGTCCTACTTTCGTTTCAAGGTCTGTGGATGGAAGCCTTGTTCTAAGCTGCTCTAACACTGGATAGATGGAGTTAAGGGCCAAGGCAACGACCCATCCCTAGCACTCTTCCTTCTTTCCTTCTTTCCATTAAGGCACTGAGCCCATTACCTCCTCGCAGGCGCGCAACACCCATTGGAATCAAAGGGCTTCAGATCCCCCCCCCCCCCCCCCCCCCCCCCCCCCCGTCGTGCGTGGCAGCCCGGGCTCAGACGGCTCCCGGGCACACACACAGCTGCACCAGAGCACTTCACAGGTCTTTAAAAGACCATGTGCAAGTTAATGGGGCTTTGATGTTGTGTCACCCCCCCCCCCAAGAGCCCCTGCAGCTTCACTCTGCCTATTGCTTAAAGTTTCAGCCCCCCTGAAATTTTTTCTTAGCCCCCACAAATGTGGCTCTAGTTGCACCTCTGCCTCCTCGTCCGTCTTCCTCGCCACAGTAATTACTAATGAGCATTCTGCTCCCACAGAAACTCCAAGCAAAAGTTATCATACTAGTTTCCCTATCCCTCCAATATGGCCCCCAGTGGCAACCAACAATAATATAAAAGGATCCACGATCCACACCACTACCTGCTGTTCATGTTCCTGTTTGTTCAGGTGAGTTGTGGGCAGCGGTCATGCTTTAGCGGACTCTTGGGCCCCGTTACGTAAGGGGAGGATGGTTGTTTCCACATGTGTGTGTACTCCGTGTTTCCCCCCCTTTATTGACCACTTGGGGCATTCGCCTTCTTCCTGCTATAGCGGCCATCCAGAGTTGCAGTGCCTTTCAGTTATGTATTTCCCTTCCTTGTGTGTGGTGATGTATCCAGGGTCACTGTGGTAGGGGTCCTGCCGAATCCTGCTTGGCGGACTCTGCGTGTCTGCCTTCTTTTTGCCTCCTGCGGGTCCTGCCATAGCGGACCTTGCCCGGTTGGTGGTTCCCTCAAGGGGGCCTCCCTCGTTGGGTTTTGCAGAGTCTTGCCTTCAATAGACCCCACTCTTCCTCAATAAAAAAGCCCGTCCCCTCCTCGTCCTGTTCTTTTTTGTCTCTCAGGAGACTTCTCCCCTCATGGCAGAGCCTGGGGGGGGCTTCAATGTTATTTTCCCGCCACGAACGGTGCCCCTGGCAGCCATTTTCTGGCTTGGCAGTGTGGTGTGGTGCAGCAGTGGGGCTGGTGTGATGACACATTCAGCGGACACCGCAACGAAGTCGGGCAGTCCTGCTGAGGCTGGGCTGAGTTTTCGGGTCGGTGCCTCGGTACAGCAGGGCACGTAGTCGGAGGCATTTTTTAGCACCCATAAGGCAGTAGGAATGGGTTTGAACCTGTTTTTATTGACATTTTTGGGGGAGTTTGTTTACTCTATGATTGGCCTATAGTTTGGCTCTTCTGGTATTTACCCATTGGTTTGGCTGGGGCTTTGTTGCCTTTATTTAAGGAGCCTTGGGGGCATGTGTGGCACTTATATGTGATTATGGGGAGGAAGAAAGCTAACATGCGGAAACTTGTGCTATCAACTACATCTTCCTCGGAGGAGGATGTTCTTCTCCCCCACAAGAGGGCTCATGACATTTGGGAGTCCAGGAGGGGAGAGTGCATCTCCCATGTCTAGAGAAGAGGTGCAGAACATGATTGAGGTGGCGGTGGCAAGAGCCCTGCAGGATGAGCCTGCAAAGCCCATCTAGCCAACTAAATGTAAGACTTTGGTGGCGGACGGTTATTCTTTGCCCTCAGAGTTCAAGACTCCTTTTACTTCCTCAAGAGGGAAGTAGGAAGTATGTTTCCCAAGTAGAGATGTTGGACATTCTGACACTTGTGACTGAAAACTTGGTACTTCTGTCCTTTCAGGCTGTGGAGGTAGGAAATGCTCCGTTTCGTCAATATATTACGCCCTCTAGGTTTGCCAGGCATTTTCAAGGTCCTGTCATGGATATAGAAATGAGGAAATGGACGGATGTGGATAAGATTCAGGTCCCTCAATTTCTACGAAAGTTGTACTTGTTGAAAGGAGAGGACGCTCTTCTACATTCATTTAGTCTGGATTCGATTCCGGCTACCCTGATTGGCAAATCGGCCATCTATCCAGAAGACTGTACTCCCACTGATGCCACAGAGAGGAAAGTGGACTCTGGTATTAAGAGAGCCTTTACACCAGAAAATTTGGTTTTGAAAGCAAGTCCTTTTTCAAATCAAATCAAACACATTTATAGAGCGCGCTACTCACCCGCAAGGGTCTCAAGGCGCTGGGAGGGGGGGGGGGGGGCTGCTACTGCTCGAAGAGCCAGGTCTTGAGTTGCTTCCTGAAGGAGAGATGGTCCTGGGTCAGTCGTAGGTGGGTTGGGAGGGAGTTGCATGTCTTGGCCCCCAGGTAGGAGAAAGATCTTCCTCCGTTGGTGGTTCTGCGAATCCGTGGGACGGTGGCGAGGGAGAGGCTGGTGGACCAGAGCTGTGGGGTGGGTGTGTAGAACGTGAGGCGGTTGTTGAGGTATTTGGGGCCTATGTCGTGGAGCACCCTGTGAGCGTGGGTGAGGAGCCTGAACGTGATCCTTTTTCTGACGGTGAGCCAGTGCAGGTCTCTCAGGTGGGCAGTGATGTGGCTGTGTCGGGGGATGTCCAGGATGATTCGTGCAGAAGCGTTCCGTATGCGCTGGAGTCTTTTCTGTAGTTTGACTGTGGTTCCAGCGTAGAGGGCGTTCCCGTAGTCCAGTCGGCTGGTGACGAGGGCCTGGGTGACTGTCTATCTGGTTTCGGTGGGGATCCACTGGAAGATCTTTCGGACCATGCGCAGGGTGTTGAAACATGATGATGAGACGGCGTTGACTTGCTTGGTTATCGTGAGGGAGGAGTCCAGGATGAAACCCAGGTTGCGTGTGTGGTCCGTGGGCTTGGGGGAGGTGCCCAGCGCGGGGGGCCACCAGGAGTCATCCCAGATGGAGGGGGATGGTCCGAGGATGAGGACGTCCGTCTTGCCTGAGTTCAGTTTCAGACGGCTGAGCTTCAACCATTCCACTACGTCTTTCATTCCTTCCTGGAGGTTGGCTCTGGCGGTGGCGGGGTCGTTGGTGAGGGAGAGGATCAGCTAGGTGTCGTCAGCGTAGGAGATGATGTTTAGGTTGTGTTGGCGTGCGGTGGCTGCGAGGGGGCTCATGTAGACGTTGAAGAGGGTGGGGCTTAGTAAGGAGCCTTGAGGTACGCTGCAGATGATCTTGGTGGCAGCAGAGTGGAAGGGAGGGAGGCGGACTCTCTGAGTTCTGTTGGAGAGGAAGGAGGTGATCCATTCCAGTGCCTTTCCTTGGATCCCGGCGTGGTGGAGGCGGTTTGTTAGGGTGCGGTGGCAGACTGTGTCGAATGCGGCCGATAGGTCAAGGAGGATGAGGGCAGCAGTTTCCCCGTTGTCGAGCAGGGACCTGATGTCGTCGGTGGCTGCGATGAGGACAGTCTCGGTGCTGTGGTTTGCTCGGAATCCGGACTGCGATAGGTCCAGGGAGCCGTTTGTCTCGAGGAAGGCTGTTAGCTGTTTGTTGACATTTTTTGGGGGGTATTCAGCCCAATCCCTGGTGCAGGACTTCAACAAGCTGGCTGTGGCTTTTCAGGAGAAGGCAGAGTGCTCTGATTTATTGGCAGTTACGGAACTGCAAGCGTGGTTACTTTCATAAATTCCCTCGATATTGTACACATGTCCACTTTCTCCAATTGAGCTCTTATGGCAGCCAGACGATCTCTATGGCTGAGGCAGAGGAAGTCAGACCATGGGGAGAAGGCCGCACAGATGGAAATCCAGTTTGCGAGTCAGGCGCTCTTTGGGGAGCAGTTACCTCCCATGATCGCCAAGGCATTTAAAGAGAGAAAAAATGCCTTGCCATGTAAAGGGGGTTAATCTACTGGAAAAGGATGGAGAAAGCCTATAAATCCTCCCCAAAGCATGAGTCCTGCCAATCTTCCTTTAAGAGGAGGGGGTTTCAGCCCTGGTTTTCTATGAAACACAATGTTCATGTTCAGAAGGAGGATGCTAAGGAGAGCTCCGGACAACCTCTGTCATGGTGGGGTATTGCCGGTAGGGGGAGGCTCTGGCATTTTCTGTCCGTTTGACAGCAGGATGGGTTGGACCAATGGGTGCTAGACATTGTGGCCAATGGCTACACAATAGATTTCCATCATGTTCCCCTAGATACTGGCATCCTGCTGATTCCGGTTACTATTCCAGAGGGAAAGAGGTTGGTCCTGCTGGAGGGGTTCAAGGACTTGATGGCAAAAGGGACAATCTGCAGAGTACAAGTGGCAGAACAAGGGAAAGGGGCCTGTTCCATCTTGTTTCTGGTTCACAAGTTGTCAGGGTTATTTCTGCCAGTCTTGGATCTCAAGTGGGTCAATTCATGGGTAAAATGTACTCATTTCAAAATGTAGACTGTTCATGTGCTTAGCCTGCTGTTAGGTCCAGGAGATCTTTTGGCATCAATGGATTTTCAGGATGCCTACCTGTAAGACCCTTTTGCAGTTCCCTCTCAATGGTTTCTGTGGTTCGCCATTGGTGGCAAGCATTTCCAGTTTTATGTTCTTCCCTCTGGTCTCAAGTCCTCACCCTGTTTTTTTTACAAAGGTTCTGGCACCGCTGATGGCCATTCTTCAGGCAGAGGGAGTGTTTGTGCATCCCTATTTGAATGACCTCTTGGTTCAGTCTACAAGCGAGTCACAATTAGGGGTTCATGTGGCAAGAGTTCTGCAGGTGCTACAAGGGCACGTATTTTTTGATAAACTAAGTCTTCTTGGATCCGTCCCAGAACATGGTGTTCGTTGGGGCACGTTTTCTGACCCTCAGAGGGTTAGTGGCATTGCCAGAGAGGAGGTTAGTCAGCTTGCAGGATCAGGTTCAGTCTTTGGTGGCTCAGGAAGCACCACTGGCCGTGGACTGGTTGCAGGTGCCGGGTCACTTGGCATCGATTGTGTTCCTGGTCCCTTGGGCCTGGTTTCACCTTCCCATTCTAGTCAACTAAATTCTCTCCCGTTGGTCTCCAGGGGCTCTTGATCTTCAGGTCCATACCCCAAAGGCAGCTCCGGTCTGCAGGAAACTGTTGGTGTGGCTGAAGCGGGAGTATCTGGTCTCCTGTCTCCTTCAGCTCTTGTGGTTGTAACGACAGTCGGAACAGGTTCAAGGGATCTTGTCTCTTCAGGACTCTCAAAGGTTTTTGAATTGTAGGGAATTGAAGACTGTTCCTCTGGCTCTGGTGCATTTTCAGGTGATCCTGAAAGGGAAAGCAGTACTGGTCCAAACAGACAATCTGGTGGCAAAGGCTTACATCAACAGACAGAGGGTACTAGGACCAGGGCACTAAACTTGATTGCACTGGACACTTTCTTATGGGCACAGGTTTATGTTCTGTCTCTAACCGCTCTGTACATTCGGGGGAAGGAGAATGTCTGCGCACATATGCCAAGCAGAGAAATTCGACCCTCCAAGGATTTCCCTCTACACCTGTGTCTATTCAATCTACTTGTGGGGGTCTTCCAGTGGTAGGCATGTTTGCTTCAACAGAGCATACAAAAGTGCAGAGATTTTGTTCGAGGGGACGATTTCCTTTGGCTTGGGCAGCAGTGGATGGGCTGAATTGTCATTGGCCTCTGGGCCAGGTATATGCATTTCCACCTTTTCAGAAGGTCAGGGTATTTCTGGTAAGTGTGTATGTTATCGAGACAGACCCCTTTCTGACCAAGGGGATGAGGTACTCTTCACAAGTTTAAAAAAATGGCTTCCCTTTGGAATCAATCTGAATGGATTATACACTATTACCACTTATAACACAACTATCACATCAATATAAAAAACGTTTTCATTAAATGCAACGGTCATATAAATGAATGAAAATCCAACACTTCTGTTCAAGCAATACAAAAGTGTTTCTTTAATTAAAATCAAATCACTAAATCAAATAAAAAAATACATTGACACAGTCCATAAAGACATTTCAACATATGTCACACCATTTCATTACCATAAAAATACAGCCACATTAGCAAGAGAAAACACGATTTTAGACTCATAAATTAGTCATTGAAAAGGACATATCATCTAAATCAGTGTAAACATAGTTTGGTCAAACTTCTATTTGTCTGATATCAAAACAATAAACCCTTAGAGATTGACTAAATTATGAGTCTAAAATCGTGTTTTCTCTTGTTAATGTGGCTGTATTTTTATGGTGATGAAATGGTGTGATATATGTTGAAATGTTTCTATGGAATGTGTCAATGTATTTTTTGGATTGATTGGGATTTTTATGTGACTTTAATTAAAGAAGCACTTTTGCATTGCTTGAACAGAAGTGTTAGATTTTCATTTATTTATATGTTCGTTGCATTTAATGAAAACGTTTTTTATATTGATGTGACAGTTGTGTTGTAAGCAGTAATAGTGTATAATCCATTCAGATTGATTTCAAAAGGAAGCCATTTTTAGGTCTCGCCTTTTCCATTCCGAAGGAATGGGAAATGGCGAGAATTCAAGTGCTCAAAATGCTCGTCAAACCAAGGGCTTTTTGGTGCGGTTTTCTTTGAGTTCACGTGAATCACGTGACCAAACAAGCATGCGCATCAGCCTCCCTCCCTCCCTCCTAATTGCATTTTTTCACGGCCGCCACCACATCAAAGGGCTTCTCCCAGCGTGCGGTCTGAGGCTTCTCCTCCCCTAATTATTCATGGCTGGCCGGTGGCCGGCCGTACTTTCAGTTTCCCTGCCTCTCTTGTTGTCTAATTTTCACAGAAAGAATCACGTTTTTGAGTCACCTAATAATTAGAAGCATTGTGTAAAGGATAGCCTACTTGTCACTAAAGTGTCTCTTGTATACTCAAAATGGGTTGACTTGTAATCGAAGTGCTCATGCGAGTACAATGAAAGAACGAAATATTTCCAAGTTTCGAAAAGTGAAGCGGTACAACAGAAGCATCATTTGACAAATAAACGAAAGATATTCACGTGATTTGTGAAAAAACATGACTTTTATATGTTACCAATTTTAAATAGTTGTCATTTAGTTAACTTTATGCACATTATCAATTATTTATTATGTTTTAATATAAATTAATCATAACGTTGACATATAATTGTAACTATTTCACTTGTCAAAATAAATCATTATTAATAAATAATTTGTTCCTAGAAGTAAGGTCGCGAAATGTAGTGTCTGTTACACGGTTAATGCAAAGATGGCAGCTACGTTAGCAGGAACGCTGAAGTCTTACGCAAATGTTATCGCGACTCGTTTCACAAAGTTACTGCGGAGTTAGAGCTCGTGCATGTGTTTCGGTAGTCATGGAGATGGGAATACAACATGGCGGCAAGATACATTCAGAAGCAATGACACTATGAGGTGTGCACAGAGCTGAAGTCAGATCGGCACTTACCGACTACGGGCAAAGACCACTCTGACCCATGATGAACAGTAAGTACACTACAGATAACAAGCTTTGTACTCAAGTATTCATTTATTTGAAGGTAACTCCGGGAGGCAGGGATATCTCACAATGAGACTACTCGTCTAGAAATCCAGCTTAATTACAGGGTGTTTAGGACTGCGGCGGCAACAATAATAATATATAACAGTAAGCGCATTTGGAGTTATGTTATCATCTAATCTTATTGTAAGAACTTCCAAGAGGGAAGTGTATAGCATTAGGTGGAACGATGTTGTTTGCCCTTTGTATTATATTGGAGTGTGGACTATTTTATGGAACGTGGGGAAATGGGAGGGATGTCATCAGGCCTCCCTAAAAAAACAGGAAATGTATTTCTTAAATAGTAATTGGATGCATGCTAAAAAGTCCATCTATCCATCCTACATAGCATCTCTGAAAGCTGAGTCTTCCCCAGTCTTCATTATAAACATGCAGACAGTCACCTTCATAACAAAGTGGCTCGCTCCTTAAAGGGTTCCTCCACTAGAATGCTCACACAGTACATAGGCTGTGCTGTTATGGGAATGGATAAGAATGGCAGTGTGGTGACCACTTCCAAAGTTTCCTTTTTAGGGGTGGCTAATGATTGTTTTTAACCGTCACACCCTCACCCACCCTCACCCACCCTCACACCCCCTCACCCTCACACCCTCACTCACCCCCTCATCCTCACCCCCCTCACAACCCTCTCACCCTCACTCAGCCTCACACCCTCACCCTCACACACTCTTACCCTCACACCCCCTCACTCACCCTCACACACTCACACACCCACTCACCCTCACCCTCACACCCCCTCACCCTCACACCCTCACACCCTCACACCACTCAGCGCTACAACACATATGTGTGTGTAGGTGCAAATGCAATGTTCTTGGATTTTCGTCACAATAAAATACACTGAACATAATCTTCACAAAATGTATTTACAAACGTTTAAGCTATTGCCATTATAAATTACAATAACTTTTATTTAAGTATTAATTATTTACAAAATTAAAAGCCATTGTTATTTGTAATATCAATACATCTAAGTCACGTAAATACAACACACATTGCATTACAAATGCTATAGGTGTCACATTTGCGAAAGTTAAAACTATTGACATTGTAACTGACAAAGCTATTAATTTTGCTATTTTCAAAACCAACACATAAATTAAACAAGTGTCATTTACAATACCAATCGCTCAAACTTTCCTAATGCGAAAAGTTAAAAGTATGGGCATTGTAAATCACAAAAAAAAAAAAATGTCATTTAGAAAACCAATAGCTCAAACTTTACTACTGCGAGACCTATTGGCAACGCCAGTGCTTGTTTAAACTTATTTCTGGTAAGTGTCAGAAAAGAGACTGCACAGGTGATTGTGGTGGCACCACAGTGGCCTTGAGTGAATTGGTTCTCTCTACTGGAGTTGATGAGGAGCGGTCAGGAATGGGATCTTCTGACGGTTCCGTCTCCGCTTGTCTGTCCGGCCCTTCCTATGGGGTCATTGAGAAAGTTGCATTTGATAGCATGAAGGTTGAACAGAGAGGCTTAGCTTATCTGGGGGTTCCTGAGCAGCTGGAAGTGACTTTGTAGGCTTCATAGAGGTCGTCTAATCTGCATTCTTTTGCCAGGCATGAGAGGTCTTTTCTGCTTGGTGTTTGAAGAAGCAGGAGGATGCTATGGTAGCCAGTCTGTTTCTACTTATACACTTTTTACAGGATGGTGCTAACTTGGGTCTGTTGGTCCGCACTTTGAGAGTTGTGTGGATGGCGATTCAGGCATTTTGTGGTCCTTGGCAGAATCTAAAGGATGACGGGGGCTCGAGCCTAGGTTTTTTCAGTGACTGTTGAACTTGTTTTCCAGAACGGTTCATTCTTTTCCTAGTTGGAATCTGCAGCTGGTCTTGACTGAGCCTCCTTTTAATTGATTTGAAATTCTTAACATTTAAAACTTGTTTTCTAGTGGCCATTATGTACGCCAAGTGCTTAGGGGAGATGGGGGTCTTGTCCTGTAAGTTGCCTTTCTGTAAGTTGTTTCAGGACAGGATTGGTCTGGCTCCAGTTCCTTGATCCATCTGGTTCTGGTTCCTTCCCTGATTGGTACCTTAAGTCAATTTGGCTTTTCATATGAGACAGGAGGTGATTCTGCCGGCATTTTGTCCAGACCCGTCCTCAGATGAGGAGTGCAAGGTGCATTGTTTTGCTGTGCGGCTGTCTTTGCTGTGGTACCTGGATGTGGTAAAGTCGTTCTGTAAAGGGGACGCAATATTTGTAAAATTGTGGTCCTTCAAAGAAAGTGGAAAATCTGTCTACTGCTACTTTGAGTTGGTGGATATGTTCTCTGTTCTTGTTGGCATATGATTTGAAGGGTGTGGTTCAGCCCATGGGTTTTCAGAAGTGGTCTGCATGGAGCATGGTCGCAAGAGTGGCTGAATTGCATGGAACTTTAGTGGTGGAGATTCGTAGGACAGTGACTTGGCACACCTCCTCCACGTTTGCTCGACACTATCAAAATACTGAGCTGGAACATTTGAATAACTTAATATGTCACAGAGGTTTGTTCTCTATGAGGGAATAGAGGTATTTCTGTATATGTTCTGGCCACTCTATTTAAGTTGGGTGCTTACAACTCAGTTACCCGTTTTTTATTTTTACATGCTATGTCTGATTGGTTACAAAGGAATATGAGGGAGGGATGGGAAGGAATGCATCCATTACTTACAGATAATGGCATTACCTAGTCCCTACCCTTCCATCAAGGTCCCTTCTGCTCTCTGAGTACGGAACAACTGAGTGTCTGGTTGGCGTACAGGACAAGGAGGAAGCTGGGCGCTTTTATCTAGGAAAGAAGGGATCTATTGGAGGTAACAGAGCCTAATTAGTTTAAAAGGAAGACGAGGGAGTAGGACTAGCAGTAATGCCTTGATGCATAAGAAAGGACACTTACCCCTCCAACCCTGCCTGTGTCATTTTTTATACCCAACTAGTTTCTAATGTAATGTCCTGATTTAACATTTTATCATGATTCTCTCTCTTTCTCTCTCTCGTCCTGCTTGTGTTGTATTCCTGTGCTCCTTTTTGAAAATCGTTGCTTGTCCCCCTCAAGTAACCATCCTTTTCTTGCATCCCAATTGATGTCAACCCTTTCTATCCTGTGCCTGTTTCTCATTCAGGACAGAGGCTGAGCCCCTTTCTTTCCTTCGCTCTTGATCCCTGTTAAATTAAAACACAAGGAGATGATAGACGGAGCGCTGAAACTTTTCAGACACTCATCTCCTGTCATAGATCTGGGTTAAATCCATAATTCATTTGCTCACTTCGGCACCCCAGTTCATACCCAGCCATGCACAAATAAGTCTTGACCCTGCACCTCATGCGAATAGTCCAGCCCGAACTACCCAGCCAGGGCTTCTCTGTACCACAAACAAGCATTGACCCCGGTTCCCTTCAGTGGCATAGCAAAGGGGAGGGGGGGGTGGTCCACTCCGGGCGGCAAAAGTTTTGGGGGCAGTGGCCTCGCCCCCAGGAATCATCGCCATCCCCCCAGCACCCCCCACTCTTCAGCACAGCCGTCCGGGGCAGGAAAGGCACGGACCACCACAGGCGGCAATGTGCCAAGCTACGACCCTACACATGTCCTGTCCAGCATCCGCCTTCACTGATGCTCTGCCAGGCCGTCGGCCAGAATGCATGTCTTAATGAGACACCAACTTGCCCATTCTTAATCATGATCAAAATCCCGAATCGGCCTCCTTTGCATTACGCGTGGGGCAACATTTGAGCTCATACTAGAGGTATTCTGTGTTTAAGTTACTTGGAGGAAATCGCATGAAAAATGTAATTTCCTATACGACCTTGAAAGCTAGTGGCACAAAAACAAGTGGTTGCAGTATTTTCACAAGATACGTTTTGTATCCACAAACGATTCTAAGCCAAAACGAGCACACAGCAAGATCAATTCCTAGCTTGTGTCTATAGGGAAATGCTGTTTATACTGGTGGATGGTTGAGATAACTCTGTAGGGTTATGCACCTGCTATAGGAATAGGCGCAACACTCCTCAGCCATACTGATGGGCCGCCCCTGCTAATAAAATGAATGAGTTATATTATTTCTGATCAAGGAAAATTGCCTAGAGAGAAAATCTAAATAACCAAGTGGCATTTTAAAGAAAAAAGCACGTACATGTCTTAATCAAACATTGCCTTTTATTCCACTAATCGAATTTTCAGTGCCAGGATCTGTTCTTTAACAAGCAACATTTACTGCTTTTCTTGGAACAAATAAATCACTTCAGTAGTGGGCGTTGAAAGGAGCAGCTTAAACTTTAACAGGATTTAGAATGAAATTCTTAGTTGTGTTTTTTCTTTGTTTAATCTTTCTCTTAGTGTAGATACTTTACTTCGGAAGGAGCGTTGTCATCCTGCGCACCGGTATACACACTACGGCGCATGCGCGGACCACTCCTCGGCCGCGCATGCGCCGTTCACTGCCTTCTACGCATGCGCGGACCACTTCCCGGCCGCGCATGCGCTATCCACGGCCGCCCCAGCACCCTGCAGCCTCACACGCCCACACAGGCGCTTCAGACCGGGCACTACACCGCGCATCAGCGCGCCAATAAGCAACACACCTGAGCGCTATCTAGACCCGCCTAGCGAGTCTTTCTACCATTGCTCTTCCAACAGGTGCCCTCAATTATACAATCTATGACAGTATATAAACCGGCAACAGCAGCCATTCTCTACCGGTTCTGCGAAGGAGGCACAACAGGTCCCACGCTGGTGCTGGCCAGAAATCCTGTGAGTATGCTGTGTATCACTACAATAGGTAAGCGCTTCCCAAATTTTCTCCTACAGGTCCCCTAACCCCAGTGGTCCTACCTCTTTCTCCCTACTAGGGCCACACCTTGCCACTTCAATAACCTTGGAGCAAAAACAAGCCTTGAAAGCGTAAGACATGGTCCTTGCGCCACAATTCTTCACCTTTCACTGCAGTAATTTTTACCGCTGTTTTAATCACTTCACCCTCGAAGTTCTAGTGCGATTCCACATTAATGATACCACCAGTATCATTACACTTGAGCCGCTTATAGCCTGCACTATTCGCTATTTAAGTCGGCTGTCATAATATATGATCAATACCTTCTAGTGACTCTTTCTCTCCCATGTTTGTCTTGTACCTGCCCTCAATGTTAAACGTACAGGTGATCTTGAGAAGGGAATCCCCCCTCTCACAGTTAGATACACTTTAGGGCGTGTAGACACATAGACTACACTACACAACCCCTATTTTAACCCACACATATTTTATTGTCCTGAAGAAAGCCAGATTAGTATAAGGCACTGGCTGAAACATGTTGACACTCTAAGGACGTAGGAGGTCGTAACCCGCCTCTAACGTCCCACAGCCTTATTTTAACCGCTGACGGAGGACCTTTTAATAAATTATCCTCACCCCAGGGACCATCCGCCAAGCCGTTTTAACTTCACATACCAAAACACCCTACACCGCACACACAGTGACATACCTGCTCCGCTGTAATCAGGCGTCGAAGCACACCCGGGACACGCTAGGTGTCACTGGGTGGGCCCGATGATGAAGCATGCCACCAACTAGGTTGGTGGGTGAGGGCTTTCTAAAGACACCCAACAGGTGCCACTGCCACTTGGCAAAACGATACTGAGTCGCTATGTAATTAATAATATTAATGTCAGATTAACCCAATCTTGAGCTAGTCTCCTTTTGATATCCATACATCCTGCTCGTTTCCCCAGTGCTGCTACCGTCCTGCCATCTCTTTCTCTTTCTCTCTCACTGTCCGTCTCTCACTCTCTGTCTCTCTCTTTTTTCTCTCACTTCATCTCCCACACACCCCAGCACACATACACACACCGGCACACAGCATAGCCCTCTCTCTTTCTTTCTCTTTCACCACACAAACATAGACACTCGCTACCTACCACTAACACCAACACACCAACATGGACACACCTTTTACACATAAATGCAAATCACCATACTTACGCAACAATACTAATATCACATAACCTCAAATGTGCACCATCACGCAAAATATGCACACTATGGCATGCACATGCCGTCATACACACAATCCTTCTACAAGCACCGCATCAATATAACACGTACACCCCATCATTCTATCACACATACCATAACGCTTGCACATCTCACAACAACATTCCTACATCTCACAGCATCATACACACCATGACATCACCACACGAATACAAACAATAACGGCTTGACATGCAATCAGGCACCAGTGCATCATTATGTACACGCACAATCGCACACATATGGACAGGCACACGTCCACACACCATCCCTCAAGGGTAGTTCTGGGAATGTCAGTGAAGCATGCACAAGTTGAACCCGTTCTGCATGTGTATGAAGAAACATGTATTGGGCTGCCTGTACAGCTATAGTTTTCTCAAAAGAAGCTTACATTTTAGCTTCACATGTTGCACTTCAATCAATTAATAAATACTTTATTTCGAGTATGCAATATAATCATAAAAGTGCAGAAGACAAATTGAAAAACACCAGGTTACATTCATAATTAAAAATTGAACAAAAAACACAGGCACACTAAAAATTGTGAATAAAAAACGCATAATAGTTAATTTAAAATGGTAAAAACAGTCTAAACGTGTTGCAATTGTTTTGTGTGTGCGTGAAGAAGCATAGGGCGGCTGCTTTCTGTGCAGTTACTGTTCTGTTTATGTATGAGACGTTTGCACTGCTTCTGAACATGCTGTACATGTTTTGTGTGTGTTGGGAAGAATCCACTGCTGTCGTGTTGAACTAGTTCTGCGTGTAAGAGGAAGCAATCATTAAGCTGCCTATACCATTACTATATGGGGGGGAGGCTTGCACCGCTTTTGCACCTGTTCTGTGTGCGGTTGCATGTGTATTTGTGCTTGCAGGGATGTGTGTAAGTGTGCACTACTGTTACCTGCATTGCATCCGTTCTGTATGTGCATGTGAACCTTTCACAGTTGCTGCTGCCACCGTTTTGTACCTGTTCTTCATGTTATGGAATTTGTTACTGAAGCGCTGAAAAAATCTTTTCATCATACAAAAGCCAAACCTATTGGCTTTGCCAATGCTTGTTTGCAATACCAGGCATTTTTTTTCCTGTGGGCTGGCTCTTAGGGCTCACACGATTTCAAGGTGAAAGGCCCTGCCTGCCTCTTGCTGTAATCTCTAGTATAGTACTCACTGAAAAGTAGGCCCAGAAAAAGGACTTTCTTCCTATGTCCCACACAGAGAGATTGCCAGCTGCAAATCATAAACGTCAATATCTGTGTTATTAAGTATCACAAATAATTTGAAGTCGATACAGATGGGCCTGGTAAAACAGATGCCTGTGTTTGTTGCATAGTCATTAATAAACGAAAACATATTTTTAGGGAAAAAAATTTAGTAATCCCTTTCATATCTACTCTGACATAGTTTTTCAACCATGTGTAGTTTTTTTTTTAACAAATCATGGTTGGGGCTGCAGTCCAAATTCTAAATACAGAAGGTCCTTTTTTAAAAAAAATACCTTTTACATAGTTAATTGCAGCATCCTAAAGCGTGGAAGCTCAAATCCCAAAAGGATGACAGGAGAGGAAGCATCCGAGTGTGAAATCCATGGCCCTGAAATGAAGCCCAAAGGGCCGATGAAAAGAAATACCAGAATATCCATTGAAAATTGTTGCAGGGCGTGTAGAGCACTTGTAATGGAAGGCCGCTTGACAGATGAGCTTGCTGTCTCTGGCATCCGCCTGAAGAATAAGAGCTGTGGTAATCCAAGGGTCACGGGTTCAAGTCCTAGTGTGGACAGGCCTCGGTGGCTCAAAAGTATCAGCTGTCATAGGGTAAGAATAATGCGCAAGGTATATAAAGCACGTGCATCGACAACTAAGATTATAAATGTCTGTGCCGCCAGCTGCTTACTGCCATCTTCATCAATTACTTCTGTCACCGTTTCCATCATCTTCATTTGTTACTTTTATTTCTATCCACATCATCAATATGTTTGTTTACTCCATTATTATTTCATCACCATTTATTATTATATTATTCTTACTTTGATTATTAATTACATTTTTATTCCTGCACCTGATCCACAGTTCACGAGTGCTAATCACAAGGCCTACTCCACTTTCCATTCTTCCAAGATTGATGAACTGAGTACTAAGAATTAGTTAATAGTAACAATTATTACAGCTCTTAGAAACAGCAGATATATGTAAGAGGTGCTATATACAAAACATATTAAATTATTGCTTCATTTTTATCATTATTAGTATTTGGTGCATGGCTATTAGGGGGTCTTGAAAAAAACGACACATCCATGTTGTTGGGAAATTGAAGCTCTGGACAATCACAAAAGGGAGAACAGGACTGACAGGTAAAAAAAACAGGAGACGGATCTCAGGAGAGGCATCTTATGACCTCTAGGTGGAAAGCAGTGTGAGAATGTTGTACCGGAAGCCAATTGGACCATGCGTGCACCGGAAGAGGAAACATAAAACTGTCCGGAATAAGGAAGTTGAGATGCAGCTGTATAAATTTTGGGTTACACGTAATTCATGGAGCCGTGTCTATCAGCGCAGGGCACACCTTCAGAAGGACAGCGCATTTTAGAATAGACAGCTCCTTGAAAGTGGTTCAAGACCCATGCAGAGCAAGGAGAGACTGAAAATAACGTGCTGTTTTTTTTTTTTTATAGACGAGGAACGGGGCACGCTGTCGTCCCAGCAGGTGGATTGGGGACTGGAACCAGGGCCGGCCTGCCCAATTGGCCATTTCCCGGCGAGGCTGTAGACTCAGGACTGCTTTCAGAGTTCAGCTAGATGGATTGCTGTGACCCGTGTGTGCCCCATGGCCCAATTCAGCTTGCAGCCTCCATCATTTCGGGGCTGGTTTGAGCCTGTTTTACCAGGATGGATTTTGGCTTCCAGTGCAAACCTGACTAGAACATAACCATTGTTCAGCACACGATGTCGCAGAATTTACTGTCAGAGCTTTAAGTGGGCTTAGTCCTGCTGGGGCTCAGATCAGGCAGTAATTAACAACTGACTTTGAAACAGGTTCTCTTTCGGGCCCTGTATTAATTTCCTTAGCTATACAAGCAAAAAACACAGATTTATTTCTCAGCAATTACTGTAAAAACTCTTATGGTAACCCATGTCAGTAGTTTCAGGTTTTACTTCATTTTGCATTCTCTTAAGATATTTGTTTTTTTCCAGATCTAATGTTTCTGTAGTTTTTTTTGCAATGCAGTCCTGTTCCATAGTGCTTTCTGTCAATTGAGTTGCCTCCAGGTGCTTAGCTAAGTGCAGGTTGTGCATGGGTGTTTATGACAGAGCATGATGCTGAGGTTGAATATAGTGAAGTTTCTCACAGTGCCTGTTAGTGGATCATATAGATGTCCAGTCCTGGGACCCTACAGAGCCAATAGAGTGAATGTCATATATGTATCAATTGTAACTGGATTCTGTGGGAGAGAGTGTGAAGGGAGTAGGTATACAGCTGTGAAAATACCTATAGAGCAAAAAGAACATGCAGTGTTTACAGTTGAGTGTGTGGGTGTGTGTTTGGGGAGATGAGGAGAAGATAAACATAAACCTGAAGTATCTGCAGAAAGGGAGAGTGAGAACACAGCACCAAAGAGGACATCACATGAGTTATGCAGATGCAGGATTTCGGAAAGATGTGGTGGGGAAATGGGATTGAGTGTCAAACAGAGTGAGAGACTGCGGAGGAAAGCGATGTGATGAGAGCATCAGTGACTTGAGGTGCTCCGAAGACCACTATTCTTCCAAAGAGCTTAGCAATATTTGAATCACAGACTCATAGATTCTGATCTGAAACATTTTCAGTTCTAATTATGAACAACAAAATTCATTTCATTTCATGAAGCTTTATTCGGTTCAAATAGATGACCATAAAAGCACATACAACAACATGATAAAAATAAAATAATAAATACAGTTAATACATAATTCATAATCATCACATCAGATAAGGTGTAGTTATTTATGTTAAAAAGGCATATCTAATCAATTAACCAGAAAAACAATTATATTTCTAAAAAAATCATGCTTTTCCTAGCATTGATGCACCGATTTAAAAACGTTGCAGTATAAAAACAGATGTCAGCTGATTCCAAATGAAAAATTAAGTTCATAGCATGTGCAACTGTTCGTACTCCGTACTTAATAAACATAGGTTTCAGGAACGCAATACGAAAGTAAGTGTACCGTTTGCAGAACAACAGAAAATGTACAGTGCTTTGGGTGGATACATTATCACACATACAGGGCCCAGTCGGATGATTCTTGATATTAGGATGGGCCACCAAACAGTGAGCCATTCCGAATCGGAGCCTGGTTAATACAAATTTGTGGGAATTCCTAGTCACCATGGTTAAATACAAAGGAAAACCTATAACAGTGGTATATTTGTTGTAGAAAATGACGGTAGACAAAGATCCGGCTGCAATTGCCCGCTTTCTCCCCATAAATGTCAGGAAGATAGTTTTCATTTCAGATTTAGAGATCATAGATGCAGCACCGGGATCATCTAAAAGATTGAGGTTAAAAATGGCCGAAAAACAGCCAACAACATATTTTAGCCAGGGAATGTTTTGATAATTATCCAGGCGTAAGCAATCTTCAACGATAGATCAACGATAGATCTATTAAATTGCTTGTCATCCTCTAGCCAAATGGACCGCCAAGTCATCAAAGGCCTAAGGCCTAATAGATCAGTTAAGTGATTGACTGCAAGCTCCCGATGGATTAACTGAGTCGAGGCTGACTTGAGCAAACAGAGGAGCCTTTTTAAAAATAGATTTTCCTCCAGTTGTAAATCAGAGGCGCTACTGTGACCCCAAACTCCTGCCCCATACAGAGCTATTGTAGCACATCGAGCCTGGTAAATTTTTAACATATCCCTTGAACGACGATCCCCTATCTTAGCGGCAAATCTGTAAATACCGTGGGCATTTTTTGCCATTTTATTTCGGATATTAGTAAATTCATTTTTCCATTTCCTGTCATTAGAAAAAGTAATAAGGTAACAACATTTTTTCACCTGTTGCACCTTCTCTCTATCTATGAAAAATGTCTTTAAAACTATAGCTTTAGCTCCACAGGTCATTGTGTACGTCTTCCCTTTATTGATTACCAGCTTTCTATCTTTAATGAAGGAAGAAAAACAGTCCATTAATCGCTGTAGTCCTACAGGAGTTCTTGATAATAAAACAGCGTCATCGGCATATAAAAGCACCGGCACAGGTACACCGCTGATCTGAGGGGCATCAGCATTAACTTTTTTAAAAATGACATCAATTTCATTAATGAATAAAATAAATAAAAGGGGAGCCAAAACACAGCCCTGTCTAATTCCTCTTCTGACACTCATTTTTTGGGTGCATTCTCCTCTAGTACCGAAGCGCACACTGGTTTTCAGCTTTTCGTATAACCTGGCCAGGAAAAAGATTATACCTTCGGGTGCGCCTAGTTTCAGCAGCGTAGGCCCCAGTAGTGCATGGTCCACCATATCGAAAGCACTACTCAGGTCTGCAAAGCAGAGATACATTGAGCCTGGTTTGGCTTCGGTATACTTCCCGATCAATAGGTCAAGATTGACACATTGATCGAGCGTACCGCGACCCTTTCTGAATCCAAACTGACTATCAGCTAGTATTCCATTCTGCTCAACCCAATCCTCCAATCTTACGAGCATGACTCTACTCATCACCTTGACAGAGGAGTCAAGGAGAGAGATTGGGCGATAATTCTTTGCATCAGACCTCGTACCCTTTTTATAAATTGGTACTATAATCGATTCACCCCAGGTTGCAGGCGGCTCGGTACACACAGCTGCATTAAAAACAGTAGTAAGAAGAGGTCCCCATACTTCTGGTGCTGCCTTATAAACATCTATAGGGACTCCGTCAGGGCCCTGGGCTTTCCCTCCTTTACTGTTACGTATTCCGCATTCAACCTCCTGGACTGAAATGTCAAGCGGCAAGACTGCCCACTGATTCTGATCGTTCACTAAAGGTCTATTAGTATCAAAAAATATAAGAGAAATGGGCAATCCACCCTTCACTCGATACATTAGATGTTAACTCTGGAGTTTTGTCTTCTTTTAGGAAGGGGGAATTAACAGTGGCCCAAAATAGGATACAGTTTGAGAGTTCTGCCGCTTGGTTCAAAGATTCCCAAGCCAATTGCTGTAATTCACGTTTCCTCAATTTGAGCTCACGCTTATACTCCATTCTCAAATTAATTATTAACAACAAAATTATTTTTACTCAATTAATTAATACTGCTAACAAGAATTAGCAAACCCAATAGGTCGTGCTTTTTTTTAGGTGCATGCCCACTGTGTTATATGTTAGGATACAATTCCGAGAGGTACAATAATACTGGCCAGGGGCAGATTGAGTGGAGCACAGTCTTTCATTTTTTTCATGTTTTAAGCCTCACCTCATTGAAAGGATTCCAAGTTATTCTTTTTTGGCCACGACCTTCACTGTTTGATTCCGGGAAGGCAAAGTAGCCAAATTTGGAGTACCTGAGTGTTTACATTTATTGTTCAACTTTCATGTTACATTTGGGGCATAGCCCAACCTAAAGAATAGACTAGAACACAAGGCCCAAGTACACCATTATAGGCGCAGAGCACCCTGGACCATTTGGAAACATGCACCAGAGGGAGCCCACAGCTTTGAGATGCAACACTAATTGCAGATTGAAAATGAACACATTTGGTGCTAGATTCATGAAGCCATTTAGCAGTTGTAAAGCCTGCGTTTGGCTAAATTATAGGGTTTGCAACCGCTAAATTGCTTTTTTTTTTACAAATGGTTTAAGCCCCGCCCTCCAGCATCAGTAAACAAGCATTGGCATAGCCAATAGGTCTTGCTTTTGGGAACTTATAAGTATTTATTTATGCAGCACAATATCCTTTGTGCAACAACATCAACCGCTGCATGGCTAAACAGTTATAATGTCCCAAAGGCGAGAGCTATTGGCTATGCCAATGCTTGTTTTCCTTAGATTTTGATCTGTAAAATCTGGAGATGTTACAGTATTTTGCAACACAAAATCTTTAAGTACAACACAACATACTGAATCTCCTCTAGCTGATGCTGTGGTTATGCTGTGGTGCTGCTGAGTGATGCTGTGGTGGCCCTTAGTGATCCTGTGGTGGCACTGAGTGATGCTGGGGTGGTGCTGACTTATGCTGTGGTGGTGCTGAGTGATGCTGTGGTAATGCTGAGTGATGCTGTGGTAGTGCTGACTGATGCTGTGGTTGCGCTGAGTGATATTGTTGTGGCCCTGAGTGATGCTGTGGTGGTGCTGACTGATGCAGTGGTGGTGCTGACTGATGCTGTGGTTACGCTGAGTGATATTGTTGTGGCCTGAGTGATGCTGTGGTTGTGCTGAGTGATGCTGTGGTGGTGCTGAGTGATGCTGCGGTGGTGCTGAGTGATGCTGTGGTAGTGTAGTGATGCTGTGTTGCAAGTAAAGGCTGAGGAACAAGGACAACATCTGCCATGGGAGATGCATTGTTAAACGCTTCTGCTAATACAAAGGGGGGCAGTGGGAACCTCAAGTGTTCTGTTACACCCCAAAGGGGCACTTTTATGCAAAAAATAACACATGATTCACAGCAGATTAACATTGAATCTTCTCTACAGTGTTTTATTAACTGAACGTTTTGCAATTGGCAGGTCTAAGGGTTTTCACATATTTGAAAAAAAACATTGTTCTAGTCAAGCTGTACTTTGAAAGGTATGAAAAACAAAGTGAATGTATTTTCTGTGGTCTTAAACAGTGCAAAGAAGAGTTTCAAAGCTATACGATCGGATTGGCATTAGCTGTGGACCAAAGTCATGATGACACACATAGTACCTCTAGCAGAGATGCTAGACCCACATACAAATGGCATTCTTTAGTTGTGTTGTAGAGTTCGGGCCCTGCGACAAATGGGGAGGACGCGCTTAAATGGTCAGATGCACCGGGTTTCTTTGTGTTTGTTGCATAATGGAAGAAGGTGAAAATACGAACACAGAGAATTTGCTTCAAAGACAGTTGTAACTAGAACAGGACCTTTGTTGAAAACAAATCCAAGCAAATGGACCTGGGCTGGGGTTTCAGACTTTGAGGGCAGACAGCCAGCTAATGTGTGCTTCGTCTTGAAAGGGGCCGGGATATTCTTTTAGGAGACTACCTCGTTGCGTGAGGTGAGTGGTGGGAATGGCTGTTTAATCCCAGCAATGGCAGGGCGCTTTATCACTCAATCCCATTTGTATATTAAACAGATGGCGTTCATTAAAGGTCCTATCTTGCCTCTACCCGCACCATGCACGGCAAAATTTAACACACCTTGTAGGAAGATTATGCGGTAGAAATTGGGTTATCAGGTTACTCCATGTTATCAGGGGCAGTTGAACTTTAAATCTCATCAATCTCGTGCATTTTGGGAGTTGTAGCCTAGAGAGCAATCTAAAAAAAAAAGTTGACGAGAAGGGTGGGGGGAGCATGAAGGGGATAGTGAGGGGGTAGTGTAAGCAGAGGTGACGAGAAGGGCGGGGGAAGACGGGAGGGGGTAGTGCAAGCAGAGGAGCCTGGATAAACCTGACGAGGAGGGAGGGGGAGAAGGGAGGGGGGAGTGCGAGCAGAGGAGCCATTAAAATAAGGCTTAATGAGATAGGAAAGGCAGATGGCGGCTGCATGCGTTCACGCGCACATGCACACAAGCTTTAGGCCAGGAAAAGCTTGTGGGTAGCACTTTGAAAAGCCCCTTACTAAAAGTCGAGCCGCAGCTCATGCGCTGCTCCAGGCTCGACCTAAAAAGGCAATACACTTCCCCTGTCTGGGGAAGTTGTCCATGCTTTAATCAGGGCGCATCCAAAGAAATCCTACTTTGCTTCTTATAATTAATAATGTGAGCCATACTTTAGGATAAACATCCTCAGACATCCACTCCAGCATTCCCAGACTCTCCTTTTCAACGTTACCACTATTTACACATATGCTTTCTAGCATTTCTATGATCTTGATGTTACTCCTTCCTTTAAGCAGAGGCTAAAACTCCTGATATTTTGAAGTATATGCGTCCAGCTTTACAGCCCCTGCGCTGTTAGGCTGACTTTGTTTTAGGGATGGTCTAGCTGGAGTCATGCAGTAGAAGTACTGTTCACCTGATTTTAAAGTCTATCAGAAGTACACAGTAAATCTCTATCTTTGCATACAAATTATACTAATACTTTCTACATTCTTACTTCTCAAAATCAAAGTCAATATTTCCAAATCCGGCCTGAAAACTGATCTTTTCTTAAAATGTATGATTGTCGCCTCTCCTCTTTTCTTTCAAATGACCCTCCCCTTCTCTTCAATCCTCTGCATGCCTCCTCTGTCTTTTCAAGTTACATGCATGACTTCCTTAATCATCTATGATTGTGTTTCTGAAAACTGCTCACAGCTCATTTTAAAGATCACAACCTGTCCTTTGTTGAAAGTCATACCCCTGCAACATAACAATACTTAATCTCTTCAAATGCATCTACTAACCCCACCAACCATGTGCATGAACTCACATAACCCCTACTATTGATCACACATAACTCATTATTGTCATCAGAAAGAAACTGGAATAACTGCATGTAATGGTTTGCTGAGCTCACAAAACTAATTCCAAACACTAACAATAACCAATAACAAATTGTACTGCACTACCCAAGTGCGTAAAGCACTTCAACGCCTCGTCAGGGGTAGTAAACGCAATATAAATGCAATTACACTTATAATATTTTGCAGTAAGCCAAAACAACACGCATAACATTGTGTGACATAAAAAAATAACAACACAGTACACCCTAAGATAAATTCATGCAACGACACATTTTTCTCTAGATGTATTAAACTTAGTTGGTAATAAAAGAAAACACACCTATGTCCACGTTGTCAACTCGGTATTAAGTACCTGAGATACATTAAATCAGTGGTGCAAGAGGAGTCTAGGCAGGATGTCTGTCGAGACCCACGAAAAAATATCTGTTTCTCGTTTTGAAATACCCACTTATGCCCAGAATGTAATGCATATCTGAGGCAACAAGTGCATTAGGCACAAAGCCAAGTGGAAATTACAAAAATGTCAAACCATGTCGTAACCTGTCCTCTTTCCCCATGATTGCAAGTTAAGCTGATGAAATGTTTTTTTTTTCATTTATAGAAGGGGAAACTACCTTCTCGTACGTTTCACAGGTTTCGCTTTTTGGACACTTTTTATCACTGTAAAATTCATAATTTCTGGAATTAACAATTCCTAGGAACATACAGACAGACTTTCAGTTCATCGCCCATACAAACTTTGGGGACAGAAAAGGGAGATTTAGAGAAACAAAGTCAGTGGTACTCTAATTTCCTTCGTAGTGGGTGCAATTTTTTTTCAGAAGAGATCAAACTTAAATAACATTTTAAATCACCTACATCGGGTACGTTGGTTTACTAACCAAGCACACTGCCGGATTTTGAGGCCGAAACGGACGCGGCATATTCACTGTGTAAACGTCAGACTGTTTATGTAGGCGGGAGGGTGTGACGCTGACTTCTCTTTCCTTTTCCTTTTAACTGTAGAACAAACAGTCAGGGGGAGGGACCCCGCGCATTAGTGATATTATGCGGCGAGCGGCGTCCTTCCTATAATCTCCCCTATCTCCACATGGCTTCTGTTGGCGGGATTGGCCTTTGTGATAGGCTTTTATCTGGGGTGGCTGTAGCCAGTTACCCCAAGTAAAGCCGACCCCTGTATTTGCCAATGCTTAAGTGGCTTGTGTACTCCATCAGTGTTTTCTCAGTTTCTTAAACAATGGCTTCTGTTTTTTTTCCTAAAAGAATTGCCGTGCGTCAGAAAGTGCAGTCAACTGATTGGTTGGTTTGGCAGAGGGCTCCAGCCAATCAAATCCTCCCTCCTTTGCCCTCTTCCATCCGATGAGAGCCAAACAGTGGCACCCAGCCATGTCCAGTGATACTTAAAACAATACTTGGCATCCACATAGGATACTAGCCACAGAGGTACCTACTTCTTACCAAAACAGTAGTAATTCCCAATTTTCTATAGAAGGTGCAGCATAATGTCACAATTTCTTTAATTGGCCCTGCACACAAAACTATTAATAAATAAATTAATAACGGTGCACTGACTTGTGTCTAAAGTTGGGATGTTTGATTGGATGCAGATTAATACTCTGCTCCTTATACCACAGTGATGGTATTTGTGGTGCTCTGCTAAGCCATCAACCTCCCCTCTGCTCCTTTCTTTGTTTCCTCAGTGGAAAGGGGTTAGGAGAAGATTACAAAATACGCATTTCGTTTTATTTATTGCAGATATCAGCATCAAACCATAAAGAACTCCAAATCCTGTATTAAGGAATACAGGAAATGGAAGAAACAACTGTCCTTTCACACATGACCAATCATGTCAACGATATGCCTACTGTAACCCCAACGGCGTATCACAACACCAGTATTGCCTTCACTATATCTGTACTGTACATACAACATTTTCTAATAAAAATCTTTTGAAATCAAAGAAGATACTTTCTATGGGGCTTTCGGCCTATGGTGGACAGTGAGGGTTCCTGGTATAAAGAGATGGTGGAAGTGGAACAAGAGTAGATTCTTCCATGCATGGGTGGGCGTCAGAGAGGGAGGGGCAGAGCAGTAGCGGCTGGTTTGGGGATGAAGTGGCAAGGCGGGGGGACGACGGGGGGAGGGGAACAGACAACAATATAGTTTAAAAATAAAATAAAAAGCACTTACCTGCCAACGCTCTTTTCTGTATCCTCGCTGCCGCAGGCTCTGGATGCGGTCTCCTTCCTCCCGGCGCTCTCCACGGCTCAGGTGGAAAGGGAAGGAACGACTTCCATCCTAGAAAGCAAAACCAGCATATCCTGGAGCTGCAATGGCTAGCATAGGCTAACCCAGCGCTCATTTTAAGGCTGGGGTTCTACGGCTGCAATCCCTCAGCTGTTTCTCAGCCTTGGGATTGCAGGTTTTGAAGTACGCATGTGAGATTGGTCGGTGGTAGGCAGCCGTCCAATCTGACCTGCGCACTGGCAGGGGGCTGCATTACTAGTGCAATAGCACTGATCAGCCCCACCCCTTGCCATTGCGCTGAGTCTTGGACACATTAGTAAAATGGTATTTAATACCATTTTATTAATGCGTGTGCCTGCTGCACTCACAGTAGGTGGGGCAATGCTCCTCCACCATAATGGAGGAGCCCCCCTGAGCAGAGTGACTTCAAATTTGCAAGGGGGTAGACTGGATCAAGCGTCAGCACTCCACTGCTGCTAAGTGTGGCTGGAATGGGGGCTATGATAGCAAGGTAGGGATATAGTGTGTTGGGGTGGAAATGAACTTGTAGGCACAATAAACACTAGAAAATAGCGGGCTCATCACGTCCTTGCTTTGGCTCTTTGCGTAAATAGTGCTTCCGTTGCTCTACATAGTTAGTAAAGCATCCATGTTGTGTTAAGTATGGCGTACCGATTTCCTTGATGCAAATACTGCTTCTCCATGGTGCACAACATGGCTCCACTGGATGAAACACACGGTGCACCAACTGTTTCCATTCTGGTCCTACTTCTGTTTGAAGATGTAGCCGGCAATGACACTGTGAGCCGCAGTGCCCTGCATCTACCTGGTACTCTTTCAGCAGTGCTCTGCATCCTTACCTGTGTCCTGGTTTTCTTTGCCCTTTGTGCTTTGTCCAGGCCCGGCTTTAACACTGGTGGTGCCCTGTGCGAAAATGTTTGTTGGCGTCCCCCAATGACCACCTCTGCCATGAATTCCTTCACTAGCACCCCTTAACAGTGCCCCTAAAGTTTCCATAACCACTGTCTCTGAGATTCATTTAGTTTTTTAGCACCACTCATACCAGTGTAAGGTGTTGCTGCACTTTACATCACACACACATTGCACAGAGACAATCATATGTGTGTAAATCAGTGTATAGGAAATGTTACATCAGACAGGACTACAAGGTGTAGTGTAGGAGTGACATGTCATTGATACTGGTAGGCAATATAGTTAAATAAATCCATATTTGTAAAGCACAAACAACTCACCCTTGCGGGTCTCAAGGCGCTGGAGGCCATCGTGGAAATTAAGTGCGCTATTGCCCAGAGTCATATGGTGTTGAGCTGAGCTGCCACCGGAGCTAGGGATCGAACCGTGAACGTTGTGAACGTTGTGCTCCGAAGGCAGCTGCCCTGGCCACTGCACCTCCCCTCTCCACCAGGTTGAGTCCTTATTCTTGAAAAGCACAAGTTCAGCATTTAAAACATAATATCATTGTTAGGGGTTCTCTTTAATAATAACAATTGTTTTCTACCCAATGGAACCCTTTTGGCAAGATTAGGATAATGAAAGATCGGGCGAAAAAACATATAGCGCTAACATATACCTTGCAGTTTGCACACAGCTGTTTGATGACAGTTAATAGCTCAATGTTCTATATTAGAATTTTGACTTATAAGCAAGAAGTAACAATGGGAGCTCTTTTACAGAAGCAGTAACCCACTGACCTATTTCCATTTTATTCACTTTGTTACCTGCATGGTACACGTTCTTAGCAGCATGCATTGTAAACCTCTTCAATACCTTAGGATAAGTTGAAACTTCCACTAGACAAACCTTCAGTCTCTTTCCAGGAAGACGATTAATCACAGGAGTTATCTGGACATTTTAATTGATGCCTGAAAATTGCTGAAGGCCAGGAACGCAACAGCAGTGTGAGAATATACTTCCACAAATGACGCCCCAACCCCAAGTCAGTGCCAGTGTGGTTGCACCGACCGCACAACCCTAGAGCCTGCCCTGGCTTTGTCACATGTGGCTTCCGGCAGCGTCCCGTGCAGGTAAGAGCGGTGGGGTCGAATTGGATTGGGACCTGTTAGAAATAATTTTACCTTGTCAACTTTCGAAACCCCCCCCATACGGCCCCACCGCTCTTAGCTGCTCAGGCTGCTGCTGGTGGCCTCATTCTGTCAGTATCCAGTTTGGCACTCCTTCCCCAATTCAGCTGGTGTCCTGTTGTGACCAAGGATCCCACCACTGATCCGTGGTCACTGTCCTTTCGCTTCCGCCTGCCCATGCCCATTTCATCACCTGATCGCTGGTGCCCATAAAGGTTTTCCACGAAAGGATGTAGCAACCCACCCATGCAGACTGGCTGTACATAAGCAGAAATGCACATACACTACGAAGTGCTTAAGTTGGTGCATGACTGTAGGGCTAGGCCACACGTCAGTCCAAGCAGCAGGGCACAGATGTAAGTGTTGCACTGCAAGAGCTGAGCTGCAGAGCCTACCTGTGATAAAGGGGATGCGCCCGGGCCAGCTATGGCAGAGTCCACTGAGGGTCCATGTCTGTCCTGCTTAAGTGGATCAAGAGTGAAAAACAACCAGAGGCCTATGTTAGCCAATGTCATTGGGATTGGAGGTAGGTCGAGGATCTGGACATATCCCAGTAATTTGAGGCACTCACCTAAAACGGATGAGGTGACAAGTGGCGCTTGTGAGATGAGTACGCAAGAATATTCCACCATTGAGACATTTACAGGGCTTTCATCGCTCTTGTATGCTGATCAACACCAAGAAGAGATATGCCAGTGCTGAGACGCTTACAGGTCTCGATCTGCACCCTACAGTGATATTCCAGCACTGAAACAATTGGAAGGTACCCAGGGTGCAGTGCCTGCTTAAACCCTAGGCAATCGAAAGTTCAAGGCCCACCTCGTAAATTATCTCCTAATATGTTTTTAATTTTACCAACCAACAATTTTCATACACCAATTTTATTACATAAAACTAAACATTAACAATTATTAATGTTATTATTATTTTTTTCACAAACCAGCAAAACTTTAAATATTCACTTTCCTCAATTTGTTTGTGGTGAAATCTTTCAGGATATCTTGGAAGGCTACCTTTTGCAAGACATCTCATTTCTTTGAGTTGATTTTTTTTTCTATTTTTTGGAAACAATTAAAGAACATTTGATTCTAAACGAAGTGGGGCCCATAGGCCGGTGCCTACCTTGCCTATTTGGTAATCCGGTACTTCCAGGGTGATCTCGCAATAGTTCTGCACAGTGCACTGGTGGTACAGTGCTGTGAGCATAGGCTAAACTGGTAATATCCCAGTGAGCTGAAGGCTTGTTGCACTGCATTGTACTACTTGCAGCCTAATAAGAAATCTCTTTTGGGGGTGGGGGTGCATTTGTCTGCAACAGAGATCAGTGTGTTGCCTAAAGGTCAGGGGTTCCAATATGTAATTATTTATTTTGGGAGGGGGCTATAGAGGGCTTTGCTACCCTTCCTGGCATGCTGTGGCTATTAGAAAAATACACAATGGAATGAAAAACGCTAGAACCAAATGTAATCATTAAATACCAAGACTTTTCTGAAACATAAAGGGCCTGCACAAAGCAAAGGCATTGGCGTTGAGTGATGCTAGAGATGTTACAGCACAGAGGAGCACACGACTACTAGCTCTGGATTTGAAGATCTTTGGAATGGCTAAAAAGACTTTGGCTGAAGCGCATAAAGGGCGAGGAGACTAATAAAGGACATGTTATGCTGCGCAGAAAGGTGGAACCATTGCCTTAAAGCACTGTGTAACTTATACAATTATTTGTGAATGTAAGTCTCTTCTCAATAGGTGGCCAGTGTAGTTGTTTCAAGAGGCCTGACATGGGTGTCCAAGGTGGGGAAGACAGCACGAGGGTTAACTAATTTCCTGCACAGATCTGTGGGTTTGTATCCTATATGTTGTAGGTCCCATCTCTTGTATGTTCTGAGACAGGTGGGGCATGAGAAGTACAGACAGACAGACACAACCAGGGTTGGTGCCTGAGGCCGGGGCAACCTCGCACCTGGGCTGGATGGTAGAGTGTGTGTACTCACAAAGAACTTGTCGTGGGTGTTGGAAGGGAAGGTGCTGGTAGCTAGGCATACCCTGACATGGGTGTAACCGGGAAGGCACTGATAGATACTGTGTGGCACAGGTGTGATGTAGGACACGTGGTTAGTCACAACCGGTTACGAGTGAAGGCATGGAAAACACAGCTAATAAAGCACAGCCTGGCGGTGTTGTAGAAGGTACGGTGCTGGTAGTTAGGCATATCTGACACGAGGTTGCAGGAGTAGGTACAGGTAGTCAAGCTCAACTGGGCTTGGTCGGGAAAGGGGAGGTAGCCAGGCACAACCTCCCTTGGACGCAGGAAGGAAAGGAAGTAAAACATGAACTGATTTGAGTTTAATAGTGGAATGTGCTGCTGTGTCTAGAACCGACATGGGTGTAGAAGCGTGAGGCACAGGCCATGAAAAAGGACAAGACACGTGAAGGTGACACAGAGGTAGTCACAAACAGCCCGGCCTGGCTGTACAAGGCTGGGAGTTAGGCTAAATCTGACCAGGCTGAATAGGGTAACGGGCAAGGTGAGAACAGAAGCTGGCATGGGTGCAGGAGGGGCAGATGCAGGAAGTCCTGTAACATCTGATCCATGCATCTGATGCACGAGGGCAAGACACGGGTATCCAGGCACAACTTCACATGTAGTCAGAGGTGAGGTGCAGGCAGTCAGACTCAATCCAACAGGGGATTGGAGGAAAGCGCAGGCCTGACCTGGGCGTAGGGTTGCCACTTTGCTCTCTGTTGCCAGGCCATCTCGTTTCCAGCCATGGTCTTTCCTTATAGAAATCATTCTCAGCTGGGTTGGTCCAGGTGGTTTGAAGCATGCCAAGACCCGCACCAACAAAAAGGCAAAAGTCAGTTATATGAAAGTGCATGACTAGAAACATGATGTCATGAGGTATGACGTGTACCGAGGGGCATGGATAGGGTCACCAATGAAGACCAGCCCTGTGCAGGAGAGGTATCAGCTTTCCAAGTGCCAGAGACCCCGACCAGTGCAAAGCGCCCTCTTTGGTGACACATCCTCCCGTTCTACCTGGCCTTACTGGATTGAGCCCCCAAACACAGGCCCCTGCTACTAACAACCTGCGTGGAAGGTGTTCACAAAGTATGTTTAGCACCCAGTGTCCTGAGCATTCTCTCTGCCCAACCACTGATACCTCCTAAAGTGGTCAGTCAGCCAGCCAATCAACCAGTGGCGCATCGTTGTGCACCCACTGTAACACTACAAACAGGACAGTGTTTGTACAGAAGGGCCACTTCACAGAAAACAATTACTGTAACTTACAAACGAAGAATGGAAGGCCAACATGTACATCAGCTTCGTCCAAACTTTTTTTTAAAATTATAGAGCCAACTCGACTCGAAGGCATTGAGCACCAGTTACCCTACAAAAGGCCACATTTTTTCGCACGTGGAGATTAAGTTATTTGCCCAGAATCATAGGATGTTGAAGTTCTCGTGTTCCAAAGTCGGCAGCTCTGGCAGTAATGCCACATCTTTGTGTTTTTTTTTTTTTCTTGGCTTTGTACATCACTGGTGCGGCCAGTTGTTGATTCACAGTGCGCCACTGTGAAGCAACCCCCTGGCTGTATTCCTACTCATCAAGTTCTCATTCACATTGTGTAGAAGTAAAACTGGTAAAGTAACAGTCCTAAAGGCTGGCTCAGAAGTGGACCCCAGTGTATTTCTAAAGCTCAATGAGCGAAAGGCAAACACTAATAAATACAAACGGAAATGACGCACAACTAAAAGCGGTCAAAGATATACTTTACTAAAACATGGGTTTATCGTTCTAAATAAACTTGCAGGGAATGTAAGCAAAGACAGTTGACTGAGTTTCGAGTCCTTTAGCTTCCCGGGTCGGTGCCCGCTGCCGCGGTCGTTGCTGGGAAACGCCTGTGTGGGGGCATTTGGGCGGTTTATGGCCTTCCCTGAATCACTTGTTCTTTGACCAAACTGGAACGCACCAAATGCAGGGAGGTTTTCCTTTCCTGTCCCCATTTCGATGAGTTAATGGTTATGGAACTGCTTTGAAATGGCCGTTTACTGCTTGTTTGGGAGCCGGGTGAACTGAGTCAGAGGAGACACTTTGAAGCGGGCTAATCCCTCGGGTAAACAGTAAACATCATTTTGGACACCAAGGCAGATGATGAGTTTGACAGGAAAGTTCCGGTTTAATGCGGGTGGGGAAAAAAAGACAAGCAGCAATGTATTTCATGCAACGTTCAGGTTAAGGGGCGCTTCCTTGCAATGCCACAAATCGTCAATAATTCTTTTTTTTTGTATGAAGGAACAATGATGATGTATGTATAAGCGACACGATTAGTTATGTAATCCAAGATAACTATATAATTAATAAATGCAGTGGCGTCACTAGGGTTGGTGTCACCCGGTGCGGGTAACTCCTGGTTTCACCCCCTCACGACTTACAGCATGGACCATCTCACCCTCTGCCTGCACCATCTCCCCTCTGCCTGCACCATATCCCCTCTGCCTGCAACATCTCTCCCTCTGTCCGCACCATCTCCCCTCCGCCAGGCTGCACCATCTCCCCCTCTGCCTGCACCATCTCTCCCTCTGCTTGCACCATCTCCCCTCTGCCTGCACCATCCCCCCTCCGCCATCTCCCCCTCTGCCTGCACCATCTCTCCCTCCGCCTGCACCATCTCTCCCTCTGCCTGCACCATCTCTCCCTCTGCCTGCACCATCTCTCCCTCTGCCTGCACCATCTCCACTCTGCTTGCACCATCTCCCCTCTGCCTGCACCATCTCCCCTCTGCTATCTCCCCCTCCGCCTGCACAATGCCTCCCTCTGCCTGCACCATCTCTCCCTCTGCCTACATCATCTCTCCCTCTGCCTGCACCATCTCCCCTCTGCCTGCACTGTCTCACCCCCGGCCTGCACTATCTCTCCCTCCACCCGCACCATCTCCCCTCCGCCTGCATCATCTCCCCTCTGCCTGTACCATCTCTCCCTCCGCCTGCATCATCTCTCCCTCTGCCTGCACCATCTCCCCTCTGCCTGCACCATCTCCCCTCTGCCATCTCCCCTCTGCCTGCACCATCTCCCCTCTGCTATCTCCCCCTCTGCCTGCACCATGTCTCCCTCTGCCTGCACCATCTCTCCCTCTGCCTGCACCATCTCTCCCTCTGCCTGCATCATCTCCCCTCTGCCTGCACCATCTCACCCCCGGCCTGCACCATCTCTCCCTCCACCCGCACCATCTCCCCTCCGCCTGCACCATCTCCCCTCGGCCTGCACCATCTCTCCCTCCGCCTGCACCATCTCTCCCTCTGCCTGCACCATCTCCCCTCTGCCTGCACCATCTCCCCTCCGCCATCTCCCCTCTGCTTGCACCATCTCCCCTCTGCTATCTCCCCCTCCGCCTGCACCATGTCTCCCTCTGCCTGCACCATCTCTCCCTCTGCCTGCACCATCTCTTCCTCTGCCTGCACTATCTCTCCCTCTGCCTGCACCATCTCCCCTCTGCCTGCACCATCTCACCCCCGGCCTGCACCATCTCTCCCTCCACCCGCACCATCTCCCCTCTGCATGCACCATCTCTCCCTCCGCCTGCACCATCTCTTCCTCTGCCTGCACCATCTCTCCCTCTGCCTGCACCATCTCTCCTTCTGCCTGCACCATTTGCCCTCTGCCTGCACCATTTCCCCTCCGCCTGCACCATCTCTCCCTCTGTCCGCACCATCTCACTCCCACCTGCACCATCTCACCCCCTGCCTGCACCATCTCACCCTCTGCCTGAACCATCTCACCCTCTGCCTGCGCCATCTCACCCTCTGCCTGCACCATCTCACCCCCTGCCTGCACCATCTCCCTCTCTGTCTGCACCACCATCCACCCCGTCCGCCTGCACCCCCTCCCCCGCCTGCTGCTCTTTTAAACCTTTCCTCGTTGCCTTCTCCCCCTCCCCCCAGGGTTTCTCCCTCACAATTCTTGGCTCTTCTCAAAGTGATTGAAATAAATTCATGAACTGTGCTTTGAATTCGTGCGCACAACACTGAGTGGAAAAGTTTAAATAGACACAGGAGACACACTTGTCCTCACCTTCGAGCACAGCAGGGGGGGAGAGGCTGGCCAGGATGGGGGCAGAAAACATCTAAAATGGAGGGTTTACGGGGAAAAAGTGACTAGAAAACATAGTGCGCCTTGCGGTGGATATAAACACAGGAGAAGCTTATTAACCAAAATTCAAACTATGGGCCTCATTAGGATGGCGGTGAATCCGCATCCTCCGGGCAGGCGGAAGCCACCGCCGGCCCAGAGGATGCGGATTCAACGCCGCGGCCACAGAATACACCCACCGCCAGATTAGGATGGCGGTGGGATTGCGGTGGGACCAGTGGCGGACGACAGGTCCATCCGCCGCTGATCCGCGGGGTGTGGAGGGCCATTTGGTGGCGGTGTCTGCAAGACACCGTCAGCCAAATTAGGATGTGCATCGTCACATGCTTTTTCACAGCGGCTTTTCCGCTGTGGAAAAGCATGTGGTCTTTGGTGTTTGGGGGCCTGTTGCGGGCCCCAGGGTGTCAGGGGGTGGGGGGTACACATGGGGGGTACCTACGGTACCCCCCAGCATTTACAGGCACAAAGCGGCAGGCACAAAGCGGTGCCTGCCGCTTTGTGCTTGTTAATGTTAAACATGCATTTTTAACCTTGCTTCAAGCAGCACCCGCCGCAAGGTTAAAGATACAGGATGTGACCGCCAGGGTGGCGGTCACATCCTAAATGCACCGGAGGGACCGCCGCTGCCCCTGCGGACGGTCCCTCCACCTCGGGGTGGCGGACGGACGCAGGTCCGTCCGCCATCCTAATGAGGCCCTTAGTTTGCATTATAATTCCGAGTAAGGCGTTTGCCTTGCCGCTCACTCGGCTCCCACCTCAGGAACGACCATCTTGTTCTCCGGCGACATTAGTTGCCTGTTAAGCATGCTAGAGGGGCTCCGAGTTCAGGGTGGGCAGGCGTCACGGGGCAGACATGAAGAAATACACTTGTGAAATGTAACATAGGCAAAGCAGCCTTCTGAGGCCTAGTCAGGGCAGCTTCCTAGGACATGGTGTCTGCGTATAGCGTGCTGGTGGCTGCAGGAACTTACTGCGGCTTCGCTAATCTGTTGATCTGATCCCGCTCAGTGTGAGCCCATCATCAACATCAATTAACCAACAGTCACAGAGGGGGTGTGGTTGATACTCAGTGATGCCGTCAAGGAGCCTGGGAGAGCAGCCTCTGCGCTTTTCAGAGAGGCACAACGTTTTATTAGGCTCAGGGTTCATTATAAAGCAAAGCAGAGCAGAGGTGAGGTGAGGCTGCAGAGTTGTGTTACACAGTGTAATGGTGTCACCCCATGTGATGGTGTCACCCGGTGCGGTTCGCACCCCCGCACACCCTAATGACGCCACTAAATAAATGCGTGATGATTAACATTCAGAAATGTGAATAAAAAACACTCAAACAAATCGCTGTTTGTGAATTTACTCAAGTGAACAGAATTACACATTTGATCCTAAAAGTATGTATGCAGTATTTTTGTACTGTAATCTTAGAATTTTTTTATTGCTATTTCATGGTAATAGCTATGGAATCACTGCAATCGCAAGCATTATGCGTGCCCTGTGGCTTGTGATGTGCAATCTGGAGGTGGTACCTTTGGACCACTTCCTAAATGTATGAGGTATGTAGACAGTGCTTCAAATGGAAAAATAGAAGTGTAGGTACTCTGTAACAGAGTCCTTGCTTGTTTCTGGGAAGTGGCGGTACTCTCCAATTAAAAGTATAGCATTTCTCTTGAGAAGTGCCGGTACACTCCCTCTCAAAATAAAAAAGTGCTGGTACTCTGTACCGGACAGTACTGGCCCATTTAAAGCACTGTATATAGAGACACCGGTGATGTAAGTGTTCTCTTTGGGACTGCGTACAACCGACGGGCTTCCAACTCCCCCCCATCACGATGCACAAACAGCCCTCCAGTGCTTTAAATGTGACAGCTTACTCAGAAGAGGGAATATAAAAAAAGCCTTCCGTTGCAGAGGAATTTGCACTTTGCCTTCCTTGGTCTCTGGATCAGTCCAAACTCTGTACCTCCAAAGATTACAATATTTGTGTATCTATACAGACAAATCTTAGGCCGTTAAGCACCTTGGCGACATATATACATCTTAAGGGCTCTGTAGTGCTATGAACACAAGGGTAGGGCGACTGGAGTTATGCAATTTTGCAGTTGCAGCATTTCCCACATAATTATGGATTTTCCACATTTGCCAAGTACTCCGCCATCACTGCGCATCAAAAAGGAGGAAGGTACCCCTATAAAGTTTACAGGGAGGGGGTATATATGAAAACCATAAAGGATATAAACCCAGTTACACAGTGTTACAAAAGAGAGAAAAAACCAATTGACCGCGGCAATAATTTTGCTGATATCTAAGCATAAAAACAGAGTCTACTTTCACAGACTTAATAGCATTGCACAAAATATTGCAACATTCTATCAATGTCATGGGTATCACAGTAGGCTACAAAGCACGTTGTAGCCACAGAGAACAGAACTGACGCTGGAACGAGACACACATTAGTTAAAATTATAGGGGCAGCAGTGGAAGCTGTAGCCTCAGTGATGAGCACAATGTGGACCAGTGTGGAGCATGGAAATGTCAGCAACAGAGGGAAGCAGTGGAGAGCAGGGGCACAGCAGGGAGCAGATAAAGGACGAAGGAACACAGTGCGTTGGGGCACAGGGTGCAAATGGAACAGCCAGCAGCAGGAATTTAATATAAAGCAGGGTAATGAAAAGAGGCAGAGGAAGGATCACGGCAAGGATGAAAGAAAGAGTGGACAGAGCACTAACCTCTGACCAAAGAAGGCAGCATAGTGGGGGAAGCACAAGGGACTGACTTGGAAGTGATCACAATGGGGAGTATTGGTGCCTTAGAGGTAGTGATTCTTTTTTATGACAGGCAAGAAATATTGGAGGGACCTTCCTAGGTCACCTGATCACTGTACTAGCCACAGAAAATAAGCTAGGCACACTGGCCATGTGCAATACAATTAAATTCATATTTACTTAAATACAATTAAATTACTTCCCACCCTATTCCCCCATAAACACACAACACACTACACATAAAAATAAACATAATTAATGTATCAATTACTCAATTAATAAAATTAATTACCAATTAAATTAATTAACAAAATAAAAAAATAATACATTCATTATAATTAATATAATTATAATTTAACCAAATATAAAAAAGTAATTACCAAATAATATTTGATTAACGATAGGTTAATTATAAATAATATTAAATTTAAAAAGATTAATTAATTTATGATAATTGAACTACTTCCGACCCTATTCCCCTATAAACCCACAACCCGCTAAACATAAAAATTAACATAATTAATTTCATTATCAATTAATCAATTATTAAAAATAAATTACCAATTAATATTTAATTAGAACAAATGAATTAACAATAACAATACATAAAAATAATACTACATTAATTATAATTAATATGATTATAAATTAATCAATTAAAAAGTAATTGCCAATTAATAATTAAGTAACAATGAATTAATAATTAATAGCCATAAATAAGAACATATTAATTAATTAATTATAATGAAATTACTTCCCACCCTATTCCCCTATAAATCTACAACCCGCTCTGATTCTAAAATGCAAAAATGGGCCCGGACTCATGGCGGGGCGCAATAATTCATCCCATTCATAAATCTGGATCACGTGCTATGCCTAACAATTATAGACAATCGCCCTACTGGACATAGAGGCAAAACATTTTGCAGGACTCATTCTGGAGGATCTAAGGCAATGGGCAAAGGACCACGATCTGATCCCCCTGAACCAGACAGGGTTTGTTGCCAATTCAGGAACTACGACAAATTTGCTGGCAATTTCCACTATAATCGATAAAGCTTTATCAACAAACAGGATGGTCTTCTGCTGCTTTGTCGATTTTAAAGCAGCGTTTGATAGAGTGCCTAGGGCGGCTCTCTGGAAAAAACTGACACAGTGGGGTATTCCAAACAACATACTGAACCCAATTATTCAGCTTTACTCTGACACATGGGTTCGAGTGAAGTTAGGGTCCGGCTCGCACCTCTTGCGAAAAATTATGACCTCACACGGTGTCAAGCAGGGATGCGTGCTGGCCCCTCTTCTCTTTAACCTATTCATATCTGACCTGTCAAGTATTCTAGACAAGGTAAATAGTCATCCACCCAAAATAGGAGGAGCGGCAATATGTAATCTTTTATATGCCGATGACCTGGCCCTGTTTAGCCTCACTAGAGTAGGGTTACAACGGCTCCTTGTTGCACTATCGCAATATACGACTGGCAATCAATTAGAAATTAACATGGAGAAAGCCCTGATAGTCCCTTTTGGTAAGAAACACTACAGCGGATGTGGTTGGTCAATTAACAAAATAAATCTTTCGATTGGCTAATCATACAAATACTTAGGCGTCCATTTGGACGCAAGGGGCAGCTTTTCAAAGCAAAGTAGTGTGATTATAGCTAAAACTACGGCCCTAGTGGTATCCTTGGCCAAGCTATCGAAGAAACTCTCAGGTCCAACTCTTGCCCCTCTACTAGAAGTCCTTAGAGCTAAAATTGGGCCAACACTTTCTTATGGTATAGAGACCTTTAAAGGTAAAATGAATACTGCCCTAAACAAACACACAACCAAAATCTACAGAAAGGTACTTCATTTACCGAGCACTGCTTCCCTGGCCCAGATTAGGTTAGAGCTGGGATTAACCAACTATGAAGCTTCTAACGTGGGTACTTACCTTAAGCTGTGTCATAAATTAAGACAGGCCGAAGCAGGTACACTAGAGTCCCTAATCTGGAAAGAAATCAATGAGACTAATCTAGGGGGAACATTCGGGCGCCTTCTGAATGATTACATCCATCAAATGTCAGTTGCTGATCTTTGGGCTCTTAACCCCAGTCAGACTGTTTTAAAAAATATAATCAAAAAATGTGTAAGACTGAAATCTCTGGTGTTAGACAAAGCTCTTGTCACGAAACGTAGTCATTCCTGGGCGGTAGTTAACTCCTACAATCGATTGACCCCTGCAGCCTACCTCTCCACGACATTCTCACTTTATCTAAAGCGCTGCTTGATAGCCCTAAGAATGGGAGATTGGCGCTTTCTCCAAAATCTACCCACCTGGCGCCGTAAGAAGGAAGACACAACATGTAGAGGATGCGGGTTAGCAACAGAAACAATCCTGCATGTGCTCTGCATCTGTCCCTCATTTAATTTCCAACGCAGGTGTCTGCTCAAGCCAGAATGGAATAGGCTGGGAATTCGGACCTGTAGGCATGCTATTATCGCTGCTCTGTCTCCAGATAATACTGTCTTAAACATAAACTTGTCCAAATTCATTCAGCACGCTTATCGCACCCTAGATAAAATGGACATTGCGGAGACTGTACTGCCGATTGACAAGATCGAACATGCACTTTAACAGAACTTGCAATGCCCGGGTGGGCCAATCTATGAATTGAAATGTTTTAACTAGCATGCTTACGGTTACATTTTATTCTTTTATCATTTTTTATTTATAAAACTGTACATAATGTGATTTGTGCAATCTTTTAAAGATATGTTTTTATATCTAAATAAAGAATTACTTACTCCTTACTCCTACTAATTTCTAAACATTTTATACATATATGGAAAAACAATAAAACTACATTACAAAAAATGTTGAACATACATATAAAACACATACCACTAATATAAATATCGATATTATTAACAACAGCATTTAATAATGATATTACTTAGTTCAATATTATTGACTTTGATATTACTTACCTCGATATAAAAAAAACGATATTACTTACCTTAAGGTCGATATTCTGGTCAACAATATTCTTGACATCGATATTCTGTCCCTACGATATAAAAAACTCAATATTACTGTTTGTCTTAATAAAAACATATAAAATATATATATATATATAAATATATATTACTGTTTGTCTATAATAAAAAATCGATATTTTGACTGCTCACCGTTTCATGGAGCCAATACAGTGACTTGAACAAAATACACAGAGTGCCCAGGAAACACTGAAAAGAATTACTTGGACTTGTGTTGTCACCATACTTTATACTATGGAGAGAGAAGATTCAGTTTGCAATAAAAGTAATGCTGTTCTAAACTCAATGGAAGCTGATGAGATAGAAACCTTGTTATTTATTGAAATACCCACTTGAAACACAGTTCTTCTCTGCTGTGAATGTTTAAGAGTGAACTCCCTGTTGAACGTCAGAGCTTATTTATGATTATGTAATTCACAGTTGCATCAACAGTGCCCTGAACATTCTGACTTTTCTTTCTTGATTCAGCTCATACTTCCAGCTTTGAAGAAAGCTGAATCAAAGTGAACAAAAAGAAAAAAGATGAAAGTTAGACCTTTCAAGGCAATGTCAAGACAACTGTGAATTATATAATAATAAATCAGCTCCGAAATTGAACAGGGAGTTCACTCTTAAACATACACAGCAGAGAAGAACAAAGCTTCATGTGGGCATTTCAGTAAATAAAAATAAAATCATCTCATCAGTTTCCAGTGAATTGCAAATAGCAATATTTTTATTGCAATGAGAGAGGCTGGCCTGGTATATGCTGTCCACTAATGTAAGTGGGCACCTTGCAGCAGTCCAGACAACCCTTATAGTGATTTAGGATTTAGAAAGCTATCCAAATGGTATCTGGAAGCCATGGAGAGCAGCCTTCGGGCCCAGTCTTGAAGGAGTGCAAAGCAGCTTGTTTTACCAGAATGCAATCTTATAGTATAGATTAAATTAAAAGTGAACCACACAGTAGTTATAAAAAATATGTATTTAATATATAACACTATCTAGTATGTTACAGTATCTCCTACACAGAGATAGACACAAAGCACACAATTTTTAGGCAAAGGAATGAACGGTGTTTGCATCTCAACATCACTGAGGACAATGTCCTTAAGCCTCTTCTTTGGGTGGTGGTGGGGGTATGGGAGGTGGGGGGAGGGAGTTGCAAGGGGTGGCGTGGGGTGGGGGGGAGAGCTGGGTAGCAAAAAAAATTGAGAATTATTTTGCAGAATTGGTGGTACAAATTATCTATATAATGGCTGAGGGAATCTCATCTGGATTCTGCTTGTTTCTTTTTTGCTTAGATGGGGCAGGATGAAATAGCTATCGCTACTTGGAATATCTGTGGCCTCAATGACGCTAAAAAGCGGGGTCTTTTTCGTAAAATTGTTGACTTCATGCATATAGATATACTCTGTATACAGGAGACACATATTCCCTGGGGGAAGCGGGAATGCTTGTAGCTACCTGGGTTTGAGATATTAGCCTGCTCTAAACAGACATCTATGATTAGAGGGGTCGTTATATATGCAAGGGTCGGCCTGGGTAAATGTAAAAGGATTTTGGCCGATAAAATGGGTAGGTGGGCTATAGTGGAATTGTGCATTGATGGGAAATTGTTAACAATCTGCAACGTGTATGGATCGAATTTAGATGACCCTGATGTGTTTGAATATCTAGATGTTGAGCTGGCAGCTCGGCCTAGTCCACTACTCTTTTGTGGAGATATGAACATTAATATGCCAAGCGATGTGGATTTACCGAACGTCAGTAATTATGTGGGGAGAAAATCAAAAGTCTTTAAAGCCCTTCAGGCTCTACTTCAGGGGCATGGTCTCACAGACTTATGGTATCTGCATAAAAGAACAGAAGATGGCTCTACGTTTTACTCCATTCTTCATAAGAAAAACGTCAGGTTAGATTTTGTTTTTTTGCCTAAACAGGTGGCAGCTGTTAGCACTATTTTTTGTTTACCACGACTCCTTTCAGACCATAATCCACTGATTGCTGAATGTCCTTGGCCACGAGTTAGAACACCACCTAGAGATTGGGCCTTTGATAAGAAACTTTTATTTGATGAGTGGTATCGTTCACATATTAAAAAATGGGTAGTCCAATTTCTGAATATTAACAGAGGATCTGCTACAGATCAAGTGGTCTGGGACACAATGAAAGCTGGGTTACGGGGCAAGACTAAAAGTTTCTCTTCTTACAGGTGGAAATTAGAACAAGAACGGATGCGTAACGGTGTTAGAGAACTTCGGGATGCAGAAATAGCACTGACTTTAAACATCAAGGATGGGAATGACATAGCTTCCTGCTTACAAATGGTAGCGATTCTCAGGGCTGTGCTATTGGAGCCTCTTGGGCAGGATCTTGCGTTAAAGTTTTTACAATATCGTACAGAAATGTTTGAGTTTGGGGAGAATTCCGTCAGGCTTCTGGCTAGGAGACTCCGTCAGCGGAGGATTCAGAGTTAGGTGTTGAAAATTCAAGATGAACATGGAGTAGTGCATGAAACACAGGAAAAGGTCAATGAAGTCTTCTGAAGATTCTATTCCTCTTTATACAGTGAAGATACCACTCGTCTCAACACAGAGAGAGCTGCAGAAGCTTTTTTAGCAGATCTTGAGACTGACATAATCTTTCCTGAACAGGCTGAGCATTTGGCCACTTCCATTCAATGGGCTGAGGTCGAGACAGCAGTATAATCTTTGGCTAATGGCAAGGCCTGTGGACCGGGTGCAGTGCCATTGGAGTTTTATAAGGTGTTTCTACCTGAAATTGGCCAGGTTTTCTTGGGGGTATTAAGAGCAGCCCAGAGGGGTTTAGTCCCTGAATCATGGCAAAATACAACCATAGTTCTATTTAAAAAAAAAGACAAACCTGAGTTGTTACCATCATCATTTCGGCCTATTTCTCTAATCAATAGTGATTCTATAATATATTAAAAAATAATGGCCGGCCGACTTGCACAGGTGATTACCACTTTGGTCTCTGTGTTTCAGCATGGATTTATACCTGGCCGAGATACGCTAACCATGTTAGACGCTCCATAGCTTTATTAGACCAGGCTCAAGTCACAAACTCACCCCTCGGGTTGATTCTGTTGGACGCCGAGAAGGCGTTCGACAGAGTCGCCTGGGGGTTTATGTGGGTTGTCCTGAAGTGGAAGAGATTTCCAAAAGAATTTATACAGGTAATCTGTGCAATGTATATTTCACCAAGAGCACAACTTCGTATCTCTGGCCAGCAGACTCGTCCCTTTCCTATCACTAGGGGCACGCGGCAGGGGTGTCCTTGCTCTCCCCTGTTGTTTGCCCTTTACATAGACCCCTTCCTTTCTAAGATTTTGGCTAATCAGCGTATAAAACCTATAAGAGGCAGCAATATGTCTTATAATCTGCTAGCGTATGCAGATGATATAGTGGTTATAACATCCGAAGTCTCGTCTGCTTTTAGTGAACTTAAGCAATTAGCAGGGCATTTTGGGGCAGTGTCGGGCTACAAGCTCAATGTTTCAAAGACGCAGGTGGTTCAGACACCTGGTATGGCCATTTCAGATGCCCCAGTGGTTCCTGATGCCATGTATTTAGGGGTGCGTATAACCTCTGTAGTAGATAGTATACCTGATTTAAACATTCTACCGGTTATAGATGAAGCCAATAAAAAATTGGAAAGACTAGATAGCCTGCATCTTTCCTTATATGGACGATGCAGTGTTATTAAAATGCTAATTTTACCTAAGTTTTTATATTTGTTCAGGACCATTCCTCTTTTGTTTTCTCAAACAAGCTTGGTAAAGGCAGATAGACTTTGCTACAGATTTTTGTGGGGGTATAGGCGATCACGTAGAGCAGCTAAGTGGATATACCTTCCCAGAGATCGAGGGGGCTGGGCGGTTCCAAATCTTGCTATGTATTATTGGGCTGCAATGCTGCAGGTAATGGGAGTGTTGTTATGTGGAGATAAAGGGAGCATACCCATATGTAACACTCCTTCTATCTATGAGATTGGGCTCGGTTCAGCTGCAAAAGGTATTCTACTTGAAGTCCTTGAACCTAGTTACTATAAGAGAACCCGCTTTAAGGTCTTATTAGCAGCATATACTACTTGGCGAATGATTAGGAGGAAATTTACTATTCCAAATATGAATTTATGCACGCCTTTAAAAGCTATTCGAATATTTCCCAGCATCTTTCAGGATCACGTTATGTACAGATGGCAAAACAAGGGTATTTATGGGTTGGGTGACATGGTCGAGGATGGAGCTGTCCTAACACATAGTGAAATACGGGATAAATTTCAGTTATCTTCACATGACTTTTTTAAGTACCTACAGATTCAAAGTTTTATCCAAAAATACTTGAAGATAAATCCTTGTATTTTGGAGAAAGTGCCTGTCATTGAGTTGATAAAAAAGAGAAGTAGAATATGCAATCTGTACCAATATATTTTATCAACACTTCCGGATGACTTGACTGTTCAAAATGCCAGGTGGGAAGTGAAATTAGGTAGGCAAGGTATTGATTTAACTTCGGTAATAGAACTAGCTAGTCAGGTTATAGTATCTGGCTCGCTTAAAACTTAAAATTATATGTCCATGCTGGACTTATATTATACGCCTGCTAAGATTGCAAAATGTGGGGCCACAAAAGGAAATACATGTGCACGATGCGGGTTGCTGGCAGCCGATGCAACACATATGTTTTATCCCTGCCTATTGCTTTGTGGCTTTCTAGATGATATTGAGCACTTTATCAATACTACACTTAAGATTTGATGCATAATAACACAGGCACTTGTGATATTTGGGGTTGAGGCAGGTAATTTATCAGTTGGTGGCAACACCTTTAATGAATCAGCTCTCATATTTATTGCTATGTCACAGGTTCGCCTATGTATTACTTCTCAGTGGCTTTCCTCGGAAGCCCCTACATTTATACAGTGGCGGGCAAGATTGTTAGCCATACATCGTTTAGAATTTTTTGCATTTTCTTGTAAAGGGGAGAGACGACTGCAACTTGCGACCCGAATCTGGGCGCCTGTGACCGAATGGATTGGATAAGAAAAAAGCGTAGTTTGGACTGTATTATAGCATTAGTATCTTTTTCATTTGTTTCCGATGTGTTTTCCTCAGTCTTAATTGATAGCAATGTATTTGTGTTATCATTTGCCTAATTAGACTATTTATTTTCTGTTGTATTTTGTATGTATGTTTGTATAACCAACTCTGCTGTTTAAATTGTAAATTGGAACTGTCTAAATGTTTGGCTTCAATAAAAAATAAAATAAATTAAAAAAAAAAAAAAAGAGAGAGGCTGGCCTGGTATATGCTGTCCACTAATGTAAGTGGGCACCTTGCAGCAGTCCAGACAACCCTCATAGTGATTTAAGATTTAGAAAGCTATCCAAATGGTATCTGGTAGCCATGGAGAGCAGCCTTCGGGCCCAGTCTTGAAGGAGTGCAAAGCAGCTTGTTTTACCAGAATGCAATCTTATAGTATGGATTAAATTAAAAGTGAACCACAAAGTAGTTATAAAAAATATGTATTTAATATATAACACTATCTAGTATGTTACAGTATCTTCTACACAGAGATAGACACAAAGCACACAATTCGTAGGCAAAGGAATGACAGTAAATAGCACTAATACATAGTGAGCCCCAGGAGCGGACCAAACCATATACTAAAAAAGTTGTATAAGAACCACGACTCGAGTCAGGACAATGTTGAAAGGTCCTATAATTGCTGAGATCCCAAGGAACCACCCAAGGTCAGTAGATAGGGACCACACTGAGCACGTGTGCAGTGTCGGACAGCTACAGCGTGCTCCGTTCAAGTCTATGTGCAAGTTGAGGTTGGAATTTTAAAGATTAGGGACCCTTCCCAGTGGACTATGAAGAAACCCAGTGGAAGACAGAAGTTAGAGAGCCACCCCACCCATGGATACCGAAGTACCCAAGATACCTAACCCAGAGAAGCCAGGTGCATAGGTGTGATGTGGCGTCAGAAACTAAACCCAACGGAGGACTTCAAAGAAGAGCTGCTACTAGAAGGGGAGAAAGTGTCAGTTGGAATCCAAAAGTGGATTATTTTTTATGAGTACCTGAAAGCAGAGGTGACAGAGTCTGGGTCACTACAGAGTGACCAGGGGCTCAGTAGACAAATGCCCAATGATGTCGGGTGCTTCAAGACAGTTGGAGGGGGACCTTGAGACTGCAGCTGCGAGGACCAGGCAATGTTGAGGACAACCAGGATCAGGATGTGAGCTGTTCCATGAAGGATGTCCAGTGCGGAGGGGTCGGTGTCTGGCGGGAGCACCAACAAGCCTTGGCAAAAGCAACCCACGCAGGAAGTCAAGGAAGTGTACGGTTTGGACCAGCAAGGTTTAGGAGACTCATCACAAGCAGAGGAGTCAGGGCAGGCCCAAGCAATCAGGTCAGCCCAAGGAAATAAAAGATGACCCTCAATTGGACCCACAGGCCAGAGGCACAGGAGTCGCGAGAGAACTGTGGACTGCTTCACAAAACAACAGGCCACTGGGCACACGGTGCGAGGTGGTTGAAAGTTTTTGTAGGAAAGATTGCCAGAGGTTGGGGCTATTTGGAGCCCAATCCACTTGTCACAGGATTGTCAACAAGCACATGCACTTGCAAAAGTATGTGGTACACAGTGGTTTGAGTATTGCAGCCCCCATGAGGGATTCTGCCTCAAACTCGGTGAAGGGGTAGCTCAGACCTTGAGAGATATAGAAATCTACCTCCGGTGTTGCTGAGCCTTTCAGAGTCTATAGGAGCCTGGGTTAAGCAGACAGGTCAGCAGCGTTGCGGTGCCTGTGAATGCAGGGGAGTGACTCCTTCACTCCAATGGAGATTATCTTCAGGTGTCTTGGATGCTCCACAGGTCCTACATGAACCCTGTACAGTGCACAGTTACGGACAATGCAGCAGACTGAGAGGAAGATGAAGTCAGGCCGAAACCAAGTCCAGCAAAGTCCAAAGTGCCCAGACATTTGAAGTGCAGTGGTTTCAGTTCTGAATCTTGTCCACAATGAATCTAAGGTCCTACAGCCAGGTAAGCCCTTAAGTCCTCATGGGAGAGAGCTGGAAAGATTCAGGGGACCCTCCCAGGGGAGGGCTTGGATAGGGGCAAGGTTACTCCAATGTCCTTTGCCCGGTTTCGCGCAAGATCGGGAGCCAATGGCTCCCAGGACCTGTTGAACTGGAATATACACAGGTACACCAAATGTGCCCCTCATGCAGACTTTCAGTCGCTGGCAAGTGCTCCCACCCAGCCCTCATACACGAAATCCTGTCTGGGAGGTGGTCACACCTCCCTGTGACAGGATGCCTATTGTTCTGTCTTCCCCTGCTCGAGCTTGGCTCAGCAGCAGGAGGGCAGAAATGTGTCTCTGGTCTGCAGAAACCATTGTGCTTTTCCGGACCTAGAAGGCTGGTACAGAGAAAACATGGAGCCCAATGAAGGACGCTTCTGAGGGGTGGAATCATACCTCCCACACCGGTTACCAGTGTGGTTGGTATGATTCCAACAAGTTTGACGCCAAACATGATAGGATTTGTTTCAGCCATTTTAGAGTTGGTCATCACGCGGTCGCATGGTGCCCCTCTATAGTACTATATGGCTGCTTCACTGACAACCCAAGGGAATGGACTCCGTATGCTGCAGGGATGTCCAGCTCATGCAGGGACACACCCTCTCACTTAGAACCAAGCACCCTACCGCAGGATTTTAAAGGCCTGCTATATGGGTGACTTATAGGTTTTAAGAGCAGTGAGCCTTAGCTATAGTAAACTTATACCTTAAGTAAGTGGTGCATGCACTGACGTACACAGGCTACAATGGCAGGCCTGTAGTTCAACTTTGAATGGTCTCTCATGGGTGGCATAATACATGCTGCAGCCCATGGGAGACCTCTGGGGTTCCTATGCCCTGGGTACATGGGTACCATATACTAGGGACTGACAAGGGTTCCCCAGTATCCAATCTGGGGTGTACTTAAGTACATACCATAACGGTTTATGGAGAAAGCAGATAGACTGGGGTCCTGATTAGCAGGATCCCAGTCAGACTAGTCAAAAACAGCATTACATCCAGCAAAAAAGTGGGGGGTAACCATAGAAGCAGAATCCACTTCCCTACACCAGTGAATTACAAACAGCAATACTTTTATTGCAAAATCACTCCCCTCTGTCAGTTTATAGGACAAGAATTAACACTTCAGAAATAAGCTAATTTCCATGTAAACCTCAAGAATGGAAAAAAAGCTGAATCAAGACAGAAAAGTTATCCTGTTAATACAATGTAATTGTACTTTTCAACTGGGCCTGGTAACAATGATTACATTATTTCCATTTTGCATTTTTTTTAAACAAAAGTTTCTTTAAGTTGTATGATTACATACCTCTCAAGTTGGGAATTAGAGCTGTCCCAGGCCTTTCACTGATTGTGCTGCTACACTGTGTGCTGCGCCATCTGCACAGTATGGAAACCAGAAAACCCAGGCCTGATATAAAGCTTCGTTGTCAAGGCTGCTGCTTCGGTCCACTGACAACACGGATTGTGTAGGATGAAATTGTGGTGCCCAGCTGCAAAAGGCAGGATGCATGATTTCCATTGCAAAGTCGACTGCACATGCTGGAGTCAGACTTTTGTCAATTATGTCACCTGCTTCTGCTAGTACCTCCCCAACTATACTCAATTGAGCCAATCAGAGCAGCTGGTCTGTTTGATGATGAGCAGAAGCAGGGAAGAGGCCTGAAATAAACAAACTACTAAAGGCTGGCTACACAGTGGTGAAAGGAGATGCAAAGGGTGTCTGTGAGCTACTGGTAGCTTATGATCGACCAGGTGGAGACCCCTGGTCTAGAAGCTACACATTTTGCTTCAGATTATATACACTCACAGTTTTATAAATATACTTTTTTTTATAGTTCAAACTAATTAACATACCTGTACAATCTCTTTGCTGTTATCCAACTTATATTTTAATATCTGTGAACATCAGTTTTCCACTGCAAATCTCATGGGAGAGAAGATGTGTCCTAACGGCTAGAGCAGTCGACCTCAGAGCTAGGGAACTGGGTTAGAGTCTCGGTTGAGACGCTCAACATCCTGTGATTCTGGGCAAATCATTTAATCACCCTATGCCTAACAAAAATTAATGTTTCCGTCTGTAACTCAACTGGTGCTCATGTTAAAGGCTCTGATACCTTCAGGTCTAGTTCACACTATATAAAACTCCACCCCCCAAAAAAGTTAGAAATATGGCAATGCTTCTCCACTATCAGTAGAAAAGTACCTAAAATAACTACCCTGCCCACTGTCCTCTCACTCATTCTCCTGTACTTAGCAAATCACAGACTTCCTTTCATCTTTTAATCCTGTTATACCACTTCAAAATGGTCACTATTTTGAACCCTTTCCATGTTTCCCGTAAAGAAGCTCCATTTGATAGTTTTTTCGTTGATCTGCATATACAGCGCTGTGCTCAGCGCGGGCCCCCATGTGAATCCACAACGAATCCACATGGAAGCCCTTAAAAGCATTCCACAATCTGCTGTTATGCTTTTCATCCCCATTTTATTTTGTAAAATATAGTCAATTACAATACATACACTCCCATCAAAGCAATTTTTGTACACAAGTCTGCTTTTCAGTTTCACACTGCCATTTCTTTTGTTCCCCTTCCTCCACACTCTTTTAACTCAGTTTCCATAGTAACTATGTTTCTAATAGTCTCAGTCTACCAGTAGGTCAAAAGTTCACAAGACTTTCTATAAACAGTATACTAGCTTCACATTAAGTGTAGCAGGTGTGGTTGATGCTTAGCAATTCCAAGCATATCCCAAACAACATATTTTGTTTTTACTTTTCGAAAGCCAATCACCGAGAAAGTTACTTTTTCACTTAGAGTTGCTATCTAATTTTAGTTCCCTCCACATTTCCATCATTCAATTAAATATGTTATTTTATACTTTACTTGCTGTCCTCCATTGTAGCTGTCTCTCATCTTCAAAACTGCCTCATTCTGCTGCAGCCTTTTCCTATGTGCTACTCCTGCTTGTCTCCAAAATGGTCAATATCTGGATTGTGGGCCATATTTTTGTGTTTGACCCGGAGAGAGTGCTAGAATGAGTGGCATTGACAGGATCCTAGGTTTAGCTAATCTATGCATTACTTTGGTTGGCCAGAGAGGGTTAAGGTAGCATCAGTTGCTGCCTTCGGTTGAAAGCATTGTGAATTGCCAATATCCAATCCTTATGATTGTGCACTGTGGTGGCAATGACCTAGGCACAATTACTGGGGTAGGACTGGCAATCCTAATGAAGGATACCTTTGATAAAGTAATGTACCTTTCCTCACATACTGCCTTGGTGCCCTCCAACATTTACCAAAGACAGAATTGGCAGTGGTCAACCCAATTTTATATGCAGACAGAGAAAAATAGGAAACATGTCAATAATACTGTTTCTGTATTCTCCAAGACCACAACATGGGCTGTGTGAGTGTGCGAGTGGGTGTATGAGAGGTTGTGTGGGTGTATAAGTGGTTTTGTGGTTCTGTGAGATGGTGTGTAGGTGTGTGCATGGCTGTGTGTGGGTGTGTGAGGGGCAATAATTGTGCTTAAAAACACTTACAGTCACTTGATGTCATCATTTATGTAATTTGAGATGCTGTCAGTGATGTCATCGGTGATGTCACTGACCATGTCATGAGTGATGAAATATGCGAGGTCATAAGCAGTGCATTATGGGAGTAAGTTATAATTATCTCCAGGTAACTATAAAGGCTGAATTTCATTGGTTTTGTATGAGCGAATTCTGAGCCTAGCTATAATGTCCATGTAAAGTAGTTTTTTTTCAGTGATTTTCTATGATGTTTCAAATTCTATTTCCTAACTATAATGTCACAGTAATCTTTAGTATTTTAAGTGAATTTCTATGTTTTTTTAACTAGTAGACACGTTTGCGGAGTGGTAGCGAAAAGGGTACGTTCCTCTGAACCATCTCTCAGGAATCTTCTGTTTCAGACTTACTGGAGACAACAGGAGGGCTTCTGGGCCCCCCAAAACCCTCAGGATCCAAGAGGACATCATCCCCCAACCAGCAATGAGCCAGGAGGTGCATTTGCAGAGTGGTGGAGAAAGGGGGCGTGCCTCCAAAGACCTCTCAGCAATTCTGATGTGTGGGACTTAATGGAGGCAACAGGAGGGCTTGCTGATCCCTAAGGACACTCTGGAGCCAAGGGGACTTCTTACCCCAACCAGCACTGCTCCAGGAGGAGCATTTGCAGAGTGATGGAAAAAGGGGCATGGCCTCTGGAGTCCGCTAAGCAATCACACTCTGTGGGACTTACTGGAAGTAACAGGTTAGCTTATACACCCTCAAGTACCCTCCGCATCCAAGGGGACTTCATCCCCAACCCAAAGTGTGCCAGGAGGCACGTTTGTAGAGTAATTCTAAAAGGGGTGGGGCCTCCGGTGATCTGTCGGGCCTTTTTTTAAATATATTTTTTTATTATTTGGAGTGGGGGAGCATATGGCCTTTCTCTGGGCAGATTTTGGCCCCAGGGACCCCATTCCCCAGTGTCTTTTCTGAATGGAGGAGTGGGGCCACGCAGCCGCCTGTGGGAGCCGGCATTTCTTTGACACAGAGGGAGCTGCTAACATGTAGCTCTCTCTGTGTCAAAGTAATTGTGCTCCACTTTGAGCAATCATGAGCAAAAGGGCCATCTATAATTTCAGGAGGGGGACCGTGCGATCCCTCACCTTTCTTGTAATTTGTCCCAGGGAAGTGGTGGTCCTGGGGATACCGTGGGGGGTCATGCAGCCCCTCTGCATTTAATTTGACCGAAGCCCTGGGGAGGGGGTGGTCCCCAGGACTTGCAGGGAGGTCCACACAACCCCCTCCATATTCTATCATATTAAAACACCGGGGAGGTGATGGTCCCAGGGCCTGCAGTGGGGTCCACACGACCCCCTCCACATTCTTTCATGTTGAAACTACTGGGTGGTGGCACTCCCCAGGGTTGGGTTGGTCTAAGAGACCCCGAATTATTAAATAAATAAGCCCAAGGGAGGTGGTGGTCCATGGGGCAGTGTGAGAGGCATTTGGGTCTCCACCGCATTTTTTTGTAAAAGAAGCCCCTATTTCATAGTGCCCCCAGGACCTGACCCACCCGGGGGCTGATTTAAATGAAGCGCAGGAGCCCACACTTCATTTTGTTTTTATTTTCAGTAGGATTTGTGGATGCAGTGTGACTCCGGCAGATCTAAAACAATGCTATTTGCTATTTTGGCCCTGTTGGGTCCTTGTGGGACCCCCCAAGAGGCCTAAGGGGTAAGTGTGTTTCTACCCGGCCTGTTTTGTTTTTTTAATGTTTTTTCCTGTGACTCAGCTCAACCTAGTCACAAGATGTCTGCCAATATTTCCTATTTTGACATGTTGGTAGCCAATCAGATCTCAGCACGAGACCTGGGTGGGGTCACGTATCCTCCACTCCCCCAGTTGCATATCTGTAAAACATTTAAATAATTTCTCAACTACTGAATGAATTTACACAATTTAGCAAGAAGCGCACTTTCTGGACCGACAGCTACCTTCCTGCCAAATTTGTGTAATTCTGTTCAGCAGTTGAGGCTGTAGCCATGTCTAGAGTTTCCTATAGAAACGAACATGATGAAAACATGCTTTGGGACCCACCCTTTTTCTCTGCCCCAGCTTGATGGATCACCCCGGAATTTTCAAGACAGCAGCTGAAGTGAGAGTCAAACTAGTTTTAAAACTTTTGTGAGGATTGGTCATATGACAGCAAGGTTACAGGCAAATGAAAAACTGCTCTCTATGAAAATTACATCCTAATACATCCTAACTATAACTACCTACTGGCAATCGCCAGTAGGTAATACATGTATATATATATATATATATATATATATATATATATATATATATATATATATATATATATTTATATTTCTAAAGGCAAAATTAACACCAAACTACATAGGAAAGCCACAGCGGGTAACTCCATTCTTCATGCCAGCAGTACCCACCCGAGACACCTTATTAAAAGCATCCCATATGGAGAATTTTTAAGGATTAAAATAATCTGCAGCAATGATGAGGACTTAAAGGCCTAGATGAAGCAGTGCAGAGATTTATAGCTAGAGGATATAAAATAGAGGATCTCAAAAAATCATTATTGAAACTGGAGACACCTATAACCGCGCCAGATGAGACCCTGTTAGAAGGTAACACTGAAACCACTAATGAAAAAGCACCCATTAGATTAACTACTGCTTACAATTGCCAACATAAAAAAGTAAGACAGATAATAGCTAAAAATTGGCCCATTCTTAAATCTAACTTAACTTTGGCGCCTGAAATTGATGACTCCCCTAGCATCACCTATAGAAGAGCTCCTTCTATGCAGGATTTTTTAGATAGGACTATGCCGGAGGTAGCAACCAAAGTAAAAATTAAGAGTGATTGGCTAACTAACAGGAAAGGTTTCTGCAAATGCAGCTCGTGCAGAGCTTGCAAATTCGGTATAAATATAAGGGAAATTCAAGGTGCATTTTCCACAGAATTATATCAATTGAGAGGTCTATTTTCGTGCAAAACTGAATTTGCAGTTTACATCCTCGAATGCACTTGCAAACTCAACTATATAGGCAGCACTAAGTTACCTGTAGCTAATCGTATTTTACCACACTTACGAGCTATTGTCAATTCGGACGCCAGCTACCCTGTGGCCCGCCATTTTAAACTTGTACATAATAATAATCTTAATGATTTAACTTATTTTGTATTAGATGCGGTGCCTAAGGAACTAAGAGGAGGAAACAGGGATAAAAAATTATGACAGCTGGAAAGTCGGTACATCATGCAATTTGACACTAAAATACCAAATGGATTAAATACAGGGGAGGATTTATACAATTTCTTATAAATGTTTTTGAGCTGAACTTTTAAGAAATACTGTGAGTCTGTTTTATATCTGCTGGTATCTTAATATTCTGCAATATGGATGATTTTAATGTCTATATTTTATAACTGTCTTTTATAACTTTTATATGTGTAGATGGTATTGTGTGAATTTTTGGCCTTATTTATATTGGATTTTAACGAGTTTTACCAATTACTTGGTTTTACTGGTTTTTATCTGGTGTCTTTTGGGTGGAATGTTTGCGCTTTGCTTTTTTGCACATATATGGACAGCTATGTTTTGTGAGCTTTGCCTATTGATATTTCTAAACGTATGCATCAGGAGTACTGCTTTTTCCTTTTTTGCACTTGTCACTTTATACCATAGATGCCACCTTATATATACATCCAGATACTGAGATACACCTTGACTGGGAAAAAAAGAGGGATGTTATAATTGGATGCATTGAAGCTAATATGAATAAGAAATAAGGCTGTGTGGTATTTATGAGTAGATATTCTGATTTTCTTTGGTTTTGCACTAGTCACTTTCATCTTGAATAGGGGAATGATAAGAGATACAGAAAAAGTTATTTATATGGATGTACATATGAATTATTATTATATATTGTAATTGAATATGATGTAACAAATTGATGAAATATGCTAATTATCAGTTATCAAGGATTCGAATAATGATTATACCTTTTAAATTGCACTATTTGGGTTTTCTTATACAATATCTATTAGAATAATTAACTGTTTTCTTTTTCTATAGGGCTCCTTATTGTTAATTTTCAGCTTTGGACTAAATGTACAATAAGACTGTTTTGTAATGAATATATATTTGGTGTATATGAGGGCACTTGCCCAAAATTCAAATTGAATACGTGGTGGACATAGGATATATACTCCTCTGTTATTATGGGCACTTGCCCATTATATCTGTAGCCCTTTTCAATATCAATTGTATTTATGTCCAAGGTTTCTTTCCGTTTTTCCACAAAATTGGAAAGAAAGACTTTTGTACATGTACACATATTTTATTGCATGCATTTATTTATTCATGTATTTAGATAATCTCCTAAGTCTGTTTTCCATATCCATTGAAAATAGGGGAGGAGCCATTGATAATTGAAAACAGTATTTATGCACTGTGGTGGTCACGGCATGCCATGTGATCAAGTCTGTCTGATGGGAGAATAAAGCACCTTAATTTTGGAACTTGCGGTGTGGTCTGTGTCCTGATTGTTATCCGTCTCTGCTGTGAAATTGGGAGCTGTTAGGCATATATATATATATATTATATATTACCTACTGGCGATAGCCAGTAGGTATATATAGTTAGGATTTTTTTCCTATGGGATTTTTGAAAATTCTATGTCGAATAACTTTGGTGTTTGAGGACAGAATTGGCTGCAATTTTCAGGAAAATGGAACATTTTGTTTCTGAGCAGCCCCTGAAAAGTTGGGGGGGTTTCGTCAAGGGGGGGCCGAGAAAAAAGGGGGGTCCCAAAACGTGTTTTTCCAATGCAATTTTCCATAGGGCGGTTGGCCTCACTTTTAGCCTGAACGGCTGAATGGATTTACACCAAACTTGGCAAAATTGTAGGGACTGGTAGCCCGATGTGCCTTTGCTATGTCTCAAGATATAGGCTCCAGTGGTTTTTACGAAAATTAACTTTGAAAAATATATATTGGGCTACATTGGGCTATATATATGTTGGAGCCCAAATGTAGCCCAATGTAGCCCAATGTAGCCCAATGTAGCCCAAAGATGGCCACCAGAGACAAAAAAAACAAATGTAGCCCAAATATCAGCCAGATGTAGCCCAACTATAGCCCAATGACAGAATGTCCCAGATTGTTCTTAAGAACAACTAGAGTGCTAACAGTCCTACTTATTACAAAGGTATGGCACACCTGAAGCCATCTTGATTGGAATAAAGTGGTAACTCTTAAAACATTTAATTTAAAAAGGAACAAAATGAGGGGGTTCATTTTGCCATAGAAAGTATGATTAGCGAATATATGACGAAATCCCGCATACCATCAGTCGGCAAAAAAAATCCCACATGTACTATTAGGCCGCAAATTAAAATAACGAAAACTTTTAGAACGAATATGCCTTTAGCATACACTAAACAACTAAACTACCCTAAACCCTAAAACACTACCCCCAGCATGACCCTACACTACACAAACAGTACAATACTACCCTAAACCCTAAAACACTACCCCCAGCATGACCCTACACTACACACACACTACAACACTACCCTAAACCCTAAAACACTACCCCCAGCATGACCCTACAATACGCAAACACTACAACACAACCCTAAACCCTAAAACACTACACCCCAGCATGACCCTACACTACGCAAACACTACAACACTACCCTAAACCCTAAAACACTACCCCCAGCATGACCCTACACTACACAAACACTACAACACAACCCTAAAACACTACCCCCAGCATGAGCCTACACTACGCAAACACTATAACACAACCCTAAACCCTAAAACACTACCCCCAGCATGACCCTACACTACGCAAACACTACAACACTACCCTAAACCCTAAAACACTACCCCCAGCATGACCCTACACTACGCAAACACTACAACAGTACCCAAAACCCTAAAACACTACACCCCAGCATGACCCTACACTACGCAAACACTACAACACTTCCCTAAACCCTAAAACACTACCCCCAGCATGACCCTACACTACACAAACACTACAACACTACCCAAAACCCTAAAACACTACACCCCAGCATGACCCTACACTACGCAAACACTACAACACTACCCTAAACCCTAAAACACTACCCCCAGCATGACCCTACACTACGCAAACACTACAACACTACCCTAAACCCTAAAACACTACCCCCAGCATGACCCTACACTACGCAAACACTACAACACTACCCTAAACCCTAAAACACTACCCCCAGCATGACCCTACACTACGCAAACACTACAACACTACCCAAAACCCTAAAACACTACCCCCAGCATGACCCTACACTACGCAAACACTACAACACTACCCAAAACCCTAAAACACTACGCCCCAGCATGACCCTACACTACGCAAACAATACAACACTACCCAAAACCCTAAAACACTACCCCCAGCATGACCCTACACTACGCAAACACTACAACACTACCCAAAACCCTAAAACACTACCCCCAGCATGACCCAACACTACGCAAACACTACAACACTACCCTAAACCCTAAAATACTACACCCCAGCATGACCCTACACTACACAAACACTACAACACTACCCAAAACCCTAAAACACTACCCCCAGCATGACCCTACACTATGCAAACACTACAACACTATCCTAAACCCTAAAACACAACGCCCAGCATGACCCTACACTACGCAAACACTACAACACTACCCTAAACCCTAAAACACTAGCCCCAGCATGACCCTACACTACGCAAACACTACAACACAACCCTAAACCCTAAAACACTACCCCCAGCATGACCCTACACTACGCAAACACTGCAACACTACCCTAAACCCTAAAACACTACCCCCAGCATGACCCTACACTACGCAAACACTACAACACAACCCTAAACCCTAAAACACTACCCACAGCATGACCCTACACTACGCAAACACTACAACACTACCCTAAACCCTAAAACACTACCCCCAGCATGACCCTACACTACGCAAACACTACAACACTACCCTAAACCCTAAAACACTAGCCCCAGCATGACCCTACACTACGCAAACACTACAACACTACCCAAAACAAACACTACCCCCAGCATGACCCTACACTACGCAAACACTACAACACTATCCTAAACCCTAAAACACTACGCCCAGCATGACCCTACACTACGCAAACACTACAACACTACCCTAAACCCTAAAACACTAGCCCCAGCATGACCCTACACTACGCAAACACTACAACACAACCCTAAACCCTAAAACACTACCCCCAGCATGACCCTACACTACGCAAACACTACAACACTACCCTAAACCCTAAAACACTACCCCCAGCATGACCCTACACTACGCAAACACTACAACACAACCCTAAACCCTAAAACACTACCCCCAGCATGACCCTACACTAAACAACCACCACAACTCTACACTACACTAACACAACACTACACTACACAACACTACACTACACAATCACTAACCCACGAAAAAATTAACACAAACCCACTTACCTCTCTCGTCATCGTGGTTTTCACAACGCAAATGCATTTACCATACATGCCTTTAAAACGTAATTCTTTGCAAAGGCATGCGCGATAAATGCATATGCGTTTTGAAAAAATGCGGGATAATGGTATGCGAGGTCAATGACCTTGCGGGATAATGGTATGCGGACTGAAAGTCTGCGGGATAAAAAATGCGGGAAAATGGCTGCAAACCATGATTAGCAGCAGACTTCCCTGGTGAGCACTAGCTTTACTAAAGTGATCTAATGAGCAACTAGAGTGCTAACATTCAGAATTTATGGCAAATATGTGACACATCTGAATGCCTTCTTGATAGAACCAAAGTAAACAAGCATTGAAAATGCAATAGATCTCGCCCTCGTTTAAGTTAAAGCCATTCTATTTGTAATGAGGTGGCTTTTTAGCTTTGCTTTTATTAGTGTTTTTAAAACTTTCATGTAAATAACATGCATATGTATGCATATATGTATATGTATGCATTCATTTATATTTATATAGATATGCAGATTACATATGTTTATATATGTATATTACCTACTGGCGATAGCCAGTGGGTATATATAGTTAGGATTTTTTCTCTATGGGATTTCTGAAAATTCTATGTCTAATAACTTTGGCGTTTGTGGACGGAATTGGCTGAAATTTTCAGGAAAATGGCACATTTTGTTTCTGAGCAGCCCCTGAAAATTTGGGGGGGTTTCGTCAAGGGGGGGCCGAGAAAAAGGGGGGTCCCAAAACGCGTTTTTCCCATTCATTTTTCCATAGGGCGGTTGGACTCACTTTTAGCTCGAACGGCTGAATAGATTTACATGAAACTTGGCAAAATTGTAGATATGGTTTGCCCGACGTGCCTTTGCTATGTCTCAATATATGTGCTCCAGTGGATTTTGAGAAATTAACGTTTAAAAAAATATATATATCTGTGACAGCGCTCCGGTTAGTGCCCCGGTTCGCGTACCTGACGCGTAACGGAACTTCGCGAAGCGAAGCTGATTGGCTCTCCGGTGTCTGTCAACATTCTAAACAGTCCGGAGCGGCCGCCATCTTGTCTCTCGGTACGATCGAGAGACAAGATGTGGTGAAAAACGAAGGGGGAAATGAAGGAAAGGGGGCAAGGTAGACCACTCCTGACCCCCTAGGATTGATGAGGGGGATATTAAAGTGCCCCGCGGGGCAAAAAATAAAAAAAAAATGTTTGTGATTTTACGCCGTAGAGGCGCGTCCCGGTACGCGAACCGGGCAGCTCACCGGGCAGCTAACCGGGCAGCTAACCGGCAGCGTAGCTGTCAACATTGTAAACAGTCCGGAGCGGCCGCCATCTTGTCTCTCGGTAGGTTCGAGAGACAAGATGTGGTGAAAAAAGAAGGGGGAAATGAAGGAAAGGGGGCAAGGTAAACCCCTCCTGACCCCCTAGGATTGATGAGGGGGATATTAAAGTCCCCCGCGATTTTTCGCGGTAGAGGCGCTTCCCGGTACGCGAACCGGGCAGCTAACTGGCAGCGTAACGGGAGTCCGCCATCTTGTGTTTTTGGAGCGTCCGGTTCGCGTACCGGGTAGCGTCCCGGTAAGCGTAACAAGGGGAAAACCAAGAGAAACAGTAAAAAAAAAAATTAAGGGAATAGATTTCCAGCAAACTTGGCAAAATGGTAGGGACTGTTTGTTTGATGTGCCTTTGCAAGGCCTCAAGATATGTGCACGTGTGGATTTTGTCTAATTAAGGTTAAAAAAAATATATATATCTGTAAGCATGCTCCGGCACGCTTACGTTACGGGTTTTGTTTGCGCTGCAGAGCCGATACGTCACGGTTATGCGACGCGTCATGAGGCGTCTCACATGGCTACGTGATACGTCACGTAATAAAGAATATATTTTACAGCTATAGATATTAGCTTTTAAAAAACCAATGAAATTCACTGAAAAAACCATAGGTTATAGACCATATATAGTTAGGAATTTGCATTTACAAAACCATGAAAATTCACTGAAAAAACCATAGGTTAGAGACCATATATAGTTAGCTGGACATTTTATTGACATAAAACCAATGAAATTCCATATATAGTTAGTTGCACTAACTATATATCGCGCACCCGCAATCCACTGCTGATGATGTCACATATTACATCATTCATGACATGGTCAGTGACATCACTGATGACATCACTGATGACATCTCAAATGACATCACTGATGACATCACTGATGACATCTCAAATGACATCACTGATGACATCATGACACACCAATACCAGTTACTACATACGCACTCACTGATTCCTACGTCTACACACACATTCACTCATTCACCCATACAATCACTCATACATACAGTTACTCATTATTACAACACTTTCATATGCACTCATACACCTATGCAGACACCCACACACTGCCACTCATCCATGGAGTTACTCACACACCTAGTCAGTCCTGTAAAGAATCAATCACACTTCCATTTCCTCATCTATACAGTTAAACACAGAACACCATACTTCAGTGACATCACTGATGACATCACTGATGACATCTCAAATGACATCACTGATGACATCTCAAATGACATCACTGATGACATCATGACACACCAATACCAGTTACTACATACGCACTCACTGATTCCTACGTCTACACACACATTCACTCATTCACCCATACAATCACTCATACATACAGTCACTCATTATTACAACACTATCATATGCACTCATACACCTAGTCAGTCCTGTGAAGAATCAATCACACTTCGATTTCCTCATCTATACAGTTAAACACAGAACACCATACTTTTCACACATATACTAACACATACTTACTCTCTTATACAATCACTGATACAAGTACACATTGATATGCACAGAGTCACACACCTCCCAGCCAGCCACACACACACTCAGTCTTCCATACATCCACTCATTCTTCAATATGTAAAACATATTTGAACTTTACAAAAACACACAGACACTAGATGATGTCATCAGTGATGTCATTTGAGATGTCATCAGTGATGTCATCAGTGATGTCACTGACCATGTCATGAATGATGTAATATGTGACATCATCAGCAGTGGATTGCGGGTGCGCGATATATAGTTAGTGCAACTAACTATATATGGAATTTCATTGGTTTTATGTCAATAAAATGTCCAGCTAACTGTATATGGTCTCTAACCTATGGTTTTTTCAGTGAATATATATATATATATATATTCACTGAAAAAACCATAGGTTATAGACCATATATAGGGGCTCATTAGGATGGCGGACGGAAGTGCCTCCGCAGACCCAGATATGCGGAACATGCCTATTTTCCGTGCGCCCGTCGCGGACACTCCGTCCGCCAAATCAGGATATGAAATACGTGCCAAAATCCGTCCGCGGCGGTAGAACACGGTCCGCCGCACCACCACACCCAACCACGCGGCGGACGTAACCTATCCAGAGACTCCGCCGTACGGACTGACGTCTAGGACCGTCCTCCAAATCAAGATGGCGGAAAACACACATAAAAGCGCGGCGGAAAAACAACCTGCCTGAACACGGCGGATGCTCCACAGCGACCATACCCACCACGAGCCGCTCGCCGACATGGACCCTGCACTACAGGCTTACCCGATACTCTACGCGATCCACTACGTCCTCGTCCTGGCCCACCATCGACGACGACGCAGGTAGGCTACAAACCATTCGCTGACTGGAGAGGAGTGCCTGCAAGGTCCGTGACGTAGGGAGGGGGGAGTGACATGTCCCGAAATGGACATATTCCTGTGTACGGCAACGCCTCCAAGAGTCGTGACCCAGGTAGGGGAGAGTGACATGTATCTGAACCCACCGCCCTCAAGAAAATACAAATCCACACCAGCAACACACACGCAAGAATGACTCCGACAAACCACGACACATGAATCACAATTTTATTTACGCAGAATCGGAGTAACATCACAGTCTAGGATGGAGCATGGGCAGTGTGGACACCAGAGCAGGTACATCAGATGCAGTACATCAGTATGAGGATAGCAACAGGGCAGCAACAGGGCAGTGTGGACACCAGAGCAGGTACATCAGAGGCAGTACATCAGTATGAGGATAGCAACAGGGCAGCAATAGGGCAGTGTGGACACCAGAGCAGGTACATCAGAGGCAGCACATGAGAGGGGCCAAGTGCACCAACAGTCCATGGCAAGGCACAGGTCCATCAGAGGCAGTACAGGAGAGGGGCTAAGTGCACCAACAGTCCATGGCAAAACACAGGTCCATCAGAGGTAGCACATGAGAGGGGCTAAGTGCACCAACAGTCCATGGCAAGGCACAGGTCCATCAGAGGCAGCACAGGAGAGGGGCTAAGTGCACCAACAGTCCATGGCAAAACACAGGTCCATCAGAGGCAGCACATGAGAGGGCACAATGCAGTATCAGAACAGCAACAGGGCAGTGTGGACACCAGAGCAGGTACATCAGAGGCAGTACATCAGTATGAGGATAGCAACAGGGCAGCAACAGGGCAGTGTGGACACCAGAGCAGGTACATCAGAGGCAGCACATGAGAGGGGCCAAGTGCACCAACAGTCCATGGCAAGGCACAGGTCCATCAGAGGCAGTACAGGAGAGGGGCTAAGTGCACAAACAGTCCATGGCAAAACACAGGTCCATCAGAGGTAGCACATGAGAGGGGCTAAGTGCACCAACAGTCCATGGCAAGGCACAGGTCCATCAGAGGCAGTACAGGAGAGGGGCTAAGTGCACCAACAGTCCATGGCAAAACACAGGTCCATCAGAGGCAGCACATGAGAGGGCACAATGCAGTATCAGAACAGCAACAGGGCAGTGTGGACACCAGAGCAGGTACATCAGAGGCAGTACATCAGTATGAGGATAGCAACAGGGCAGCAACAGGGCAGTGTGGACACCAGAGCAGGTACATCAGAGGCAGCACATGAGAGGGGCCAAGTGCACCAACAGTCCATGGCAAGGCACAGGTCCATCAGAGGCAGTACAGGAGAGGGGCTAAGTGCACCAACAGTCCATGGCAAAACACAGGTCCATCAGAGGTAGCACATGAGAGGGGCTAAGTGCACCAACAGTCCATGGCAAGGCACAGGTCCATCAGAGGCAGTACAGGAGAGGGGCTAAGTGCACCAACAGTCCATGGCAAAACACAGGTCCATCAGAGGCAGCACATGAGAGGGGCTAAGTGCACCAACAGTCCATGGCAAGGCACAGGTCCATAAGAGGCAGCACATGAGAGGGCACAATGCAGTATCAGAACAGCAACAGGGCAGTGTGGACACCAGAGCAGGTACATCAGAGGCAGTACATCAGTTTGAGGATAGCAACAGGGCAGCAACAGGGCAGTGTGGACACCAGAGCAGGTACATCAGAGGCAGTACATCAGTTTGAGGATAGCAACAGGGCAGTGTGGACACCAGAGCAGGTACATCAGAGGCAGCACATGAGAGGGCACAATGCAGTATCAGAACAGCAACAGGGCAGTGTGGACACCAGAGCAGGTACATCAGATGCAGTACATCAGTATGAGGATAGCAACAGGGCATTGTGGACACCAGAGCAGGTACATCAGATGCAGTACATCAGTTTGAGGATAGCAACAGGGCAGCAACAGGGCAGTGTGGACACCAGAGCAGGTACTTCAGAGGCAGTACATCAGTTTGAGGATAGCAACAGGGCAGCAACAGGGCAGTGTGGACACCAGAGCAGGTACATCAGATGCAGTACATCAGTATGACGATAGCAACAGGGCATTGTGGACACCAGAGCAGGTACATCAGATGCAGTACATCAGTTTGAGGATAGCAACAGGGCAGCAACAGGGCAGTGTGGACACCAGAGCAGGTACATCAGAGGCAGTACATCAGTTTGAGGATAGCAACAGGGCAGCAATAGGGCAGTGTGGACACCAGAGCAGGTACATCAGAGGCAGTACATCAGTTTGAGGATAGCAACAGGGCAGCAACAGGGCAGTGTGGACACCAGAGCAGGTACATCAGATGCAGTACATCAGTATGAGGATAGCAACAGGGCATTGTGGACACCAGAGCAGGTACATCAGATGCAGTGCATCAGTTTGAGGATAGCAACAGGGCAGCAACAGGGCAGTGTGGACACCAGAGCAGGTACATCAGAGGCAGCACATGAGAGGGCACAATGCAGTATCAGAACAGCAACAGGGCAGTGTGGACACCAGAGCAGGTACATCAGATGCAGTACATCAGTATGAGGATAGCAACAGGGCATTGTGGACACCAGAGCAGGTACATCAGATGCAGTACATCAGTTTGAGGATAGCAACAGGGCAGCAACAGGGCAGTGTGGACACCAGTGCAGGTACATCAGAGGCAGTACATCAGTTTGAGGATAGCAACAGGGCAGCAACAGGGCAGTGTGGACACCAGAGCAGGTACATCAGATGCAGTACATCAGTATGAGGATAGCAACAGGGCATTGTGGACACCAGAGCAGGTACATCAGAGGCAGTACATCAGTTTGAGGATAGCAACAGGGCAGCAACAGGGCAGTGTGGACACCAGAGCAGGTACATCAGAGGCAGCACATGAGAGGGCACAATGCAGTATCAGAACAGCAACAGGGCAGTGTGGACACCAGAGCAGGTACATCAGATGCAGTACATCAGTATGAGGATAGCAACAGGGCAGTGTGGACACCAGAGCAGGTACATCAGATGCAGTGCATCAGTATGAGGATAGCAACAGGGCATTGTGGACACCAGAGCAGGTACATCAGATGCAGTACATCAGTATGAGGATAGCAACAGGGCATTGTGGACACCAGAGCAGGTACATCAGATGCAGTACATCAGTTTGAGGATAGCAACAGGGCAGCAACAGGGCAGTGTGGACACCAGAGCAGGTACATCAGAGGCAGTACATCTGAGGGCACACCACAGCAACTTACAGCACACTATCAGGTGGATTGCGTGAAGTACCCGCATCGGACAGACTGCCAGCACCAGAAACCGGAGTGTGACACACAGCCACAGATGTAGTGACTGACACGTGAGCCACAGACCCAGATACACTGCCAGCACCTGATACATGAGTGTGAGACACAGCCACAGCCCGAGTGACTGATACATGGCCCATAGACCCAGATACACTGCCAGCACCTGATACAGGAGTGTGAGACACAGCCACAGACCGAGTGACTGACACATGGCCCATAGACCCACATACACTGCCAGCACCTGATACAGGAGTGTGAGACACAGCCACAGACCGAGTGACTGACACATTGGCCCATAGACCCAGATACACTGGCAGCACCTGATACAGGAGTGTGAGACACAGCCACAGACCGAGTGACTGACACATGGCCCATAGACCCAGATACACTGCCAGCACCTGATACAGGAGTTTGAGACACAGCCACAGACCGAGTGACTGACACATGGCCCATAGACCCAGATACACTGGCAGCACCTGATACAGGATATGTCTCAACTGATACCCTGCCACTAACAGACACATGCGAGTCAACTGCACCAGCGCCACTGGGACCACTGAAATGATGAGACACAGGGCTGTATGGTCCAGGAGGCAGGGTGGCTCTGGGAGCGGGAGATAGTTGCAATTGTGCGACATCGGATTGTGCATGTGTCAATGCTCTGTGTCTACGTTTCTTTTGGACATGTGCCTGCACCCTGGACAGGACAGGACTTACAACTGGACCGGACTGAGAAGAAATTTCACCCACCATGGGAGTGGCATCTGCTGGGGGGGGAATGCTCTCTGGGGACGTGCTGGAGCCTGCTTGTTGTTTGCTGTGTGGCTGCCTTGTGGCCTCTGCAACATGTGTCATGGGGTATGCTACTACAGGGCCCACCTGCATCCGTCCCTGACGGGCCCTGATGGGAGTGGAGGTAAGGGGTGACTCCACTGTGGAGACATCTGTATTCCGTTTCCCAGAAAACAGCTGCCTCAGTGCAACAATGCGTGATGTATGCCTGTCCCTGACAGCGCCACTGTCCATGGCAGATGCCTTGGGCCTTGGGTGTTCAATTTCCGTAGGAGTACTGTTGTCTGCGGACTTTCCCTGTTCCCTGGATGGTGCCCGGTTCCAGGCAGCAGACTTGTCGTGTGTGGTGTACATGTCCCCAGGACACACCTTCTGCCCGTGTGTGTCCCTGCCCCTGGGAGTGTCCGTGCTCCTCTTAGGTGCGTTTGTCTTGTGACTGTCCTTGTCCCTGCCCTTGGGAGTGGCTCCTTCCTTCCTAGGTTCCCTGCCCTTGGGAGTGCCTCCTTCCTTCCTAGGTTCCGTACCCTTGGGAGTTGCTCCTTCCTTCCTAGTGTCCCTGCCCTTGGGAGTGGCTCCTTCCTTCCTAGTGTCCCTGCCCTTGGGAGTGGCTCCTAGTGTCCCTGCCCTTGGGAGTGGCTCCTAGTGTCCCTGCCCTTGGGAGTGGCTCCTTCCTTCCTAGTGTCCCTGCCCTTGGGAGTGGCTCCTTCCTGCCTGGTGTCCCTGCCCTTGGGAGTGGCTCCTTCCTGCCTAGTGTCCCTGCCCTTGGGAGTGGCTCCTTCCTTCCTAGTTTCCCTGACCTTGGGAGTGGCTCCTTCCTTCCTGGTATCCCTGCTTTTGGGAGTGGCTCCTTCCTTCCTGGTATCCCTGCCCTTGGGAGTGGCTCCTTCCTTTCTGGTGTCCCTGGCACTGGGAGTATGCGAGCCCTCAAGTAATTCATTCGTCTTCTCAATGTCCCCGTACAAGGTAGTGTCACTGGAAGTGGGAGTGAGTCTTGGCTTGGCAGTACCTTGTGTGTGGGATGGCTGTGCAGCATGTGTGGCTATTACACCCAACCCCTCTTTAGCTTCACGTGTGTGTACTCCACTATATCTGACGTTGTCCTTTTGAACAGATTTACCTGACCTAGGGGATGGGGTCTGAGGCCTCCGTGCCTTGACGTGCTGGCTGACGCTGCTTCTAGTGCAATAACCTGTATTAGAGTCCTGGTCAGAAAATTCACTCCCACCTGACACATCCAGAGTTGTAGATGGTGGAACAGAAGTACCACCCAGTCCATGCGACTGTACAATGGCAGACGACACACTGTTAGACAATGACTGCAGTGTCCTGTGTACACCAGCCAGATCACCATGCATACCTTCCATGAATGCCACCACCTGCCCCAACTTCCTATCGTGGTCTTGGAAAGCATTAATCATATTGGTCTGCCCCACTCACAGCTGTCGCAGCAGATCAACCGCCTCTGCACAAAGAGCATTTTGGCTCACCGAGGCTGGGGCAGCGGTGCCGACACCGAACGCCACTCTGCTCCCCCTACTCCTGCGTGCACGAACAGTACATGGTGCAGTTGGCGGCAGGGTGGGCCCTGTGTGCTGTGTCCCGACCGAAGGTGTTGATTGCCCACTCCCAGTCTGTGACTCACCAACACTGTCGGAAGATGATGACGATGTTATCTCCACATGCGAGTCCTCCGGGACGGTCCTGTCCCCCTCTCCGGCGCTGGCCCCTTCGGTGTCAGTCTGCGTGTGCGCGACGTCTGATCCGGATGCATTGCCTTCTGTCATCTCCGCCGTCTGTGGCTGAGTGCCCTCTGCCAAAGCTGAAATGCACAGGAAATTGGTGTAAGTCATGGGCACACTCACGTACAGTACTGCTACGGAATCCCTAAAGCCAATGATGACAATGTCCATCGATCCCCCAACCTGCACACGGCCCACCCCAACCAGTCATCCTCACAGGAATTTAGTGGCGTTGGCCGTAATACATGTACAGCATGCACACTGGGCATGAGGAATTACATCTGCACACAAGTGTTGCCAAGGGGAGACGGAGCACTACAGCATGTGCATGTAAAATGTACCGCTTAGCGGGTGGCGTGTCAACATGCCGCATCGGACAGTGAAATGTAACTGCGGCAATGTCACCAACATTCCATTGGAACGAGCCCCACGATCGACGGAAGTCCATAATGTGTGTAGTTAACCATACATGCATGGCACTCACAAGCAACATACACTGACAGTATGCTTACCGCCACGTTGCTGTTCATCCACACGCAACCGCTCGGACAGGTCAGGATGCGTCACAGCTATGATACGGTGCATGAGAGGGGTCATTGAGCGTCGGGCCAGATGTGCCGTCCTTGGAATCATCCCTAGTGTCACTTCCGCTACATTCTTGCTCAGTCTGGAAATGTCGTCCCAGCGTTTGTGGCAGTGTGTATGTCGTCTATTGGACACCCCCGCTGCTCGTACTTCACGTGCAATGCTCCTCCACACGTCCTTGCGAAGGTGCAGCTTCACCTACCATGACGGGAGACAAAAGGGTGGAAGTCAGTGGACAGTTGGCCAGTCACACAGATAGGAGCAACACATTTCTCTCTGCAGCCATGCACATATCGATTCTTTAGTTGGTCACACATCACACCGCCAAGTTTCCAGAGCCCAGGTGTCATATGACACCTCATGCACAACAACTTATCCCCCACTGCACTTACCGCCTGTCCGGGTGCGCCGTACAGGCGTCCGTAGTTGCGGAGCACAGCGTCCACGAGGACATCCAGCTCCGCGGCGGTGAAGGGACGAGACCGGACCTCTTTGACTCTCGACATGGCTAGGTCATGGAGTATGGCACTAGAGCGGCAGTCGGTGGTCAGCTCCGCAGCAGCAGGTGGAGGTGATGGTCACAGGCAGCAGTCGGTGGTCAGCTCCGCAGCAGCAGGTGGAGGTGATGGTCACAGGCAGCAGTCGGTGGTCAGCTCCGCAGCAGCAGGTGGAGGTGATGGTCACAGGCAGCAGTCGGTGGTCAGCTCCGCAGCAGCAGGTGGAGGTGATGGTCACAGGCAGCAGTCGGTGGTCATCGTAGAAGGTATGCTTTTGCACATCACACATATATAGGGCCCTGTGGCCATGTCAGTGGCATACGGCGCCAGCCATTGGTCCGCCGTGAGAGCGTGTTTGGAATTGGGCAAATGATTGGCCCTGGTGTTGCGGTGAACAGCATATGGTACTTGCTATTGGCCAACCGTGGCCCATGTCCACACCTCCCATTGGCTGCACGTGCACAGACCGTCACGCTCACACGCCGGCAAGTGCATGTGCTAGACACCGGGACGGAAGCATCATTTGCAACAAAGTTGTAACAGTGGCGCCACCATGGCGGGACATGTATTCGGCGGGGGAGGTGGAGGCCAAAACATCCATAAGCTGATGTCCATGCACATGGCCGTTCATGATCCCCCTTACAGTGACATTGCATCAGCCAGCCTACACCGGCCGGCCCAGCCCAGCCCATGACCGCCGTTCCGGCCATGCCAACTACCGCCGCTTCAGGCCCCCTCCACAACCGCCGTGCCAGGCCCAGCCCATGACCGCCGTTCTGGCCATGCCAACTACCGCCGCTTCAGGCCCCCTCCACAACCGCCGTGCCAGGCCCAGCCCATGACCGCCGTTCCGGCCATGCCAACTACCGCCGCTTCAGGCCCCCTCCACAACCGCCGTACCAGGCCCAGCCCATGACCGCCGTTCCGGCCATGCCAACTACCGCCGCTTCAGGCCCCCTCCACTACTGCCGTGCCAGGCCCAGCCCATGACCGCCGTTCAGGCCATGCCAACTACCGCCGCTTCAGGCCCCCTCCACTACCGCCGTGCCCTGGCGGCCCTGGCATGGCGGTCATGGGCTGAGCCTGGCACGGCGGTAGTGGAGGAGGCCTGAAGCGGCGGTAGTTGGCATGGCCGGAACGGCGGTCATGGGCTGGGCCTGGCACGGCGGTAGTGGAGGGGGCCTTAAGCGGCGGTAGTTGGCATGGCCGGAACGGCGGTCATGGGCTGGGCCTGGCACGGCGGTTGTGGAGGGGGCCTGAAGCGGCGGTAGTTGGCATGGCCGGAACGGCGGTCATGGGCTGGGCTGGGCCGGCCGGTGTAGGCTGGCTGATGCAATGTCACTGTAAGGGGGGTCATGAACGGCCATGTGCATGGACATCAGCTTATGGATGTTTTGGCCTCCACCCCCCCCGCCAAATACGTGTCCCGCCATGGTGGCGCCACTGTTACAACTTTGTTGCAAATGATGCATCCGTCCCGGTGTGTAGCATATGCACTTGCCGGTGTGTGAGCGTGACGGTCTGTGCACGTGCAGACAATGGGAATGTTGAACGCGGGCCGCGTATGGCCAGACGTAAACAGCAGAAGCAGTGCACCGCCATGGCGGCGTCAATGATTGCATGTCAGATGACGATGCACCTTGTTTAATTGTCTGCAGCTGCATGATGACGGTTGTGTGCGTGATTGCGTGACTCCACACTTCATGCTCTATCCCATGTTTTTCCATACCATGACCATCGGTGTGCCACTAATGTCCGTCACTTTTGGGTCATGTCACATGTCTTGTTGGCAGTGATGTAGAGGTGAGACAGAGTGCATTGCACATGTTGCAAACCATCATGCTACGTCAATCCATGTTGTTGTGACAATCAGAGATGTCACACATATGCCAATTGAACACTGCCTATTACATGTTGGATAGAGTGCGGTGACATGTGAGTGAGTTGCACAGACATGCGTTGTATGTGCATTGACTTCCATTCCATTTACTCCCACACAGGAGGGCTCAAAATGTCCATCGCCCATACACTGTGCTGGAGGATATGGTGGACGAGGAGGTGATCAAGAAATTCAGGCTTGATCGACGTCGATTGCTGGAGCTTGTGAACCAGTTGTCTCCTCACCTGCAGCCGTGGAGAACCTATCCAGGCTCAATTTCACCCACCCAAAAGGTGATGGCGGCACTCGATTTTTTTGCAACAGGCACATTCCAGTACACTATTGGACATGCCGGGGGAATGTCACAGGCCATGTTCAGCATGGTACTTAGGGATGTACTGACAGCCATGATGCTGTACAAGAATGACTACATACATTTTCCACAGGCGGCAGAGTTGGCAGCGGTCAAAGCAGACTTTTATGCACTGGGTCGCATACCACACATTGTGGGTTCAATTGATGGCACGCATATTGCGATCATTCCACCACGGGCACGTGAGCAGGTGTTTCGGAATCGGAAGCACTTCCACTCCCTTAACGTGCAGGTGGTGTGCCAGGCCGACAACATTATCTCACATGTGTGTGCAAGATTTCCTGGCTCTGCACATGACACCCACATCATGCGGAGCAGCATTGTCCCCCAGCTGATGGCAAATCTGCGTCCGGCACAAGCCTGGCTTGTTGGTGAGTATGCTGTGGTGACAGGAGTGATATCTGGGTGGCTTGGTGTGGCCACATGTTCAGGTAGTGATGTTTCTCTCTCTCTCTAATTTCCACAAACACAAGCGACTCGGCTTACCCAAACAGGCCTTGGCTTCTTAGTCCAATTCGCAATCCCACCACAGCAGGAGAAATGCGATACAACGATGCCCATGGTAGGACACGTCGAGTGGTGGAACGAACATTTGGCCTGCTTAAGTCTAGGTTTCGGTGCCTGGATAAGACTGGAGGGGCCCTGCCTTACGCACCAGGCAAAGTATGCAAGATTGTGATTGCCTGCTGCATGCTCCACAACCTGGCTGTGCAAAATAACATTGAACTGAACTTGGACCCAGATGAACAGCAAGTTCCTCGCCCTCCAGACCCACCCATGTCGACTGATGAGGATAGTGGTGAGGAGGAAGGTGTGGACCAGAGGCGCCAGCTCATTGAACGCTACTTCCCTTGATTGTGAGTGTGCCCCTCTTGTGCTGCTTGTGTATGCCCTGTGTAGGTTTGCTGCTCTTTTGTCATTGTGTTGGGCATCATCTATGTGTTTTGTTATGTGATGTATGCATGTGTGTGTGTGTCTTCATTTATGAGTACATGCACTTCTCCATGATGTGTGTAGTGTCATCCATTCGTGTAGTAATGTGTGTGGTTTGTTGTAAGTTGCACTGCATTGAGTTGGGATGAGTGTGATGGTGTTTCCTAACGTCTGTTTGCGATTTCTATGTTTCCCTAGGTCACTCCCTTGCGGCATGATTCTGTACCAGTTGGATCTCTGAACCTGGTTATGTCTGTTTCTGAAGCAATCATGTGAATAAACATGGAGGCAACACATCATTGAGTGAGTAAGTGTCATTTATTTACAGATTGTGCATAGGTGTAGGTGCATATTTACAAATGAGTGAAGGGGTGGGGGAGTGAGAGTCCAAGGTAATGGCAGATGAGATGTCCGTGCAGACACCACACAGGGTGTTGTCTGCCTAGTGCAGCAGGCCTGTGCCAGGTGGGACCGGATAGTTGGCAGGGTGGATGGCAGGCTCAGGTACTCAAATGAGTCATTGTCGGCTCCTCTTGGAGCATGTGGCAGGAGCTCCGACACTGCTCTCGCCCACTTCCTGCCTCGGACGGCCCCTCCGTCTTTGTGTCGGGACGGAGTCAGCTGGGGGCGCTGGCTGATCAAGTGGCACATCCGCCGCCAGGGGCGCAGGTGGCGGTGGCGGTGTTGTGGGCGGTGCCGTTGTTTGAGGGGGGTGTGGTGGGTGGTGTTGGCGGATGTCCTCGTGCTAAAAATGTCCACGAGTTGGCCAAGCCGCCTCTCGATGGCCCCCAACATCGCTGTGTTGTCCACAAAGTCCTGGTGGGCCCGGTCTGCATGTGCCTGGCTACGTGCATAGCCCGCCTCCACCCGGACTAGTGCTTCAAGACACTGTTGCACGGCATTGGGTGTAGTGTCATCAAGCCTTCTTTCTGCCGTGCTCCTGCCTGCAGGATCTGCCCTTGCATTGGTGGTTTGCCTCACTCTCTCCCTGCGTGGCTGGGATGGCGCTGCCCCAGCGTTGGCCGGTGGGTTGGGCAGGGTGGCAGGGGCAGAAGTGGTGGTAGTAGTGGTGGTGGAGTTGGTGCTGGAGGTAGCTGTGCAGGTCACAGTAGCCGGTGTTGTGGTGATGCCAGAGCCCGTTGTTGTTGTTGGTGCAGGTGTGACCTGCGAGCCAGAGGTCCCTGGCTGGCTGCTTGATCCGGCACCATCCTCTGCCCCGGAGGTGGCTGGACAATCGTCCCCTGAAAGTTCCGAGTGTGGGGATGCTGGAGGCCTGGTGTTAATTGCAGCAGTCAGATTAGGATACCCTGCAAAAAAAAATGTGAGGATGAGTCATGTTGCCTAAACGTGTACATTTATTTATGTTTGACATTCAGTCGGCATTGGCACACACCCCATCCACCACCACCACCCTCTCTATGGACATGGGGGCCTGTTGGGAGTTGTAGTTCCGTCCCCTCACACACCCCACCCACCACCACCACCACCCTCTCTATGGACATGGGGGCCTGTTGGGAGTAGGACTAGTCACCCCTCACACACCCCACCCACCACCACCACCACCCTCTCTATGGACATGGGGGCCTGTTGGGAGTTGGTCTAGTGACCTGTAGCACACCCCACCCACCACCACCACCCTCTCTATGGACATGGGGGCCTGTTGGGAGTTGTAGTTCCGTCCCCTCACACACCCCACCCACCACCACCACCCTCTCTATGGACATGGTGGCCTGTTGGGAGTTGTAGTTCCGTCCCCTCACACACCCCACCCACCACCACCACCCTCTCTATGGACATGGTGGCCTGTTGGGAGTTGTAGTTCCGTCCCCTCACACACCCCACCCACCACCACCACCCTCTCTATGGACATGGGGGCCTGTTGGGAGTTGTAGTTCCGTCCCCTCACACACCCCACCCACCACCACCACCCTCTCTATGGACATGGTGGCCTGTTGGGAGTTGTAGTTCCGTCCCCTCACACACCCCACCCACCACCACCACCCTCTCTATGGACATGGTGGCCTGTTGGGAGTTGTAGTTCCGTCCCCTCACACACCCCACCCACCACCACCACCCTCTCTATGGACATGGGGGCCTGTTGGGAGTAGGACTAGTGACCCCTCACACACCCCACCCACCACCACCACCACCCTCTCTATGGACATGGGGGCCTGTAGGAGTGGTTTAGAGGTTGGTGAGTATGTGGACTGCATGCAAGGCTGGGGTATGTGAGATGTGTCTTCAGAGTTGTGTGAGGCACACCGTGTTGTTGTGTTTGTGGTGCTTGGTTGGTACTTACCAGCCTCTTCTCCATCATCAAGTCCATCGATGGTCTCAGGGTGCAGGATGGTCAGCACCTTCTCCTCCCACTCGGTGTACGGTAGGGGCTCCGGGGGGGTTCCACCGCCTGTGTGGTTGGCCCCGACGAAGTTCCTGGCTCTGATGGACTTCACCCGGGTCTTGAGGTCGTGCCACCGCCTCTGGATTTCATGCTTGGTCCTCGGGACGGTCCCGGAGGCATTGACCCTGGTGACGATCCGGTCCCACAGGCTGTTCTTCCGAGCTATGCTCGTCTGCTGCACTAGGGATCCAAAGATGTGGGGTTCAACACGAATGATCTCATCGACCATTACCCTGAGCTCGGTGTCGGTGAATTTCGGATTCTTCTTGGGTGCCATGGTGCTCAGGGTGTGTGTTTGTGTGGATTTCGGAGGTGCTGGTGTGTGGGGTTTGGGTATGGTGTGGTGGGTGTTTGTGTGCAGGGTGTGTTTGGGTGTGGGTTATGTGTATGAATTAAATTGTTTGCTGTTGGCCAAGTGTTGTCTCCTGCTAGCAGCTATGCTGTGATGCAGAGGATTTCTGGAGTGGGTGGGAGTTAATTTATAGTCTGTGTGTTGGCCCTGTGTGAATGTTGATTGGCAGTCAGGTGATAGGTGGGTGTGTTGTCAGGTGTGGTTTATGCAGTTCTTGGGGGTGGGTCATTGTGTCTTGTGTTTGGTTTAGATGTGTCAGGTGGGTGTTCGTCCATTTTCCTGTGTTTGGTGATGAATTCTGTCGGTATGTATGCCATTGGTTTGACTGTAGGGATGTTGGACTTCCGCTGTGGTGCACCGTTTCTCCTAGCATTGCTACCGCCGCGGACGTGGATCGCGGTGGCTACCGGGGTACTTGCGGAGTTATCCTAATTGCGGACACGGACAGTACGCAGGTATCGCGGGGGAGGTTGTTGTTCTCCTGGTCATGTGCGTACGCGGCGGTCGGTGTTTTGTAGGTTCCGTCCGCATGCCGCGGCCTCAGGTGTACTTCGACCGCCGCGGACGGAGATTGTTGTGCTCCGTCCGCCGCGGTCGGCGTTTCGGTCACAATTGATCCTAATCGCTATTGCGGTTTTTCCGCGGGCAGGTCCGGAGTATCTTGCCACCTTCCTCGGCGGACGGAACACGTTTCCGTCCGCGATCCTAATCGACCCCATAGTTAGGGATTAGCATTTACAAAACCTTATTTTACTCGCACAAAACCATTGAAATTCGCATATAGAGTTAGTTGCACTAACTATATATCGCGCACCCGCAATCCACTGCTGATGATGTCACATATTACATCATTCATGACATGGTCAGTGACATCACTGATGACATCACTGATGACATCTCATTTGACATTACTGATCACATCACTGATAATATCATTCATGTGATAATACGATGAACCTCTTCAGACTCTAATATAACCTTAGATACAATCAGTGTAAACAGACACTCACAGATTGTCACTCATCCATGGAGTTACTCATACATCTAGTCAGTCATGCAAAGAATCAATCACTCCTCCATTTCCTCAACTATACAGTTATACACACCTTACTAATTCAAACATATTCTAACACATATTTACTCTCTTATACAATCCCTGATACAAGTTCACAATGATCCATACAGCCACTCACACATTCACTTATGCACAGTTATTTATATATGTCAACTCTCACATGTACTGTGTTTTACATATGTACTTACTTTGACATGTAGCACTGAGATTTCCATGCACTCACCAATACACTCATGCACACAGTCAACTGCCCATGCAGCTGTTTCCACATGCACTTTTGAACCCATACATCTAGTGAATCAACTGCTCACACATCTATGCACAGAGTCATACACCTCCCAGCCACTCACACACATACTCAGTCTCCCATACAAATACTTGGGCAACCAATCAATAACCCATATAGTTACTCATATAGCTACTGCTTAACACATGCAGCGGTTTACAGAACAACAGACATAATAATGCACAAATTAAGACAGTTTAGTCACTAACCCATGCACTCAGTGAGACACATTTAATCACTCACTCATACAGTCAGTCATGCACCTACTAAATCCTTCACCCAGACACTTATACATCCACTCATTCTTCAATATGTAAGACATATTTTAACTTTACAGAAACATACAGTCACTGGATGTTGTCATCAGTGATGTCATCAGTGATGTCATTTGAGATGTCATCAGTGATGTCATTTGAGATGTCATCAGTGATGTCACTGACCATGTCATGAATGATGTAATATGTGACATCATCAGCAGTGGATTGCGGGTGCGCGATATATAGTTAGTGCAACTAACTATATATGCGAATTTCAATGGTTTTGTGCGAGTAAAATAAGGTTTTGTAAATGCTAATCCCTAACTATATATGGTCTATAACCTATGGTTTTTTCAGTGAATTTTTAAGGTTTTGTAAATGCTAATTCCTAACTATATATGGTCTATAACCTATGGTTTTTCCAGTGAATTTCAATGGTTTTTTAAAAGCAAATATCAAAAGCTGTAAAATGTATTCTTATTTTAATGCAAAAATTTATTTTATATGTTTGTAATATAATTTTTTTATTTATATATTTTTTTAATTATTTTTTTTTGTTTCGCTACCGGTCCGCGCACCGGGTAGCTTCCCGTTAGCTCAATTTGGTGCCGCGGCCCGGTCCGCAAACCGGGAAACCTTCCGTTAGCGCAACTGCCGCGCAAGAAAACAACATCGTGACGCGTCGCGTAAACGCGACGTATCGCATTGCCTCGTAATGCGTTTTATGACGCGCCATGTTAGCGCACCCGGAAGCGCTCTGGAGCGCGAACCTTGGCGCGAAGCGCAGCGCCCCGGAAGCGCTCCGGGTGCGTAGCGGGACGCGTAAGTTAAGCATAACAGGTCATGTGACTTGTTCATAAAACTTTTCATTGGTTCATTTTACTTTTGGTTTCCTAATGATGTAAGGCTAGGTCATATGACCTAAAAATAACACTTTTCATTGGTTTAGAACATTTTTTTTCCCAAATGATGAAAGGCCTCACCTTTTTTCTGACTCTGACTTTCAACTTTGTGGGAGGAAGACCTATTTTGATTCTTAAGAAATGGCTTCATTAGTAGCTGCAGCTGGTGCACCCCCACCACCACCACCACCTCCTAGGAAGAGAAGACCACCTCCTCAGGTTATCCTTCAGCAAGAGGAGGAAGAAGAGGAAGAAGAGGAAGAGGAGCAAGGGACAAGGGAGTTTTTGCCTGAAATGCCGAGGAGGTCCCATGTGAAAGAAAATTACATCTGGCAATTTTTCACATTTTCCCGGGGCCAAAAAAAAGTAAATGCCCGCTACGTTACCTGTCTCATCTGCAAAAAAGATCTGTCCAAAGGGACTGATAAGAAATACAGCTATGGCAATTACACCATGCATCGGCACATGGACAGGTGGCACCCTATGTACTAGCTTCGGCCCATTCTCCGAAGAGGAAGTAGGCAAAGCAATGCTCGAAACAAAATCCGGCTCCCCTTTGGACCCTTGCCCCCACCATATTTTCCGGCAACTCATTCCTCTGATTTGCCCTGCAGTAACCCAGCTGCTGAATCATTCACTAGAAACAGCAGAATTTCCATCCAGCTGGAAGAACGCCACAGTCACCCCCCTTCTAAAAAAAGCAGGTCTTGATATCAACAACCCGGCCAATTATAGACCCATCTCCCAACTTCCCTATCTGTCGAAAGTCCTGGAGAAACTGGTCAACAGGCAGCTGGTCAGTTTTCTCGAAACAAACAACCTCCTAGACATTACACAAACAGGATTCAGGGCCAACAACAGCACTGAAACTACCCTCCTTGCTGTGCTTGACAACATCAGAATGCATGTGGACCAGGGGAAAACAGTTGCCCTAATCCTGTTAGACCTCTCGGCAGCATTCGACACTGTCCCCCACAATCTGCTCCTGGAAACCCTGGCATCCAGGGGCATCAGGGACAGAGCACTAGGATGGCTGCGGTCTTTCCTATCGGAAAGATCACAATCAGTGCACCTGGGCAATTTCTCATCCCCCCGCCGGACTATCAAATACGGGGTCCCGCAAGGGGCCTCGCTAAGCCCTACCATGTTTAATGTTTTCGTGTCTTCCCTCGCTGAAGTTGGTAGAAGATGGGGTGTCGAAATCTGCTCCTACGCTGATGACACCCAACTTACTGTAGTTTTGGATGAGGAAGATAACCCCAAGGATAGGCTTATAAACTGTCTCTCTGATTTGGCTGACTGGATGCACAAGCACTATCTTAAGCTAAATGCAGACAAATCAGAGATACTGCTGTTCGGAGGCTATACTGAACTGTGGAACGACACCTGGTGGCCGGAAGCCCTGGGTATCCCGCCTGCCCCGACATCAACAGCGAAGAACCTCGGAATAACCATTGACACCACCCTCTCCATGAAAACTCATGTAGCCACTATATGTGGCAAAGGCTTTGCAACCTTGAAAATGCTCAAAAGAGTCTTTCCATGGGTCCCAATGGAGTGCAGAAGGATCCTAGTTCAGTCTCTCTTGATGAGTAGGCTGGACTATGGAAACTCCTTGTTTGTAGGCATGGCGGAGTACCTATTCACCAAACTTCAATTGGTGCAGAACGCAGCAGCCAAAGCCATCTGCATGAAAAGGAAATACGATTCGGCCTCAAACTGTCTGCGTGATCTGCACTGGCTGCCGATGAAGCAAAGAGCAACTTTTAAAATGTTATGCATCACTCATAGAGCACTGCATCAGACAGGACCTCTCATACTGAGAAACAGGATTCACTTCTACACTCCCACCAGAAACCTCCGCTCTCAATTTGCGGCGCTAGCCAGCATCCCCCGGGTTAAAAAAGCCAGGATGGGCGAACGAGCCTTTTCCCACGTCGCAGCAAGGAAGTGGAACGAACTGCCTGTGGCCCTCCGACTCACAGAATGCCACCTGGCATTTAGGAAAAAATTAAAAACTTTTCTTTTCCCCCACTTCGACTAAATCAAGTAACGATGCCCACTGCACCCGTACTTTAGCAAATTCAGTGCCGTGATATCCCTTTGGGATGATTGTTAGCGCTCTACAAGAAAACTAAATAAAATAAAATAAATAAATAAATAAATTATAGTGCTGCGCAGGTACGTGACCTGCAGGATAACCCCCCTCCTGTGGCCAGTACATCAAATGAAGAGGCAGTGACGGGACCAGAGGCGAGGGAGACGGTCCCAAATATCCAGCTGAAGTTTGGGAATGTGACGCAAGTGTGTATTTTTTGCGGCCAATTGATTTGCTACAGGGAGAGTAGCATACATTTAATCAACACAGCTATTGACAATCACAAATGTCCAAAACGCCCCAGAAAAAAAAATATCTTTTTTTTGTTGCTCCTGTTGAGCCCTTTTTAATGAATCATTTTCATTTCCCCCCCAAAAAACAAAAAAAATATAAAACCGTTCAAAAAATACAAAAAAAGTAAAAAAATGTTCAGAAAAAAAATAAAAAAAATATAAAACAACAAAAATAATAAAAAAAGTTATTTTCAGAACTACCTCCCCTTTATAAGAAATTGCTAGAATGTTTAGCACTCTGGCAACCTCTATTTCTTTTGATTCACTTCCCGGTTCGCGCGCCGGTACGCGAACCGGAAGCGAACCAGAATTAAAAAAAAAAAAAAAAAAGAAGAGTAAGTATAAGGGAAGTAAACAGAGAGTAATGTTAAAAGAAAGACAGCTAGAGGGAGTAACACAGAGATACTGTTTAATAGATTTATTTACCGAAGAAAAGATGTAAGAGGGTATAATTGTGAAAAACAAAATAGATAAGGAAGTAAAAGAAAAAAAGGAGGGTAGAAGAATAATAAACAAGAGTTTCTTAGAGAATGTGAGTGAATGTTCAAATTAAGAAGAAATACAGTAAAGGATGTGGAATGAGAGGTAGGGATAGAACCGGACTAAAAGAACAATCCTGAGGGAAAGTGTTAAGAAAACAGTGAGCGAAAGTAAATAGGAATAAAACAAGATGTATGACCGTGACTAAGGTTAAAACATGTGGAATAACAGAGAGAAAAAACAGAAAGCAGAAAAGAAGAAGTGACAGAAAAGGAATGATTGAAACAGAAAAGAAATGTAAATAACATAGTGTGCTTGAATTACAGGGAGAAAGCATAATAAACAAGTAGTGAAAGAGTGATGAGTCAGAGACAGTGAGAGTAATAGAGACGGAGTGAGTGAACAAGAGTGAGAAACTATGAGAACAGAGGGACTGAGAAAAGAAGTGGAAGGAGTAGAGTAAGTAAGTAATAGAAAAAGGAATGAGGGAAGTAGCAAAGGCAGGAAACTGAGGGTTAAAGAAATGAAGCAGTGGAACTAATAGAAATTAAATGTGATAGAGATGTAACGGAAAGAGTACAAAACACTTACCTTATAATTGTTGTTAACTTAGTCACTTGTTATTTTTATACTTTCAATCTGTAAAAGAAAGAACAAAAATTTAAAAATTGATAGAAAGTAGTAAAAGATGAGTGAGCATGAGACAAGATGAGTACATATTAAAAATCACAATTCAAAGTACAGAATTGATTATACATATTAAATGGTTTATTTTTGCTGTTCTCAGAATATATCAAATTTCACTAAAAACAGTGAGTTGTAGGTATTCATCATATAACAGCTGGGAAAAAAAACACAATCAAAATGATTGTGTTTAAAAAACTCATATAATATAACCAATCAGAAATCAGAACTCCTCAAAAGTAACTTACTTTCCATGACGTCAAAGGATGTCCTATGAACAGCTTATACTCTGTTGTGCTGTTATTATTTTCTGCCCGCCACTTTCTGAAAGATAAGCTCCATCGTTTTAACAAAAATGTGACATAGAAAGCAATTTAAAACAGCACACTAAATTATATCAACTCCTAGAATCATTATAGTCCAGTTACCTACCCTAAATTCTCACCTCTGAAAACAAGTCAAAAGGCAACATTGCTTCCTAGTCAAATGGAAATCATTGCCGAAAGACCAGCATTTTTTACATTTCAAATAAGCTGTGTAATATCCTGATGTTGTCAAAGGACCATCATGTCATATAATAGCAGCAGTTACAAATGTTCTTCCTGAAATCGACGACTGTGTAGCCAAAACATTTTTAATTAGACTTGACAACTTATTTACATCCGGTTTATATAGTTGGAATTGCAAAATTACATTTCACCCATAAGTTTCTATAAATAATGTGGACAGCATTGCAGACTTACATTACCTCTACTCCTTGTTTTGATCTGCTGCTTGAATTAGCTTATTAAAACAAACAGTTTTCGCTCTGTACTACACTTATCCACAAGGCTATATAGTGTAGGAGCCATTAGAACCTCTTGAAATTCCTCAGAACAAATCCCGAAATTTCTTCCCTAAAATTTTGGTTGTAAGAACACCAGGTAAGAATTTTTAAGGTGAAAAGGCAATCTTTTTTTGAAAGTTAAAACAGAATCATTGCAGAATGACCAGCCGTTTCCAGACTTCAAATAAGTTGTGTAATGTCCTGATGTTGTTGAAAGACCCTCATGATATATAATTGCTGCAGTTAGAAAAGTCCTTCCTGATATTGACAACTGAGAAGCCACAACATTTTTAATTAAAGTTGTCAATTTTGTTCCATCAGGCCTACATCGTTGGAACATTACAATGACATACTGGCCATATCTTCATATAAATAATGTGGACAGCATTGCAGACTTACATTGGCTACACTCCATGTTTTGATCGGCTGCTTTTACTGGCTTATTAAAGGATACTGATTTACTGTCTGGCAAAGTTAAATATATAAATCTTTCTGAATCTACACTAGTAGTACTTGATAATGTACAATTCTCGCAGTCACGCTGCCATTGATAAGAAAGGCCAAACAGATTATCTACATCTACACCTTCATCTTGCAATACATTAAGCATATACATTAAAAACTCCTGACAATCTTGCTGAATATTTTGAGAGAATTGTGTTTGACCTGAACATTTGTCTAACAGATTTCGAATTTCAGACACACTTTCTACTCTTGTTCTATCAGTGCTACATTTCTCAAACACAGAATTCAACAAACAGCAAAAACTTTGATCCAAATTGATCACAATCTGTTCTTTTAAAGTTTCTAGAGAAAAGACAACATTAACCACTACATTAGCATAACAGTTGACACCAGAACTATTTTCAAATTGAAAACCAACAACATCTTCAACAGAATTCATTTTCTTTCTGCTTACAATTTTCGGTTCATCGACTTTTGGTCTTTTTGCTACAACCTCCCTACTATTACTGATATTTCTTCGTTTCCGGCCTACCACACATTTCTCAAACAAAGGATATTGAGGCAAATGTGGCGCATACTCTCTTCTTAACCTATTGTATTCCTTAACACAATCTAGATCCGCACAAATGTTTGTGACATCACACTCAATCAAGTACAATCCCAATAAAGTTCTGACTCGTGACAATGCTACATAAGCCATACCCTCTTTGAACACAGAACTGCCAATATTCACCAAAGAACTGTCTACACTTAAACCTTGTGATTTATGGATTGTCACCGCATATGCTAAGCAAACAGGAAATTGCTTACGGCGAACATATAAGTCTTTTACAAGCAAAAACCTAGCTGTGCAACGACCAATTAGCTGTACTTCCTCAATGCCATCAAATTTAATTTTTAAAAATTCAATTCCATCTCTATTTCTGTATTTCTCAAAATCAACAACATTACCCATTGATCCATTTACCAGACCTCTTTCAACATGTAAATTCCTTCTCAAAATGATACGGCAATTTAAGCACACATTAAGAGTCTTTTCAAAACCCGCAGTTTTAGATATAGTCTTCTCTAATGAATCCAATTTAGATTTCAAATTCTCAGACAAAATAATTGTTGCTCCCATATGCTCTATTCTGTCAATAGCTTCCAGTTTCACAATCTCTTGGTTTTCTAAATTCAACATTTTGTTGTTGAAGATGGAACATTCTGCAAGAGTTGGCATCAAACATATTCCAGATTTCTTCTCAGTAATTTTCTGAAAAATATTATTTTGCAGAACGTCTTCTTCTGGATACAAATTTGACAGTAATCGTGCATGTAAAGCTTCTTTCCCACGCTCGGTCACTTTCCCGATTCTAACATCTTGTAGAATATTCTTGTAATCTTCATCTTTCGCCTGACGCATATTTTCACGCAGCTCAGCATAATTGAAGTTTAACCATATGTTAACATTGCCAATGCTCCCTAGGCACTTCCTGGTATCTTCATGCGTAAGCAGTTTAAACACTGGTTGTCCTTTCACTGGTGTCAGCTGCAGAAGATCACCGAAAGCAATGATGTGTTTGCCACCAAATAACACATCATACTCTGTTTTAAGAACTTCCTGCATTCTCAAATGCACAAAGGCAAGCATGACATTGGAAACAATGCTTACTTCGTCAATGATAAGAAGTTCCATCTTCTTCAGGACTCTAGATACTTCACAACAAGCATCTCCAGATAACTTGTGGTATTGTAATTTGTTATCATGCTCCACTGGCAGCATCAGTAGCTGATGCAAAGTAATACCTTTAATGTTATGTGCTGCCAGTCCAGTTGGAGCGGTGACAACACAAGACAGCGATGAGTCAGTCCTTTTCTGCAGATAACATGAAATTGCTTTAATGAGGAAACTTTTTACAGTTCCTCCTTCTCCACTCACGTACAGTCGGACAGGCTTCAACGAAGTACATGAGCACTCTTTCTTCTCATGACTTAATCCATGATCAATTTGGTTGGTAACTTCGTCATATATTTTCCTCTGCTCAACGTTGAGTTGTCTTTCCAAATCTTCTAAGTTAACCGCATCCTCCTGAGCATGTGCCATGGCTCTTTCCACTTCATTCATGGCAGTGGCAGCTTCATTTTCGATAAGTGGTCCTCCTAGTGGATCCTGACTCAATGAAACAGAACTCTGACTGTCCTGAGAACTGTCTCTAGCAATCTCAGCTGCAATTGTTGCTTCCTGCTTGATTTCTGCATTCAACATTTCTAGATATTTTGGAAAAACAGGACATTCTATGGACTCCTTGGCTGCTTTGAAAGAGTCTTCGTAACAGAGGAAATCTCCAAGCAGTTCCTCTTCTGCACGCCAAGGCTTGAAAAGTTGCAAAAGAGCTAAATAGAAAAACTCTTTTCTTTCTGGAGATTTGCAATCCAATTTTCGATGATTTACAAATAGACATTTTCTTTGCTTGACCAGACATCCCTAACTTCCAATTACAGCATACACTCCTTTATCAATATCTTCTTTGATATTCCTCTTGAAAATGTAATTTTGTAGAACCTCATACAGACAAACATTCTCCAGGTGACTGCTTCTATTTGGATAATATGTATCCAACATGTTGGTCTTCAAAATATCTGTACTGCTTGGCTCCTTCTCGGCCAAATACTCAATTTCCCGTACAGGTTTCAGAACTCGATTACGCGTTGCAGCAAGACCAAGACTTGCCCAAATGATACTCCTAGATTTGGCATAAAGACTTGCTGAAGATAACCGGTCAGAACATTTGTAAGCTCCGATTTCTCGATGCGACAACATCTTCAGACTGAAACTGTACAACTTCTTACTGAGGCTCTTTTCATGTGAAATGTCCTCCCACATTTCCTTCAGTTCTGTCTTTTCTTTTTTTGTGATGTAAGACGTCACATACCGAGCCACAGCCATACAATTGTCAGCCACAAACTGTATATCCATGTTAGCATTCCACATGGACAAAATCACTGGGTTGTAGTCGTTGATGTTCTTGGACTCTTCATTTCTTTTCAAATTGTATGTATTTTTGGGTGATTTCCTCATCACATTATGACGCAGCGAACACATCAAATTGTTCACTCTTCCTTTAGATATCACCGATCGTGGAAATCCAAAACGACATTTTGTATAGTACTTGTTCTTGTTTCTGAATTTACGACGACAGTACTTTCCACAACGATGGCTTTGAAACCGTAAAACTTGTTCTCTTAGACTTTTGTCTTCCTTTGTCTTTGGAACAGCACATGTAGAATACTGTTCTATGAAACTCATCACTAAGTCATCCGGATCTTTTCCAAATTTGGGTGCATCTTTGATCCATAGCAGCATATGTATATGAGGAGCACCTCTTGCTTGATACTCCTTTCTCCAGAAGAAATCCAACACCTCTCCAAGAGGTGGATTTTTCTTGTTCGTGATGAAAGACATCATAGCTTCAAATCTATGATTGAAGTACCTGCATACATTCACTGGATCCAAAGAGCACAGTTCTCCGGGTGTCTTGATTTCAATATTTTCAATGTTTCCATTTGCCTCTCGTAGAAATTCAAGTAAGTCTTCCCAGCCATACTCAGCACAGCTGAGAGTGAGGAACCATGTGGGAGTTCCTAAGTTCCTCAGCATACATTTTAAGTCACCATGATGACGGTACCAATACTCATTAGTACCACGCTGACATGCCATCAGATTAATCAGGTGAGAATCCAAAATACTGTCTTGCACATTGACTTTATCCATAAAGTCCCTTGCTGAGATATTTTGCAGTTGTACACCACTTTTCAGGATGTGGTTCACTGCATAAGACAGTCCAGACAGATCACTTTCAAACAATAGATGAAACAAATAGGGAATGCATTGACGAAACCTAGGATCTTCTGCATACAATCGTAAAGTCCGGTATTCAGAAGCAGGAATTTGATCAGGTCGCTCATCATATCGTCCTCCTCGACCTGTGGGAAATAACTGTGGAAAACACCGAGCTTCCAAACTTTCCTCCCAAACACTAATGGGACTCCCTTTGGCTTGTTTCATTTGAAACAACTCAATAGCATTCCCCATGACTTCCTTGGAATGCAAAGGATGAACACTATAATGTTCATATATTTCTTCATTTTTAGAGGCTTCTACTTTCTCAATTTGTCCAACACACAATTCGCTGTCTTCTTCTTCACTTACTTCCTCTTCTGCAACACATACATTCTTGTAGTACTCATTGTTTTTTATCAAATACAATGTTGCCTATTTGACTTTCCTAACATCCACTAAATCTTGCCAGATTTTCTTACTCTTTGTCGGAACCCCATTAACTAGAATAACCAGAGGTTCCTCTTCCACTTTCTCTACTCCAATTGTGTTAATGTTTTTCTTCAAATCTAAAGGCAAATAAACAACTCTTCCCTTTAATCCTCTCTGTAAATCAGATGGAGGCAATTTCCCTGTCTTAGGCTCCATTCGTACAATAGCCTGAAAGGGATGCACACTTTGAATCAAAATAGATTCATAAGTATTTAAATCCTTCAATTCAGAAGGAATGTCAAACAATTCCAGATTATTATAAACCGCTCTAGCAGGCATCCTGTTTTGGTTTAATTTGTTAAAACAATAAGTACACATACGTTGGTCCGATCCCAAATCAAAACAATTTTCTACCATCAAGTATGTGGCAAAATCCTTCCATTCACTATTGTTTTCCATTTCACTTTTTGCATATAAATCCACTAACTTAGTCTGATTCTTATAATAAGTCCGTCGACAACACACACAAGTGAAATTAGGCCTCTCACTTGATTTCTCCTGAAAGATGGAAATTTCCTTGTGAAACTTATCTATATTAGAAATCTGTACACTCTCTTCCACATTACCTTCTTCTACTGGGTCAATTTCAACATTGTTCTCTTTACTAGCAAAGTAACAGAACTCAATTTCTTCACAGATATTCTTCACATGTAGTTCTGAACCATGCAAAAGAGCACTGCTCAATTGTTTAAGCATAATTGCTGGACTTTTAGCATAATACAACATTCTCACTAATTTCCTCACTTTATTATGATGCACTGCAGGCATCCCGAAATGATGAAAAACACTCTGGCATACTCTTCTGGAAAGACAAGCCAGTGAATGCCCATGCAAACCTGTTACTTCTCTCACTCTGCAAGGATCTAATTCTTTCAACAACTTCATTTTCTGTTTTAAACTTTTCTTATTAAATGTACGAACAAAATCACAAAGCAAATTGATGGAATCCTGTCGCACACTACAAATACTACTACATTTCCAGGTGTAGACTGGTCCCTTAGGACGTCTTCCTAAAACCTCATCACCTAACACCTCTTCTGCATCTGCAGACACAAGTTTTTCTTTTTCAACCGGACAACCATCTTTTACCTCATATGCTCGACCACTGGTGTCAACTGCATGCACCAAATCATTGTCCTGAAAGTAACTCTCCTCATTGAAAAATGCCTCACAACTTGAACTATGCATCCATTCTCCTGAGAAAACTTCACAAAAATTACTACGATTAACTACTCTCTTCCATCTACTATTTGATTTGAAATCAGAAATTACCTTGTTTAGTTTCCTAATTCTATTGATTACCAAAATAAATAACTTTCGATAATTTCGAAAGCCTGATCAATAATTTTCTCTACATTTTTCTTTTTCTTATAAAATGTCACTTTCTGTTGGCCTTTCTTAAAATTTTTTAACAAATTGACAATTATCCTGTTGCGGAACATTCGCCTACGAATGTCCCTGAATTGATTTTCCCTTCTACTGCCATGCACAGACGTATCTCCTGCTCTAGCAGAAACTTTTTTGACAGGCCTTTCCTTTTCCTTTAAATTGTCTCTCTTCTTATGCACTAAAACATGTTCAATGCTGGTATTTTTTTGTCTGCAAATTCTTTTTTAAATTTTTTATTTACTTACCCGGAGCTTTTTTGGCGACTTGATATGATTTAATAGTAGAGGACTGCTGCAAATCTTTACCAAGGTGGAGTGTAAGTCGCTTTGCTTCTTTTTGTTTTCTCTGCCTTGAGGGCATTTTAAAAGTTTTCTAAAGATCTTCAGTTAAATCTGTGGAATTTTTTTTAAAAAATTGATATTAACCACTATTACCAAACAGTAAACCAATAACAGTAGGCAAACAATTAACACACTAGTTGTCAATTCTATCTACAGTAATTTAACAACATAGACAAAGGGGCGTATTTACAAGGCACTTGCACCATGGGGGAAGTGAGTTAAAATTCCAAGAACACATACGGTCGTATTTACAAGGCCCTTGCACCAGGGGAAAGTGACTTAAAATTGCCAAGCAGACATGAGGGCATATTTACCATACCCATGCACCAGGGGGAAGTGAGTTAAAATTGCCAAGCACACATGAGGGCGTATTAACAAGGCCCTTGCACCAGGGGGAAGTGACTTAAAATTACCAAGCAGACATGAGGGCATTTTTACCACACCCATGCACCAGGGGGAAGTGAGTTAAAATTGCCAAGCACACATGAGGGCGTATTTACAAGGCCCTTGCACCAGCAGGAAGTGACTTAAAATTGCCAAGCAGACATGAGGGCATATTTACCACACCCATGCACCTGGGGGAAGTGACTTAAAATTGACAAGCAGACATGAGGGCGTATTTACCACACCCATGCACCAGGGGGAAGTGAGTTAAAATTGCCAAGCACACATGAGGGCATATTTACAAGGCCCTTGTACCAGGAGGAAGTGACTTGAAATGGCCAAGCACACATGAGGGTGTATTTACAAGACCCTTGCACCAGGGGGAAGTGACTTAAAATTACCAAGCACACATGAGGGAGTATTTACAAGGCCCTTGCACCAGCATAAGGTGTGGCCTATCCAGAGGTATGCTGGATTGTCTGGCAGCCATGGTAAAACCAAAAAATATCTAGGAGCAAAAAGGCAGGTCTTGCAGTCACAAAAGTTTGTTTGAGGTGAGGCCTACTCGGGGTTGCAGATGAAATTTTGGCTTGTTGAAGAGTACAGAGGACATAATACATGTGCAGGCCAACAGATGAAGTGAGTCATGTCCACTGCACACTTCAACAAAGGCCAGACCTCCTCTGTCTCCCTGGACAGGCCTAAACCTCATCTGCACAATGTGATTAGTAATGTTAGGAAACACAGGTGATGTAATTGAAAAACGTGCAAATATTTTTGCTCATTTCACAATCACATCACCTGTGTTTCCTCAGCTTAGGTATCTCATTGAGCAGATATAGTCTAGCATATCCAAGAGTACGCAGATGGTGAGGACTGTATGCAGCAGTGCAATGTACATAATTCTCCTCCTTTGACAATTACAGAAGCCTCAGCATAACCATGCCCCCTAAACAGTCCTAAATGTATATCATTATTATCATAGTGACTATGAAACTCTAGCAGTACATATTGTGTTACCTAAAAGACTTCAAGAAACGAGTTTTTAAACCAACAAACAAGCAAATTATTCTCCCATATTCATGGTGGGAAGTGAAATATTTATTTAAAAAAGCAAACCCCATGTTGTCCTACTCATAAATATGAAAAGTATTTCTTTTTTAAAAAAAACGTTTTTCTGGTCATAATTTGAAAACACAGCACAGTTCCTATGTACAAGCACACCCTACCTGGCTTCCTTATTTTCTCCAAAAAGCATACTAATCTCTTTCTAAATTAAAGAAACCTTTTCTCACCTTAGCACAATTTTTAAACACATCATGTAAGCAAATTAATCTCCCAGATTCATGGGAGAAGTAACTTAAATTGTCTAGCACACATAGGGGCGTATTTACAAGGCACATGCACAAGGGGAAAATGACTTAAATTTGCAAAGCACTCATGAGGGTGTATTTACAAAGATCTTGCACCACATTTAAAGTCACTTTTAAAATGGGGAAAATGACGTGAATGTGGCTCATAAGCCTTGTAAATATGCCCCCATGTTGACTATGTAACTCTTGCACAACATATTGTGAAACCTAAACGACTTCAAGAAACGAGTTTTGAAACCAACAAACAAGCAAATTATTCTCCCATATTCATGGTGGGAAGTGAAATATTTATTTAAAAAAGCAGACCCCATGTTGTCCTACTCATAAATGTGAAAAGCATTTATTTTTTTTTAAAAACGATTTTCTGGTCATAATTTGAAAACACAGCACAGCTCCTATGTACAAGCACACCCTGTCAGTACTAATACTTCACATTATCTATAATTATAATTTGTCAAATAAGCAAAATCTTTTTGTAAAACACTTGACACAAAGCAACATTTTAAATGCACAGCTGGCTTCCTTATTTTCTCCATAAACTATACTAGTCTTTATCTAAATTAAATGATTTTTTTCTCACCTTAGCAAATGCTTTTTGAATTTCAAAACAGTCTCAGACACACACCAATTTTTCTTTAGCAGAGCAAAGGGTATGCACTCCAGAGGCTGCAACCAACAAAGGCACAGACATGCTGTATTTCATCACACATATCTCTCATGTCACCCAATCAAAACTCTCACTTTTTTCAAATCAACAGCCCTCCCCCTCTGCCCTTTCTGCTCTTTTTCCATAGCAACTACCTCCTGAAAGACCTCTCATGTTTACAAGTTCACACAACAATGTTTCAAATGAACTCTAAACTCTCAGTACACCTGCTAATCCACTGCAATGTTCCTTAAAATCATTTTTTCTTAACCATTCAAATTACATCTTTCAAAGAACACATACATGCACCCTAACTTTCTGTTTTCAGAAATGGAAATCCACCAATCACTGCTCGTGAATCATTAGCACTGAAACTCCACAGTTTTTTTTCTTTACAAACTCCTACTGTTTCAACTGCCATTTCATTCCCACACTTCATCTGACTGCAGCAGAACCTCCTCTCACCATGTGTATGTATTGTATGTAAATGTAAATGTATTGGCATTTATATAGCGCACTACTTACCCGTAGGGTCCCAAGGCGCTTCGACCGCTGCGAAACCCTTCCTGGCTTCCCTGAGAGATGGTCCCTTAATGGGTATCTCCAGGGTGAGACCAGGCATCCCCGGCGGTCTGGTGGGGCCGTTAGTGAAGATGAGGCAAGCTAATGCCCAGAGTTGCCGAGTGTGATCGCTGATCAGAGTGGGCACCGAGGCGAGAGAATTATCGAGTCCGCTGACCCTGGTCCAGAAACCTGCCGCGCCGGGAATCGAACCCTGGTCCCGGGCCGTCCTCTGCTCTCGGGTCTGCCGCCTCTAACCAGTGAGCCACACTACTTCACCATGTTTTCTGTCTGGTGGATTCTTGGACATAGCTACATCCACTGGGCTCACAGGTATGCTGATAACAGAAATTTACACAACCTCAATTTACAAAATGTGGAAACCAAATGGATTGGCCAAAGAGGATTGAGATGTTACCAATTGATACCATTGGTGAAAACCTTTTTACATTTGCCAAACCCTGACCTCATAATAGTGCACAGTGGAGGAAATGATTTAGGCACTTTGACTGGGGTAGGTCTGGAAATGCTTTTAAAGGTCACCTTTGAGCAATTGATGTCACTTTTTCCTCACACTGCCTTGGTGTATTCTAATATATGCCAAAGACAGAAATGGAGGTGGTCCAATCAATTTTGTCCACAAATTGAGAAAGCGAGGAAGCATGTAAATAAGTCTGTTTCACCTTACATGAGAGACCATGGAATGGGCTCCATCTAAAACAATAACTTGTTAAGCGATGAACTAGTTATTTTTGGGACTTGTAAATATACACACAATTTTATACTGTCTAAGGGGCAAGAAAATATCCTATTCTTACTAATTCTTTTGGCCAGGAGGGAAATATGTATTAAATGGGTGAAAAGTTCACCACCAAGTCACTCAGATTGGTTAAACTCCATCTTAAGGGTATATAAAATGGATAAACAGGGAAGGCAGAGCAAGAATAAGAATAGGTTCTGGAATATTTGGGAAAAATATATAGGGGGAACTGAAAGGGAGTCCAATGATTAATAGCAAAGGCACCACTGATTTCAAGCTAGTCTTGAACTGAGTAGTCAAAATGACTAGCTCTCCTCCCTCCGAAAATCATGTGCTAAGAGATGGACAAAAGGAGGCCCCTGAAAGCCAAGGTAAACTGAACACCTCGAAGAACCAAGGGCCGAAGGAATCAAAGAACAGAGGCCTCTGACTCCTCCATACTCTACAATCTTTTTGCTAGATGAGGACTTAAAAAAAAAACAAAAAAAAACAAAAAAAAAAAAAAACAATAACTTGCGTTACTACATGCAAGATATCTACAGAGGAGATGGTGTGCACTTCTCAGATGAGGGCAACAGAGTTTTCATACAAAATTTAAGACTGTGTATTGGTACCTACTTATAAGTACCTAGAACTTACACAGAACCTAAAAGCTCTTTTCAGAGCTACCTTAACTATAATTACTCTTTAAAAATTTCGAATGTACCTTTTTTCACTAATTTTCACTAATGTTCGCTTCCCGGTTCGCTACCCGGTTCGCGTACCGGCAGCTAACCGCGCGAAAAATTCAATTTTTTTCCCCCGACATATATGAGCCTCCTCAGCCACCCTCAGAAAACCTAGGGGGTCAGGATACGTCTCCAGTGCCCCCTTATACCCATTTCCCCACATTGTTTTTCCGCCATCTTGTGATTAAATTCGACTGAAACACAAAATGGCGAACTCCCGTTACGCTACCGGTGAGCTACCCGGTTCACGTACCGGGTAGCGCTTCTACCGCGAAAAATCAAAACTTTTATTTTTTTATTTTTTGCCCCACGGGACCCTTTAATAAACCCCACATCATTCCTAGGAGGTCAGGAGGGGTCTACCTTGCCCCCTTTCATTAAATTCCCCCTTCGTTTTTCTCCACCTCTTGTCTCTCGATCCTACCGAGAGACAAGATGGCGGCCGGTCCGGACTGCTTAGAATGTTGACAGACACCGGAGAGCCAATCAGCTTCGCTTCGCGAAGTTCCGTTACGTGTCAGGTACGCGAACCGGAGCGCTAACTGGAGCGCTGTCACAGATATATCTGTTTTTTAAAACGTTAATTTCTCAAAATCCACTGGAGCACATATATTGAGACATAGCAAAGGCACGTCGGGCAAACCATATCTACAATTTTGCCAAGTTTCGTGTAAATCCATTCAGCCGTTCGAGCTAAAAGTGATTCCAACCGCCCTATGGAAAAATGAATGGGAAAAACGTGTTTTGGGACCCCCCTTTTTTCTCGGCCCCCCCTTGACGAAACCCCCCAAATTTTCAGGGGCTGCTCAGAAACAAAATGTGCCATTTTCCTGACAATTTCAGCCAAATCCGTCCACAAACGCCAAAGTTATTTGACATAGAATTTTCAGAAATCACATAGGAAAAAAATCCTAACTATATATACCTAATATATATTACCTACTGGCTATCGCCAGTAGGTATATATAGTTAGAATTTTTTCTCTATGGGACTTTTGAAAATTCTATGTCTAATAACTTTGGCGTTTGTGGACGGAATCGGCTGAAATTTTCAGGAAAATGGCACATTTTGATTCTGAGCAGCCCCTGAAAATTTGGGGGGGTTTCGTCAAGGGGGGGCCGAGAAAAAAGGGGGGTCCCAAAACGCGTTTTTTGCATTGAGTTTTCCATAGGGCGGTTGGACTCACTTTTAGCTCGAACGGCTGAATGGATTTGCACGAAACTTGGCAAAATTGTAGGGACTGTTAGCCCGATGTGCCTTTGCTAGGTCTCAATATATGTGCTCCAGTAGTTTTTGAGAAATTAACGTTCAAACCAAGATATATATCTGTAACAGCGCTCTGGGCAGCGATCCGGTCCGCTTACTTTTCGCTTATCGGAACTTTGCGCGCAGAAAGCTGATTGGCTCTCCGGTGTCTGTCAACATTCTAAACAGTCCGGAGCGGACGCCATCTTGTCTCTCGGTAGGATCGAGAGAGAAGAAGAGGTGGAAAACGAAAGGGGAATTTAATGAAAGGGGGCAAGGTATCCCCCTCTTGACCCCCTAGGAATGTTGTTGGGGTTATTAAAGGGTCCCGTGGGGAAAATAAAAAAAAATGATTTTTCACGGTAGAAGCGCTTCACGGGCCGCGAACTGGGCCGCAAACTGGTAGCGAAACGGGAATTCGCCATTTTGTGCTTCGTTAATTAAATTACTAGGTATAAGGGGGTGCGGGAGACGTATCCTAATCCCCTTACTAGTTATAAGTGGGTGCGGGAGACGTATCCTAATCCCCTATGTTTCCTGAGGGTGGCTGAGGAGGCTGATATATGTTGATACATCTCTTCCAGCGGCTGTGCGTGAGCTTTTTTTTTTTTTTTGCTGCGTGACAGTCCGGAGCGGCCGCCATCTTGTCTCTCGGTAGGATCGAGAGAGAAGAAAAGGTGAAAAACTAAGGGGGAATTTAATGAAAGGGGGCAAGGTATCCCCCTCTTCACCCCCTAGGAATGTTGTTGGGGTTATTAAAGGGTCCCGTGGGGAACATAAAAAAAAAAATGATTTTTCACGGTAGAAGCGCTTCACGGGCCGCGAACTGGGCCGCAAACTGGTAGCGAAACGGGAATTCGCCATTTTGTGCTTCGTTAATTAAATTACTAGGTATAAGGGGGTGCGGGAGACGTATCCTAATCCCCTATGTTTCCTGAGGGTGGCTGAGGAGGCTGATATATGTTGATACATCTCTTCCAGCGGCTGCGCCATCTTGCCTTTTTTTCGAATGGCACAATTTTGTCGTGCACGGCAGCCATTTTAGATGCCAGGCTGGTCCCAGGATATCACCTAACCCTGCGGATGTAGTTTATGGCCCCAGCTGTAGAGAATTCAGACATGCCAATCCTCCTGATTTAGGCGTGTGACTACTGATTTCAGTGCTAGTCTCCCGCCTCCCGATTTCTGCAAGCAAAAACCCGGGGGCATATTACGAACAACTAGCGATAATTTTTGTCTCTAACTTGTTTAGAGACAAAAATTATCGCCGCACATCGGCGATTTTTATCGCAGATAAACCTTGCTATTATCGCAGAAAAGTCAGCGATATTCATGTATTATTGACCTAATGCTCTTAGCCATGTTATCCACCTCCCATTGGATAACATGGCTAAGAACTGCTCAGGGCAGGTGTTAGATTTTGGAGATATTCGCGCTTAGCGCGAATATCTCCAAAAGTTGGTAATAGAAGGTAGCGATGTTAGGGACTGTTTCCAGTCGCTAACATCTTGGCACGCCACTTTGCATGTCATTAGTGATAAATATCACTGACATGCAAAGCGGGGCCCAAGATGGTCGCTATCTCCTTTTAGCTGTCACTAACTGGTGTTAGCGACAGCTTGGTAATAGGGAGATAATTTTATCTCCGCTTTCTTGGCTTTTAAAGCCAAAAAAGCGGAGATAAACCCCCTTGATAATATGCCCCACGATTCCTTGGGGGTTTCAGCCGACAGGGCTTGCTATTGTGTTACATGGTAATTTTTCCATGAAACGTCAGAGGGTCGATGCAGGGGTTCTAGAAGAGGTGATAAACCATTTAAGCCTCATGAACAAGCGCATGGTCTTTTAAAGATTTGTGAAGTACTCGGGGCGGCGGTGTGTGTGTGCCCTCTTTCAGGAGCGGGCGGGGGGGCACTGCCAGCAACTTGCCAGGTCAGGTAGTGTTCAACACGTGCATCACCCTTTCTCTGCCTGCTATTGCGCTCCATGCTTCGGAAAGGTAAGAAAAAGAACGTGCATTTGAGTTTGAAATGTCCGATCCTGCAGCAGCACACTTCCAAAGCCCACACATGACAATAACCCGATTCAAGGCCCCATTCACCCGTTTTTCAAAAAATAGATAACACTCCAACAAATTAAGGTTATAAAACTTTATTAACTTTTAACGATAATGAACAGAACAAAAACTAAAAACATTTAAACATTTCTTAACACAAAAAGCAACAATGGTTAGAAGCTGTCTTTTGTGCGAATAGTCCCAAGGCAGCACAACGTGCAGAGTTCTGGACGGCACCCAGGTGATGTCGCCTGGGTGCCGCACTGGTTTAGGGATCCTACAATGCTGCTCCGAAAATTGGCGTGGGGCGTCCCGGGTGGGGCGGGGGGAGGCCTCGTCAGTAGCGGTCTGTTGTGCGAATAGTCCCAAGGCAGCACAACGTGCAGAGTTCTGGACGGCACCCAGGTGATGTCGCCTGGGTGCCGCACTGGTTTAGGGATCCTACAATGCAGCACAGAAAAACAGCGTGGGGCGTCCCGGGTGGTGCGGGGGGAGGCCTCGTCAGTAGCGGTCTGTGTCCAGTGTCACATGGCTGACACAACATGTACGACAGGCACCCAGGTGATGTCCAGTAAACTGCCGCACTGGTTTTGGTATCCTACAATGCTGCTCCGAAAATTGGCGTGCGGCGGCCCGGGGGGGGGGGGGGGGGGGGGAGGCGGCGTGAACGGGCCTCCCCAGGTGGCGGCCATCTAGCTGAGTTGCGCTCGCTCTTGCGGCCACAGCGTCTCGCTCACCATGTTGTGGAGTTGCTCCCACTCTTGCAGTGCAGCGATAGGCGGCTGCCACATGGCTGTCAAAATGGCGGACGGCTCCTCGGTTTTGGGCCTGGTCCACTGAAATGGCCCTGGGACACCTTGGAACTCGGACGCTTGCCTGCTAGGGCTTGGGCTCCATTCTCGAAAAGCGTCCCCTCAGCCGTGAAGATTGTATAAAAGTCTTGGGGGCCCCCGACTCCCGCAGTCTTCCGGTGGGGAGCGGCTGCCATGATTGCTCGCGGAATGACCACGACGGAGCCACGAGATGGTGGTGCTCTCATGCTGACGCCAGCTTCAGTCTGAATGATCCAGAAACAAGGTGGGGCTTTCATCGTTTGGGAAAAAAAATGTTCTAAACCAATGAAAAGTGTTATTTTTAGGTCATATGACCAAGCCTTCCATCTTTAGGAAACCAAAAGTAAAATGAACCAATGAAAAGTTTTATAAACAAGTCACATGACCTGTTCTGCGGCATAGGGCTACAAAAAGCGTAGAAAATCCGTTGGCACGTGAGGCGGCGTCAGTAGCGGACCGATGTGCGAATAGGCCGAAGGCAGCACAACGCGTCGAGATCCGGATGGCACCGAGGTGGTGTCCAGCAAATTGCCGCACTGGTGTGGCCATCCTACAATGCTGCGCCGAAAGACGGCGTGTCCAGCTGAGTTGCGGTCACTGTCAGTAGCGGACCGATGTGCGAATAGGCCGAAGGCAGCACAACGCGTCGAGATCCGGATGGCACCGAGGTGGTGTCCAGCAAATTGCCGCACTGGTGTGGCCATCCTACAATGCTGCGCCGAAAGACGGCGTGTCCAGCTGAGTTGCGGTCACTGTTGCGGTACAGTGACTCGAACGCGCCGAGATCCGGATGGCACCGAGGTGGTGTCCAGCAAATTGCCGCACTGGTGTGGCCATCCTACAATGCTGCGCCGAAAGACGGCGTGTCCAGCTGAGTTGCGGTCACTGTTGCGGTACAGTGACTCGAACGCGCCGAGATCCGGATGGCACCGAGGTGGTGTCCAGCAAATTGCCGCACTGGTGTGGCCATCCTACAATGCTGCGCCGAAAGACGGCGTGTCCAGCTGAATTGCGGTCACTGTTGCGGTACAGTGACTCGAACGCGCCGAGATCCGGATGGCACCGAGGTGGTGTCTAGCAAATTGCCGCACTGGTGTGGCCATCCTACAATGCTGCGCCGAAAGACGGCGTGTCCAGCTGAGTTGCGGTCACTGTTGCGGTACAGTGAGTCGAACGCGCCGAGATCTGGATGGCCAAGTTTCAAGTTTCATCTGGCAGTTTTTCTCCATCCCTCCTGGATCAAAGAAGGTGAATGCTATGCTGTCCTATGGCAACATGAGCATCAACCTGATGAATACGGCATTCGAAAATCATAAATGCCCTAATGCACCCAAGAAGTAATTTTTTTTTTGCTCCAGTTGAGCCGTTTTCAATGCCTGTTTTTTGTTGTTTCCCCTCCATCAAGAACAAAACAAAAATACAAGGCGCTAAGATCCGAATGGCAAGTCCTGGATGTTGAGTGCCTCAGTTGAGAGTTCTGAGCAGTGCTTGTAAGACTATCTGAAGTTTATTATAAGAATCAGAGTAAGTTGAAGACTGTCTGAAGCTTATTTGCACCTGCTGCAGCTTCACTAGGTCCGGCGGAACTTTTTGCCTTTTCTTTTCTGCTTCTTTTCCTACAATGCGTTTCATCTGAAGACACGACCAGGTCCCTGAATGTGTGCAGGGGGACGCTATTGATTGAATGAAAATGGCGGCTTGACACAAAGCTGACTCAAGCGTTACTGTTGGTGCTATACAGACAAAAATTGGTTTTCAGTTTGTACATTCTTCAGGTTTTTTTTTTCCATTCAAGTCTGATTGAGAGTTTGTAGAAAAATGGCTTCAGATTTACCACATACTACTCTTCAACATTCTTCCTAAATGTAACAATGTGAAACTCGAGAACGGCTGTTTCTGTTTCCTTTCAAAATGCTGCCACCAATATTTTCTGAATGGAAGACACCATCTTGTAGCATAAAGGGCCGAAAGGGGTTCTGGTCTGGCCGATGGTTGGTGGAGACATTTTGACTATATCTTGGACCTGCCCGGCCTCGCCCAAAATGGCGCCGGTATAAATGGGACTCGTAACTCCTTGCCCGCAAATGTATATCTAGAAAATGTTATTGTAAGTGGCCCTGTCGTATTTTAATTACAAAATGTACGTCCACCGATTCCGCAACTGTTAGACACCTTTGTTCTTGTCACCTAATGGCCCGCTCGTTACGTTCTTCTACAGTGTAAATGTCTCCTCATCATATACGATTTCAGTTTGCTCCGTGGCCGGCCCACGTGGTTATAGGCCCGTATTTGTATACTGACATTTTCACAATAAAGGTTTTTAAAACAAAACTCGGTAGTAGTATTTACATTTGTAAAGTTTTTACTTTTAGTGACTGTTTTCGAATCAGTAAAAGGCAAGTGAAATAAAGCAGTCCAATTACATGACGGATAAAAGGTATAATATGTAGGAACGCAGTAAAGATAAATGGTCAAGGGCAGTTGTGTTTTCCACTCCTGCAACATAAAGTGATCGATAAGAATCTGATAATCAGGCGTATCGGCGACTAAGATAGCAGGCCGAATCTCTTTTACTCAACGGCTCCGTCATGGAAGGAAGAAACGCCCTTTTTCTCGAAAAAGGAATATATTTTTCTTGCAAGACAGTTGTAAATTTTCCGGGAAAGTACATTAGCCTGGAATATTATAACATATGTTTGAAAAAAAAATATTGTTCGAAAATAATAAAAAGCGTAATTTTTAGGTCATATGACCAAGCTTTTCATCATTAAATTAACAAAAGTAAAATGAACCAATGAAAAGTTTTATTAACAAGTCACATGACCTGTTATGCTTACGTTACGCGCTGCGCGCCGCGCCTCGGATCACTTCCGGGTGCGCTAACGCGGCGTGTCATAAAACGCATTACGCGACAACGTAGGTCAAGAATATAGTCAAAATGTCTCCACCAACCAGCGTTCACAACACAACCCCTTTCAGCAGTCCAAAAAGTTCTGTTAAATGACAACAGAGGGGACAGGCAACAAGAACCATCAGTCAAAGAGGGGAGGGCAAGTTCTTCTCTTCCGGGTCATGTTGGGGCGCTACCGGAACTGATCGAATTGGTAGTCTACAGTGTTTCTGGATGTTTCAGACTAAAGCTGGCGTCAGCATGAGACCACTACCATCTCGTAGCTCCGTCGTGGCCATTCCACGAGCAATCATGGCAGCCGCTCCCCACCAGAAGCCTGCGGGAGTCGGAGGCCCCCAAGACTTTTGTAGAATCTTCACGGCTGAGGGGACGCTTTTCGAGAATGGGACCCAAGCCCTAGCAGACAAGCGTCCGAGTTCCAAGGTGTCCCAGGGCCATTTTAGTGGACCAGGCCCAAAACCGAAGAGCTGGCCGCCATTTTGAGAGTCCTGTGGCAGCCGCCTATCGCTGCACCGCAAGAGCGGGCGCATCTAAACTACATGGTGAGCGAGACGCTGTAGTCGCAAGAGCGGGCGGTAAACAGCTGAATGGCGGAAGAGGCACAGTGTAGCAAAAGCGGGCGGAATGGCAACTAAAACGATAAAGGGGCGCCCCACTACAGCTTGTCTTCAGGTCAAACGGATTGTGGGACAAGGTCCAGAATTGAAGAGTCATCAAAAGGCAAAAAGTTCCGCCGGACCCCGGGAGCCGGCCGCCTATGTCGGGGGCGATCTCAGGCTACACCAGTGCTATAAGACTTGGGGAGGGTGTCGGAGCCAAGCGTCTTCTCCGAGTCCATGGCCATCACACCGCCCCTCAGGGGCCTCCGTCAAGCTGTTTAGGAAGGTAACATATCACATTGTTTTCTAATGCAGTCAGGTCCACAAACGACACTCACTTACTTTGAGAATAGTGAAGCTGCAGTAGGTGGAAATAAGCTTCAGACAGTGTTACAAGCAGTGCTCAGAACTCTTAACTATGGCACCCAACATCCAGAACGTATGCTATTTGAGAATGGTAGTGACATCGAAGCATCTCAGGGACCAAAACCATTAACGTACTTTCACGTATGAAAATCTTACTTGGGGAGGGGGCAGGAGCGAAGCGCCCCCTCCCAGTCAGCGCCACCACACCGTATGTTGAAAATCTGAAGCCATCGTTCTACAAAGTCAACCAAACTTGGATTGAAAAATCTAGAAAAATGTACAAACTGAAAACCAGTTTTGGTCTGCATAGCATCAGTAGCAACGCTTGAGTCAGCTTTGTGTCAAGCCGCCATTTTGATTCAACAAAGCACAGGCATTGAAAAAGGCTGAAATTCAGAACTCTAAACTATGGCACCCAACATCCAGGAGCTTGCCATCTGGATCTTGGAGCCTTGTGCTGTTTTCGATCTATTCACACATCGGTCCACTACTGACATCATCTTATAAAACAACGTTATGTAAATAGTTTTTTAATAAAATGTTTTACCCTGTTTCTTTGCTGGTGTGTTGTCTATATTTTTAATATTTGCATAGGGTTTGTCGTTATTTTGTGCGGTATGGGTGATGGAGCCGAGCTGTCTTACAGCCCTCATGGTGTGGAGCTCAGTTCATCTCACTATTTTCGTATTTCTCATGAAGGGTTGTTCCTAATATTTCTATTTTAGCGAGGTCAAAAAGAGATCTAATTAGTGGCCTACTGATTTTGCTCGATTACTTTTATTATTTTACACGATTTTTCACTATCTGCAAAGACTAAACAGAGTATTGCGACTTTGTGCTTGTTTGTAAATAGAGAATGATCCAAAGAGAACCAATTCTAAAACAGTAAATGCTTGGACAACAATCAATCAAATGGAGAGACAAGGAGGCACGACGGATTACAACGGGGGTAAAGGCCTGCGTTAACTACCCTTCAGTATCTGCAAAGAGAGAGTACTACTAAGGCAAAAGAGGGGAGGGGGGGGGGGTGCAGCGTTCAAAGCACATCAGCGTGCATAAATACGAAAATGTTTTTATCTATCACGTACTTGACATTTTAAAGCTTTTCATATTTGCTATTAAAAAACCAATGAAATTCACAGAAAAAACCATAGGTTATAGTGGATATATAGTTAGAAATTTGCATTTACAAAACCTTGAAAATTCAATGAAAAAACCATAGGTTATAGGCCATATATAGTTAGGAATTAGCATTTACAAAACCTTATTTTACTCGCATAAAACCATTGAAATTCCATATATAGTTAGAAGCGCTAACTATATATCGCGCACCCGCAATCCACTGCTGATGATGTCACATATTACATCATTCATGACATGGTCAGTGACATCACTGATGACATCACTGATGACATCTCAAATGACATCACTGATGACAACTCAAATGACATCACTGATGACATCTCAAATGACATCACTGATGACATCACTGATGACAACTCAAATGACATCACTGATGACATCTCATTTGTCATCACTGATCACATCACTTATGTGATAATACAATGAACCTCTTCAGACTCTAATATAACCTTACATACACTCAGTATAAACAGACACTCACAGACTGTCACTCATCCATGGAGTTACTCACACACCTACTCAGTCATGCAAAGAATCAATCACACCTCCATTTCCTCAACTATAAAGTTATACACATCTTACTTATTCAAACATATAATAACACATATTTATTCTCTTATATAATCCCTGATACAAGCTCACAGTGATCGATACAGCCACTCACACATTCACTGGCTCTTATGTTCAGTTATTTATATATCTCAACTCTCACATGTATTGTGTTTTACATACGTACTTACTTGCTCATGTAGCAATGAGAAATCCATTCACTCACCAACACACCCATGCATAGTCAACCGCCCATATAGCTGTTTCCACATGCACTCTTGAACTCATACTCCTAGTGAATCAACTGCTTACACATCTATGCACAGAGTCACGCACCTCCCAGCCACCCACACACACACTCAGCCTCCCATTCAAATACTTGGGCAACCAATCAATAACCCATATGGCCACTCTTATAGCTACTGATCAACACATGCAGCAGCTTACACAACAACAAACATACTGATGCACAAATTAAGACAGTTTAGTCACTAACCCATGCACTCAGTGAGACACATTTAATCACTCACTCATACAGTCAGTCATGCACCTACTAAATTCTTCATCCAGACACTTATACATCCACTCATTCTTCAATATGTGAAACATATTTTAACTTTACAGAAACATACAGTCACTGGGTGTTGTCATCAGTGATGTCATCAGTGATGTCATTTGAGATGTCATCAGTGATGTCATCAGTGATGTCACTGACCATGTCATGAATGATGTAATATGTGACATCATCAGCAGTGGATTGCGGGTGCGCGATATATAGTTAGCGCTTCTAACTATATATGGAATTTCAATGGTTTTATGCGAGTAAAATAAGGTTTTGTAAATGCTAATTCCTAACTATATATGGCCTATAACCTATGGTTTTTTCATTGAATATATATATATATATGCATATATATATATATATATATATATATATATATATATATATATATATATATATATATATATATATATATATACACACACACACTCAAATAGCTACTCACTTACCCATAACATTGGGGCTGTCTTTTTGCCAGGAATCAAACTTTAACTATACTCAAACATGTGCGGATATTTATAAATTTATACGCAAGTTAAAGCTAAAGAAGTTCCATGAACAACCTGGCACCCGAAAAAATGAGGAAGATAAGGCCTCACAACAACAGTTGGAATTACAAGGCCTAGTGGGAGCTGCCTATGACTTACTATATGACATGCAGGGATTGAAGAGAGTGGGTAGTACAGCCATTGACCCCTCACAATCCTCTACAAGTGGAGGTACCACGAATCCTGGCACCGGACTGACAGAAATAACAGGGACAAATTTAAAACCTCAAACATCGTTCAAACCCAAATCCAAATTCGTACCAGTGAGGGCACGTGATTCAATTGAGGTGTTCAATGAACAGTTGGTAGCACAAATAAAAAGACTGAACATTCGAAATTGCAGATTAAAAAAGAGTAACACCAATCGGGAAAGAAAATATTGGCAATTGATCAAGAAATTAAAAGATAACGATCAAATAATAATCTGCAATTCAGACAAGGGAGGGAACTTGGTGCTGTGGCCAGTGCAGGACTATTTACAAGAGGACTATTTACAAGTTGCTACAGAAAGGTTCCCTATACGAAGCACAAAGACACCCAGGAAGAGCTTTACAAACTATTATTGGCTTGGAAAAGTGTGGGAATGTTAAATTGGGAGGAATTTAAATATTTGAAAAAGGAGCATCCCACCATCCCGGTGTATTATTTCATACCAAAAATCCATAAAGATATGAATAAACCACCGGGTCGCCCTATTATTTCGGCATGTTATGGCATACTGGAAAATCTCTCAAGGTACATTGACTCCTTCCTACAAGGTATGGTGAGGAACTTGAGATCTTACGTACAGGACACCAGTGATTTCCTTAGAAAAATCACAAATTTAGAATGGAGGTCATCTTACCTGTTGATAGCTCTCGATGTGTCCAGCCTTTACACAGGCATTAGAAATTGTGATGGCCAGCTAGCCATCGAATACTTCCTCAAAAGCAGAACAATTATATATTCCCAGCACTCGAATATGTTGTTGAAAATTATAACTTTTTGCCTGGAGAACAATTAGTTCCTTTTTGATGGTAAAATGTATCAACAAATACAGGGTGTAGCTATGGGGACCAGCTTCTCCCCCAGTTACGCCTGGGCTGGTGGGAGGAGCTGGTCCTCAGGCGACAATAGGAAGTAGTGTGCGACAACAATATAGTAGTATGGTTACGCTATATTGACGATTTGTTTATAGTCTGGAATGGTAGCAATGAAAGTGCCAATGAGTTTATACAACAATTGAATCACAATGATGTTAACCTTCATTTCACAGCAGAGATGAGTGGGGAAACAGTAACCTTTTTCGACGTGAGAGTACAAGTGACAGCAAATGGGATTAGTTCCACTCTGTACCGAAAACCTACATCGGGTAACACACTCCTACACGCCTTTAGTGCACACCCCCCACATCTGTTAAGGAGCATCCCGTATGGGGAGATGCTCCGCATCAGGCGATTATGCAGTGATGAGGCAGATTGCGAGGAGAAATAAAGTGAATGTAGAGACAGGTTCCTTGATAGGGGGTACAGTTTGGAGGTGATCCAGGAGGCAATTGAGAAAACAAAGGTAATAGCTAGGGAAGATCTTTTGCAATACAGAAACAAACACAAGGCTACAGGGACAGAACAGGAACCAATTAGGCTTATCCTTGGGTTTTCTAAACAACAGAAACAAATCAGGGAAATAGTCCGTAAAAACTGGCCTATTATCAAAGGTGATCCAGTAATAGGAGGATCCATGCCCAGAATGCCGTCAATAACCTTTAGGAGAAATTGTGATATGGGCTCTTCTCTGGTAAGAAGTAATTTCCAGTCAAAAAGAAAAGCACCATGGTTGGCGGTAAGAACAGGCTTTTACAAGTGTGCTGTATGCAAAGCATGTCAGCATGGGATCAATACCACCAATTATACCCCAGACTTTGGTTACCCGGCCTGCAGAATAGAACAACATATCACCTGCAAATCTGATTTTGCGGTGTACGTGCTTACCTGCATTTGCAACCTGCGGTATGTAGGGAGCACGAAATTGCCCGTGCATAGAAGAGTACTACAGCACATTCAGGCAATTTGCAACAAAGATGATAGCTACCCGGTAGCACGACATTTTCTGCAGAGCCATAACAGTGACCCAAAATATTTGAAATATTTTGCAATAGACACTATTACGCCTCAAGGAAGAGGGGGTGATAGGGAGAGCAAACTGAGGAGGTTAGAAACATCATATATACTCAGACTCGACTCAAAGCACCCCAATGGCCTCAATACCAGTGAGGACCTTTACACTTTCTTATGATCACCTGTGCAAAAGAACTTGTAGGATAACACATCACAGAACATATATCTTTACTATAAAGTGTCATGAGAATATGGAATGTACGGAAAAGGGACATGGGATAGTGCAGAAAGATGTTGATATCATTCACCAAATGTAAATATGTGTATATATATGTAATGAAGTGTATGATTTTGTGGAGATGATGTGGTAATGGTTTATATATTTTTAAGGATTATGGACTGTATATTATTTTTAATCATTATATAGAAAGTATGTCTAATTTTTGATACTTCTGATATTTATGATGATTTTAATTAAGGATTGGTCCTGGCAACTATGAATATTTATGGGCTGAAGTAACTGCCCCATCAACACCATGCACTTTACTTCCACAATATACAGTGTTACATGATTAAATATCGCCTTGCAGACAAACTCTGATTATTTTAAATATATAAGTATACTTATCACTCAATGGTTGAGCACTATTTAATTTTATTTAGGCACAGGGATAAGTTCATAGGGAAAATTATGAAGACTCGTTTAAGGCACTATTTGCATTGATGCTACAATTAAATCTGCTAGCATAGGAGGAGTTAGCAGAACAAATTCCATTCATGGAATGTATTTGATTAATTGGAAAAGGAACTGTTTGAAATTTCCAAATTGTACATTTTATTTGTCTGTATTTTACATTCAATGTGATTTTGTATTTGCACAATGTACCAAAACGATAGTATGTCTTCTATGTTCATTCAGGGGCAGCTTTTGCACATGCACTTTAAATAGCGATTGGTGATGCCTTTAGGCTGTCATGTGAGCAAGGGAGGGATCTCCAGAAATGCGTAATGGCGGCAGTGGTAGTGGCTAATTAAAGAATTTGCATGAACGTTTGGGTCCATGCTCGTTTATTCCATTGGAGCGGAGTGAAAGCGAGATAATCTTGGATATATATATATATACACACCCACAGAACCACTTACTTTCTCATTCACACATCCATACAACCACTCACACTGACATTCACTCTCCAATGCTGCCACTCACACCCATTCACCTATACACACACACTCAAACGCCTACTCACTTACCCATACAGCCTCTCAAACACTCACTCTTCCACACATACAGCCTTTCACAGCCTTTCACAGCCTACTCAGTCTTCCATGCAGCCACTCACACAACAATGCAGCCACTCACACAGCCACTAATTCATCCATAATTCACTCACACACCCACTCACTCTCCAATACAGCCACTCACACAGCAACTCATCCATACAACTACTCACATACCCACTAACACAGCCATACAGCCACTCACACACCCACCCATACATTTACTCAGACATCCACTCACACAACTATGCAGCCACACACACAGCCACTAAATCACTAACTCACCCGTAATCCACTCACACACCCACTCACACTCTAATACAACCACTCACAAAGCAACTTACTCAACTCACTCACCCATACAGCTACTCACATATCCACTAACACATCCATAGAGCCACTCACACACTACTCAGACATCCACTCACACACTAATATAGACAGTCACACAGCCACTCAGATGACATGTGTTAGAAATAGTATAACTAATTGCTAGTACTGAATGAATAGTAATTTAACTTATGCTGTAGCTTAGTATACATTTTTAAGTCTTAGAAATGTTCACAAAACACTTACACTTACTGGATGATGTCATCCGGGTATGTCACTGACCATGTCATCAGTGATGTAATGAAGTGAGGTCGTAAGTAGGGCAATGTCAGAGCGTAAGTTATAGTTAGCTCAGGTAACTATAACTGCTGAGTTTCTATGGTTTTGTACAAGTGGCATCGGAGCCTAACTATAACATCCCTGTTTTGTTAATCTTTATTTTAATAATTTTTTTATTAACAGCATGAGAGATACATACCTACAATTCTTACAATTCTTACAGGCAGTAGGGTACCAGAATAAAAAAAAAAGAGCAGGAAGGGGAAAACAGTTAAGTATCAAAGTAAGATGATACATTTTCAATGCAAAATCCGTCATTAATAAGTTGGAAGAAGCAGATACAGAATAAAAAAAAGATATAATTCTATAAAAAACTCTCCCAAATTGTATCTATTTTTATTAGCGATCGTGTGCCTCTTATTTTAGCTATTGAGGAATCCATAGTATATGTTTCTTTGACCAAGGACCACCATTCCATAACATGGGGTGGAGTGCATGATATCCAGGCCCTAGCAATAGCTAATCTAGCACAGGCAAGTAGTCGATGGACCTATCAATACCATTGATGCATTGAGAGAGACAGGTCTAACAAGTTTTTGATTAAGAACCTGTTGAACTCTTACCTAAAATTCTGCCAATGCAGGGAATGAGAAGAACATATGTTCAAGATTTGCCGCTATTAAGTCACATTTGGGGCATTTAGACCTGTCGTTAGTTGGGCTATTTAAGAACCATTTTGATATCCTTTTTGGTGTGTAGTACAGGCCACATATTGTTTTATATTGTTGACGCCTTAAGCTGGAGGACTGTAGTAATTTGTTAAGATCAAGAAAAGCTGTAGTAATCTGGTTAGCAGTTATACTAACGCCCAGTCGTGTACTCCATTTCTCTGACAGTTTTACACAGTCATCAGTTTTATGACCACTAAGACATCTGTAGCCCTCACTGATTACTGACTTGATCTTATCTGAATAAAAGCAGTTTCAAATATCTGAGTCTGAGATCTCCTTTACATTCATGTTACGTACGAGGTAGTCTCGAATTTGTAAATACTATAACATCCCTGTAACCTTTGTTTTTTTTCAATGAATTTCTAATGTTTTTTCAATTCTATGGCCTAACTATAAAGTCCCTGTAACCTTCGTTTTTTTCAGTGAATTTCTATGTTTTTTTTTAAATTCAGTTTCCTAACAATAACGTCCCTGTATTTTTTAAATGATTTTCTAAGGTTTTTTATATTTATTTGCTAACTGAAACCTATAACCTTTGAGAGTGAGTGTGTGAGTGAGTACATTAATGTCTCAGTGGGTGCATGAGTAAGTGTGTGTTTCAATGGGTCTGTGTGTGGGTGCATAAGTCTCTGAGTGGCTCTGTCAGTGGGTGCGTACATCTCTGAGTGGGTGTGTGACTGGATGTATGAGTCTCTGAGTGGCCCTATGACTGGGTGCATCAGTGACTCTGTTGGTCTGTGAGTGGGTGTCTCAGTCTCTAAAAGGGTCTGTGGGTGGGTGCATGAGTCTCTCAGTGGGTCTCTGAGTGGTCGCATGAGTGTCTGAGTAGATCACCCTCTCAAACAGCCACTCACTCAGCCATATAGCTACTTACATACCCCATCACTCACTCATACTGCCATTCAGTCACCCATACAGTCACTCACACACCCACTTATACACCCATATAGCTACTCACACACCTGTACAGCCACTCAGACATCCACTCACACACAGATACACACAGTCACACAGCCACTCAGATAATATATGTTAGAGGTAGTATCACTCATTAGTAGTACCCCTAGTATACTAATTTAACTTTCGGAGTAGCTTAGTATATATGTTTTAACATTCATAAACTCTTATACTCACTGGATGATGATATTAGTGATATCATTTGAGATGTCATCAGTGATGTCATTAATGAAATGATGTCACTTATATATATATATATATATATATTTTTATTTTTTTATTTTTTTTTCACTGAAAAAAATAAAAGTTACAGGGACGTTACAGTTAGGCTCAAACTTCACTCGTACAAAACCACAGAAATTCACCAGTTATAGGTACCTGAGCTAACTATAACTTATGCCCCCACAATCCACTACTTAATACCTCACATACTACATCACTCATGATATATAAACTTGGTATTTGTTAAGTTCAAACTAATCACCCCAAAGGGCCTCAAAGTGCTGGAGGCGATTATGCGAGCTATTGCCCAGAGTCACACGGTGATCAAACCGTGAGTCCCGTGCTCCGGAGTCAGCTACCCTGGCCGCAGTGCCACACCTCTCCTATAATGTTGCCTCATTGTATATTTTAATGGATTTAAACATTCTAAGCTGTGAATTATTTGCACTACCACTTAATGTCCTAGCTTGTCAAAGCCCAGCAACCAATATAGATGGTAAATTGCTTAGCAAGTTTAAAGCCTAGAAATATATGGTGTTTTTATGTTTCTTGTTTTTCTGTGATCAAAGGTGTCCCTGAAGCATCTACCCTGCTGGTGTTTGAAATTCCCTACTTTTGGGTGGTTCCTGCCTTGGTGTCTGTGGGGACACCTATCCTATTTAAAGCCTATATGTCTTGCATACCTATGCTTGGACGACATAGAAGAATAAATATGAGTAAAATAGAACACAGGTATGATATTTTGTGAAATGTAACAAAAACCTTTCAAAAGTATTTCCATGAAAGTTCCTCACAAGTAAATCAAAGTAGGGCGAGAAAGGGCTACTCTCCTTACCTGGTGTTAAGTGATACAAGCACTGTGGTGAAATCATACTAATTTTGTGATTCATTGTGATCGATAGCATGAACAGGCCTTTTTACCTGCATCACAGGAGCGGGCCTAAAAGTTCATGGTTGTGTATTTAACTCAGCCTTGGCCTACATGGATTGTGTGTAGCGCTGGATAGCTTATGGTGCTTACATGTGCATGCTGGGATGTGTGTAACCTGTCTATGGTACACACCATGGAGTCCTGTTGGTTGCATTTTGGAAAGACAGGTCCTAGATAGGCTAGGAGAGGTAAGGACTGCAACTCCCAGACAGGAGATATGTATTGGTGACCAGCAGCGGTCGGCACAGGTAAGCGTGGTGGGACGTTGCAGGACATGGCAGGGGGGATGCTGACAGATGAGGGAATAGGTATTATTTATTTATTTAATCATACCTATTCCATTGTCTGTCGCATTCCCCCTCCCATCAGGCTCCACGCCTGCCCCACCGCCTCACCACGCTTACCTGTGCTGGCTGCCACTGCTGGTGACATTCCTGAACGCTAGATGGAAGTACACACTGAAGAAACTGCAGCAGAGCATCCTCTGTGCTCATCAACTTCTCTTTAAATCAAGGAAGATTTACTTGTCAATGGTCCTTGGAATCATTGTCTTTGGGGATAGTGGGACTGATAAGGTAGACACTGTGGACCAGGAGATCTTGACAGGGAGGAACGTTTAGGAATTTGAACCCTTATGGGGCATATTTCAATGGAGGCTGACAGCCAGATGTGATCCCTAGTTACTCCCTTGACCAGTGTTGTTGTGCAATCAGATTTGAAGCCTCCCCAGTTTAGGCAGACTGTCCCTTTGACAAAGGGTAGTGCAGAGGAGAGAGCACTTCCACAAAGGAGACACCCATAACCCAACTTTCAAAAAACACATTTGTATCTGGATTTGGACTAGAAAGGTGGGACCATTAGTCCCACACTTAGTTTAACAGTGCTGTTCCACAAGAGAGGCGATCACCAAGAATTCAAGCTGCTAGAGACAGGATTAAAGACCAATGTCTGCTAGTCTTCCATGTAGGTGAGGGGCCATCAACTAGGAAATCAAGATCACTTACCCTGAGCTGGAAGCATGAGCCTTCCGCCTGCCTGCCAAGACCAGAAGGCCTGTGAGCAGGAGAAAAGTGCATGGAGGAATTGAGGCCAAGTGGATCCTGGTGGCTGAAGTGTGAGAAACCGGATCCGGTCAGGACCACTACACTGACAAAGTCAACAACTCCCATCTGCCAGGCTGAAGCCACCGTGAAGTAAGGGCCATCAACCTTATGCAGAACCAGTTAGCACCCTGGAGTGCCAGGTGGGAGCTGCAGGGAAGTAAGGGCCATCACCTGTGTGCAGAGCCAGATGGCAACCCCATAGCTTCTGTGAAGTAAGGACCATTGTTCTTGATCAGAGGAAATCTGCAACTATGTGGACCAGAAGGTGGGCCATCATAGAGGCTTGGAGGATACCCTTAATGGTCATGCCAAGTCTGCTGTGAGGAGCTACAGAGGATGATAGCTGACATCGACGTGGGCCAGCCAGTGACTGAAAGAGGCCCAACATAACATCAGGGAAGGACCATAAAAGATCGCAGCCTCTCAGTATCGCAAGGCTGGAGCAAGCAGATATGTGCCCCAGTCCTCCTACACTTCTCGGCAGCCATTGGCTTTGGAGAGCATGGTCATGGCTAACAGCCCTGTTGCGGACTTGCACAAACTTATCAAGGAGTGCTGTGAAGTTGACTATTAAGGTCAAACTTAAACTTTGTTGAGTAGGGGATAGTCTGGGCTGCATCTAGCGGGTGGCTTAAGTATTGAATTGGCTATAACCAGCCTCACTAGAAGGAGATGGAGGGACTCATGGATACTGCCAAGGCCGACACTAGCACACTGACTTTAAGAGACTGTGGTTATTATTTTGAAAATCTAGTACTTTTTGGAATTAACAAACATTGGCAGTAGTAGGAGTGGAAAGCTGTGTCAGTATAAGGTTTGCAGGCATACTAGTGGCAATCAAACAACCAAAAGGTGATGGGATAAATGCTTGCAAATAGTTTAACCACTGGCAATCATTTAGAGGAGCATTCCAACCCATTGTGTTTCACTCAATGTGACACTCTGGACAGAGGCCCACCGAATACAAATTAGTATTACCATCCTCTTCATGGGAATAGTCCATTCCCAAACTTGATCATCTCACCCCTCCACCCTGTGGCCCACTGCTTTCTTAGTAGGGACATATGAGATTTACATCCCATTAATCTTACTGGCTAAGCTACGCCCCTGCTTATATTAAAATACTACGGGGCTTATTATCAAGCGGCAGCGATAATTATCGCTGGCCGCGATTAGCGTGTAATTTTTTATCGCCGGCTATCGCTCGAAATTAACGCCATGCTAGCGCTGTATTAACAACGCATAGCGCAATGGCAATAATTATTCCAGCGATAGCGGTGTGTTCCATAGAAAACTGTGATAACCTTGCTGCTACGACCCTGTGGTCATATCAGCATAATCCACCCAAATGGTAAGTATACGTAAGTCAGTATTTTAGCAGACGTTACTAACGTCTGCTAAAATGCGCGAGCCTCCTTATAAATATCGAGATGTGGACATCAGCAAAAATTTACATGCAGTACTGCCCAGTGATGCCCACTTTGCATTGTATTAGAGATGCAAGGCTAGGCGTCGGGAAAATGGGTGCTAACATGCGCTAATGCATGTTAGCACCCACTTGTAAATAGGGCTAAAAAAGCGGACATAAGGCACTTGTTGATATGCCCCTACTTTTCTTCATTAATGCAAGTATTTGACTAGAACATCACTATATCTTGGACACTGTTTACACCTTGAATATTGTGCCTGTGTATGCCTCACACATACGTCATCTTCAAAAAGCTTTGGACTCCTCTACCCATGCTACCAATGACAGTCCATGGTGAAAGGGGTAGTACTTGGACCAGTTATTCAAGACCCGCAGTAGGAGTAAATGGCCTCAACCCCAACAGATGGGCCTAGTATCTCCTGCTTCACCTGTGGCCCTCTGAAAATGGTTATGAAACAAAAAGTGTCAGAGGGTCTAAGATAACATGAATAAGAATGCTAACTGTGCGTCTCCAGGAGATTTAATAACCAAATAGTGAAAAACCAGGGTCACCCTTACATTAAACCCAACAAATGATCATGTGAGGATGCCCATCAGTCACCACACGGAACCACCCTTCATCATTTGGGTTCCTTCTAAGACCACTGATGGTGTTATCTCCTATATTGCTCATGGAGAGCTAGGATTGTAACCGCCCTCTCATGGACAATGAGATTAACGTGGTCTTACTTCTCAACTGAGAGGAAGTTAAGAGAAGGCGACTGATGCCGTAGTGCAAAAATGGTGAAAAAACAAGAAAGAAGGGTGTGAAATAAAATTGGATAGGAGGGTGCTGAACGTGACTTTATTCTGTCGCTACCCGCTTTTCCAATATTAAAAAGTAGACATGGACAATCCAGCTTGGATCATCTAAGGTATTCTAGGGTCAACATGTTTCTGCAATATATGACTTATGTTGTCATTGCTTTCATCAGGACCACTGTACACTTATTTGCTACTACGAATCAATGTGCAAAAAAGAAAAAGTGTTCAAAATTATAAATATCAAACCCGATACTAGGATCACCTGTGTCCACTAGATGTCTGTATCGGAACTTTCACCGTTCCAAGATGGAGAATTGCCCACTTGGAAGATGTAAGGACCTCGCCCCACCTGGCCACGGCTCAGGGTGTAGGGGAAGCACCGCTCTCTCCGTCGCTTCTTCAAATCAGCCTCTGAGCCGATCGGGGAAAATGGTCTCACACCTGGTAAAAACACAAGGGAAAGTCTACTGGTAAAATGAAATGTGATTTCATTATAAATCTAAAAATACCTTTTGCTACAAATGTATGCGAAGAAATTAAGAATGCAACGGAAAGAAGGACCACAGATGTTTAGTAGATGTCTAAGAACTCATGAAACTTTAACTAGGGAAATTAATTTTTGATTGCTCACTGTGTTTAATCAGAGATCTCAGCATATTAATAATTTGTTTATTAATAGAGCTTCTTTCCGCTCTTCAATTTATAATCACTGCAAGGAACACATTTTGCCATTATGAAATGTATGGCACTAATACATAGATTTTGAATGATGGAAGGCTGCTTTGCTGGGATTCGTACTCATGAATTGTAATGACGTGATTTAGGAAGTGACAGCATTCACTTCACTGATCCACCCAGCAACTCGTACCTCAGCTGAAGTCATTCGTTTTTTCGAAAGCACATATATTTCTGGCAAGATGGTTAAGAAGAGTAAGACATTTTCAAAGGTTGGTGTATTTTGCACAGATAAGTACTGTTTGACTTAACTTGTCCAAGATTGTTCCTTTGATTATGTTACTACCAGTGCTTTAAATGGGAAAAAATAGGTGCAGTTGTGAGTGGGCGGGGCTAAGGGCAAGACATAATGATACTTAACAACTTCCATAATAGTTGCAGCACACACCGAAACACATGATAAATGTGTTTATCTAAACAAAGCAGGTTAACTCATTACACAAAATGAAAGAGAAATGCGATAATATGTTAACATTTCCTTTTTTTTTGCAATAGTTGCACCTTCTTAATGCCATACTGTTAATTGATGTTGTTTGGCACACTACTATATCTTTTTGAGCACGTGAGTAGGAAGAAACTGAAAAGACCCCCAAATCAAACCGAAGCGCTTTTGGCAACAAGCAAATGAAGCAAATCATCATGACTCTTCTCAGAAGATCTCTCTTGTCTCTTCCATCGATCTATCTATTCATCCTTTCGTCCTACTATTTGCCTGCTGATGTCCACCATTTACCCTTTACATTCTGTTGTCTATTCAATTTTTCATCCATCATTCAGTTTTTCACCATTCCGCCTGTCCACCCTTCATATCCAAACCTATCCATCATCCATCCATCTTTAAACCTATCCTTTCATCCTTTCACTCATCCATCTCTTTATCCACCCTTTCACTCATCCATCAACCCTTTCACTCCTTTATACCATCCACCCTTTCACTCAATCCCTCCTTTCACTCATCCATCATCCACCCTTTCATCCATCCTCCCTCCCTTTCATTCATCCATCCAATCTTTCACTTATCCACCCATCATCCGCCCTTTTATCCATTCATCCACCCTCTTTCACCCATACAACCAGTCACTCATCCATCCATCCATTCACTCATCCATCTATTCACATATGCATCCATCTATCTATACATCCACCCTTGCTCACTCATCCATCCACTCACTTACTCACCCACCAACTCTCCCTACTACGTTATTCATGACCTTTGTCGCTGCATACATGTACACACAAAGTGCCACCCATTTTCTTTAAAATACCTCCTGAGAGTGTCTTGATTCCCTCTCTCTCTCGCTTTTTTCTTACAAAAAACAGGTATACAAATGCAGGCAAACACACAAACATAAGCAGACACACAAAAGACTCTGATATGTTAAAAGCCATGTTATACTCTTCGCCATGGCTTTTTTAATTGCCACTGCCAGGGGACTGCCAAGGTTCCTGCCTTTGCGCAAATGTTAGGATAGTGTGAATGTGGTTGACAGCACAGGGCCTGAATGGACCCCAGAGCTGCCAAGGTTTCAGATTGCTTATGTGTGACATTTTCATATTTTCATTGTAATTATGAGTGACATTTCAACGACTATGAGTGACACTTTCCTGCGAGCAAAATTAAGCAATGAAGACGAGGGAATCATATAAATATCAGAAATGACACTCATTTGAGTTTAGCTGCTAATTTTTGAAATTGCTTATGTTCGACATTTTCATAGATTCAGTGGATTTATGAGAGTCAGGCAACAACTAGATGTGTAACACTTAGAGTGGCACATTGTTGCTCCCAAAATCATTGAATGAAGTCAATGGAAATAGACAAATATCAGAAATCACTATCATTTGAGCAACAAGGAAGCCAAACTCTGCAGCAGGTGATTTTGAAGCTAAAAAAAAAATCTGCACCCTCCACCCCAACCTCTGCTTCAGGGGCGGCCAAACCACATGTAACAAAGGAATCTCTGTATCAAAACAGCAATTCACTGAGCTATCCACATACAATACAGTACAATACAATATGCTTTTTTGAAGGAGACATATTAACCCTCTACGCTACTTATAGTGAGAGTGAAAACTGCCAGTAGAGAAAATTCTGACCTCTCTCCAGCGGGAGCAATAATCACATGACATCTCTGACTTGTCAAGTCTAACTGTGCTGAGAAAATAAAGGGTGCTACTTGATAGTGTCACTGTCGAGCAGGGATGGTAAACACTTTGCACTACTAATAAATTAGCAAAACTGCTAGTTTAGACAAAATGTAGTGCATTTTCAGCAGAAGGACAACTCTAGTGTGCCCATTTGCAAGGCCCCCTGCCATGCTGAAGCCCCCTAATCATTTCTGTAACAAACATTTTAAATTTCGATCAGCAGCAGGAAATTATTAAATTAATATCTGACTTAGCTGAATCTCTTTACAGCTGTCAGAACGATCCACCAAGAGGAGCTGCAGGCACTGCGTGGATCGCTAGCCTGTCTCTTCTTCAGAGTCAGACAGCGAGCCCTGCTGCAGTGTCTCATCAGAGAAATCCTTCTATGTATAGACCGGGTAATTGAGGCATTTGACGTTAGGAAGGTAGGTGCCTCAGTGCAGAAAGTAGTTATATTAGCGCTCAAGGAGCCTCTTCCATCGCATTGTGTGGACATTAACCCTCTGATCTAGAGAAATAACGTGAAGTGTGAGAATCCGCCAACCTTGCCCCTGATAACATTTATGTTTAAAGTATTACCCTGCACTGACTTTTCACTGAAGTGTGGTGCTTTAAAAATCACACGCGCACACTAGCAGGTAAAATGAATCTCCACCCTGCTCTGTCAAGCACAGCTTGACGGTGAGCACCACACATTATTCACATGAGCCCTGGCGAATAGCTCAGCAGGGCTCAGATAGGGGCTACAGAAGTGGCGGCTTGGCTGCCAGACAGTTCCACTTATGCTCATTAGCACTCTCAGCCAGTGATTCGACCTTTTAATGAGTACCAGTACTCTCCTTGGGCAGTAGAGAAGTGCTAGTACTCAGAGTGACAAATCGAAGAAGTGCCGGTACTCCGTACCGGTGAGTACCCGCCCATTTAAAGCACTGGTTACTACACAAACAATGCTCTGCACGTGCTACCTGGCTGTATACAGAGCACAAAGAATGCAAATTGATGTCTTTGAGACCGAGTTTATATAATGTAATTACTTTAGAGTGAGGCTGACTTCTTATAGAACTTTTAAAATGCGGCGAACCCCCTCAGTTAGCGGTGGGGACTGGGTGCGGCTTGCCTCCGGTGTTATCTGCAGGGCACATGTCAGCACAGCAGAAGACACGGAGCCCTCTGCCCGGTGATAACCTGCGCGCACGCACACACTTCAGTTTCTGAGCTGTTTACTATCACCACAGTTCAACCGACTTGAAATCGAACACCTCCTGCCGCGTGACCTCCTGTGAGGTCACTCGGCACTCAGACAGCCCATGAGGGACTGTTTGCAAAATAACGGTGCTCCATTCTTTGCAAATGTCCCATGACCTCCGTTCGTTTGGGAAGGTTCTGCTGAGGGACGCATGAGCCCCACTTTGCCCATTTAAAGTTAGTCAATTTCAAACAGCTCAGGTGATTGGGGATGTGCTACGTTGTCCTCTCTTCATGTAAAGATGCACGTCCAGAACACCATATAAACCAGTAGATTAGGCAAAAACACTTAAAATATGTGCCTACGTTTGTCGACATTGAAGAACCAGCAGAATAAGACGTGCAGGTTGGAGTTCGGTTGAGACTGTTCTCTCCCCAGACTAGTCCCCAACACTGACCCCGAAACCTCTGCATGTCAAATTATTCAGCGTTAAGACCCCATGTAAATCTTCCCTTTAATGTATTTCTCCCTTACACCTGTTATTGCATCTAACTTCTCAAACATTATCCCTTTCATTACAAGTACTGTAATGTAGTTCAACACACCTTCCTCATTAACAGAAAAGTATGCAAGTTACTTTGAAGATCAGAAAATCTTTTAAGAATTGAGAAAATAGCTATAGCATTCTAGAAATATTTTGTTGTGACATTTCTAGTCACCAGTAATAAGATAAAGAAGCAGTTGCTCAAATCCTATTGGAGTTGAGTTGTGATGTCATGATGCCCACTGTCAGAGCCACGATACGTGCTGAAAGGCAGGTCGCAAATCGTCGTTGCAGCTGCTACTTCAACTATTTTCTGAAATAAACAGTGCTGAGCACAAAAGAGAGATTTATGGCAACCTGCTTACTTTGTGCAAGCTATAGCTCATTACAGGAAAGATCAAATCTCTTTGAATGTTACTGCTCAGTGTGATCTACAAGGCCTTCTGTTTCTCTTTATGATGTATTGCTTCTAAGTGGCTGCTTGGAGTCAGCATGAAAGGAAATATGCATCATCTTAGCCTCCTTGTCTTTAATGAAATCCAGATTCTCTTGTCATGTTATTAGGAGAATCGCAATTTACACTAAGCTGATCCTAATATGTTTTAAAAATAAATTACGTACTACTTTTTGGTATGTTTAATTTAGCACTATAGATTCTGCTTCTATTCTTTAAGTCTGCATCATACCATCTCATTCATATGAGGTAGCTAGACACAAAGGGCTTTATTTATGAAGGCCTTCCGCCGCCATTACGTTACTTTTTGTGACGTTGAGTTGGTGTAAAAAATCCACGGCACTGCTCCATATTTACAAAATGACTTATCTAGGTAGATGAGTCACTGAGTCACTTTGTAAACCCCTGCACTACATTATACCTGTGACAGGTATAATGTATGCTGGATGGGCATTCCAATGCATGAAAGCCACATAGAAGTGACACAGTAATTTCACTGCACCACTTGTAGAGCATCATTACGTCAAATCGTGATGCACGGCTTTGAAAAGACACTTTGCTGGAGTTGCATCCGTTTTTAGACACACTCCAGCAATGCACCAATTTTACGCCTACACTGATGTATCTGTAAATCCATGCGACATGGAGCGCCGTACAGTAAATATGGCACGTCCATGGTGTCGCAAGAAGGGCACAGGGAAGAGTGTTGCATCTCTGTTTTACCGCACCAATACAACACTTTTCATAAAAGAGGCCCCAAAGGTTTAAGCAGGGATGAGTGATAACATGAGTATGTTTATAAAAATTAAAACACCTTCTGATCTACATTAAAAGCACTCTTCTGTGGCTTGCAATATCCTTATAATTTATGGTAAGGGTACATGATCATAAGTAATCGGAGAATGATGTATAATATAAAGTCATTCCAAATACTGTCAACCCCTATATTCTTCCGTCATGAAAATGTTTAACAAATAATTTTGAGCAGACATTGTTTTTAAAAAAAAAATACTAGGAAAAAAGAATTCTGTAATAACAATAAAAGACTGCAGAAACGTAAATTTGTTAATCTCGTTTACTCTACAGAATTAAACAGTGCCTAAAAATCTAAAGAAAAAATGTCGATTGTCCAAAAATAAAGTACTCCATTAGAAAACTAGCTTGTTAGCAATTCCTTCCTAGAATTCAACTGTGGTTCTGGCATGAAAACCTATTAGTACATTTTTTACATGTTATTCAAATGTGTGTAACTCTTTATGTGTGGGGTTCAACCCCAGCACGAAGCAAGAGTGTATGTCGTCATTGATCTATACATTTCCGGATATTAGACTGCCTAATAATATAGAGTTAATAAGTTTGTGCCACATTTCAATCACGTTACTAGTTGGTGAATTCCTTCTACAGTGGAAGTTTAACAATTCAATATAATTTTGTTTCATGGTTACACAAATTAAAAGTAATCTACATTTCAATGAATTAATCCAACAATTAATCCAACAACTGCGTCACAGTCCTTTTATTTAGTACAACACCTGCACCCCACTACTATGTTCTGAAAAGCATTCCAAGCCTTTGTTTTCATGATAAAGGTCAAGGTAGACAGCCTTTTAAATGCAAACTCTGTATCGAAATGATATCCCTTCCGTAAAGCAGGTCAGTGCACAATCCTCCAAAAGAAAACTAAAAATGTATAAAAATAAACTTTGTTATAGGATATCTTTTCAGTGCTAAAATCTGAAAATTATAAGTCAAAAGAATTAACTATGGCTGAAGTAGAATTCTTCTGTAGAAGCTCTTCAAAAATAATCATCCACTATAACATGAAGGTCACTGTCATAAGCACAGACACAGCTAATGGAAATGGACATCAACCGGATTGAAAATAATGGTTCGAAAACATCAATTTTCTCACTTAGAAGTTACAATTAAAAAGCATTTGGGTTGGTTTCGCAGGAATGCTAGCAAACTTAGCATCTTTTCACCTGCAGAGGTGGAGTGAACGCTAACACTAAAAAACTCAACGCATTTTATTAGTTTGCATGGTGCATTTAAAAAAATCAGACTATGTATATGAAATATTTGGTGCTGCAAAAGCCTTCCTTTCAGAATAATTTGTCTTTTCAGTAAAGTTAAAATTGTCTCTTGCCTGCTTTTGAATTTAAACTGTGATACATTTACTTTGATAAATCTTTATCTGCTGCTTGATTGTGGAGCTTATTACTGCTTCTGTCATCTTATTGACAATGGGCTTGTTTCTCCAATATATAGTTATGACTATTTTTTTATTGCAGTTTTACACAGTGTGGACTAGACCTGAATGGCTATGAGAGCTCTTTGCAAAGGAATAGTTGTAATACAAATCTCTGTTACATTTCTTTGGACCAGTTACAAATTACAAACAAGCAGCATAGGCATTTTGAGTTCTAGATTGTAAGCCAAGTGTTGCTGGACACTGAAGGTAGCGGGCATCAAGAAACATACTCTTCTCTTTTGCTAAGCAGATAACCACCCATTGCCCTGGAGCTGCCAACGGTCCTCATAGGCTCACCTACTTCTGTGTTGAGCAGAATGAGTGATCCTTATTTGAGTTCTAGAGGAGTCATGTCCCATCATTTTAACAGTTCTGTCCAACTCATTGGTGCATATTTTCTGCATGAGAAACATTTTCATTACTTTAGTATTCTTGGTGAATTGCTATAGCAGGCAGCCAAACCCCCTTCTAACAGGGCTGCTGCTATTTGTTCATGTTGCTATGACATGCGGTGAGAATCTCAAGGAGCCATAGCCGACACACAGGAGCCAGACACACATGACCAAGATGCCTTCTCAGGTGCAGCGCGCACTGCAAGATGGTCACTTTCATGTGGCAGCAGATACAAGGTCACAGTTCGTGGGTCTCCAGCGATCTCTGGGGTATCAAATACTGGCTGTCTGTCCCAGATTGACGGCCAGGGTCTGAGCCACACACAGGAGTGATGACTGCCGACAAACATTAGGTGAGGCTCAGCATCCAGGTTGGACAGACACAACATGGAGATACTGTGTGGCCAGCCAACAAACAACCGGGCACCCTAAGGTACCTTTAATGCTACAGTGAAGCACACCGTATGTTGTTGTGAGCTTCCACTAACTCCCTTGGTATATCATTACAACAGGGAAGCAGAGGAGGGTGGCAGGACTTAGGACTCCTGAGTCTCTCGAGTTCCATTCCATGTAGGCATCCCCATTACCAAAACTATCTTGATGTAACAAAGTGCACCTTATTCTTGTGCTACAGCAAGTGTACTTTCATGGGTAAGCCAGGCATACAGGAGCAACAGTAGACTCTTTGTAACCCCATTTATACAGGTGAAATCCCATCTTACAAAGTCTCTTAAGTCTAAAACTACTCTTAAGTTAAACTTCTCTCAATATTTTGCTATTCACAAATGCTTGGAAGTTTGTGTTATATGATTCTTAAGTTATCTTAAAATATGAAAGCAGCGTATCATTGAGTATTTTACACGTCTTAAAACTTCCAATAAGTTTTAAAAGTATTAAAAGGGTAGTACAAATATGTATGCCCATCAAACATGATTCGTGAATACAGCATATATTTTGGGAAAATTCATACATGAAAATTCGGGAAGGCAACTTAGAAACCATGTGCCTTGTTCCACTTCCAGATGTTAGGCATTTTCCTTCCAATTACAATTTTGCAACAGGTCTGTGTGCATATAATCATAATAATCTGAGCAGGCGCACTCATTTTAAATGTTTAATTTAAAGTTATTATAGCTTTTTTAAAGGCAACAATTTTGAAAGTATGCATGAATGTGTTATGTGCTGACACGTTTGACACTGGCCACTAGCACTTTTATGTGCTTATAATGGTAGTTTACATGTGAATTCAAGACTGTGCATTCACAAGTTACATAACTCCTTGGTCGTACATCCTAGAAGGACATCTTGCACCACTACTATCCAGAGAAATCTGAGGAGATACCTTGTTCACCAGGCATCAAAATTTCAGGTCAAGAGACAAAGGCTCAACAAAATGTGAGAATGAGAATTCAAGAGACAAACCCATTCCTCTTCCCAGTTAATAATGTCAAAACAAAAGGAACAGGTTAGTTATAAGGCACACCCGAGTACCTAGATTTTAGGTGGATGTACCTGAAGTGTGTACTGTCAAGGAAGCCCTAAGGTTTTGAAAAAGAACCCTCACTCACCCTCCTAGTAGGTGACATGCTTCATCATAGGGTTCCCACCCTGGTCACAACGGCTCCCCGAAGTAAATCCAATGCATGAAAAGGTTTAGTGGAAACACAATTTTGAAGCAAAGGAGATGCTTGCACTTGCATAGGAAGTACTAGAAATGAAGGGCCCTTGTTCTCTGTTTCAGGAGGCCAGTGGGCACACCAGACCCCAACACAGTGGTTTTTGATTACAAAAAAGGTATCCACAGTTTAAACTTACAGAGTAACATGGAGGGAGGTTAAGAAGTAATCGGCTGAGCTAAAATAAAGATCACTGTAATATGTGGAAAATCTCTTAGAAAGAACCAACACATCAGAAACTGCTTGACGACACCAGAGCTAATTACCACACCACACGCTAAAGTTCTGCAAACAAGATAATGTTATCCTCATGGAAATCCTATTGAAAATAAACCTCCTACCATGGATACCATGTGACTCAGTATGTAAGCCAAACCAAAGAATGGCAACTGACACAATCTATATGTGTACACAAATGTCTTCCAACCTTTTAACTCTCCAAAGAGGGTGAGAATGAGTGCTGTTGAACAATTATGTTCATGAATTCAGTGGAGAGTGAATCTTTATTTTGGTTTATGAGCAAAGTTTTCTAGTGGAGTGTTTCTATTGTAGAATATATAGCTTGTTTAGATGGTGACGAGAACTACAAAGGGAAAAAACACTGCCTGAGTGTCAGTAGAGAGATATGGAAATGAGATCAAGACCAATCAGTTTCAAAGAACGATAGAGCATATTGATTTACATGTTCATGAGGCCAGACAGGTCACCTCACTGGAGGTAATTGTACAGAGGCATGTAATGGCAGGAGACATCGAACTCCCTCCAGTGTTGTAAACTGATATGTCCAATGCTCCAGAACACATCCAGGAAGAGCATTACCGTCATATGCTGACCGGACCAGCGTGTCAAAGTAATAATGTGCACATCTGAAAATCTGTGCAGTTATGAACTCAAAATATTTTGTCAGCATTGTATGTGTAAGGTTGCATGAGCCTCCATGCATGCTCAAATATTATTCATTCAAAGACATGTTATTTTTTAAGTTCATAGCAGAGAAGATAAAGATGATATTGATGTGTTTGTAGTATTCATATCATGTTTATTGCACATCTTATTTTCCAGCCATACCTGCTGCTACTGAAGGAGAACTGGTGAAGGTAACATCTTCTTAAAGCCATAATACATCAAACATACAAAGCGGGACAGACTCAAAGAATACAGCACAGTCCCAGTAAAGAGACCTTGGTGATGTATCCAGAGCCAAGAAACAAGACGACGGGACTGAGCTCTCACCGGTCAATAGAGCAAGAGTGATATTCAATGTTACCAGCACTGACCAAGCTGAGCTGCAACAAGGAGGACCCTATAAGGCGCATGTGATGTTCAGTCCACCAGTGTTTTCAACATCCATATTGTAAAACCACTCTACGGTCATGGATCCTGAATCATTGTTCTACCCTTTGATTGTAACCAATAGCCAATAGACTTCCCAGGACTATTTTAAGAAGGATGAGCATGCATAGATGTAAATACTAATACGAAACTAAATAAATCCAGGTAATTGAGTAATACTGTGTGAGGAAAACACGTATCTCACGTCTAATGAATATGTAATGAAAAAAAAAATTGTCATATATAAATATACATACAAGCAAGAATAACATAACGCAGAGACATAATCGCAAGATTTAACAAAGGCAAATTTATTATTCTTTAAAAAGTTCCAACTAGCCTCTAAATTATACATTTATAAGTCAATCAATCAATCAGTCAATCAAGAATTTTTATTTCGCAATGTTAAACGTCCTCAAGATAGTAACAACATAAAAAATATACATAATATATCGAATAATACAAATTAGAAAAAAATCATATTTGAAATCCTATGTTGAAAACAATAAAAAAAGAAAAGGCATCATCAAAATATCATAAAGTACATAGTGCCATCACAATTAATGAATAAATACACCACTACTATCCTCAGGTCTCCCATTCTATGTGGACTCTTGTATATTTAAGAGAAGACTAGAGAAAAGAGACTGTGGCATAACGTACAAATGGATCACTCAGTTTTATGAAAAAATAAAGGGCTGAACGAAGTTGCCTCAAATTATTATTGCGGAAAAGAGGGAGAATAAACATCTTTCTTAGGCGGTCATAAAAACTGCAAAAGAACAATATATGTAAATCAGACTAATCTGGACTTCACAAGGACAGGTTGGCAAATTGTTTTTGGCCGCATAAGTGTGGCAGGGTATGCTCAGACGTGAGTCCCTTGCTCACTTTGCCATTGGATTCAAGCAAGAAGGGCTGAAGACGGCTGGAATGCCAGAAACCGGTCCTCGGTAGCTTGTTTCCGGTCCAGGGAAGGCATGGCTTGGCAGTTCGAGCTGGACTGTTCCCATGAGGCACATGGTCAGACTGATTTGCATATAGCCATGTCTGAACTGGGGTGGCAGAGTGGGCTAAAGAACAGTGATGGATTAAACCCAGATCTTTTGACTGGGTGTGAGTGTTTGATTGGTTCAGATGAACCGTCCATTACCACCCCCTTTTGTACCGCTTTTGGCCGCCATAAGTGTGGCAGGGTATGCTCAGACGTGAGTCCCTTGCTCACTTTGCCACTGGATTCAAGCAAGCCGAGCTGAAGATGGCTGGAATGCCAGAAACCGGTCCTCAGAAGCTTGTTTCTGGTCCAGGGAAGGCATCTCTTGGCAGTTCGGGCTGGACTGTTCCCATGAGGCACAGGGTCAGACTGATTTGCATATAGCCATGTCTGAACCAGGGTGGCAGAGTGGGCTAAAGAACGGTGATGGATTAAACCCAGATCTTTTGACTGGGTGTGAGTCTTTGATTGGTTCAGATGCTCCGTCCATTACCACCCTCTTTTGTACCGCTTTTGGCCGCCATAGGTGTGGCAGGGTATGCTCAGACGTCAGACCCGTGCTCACTTTGCCACTGGATTCAAGCAAGCCGGGCTGAAGACGGCTGGAATGCCAGAAACCGGTCCTCGGAAGCTTGTTTCCGGTCCAGGGAAGGCATGGCTTGGCAGTTCGGGCTGTACTGTTCCCATGAGGCACAGGGTCAGACTGATTTGCATATAGCCATGTCTGAACTGGGGTGGCAGAGTGGGCTAAAGAACGATGATGGATTAAACCCAGATCTTTTGACTGGGTGTGAGTGTTTTATTGGTTCAGATGCTCCGTCCATTACCACCCCCTTTTCTACAGGTTTTGTATGAGAGTAGGTTCTGCTCTCTATGGTTACCCGCACTTTTTGGTGTGTTTCACTGCTTTTTTGACTTTAGTATGGCTGTTGCCCTGCTAATCAGGCCCACAGCCTAGCTATACTCTCTCTAAATTGATACCATGTACTTTAGGTACATACCAGATTGGTTACTGGGTCACCCTTGTGAGCCCCTGTATATGGTACCTTAGGTACCCAGGGCATAGGTGCACCCTAGGCCTACCAGGGGTTGCAGCATGTATTGTGTCACCCCTGGTTAGCCTTCCAAACTGACATCACAGGTCTGTTCTTACAGCCTGGGTAAGGTGGTGTAATCACCCCTTGCTTAGATATAGTATATCTATATCTACCTTTTATATAGACACTTAGTAACCTATATGTCACTCCTATGGCAGGTCTTGACAATCCTGGAGGCAGAGTGCTTGGTTTTGTGTGAGAGAGTGCCCTAGCATGAGCTGAGCCCCTCTGCAGCTTTCGGAACCATCTCTTTATAGCTGTTCTATGATATAGCCGTACCATATACTCTTAAGTGCATTATAATCCTCGCGGTTAATGCTAACTTCGGTTTGGTTTTATCAAAACATGTCGTGTAAGGTGTCAAACACTTTGGAATACTACCCCCGCCAATTCTGGCAGTGGCGTTAGCTTTCCACTCTTCTAGAGGGAGAACACATGTAGTTACTGTTAAACCCGGTTAAAGTTAAACAGAGCCCCAGCATCACAAAATGGATGCTCCTGCCAGAGACACGAGTCTGCCCTCCTGCTGCTGGATGAAACTCTGGCAGGGGAAGCCTGGACAATAGGTTTCCTGTGCAGGGAGGTGCTGGCACCTCCCCAGACAGGCTTTGGTGTTTTGGGGCAGGGAGGGCTGCATTCAGTGAATGCTTTTCAGACACTGCCTGGGGCACACAAGGTGCTCCATGCATTTCCCAGTTCAAACCAGTTGCTGAGGCACTCAGCCCCAGCTCTGGCACGAAACTAGACAAAGGGGAAGGGATGTAACCACCCCCTTCCCAGGTCCACCCATAGGAGGGACCTTAGAGTTAGTCTAACCCTGAAACTTACTATAAGTATAGAACCCCAGTCCCTAGGACTTTAGATTACCCTGGATGAAACTCTGCAAAATATATCCTGGAGCTTCGGCATTCCATATCGACTGGAAGACAGAATAAATCTCCCTTGTTGTCAAGGAGTTACCACCCTGTTCAAACAGGCACAAACAGTATCTTTGCTGGTCTGCATTTTTGAGGCTCCCGCCGGATCCTGAAGAATGTGTGACACAAGACATGGACTGCCAGACATCTCTGACGCTGATTTTCGCTCCCTGCAAAGCTGAGACCTGTGGCGGACACGAGAGACGTGGGATCGGAATTCCTGGACATCCTGCATTTCTGCTACTGCACCTACTTCCTGGGGTATTCTGAAGTTGTGCATTGGGGTGCTGGAAGCCCCCACCCGAGCACCTTTTGCATTGAAGCTCAGAGTCCCACACTCCACGGGTGTCCCATGGGCCCGCTTTGTGCATTTCAGCTTGACGTGTCTTTGCGGTTCCTAGTCCATTAGCTAGTGATCCCCCAAGAAGACCAATCCTTGATTTAATTTGCTTTCCTGGTTGCACCAGGGTTGCTCCCACTTCTCCCCAAAAGAGAATTTCCTCAGAGCTTGCTGGTCCGCGCCGAAGCCCATCTTGACATCTTGGGTGGATTGCGTTTACCAAGGCTTGTTGGGTCCAATCCAGATACCAACACCGCAGTCAACTAGATCCTTTGTGAGAAAGCTTGAATCCAGCTCCTGGTCATCATCGACACCTCCTGGCCATCGTGGCTGAAGAGACAAGCTTCACCTTTTCACCTGAAATCACCCGACATCGGCTGACATCTTCCTATCGCCATCCTGGTCACTGGCTAGTGACCCAGACTATGTCTCCTCTGCTTTCAGGTTCTTCACATCTCTGATCCACCCTTGGCTCCACCCGGACACTTTTCCTCTGGTCCCCTGCAGCACTTCTTCGCAGCTCTCCATTGGAATTGACGACGAAACCCGACACCAAAAGGCACCTATGTACCCGGCTTCCCTGGGTGAGGTAACACGAGTACTCCGGTGCTCCCGTGGGTCGTGTACTCTCAAAGTGTCCTAGTTTAAAAGGGTACCATCGTAGTTCATCTAGAAGAACCCTTAAACTGGAAATTTGTAACTTGTTCGTTCTCCATGGAAAGTCAATGGTAACCCGCAGCTGTGTTTAGACACTGCATGTGTCTCCCGTGGGCCTCCTACGTCCTAACTGTAGGTGGTTCTAGGCAGCCCCAGTGATTCCACAAGCCCTAGGCCTGCTTTCTAACCCTCACATGGTTCTTATACCACTATTTTAGTATATGGTTTACGACGCCCCTAGGGCATATCCACCAAATCACTAACTCACCCGTAATCCACTCACACACCCACTCACACTCTAATACAGCCACTCACACAGCAACTCACTCAATTCACTCACCCATACAGCTACTCACATATCCACTAATACATCCATAGAGCCACTCACACACTACTCAGACATCCACTCACACACTAATATAGACAGTCACACAGCCACTCAGATGACATGTGTTAGAAACAGTATAACTAATTGCTTGTACTGAATGAATAGTAATTTAACTCATGCTGTAGCTTAGTATATATTTTTAAGTCTTAGAAATGTTCAAAAAACACTTACACTCACCGGTATGTCACTGACCATGTCATCAGTGATGTACTGAAGTGAGGTCATAAGTAGTGCAATGTCAGAGCGTAAGTTATAGTTAGCTCAGGTAACTATCACTGCTGAGTTTCTATGGTTTTGTACAAGTGGCATCTGAGCCTAACTATAACATCCCTGTTTTTTAAAAATGTTTATTATTTTTTTATTAACAGCATGAGAGATACATACATACAATGCTTACAGGCAGTCGGGTACCAGAATAAAAATAAGGAGAGCAGGAAGGGGAAAAAAATTAAGTAACAAAGCAAGATGATACATTTTCAATGCGAAATCCATCATTAATAGTTGGAAGTAGCAGACAGAATAAAAAAAGATATAATCTTATATAAAACTCCCCCAAATTGTATCTATTTTTATAAGCGATTGTGTGCCTCCTATTTTAGCTATTGAGGATTCCATAGTATATGTTGCTTTGACTAAGGACCACCATTCCATAACATGGGGTGGAGTGCATGATATCCAGGCCCTAGCGATAGCTAATCTAGCACAGGCAAGTACAATAGTTACAAGATCTTTCTGCGAGCTATTCGTAGTCGATGGACCTATCAATACCATTGATGCATTGAGGGAGATAGTTCTAACAAGTTTTTGATTAAGAACCTGTTGAACTCTTACCCAAAATTCGGCCAATACAGGGCATGAGAAGAACATATGTTCAAGATTTGCCGCTATTAAGCCACATTTGGGGCATTTAGACCTGTCTTTAGTTGGGCTATTTAAGAACCATTTTGATATCATTTGTGGTGTGTAGTACAGGCCACATATTGTTTTATATTGTTGAAGCCTTAAGCTGGAGGACTGTACTAGTTTGTTAAGATCAAGAAAAGCTGTTGTAATCTGGTTAGCAGTTATACTAACGCCCAGTCGTGTACTTCATTTCTCTGACAGTTTTACACAGTCATCAGTTTTATGACCACTAAGACATCTATAGCCCTCACTGATTACTGACTTGATCTTATCCGAATAAAAGCAGTTCCAAATATCTGAGTCTGAGATCTCCTTTACATTCATGTTACGTACGAGGTAGTCTCGAATTTGTAAATACTATAACATCCCTGTAACCTTTGTTTTTTTACAGTGAATTCCTAACGTTTTTTAAATTCTATGGCCTAACTATAAACTCCCTGTAACCTTCGTTTTTTTCAGTGAATTTCAGTGTTTTTTTAAATTCTGTTTCCAAACAATAACGTCCCTGTGTTTTTGTAAATGATTTTATAAGGTTTTTATATTTATTTGCTAACTGAAACCTATGACCTTTGAGTGTGAGTGTGTGAGTGAGTGCATTAATGTCTCGGTGGGTGCATGAATAAATGTGTGTTTCAATGGGTCTGTGTGTGGGTGCATAAGTCTCTGAGTGGCTCTGTCAGTGGGTGCGTACATCTCTGAGTGGGTGTGTGACTGGATGTATGAGTCTCTGAGTGACCCTATGACTGGGCGCATCAGTGTCTCTGTTGGTCTGTGAGTCGGTGTCTCAATCTCTGATAGGGTCTGTGAGCAGGCGCATGAGTTTCTCAGTGGGTCCCTGAGTGGTCGCATGAGTGTCTGAGTAGATCTCCCTCTCAAACAACCACTCACTCAACCATACAGCTACTTACATACCCCGTTACTCACTCATACAGCCATTCAGTCACCCATACAGTCACTCACATACCCACTTATACACCCATATAGCTACTCACACACCTGTACAGCCACTCAGACAACCACTCACACACAGATACACACAGTCACACATCCACTCACATAATATATGTTAGAGGTAGTATCACTCATTAGTAGTACACCTAGTATGCTAATTTAACTTTGGAGTAACTTAGTATAAGTTTTAACATTCATAAACTCTTATACTCACTGGATGATGACATTAGTGATATCATTTGAGATGTCATCAGTGATGTCATTAATGAAATGATGTCACTGATATATATATATATATATATATATATATATATATATATATATATATATATATATATATATATATATATACACATATATATTATCTACTGGCGGTCGCCAGTAGGTAGTTATAGTTAGGATCTACTTTCCATAGGAAATCCGCAACATTCTATTGGGAATAACTTTGGCGCCGGTGGACGAATCTTTGCGAATTTCTCAAAGTTCATGGCCCGCTCCGCTCCTTCCCTGAAAATGTGGGGGGGATTCATCAAGCGGGGGCCGAGATAAAAGGGGGTCCCAAAACGTGTTTTCTCCATGTTTATTTCCATAGGGCGTTCGAAATCACTTTTAGCCCGAACGGCTGAATGGATTTGCACCAAACTTGGCAAAATTGAAGGGACTGGTAGCCCGATGTGCCTTTGCTATGTCTCAAGATATGTGCTCCAGTGGTTTTTGAGTAATTTAGGTTAAAAAAATATATATATCTATGGCAGCGCCCCGGTACGCGCATCGGGGAGCGCTCTGGGCGCGCCACGTGAGGTGCGCTCGGAAAGCTGATTGGCTCTCGGGTGTCTGTAAACATTCGAAACAGTCCGGAGCGGCCGCCATCTTGTGTCTTGGTAGAATCGAGACACAAGAGGTGGGAAAAACAAAGGGGGAAATGACCATAAGGGGGAAGAGTAGACCCCCCTTGACCCCCTAGGTTTGATGTTGGGGCTATAAAAAGGCCCCGCAGGGCAAATACATTTTTTTTTATTTGCGCGGGGGGCGCCCGGTACGCGCACCGGGGAGCGGCCCATGGGGAAAGAAGAATGACAGAGTTATAAAAAAATTTAGCCTTTTTTTATAAATTGGAGGTAGTTCTAAAAAGAACTGTTTTTTTTCTTTTTTTTGTTGTTTTATATTTTTTTGTGTTTTTGAAACATTTTGTACTTTTTTTGGCTTTTATGAACTATTTTATATTTTTTGGGGTATTTTTATGGGGATACCCAGCAAGGACGATGAGCTTTATGCTCATTTCACCATAGGAGATGGTCTTACCACAATGTATACATGTTATACGGAAATCCCCAAACCGTGGCTGAATGCAAGGGATCGTCTCCCTTGCCTCTGGTCCCGTTGGAGTGGGTTGATTTCTTTGGGAGGTGGAGCTTGAAGATTGGGGAAGGTTACTGGCCAGTTCCCTCATCTCTGCAGCAGAATAGTTGATTGGATGCCTGCGCTGCATGTGGCGAATCATGGTGTTGTTTCCGAAAGAGTATTTCTTATTAGGGTTTCCCCTGGAAAGTTCCACGCCACAGATTAGGCAAGTCACCTTGGCCGCATGTACTTTTTTCTTGCCCTCTGGGATCAAAAAAACTCAAATACAATGTGTGGTTTTGGCTGGTATGGGGTATTGTGTTCTTGCAGCCATCTTCTCCTCCCCTCCTCCTCCTCCTCCTCCTCCTCCTCCTCTTGTTGACCACCAATGTAATCTTGTGGTGGTCCGCTTGGTGGTTGTGGTGGTGGTGGTGCAGATGCTCCAGCTGCTGCTGCTATTGAAGCCATTTCAAAGTACAAAATTTACTTGAAATTTGCAAAAGAGGTCTTCCTAAGTCAAAGGACAAAGTCAGAATAAGGAAAAAAGGTGGGATCTTTCATCATTTGGAAAAAAAAAAGGCCTGAACCAATGAGAAGTGTTATTTTCAGGTCACAAGACCAGGGATTTCATCATTATGAAACCAAAACTGTTCTGCACCAATAAAAAGTGTTATATTCAGGTCACATGACCGACGCGCTTACGCGGTGCGCCCCCGGGCGCGTCGCGTAAGCGCATCACATGTTTACGTTGCGCGATCGTATTCGCTCAAGTGCTTCCGGGTGCACTTACGCCGTGCGTATCACGTGGACGCGGCAACGCCATACGTCACGATGATGTTTTCGTTCGCGGCAATAGCGCTAACGGGATGCTCTCCGGAGCGCGCCCTGGGGCGCTTCAAAAGACTACGCTTTCCGGGGCGCTCACCGGGGTGCGCCCCGGGAGCGCTCCAGGGTAAAAAAAATGTTTTAAAAAAATATATACATTAAAAAAATTGTTTTAAATACAAATAAAATATAGGATTCATTCTTTTTCACAAATATTACATTTTATAGCTATAGACATTTGCTATTAACAAAATTTTGAAATTCAAAGAAAGAAATATAGGTTTGGGGCCTTATATATAGTTAGGAATTAGCATTTAAAAAACCTATGAAATTCACTGAAAAAACCATAGGTTTCACATCCGTTATAGTTAGGAATTAGCATTTAAAAAAACAACGAAATTCACTGAAAAAACCATAGGTTTCACACCAGTTATAGTTAGGAATTAGCATTTAAAAAAACTATTAAATTCACTAAAAAAACCATAGGTTTCACATCAGTTATAGTTAGCTGGAACTTTTACTGACATAAAACCAATGAAATTCCACGTTATAGTTAGTTGGACTCACTATAACTTGCGCGCCTGCAATGCACTGCTGATGATGTCACATATTACATCACTCATGACATGGTCAGTGACATCACTCATGACATCACTGATAACACCATCCTTGTGACAGACTGACAGACCTCCTTTCAGTGTAATGTAACCCTTGAAACACATATTCAAACAATAGAAACTAACATTTTCAAAAAAATGGAGATACCCATACCAGTTACAATAACCAATTCAGTAATTTCACCATCTATATACACATCCACTCATACACCAACAGTTCTATATAGTCACTCATACATATTCTCACTCATCATATATAGTGATACACATATACATCCTGTTACACACCGACAGTCTTACAAAAGTTACTCACACACATACTCACACATGCAAATAAACTATTGAACATCCATTTATTTGCATATACAGCTATACATACATTAGCACATTACTTCTAAGGAAACTTACACATACTTACTCTCTTAAACAATCACTTATAGAAACACATACTTATTTAAACAGGAACTCTTTCAATCTCTCACTCTAAAATATACTTACTTATATACATCAATGCTCATATATACAAGAATAAAACATATGCAGTTACTCATAAAGACACTAGTGAGACAGGTATTCACTCACTAACACACACATATACACACTCATCCACCCATACAGTCCTGCACATATGCTGTCTTCAAAACACATACAAACAGTGAGTCAGTCACCAACCCATGCAGCCACTTATACACAAAGTGAAACACTGATACATATATTTAAATATTTAAAAATTACTCGTTAATATATGTATTCACTAAGATACACTTAATAAGGCAGTTAACCAATCAATTCTTTTAAAAAAACATCCATTTACACACTTATTTAACCATTTATTCTTCCATCGTCCTTTACAAATACATATATAAAACATATTTATTTTTCATAAAGACACACATTCACTGGATGACTATATAGTCACTCATACATATTCTCACTCATCATATATAGTGATACACATATACATCCTGTTACACACCGACAGTCTTACAAAAGTTACTCACACACATACTCACACATGCAAATAAACTATTGAACATCCATTTATTTGCATATACAGCTATACATACATTAGCACATTACTTCTAAGGAAACTTACACATACTTACTCTCTTAAACAATCACTTATAGAAACACATACTTATTTAAACAGGAACTCTTTCAATCTCTCACTCTAACATATACTTACTTATATACATCAATGCTCATATATACATGAATAAAACATATGTAGTTACTCATAAAGACACTAGTGAGACAGGTATTCACTCACTAACACACACATATACACACTCATCCACCCATACAGTCCTGCACATATGCTGTCTTCAAAACACATACAAACAGTGAGTCAGTCCCCAACCCATGCAGCCACTTATACACAAAGTGAAACACTGATACATATATTTAAATATTTAAAAATTACTCGTTAATATATGTATTCACTAAGATACACTTAATAAGGCAGTTAACCAATCAATTCTTTTAAAAAAAACATCCATTTACACACGTATTTAACCATTTATTCTTCCAGCGTCCTTTACAAATACATATATAAAACATATTTATTTTTCATAAAGACACACATTCACTGGATGACTATATAGTCACTCATACATATTCTCACTCATCATATATAGTGATACACATATACATCCTGTTACACACCGACAGTCTTACAAAAGTTACTCACACACATACTCACACATGCAAATAAACTATTGAACATCCATTTATTTGCATATACAGCTATACATACATTAGCACATTACTTCTAAGGAAACTTACACATACTTACTCTCTTAAACAATCACTTATAGAAACACATACTTATTTAAACAGGAACTCTTTCAATCTCTCACTCTAACATATACTTACTTATATACATCAATGCTCATATATACATGAATAAAACATATGTAGTTACTCATAAAGACACTAGTGAGACAGGTATTCACTCACAAACACACACATATACACACTCATCCACCCATACAGTCCTGCACATATGCTGTCTTCAAAACACATACAAACAGTGAGTCAGTCACCAACCCATGCAGCCACTTATACACAAAGTGAAACACTGATACATATATTTAAATATTTAAAAATTACTCGTTAATATATGTATTCACTAAGATACACTTAATAAGGCAGTTAACCAATCAAGTCTTTTAAAAAAAAAACATCCATTTACACACGTATTTAACCATTTATTCTTCCATCGTCCTTTACAAATACATATATAAAACATATTTATTTTTCATAAAGACACACATTCACTGGATGACTATATAGTCACTCATACATATTCTCACTCATCATATATAGTGATACACATATACATCCTGTTACACACCGACAGTCTTACAAAAGTTACTCACACACATACTCACACATGCAAATAAACTATTGAACATCCATTTATTTGCATATACAGCTATACATACATTAGCACATTACTTCTAAGGAAACTTACACATACTTACTCTCTTAAACAATCACTTATAGAAACACATACTTATTTAAACAGGAACTCTTTCAATCTCTCACTCTAACATATACTTACTTATATACATCAATGCTAATATATACATGAATAAAACATATGTAGTTACTCATAAAGACACTAGTGAGACAGGTATTCACTCACTAACACACACATATACACACTCATCCACCCATACAGTCCTGCACATATGCTGTCTTCAAAACACATACAAACAGTGAGTCAGTCACCAACCCATGCAGCCACTTATACACAAAGTGAAACACTGATACATATATTTAAATATTTAAAAATTACTCGTTAATATATGTATTCACTAAGATACACTTAATAAGGCAGTTAACCAATCAATTCTTTTAAAAAAAACATCCATTTACACACGTATTTAACCATTTATTCTTCCAGCGTCCTTTACAAATACATATATAAAACATATTTATTTTTCATAAAGACACACATTCACTGGATGACTATATAGTCACTCATACATATTCTCACTCATCATATATAGTGATACACATATACATCCTGTTACACACCGACAGTCTTACAAAAGTTACTCACACACATACTCACACATGCAAATAAACTATTGAACATCCATTTATTTGCATATACAGCTATACATACATTAGCACATTACTTCTAAGGAAACTTACACATACTTACTCTCTTAAACAATCACTTATAGAAACACATACTTATTTAAACAGGAACTCTTTCAATCTCTCACTCTAACATATACTTACTTATATACATCAATGCTCATATATACATGAATAAAACATATGTAGTTACTCATAAAGACACTAGTGAGACAGGTATTCACTCACTAACACACACATATACACACTCATCTACCCATACAGTCCTGCACATAGGCTGTCTTCAAAACACATACAAACAGTGAGTCAGTCACCAACCCATGCAGCCACTTATACACAAAGTGAAACACTGATACATATATTTAAATATTTAAAAATTACTCGTTAATATATGTATTCACTAAGATACACTTAATAAGGCAGTTAACCAATCAATTCTTTTAAAAAAAACATCCATTTACACACTTATTTAACCATTTATTCTTCCATCGTCCTTTACAAATACATATATAAAACATATTTATTTTTCATAAAGACACACATTCACTGGATGGTGTTATTAGTGATGTCATGAGTGATGTCACTGACCATGTCATGAGTGATGTAATATGTGACATCATCAGCAGTGCATTGCAGGCGCGCAAGTTACAGTGAGTCCAACTAACTATAACGTGGAATTTCATTGGTTTTATGTCAGTAAAATTTCCAGCTAACTATAACTGATGTGAAACCTATGGTTTTTTTAGTGAATTTAATAGGTTTTTTAAATGCTAATTCCTAACTATAACTGGTGTGAAACCTATGGTTTTTTCAGTGAATTTCATTGGTTTTTTAAAGGCTAATTCCTAACTATAACTGGTGTGAAACCTATGGTTTTTTCAGTGAATTTCATTGGTTTTTTAAATGCTAATTCCTAACTATAACTGGTGTGAAACCTATGGTTTTCTCAGTGACTATATATATATATATATATATATATATATATATATATATATATTCGCGAAGCTTATCACTTTGCAGACAAAAAGCCAAGACTGCCAGTTCCACATTGATAAAGAGTCGACCCAAGGGAGTGCTGGTGCCAATCTGGTTTATTTAGGTGAAGCCAGCGCTGCCGCCATGACGCGTTTCGCCAATAGGTAGTTATAGTTAGGACCCAGCTACCATAGGAAATCCGCAACATTCTAATGGGAATAACTTTGGCGCCGGTGGAGGAATTTGCGTGTAATTTTATATATATATATATATATATATATATATATATATATATTACCTACTGGCGGTCGCCAGTAGGTATATATAGTTAGGATTTTTTCCCTATGGGATTTCTGAAAATTCTATGTCTAATAACTTTGGCGTTTGTGGACGGAATCGGCTGAAATTTTCAGGAAAATGGCACATTTTGTTTCTGAGCAGCTCCTGGAAATTTGGAGGGGTTTCGTCAAGGGGGGGCTGAGAAAAAAGGGGGGTCCCAAAACACGTTTTTAACATTGAGTTTTCCATAGGGCGGTTGGACTCACTTTTAGCTCGAACGGCTGAATGGATTTGCACGAAACTTGGCAAAATTGTAGGGACTGTTAGCCCGATGTGCCTTTGCTAGGTCTCAATATATGTGCTTCAGTGGATTTTGAGAAATTAACGTTTAAATCAAGATATATATCTGTAACAGCGCTCCGGGCAGCGATCCGGTTCGCGTACTTTTCGCTTATCGGAACTTTGCGAAGCGAAGCTGATTGGCTCTCCGGTGTCTGTCAACATTCTAAACAGTCCGGTGCGGCCGCCATCTTGTCTCTCGGTAGGATCGAGAGACAAGAGGAGGCCAAAACAAAGGAGGAAATGAAGGAAAGGGGGCAAGGTAGACCCCTTCTGACCCCCTAGGATTGATGAGGGGATATTATAGAGCCACGCTGGGCCCAAAAAAAAAATTCCGATTTTTTCGCCGTAGAGACGCGTCTTGGTACGCGAACCGGGCAGCTAACCGGGAAGCTAACCGGCAGTGTAACGGGAGTCTGACGAGTAGCTGATTGGCTGTCAACATTGTAAACAGTTCGGAGCGGCCGCCATCTTGTCTCTCGGTAGGATCGAGAGACAAGAGGAGGCCAAAACAAAGGGGGAAATGAAGGAAAGGGGCAAGGTAGACCCCTTCTGACCCCCTAGGATTGATGAGGGGATATTATAGAGCCACGCTGGGCCCAAAAAAAAAAAAAAAGATTTTTTCGCCGTAGAGACGCGTCTTGGTACGCGAACCGGGCAGCTTACCGGCAGTGTAACGGGAGTCTGAGGAGAAGCTGATTGGCTGTTATCTTTGTAAACAGTCTGGAGCGGCCGCCATCTTGTCTCTCTGTGGGATCGAGAGACAAGAGGTGTAAATGAATGAAAGGGGTAAGGCAGACCCCTCCTGAATCCCTAGGATTGATGAGGGGGCTATTAAAGTTCCCTGGGGGGTGAAAAAAAAAATGCGATTTTTCGCGGTAAAGGTGCTTCCTGGTACGTTAACCGGGCAGCTAACCGGCAGCGTAATGGGAGTCCGACATATTGTGTTTTTTGAACGTTTGTGATATGTGCACGTGTGGATTTTGTCTAATTAAGGTTAAAAAAATATATATATATCTTTAAGCGTGTTTTGGCGCGCTTACGTCTTGGGTTTGGTTTGCGCTGCAGAGACGATACGTCACGGTTATGCGATGCATCATGAGGCGTCTCACGGGCTACGTGATACGTCACTTAATAAAGAATATATTTTACAGCTATAGATATTAGCTTTTAAAAAACCAATGAAATTCACAGAAAAAACCATAGGTTATAGACCATATATAGTTAGGAATTTGCATTTACAAAACCTTGAAAATTCACTGAAAAAACCATAGGTTATAGACCATATATAGTTAGGGATTAGCATTTAAAAAACCTTATTTTATTTGCACAAAACCATTGAAATTCCATATATAGTTAGTTGCACTAACTATATATCGCGGACCCGCAATCCACTGCTAATGATGTCACATATTACATCATTCATGACATGGTCAGTGACATCACTGATGACATCACTGATGACATCTCAAATGACATCACTGATGACATCACTGATGAGATCTCAAATGACATCACTGATGACATCACTGACATCTCATTTGACATTACTGATTACATCACTGATGATATCATTTATGTGATAATACATCTTCAGACTCTAATATAACCTTAGATACACTCAGTGTAAACAGACACTCACAGACTGTCACACATCCATGGAGTTACTCACACACCTAGTCAGTCATGCAAAGAATCAATCACACCTCCATTTCCTCAACTATACAGTTATACACACCTTACTTATTCAAACATATACTAACACATATTTACTCTCTTATACAATCACTGATACAAGTTCACAATGATTCATACAGCCACTCTCACATTCACTGGCTCTTATGTTCAGTTATTTATATATGTCAACTCTCACATGGAGTGTGTTTTACATATGTACTTACTTTGACATGTAGAACTGAGATATCCATTCACTCACCAATATACTCATGCACACAGTCAACTGTCCATACAGCTGTTTCTACATGCACTTTTGAAGCCATACACCTAGGGAATCAACTGCTCACACATCTATGCACAGAGTTATACACCTCCCAGCCACCCACACACATACTCAGTCTCCCATACAAATACTTGGGCAACCATTCAATAACCCATATAGTTACTGATATAGCTACTGATTTAAACATGCAGCAGTTTACAGAAGAACATAAATAATGATTGCCAAATTAAGACACTTAAATCACTAACCCATGCACTCAGTGAGACACATTTAATCATTCTCTCATACAGTCAGTCATGCACCTACTAAATCCTTCATCCAGACACTTATACATCCACTCATTCTTCAATATGTAAGACATATTTTAACTTTACAGAAACATACAGTTACTGGGTGTTGTCATCAGTGATGTCATCAGTGATGTCATTTGAGATGTCATCAGTGATGTCATCAGTGATGTCACTGACCATGTCATGAATGATGTAATATGTGACATCATTAGCAGTGGATTGCGGGTCCGCGATATATAGTTAGTGCAACTAACTATATATGGAATTTCAATGGTTTTGTGCAAATAAAATAAGGTTTTTTAAATGCTAATCCCTAACTATATATGGTCTATAACCTATGGTTTTTTCAGTGAATTTTCAAGGTTTTGTAAATGCAAATTCCTAACTATATATGGTCTATAACCTATGGTTTTTTCTGTGAATATATATATATATATATATATATATATATATATATATATGTTTTTCTTCCACTGAAAAAAATGAAAGTTACAGGGACGTTATAGTGAGGCTCAAACTTCACTCATACAAAACCACAGAAATTCACCAGTTATAGGTACCTGAGCTAACTATAACTTATGCCCCCACAATCCACTGCTTATGACCTCACATACTACATCACTCATGATATATAAACCTGGTACTTGTTAAGTTCAAATGAATCACCCATTAGGGTCTCAAAGTGCTTGAGGCTGTCGGGGAGATTAAGCGAGCTATTGCCCAGAGTCACACGGTGATCGAACCGTGAGTCCCGTGCTCCAGAGTCAGCTACTCTAGCCGCAGTGCCACATCTCTCCTATAATGTTGCCTCATTGTATATTTTAATTGATTTAAACATTCTAAGTTATGAATTATTTGCACAACCACTTAATGTCCTAGCTAGTCAAAGCCCAGCAACCAATATAGACGGTAAATTGCTTAGCAAGTTTAAAGCCTGGAATTATATGGTGTTTTTATGTTTCTTGTTTTTCTGTGATCAAAGGTGTTCCTGAAGCAGCTACACTGCTGGTGTTTGTTCTGAAATTCCCTTCTTTTGGGTTGTTTCTGCCTTGGTGTTTGTGCGGACACCTATCCTATTTAAAGCCTATATGTCCTGCATACCTATGCTTGGACGACATAGAAGAATAAATATGAGGAAAATAGAACACAGGTATGATATTTTGTGAAATTTAACAAAAACCTTTCAAAAGTATTTCCATGAAAGTTCCTCACAAGTAAATCAAAGTAGGGCGAGAAAGGGCTACTCTCCTTACCTGGTGTTAAGTGATACAAGCACTGTGGTGAAATCATACTAATTTTGTGATTTATTGTGATCGATAGCATGAACAGGCCTTTTTACCTGCATCACAGGAGTGGGCCTAAAAGTTCATGGTTGTGTACTTAACTCAGCCTTGGCCTACATGGATTGTTTGTAGCGCTGGATAGCTTATGATGCTTACATGTGCATGCTGGGATGTGTGTAACTTGTCTATGGTGCATACCATGGAGTCCTGTTGGTTGCATTTTGGAAACACAGGTTCTGGATAGGCTAGGAGAGGTAAGGACTGCAACTCCCAGAAAGGAGATATGTATTGGTGACCAGCAGCAGTTGGCACAGGTTGGTTGGGACGTTGCAGTGCATGGTAGGGGGATGCTGACAGATGAGGGAATAGGTATTATTTATTTATTTAATCATACCTATTCCATCGTCTGTCGCATTCCCCCTCCCATCAGGCCCCACCCCGGCCCCACCGCCTCACCAGGCTTACCTGTGCTGGCTGCCACTGCTGGTGACATTCCTGAACGCTAGATGTGATCCCCAGTTACTCCCTTGACCAGTATTTTTGTGCAATCAGATTTGAAGCCTTCCCAGTTGTGGCAGACTGTCCCTTTGACAAAGGGTAGTGCAGAGGAGAGAGCACTTCCACAAAGGAGACACCCATAACCCAACTTTCAAAAAACACATTTGTATCTGGATTTGGACTAGAAAGGTGGGACCATGAATCCCACACTTAGTTTAACAGTGCTGTTCCACAAGAGAGGCGATCACCAAGAATTCAAGCTGCTAGAGACAGGATTAAAGACCAAGGTCTGCTAGTCTCCCATCTAGGTGAGGGGCCATCAACTAGGAAATCAAGATCACTTACCCTGAGCAGGAAGCATCAGCCTTCCACCTGCCTGCCAAGACCAGAAGGCCTGTGAGCAGGAGAAAAGTGCATGGAGGAATTGAGGCCAAGTGTATCCTGGTGGCTGAAGTGTGAGAAAACGGATCCGGAAAGGACCACTACACTGACGAAGTCAACAACTCCCATCTGCCAGGCTGAAACCACCTTGAAGTAAGGGCCATCAACCTTATGCAGAACCAGTTAGCATCCTAGAGTGCCAGGTGGGAGCTGCAGTGAATTAAGGGCCATCACCTGTGTGCAGAACCAGATGGATAACCCATAGCTACTGTGAAGTAAGGACCATTGTTCTTGATCAGAGGAAATCTGCAACTATGTGGACCAGAAGGTGGGCCATCATAGAGGCTTGGACGTTACCCTTAATGGTCATGCCAAGTCTGCGGTGAGGAGCTACAGAGGAGGATATCTGACATCGACGTGGGCCAGCCAGTGACTGAAAGAGGCCCAACATAACATCAGGGAAGGACCATAAAAGATCGCAGCCTCTCAGTATCGCAAGGCTGGAGGAAGCAGATATGTGCCCCAGTCCTCCTACACTTCTCGGCTGCCATTGGCTCTGGAGAGCATGGTCATGGCTAACAGCCCTGTTGCGGACTTGCACAAACTTAGCGAGGAGTGCTGTGAAGTTGACTATTAAGGTCAAACTTAAACTTTGTTGAGTAGGGGATAGTCTGGGCTGCATCTAGCGGGTGGCTTAAGTATTGAATTGGCTATAACCAGCCTCACTAGAAGGAGATGGAGGGACTCATGTGTACTGCCAAGGCAGACACTAGCACACTGACTTTAAGAGACTGGTTATTATTTTGAAAATCTACTACTTTTTGTGATTTAAAAACATTGGCAGTAGTAGGAGTGGAAAGCTGTGTCAGTATAAGGTTTCCAGGCATACTACTGGCAATCAAATAGCCAAATGTTTTTGGGATAAATGCTTGCAAATAGTCTAACCACTGGCAATCATTTAGAGGAGCATTCCAACCCATTGTGTTTCGCTCAATGTGACACTCTGGACAGAGGCCCACTGAATACAAATTAGTATTACCCTCCTCTACATGGGAACAGTCCATTCCCAACCTTGATCATCTCACCCCTCCACCCTGTGGCCCACTGCTTTCTTAGTAGGGACATTTGAGATTTACATCCCATTAATCCTACTGGCTAAGCTATGTCCTGCTTATATTAAAATACTACGGGGCATATTATCAAGCGGCAGCGATAATTATCGCTGGCCGCGCTTAGCGTGTAAATTTTTATCGCCGGCTATCTCTCGAAATTAACGCCATGCTAGCGCTGTATGAACAACGCATAGTGCAATGGCAATAATTATTCCAGCGATAGTCGTGTTTTCCATGGAACATCGCTGGTTTTTGACTTAACTTGTCCAAGATTGTTCCTTTGATTATGTTACTACCAGTGCTTTAAATGGGAAAACATAATTGCAGTTGTGAGTGGGCGGGGCTAGGGGTGGGGCTATTGGGAAAGACATAATGATACTTAACAACTTCCATAATAGTTGCAGCACACACCAAAACACATGATAAATGTGTTTATCTAAAGAAAGCAGGTTAACTCATTACACAAAATGAAAGAGAAATGCGATAATATGTTAACATTTCCTTTTTTTTGCAATAGTTGCACCTTCTTAATGCCATACTGTTAATTGATGTTGTTTGGCGCAATATTATATCTTTTTGAGCACGCGAGTAGGAAGAAACTGAAAATACCCCCACATCAAACCGAAGCTCTTATGGCAACAACCAAATGAAGCAAATCATCATGACCGTTCTAAGAAGATCTCTCTTGTCTCTTCCACCAATCTATCTATTCATCCTTTCGTCATACCATTTACCTGCTGATGTCCACCATTTACCATTTACATTCTGTTGTCTGTTCAATTTTTCCTCCATCATTCAGTTTTTCACCATTCCGTCTGCCCACCCTTCATGTCCAAACCTGTCCATCATCCATCCATCTTAAACCTATCCTTTCATCCTTTCACTCATCCATCTCTTTATCCACCCTTTCACTAATCCATCAATCCTTTCACTCATCTATCCATCAACCCTTTCACTTCTTTATACCATCCACCCTTTCACTCAATCCCTCCTTTCACTCATCCATCATCCACCCTTTCATCCATCCTCCCTCCTTTTCATCCATCCATCCAATCTTTCACTTATCCACCCATCATCCACCCTTTTATCCATTCATCCACCCTCTTTCACCCATACATCCAGTCACTCATCCATTCATCCATTAACTCATCCATCTATTCACTCATTCATCCATCTATCTATAGATCCACCCTTGCTCACTCATCCTTCCACTCACTTACTCACCCACCAACCCTCCCTACTACGTTATTCATGGCATTTGTCGCTGCATACATGTACACACAAAGTGCCACCCATTTTCTTTAAAATACCTCCTGAGAGTGTCTTGATTCCCTCTCTCTCTCTCGCGCTTTTTTCTTACAAAAAACAGGCATACAAATGCCGGCAAACACACAAACATAAGCAGACACGCAAAAGACTATGGTATGTTAAAAGCCATGTTATACACTTCACCATGGATTTTTTAATTGCCACTGCCAGGGGACTGCCATGATTCATGTGTTTGCTCAAATGCAGAGGATAGTGTGAATGTGGTTGACAGCACAAGGCCTGAATGGACCCCAGAGCTGCCAAGGTTTCAGATTGCTTATGTGTGACATTTTCATATTTTCATTGTAATTATGAGTGACATTTCAACGGTTATGAGTGACACTTTCCTGCAAGCAAAATTAAGCAATGAAGACGAGGGAATCATATAAATATCAGAAATGACACTCATTTGAGTTTAGCTGCTAATTTTTGAGATTGCTTATGTGTGACATTTTCATAGATTCAGTGGATTTATGAGAGTCAGGCAACAACTAGATGTATAACACTTAGAGTGGCACATTGTTGCTCCAAAATCATTGAATGAAGTCAATGGAAATCGACAAATATCAGAAATCACTATCATTTGAGAAACAAGGAAGCCAAACTCTGCAGCAGGTGATTTTGAAGCTAAAAAAAAAAATCTGCACCCTCCACCCCAACCTCTGCTTCAGGGGAGGCCAAACCACATGTAACAAAGGAATCTCTGTAACAAAACAGCAACTCACTGAGCTATCCACATACAATACAGTACAATACAATATGCTTTTTTGAAGGAGACATATTAACCCTCTACGCTACTTATAGTGAGAGTGAAAACTGAAAGTATAGAAAATTCTGACCTCTCTCCAGCGGGAGCAATAATCACATGACATCTCTGACTTGGCAAGTCTAACTGTGCTGAGAAAATAAAGGGTGCTACTTGATAGTGTCACTGTCGAGCAGGGATGGTAAACACTTTGCACTACTAATAAATTAGCAAAACTGCTAGTTTAGACAAAATATAGCGCATTTTCAGCACAGAAGGACAACTCTAGTGTGCCCATTTGCAAGGCCCCCTGCCATGCTGAAGCCTCCTAATCATTTCTGTAACAAACATTTTAAATTTCGATCAGCAGCAGGAAATTATTAAATTGTTATCTGACTTAGCTGAATCTCTTTACAGCTGTCAGAACGATCCACCAAGAGGAGCTGCAGGCACTGCGTGGATCGCTAGCCTGTCTCTTCTTCAGAGTCAGACAGCGAGCCCTGCTGCAGTGTCTCATCAGAGAAATCCTTCTGTGTACAGACCGGGTAATTGAGGCATTTGACGTTAGGAAGGTAGATGCCTCAGTGCAGAAAGTAGTTATATTAGCGCTCAAGGAGCCTCTTCCATCGCATTGTGTGGACATTAACCCTCTGATCTAGAGAAATAACGGGAAGTGTGAGAATCCGCCAACCTTGCCACTGATAACATTTATGTTTAAAGTACTACCATGCACTGACTTTTCACTGAAGTGCAGTGCTTTAAAAATCACACGCGCACACTAGCAGGTAAAATGAATCTCCACCCTGCTCTGTCAAGCACAGCTTGACGGTGAGCACCACACATTATTCAAATGAGCTTTTAATGAGTACCGGTACTCTCCTTGGGCAGTAGAGAAGTGCTGGTACTCAGAGTGACAAATCGAAGAAGTGCCGGTACTCCGTACCGGTGAGTACCCATCCATTTAAAGCACTAGTTACTACACAAACAATGCTCTGCACGTGCTACCTGGCTGTATACAGAGCACAAGGAATGCAAATTGATGTATTTGAGACCGAGTTTATATAATTTAAGAATTTTAGAGTGAGGCTGCCTTCTTATAGAACTTTTAAAATGCAGAGAACCCCCCCAGTTAGCGGTGGGGACTGGGTGCGGCTCGCCTCCTGTGTTATCTACAAGGGCACATATGTCAGCACAGCAGAAGACACGGAGCCCTCTGCCCGGTGATAACCTGCACACACGTACACACTTCAGTTTCTGAGCTGTTTACTACCACCACAGTTCAACCGACTTGAAATCGAACACCTCCTGCCGAGTGACCTCCTGTGAGGTCACTCGGCACTCACACAGCCCATGAGGGACTGTTTGCAAAATAACGGTGCTCCATTCTTTGCAAATGTCCCATGACCTCCGTTCATTGGGAAGGTTGTGCTGAGGGACACACGAGCCCCACTTTGCCCATTTAAAGTTACTCAATTTCACACAGTTCAGGTGATTCGGGATGTGCTGCGTTGTCCTCTCTTCATGTAAAGATGCACGTCCAGAACACCATATAAAACAGTAGATTAGGCAAAAATACTTAAAATATGTGCCTAAGTTTGTCGACATTGAAGAACCCGCAGAATAAGACGTGCAGGTTGGAGTTCGGTTGAGACTGTTCTCTCCCCAGACTAGTCCCCAACACTGACCCCGAAACCTCTGCATGTCAAATTATTCAGCGTTACGACCCCATGTAAATCTTCCCTTTAATTTAATTCTCCCCTACACCTGTTATTGCATCTAACTTCTCAAACATTATCCCTTTCATTACAAGTACTGTAAACTAGTTCAACACACCTTCCTAATTAACAGAAAAGTATGCAAGTTACTTTGAAGATCGGAAAATCTTTTAAGTATTGAGAAAATAGCTATAGCATTCTAGAAATATTTTGGTGTGACGTTTCTAGTCACCTGTAATAAGAAAATGAAGTAGTTGCTCAAATCCTATTGGAGTTGAGTTGTGATGTCATGATGCCCACTGTCAGAGCCACGATACGTGCTGAAAGGCAGGTCGCAAATCGTCATTGCAACTGCTACTTCAACTATTTTCTGAAATAAACAGTGCTGAGCACAAAAGAGAGATTTATGGCAACCTGCTTACTTTGTGCAAGCTATAGGTCATTACAGGAAAGATCAAAGCCTTTTGAATGTTACTGCTCAGTATGATCTACAAGGCCTTTTGTTTCTCGTTATGATGTATTGCTTCTAAGTGGCTGCTTGGAGTTAGCATTAAAAGAAATATGCATCATCTTAGCCTCCTTGTCTTTAATGAAATCCAGATTCTCTTGTCATGTTATTAGGAGAATCGCAATTTACACTAAGCTGATTCCAATATGTTTTAAAAATAAATTACTTACTACTTTTTGGTATGTTTCATTTAGCACTATAGATTCTGCTTCTATTCTTTAAGTCTGCATCATACCGTCTCATTCATATGAGGTAACTAGGCACAAAGGGCTTTATTTATGAAGGCCTTCCGCTGCTATTACGTTACTTTTTGTGATGCTGAATTGGCGTAAAAAATCCACAGCACTGCTCCATATTTACAAAAGGACACATCTAGGTAGATGAGTCACTGAGTCACTTTGTGAACCCCTGCACTACATTATACCTGTGACAGGCATAATGTATGCAGGATGGGCATTCCAATGCACGAAAGCCACATAGAAGTGACACAGTAATTTCACTGCACCACTTGTAGAGCATCACTACGTCAAATCGTGATGCACGGTTTTGAAAAGACACATTGCTGGAGTTGCATCCGTTTTTAGACACACTCCAGCAATGCACCAATTTTGCGCCTACACTGATGTATCTTTAAATCAATGCGACATGGAGCGCCGTACAGTAAATATTTAGTATACAAGGGGGTTACCCAATAGAGTCACTGGGACCTGGGTTTGACAAGTACTAAGAGGAAGGGGTCCCAGTGTGAGCAGGGAACATATAAAACATTTTCACAAGAATTAATCCAAAGCAGTTGATGGGATCCACAAAGTTTTATTCACTATGGGATCAGGTGTAGTTAATACACATAGCATAGCAAATAGTGTAAAAGGGTGCAAAGACAACCAGTGACCAAAGACCCTTTTGTGTTGCCCGGCGGTGTCGCCTCTATTGCCCACAAAATATTAACAAATGAAGAAGCAGGCGCTGGAGACTGAAAGGCAGGAAACGAGGGTTTATTCTCTTCGGAGGAGAACACATCAATTCAGACAGCAAGTATCGTCAGGAGGTGCTCTAACCGCATCTCTGAGGCCTGGCCTCTTATACTCAGGTTTACTGCTTTATTACATGAAACACATATTTGTCAGTACTTTGATGTACGGAAAAGCATCCTAGGAATCCCCGCTTCAAGCCCGTTCCCACACATTTACAGTTGAAGTCCCTACCCCGGTCACAACAGGTGGTGATTATCGCACAGCTGGACATTCCGCCGATTCACGGAATGTGTGGAGTTGATCGGATCTCATGGGGTGAGGGGTGTTCGATCGACCCGAAGGTCCTTTGATAGGGGGATGCTTCCTACTGTACGGGGTAATAAACAGTATCCGCAGGGCCAGGTGGTGGCTTGGGAACAAGGAAGACAGACGGGCACACAGGAAAGAGGGGGTTTGCATCAAAGGGCCTGAGACCATGAAAGGAATGAAGGGAGGTGTCGCGCTGGGAACAGGATGGGATTCTGAGGCAGATCTGCGCTGAAGAGGGGTTTATGACCCAAGGAGAGCGAGGGGGTTTTCAGCGTGCGGGGGATGCCTGCGAGGCTAAGAAAGAGAGAGAGAGACGCGCTGGCTATCAGCGAGGGGCAGAGGGGCCCTGGTGCCTAAAATGGCTGCCGCCTACGCGCACGAATGAGCTTGAAAGGGGCAAGATGGCGCCGATGATGTTGACGTTTGCAGTCTAATCTTTAACAGTCCTCCCTTTTCAACATATCTTAGCCAACCTTGCTTACTCAATGTCAATCTTCATCAAATTCCTAACCTCAGCATCATATAGTGCTCTCATACGTTCGTTTCCAGAGTCCACAGTCTTAGGGCAAATACAATTTACGCATAATGTACACAGAGGTGGCAGACATTGAATTCCTAAGCATAAACCGCATATCACAACTACAGGAATCAGGATAATGGTGAATAGTCTCCAGCCCCAGTTCTTAACGGTGTTCCAGAACCAACCACCAAGCGACCATTCTTCTTGTTCTTGATGGACTTCTGAAGAGAGTCTATGAAGATGTTCGATGGCTTTGTACACTGAGGGTGAGTTGTCCGGTATATACGTACAGCAGCTGGACCCGATAATGCGGCATGCTCCACCACGGTCCGCAAGAACCACATCTAGGGCAAGGCGGTTCTGGAGGGCCACCAAGCGGACCGCTTGAAGCTCGGCGGTGTTATTAGCAAGGATCCCAGCTGTGATGTTCATTGTTGTCTCGACTGCTTGGGTCAGATGTCGGATGGCACAGCTGTTTGCCATCGGGCCCCAGAGGGGGACAAGTCCCTTCATAGCATCGAGGAACTGTGCTCCTGTTGAGTCGGCTTGTTCAATGTCCTTGGCTCGTTTTTGTCTGTGATGATTTGCGGGTGCCACATATGTCGGAGGAAGGATGAAGGAAATGAAACAAGTGCCCCCCCAGCCTTTGGGGAGCCAGGTGTAAGCCTTCGTGCCGCAGACGAAATACATGTTTGGGGATGCCACAAAGGAAGGTGGGTCGGTGGAGTCCAGAGTTCTGGAAAACCGGCAAGCACTGTGGCCTACCAGCTGAGTCCCAAGCCCTTCTATGCACATGTGGCCGGTGACGTTGATAACTGACAGGGCCACAGTCAGAGTGGCAGCCGTTCGTTTTCGCAGGTAGGAGAAGGTGGTTCTGGTTGGATTATTGAACACCTGCATTTCAATTTGCTCTTTAGCAGGAATGTCCAAGTGGATTGTGTTGTTGGTGGTCTGCGGGCAGAAATGTGTCTTTGTTCTGTTTCGCCAGGCCCCGTGGTAGAAATGCGTTACGGTTTTGCTGGAGGTGGCATTGTCCTTATAGCTTTCTTGCAGAAGGATCAGCCAAGCAAGACAAGAGCCGTGAACTGAGAAAGGTGAAGGGATGATGGTATCGAGTGTCCAGTAGCGTGGGGTAGCAACCCACAGATCCAACAGTTGGTGGCATTGGTGGCAAGGTTGTGCTGGTGAAGTAGTTGTATGAAAGAGTTATTCCAAAATTCCTTTCGCTTCTCTCTGAGTTGGGGAGAGAGCGAAATCAAATAATGCTCCTTCATGGTGGTAGGCTGAGCAGTAGTCAGGAATGTTTCGTGAGCAGGTGTATTTTCTTCCACAATCCAGAGTGTGGTCATGAGGAGAAAGCAGAAAAGGATTGTGATGAAGAGTGCAATTGTCTTTGAGCTGAGGAGTCTGTCTGCTCTTGGGTTTCTGTAGTGGGTATTTCCAGTTGCTTCCATCATCTTCCCATTTGGCGCTTCCATCATCTTCTTATCTGGCGCTTCCATCATCTTCAAGGTGCTCGGTGGTGGGCAGAACCTCAGACTTCGTTTAGCTTCTCTCCCGGTAACCCTTGGTCGTGTTTAGGTCACCGTTCTGAGATTCAACTTAGTCCGTGGTCTGCTTAACCGGAGCTCCCTCCCTTCGGCGCAGGAAATACCCTTCTCTGGATGGTACAGTAGGATCAGAGAATTTTGAGAGTTCAAGTGCTTCGGTATCAGGATAGCAGGTCAGTGACGGTCGGTCCTTGTTCAGGAGCTCTTCTTGGTTGTCGATGTTTTCTGTCGTGGTCAGGGTCAAGGAGATCTTCTTACAGTGGTGCGCATGCACCCAGTTGCGTTTTCCCTCCACTCAAAGTGCTGTTCGGGTGGTGATGAGGACTTGCCAGGGGCCCGTCCACCTGGGTTCCAGACTCTTGGCACGCTGGAAATTCCGGATCAGGACGAACTCCCCAGGTTGGATGGTGTGTCCGGGACCCCTGGAAGTGTCAGGGATGGCATGCAGCACCTGTTGATGGATAACAGACAGTGTTTTAGTCAGCTGGCATAAGTAATCAGACATTAGGACGTCCGGGACGTCATGAATGGAAGTTGGTTTTGGTGCAGACCAGACATTCATAGGTCGGCCGAATACAACCTCGTATGGTGTCAAGTGGTGTTTGGTAGGGGTGGAACGCATTGAGAGCAATGCCAGTGGGAGTGCGTCCGGCCATTTCAGTCCTGTGGTAGCCACTATTTTGGCCAATTTTAGTTTCAGTGTGGCATTATGTCGTTCAACTAGACCAGCAGATTGGGGGTGGAAGACTGCGTGGAACTTTTGTTTTACACCCAACCCTTTCAAAATAAGTTGGATAACTTCGGCTACGAAGTGGGGGCCATTGTCGCTCCACAAAATTCGACAAAGGCCGTAATGGGGGAAAAACTCCTTCAACAGAACTTTTGCTGTGGCCATAGCAGTGTTGTCACGGGTTGGGTATGCTTCCACCCATTTGCTAAATGCGCATACCACAACAAGTACATATTTCAGGCCTTGACATCTGTCTAGTTGGATGTAGTCCATCTGCAGGACTTCAAACGGGTGATTTGGGACCCCAAACCCTCCCCGGGGTACTACAGTTCCTTTCCCGGGGTTGTGTTGCAGGCATATCAAGCATTGCTGAACCAGACGTTTGGCGGAGTCCGTGATTTTATCGTTGTGCCAAACCCTGGAGACAAGTTCAATCATGGGGGCTGATCCTATGAGGGCAGGGGAGTGTGCCATAGTCAGTATGGGAATCAGGTACGAGTCAGGTAGCAACCATTTGTTTGTGTCTTTTGTCTGCCAGGCAGCCTTCGTCATCTTTTAATCCCACCCGTGTCCATTCTGTGAGTTCGTGTTGTGTGCTAGCCATTTGAATGTCCCTAATAGTGTCCCTAGCATCGGTCCATTTTTCTGCTTGTGACCTGGTCACGTACATATGTGTTGTCGTCCTACTTTCGGCTGTCGTTCGGGCAGTGATGTCAGCTAGTGCATTTCCTTGTCCTATAATGTCCGTCACCTTCTTGTGTGCCTGGCATTTGATGACTGCAAGCTTTTTGGGGAGAAGGACGGCTTCGATCAAGGCGGAGACTAGGTCCCCGTGCAGAATGGGGGTGCCGTGTGAGGTCAAGAATCCCCTCTCCCTCCAGAGGAGCCCAAAATGGTGAACCACCCCGAAGGCATACTGGCTGTCGGTGTAAATGTTCGTTGTGGTTCCTGCTGCTAGAATGCAGGCTCGTGTTAGGGCAATCAGTTCCGCTGCCTGGGCAGATCGTTGCGTGATGCGGGCTGTCTCGACTACAGTTCGAGCCGTGGTGACTGCATAGGCAGCTGAAGTGGTGCCATCGGGGAGTTTGATGCAGGAACCGTCCACCCACAGCTCTCCGTCAGGGTCAGGAAAAGCCGTGTCTCTGAGGTCAACCCTGCTTCTAGTCTGTTCGTCCGTAAGGGTCACGCAGTCATGCACAGGGTGCACATTGGGATCGTTTTCTGGTAAGGGTAGCAGAGTTGCCGGGTTCAGTGTGGTGCATCTCTTCAGAGTGATGTGGGGAGCGAGCAGAGTCAGTTCGTATCCAGTCAGTCGGGCACTCGTCAGGTGTTGCGTCTTGGTTTGGTTTAGGAGGGTGTCAACTGCATGGGGTACCAGTACTGTGAGGGAATTCGAGAGCACGATCCCCTCACTCTGTCGGATAGAGATCGCAGCAGCAGCTACAGCTCGAAGGCAGGCAGGCAAGGCTCTGGCTACAGGGTCAAGAGTGGCAGAGAAGTAAGCGCACGGTCGTTGCTTTGGGCCAATGGACTGGGTCAGGACAGATAAAGCGCACCCTTCCCTTTCGTGAGTGTAAAGGGAGAAGGGCTTCGTGTAATCGGGAGTACCTAACACAGGGGCCGAACAAAGGGCGTCTCGTAGTCGCGTGAAGGAGGTCTGACACTCAGAGGTCCAAGGGAGTGGGAAAGGGACGTCTTTAGCTAGCAGTGCAAGCAGTGGTTTTACTGTGAGGCTAAAGTTGGGTAACCACTGTCGGCAGAAGGAGGTGAGGCCAAGTAGGGAGCGAACCTGTTTCTGAGTCTTAGGGATAGGAGTTTCGAGAATGGTTTGGATCCGGTCGGGAGTGAGTTTCCTTCCGTCTTTGGACAAAAGGTGGCCTAGGTAGGTGACCTGGGGTTGGCAGAATTGCAACTTCTTCTTGGAGACCTTGTGGCCATTTTCTGCAAGGAAGTGTAGGAGTTGAATGGTGGCTGTGACAGCTAATGGAGTGGTATCGGCTGCCAAAAGGATGTCATCGACATATTGCACTAACACCACTCCATCGGGTAACTGGACTTGATCCAGTTGTCTCTTGAGGGCTTGGCTGTAGATGCTGGGGCTTTCTGTGTAGCCCTGGGGCGCTCGGCAGAACCTATATGAGCGGGCTTTGAGGGTGAAGCCAAAGAGATATCGGCTGTCTGGGTGGATGGGGATGGAAAAGAATGCGTTTTTAAGGTCAATGACAGTGAAGGTGGTGGCAGTAGAGGGAATCAAAGTCAGGATGGTGGTGATGTCTGAGACCACGGGGTACTGGGGTACCACCACCTTGTTGATCTCTCGAAGGTCAATGATAAAGCGGTATGCTTTCTCATCTCCCTCTCCTTGCTTTTTGATGATGGGCAAGATTGGGCTGTTGCAAACGTTGCTAACCACTTCCTCTACCACTCCTGCGTCTATCAGTGACTGAATGATCTTTACCAATGCCTTCTCGCCCTCGGGCGATATCCGATATTGTGGAAGTTTTGGGAGTGTTGCATCTGGTCGGACAGTAATGTGCACTGGGTCAATCATCATGCGCCCTACATCCGAATCCGTTTTGGCCCACAGATACGGAGGCAGAGTGTCAAGCAGGGATGTGTCAGCGTCGGTGATGGAAAACATGCGTCTGGGAGGGCAATGTCTAAGCAGAACGGGGTTGTCGTAAAGAAAAACTCGAACTCCGTCTTGAGAACATCTAATTGTCGCTCGGAAGTGTTTCAATAAGTCAAGTCCCATAATTGCGTCAGGGCTATTGGAGGAAAGCAAAAACGTGGTGTCAGTGGTGTTGTTTTCTAAGTCGAAGAGGATCGGGGCGGACAAAGGGTTAGTGGAGGGCGTTCCATCGAAACCTGTCGATGTTATTAGTGAGCCAGACAAGGGTGCCCTTGGAATCAGTCGTTTAGATAACGCACTACGTGTTGCGCCAGTGTCTACCAGGAATGGAGACTTTGTACCCAAGACCTTAGCAGTGATGTAAGGGCCTTGCTGGTCAACATGGAGCTCGACTGGATCCCTCCCTTGCCCTAGGCAGTCCTATGCAAAGTCGTGAACGTCATCGTAGTCAGATTGCTGGCATTGGTTCTGTCTGGGTCGGTCAAATGTGCTTGGCCTGCCTGATCTATCGTTAGTTGCGTCATTTGGGGGCCCTCGCTGCGGTCCCCTATTTCTCGGCCCACTTGCTATGTCCCTAGGATCTTTATTTCTGATGATTTCCAAAAGAACTGGGCACTGAGATTTCCAATGGCCCGTTCCTTTACAGAAAGCACACTGGTCCTCTCTAATGTCAGTACGTCCAATGTGGGGAGTCGAAGTGCGGTCCCTGGGAGGTGCAGTTTTAGGGACGTTCATCTGATGGTTTCCCCGGTATTGGTCTCGTCCTATAGTCACCCCTTGCAGTTGAGCAATCATCACCCTCTCTTTTAAGTCCTTCTTCTTTCTCTCTGTTGCTCTATCGTTTTCGTTTTTCTGATGTTCATAATATTGGGCCATCTGGAGGATAGCCGTAGGTTTGGAGGCTGTCCAGCTACTCTCGCTGGCCTGCAGTTTCTGGGAGACCTCTGGTGATAGACCCTTAACGTAATTCTGGACAAACAGATGGTGTCCGGTTGCAGTGGTCAAGTCCTGGCCGCTGTAATCGGAGAACACCGTTTCAAACCGGGAGAAGTAGTCCGATACATCCTCCTGAGGTTTCTGGCGACAGGCCGTTACTATCGACCAGTCCACTTTCTTTTCTGGGATCAGGGTTTTTAATTTCTGTACGATTTTATCCGGGAGGTCTAAAATGGCTTTCAAAGGCTTTTGTCCGGGTTCTCGTTGTTTATTTATGCCATCGAGTTGTGACCAGTTATGTCCAAACAGCTCAAGGTGGTCGACTTTCCGGATTTGCTTCCACACATCAGCTGGTAGGCATAACCCGAAAAACAAGTCGATGTCAGCCAGGGTCATAATCGTTGATCCTAGGGCTGTACCCAACTCAGTATAGAAGGCAGTGGGGTTTTTACGTAGGTCAGGCAGAGATTTCCGGAATGTCAGAATCTCTTGCCGGTCCCATGGCTGGTAGACCCAGTTGTACACTACCCTCCCTTTTGCATCTTTGTTGTTTGCATCATCGTGAGTCCCTTCACCTCGTGGAGGGACCCAGTAAGGGGCAGCCTCTCGTATCGGCATCATGGCGTTAGATTGTTCAGTCTGAGGTTCGGTCACTACAGATGCCGTAGGTTCAGTCGTCGGTTTTTGTTCAGTGAGGTGGCGGAAAACCTCAAGCGTACGCGTAAGGAGGTCCGTCACATCACACTCACCCTCATCTCCGATATCGACCTTCCGGTACAGAGTCGTTAGGCTCTGGGGACCTTTGTCTCGATATCGGTCCTCGTAGGCGTTCAAGACATGGTAACACAGTTGTACAGTAAAGTGTCGTCTGTGACTCCCTGTATACGAGTTAAACACATCCGTGATGTATTCTTCATCTTCCCTCCTTTCTACCAGTGTCCTTGCTATCTTATCAACCCCTGCTCGCTCATCTTTGCTTAGTCTGTTTGTTCTTGCAGAACCAACCCTTCGGGCCTCGGGGTCGCCTAACGTTGTTGTTTGCGTAGTATCTAATGCAAGGGGTCCGGCCGGCACAGAGGCCCTGGGGGCCGAAGCTGTGGCGCTACTCTCGCTTGTACCTGGGGGTGGTGGGTGCTGTGCTAAGGGTTGGGAAGGGGCATATGGAGGGGGCATGTAGATGATCGGAGGACCTAGCAGCAGATCATCGTTGGCTCGTTGTTTCGAGGGTAAATCAGGGTAGAGCGTGGAGGATGTTCTAACCGGACACTGGCTTGACGTTTCTATTTCTAGTTTCAGTTTGGCTTCCTCTCTTTCTTTTATCTCTTCTTCTAACTTCTGAGCCGCTAGGTGGGCTGCTTTCCGCAGCTCCTTTCCCAACCTACTCTCAGTTCTCTTTTTACGTTGTTCAGTTTCTTTGCGCCACATGCCGAAACTATCAAGCATAGTGGGCGTCGTCTTGTTTTTACCAAGGGCTGTTTCTAGTGCGTTTATTTTATCATCATCGAAGGATCCTATCAGTGGCCACTGACTTTCTCGATCCTTTTTCGTATATTTATGCCACAGCTTGCTATAGGCTATAGCGATCAATCCATGCTTCATGAACATGTCCTTATTAGGGGTGCCTTCCAGCGGAGCCGGATGGTTCATCTCTAATAAGCGGTCCGGGCTAAACAGGCTACTAACCAGTGGGGAGAAGACAGGCATGACGGATCGCAATGGGGATAATAGTCAGCACTACCTATCTTATCACTGCGTGCAAAGACTAGACAGAATATTTCTATTCTACGTTGTTTGCAGGCAGTGAATACCTCAAGAACCAATATCGGGCAATCAGTGTTTGGTCAATAAATAAAAAATAAAAAATGGTCAATGGGGAGAATAAGTAGGCCCGCAAAGGTCTGCGTCACCTACCCTTTCACTATCTGCAAAGAGGGGGACCTATTCTTTCCTGTTTGCAGACAGAGAATCTCCAGAAGACAATCCGTAACAGTTAATCAATGGGGAGGGGCAATTGATCAGTGGGGGAGAAAGATAGGTCCAACGGACGCGTACCTATCCTTCACTGTTTGTAAAGGGAGAGTCTGTTGTTTCTCTGTTTGCAGACAGCGAATCTCCAAATAAATTAACAAAAAGTAATACTAGTATTTTTCATCAATTATCAATCATTTCGCGATTTGTCGTGTTTACACGACCTTACCCGGACCGCATGGACAGTTTCTTGTCTTCCGAATCCAGCGCCCGATCGTCCTCTTCTCTTCGTACTCCTCGTGGCACTCCTGATGGTTCCCAGTCAGGACCGTAGATCACTCGAGAGAGGTCCGTTCGGAACCAGTGAAGTTCGGATGATCGGCTGTCAGACGAGGGTCTATCGGACAGGGTACCTTCCGATCGTTGCAGTCGTTCACTCTGTCGTCGGGACCTCTCCCACTGGATCCACGAGTCGCTGATGGGCCCCACGCTTGGGACGCCAATTGTAAAAGGGTGCAAAGACAACCAGTGACCAAAGACCCTTTTGTGTTGCCCGGCGGTGTCGCCTCTATTGCCCACAAAATATTAACAAATGAAGAAGCAGGCGCTGGAGACTGAAAGGCAGGAAACGAGGGTTTATTCTCTCCGGAGGAGAACACATCAATTCAGACAGCAAGTATCGTCACGAGGTGCTCTAACCGCATCTCTGAGGCCTGGCCTCTTATACTCAGGTTTACTGCTTTATTACATGAAACACATATTTGTCAGTACTTTGATGTACGGAAAAGCATCCTAGGAATCCCCGCTTCAAGCCCGTTCCCACACATTTACAGTTGAAGTCCCTACCCCGGTCACAACAGGTGGTGATTATCGCGCAGCTGGACATTCCGCCGATTCACGGAATGTGTGGAGTTGATCGGATCTCATGGGGTGAGGGGTGTTCGATCGACCCGAAGGTCCTTTGATAGGGGGATGCTTCCTACTGTACAGGGTAATAAACAGTATCCGCAGGGCCAGGTGGTGGCTTGGGAACAAGGAAGACAGACGGGCACACAGGAAAGAGGGGGTTTGCATCAAAGGGCCTGAGACCATGAAAGGAATGAAGGGAGGTGTCGCGCTGGGAACAGGATGGGATTCTGAGGCAGATCTGCGCTGAAGAGGGGTTTATGACCCAAGGAGAGCGAGGGGGTTGTCAGCGTGCGGGGGATGCCTGCGAGGCTAAGAAAGAGAGTGAGAGACGCGCTGGCTATCAGCGAGGGGCAGAGGGGCCCTGGTGCCTAAAATGGCTGCCGCCTACGCGCACGAATGAGCTTGAAAGGGGCAAGATGGCGCCGATGATGTTGACGTTTGCAGTCTAATCTTTAACAATAGTTAACTGTATTAAAAGTCATACAGTGCCCCAGGAGGGAGAGAAGGGGTGATGGTGTGAAGGTAGGGGAGTGATAGGATTATGTGACAGTAAAATCAGCAATTTGAAACATTTTTCATGCCATAACTTGTATAGCGACAACTGCCATAATTAAATGGCGACATTATTTTCATGAAGGCATACAACACAAAGTACAATATATATACAGATATTTGATTGTGTGGTTGCCGAAATAAGAAAGACCTTCGACGTTTCGACCCTCTAAGATTGCAGGAACATTTAGCCTTGCTGCGGGGTCTTCATCAGGACCGGGGAAGGGGCAGAGGACCACAAGGTCAGGGAATATCCACGTGGTCTTTTGGTATTTTAAGGCAATGGCGGTTTCTGAATCTGCACCGAGAAACGGCCTATTGGTGAAGTGCGGGTATGTGGGTCAGGGCAATCAGTATCCTGAAGAAAAGGAGTGATTTAAAATGTAGCAGGGGGTGCCGGAAGCCACTTTATTCTGAGGGTCCCCCTACTGCAGTTAAAAAGTGGAATTAGCTCGATGGGTGACGGCAGGTTAGGTAGCGTAACCCTAAACGAGACTAGAGTGAGGGTCGGTCAACATGTTTCTCGCATGGGAAGTTCCATTTCTTCAGGATACTGATTGCCCTGACCCACATACCCGCACTTCACCAATAGGCTGTTGGACAAAAAGATCTCCGCCAAAGAGCCCCTCTCTGAGGTGAGCCCGTCGGGGATTGCACCGCCTCCCCAACGAGGAGCAACGCCTATGATGAAGCATGACACCCTTCCGGGTGTGTGAGGCAAACACGTCCAACAAAATGGATGCCCAAAGGTGTAACACACACACCTTTGGTCAAGCCAATCTGTTTAATCTTCTTTAGGAACAGTTCAGCAACCCCCTTTGTTGAAACGAGCAGCAGATCCAAGGTCACAGTTCGTGGGTCTCCAGCAATCTCTGGGGTATCAAACACTGGCTGTTTGTCCCAGATTGACGGCAAGGGTCTGAGCCACAGACAGGAGTGATGACTGCCGACAAACATTAGGTGATGCTCAGCATCCAGGTTGGACAGATACAACATGGAGATCCTGTGTGGGCAGCCGAAATACAACCGGGCACCCTAAGGTACCTTTAATGCCACAGTGAAGCACACCGTATGTTGTTGTGAACTTCCACTAACTCCCTTGGTATATCATTACAACAGGGAAGCAGAGGAGGGTGGCAGGACTTTAGGGCTCCTGAGTCTTTTGAGTTCCATGTAGGCATCCCCATTAACAAAACTATCTTGATGTAACAAAGTGCACCTGATTCTTGTGCTACACCAGGTTTACTTTCATGGGTAAGCCAGGCATACAGGAGCAACAGCAGACTCTTTGTAACCCGATTTATACAGGTGAAATCCCATTTTACAAAGTCTCTTAAGTCTGAAACTACTCTTAAGTTACACTGCTCTCAATATTTTGCTATTCACAAATGCTTGGAAGTTTGTGTTATATGATTCTTAAGTTATCTTAAAATATGAAAGCAGCGTATCTTTTAGTATTTTACATGATCTTAAAACTTCCAATAGGTTTTAAAAGTATTAAAAGGGTAGTATAAAATATGTATGCCCATCATAAATGATTCGTGAATACAGCATATATTTTGGGAAAATTCATACATGAAAATTCGGGAAGGCAACTTAGAAACCATGTGCCTTGTTCCACAACAAGTCTCTGTGCATATAATCATTATAATCTGAGCAGGCGCACTCATTTTAAATGTTTAATTTAAAGTTAATATAGCTTTTTTAAAGGGAACAATTTTGAAAGTATGCATGAATGTGTTATGTGCTTACACGTTTGACTCTGGCCACTAGCACTTTTATGTGCTTAATTTGCAAGTTTACATGTGAATTCAAGACTGTGCATTCACAAGTTACATAACTCCTTGGTCGTACATCCTATTAGGACATCCTGCACCACTACTATCCAGAGAAATCTGAGCAGATACCTTGTTCACCAGGCATCAAAATTTCAGGTCAAGACACAAAGGGTCAACAAAATGTGAGAATCAGAATTCAAGAGTCAAGCCCATTCCTCTTCCCAGTTAATAATGTCAAAACAAAAGGACCAGGTTAGTTATAAGGCAAATCCTGTGTACCTCGAAACCCTAAGGTTTTGAAAAAGAACCCTCACTCACCCTCCTAGTAGGTGACATGCTTCATCATAGGGTTCCCACCCTGGTCACAAAGGCCCCCGAAGTAAATCCAATGCATGAAAAGGTTCAGTGGAAACACAATTTTGAATCAAAGGAGATGGATGCACTTGCTGAGGAAGTACTAGAAATTAAGGGCCCTTGTTCTCTGTTTCAGGAGGCCAGTGGGCACACCAGACCCCAACACAGTGGTTTTGATTACAAAAAAGGTATCCACAGTTTAAACTTACAGAGTAACATGGAGGGAGGTTAAGAAGTAATTGGCTGAGCTAAAATAAAGATCACTGTAATATGTGGAAAATCTCTTAGAAAGAACCAACACATCAGAAACTGCTTGAAGACACCAGAGCTATTTACCACACCACACACTAAAGTCCTGCAAACAAGATAATGTTATCCTCATGGAAATCCTATTGAAAATAAACCTCCTACCATGGATACCATGTGACTCAGTATGTAAGCCAAACCAAAGAATGGCAACTGACACAATCTATATGTGTACACAAATGGCTTCCAACCTTTTAACTCTCCAAAGAGGGTGAGAATGAGTGCTGTTGAACAATTATGTTCAAGAATTCAGTGGAGAGTGAATCTTTATTTTGGTTTATGAGCAAAGTTTTCTAGTGGAGTGTTTCTATTGTAGTATATAGCTTGTTTAGATGGTGACGTGACTACAAATAATCCCCTGGCTTTCTGGAGTTTTTAAAAAATTGAGTAGCGTAGGCAAAGGACACCTTTTCCTTGACCCTAGTAAAATTGACCCTATAGACAAAAATAATTTAAAATCTGCACTGTACGCACTTTATAATGAAGAAAGATTGGCAAAGGAATTAATCAAACCAACAATCCAGGCTTATGTGAACAAAGATCTGCACATACAACCAATTCCATTGTACCTTACGCTGCCAATGACAAATTGGGAAAGATCTTTACTTTTTCGCCTCAGGGCAGGGACTGTCAGATTTTTATTATGTTTTCCATTAGGTCACCCCTCTCTAAAATCTGGAAATAATTTGTGCCCATGTGATGATATGAGCCCGCAAACTGACTTACATCTTTTCTTCTTTTGGAAATTTTATCAAAAATATTTTAAATGGTTTTTAGCACCGTATTTTAAAAAGCACAGACACTTTCTTTGGAGGAATCAAACTTGATGTTGCTAACTCTGAACAATGAAGAGCTGATATTCCGCACTAGCACTTTTCTAAGTGTTATTACCCATGTCCGAAAAACAATGGAGCACCCTTAGCAAATTTGCGAACTTTACTGATAATTGGTTTGTATTTAATGTGCTGTTTTTAATTTATTGTAATCATGATTAATTTGACTTGGGATTGTTTGTATTGCTTTTATGAATTGGCAAAAATTCGAATAAAGAATTTTGAATTGAATTGAATTGAGTGCTGTTGAACAATTATGTTCAAGAATTCAGTGGAGAGTGAATCTTTATTTTGGTTTATGAGCAAAGTTTTCTAGTGGAGTGTTTCTATTGCAGTATATAGCTTGTTTAGATGGTGACGAGAACTACAAAGAGGGAAAAAACATTGCCTGAGTGTTAGTAGAGAGATATGGAAATGAGATCAAGATCCATCAGTTTCAAAGAACGATAGAGCATATTGATTTACATGTTCATGAGTCCAGACAGGTCACCTCACTGGAGGTAATTGTACAGAGGCATGTAATGGCAGGAGACATCCAAATCCAGCGTTGTAAACTGATGTGTCCAAAGCTCCAGAACACATCCAGGAAGAGCATTACCGCCATATGCTGACTGGACCAGCATGTCAAAGTAATAATGTGCACATCTGAAAATCTGTGCAGTTATAAACTCAAAATATTTTGTCAGCATTGTATGTGTAAGGTTGCATAAGCCTCCATGCATGCTCAAATATTATTCATTCAATGACATGTTATTTTTTAAGTTCATAGCAGAGAAGTTAAAGATGATATAGATGTGCTTGTAGTATACATATCATGTTTATTGTACATCTTATTTTCCAGCCATACCTACTGCTACTGAAGGAGAACTGGTGAAGGTAACATCTTCTTAAAGCCATCATACATCAAACATACAAAGCAGGACAGACTCACAGAATACAGCACAGTCCCAGTAAAGAGACCTTGGTGATGTATCCAGAGGCAAGAAACAAGACGACGGGACTGAGCTCTCACCAGTCAATAGAGCAAGAGGTATATTCAATGTTACCAGCACTGACCAAGCTGAGCTGCAACAAGGAGGACCCTGTAAGGCGCATGTGATGTTCAGTCCACCAGTGTTTCCAACATCCATATTGTAAAACCACTCTACGGTCATAGATCCTGAATCCTTGTTCTACCCTTTGATTGTAACCAAAAGCCAATAGACTTCCCAGGACTATTTTAAGAAGGATGAGCATGCATATGTAAATACTAATACGAAACTAAATAAATCCAGGTAATTGAGTAATACTGTGTGAAGAAAACACTTATCTCACCTCTAATGAATATGTAATGAAAAAAGAAAATATTGTCATATATAAATATACATACAAGCAAGAATAACATAACGCAGAGACATAATCGCAAGATTTAACAAAGGCACATTCATTATTCTTTAAAAAGTTCCAACTAGCCTCTAAATTATACATTTATAAGTCAATCAATCAATCAGTCAATCAAGAATCTTTATTTCGCAATGTTAAAAGTACTCAAGATAGTAAAAACATAAAAAATATACATATTATATCGAATAATACAAATTAGAAAAAAATCATATTTGAAATCCTATGTTGAAAACAATAAAAAAAGAAAAGGCATCATCGAAATTTCATAAAGTACATAGTGCCATCCCATCCTCAGGTCTCCCATTCTATGTGGACTCTTCTATATTTAAGAGAAGACCAGAGAAAAGAGACTGTAGCATAACGTACAAATGGATCACTCAGTTTTATGATAAATTAAGGGCTGAACAACATTGCCTCAAATTATTATTGCGGAAAAGAGGGAGAATAAACATCTTTCTTTGGCGATCATAAAAACTGCAAAAGAACAATATATGTAAATCCGACTAATCTGGCCTTCCATCACAAGGATAGGCTGGCAAATCGTTTAATGAGAACTTATTGTTTGGGAAGCCCATCGTCAAGGAAATGTAATTCATGCAAAATCTCACTAAAATGAAACAGTTTTGAGGGTTTGACACAAATACTAAATATGATTCATCAACCTGTATGATGGGATGGGACAAAATATACAATTTACTGAGGATTTTAATTGAGTTGATTCCTCTCTTTTACACACAACCTTCGCAAAAAAAAATCTTTAATTCTCTTCTTGGACATAGTCAAACAAGTGGATGGGTTAGAATATAACTCTTCCAAATTCAAAGCTCGCAAAGTGCACTTCACATATTGGAACCAAGGAATCTTATGTATGTGGTCTAGGGAAAGGCAGTCTCTGATGATGATTTGGGTCAGGTTGACAACGTCCCTCCTCCAGATCGAGTGCCATGGCAAAATGGGGGTTAACCCTCTTTTATTACATCAATAGGCTTGGACCTGAACTTCTTAATAAAACTGAAAATGTCTGTTACACTTTTTTCCATAAGAAGAACTCTATTAGCCAACATGCTTAGCCAGGAGTGCTTTTGATCGATAAGAACACCCAGGCAAGAGAAGGCATCCACCACTTCCAGCCTGCATGACTCTATGTGAAATGCTGGAAGTTTGTTAGGGCGTGCCCCTGCCACTAACACAAACGATTTTGTGTCATTAACACAGAAGTCCAGACTTTTCATAAATTTCGAGTAGGCCTCTATAAGTTTCTGAAGCACCACCCCAGTTCTTGCTATTAACACTGCATCATCTGCGTAACGCAGAATTGGTAGAGGGACTGCATTAAAAATTGGCACATCTTTCGTAGACTCGTTCACGGCTGCCTGCACCCCATTAGTGTAGATTGAAAATAGAAAAGGGGCGAGGACCCAGCCCTGTCTTACGCCCCGTTTAAGAGCAAAGATTTCATGTACACAGGTACAGTGCAAAGCTGATTATGGATTGAAACAATCGTCAGACATGTATATTCACATGAAGGCATCAATTTCACTTTGCCTACTTCCACTCCTCTGGAACCCGCTGAGTGGAGAAAGAGGTCTGTAAGACATGTCTTATGTGTGGTTCCAGTCCAGCTAGACCCTCCGCAATGACCCAAGGAGGGGCCGGGTCATTGGGGGATCCAGACTTCACACTACGGCAAATCTTTATTAGACTATCAGCCGACGGGACCTCGAAGATTTGCAAAGAAGAGTCGGGAGCCATAGGCGATCCAACAGCTCTGAAGTCTATGCCCCTTTCCGGCTGTTGAGAGAAGGAGGTATAAATTGCTTTAACTTTGTTTGAAAAAAAGTTAGCGACTCTATTGCATTCCTCCGTGGAGACACTTACAGGAGCATTTGAGCTGGAAACCAGAGATATTTCCTTGTAGATTTTAAACAATTCGCGTGAGGAGCTCTCGGCTGCCTCAATGCGTGCCTGGAAATATTTAGCTTTCGCTCTGCGTACTGCATACTGATAGCTTCTATGTGCCAAGCTATAGCTGCTTTTGCCCTGTTCGCTAGGGTTCCTTCTCCAGCTCCTTTCGAGCTTTTTGCAGTTAGACTTAGTTTGCTGGAGTTCCTGTGTGAACCAAGGGGCGGTGCGTTGTCTACCCTCCTTGGCTTTGCCCTTACTAAGGGGTGCGAGCTCGTCCAGGGTGGCAGACACAAGCTGATTGAAGTCCTTATTGGCCTGGTCACTATCAGTGGCTAGCGGTGGTTTCGCTTTCTGAATGGCTCGAACAAAATCCTCTTGAGAATACTGTCTCCATTTACGTCTCATAACATTGCTGGGCCCAGTCCTTGTGGACTTATGTAGCTGGTAAGAGAAATGGAAAGGGACCAAGAAATGGTCAGTCCATGGGAGCTGAAGGGGGGTGAGTGTCTTTATCATATCCCAGCTGGCGAACAGAGGGTCCAGACAATGACCCCGCTCATGTGTGGCAGCTACACTTAACAGATCAAGTTGCAATTCTTTTAGGACTAAACGAACATCTGCTGCCTCCTTCTGTAGAGGATCCTCCAGATGTAAGTTCAAGTCTCCCAACACCAATACTTTACTGTGTTTGATCGCAGTCTGAGTAACCCCTTCCAATAAACTACTCCGAAAGTTTCCCAGAGACCCTGGAGGTCTATATATAAAGGATGCCCGAAATTGCCTCGTGCTGACTCAATTTAATGTTGAATTCGCCAGCTTCACTATTGTCAATTTTTACCAATCTCAGGACACACTCAATAGGGTGTTTGACAATGATGGCAATACCACCACCCCTTCCATTTTCTCTGTCAAGTCTATGGAGGGTGTATCCTGGCGGAATTGCGTTCAATATATCTGGATCAGAGTGCTCTCCTAACCAAGTTTCCGTTAGAAATAATATGTTCAGGGCCTCATCAAGTAAGAGATCCCACAGCTGGAGGGAGTGTTTGCTTAAGGATCTACAATTTAAGAGCCCACCCTTTACTGTAACCACTTCAGGGTCAAGGTCATCCACCGACAAAGTCCTCCCTTTGAATGGACAGTGAGGACATGGGCGCAAGTCCAATGCCTCCATCAAGTGTCGACAGGCAGTGTGGGGAGGGGGGCAAAGATCCATCAGCCTCTTACTGGTGTAAGAGTGCAAGTGGCACGCAGGAGATGCAGGGGTCAGGGCCCCTGGCCCCAGTCGGCCGCGGACGGGCGCAGACGGGCTTGGCTTTGGCGAGGCTTCGGCGAGCATCCGGCGCGCCCGCTGCGCCAGCCCGCTGCGCCATCTGGTCCGTACACACATTTTATAGGTGGGAGGAGGGTGGGAGGCCCGCGCGACTAGAGCGCAGCCCCAGCCCACACCAAAGATGGCGCCCGCCGCCGCCTCAACCGAAAAGTAAAACGGCTGGGCGAGGCTGTCACAGAAGGTATGTAGAGTGGGTAGGGGTGTTAGAGTGCCTGTACTCAATTCCCACTTAGCTTAATGATTAAAAGCCCCCCAGAATAAAATGCATATCAAAGTTAAAAACACGATCTAAAAACAGAATAAGCAGCACAAGATAGCAGTCATAACGTGAATATGTTTATAAGAAATAAAATACCTTCTGATCTACATTAAAAGCACTCTTCTGTGGCTTGCAATATCCTTATAATTTATGGTAAGGGTACATTATCTCATAAGTAATCGGAGAACGATGTATAATATAAAGTAATTCCAAATACTGTTAACACCTATACTCTTCAGTCATGAAAATTTTTAACAAATTAATTTGAGCAGACATTGTTTTAAAAAAAAAATACTAGAAAAAAAGAATTTTGTTAGAACAATAAAATACTGCAGAAAGGTAAATTTGTTAATCTCGTTTACTCTACAGAATTAAACAGTGCCTAAAAATCTAAACAAAAAATGTCGATTGTCCAAAAATAAAGTACTCCATTAGAAGACTAGCTTGTTAGCAATTCCTTCCTAGAAGTCAACTGTGGTTCTGGCATGAAAACCTATTACACATATTTAAATAACATGTAAGAAATATAGTAACTCTTTATGTGTGGGGTTCAACCCCAGCACGAAGTAAGAGTGTATGTCGTGATTGATCTATACATTTCCGGATATTAGACTGCTTAATAATACAGAGTTAATACGTTTGTGCCACCCTTCAATCATTTTAATAGTTGGTGAATTCCTTCTACAGTTGAAGTTTAACAATTCAATATAATTTTGTTAAAACACATTTTCCAATTTCATGGTTACACAAATTAAAAGTAATCTACATTTCAACGAATTAATCCAACAATTAATCAAACAACTGTGTAACAGTCCTTTTATTTAGTACAACACCTGTACTTACTACTATGTTCTGAAAAGCATTCCACGCCTTTGTTTTCATGATAAAGGTCAAGGTAGGCAGCCTTTTAAATGCAAACTCTGTATCGAAATTATATCCCTTCTGTAAAGCAGGGCAGTGCACAATCTTCCAAAAGAAAATTAAAAATGTATAAAAATAAACTTTGTTTTAGGATATCTTTTCAGTGCTAAAATCTGAAAATTGTAAGAGTCAAAAGAATTAACTATGGCTGAAGTAGAATTCTTCTGTAGAAGCTCTTCAAAAAACATCATCTACTATAACATGTAGGTCACTGTCATAAGCACAGACACAGCTAGTGGAAATGTACATCATCTGGATTGAAAATAATGTTTCGAAAAATCAATTTTCTCACTTAGAAGTTACAATTAAAAAGCATTTGGGTTTGTTTCGCAGGAATTCTAGCAAACTTAGCATCTTTTCATCTGCAGAGGTGGAGTGAACGCTAACACTAAAAATCTCAACGCATATTATTAGTTCGCATGGTGCATTTAAAAAAAATCAGACAGTGTATATGAAATATTTGGTGCTGCAAAAGCCTTCCTTTCAGAATAATTTGTCTTTTCAGTAAAGTTAAAATTGTCTCTTGCCTGCGTTTGAATTGAAACTGTGATACATTTACTTTGATAAATCTTTATCTGCTGCTTGATTGTGGAGCTTATTACTGCTTCTGTCATCTGATTGACAATGGGCTTGTTTCTTCAATATATAGTTATGACTATTTTTTTTATTGCAGTTTTACACAGTGTGGACTAGACCTGAATGGCTATGAGAGCTCTTTGCATAAGAATAGTTGTAATACAAATCTCTGTTACATTTCTTTGGACCAGTTACAAATTACAAACAAGCAGCATAGGCATTTTGAGTTCTAGATTGTAAGCCAAGTGTTGCTGGACACTGAAGGTAGCGGGCATCTAGAAACATACTCTGCTTTTTGCTAACCACCCATTGCCCTGGAGCTGCCAACGGTCCTCATAGGCTCACCTACTTCTGTGTTGAGCAGAATGAGTGATCCTTATTTGAGTTCTAGAGGAGTCATGTCCCATCATTTTAACAGTTCTGTCCAACTCATTTGTGCATATTTTCTGCATGAGAAACATTTTCTTTACTTTAGAATTCATGGTGAATTGCTATAACAGGCAGCCAAATCCCCTTCTAACAGGGCTGCTGCTATTTGTTCATGTTGCTATGACATGCTGTGAGAATCTCAAGGAGCCATAGCTGACAGACAGGAGCCAGCCACACAGGACCAAGATGCGTTTCTAGGTGCAGCGCCCACTGCAAGATGGTCACTTTCATGAGGCAGCAGATCCAAGGTCACAGTTCGTGGGTCTCCAGCGCTCTCTGGGGTATCAAACACTGGCTGTTTGTCCCAGATTGGCGGCCAGTGTCTAAGCCACAGACAGGAGTGATGACTGCCGACAAACATTAGGTGAGGCTAAGCATCCAGGTTGGACAGACACAACATGGAGATCCTGTGTGGCCAGCCAAAATGCAACCGGGCACCCCAAGGTACCTTTAATGCCACAGTGAAGCACACCATATGTTGTTGTGAGCTTCCACTACCTCCCTTGGTATATCATTACAACAGGGAAGCAGAGGAGGGTGGCTGGACTTTAGGGCGCCTGAGTCTCTCGAGTTCCATGTAGGCCTCCCCATTACCAAAACAATCTTTGATGTAACAAAGTGCACCTTATTCTTGTGCTACACCAGGTTTACTTTCATGGGTAAGCCAGGCATACAGGAGCAACAGCAGAATCTTTGTAACCCCATGTATACATGTGAAATCCCATCTTACAAAGTCTCTTAAGTCTGAAACTACTCTTAAGTTACACTTCTCTCAATATTTTGCTATTCACAAATGCTTGGAAGTTTGTGTTATATGATTCTTAAGTTATCTTAAAATATGAAAGCAGCGTCTCATTGAGTATTTTACGCGATCTAAAAACTTCCAATAGGTTTTTATAGTATTAAAAGGGTAGTATAAAATATGTTTGCCCATCATACATGATTCGTGAATACAACATATATTTTGGGAAAATTAATACATGAAAATTCGGGAAGGCAACATAGAAACCATGTGACTTGTTCCGCTTCCTGATGTTCGGCATTTTCCTTCCAATTAAAATTTTGCAACAAGTCTTTGTGCATATAATCATAATACTCTGAGCAGGAACACTGATTTTAAATGATTAATTTAAAGTTATTATAGCTTTTTTAAAGGCAACAATTTTGAAAGTATGCATGAATGTGTTATGTCCTGACGCATTTGACACTGGCCACTAGCACTTTTATGTGCTTAATATGCAAGTTTACATGTGAATTCAAAACTGTGCATTCACAAGTTACATAACTCCTTGGTTGTACATCCTAGAAGGACATCCTGCACCACTACTATCCAGAGATATCTGGGGAGATACCTTGTTCACCAGGCATCAAAGGTTCAGGTCAAGAGACAAAGGCTCAACAAAATGTGAGAATGAGAATTCAAGAGACAAGCCCAATCCTCTTCCCGGTTAATAATATCACAACAAAAGGAACGGGTTAATCATAAGGCACACACGTGTACCTAGATTTTAGGTGGATTTACCTGAAGTGTGTACTGCCAAGGAAGCCCTAAAGTTTTGAAAAAGAACCGTCACTCACCCTCCTAGTAGGTGACATGCTTCATCATAGGGTTCCCACCATGGTCACAAAGGCCCCAGAAGTAAATCCAATGCAATAAAAGGTTCAGTGGAAACACAATTTTGAATCAAAGGAGATGCATGCACTTGCCTAGGAAGTATTAGAAATTAAGGGCCCTTGCGTGTTCTCTGTCTCAGGATGCCAGTGGGCACACCAGGCCCCAACACATTGGTTTTGATTACAAAAAAGGTATCCACAGTTTAAACTTACAGAGCAACATGGAGGGAGGTTAAGAGGTAATGGGCTGAGCTAAAACAAAGATCACTGTAATATGTGGAAAATCTCTTAAAAAGAACCAACACATCAGAAACTGCTGGAAGACACCAGAGCCAATTACCACACGCTAAAGTCCTGCAAACAAGATAATGTTATCCTCATGGAAATCTTATTGAAAATAAACCTCCTACCATGGATACCATGTAACTCAGTATGTATGCCAAACCTAAGAATGGAAACTGACACAATCTATATGTGTACACAAATGTCTTCCAACTTTTTAACTCTCCAAAGAGAGTGAGAATGAGTGCTGTTGAACAATTATGTTCATGAAGTCAGTGGAGAGTGAATCTTTATTTTGGTTTACAAGCAAAGTTTTCTAGTTGAGTGTTTCTATTGTAGTTTATAGGAGGATGTTGCTCGTTTAGATGTCGAGGAGAACTACAAAGATGGAGAAAACATTGCCTGAGTGTCAGTAGAGAGAAATGGAAATGAGATCAAGACCCATCAGTTCCAAATAACGATAGAGCATATTGATTTACATGTTCATGAGTCCAGACAGGCCACCTCACTGGAGGTAATTGTACAGAGGCATGTAATGGCAGGAGATATCCAACACCAGTGTTGTAAACTGATGTGTCCAATGCTCAAGAACATGTCCAGGAAGAGCATTATCCTCATATGCTGACTGGACCTGCATGTCAAAGTAATAATGTGCACATCTGAAAATCTGTGCAGGGATAAACTCAAAATATTTTGTCAGTATTGTATGTTTAACACCATGGCTGCTACATTGATCCTCCTGCTATGCTGGACCACCATAGAAACGGGTGTGGTCAAGACGAGCTGAGCTCGTCATGAGCATGGAAGGGGTTATGGTTGCATGAGCCTCCATGCATGGTCAAATATCCATTCAAAGACATGTTATTTTTTAAGTTCATAGCAGAGAAGTTAAAGATTATATATAAATATATATATGTGTTTGTAGTATACATATCATGTTTATTGCACATCTTATTTTCCAGCCATACCTACTGCTACTGAAGGAGAACTGGTGAAGGTAACATCTTCCTAAAGCCATCAGACATCAAACATCCAAAGTGGGACAGACTCACAGAATACAGCACAGTCCCAGTAAAGAGACCTTGGTGATGTATCCAGAGCCAAGAAACAAGAAGGCGGAACTGAGCTCTCATAGGTCAATAAAGCAAGAGGGATATTCAATGTTTGCAGCACTGACCAAGCTGAGCTGCAACAAGGAGGACCATATAAGGCGCATGTGATGTTCAGTCCACCAGTGTTTCCAACATCCATATTGTAAAACCATTCTATGGTCATAGATCCCGAATCCTTGTTCTACCCTTTGATTGTACCCAAAAGCCAATAGACTTCCCAGGACTATTTTAAGAAGGATGAGCATGCATATATGTAAATACTAATACAAAACTAAATAAATCCAAGTAAATAAGTAATACTGTGTAAAGAAAACACGTATCTCACCTATAATGAAAATGTAATAAGAAAAATAATGTCATATATAAATATACATACAAGCAAGAATAACATAACGCAGAGACATAATCACAATATTTAACAAAGGAACATTCATTACTCTTTAAAAAGTTCCAACTAGCCTCTAAATTATGCATTTATAAGTCAATCATTCAATCAATCAATCAAGAATCTTTATTTTGCAATGTTTCCAAAGGCTAAAACGTACACAAGATAGTAACAACATAAAAAATATACATATTATATCAAATAATAAAAATTAGAAAAAAATCATATTTGAAATCTTATGTTGAAAGCAATAAAAAAAAGAAAAGGCATCATGGAAATTTCATAAAGTACATAGTGCTATCACAATTAATGAATAAATACACCACTACTATCCTCAGGTATCCCATTTTATGTGGACTCTTCTATATTTAAGAAAAGACAAGAGAAATGAGACTGTGGCATAACGTACAAATGATTCATTCCGTTTTTTGATAAAAGAAAGGGCTGGACAACACTGCCTCAAATTAATTTTGCCGAAAAGAGGGAGAATAAACATCTTTCTTTGGAGATCTTAAAAACTGCATTAGAACAATATATGTAAATCCGACTAATCTGGCCTTCCATCACAAGGACAGGCTGGCAAATTGCTTAATGAGAACTTATTGTTTGGGAAGCCCATTGTCAAGGGAATGTAATTCATGCAAAACCTCACTAAAATGAAACTAATGGGAGTTTGTCACAAACACTAAATATGATTCATCAACCTGTATGATGGGATGGGACAACATGTACAATATACTGAGGAATTTGATTGAGTTGATTCCTCTCTTCGACACACAACCTTCGCTAAAAAGATTTCGTTAATTTTCGTCTTGGACATAGTCAAACAAGTGGATGGGTTAGAATATAACTTCCAGATCCAAAGCTCTCAAAGTGCACTTCACATATTGGAACCAAGGAATCTCATGTATGAGGTCTAGGGATAGGCAGTCTCTGATGATGATTTGGGTCAGGTTGAGAGCATCCCTCCTCCAGATCGAGTGCCATAACAATATGGGGGTTAACCGGAGAATATCAGAAAGATATGGGGCACCAAGTTCAATACGGCAATTATAACTTGAGCAGCTGCGCGGAAGAGCGAGTAGCCTTTTATAAAAAATCATCCATTACTCTTTGTAAATGATCTATTGCTGTCATCTCCCACTTCATTCCCCTGCACCATACGTCACAGTGGATATGGTTTTTTGCAGAGTATCCCTCTATTATTACATCAATAGGCGTGGACCTGAACTTCTTAATAAAACTGAAAATGGCAGTTACACTTTTTTCCATAAGAAGAACTCTATTAGCCAACATACTTAGCCAGGAGTGCTTTTGATCGAAAAGAACACCCAGGTAAGAGAAGGTGTACACAACTTCCAGCCTGCATATCTCTATGTGAAATGCTGGAAGTTTGTTAGGGCGTGACCCTGCCACTAACACAAACAATTTTGTTTCATTAACACGGAGGTCCAGACTTTTCATTAATTTCAAGTAGGCCTCTATAAGTTTCTGAAGCGCCATCCCAGTTATTGCTATTAACACTGCATCATCTGCCTGCACCCCATTAGTATGGATTGAAAATAGAAAAGGGGCGAGGACCCAGCCCTGTCTTACGCCCCGTTTAGGAGTCAATATTTCATGTACACAGGTACAGTGCAAGGCTGATTATGGATTGAAACAATAGTCAGACATTTATATTCACATGAAGGCATCAATTTCACTTGGCCTACTTAGCATGACACCCTTTACCGCTATTTACACATGATAATCAAATGATTATCAGGATCTGATATCAGGAAACAGTAGCTGCTACAGTGTGTAGCAATCATATGATGCTCTCACCAAATATCAGCAAACATTTGTACCATGATGCTGTGGTTTGGTTTTCCCTTAGATGATGGAGTCTATACCAACCAAGCATATCTCCTGACAACCTTTGTTCATCCCAGCACAGCTGCACAATATCACTACAGCAACGCACATACCGTGTTGTGAAGCCTACCTTTAGCATGCAAGAATCCTGCTTCCAAGGTCTCCACCTCTCAGGTGGTGAATTGAAGCATTCACCTGAAACCGTGTGCTCAATCATCATGGCCTGATGTATGTTGCGCATTATTGTCCTGTGCAGAGGTCCACATTGTGACACCATTCCGGATTTATGTCTGCAGCCTGCACCAGCTGGATAAGTTGCAAAAAGATTCCAAACCGTGCTTAGCAGAAATCATGTGGTCAACTAATTTTTTTTTTCTGACAGGCTGACATCAGTTGCATGTCAGCATGGTGACATCATGGGTCAATGATGATGGTTTGCATACTATGGTTTAAGCACAGAGGCAACATATTGAGACACTGTTTCCTCGTGTACATGCTATACAATGGAAGGGATGGATGGAGTGCAAATTTGGGGCTGTAGATGTAGTGGGGGATGATACATATAAAATGTTGTATGCATGTATGAGTGGCTTGTGTGCATAAGGGGTACAAATGAGGTTTTCATGGATACATCACAGTATTGATCTGGATCATTGACTCCAACATGACAAATGTAAATGATGATCAACATCAAAAGCAGTGCTTGTTGGTTCAATCATCATTGTGTCAGTACAGCAGTCCCTAACAACGACTCAAGTAGTCATTAAAAAACATTTTAGTAGGGATGGTTGGCCAATATCAGGTCCTTTACACAACACTCGTAATGTGCATTGTGACTTCACACTCAGGTTGTGTGACTGTCAATGACTGGTAAAGTACGTATACGGAACCCACCATTGTGTTGTGCACAGTTTCTTATTCAATTGCTGTCTGTTACATCACATCTTTTGCAACTTAGAATGTCTGAGATAGTTCTGTGCTAGCTTCGTCCTTAATCATATCAGGGTGGATGTCAGTGTGGTCTACCATATTGTTTCCTTGGGTGTTCCTGTCAGCCTCTTTATCTCTCTATGTTACTCTAAAATGTTCAGTCATATCTGTATTGGCTTACTGGCTAGTGTTTGTTAGAAATTGGATTTCTGGTGGGCTAGGATATGCACCTACGACAGACAAAACCCACCACTCTAGTCAGTGTAAAGAAGTTACATACCTAAAATAATCCCTGCTCACCCCCTTGGCAGCCTGGCAGAGCAGTCAGGCTTATCCCAGAGGTAATATATAAAGCATTTATGCAACACACATACACACCAATGACACAATAAATACACTACAAACGAGACACTTGAGTATATAAAATATCTCATATATTGTATTTACACATAGACCACAATCACATAAATCACTTTGACAACTAGGCAATTGCCATAATATCAGTTAGTGCAATAAACTAAAGACATATATGTTTGCACACATCATAAAAACATCATCACTGTACATAATATATAGATCCTGAAATGATATTCGTTATACTATCATTGAAAGGCATGGAACGGCATCAATAATAACTTTAGGGCATGAAATGTATCAGTCATAACAAGGGAACATGTGCATCAGTAATACTGTGCCTACCTGACAGTGCAAACATCAGAAACAATCTGATTCGTTCATTAGGGCATTCAATGCAGCAGTAAGACCCATATCACTAAGTCTCACCTTAAATACATTGGGTAAATCACCTACACCAGCAAGGAACCCACCAGAGACTGCGTCCTTGTGCTTCGACTATGATCTTTAAGGTAAACTGTCCCCTGAACATAGGCTACCGGGCCATCTGCCCACCTACAACAGTAAATAGGATATTTGATGGTTACAGCAGGAACAGGCCTGTAGGAAAGTAGGATCTGCTTCCATGGTTACCCCCACTTTATGCTTGATATGATGGTGTCTAACTGGGATCCTGCTAATCAGGACCCCAGTCTATATGCTTTCTCCCTAAATGGTTGTGTTTTGTACCTAGGTAAAATCTCAGATTGGATACTGGGGTGCCCTTATCTGACCTTAGTATATGGTACTAAGGTACTCATGGCACAGGTACCCCACAGGTCTCTCATGGGTTGAAGCAGGCATAATGCTACTCATGGCAGAGCATGCAAAATGGAACTACAGGCCTGCCATTGCAGCCTGTGTAAGTTGGTGCTTGCACCACTTACTTAAGATATAGGTTTCCTATATCTAAGGGTCACTACATTTAGAACCTATGTCACCCCTACAGCAGGCCTTTGCAATCCTGAAGGCAGGGTGCTTGGTTCTAATTGAGAAGGTGCCCCTGCATGAGCAGGACACCCCTGCAGCCTACGGAGTCCATTCTTCTGGGTTGTCAGTGAAATAGCTGTATACTATGTAGAGGGGAATAAAAGTAATTACGCGATGACCATCTCGAAACTGGCTGCAACAAATCCAATCATGTTTGTTATCAAACATGTTGGAATCACACCCCCAAACCGTAAAAAGTGTGGGAGGTATGATTCCAAGCACTGGAAGAGCCCTTCGTTAGGCTCTCAGTGTTCCGGGTGCTATCCTTCTAGACCCGGACAGCACAAAATGGTTGCTGCCGACCAGAGACACATTTCTGTCCCCTTGCTGCTGAGCCAAGCTCGGACAGAGGAAGGTGGAACAATAGGCATCCTGTCACAGGGAGATGTGACCACCTCACAGACAGGATTTAGTGTATTGGGACTGGGTGGGTGTGCTTGCCAGCATCACAAAGTCTGCATGAGGGGCACGTTTGGTGTCCCTCTGCATAGTCCAGTTCAAACCAGTTCCGGGAGCCAACTCCCACTCTGGCGCGAAACTGAACAAAGGACATGGGAGTAACCTCTCCTTTGTCCAGACCCGCCCCTGGGAGGGTCCCCTGCATCTTCCCAACAGTTTACCTAGGATAAGTAAGGGCTTATATGGGTGTAGGTCCCTAAATTCATTGTAGAATAAAATTCAGATCAGACACCACTTCTACTTCTAACGTCTGGGGACTCTGGAATTCGCCGGACTTCGTTTGGGCCTGACTTTATTTATTTATTTATTTATTTATTTATTTTTGACACTTGTAAAGCGCTACTTATACCCTTAGGCGTCAAGGCGCTAAAACCATTATTGAAGGGAGGGAGGGAAGAATAGGCAGGAGAAAAGAATGAACAGGGTGACAATTAAGCATGATTAATGGGAGAACAGCCAGGTTTTCAGGAGTTTACGAAACTGAAACAGCGTAGCACTCCGTCTGATGTTGAGAGGCAAGGTGTTCCAAAATCTGGGGGCAGCCACAAGAAAGCGACGGTCTCCCCAGGACACTGTTTTGGTGCGTGGAACAGACAATTGATTGAGAGTGGCAGAGCGTAAAGCTCTTGTCGGTTTGTAAAATTGAAGTTTGTCTCTCAAGAAGTGTGGTCCTTGGTTGTTAACTGATTTAAAGACTATACAGAGAGCCTTGAAGAGGATCCTTTTTTGTACCGTCAGCCAATGCAGGTCTTTTATGTTTTGGGCAATAGGTTCAAACTTTGTTTTGCCGGTGATGAGACGGGCTGCTGCATTCTGTATAGTTTGAAGTTTTGTGGTGACTCGAGATTGCGCATTAAGAAATAAGCCATTACAGTAGTCCAGAGATGAAAGGACAAGAGCCGAGACCAGAGTCTTAATCGCATGTTCGGGTAGAAATGGACGAATTTTGCGAATCATTTTTAATTTTAAGTGCGCTGTGGATGCTGTCTTATTAGCGTGATCCATAAAGTTCAAACCATCGTCGAAGATAACCCCCAGATTCCTGACCTTCGAGGTCGGTGTGGGAGGGGTACCAAAGGTCTCTGGCCACCATCTGGTGGACCAGGCTGGAGACAAAGGGCCGAAGACAAGCACCTCAGTTTTCTCTGAGTTCAGCTTTAAACAATTGGTTTCCATCCAGTCTCCTATGTCTAGGAGCCCTTTCTTAAATTTTTCGGCTACTTGCTCTCCGTCCCCCTTGATCGCCAGCACTAGTTGGGTGTCATCAGCGTACGAGGTAAGGCTCATCCCGTGAGCTTTGATGGTCTTAGCTAGGTCCGACACATAGATGTTAAAAAGTGTCGGACTAAGGGATGAGCCTTGAGGGACACCACAGGGGGCGGAGAGTTGTGCTGATTGAAAGGGTCCTAGGATGACCGCCTGCGTTCTATTGGCAAGGAAGGAGGCTATTAAGTTTTTGGCAGAGTGACAGATGCCAAATCCTTGGACACGGCCGACCAAGATGTTGTGGTCGACCGTGTCAAAAGCCGCTGAAAGGTCTAACAGAACCAATATGGCAGTGCCACCCTATCTCCCTTTCAGTCTGCTGCATCGTCTGTGCCTGGGCATCATACAGTAACCTTCCAAGGCCTGTGAAGCATCAAAGACACATGAAGAAATCTCCCTTGGAGTGAAGGAGTCACTCCTCTGCATTTCCAGGCACCATAACTAAATTGACCAGTCTGTAGATCCTGAGCTCCTCCAGACTCTGTGGGCTCAACAAAACAGGTGGTGGTTTCCCACAGCTCCCAAGGCCTGCCCTGCCCTCTAACCAAGTATGAGGCCTGTATTCCTTGTGGGGGTTGCAATAACCGAACCCCTGTGCATCATGTCCGACTCATGTCCGACTTGCAGTTGCAAAGGCTTGTTGTCTTTCTTCCAAGAAGATCTTCAGGCTCCAAGTAGCCCAACCTCGAGCACCTCCAGTGACCAGAATCTTCAGCAGCACCAGACTGGGAAATGAAAGCAGCCCTGGCTAATTTTGCCAGACCAGCCCCTGTCCGGCGGGTCGGGAGCGGAGCGTGCAAGCTCGACCACTGCTAGGGGAGTTTGGGGGGGTTGCCCACCCACGAAAAGTTTGGAAAAAGTCTGACCAAAATAGTGCATTTTACAGCACATTTTTTATTACATATTTAATTATATCAAAATTCAAAGCACAGTAAATAGTAGATGATGACTTTAAAGAGCACCAGGTTACCCACCCAATCATATGTGTACTCATAGATATTCTTACAGAAAGCACCAAAAATAGACATGTGTAGTGAATCAGAGAGAACAAAGAAAAAGTGAGACCAGCCCCCATATGGTGTGTAGCGAGCAAGCACAGTGAGTAACCACTACTAGGGGGAGTTTGAGGGGTTCTCACCCCAAAAAAGTTTGGAGACAGAAAGGCCAAAACAATGCATTTTTCAACACATTTTTCATTACATATTAGATTCTATTAACTTTTAAAGCATAGTAAATGATTACCTTATGGTATTGGGTACGGGCCTCTTCATGGGGTGAGCTGGCCCCTGTAAAGCACTTCATGGTGGTGCTGCGCTCCTCGGCTTGGTACCAGCCTCTCTTCTTGGTGCGAGATGGGCAACCTTAAAGCTCTTCATGGTGGCGCCCCGCTCCTCGGATTGGGTACCAGCCTCTTCAGAGGGTGAGCTGGGCCCCCTTAAAGAGCTTCATGGTCGCACCCCGCTTGTTGGCTTGGCCGCTGGCCTCTACCATGGAGAAACCTGAGGAGGGGTGCCTCTCTGGTTCTGCTGGAGCCTCCGGTGCGCTCCTTTAGCTCCAGTCCGTGGTGCGGTTCCTCCGGTGGCCTCTCCAGGCGTCGTAGGTAAACCTGTGCTATTCTCAGGAGTGGCTCTTGTAAAAGTGACCTGTGCAATAAACACACTACCTACCTACTCCCTGGGGTGCCACAGTCAGTGGAACACACAACTACAGGCCACAGGGGCAGGAGGCAGCCGTGTACAAATCCATCGAGGCATCAGTGTGGAGCCGATGGACAAGCAGTAAACAGCACTCCCTTCCAACTGCAAGCAACACATGGCACTACAACCCAAAGACCAGCAGCACGCAGCACTATAACCCGAAGACCAGCAGCATTCAGCACTAACACAGAAACACCAGTTCCACACAGCACTACAACCCAAAGACGAGCAGCACGCAGCACTACAACCCAAAGACCAGCAGCATGCAGCACTACAACCCGAAGACCAGCAGCATTCAGCACTAACACAGAAACACCAGTTCCACACAGCACTAACATCAAACATTCAGCAGCGCACACAGCACTAACATCAAGCACTCTGCAGCAGCAGTACACACAGTAAGGGGAAAAAGTAGGGGAACTGTGGGTGGAGAATCAGAGGGCTGAGATAACCCAAGGATTGGATTAATGGGCAGAACCAGAGGCGTGGCCAGATTGTGCAAACATCTCAATTTTTCGGTATCTGTTTGGCATTTCACTGCCCATTTTAATCAACCAATGGATACACATAATTATTTAAAAGGTTATAATGAGTTATTGAAATTAAAATACATTCACAAAGTGGGATATGCTTCTAATCACAGAATGTCCCAAATACGATAAAATGTGGAAGCACAAGATATTTGTCTCCGAGCCATGGAGTTTCTGTCATCAGCACTTCTCCCTTTTTCCACAACTGCAGTTCAAACATGAATGGCAAAATATCCTAGCTTGCAAATGTTTTCTATATAATTATGGCTCTGCCATATTTGCCTCATAATGCAAGATCTGCTGCATGATCTGACCATTTAAACTAATAAATTGTTTGTAGCTTAAATGTGTCAAAAGTTAATCAAAAATGTGAAGTGTTGCTGCGGTGTGAATGGCCTATTGCAAAGGTTGACTGCTCACCTTTCTCACTGCTGTATTTGTATGTTACACTGGTACTAATAGGGCAAAATCTATCCAGAGACTGTTAGCATGTGTACACATGTCAAAATATTAAAATATCAGAAAATAAACTGCATTCCGCTGCAGCCCTTTTTTTAAATGCATAATTTAGTCAACACTGCAGCATAATTCTGTCCTCCTTTAATGCATAATTAATTCCAGTGGCCCCACAGCAGGCAGCACATGTTAAAAGAGCTTGTGAATGAAGCAGATAGACTGTGAAGTTTGCAAACTTAATTTGGTGTGCACGCAAATCCTGCACTGCCAAACCCTGGTGAGTTGCAGCTACTACTGCTGAAACAAGGCGAATGGAGGTACCTATGGGTGAGGCAGACTAGCCTCAAGGGCAGGGCCCGCCTTAGCACTGTTGGTGCCCTGTGCATTAATGTTTGTAGTGCACTCCAATGACCACCTCTGCCATGGATTCCCTCACTACCACCCTTTAACAGTGCCCCTCAAGTCTCCATATCCACACTCTCTCTCAGATGCATTTAATTTGATTTACAGCACCACTCATACCATTGTAGGGTGTCAGAGCACCTTACATCACACACATCACACAGAGACAATCAATATGTGTGTAAATCACTGTATCGAAAATGTTACATAAGACTAAGGACTACAAGGTGTAGGAGTCACATGACAACAATACTAGTAGGACCTATAGTTTAATAGTGATTGGTCTGGAGAAATGCAAACTCAGAATTCAAAACGTAATACCATGGTTGGGGGTTCTCTTTAATAAAAAGAATTGATATTTGTCCAAAAGAACACTTTTTGCAACATTAGGATAATCAAAGACCGGGGGAAAAACGTAAAGTACTAATTTATACCTTGCAGGTTGTATGCAGCTCTTAGATGACAGTTAATAGCTCACTGTTCTATGTTGGAATTTTAACTTATAAACTGCAAGTAACAAAAAGATCTCTGACAAAAGCAGTAGCCCGCTGACCTATTTACATTATGTGCAATTTGTGATATGCATGGTACATGTTCTTTGCAGCAGGTACATTTACCCTCTGAGCTACCTTTCCATGAGTCAAAACTTCCACTAGACAAAATTCAGATCTCTCTCTAGGAAGAACATTAATCACCAGAGTCATCATGACATTTGTATTGTTGCCGAAAATTGCTGGAGGGCAGGATGGACGCATCAAGCGCTTTTAAAACCATAATATACCTGCAAACATAATGCCTCCACCCAAAGTCAGCACCTAGTGCTGTCACACTGGTTGCACCGCCCTAGAGCTGGCCTTTCTCAAGGGTCCTGTGACGTCCGTGACAGAGTCACTGTTGTTCTAGAGTGTGCTGCTTCATAGGCCTGCCCGCAAGACTAGAGGTGAACCTCAGTATGGATTGTGCTGGACAAGCCTTGAAGGTTAACCTTCACTTGTCATGCTAGGGTCCAACTGCTGGTGCTAAGACACCAGGGCTTCTAAGGTCTTGAGAAGCCTTCTAAGGGCTAGCATGGGTTTGTGCTCTCTCAGGAGAGTGGTCTGGTGGACTAGTCATTAAGGCTGAACCTGGTTCCCCAGTTCCAAATTAAGGAGCTCTGGCCATAGTGCCACATCCTCTCCCCCACTGAACACCAAACTGCCCCACTAAGAGACACTCACACTGCCTTTAACTACAACCCAATTGTTGCTGGCTATGAACACCTGGATGTGGCTCAATTTAAATTACACACTAGACAAGAGCAATATACTGCCTACAAAAAAAAAGTAACAACATCATGGAAAAAGTAAACACTCATAGGGAATGCAAAATTTAGCATACCATGTGAAATGTAAGCAGGAACAACATGGTTACCTTAACGCTTTTACACTCACTATTCAGAAATCAGTGAGTGCTTTTGCCTGACATGACTACAGGTCCGTGACTGGACCCATTTCAATGTCCATCGCTTATGTCCTTACAAAACCTAAGCAGTATGGTAAAAAGACCACATCCTTGTATGCAGTACACCTTTTGCTTTCCATTCCACACATTGCAGTACCTCCAGGATTGATGCGATAGTTGCAAGCCCAAGGAAAACAAAGACAAGAAAACAATATTAGTGCTTCACTGGCAAGCTCTATAAAAGTGGGGCTAATGTGTTTGGGTGTGAATAAAATCAATCTGGCCAGTTTGCTACCACTCTGTCTTACTTTATTTAGTTATTTTTCATATTTTTAACCTTTTATTACTGATGCTGTACTTTGGATCCATTTCACAGGGTAGCGAATAAAAGAAAAGAGAGAAAAGAGAGTGAGAACCCCGTCTTGAAGTCACGGTTTTCAGTAAGAGAAGAACTGCTAAAAGGAAAGAGAGGGAAGAAGGGAAGAAGGGAAGAAGGGAAGAAGGGAAGAAGGAAAGAGTTGGGGGGGCAGAGGCCCACTAGAGCCAAATTTCGGGGGTGGGGCCAATGGGCGTTGCGCGCCTGCTAACAACAAACATTTAGCAGCAACACACAGCAGTAACATCCAAAAGTCAGAAGAATCACACAGCACTAACATGAAACGCTCAGCAGCAGCACACAGCACTACGATGAAGCAGGCAGCAGGAGCACTCAGCACAGTATGAAACACTAAACAGCACTAAGATAAAATACTCAGCGAGATGCATCCTTTGTCTGGACCTCGGTCGGTCTGGTGTCTGGGGGGAAATGAAATGAGAGTTTTGTGGACATGGGGGCTTGGGGTGCAGTGCTGCTCCGCCCATCACCACCACCAAATCCCTGTTCCTGAGGGGGGCCCTCAGGCCTCCTCTGTGGCCAAACAGCCAGACTTTCCGTCTGCACAACAGGTTAATGTTTATAACAACCTTTGGAAAGGAATATGGGGACCGCATTGGAGCGAGGCGAGGGCTTCACGCTAAGATACGAGATGGCACGAACAGGGCCGGGGCCCAGAGAAACTCACGGACAGGCTCTTTTTATCAACATCTAGGGCAGTTGAGGGGCAGACCTCCAACACCATTGACGGTATTAATTGCACCAAATGCTCAACAAGATCTCCTTCAACTCTACTTTCCTCACAATAGTTACATTTGCTTTTAATCCTCCCGGCCCGGCCGTATGCGCCGGGTCCCCCCCCCTGACTGTGCTCATGATGTAGTGTACCGTGACCAGAGGACAACATGACAGGCAGCTGGTCCAGGCCTGGTGACAGACACTCACCTGCGGCTGCAATCTGACAGAGGTGGGCAGAACAAGCTAGCCTGGGCAAGCCAAAGGCCAAATGCAAACTTTTATTTGCGCGAGCCTCGCCCTCGGCTGCCTCAATGCGCATGACACGATTGGTCACCAGGCAGGGCACCCCACCATAAGGAAGACCGTGCAGCCAGACGCGGAGACAGTTGTGCTTTTCCCCCCACACCGCCCGCAGTAAGGTAACTGAGGTAAGTCACAGCTGGCCCGAAAATCGGCCCCAGCAAAACTGTCCCCCTCTGATAAAACCGGCCCCCACACTATTCGGCCTACCGGAGGATTGCCCGGTGCCTGGAATCAACAGTCCGGCCCTGATCTTCAGCCATATCGCATCGTGTGCATCGTGTCCTGCATCTTTTGGTGAGCTGCTTGAGGTCCTCTCACGACTCCAGGGCCTCCAGCCTGTGGGTTCCTTTGAGGGTCACATTTATTTCTTTTGGGCTCCCTTGATTGCTCAGTGCCTGCCCTGACTCCCCTGCTTGTGGTGAGTCCCCTGGACATGCTGGTCCTGAAATTGCTCCTTCTTTGATTCCTGAATTGGTTGCATTTGCCAAGGCTTGTTGGTCCTCCGGCCGGACACCGACCCCTCAGCACTCAACATCATTCATGGGACAGCTCCTGCACAGATCCTGGTCCTTCTCCCCGTCGCCTGGTTCTTGCAGCTGCAGAGTCAAGGTACTGGTCATCCATCCTGCAACACCCGACATCGGAGGGCATTCGGATTCTAAGTCTCCTGGTCACTCCTGAGTGACATAGACTCTGTCCCCTCTGCTTGCAGGTACCTCTCATCAAGATTCCATCCTCAGATTCTGCCGGACACTTCTTTCTTCTTCCACAGCGACACTTTCCTGAAGTCCTCCACTGGGTTCGACAGCGGTTTCTGACACCACTTCACATGTATCCACCCGGCTTTCCTAGTATAGGTAATGTGGGTACTAGGGTATACAAGGGTAGGGGGGCTCTCTAACCTTCTGTCTTCCACAGGGTTTCTTCAAGGTTCATCGGAAAGGGTCCTTAATCTTTAAAAATCCAACTACGGAGCAAGCAGTCATTTACCCACACTGCACACGCTCTCCATGGGGTCCCTATCTACTCACATTGGGTGGTTCCTTGGGTCCCTAGCACTTCTATGTCCTCTTGACCCTGTCTTGATCTGAGTTGTGGTTCTTATACCACTTTCTTAGTATATGGTTTGGTCCCCCCCTGGGGTCCATTGTGTATTTTGTGCTATTTACTGTGTTTCTCTGCTAAAGTATTGTGTTTATCTCCATGTTGGAGATATTGGAACATACTAGGAAGTATTATATAATAAATACATATTTTTATAAATACTTGGTGTCGCTCTTTTCACTTAATCTATACTATAAGATTTCATTCTGGTAAAACAAGCTGCTTTACACTCCTTCTGGACTACACCTGAAGGCTGCTCTCCACAGCTACCACTTAGAGAGCTTTCCAAGGGTGTCTAAGACCTCTTAAATCACCATAAGAGGTGTCTGGACTGGTGAAATTTACCCACTTACATTAGTGAATATCATATACCAGGCCAGCTTCTCACAGGGCCTCAGTCGAGGATTCCTTCCCGTCTGGCCAACAACATCCGCTGCACTCTCCCAAGGTACATTCCAGCAGGGGGAGGGACACATACTGCCACCGTCAGCAGGATACCTTCCTGGGTCCCCCCCACATAGGAGACAAGCACAAAGCAGCTGCCTGCTAACACGAGGTGCAGCCACTGTTCTCACAGCCTCTCGGCGCGCCTGGAAATGGGAGCGTGGGACGATGACCAACTCCCCCGGGGCTTGACTCACCCTCGAGGCTTTTCTACAGATCTGGGTCAGGTTTCTCCTATCGGGTTAGCGGCCTTGCGTCCGGAGCCCACGCTGTCTCCCTTGGCCGACACTTGACTCCTGGACGTGAGGCCAGGCAGATGTGCTTTTTTAAATCTGGGCTGCTCGTGGTTGCCAGGCAACGGGGGTTGGGGAATACTGCACTGGTGTCCCCTGCAGAGATTTCCACTCGGTCCTGCAGCACCACTGTGAGCGCCTGGGAGGCCCGGTACCCCAGAGCGCAGAGTACATCGCTTTAGCAGGCACTGGAGGCACCTCAAATTCCACTTTGCGTGGGGGCCTGGAGCTCTGGGGCTCTGGAGCTCTGGAAAGGTAGGCACTCTCCACGCACCAGTTTTGGGAAGATCAGGGAAGCATAAAGTGATCTTCCCACTCTTCACCCAATGGGACACACTATTCTTGCCACAAGGTCAGAGACACCAGTGCATCCATTACACAGCTTTCCCAGGATCCTCCGAGTACACCAGAAAATAAAGCATTGGGTTTTTAAATAAACACTGCTTTTGGACGAATCATGCGTCTGTTGTTCGTGTTCTTGACAAGAGGTCCGGATGGGCACATCCTGAGCATGAGAAACGTTTGAAAATAGCATGACACCCTAACGTGTGGAACAATTGGGACTAAACTAAAAAAGTTGAAAACAATGTGGAGTACATGGAATAAATGGAGTTAAATGGATTACAATGTATGGAGAAACACAGTATTCTTACCTAAAAGCTGTGCGACTGGTCGTGGGGCAGAACTGTTGCCCCATATAGTATGGTTCAGATTGTAAGTGCCACCAGGGCAAGGCACTAAACCCAGTGAGCACGCACCTTGTGATGATAATTGGATTAATATGGTTGATTCCAGAACGAAGAATGGTGTGCATCCCATTTACTTTGCTGATCTTCTCCTGCTCCAGACTGGAGCAACAACTGCAGGCTGACCCACCCACATACACATCAGGGGCAGCACTCCTTACACAGCTCTCCTTCCAGGCAGGTTCCTTTTAGATCTAGCATGGATAATTTGACGTATTTTATCTCCCTGGGACCTCCAACAGGAGGCAAGCCCACACAAGCCCTTGGAGATCATCTCAAGCAGGATACCACAACACTGTAAAAAAAGTCAGTTTGTTCTTTTCCTCTGCCCACAGATAGAAACTGCAACTGCAGGTCAACCCACCCCTCACACATAAAAGGGTAGTGCTCCTCACAAAGCTCTTTGGCTCTTCTTCTTGGCAGGGTCCTCTTGTTTCCAGAAGTGATCTAAAGTTCTGGGGGTTTAGGTCTCATACTTATAACCCAATTTCTCATTGTTCTCTTTGTTTCAGAATCCCTGAGCTCAGTACAAACCGATTCTGTCCTCCCTGGTCGAGCTTTTCCACAGGAGGTGGAGACAGAATTGTACAAAGGAGACACAGCCTATTCAGGTGCTAGTGAAAACTCCTCCCACCACTCTAAACGCAGAAAGGTCTATTCAGTTTGGCTATGAGTCACCCAGAAAAGACAGGAGACAGCTCAACCCCCTTGTGACTGTCCAGAGTGAATGCACATCCCCAGCCCCAGTCACTCCTAATTCAGACGGTGAATAAACAAACAGGCAGAGGCACACAGAATAGTAAAGCAAGAAAATTGCCACTTAAGAAAAATGGCATTTTCAAACACACAGTTTAAAACCACCCATACTAAAAGGTGGGTCATTAAAGTCTTAGATAGTCTAAACTCAATTTCTCTATCTAGTCCCAATGGAAAGTTACACTTGTAAGATATTACAAGGCAGTTCCCATGTTAAACTATGGGACAGAAGGCCTTCCAACAGTGAAAAATGAAATTGGCTGTACTTTACTATAAGAACATGCACAACCCGTCAGTACATGCCCAACCTTTCACACACACTGCACCCTGCCCACAGGGGTACCTGAAGGGTGCCTTACGTGTAAGGAAAGGGAAGGTTAAGACCTGGCAAGTGGGTGCAATTGCCAGGTTGACATGGCGGTTAACAACTGCACACACAGACACTGAAGTGGCAAGTCTGAGACACATTTACATGGCTACTCATGTGGGTTTCACAGCCAGTGCTGCAAACCCACTAGTAGCAATTGATTTACATGCACTGGCACATGCTGTGCACATTACTAGGGACTTACCAGCAAATCAAATATGACAATCATGGATAACCAATCACAATTTACACAGAAAACTTATGCACTTTAGCATTGATCAGCAGTGTTAAAGTGCCCAGAGTCCCGCAGCCAACAAAATCAGAGTCAGAGAAATAGACAGCAAAAGGCAAAAAGTTTGGGGATAAACCTGCAAAAAGGAACATGTCTAACAGCACTAGATGCCAGATGTGTGCATTTGGCAGCACTGATACTGTGTTGTTGCTGGTTATGCTCACATGTAGTGATGGAAGTTGACATCTGGTCCAGCATCTACATGAATTGGATGTGTTGTTCTTCAAGCAGCGTGTGATGTGCAATATGGCATTAATGATTATTGTTTAACAGTTCCTTTCGGGACAGTGTCAGATCTTGAATGTCCTGCTTAAGCCCAGCAAACTTATGTCTGGCACCACTGAGCTCATTGGGTAGTCCACCTGCAGTATACTGATAATTGTGCTGTCTATTCATCAATTCATTCTGCCATGGATGGACTCAGTGACAACAAGTGTGGCAGCCTGTGTTCTCTTCTTCTATGGCCAGACAGCAGGACTGAGTTCATGCCCTTCTTATCCAGTTTCCCAAATTATGTCCTAGCAATGAGCAGATACCATTATGTGGGTACACACTGCAATGCCCTCCTCAAGGATGACAGTCACAAGTTCTTTTGGGCCTGGTGTTGAGGATCTGCTACTAAATACATGTGAATGAACCTATGCTGTTTTGTAACAGGATCCCTCAGCTTTGTATCTGAGCCATCATCAGAATCACAATGTGGGTAATGTGGAAGAAGTGCTTGATATTCCATTCCTCTATATGACCCCATGGCTCTCCTCCCACTTCTATTAGTACCTCAGTGAGCTGGTATATCTTGGTTCCCTCCAGCATGCTCTCAAATAGAAAGGACATTGGGTCACATGGTTGCAAAGTACATTTCTCCTATACATGCATAATCATTTTTCTATTACCATCTTGTTGTTGATAAAAACATTTTGCGCTTTCAAGGTACCAAAAACTTTATTGGCACGCATTATACATAAGGCCATCGTTGATGATACGGCTTACACCATACCCAAAAAAGCTAAATTATTGATTATCAGTGTGTAGACATGTATTCATCCATCTTGTCATGTACTCCACAGCTGTGTGACTTTCAAGACTGTAGTGACAATGCTTGCAAAGACTGGGAGCAATTAGGCTTCTGGGCCCCCGCCCGCCCTGACATTGTCTCAGGCTTCAGGGCCCCCGCCCGCCCCAAGGTTGTCCGTGGGTCCCCCGGAGTGCACCCGCCACTTTCAGGGCCCCCAATGAGCCGGACACGGGCCGCTTCCCCTACCTCAGCCGCCGCTCCTCCCCTCCTGTCCGCCGCTTCTCACCGCTCCTCCCCGCCTGTCCGCCGCTCCTCACCGCCTGTCCGCCGCTCCTCACCGCTCCTCCCCACCTGTCCGCCGCCCTTTCCCACCCTCATGTCCGCCGCTCCTCCTCGCGCTCCTGTACGCCGCTCCTCCCCGCGCTCCTGATGTCAGCACGCACGTCGCGGCCGGCGCTACTTCCAAGGGACTACTATTTTTAAAATCGTAAATATTTTAAAGAACATATATTTTATTTTTTTATATAGCCTATGTCCATCTGCAGACCCTGACAATTACAACAATGTATCGGGTGTTTGGATTGGCGCTGTGGTTCCCGAGTTTACCCGCCTCAAAGGTTCAAAGTTCTCTCTTTATAATAGTAGTATAGATATATATGTATATATATAAATATATATACACATACATATATATATATATATTCAGGCTCAAACCATTTCCATAAAGAAACGTATAACGCACTCCAGTGGTTAGCGGCAAGATTTTATTTCAACCCACAAACTTGTGTAACAGACGCGTTTCGGACACGGAGTCCTTCGTCAATGTTTACATTCTTGACCGTCTGGCAGCGTAATATATACATCATTAACATGTAACTGACAACGGACAATTGTATCGGCGTATGGGAACATAGCGGCCATCTTAGAGAAGGTTAAGTCACATATTTTACAATAATATTGATGTTATATCATCCTTCATATCAAGTCCGCTATTGCCGGTGCACATTATATGTATATTGCCGTGTATCGGCAAATCACCGGCATTTTACCCAAGCGCTATTAAGCTGCCCGTTTGTCAGTAAAAAGTGCACAGACTGATGAGCATATATATTTGTGCAACAACCACGTCAGTGGCTATAGCAATTACCGATCTTGGTGTAAATACATAATATATTATATACCTTAAATCAAAAGGCTGATAATAAAAGCAAGAAAATAAAGCCGTATATCGGCTTTTCACCACTCCTTGCAGGACTTGGGGTGAGAAAATTATAGTTCAACAATTTCAACAATTTCATGCATATTCACATTTCAAAAACATCATTACTGCTTTGAGGGAAATCATGATAACGATTTCGTCACCATTAGGGATCCAGTTCCAGTTCAACAATATCAATTTGGCAGAGTCCATCCTCAGGAAAGAGTTCATCATCATTACATTTAATTTTACATGCATTCCTCAGTTCGTATATACATCTATTATCTCCTTAGATGAACAGTCAGTTCTTCCCCACTATTAAGGCCTAGTAGTTGTTTTGTTTGCATATCGATAATGTAACGATGAATGATGTAATATGTGACATCATCAGCAGTGGATTGCGGGTGCGCGAAATATAGTTAGTACATCTAACTATATAGGAGCAATTTCAATGGTGTTTTAAATGCTAATTCCTAACTATATAAGGCCTGAAACCTATGTTTTTTTAAGTGAATATATGTATATATTTATATATATATATATATATATATATATATATATATATATATATCACCGTTCCAAAACTTGAGATGTTCTTAGCTTGACATAATTTTTCTCTTGAGAGGTTAGCCCATTGCTAATTCTTCTACAGAGTTCAGGTGACTGGAAATTTGATTTGTGTTTTGACTGCAAGTATTGGCTATAATGTGTGCCAAGACTTTGAAGGAGTTTAGTCAATGGCTCTTCTGATGTGTATAAACAATGTCTTTCTCCTGATCTGTAGGGAGAACAGACAATGACAGTGACTAGTGAATATTATTTTTATCTCTAGGATTACCTTGCTCTGTGCTAGTCATTGTTGTCAACATTTGTTTGGAAGGCTGTGTCAATTCACTCTGGGAACGTATTATGTGGTGGGTGCATTGTCCTTGTTTGCGTCACGGCACACCTTTAAACAGGTGCGTTAGGCACAGATAGTGATGGTGAACACTATTGCAATCAAGGCACTGCTCACGCAAACTTGTGCCTGACCTAGGAACAGTTCATTAGTGAAAGACGAAGCAGCTGCTTGAAGGCACCACAAAGAATGCTTCATATTTCAAAGGACCTGCTCGTCAGTGTCTTTGTATGTAGTGTATCTTGAGAACATGCTTTCTCATCATGTCTTGTCCTATGCAGAGCAGAACAGGAGTTCAGGTGTGGAACGGATTTGGGTTTAACCGAAGCACACAGGTACCAAGACAGCATGTACACTCACAAAGACTAATGATAAGCATAAATATGTGTGAGATAGGGACATAAAAGTACGGATGAGTGTAGGGACATGTGAGCTAGACAGAGCTGCATAGGGAATGTGACAGCAGGAGATGCAGGAATATGACACAGAGGCAGCGACAGAGTCACACAAACTAGTAAACCACTTTTGCACTCATCATGTGAGTCTAGAATTGTGTAAATGGTAGCCATTGTATCACCTTTGAAGACCACCAACTAACTGAGTCTGCATTCCAGGATATGACCAACTGAGTGTGCACTCCAGGATACGACCAACTGAGTGTGCACTCCAGGATTGTGACCATTGCCTAAAACAAACATCCCCGCCGCTGATAAGTCCACCGGCCTCCCAAAAACACAGTTGATGAATGACATATATACATTTGATGCGAATAAACAAAATCAGCCATCTTGTGTATGGGACCTCTCCTTGGATGAAAACTGCTCTGCCGAGACCTGGAAACATCCAGGTCTGCAAGGTGCTCAACCTCATGTCCCGAGGGTTTCAGTAAAGGTACTAGTTCATACTGTTTGTGATGCATGTTTTAATGTAACAAAGTCATTTTTTGCAACCCAAATATTAGCTTGAAGAATTGATTTCAATTCTATCAATAACGCTATTAAACATAAGTTACTCAGTACATTCAAAAACAACAATTTGAAAATATAATCACATTACAATAACCCAAATTCTGAAATTATCTTTCAACATAAAAACCCAATGCATTTTGGGTTACGATGAACCCTTCATCAGGGGTTAATGTTTGTTTTCACATCTCCTGTGAATCTCCTTGACCTTTAATTCCAAGGCAGGACACTGCAATATAAACAATCAAAGCAGTTGCTCATAAACTTGATTCACATTCAAAGCATTTGTAGAATTTGCACATATTTCAATAACAGAGAAAGAGATATAAGAGTGAAAACTTCAGATCAACATAAGATGAAAATGGTTCCCGGGCGTGTGTGTTATCAGTGCTTGTTACAGTGACCCCAGTTGCCTGCCGCCAACTCAGTTACAGTGTTGGATGCCATTAAGCAGGTCCAGACCAGTCTGAGCTGCCACATTATCACCACAGTGTTTGCATGCTTCAAAACAGGAAGCATGATTGGCACATCTCTAGTCAGTGACGACTCAGCTCACCTGTGTGTTTCTAGAATCTCAAAAGCATCATCAAGTCAAAATGTCTTTTACCACAAACCTCCAACACTGCTGTACTTTGTCATGGCAACAGTTTCAGTTCAGAAGTGTGATAAGTGGCATGTGGCTAAGAAACCTAAACCGCATTATGCTGTTGAGCAACCATGACCTTCCCTTGCTAGCACATTTGAGGAAGAGTGCAAGCCCCGCCTGATGGGAACAGAGCTTCGAGGCCATAAGCGTCATGAAAACAATATTGTTCTGTGGTTGATTTTTCCAACGGCCATTTTGCGGTTTAGGAGTTGTGCATAACACTGTACTTGGGCAATAAAAGGGCGCTTCCACAAATATCGTGTAAAGAGATAAAAAGATCCAGCAATGGAGTTTAAGGCAGATTTTTTAAATAAGATTTCCCGTGGAACTTGTAAAATACAGCTCCTTATTATCACCACACCATTCTATCATTTGTATAACGTTTGTGAATTAAGGCACATATACAGTCCCTGATAAAACTATGATTACAGTTGAGTGAATAGCTGGAAATGATCAGATTTAGATTTTCTGATAAAAAAATGTTTTAAAAACCAATATAAAACCTTTAATTGACGTGATCCTGGCTCAAAAAGGCTGTGCAAAACCATAACTTATGTATACATCGTGCACTGGTCATGGGCTCACTCATCTGTAATGACATCATGAACACCACACCGATTTTTTCCATAATCGACAAGTGTCAGTGCTGTCATCAGTATTGTTGATTATATTATTTTGTGACTTACTCATATCACTGAATTTTGCAGCAACAAATCAGTAGGAGCAAGATGGCGCCAATTATTAGATGCAAGGTAGCGAAACCCATGTTTGCTATTTTAAAAAGTGCAAGCAAAAGGAAGTGCAAAGCTGGCAAAGTTTAGATTAAAAAACAGGGGCAGTTTTAGTGTTACTTTTTGAAAGCTGTAAAGGGTTCTTGCTGCAGCAATGTTTTGCAGGCCAGTGGGTGGACCATCCTCTCTTCAAAGCCCAGAAGGTGAAAGTTCCTGTGTCTAACTTGGCGGGCGCCAAAAAAAGCTTTAACCACCCCTTTTTGGTTTCCATGAACCCTGCCCTTGCTCTTTATTGTAATGCTACTTGTATTGTATTGAAATAGCGTTTTTATGGCGCTCACTCCACGTTGAAGTGTGCTATTCTGCAACCCAAGGTTAGTAGTTCATTTTCTAGGTATTTGTTCATTGGGATTAGTTTTGTGTTCTCAAAAGACCCGATTCCATGCAGTTACCCCAGTTTGTGGAGTTGGTGGTGATTGCTGGAGGGGATTAAAGGGGAAGATAGTTTATGCGAATGAGCGATGGGGTGAACAGGTAGTGTGGGTGAGGATTACCGTAGATACGCAAGTGGGCGGGCAGGGAAGGGCACGGCGTGCCCCTACTTCTAAAAATGTATTCAGTCCGTTCCCCTACTTCTTACTTTCAAAAAAGCATCCCGGGACGGCAAGAATATTCCTAATTAAAACAATAACTTATTTTTTTTCATCTTGCAGGGGCTTCTGGCACTTCTCTGTTGAACTACAGAGGCTGCAGCAGCCCCTCCCTGAGCTCACACAGAAGCAGTCCCTCCCATGGGCGTAGGAAGTGTGGGGGACGCGGGGGACAAGGGTGGGGGGACGAGGAGACAAAAGAATTTCCCCTCTCCCTTTTGTGATTGTCAGTGCCATTAGCGCACGAAAGCGCTACCGTTAATGGCCCTGAACTTTAGGTGAGATCTGCCTCCAGTCTTAGAGGCCTCAGGCCACATGCCCTCTGCCCTTTGATATGCTGTAGTAAGGTTTGCCCTCTGCCCTTTATTATGCATGCTGCAGTGAGGCCATTCTGAGACAGGCAGAGAAGGAAAAAAAAACGGTCTCTTTTCCTTCCTGCACAGAGAAGTGTCCATTTCTCCTGCTCTGCCTCTGGCAGCTGCCCTCCTCCTCTTTCTCTTTATTCCTCCCTCTCTTTCTGTCTCGCTACTCCTCACGTGCTTTTTTTAAGAGACAGCACTTACCACCTCTTGCCTGTCTTTTCCTTTATTTGTTCCCCTGTCAAATGGTTCAAAAAAAGAACGAAACCCTTAGGATAGAAATGTCATTATTTTCTGACCTCTTTCTACTCCGAAGGACAATCTCAGAACGAAGAGAAAAAAGTATAAAACTACAAAAAATAATGAAATAGCGTCCCAGACAGGCCACATTGGTGTTAATTACACCCACGCACATTAGTGCCACTTTACAGAGTTTGCCAGTGATGGACTACTTTCTATTTGTCATCTTTCTTTGAACAACATTGTTTTCCCAGAGTGGGGAATGGCACTATTCCTAGAGGGGCTGCAATACCTGGTTGATGAGTGGAGTGGGAATCGTTTAATGTGATCTTTTTCAACTGTTTTAATTATTTTAGATTATAAAATGTTTACCGCTGCTGTGTGTTCAGGGATGTGGTCTTTTTAAAGCAAACTGCTTAAGTTTTGTAAGACTAAAAGCAATGGACAATGAAATAGGTCCCTTCCGGGTCTTGTAGTCATGTCCTAAAGTTTTCAGGCACAAACACTCACTGATGAATGAATAATGAGTTTAAAAGCATTCAGGTAACCATGTTGTTTCTGCTTACATTTCACATGCTTTACTTATCCTTGCATTCCCTATGAGTGTTTGCTTTTTCCAGGATAATATAACTTTTTAGGTCTCGCCTGTCGATGCGCATGCGCATCGAGCAAGCGAGACTATGGGGGCTTATCCACTCTTTATCCAACTTGCAAGGAATCGTGGCGATTCCTTGCAGTGCCCGTGACTTTTAAGCTCAATGCGCATGCGCATTGAGCTTAAAAGCGCGTGCACATCAGTTCCCTCAGCCGCACTCCAGGCCCCCGCTCCGCCCCCTCCCCTGCCCGCCGTGTCGCATTTCTCCACCCCCCTCCCCTTATCTGCCTTCCCTCCGTCTGTTCCCTCTCCCCGCTCCGCCCCCTCCCCTGCCCGCCCAGTCACCCCCGCTCCGCCCCCTCCCCTGCCCGCCCAGTCACTGCAAAGCAGTGTGTGTTTAGAGGTATTGAGCGAGAAGTCATACCAGCCCGGGCTGCTTTCTTGTTTTTCCTCATGTAACGTATTGTTTGCCACCTATTGTATTTTGTTTGCTCTTGACACACAATTTGCTATTAGTGCATGGAAGTGTGCAAGACTTGTTCTCATAAATATAACTAAAACCAATTGAAAACAATACGACTGATCATTTCATTTTAAAGGCAAGTTACAATTTTTGTCCGAACTCGTCCTTTAAACAGGAAGAAATACGTTGTTTACTTTTTACTCATCACTGCTGAAACCGCATCCTGATATCCTTTTTTGTAGTTTCGTACTAAAAATGCAATCATGGTTATTATTCGTCTGTTGTAGTTTCATTCATTAATACCGCTCACCACTGTCAATTTTGGAAGAGCCCTCCCTCACTTACCGGGCGCATGCCCAGATGGTAGGTATTCCCGAGGCAGATCCAGCATCCAAGCGCCCGCAACTGATGCGCCGTGACTCCTTTCATGGTGCCCTGTGTCCCCACAGGCATAAAGACCGGCGTAGGTACCTCCCCGTGAGGCAATCGCAGCTCGCATGCCCAGGCTTTGGATACCCGGCATTCTGCTAGCACTCGTAGAGAAAGTGGCGCTGCTGTGCTAGTGGAGGCTGCCATGCTGCTACGGATGCGACGTCACCGGAATGCGATGGAAACCACAGAAAACAAGCACTGGCAAACCCATAAGATCGCACCGTTTGGGACCTTTTAGTTTTGCCAATGGTTTTTAGCCATGGTTGTCGTGAGGTCTCGTGACCTATCAATGCGCACCGCTCTTCCGCAGTACTGCAACCTACACCCTCCCTCACCCTCACCCTCACTCACCCTCAACCCCTCACCCTCACTCACCCTCAACCCCTCACCCTCACTCACCCTCACTCACCCTCAACGCCTCACCCTCACCCTCACTCACCCTCACTCACCCTCACCCTCACTCACCCTCACTCACTCAACCTCACCCTCACTCACCCTCACCCTCACTCACCCTCACTCACCCTCAACCCCTCACCCTCATTCAACCCCTCACCCTCACCCTCACTCACCCTCAACCCCTCACCCTCAACCCCTCACTCACCCTCACTCTCACTCATCCTCACTCACCCTCAACCCCTCACCCTCACTCACCCTCACCCTCACCCACCCTCAACCCCTCACCCTCACTCACCCTCACTCACCCTCAACCCCTCACCCTCACTCACCCTCAACCCCTCACCCTCACCCTCACCCTCACTCACCCTCACTCACCCTCACCCTCACCCTCACTCACCCTCACCCTCACTCACCCTCACCCTCACTCACCCAGTCCAGTTTTACGCCACTATATCCCTTTTATCATTCACAATTCTGACCGTAATCTCTCTATTTTGTGTGGTCAGTTTAGAGTGCCTCGGGAGTTCTGCAGAACACCTGGGTACTCAGGGAAAAAATCTATGTCCCACCTGCTTTCAAGGAATGCCTTCTGAGTCAGTAGACTGGGCTTTCAGGCCTTCTTGCCCAATTGTATGCACCTGCCCACAGCCTTTGCAAGGCCATCAAACTAATGGTATGTACTGTGCTACAAATTCTGGCTCGGGTATCATGGGAGAACGGGTGTTACAGGGAGTTAACTAGTTTAAACACCAAGTGAAGCCCTTCGGATGTGGTCAGCATTTCTTGACTGAACAGCAGTGAATTACACGTTGATGCTACTGTTTCTTCATATAAAAGTCTCCTCCATTCCCATAAAGTGTGCATAGTGGCTGCCATACCTGAATGCTGGGAGAGTCACTTCATCCACAGAGGAGCCCTTTTCTGACGTCCCAATCGTGAGGTCATAACCTTCTTTGTAAGGGCACTCGGAAAACACTGCACCTGCAAGAGGGGAAGAGGCTCTGGCTCACCCTCACTCACCCTCACCCACCCTCACTCACCCTCACTCACCCTCACTCAGCCTCACCCTCACTCACCCTCACTCACCCTCAACCCCTCACCCTCAACCCCTCACCCTCACTCACCCTCAACCCCTCACCCTCACCCTCACTCACCCTCACTCACCCTCAACCCCTCACCCTCAACCCCTCACTCACCCTCACTCACCCTCAACCCCTCAGCCTCACACTCACTCTCACTCACCCTCACTCACCCTCAACCCCTCAGCCTCACCCTCACTCACCCTCACCCTCACTCACCCTCACCCTCACCCTCACTCACCCTCAACCCTCACCCTCACTCACCCTCACTCACCCTCAACCCCTCACCCTCACTCACCTTCAACCCCTCACCCTCACTCACCCTCAACCCCTCACCCTCACTCACCCTCAACCCCTCACCCTCGACCCCTCCCCCTCAACCCCTCACCCTCACTCACCCTCACTCACCCTCACTCACCCTCACTCACCCTCAACCCCTCACCCTCACTCACCCTCAACCCCTCACCCTCAACCCCTTACCCTCACCCTCACTCACCCTCACAACACATATTGTGTTACAATAGGTGTCACATTTGCGAAAGATAATAATATTGCCATTGTAAATAACAAAGCTATTAATTCGCTATTTCCAAAACAAGCACATAAATAACAAATGTCTCCTTTACAATACCAATAGCTCAAACTTTCCTAATGCGAGACCTATTGCATTGCTGTGCTTCTCTCCCCTGCTGCACTCTCCTGCTCTCTAGAGATGTGGCCTAACGACCAGAGCTGCCATCTAAGTCACGTAAATACAAAACATGTTGCATTCCAAATGCTATAGGTGTCACATTCGCGAAAGTTATAACTATTGGCATTGTAAATGACAAAGCCATCAATTTAGCAATTTTAAAAACCAACAAATAAATAAAATATGTCATTTACAAGACCAATAACTCCAACTCTTCTAATGCGAGACCTATTGCATTTCCCATGCTTGTTTTTCATGTGAGTAAATAAATTCCTAGGCAATTGTATAAAACATCATCATAGTAACAATATGGATTAAAATAAAATAGAAGGGAGTAACAGATGGAGAGACCATGTGAAAAAAAATATATATGGAGCTTTTAATTAAAAATTACAGCCAAAATACACATTAAAATGACAATAAATCAACAACACAATCCATAAAAAAATAGTAGGTATTAAAATTCTACAACACAGTGTATAGGTAACAATCTTGTCTTCAAGCTTAAACAATCGACGCGCGTTTCGGCATATGAACAAACTCCTTCTTCAGGAAAAAGCCTAAGAAAGATAATAAAAATAATCACCATCCATGTATAATTACATATTACATCATTCCAGCCTTTATATTCAAGACAATTTAACATAGAATCTAATAATGTAGGTACCTATGTACATATATCAATGTATAAAATACATAACAATGCAAAAACATGGTTTCAAGTCTCTATGGTTGGCTCCCCATTGATAACATCTATAATCATATTTTACTGTAAAACACAGACATGTTGAGTGTTCCTCTATCAATCATATGAAAGAAAATTCAAAAGAGCCGGAATATAAATTTCAAAGTTTCATGGAAGATATCCCAGGAGTAGAGAAAGAAAAAGGACAGAGAGAAAAAAGAACAAGAAATAACAGAGTATGAAGAAGAGGGGGGGGGGGAATAGAGAAACAAGACGGAGTACAGAAGAAAAACACGAAAGGACGAAAAACAAAGAACACAAAACAAACAAACCAAGAAATCAGACAAACATTTAAGGAGATGTGAAACGGATAACCTGGGTAGATGCTCTTTTTTTCCAGGCTGATTCAGAAAAGGGGGTGGTGATGAACAGAGTATCTGAATTAAGCAGACCACTCTTACCCAGTCCAAAGATCAGGGCTTGATCCATCACCGTTTTTTAGCTCACTGCACCATCCCAGCTCAGAACTTGGCTATATGCAAATTAGTCTGACCCTGGCCCAGTGCATCATGGGAACAGGGCAGACCAAACTACCAAGCCAATTCTTATACTGGGAAGGAAACAAGCTACCGGGGACCGGTTTCTGGCATTTCAGCCGTCTTCGGCCCGGCTTGCTTGAATCCTGATGGTGCAATGAGCTAGGGACTCACATCTGAGTATACCCTTCCATGCTTATGGTGGACAAAAATGATTCAGAAAAGGGGGTGGTGATGAACAGAGTGTCTTAATTAAGCAGACCACTCTTACCCAGTCCAAAGATCAGGGCTTGATCCATCACCGTTTTTTAGCTCACTGCACCATCCCAGCTCAGAACTTGGCTATATGCAAATTAGTCTGACCCTGGCCCAGTGCATCATGGGAACAGGGCAGACCAAACTACCAAGCCAATTCTTATACTGGGAAGGAAACAAGCTACCGGGGACCGGTTTCTGGCATTTCAGCCGTCTTCGGCCCGGCTTGCTTGAATCCTGATGGCGCAATGAGCTAGGGACTCACATCTGAGTATACCCTTCCACGCTTATGGTGGACAAAAATGATTCAGAAAAGGGGGTGGTGATGAACAGAGTGTCTGAATTAAGCAGACCACTCTTACCCAGTCCAAAGATCAGGGCTTGATCCATCACCGTTTTTTAGCTCACTGCACCATCCCAGCTCAGAACTTGGCTATATGCAAATTAGTCTGACCCTGGCCCAGTGCATCATGGGAACAGGGCAGACCAAACTACCAAGCCAATTCTTATACTGGGAAGGAAACAAGCTACCGGGGACCGGTTTCTGGCATTTCAGCCGTCTTCGGCCCGGCTTGCTTGAATCCTGATGGTGCAATGAGCTAGGGACTCACATCTGAGTATACCCTTCCACGCTTATGGTGGACAAAAATGATTCAGAAAAGGGGGTGGTGATGAACAGAGTGTCTGAATTAAGCAGACCACTCTTACCCAGTCTAGAGATCAGGGCTTGATCCATCACCGTTTTTTAGCTCACTGCACCATCCCAGCTCAGAACTTGGCTATATGCAAATTAGTCTGACCCTGGCCCAGTGCATCATGGGAACAGGGCAGACCAAACTACCAAGCCAATTCTTATACTGGGAAGGAAACAAGCTACCGGGGACCGGTTTCTGGCATTTCAGCCGTCTTCGGCCCGGCTTGCTTGAATCCTGATGGTGCAATGAGCTAGGGACTCACATCTGAGTATACCCTTCCACGCTTATGGTGGACAAAAATGATTCAGAAAAGGGGGTGGTGATGAACAGAGTGTCTGAATTAAGCAGACCACTCTTACCCAGTCCAAAGATCAGGGCTTGATCCATCACCGTTTTTTAGCTCACTGCACCATCCCAGCTCAGAACTTGGCTATATGCAAATTAGTCTGACCCTGGCCCAGTGCATCATGGGAACAGGGCAGACCAAACTACCAAGCCAATTCTTATACTGGGAAGGAAACAAGCTACCGGGGACCGGTTTCTGGCATTTCAGCCGTCTTCGGCCCGGCTTGCTTGAATCCTGATGGTGCAATGAGCTGGGGACTCACATCTGAGTATACCCTTCCACGCTTATGGTGGACAAAAATGATTCAGAAAAGGGGGTGGTGATGAACAGAGTGTCTGAATTAAGCAGACCACTCTTACCCAGTCCAAAGATCAGGGATTGATCCATCACCGTTTTTTAGCTCACTGCACCATCCCAGCTCAGAACTTGGCTATATGCAAATTAGTCTGACCCTGGCCCAGTGCATCATGGGAACAGGGCAGACCAAACTACCAAGCCAATTCTTATACTGGGAAGGAAACAAGCTACCGGGGACCGGTTTCTGGCATTTCAGCCGTCTTCGGCCCGGCTTGCTTGAATCCTGATGGTGCAATGAGCTAGGGACTCACATCTGAGTATACCCTTCCACGCTTATGGTGGACAAAAATGATTCAGAAAAGGGGGTGGTGATGAACAGAGTGTCTGAATTAAGCAGACCACTCTTACCCAGTCCAAAGATCACGGCTTGATCCATCACCGTTTTTTAGCTCACTGCACCATCCCAGCTCAGAACTTGGCTATATGCAAATTAGTCTGACCCTGGCCCAGTGCATCATGGGAACAGGGCAGACCAAACTACCAAGCCAATTCTTATACTGGGAAGGAAACAAGCTACCGGGGACCGGTTTCTGGCATTTCAGCCGTCTTCGGCCCGGCTTGCTTGAATCCTGATGGTGCAATGAGCTAGGGACTCACATCTGAGTATACCCTTCCACGCTTATGGTGGACAAAAATGATTCAGAAAAGGGGGTGGTGATGAACAGAGTGTCTGAATTAAGCAGACCACTCTTACCCAGTCCAAAGATCAGGGCTTGATCCATCACCGTTTTTTAGCTCACTGCACCATCCCAGCTCAGAACTTGGCTATATGCAAATTAGTCTGACCCTGGCCCAGTGCATCATGGGAACAGGGCAGACCAAACTACCAAGCCAATTCTTATACTGGGAAGGAAACAAGCTACCGGGGACCGGTTTCTGGCATTTCAGCCGTCTTCGGCCCGGCTTGCTTGAATCCTGATGGTGCAATGAGCTAGGGACTCACATCTGAGTATACCCTTCCACGCTTATGGTGGACAAAAATGATTCAGAAAAGGGGGTGGTGATGAACAGAGTGTCTGAATTAAGCAGACCACTCTTACCCAGTCTAAAGATCAGGGCTTGATCCATCACCGTTTTTTAGCTCACTGCACCATCCCAGCTCAGAACTTGGCTATATGCAAATTAGTCTGACCTCGGCCCAGTGCATCATGGGAACAGGGCAGACCAAACTACCAAGCCAATTCTTATACTGGGAAGGAAACAAGCTACCGGGGACCGGTTTCTGGCATTTCAGCCGTCTTCGGCCCGGCTTGCTTGAATCCTGATGGTGCAATGAGCTAGGGACTCACATCTGAGTATACCCTTCCACGCTTATGGTGGACAAAAATGATTCAGAAAAGGGGGTGGTGATGAACAGAGTGTCTGAATTAAGCAGACCACTCTTACCCAGTCCAAAGATCAGGGCTTGATCCATCACCGTTTTTTAGCTCACTGCACCATCCCAGCTCAGAACTTGGCTATATGCAAATTAGTCTGACTCTGGCCCAGTGCATCATGGGAACAGGGCAGACCAAACTACCAAGCCAATTCTTATACTGGGAAGGAAACAAGCCACCGGGGACCGGTTTCTGGCATTTCAGCCGTATTCGGCCCGGCTTGCTTGAATCCTGATGGTGCAATGAGCTAGGGACTCACATCTGAGTATACCCTTCCACGCTTATGGTGGACAAAAATGATTCAGAAAAGGGGGTGGTGATGAACAGAGTGTCTGAATTAAGCAGACCACTCTTACCCAGTCCAAAGATCAGGGCTTGATCCATCACCGTTTTTTAGCTCACTGCACCATCCCAGCTCAGAACTTGGCTATATGCAAATTAGTCTGACCCTGGCCCAGTGCATCATGGGAACAGGGCAGACCAAACTACCAAGCCAATTCTTATACTGGGAAGGAAACAAGCTACCGGGGACCGGTTTCTGGCATTTCAGCCGTCTTCGGCCCGGCTTGCTTGAATCCTGATGGTGCAATGAGCTAGGGACTCACATCTGAGTATACCCTTCCACGCTTATGGTGGACAAAAATGATTCAGAAAAGGGGGTGGTGATGAACAGAGTGTCTGAATTAAGCAGACCACTCTTACCCAGTCCAAAGATCAGGGCTTGATCCATCACCGTTTTTTAGCTCACTGCACCATCCCAGCTCAGAACTTGGCTATATGCAAATTAGTCTGACCCTGGCCCAGTGCATCATGGGAACAGGGCAGACCAAACTACCAAGCCAATTCTTATACTGGGAAGGAAACAAGCTACCGGGGACCGGTTTCTGGCATTTCAGCCGTCTTCGGCCCGGCTTGCTTGAATCCTGATGGTGCAATGAGCTAGGGACTCACATCTGAGTATACCCTTCCACGCTTATGGTGGACAAAAATGATTCAGAAAAGGGGGTGGTGATGAACAGAGTGTCTGAATTAAGCAGACCACTCTTACCCAGTCCAAAGATCAGGGCTTGATCCATCACCGTTTTTTAGCTCACTGCACCATCCCAGCTCAGAACTTGTCTATATGCAAATTAGTCTGACCCTGGCCCAGTGCATCATGGGAACAGGGCAGACCAAACTACCAAGCCAATTCTTATACTGGGAAGGAAACAAGCTACCGGGGACCGGTTTCTGGCATTTCAGCCGTCTTCGGCCCGGCTTGCTTGAATCCTGATGGTGCAATGAGCTAGGGACTCACATCTGAGTATACCCTTCCACGCTTATGGTGGACAAAAATGATTCAGAAAAGGGGGTGGTGATGAACAGAGTGTCTGAATTAAGCAGACCACTCTTACCCAGTCCAAAGATCAGGGCTTTATCCATCACCGTTTTTTAGCTCACTGCACCATCCCAGCTCAGAACTTGGCTATATGCAAATTAGTCTGACCCTGGCCCAGTGCATCATGGGAACAGGGCAGACCAAACTACCAAGCCAATTCTTATACTGGGAAGGAAACAAGCTACTGGGGACCGGTTTTTGGCATTTCAGCCGTCTTCGGCCCGGCTTGCTTGAATCCTGATGGTGCAATGAGCTAGGGACTCACATCTGAGTATACCCTTCCACGCTTATGGTGGACAAAAATGATTCAGAAAAGGGGGTGGTGATGAACAGAGTGTCTGAATTAAGCAGACCACTCTTACCCAGTCCAAAGATCAGGGCTTGATCCATCACCGTTTCTGGTGAAGAATTGGCTTGGTAGTTTAGTCTGCCCTGTTCCCATGATGCACTGGGCCAGGGACAGACTGATTTGCATATAGCCAGGTTCTGAGCTGGGATGGTGCAGTGAGATAAATAACGGTGATGGATCAAGCCCTGATCTTTGGACTGGGTAAGAGTGGTCTGCTTAATTCAGACACTGTGTTCATCACCACTCCCTTTTCTGAATCGTTTTTGTCCACTATAGGTGTGGCAGGCCCACAACAGCAAGGAATTATTCAACATCGTCAAAGAATTTACCAACCCTTCAGCCAACTCCAACGACATCACTCCCTCTCAAGCCCTCTGCGACTCCCTAGCTTCCTTCTTTCACAACAAAATTGCATACATCCACAACAGCTTCGACAACCAACCCGGAGACCAACCCACCCAACCTTCTGCCGCACCCTCACCCCCCTTGAACATCCTCAATGACTGGAACCCCATCTCCACTGAGGACACTATCCGCCTGATGAACTCCATCCACTCAGGATCCCCAACTGACCCATGCCCTCACCACATCTTCAACAAAGCAGACACCTTCATAGCTCCACACCTCCGAGACGTCATCAACTGCTCCCTCTACTCCGCCACCTTCCCGGAAAGCTGGAAACACGCAGAACTCAGCGCCCTTCTGAAAAAACCAACAGCAGACCCCACCGAACTCAAAAACTACCGCCCCATCTCGCTTCTTCCATTCCCGGCCAAAGTCATCGAGAAAGCTGTCAACAACCAACTCGCCTCCTTCCTCGAAACCAACAAATCCCTCGACCCCTCACAGTCCAGCTTCCGAGCCAAACACAGCACTGAGACCGCACTTATCGCAGCAACAGACGACATTCGAACTCTACTGGACAATGGAGACACAGTCGCCCTCATCCTCCTCGACCTCTCCGCCGCCATCGACACAGTCTGCCATAGCACCCTTCTACAGCGCCTCAGAAACATAGGAATCCAAGGAAAAGCACTGGAATGGATCACCTCGTTCCTCACAGGAAGAACCCAGAGAGTCCGCCTCCCACCATTCAAGTCAGAGGCCTCTGAAGTCATCTGCGGCGTCCCACAAGGATCGTCACTCAGCCCCACCCTCTTGTTATGTTATGTTATGTTACGACTATTTATTGTGCGCACAGATACTCCAGCCAAGGAGCGTCCTGGCGCAGAGACAAGGTAGCACGTAACACAACAACAGGCTAAGAACAGAAACTGAGAAACAGCTAAAACAAGAAGGTTTTTATAGCCCTCCGAAAGGTCAGAAGGTCCTCCAGCAAGCGGATTTCAACAGGCAAGGAGTTCCATGCTGACGCAGCCATTACCCTAAACGAGCGGCCTCCCATGCGGCTAAGCCTGAATCTGGGTACCACCGCAAGGGCCAGACCCTGAGAGCGGAGGCTACGGGCAGGGACATAAAAAGACAGACAACTCGACAGGATTTCCAGGCCTGTACCTCTCAAGATTTTAAAAGCAAGGCACAAAACCTTGAAGAGGATGCGCTTCCTAACCGGAAGCCAGTGTAGGGAGCGAAGGACACCTGTCACTGAGCAGAATCTGGGCAAGCCAACAATCGCCCTCGCCGCAGCATTCTGAACCCGTTGTAAGCGGGTTAGTTCAGCCTGGTTAGCCCCAGCCAGGAGAGAGCTGGCGTAATCCAGGCGGGAGATGATAGTAGCCTGGATCACCAGCTGCCTGGTCGGGGCATCAAAGAACTTGAGAACAGGTCTCAAGCCCCTCAGGAGACCGAAACAACAGGCCGCGGTTCTTTTAGTATGGCCTACAAAAGAAAGGCCCGCATCCAGCCATACCCCCAGATTTTTCACTTCCGATACCGGGATCGGAGTAGGTCCCAACTCTGAGGGCCACCAGTGGTCACCCCACAGCTCCACTCCCTTCCCGACGACCATCACCTCTGTTTTAGTGGCGTTTAGCTGAAGGCAATTGCCTGTCAGCCAGCTAGCCACCGCCTTCAGTCCGGACTGAAACCTGGGGGCCTCAATCTCCGCATCCCCGCTGAGAGTAACCGCCAGCTGAGTGTCGTCAGCATATGAGACCAAAGTAAGGCCCCACTGCCTAGCGACATCAGCCAGCGGTCTCACGTAAAGATTGAACAACGTGGGACTCAGCGAGGACCCTTGCGGAACCCCCATGACCAGTGGTTGGTAGTTGGACTTGAAGGGAGGAATGGCAACACAGAAGGAGCGGTCATCTAAAAAGGAGCGGAACCATTGCAACACCTGACCGCCAATGCCAGTCTCCTCGAGCCGGCGCAGGAGGATGCTGTGGTCTACCGTATCAAAGGCGGCGCTAAGATCTAACAAAATAAGCGCCGCCGTTTGACCAGCATCCAACTTTGCCCGGAGATGTTCCACCATCACAAGTAACGCAGTTTCCGTACTGTGCCCAGCACGGAATCCGTTTTGTGTGGGGTCGAGGGCATTGGTCCGAGTCAGATGTTCAGACAGGGCCAGGTTGACGTGGGCCTCCGTGATCTTGGCTGGCCAGGGTAACAACGAAATGGGGCGATAGCTTTCAGGCTTGGAAGGGTCCAGGGTGGGCTTTTTAATGATCGGGGACACCACAGCTTGTTTCCACTTAGATGGAACAGTTCCCGTTTCCAAGGAAAGGTTGACAAGGGAGCATACAGCTGTACGCCCCATAAAAGCTTGGTCTTGGAAGAGAGCAGGCCTTACTGGATCGGATGGGGACCCAGATTTGACTTGCAGCGCACGTTTGTCAAAACCATCCAAGGTGAGGGGGGGGAAAACAAGCAGTGTAGTCTGATGGTGGACCCCATTAATATTTTCCTCAGTGAACCCTATGCTAGGGAATGTCCTATACATAGCTTGGACCTTCCCCAAGAAGTAAGATGCGAGGGATTCACAATGGGAAAGGGAGCTCACGGTCGTAGAGGTAGTCCGCTTCGCTGTGAGATCTTTTACGGCCTTAAAGATAGCTTTAGTCTTCAACGTATACATGAGCCCCCTTGCGGCCATCGCTCGCCAACACAATCTCAACATCATCTCCTACGCGGATGACACTCAACTGATCCTATCACTCACCAAAGACCCTAACACCGCCAAAACCAACTTACACTAAGGAATGAAAGAAGTAGCCGAGTGGATGAAGCACAGCCGTCTGAAACTGAACTCAGATAAAACAGAAGTCCTCATCCTAGGCACCTCCCCCTCCGCCTGGGATGACTCTTGGTGGCCAGCAGCCCTTGGAAAAGCACCCATCCCGACGGACCACGCACGGAACCTGGGCGTCATCTTGGACTCCTCACTCTGGATGACCAGACAAGTCAACGCCGTTTCATCATCTTGCTTCAACATTCTTCGCATGCTCAAAAAAACATTTCGCTGGATCCCCACCGAAACTAGAAAAACGGTCACCCACGCACTGGTTACGAGCCGCCTGGACTACGGAAACACACTATACGCCGGTACCACCGCAAAACTCCAGAAAAAACTCCAACGCATCCAGAACGCTTCAGCCAGGCTCATACTAGACATACCGCGTAAAGAACACATCTCCGGTCACCTGAAAAACCTCCACTGGCTCCATGTAAATAAGAGGATTACCTTCCGCCTCCTAACCCACGCACACAAAGCACTTTACGAACTTGGACCCGAATGCCTCAACTCACGACTCTCCTTCTACACCCCCTCCCGTCAGCTACGATCCTCCAACCAAGCCCTTGCCACTGAACCTCGCATCAACAAAACCACCATGGGAGGTAGATCCTTCTCCTACCTGGCAGCTAAAACCTGGAACTCACTTCCCACTCACCTTCGCCTTACTCAGAACCACCTAGCATTCAGAAAACAACTTAAAACTTGGATATTCGACAAGTAATTCCCCACCCTTCCTCTAGCGCCTTGAGACCCTATGGGTATGTAGCACGCTTTATAAATCTCTTGACTTCACTTGACTTGACTTCTCACTGCACCATCAGGATTCAAGCAAGCCGGGCCGAAGAAGGCTGAAATGCCGGAAACCGGTCCCCGGTAGCTTGTCTCCTTTCTGGTGAAGAATTGGCTTGGTAGTTTAGTCTGCCCTGTTCCCATGATGCACTGGGCCAGGGACAGACTGATTTGCATATAGCCAGGTTCTGAGCTGGGATGGTGCAGTGAGATAAATAACGGTGATGGATCAAGCCCTGATCTTTGGACTGGGTAAGAGTGGTCTGCTTAATTCAGACACTCTGTTCATCACCACCCCCTTTTCTAAATCGTTTTTGGCCGCTATAGGTGTGGCAGGGTATACTCAGACATGAGTCCCTTTCTCACTGCACCATCAGGATTCAAGCAAGCCGGGCCGAAGAAGGCTGAAATGCCGGAAACCGGTCCCCGGTAGCTTGTCTCCTTTCTGGTGAAGAATTGGCTTGGTAGTTTAGTCTGCCCTGTTCCCATGATGCACTGGGCCAGGGACAGACTGATTTGCATATAGCCAGGTTCTGAGCTGGGATGGTGCAGTGAGATAAATAACGGTGATGGATCAAGCCCTGATCTTTGGACTGGGTAAGAGTGGTCTGCTTAATTCAGACACTCTGTTCATCACCACCCCCTTTTCTGAATCGTTTTTGGCCACTATAGGTGTGGCAGGGCATACTCAGACATGAGTCCCTTTCTCACTGCACCATCAGGATTCAAGCAAGCCGGGCCGAAGAAGGCTGAAATGCCGGAAATCGGTCCCCGGTAGCTTGTCTCCTTTCTGGTGAAGAATTGGCTTGGTAGTTTAGTCTGCCCTGTTCCCATGATGCACTGGGCCAGGGACAGACTGATTTGCATATAGCCAGGTTCTGAGCTGGGATGGTGCAGTGAGATAAATAACGGTGATGGATCAAGCCCTGATCTTTGGACTAGGTAAGAGTGGTCTGCTTAATTCAGACACTCTGTTCATCACCACCCCCTTTTCTGAATCGTTTTTGGCCACTATAGGTGTGGCAGGGTATACTCAGACATGAGTCCCTTTCTCACTGCACCATCAGGATTCAAGCAAGCCGGGCCGAAGAAGGCTGAAATGCCGGAAACCGGTCCCCGGTAGCTTGTCTCCTTTCTGGTGAAGAATTGGCTTGGTAGTTTAGTCTGCCCTGTTCCCATGATGCACTGGGCCAGGGAAAGACTGATTTGCATATAGCCAGGTTCTGAGCTGGGATGGTGCAGTGAGATAAATAACGGTGATGGATCAAGCCCTGATCTTTGGAGTGGGTAAGAGTGGTCTGCTTAATTCAGACACTCTGTTCATCACCACCTCCTTTTCTGAATCGTTTTTGGCCATTATAGGTGTGGCAGGGTATACTCACACATGAGTCCCTTTCTCACTGCACCATCAGGATTCAAGCAAGCCGGGCCGAAGAAGGCTGAAATGCCGGAAACCGGTCCCCGGTAGCTTGTCTCCTTTCTGGTGAAGAATTGGCTTGGTAGTTTAGTCTGCCCTGTTCCCATGATGCACTGGGCCAGGGACAGACTGATTTGCATATAGCCAGGTTCTGAGCTGGGATGGTGCAGTGAGATAAATAACGGTGATGGATCAAGCCCTGATCTTTGGACTGGGTAAGAGTGGTCTGCTTAATTCAGACACTCTGTTCATCACCACCCCCTTTTCTGAATCGTTTTTGGCCACTATAGGTGTGGCAGGGTATACTCAGACATGAGTCCCTTTCTCACTGCACCATCAGGATTCAAGCAAGCCGGGCCGAAGAAGGCTGAAATGCCGGAAACCGGTCCCCGGTAGCTTGTCTCCTTTCTGGTGAAGAATTGGCTTGGTAGTTTAGTCTGCCCTGTTCCCATGATGCACTGGGCAGGGGACAGACTGATTTGCATATAGCCAGGTTCTGAGCTGGGATGGTGCAGTGAGATAAATAACGGTGATGGATCAAGCCCTGATCTTTGGACTGGGTAAGAGTGGTCTGCCTAATTCAGACACTCTGTTCATCACCACCCCCTTTTCTGAATCCTTTTTTTCCAGGCAGCATATTACTCTTGTCTAGTGCATAATTTGAATTGAATCGCAGCACAATTAGTTTGTAGCTGAAGGTAGTGCTAGTTTCTCAGGGGGCAGTATGGTGTTCAGTAGGGGAGAGGATGTGGCACTCTGACCAGAGCTGCAGAATTTTGAACGAGAACCAGGTTCAGCCTTCATAACCAGTCCACCAGCCCACACTCTTGAAAGAGCACATTCTCATGTTACACCTTAGAAGGCCCCGATAAACCTTAGAAACCCTCGGTGTCTTAGCACCAGCAGGTGGACCCTTGCGGTGGCAAGTATGCTTAACCTTGAAGGCCTGTCCACCACGATCCATACTGAAGTTCACCTCCAGTCTTGCGGGCAGGTATACGAAGAAGCACACCCTAGAGCGACAATGACTCTGTCATTGAGGTCACATTGAGGTCACAAGACCCTTGAGGCCAGTCCACCTCACCCTTTGGTACCTCCATTGGTCTTTTCAGCAGTAGTAGTGAAACTTACCAAGGATTGTCAATGTAGGATTTGCATGCAAGAGCAGTGACGGGGCAGGAGAAGTGATGGGGCAGGAGAGGCGACAGGGCAGGAGAAGTGATGTGGAAGGAGAGGCAACAGGGCAGGAGAGGTGACTGAGCACAAGAAGTGACGGGCAGGTGACATGACAGGCAGGTGACATGACAGGCAGAGGATGTGATGGGCAGGAGAGGTGATGGGCAGGAGAGGTGATGGGCAGGAGAAGTGATGGGCAGGAGAGGCAATGGGCAGGAGAGGCGATGGGGCAAGAGAGGTGACGGGGCAGGAGAAGTGACGAAGCAGTAGAAGTAATGGGGCAGGAGCGGTGATTAGGCATGAGTAGGAGTGGTAACCGGGCAGGAGCGGTGAACGGGGCAGGAGCAGTGAACGGGGCAGGAGCAGTGAACGGGGCAGGAGCAGTGAAAGGGCAGGTGCAGGCGTTTCCCAGGGCGACTGGAAGGTTAGGGGGCCAGTTTAGTTTGGGGGGACCGGTTTTGTACAAGTGCAGGAGTTTTAAAAACACTGCAAAGTTCTTTGTATATTCAGCAGGTTTCGGTCAACAATACAAGTGCCAAGATAACTTTGGTGATCAGTGTACCTGCTAGAGAGAGATGGGAGCATGTTTTGTCTAGTGTTTTTTTTACTCATCTAAGGTAGCGCAGAGGAGTAATATGCCTGCTGCAAAGAACATTTACTAGGCATATCAAAGAGCAATATGTTATGTGCATAGTTCAGTGGGTACTGCTTTGTATTCACTTCCCGAATGAAAGGACACTTGAATACATATAGCCTGGCAGTTCGGGCTGGACTGTTCACATTGGGCGCAGGATCAAGACTGATTTGCATATGGCTGGGTCCAAACTGGAATGACATGGTGAGCAAAAAAACAATGGATTTAGGCCTAGATCTCTTTCCTGGGGTGAATGTATGACATTGTCCTGCATTCTGTCCATCAATTGTTCTTTTTGCATTTGTCACCCCGAGTGGGACAGGTATGCTCAGACATGAGTCCCGTGCTCTCCATGCCACTGGAATCAAGCTATCCTGGCTGATGAGGGCTGAAAGCCCGAACCCAGTTCTAGGATGCTTGTTTCCAGTCCAGGGAGGACCTGGCCTAGTAGTTCGGGCTGGACTTTTCCCATTGGGTGCAGGATCAAGACTGATTTGCATATGGCTGGCTGCAAACTGGAATGGCATGGTGAGCAAAGAAACAATGGATTTAGGCCCTGATCTCTGTACTGGGGTGAATGTATGATATTGTTCTGCATTCTTTCCACCGGTTGTTCTTTTTGCTACATTATGATTGAGCAGCTCGCTGGCTGACATGAATATGAAGGAGCCTTTGTGGGTTTCCGTGAGTCTAGATTCTCCTGAAGAGTCCCTTTCTCTTCTGAGCCCTGCTTAACACATGTGTACAGAAGGAGCCCTGTATTCATGACCTCAATGTTTGAGACAAAAATTAATCATGGATTTCTGAACAATGAGAGTAAAAGCATTAAGGTAACATGTTGTTCCTGCTTATATTTCACACGCTTTACATAAACCTGTATTCCCTATGAGTGTTTGCTTTTTCCTGAATTAAACCTCAAATAAACATGTTTATTCATTGTTTTAATTAAATAACGTTATAAGCTGTAACTGGTCAGTGAAATGTTAAACCTACTAAAAATTGGTATGGTTTGTTATTTCTAGCCACACCCCTGACTCCGCCCACTGATTCAATCTTCGGTTATTCCCGCCCCCTGATTCTCCACCCACAGTTCCCCTACTTTTTTTCCCCACTTCGACCACTGGCTGCAATAAAGTGATCGCCTGTTTCTAAAGAAAGGAGTTACTGTGGGTTGAGATGTAGCCTTCACAGAGATACAAATAGAAAGTAAAACAGAAGACATGCAGTTTTGAATAGCGGCAAAATAAAAACAAGCAACTTTCAATACGAGTCGAATAAGGGGAGCAGGTTTTGATTCGAACCCTTTCCAAAAACAGTGTTGACGTGAGGGCATCCTGGGCTGTCTCTTCAGCCTGATTTCTATCAGAGTGATTGTTATTGCCTAGTTACTGGTAGCAGTGCCTTGAATCGGTTCACCTAGCAAAGCTGCATATTACCTGTATCCTAAAACTAACAATATAATAAGCAGATTTCCTTCTCATGTATTAGACACATCTTTCCCTAAAGCACAGGGAATTAGAGAATCTTAGTTTATACGAGGGACCGTGCCATCCTTGATAGTATAAGAGACCCTTCATGGCCCGCCTTCAGCAGCCCAGCCCCACATCAAAAGCCACTGCCAAGGCCTACGAAGTGAACTTCCCTGTGGCAGAGGTCTGCACCATGTAAATCACCAGCCTGCACAGAATAGTTCTGTTCTTGTCCCACGTTTACTGTGACATTACATTTTAGCAAGGCTACATATCAGTATCCATCCTTCAGAGAGTACTTGGGGACATGGAGGATTGGATGATAACAACTGTGCCCAGAAGTACATACTAAGTTTATATTTTGGCTCTGGGTGTCTCTCAGTATCAAAATTGGTTCAGTTGTGGACAATTCAATCCTTCACCATAACAAGCTAATGCATCTACTTCCCTATGGTTGGAATTCCAGTCTTTCAAACCACTAGCTGCACAAAAACAGAAGCTAAGCTCAGTGGTGTAATACAGGCCCCCTCAGCCCCACGGTGCGGGGGCCCGAAGCTCCAGGGGGCTCACTCTGCATAATACTCATAATTGAGTCCGAGGGGGCCCCTCCAGATACCTGGCAGGAGGGCCCCCTCAAGTTTCATTATGCCACTGGCTAGGCTTGTTTAAGTATGACAGAAAAACTGGTTACATTGTGGCAGATAGTAAGGTAAGAAGTAGACAACCATGACATTTTAGCAATATTGAAATCAGGTCAAAGACAGGTACAACAAAATGAGTTTGTGTGATGGCAAAAGAAAGCAATAATAGCTTGTAGTAGTTATATGGGAGGGAGCAGCTTTAGACATTTAAAGAAAAGTGCTGGAGTCTCAGAATGGAAGGAAGCCATCTTTAGATCCGTTGGAAACAGAAGGCCTAAATATTCATTGGAACCTGATATCTGACAGATCTAATTAAGACTAGAGTATAATTGTGTGCTAAGAGAAAAATAACAAACTAATTATGTGTGTGGAAGACATGGGCACGGTGTCAGAGGGATCCAATGTAAGTCATCGGAGATTTTCATCTCAACCACCATCGTCAGAGGTGAAAAGTGGCGGAAAAAAAGCCTTACAGAGAAATGTAAAATGCTACCGAGAGGGTGTCATGAGAGGAGAGCCAAGTATTATGAATTTTTCAAAAGGCACAGAGCGGGCATGAATTAGCAAGGTAGAGTAATTAACTAACACAGATTAGCAGAGGCACTGGTGGATTTGGTGGTGTCTGAGTAATGGATTGGGATATGAACAGTGGAACATATCATACTGAGATTAAAAGGAGGTATGAGAGAGAATGGTTATGAAATGCATGGAAGTAATGGTAAATAGAATACTTACTGACCCAAGGGGGGCCAACAGGACTGCGGTTATTACTTCAAGATGGAAGCATGGCCCAACTCCCAAACAGCAAAGAGTAAGTTTGAAGTGTCAACGCCCCGGCTGAGATATTTAGTAGATCAATGTGATGGAAACCTGGGAGAAAGGTTCTATGTGCCATTGTACTGGACCAGTACTTCCATTAGCGGTCGGTGGTGGGAGTAGCTGCCAGACGGTGATGTGGGGAGGGGGAGGGGCAGGGTGGGGGGGTAGTAATCTATGGATTACGAAGGATTACACGTAGGTAAACATATAAATAAATAAAACGAATTTTGTTGCATGCACTACATCGCATTTGGGGATGCAGTGTGTGCAACTAAATTTGTTTTATTTATTTATATGTTTACTTACCTGTAATCCTCCGTAATCCATAAATTACCACCCCCCAGCCTGCTCCTCTCCCTCCCCACGTCACCTTTTGGCAGCTACTTTCACCACCGACCGCTACTGAGTACTTCTGGTAGCTTTGAGGATCCTTGTGAGTTCACGGCATTATAACATGCTTGAGTGGAATGTTCTAGGTCGCGAGAAGCCGGGAAAGTGTGGTTGGGGAAGATGGTGGTATCTTGCAGACATGCTTTGCACATTGATGTAGACTTTGTGTAGGCACTTTATAAATAAATGTTAACTTTCATAAATTGTAACAAACAGCCACATAATACAAATTACTAAAGTAAAGTAATGCAAGTGTAAGAGAGGGAAGAGATAGTAGACCAATTTACTGATACATAAGTTTACCTTGGATAAAATCTACTAATTGGTTATTGACTGGGTGTCCCAGTGTGGGATGAATTGGAAAGTAGAAAACAGTATTCACTAACCACCTTTTCAAGGCAGATTCTAACCCTGGATATGGTCAGAGAATTACTTCTGTATTTGGTAGGTGTAAGTTTCTTATTTCTGTACATTTTTATTGAAAAAAAATTATATTTACATGGAACAAATACATGGGAAACAGTAAGGTAAAAGACATAGAGGAAGAAGAAAACACCCGGGGGGGGACACTTAATATTTTCAGACTTGGAGTTGAGTCCTGTGATTCGTATACTCTTGTGGGTTGCTTCTTGGTTGGTTGCCCCTCCATCCCCCCAACCCTCCATGCGGTTGCGGTCGGGTTTATCCTCTTTCTTATGTTTTGTCCTGTGGCCTGTGCGTTTGTCCTTCACTCGGCCTTTGTTATTCGCCCCCTCCGTGGCTGGAAAGGAGAAAGTGAAAGAGGAAGAAGGAGCTCAGAATAGGAGGTGTGGGCAGAACGCAGTTTGGTTGTGGTTTTGGCAGGTGATCTAGTCGGGGTTTTCCGCAGTGGCGTTGCTTGCTGCGGTGGCTACGGCGGCTTGTGCGAGCACAGATAGTTGTCCAGGGAGAGCCACATTTTGCACTGTTTGTGTGTCTTCGGTGTGTGTTTGGCCGTGATGGTGTCTGGTCCCCTTAGGAAGGTTACCCAGTTGAACCATGTTTGAAAAGAGGCCTTCCCTGTATCCTTCCAGTTGTCCAGCACTATCTTGATCGCTGTTGATAGAAAAAGGTCAACAGGTCTCTGTCTTCTCTGGATTTGATTGTGGGGTCCATGAACCCTGTGGCAAGGCTGTGGAATTCAAACTGGTTTGCGATGCCTGTTATGCCATTTATCAGTGCGCCTATCTCGTGCCAGAAATTCTTAACCTTGGGGCAGTGGAAGATCAGGTATGCTAGATCACCTCTCTGTTTGTTGCAGTTCCAGCAAGTGTAATTTTCGTGGAGTCCTATGGATGCTAGGCGGGCTGGGGTCCAATATGTTTTGTGTATCAGCCAGAAATTTGTTTGGAAGAATGAATAGGAAATTAGCGACACCTAAAATTGGTGGGAATGGAGGGGAAAGGTTTTTTTTCATACAGAAAACTGCAACAAAAAAAAACAAACAAGTAAGTTTACTTTTATTAAGTATTTACATATATACAGATGTACACCACACGCAGTAACACAGGTGCAATATTAACAAATGTGAACACACCTGGAAAACGAAGTCCTGGTTGTTTTATTTTGTGAACTCCTAAACGATGTACATTTGCTTCAAATGTAGGAGTACATTTTGGGGAGTAAGTTTAGGATTTTTTTCAGTTTAGAGCACTGAGTTTGAACCTATCCCTCACATTTGGACTGACTATGTGATTTGTCTATTGGTGCATTTCAATTCATTAATGACAGCATTGCACTTTCCACCTGACCTGATGGGCGTATCTTGATGGCCTATTTATTGTTGTGTTTGACACTTTTTGATAAAGTTAGGCTATAAACACATGTGAAAAATACTTTTGATATTGCGTTATACACCCACTAATGAACATGTTTTCGATCTTTATTTTGCAATTTTGTGTTGTTACCACAGCTTGCAAAGCGCCATGAAGCTTCAAAAGGGTGATAGCACGTGCTATATTAAGAAAATGTTATTAGCTCAATGACGTTAATGTCTACTTTTTTATTTGTATAATAACTTTAGCCTCTTTCAAGACAACTTCCATCTCAAGAAACAGACAAAGAACAGTCAATTAGGTACCAAGCGAAATAGCTGAGAATTTACAGCTGTACGCCATTAGAGTACTGGAAATACATGCACCATTTGTGTTAATACTGAGGCTAGACTATAACTGCCAGGGTTCACCTGAAAGAAACTAAGGGGGATATTCTCAAGAACGTGTGATAATTACCACAAAATTAGCTTAACGCAACTTTTCATATCTTAGTCTATCGTGGGAAAACAACGCCGTGTTAACTCAATATTCACAACACGGAGGTACCATGCAATAGGCCCACGATAACGCGTCAAATGTCCGCGATAAAGTCAACGCGACACAGCAAAAATGCGAAACACAAAAGCAAAAAAAGTTGTGATGAGGCCAATCGCAAAACAAAAATCTGCGAAAACCACAGACAGGCATGCAACTCACACACGTCAGGCGGGAAAAATCACCATAAAAGAAGAAAAAAAACAGACAAACAAATGCCAAACAACAGCGAAGCACAATGGATGTTGTCAGAGCAAGTATGGAGGAGGTCCAGAATCCCACAGGCTCCCCGGAGGACCAGCCTGGGACCTCGTGGTCAGGGAAGAGCAAGGAGTAGAAGAGTAGGAAGAAGTGCTTTAGTCCGCAAGAAAACAGGATCCTGATAACGGAGGTGGTAGAACACGGTCAACAACTGTTCGTCACCTCCAGTGTGTCATTAGCAACAAAAAGTGGACTATGGCAGTCCATCATGGACAAGGTGAATTCAGTCGGAGTGCTGAAGAGGACAATGGAAGAGGTCAAGAGGTGCTGGAATGATGTCAAGCGCAAAACCAAGCTAAAACTCGCCAACAACCAGTAGGCAGCAATGCAGACTGGAGGTGGAAGTCCTGCACCACAGGAGCTGGACGACATGGATGAAATGGTGTCCACAGTCATCAGTGGGGAGAAGTGGCAGGAGTTGGGGGACCGGACACTGCTCAACATGACCAGACACAACTGCACCAGGGTGAGTAATGACCAGGGACTGAGGGGACGGGGGTAGATGGGCACAATGGCACACAGGCTCAATTAAGTAGACCATATCTGCCGACAAACCATCCCCCAGACCACCAACTCCCACCAAGAGACCAATGTACCCAAGTATGCTACTTCTCATCCCTAGAAGTCAAAGGCACACCGCATGTAAGGGAGAAGGGGCAGCTAAATCAGAGCTGCAGGGGCGACTCCACCACAATGCAGCACACACACACATCAACCTTGACAACCATGTGGCACAAACCGCAACACGTCCACAACAGAACACAGGACACAACAGGTGGCGCTTGTGTGTAGAAACTGGCCATTCACATTTGGAATTGCAGGGAAATGTGAGTTGAGAAAGTACAAGTACAAACACACATCCGTCATGTTGTCGAAATGTCCACTGTCCCCTATCAAAAAGGCAGCTCCACCCAAACAGCCACAACGTACACAGTCATGGAGTCCGAATGAAAAAATGTACAATGCAACAACATACATGTGAACACATTGTTAAACTGCATCTCCCCTTCACATTGCAGAGGGACAATCAATACCTCCTGCAGAGCAGCCCAAACCTCTCTTCTGTGTTGACATAGAGGACCACCACAGCTTCGAATCCGATGCCCTCCAACCGCTCGTGGAGAGCCTCCACACCCCACCTGCAGGAGCAGGACAGCCAGCTGCTACAAGGAAAACCCACCTCCTGCATAGACCACGCAGCAGGCAGCACCCACCACCATGGCTCCCTCCCAGGACCCCCACGAAGAACACATGGCCTTCCAATGCCATATAGTGGGGTGCCAGTAGAATCTGGCTGAACAGGTGCGGGTGGGCTTCGACCGCATGGCAGCCAAACTAGATGCCATACGTGGGTGTCTAAGTCCCATCAGGGACCCCTCATGGTCCCTAACGGACACCCACAGTCCGCTCCATGCTCTCCAACGGACCAAGGCTGACATCTCTGGAGCTCTGACTCAGAGACTAGGACAACTCTTCAGTCAGAGTTGCACTAGCGATGTCACACGGGTGTTGGAACGCATGTAGAGGTCAATGGAGACCATGGAGCGGACGCAGGCGGAAAGAGCCGCTGCCACGGCTGCACACCAGCGAGAGGTAGCTGGGTTCCTCAATGATCTCAGGACCATCATCATGGATTGCTGCCACAAGGCCTGACGCTGATGCATGCTGCTGCTACCACTACATCCACATCTTCACCCCCTGAAGTGCCAGTGCCACACAGTGCTGGAGACAGAACACCACCACCCACACGTGAGGCACATGAAACTGTCTTCCTCTCTTTCTCCCTCTCTTTTTCTCTCTCTGTATCTCTCTCTCTTTTTTGCGCTCTCTCTGTCCTTTGATGAGTGGAAGACACACCTTCTCATCTAGATTTTTGTCTTGCAGGCTGTGACCAACAAATTGTCCCGAGGAGAGCCGCCATGTGTCTTCATTTCTGTTCTGTGTTTATTTGTAAACATTTTCATTTGTTAATTCGAAGGTGAATGTGTGATGCACATTCATGTGACGACACATGCATGTCACCAAATGTGATTGTGCGACATCAGGCAGATTATTTGGTACATGATTCCGTGTAGTTGATGTGGCATGTCTTTGACCGGGGGAGGGGTTGCCTGGGGAGTGGGGTTCCTGGGGGTGGTGGCGGTGGATGTTCTGGCCCTATTGGGGCTCCGAGCTGCATGATCAGTGGCTCCATGGCATCTGTTGTACTTCTGGTGTGGCTCTGGGCTGGGCTCCCTTTTCTGGTGCAGGCTGTCGTCTGACTTTACGCCAGGTCGGAACAGGTGTTAATTGGTGATATGAGCTGTTAACACCTGCTTGTGAATGGGGAGATAAATTTATCGCGACTTTGGCTGTGTTAAAGTGCACATAGCTCCTTGAGAATATGCCCCTAAGTGTTGGTGTGAAAAAAATAAGCTTTGGCAAAGCTAATAGCTCTTATGTTGCCAAGCTGGTAAGTTGCTTCTCTTTTTTAAAGAAAAATAAATGCAATGGAATGATATGCCACAAAAATAAAAACATGCTGCTGCATAAATATGGTGGCTATTTGTTAATAGTTACAATAAAAAAATGTAAATACCAAAACAAGAACCATCGCATAATAATTTTATTAGAACATGCCAGCTATTTTCAGGTCAGTTGCTGGCAGGCAGGTGTTCTAAGGAAATATATAGCAGGCCTATTTGTAATTCACATTACATGAACATATAATTATTGCTAAGCAAACACAAGGAGATGATGGACGGAGCGCTGAAACTTTACAGACACTCCCTTTCAGTCACAAATCAGGGTTAAATCCATCATCGTACTCTATAATTATTACTGGCACAAAGAAAGAGACTGATGGCTTTGAGTTATTGTAACCTGAGAAATGTACTTTTTTTTAAGAATAAAAAAAAAACATTGGTAAAGTATTGACCCACCAGCCTAGGCAATCAAGTATACTTCTTTAAGTGGATGTGCACGTCATCAGGAAAAATACTGCTATTCACAGTGCTAGTTAGGGAATGGTTGAAGTGGGCTGACCCAATGGCACATGCTGTGTGCTTTGGTGAGTGAAAGCAAAATGTGAATGACAGAAGAACAGACCAATACATGAAGGCCACTAAGCGTGTATTTTTATTTATTATTTATGGCTTTGTTATTATATGAGGTTGGCGAGACAGATAAAGCTGTCTATTGTCCAGACCTAAAAAACAGGACACATCTATATACACTAGATGTGCTGCTTCTGTAATGGGGAACGGAGCAAACACTATTTGTTCCGCACTAAAGTTTTGAACCAGGGCGAGAATATGGAGACAAGTGACTCCACACTATTTCTTCTGTGTTTGAGCTCATAATAAGAAACGTAAAAATACTTTTTGATTTTGTGCCCACTTTTCAAACGTGAACGATCGGCATACGTCTGAGGCAAAATCAGTGTGTTTCTTTTTTATTACAAAGACAGCAAAAATACAGTGACATATGTTTGGTGTCTTTTTAAATATATGGGTGTTGGCGCAGTAGGAGTTTGTTGTTAAAATCTGTGTCTAATATCTTTGTTACACAACTGAAATGGTTTACAAGCATATATCTGTCATGTGTGTGTAGCAAACCTTTACCAACCCATTTTCTCCATTTTCCTTTTTTTTGCAGAAATGTTTCTATAATAAAGACTTGATGCAATTTGTGGTTGCTTCTTTCTTTTTAAACAAGCCGAGGAATTGGCAAAACTAGTGTGCCTTGTTATATTGCCCAAGCCCACAGTTCCTGTTATAGGATTCTAGTCTTTTAGAGGGAGTATAAAGAAACATCTGCTCTATGCTGAGTTTTCGGGCACCCACTGTGCTAAGAAACAACTGGCATCACTAGAGGCATGGCATCCATAAACTTTTTCTCAATACCTATGAAGTTGCAGATGTTCAAAATATTGGAAACTGAGATTGCTAACACTGGTTGAAGATAAATGATAATGGATGTTACTTTTGATTATGTAATATTATGTTATGCTATGTTAAAGGGAAACAACACGTGATTAATTAGAGGTTACCTAAAAGCTGACTTGTGTGGTAAAAAATGAACATTTTTTAGCAAATCTTCATAACCCACAATCTAATTTGAGGAGGTCTCCCCTCGAAAGGACAGATGGGCCTACCCTCCACTGAGTGCTTTCTTGGCGCTTTGCCATTCTCCCGGACGTGAATTTCAGAAGTCTCGCTTGAAAGTAAAATCATGAAATGATATGATGGGATCATATGGGTACATTTCTTACACTATGCCTTGCTGTCGAGTGGGCTTTGCGAACATGCACAGATGGTATTCCGTCGTCTGGGACTGTAAAAAAAAATACTTAATATCAAAGTCATATAATCTCCCTGCGAAACACAAGACGCGGTATATCCACTAAATGCATGCCCTGCTTAAACATCCAACACAGTGTCTGCGCTATCCTGGCGCCAAGAGCTTGAAGGGTGTAATGAAGCGGTTTAGCAATGTCTTCCTAGCCGGGGTTGCAGCCAAGGGTGGCGCGACTGCCAGCTAAGCCCTGAAGAGTGGCCTGACGGGCCTAAGAATGGCGCGCGACACAAAGCGGCCATCTTGCGCCGTGGGGGGCTCGAGGCTGCGTTTCATGTTCAAATGAAGAGCGAAAAGATTTTGGGACCCTAAATAGACTTTGCTTTCTTTTGTCTCCCGGCAGTGAGGCACGGCCATTGTGCCCCCTCTCCAGCAGCTCGACAATATGGTTGGCGAACTATCAGGCATAAATAAGACCACGGGCGACATTAACCGCGGTGGGAACAGGGCACGGTTTGTACAGAACTCTGCTTGGAAAAGTCGAACCAGAAAGGGATGCTGAACTGTGTCCCTATTTAAGCGACCCTACGGAAAATGAGCAGCCCTTGTAATCGAATACACCTTTATATCCAAGCGTGAAAACTGCTTGGCAACCATCAATGCATTAACTGGAAATGCAAACCCTACTGCTAATTTCCATGTAATGCCGGAGTTGAATATATACAAAGGTTGTCTAAAATGTACCACCACCAAGCCACAAATACTTTTTGATTTGAAGAATTTACTTAACTACTCCACACATTGAATATACCTGTGTAAAAGGGCACAGTGAGTAAAGTCAAAGAAGGAAGAATGAAACGTAACGAAATAACAGATATTGCACATATGCAGTTAAAATTCAAACGTGTTTAAAAGATGTATCAATGTCATACCTTTGTCATCATTAAAACATCTTGGTGTTTTCTATGTGTTATTAACTCATATATGTGTTTTAAGTATCAGTTATAGAGAACTTTCAGTACGCACAGGGGCCCCTTTGGAATATTAAATGACTTAGACAACATGAAATAGGAAAATCGCTTCAATATGTACAACACGATTTACAGCTCTGTTCATTGGAATTCCTGCCATTGGCAGACGGCCATTTTCTTTCAAAAGTTTGAGCTTACAAGAACTTGTGATTGCCTGACTGCCACCTTCCCTCTTGTAATTAGCTTCTGGTCCTTTCTGCCCCTCTTATGGAACTACCTGCTTTCAAGCAATTAAACCAAAAAGAACAAAACAGACAATCAAGGCAAAGCGTAATCCTGGCTCCAAACGCTTGTCAAACCAAGCGGGCCCTAATCTTTCTAGGAGAAGCCATAGACAATGAATCTTCCTCCTATCAAAAGGGAGACTTTTCGTTCATGTCACTAGTGACATTATTGTGCACAAGGAAACAAAAAGAGCTAAGAACCTTAAACCCTTTTATTAAAACTAGGACTTATTAGCTCAGCCATTTATTATGACTGTTCCTAACATACCATGTGCGATCAGCAAACCATAACTTTAATTCACTTATGATGGCCCCTCCTTTTAATACTTTAAATGCTTACCACTTTTAAATAGAGGGACTTTACAACCCCCATTATTACATGCAAAATTAAAATCAAATGGGTAGTCTCCTTTATAAAAACAACCTTTTTTATAATTACCCTCTGATAGCTGTACTCCTGTCCTTCATACACCAGTCAATGACGTTGTGAAATGGATGCATTTGGCACATAAGCAAGCTTTCTCTTGACATCCCACCCTCTGCGCTGCCTGTTGAAATAGAGGCAGGCACAGTCTCGTAAAATGTCTACCTCTTCCTTGGGGAAATATCCACACAAAAGAAGTCTGCTACTTAGTTGCTTTAGCCATTTGTTATATATCAACTAACAACTAGATTTTGTATTAAAGTGTATTGTAGTCGCATTTATGTTGTGCTTTTTAGGTCTCGCCTACGCAGTGCGCATGCACTGCATAGGAGACCTTTAGCCGTTGTGCAGCTCTTTTTACAAAGCACATACTTGGGCTTGTGGCGGCATACACCTTGCGGGAGTGCGCAGCGGCGCGCCACAAGCACGAGTTTGTGCTTTAAAAAAGAGCAGACTGCTCTCTCCAGCGCACAGCCTCTCTCCCGCTGCAGCGCAAGGCGCGCACAATTGTTCACTCTCGAGGCTCAAACGTCATAGAGGTCTCAATACCAACGTGTAGATTTTGCAACCAAGACAAGTTCTCTTTAAAGTCCAGATTCACCACTTGAACGCATTGTGTTTTCCTTTTCAAAACCACAATGGATGCAGCCCTTCTTTGAAACAGTGAGCTGTGTGCTAATATAAACGCTTTAAGAAAACGTGAGTGAAAGACTCCCACTTGGTTATAAATGAGAATACTTAATTTCAGCTCACTCCCCCAGCATTCCATCACTTGTCCTTTACTCGGCTCACTGTGAGATCCAGAAGGGGCTCTGGTCTGTGTACTATTATTGCCATTATTCCACGGTTAAATACTGTTCAAGCAATTGGGAGGCTGTGTGGTGTGCCTCACAGTTACCGTTTAATCCTTACTGTTCCTATTTTTTGCAGTCTAAATGTCTTGCCACCTGTCCAGCACGCTCAAAACGGAAACGGAATGATTACAACTGTTCTGAATATGTAATTGAGAATGAAATGCAGGTATAGAAGTTGCCCAGACTTCTTGAAGCAGTCGTTATGCTGTAAAATGGAACATTTAAGGGCTTCACAATGACTGCTTGGCATAGAGACGCCTGTCCGTCCTTGTTGAATAATACTGAATACTGCTGAGGGAGTGTGTCACCATAAAATGGTGTGCTTACAAGTCAGAGTATTTTTCATTGAAATTGCGATTCTGAGGTCATTTCTGATCAACTCTCCTTTGTTATGTATTTGGTTTCTCTTCATATCAAATAGTAATTTAGCCAGGTCAGTGTACCCTAAAGACACATTTAACATTCAAACATTATATTTTCTGCACTTCATATGTATTTCCTATTGTTTTGGTTGTATTTACAATAGTTAGACAGTTTTTGTGAACCGTCACTACTTTAAATTCAGGGCCAAATCTAGGCAAACCTTAATGTACAGCCCCCTCCCTAGATAATTTCATGTTAAGGCACATTTTTTGTTTATAATCTTTGTTTTTAATAAGGTCATGTTTGTATAGCTGTTTTTTTAGGTCTTGCCTATTCCATTCCGCAGGAATGAATATGCGAGTCTAATGCCGCTAAACGACAGCTAAACCAAGACTTAAACCCAAGGCTCTCAAAAGGCTCTCAAAAAGCGGATTTCCAACAGTTCACGAGAATCACGTGATCACAAGCACATGCATTTCCCCACATGAAAGGCATCAGCCTCCCTCCCACAGGCTTCCCCAGCGTGCACTTGGCCGGCCTCTGCCAGTTATCCTCCCCTAATTATTCACTTTACTTTTCACGGCCGCAGGCTGTGACTCCCATTTCACGGCCGCAGGCCGTGACTCGCATTTATACTCCCCCCAGCCCATGTAGACACCATTGCTTCACTCAGCTTAAAGAACACCAGGATACTGGAGTGCTTTAAGCTGAGCGATAAAGATTCTCATCTGTTGGCAGACATCCCCTGTGAAATGCAAATCTGACCTTAAGGGAAGGAAACAAAGGCACATCTCCAGTCACATCATAAGTCACGACTTGCATGCTATTCTTTTAATATAATACAAGTTGTCATTGATGTTTCCGTCATTGCATCTAAATATATCCTACAAGTTTCATGCTTTTGGCATGCTTTGGGATAAATGTCTTTATTTTCTTTTTGTGCGCGCAAACACGCAGAGCACAGCCTCTCTCTCACTCAGCTGCACGTTCATCCATTCCACCCCCCCACTCCCTCTCATGCACGCTATTCGGTCTCAAAACACATTACTCATGACACTACGAAACAAAGGCACATCTCCAGTCACATCATAAGTCACGACTTGCATGCTATTCTTTTAATATAATACAAGTTGTCATTCATGTTTCCGTCATAGCATCTAAATATATCCAACAAGTTTCATGCTTTTGGCATGCTTTTGGATAAATGTTTTTATTTTCTTTTTGTGCGCGCAAACACGCAGAGCACAGCCTCTCTCTCACTCAGCTGCACGTTCGTCCATTCCACCCGCCCCACTCCCTCTCATGCACGCTATTCGGTCTCAAAACACATTACTCATGACACTACGAAACAAAGGCACATCTCCAGTCACATCATAAGTCACAACTTGCATGGTATTCTTTTAATATAATACAAGTTGTCATTGATGTTTCCGTCATTGCATCTAAATATATCCTACAAGTTTCATGCTTTTGGCATGCTTTTGGATGAATGTCTTTATTTTCTTTTTGTGCGCGCAAACACACAGAGCACAGCCTCTCTCTCACTCAGCTGCACGTTCGTCCATTCCATCCCCCTACTCCCTCTCATGCACGCTATTCGGTCTCAAAACACATTACTCATGACACTGATTCCATTACTTGCGTGCTATTATTTTAATATAATACAAGTTGTCTGTGTGCCCCACTTTCTCACCTAGCATGGCTGGGTGTCCCACCTCCTCACCCTGCTTGCCCGTGTTTACACCTTCTCTACCAGCCTGTCCATTTGCCCTCACTTCTAATCCAGCCTGTCCGTGTGCTATAGCTCCTCATCCAACCTCAGTGCCAGCTCCACCTCAGGCTGTCCGTGTACTCCAGCTCCACCCCAGCCTGTCTGTGTACTCCAGCTCCACCTCAGCCTGTCTGTCTACTCCAGCTCCACATCAGCCTGTCCGTGTACTTCAGCTCCACCTTAGCCTGTCCTTGTACTCCAGCTCCACCACAGCCTGTCCGTGTACTCCAGTTCCATCTTAGCCTGTCCGTCTACTCCAGCTCCACCTCAGCCTGTCCGTGTACCCCAGCTCCACCTTAGCCTGTCCGTGTACTCCAGCTCCACCCCAGCCTGTCCGTATACTCCTGCTCCACCTCAGCCTGTCCGTCTACTCCAGCTCCACCTTAGCCTGTCCGTGTACTCCAGCTCCACCACACCACAGCCTGCCCGTGTACTCCAGTTCCATCTTAGCCTGTCAGTCTACTCCAGCTTCACATCAGCCTGTCCGTGTACTCCAGCTCCACCCCAGCCTGTCCGTATACTCCTGCTCCACCTCAGCCTGTCCGTCTACTCCACCTCCACCTCAGCCTGTCCGTGAACTACAGCTCCACCTTAGCCTGTCCGTGTACTCCAGCTCCACCCCAGCCTGTCCGTGTACTCCAGCTCCACCCCAGCCTGTCCGTATACTCCTGCTCCACCTCAGCCTGCCCGTCTATTCCAGCTCCACACCAGCCTGTCTGTCTGCTATAGCTCCTCATCCAACCTGATTCCATTACTTGCGTGCTATTATTTTAATATAATACAAGTTGTCCGTGTGCCCCACTTTCTCACCCAGCATGTCCGTGTGTCCCACGTCCTCACCCTGCTTGCGCGTGTGTACACCTTCTCTACCAGCCTGTCCATTTGCCCTCACTTCTAATCCAGCCTGTCCGTGTGCTATAGGTCCTCATCCAACCTCAGTGCCAGCTCCACCTCAGGCTGTCCGTGTACTCCAGCTCCACCCCAGCCTGTCCGTGTACTCCAGCTCCACCTCAGCCTGTCCGTCTACTCCAGCTCCACCTCAGCCTGTCCGTGTACTCCAGCTCCACCTTAGCCTCTCCGTGTACTCCAGCTCCACCCCAGCCTGTCCGTATACTCCTGCTGCACCTCAGCCTGTCCGTCTACTCAAGCTCCACCTCAGCCTGTCCGTGTACTACAGCTCCACCTTAGCCTGTCCGTGTACTCCAGCTCCACCCCAGCCTGTCCGTGTACTCCAGCTCCACCCCAGCCTGTCCGTATACTCCTGCTCCACCTCAGCCTGCCCGTCTATTCCAGCTCCACACCAGCCTGTCTGTCTGCTATAGCTCCTCATCCAACCTGATTCCATTACTTGCGTGCTATTATTTTAATATAATACAAGTTGTCCGTGTGCCCCACTTTCTCACCCAGCATGTCCGTGTGTCCCACCTCCTCACCCTGCTTGCCCGTGTGTACACCTTCTCTACCAGCCTGTCCATTTGCCCTCACTTCTAATCCAGCCTGTCCGTGTGCTATAGGTCCTCATCCAACCTCAGTGCCAGCTCCACCTCAGGCTGTCCGTGTACTCCAGCTCCACCCCAGCCTGTCCGTGTACTCCAGCTCCACCTCAGCCTGTCCGTCTACTCCAGCTCCACCTCAGCCCGTCAGTGTACTCCAGCTCCACCTTAGCCTGTCCTTGTACTCCAGCTCCACCACAGCCTGTCCGTGTACTCCAGTTCCATCTTAGCCTGTCTGTTTACTCCAGCACCACCTCAGCACCACCACAGCACCACTCAGCAGCACCACAGCACCACTCAGCACCACCACATCACAACTCAGCACCACCACAGCACCACCTCAGCAGCACCACAGCACCACTCAGCACCACCACAGCACCACTCAGCACCACCACAACACCCATCAGCACCACCACAGCACCACTCAGCACCACCTCAGTACCACCACAGCACCACTCAGCACCACCACAGCACCACTCAACACCACCACTCAGCACCACCACAGCACCACTCAGCACCACCACAGCAACACTCAGTGCAACAAAAGCACCACTCAGCACAACCACAGCATCACTCAGCGCAACCACAGCATCACTCAGCACAACCACAGCATCACTCAGTGCAACACCAGCATCACTCAGCGCAACAACATTATCACTCAGCTCAACCACAGCACCACTCAGCACCACCACAGCACCACCACCACAACATCACTCACCAGCACCACCACAGCACCACTCAGCACCACCACATTATCACTAAGCACCACCACATTATCACTCATCACCACCACAGCACCACTCTGCACCACCACAGCATCATTCAGCACCACCACAGCACCACTCAGCACCACCACATTATCACTCAGCACCACCACAGCACCACTCAGCACCACCACAGCATCACTCATCACCACCACAGCACCAGCACAGCACCACTCAGCACCACCACATCACCACCACAGCACCACCTCAGCATCACTCAGCGCAACCACAGCATCGCTCAGCGCAACCACAGCATCATTCAGCGCATCCACAGCATCACTAAGTGCAACACCAGCATCACTCAGTGCAACAACATTATCACTCAGCTCAACCACAGCACCACTCAACACCACCACATTATCACTCAGCACCACCACAGCTCCACTCAACACCACCACCACAACATCACTCACCAGCACCACCAAAGCACCACTCAGCACCACCACATTATCACTCAGCACCACCACATTATCACTCATCACCACCACAGCACCACTCTGCACCACAACAGCATCATTCAGCACCACCACAGCACCACTCAGCACCACTCTGCACCACAACAGCACCACCTCAGCGTCACTCAGCACCACAACAGCATCACCCAGCACCACCACAGCACCACCACAGCATCATCTTAGCACCACCACAGCACCACTCAGCACCACCACAGCACCCCTCAGCACCACCACATCAACACTCAGCACCACCACAGCGCAACTCAGCACCACCACAGCACCATCTCAGCAGCACCACAGCAGGACTCAGCACCACCACAGCACAACTCAGCACCATCACAGCACCACCTCAGCAGCACCACTCAGCACCACCACAGCTCCACGCAGCACCACCACATCACCACTCAGCACCACCACAGCACCACTCAGCACCACCACAGCACCACTCAGCACCACCACAGCATCACTCAAAACCACCACAGCACCACTCAGCACCACCACAGCACCACTCAGCACCAGCACAGCACCACTCAGCACTACCACAGCACCACTCAGCACCACCACAGCACCACTCAGCAACACCACAGCATCACTCAGCGCCACCCCAGCATCACTCAGCCCCACCCCAGCATCACTCAACAACACAGCAACATCACTCTGCACCACCCCAATATCACTCAGCACCACCACATTATCACTCATAACAAATGCAACAACTCTCACCACCACAACAACATTACTCTACACAACACTAGCATCACTCTGCAACACACCAGCATCAATCACCAGCACCACAACACAACTCACCATCAAAACAACATCGATCTGCGCTACTACTACATCAGTGAGGACAAAGACACTATCATACAGCAAAAAAAACTATCACTAAAAATCAAAATTACATACACAATGTCAGAAACATTCATTTATTTGGACACACTATCAATACTACATTCACAAACATTAACAAAAAACATACAAATGTACAGTTACCTGTCAAACGACGCAGCTACAACACAGGAAACACAACACGCCTTCCACCACCTACAATTCTCAATCTTCTGGAAGATTCCCCGGTGACGCACGCCAATCGCAAGGCGACGTCAAAAACTTAGCGCTGCGATTTGGCTGGAAAAAACTTCAATAACAAATACAACACGGAACTCAAAGGGAAAAAAAATATTGAACGCAAAAAAACATAACATACATTGCGTCAAGGGGACACAATGTAAGTAAAACTTTAACAATTACCTAATGAGAAAACAAACAACCTGCTAAAGGTGGGCCACACAAATAAACATTTTTGAAAGTTAAAAAAATTGAATAAAAACGCACAGACCATCTCCCTCACAAATATTTGAAACACTTCGTTGATTCTCAATGCTATTTCCAAATATTATAATCACAAACAGCATTATAAATTCATAGTGTGTCCCAGTCTGCCTCTATTTTATGTTTAATCCAACATACATCCTTTCAAGAAATGACCATCTTACACCTCTGACCTACACAAGTGTACCTCAAAGTCCTGCTATGTACCAAACCACAAACACAAAAAACTTTTGTGAATGTCACAAATAACACTCTATAAAAAACTAAATAACAAATAATCTTTTACTCACAAAAGAAATGAAAACTACACTATAACCAAATCACCACACTAACCAATAATACGTTCATTTATATCACCTTGAATTATCACTCACCAAAAAAGATTTTTTTTTTTCAAAAAAGAACATCACAGGATAAATGGGAATAAAGTGAACATTTAGATAAAACGAACTGCTAACTCAAATTTGCAGTTTTAAAATGTGTTGAATAACATTATTCGCATATTTCATTTACAACGAAAAAACCAATAAAAGACTTTCACAAAAATATACATTTACGCACCTTCATATAAACTATGTGCATCAAATAAAAATCGAGCATTTTCAGGTAATGACACCACAATAAAAAATTAATTACATACGCGCAATAAAAAAAATTGACACAATATAGATTACATACAATGCAAATATATACAATAATGTAGTACACTATGAAAATATTCATTAAAACATAGTACATCCAATTAATACATGAATAAACTCAAAGTACATACCCCTTCGAAGGGAAAATACATTTTTTGTACAGAATTCGTCCAATAAAACCAATACATTTTTTAAATTACAGTTCTCAGCAACATATACATAATATATCACATTTCAAACCATTAAATTACATTTAAATTAAGTAAATAAACTATTACTAAGACAGTCGCGAACGAAAAACTAAAAAATATATCGACATTCAGTAATAAACATTAGTACATTTATTCACACTATCAATAGTACGTTCAATTAACTTAAAAAACCCATAAAAATACACTCTTACCTGTCAAACGACACAGCAACAGGACAGGAACAACAACACGCCTTCCGCGCCCCACGATTCTCGATCTTCTGGGGAATTCCCCGGTGACGCACGCCAATCGCAACGCTACGTCAAAAACGGAGCGCTACGATTGGCTGGAAACAAACGTCAATTAAAAATTGAACACGGAAGGGGAAAAGAAAAAAAACTAGACCGCTGACCTATTTAACGTAAGCAGCGTCAAAAAGACACATTGCGTCCGCCATTTAAAAAAAAAATCACTATTACGGCACACAAACCACCAATTAGACACACACTAAATATTACAATACACACACACATACACATACAAAGTTACATAGACATTACATTTATTACATACTACAAGAAAACACTTACACACCTTCCATTCTACACATATACACATCACACACTAACAATAGCAACACTACAATACACTCATACGACACCAGTAATGCATAATTCTCAAATACCACAACACAACTCAACACACCACAATACCACTTAACAAGAATACAACATCACTACAGCGCAACAATAGCATCACTCAGCGCAACCACATCATCACTCAGCACAACAACAACATCACTCAGCACCACCACAGCATCACTCTGCACCACCACAGCAGCACTCAGCACCACCACATAATCACTCAGCACCACCACATTAGCACTCAGCACTACCACATTAGCACTCAGCACCACTCAGCACCACCACATAATTAAAAACCACATAATTGCACTCCACTGAATGCAACAAACAATTCACACAATAACACTCAGTGCCACATAATTAAACAACACATAATTACACTGCACTCTATGCAACATACACTCAAAATCCAACTCAGTGCCACATAATTACACAGCACTCAATGCTACATACACTCAAAATAAAACTCAGTGCCACATATTTACACGCAAAATAATTACACTGCACTCAATGCCCCATACACTCCAAATAACACTCAGTGCCACATAATTAAAATGCAATCAATGCAACATACATTAGAAATACCGCTCAGTGCCACATAATTAAACACCACAGAATTACACTGCACTCAATGCAACATACACTCCAAATACCACTCAGTGCCACATAATTACACAGCACATAATTAAACTCTACTTGATGCAACACACACTCCACGCAATACCACTCAGTGCCACATATTTATCTGCTACATAATTACACTGCACTCCATGCAACATACACACCACATAATTGCAATACACTCAATGCAACATACACTACAATTACCACTCAGTGCCAAAAAATTACACACCACATAATTACAATGCACTCAATGCCACATACACTCCAAATACCACTCAGTGCCACATAATTACACTCCGTACAATGCAATATACATTACAAATACCGCTCAGTGCCACATAAATAAACACCACATAATTACACTACACTCTATGCAACATACACTCCAAATACCACTCAATGCCACATATTTACACAGCACTCAATGCATCATACACTCCAAATACCACTCAGTGCCACATAATTACACGCCACATAATTACAATGCACTCAATGCAACATACACTCCAAATACAACTCTGTGCCACATACTTATATGCAACATACACTCCAAATACAACTCAGTGCCACATAATTACACACCACATAATTAAACTCTACTTGATGCAACACACACTCCACGCAATACCACTCAGTGCCACATATTTATCTGCTACATAATTACACAGCACTCCATGCAACATACACTCCAAACAATACCACTCAATACCACATAATTACACACCACACAATTACACTCTAAAGAATACAACATAAACTCCCCATATTACCACTCAGTGCCACATAATTATATGCGAATAAGAACAGTTCCCAACAGGTATTATGTAGAGACAATTTTAAGAGTGTATGCAATATGCATTACAAGAAAGGAAAACCAAGGAGTCAAGGATTTGGAGAGAGGGTAGTCTTATTTTCATAAGTGGTAGGACAAGAAACTTTCAAGGTTCAATACAGTTAAGGCAGCACTGTACAGAGTGGATCTTGTGACAACCCGGTGACACTTGGTGCAAGTGCTATATACAATCTGTGACAAGTGAGTGTGCAAGTGTTTAAAAACAACAGCATAGGCGACGCATCAATCAATATATAAACATCAGATAATGGCCCCAACAGAGACAAGTAACCATTACTTGAAACACAATAATTGATATGGGAGCACAAGACGTGAATTGCGTCGTGAAATTTGAGCTGTCTAGTCGACGGCGTTTCGATCCCGGTTGGTTGGGATCCTCATCAGGACGGGGTTGTCGATGAGAACAGTGCTGTGGGCAAAAAGGTAGTTTGAGCATGGGGTCTGGGATAGAAGAGCGGACAGGGTAAGGGAAGTGCACAGGTGCTTAATCCGGTTCTGAGTTGCGAACTAAGAGGTGTAATGAAGTGGGTGGGTGATGGCCGGATAGGGACTGGGGGTGGTGGCATAGGGAGTGGCTAGGGTCTAGCAGACTGCGGGGTAAAAACCGTTAATTTCCAAGTGATCAATTGGTCAGTGAAGGGTCGCCGAGTAAGGGGGATGGAAAACTCACACTTAGGCTCTGGCAGGATGATGTGGTTGCAATCCTGGATATAGACTCAATCGTCAAGGGCTACTAGGGAGCAATAAGTAAACAAAGTTTTAGAGGGTGACTGCACATGCTGTACATGGTTAGATACCCTGGTAACAGTAATTACCTGAGTGAAGCTTCCATCTGAGCAGCGAGTGGTACTGGCGAAACCTGGGCCGGAGAGTGGCGGGAGAGGGAGGAAAAAACGGACAAGTGCTTAACATGAGCACAAAACGGCATCAGAGGTCCGCTGCAAATCTAAGTGTAGCCGTGCGCTTGGCGTGCGCCCCAGAGTGTATCTTACCTGATTTAATCAGGGCTGAGTGCCGTAACCGGGGGTCTGCTGTCACAGCGGAAAGCGGGCAATGAATGCGTTAGCTAAACGCGGTAGTGTTACACCTTGATATGAATCAGGAAGTGAGCCGGCCAGGGGTGGAGTCACGTGGCTCCCAGGGGCGTGGAGGGGGAGTGCACCGGTCAGACATTGGCTGTGCCGGAGCAGTGGGAGGAGGTCCTTCCCACCCGGAAGGAAGGCTGCGGGATGTTTACGGGGGTTGTCTGGGTGATTCTCGAGGTCAGAAGTGAATCAGATCGAACGCGCATAAGGTGGAGGAGAGAGGGGGTGGCTATGCTCAGGTATTGGGCGGGTCTGTAGTAAATAGAGTGGCCCCATGGTATACATTGAGACATATTTCAATATTTGAATACGTACATTCGGTGTATTTACATGAAATGTTTCCAAATAAACATAGTGCATCAACATGTTAGAGCATTCATCAAATAATAAGCAAATCACATGTATTTACATCACTAAAGGTGGACTCAGAGAGGAGATAGAAATAGACAGATTTGATAAAGTGGACAGGGGGTCTAGACGGAGATGGTGTTTGTCCATTCATCAAGGGTATTTAACCCTTGGTTTACCGAGTCCACTCGTGCAATCCATTTGCATTCTGCTCTGTTGAGCAGTGCTGTCATGTTGCCGCCCCTGATAGGCAGTGTTGGTTTTTCAATAACTAGCCATCTCAGGTCGGTGTCAGTGTGTGATTTTTCCAGGAAGTGTGCGACCAGCGGGGCCGTAGGAACTTTGCAGTTGATTCTGCTTTTGTGCTGTATTATCCGTTGCTTGACCATTTGGGTGGTTTGGCCAATATAGATTAGTTCACATGGACAACGGATGGCATAGATGACGTTTTGAGTCTTGCAGTTTGAGTGGTGAGAAAGTGAAGGAGTCTGTCCATTATACACAAATTCCTTCGTGTTGTAGGTTAGTTCACAAACACTACACGATTGGCATTTGAAGTGTCCAATTACTGGTGGCATGCCCCAGGCCGCGGTGATGGTGTGTTTGTCCGAATTAGCAGTGGGCCATGTAATGGCGCGAACAAGATGGTTGGCAATGTTGTTGCCTCTCTGATATGAGAAGAGGGGTGGTTCATGGAATTGTTCGTCAAATCTCAGTACTGCCCAATTTTTCTTGATTATTTTTGCTACTCTGTTGCTGTCTGGGCTGAAAACAGAGACAAAGGGGATTCGGTTCATGGGTTTTTGGTTTTTGAGAATCACCCAGACAACCCCCGTAAACATCCCGCAGCCTTCCTTCCGGGTGGGAAGGACCTCCTCCCACTGCTCCGGCACAGCCAATGTCTGACCGGTGCACTCCCCCTCCACGCCCCTGGGAGCCACGTGACTCCACCCCTGGCCGGCTCACTTCCTGATTCATATCAAGGTGTAACACTACCGCGTTTAGCTAACGCATTCATTGCCCGCTTTCCGCTGTGACAGCAGACCCCCGGTTACGGCACTCAGCCCTGATTAAATCAGGTAAGATACACTCTGGGGCGCACGCCAAGCGCACGGCTACACTTAGATTTGCAGCGGATCTCTGATGCCGTTTTGTGCTCATGTTAAGCACTTGTCCGTTTTTTCCTCCCTCTCCCGCCACTCTCCGGCCCAGGTTTCGCCAGTACCACTCGCTGCTCAGATGGAAGCTTCACTCAGGTAATTACTGTTACCAGGGTATCTAACCATGTACAGCATGTGCAGTCACCCTCTAAAACTTTGTTTACTTATTGCTCCCTAGTAGCCCTTGACGATTGAGTCTATATCCAGGATTGCAACCACATCATCCTGCCAGAGCCTAAGTGTGAGTTTTCCATCCCCCTTACTCGGCGACCCTTCACTGACCAATTGATCACTTGGAAATTAACGTTTTTTACCCCGTAGTCTGCTAGACCCTAGCCACTCCCTATGCCACCACCCCCAGTCCCTATCCGGCCATCACCCACCCACTTCATTACACCTCTTAGTTCGCAACTCAGAACCGGATTAAGCACCTGTGCACTTCCCTTACCCTGTCCGCTCTTCTATCCCAGACCCCATGCTCAAACTACCTTTTTTCCCACAGCACTGTTCTCATCGACAACCCCGTCCTGATGAGGATCCCAACCAACCGGGATCGAAACGCCGTCGACTAGACAGCTCAAATTTCACGACGCAATTCACGTCTTGTGCTCCCATATCAATTATTGTGTTTCAAGTAATGGTTACTTGTCTCTGTTGGGGCCATTATCTGATGTTTATATATTGATTGATGCGTCGCCTATGCTGTTGTTTTTAAACACTTGCACACTCACTTGTCACAGATTGTATATAGCACTTGCACCAAGTGTCACCGGGTTGTCACAAGATCCACTCTGTACAGTGCTGCCTTAACTGTATTGAACCTTGAAAGTTTCTTGTCCTACCACTTATGAAAATAAGACTACCCTCTCTCCAAATCCTTGACTCCTTGGTTTTCCTTTCTTGTAATGCATATTGCATACACTCTTAAAATTGTCTCTACATAATACCTGTTGGGAACTGTTCTTATTCTCATGACACACCCATCCCAACGTGGTTTATGGGTTTTCTCCTGTTGTCTTCATACATAATTATATGCAACATAATTCCACTGCACTCAATGCAACAGACACTCAAAATACCACTCAGTGCCAGATAATTACACACCACATAATTATACTATACTGAATGCAACACACACTCTCCATATTACCACTCAGTACAACATCATTACACGCTACATATTTACACTGAAAACAATGCAACATACACTCCAAATTCCACTCATTGTCACATAATTACACACAACAAAATTACACTCTACTGAATACAATATACACTGCCCTTTTTAAAAATCAGTGCCAGACTATTACATGCCACATAATTACAGTCTTCTCAATGCAACGTAAATACACTCAAAATAATTGCCATATAATTACACACCTCATAATTACACTCTACTCAATGCAACATAAATACACTTTATCTATCTGTGTATCTATCTATCACACTTCTATCTGTCTATATCCCTATCACCCTCACTCTATCTATCTATCCCCCTCACTCTATCGATCGCCCAACCTCTATCTATCTATCACACTCACTCTATCTATCTATCACATCACCACAGCATCACTCAGCACCACCACAGCATCACTCAGGGGCACCACAACATCACTATGCGCTACCACAGCATCACTGAACGCCACAGCATCACTCGTCGCCACCACAACATCGCTCACCAACACCACAACCTCACTCAGCGGAACACAGGTTATAGGTGTCACACTTGAAATTGGTAGAACTATTAACATTGTAAATGAGAAAATTATTACTTTAACTAATTTCAAATCCAAAACATCACAATTTTTCCTCTTTTACAAGACCAATAGCTCAAACCTACCTATTGCGAGACCTATTGCATTGCAAATGCTTGTTCCTTTCTGTGGTGTATTTTAGTGGGCAGAATTGGAAACACAGACACTCAATATAGATAAATTAGCATTTTTCCATACACACTCAGGCTCCTCCCTCACCAACAGTGTGTTTCTACTGGTGTTCCAGAAAAAAACGGCACAGAGTCATACATTGATTTAAGCTTGTATTCATGCACAATATTTGCTCCACGTACTTCGCTATTCAGGGTCTCTCTTAGTACAGATGTATTGGCTTACAGCATTCTTTTCACATTTTGCTTTGTTACAGTGAGTGCTTTGGAGGTGATACAAGTGTCACTTTTTGTGCTTAGATGCCGGGAATGAGACTTTATGTAAATTGATGTATGTTAAGAACTCGGTGCCTTCAGCTGATGTGCATGCCATTTTCCAAAATCTGATATCTGATAGGGAAAGCATGGTTTCGCAGTTCGGGCTGGACTGTTCCCATGAGGCACAGGGTCAGACTGATTTGCATATGGCCCTGTCTGAACTGGGGTGGCAGAGTGGGCTAAAGAACGGTGATGGATTAAACCCAGATCTGTTGACTGGGTGTGAGTGTTTGATTGGTTCAGATGTTCCGTCCATCACCACCCCCTTTTGTACCGCTTTGTTCGCCATAAGTTGGCAGGGTATGCTCAGACGTGAGTCCCTTGCTCACTTTGCCACTGGATTCAAGCAAGCCTGGCTGATGACGGCTGTAATGCCAGAAACCGGTCCTAGGAAGCTTGTGTCCGGTCCAGGGAAGGCATGCCTTGGCCGTTTGGGCTGGACTGTTCACATGAGGAACAGGGTCAGACTGATTTGCATACGGCCATGTCTGAACTGGGGTGGCAGAGTGGGCTAAAGAACGGTGATGGATTAAACCCAGATCTGTTGACTGGGTGTGAGTGTTTGATTGGTTCAGATGCTCTGTCCATCACCACCCCCTTTTGTACAGTGAGTGGTTGTGTGGGCATGTAAGGTGGTGTGTGAGTGAGTGTGTGAGAGGGTCTGTGAGTTCATGCATTTAAAAAAGAATTGAGTTCTGGATCCATCACTGATTCACATGGAGGGGCACACTGAGCACCACAGTGGATCTGTGCATTCTCGCATGTCCCCCAAAAACATTTTTGGAAAATTTCTTGCCACTTAGGGGTCCCTCATAGACACCTCCATTAGTTACATGGGGTCAGGATACCCCAATCCTGACCGCTAATAACCTATTTTGACTTTATTCACCCTCCCCCCGGAACCGTGTCCCAATTCACAAAATGTTGGCCGCACTTTTTCTCTCAGGTTGCAGCCTGCCAATCATGGCATTGCTAATGGGGAGTGGATCTGAGGATACACCGCGTTAGATCTGCGTAGCAAGATATATATATATATATATATATATATATATATATATATATATATATATATATATATATTCACAGAAAAAACCATAGGTTATAGTCGATATATAGTTAGGAATTAGCATTTACAAAACCTTGAAAATTCAATGAAAAAACCATTGGTTATAGAACATATATAGTTAGGAATTTGCATTTACAAAACCTTATTTTACTCGCATAAAACCATTGAAATTCCATATATAGTTAGATGCGCTAACTATATATCGCGCACCCGCAATCCACTGCTGATGATGTCACATATTACATCATTCATGACGTGGTTAGTGACATCACTGATGACATCACTGATGACATCTCAAATGACATCACTGATGACATCACTGATTACAACATCCAGTGACTGTATGTTTCTGTAAAGTTAAAATATGTTTTACATATTGAAGAATGAGTGGATATATAAGTGTCTGGATGAAGGATTTACTAGGTGCATGACTGACTGATTGAGTGAGTGATTAAATGTGTGTCACTGAGTGCATGGGTTAGTGACTAAACTGTTTTAATTTGTGCATCATTATATCTGTTGTTCTACAAACTGCTGCATATGTTGATCAGTAGCTATATGAGTAACTGTATGGGTTATTGATTGGTTGTCCAAGTATTTGTATGGGAAACTGAGTGTGTGTGTATGGGTGGCTGGGAGGTGTGTGACTCTGTACATAGATGTGTGAGTAGTTGATTCACTATATGTATAGATTCAAAAGTGCATGTGGAAACAGCTGTATGGGCTGTTGACTGTGCATGAGTGTATTAGTGAGTGAATGGATATCTCAGTGCTACATGTCAAAGTAAGTACATATGTAAAACACAGTACATGTGAGAGGTGACATATATAAATAACTGTGCATAAGAGCCAGTGAATGTGTGAGTGGCTGTATGGATCATTGTGAACATGTATCAGAGATTGTATAAGAGAGTAAAGTAAATATGTGTTAGTATATGTTTGAATAAGTAAGGTGTGTATAACTGTATAGTTGAGAAAATGGAGGTGTGATTGATTTTTGGCATAACTGACTAGGTGTGTGAGTAACTCCATGGATGAGTGACAGTCTGTGACTGTCTGTTTACACTGATTGTATCTAAGGTTATATTAGAGTCTGAAGAGGTTCATGGTATTATCACATGAATGATATCATCAGTGATGTGATCAGTCATGTCAAATGACATGTTATCAGTGATTTTATCAGTGATGTCATTTGAGATGTCATCAGTGATGTCATCAGTGATGTCACTAACCATGTCATGAATGATGTAATATATGACATCATCAGCAGTGGATTGCGGGTGCGCGATATATAGTTAGCGCATCTAACTATATATGGAATTTCAATGGTTTTATGCGAGTAAAATAAGGTTTTGTAAATGCAAATTCCTAACTATATATGTTCTATAACCAATGGTTTTTTCATTGAATTTTCAAGGTTTTGTAAATGCTAATTCCTAACTATATATCGACTATAACCTATGGTTTTTTCTGTGAATTTCAATGGTTTTTTAATAGCAAATATCAAAAGCTGTCAAATGTCAAGTACGTGATAGGTAAAAACGTTTCGTATTTATGCACGCTGATGTGCTTTGAACGCTGCCCCCCCACTCCCCTCTTTTCTCTTAGTAGTACTCTCTCTTTGCAGATAGTGAACGGTAGTTAACGCAGACCTTTACCCCTGTTGTAATCCGTCGTACCTGCTTGTCTCTCCATTTGATTGATTATTATCCAAGCATTTACTGTTTTACAATTGGTTCTCTTTGGATCATTCTCTATTTACAAACAAGCACAAAGTCGCAATACTCTGTTTAGTCTTTGCAGATAGTGAAAAATCGTGTAAAAAAATAAAAGTAATCGAGCAAAATCAGTAGACCACTAATTCGATCTCTTTTTGACCTCGGTAAAATACAAACATTAGGACCAACCCTTCATGAGAAATACGAAAATAGTGAAATGAACTGAGCTCCACACCATGAGGGCTGCAAGACAGCTCGACTCCGCCACCCACACCGCCCAAAATAACGACAAACCCTATGCAAATATTATAAATATACACAACACACCAGCAAAGAAACAGAGTAAAACATTTTATTAAATAACTATTTACATAACTATTTTATACTTTTTATTGCCCGATCCGGCTAGCTCAATCGATCGAGCATGAAACTCATGCACTGATAGCAAGCGTTGAGAGTTTGTAGAACGATGGCTTTAGATTTTCCACATACGGTGTAGTGGCGCGAACTGGCAGGGGGCGTTTGGATTCTACCCCTTCCCCAAATAAGATTTTCATACGTGAATGTTCGTTCATGCTTTTTGTCCCTGAGTTGCTTCCATGTCACTGCCTTACACAAATGGCATAAGTCCTGGTTGTTGAGTGCCATACTTCAGAGTTCTAAGCAGCTCTTGTAACACTGTTTAAACCTTATTTGCACCTGCTGCAGCTTCACTATTCAAAGTAAGTGGGGTCCATTTGTGGACCTGACTGCATTGGAAAACAATGTGATACGGTGCCTCCCTAAACCGCTTGACGGAGGCCCCCGAGGGGCGGTGAGATGGCGCGGACTGAGAGGGGGCGCTTGGCTCCTGCCCCCTTCCCAAGTCGTGTTGCCCTGGTGAGGCCTGAGATCGCCCCCGGCATAGGCGGCCGGCTCCCGGGGTCCGGCGGAATTTTTTCCCTTTTGAAGAATCTTCCATTCTGGACCTTGTCCCACAATCCGTTTGACCTGAAGACACGCTGTCGTGGGGCGCCCCTTTACCGTTTTAGTTGCCATTCCGCCCGCTTTTGGTACTCTGTGCCTCTTCCGCCATTCAGCTGTTTACCGCCCGCTCTTGCGACTACAACGTCTCGCTCACCATGTAGTTGAGTTGCTCCCGCTCTTAAGATTTAACCGAACTTTTTGGACTGCTGAAAGCGGTTGTATTCCGACCGCTGGTTGGTGGAGACATTTTGACTATATTCTGGACCTGCATTGTCGCGTAATGCGTCATATGACGCGACGCGTTAGCGCACCCGGAAGTGCTCCGGTGCGCAAGGCGCAGCTTCCCGGAAACGATCCAGAGCGCGCCGCGCAGCGCGTAACGTAAGCATAACAGGTCATGTGACTTGTTAATAAAACTTTTCATTGGTTCATTTTACTTTTCTTTTCCTAATGATGTAAGACTAGGTCATGTGACCTACAAATAACACTTTTCATTGGATTAAAACATTTTTTTTCCCAAACGATGAAAGCCCCACCTTGTTTCTGGATGTTTCAGACTGAAGCTGGCGTCACCATGAGAGCACCACCATCTCGTAGCTCCGTCGTGGCCATTCCGCAAGCAATCATGGCAGCCGCTCCCCACCGGAAGCCTGCGGGAGTCGACGGCCCCCAAGACTTTTGTACAATCTTCAAGGCTGAGGGGACGCTTTCGAGAATGGAACCCAAGCCCTGGCAGACAAGCGTCCGAGTTCCAAGGTGTCCCAGGGCCATTTTACTGGACCAGGCCCAAATCCGAAGAGCCGGCCGCCATTTTAAGAGTCCTGTGGAAGCCGCCTATCGCTGCACCGCAAGAGTGGGAGCAACTCAACTACATGGTGAGCGAGACGCTGTAGCCGTAAGAGCGGGCGCTAAACAGCTGAATGGCGGAAAAGGCACAGTGTACCAAAAGCGGGCGGAATGGCGACTGAAACGATAAAGGGGCGCCCCACTACAGCAGACAAGCCTCCGCCATGTGCTTCAAAACTGCATATGTATCTCGTGATATCAAGGTTGGGCAACCAGTACACAACAAGCAGTTACGAGTCCCATTTACACCGGCACCATTTTGGGCGCGGCCGGGAAGGTCCAGGATCTACTGAAACATAACAAATGAGGCTGACGTCTCTGAAGCAGTTGACGAACAGCAGGACATAGCAAATAAACATGAACTCTCTAAAGCTGTTAACTCACTGCAGGACAAAACAAGTAAACCTGAAACCTCTGGAATAATTGTCGCTCAAAAGAACAACACACAAAACTCTGTAGAGCCTGAAGAAAAAAAAACAGAAGGGCACTGTAGTTTCAGACACACTTAACACTAATGACTAAACAAAGATATCGTCTGTTTATGAAGCAGTTATCATCTTCACAGAATTGACAAAGAAGTGTACAGACACCAATGCTATTAAGAAACACAAGGAAATCCTAACGCATCAGCATTCTCGGAAGAGGTTGACACAGATAACATCTTAAGGAACAAAGAAAGACCTGTTCACTCTTGACACCCCAGGTGCTGTGTATGTTGCACTATAGTGCTGCATCGAGAAAACGGACAACCCTATTGATGTGGATTTTTCATTATTGATTATTGTAAAGAAATGGCGACTCCCCCCTTTAGCAGATTAGCTAAATGTTTGCGTAATTTAGGCATAAAAGTTATATTATTGTTGTTGTTGTTGTTATCGTTATAGTTCTGGTTAATTTCAAAAAATGGTTAAATATATTTACAATTTTTGTTGCGTTCGTTATATTTAAAAGTTAATAAAGTTTTAAAATCTAACTTTGTTGGAGTACTATATATCTTTAAAAAATCGGGTGAATGGGGCCTTGAATCGGGTTATTGTCATGTGTGGGCTTTGCAAGTGTACTGCTACAAGATCGGACATTTCAAACTCAAATGCACGTTCTTTTTCTTACCTTTCCGAAGCATGGAGCGCAATAGCAGGCAGAGAAAGGGTGATGCACGTGTTGAACACTGCCTGGCCTGGCAAGTTGCTGGCAGTGCCCCCCCGCCCGCTCCTGAAAGAGGGCACACACACACCGCCGCCCCGAGTACTTCACAAATCTTTAAAAGACCATGCGCTTGTTCATGAGGCTTAAATAGTTTATCACCCCTTCTAGAACCCCTGCATCGACCCTCTGACGTTTCCTGGAAGAATTAGCACGTAACACAATACCAAGCCCTGTCAGCTGAAACCCCCGAGAAATCATGGGGCATATTATCAAGGGGGTTTATTTCCGCTTTTTTGGCTTTAAAAGCCAAAAAAAAAAGATAAAATTATCTCCCTATTACCAAGCTGTCGCTAACACCAGTTAGTGACAGCTAAAAGGAGATAGCGACCATCTTGGGCCCTGCTTTGCATATCAGTGATATTTATCACTAATGACATGCAAAGTGGGCGTGCCAAGATTTTAGCGACTGGAAACAGTCCCTAACCATCGCTATCTCCTATTACCAACTTTTGGAGATATTCGCGCTAAGCGCGAATATCTCCAAAACCTAACACCTGCCCTGAGCAGTTTTAGCCATGTTATCCAATGGGAAGTGGATAACATGGCTAAGAGCATTTGCTGGATAATGCATGAATATCGCTGACTTTTCAACGATATTCATGCATTGCGGCCGTTTTTTATCGCATTTGCGATAAACCTTGCTAATAGCAAGGTTTATGTGCGATAAAATTCGCCGATGTGCGGCGATAATTTTTGTCTCTAAACAAGTTAGAGACAAAAATTATCGCTAGTTGTTGGTAATATGCCCCCGGGTTTTTCCTTGCTGGAATCGGGAAGCGAAAGACTAGCACTGAAATCAGTAGTCTCACGCCTGAATCGGGAGGGTTGGCATGTCTGGATACTCTACAGCTGGGGCCATAAACTACATCCGCAGGGCTAGGTGATAGCCTGGGTCCGGCCTGGACAATCGGACACAGAGGAAGAGGAGTGTCAGAGGGTGCGTTAGTGAATAGGGTGAAAGAGAGGTGTCGGGCGGGCACAGGGTGTGATTCTCAGAGAAGAGCAGCGCAGATGGGGGGAAGTATATGGCCCATGCATGAGAGAGAGAGCGGGGGTGACCAGTGCGTGGGGGAGATGCTTGCGAGGGTGGGGAGCCATGCTGAGGATCGGCGGCGTGCAGAGAGTGGCCCTGGTCAAGACATCTAAAATGGCTGCCGTGCACGACAAAATTGTGGCATTGGACAAAAACGCAAAATGGCGCAGACAATGTTTATCAATAAGGATTCATTTATAACAAAATATTTACTCGCAGTGACAAAATGGTGGTCAACACTTCCTGATTTCCATCGAATCAAACGTTAACAAACGTCACGCAGCAAAAAAAAAAAAAAAAGCTCACGCACAGAGCAGTTTTTAGACATGTTATCCAATGGAAGGTGGATAACATGGCTAAGAGCATTTGCTGGATAATGCATGAATATCGCTGACTTTTCAGCGATATTCATGCATTGTGGCCGATGTGCGGCGATAATTTTTGTCTCTAAACAATTAAAACGAAGCACAAAATGGCGAATTCCCGTTTCGCTACAAGTTTGCGGCCCAGTTCGCGGCCCGTGAAGCGCTTCTACCGTGAAAAATCATTTTTTTTTTATTTTCCCCACGGGACCCTTTAATAACCCCAACAACATTCCTAGGGGGTCAAGAGGGGTATACCTTGCCCCCTTTCAATAAATTCCCCCTTCGTTTTTCACCTCTTCTTCTCTCTCGATCCTACCGAGAGATAAGATGGCGGCCGCTCCGGACTGTTTAGAATGTTGACAGACACCGGAGAGCCAATCAGCTTTCTGCACGCAAAGTTCCGTTTCGCGAAAAGTAAGCGGACCGGAGCGCAGCCCGGAGCGCTGTTACAGATATATATCTTGTTTTGAACGTTAATTTCTCAAAAACTACTGGAGCACATATATTGAGACCTAGCAAAGGCACATCGGGCTAACAGTCCCTACAATTTTGCCAAGTTTCGTGCAAATCCATTCAGCCGTTCGAGCTAAAAGTGAGTCCAACCGCTCTATGGAAAACTCAATGTTAAAAACGCGTTTTGGGACCCCCCTTTTTTCTCAGCCCCCCCTTGACGAAACCCCCCCAAATTTTCAGGGGCTGCTCAGAAACAAAATGTGCCATTTTCCTGAAAATTTCAGCCGATTCCGTCCACAAACGCCAAAGTTATTAGACATAGAATGTTCAAAAATCCCATAGGGAATTAATCCTAACTATATATACCTACTGGCGATAGCCAGTAGGTAATATATATATATATATATATATATATATATATATATATATATATATATATATATATATATATATATATATATATATATATATATATGTATATATATATGTATATATATATGCTTCAAGAGCTCGCCTCCTCCACAACTTCACCACGGACTTGCAATGAGACGAGGTAGACCCAATTTAGTGCTTCTTTTAGTTTATTTCAAAAATGTGCAACCACTTCATCACGACGTATATATATACCACAATGCAGGATAACCAAAAACGAAGCAAGTGTGTTTCACTTGCAGGCATGGGGCGCACCCACTTGGGATTATTTCCTGCACACTACGATATCCAAAAGGCTGTGTGAGGACATTGCCACGCCCATTGGGGCAGGTATCTATATTTACACAGTGTGCAGCAGAGCGCCCTGCTGAACTTTTGCCCTGTGCGCAGGGTGTTAATTAAACTTTGAGAGCTCACTTAACTTCCTGTGGCAGTGCTTTGTTTTTGGGTATCCCGGGTTGTGGTATTTGTAACGGCTGACCTAGCCGTGAAGACCTGCCCACTGCCTTGCGGGCCCTTGCCTGCTCCACACGGTGCGGACATTCTGGAAGGAAGCAGCTGCCTTTGTTGCAGGGCGGCGCCAGTTGAAGCTTGTTTTGACATCCAGAAAGCGGAGCAGGCTTTCACCTTGATACAGCTCCGACCCACTGGGGAAAAAAATTGTGTTTTTCACTTGCAGGCATGGGGCGCACCCACTTGGGATTATTTCCGGCACACTACGATATCCAAAAGGCTGTGCGAGGACATTGCCACGCCCATTGGGGCAGGTATCTATATTTACACAGTGTGCAGCAGAGCGCCTTGCATTCCTGCTGAACTTTTGCCACTGAAGAAGGGAGAATTACACCCCCGAAACGCGTTTGGCTTTTGAATTGTTTAGGGCTTGTGCTTGGAAGAACGCCTGTGTGCAGGGTGTTAATTAAACTTGGAGAGCTCACTAAAATTCCTGTGGCAGTGCTTCGTTTTTGGGTATCCTGCGTTGTGGTATTTGTAACGGCTGACCCAGCCGTGAAGACCTGCCCACTGCCTTGCGGGTCCTTGCCTGCTCCACACGGTGCGGACATTCTGGAAGGAAGCAGCTGGCTTTGTTGCAGGGCGGCGCCAGTTGAAGCTCGTTTTGACATCCAGAAAGCGGAGCAGGCTTTCACCTTGATACAGCTCCGACCCACTGGGGAAAAAAACTGTGTTTCACTTGTAGGCATGGGGCGCACCCACTTGAGATTATTTCCTGCACACTACGATATCCAAAAGGCTGTGCGAGGACATTGCCACGCCCATTGGGGCAGGTATCTATATTTACACAGTGTGCAGCAGAGCGCCTTGCATTCCTGCTCAACTTTTGCCACTGAAGAAGGGAGAATTACACCCCCGAAACGCGTTTGGCTTTTGAACTGTTTAGGGCTTGTGCTTGGAAGAACGCCTGTGTGCAGGGTGTTAATTAAACTTGGAGAGCTCACTAAAATTCCTGTGGCAGTGCTTCGTTTTTGGGTGTCCTGCGTTGTGGTATATATACCTGCCCACATATATATATACCACAACGCAGGACACCCAAAAACGAAGCACTGCCACAGGAAGTTTAGTGAGCTCTCCAAGTTTAATTAACACCCTGCACACAGACGTTCTTCCAAGCACAAGCCCCAAACAGTTCAAAAGCCAAACGCGTTTCGGGGGTGTAATTCTCCCTTCTTCAGTGGTAAAAGTTCAGCAGGAATGCAAGGCGCTCTGCTGCACACTGTGTAAATATAGATACCTGCCCCAATGGACGTGGCAATGTCCTCGCACAGCCTTTTGGATATCGTAGTGTGCAGGAAATAATCCCAAGTGGGTGCGCCCCATGCCTGCAAGTGAAACACAGTTTTTTTCTCCAGTGGGTCGGAACTGTATGAAGGTGAAAGCCTGCTCCGCTTTATGGATGTCAAAACGAGCTTCAACTGGCGCCGCCCTGCAACAAAGTCAGCTGCTTCCTTCCAGAATGTCCGCACCGTGTGGAGCAGTCAAGGACCCGCAAGGCAGTGGGCAGGTATATATACCACAACGCAGGACACCCAAAAACGAAGCACTGCCACAGGAAGTTTAGTGAGCTCTCCAAGTTTAATTAACACCCTGCACACAGGCGTTCTTCCAAGCACAAGCCCCAAACAGTTCAAAAGCCAAACGCGTTTCGGGGGTGTAATTCTCCCTTGCGATAGCCAGTAGGTAATATATATATATATATATATATATATATATATATATATATGTATATATATATGTATATATATATGCTTCAAGAGCTCGCCTCCTCCACAACTTCACCACGGACTTGTAATGAGACGAGGTAGACCCAATTTAGTGCTTCTTTTAGTTTATTTCAAAAATGTGCAACCACTTCATCACGACGTATATATATACCACAATGCAGGATAACCAAAAACGAAGCAAGTGTGTTTCACTTGCAGGCATGGGGCGCACCCACTTGGGATTATTTCCTGCACACTACGATATCCAAAAGGCTGTGTGAGGACATTGCCACGCCCATTGGGGCAGGTATCTATATTTACACAGTGTGCAGCAGAGCGCCCTGCTGAACTTTTGCCCTGTGCGCAGGGTGTTAATTAATATATATATATATATATATATATATATATATATATATATATATATATATATATATATATATATATATATATATATATATATATATATATATATATATATATATATATATACATCTTTTTTCTTTAATAACTCCAAAACCTCTAAACAGATTGACATCAAATTTCAAAAAGCCCCCTTTCTGGACCAGTATCTAGCTTTCTGACACTGTTTGCTTGCCTGTATGTGTCTATATGTCTTTTATTGTCAGCTTTTAACACCTGATTTTCTGTGCATTATTGTTTTTTTGCTCATTGTGTGTTTCAGTTCATTGTTTGTTTGATCTCTTGATCTTTGGTTTTTGAAATTATTCCGGCTGGGATAATTCATGTTTTTGATCGAATTGTGGACAAAATAATTGAAACCTCTGATCATTGAATCTGTTTATAGAACTACTTTTTGTATCCAGAACAACTATATTTCATTTTTTGTTAAGGGGCCGTTGTCTCTAGAAGTACTTTTATACGTCAAATGACAAAAATATTGAGGCAAATCCCTGAAAGCTCAGGGGCTAGAACTCTACTCTCTAAATTGATAGCAGAGTCTCCTTTCAGTCTCATGCCTGCCTGCCTCTATCCATATTGTAATTCTACAATTGGCCGCTAACTCATTTCATAGATCACAACCTGCCCTCTTTAAAACCGTATCACTGTAATCTAACATTACCTAATTTCCGCCAGCCTATTTATCTCACCAACCATTCACCAGACACCGCATAGTCCCCACTAATGATGACACCTGCCATGCATTAATATATCACAAAGTAACTGGAGTGAAAGCATGCAATGTGTTCTTGAGAGCACATGACTAATAGAAATAAACAACAATAACCACTAGATTAACTAATAAACTTGATTTATGTAAAATGCTTTAACTCTTTGTCAGGGGTGGTGAGTGCTATATACATCCCATCACAATTACAATGATCATCAACACTTTATATGACAGTCTGAAAAATTGAACTGTGCAGGATGGCGCTCATCTGAGAGCTTCCTACTAAGGGGGCTACTTGAGTGGCCTAGCCATAGTGGCCGGAAATACCACATGCAGTATTACCAATACTGGGGGTATCAGTATTACCACATCTTGGTATAGTGTGGGATAATAAGTTAACTACCTCTATCCCATTATGGAAGGAGAATAACAATTGGGAATCAGTTTTTTGCATCCATTCCTACATGTAAACAATAATTTCATTCTTTTTGCTAGAGACAAATCTTTGAGGCATGGCTTTGACGATTTCTCCCCAGCAAAAACCAGGATTACCATACCCAGGAAAACTCAATATGGTAATACCATACTATTTTTGATTCATAATGAGGCACCGGGCCTCTAGTAATGAAGGTGCATGGGTGAAGTGAAAAAACACACAATAGGATATCACATTACGATTCTGTATAAACAAAAAAGTTCCCGGCAGGTGGGGAAGTTTTTTTCTTGCGCAGCAGGGGCATTTTTTTTGTTTTGCACAAACAGATACCTGCTTTGTGTATTTTGTCTGGAAATTAAAAAAGACTCACAAGCAGGTTGCAACAACATGCCAACTTGCCTGTTCTTCAATGTTGCTGAGAGGGATTCCACTGAAACAGCAGTGCATTTTTGGCAAAATTATCTCCTCCAAATAAGTGGAGATCTTTACATTGTGCAGGCAAACCTCCATACTGGCACTGGGGAAAGTCTTCATTGCGCAGGCAACCTAGAGGACCACCCATCCAAGCAGAAATGACTATCTAAATCTTCATGTGCCTAAAAAGAGTGAAAATATTTGAAATGTAATGCAATTGTAAATGCGTAATTGTGCATTTCAAACATGTAAACAATCATTTGTTGAACAAAAAACTTGGATGTCTCATAACTCCTAAATTAATGTACAGCTTACTAGCTAGATTTGTGCTTCATCCTTACCAGGGCAACTATCCACTCATGCTCTTTCCTTTCAACTGAACTTTGAAAGGCATACCTTTTGATTATTGTGTAACTGTTTCATTTGAACCACTCATGTATCTGTTGTTGTAAGCTCTTTATTAAACAAACACAGGCAAAGCCAATAGGTCTTGCCTATGCAAGAGCTATTGGCTTTGCCCATATGGTTTAACCATGTCGTACACCAGTGTGGCTGCTGTTCAGCATGGCATAAAGTTATTGAGGTAAAGGAGACTAATGTGGAGTGAAGTGTTGTAAAGTGGAGAAGAGTGGAGTGTTATGGAGTTGCGCAGAGTGGTGTTGAGTAGAGTTAAGTAGAACAATTTGGCTGGACAGGAAAATTGATAAAAAAAGTTCTAAAGACACGCAGTCAATATGTACCACGTGACCACAGTGTTTATATCCCAAACAAATTTATTTTCTTTTTTACTGAGATTGTCAAAGTTTCAAAAACACGGACGCAAACAAAAAACCATCACAACAGTGGGTTCATGTATACAGTATCTACAAATATACAAATTTACAAGTGTACAATACTTACAACAACGTGTCAAACGAAGCAAATGAAACACCAAGGAACAATAAAACATACAGTGATCCAAATAAATTGCAGTTATATACAGTGCAAAATTAGTACCAAAACCTGTGGTCAACTGTTTACGATAAATCTGTAAAGATATACGGCAACCTGTGTGCCCCTGTGCAGGTAATCCATTTCTCTTTCTTGTGGAGTGAGAGCAGACTGTTATAGTACTATGATATACAATTCTGACACCAGCTCCGTATATCTTTACTTTACTTTACAGATTTATCGTCCCCAGTCCCTGTCCTGAAGAGAACCTACAACATCTAGGTTCGAAACGCGTCGACACTCCCACCCTGTGGTAATCTCAAAGGGTGCCGCTAGGATATAATTCACCTTACTACTTTGGACCCTAGTCGTACAACCACATATAAACAGTTGACCACAGGTTTTGGTAGACAGGCAGGCATTCCTTTCCACCTACCCCGCCTGTCCCTTGGTTTCATAGTTCTAAGGACTGGTTCTCTCCTCTGTTTCATGTACTAATTTTGCACTGTATATAACTGCAATTTATTTGGATCACTGTAGGTGTACAACTGTTACCACGCATTTTTTACCACGCACTACACTTACAACACAGGCATTACCATGCATACCATTACAACGCATTGCGCTGGGGGACGCTCTAGGATAGGGAATAAGTTTAATTTTATATCCAACCCCTTCCCTAGTATCCACGGGGACTGGAGTTGGAATATAAAATTATACTTACCACTATCCAGCACCTCAAAGCGCTATGTGTTGTAACGGTATTCGTTGTAAATACCGCGTTGTAATGGTATGCGTGGTAATGGTATGCGTTGTAACGTCATACATCCTCACTGTATGTTTTATTGTTCCTTGGTGTTTCATTTGCTTCGTTTGACTCGTTGTTGTAAGTATTGTACATTTGTAAATTTGTATATTTGTAGATACTGTATACATGAACCCACTGTTGTGATGGTTTTTTGTTTGCGCCCGTGTTTTTGAAACTTTGACAATCTCAGTAAAAAAGAAAATAAATTTGTTTGGGATATAAACCCTGTGGTCACGTGGTACATATTGACTGCGTGTCTTTAGAACTTTTTTTGTCAATTTTCCTGTCCAGCCAAATTGTTCTGTTTTCCCTGTTGTTGAGATCCGGGCTGGGCAGTTGTAGGATCCAAAACCTTCACTGTTCCACAGAGTAGAGTTAAGTGGCGTGAAGTGGAGTGAAGTGGAGTGTCATGGAGTGGAGTGCAGTGGTGTAGAGTGTTCTGGAGTGGTGTGGAGGGCATAGAGTGTCGTAGAGTGGAAGGGCATAGAGTGGTGTAATGTTGAGTGGTGTGGAGTAGAGTGTCAGAGTGGATCAGTGTCGTAGAGTGGAAGGGCACAGCGTGTCATGGTGTACAGCAGCGCGGAGTGGTGTAGAGTGAAACTGCTTGGTAGGTAGTTCTATAGGGTGTTGGCGTTCCTTTGCAATACCAGGTAAGTATACTCTAGTACTTAGTGAGGATTGCGGAGCATAAGGGTAGGGAGAGCCTTTCGAACATGTGGATATTCACAGGTAAAACAGCCCATGCACACACTAACAGTATATCAATTATATCAATAACAGTTGGACAAAAGCTTGAGTCTTTGCTGGAACATATGCTTCAGTTTATTCAGAACAGCCTTAGCCAACACATGTTTTGTCGAGCTTGCGGTTGTGCGCTGTGACTTCTTCAGGGCTATACTTAATACGTGAAGATCCTTAAATCCGGTTGTATTTCTGTCGCTAATGGGATTCAAAAGGGTCCAATGTTAGACACACAGTTAAGACTGCATATATCTTGTGTCCAAAAATAATCACCCCTATTCACAGTATATGTATCCTGGATGTGTTTCCCAATGAATAGTTCCTTAAACGAGGATTTAGTGGTAGTGCAAGTTTATTCAGACATGAATAACTAAAATCCGTGGTGTATTGCACCCTCTCGATGCAGGTTGTGTCCTTACCGGTATTAATACGAGACCTTTGCCTCTGTGATGAATACAGCTCCTTCCGGCACGTACACTGGAGTGGTGTAGAGGTTGTTGTGTAGAGTGGAGTAGAATGTTTATAGAGTAGAGTCGCATAGAGCGGAGTAGATTGTTATAGAGTTGAGTTGTATAGAGTAGAGTAGTGTGTGAGAGTGGAGAGTCAGAGAGTGGAGTAGAGTGTTGTAGAGTTGAGTGGTATAGAGTTGAGTGGAGAGGCGTAGAGTGGAATGGCACAGACTGGAGAGGAGTGGTATAGAGTTGAGTCGTGAAGTGGAGTAGAGTGGAGTAGTGTGTCATAGAATAGAATTGAGTAAAGTCGCATGGAGTGGCAAAGAGGGAGTTGCGTAGAGTGTCATAGAGTGGAGTGGTATTGTAGAGTGGCAAAGAGTGCTGAGAGTGGAGTGACATAGAGTGGAGTAGAGTTTAATGTAGCAGAGAGTCATAGAGTGGAGTATCGTAGAGTGGAGTAGAGTAGAGTGGCCTAGAGTGAACTGGCATAAAGTACAGTGGTGAGGAGTAGATTGGTATAAAGTGCTGTGGCATAGAGAGCATTGGTTGAGAGTAAAGTGGTTTAGAGGGCATAGGCATAAAGTACAGTGACATAGAGTAGAGTGGCATAGAGTGCAGTGGTGTAGAGTAAAGTGGTGCAGAGCAGATTGCAGTGGTGTGGAGTGCAGTTGCATCAAGTGCAGTGGCTTAGAGTGCAGTTGCCTAGAGTAGATTGTTTCAGAGTCGAGTGAAGTGGCATATAGTGGAGTGGTGCTGGGTAGAGTGCAGAGGTGTAGAATAAAGTGGCAGAAGAGTGCAGGGCATAGAGTAGTGGCATAGAGCGCAGCGGTGCAGAGTAGAGTGGTGCAGAGGAGAGTGCGGTAGAGCGCAGTGGCATTGACTGGAGTAGAGTGGTGTAGAATGCAGCAGCATAGAGTAGACTGTTTCAGACTGTGGCAAAGAGTGTAGTGGTGCAGGGTAGAGTGGAGTGGTGCAGGGTAGATCATAGTGGCATAGAGTCATGGGGTAGAGTGCATTGGCATAGAGTATAGTGACACAGAGTGTAGTGTTGCAGACTAGAGTGGCATAAAGTGGAGTGGCTTAGGCTGGAGTGGTGCACAGTAAAGTGGAGTGGCCTAGACTGGAGTGGTGTAGAGTGCAGTGGTGTAGAGGGCAGTTGCATCAAGTGAAGTGGCATAGAGTGCAGTTGCCTAGAGTAGATTGTTTCAGAGTAGCGTGAATTGGCATAGAGTGGAGTGGTTCTGGGTAGAGTGGAGTGGAGCAGGATAGAGTGCAGAGGTGTAGAGTAAAGTGGCAGAAGCGTGCAGTGGCATAGAGCGCAGTGGCGCAGAGTAGAGTGGTGCAGAGTAGAGTGGCATAGAGCGCAGTGGCATTGACTGGAGTACAGTGGTGTAGAGTGCAGCAGCGTAGAGTAGACTGTTTCAGAGTAGAGCTGAGTGGCATAGAGTGTAATGGTGCAGGGTAGAGTGGAGTGGTGCAGGGTAGAGCATAGTGGTATAGAGTCGTGGGGTAGAGGGCATTGACATATAGAGTACAGTGTGACACAGAGTGCAGTGTTGCAGAGTAGAGTGGCATAAAGTGGAGTGGCGTAGAGTGGAGTGGTGCAGAGTAAAGTGGAGTGGCCTAGACTGGAGTGGTGTAGAGTGCAGTGGTGAGGAGTGCAGTGGTACATAGTAGAGTGGAGTAGATTACACTGGCATAGAGTAAAGTGGTGCAGAGAAGAGTGGAGAGGCGTAGAGTGAAGTGTCATAGAGTGCAGAGGTGCACAGTAGATTAAAGTGGTGTAGAGTGTTGCGGCATAGAGTGTAGTGGCGTAGTGTTTAGTGGCAGAGAGTGCATTGGCATATAGTGACGTAGAGTATAGTGGTGCAGAGTAGAGTCCAGTGGCATATAGAGCAGTGGCGCAGAGTAGAGTGCTGGGGTATAGAATGTTGCAGAGCATAGTGCAGTGGTGATGAGTCTAGTGACATAGAGTTGATTTGCGTAGAGTGCAGTGGTGTAGAGGGGTGTAGAGTAAAGTATCATAGAGTGAAATGGTTTAAAGTAGAGTGGAATAGAGTGCTCGTTGTGCCACTGGATTCAAGCTAGCCAGGCTGATGAGGGGTGTTACCCCAAAAGTTGTCCTAGGGCGCTTGTTTCCGGTCCAGGGAGGACCAGGCATGGCAGTTTGTGCTGGACAGTTCCCATGAGAAACAGGTTCAAGGCTGATTTGTATGTGGGTGGGTCCAAACTGGGGTGGTGTGGTGAGCAAAAGATCAATGGATTTAACCCAGATCTCTTGACTTGGGGTGAATGTTTGATTCATTCAGCGTTCATCGTTTGTTGCCGCAGCACGTAGAGTGCAGTGGCATAGAGTAGAGTGCAGCAGAGTAGAGTATAGTGGCGTACAGTGCAGTGGTGCAGGACAGATTGACCTATAATGCAGTGACATAGAGTGTTTGATTTTTTAGTAAAGTGGTGTAGAGTGCATTGGCAATTAGTGCAGTGGCGTTAAGTGCAGTTGCATAGAATACAGTTGCATAGAGTGGAGTGATGCAGGGTAAATTGCAGTGACATAGAGTACAGTGGCATAGGGCCCGATTCACAGAATGAACTTAAGACTCAATCCTAAACTTACTACTATTTTGGTATTCACAGAATGCACTTACTACTTTTGGCATTCACAGAATGAATTTACTACTTTTGGTATTCACAGAAGTTAGGATTTTGTCTTAAGTTTGTCTTAAGACAGACTTAAGACAGACTTAAGACAGACTTAAGACCGACTTAAGACAAAATCCTAACTACTGTGAATACCAAAAGTAGTAAGTTCATTCTGTGAATGCCAAAAGTAGTAAGTGCATTCTGTGAATACCAAAATAGTAGTAAGTTTAGGATTGTGTCTTAAGTTCATTCTGTGAATCGGGCCCATAGAGTGGAATGGCGCAGAGTGGAATAGAACGGTGTAGAGTGCAGTGGCATAGAGTAGATTTTCTAAGAGTAAAGGGCACTGCTGTGAAGTGCAGTGGCCTAGAGTGCAGTGCTAGAGAGTGCAGTTTTGCAGAGTAAATTAGTGTGGCTTAGAGTGAATTGGTATAGAAAGCAGTGACACAGAGTGTAGTGGCATACAGTGCATTGGCGTAGAGTGTGGAAGAGTGGGCTAAAGTACAATGGTGCAGAGCAGAGTGCAGTCACGTAGAGTGCAGTGGTGCAGAGAAGAGTGGCATAGAGTTCAGTGCCTGAGAGTGCAGTGTTGCAGAGTAGAGTGGTGTAGAGTGAAGTGGCATAGATTACAGCGGTGCCGAGTAGAGTGGAGTTCTGCAGAGTAAATTAGTATGGCTTAGAGTGAATTGGCATAGAAGGCAGTGGCACAGAGTGTAGTGGCATACAGTGCATTGGCGTAGAGTGTGGAAGAGTGGCCTAGAGTCCAATGGTGCAGAGCAGAGCGCAGTGGTGAAGAGAAGAGTGGCATAGAGTTCAGTGCCTGAGAGTGCAGTGTTGCAGAGTAGAGTGGTGTAGAGTGAAGTGGCATAGATTACAGTGGTGCCGAGTAGAGTGGAGTTCTGCAGAGTAAATTAGTGTGGCTTAGAGTGAATTGGAATAGAAGGCAGTGGCACAGAGTGTAGTGGCATACAGTGCATTGGCATAGAGTGTGGAAGAGTTGCCTAGATTGCAATGGTGCAGAGCAGAGTGCAGTGACATAGAGTGCAGTGGTGCAGAAAAGAGTGGCATAGAGTTCAGTGCCTGAGAGTGCAGTGTTGCAGAGTAGAGTGGTGTAGAGTGAAGTGGCATAGATTACAGCGGTGCCGAGTAGAGTGGAGTTCTGCAGAGTAGAGTGTATTGGCATAGAGTACATTGGTGTAGAGTAGAGTGGTGCAGAGTAGAGTGCAGTCGGGTAAAGTAGATTGGAGTAGAGTGAAGTGGAGCAGAGTGCATTGGCTTTGAGAATAGTGGTATCAAGCTAATTGGAGTAGATTGCAGTGATGCAGAGTAGAGTGAAGTGCTGCAGAGTAGAGGTGAGTGGAGACGTGCACAGTGGAGTGGCACTGTGTGCAGTGGCGCCAACTGCAGTCGCACTGACTGCAGTGGCTTAAAGTAGATTGTTTCTGGTAAAGTGGAGTGGTGCACGGTAGCGTACAGTGGTATAGAGTATAGTGGCGTAGAGTGCAGAGTAGATTAGAGTGGTGTAGAGTACATTGTCATAGAGTGCACTGGTATAGAGTCGAGTGGTACAGTGTAGAATGGCGCAGTGAAGAGTGACGCTCAGTAGTGTGGAGTGCAGTGGCGAAGAGCACAGTGGTGCATAGCAGAGTAGTGTGGAGAAAAGTGCATTGGCATAGACTAGAGGGGTGTAAAGTAGAGAGGCGTAGAGTGAAGTAGCATGGAGTGGTGTAGAGTAAAGTGCAGCTATGCAGTGTGGAGTGGAGTGGTGGAGTGTTCAGTGGGGCAGAATAGAGTGGAGTGGGGTAAAGTGGAGTGTGCATGGTGTGGTAGTGCACTGCCATTACAGACAACATATCTTCAGTTGAAATTACCATTACATTTGCACAGACATATAGTTCTACTAACAATAGTATACAGTCCACAAATGATAGTGTGTGGAAATATCATCACCTAGTGCATTGATTAGTTTTGATCATATTAAAATATTTGTTTCCACCATTTCCCAAAAATGTGCTTTATTTGTGCTTTTCATAATATGATATATTATGAAATATTTACACATCTCATCTACAGAAATTGAAATTTTGCACACCTCTAGTAGCCAGCATGATTGTCACATAAATCCTCTCACTTTGAAGTTAGAGAAATAAATGTAAACACCAAGCTCCCTAGAAGACAGAACCTGACACTTGGCCTCTATCTTTGAATGCACACCAAAGGTAACAAGAGACAATAAAGATTTAAAGGCCTGTTTACAGTAATCCAGTACTGGTGAAAGAATACAGTATAAAGAATTTGGGCAACCTAAGGGACAAACTCAAGCTGGACAGCCTAAAACCTATGGAGCCAGCAAGTAGAAAGCAACCAAATGCCAATTACATATTCCAAAGACAATGGGAAGCAAAGGCAGAATGCATTCCCAGGGAAGCTTTCCGAATATCCCCAAGATGTCATTAGCAAACCAGGTAGACCTAAAAATCAACCAAGAAAACCTTTTAAATTGTTATGAATTAAAGAAAGGACCAATAATGTAGGATGGTAGTACTCCTGCCCCCTAAAAATTATACAGACAACAGTATCCCAGGGTCTATACATATATATGTGAACACGTATGGTTAATCACACCGAGGCTACATACGAATAATAATCAGAAATTTTTGAAAAAAAATATTCAATGAATTTACGGATTCCCATCACTCACCATTCCAGGTGACATGCTTCATTATCTGGGTCTCCTTTGATAGTCAACCTAGTGACTTCAGGTCTGCAACTCCACCCTATTGATAGAGGAGCCCCAAGGATGTTTTCATAAACCTCGTTAATGTATTCACACCGATGTGAGCAGATGTATCATGGAATGTATGGGAGGAGATGCAGTGCAATTGTGAATGTGTAATTAAAATTGAAGCGTGGTAAGACCATAAATTTATTCTTGTCTACCACGGTCCAACATTTAAAACAGTGCAAGGAGACAGTTTCAACAAATAGCTGTCTCAATTCGTCAAATTGTCAACATGTTTCAGCACATCTAAGCAATAATGTGCCTTGTGCTCTCATCAGGACCTATCTAATATGCTACTGCAGAAGTGAAAAAATAATAATAAAATGTAAAATGTGTATGTATAGGTATGCTCCACTTAGGAACAATGTAACCTTATCACCTGTTTATCAGAATTCGCAATCCTCGTATCTCGTGAAGTATCTAAAAGGAATGCAAGGAGAAATACATTTCATGACAACCGAAAGCCTTGGATGTAATCACACGTGTTCCATAATAGTGACCATTGTGGCAACAAATTTCCAAGCCGGTTATCCCTGATTTAGGGTACTCAACGTACTGTTCTTAACTCAAGTATACGGAGAAAATACCTCACCCCACCTGGCAACGGCTCAGGCTAAAGGAGGCACCGCTCTAAAAAACGAAAGAAACAGAGCAACCCAGCATTTAATTTTTTGTGCCCTGACTTGCCTTACATTTTAACCTGTTATTCATCTATAAAAACAATGAAAAACCTTTCGCATTCTCATGAGCCAACCCTTCTTGTTGTTATAGGATGGTCCCTTGGCTTTGGTATTCAGGCGCTCAGCTGTCTTATGCACCCTATTTAAATGTTCAAACTCCCAAAAATCAGAAAACAACAGTTTCCGCTCCCTCAGGCATTAATACTGTTAAAGGTAATCACGCTCTAAGAGTGCCCGTATCTACTCAGTATCTTTATAAAATGATAAAATAAACCATGCACTTTACCAACATGAACCCACATGGTAAAGAGTGCCCATGTTAGTCTGCAAGGTTATGACCATATTGCTCAAGACATTAGTGATAGGTCAAGTGCATTTAGTGACAGGGTATGTCTATTGGACCCCATCGTAATTGTAACCAAAAACATTCGGTTTGGGCTAACTAGATAGATAACAGTATCTCAACGCACTCAACGGCCTGATCAAATCGCGCTACTTGCTCGTCATATACCTATAACATAGCCTCTTATCTGTCCGTCGGTACTTCTGACGGTCATCTAAGCCGTCGGGGAGGTACCGACTACAGGATCTAGCGGTGCTTATATCCGCCGGGTGTTTTTCCGTACTGCCGGCACGTGAGCGTAATTACGTCACTGTGCAACTCCTCAGCTTATGGGAAATGTAGTCCCATTCTGTACGAAAGTAGCGTTTTAATGCTAAATGTTAACTTCATCTCATAAGTAAGTCGTGCCTATTCGTCACAAACTTTTTGACCTGAAAAGTGCGAGCACACACCATAAGGCTCACAGTCAAAGTATTAGGGCACTTTAAAACTGTGTCATGATTACGTAGAAGCGTCATTACATAAAAACGCCATTACATTGTGTGCGTCGCTTAGACTGATGGGAAACGTAGTCCCATCGAATAATAAGGCTAAGTCGATGTCTAATAAGTAAGTTAATCGTCTCAATGTCATACGGACAGGTCTTAGACCCAACCAGTATAAACATGGAACCTGACATCACAATATTTGATTTTAAAGTGAAAGAAGCTCCAAGAAAGTCCTTTAGTTCTTAATCATCATATTGCGCACTCAGTGTAAAAATGAAAATGAAAAGGTGAGTGTGCCCACCAAGTCAGACTTATAACATGAGTGATAAAATAGGTCTAAATGACTTTATTCCGTGGAGCATGCCATAAGGGTCTTAAAGATTCTTATAGCATCGATGTGCATCTCCCTTGATTGACAATCTAGCCACTATTGATCATATAGCAAGGTCCAGCATATGGAACCCTATAATGTGACTGTTATATACAATGACTCATATCCATGGCCCAGTCTTGGAGATTTTTCCATTCCCAATTAAATTTAAATTTAAAATTAATTTTAGAGTTAAAACTGGATTTAACATTATAGCATCTATGATTGTTTGTTGACATCCATTAGATGTTATGAGTCTGACTTGGTGGCACACTCACCTTTTAATTTTCATTTTTATACTGAGTGCGCGATCGCCCGCGACGGGATTACATTTTACAAGAGCCGCGGCAAAGCGTAGTAATTGCTACATAACATCAATATAATGATTAAGGACTGCGGGATTTTCTTGGAGCTTCTTTCGCTTCAAAATCTAATATTGTGATGTCAGGTTCCGTGTTTATACTGGTTGGGTCTAAGACTTGTCCGTATTACATCGAGACGATTAACATAATTATTAGACATCGACTTAGCCTTATTCGATGGGACTATTTTTCCCATCAGTCTAAGCGACGCGCCAAAGGTAATGGTGTTTTATGTAATGACGCTTCTGCGTAATCATGACACAGTTTTGGAGCGCCCTAATACTTTGACTGTGAGCCTTATGGTGTGTGCTCGCACTTTTCAGGTCAAAGAGTTTGTGACGAATAGGCACGACTTACTTATGAGATGAAGTTAACATTTAGCATTAAAACGCTATGTTCGTACAGAATGGGACTACATTTTCCCATAAGCTGAGGAGTCGCACAGTGACGTAATTACGCTCACATGCCGACAGTACAGAAAAACACCCGGCGGATAAAAGCACCGCTAGATCCTGTAGTCGGTACCTTCCCGACGGCTTGGATGACCGTCAGAGGTACCGAGGGACAGGTAAGAGACTATGTTATAGGTATAAGACGAGCGAGTAGCGCTATTTGATCAGGTCGTTGAGCGCGTTGTGATACTTTTATCTATCTAGCTAGCCCAAACCGAGTGTTTTTGGTTACAATTACGATGGGGTCCAATAGATATAGCCTGTCACGAACTGCACTTGACCTAACACTAATGTCTTGAGCTATATGGTCATAACCTTGCAGACTAACATGGGCATTCTTTACCATGTGGGTTCATGTTGGTCAACTGGGTGGTTTATTTTATCATTTTATAAAGATACTGAGTAGATACCGGCCCTCTTAGAGCGTGATTACTGTTGGAAGTTGTATATTACAGGACACCACACAGCAGGTAGGATACAACTCTTTATTGGTCATCTAACTCTCCTCACTGAGGAGCTCCTCAACATTCCACAGTAAGCTTCGCAGTGGGAGGACCCACATGGGTCAAAGGGAAGGGGTGTATGGAACAAACCAACTGGGTTCTAACACATCTCCCTTCCTCATAATGAGTACCCACCATGTACGCCAAGGATAACTTACACAGGGACTAGTGGGCTCCCTGGGGGACAACAAAACCTGAAGAGAAAAGGTTATGGCAGCACTTTAACAATATTGTCACAACTCCACCATTGACCATTTTCAAACTGAACAACATTTTTTAATACTTTGGCAATTTTTTTCGGGGCATGGAACTTACTGTTATCAGTTCCCAATTTGGTGTTCCTTCTGGCCTGCACCATGTCCCCACTTCCCACCTTTGCAACTTTACACCATGTTTTTTGTCATACCATTGTTTGTATACCTCTTGATGCTGTCTGACCTTTTCTCCTGCTTCTTCCCTGTCCACATTCCTGATGTTTCCCCCATTTAGCCAACAGGGGTTAAACTTGGTACTCGGCTCTCTCCCGCGTAGAGACACAAAAGGAGAGATCCCAGTTACTCTATTGGGCGAGGTGTGATAAGCCCACAAACATTCCCTCAAACACTCCTCAACGTCAAGACCATTTATGGTGGCCAGCTGGATGTTTTCTTTAATGACCCTATTTGCCCTCTCTACCATGCCATTTGCTTTGGGGCAATAGAGTGCTGTGGTCTCATGTTTGATTCCAGACATCTCCAGAAATTTCTGCATTTCTTCAGAAGTGAATTGTACCCCATTGTCGGTAACTAGAATGGAGGGGATGCCCTCTGCACAAAACACCTCCTTTACCTTTAACAGTATTAATGCCTGAGGGAGCGGAAACTGTTGTTTTCTGATTTTTTGGAGTTTGAAAATTTGAGTAGGGTGCATAAGACAGTTGAGCGTCTGAATACCAATACCAAGGGACCATCCTATAACCACAAGAAGGGTTGGCTCATGGGAATGCGAAAGGTTTTTCATTGTTTTTATAGATGAATAACAGGTTAAAATGTAAGGCAAGTCAGGGCACCAAAAATTAAATGTTGGGTTGCTCCGTTTCTTTCCTTTGTCAGAGCGGTGCCTCCTTTAGCCTGAGCCGTTGCCAGGTGGGGTGAGGTATTTCCTCCGTATACTTGAGGTAAGAACAGTACGTTGAGTACCCTAAATCAGTGATAACCGGTTGGCAAATTTGTTGCCACAATGGTCACTATTATGGAACACGTGTGATTACATCCAAGGCTTTCGGTTGTCATGACATGTATTTCTCCTTGCATTTTAGATACTTCACGAGATACGAGGATTGCGAATTGTGATAAACAGGTGATAACGTTGACAAATATTCCATCCACCGAAATATAAATCCTATAGGATATAATGGGATTTATTCTTCAATGGACGGGATATCTGTCACCGTTGTGACAAAGTAACCTGTACGCCAAGATCTAAATCAGGCCCTAAGTTAGTAAAAACAGAATTCAGAACGTTTCCAAGAAATGTACACCATCATTGCACTATGGGGAAAATCATTTTGATTTTGAAAGCAACCCCATAACAACTGTGCATATCAGACTATAAATTGTAGAGAGCAGGCCCAGCATGTCACTCATTTTCTTCTTCAAAACAATTAATTCTAAGAAGGTAAAAGGATGCCATTTATAAATCAGTTCCAATTATTTTGTTTTGCAATTACACTGAAAAAATATGGAGAGGTAACTCCACAAAACTTTAACCCCTAAAGGGGTTGTCACTTTAGCTTGGCCGCATATCAAAATAGATCCAACAGGTTTTAAGAATGCTTGGTAAATAGCTACATGTAATGCATGTAATCCATGTAACGTTACGTCTTCCAGAACTTTGGTTCTAGAAGTAAGAAGTAAGACTTTTAAAGTTTCCATGGCAATCTCAGTTCTTCAAGTACACTGTATAGTGACATGGAGAAATGGTGTGACCCTCATGGAAAAAGTTGACAACAGTAGTGTATGTTTTCTATATTTGATATCTGGCAGCTTTAAAGTTGGTGATCTCAGTATTTATTTTAGTGCCATCCGCACTACACCTTTTTTTTTAATTGCTTCCCCTTCTTAGTGATCTACTTGCAAGTTTTGTAGGCAACCGGGAATAGGTAGCTGGGACCAAAGGCTGTAGATGAGTCGACCCCCGGGACCGTGCCCACTGTTTGATGCCTTATCACTCTTTTTACATAGGCCCAGACTTTCCGTCGTGGGTGCTTCACTAAAGTGCCCCATGGAATTTGCTCCTTTCCACAGTACTCCTGGCATTTGAACTTTACAGGAGTCTTGCCTCCCAAAGAGGATCACGTCCTCTCATTGGGGCTACCAGTTATTCCCCTAGTTTGGTTTCACTCCCTTGCATGGCCGGGCCTGCACTAACTTCGGGATTTTGTCACATGACTTGGCCTTCTTCAGCCCCTGGAGGCGGCTCATTACACCCTCCTTTACTGCATGTTTCGAAGACCCGATGCATGACTTAGTACCACCGATGGTCGTTGTATAGATATATTAGGATTCAAACGACACAGGGCAGCATGATCCATTACCGTCCTCACGGTGCATGCGACTAAAGGAGAACAACAGATGAAGTTTTATTTTGTCTCACAATATATGAATCTGGTGGGCCAGTTTTTGTTAAGCACACTGACCTGGTCACAATCTGCCGGTGCACCATTGTTATCTGTCAGATGCACTTGGCTGAATATGTACATATGCATTTATATTCCTCAGTGTAGGTACTTGGCCTTTCTTCTGTCCTGAAGAGGCCTGAAAACTCCAGGCCGAAACCCGTCAACACTTCTGTTGGAGGAGTCTCTATATCCTTGATTCAACTTGTTTAAAGACATTTGGATGTACTTCGAAAAATATAGAGGAGAAAACGTTTCCTCATGTGTGCATAACCCATAGACTATCGCCAATGTGGTCTGTGTGAAAAATAAACAACACAGCCACAATAGAAAGACTAAGAAAAAACTTGCTAGTTGGTACATTAGGTGTTGAAGACTTGTGATATATGTTTTATGTATATGTAAATATTTTGTATTGATTGTCCCTTTTACATGTTCTGTTTATTTGATGTTTTTTATGTATGTGTAATACGGTGTGTTTTTTGTGTATGTTTAATTCATTTGACAACAATGGAGAACCCAGGTTGCACTGCAGGAGTGGACGATTATAGCTTAATTGAATCCTCTAAAATAAATGTGCAGAAATCGTGCAGAGATTGTCGGTGATTAATCAGTGTAATCATTCGACAAACAACGTAATTCCTGCATTACAACCCCCTTTCATTTGCATATGCTTTAGCCCATATTATGCGGGGTAACTAGGGCCCACCCCTATAATTTGCTACACCTTTGTAGAATCAGTATGACATACTTTCTACTCTAACAAATAAAGCAGGTACTACTGACACTCTGCGGTCTGGAATTAAATAGTTTGCACAGTTTTGGTCAAAACCTTATCAAATCACACTGTTTTGCAATCTGGTATGGCTACATACACAAATTACTTCAAATCAATGTCACTTTTTGATGAATCAACAACAAAAACTGTAAAGGGGGGGGTTCAAGGGATATATGATTTAAAGACCCGTACCTGATTAATATCCCCAGCTACTTCTATATGTATTACACAACAACACAGGGGTCTACCAGCTTAATTATGTAGCTGTTCTGTCAATCCGACTTACCAGAATCTCGGGGTGTACGAATCACATAAAGACAGAAAACAGGTGAACACTATATGTATAGGAAATAGCAGACACAGCATAAATCATTCATACAAGGTTGACAAATCCAAAACAATTAGCAAAGGGTTATCATCAAATTGACTCAATGATCAGTCCTATCATTTGGCCAAACCCAGGTGCAAAACAGGCTAGTCCCCTGATCATTAAGACATGAAACGCCGCACCATTTGTTGCTGGTCAAGGATTTGGTCCACCAACATAAACGAACAAACACTGATGGCTGATCTTTGATGGTCAAGTGAATAAGTGTGCAGCAAAAAACATATAGGGCCATATGTAGGTGGCAAAATACCGGTCGGTAACGGCCGATTTCGGCCGTTACCGACTGGTATTTGTAATTCCAGATGTAGGGGGCCTGAAAATTACCGATTCTGTATATTTACCGAATCGGTGATTTTACCGAATCGGTAAAGTACTGAATCGGTAAATGTACAGAATCGGAAATTTGGAATGTAGGTGGCACTGGAAACAGTGCCACAGGCCCTTAGAAATTCGTTATTTACCATGAAATACAATGGCATGGTAAATAACGAATTTCTGTGTACATGCACATGTGTGAATGTACACCTGTGCCATGTGGCACACATACATGCCCTAAGGGCATGTATATGTGTCACATTGCACACAAGCCAAAATCAGGGGTGCAACAGGGTGTCAAAGTGACACCCTGTCCCCCTTGACAAATCGGTAAAATTACCGAATCGGTATTTACCGATTCGGTAATTGCCATTGATTCCTATGGGCCTCAAGGCCCATAGGAATCAATGGCAATTACCGATTCGGTAAATACCGAATCGGTAATTACCAAATATTACCGATTCGGTAATATTTAAAGAATATTTACCTACATGGCATTTACCGAATTGTAAATACCGAATCAGTAAAATTCGGTATTTACGATTCGGTAAATGCCTTTTACCTACATATGACCAATAGTGACTTTAAAATAGGATGGAGTGACCTCCTACTAGTAACTTTATTCTGCGGACGAACCACACCTCCTAATTAAAAACCTAGAACAGTGCAAGAAAGACAGTAAACAAATATCTGCCTAGTAACGGGCCAACATGTTTCTGCCTATCGGGTATCTAATCCCATGGCATTCGTCAGGGCCTCTGTTCTTTCAATTGTTGCACTTAGTAGTGATGAAACAAAAGAAACACCACCGCCACCCAAGTGAGAGAAGTAAAAATTTAAAAATGGTTGAATACGGTACAACCTGTAACAACCAAAGCCGTTAGCCCTTCATGTCAATTGGAAGAAATGAATTCTATGGAGGAAAATTTATAGTCATTAATTATAAACTTGCTGTGCCAAAACTCCTATACACTGTGTATCACCTAAAACAAAGATAATTTGAGAAAAGTAATGTATTCATGCTCACCCTACATGGTAGGGAAAAGGACCAATCACAAGGGCTCTTAGAGTTCCAGCCCACAGACAGCGGAAGGCAAAATTCTCCTGCACCATTTTAATTAACTTTGCCGACTACCCAGTTAAGGAGCAAATATTAAGTACTGCAATTGCCAGAAGAACGTTTTCTGCTGCAGAAATTTCGCAATTTAAGATATTTTTGGATATGCCAGCAACAACAGCACGTTGAAGAAAATAGTCAATTTATTCAAGGAGAAGGGGGACACGGCTTCAGTAGCCCAGCAATTTAAGCTCAAAGTTCTTGTCAAGGGCCAATTTGTTCTATATTCAGATATCCAAGAAGCTCAATCAGCGCTATCGAAATTGTCCAAAGAAAATACTTTAAAATAATTGAGGGATGAAATGGGCATCTAAAGCTGTTGTGTCTACACTGGTCAGGTGTATAGAAGATCATTTGTGGGCGGGAGGAGGCCTGTCAGGGATTAGCTTCCCGACGGGGAAAGGTGGAGTACAGGAAGGATGCACTACAATGACATCCAGGTTCGAATGGGGGAAGTGGGAAACGTGGGAATCTGTCCTCTGGGGGGGGGGGGGGGGGGCATGGGTCAAACAGGGTGATGGGGAGGAATGGGGTGATGCAAAATGAAAAAGGAGTGTTTTTAGGTAACTGTTGGGATAAAACAAAGTTAGAACAAATAAGCCAAAAAGAACAGCAAACCAATGGTAGATGACATAAAGTTGAAGCCGAACGGCGAGGCAAAGAAGAGTAAGGAAAGTCGACCCTTACTAAAAATAATAATGAAAAGAGGTGAAATATCTCAAAACTGTAATGCAGGTTATTTAATCCACTTTAGACCATATTGTAATGGTAACAGTTGTGTTTTTTAAAAAAAAACATTTCTATAGGTAATATGAAGGTTTAAAGCTGCACAAAGTACACAACACTTTTGGACAAAAAAAATCTTGATTGTAATAGTCCTCAGAAAAAGACAAAAAAATAAAAAAATTATGAAAAGCACTGAAATGTCTCAAAATTGCACTTTTGGACACTTAATTGAGTTTAGGTTACATTATGGTATGTATGCTCTTAAAATCGATATTAGGGAGCAACAAAGCAATATAATGCACAGGACACTTTTAAGACAAATTATTTTTATAGCAACAGCACCAGTCATTTTATTTGGCTAATTATATAGGAAAGAATGACATGTACAGATATGCTGAAAGTAACAGCTCTAAATATCAGTGGACTCAATATTAGGTGCAAAACTTAGGCAGTAGAAGATTGTCTAAGGGGGCACACCCCAGGCATTATACTTTTGCAGGAAACCCACTTTATGAATACAAATAACTAGGATAACATTTTCCAAAAATGGTTCAGTTCCCAATGTGTATATAATGCTAGCAGTGAACAAAAAGGGGATAGGGATACATATTGGCAAGCATATACAATTTCAGATACAAACTATGCAGAAGGACTCAGGGGGGAAGATGGGCATTTAACAATGGGAGATTGAATGAATCATACATAACTATAGCAACTATGTATGCTCCAATTTCAGATCACCTGCTCCCATTGTTTTTTACATTTTTTTAATTTTAAATATTTTTATTGAAAACATTAGCAGGGCATATTACAATCACCTGGCACATATTTTGGGCATTACAAGTTGCAGTAGACATTTGTGACATTATACACTGCAGTAAAAAAAGTGTAACAAAATTATCCATCGTTGGCACAATTCTGGAGCCCCATCTTTCCCCCCGCCCCTCAATCAGACTCACTCTCACCATCTAGTATTATGGCGGTTCACATAAATAACCTCTAAATTTGTTCCAGGCCCCCCATATTTTGTCCCATTTTCGGGGGCACCCACGGTGCAGGTACACCACTTTCTCCGCTAACATAGCCGCATCCAAATCTATGCACCAGTCTTTAAGCTGCGGGACCTCCCCGGACCCCCAGTGCTTAGCTATGTTACGCTTAGCATACATCGCACCCAGTGTCACTCAGTCCTGCGCAGAGTGGGTGAGGTCATTTGGCTCCCATAGGTTCAGTAGACAGCACCTGGGCTTCAGGACCACCGACACCTCCACCACCTGCGACACTGTTCTCATAATTTTCACCCAATACGCTGCTATCTGGGGGCATTGCCAAATGGTATGGAAGAATGTTCCCACCTCGCCGCAGCCCCTAAGACAATAGTAATGCGGGCCTTCCCTATAGTGTGGAGTGTGACCCTAGTGTAATATACATGATGTAATATCTTTAACTGCACCAAACAAAGTCTAGAGGGTATAGCTACCTCCCGTGGAGAAGACAGCACTGTCTGCCAGTCCACTTCGTCAAGTTCACCCAAGTCAGTGGATCACTTGCACTTAAGTTTCAGTGTTGGATCCGGAGTGTTATTAACCAGCTTACGATAGGTGAACGAGGTCGCCTTTTTGGGCATGTGCTCAGTAAGTAGTCTGTCCTCCAAAGGTGTGGCCTCCGGCACATCGGTGCCAGGCGGGATAGCCAACCCCAACACATGACTGATCTGCATATACCTAAACTTCTCAGTGGGAGCTAATTTGTATTGTGCCTGAAGTTGGTCAAACTGTACCACAGCGCCTTTCTTCCACAAATCTCCCTATCAGGTCCCATGCCCAGAATCCCTTGCTAATGCGAAGCCTGCCTAGTTGTTGGGTCGACCAGAGTGGAGTCATCTGCGTGACTGTGTTTTTACATTTAAGACAAGTTTGTGCTGCTTACCAGATGCTAACTGTGTGCGCTGTAGGCCCTACGAGGGAAGAAGATCTACCCCTGTCATATAACACAGAGAGAACTCCTGCTTCTCCTAGCACATATCTGTCTGCCTGGAACGCAGGTTCTGTCTGGGTTGCAATGCAACCAGTAATTAATTATTTTCAATTGTGCTGCCCAGTAATATAACTGAATATCTGGAAGGGCTAAACGGCCATCGTACCAGCTCCGAATCAATTTGCCTCGCGATATGCGCGCCGGCCTACTTCCCCAGAGCAGGCCCGAGACTATTGCGTCTATAGTCGAAAAATACTTGCGCGGGACAGGGAACGGGGTATTCTCCAATACGTATAACAGTCGGGGGAGCGTCATCATTTTGAAGAGGGCGGTCTTGCCCAGTAGGGTCAGCAGTAGACAACGCCAGTGCTCCACATCCCTCCGGAATCACTCAAGGGGGGGGCGTTAGATTTTGGAGGAGGAAGACATCTGATCTGGGAGTTACACGTGTACCCGAATATTTAAAGGAGTCTTTTGCGATCGTAAGTGGTCAATCTGCCGGGAGCAGTGGGGGCGGGCCATTAAGGACGAACAGAATGGACTTCGACCAATTGATGGTATACCCAGACACCCGCCAAAAGATTTCACAAATATTCAATAATATTAAGATAGAGCGCCTGGGGGAGGTTAGGTACAGTAGCACATCGTCCGCATATAGGGAGATGCGGTCTTCCCATGTCTCCGTCCATTGAAGTCCCCAAATCATGGGGTCCCAACGGATCCAGGCCGCCAATGGTTCCAGTGCTAATGCGAATAGTAAAGGTGACAGTGGGCACCCCTGGCGTGTACCCCATCCCAATGGAAAGTCCCTGGAGATATGGCCATTCGCCACCACGTGTGCCAGGGGATGTGAGTATAGTAGTTTCACCCATGCACAGAATTTGGGGCCAAAACCCAGATGTATGAGAACTGCAAATAAATAAGGCCATTCCACCATATCAAATGCCATTCGAGCATCAAGTGAAAGGATAACTGCGGGTTCCCGTAGACACAATATGCGTGCCATCACTGCATGTACCCTTTTAAGATTAAGAACAGTGTTCCTATTAGGCATGAAACCGGACTGGTCCGGGTGAATCAGTGTTTCTAAGTGCGGGGTCAGTCAGATGGCGATCATCTTAGCAAGAATTTTTGCCTCCGCGTTGAGCAAAGATATCGGCCGATAGGACCAACATTCATCTGGGGGTTTGCCAGGTTTTGGCACTGCCACTATTGTGGCCAGCCATTGATCACGTGACAGCTCCCTGCTTCTAGGCTCCCAGTTTTGGTCTGCCACCTGGGACCCGGTGTGCTCTCTCGACAGAAAAGAAGTTGGACAGCCCCCGTGGGTGAAAGTGCGTTGTAATCAAGTACTCTACAAAGAGGTCCAGGGCCGGGCCTCCTGTCGCCTCTGGCAAGCCAATAAGGTGGATATTATTGCGTCTCGATCGCCCTTACTAATCCTCGAGGCGGGCCGCCAGGAGTTTATTGTCTGCCTCTAGCTGCTATACCCTTGTCTTGAGGGCGGAGGTGTCCACCGAAAGTGCCACCGTCGTGATCTCAACATCGGACACTCTGGTGGACATTTTACTAAAATCAGCTCGGATCAGGGATACATCAACCGCAAAGGTCCCAAGTCTCGAGTCCACCTTATTCAGGGTGACCGTAATATCTTGTAGGGTCACCTCTTGCAGGGTGCCCCCAGGCGCTCCTGTTGATGACGAGACATCTTTATCTTGCGCCTCACCTTGTGACTTGGTGAAATCGAATTTGTCAAGCTTCACCTGGTTGGCCCCTTTCGCATGTCTGCTGCTCATTTTAGCAGCCCACAGGTCGATCTCGCCTAGTTCAGGGCCTACTACTGGTACTGCTTGCAGGACAGGCCACTATGCCAGTACAGCCAGATATATGATATAGTCTCTCAATCCAGGGGGGGTGAAAGGGGGTTCCGCAGTGAGACCTATGTAGCCGGTCCGCCGCCCAGCACGTGCCTCCACAGGATGTCCAATCGGAGGGCCGGCACACTCAACATCCCTCGCCACTTGCCAGAGGGTGTGCGCCCCCAGCCCACACCAGATGACAAATCTTGGCTCCTGAGCTGCGTGGCCACAGTGTTGGTCTCTCTCCTTGGCCAGTTAGCGCCGAGAGGGTGCCAAAAATCAATGCAGGTGAACAGGGCAGCCCCGGGGTTGGGGGGGGGCGATCAGCCGCTGCAGTATCACTGGCAGTCTTTATCCCAGAAGGATGTAATATCCACAGTCTGCTCCCCCACGATACTCCGCGCACTCACAGCACTCCAGCCCACCCCAGAGTCAATCGCAGTGTATAGTTGAAAACGCGCAATCTCAAAATGGCGGCATGGGGTTCTCCGGGACTGCTAGAATAAGCGTCTTCAACCCCCACCAGGAGGACTTGACCGGGTTCCGCGCTGGACTTCTAGGCCTGTTGTATGACAGCTCCACTCACCGCCACTACGGGATAGTTAGTGGGGGAGCGCTCCAATCACCAGCACTTCCGCTCCTCCCCGATCCCGCTCTCAGGCTTCCAATGTCGGGCACCCTCTCTACTGTGGGTCCCGGCTGCCGCTCGCTGCTAGGCCGCAGATCTCCGTACTCCGTCCCGGCCTCTAGCAGTACTGCATTCCACCAAAACCAGCACCGGATGGAGCCGCCCACCTTCCGCCGCGTTCCCGTAGTTCTTTGGGCAGGTTTAGGTCGCGGGTAATTGAACGGATTTACTGGGCCCGGTATCGGGAACTCGGAGCCTCTCTAGGCTGCGGCCATGCTCTTCGGCTGCTAGCCACGCCCCCCACACGCTTCCATTGTTAGAAATAAAGTAGGCTTTGACTAACATTCCAGGCCAAGTCATTTTAGGAGTGATTTTAACTTCCTTCAAGATCGGCTGATAGATTCATAGGCCACAGCCCAAAGACAAAATAAACCACAAATGCCCATAACCTGCCCTGGGTGACAATTCCATCATCAAACAGGTTTGAGATCTTGGCAATCAGGAAAAAGATATTCAGGAGAAGTTCCTCCAGCAGGGGCCAGATTAAGTGAGAACCCCCCAGGTGGACTTAGAGAAATATTTGGCCTTCATTCTATTGGACTTTAAAAAGGAAATGAAGGTTTAAGATATCTGAGCAGAATCAGGCGGAAATATAGGCTTCCTGTGTAGCCCTGGCCTAGAAGCTTGAAGAAGTCTCTGCACAAAACTAGAATCTTGGAGCAGGAGATCCTAAAAATGAAGCAGGCTATTGACAAGGACACTGCAGGCGTAAGTTCCCTAATCAGACAAAATAAGGAATTGAAAGAGGATCTAGAAAGACTTAGACTGCTTAATGTTCCAGAATCTGTGGAGGGCTCAGATATTAAGGCCTTCGTTATTTCCTTGCTAAAGGATACCACTCTGAAGAATAGACCAGACATCAACCTTGTCTTTGAGATCCAGCATGTACATCAGGTCCCCTTTAAGAGGAATCTTGGGAGGCAGAAATCGAGGAAAATTCTAATCAATTTTCTTACATATACAGCTAAGGAGGTGATCTTGTCTTTGGCAGTGAAGGAAGGCTCATTACCTGCAGGGACTTACTCTTCCTCCAGAAGATCGGATGGCTGCCATGCCACCACCCAGAAACTGTGGGAGATGGGAAAGAGAATGGAGGAGCTGAATAAATTAGGACCTAAAGCACAGTTGAAATTTCGGGTGTCTGTCCGTATAATGTGGTATAACCACATGTATAATTACGGCTCAGTGGACGAAGTGGACGCCTTGATAGATGTAATTCAGAAAGGAGTAGGCCCTTGAATCCAACTTAGAGAAGTGGGGAGGAAGGGGAGAGGTTAGACCAAATATAGAATTTGCTATTTTGATATTTTTCCAATGAGAGGAGACCATTAGGCTATATGCCTAAAAATCTAGGGAGGGTTCCGAAGGTGTGGGGAAGGTGGGCACGGGATTGGGGTTGGGGGAGGGAGTTAGGACAGGCACGAAGTGGGGAGCAGTGGAAAATCATCTTAAAAAATAAGTCAGACCTCAAGACCACCAATGGGTATGGAAATACAGCGACAATCTTGTCTAGTATCAATGCCTAACCATCAGGATGTAAGGGGCTAATAAGTTAACATTTTTGACCTGGAATGTAAATGGATTGAGTGGCGAGCCTAGGCAGAGGTTAGTAATGAAATACCTAGAGGAAAGTAAAGCGCATGTAAACCAGATACAGGAAACTCACCTAGACGCCAGTGAAAGTCAAACCCTCTTCTCAAAATACAGGTGGATAGAGTGTTTTTCAGTGTTAGAGCAGACCAAGCACTGTAAAGGTGTGGCAATTGTAATAAGGAGAGGGGCTAGATGTGATATAAAATATTCAAAAACTGATCAATCTGGAAGGTGGATAATAGCAACTTCGGGATGTGGAGGAGTGAAGCTAGTATGTGCCGTCTTTTATGGGCCTAATATTGATGACCCATCCCATCTATGTAATCTAGAATGGAATTTAATATAGGCTGCATCCCCCATAGCAATCAGAGGTGACTTTAATGTTTTACTTGAACCAACACAGGATAGGTCTAATATGAGGAGCCATGATCATGCCCCATGTTTTCAGAAGGCCCTTGAAGATATGCTGCGTGATTTGGCGCGATTGGACACCTGGAGGCACAAGATGGGAGCTAGACAAGGCTTCATGTTCCACAGTAAAAAGTATGGCCATTTTTCTAGGCTGGATTGTTTTTTGCAGATAGGGCCATTTTAGGCACAATAACAACAATGAACTGGTCATATTTCGGATCATTCTCCGATTATCATGTCCCTAGTGGGGTATGGTAGATCGCCTAGGCCAAGATGGATACTTAAAGGGACATTCTATCGGATCCAGAGATTGCTGAGGCACTAAAACAGGCTAGCACGGCTTATTTTATTAATAATATTGGGTCTACCATCCTAAATGAGGTCTGGGATGCCTACAAGGCATATATTAGAAGGGTGCTGCAAAATATGGTGTTTCTCAAAAGGAACTCTGAGAGATTAAGTTTTAAGAGATTGGAGGATAAAGTTGGAGCACTGGAGGTTGATCTGCGGTCTGGCTCCTGGCCAAACTCTGAGAGGGAAAAGACACAGACTCTATTAGAAGAGGTAAGGCAAGGCAAAATTACAGGATTAAAATGGATCAAAAATGCAGAGCGCATGAGCAAGCCGGCTGTATGAAGATCTTTGAATATGGGGAGAAAGCAGGAGCACTATTAGCACGGAAAATGAGAATCAGACAGATCAAGGAATGTCATTAGTCAGTTGGTAATAAACTCAAGGGGGTATGTTTCAGATAAGTTAGAAGAAATGGAAGCTTATCTCAAAACATGGTTGAGTAGGGTAAAATTACCAAGCTTGATAGTGGAAAGTAGGGAGGGACTTGATGCCTCTATAACTAAGGAAGAGATCTGTTCATGTCTAGGTAAGAACAGGAATGGTAACACTGCTGGTACGGATGCCCTGCCGAATGAAGTTTCTAAACTCTTCTTAGAGGAACTAGTCCCAGTCCTGGAAAATTTACTTAATTCAATATATCAGCAGAACAGACATATCCCCACATCTTGGAAGGAGGTCACTATAGGTTTAATCCTAAAACCCTATACAGATGATTGACTGATTTACACCGCAGATACTGCTACAATTGTCCCACGAGTGGAACATCTGCTAGCAGAAATTGGTGAGCTCTCGTGATATGCAGTTAATGCCTCTAAACCTGAGGCAATGTGTAGGAATATACAAGGATGGGGTGGGAGAGTCAGCTCGTACCTCTGATATCTCGGGATCTCAATCATAAAAAAGGTGGAGTAAATTTCCCAGCATAACCTCCAAAGGGTAACTATGGATTGATCGTCTTCTTGCTAGGTGGAAAAACTTACTGTTTACAATTGTCGGGCGAGTGAATCTAATAAAGAGGGTGATCCACCCTAAGTTGACTTATCTTTTTAACTTTATCCCTCTTGCATTTCCAAAATCTAGCATAGACAAAATTCAGGGGAAGGTGGTTAGTTTAATTTCGGCCAATAAGGGGGCTAGGTTAGCATGAAAAAAACATAGACATAGGCTGGATAAGGGAGGTCTGGCTTTCCCCTATTTTAATTTGTTCTGCTTAGCATTTTAGTTTAAAAACATAATGATGTTGTTAGGGAAGCCAGACAATATCACTTGGAGAAGCTACTCAGAGAAAGGGTGAGAGATTTTTTTTGTATAAGGTTGGTGCCCCCAGATTTTTTAAGAAAGTCAGTTTAAAAGTCTTGAGATCTGCGTTGGATTTATGGTATAATATCAGGAGAATGATGGGCTTAGGCTATTATCCCGACTTTGCCCCAGTATGGGATTCTTCTGGCACTCCGATATGCATGAAAGATGGATTGCTTCTTGGGCAGACTTGATGGTGTGTGAGGGGTTACACCCCTGGGAAGCCCTAAAAGAACAAGTGGGGAATGACTTCTCTAGGTTTACATTTTTCGATTGTCCTCCTGATTTGCTGCATATAAACAGGAGATGCGGGTGATTGGGAGTTAGAGGTATCCCTGCAGGACGTAAACCCTAAAAGTACGGAGGTTGCATGGTGGTATGGGAAACTCCTGGAAGTCGAACAGAAATGGTCAAACCCCCTCATCTAATCTGGAGAGAAGTATTCCAGGAGATGGATTTGACACATTATATGGGATAACTCCCTGAGTTTTCTTTACTATTAATCGGCTCTATTGGACACCATTCAAAATTGCTAAATTCGCCCTGCTGCCTATGCCCAAGTGTAAAATGTGCGGTTGTGTTGAAGCAAATGATGCTCATGTGTTTGTCGAATGCCCTAGGTTAAAGGATCACTGGGGAGGAATAGAACTCACCTTGAATGATATTTTCGGTTCAATGATTAATTGGAGTTTGGTGCTTGCCATCCTGGGAGTGGATGAGACAATGAGTATTCTCTTAGGGCTGCAGCAGAGAGGGTTGCTTTTCTATCTGATTTTAATTGCAAGGGAAATTTGCAAGAAGTAGTTAGACCCCTTTACCCCAAATGTAGAAGATTGAGTTAGGGTGTCTGTTTGCATATGGAGCTCAGACCTGGGGTCAAAAATGGCCCGCCCCTGATATATGGACTGATTTTTCGAGGTTTTGCAGAAACTTGGGAATTGTACATGTATTTCAATGATTACACCAAGGCACCAACAAAGGTGTAGGTCCTGCTTGCTTGGTTGCTATCAGGATCCCGGGAGCATGTAGTGACAACAGAGTGGATAGATCGAGCGGTTTTAAAAGTTACAGATGCTCCTTGTGGTATTAAAAAAAAAATACAAGACCAAAGGAATATTTAGGTATATTTGTCTCTGATAATGTGAATGATCTGTATGCCCTAAACTGTGGTCTTTTAATACAAAAGATCAAGCGATTATGATGTGTAGGACTAATTCGCCTGTCCATTTTACCACTTTGTAACTTTTTATTCTCAGCAAATCCTTATGCTTTGCAAATGTCATCTTCTAAAGAATTAGATGCGCTATTTTCATCTGTTATATGGGCAAACAAAATTCTAAGATTAGCACTAGTCACTTTATGCAAATTAACCAAAGGAAGGTGGTTTGGCCCTCCCCAATTTAGGAGAATATTATCATGTAAATTTTGCACATAATAAACACAGATTTCTTAATAATTCTGAAATTATTTTTATGTTAAAATTCATGAAGGAATACAAAGTCCGTGACCTAATGAGGCTAGTAAAATACACCAACAAAAGTGCAATACAATGTCCTACAGTAGCTATTAAAATATAAAGCGCAAATGTTCAACTTTTATGACATACCCATGATAAATGGTTCCACACAGCTTGTAAACCTATATGCTGGGGAACAACGGCTGCTAAATCCTAACATCCTATTGAAATGGGAAGAGAATGGTTATAACACAGTGGTAGATTTTATTGATATTGATACCTGGAAGAACTGGACAGAGATTGAATGCGGTTTAAGCTGCTTTACAGACATACTTAAAAGGTCCTTTCTTAAAATTAAAAAAGCTTCTAAAAAATATATATCCCATTTCACTTTCTGTGTAGTTAGACCTTACTGATGTCCTCTTGGAAATAACCACACATCCATCAATTGGTTAAAAAAATTTAGAGCGCAAAAGGAGAATAGGGTGTACAAAAAAGATCCAGATGAATGCCAAACAAAAGAGGGTCTTCAGATTTCAAAAACAGCTTGTAATAGAATTAGCACATTTTATACATCTCTATTGATAGGTGCCAATTTCAGAAAAATGCATTTCTATCCCAATTGATTGCTATATAGGACCCTAGCCTTCTTACATAGTATATGCTCCCAGATACAAGATCAATGCTTTCGATGTTCAGTGGAAGGTGGGGGCAGCTGGATTCAAATAGCATGGGAATGTACAAGAATTAAAAATGTTGGTATGAGATTGAGAAACACTGTAGACATAATCTAGGGGCTGGGGTAGCTATTGACAACTATGTTGCAACCTTTGGATGTCCCCCGGACATAATAACTGGCACCTTATAGGCAGAAGGGATATTTATATCGGCCTTCGTTGCTAGATGTCTAATACTCCAGAATTGGCATAGTGAGAATTCACCCACATTTCTGCATTGACAGACCAAACTGCGCAGAGTCCGAGAATTGGAAAAAAGATATGCCCTAAGGTCAGGCACATGTTTAAAGCTCTTTGGAAATTCATATGAAATACGCCGGAAAATAAGGGGGGGCCAAGTGCCAAATTGTTATCATTGGAAATATATGTCATATGGGGAAATGTGCAATTTTTGCTGTCTTTTGTTAATAATCTTTTTGATATATATAAGATAGTTATCCTTCTGTTAGTCTGTATCCTTTATGTCACCAAATGGTGGCCTCTGAAATCTATAGACAGTTCTGTGAAATGTGCAATGTTTTACTTTGATTTTAATAAGATCTTTAGTAAATATCTCTGGGAATGTCATCACTGTGGGAAACCTCTACCACCATCCAGTTTCCAGCAAAAGATTTAATTAAGCAAAGGTACTGGGAACCGAATGTACAAAATGCTCTTCGTAAAAGCGATGGGTCAACGTTGGCAGGGAAGTTCTTACAAATTAAATCATGCCCGACTGCTGAGAATTACTGGGATGTAATTTCCAAGCCATTTGATCACAAGCTGTATTTTCAGTTTAGAGTAGGATGCCTACCGCTGTAGTCTCTTACTGCTAAATGGTTCGCTACTGACAATAATAAATGTCCAAAAAGTATTTATATAGAGGAAACTTACTCTCATGTGCTGTTTGTATGCCCAGTGTACAATACCCCTCCTAAAGTATGGCTTGCACCGATATGTAGGAATATGGGCATCAACTCATCTAGCATAGCCATGAGAATCCTTTGTGCTGACCCTTCGCCTTTTTATGCTGTACCAATGGCAACATTTATAAGATGGATGTGGACAATAAGATCTAGATTGCTTCCTGCAAACAATTGAATGTAGGATTATGCCATCTGTGATATTGAAGCATTTCAGGCCTGCTGGGACCCATTTTTTTAAAAGTATCACATTTTTATTCATTGTAACTTACATTAACTTTATGTTATGTTTTTAATCAATTTTTAAGCTTGTGATATATTTTAATGCACATTTTGATGTACTGTTTTTATTCAAAGAACTAGCTTTATAGCCAATGCTTAAAATGGTAAATCAGATTTTTATGTACACAGCTTTGATGACAAACACCGTCGAATAAAACGTATGTTGAATGAATGAGTATATGTATTATTTCTAAATGTACTCTCCTAAATAAAACTAAATTTAAAAAAAGTATATTACTTAATATATTCTTAAATCTGCAATACATATACAATTAGTCATCTAAAGTATCATTTAAGGACAGTTACACTATATATATATGAGGAATAAACACCACACTCTAATCAATCGGCTCCGAGAATCTGGAACGCACTATCCCCTAACATTAGAAGAATTCCATCCATCGCGGCATTCAAAAAGGAAGCAAAATCATTCTATATGGGGAAATTTCTCCCATAAGTACATATTGCAGAACTACTGTCTACAAAATTCTCATGACTGTTTACTTGATCCGCTAGCCGCTCATTAACCATATATGGGCTTGTATATATGTTTCTCTTGTTGCTTAATGTTTTAATCTATTCATGGTAACTTAACTTTTTTTTTAACTTATTTTTATTAGCATTTTGTCATTGAACAGTACAGATCATATCTTCAGGCTTGTAGACAATAACATGTACAATCAATCATTCACAGAGGGCCAGAGAAGAATATTGATGGCGCGTGAAGCGGGTCTGTATGATTCAAGTACCAGTAGCAACGAGAAAGGTGTGGGGTGTAAACCAGGGAAAGGAGCATGTAGGTGTCAAGTGCGGGCAATGGGAGGGCGGTACAGGTTGGGTGAAATGGGATGCAGGGGATTGTGTAGTTGTACAGTAGTGCTGTTAGAGAGGGGGGCCTGCGTAGGGTCAACGGTTGGGTGCAAGTGGCTAGGAGGACGGGGTGTAGGATGTAACTGTGGGCAGCTCAGCCGAGCCATCCGCAGGAGTGCAAGGCCTGTAGTCATGCCGGCGTTAGGGGGTGAGGGGTGGCAGGATTGGACGGGTGAGCGTTCGAGTCTTCTTCGTGTGTTACTTGTTTAAAATGGTGCAACAGCATGGCCCGCTCCATGGAGATGGGATGTTTACGGATCCCTTTGACCTCCTCCTCACGTAGCACATCTTCTTTCGCCGCTGCCCATTTACATACTGCTCCCACCCATGCTGCCAGGGGGGGCCCGCGGGGGACCGCCTGTGCATGGCTATACTCCTTTTTGCCAATAATAACGCTAGGGAGATGAACCGCCTATGGTCTTTAAGATGTTTCTGTATTTTGAATATGCCTAGTGCGCTAGCTTCCCATGTGGCTAGGGTCTTGAGTCCTGTGAGAACTCTCAGAGTATCATGAACAGCCCACCATAGAGAGTGGAGGGTAGGGCAGCTCCAGAACATGTGATGAAAGTCTGCCTCTGGGGAGTGACATCTGGAACAAAGGAACTGAGTATCGGGATAGAATTTTTGCAGGCGTGCCGGCGTCAGATACGCCCTATGGAGTATGTTAAATTGTATGTTCTTAAAACGGGCATTTCTAGATGCCTTCTTGGGGGCTAAGAGGGCTTTGACCCATTCTGAGTCGTGTAGTGAGCGTCCGATTTCGTCCTCCCATATGGTACGTAAGGCTGTGAAGGGTGTGTCCACGAGTTCACGAAGTGCCTTGTACAACCAAGTGACCAGGTGCCGGCCCATCCCCATACGCAGGATAGCGTGTATGACTGGGTGTGTGGTTGGTTCCCCAGTATGAAAGTTGTGATGGGGCGAAAGCCTTCGAGGAGTTGGTGATACCGCAGGAACTGACCCGGGGGGAGCTTGTACTCATTCACCAGGCGTTGTAAGGGTTTAAGCTGTCCTTCCTCGAAGAGGGACTCCATGTCAGTGACCTCGCACGAAGTCCATGCCGTGAGCATATTGGTCGAGAAGTATGTCTCGAGCCTAGGCCAGCCGACTAGTGGGAGTAGTGGGGAGTACGGGGGTGTACCAGGCGACATGTGGGGTACCCGGAGCATGCACTGGCGCTCTATTGCCACTTGCAAGGGGTATGTACGTTGTGGCTTGGTGCCTGGAAGGAAGAGACAGGAGAGCTCCGGTACAGGGATCCTACCCGTCGGGGTGCGTGTCTCATTCACGTATCGACCTGCCGTCCAGTAAGATAACCATTGGAGTTGTCTATTCATGGTAACTTAACTGAAGACTTATATATATGTTTTCCTTGAAGCTTAATGATTTGATCTAGTCATGGTAAATCACTAAAGACTTGGTAACTTATAAAGTTTTTTGTTGTTGAAATGCATCTGTAAAGCGCTATGATACCCTACGCAGGGTCATGTTCGCGCTATGGAAAACACTAACTAAATAAATTAAAAACACACATACATTTTGAAACACAGTTAAACAAAGTATTGTAATAATTAGTTCCTCACTTATACACCATATACATTAATATGACTATAGTTGTAATTACTTGTAGAAAAAGCTCTATGTTCAAAGTAGTAGATTGAAGCACCTTTTGGCTCAGTCAGAACATGCCATCTCTGAGGATCAAATGATTAATAATCTTCGCCTCTTTCACCTGCATAGCAGCAAAGACAATGTCAGCTAGAAGAGGTTATACAAGAATTATGAGAATGTCACTCACTATAGCTAATCACATTGCAGAATTATATAAATTATTTAATGGAAACGTCAACTATTGGTTAACCCAGAGGTGGCTCCTCTGCTAAGGAGGAGGAGCATTGTTCCACTGCTCTCCGAGCAGTAAAAATAAAATGATAATAACATAGTTATTATTATTGTATTTGTTTAGGTCCCGGCTGGGTTAGGGTGGGGTGGGGTGGGCTGGTGGCATGGGGGGAGGAGTAGTTTGCACACTCCAAGTGCACATAACTCTTTGGCCGGCTGTCTTAGGCCGGCCAAACAGTCATGGGCAGTATGCGTGTTCTCCACCAGGCTGTAATGCACAGCCTGGTTAGGAACATGCCCAGGCTACCAGTGCCAAACCAAGGCGCTCAAACCAATCACAACTCTGAAATGCTATTTTGTGATTGGCTTAGGGGAGGGAGCCTGTGTGCTTCCTGGTTCCGGCCCAAGAGAGATGACGAGGGACGGCGGAGAAGCAGCGAGACGGTAAGTGTGTTTTTGGAGTATTTTGTATCCCACCTCCCTCCTGGCTCTCCACTATAGTTACCTGCCGGTTGCTACTGGGTTAACCATGCTGCCACCTCTGTGTAATCTTCTAGAAACAGCAAATACCTCTGACCTACAATACATTGACTACATATACCATAATTTACTGTAATGAGAGGTCTAAGTAGTATTCCAAAACTATTACTAAACAGGTTTGAGACAACAATACTCATACTATCTTTTATTGGTTGGGAGAATGTACAGAAACCGCAATAGAACCCCCTCTTTAAGATCACAACACCCCCTCTATAAGTGACATTTTTGTTTACCTCTGTTCACTCCCGCAGGTATCTTGGGAGGGTAACCGGGAACCCGCATAGCTAGCTGTATTATATGAAGCTTGCTACACACTCCCACAAGTGTCCAGTGGGAGTGCACAAAGCCCAAAGCCCAAAACAAGTTCCCCTCAGAAAAGATGTTTAAAAAGAAAAAATACCAATAGCACAATGTGACTTCTCATCATTAACTATTCTCCATTGGTAAAATAATGCATTTTAAGTACGTAGAACTCAATGTGTACTTCATCCCACACAGAACATTAGCAATGTTTCGTATTTTCAAAACTGCAATGCTGGAATTCATGATGCCCATTCATCACATTTTTAGCAACACAGAATACGTCAGATGTAAAATGCTCATACAACTCATAGTCCTGCAGAAGGGTTACCTAGGCAACAGAATTACAGAAACTTCCAAAGAGCGAGACAGGCCAAGAGTTCAAAAAACAAAAGCTAGTTTGCACTAACAGAAACTACCATTGCCAATACACCTGCTCTCTTACAAACTGCAAACCGATAGCAGAAACCACTACAACTGATACTCTCTTGTATTCAATAAGAATTTACAGTACATACATCAGTTAGTAACAACCTAACCTACTGTTTAACCTGATTAATAGGAATCAATTACAACTATAGATCTCACACGTTTTATTTAAATACTAATAGCATGTTCTTCCAGAATATTACTCATTCTGCTGCTAACTCCTCTTGTGACTAGCACTAGTATATGGACTAGCATTGCCTCTGGTTTGTAGGCCACAGCTCCATCTTCTGGGCTGGAGAGTCTGCCAAAAATAGTGCAATTGACAGGAACCTAGGATTTCCTGAAGTGGTCATTACTTGGATTGGCCATAGAGGTATAAAATGGCATCAACTCTTAGCTATGGTTGTAAGTATTCCAGATTGTGAGACCGCATGCTGTGTACTGGGGTGCCAATGATGTGGGCTCACCGAAGTATAACCAAAAATGATGGATGGAATGCTTGAATATATTTCAAGCACTGGTAATTACTTGAGGCTACATCCCAATCCATTGTTATGTTGCACATCATGTCACCTCAATTACGACCAAGCTATATGCAAATCGATATTGATGCTGCTCGATTCGTAACAGAACAGCTGGAACTGCCAAGCCAAGTCCTCCAGGAAACAGAAGACAAGCAACCCAAGACCAGTTTTGCCCTAGTTATGGGCTCATCAGCTAGGTACAGATTTCTTGCAGTGACACAGTGTGCACAGGACCCGGGCCTGGGCATACCCTTCCAACTTAGGGCGACACACTAAAATATAGAAAAAGTGATGAATGGAATGCTTGAGTGCATCTTAGCCACTGGTAATTACTTATGGCTGCATCCCAACCCATCGTTATTTTGGACACCATCACACTTCAATTTGTACTCAGCTATATTTAAATCATTCTTGACCCTGATCCAATCAGAACAGTCCGGCCCGAACTGCCAAGACAGGCCCTCCCTGAACCAGAACACCAGCAACCCAAGACCAGTTTCGCTCTTATTGTGGGCACAGTCACACTGAGTTGGACTCGAAATTCAAATGGAAGAGATCTTGGTGCAGTTGAGGTCTCTCTTCCCATGTGCCTCCTTTGTGCTTTCCAACATAAATCCGAAGCAAAAGTGGAAGTAGCCAAGTCAATGTCCCCAAAGATAGAGAAATCCTAGAAAATGTCAACAAAGCAATTTCAGCATCTCTCCATGACCATAGGATAGGTGCTATGCTTAATAACATCAGTTTTGGTATGCAGGTCTGTACCATAAGGATGGAGGGCATTTCACAGCAGAAGTGCACATCAAGTGATACATCCAGTTCTACATCCAAGAGTCCTTAACACAATTAACACAACAGCTCTTCTCAGAAATGTTTTTTAAAATAAATGTTACTCCCCTGGGACTCTCAAGGATGTGGGAGCAGGTTAATACGCACATTTATTTGGGATTTATCTAGTACCCCCTGGAATTTTGTGAGCTTAATTCCACAATTGTACACAAAAAATCAAGAAACCCCTATTAAAACATCTAATATTAACATTACGATGTGGCAAGGGACTAGCCTGTAGCACAGATCATTCCCAGGGTGAATGGGCATACATAGCTCAGTGTAGAGATGGACTAGTCTCTCTGCAGAGACAGCTTCCCAGGGTAACAAAAGTGCAAAGTGTGGTGTGCCAAGGGATTGGCCTCTACAGTTAGACTGCTTCACAGGGTGATGGTGATGCAAAGTATGGTTTGGGCAAGAGACTGGCCACTCTGGTAAGACTGCTTCCCAGGGCAACGGGTACATGCAGTATGGTGTGCCGAAGGACTGCCCTCCCCGGTCAGACTGCTTCCCAGGGCAACGGGCGCACATAGTAGAGTGTTGCGAGGAACTGACCTCTATGGCCAGACCACTTCATAAGGGCAACTGGTGTGTTAGTAGGATGTGACAAGGAACTGTTCTTTCTGGCCAGACTGCTTACTAAGGGCAACAGTCATGAACAGTATGGTCGGGCAATGGAATTTCCTCTCCTGTCAGACTGATCCCAGGGCTATGTGCGTGCATAATTGGTTGTGGTTAGGGACTAGCCCCTCCAGTTAAACCGCTTCCAAGGGCAACAGGCCTGCATAGTATGGTGCGGCGAGGGTCTGACCTCTCTGCTTAGACCCCTTCCCAGGGAGATGAGTGTATGCAGCATGGTGTGGCGAGGGACTATCCTCTCTGGTTAGACCACTTCCCACAGTGACAAGATTGTGTAGTAGGTTGTGGCAAGAAACTGGTCTCTCTGGTCAGACCACTTTCCAAGGTGAAAGCACATGCAGTAGGTTGTGGCCAGGTAGGTTATAGCTAGGTCCTGGCATCTCCGCTCAGGCCGCTTCTCAGGGTGTGGATGAGTACAGTAGGGTGTAGCGAGGGAGTGACCTTTCTGGCCAGTCCAGCTTCCTAGGAAGATGGGTACATTTAGTAGGGTGTGGCAAGGAACTGACTTCTCCGGTCAGACTACTTCCCAGGGCAATTGGCGTGTATAATAGGTTGTGAATAGGGAGTGGCGTCTCTGGTCAGACTGCTTACCAGGGTGACGTGGGCATGTAGTACAGTGTGGCGAGTAACTGGCTTCCCTAGGTGACTGGTGTGCTTAGTAGGGTTTTCAGAGAGAATGGCCTTCTTAGTCAGACAACTCTCCAGAGATGACAGATGTGCATAGTAGGCCGCAGTCAAACACTAATCTCTTGGCAAACTTCTCTAAAAATATACTGTCCTCTCTACAAAATAGCTCTGAGAATGTATTGGATTTTTCGTAGCCCCTTTCCATGGACTATTTTGGGCCTCAATGACCCCATCCCCCAGGGCCTGATCCTTTAAAAAAAATTTAACATACAAAACGGGAGAGGGGCCACGTGGACCCCCTTCTGGGCTGATTTCAGCTATGGGGACCACATTCCGCGGGGCCCGGCCTTTATTTTGTTTATAACTCAGAGGGAGGGGGGGCAATCAGCCCTTTTTGGTCCCGGGGAACACATCCCCTGGGGCTTGCCCTTTTTTAAAAATCATTTTTTATTAAAAAGAGAAGGAGGCCACGGACCGCCCTCCGAGGTCCCAGAGACCACCCTGGGGCAAGGTCTTTATATATATATATTTTTAAAAAGGAGTAGGAACATGCAGCCCCCCTCTTCGGGCCGATTTCGGCCCCGGGGACCCCATCCCCTGGGGCCTGGTCTTTTTAAAAAATATATATTTTCTGTAAAGGGGGAGTGGCCTCCCGCTCAGGGCCAATTATGGCCCTGGAGACCCCATCCCCCGGGGCCAGGCCCCTTCGTTGGGGGAGCCTGAAGGCCCTCAGGGTCCCTGATGGCTGCCCACCTCCTGCAGGTGCCGGTATTACTTTTACACACAGGGAGCTGCTCCCTGTGTGTAAAAGCAAAGTGCTCCGCTTTGAGCAAGCAAGATCAAAATGCTCTTGCTTGCTCAAAGTGGAGAACTGTTTGCTATGGCATGGCGGGAGAAGTGCTCCCGTCTTGCCATAGCAAATTGCAATGTCCCGGGGGTGGGCACCCGGGACATTGCTAGAGTCGGCCCTGGGGTGGTAGTACACAGGGCCATGTAGGGATCCTGGAGTGGGAACAAGTGGCCCCTCTCCTTTGTTTAAATTTGCCCAAGGGTGGTGGTGGTCTCTGGGACTGAGGGGCAACAACAGACCCCCTTAATTATTGCATTTGTGTCCCGGGGAGGTGGAGGTCCCCAGGGCTGTGGGGAGACTGTAGGGTCTCCCCCGCTGTTATTTTCAAAAAATATGTACCCAAGGGAGGTGGCGGTCCCCGGGGCAGAGGGGAAGACCTTAGACCCCCCCTTCATCACTTAAAATAAAATAAACTGTATGCCCCCCTTCCCCGGGTAGGTGGTGGTCCCCGGGCACGGGGGGTCCGAGAGGCCCCCCACATAATTTTAATTAGCCCTGGAGAGGTGGCGGTGTCTGGGGCAGGGGGGTCCATGAGGACCCCCCATATAATTACAGTTAGCCCCGGTGATGGATGTTCCCAGGGCTGTGGGTAGGCCCAGTAGGTCCACCCGCATTTCTAATTTAAAATGCCCCGGGAAGGTGGCAGTTCCCGGGGCTCTAAATAGCCCAAGCAGGGGGCGCCCCATGTGCTCCCCTCCTATATTTGACATATGTCCCCTGGACCTGGCCCACACGGGGGTTATTCTAGAAAAAAATCACAAGAGCCTGCCCTTGCTTTTAAACATAATTATGACATGGTTTTGCGGATCCATCCGCGAGTCCACAGCAACATTTTTACAAAAATGCTTTTTACCCCCGGGGATCAGGAAATTCCTACCCTGCTCCCTTTTCTTTCTTTTTTTCTGGGACAAACACTTCCTGGATTGAAGTGTTCGCAGCCAATCGAATTGTAGTAGGATAAGCGAGACCACTGCAAAGATTCACATCCCCAGATATATATATTTTTTTCAGTTAGATATCTGAAAAACTACTGAATGTATTTACAACAAATCACAATAAGCACGCTTTCTGTACTAAGATCTAGCTTTGTGCCATATTTGGTGCAATTCCGTTCAGCAGTTTAGGCTGTAGTTGTGTTAAAAAAATGGAAAATCCCCATAGGCTTAACATGAGGAAAACGTGCTTTGAGACCCCCCCTTGTTTCTCAGCAGCTGCTTGACGGATCACCCCAAAACTTCCAACATAGCAGCTGAACTGAAAAGGGGAAGGATTGGGAATATTTTATGGAGATTCGTGAAGCGGCGCCAAAGTTATTGGGAAAACAAAAAATGCTTTTCCCATGGAAACTTTGGTCCAAACTATAACCACCTATTGGCTACGCTAGGATGTATGTCATTACATCGCATACCAATGCCACGCGTGCCATTACAACGCGGGTATTACTACGCAATGACAATGACATGCCATTACATCACAAAATTTTACCACGACTATGCTTTTACCACGCATGCCATAACAACGCAAAGGCATGCGTGGTAAAGCTATACTCGTGGTAAAAGTTTGTAAGGTAAGTGACTCTACCCTACCCTATCCTAAACACTAATATAGTACCCCTGTACAACCCTCCCCCGACCCCCAGTCCTCTCCCTACAATAACACTTCACTACTCTGCACGACCCCCCAGATACTACCCTAAAACACTACACTACACAAACACTACACTACCCTAAACCTTAAAACACTACACAACACAAACACTACAGCACTACCCTAAACCCTAAAACACTACACAACACAAATCAAATCAAATATATTTATTCGGTACTTAAAAAGATACCATTAAAGAACATGAAAATACATACATACATACAATGATTAAAAAGCATTATTTTTAAAAAGGCATATTAAGAGCAATCAAAATAGGTCTAAAAAGGGGCAAGGCGATCAATAGATCATTGGGAATCTTAAACAAACATTGATTCAGACTATAAATTGATGTGGGTCGATATTTCCCTGGAGTTCCTTAGTCTCATGGCCACCTTGATAAAGCTTATTATACATAACAGAGTATATGGGTCTGAGGCTTTTTGCAAAAAAAGGAGGGCTGCTTTAGCATGTCTCAGTCTCTTGTTTTTCAAGATCCTTACTAAAAACTTCCTTCTAGGGTCTGAATAAAAAGGACATAATAAAACAAAGTGAAGGGTATTCTGCGGAGACCTAGTGTCGCAGCCGCAGGTACCCTTCAACTCTACCGAGTGTGTGAATCCTGAGGGAACAGCCAGTAAATGGTGAAGGAGATTAAATCGGAACCTAGTCATATAAAATCTTTCCTGCGCGTTGTGCATCACCGCCAGGTATGGTTCCATTCCAGGCGTTGTTTTTAGTGAACCATGGGCCACCACGGATATTTTCCCGGTTTCAGCGTTGGCCCTTCTGGCGGTTGCCCAAGCAGTGAAAAGTTTTTTGGCCAAGGTTTTATTCAGGTTGGTCATGGACTCCGGCTCGAAGAACAAATTCTTGCAAACAATTCCTTCCATAGTGTCTTTTACATATTTGAGCCACGGGATCTGTCCCGGCTCAAACAATCCTTAATGATCTGTCTGCTCTGGGTTTGTCCAAATCTTAATCCAGGCCAGGATGGGTCGAACCATAATTCTATCCTCTATATATGGCTCGCCCAATTCCATGTGTGTTATGTATGAGGGAGTGCTCTGAGGAACCTTTAATAGTCTTTTAAAAAAAATATTTTCCTCAGCTTGTATCTGGTGCACATGATTAATTTTGCAGCCCCAAACTTCTGCCCCATATGACACCTTGGAGCAAGAAACCGCTCTATATAGATTCAGTATCTGTTCCGGTGACCATCTGCCTAGCCTCCTCCCATATGCCATTATGGCACCCGTTGAGGCCACCAGTTTGACTACATGTTTTTCAGCCAAGTTTCTGAATTCCAGTTTCTCATCGAAGAGTACGCCTAGATAAGAGAAGGACTTAACTCTTCCTAGTCTATGTGGTCCTATACTGTGTGAAAAGTCCTTTTTGGAGTTTGTACCTGTGGAGATGACGAAGGACTTATCCAGGTTAGCTGAGAGATCCAGTGAATTCATAAAGTTGACGAAACCATCAATTAACTTTTGTAAACCCAGTGGGGTGCGGGCTAGCAACACTGCGTCGTCCGCATACAAGAGAACGGGTACCGGACGCTGGCCTATTTGGGGGTAGTCCACTCCCAACTTCATAAGTTCTCAGTCCAAATTATTAATATACAATGAAAATAAAAAAGGAGCTAATATACAGTCCTGCCGGACACCGCTTGTACAAGGAAATGGCTCTGTCTTCATTCCTTCTTTGTTATAGCGAACTGAAGCTGTGGTCTCCCAGTGTAATGCCTTCAATGTGTCCACTAACCCTTGATCCACCCCCAAGGAGGTCATCAGGGCCCATAACTTCTGTCTGTTGACACGATCAAAGGCCGCTGAGAGATCCATGAAACCCATATGGATAGTCCCCTTGGCGGCAATGGTATATTTGGCAGTGAGAAGATACAAATTTAAGCATTGATCTGTTGTGGATCTCCCTTCTCTGAACCCATATTGTACATCTGTTAAAATATGATTGTCCTCTGCCCAAGTTTGTAGACGATTTAAGATCACGCGTCCCAAAACTTTAGCCGTTACATCTATTAGTGATATAGGACGGTAGCATTGGGGATCATCCCGGCTGCCCTTTTTGTGACTTGGGACAATGATTGCCGAGGACCAAGAACGCGGCAGTCCTGCCACTACTGCCTCGTTCAAGACCCTAGGGAGAATGGGTGCCCACAAGTCAATATTGCTCAAATAAAGGTCAGGGGGGATGCCATCAGGGCCTGGCGCTTTATTTTTTGAAAGCCCTTGGATTGCTGATTTTACTTCTCCCAGCGAAAAATCTAAGCTTACGGATACTGCTATTTTTTCACCTTCCTCTTGCAGTGCCATCCCAGTATGATTGTAAAGCCCAAGATAGTGATTGTACCATTGTTCGGGGAGAATTGCATTCACTATATCTGGCCCCTTTGGGTCTTTAAAACATGGGTCGTTGATAACTCTCCAGAATGCCGTAGTATCACCCCTCTCTGCTGCTTCCCTTAGGTCCTCCCATGCTTGATTTTGTAAGGTTCTTTTGCGCGCTTTCAGGGCTTTTTTATAGTTGGATCTGCTGCCTGCTATTTTAGCTTTGTCCTTTGGTTGATCAGTAAGGCATTTTTTTAGGTCTTTCAATGCCTTGGTACAATCGTGATCAAACCATCGTGGGGTCTGAGGCAATGTGGCTCCTGTGGAGGATTTCAGTAGGGTATCCACGAGTTGGGCAATTTCTTCAAAGGCCCTAACCACAGTTTGGCCGCCCTTATTTTCATCCAGGCAAACATTTATTTGTTTTTGGCCTTTCGTTACAAGATTGAAGTAAAATGTGTCTCCATTGATCTTGGCCCATTTAAGTCTTCTCCCTTGTGCCGTTGCCTGTTCTATGGCATCGGGTACACCCTCTGCTGTTCTAAGGTTCATACATTTAAGATCCAATACCAACGGGTTATGATCACTGAAGGGACTGTGTACAATTTCAAAGTTTGTGATCCATTTTCTGAGTGTTGGGGACATCATTACAAAGTCTATATAGGAGTGGCAACCCCTTCCTTTGTACGTTGCATTATGTTCCCTCGCATTGCCTATCGTTATTAAGTCCATTGTAAATCATAGGTTATGCCTATTTATAAAATTCTCCATTTCCCTACCCTCAGTGGTATGAACAAAATGTGGTCCTTTTTCCTCCGGGCACCGTGACCAGTCCTTATTTATTGGTCTTAATTTTTCACACAAGTGGCAGTTAAAGTCTCCCGCTAAGATGGTATATGGGGACCCTATGGCTTTATTAGCTGAAGACATGGTTTTAAAACGATCGTCCAGTTCTTTCATGATGTTATTTCTGCTATTTGAGCCCACCGCATTGTACCAGTTTATCAGTGTGATTTTTAAGCCCCTGTGGCGAAAGCCTATCGCTTGCATATTTGTTGAGTCCCAGCTCAGATTTGACCAGGACCCCTGAATACGGAGATCTACGTATGTTATAAGTCCACCAATGGCTCTTCCAGATGGCGCACTTACTGCGCGGACCGCAAAACTTTTGAACCCTTCTAGTGTGTATTGTTCAGGTTCAATAGCCCAGGTCTCCTGGAGGCAAATGATGTGAAAGCTAGTTAAAAAGTCTGTCCACTCCTTTAAGTTGTATTTAGCTGCCACCCCTGCAATATTCCAGGATATGACTCTTATACCATACTGAGTCTCAGCCTTTTTTGCGCCAGCCCCCAAAGGACTCCTGTCTATATCCTCCCCTACTGCAACGGGGATATCCAACTTATCTGATGCGGTTCCTACCCTTGGCTCAGCTACATGCCCAATCCTTAGTGTGTCATCCGAGTCAGCTGCTATAGACTCATGAGTAGGTGCCACAAAGGAACTACCTGTCTCTGCTAAGGGTGTAAGTGGCGACCTCCCTGATAGTCGGGATCTTTTCTCTAAACTGCCCCTCGTAGGCTGAAATGGGCACATTTTACTCCACTCAAGTCAATCGACATTGTCCAGGGCACAGAACCTGTTCCAATGTGCATGCATTGCAACTGCAGGATCGTAGAGGGGGAATGCCTGCCAGGGAGTCTGTCAGTTATCTGCTCTATTTAGCTGCACAGGGTGCAGAGCCCTATTCACTTGACCCCTGTTTAAAAATGTTGGTCTGTGTGAGGGGGGTAGACGGTAAAAGTAGGATAAATGTCGGGGGTGTATGTTAGTTAGTGGTCCCAACATTGGGGAGTTACATATGTGGGTTACTACAGAGGTGTCCCTGAAGTTTATTGCAATAACATCCCCAGCAATGGTTTTCGCTCCATTTCCTATCCATTGCCCCCTTCTTACAGCCAATATTTCCCCAGACATGTGTAATGGTAATGGCTTGTTGGATCTTAGCCATTGTACACATTTGTTCCTCAGCTCCACTTCATTTTCTCTTTTGCCTTCCTTTAGAGGCGGCACACCTGTTAACACGACTACATAGGGTAGTGCTTCCGGTGGTAAATTAATTGACTGGAAGCGCACTCCCGTTTTGACCCTTGCTGCAACTATTGGGGTGGTGGTCTTTACTTGGATAAGGGTCTCCCTTTGGGTATTGCCTACAGTGTCCTTAATAGGTGGCAGGGAGCTCTTCCCTTGGTTGTTACGTACCTGCGCAGTGGTACCATTAGCGCAGGGAAGTGGAGGAACATGTGTCTTGCCCGCTGTTTTACTTAGTGGAGCTGCACTATTTTTTTGTTTTGCAGAATTTTTATCTGACGCTACCTTGCCATTTTGTGTAATCTTTTCGACCCCTAGACTACCCGAGTCCTGGTTGCCTGGTGCTGGGGTTATCACTTGTGTCACTGGTTTGACTGGTCCTATCACTCTGTTATTTATTAAAGAAGTTAATCTATCAAATTTGGATATCAGGGGCTTAAGGTGCGCACTGATAGTCTCTTCCAGTCCTGCCTTAAGGTCTGACACCATATTGGCTACCCAACAGGGTATGCCAGATGTGGTGTTGACCATTGGAGTAACCAGATTATGGTTAGATTTAAGATTATCTCTCCTCCCCTTTTTATTGTTATGCTTTGCAACGGTGTTCTTTCTAGTTCGCAGGGCAGTTTTACCTGGATTTCTAGTTTGGGGAGTCGACAAAGGTATCTCCTCTAGATTAACAAAATCAGGATCTCTAGTTGTGTTTTTAAGATGTATCTGTAGCTGCCTGGGCACATGGGAGCTCCACATAAGAGGACGTTAACAAGAAGCTTGTATCCGGTTCGTCTGATATTGTGACCACGGGACCATCCTCAGTATCGTGAATGGCTACTGTAGGCGCTATCGAGAGCCGCCTTTCAGCATTTTCAATGGCGGTTGCCACAGCCCCAATAGTTTGTTGCAACATTTTGTCTATCGCCGTTAGAGATGGTAAGGGCTGCGGCTGCGGCGAGTCGACTTTCTGTCTAGTATTAGATCTCAACGTGGGCATTCTATTTATTTTGGTTCCCCTCCTCATGTTTTAACAGTCGAACGGCACTATTCACGGGTCACACCCCTTATAATATATAGTCCTAGTGGCAACAGATAGGTTTTGACAATAATAGTAAGGGACAAGGTGCAATACCACAACGGTACCTCAACAAACGTAATATCCCAAAGAGTACCTTAGATGTTACAAATCGTGGCAGCAAAGCAGGTGTTAGTGGTGTGGCCCAGCCCAGCCTCGTTTGGCCTTGGAGGGCCGTAGAGGGCCCGCCCTTTGCCCGGGCTTCGCCCGGCGCTCCCGGGACACGGGTGGGGCTCATCACTTTTATGCGCCAGCAGGCGCGCTCTCTGATCCCGCGGTCTGGTCCTGGGTCACGGGGCAGCTGGGAAGGGTAGTTTTTACACCCTCTCGGTCCCCCCCTCTCGGCGGCTGCTCAACGAACAACGGCGGAAGGAGACTGGCGCGGAACACCCACAGGGGCTCAGCCACCAGCAGCGACACGCCTGACAGCCTGGAAGATGGTCAAGTAGGTTGGTTATTTGTTTAAAGCCCCCGCTCCACCGATGGGGCTCGCCACTTTTATGTGCCAGCAGGCGCGCTCACTGATCCCGCGGTCTGGTCCTGGGTCACGGGGCAGCTGGGAAGGGTAGTTTTTACACCCTCTTGGTCCCCCCCTCTCGGCGGCTGCTCAACGAACAACGGCGGAGGGAGACCGGCGCGGAACACCCGCAGGGGCTCCGCCACCAGCAGCGACACGCCTGACAGCCTGGAAGATGGTCAAGTAGGTTGGTTATTTGTTTAAAGCCCACGCTCCACCGATGGGGCTCGTCACTTTTATGCGCCAGCAGGCGCGCTCTCTGATCCCGCGGTCTGGTCCTGGGTCACGGGGCAGCTGGGAAGGGTAGTTTTTACACCCTCTCGGTCCCCCCCTCTCGGCGGCTGCTCAACGAACAACGGCGGAGGGAGACCGGCGCGGAACACCCGCAGGGGCTCCACCACCAGCAGCGACACGCCTGACAGCCTGGAAGATGGTCAAGTAGGTTGGTTATTTGTTTAAAGCCCCCGCTCCACCGATGGGGCTCGTCACTTTTATGCGCCAGCAGGGGCGCTCTCTGATCCTGCGGTCTGGTCCTGGGTCACGGGGCAGCTGGGAAGGGTAGTTTTTACACCCTCTCGGTCCCCCCCTCTCGGCGGCTGCTCAACGAACAACGGCGGAGGGAGACGGGCACGGAACACCCGCAGGGGCTCCGCCACCAGCAGCGACACGCCTGACAGCCTGGAAGATGGTCAAGTAGGTTGGTTATTTGTTTAAAGCCCCTGTAGCTCCTCCGGTCTTTTGTGGTCTTCTGGGGTCTTCTGAGGTCTTTTTGGGGTCTTAAGGGGCCTTCAGGGGCGTAGCCACGGCCCCCTTTTTTATTTTTTAAAAGAAAGAAACGCAATGCCTGGCCCACAGGTGCACAATGCTCACCGGCGCAGAAAGCCGGGCTTATCGAGCACAGAGGACGCTGTGCGCGTTGGGGGCACTAGTGGCACTAGATGCTTTGGAGGCTTACTTGCGCTGCTCACCTCGGCACACCGGTGATTCCCACTGGTGATTTTCCAGCCCTCGCGGCTCGCCAGCTGCACCGCGGCTAGCCTCGGGTTGTCAGCTCCTCTCCGGTGCGCAGATCCTTGATGAGGTGTGCTGCGCAGGGTCGCACTGGAGGGTCCCGCACCTCACCGGCTGCTGTACCTGCCCCTTCCGCTGTCACTTGTGCTCGGGAGGTCCGGGGGCTCTGATGCTCGGGGCGCGGGCTCAGGCTCTAGGTCTCACGCTCGTGCTTTTCCTGACCAGCCCTGTGCTTCGCCGTCGCCGCACGCACAACTCCACAACTCTGGACAACTCCTCCCGCTCTCACCGGCTTCCCACACTACACAAACACTACAACACTACCCTAAACGCTAAAACACTACCCCAGCACGACCCTACCCCTACCCCCAGTCCGGTCCCTACACTGAAACACTACCCTGCACGACCCCCCTGACACTACCCTAAAACACTACACTACAAAAACACTACAACACTACCCTAAACCCTAAAACACTACACAACACAAACACTACAACACTACCCTAAACCCTAAAACACTACACTACACAAACACTACAACACTACTCTAAATGCTAAAACATTACCTCCAGCACGACCCTGCCCCTACCCCCAGTCCGGACCCTACACTGAAACACTACCCTGCACGACCCCCCTACACTACCCTAAACCCTAAAACACTACACTACACAACAATACACAAACATTACAACTCTACAACAAAAGTAACCACCACCGCAAGCTCAATCTCCCTTACCTCACTCTCTTCGTGGTTCCTCTCTCCTGCTTCCAGCGTTGTCTGAGGTACAGTGCATGTTGTTGTGAGGAAACAGCCTCAGTTTCCTCACAACTACGTGGATAGCCATTACATCGCATGCGTTGTAAAAGCGCATGCGATGTAATGGTATGTGTAGTAATGACTACGCGTTGTTACATTGCATGCGTTGTAACACATGCGATGTAATGGTATTACGTGGTAAAATCCACGTTGTAATTGCTGTTTCCTGCTACGCTAGTAGGTCATACATATACATTAACAAACACACACACATATATATATATATATATATATATATATACATAAATACATATAAGCGTGTCTGTGTGTGTGAGAGAGAGAGAGAGACAGGATAGAAGCATTCAAATGCCTTTCATGGATTTCTTAAAAATTAGCATGATTGCTTCAAGAACAGCCCCTCACATACTTCCGATGTTAACAAGGCCTTATTTCATCACACTTCCTTTTGGGTAATTTGTAAATGTGTTATGAACTTGGAATTCTACCTCATAGGAAAAGTGCTTGAACTTTCAGTGGAAAGTAACGGGCAGGGTATTTGATTGCCAGTCAGAGTTGTTTACACCTGCGGCGTGTAACACACCACTGTTAGTTTCTGCGGTGCAGGAGGGCACACCTCTGCATTCGGACCTTCCTCGGATGAAGCCCAGAACCCCACTAACTTGCAGCAGTGCAAAACCTTTCACTTATAAAACCAGAGGGTACTAGTGTTTGTTTCCGTCTGATGCATTTATCATGGGGTAGAAAAACAGCTGTGTCAGAAACCTCTTGACCACCACAAAACATTTTGCAAGTGGACTCTGACATTTGGTGTTACGTGGAAATAATTCTGAAAAATGTTGCCAACCATATTTCTTCAGCACAAAGACCACAGAAAGGCATATCACAAATAATTCAATATGGCTGAGATACCCGCCACCCCCTCTCAACACAAATCCCCAAGGATGGGAAGGCGGAAACGGTTCTGAGCTTTTGGAAGGCGGGAGGGAGTTACCCTTCTCGGCCGTATTTATTAAAATATGAAACAAAATTAAAACATTAAAATAACAGTTTCATATCATGTACAATTTCAGTTATACAGTACGATGTTCTTGGCTGACCTTAACACATCTCTAATACAAAGGTTCTCCTAGCCGATACTAAACATCCTGCAAATGCATTTCTGAACATTGAAATTGTACATCCTAACGTTACGGGCCAACGGCAAGGTCGTAACCGGTGTCAGATCCCCACTACCAATTCCCCCCTCACTTGTGAGGGGCGGGCGCACAGAGGACTGTACCTCTGTGCCAACTTCCAATTTCCCTTGCCTTAGCGGGGGCCCCCTGTTAACTCGACGCCATCTTAGTGGTCGTCCGAGGACTCGTGTGAGGTGTCTAGAAGGTAGCGTAGACCCCCCTCCCACCCCACACAACTTACCACACCTGCCGTCGCAGATGTCCGGGCCCCGGGAAATTCCAAGGAGGGGTCCGTACCCCCTCCTACCCAGTGAAGGGGCCTATGGCCGCCTTCCCTTTCGGCGTCCTATCCTTAGATGGGACCGCCTCCCGTTTGAGGGGCCAATGGCCGCCTCCCCCCGGGCGCTCCCATCCGTAATGGGTGACGCCCAAACCTCTAGGGATCTTCCAATTACTGCTCACCGATCATGACCTTACCGCCCGACCAGAAATAAATACGACATTTCAAAGTAAGCTAACGAAAAGGAAATTACATTCAAACGATTTCACGTAGAACTCTACTGAGCATCACCATTAAACTTATTCGCAAACGTTTCAGCTAAGAAAACATGTTAAAATGAAAATCATCCTTTATTATATACACATTACTAACTTTATTCCAAGACAACCTGTCAGAGAAACCCACTCTACTGAGCATCATCATTAAACTTATCCGAAAACATTTCTGCTAAGAAAACATGTTGAAAACGAAAATCATCCTTTATTATACACACATTATCAACTTTATTCCAAGGCAACCTGTAAGCGAAACCAATTCACGTCAATCAATTTTATTCAACAAATCGCTGTCAACAGGGGCTGGTGGGTGGGTCAAAATTGGCTCTTCGTTCCGTCTCGAGCTCACGTGCAACACGGGGGTGCAGCTTCAGAGCACAGGAACAAGAGGATGCTTCCTTGGCTTGTCGCTCCTTTTATCCTTCGTCGGGCGGGCGTAGACCCTCCTCCAATCCGCCCCCCGGGCGTGGCTGGCGGTGTTGGTGTCTAGGACAACCCCTTCTGGGGCGGGAAAAGGCGCGCCCCAGCTACGCCGCTTCGGGCATACCAGCCGTGACGCGCCTCCCGCCCAAAATGGTTTCCTGGGGGGATCGGGGTACTCCACCATACGTTCGGGGGGACCGAGTGGTCGCCCCTTTCCATATGGCTGAGATACCCGCCACCCCCTCTCAACACAAATCCCCAAGGATGGGAAGGCGGAAACGGTTCTGAGCTTTTGGAAGGCGGGAGGGAGTTACCCTTCCCGGACGTATTTATTAAAATATGAAACAAAATTAAAACATTAAAATAACAGTTTCATATCATGTACAATTTCAGTTATACAGTACGATGTTCTTGGCTGACCTTAACACATCTCTAATACAAAGGTTCTCCTAGCCGATACTAAACATCCTGCAAATGCATTTCTGAACATTGAAATTGTACATCCTAACATTACGGGCCAACGGCAAGGTCGTAACCGGTGTCAGATCCCCACTACCAATTCCCCCCTCACTTGTGAGGGGCGGGCGCACAGAGGACTGTACCTCAGTGCCAACTTCCAATTTCCCTTGCCTTAGCGGGGGCCCCCTGTTAACTCGACGCCATCTTAGTGGTCGTCCGAGGACTCGTGTGAGGTGTCTAGAAGGTAGCGTAGACCCCCCTCCCACCCCACACAACTTACCACACCTGCCGTCGCAGATGTCCGGGCCCCGGGAAATTCCAAGGAGGGGTCCGTACCCCCTCCTACCCAGTGAAGGGGCCTAGGGCCGCCTTCCCTTTCGGCGTCCCATCTTTAGATGGGACCGCCTCCCGTTTGAGGGGCCAATGGCCGCCTCCCCCCGGGCGCTCCCATCCGTAATGGGTGATGCCCAAACCTCTAGGGATCTTCCAATTACTGCTCACCGATCATGACCTTACCGCCACAGGCCCGGATAGTTGACCGGCTATCCGGACCCCCCCAAAAACTCCTACTTAAAGGTCATGGCTACAAATTCTTTAACCAAGCTATGAAGTCTCCTATGAGTAAATCATTCCCCACCCGGGACAAATGAACCCCGTCCTCCAAATACATTTGATCCCCCCTGATACACCCATGTGGAATAGAATGCAATGTATTTGTACGAAACAATCTACCAAGTTTGTTATTTACTTTCTTCACAGAGTGATTTAAAGCAGACACAGAATTAGCCCCCCGCCACACCTTCCGTGGGATCATGTGGGACCATGCAATTGTGCACCCAGGGACCCTCTTTGCTAACCAACTTACAGTGGATAGTATTACCTCGAGAAGAACTCGCCGACCAATGGTCACCAAATCATTGCCCCCAAGATGCACTATGAGTATAGATGGCGGTGACCTCGTCCGCCCTAACAAACCCTCCATAAAACCCTGAAACTGGTCAATACAGAGCCCGCCCCTTCCGTAGAAGGTCACCCTGTACCCGTATTCCCCAGCCATGTGAATCATGTCACCTGCTTTGAATACGTCTGCGGCACGCCTCACGTATGAGTGGCCCACGACCCACACCACTCTGTCCACAGCCGGTGTCCTTTGACCGCTGGTTCCCAGGTGTCGGGTCGACTGCACAGTCTGCCCCGCCTCGTAAGCATGCGAAACTGAAAAACCAAACAAAAAACAAGAAGCGTGAGTTCATGATATTAGCTTCATAACATGTGCAACCGCACGTACCGTTTATAACAATTCGAGGACCAACGCCCCAACTGTTTCACTTTATCAACACTCAGACCCCTGGCTGTGGCCTCCGTTGCAGCCCCTATCCTGAAGGAATGGGTCCCGAACTCACACGGGTTTAACCCTGCGGCTGTAATTGCCATCGCAAGCACCCGTTGGAACTGAAACCTCGTCAGCGGGGTGGCATCGGCGTGCCTCAGTAAGCTTCCCCCCCATGCTGCCACCCTCTGCGCCAAATATTCCTCCACGCAGGCTACCGGGCATATGGGCGATCCGGGAATACGGCAAACTATTACACACTCGCCGTTTGCTCCTTGATCGGTCTTGGACCTGGCAAAGGAGACTACCATTGTTTCCCCCGCAATGCGGATGTGCTCTCGGCACAGTCCCCCCCCCGTATCCTGCTTATTCCTTGCTACAAGCTCGCTTACCCTCATAGCCCCGTGAAATGCTAATGAAAAAGCGGCTTTAAACAGTACTGTCTCATATTGTGATGAACATGTTGCAGGGAGGACTGACATCAACAGGGCCAACCTTTCCAGACCTATCGGGTGCCTATCATCCACTCTGCGACCCTCAAGGCGTTGCCACCCACGTAGCGCCTTCTGAACCACAAACGACGCTGTGGGGTCCTGGAGACCATGAGCTCGAGCCATGAAAGAAATGGCGGCCCGGTGCCTTTGTGCCGTGGCTACTGTTTTGCCTGCCTGACGTAATGATAACAGAAACTTCAGGACATACTCCTCTTGGCCCCATAGCTCCCCCCCAGCAGAACCCAAAAAGGACCAATAGGAACGGAACGCCCCTTCGTATGCCTTCCTTGTTCTGGGAGCTAGACTCTCTCCCACGAGGTCTTGTAGTCCGGGGCACCGAGAGACCAGAGAGCTTCGGGAAAAGGTGCCGCCACCGGGTCCGCTGAGGGTAGAAAACCCCAGAAGGCCTGCATACGGGAACGAGAAAGCGCATCCGCAGCCTGATTTAACACCCCTGGCACATGCCTTGCCCTAAAGTGGACGTTTAGTCTCATACACAGCAAAACAATTTCCTTCAGCAATCTCAAGATCCATCTACAGCGGGCAGCCTGACTATTGATACACTCAACAACAGTCATATTATCAGACCAGAACACCACAGTGCGGTCACGAAAACCCTCGGGCCATGTTTTCAAGGCCACCAGAATAGGAAACAGCTCAAGAAAACCTATGTTACCTGTGAGCCCATTCTCGTGCCACCACGCCGGCCAGGTTTGTGCTGACCAGTGGTTGCCAAAAATGGCGCCAAATCCCACACTCCCTGCCGAGTCTGTCCACAAACCTAACTCCTCCGAGGAGACCCCGGGTTTGCTCCACACGACCCGACCGTTGAAATCCGCCAGAAATGCTAACCATATGAGCATGTCCTGCCAGACCTCAGCCGAGAGCCTTGTGCGGTGGTGGCCTTCCTTAAGGCCAACCATGGCCTGCGCAATTGAGCGGGAAAATGGGCGCGCCATTGGGATCACCCTCAGGGCAAAATTCAGTTGACCCACGACCTGTTGTAACTGATGTAATCTCACTTTGGTCGCGCTAATACATGCTTTGAGCGATGCCTCGAATTTCGCCACCTTTTCCCTGGGCAAGCGGAAGCACCCCTCTTCGGAATCGAGCTCTATTCCAAGAAACTCGAGTGAAGTAGACGGCCCCACTGTCTTACCGGGTGCCAATGGCACGCCAAAGCGCCTCATGAGATCACAAAATGCATTCAAAGCTCGTGTACACTCTATGTCCCCAGGTGCACCCAGGAACAGAAAATCATCAAGATAATGCATCACATGGGTAAACCCTGTTATTCTTGTGAAGGCCCATTGCAGAAAACAACTGAAACCTTCAAAATAAGCACAAGAGATGGAGCAACCCATTGGCATACATTTATCCATGTAATAGCGACCCTGAAACATGAAACCAAGGAGACGCTGATCGTCTGGGTGTACCGGGAGCAACCAGAACGCCGACTCGATATCTGATTTAGCCATCAGCGCTCCGGGCCCTAGGCGATTCAACATGGCGACGGCCTCATCGAATGATGCGTACCGTACTGAACAGACATCCGGGTCAATCGCATCGTTCACCAAAAGACCCCTTGGAGCTGATAAATTGTGTATCAACCTGAATTCCCCCGGATCTTTTTTGGGGACTACGCCGAGGGGTGAACAAACAAAATTAGCAACTGGCGGGTTATCATATGGTCCAGCGACCCGACCTCGGGCCTCCTCCTTACCAATCTTTGCTTGCACCACCGCCGCATTCTGCTGCACCGATAGCTGATTCTTACATTGCGCTTCACCCCGAAAATCCCCAGCCGGGATGCGGAAACCATATGAGAAACCATCTCGCAACACCCCAGCGGAGATATGATCAGGGTATTCGTTTAGCCAAGGGATCATTGCCATGATATCAACCGGGGTCGGTAGCGGTGCCCCCTGGACCATTTCAGACCTGTTTGGCGCTACCCCTACTCCCCGTTTCACTAGTCTTGGCTCTGCACGTGGTCTCCGGATGGGAGGACTGACCACAACCCGAACATTCGTGCCTGAATTTACAAGAACCCTGAGGCCTAGTACATTTGCCCCTGTTAAAACTCCAGCAGACCCCTTTCTTCCCCGTGCTGCCGCTAGTCTTTGTGTTCCGGTCGTTGCTGGAACCTGCTCGAAAGGGCGTCCCTGACGAATGGCGGGAATACCCGGCCATCTCATTCCCCACTACTGGTGACTTCCCCACTTCCATATTTTGCCATGAAATGGAGTCAAAACAATCCCATGTCAGGGATGCATCATGTTCTTTGGATTTACGAAATATATTGTCATAGGCAAACCATTGATTTCCTCCATATGTTTCATAAAAACCCATGATACGCGTCTGATACACAGCCAATTCTCCCAACAAATCGGGCCTACGTTCCCCCATAATTGCAATGAACATTCCGAACGCTCTGCCCCAATTGCCTATCGATTCATCAACTCTAAAACCGGCCATCTTGGCTCGCCATACACTTGGATGCAAAAACTCTTTCTGGTTTTTTACATGCTCAATTTCGTAGTGATCGGTCAACAAGGAGAATATGTTTACATATTTATCTGCCCAGATCCTCTCCTTCACCTCCTTCGGGATATGTTGTACAATTTTTTCCCTCCTTGAAGGTACCGATCCCTCCCCAACCATCGGCAATGGCTTACCTGAAGATGCCGCTGCGACTGCCGACCCTGACGTACCAACGCCTGATCCTGGGTGACCCACGGGCGCCTGCGGGGAAACAAAAGGACAAGGTGGTTTTGCGGCCTCCCGTGACTGCCGCAACTGCCTCATTAATTGCTTGGCCTCCTCGGCCGTGTCCCCTGGAGCAACAGAACCCACGCTGTTACTACCCAACCATGCCGCCAGCTGGGCGGCCAACTCCGGGGGCATGTCCCCCTCGTTCACCGGGGTAACCACCACAGGGATCGGCTGCCCCTCGACAGGAACCGGCGCGGGAGCCTCCGCTGGTCTGGGAGGGCTCGCCGGGGGAGCCTCCGGAACTGGGACCTCGTCCTCATTTGCCTCGTTCCTGGCCCTCTTCCTTCTCCCGGCAGGGACCTCCACTGGGATGGTTCTTTTTGGCCGTCCTGTACCATCCCTGGCCGCCATTTTCCTCTTCATCTCCGCCATGTCTTTCACCAGCATCCGGAGCATTTGTTCGGTGCTAACCTTCTTTGCGACCCTTTTGCCCGGCATTCTCTTCACGTAGATGAAAGGTCCTGAACAAGACTTGCAGCGCTAGAAGAGAAAAAGAGAAATTACAAATTTCAAAATTGGCTCTTCGTTCCGTCTCGAGCTCACGTGCAACGCGGGGGTGCAGCTTCAGAGCACAGGAACAAGAGGATGCTTCCTTGGCTTGTCGCTCCTTTTATCCTTCGTCGGGCAGGCGTAGACCCTCCTCCAATCCGCCCCCCGGGCGTGGCTGGCGGTGTTGGTGTCTAGGACAACCCCTTCTTGGGCGGGAAAAGGCGCGCCCCAGCTACGCCGCTTCGGGCATACCAGCCGTGACGCGCCTCCCGCCCAAAATGGTTTCCCGGGGGGATCGGGGTACTCCACCATACGTTCGGGGGGACCGAGTGGTCGCCCCTTTCCATAAGGAGACTATAGGGCACTGCCTTAGAGAAATGAAGGCTGCATGTTGGGTACTAATATGGAAAAAGGCCTCATTTAGGGCCATATGTATCATTGAAATTCGCATTCGCAAAGGCCGAAATTCGCCGAATTTCGGCATTTGCGAATGGGAATTCGCAAAATGATATGTATGAAGGAAAATCCAATGCAAAATAAGGAATCGCTAAATTTGAGATTCCTTATTTTGCAATTGCATTTTTGGAATAGCAAATTTTGGGATTCCTTAAATGCAATGTAAGAAGGCAAAAAAAATTGCTAAATGGCCTTAAGGAATCTTAAATTACCACCAACTTCTAGTTGGTGGTAAGTGTTGCGAATTCCTTGAAAAATGCTCATTTTTGCATTTTTCAAAGTGCCATGTGACGCACATACATACCCTTAGGGCATGTATGTGCACCACATGTGCACCTATGCTTATTTCAGGGGTGCAACTGGGTGTCCTTTGGACACCCCTGCACCCTTGAAATTATTCTCAATTTGCGATTAGCAAATTGCGAATTCACAAATTGAGAAAAAATTCTCATTCCTTCCTATGGGTAAATGAATGGAAAAGTATTCCTTAATTGCGAATTCGCAATTAAGGAATATCAAGAAATCGCTAAAAAATGTGTTTTTCTTGATACATACCATTTTGCGATTCTGAAATAGCGATTTCTTAAAAATCGCTATTACAGAATCGCAACTTGGTTCCTTGATACATATGGCCCTTAGTATTCAACCTGGCTCTTCTTTTCAATCAGATCTATAGGCCTTTTTCATTTGGCGTGGGTGAAAATGATGCAGTAGGCCACTGGCAGGCGAGGGCTAGTAGGGTCTTCCCTGTCTAAACAAGCCCATTGCTGAAGTGGTATTTTGCATTTTCCTGCCAATGCCCCTTTTATTCATTTTTAAGTCTCAACCACAGAAAGCTTTGTGCTGTCTGTTGTTGAAGATCTATTGTGAACAATATCAATGCTTACAGTGAGCTTTGTCAAGCTGATCGGTTTCATTACTTTTCATTCATGTTACTTGATGGTTTTCCTTCCCTTTCTTGTGATTGTCTCTTCCCTGGAGCATAGGTTCTTTATCATCCATTTGATTGGATGACTTGCATGCTTTCACTGCACCCATTCAGGGAACTACTTTTTTCTTTTTCCTGAGCATACCATTTGAGGGCCAATGGTTACTCTCTCTCTCTGTTCCTTGTCTGCTGCTTCCCAACTGAAATCTCCCTCCTGATCTCCGTATTGCTACTCCCCAAGATCCTACGTTGCTTCCCCCACTCCCCCATACGGTTTTATCTCTGTTTTTGTAATGCTCCTTTGTTACCCAGTTCCCCGTTGCTTTCACATCTCCCAGCAGTTTTTATCTATTTTTGAAAGCCCCACCAGCTTTAATTTGCTTTCAGGCTGCTCCTTTCTAAAATAAAAAATGCTTTTGATTTTTCTTACTGCTTTAAGATGGGTCCCTGCCATTTTGGAACAGTAAATTCAAATCAAATAATCTTTATTCAATCATTTCCCAGATGATCATAAAAGACGTACATGATTTAAAACACACACAGATTAATATAAAAAAACTATCAAATATTTTTAAAAAAATGTTTATGCATCAATAAAAAAAGAATACATACCAGACACAAAAGCCATTATTAAAAGACCTGTTCTAATATCATGAAATAATGTAATACAATAAAATCACAAAAGCCAGGACTTAGGGTACATATAGAATTGCGCATTCATTGTTTAAAATAACATGGCCTTTCTCACACGTAAAATGCCCCTCAAAAAACAGCCAAACAAATAACAGGTATCTTGGTCATTTCGCTGCTGTAAGAAGAGCAAAGCAGTTTTGACCTTATTAAATTTGTGCCTGCACAACAGAGGCAATAGAAATGTCCTGGTACAAGGGAGATAAAAAATTACTAAAGAAAACAAAGTGCATTAAGGTCTGGTTTGATTGCTCATCACACGGGCAAATACAGATATCGTTTGGAGAGTATTGCCCTAAGGGGAAACACAACATACAGCGTATCGTTCCTAACCTAAAACGAGTCAGTAAGTTGAGTTTGTACAAATTCTGCACAAATAATAGGTATGGGGTGATCCCGGCTGTCATCTGAACCAAACAATAATCTCTTACCAACGGCTTCACCACTTCCACAGCCTCCCTAGAGGCCTGTCTGTGTGTAGAAAAGCATTCCTGGGACCAGCTTTTGTCTTTCTTGGTGATACTTTCTGGGTTCTCAAACAAGTGTACACAACCCAGAGAGTAAATTAAACAACAAAGTGGCAGCTGCTTCATTACACATGTGCATTTATGCACTGTGATCCTGGATCGTCTGTAGCGTCATAATGCTTACTTGTGCATGTGTGATGGTGCAGGTGTGTATATGCATCATCTTACTAATTTTTTTATGAAATGTTTTTTCCAGTGCTGTCCAGCATTGGCAATTCTTTTTATTTTTGGCTGCTGTGGAACAGCTTTGGCTAAAAGTATTTGCACAGCCAATAGGTCCAAAGGGGTGTGTGTATTCTTTTTTTCTGTTGAGGAATTGTTCTTCAGGATAATGCACCTGCAAGTCTGGTCTGTGTGTAGAGACTGGCAAAGGGTTTGAAGCCACGTGGGAATAATAATGTGATTATGAAGAAGTTAGACAATAGAAACTCAGGTTATTTTACAACGCTTTGTATCCAGAAGGCTGATCAAATGTGGGATTGAAAATGCAAAGCCTTTATCAGCATAATTGTAGGATTAGCGTGAATTTACGGCAGCATATGTGAAATCCAGTTTAAAATGCCACCTACCGCAGCGATATTTACCATCCTCTTTAAAACAGTCTTTATTGGCACCTCCTAGCATTGCGCTGTCCCAGGAAGAAGATCTATTAGACTGCCAACAATGGATCCTCTTCTCGGATTTCTATGACAACATTTGCAGACCCATTGCTTTAAAACAATTAATAAAAAGTGTCTGATCTTGTTAAATTCTGGAGGATTTATTTTTGATTAATATTCCTGTTTTAGCCACAAGCGTTGGGGAAAGGCTGTGCCAGCAATGCCGCGTAGCCTTGACAAATACAAATTGTGCATGTATTCTTTGCTAATTTCTCTCCTAATCTCGACATATACGGATGTTCTGAAATGTAAGAGAAACACATTTTTGATGTAAAGGTCGAATGGTGTCAATTTCTCTCGTTTACTTTCATTGGGCGATTGGGCTCATATTAATGCTACTACGTTCAACATCCAGTTGATGCAACATTTATCATTTTGTCGCACGCTGCCTATCAAGCTCGTCACTGGGGCTGTAGTTGTCTTCTTTACAGCTACTTTATTGCTTCAGGACGAGGATACAAAAGGCTTCAGTCTGGGTGAGAGAAAAGACAACGCATTTCTATAAGGCAGTCTAATAAACTGCTCTCAAACTTAACTGGAGAGCTTGCCTCAAGCTATAAAACTTCTGATTGGACTAGCAAACTTTCAAAGCGAATATCCTGTCTGTCTTCCTGCCCTGGGGTGTCTTTGTATGAGACTCATTGTTACACAAAGCAGCTACCCCGGCACAGGAATCGCTCTCGGAATTTAAACCTTATGTGAACGGATTATCAAGCGCCATTGTTTTGATGTTTCTCAATTTGCAGCTCTCGCGAAAGGAAACGCTCTCCCCGTTTACAGTCTCAATTCATTAAAGCCGCTGGCTGGTTTCCATGCGACAGGCGAGCTTTGGCCTGCAATGCCGCGCCATAGTTTGCGACTGAATTTCCGGATGAATGGAGCATTTTGAGATTTCTTCAATTCTGCCCACTTCGCCGGGCCCGCTTCCTCAGCCTTCTCTCGACTACTGCACAATAATCAGCCGACGTCACCTACGTGGGAGGGCGTCAGCGTGGGAGGGCCCCGCTTGACGTTTCACAGGGATAATTGTACACGGATGAGTTATAGTCAAAAGTACTTTTTCTATGCAGGTCCTAGTGATCTGGGGCTGCCACAATACAGCCGTCTCCGTCATGTTCGCAGATCCATTCACTCCATGTCATATGTAGGGCTCTTTGTTTTTTTTAGATTTTTAGCATTTCCGTCTGTGTTTTCCTATTTATTTTTTTACTGGTCTGATCGGTATTTAATTAACGTATAATCATTGATGTTTTATGACTGCTAGAAAAGGAATATGTGACTGTTATATTTTCACACGTGATTGATACATTTACTTGAATGCCTATCAGGAGGTTTTACCGCTCTACGCAGTTAGGTATATTTCAAGAATGCGTTTCTTTTTAACTCTATAATGTGGTCAATCTGCACCAACGTCTACAGTGATGGTTGATAGGACTGAGAGTTACTCAAAGGAAGACCATATTTCTGCTTTTTGCTGCTTTAAAAAGATTTGAAGACTTGGAAAGACTTTGGGCCCGATGTAGGTAAATCCCATTTACCGATTTTGAAATACCGAATCCTACCGATTCGGTATTTCAAAATCGGTAAATGGTATGTAGGTCCCAACATCTGGATTCGATACCGAATCCTTAGCAATTCTTTAATTACCGATTCGGTAAATACCGAATCGGTAATGCCCATGCATTCCTATGGGCTGTGAAGCCCATAGGAATGATTAGGCATTACCGATTCGGTATTTACCGAATCGGTAATTAAAGAATTCACAAGGGTGCAGGGGGTGTCACTTTGACACCCTCTGGCACCCCCAAAACAGGCACAGGTGCCATGTGGCGGGCATACCTGCCCTAAGGGCAGGTCTGCCTGTCACATGACATAGGTGTGCATGCACACATGTGCATGCACACCGGAATCGGTATTTTACCATGGATTTGTATTCCATGGTAAAATACCGATTCTGTAAGCCATGTGCAGAAGGTACATTGCCTACCTACATTGCATTTTCGGTAATTTTACCGAATCGGTAAATATTACCGAATCGGTAATTATTTTACCGATTCGGTACATATTACCGAATCGGTAAATATACCGATTCGGTAATGATACCGATTCGGTAAAATTACCGAAAATGTGCCCCTACATCTCGGTAGCCCTTTACCGATCGGAAACGGCCGAAAATCGGATTTTTCGGCCGATTCGGATCGGTAAAGGGCTACCTACATCGGGCCCTTTGTTTTCTGTCTACGTGGACGCCTCGTCAGGGGTGGTAAGCGCCATATAAATTCAATTACATTATAATACAATACATGTATGTGTAACAAACATTGGCAAAGCCAATAGATGAGAGATCTTTGTCAATGGTTTTAGACATGTTTGTTACACGGCAGCACGGGCTGCTGTTCAACATGACTGAAAGTAAAGAAAATTGTAACGCTATGACACAGCTTGCCGTGTCATAGAACTATTTTTTCTTTACTAAGCCATGTTGCACAGCAGGCAGTGCTGCTGTTCAACAAGCCTAAAAACATTGACAAAGTCAATAGACACCCAGCTGATCCTCTCCCTGACCAACGACCCCGCCACCGCCAGAGCCAACCTGCACGAAGGGATGAAAGAGGTAGCCGAGTGGATGACGACCAGCCGCCTGAAACTGAACTCGGACAAGACGGAGGTCCTCATCCTGGGCCCCTCACCCTCCGCCTGGGACGACTCCTGGTGGCCTCCCGCCCTGGGCACCGCACCCAAACCGACAGACCATGCACGCAACCTGGGCTTCATCCTGGACTCCTCCCTCTCCATGACCAGGCAAGTCAACAACGTTTCCTCGGCGTGCTTCAACATCCTACGCATGCTACGGAAGATCTTCTGGTGGATCCCCACCGAGACCAGGAAGACCGTCACCCAGGCCCTCGTCACTAGCCGACTGGACTACGGCAACGCCCTCTACGCCGGTACCACCGCCAAGCTCCAGAAGAGACTCCAGCGGATCCAGAACGCCTCAGCCAGACTCATCCTCGACATCCCACGAACCAGCCACATCTCCGGACACCTGAAAGACCTTCACTGGCTCCCCGTCAACAAAAGAATCACCTTCCGCCTCCTCACCCACGCACACAAAGCCCTGCACGGCCAAGGCCCGAGCTACCTCAACAGCCGAATCAACTTCTACGCTCCCAAACGCCACCTCCGATCAGCCAACCACGCCCTCGCCGCCGTCCCCCGCATCCGAAGAGCGACTACAGGAGGAAGGTCCTTCTCCTACCTGGCCGCCAAGACCTGGAACTCCCTCCCGACCGACCTGCGCCTGACCCAAGAACACCTCTCCTTCAGGAAGAAGCTGAAGACCTGGCTGTTCGAGCAGTAGCGGCACCCCCCCCCCCACCCCCAGCGCCTTGAGACCCTACGGGTATGTAGTGCGCTTTATAAATGTCATTGATTGATTGATTGAATAGATGTAGTGGAGGCCAAACCTAGTGGCTTTGCTAATGCTTGCTATCTTTTTCTATTGTCTTTTGTAGAAAAAAGCAACAGATTCACAATACGCATAGCCTATTACTTTGGAATCGAAAATTGGTCTGACGCATAGCCCCTGCCAAAAAATTATAACAACTCTTTTCCTAAGGGGGGAGTTCTACCAAAGGCTTATCTTTCTTCCAGTAGGCGTAAAGTTGCTGCAAGTTGGCATTGATAGGGTGTAACGATGCCAACTCTGGTGTGAGGCCTCCCTCTGCCCTCTGTCCCCAGGAGCCAGAAACATGTGTGTGTGTGTGGGAGGGGCTGGGGGGGGGTAGGAGGGAAGCAGAGGGCCAGACCAGTGGTAATGAAGACATTCGCTCCAGGCAACACACAGTTGCTTGCCTCAGTCACTCTTCTATATGCACATGGGGCAGTCAAGGACATGGACATTATGTGCATATGAGGGGTGTTTCCTTGGAAAAAAAGAAACTTGCAGCCAGAGGTCCACAGAAAAGAGCTTCTCACCCCAGAGTCCCTGAGAAAGAAAGTGGTATTATGGTGTACGGTCAGTGGCATAGTGAAACTTGAGGGGGGCCCACTGCAAGGTATATGGAGGCCCCCCTCCACCTCCGGACTCAACCAGGATCCCTCAGGCCATCGTACTGTGCTGTGGGGGCCCCTGCAGCTCGGGCTCCCGCCGAACCACGGAAGCTGTTGGGGCCTATGTTACGCCACTGGGTACGGTGCTGAGTCCAGCAGCAGGAGACAGGGCGAGCATCTGCCGCTGAGTGGAGCCCGGCAGCCACTGCCACATACAGATCAGGGCTGATCACATTCTTTAAAGCGCTCTGGGAGGCAAGGCTAGGCACTTTGTGAAAATCACACGCTGCTCCTATTGAGCTGGTTTGCTGCTGCTAGCGCTGGGCTCTAAAGAAGTAAACAAACAACATTGGTTCTGTGGGAGTCTTTTTAAATATATTCAACACAGCTCTCGCTCCTGGTCTATGGAATATATTGCTCTATTTTTTTCACAAACATACGTATAAATGTCTACAAAATCAATTAAAGTGCAGACAGCGCAGTGGAGTGCAGTATTTATAATGAAAGATAAATACACTGGGATGTCTCAGAAATTTGGTAAACAAGGAACAGTCTGAAATACTTTCACACGTTTCAATCAGTACTTTAATTGGTCAGTCGCCTCTAAAAATTGTCGATGTTTCGACCCTTCTTTCAATTCATAAGTGTCTCCTCAGGACAAAACATGCCATCTGACATTTCACCTCAAAGCAGTGTACATTCTTCGCGTGCTGGGGTATTAATGATTCATAGTCGATGTCTGAATCAATACTTGCAACTCCATCTCTGTTCAATCGAAAAGTCACTACCAGGCTTTAAATATCTGCATCCCACCAGCGGCATCCTGACCTTCCCCTTATGTAATCGTTTGATCCCAGGTTTCATAGCGTGATCAAACTAGGTTCTAAAGAAGGGCTACCTGAGCCTGTGTGAAGGTGCAAAAGAAGGAAGCAAGTGCAAGGTATGTGCAAGACAGGGGGGTGTTCTTGGCCCTCTGTAGCAAGTTTAACAAGAGAAAAAAGGTATGTGAAGCTACCAGCATCGACCGCGCCACAGAGCTTTTCTTTACTACTATTACTAAATCATCGCACAGGGCGAAAAAACTGTAGACACTGGAAGGCGGATATGGGGGTGAAGTAACACGAGGGACCTGCGGCGGAAGAGCGGAGGGAAAAGCAACAACGGGCAGAGGGAGGAGGGCGGAAAATGAGGAGACTGTATAGTGCCATGTACTCTTGTTCAGTACATGACACAAAGTAAAAAAAAAGTACCTGGAGCAGTGCACTGTCAGTGGAAGGACACTGGCCACAAATAGCTGTGAGAGGTCCAGGCAGGAAGTAGACCAATAAGAAGGAAGGAAACGAGTGACATGGAAGCCAACCAATGGTAAGTAATGGTAGGTAACCGGTGGGCTCATAGCCCATTGTGAAGTTTTTTTTTAAAACAATAGCTCTCACTATTGGTGAATAGGTGATAAAAATACACCTATGTATTCATTTATTTAATCATTCATAGCTACAAACCAAGTGGGTGGTGTCTCCTGTGATCCGGCCACAAATGAGCAAGGCGGGAAGGAGAGCTGAAGGACATACATATTATTAAATGATGATTGTATGTTTGGGTTCACTTATAAGGGGCCAGTTGAAGAGGTATATGGGGGTGAATGATAATCGGGTGCAGCTAGTTCACAGAGGTGAAAGGTTTGCTTAAAGGGATAGGTTTTATCATGATCAGACTTGCCTTTCTCAGTCACACAGTGATGAATTTGAGGACTTCTAGGCCATTGTTTTCAGAACTTTCATTGACATCATTAGCTATGCAGAATATATAAAAAACAAATAGTAGCATTAATGCTATAATAATGTTAATTTATACACTAAAAATGCAGCAGTTTATTTATGAGACCCACTTCAATATTATTACCAAATGATCCAATGGTTAGAGAACAGCAGATTACAAAGAGTGATCCAATGATTAGAGAACAGCAAATTACAAAGAGTTTAAACACTTGGGAAAATGTTACTGTTGTATGGTGCCAACATAGGGACTTTCATCTGTCTCCAGACACCCTACTTCCCTGTTGCACTTGTGGCTTTAACCCATATCTCTGACTCTCTGTCTGCTGCTTGCGGTCCCTGGACCCTGACCCATGAGCCACCAACCCACTTCCAAGGCCCTTGTTCCCTGGCACGTGCCTCCATCTTAGACCCTACACTACCAGTTCTTCTGTCCCACCCCATTGTTGGAATCCACTCCATCACCCACCACAATATAACCCCTGACCAGCCAATAAGCATCAGACTCTGATAACAGAAGTTCTTCATTCCTCCAACACAACCAAGTTCCCCCAGTCACTCAATTAGCCTTGTATGCCTCATTTCCCCCAAATAGATACCCATGCTTCTTTCAATAATCTCCTTACACCGTCCACACATTTACCTCTCCTCGATTTACACAATTACTCTCAACTACTACCCTAATTTTCATCCATCTCAAAACTCAGAAGACTCTCTTCCTCATCTAGCTCCCCCTTCTTTATCCCCTCAGGTGTTCATTATGCACCATTCCGTGTCTCCAGCCCTTTCAGCTCCATCTTCCTACCTGTGGACTTCACTGCAAGACGAAAATCATAAGTACAATTTAATGACCGAGCAATACATGTTGCTGTTGAGACTGAGAAATGAAACTTCACCCACGCAACTCTTAGCCAGCAGCATCCCGTGCAGGTAAGAGCGGTGGTGCCGGGTGTAGGGGGATTTCGACAGACGAATATGAGGGAAAATTATTTATTTATTCCTTGTGGTCGTCTGTCGAATCCCCCTCCAACCCAGCCCACCGCTCTTACCTGCATGGGCCGCTCCTGCTCATTGCTCCCGTTGTGGCAGAGGTGTGGGCCTCAAACTTAGCAGACTCTCACCACCTTTTAACTACACACCCGAAAAACTGTGTTCTCCTCTGAGCATATCTCTTACACCCAAAAATTCCCAACTAAACTCATTTAACATGACTCTCCCCTACTAGTCTCCCATTTCACTGGACACAATCTCGGAAGAATCTAACATGGTTAAGAACTCTATTCTACGATTGCCACTACCTGATACCTGGAGACATCATTTTGGATACTAACAGGCATCCTGGGAAAACTATTTGCCTGCATTCTCATTTCACAAATTCCTATACAATTGACACCCTGTCATCACGCAGCCCTATGGTTATCATATAAACCTGTAGCACAGGGCCTCTGAAATCATTGATATAGAGACTGGTGGGGGCTTGGAGGAATATTCCTTCAATAGATTTGGCAGACTTACAAACTCGACCAAGGACAAAGTTGAACATCTGACAGATTTAAGCATCTTTGCAAGGGAGGCTGAGGTTTCTCTGAACAAAGTGACTGTATCCACCATGGGATGAGACACTTTGACAGAGAAAATTTCAATACAAAATCCCATGTTTTTCATCAATGCAACCCAAAAATCTGCAACAAAATGTGGGGAAAGTCCGCTAGAGTGAAGGTACTATATTATGACATAGTTGTTTGCATAATTGTATGGTAGGCAAACTATACATACCTTTAGCAGAAGGTTAACCACAATTTTCATGCTAGACTGTGTCAGATATGTTGACGCACCAATCATCCGAGGTCGTGTAGTTATCTATCATCATATGTGGCAGTCCTTGGAAAAGCCAAGCTCAAAATCTGACAGATGTAAGGATCTTTGCAAGGGAGGAAGACATTTCCTTAAAGAAAATGACGTTATCCACCATAGGATGAGACACTTTAGCTGAGAAACATTTAAATGCAAAATTCCCTGTTTTCCATCAATGCTTCCAGAACATCAGCCACAAAATGTGAGAAACGTCTACCAGAGTGAAGGTACATTATTACTGTGATATAGTTGTCTCCCTGTCATTCTGGTGTTCATCCTCACACGGTAGGCACACTATACATACCTTTAGCTGAAGTTTAATAACCAATTTCATGGTAGACTGGGCATGTATGTTGGCAGACCAATTATTCTAGATCACATTGTTGATCCACCACCATCGTTGGCAGTCTTTGGAAAAGTCATTAGTGGAGCCAGAGAAGTCTTGGAGTTTGCCCACAAGTTAAGCTGCACTAAATACGGTGGCAAGACTATGAGATTTGCAGATAGAGAGATCTGTCAGTTTTTGGAAGATTCTCTCTTATTGACCTACTGTAAATCATACATATCTGGTCCATGTGGCTCAATTACAGAGAACCAAGATGTTGGACCTGGCCTTTTTTGCAGGGTTATCCCCAAACGTTTTGCATTCTACCTCCTAATTATTCTGTTTTGTTGGCTTTAGGACTCTGGCACTTTACCACAGCTAACCAGTGCTAAAGTGCAGATGCTTTCTGTCTAAATTAGATGAGTGATTGGTTTATCTATGTTTGGCATATTTAACTTACTAGTAAGTCCCCAGTAAAGTGCACTATATGTGCCCAGGGCCTGTAAATTAAATGCTACTAGTGGGCCTGCAGCACTGATTGTGCCACCCACACGAGTAGCCCTGCATACATGTCTCAAACCTGCTACTGTAGTGTATGTGTGTGCAGTTTTAAACTGCCATTTCGACCTGGACAGTGCACCCACTAGCCAGGCCCAAACCTTCTCTTTATCTACATATAAGTCACCACTACGGTAGGCCCAAGGTAGCCCTATGCACAGGGTGCAGTGTATTTAAATGATAGGACATATACTGGTGTGTTTTACATGTCCTACCAGTGAAATACTGCAAAATACGTTTTTAACTATTGAAAGGACTATCTCTCCCATAGGGTAACATGAGGATTACAGTAGCCACTTTAATTCTTTGTACTTTATACACCACCCTTATCTCACACATATCGGTTACGGTAACATCTGACCGGCCGTTCAGTCTCCTGGGTAAGGAGAACCCAGATGATGAGAAAAAGGGCGGTACAGTGTGGCTTCTGATGGGAACTATTTCTCCATTTGCTCTTGAGCCTTAGTCTGGCCTGCATTTCACTATCGGAGCTTACTCACTGGTGTCTTTTGTGTTGCATTGGTTTTGTGATCCACCCTTTTCTGTGACCCCCAGGTGTATTCTGTTGTGATAACATGAGGATTGCCTTGAAATATCTTTTAGGTGTAATTTCCCATTGGGAGTTGATGGAGATTTGGGGTCTCTAAACTCAAAACGAATAAGTACATCTTTTGGTGAAGTTGGTTTTTAAATTGTGTGTTTGAAAATGCAACTTTTAGAAAGTGGACATTTTCTTTCATAATCGTGTTGTTCTTCTGCCTGTTTGTAGAACCCACGTCTGGGTTAGTATGACAGTTGGGCTCTTGTGCATTCACTATAGTTGCATATCCTGATGGACCATCACCAAGCTGATTGGCCTTCCTGAGGTAGATTGGTGAAATGAGTAGTCACTGACACCTGAAAAGAGCTGTGCCTGCTCTCACACAAAGCTGCATCCACCCCCCTGTAGTGTGCCTGGAGCCAGGTCATGGAAAGGTAGGGTCTTGTGCACTACAAAGTGCTGACACTTTTTTCCCCACCTTTGCTAAGCTTACTCTAGATTTGGATTTCCCTCTTAAGATAGTGTAGGGGCAGTTAGGGATTTGTACGGGTTTTGCCTGAGACTTAAATGCAATCCGAATTGCACTTCTGTCTTTTGATAACCTATGTTGCGATGATCGAGTTAGTTGTTTTCTTTTTGCTACATCGACTTAATCTGTTTCGGAGCTTGAGCTTCATTCTGTTTACTTTGTATTTTTACACCATTATTCTTCGATAGGTGTATATTAATCTGTTTCAAAATTTTAATTAAATGAACTAACTTGAACTTGGCTGTTGCCTGGACTCTTACTTGGAAAACATTGGAATAATAAATCTTACATATATGGAAAGGAGTTTTCTCTTTATCTCTCATGCTGCTTAAAAAGAACCATTGAGTCAGATATTTTAAAGGTACAGGTTCCAGCATTCCCAAGTTCTAAACTGGCAGTTTAGAGTGGACCGTTCCTGTTGGAGCAGGACTAAGACTGATGGCTAATGTCTGCCTAGAGTGGCCTAGTGGGCGAAAGATGATGAAATGGAGTGAATCCCAGAGTGATTGCCTGTGGCTGAGATCAATTTAAGTATTCTCTCCATCATCGTGTTGTTTGTTGCGGGTCTGCTTTTTATGTCTTCAAGTTTTTGTTACAATTAAAGAATTTTCAGGTTAAAATAATTTGTTTCTCTGGAATGACTCGCTGTTATATTGCTTGATTGGACTGAAACAGGGAAGAGTAGGGCTCAATGTATGGAAATAAACTGCAAGTGAAGTCCTCCTGAGGCTCAGCCGGGAGAGACCGTCCTCTACTTTTCTGATACTTGCCTATATTTTGCACTACTTGTTGTATTCTTACCCAGCACTTGCTGCTTTTTAAAATCCGATCTGGGGCATATTTGAACTGGTTTTTAAATACGATTTTGGGTGTTTTTTAACTTAGTTTTAATGCATGCCTGTGTGATTTTAACTTGCGCTTTTGCACTCCGAGGACCTGCCTACTTACAGTCCACAGCTCTCAATCCCCGCAGTCTAAACGTGGGACCGCCGCCATTTTAGTTGAACTCCGGTCAGCGGTCTAGCATTGGGAGACCCAGCCGGTACATAAGCAGACGCAGGCGCAAGCACGCCAGGTGAAGTCCTCCTGAGGATCAGCCGGGAGAGACCGTCCTCTACTTTTCTGATACTTGCCTATATTTTGCACTACTTGTTGTATTCTTACCCAGCACTTGCTGCTTTTAATATCCGATCTGGGGCATATTTGAACTGGTTTTTAAATACGATTTTGGATGTCTTTTAACTTAGTTTTAATACATGCCTGTGTGATTTTAACTTGCGCTTTTGCACTCTGTGGACCTACCTACTTACAGTTCACAGCTCTCAATCCCCTGCAGTCTAAACGCGGGACCGCCGCCATTTTAGTTGAACTCCGGTCAGTGGTCTAGCGTTGGGAGACCCTGCCGGTACATAAGCAGATGCAGGCGCGATCGCGCGCAGCTGGTGCGCCAAAGGCAAGCCTGTCTGCGCCCGTCCGCACCAGTTCCGCGCTTAGCGCCAGTCCGCTTGGTCGGATTGCTCTAGGTAAGGACGTAATTCAATATTCAAACCACATGCTCAAAGCCCTCAATCCCAACCCCACAGCTCAGAAGTGCTCAATATCGCACATGGATTTTATGCTATCTCAGGGCAAAGTGCCTTGTCCAGAGTGTGATACCATGCTGCCAGAGCTTCTCCTGGAATCTATAGTGACTTTACAGCCGCAGAATACAAGCGGAGTAAACAACATCTCTCACTCGGTTCGGAAATGCACCCTACTCAATGCCAGATCCCTGGTTAAACATAGTCTGGAGTGCGCTTCCCTAATCGAAGTAGAAGGGATTCTGGTCGCATTTATTACGGAATCATGGACAGATGACTCATCTGGTCCAGACCTAGTTAAAGCCACACCACCCAATTACCTCTTTTATATGCTGAATAGACCCCATATAGAAGGGGGGTTGGCAATTATATATCATAACTCCATTACTGCGTCATTTACCCCCATTATCATGGAGGATTGCGAAACTTTGGAATTTTTTCTTAATTGTTTACACCATTACTCTTTCAGAGGAGCTCTAATTTACAGGCCGCCTGGCCCAAGAGGGCGGTTTTTAACACAAATAGGCCACATACTGGAAAGAGGGATTAGCTTTGACTCCTACACCATTTTGGGAGACTTTAATTATTATCTGGAGTCTTCTCTAGATCCAGATACTTCCCGGCTGCTTGAGTTGATGGAAGGCGCAAACCTAAAGCAACTAGTGAGGGAAGCCACTGACATAGCCGGCCACACCCTAGATGGGCTCTTTTCAAACAATTCGCTATTGGCAACACTCAATGTCCTTCCTTTGGGTTGGTCAGATCATTCAGCAGTGATATATGAGATTACTCTGCCCGATCACGTGGCCCCAAAACCTCTGAGAAAAAACTCAGTATCCAAGGCATGGAATAAGATAGACACAAGGGAATTACACCAACTACTCACATCAACCATGCCATTGGTGTCAAGAGACATAGATGAGGCTACCAGCTCTTATACTAATTGGCTAGCAGAGGCAGGTGAGGAACTAGCACCTATAAAATATCTCCACCATACTAGACAAAAAACCTCCACCCCATGGTACTCTCCTGATCTTAGGGATCAGAAACTTGCCTGTAAGCATTTAGAAAGAAAGTGGAGGACGGGCTACAACGACAAGGACAGGCTGGACTATAAAACAAGTCCTGCAGTGTATAAACAGCTGCTCCACAAAGTGAAACAAGAATACTTCTCTGATAGAATCACTCAAGCTAAAAACTCCTCCAAAGAGATCTTTAAAATAGTAAAACAACTAACGCTTCCATGCTCCCCGACCTTCGCAGCCAGCCAAGAGCTGTGTAACAAAATTGCTAATAGTTTTTTTGAGAAGGTGAATAACATCTTTGTCACCTTTTTTGACTCTACCCACGAAACAATACAGAGCTTAGCGTTAGCTCCTACGTTACTAACACAGACAGCCCGCTTCTACTCAGTTTTACCCCTTTAACAGAATTAGACACCTGTAATTTACTACTGAAGGTAAAGTCAGGCTCTCCAACTGATCCATGCTCTACTTCAGTAGTCATTTCTGCTGCAGAACCAGTCTCAAAAATACTGACCTCTATCTTCAATACCATGTATTTAGAAGGGTATTTCCCTAAAGACTGGAAGCACACCTCAATTCTGCCACTCCTGTAAAAATCCAATCTGGATGTCAATGATCCCAATAATTTCAGACCAATTTCCAGAATTCCTCTCCCAGCGATGGTCATTGCAAGAAATATTAATGCTCAACTTAACACATTTTTGCAATGCCTAGACCCAACTCAGTTCGGGTTTAGAGGAGGCCACAGTACGGAAGTGGCGCTCGTTAAATCCACAGAGGAGATCAGAATGATTTTAGATCAAGGAGGGAATGCCGCACTGATCATGTTGGATCTCTCGGCGGTATTCAACACGGTCCACCATGTGGTGTTGATGGTCCGTCTACAGGAGATAGGAGTGAAGGGCTCGGCCTGGAAACTTCCTAAATCATTCTTAACTGATAGAGTACAAACCGTAACTCTAGAGGAATTTGAAGCGAAATCTTTCTCTCTGCCTTGTGGTGATCCTCAGGGTTCATCTCTAAGCCCAACCCATTTTAATATTTATGTTTCAGTGCTCGCACCCCTTATTGAATCATTTGGGTTCACTCTAACATCATATGCTGATGATACCCAAATAGTGGTCAACCTTCTTCCAGGTGGCAATCAGACTACATCTTTGAGGCTGCCAAACTGTATGAGTGCCGTGGGGGGTTGGATGTCCTAACACTGTTTGAAACTCAACTCCAACAAAACAGAGGTAGTTTTGTTCGGAAACAATCCTAACCTCTGGACGCCAGACTGCTGGCCAACAGACCTGGGCCAGCTTCCCATGCCAGTCAGGAAAGTGGAAAACCTGGGGTTTTGGATTGATGAGAAATTGAGCTGCAGGGACCAGGTTAATAAAGTGGTCTCTACTACTACCTATATTCTAAAATCTTGCAAAAAATACTGCCATTTCTCCCCAAAGCGGCACAAAAAACAATTGTCACTGCTTTGATTATACCGAGACTGGACTACTGTAATTGTATCTGAAGATACATTAGGGATCACTCAACAAATTGCAGGTCCTTCAGAACGCAGCGGCCAGACTTCTTACCCGTACACCTAGGTCTGAATCCATCTCTGCCCAAATCAAAGCCCTGCATTGGCTTCCAGTGAGGAAACACACCCAATTCAAGGCCCCGTGCTTGGTTTTCAAGGCCCTTCATGGAATAGGGCCGGAATTCCTCAAACGACTCACCTACTGGTACACCCCGACCAGAACATTACGATCTTCTGACGCCAAATTGGTGACAGTACCTAGGGTGAAAAAGTCCAATTGGGGAGGCAGAAGTTTCTCAATTAACGCAGCAAAGGCCTGGAATGCGCTTCCTCTTACTCTAAGAAGCATGACCAACCTTCTTGCTTTCAGGAAGACATTAAAAACTTGACTTTTCACAAACTGATCCAAATCGATGTGCCTTCTCTCTGTCTGGTTTGATTTCTCTTTAGACCTTCTCCTAGCGCCAGGACACCTTTTTGGTAACAGTTGCGCTTTACAAATAACTATAACCTAACATAACAAGTTACCAGACCTTTATCCAGGCTTTACCACAATTCTTGGTCCTCTGTGCCTACTCTTTCTATTTTTGAACTACGATAAAACCAATAGATCATGACGTTATTGTCTGCAGGTTCCTACCTGCTAACTGACCTATCATGAGACTGACGTAGCCAGTCTCGTTTTGACAGCCAGCTGCACCAGGCATGACGGAACTTGTAGTCTCATGCTTAGAAAGGGAAATGTTATAACACAGCCAATTGTTAATGCTGCTGGCTAAATAACACAGGTCCTTTGACAGCTCAGCCTCTTTAATGAAAAGTTATGGGTGTGGCCCCTGTCTTGTTATTAATGTTTCCCCAACCTTCTTTGCCAGAAAACTTTGTTGTCGTATGGTATGGCATCAGAGAAAACTGAAATATACTTTCTGTCGCCGCGTCAAATCTGCTTCTTTGAGGGTCTTACATATTCGACAGTGTGATGAGGAACGTGGGCCTTTCTTTTAGGGCTGGCCGAACTCACCATCTTACGAGCCCTCAGGGGCTTTGGTAAAATGCTTTTCCTTTCGCTATGTCATTTCCTTCTGAATTAGGAGATACCCGCCTGAGTGCTTTTGTTGAGTTTATTGCCTCATTACCAGAACTCGCCTAATTTCCTGCTTATCCGCCGTGGTTCGGTCGTAAAACCCTTTTCTCTTTGCTCTCCTTCACTGTAACAATTTTGTGGGAAACGTGAGTGAATAATTCATTTTGCGCACAGCGTCCTTCTACTTGTCTGTCACTAATGCTGTTTTTCACATCCTTCAGTAACTTTTCGGTTTGTTAGCCAGTGTGTGCGTCCTACTTACCTCTAGCTACAACGTTATGTTAACTTCTTCTGCTAAGTTTCTTCTGGTTGGTATGAACATTTTTGTAACTTGTTTTGCCTATTTCACTTTACTGGGCAAATAAGATGAGTGCATGATGAAAATTCATTCAAATCTTGCTTTACTGAAAACGCCTTCTAGTGTAAGAAGATCGGCCAAACTTAAATATGTTTTTGCTAGTGTTTTAAATCGTCTGGCTTAGTGTGAGATATTAGTTATAGCAGTCTCCTTCCAAGACGATCACTAGAACTTTTAGAGCTTGCTTGACAATGCAGTGGTCTGCTATACCGATTACGACCAATAGTTTAAAATAGACACATATATTTTTAGGTCTACCATGACAGTGTAGCTGCTAGCATGGCTTATTCGTTCCAATAGTTTAACATATCTACAGAATGGACTTTGGATCTGTCTGTAGAAGGCGTCCCCTCACCTTATACTATTGGTTGCTTTTGTGTTATTCCACTTCCCCTCAAGTGTTTGTATTGTAATGCATAAAGGACTATTTTACATCTGGATCAGATGAAGGGTTCCTCAAAAGAAACAGATAGTGGAGTGGGACAGGGCAAACAACAAGGAAAGGAAACAACAACTCACCTCCAATTCAAAGCTCGATATAGAGTCAGATGTAGTTATAAATAACACAAAAAGAATATAATACAATATAATCCAATGTTTGTCTTCATTTGTACATACTGAATCACATTGTACTTTTCAAAGCATGATAGCATATCATAATAATGTCACAACAAAAGAAAGAGAACCGTCTCATCCTCAACCACTAAAACTTATACTCACACACCTCATTCATACCACTCATACCTGACACATGTTGCATTGGCGCATTAAAACAGTTGTGCACTGTGTCTCAGTACATGAAATGCCGATACATACAGGATCTTTAATGCTGTATCTAATCAAAGTTAGTTTTTATTCCTTCCCAACAAACAGTGGCCTGAAAAACATTAACAGGCCCCTGTGGAGCAAGCTCTTATGCACGTAATAGTCACATTAATTAAATACATTGTGTCGTTCTTATCCATGTCGTTGGAGATATGCTGTTTTACATCTCGAAAAATATGCTGAATAATAACTCATTGCATGCATTATGTCATCCATGCATTCCATATGAAAAGTAATTGTGGTTCAGTTTCAACTCTATTCCGGTTCATTACATCATAAAGGGTGTTAAAACACTATACACAAAACAATTTGATTACACTGTCAAATATAATAGTAGTTCAAGGAAATAATAAAAAAAAAACATGAGACAACTTTCACAGATAGGAGATCAATTAAAACAGGAATGAGGAAAGTGCCCCCATGCCCAGTCCATCACCAAGGGCCCGATGTAGGTAAAATTGATTTACCGATTTTCAATTACCGAATTTTACCGATTCGGTAATTGAAAATCGGTAAATCAATGTGGTGGACATGTAGGTATTTCCAGATGTGTAAATACCGAATCTGTCACATTCGGTATTTACCGATTCTGTAAATACAGAATCGGTATTTACCATTGATTCCTATGGGCTTCAAAGCCCATAGGAATCAATGGGAAATACCGATTCTGTATTTACAGAATCGGTAAATACCGAATTTTGCAAGGGTGCAGGGGGTGTCACTTTGACACTCTCTGGCACCCCACAAATAGGCGTGTGCGCCATGTGGCACACAGACATGCCCTAAGGGCATGTCTGTCTGTCACATGGCTAGGTGTGTATGCACACATGTGCATGCACACCTGAAATCGGTATTTTACCACACAATAGGATTGTGTGGTAAAATACCGATTTTGTAGGGCCTTTGGGACTCAGAAGAGTCCCACCTACATCAGAGATTTACCGAATCGGTAAAAATACCGATTAGGTATTTTACACAATCGGTAACTTTACCGAATCGGTAAAGTTACTGATTCTGTAAAATTGTGCCCCTACATGCCAAATCATGTATACCGGTCGGTAACGGCCGAAAATACCGATTTTCGGCCGTTACCGACCGACCTACATCTGGCCCCAAGTTCGGTGAGTAAAACAGGAGCCAAATAAATAGGTTTTCTAAAAGGATAAATATAGCAGCAGTCACATTTCTATTTTAACAAGCACTGGCGTTGCCAATAGGTCTCGCAGTAGGAAAGTTGGAGCTATTACAATTGCAAATAACAATGCCTTTTATTTTTGTTTTCATTTTAAAAACATAAAGGGCTTTGTCATTTACAAAACCAATAGCTCCAACTTTCCTACTGCGAGACCTATTGTGCACTGCACAGTGTGGGTGAAAGTGGCACTGCGTGTGTGTGAGTGGCTTTGAGTGAGTTGCGTTGCGTGGGTGAGTGGCGTTGCATGTGTGAGTGTTGTTGCGTGGGTGAGTGGCGTTGCGTGGGTGAGTGGCGTTGCGTGGGTGAGTGGCATTGCATGGGTGAGAGTGGCGTTGCATGTGTGAGAGTGGGCTTGCGTGGGTGTGACTGGCGTTGTGTGTCTGAAAGTGGTGCTGTGTGGGTAAAAGTGGCACTGCGTGGGTGTGAGTGGTGTTGCGTGTGTGAGTGGTGTTGCGTGTGTGAGTGGCGTTGCGTGTGTGAGAGGCGTTGCGTGTGTGAGTGGCGTTGAGTGTTTGAGTGGCGTTGCGTGTGTGAGTGGCGTTGCGTGATGTGAGTGGCATTGCATGTGTGAGTGGCGTTGCATGTGTGAGTGGCGTTGCATGTGTGAGTGGCATTGCATGGGTGAGAGTGGTGTTGCGTGTGTGAGAGTGGGCTTGCGTGGGTGTGAGTGGCGTTGTGTGTCTGAAAGTGGTGCTGTGTGGGTAAAAGTGGCACTGCGTAGGTGTGAGTGGATTTGCGTGTGTGAGTAGCGTTGCGTGTGTGAGTGGCGTTGCGTGGGTGAGTGGCGCTGCGTGGGTGAGTGGCGTTGCGTGGGTCAGTGGTGTTGCGTGGGTGAGTGACGTTGCGTGGTTGAGTGGCATTGCGTGGTTGAGTGGAGTTGCGTGGGTGAGTGGCGTTGTGTGTGTGAGTGGCGTTGCGTGTGTGAGTGGCATTGCGTGTGTGAGTGGCGTTGCATGTGTGAGTGGCGTTGCGTGTGTGAGTGGCGTTGCGTGTGTGAGTGGCGTTGCATGGGTGAGTGGCATTGCGTGGGTGAGTGGCATTGCGTGGATGAGTGGTGTTGCGTGGGTGAGTGGTGTTGCGTGTGTGAGTGGCGTTGCGTGGGTGAGTGGCGTTGCGTGGGTGAGTGGCGTTGCGTGGGTGAGTGGCGTTGCGTGGTTGAGTGGTGTTGTGTGGGTGAGTGGCGTTGCATGTGTGAGTGTTGTTGCGTGGGTGAGTGGCGTTGCGTGGGTGAGTGGCGTTGCGTGGGTGAGTGGCATTGCATGCGTGAGAGTGGCGTTGCATGTGTGAGAGTGGGCTTGCGTGGGCGTGACTGGCGTTGTGTGTCTGAAAGTGGTGCTGAGTGGGTAAAAGTGGCACTGCGTGGGTGTGAGTGGCGTTGCGTGTGTGAGTGGCATTGCGTGTGTGAGTGGCGTTGCGTGTGTGAGAGGCGTTGCGTGTGTGAGTGGCGTTGTGTGTGTGAGTGGCGTTGCGTGTGTGAGTGGCGTTGCGTTTGTGAGTGGCGTTGCATGTGTGAGTGGCGTTGCATGTGTGAGTGGCGTTGCATGTGTGAGTGGCATTGCATGGGTTAGAGTGGTGTTGCGTGTGTGAGAGTGGGCTTGCGTGGGTGTGAGTGGCGTTGTGTGTCTGAAAGTGGTGCTGTGTGGGTAAAAGTGGCACTGCGTGGGTGAGTGACGTTGCGTGTGTGAGTGGCGTTGCATGTGTGAGTGGCGTTGCATGTGTGAGTGGCGTTGCGTGGGTGAGTGGCGTTGCGTGGGTGAGTGGCGTTGCGTGGGTGAGTGGCGTTGCGTGGGTGAGTGGTGTTGCGTGGGTGAGTGGTGTTGCGTGTGTGAGTGGCGTTGCATGTGTGAGTGGCGTTGCGTGGGTGAGTGGCGTTGCGTGGGTGAGTGGCGTTGCATGGGTGAGTGGCATTGCATGGGTGAGTGGCGTTGCGTGGGTGAGTGGCATTGCGTGGGTGAGTGGCATTGCGTGTGTGAGTGGCGTTGCATGGGTGAGTGGCGTTGCTTGGGTGAGTGTGGCATTGCGTGGGTGATAGTGGGCTTGCGTGGGTGTGAGTGGCGTTGCGTGTCTGAAAGTGGTGCTGTGTGGGTGAAAGTGGCACTGCGTGGGTGTGAGTGGCTTTGTGTGAGTGAGTGAGTGAGTGGCGTTGCATGGGTGAGTGTGGTGTTGCGTGGATGATAGTGGGCTTGCGTGGGTGTGAGTGGCGTTGCGTGTCTGTAAGTGTTGCTGTGTGGGTGAAAGTGGCACAGAGCCTTTGATGTGGCCTGGCGCAGGAGAAATGCTGCTGCTGCTAATTAAATATAAAAAGTGTTTAGGGACTCACGCCTGCCGAGAGTAACAAGGCAGTGCTGGGAGGGGGGCTGCACACCAACTGAAGTGCTCTGGTTGCACGGCCTGCGGCCGGCCGTGTGAAGTGATAAGCCTTTGAAGTACACAGGCATGCTGTGACGGGGGTGTGAGAGGTCTGGCAGGGAACAGATGGCCTGGCTGTGAAGCAGGGGGCGGGGCAGCGCTGGGGAAGCCTGTGGGAGGGTGATTGATGCATTTGATGTGGGGAGGGAGAAGAGCCTTTTGCGAGCCTGCAGGAGAAATGCTGCCGATGCGCGTGCATGTTTAATCACGTGATTCACGTGAACTTAAAGAAAACCGCGGCTGAAAGCCCGTGGTTTGAAGAGGATTTTGCCGACTTGAATTCTCCCCATTTCCCATTACTGCGGAATGGTAAAGGCGAGACCTAAAACCACGTCGAACCTGGAGCCTTTAAGGATTGCATGTAAATGAGCGAATCAAATATAAGGAAAAGTGCATATGCAATTAAAACAACGCTCCCTGCTTATTCCGATATATTCACACTGTGTAGAGGTATCAGCTAATTCCAAATCCCACAACCTGGCTAGTGTCCCACCTCAGGATACGATAAGCACCCCAATATGATCTCACACTCCAGAGAGTCCACAATGGTTTAATCCATCTCAGCCTGGGTCTGGATATTTGGGACAGAAAAAACAGAACATGTTCAACATCCTCAGTGGCATGTTTGCAAAAATCATAGGCTGGGGGGATAGTTTGGCAGAGCTTCCGTTTATGGGTAAAATTGTTGACTTGGAATGTTCCAAGTCTGAATTTTATGTAAAATGTACGCACCATGGGTTGTTGGATCTGATCAATGTATGCTTCCTCGGTAGGGAGCACTTTGCGAGCTAAGGACGCTTCTACCAACCCTCCAGAGCTCTCTTTTGGTGATGTTAATACATTTTCTTATCTCAGAATGCGGTTTTAACTCTATTCTTTGTGCCTGCCTCCATTGATGAAGGGTTACTCCAAAGGTCGCTGAAGCCTAGGTCAGTAAGATGGAGTTTAACATGCTTGAGTCAGGGGAGAAGGTGAGCATTTCTATGGCGCAAGATTTTTTCCAAAGCTAGCCTGTAGTGGTGGAGCTCTAGAAAGAAAGAAAGTAATTGTTTGCGTTCTTTTTTCACTACATCAGGCTTTTTAAACCCCAGCTCTCAAAAGGAAAAAAACTACCTATTGACTGTGCAAATGCTTGTTTTCATTTGCGAGCGCAAAAATCTCATACAGATTTTACAAACAGCTACACTTTGAAACTTACTAAGTGAACCTCCAATTTCCACGGCAATTTCTTCCTCAGGTCGATGAATCTTTACCACCGTGTTAGAATGAAGCACGACACAAATACATTTCTAAAATAATCATCAATTTACAGTATTTAATGTTCAGTCAATGATGAGAGGCTTGATGATGTTTTAAAAGCTTTATTCATCATTAAGAGATTAGCAATAGTTTTTGTCTTTAATTCAAATTAGTCATATATTTCCAGTTACAGAAATATTGAGAAAAATTGGGTTAAAGACAGCATGGATAAAGACAAAGTGTTCCCTAAAGGAAATAGTCCCTATCTTAATCTAAAAGAACTTAACTTAACCTAGCATGAAACCCATAAAGAGTTCCTTTGGAAAAGAGTAAGAGAAATTTGGAGCCAGGCTAATAGCTTTGAAAGGTCAAACTCCCCATAAAGAGTAGTCCTGGAAACTCAGCTGGTCCCTAACAGCTGCAGTAGCAACTGTTAATCCCAGTTGAAAGGAAATTAATCACAGCAGTAGCTATGATTTAGCATAAAGATATAAAGTCTCCTCACAAAGGTAAGGAAACAAGAAAATCACCATAAGCAGAAGCTTACAATATTTTAGAAAAGAATACCACAATCAAGTGATAAAGATCATGGCAGGGTAGAAACGCATAGAATGCATGCAGGATCAATGCAAATGCAGCAAAATTGATGATGCAGTCAAAAAAATGCAGTAACTATCTAACTAGGAACATGTACTATATAGAAAGCACAAAACATATGTTGCAAGAACAGGTGCATATGTCATTTCGAGGCAACGAGGAAGAATCCTCCGATAGTCCATCATCTTCTCTCTCGATTCCCATGGTAACATGTTGACATGTTATTTGAACGTTGCTACAGCGTATTACAAAAAGATACATCGAGGAAAGTTCTCATGAAAACCTTTGCAAACCTACTCTTTTAGCTGTTCAGTGTTCCATTGTGTAACAATGCAATGGACTGCTCTATGAAATGAAACATCAGTGTCTAGAATGTCATGAAATTCGAATCTATAGCAAGCATTTTCTTTCTTCAATGTACCTGTTCTTTATAAGCATGAGGCACAGCAAACTATATAAAATACGATGGAGTCATATGATGTGAGGAAGAAAGAAATACATTTTGCCGCAAACAGCACATTTTCACGAGGATGTCAAGTTCTGCAGTTCATTTTGAACGTTAAATCAGCATTCATGAAAAATGCATTTATTTTTATTAAAGGAATAGGAAAGAATAAAGAAATATTGAGGCATAGCAGTGAAAGAATGGTAGACATGGGAGTTTTCTGAAGAAATGAGCGGCATTTTTCTTTTTTGCATGTTTAATAAAAAAACATTTTCCCTAACCACTAGATTGACACACATTTTCTTTGTTAACATTAACCCGTTCAGTGCTGCGAACGTCCAACGGTCGTCGCGTGCACTACCTCACTAGTGCTGCGCATGACCGTTGGACGTCCGGATCCCGTTAGCGCAATCGAACGTCCGCACTGGGGCGGAATTTGCAGCGTGCTTAACGGGTTAAGGCACATTTGTACATCGTTATGAGGTAAATGTACGTAAACATTTTCAACTTCCACACATTCCAGTAGGAGGTGGTGAAAATACGAAAGTAACCAATTCTTAGTAGATTTGATGGAAGTTGTGTTTGATCCAATTGCATATTCACCTGGCAAAGACACCTCGGAGACCTGTGAAATAATCTTAGGTTATGAAAGCAAAAGAATAGAAAGGAAATTGCTGGGCAGAGGGACAGTTCATAATCACACCTGTGCTTTAGGTTGTGCTACCTGCTTGCCCCTGCACATGACAGACTTCACAACTTATATAGAGGCTTTCCCACTGCCATTAAACATTGGACAGCCAGCAGGGGAGTTAACTAGGGAGCTCTCTTCTTCAGATGCAGTTTGCAAAAGCATAACCTTTTTCTGATACACCATATGAGAAGTCAAAGATAAATGCTTCCACTTTCCCATTGACTCTTGCAAAGTTGTCGGAAGTCCAGTAACAACTTTCCTAGCTAACCCTCACCCTACTGTGGTTATTATGCAACATGCTTCTAGGAGTTATACATTATAAATACAAGCATCAGGAATATAGGTTTAAGCCATATTCGATTGAGTAGTGATGGCATACATTCAAGACTCTCAGTCGTTCATTAAACCTTGGGACCATGCCACATATCTCATCTGGAAGCCACAGTTTATCTCCTGATGTATGATACATCTGAGGCAGTTACTCCTGCTGCTCTGTCCCAGAAATCCTGTAATATTTATTACTCCTTGCAACTTCCTTTAAAGGTAAAAGCATTATCAATATTTTTCTTTCATTTATTTGTGATATTTATGTAGCCACAGTCGGAGCAGAGCACTTAACAAATAAATTATAATTGATACAATGGAACTTAAAGAAAAATAGAGAGTTAGAAAGACCTTAACCATACAACTTTGAGCAGAGTATGGAAAAGAGGAGTCAGAGGCTTAAGAGGAGCTTAGTTAATTTGGTTGATGTAGTTTGAGCTTTAAGGTTTTTCCTGAGGAGAGGAAGTTCAAATTTAATCTTATGTTTTCAGGTATTTAGTTCCATAGTCATCGGGCGGAAGAGAATAAGGGCTTTTTTTGTGGTCTTGCTTTTTTTTGGAATTGGGATCTTGAGGGTAAAGTGGGATTTTTCTTTGTCAGTCTTTCTCTTCTAGTGGTCTGTTTTTTTTATTTTGAGGTCTGGTGGGAGCCACGGTTCAGAAGCCTGTGGTCTATACAGGCTAACTTGAGAATGATGTGTGCTTTTAAAGCTAACCATTGTATTTGTCTAAGAATTGGACTGATGTGGTCTAAATACTTTCCATTGGAAGCCAAGCACACTGCCACATGCGGAATGGATGGCTTTCAAAGGGGAGATCATGGTTTTGTGTGTCCCAGATATTACAACATTGCTTCCGTCATGGTAGCAAAGTAGACTTGGATCGCTGATCTGCAGTCAGAAGAAGTAATAAAATTCTCAATCCTCTTCAGTAGGCGTAGCTGGTAAGATGCAATGTTTGCCAATTTGTTTACATGGTCATACGTGTTGAGGCAGGAACCAACGGTGGAACCTGAAACATTTTGTAAAAGGCGCTGGGATGGGAGACATAAGCACAACGGTGAAGATGTTAAGGCATTCTTGTACGGGGAGTCATTGGAAAAAAGAAGTGTGTGCAATATGTGTGTAACACATGTAGGGTATTAGGACTCTGTGTGATAAGAGTTTTAGTACAAGTTACAGTGGGATCCAATTAGCATGACACCAGATGAAGTGTCCATGCAGCTTTCCCAGACAGTGGAAGTGTAATACTTACATTCCTATGGCTCAAGGTTGGAGATCGAGACACTGAAGGGAGAATGCTAGAAAAAGGCTATTATTAGAAATTAAGTGAGTACTTTGTTAGCAAAAGACTGATGATCAGTGCTTCCTGAGCACTGCCATAGTAAATGGTTGGGGTAAGGGGAGGGACTGCATTTTCTTTTGTTCAAGGTGAGGTTTCTAGGCAGCATCTGTCCTTCTATTTATCCTTGACTATGGCTTCACGAAGAATGAAGACATCAGGGTTCAGAGATCTCACACTCAATTGAGCCCTTGATTTGTACCCCTGCTTGGAGCCAGAAACATTAGTACCTGCTATAACCATCATCTTGCACAAATACTGTATCTGAGAACAGCCAGAAAATAACTTTTGAAGAGTAGTTACCCAAACTTGTTTTTATGCCTTAGTTTGTGGATACACATACCCTACCTATCTGGATAATGGATATGGACGTGGGATCCAAACCACTCTACTTTGTTCCAGTTAAAACTTCTTTCTGTCCTTAGAAGGAACCGCAATGTAGAGTAGTCGAAGGACAGCTGCATGACGAGGATAGGTGTCTGTAGATACCCAGTCTCACAGAGGTGAGGGGAACTCTACGGAAAACAACCATCAACCTGTATTGGCTGTCAGAGTTTGCATCTGCGGAAGATGAATGACCTCCCACATTAGCCTCAGTGGTCAGGGGAAGTGTGTGAGCAATATACATGGTCCTCTGCCACCAACACTGAAGCCTGGAGTTGTATAGTCCCTGCTTGCATGGCCTCCAATGCTGAATCACCATGCCATATGAGCAGGCAGCACCTATTTCAACTAATACACTGGGGATTATAATGAGGTTGGTTCCTAGAATGCTTATCTTTGCCAATACAAACTTGTTGGGGCTAAAAGATTATTCAACTGTACCCCAAGCCAACATTTTGGGGTAACTAATATGCACCTGGGCCTAGTCTACGCAATACCTGTACCTTCCTTTCGGGTTACCTTAAATGGAGAGGAGCTCCCCAGGAAGCGAGATAAGGTAGTGGAAGCAGGCAGCTTAGAGGGCAACAGTATTTCTCTAGATCTTGTAGAGAGATTGCAACCCATTACCTAAACCATCTTTAAGTGTGTGTTTTTTTCAAATTTGATATAGGATTAAAGTGCTGTCATTTAACCGAAAGATAAGCATGGGTCTGGACAAAATGTTGTTGTGTCTGTCGTTTGACTGTTGTGTTCTTAGCTCTTGACCCCCACAAAACTAATTCCCTGACAAGCCTTTGTCTGCTCTCTATCCTTAGGGTAAAGTGTGGAAATGGCCTACTTTGCAGAGCCATTATACGATGAACCCCTGGACATCAGATGCAAACAAAATCAAGTACCATGGTTCTGGCCAAGTGACGTCTGTTTGCCCTGTGCCCCCCCACCCCTGAGTGAGGCCTGGCAGGTTTTGATCTCAATACTACAATACTCATTGGCAGTTGGCATATTCCCCTACACATCATTTGCCATGTGAATTCACTGCTTTGAACATGCCATGCATCCAAGACATTTCACATTTTTGGCCATCCATCTCCACAAACCCATGGCCAGCACTCATATCCAGTCTCACCACTTCAGTCTAGTGTACCGCTTGCCACAACTTTACCAGAGAAAACGTGAGCACCAAGTACCATAGACTGGTATAGTAATAAAGCTGGAACCCTTGATGAGTGAGTTCAGAAATACTGGCTGGAGGTGTGAGTGAGAAGGGTAATAAGCATGATGTGGCAAGGGATAAATAGTAAATTTGAGTGATATTAATCTACAGGTCACAGGGTATCAGGTGAGAGCAGAACACTGACTCCACCAACTTCTATGTGGGGGTTATAGTGCTTAGTAGCTAAGGTGTGGAAGTCTAAACACAGGAAGAGCACAATACAGATGAGGGCACAGAGAAATGAATGCACACTGGCATGCCATGTGGAAACAGTGGGTTGGGCCAGACAGCTTTCAACTGTGATGCCACCAATAGAGATTGTGCTGAGAGTTGTTTCTAAATAGTTATAACTCTTAGATGATTACCATAGGTGAGCAAGCTAGGCGGCACTGCATGGATCTCAACCTGCCATTTAAAGGAAAATCATCATGACAGACAAGTAGTGCTGATCAATACACAGGCCGAGAAGGACCGAATGAAGTAATAGACCTGAGCAGTGGAAAGTGATGGTTTGGGAGTGTTGCAGGAAACTCATGTTGTCATTCACATGTAGCATGTTGGTCCCAGGCCAGAGAAATTAGAGACTAGTATGACATGCACTTTTTTAAGAAGGCGCATACCCTCAATATTAATGGTTGGGGTGCAAGCAATGGTTAATCTATTGGTGGTTCTTTTTTTATTTCCCTCTGACACTGTTGGAAGGAGGCTATCCGGTAATGTGCCTATATATATAATTTGGACACATTGGTTGCAAGCACCACCTTCATCCAGGAAATGGCAGCAGTAACTGTTCTTATTAATCTGATAATTGCTGTGACTAGTGAATAGCTGTGGAGTTCAGGGTCCATGGGAGAAGGTGTAGGTGAGGCGACGTATTATATGATGGTAGCACAGTGAGCCCTAAGAGATCATAGTGATACCAGTGCGACAGTAAGACATATAATGGCACAGTTTAATGTGTAACTGGGTTTATGCGAGGAACACATCCCTTGTACTAACACCATTCATCTCTACTCAGCAACTGTCCCAGGAGGCTTCGGTTGTGAAGGATTCCTGCTAACCCTGTGCCTGAATACATTTTGGTATTGGTGTGTCTGATGGTCGAGGAAGGGGTGGCATGCCCCTAGACAATGATAGCAATGGTACAAGGAATGGCCAATCTTTTGGAATGAGAATCCTTGATGATGTGTGCAGACTCTATCAACTGCTACCACCTCCATCCATGTCCTTATGCTTCTGTGTCATTGTCTGTTTCTGTTGGTATGACCATTACATTGTTCCAAAGCCTCATTGTTGACCTATTTGTCATGTCTTTGCATGCTGCAATACGTGTAAGTGGGTCTAGTGATGTGGAGTCTACAATCTGTGATTGGAAGCATGGTGCATATTGGGCTACTGACTGAAGACTCCAATGGTTTGCCAATGGTCCCCGATCCCTGGAAGACATCTAAGACATCTTAGGAGTCTGTGAATAAAATAGTGAAGCAGCTGCTGGGCTAGTTTCACCTACCTTTGCATGGTGCCTGTCCAAGGAAATTGTTTTATTTGTAGTTGCCTTACTACCTCTTGCTAGAGTAACTGTGGTATTGATCCTGGCAGGGATTATTTGTGGTCTTCCAGGATTGGTAACCATTGTATTAACTACCATGTTGGAAGCATAAGCACACCTGCCACAGGCCCATGGCCTGCACAATATTCAAATACTTTGGCATATTCTTGAAAAAAAAGGCATCTGCCTCTCAGTTTGACAACCCAATTCCATGCTTGGTGCTGCCTCGAGTTTAGATACAAGCCCTACTGTACTTCTCCTACTCTCCAGGGTTGGAGTTGTGGTAATTTATCCAGGATCATGTCTTCCATTGGTATCCTCTGTCACCTGTGGGAGGACATGGCGAGCCTTTGCAGATAGCAAAGTTGATAAATAATGTTTCACCCTCTTCACAATTCTTCTAGTTGTGCACAATGTCTGTATGTGGGTCTTTGCATTTGTGCTGAGACTGTACATGTGCCCAAGATAACAATATCTTTCAGGAACCCAGGAAGTACTTGCAATATTTGGTGAAGCACAGCTTGGCCTTCTGCAGCACACATAGAAAGAGAAAAACGCCTCCATAGAGGAAAGTGCAGGAAAGTGTTGCTTCTTCCACAGAACAATCCTGCCAAAATGCAGACACCCTTGCACCATGGTGCAAGGGTGCCTGTGCTGGCGCTAGGTACCATATTGTGCACAAGCACTGGCTAAAAGGACAGGAATGTACCGTATCTTGTAAATATGGTGCATTCCTGCCTTTTTGATTTGACATAGGGCAGCACAGCAAAAACACTAGCAGCGCTGCCCTACGCCATTGTAAATGAGGCCCAACAAGCACAAGTTAGCCATGTCTACATCATGGAAATACAAAACAAATGAGCTATTGGAAAACGTTAAGTCCTATCACCAGAACCTCTGAATTTCTGAAAAACACAATCAGAAAACTACAGACTGCTTACCAGATACCAAAAAGTTGCCGTTTTCAAAATGTAGGTGGAGAGACCATGAAAATGCCTCTCAAGATTATTGTATCCCATTCATATCCAAGCCTTGGAGGTTGATACTCTAGACTGTGCCAAGAATTTGGGAGTGATGATCGATTCTGCTCTCTCAATGGCACAGCAGGTCAATAGGACAGTTGCTACCTGCTGGGGCATTATTAAAATTCTTCGGAAAATTAAATATTATCTGTCCCCTCAGGCTCATAAACAGGTTGTCGTTGCACTGGTCGCTTCGCGACTTGATTACTGCAACGCTCTGTATGCCGGCATTAATAAAGGCTTGGTGCAGCACCTTCAAACTGCCCAGAATGCGGCGGCTAAGTTTGTACTGGATGCCCCAAGACTCTCTTCCGCCACGGCTGCTAGGAAAAGCCTGCACTGGCTTCCTATTGAGTCCAGGATCGCCTTTAAGACTCTTAGCTTGACCTATGGGGCACTCTCTGGCAAGGGGGCTGGTGGTGTGACGAAATTGCTGCTTCCTTATGTACCGGGCAGAGACCTCCACTCCTCAACTAAGAGCTTATTGGTGGTGCCTCGTGTTCGTAGAAGTAAATGGGGTGGGAGGGCGTTTTCAACGGTAGCCCCCAAGCTGTGGAACAGCCTTCCCCTAGAAAATAAATCTCAGCTGTCTGTCCTGAAGTTTCGGAAAGCTCTTAAAACGTGGCTATTTTCAAAGGCGTACCCGTAGTGCTGGCTATTTGGTCATTTTGATTGTATTATGGTAGGCGCCTTGATGCCTTTGGGCTTAGTAGCGCATTATAAGATTTATTTCATTTCATTTTCATTTCATTTCATTGATACACCAAGACACGAAAAGGAAAGACCGTAAAGCACACTTAAAGGGATGGTTGCACAAAACAAGCACCCTCCACCCAGGCTAGCCTGCTATTGTTTTTCATAACTGCTGTTGGTCATGATACTTTAGAATGTAAAAAGCGCTGCTAGGTCTTGCTCTAATATTTTGCCAGTTTGCTTAAACCTAGCATCATTTACTTCTTTCTAAGAAGTTTGGCTAGAGTAGAATTTTGCTTCTTACATAGAGGAAAACTCGGAAACTTCAGAAGTTGTGTGACAATAAAATTAAAGACTTAGAGATGAAAAAATCTTAAGTAGAAATGTGAAGTGAAGGTCTAGTGAAAGTAACACATTGTAGGGTGGAAGGTGGGATCCGTCTTTATGTCTGCTATTATTTCCCACTTTCATGTGTCTTAAGGTAAGGCCACAGTAATTGGGAATACACCGATATTTTTGTTGGCGGCTGCCTCTATACAAGGTGTTCACCTTACCTGCCTTATCTCCTGGCTGTAAGGCCATAGCCTGTCCAGTTGCCGTACACTATTCAGAGAGGTATCTCTAGCCCAAGGCTCGTGGTTTTCCAGCAAGGAATGCTCCTTAGACATAAGGCATTGAAATAGTTCCTAGTCACCATGCTCTACCACAGAATAATTCCAAAAGTGTTATTGTTCATAAACATATTTTTACTACCTTTTACTTTTTTGCTAAATCTATTTGGAATACGAAATGATAGTAAATGAATGCACCAGGAACTGCAGCACCACTATAAGCCCTGATTCCACGCGATAACTCCCAGGTGCATGATACAATTAGTTGGACTTGAGCCCAAGTAAAGTAGTCATTGATTACATAGTTACAGTGTACTATGAGAACTCAAATGAGCAACAAAAATTGAGCTCTCCTGAAAAGTGTCACTACATACCCCAAGTAACACTGGCTTGTATTTGCTGCCTTTTAAACTATCCCTCACACTCACCTTACATTCCACTTCATGAAGGGTGTGCTGCAACACATATAGGGCACACAATATGGACATCACACACCCCACCAAGACTCACCACTATATAAATGACACTACACCAAAACTCAACTCTCTATGATTGACACCACCCCACCCCCTTACCTCATCCATACACTGAAAAATGGTCTATCAGATAATCGTCCAATTGGTAAGCATTTTGGAGATTTGAGAGGATGTAGGAAACTTCTATAGCAATTACACAATACAGTACACAGTTAATTAGAATATTTATATACTATACCTTACAACCAAAGGTGACTCAAGGTTAATTGAATTGGCAAATAGTGCATATTAAAAACACACAAAAAATGCAACGCAATGACAAAACAGCCTGAAAACATCACATTTTTGCATTTCCATCAGAAATCATGGTCTGGTTATAGAGTAAGACAGAGATAGTACCCATATTTCTTTATTTTCTCCGCAAAGTGCCAACATTTTGACCCTTGTTGGACAATGGCTCTGACATCCACTTACAAAGCATTTATATCACCACTATAAGTTTATTTCCCACCATCAAGAAGTAGGAATTGTTCAATATTATGGGTTGAAAGAAGCAGTGGAGGACCTGCCTGTTACTCAACGAAAACCTTCGGTCTTTCCATATATTGATTTTCTCATGTTTGTTAAAGTGCAGATGTCACCTGTCTTAAACACCCATGTACATTTTTGGCATTTGTTATTTGCTGAGTCGTTGCATATTTTCAAAGTGCTTTTAACTGTTTTTGTCCTGATGAAGATCCCAGGGCAGATTTGTACTGTTTTGGACTGAAACACATACATATTTTTGTATACTGTAGGATAACAGCTTACCAATGTGCCCATGTAATACTTCAAAAGAACATGGGAAGTGATACTTGATCAGTCCTGCCTTTGCTTGTTGAAAACTGCTTTTATGTATGTAGTGCATGTCCATTATTATCCACGTGGAAATCCATGGCTGTGCTTGTTGTGAAATATTGTCCAATGATGTAGCGCTTGTTAGTTGACAATCATGCAATCATATATTTTTAATTAAAATTTTAACAACTGCTTCCAATGATAAAAGAAACACAAAACATATGATAAATGTTCCCAATTTAAATGAGCATTTTCTGTTGTTTTCATAGACATAATAGTACACGGGCAGTTGTGTGTACAAGCGCCCCATCTGGTATATAATATTGTGCCTAGTGCACTGTTGTCTGCAGCCTAGTCTGTCCCGCTATCCGGAAAGTTTCTGGGGTAACTTCTATGGCATTCCACACTTAAAATTAGCAAATTAATCTTGTTTGTGGCTATTTCTTAGCTACTCTTCGAAAGAAGATTGCAGGTAGGTTGTCTGTTGACAGTTTATTTAGCATTGTCTCGCCAAGATAGCCACCAGAATGTTACACGTTAAAACCCCAGCAAGACAGATTCAGCAATACACCCATCTGAGGTCAGTACTTTGAATAACGTTACATTGGATAAAAGTGGCATCTGCTATTTACAGCTTTTAAAAGCAGTAGAAGTATTGTATTAAGAGATTCATAAAAATCAGGTTAGTATTCAAAGAGGTTGCTTACGTCATGGTGGTTTCACTTTCATGCTGCAGTCAGAGCGTTTAATGAGGAAAACTTGTCTCTGAAGCACTGGGGTGCCTTACTGGGCAGGGCACTGTCCTACTCAGCGATCATGAGGAATGCTGTTTAAGGTGGTGGCCAACAATCTTTAAATATTTATTGATTAAATCGTGCATTGTAATGACAAAGATGCAGAATTTGATTAGGTTCATTGACTCAGGGCAGCTTTGCTTGTTTTGTCGATAACACTTTGGTCTGCACAACTGCCACCGTGTGCTTTCTGGGATGCCGGAGTAGCTGTGTATTTTTTGATGCCAGAGATTGTACAGGCAGACTCATTATCTGAAGACTGGAAACGTGTCACTTTCTCTTGCAGAGTGGGAGAGTTAGCATATTGGTTTGGCATGAAGGTAAAGGAGACAGAAGGGAGCAGATAAGCTAATCCAATTGGCCCCACACTACCTGTCTGGCTTCTTAACACCATGGTACATTTTCCCAATATGGGCATTTTAGAACTGGCTTGACATCACAGTTGTTACCAAACCATATGTGACTACCAGAATAAGTACTTTCAGAAGCACGACTGGTAGAGGGACTTTGGATCAGTCCACCTGTTGATAACCTCGAGTGCACTATTAGATTTAATAGATATTGTGTGCTTCTGCTGAACAAAAGAGCTTGTAAATACGTTTTTGCTGAAGGGTAAATTAATTCTCAATCCAAGTAGCACCTCCACACCCGTGGAGGTGTTTCTCTGGGCACAGGAAAAAGGTGCTGAGGATTTCAGCCAAGTTTAATAAACAAAGTTCATCCAAAACGTATGGGAGTGTAGGTTTTTGTTTAATTAGTCTCCAAACATAAATCCAATGAAAATAAATCACTTCCTTAGGATCATAGTTCATGCAATATTTAGATTGCTAAAGCAAACATAATCACTGATATTTGTAGATAACTCCCTTCCTTGTGCATTTCGGCACCAGGGCCTTCGTCAGGGGAATATCTATCTGAAAAAGTCAAAAAAGGAACATCACTGAAAGGGAAATGCCACTGAATAAAACCATCACCTCTCTTGAGTCTAAGGTCCATGTAGAAAAACGTGCAGGGTTCTACTTGTGAAGGAATTCTCAGTACAGCAGGACCGTGTTGGCTATTGTGACAACAAGTACAACATCGAGACTATAGGCCTGAAGTGTTTATTTTAAAAAGTTATGACAAAAGTAGTAGGTCTGACATATTGATTGAGAAATGCATATTTTAAAGTTAATGGCTGTTTAACAGTGGATTTTATTATATTGTGTTTAAAGCCTGTAAACATGTATTTTCTTACATGGAGTTTTTGCAGATTTCAGTAATTTATTTTATTTTATTTATTTTTAGAGTTTTCTATAGCGCGAACTTGAACCGATTAGGTTATCAGAGCGCTTTACATAGCACCAGTTCCGTTACATGTTATCACAGCACTTTACATAGAATCAGTTACGTTGCACATTTCAGGAACTTGAACCGATTAGGTTATCAAAGCGCTTTACATAGCACCAGTTCCGTTACATGTTATCAAAGCACTTTACATAGAATCAGTTACGTTACACATTTCAGGAACACATTTCTTTTTGTTCTAGTGAATAGGGTTATCTCTTCACACGGGGGAAGGGATACACCTGGCTATATTCCAACAGTCACACAGGCGACTAGTCGTTAAAGCTATAACTCTAAACAAGGGAGGGGATACACAAGGATACAATCTAAAAATCACATGGATACTAGTCATTAGAGTTATCTTCTATCTACACAGGAGGGATATGACTGGAAACACTCTAAGGGTCACATAGGGGTGGTAGAGAGTACAAGGACCACTGCAAACACTAGTGATAAGAGTCAACTACATACACATAGGAGGGATATGACTGGTTAAACTCTAAGCGACGCATAGGGGTGGTATATGGTGTCTAGGAGACTAGTCATTAGAGTTATCTCTATATACATAGGAAGGGATAAGACCGGACATACTCTAATGGACACATAGGAATGGTAGATAGTACAAAGGTCTACTGCATACACTAGTGTTTAGAGTTATCTATATATACATAGGGAGGGGATAAGACTGGATATACTAGAGAATCACATAGGCAAGGTATATGGTGAGCAGAGTTCCATAAGTGTGGATGCAGTCACAGAACAAAGGGAGGGTGGGAGGGATGCAAGGGTATGGAGAGAAGGGGAAGCGGAAAAGGGAGGGAACATTTGAGGATCATCCACGGGGAAAAGGGTTAATGGACCAGGGAATGGGAGGAGGGCTAGAGTCCAGTGAAGCTGTCCGAAAACAGCAGCAAAGTGATGGTCAGGACAAAGCAAAAAGTCAAGAAGTCCAGTAGTGAAGGTGGGAGATGAAGCTGGAGGCCAGCGGCAGGCGCGTCACCATCTTGGAGAGCCTGCAGTCAGCCGTCTCGGTGGAGGAGAGAGTGCGCCAGGTGGTGAAGGCCATGTTGACGCTGTTGGTACGGTCACACGTTGGCCATGGGGCGCTGCACGGCTGCCGGTGGGTTGTGTGTGGTTTCACCTGCAAGCAGTGTTGACTCCAGGAGCAGTGGCACATCCAGAACGCTGGTGCCATGTCGGGGGGGGGCGTGGGAGGTCTGGAGATCTGGTCCGTGTTGCAGGGCCCCAGGGCGTTCCGGCACTGGCAGTGGCCCCAAACTGGCAGCAGGTCGGGAGGCAGGCCAAAAGTCCAAGAGAGGGCCACAGGATTAGCAGGAGGCCGAGGAGAAGTTGGGGCGAGCCAGTGGAAGCGGCGATCGCCATCCAGAAGTCTCCTCCGGCCGCCATCTTAGAGTCAGGCAGGCGCTGGGAGGATTCCCTCGGTGGGGGTCTCCACCGAAGTGAAGGTAGAGGAAATTATGCCAGTAGCTGCGGCGAGAGTCTCAACAAGCCGGGGTAGCGCAGGACGCAATCCTACCTCCCAGCGGTGGCCGCAGTCCGCAGAGTCCACGGCGCAGTGCCGCCCGCCATCTTGAGCGCCTCCGCCCTCTCCTCCTTCACCTAGGGAGAACGAGCCTGTCTGCCAACCTCGGAGCGATCGCTGCAGCTCCGCACCTGCCCCACTCGCTCCGCTTCGTGCTGGACAAAAGAGCGGTCAAAATGAAGGGCTGTAACTGCCCAGGGCCGGGTCAGAGCATTTCGTGGACCGGGAGCCGAGACGATCAGCGTCCGCCCGGCTCCCGGCTCCGCCCACGTCAGTAATTGACAAGCTTTTTGTTTTTGGTTACAAACTTTGATAAATCTTGGTGGGAGAGGATTTGTACTGTGAGAACCCTTGTTAGGCCTTCATTTAGGAGGGTTTTATATTGTTTTGCCAATTGTACATTTGCATATATTTGTAATGTTAAGACTGTCTGCCTGAGGGTTGCTCTGTAGGAAAGCTTATGTAGCATGCCTGTTATGTTATGCAGATTTGTAGATTGCACTGTCACCTGGGAGGGTATACTGGTACAGAGCAGGTATGAGCCTACCCAAACTTAGAGCCAAGTGGGACTCCTCAAAAAGCCAGGTCTTCAGCTTCTTGTGGAGTGAAGAAGTGAGAAAGGGCTCTTATGTGTAGGGGATGGTCATTCCACACATTAGGAGCAAAGTAGGAGAAAGCTCGACCACCGGATCTGGCTTTGCATATTATTATTATTAATTATTAAAACCATTTATTGAGCACCTGGTTACCCAAAACAGTGTGTCCCGCACTGTATACTGCACAAAAAAGCTGAAGGCGAGACAGGGGAAAACAATTAAAGATTCATAATGGCACCGGGATTAGTCCTAGGGGAAAAGAAAGGTTTTAAGTTTTCTTCGGAACATGCTTTCGGAAGGCTCCATCCGAAGATCGAGCGGGAGATCGTTCCAGCATTTAGCTGCTAAAAATCTGAATGAGCGACCACCCATCCTGGCTCTGGTGATTTTAGGAAGTTTGAACATCATCCTTCGGGCTGATCTCAAGTCTCTGGTGGGCCGGTGTATTGTCAGAAGGTTAAGGAGATAGGCCGGACCTTTGCCTTGAGCAATACGATGAGCGAAACAAAGAGACTTAAATTTAATCCGCTCTCTTATAGGCAACCAGTGGAGTTTGGATAGAGCTGATTTACCTGATGCTCTGCGAGGAAGTTTGAGTACTAGGCGAGCTGCGGCATTTTGAGCACATTGAAGTTGGTGCAATCCTTTTTGGCTCAGCCCTAGGAGTAGAGCATTACCGAAGTCAAGGTGGGGGGTTACTAAAGCATGCACAATGGTCTTTCTAGAGTCGATTGGCATAAGACCCAGAATCTTACGGAGGGCTTTCAGTATACTGAAGCATCTGGCTGTGACTTTGTTCACGTGTGTTTTATATGAGAGATCTGAGTCCAGTGTTATCCCCAAATTACGCATTGACTCCACAGGATGAGGGGGATTGCCCAGTTCCATAGGCCACCACCTATGCGACCATACTGAAGCAGATTTCCCAACTACCAACAACTCGGTTTTATCGCCATTGAGGCGTAGACAGTTGTGGTTCATCCAGGCTGATACCGATGATAAACAGCTCGAGAAGTTGATGGCATCTTCTCTACACTCAGGCGTGAGCTTCAGTAGCAGTTGTGTGTCATCGGCATAGCTGACAGTGCCCACCCCAAAACTCTCAACTATGCAGGCCAGGGGAGCCATGTAAATGTTAAATAAGGTGGGGCTCAAACTCGAGCCCTGTGGAACCCAGTGGCCTACACTTCTGCGAGAGGATTTAAAGGGGGGGGCAATGCATTTGGAAACTTCTGTTGGTCAAGAAAGACTCCAGCCAAGCCAAGGCCATTCCCTTCACTCCAATACCTGCCAACCGAGACAGCAGCGTTGAGTGCAGCACGGTGTCAAACGCTGCACTGAGATCTAATAAAACCAATGCTGCTGTCTCTCCATCGTCCACGATACTCCTCAAGCCTTCGGTGGAAAAGAGTAGGGCTGATTCTGTGGAGTGGCCTGCTCTGAAGCCCGATTGAGTGGGGTGCAGGAGCGAATGTTCCTCCAAGTAGCTCATGAGCTGCTTATTCACCACCTTCTCAACGACTTTAGCGCAGAAAGGGAGGAGGGAAATGGGGCGGAGGTTCTGAAACTGAGTGATGTGAATATTGTTTTTTTTTTTTAGGGAGATAACCTGAGCAGTTTTCCACGTGTCCAGAACCTGACACTCTTTAAAGGAGAGCGATGTAATGAGACTAATCTGATCAATTATAGTAGTTTCCAGTACTCCTTTAAAGCATGGGATGTGTGCAAGTAGAAGTCCTTACAAATGGAGGTGTCTGTAAGGTTTGTGAAAGCAGATGCAATTGCTGAGGTAAACTAGGCCAGTGCTATGTAGTACCCTGAAAGTGTGTGTGAGGAGTTTGAAATGTGCTAGTTTGTTAATGGGGAGAAAGTGAAGTTCCTTCAGGAGTGGTGTGATGTGAGTACAGTGTGGAAGGTTGAGAGTTATTCTGGCTCTAGAGTTCTGAAGGGTCTGCAGCCTTCTGGTGAGTTTTTTGTTGATTCCTACCCAGAGGGTATTCTTGTAGTCCTGCTAGCTTGTGACCAAGGTGTGTGTGACGGCTTTTGAGGTGCTGATTGGGAGCCATTTGAAAATCTTCCTCAGTATCTGCAGGGTATCGAAGCATGAAGCTGTGGCAGCATTGACTTGAGTGGTCAAGTCGAGAATGCTGCCAATGACGATCTTTTGAGTGGGTGTGGATGTCAGTACTAGCTCAGTTGGCCACCAGGTGGAGTCTGGCGGTAAAGTGTTCTCCCAAAGATCACAATTTTGGTCTTGTCATTGTTCAGCTTCAGACAGTTGGTCTTCATCCAGTGGGTAATTTCAATCATGCAGGCATTGAACATGATCCAGGCCATAGAAATCTTGTCTTTGACGAAGAGAATAAGTTGCCTGTCATTAGCGTAGGAGAGGACATTGATGTTTGTGAGAGTCGACGAACCTGGCTAGGGTGCTCATATATGCACTAAAGAGGATCGGGCTCAGAGAGGATCCTGAGTTGCTATGGTGAGTAGACAGTGACAAAGTCTATAGTACTGACTGGTTCATTGGCTAAGGTTATGTCTTCTGCTATGTCTATCTGTATGTTATAAAAACGGTATAGCAAAGACAATATGCCTGACTTATTTACTGTGAAAGGCATATGTTAAAGCCAAAACGCCTTGTGATGGTGGGTTGGTATAGCTCTGTGTTAAACATGCAGATAGGTATTTTGTATATGTACCCTCACAGCTTACTGTAGTAGCCATGGTTTTTGGTATTGTTTGCCTTCTTTGACAAGTAATGGGGATAGGAGATCTGCAGAGTGGTTGTATCTTATTTTCCCAATTTTTTGTACAGATTTGTAATTTTAATACTTTATCCATGATGGCGGCCTTTTTCGTAAAGTTTATGCTCAATAGGGTAGACCTGAATGAGTAAAAGGCCAATGGTCATAGGTCTAATTGGTTAATTTCCAAAAGTTATATCAGACGCCATTGGTCAGATCTGTTTATTATGATAAGCCACAACAAAGGCAGCAAGCCTGGCTAATTTATTGTTAAAACATATGTAAAGGGCATTTTAAGGTTGGGTTGTTATTACACTGTTTTAAAACCTGTAGAAAGGCATTTTGTCACATGAATCTCACAGATACTGTATTTGACAAGTGGTTTATGTGTTGGTCACTCACGCTGACAAACCCTGGGGATAGATTTGCACTTTGTTAATCCTTGTTAAACCCACTAAGGGGAGCTGTATATTGTTTTGTAAACGCTTTTTCTAATTTTATGGTCATGTGCCTGATGGTTGCCTTGAAGGACTGTTTATGCTTAATGTAGTTGGCCTAAGTTAGTTATGTTAACAAACCGATGATAAAGAATGCAGGCCTGATTGGTTCCTTGGAAAAAGTTATGTTAGAGACTACAGGTCTGATTTGTTTATTGTAAAAGGTTATAACAATAGTACCAGGCCTTGCCTACTTAATGTGCACAATATATTTTAATGACATCTAAGGGTGGGTTTGTATTACACTGTGTTAAAGCCTATAGAAAGGCGTTTTGTTACATGAATCTCACAGATTACCAATGTAGACAAAGGTTTTGGTATTGGCGACTACCTTTGACAAACCATGAGAACAGAAGGCATGCATTGTGATACTCCTTGTTAGGCCCTCCTAGAAGGGATATTATATTGTTTTCTAACCATAATTTTGTAAATATTTTTATTTGCATGTATGCATGCTTGAATTTTGATAATGATCATTCTAATGGGTGAGGTTGGTCCTTCAGAAAAGTTGCGTCAGATATGATAGGCCGGATCTGTTCATTATTAACAGTTACAGCAAAGACAGTAGACCACACATATTTATTATGAAAAGCATTGGTTAACACCCATAGCCCTTTAAGGGTGAGTTGTTATTATTGCATGTAAAATCCCTTAGGCATATTGTGAGATGAAATGTCACAGATTGCCACAGTATGCAAGGGGTTTATTTTTGATTTGATTACCTGATTTATCAAACCATAGGAATGACGATTTTCATCATGATCATCTTTGATAGAGACTCTTACGATGGCTTGATAACTTTAGGTGTCTGCCACAGTTTGACAAACAAAATAGTTCATATAAATATATGCATAAACAGACATACATATACAATCAAGCGTCATACATGTCTGCCCAATGACAGCATACCAAACGAGGCAACAGGTCAGCTAACTTCAGCCATTGGCTAATCAAATGTTCACATTTGTCTAAAGATGAGTGTGCGGGTTGGCCAGTCTTTTAGTTTTCATTTTTTCTTTTTATAGGTCTCCTTTCTTTCTTTCCTTCTTTTGCTACGAGACAGCTTGCTTGCTGCTCACTTCATATGCAGTACATTGCATCTCGCACTGCCACTTTGTCTAAACAGGGCAGCCATCTTGGACTGGTTTTGTCCTTAGTGTGTAATTTATTGACTGTGCCAAGACTGCTGTCACATTTAGGGACATTAAGTCAGCCATTTAGGATTGGTACAATGATACTGTACGAGTAAAACCATTCAAAGTTAGCCTCTCACTGCAATGCTTATTGACCGACCATCTTGGAATGGTATTTTCAAAGTGTATCATTGTTTTACCAGTCCCAGATGGCATGCATGTTGATTCTAAACCTGGCATCCATGTTGGAAGTTAGAAACAGTGATAAACTTTGTAGAATAGCATTACAAAATGTCTGTCCAATGTTATATACCATTTTATTATTTATTGCAAGCATATGCTCATAATCTTTAGACAGTGGCAGATTTTCTTTTTTGATTTTACTCATTTATTTTGAGTTTGTTTATTTGTTTCATGAAGGATGGATAAGAGGGGGGATGTAAGAGTGAGTCAGTGGGAGATGAACTGATTCATGAGTATATAAATGTTTGACATTGAGCATGCAGAATGACATACTAAAAGCATATTCCTACCAGTTACTGAAGATGCACTTTCAGAATTCCCAACGCTTGTGCTTTTTACTGGCATACAGGCTCATCACTGGTCATGCAGTTAGCCTTTGTGGAAGTTCAGAAAATTTTTCCAATGGGAGTTATGAGAGTCAGAGAGTTTAGATAAAGAAAATGTGTGTCCATGTGGAATCATCATTACACCTTTCATGGAGAGTGCCTATCTAATCTGCATGTGTTGACCATATTGATTCAGAAGAGTAGGAGCCAGGTGTTCATGAGACACAACGATAACAAGGCTGCAATCTTCACTAATGACTAAGCTAGGCTATCAGTGCTATTCTGATAATACACCAGACGTTCAAGGGCCACCAATGACAGTGCATTAGCTACTGTGAGGTAGCATATGTCGTCAATATTTAACAAAGAATCCCCTGGTTTCCAATGAATTTTCCTAAGGAATTACCTGTGGTGCAATAATGCGACTGGTATACTGTGCATACAGAATCTAGACATAGTCACTCAGTACAACTGGGCTTGTAATCCTGATGAGACCTGTAACTTGAGTTACTGGCCTAATCAGGATTACAAATGTTCATGAAAATCCTGCGAGTCTTTACTTTTAAAACAAAGCTCTTGACTTCTTAAAAGCAGGCCAAAGTATGTGGAAATAGGTGCAGCAATGTTATTCACCAGAAACGTGCATTGGGAATAATTTCAAGCCAGGAGTTACTAATTCTGCCTTTGATAAGTCTCCCATCATATCTTGATTAACAAACTCCACTATACAGGAATCCAGAAATTGCCTCACACCTCATCTTGGAACTCAAAAAAATCATTTGCGGCGTCCTCCAAGGGTTGTCCATCAGCCCCACCCTCTTCAACACGTACATGATCCCCAGTCACCGTCAGATCGCACGGGCTCAAGATCATCGCCTATGCCGGAGACACCCAGCTTATACTCTTGCTGTTAGTAGGCCCCCTACACCACAAGAGCCAACTTTCACAGATGCATGATGAATGTCGCCGACTTGATGAAGGACAACTGTCTCAAGTTCAACATGGACAAAAAGTCATTCCTCATTTTGGGAACAACACCTCACAATTAAGCAACGCATGGTGGCCTGCTAAACTCGGCACCCAGTGCCAGACAATCCATGCCTGCAACCTCAGTATCATATTGGACAGCTATCAATGAAGAAACAGGTAAACACATTCTAATTCGCCTGCTTCCACACCCTAAGCATGCCCTGCAAGATGTTCAGGTGGCTCCCAGTCAACACCAGAATGAGAGTCACACAAGCCCTAATCAGCAGCAGGCTGGACTGCGGGAACACACTCTACATAGGAGTCACCACACGCCTCCTGAAGAAACTACAGACAAAACAAAACTCAGCAACAAGACTCATCCTTGACCTCACCAGACAGATCCACATCACACCCTCACCTCAAAAAGCTACACTGGCTCTCGATCCAGAAGAGACGCAAATTCAAGATGTTGACCCATGCTTAAAAAGCACTGCACGACGAAGGACCAGCATACATCAACAAATGCATGGCCTTCCACCAACCAACCAGACACCTACGATCTGCCGCTCTCTTCCTTGCAGACACCCTCGGATCCATTGAGGGGACAGCAGAGGATGCTCCTTCTCACACCTGACAGCGAAAGCTTGGAACGACCTTGCCTTGCACCTTAGGACCTCCTCATTGCTCCAGCAATTCAGGAAAGGACTCAAGACTTGGTTGTTTGAATGAACAGTTCACCATGGAGCAGTTAGCAACTCCAGCGCCTTGAGATCCTCACGGGTGATATGCCGGGTTTTATAAACCCTTGACTGATTGATATATATCCCAGGAATCATTCATTCTTGGGTAATCATAGAGATGCTTTCTGGCCAAATCATATTGGGTCATGCTCACTTAATTGACATCAAAATATATTGCCATCATCAATTTCAATGAGTTAATACAAACATGTTCTTACCCATTATAAATCAGAAATAAGCAGCATATTTGTGCACTTGGGTACATTTTATACAACTGCCATAAGCTAAAATTAAAAAATATGCAAAATACTACTTTTTTGCAAAATATCTGGCGTAAATGGAGCTTTTAAAAAGTGCACTTCTCTGGCATTTATTTATTTTGTATTAAAACATTCTTGGTTACAGAACACAAATACAGTTAAAAACAAGCATTAAAAATGCAATAGGGCTCGCATTAGGAAAGTTTGAGCTATTGGTGTTATAAATTAATTTTTTTTCTTTATGTGTTGTTTTTTTTAATAGCCAAATTAATAGCTTTGTCACTTACAATGCCAATGATTATAACTTTCGCAAATGTAACCCCTAAAGCATTTGTAATGCAACATGTTTTGTATTTACGTGACTTAGATGTATTGATATTACAAATAACAATGGCTTTTAATTTTTTTAAATAATTAATACTTAAATAGTTTATTTAATTTGTAATGGCAATAGCTTCAACTTTTGTAAATAACATTTGTGAAGATTATGTTCAGTGTTTTTTATTGTGACGAAAATCCAAGAACAGAAGTGAAATATTAACATCTTTTTGTGATTTGTAATAAAGCGTGAAAGCTTGAAAACAGCTTGAAACATTGAAAGAACATATTTGAACCAGTGATGCTGTGGTTGCGCTGAGTGATGCTGTGGTGGTGCTGAGTGATGCTGTGGTGGTGCTGAGTGATGCTGTGGTTGCGCTGAGTGATGCTCTGGTTGCACTGAGTGATGCTGTGGTTGCGCTGAGTGATGCTGTGGTTGCGCTGAGTGATGCTGTGGTTGCGCTGATTGGTGTGTGCATCGGTGGAGCTGTTTGGTGGGTGCTTTGGTGGAGCTGTGTGGTGGGTGCCTCGGTGGAGCTATGTGGTGGGTGCCTCGGTGGAGCTGTGTGGTGGGTGCCTCGGTGGAGCTGTGTGGTGGGTGCCTCGGTGGAGCTGTGTGGTGGATGCCTCGGTGGAGCTGTGTGGTGGGTGCCTCGGTGGAGCTGTGTGGTGGGCGCCTCGGTGGAGCTGTGTGGTGGGTGCCTCAGTGGAGCTGTGCGGTGGGTGCATCTGTTGAGCTGTGCGGTGGGTGCATCTGTTGAGCTGTGTGGTGGGTGCCTCTGTTGAGCTGTGTGGTGGGTACGTCGATGGAGCTGTGTGGTGGGTGCGTCAATGGAGCGGTGTGGTGGGTGCGTCGATGGAGCTGTGTGGTGGGTGCGTCGATGGAGCTGTGTGGTGGGTGCGTCGGTGGAGCTGTGTGGTGGGTGCCTCGGTGGAGCTGTGTGGTGGGTGCATCAGTGGAGCTGTGTGGTGGGTGCATCGGTGGAGCTGTGTGGTGGGTGCATCGGTGGAGCTGTTTGGTGGGTGCATTGGTGGAGCTGTGTGGTGGGTGCCTCAGTGGAGCTGTGTGGTGGGTGCCTCGGTGGAGCTGTGTGGTGTGTGCATCGGTGGAGCTGTTTGGTGGGTGCATTGGTGGAGCTGTGTGGTGGGTGCTTCAGTGGAGCTGTGTGGTGGGTGCCTCGGTGGAGCTGTGTGCTGGGTGCCTCGGTGGAGCTGTGTGGTGGGTGCCTCGTGGAGCTGTGTGGTGGGTGCCTCGGTGGAGCTGTGCGGTGGGTGCATCTGTTGAGCTGTGTGGTGGGTGCATCTGTTGAGCTGTGTGGTGGGTGCCTCTGTTGAACTGTGTGGTGGGTGCGTCAATGGAGCTGTGTGGTGGGTGCGTCGATGGAGCTGTGTGGCGGGTACGTCGATGGAGCTGTGTGGTGGGTGCGTCGGTGGAGCTGTGTGGTGGGTGCCTCGGTGGAGCTGTGTGGTGGGTGCCTCGGTGGAGCTGTGTGGTGGGTGCCTCGGTGGAGCTGTGTGGTGGGTGCCTCGGTGGAGCTGTGTGGTGGGTGCATCGGTGAAGCTGTGTGGTGGGTGCATCAGTGAAGCTGTGTGGTGGGTGCATCAGTGGAGCTGTGTCGGTGGAGCTGTGTGGTGGTTGCATCAGTGGAGCTGTGTGGTGGGTGCATCGGTAGAGCTGTGTCAGTGGAGCTGTGTGGTGGTTGCATCAGTGGAGCTGTGTGGTGGGTGCATCAGTGGAGCTGTGTGGTGGGGGCATCAGTGGAGCTGTGTGGTGGGGGCATCTGTGGAGCTGTGTGGTGGGGGCATCTGTGGAGCTCTGTGGTGGGTGCATCGGTGAAGCTGTGTCGGTGGAGCTGTGTGGTGGTTGCATCAGTGGAGCTGTGTGGTGGGTGCATCGGTGGAGCTGTGCGGTGGTTGCATCGGTGGAGCTGTGTGGTGGGTGCATTGGTGGAGCTGTGTGGTGGGTGCATCGGTGGAGCTTAGTTGGTGCATCGGTGGAGCTGTGTGGTGGGTGCATTGGTGGAGCTGTGTGGTGGGTGCATTGGTGGAGCTGTGTGCTGGGTGCATTGGAAGAGCTGTGTGGTGGGTGCATTGGTAGAGCTGTGTGGTGGGTGCATTGGTGGAGCTGTGTGGTGGGTGCATTTATTTATTTTTATTTTTATTTCTTATATCGTGCTGGAATCAATCCCGTAAGGGTATCTCCGCGCTTTGCCGGTCAGAACATTAACAGGTCAGGGGAATGATTAAGTGGTCTGAGATGCTTCCTGAAAAATTGGTAGAGCTGTGTGGTGGGTGCATCGATAGAGCTGTGTGGTGGTTGCATCGGTGGAGCTGTGTGGTGGGTGCATCAGGGGAGCTGTGCCGGAGCTGTGTGGTGGGTGCATCGGTGGAGCTGTGTGGTGGGTGCATCGGTGGAGCTGTGTGGTGGTTGCATTGGTGGAGCTGTGTGGTGGGTGCATCGGTGGAGCTGTGTGGTGGGTGCATCGGTGGAGCTGTGTGGTGGGTGCCTCGGTGGAGCTGTGTCGGTGGAGCTGTGTGATGGTTGCATCGGTGGAGCTGTGTGGTGGGTGCATCGGTGGAGCTGTGTGGTGGGTGCATCGGTGGAGCTGTGTGGTGGGTGCCTTGGTGGAGATGTATGGTGGGTGCCTCAGTGGAGCTGTGTGGCTGGTGCCTCGGTGGAGCTGTGTGGTGGGTGCCTCGGTGGAGCTGTGTGGTGGGTGCCTCAGTGGAGCTGTGTGGTGGGTGCCTCGGTGGAGCTGTGTGGTGGGTGCTTTGGTGGAGCTGTGTGGTGGGTGCCTCGTGGAGCTGTGTGGTGGGTGCATCGGTGGAGCTGTGTGGTGGGTGCATCGGTGGAGCTGTGTGGTGGGTGCATCGGTGGAGCTGTGTCGGTGGAGCTGTGTGGTGGTGCATCGGTGGAGCTGTGTGGTGGCTGCATCAGTGGAGCTGTGTGGTGGCTGCATCGGTGGAGCTGTGTGGTGGCTGCATCGGTGGAGCTGTGTGGTGGCTGCATCGGTGGAGCTGTGTGGTGGCTGCATCGTTGGAGCTGTGTGGTGGGTGCATCGGTGGAGCTGTGTGGTGGGTGCCTCGGTGGAGCTGTGTCGGTGGAGCTGTGTGATGGTTGCATCGGTGGAGCTGTGTGGTGGGTGCATCGGTGGAGCTGTGTGGTGGGTGCATCGGTGGAGCTGTGTGGTGGGTGCCTTGGTGGAGATGTATGGTGGGTGCCTCAGTGGAGCTGTGTGGCTGGTGCCTCGGTGGAGCTGTGTGGTGGGTGCCTCGGTGGAGCTGTGTGGTGGGTGCCTCAGTGGAGCTGTGTGGTGGGTGCCTCGGTGGAGCTGTGTGGTGGGTGCTTTGGTGGAGCTGTGTGGTGGGTGCCTCGTGGAGCTGTGTGGTGGGTGCATCGGTGGAGCTGTGTGGTGGGTGCATCGGTGGAGCTGTGTGGTGGGTGCATCGGTGGAGCTGTGTCGGTGGAGCTGTGTGGTGGTGCATCGGTGGAGCTGTGTGGTGGCTGCATCAGTGGAGCTGTGTGGTGGCTGCATCGGTGGAGCTGTGTGGTGGCTGCATCGGTGGAGCTGTGTGGTGGCTGCATCGGTGGAGCTGTGTGGTGGCTGCATCGTTGGAGCTGTTTGGTGGGTGCATCGGTGGAGCTGTGTGGTGGGTGCATCGGTGGAGCTGTGTGGTGGCTGCCTCGGCGGAGCTGTGTGGTGGTTGCCTTGGCGGAGCTGTGTGGTGGCTGCCTTGGCGGAGCTGTGTGGTGGCTGCCTCGGCGGAGCTGTGTGGTGGCTGCCTCTGCGGAGCTGTGTGGTGGCTGCCTCGGTGGAGCTGTGGGGTGGCTGCCTCGGCAGAGCTGTGTGGTGGCTGCCTCAGCAGAGCTGTGTGGTGGCTGCCTCGGCGGAGCTGTGTGGTGGGTGCCTCGGCGGAGCTGTGTGGTGGGTGCCTCGGCGGAGCTTTGTGGTGGGTGCCTCGGCGGAGCTGTGTGGTGGGTGCCTCGGTGGAGCTGTGTGGTGGGTGCCTCGGCGGAGCTGTGTGGTGGGTGCCTCGGCAGAGCTGTGCGGTGGGTGCATCGGTAGAGCTGTGCGGTGGGGGCATCTGTGGAGCTCTGTGGTGGGTGCATCCGTGGAGCTGTGTGGTGGTTCCATCAGTGGAGCTGTGTGGTGGGTGCATCGGTGGAGCTGTGTCGGTGGAGCTGCATGGTGGTTGCATCAGTGGAGCTGTGTGGTGGGTGCATCTTTGGAGCCGTGTGGTGGGTGCATCGGTGTAGCTGTGTGGTGGGTGCATCGGTGGAGCTTTGTGGTAGGTGCATCGGTGGAGCTGTGTGGTGGGTGCCTCGGTGGAGCTGTGCGGTGGGTGCCTCGGTGGAGCTGTGTGGTGGGTGCCTCGGTGGAGCTGTGTGGTGGGTGCCTCTGTGGAGCTGTGTGGTGGGTGCATCGGTGGAGCTGTGTGGTGGGTGCATCGGTGGAGCTGTGTGGTGGGTGCATTGGTGGAGCTGTGTCGGTGGAGCTGTGTGGTGGCTGCATCTGTGGAGCTGTGTGGTGGCTGCATCTGTGGAGCTTTGTGGTGGGTGCCTATGTGAAGCTGTGTGGTGGGTGCATCGGTGGTGGTGGGTGCATCTGTGGAGCTGTGTGGTGGGTGCATCGGTGGAGTTGTGTGGTGAGTGCATCGGTGGAGCTGTGTGGTGGGTGCATCGGTGGAGCTGTGTGGTGGGTGCATCGGTGGAGCTGTGTGGTGGGTGCATCGGCGGAGCTGTGTAGGTGGAGCTGTGTGGTGGGTGCCTTGGTGGAGCTGTATGGTGGGTGCCTCGGTGGAGCTGTGTGGTGGGTGCATCGGTGGAGCTGTGTGGTGGGTGCATCGGTTGAGCTGTGTGGTGGGTGCCTCAGTGGAGCTGTGTGGTGGGTGCATCGGTGGAGCTGTGTGGTGGGTGCATCGGTGGAGCTGTGTGGTGGGTGCATCGGTGGAGCTGTGTGGTGGGTGCCTCGGTGGAGCTGTGTGGTGGGTGCCTCGGTGGAGCTGTGTGGTGGGTGCCTCGGTGGAGCTGTGTGGTGGGTGCCTCAGTGGAGCTGTGCGGTGGGTGCATCGGTGGTGGTGGGTGCATCTGTGGAGCTGTGTGGTGGGTGCATCTGTGGAGCTGTGCGGTGGGTGCATCTGTGGAGCTGTGTGGTGGGTGCATCGGTGGAGATGTGTTGTGGGTGCATCGGTGGAGCTGTGTGGTGGCTGCCTCGGTGGAGCTGTGTGGTGGGTGCATCGGTGGAGCTGTGTGGTGGGTGCCTCGGTGGAGCTGGGTGGTGGGTGCCTCGGTGGAGCTGGGTGGTGGGTGCCTCAGTGGAGCTGGGTGGTGGGTGCCTCGGTGGAGCTGTGTAGGTGGAGCTGTGTGGTGGGTGCACCGGTGGAGCTGGGTGGTGGGTGCATCAGTGGAGCTGTGTGGTGGGTGCATCGGTGGAGCTGTGTCGGTGGAGCTGTGTGGTGGCTGCATCGCTGGAGCTGTGTGGTGGCTGCATCGCTGGAGCTGTGTGGTGGGTGCATCAGTGGAGCTGTGTGGTGGGTACCTCGGTGGAGCTGTGTGGTGGGTGCCTCGGTGGAGCTGTGTGGTGGGTGCCTCGGTGGAGCTGTGTGGTGGGTGCATCAGTGGAGCTGTGTGGTATGTGGCACTTTTTATAAATCATTAGTAAAAGAGACCAATGAAATTCAACTGAAACCCATATATAGCAGAAGAGGAGAAAGCTCTAGTAATGGGATTCAGGATGAATGTATTCCTTTGAAGCAAATCGCCAGCATGTAAAAGGTGTAAAATAGCAATCAGCATAAAACGAAAATGCCAGCAAGAGACTTTATAAAAATCTGTGTGGCCCTGATAAAATAATTAGAGCGTTTAATTACATCATGACCAACATTGTTTTAAGAGCAGCGTGCAAGATGGTTAGGCTGCAATATAAACAATCCCTCGGCATTGCTGTGGTGGGAAGGGGGGGCGGGGAGAGGCAAGAAGGGAAGAATAGGGGCCGGGAGCAGCAGCCTTTGATGTGCCGGCCGGCCGTGCAGGGAATAATTAAGGGAGGAGAAATGCCGGCTGGGGGAGGCTTGAGATGCCTGAGGAGGCTGGTGGCTTTGATGTGCACGCGCTTCGGGCACTGCAACAAATCGCCGAATTAGGTAAACTCTGTTTAAGCTGCAATATAGCTCGCCAGCTATGCGCATGCGCATCAGCAGGCGAGCCCTAAAAGGATCCTTATGAAGTGCCTATTCCCTTTATCAGTTACAAATTGAGAACATTCGTTTGAGATTTATGTTAAATCCGTAAAATAACCGGATTGTCGTTTGTGAAAATTCTTTTTGTCTCATTGTCAACCATAAACAGCCTTGTTAGATCTGGAGTGAAACCTACTCCCTTGGCTACTCCTTTCACCTGGACACAAAAGTAGTGGTCAAACTGGAAATAGTTCTTGGTCATGGTGATTTCTATTAGTGTCACCAAAAACCAGCTAGAACCTTGCCTGGGCTATTCACGCGAGTCCAATAAGTCTGTTATCACTCTCAGTACTTCAGTCTGAGGGATGTTGGTATACAAAAATTGTATATCCATTGTGACCAACAGGTCAGTCAATACATGCCCTCTACCATGGTGATAAAATGAATACATCTCTATCAGTTAGGGGTACAAATAGTTTTAGAAACAGGTCTAAGCATTGACATAATGGTTGAAGGATAGATCCACACCTGAACACGATGGGCCTTCGAGGTGGTTTGTCTAATCTTTTATGAATCTTTGGTAAGATATAAATCACCTTCAAGAGCAAGCCAGATGATGTACCCCTGAGTTAGACGCCCTTTGGGATTGTAGTACTGTTGCCACAATTCTCCTGGTATGTCTCAATACCTCATTATATATAATTTATTTAACATAATTCCAAGGATACTTACACATGATTCTTTCCTTTTTTTAGGTGTCTCCTTCAATCTTCTGTCCTGATGGTGACCCTTTTCTGATTTATTTTGCATTGTGGGTCAGAACGTCAACAATTTTCAATGTTGACTGTTTTTTAATTTGATTGTGGATTCTGACACTCACAATATGAATGTCTTAGTTAGCATCACATTATCCCTGTCAGTCACATGTACATAGTACATAGTACTCTTCTTCTAAACCACTGAATTCGTCTCTTCAGTCCGTGTTCGTCTGCAGCGCTGGGAGGCCTCAGTGTAGCTATCGCGCTATATAAATGTTTTTTTCATTTCAATTCATTTATAGCACCAGTGCACTATGTATTCACTGTATCACTTTTTTACTGCACCATAATGAACCTTATCTCGTTATCTCGTTATTAATATTGCTGAATTCTTGTCTTTATTAATTTTTGAAGCAATGTTTTGCTGAAATTGAAAATAAATGCCCTAAATGCATTATCAAACCTTACTTGTAAGAAGGGTTCTTTAAAAACGATTTCAGTGGAAGTCAAGGGTCACACTTCCACCATAGGGACCATTTGTGTTATTAATCAATTGTTCTACCCAGGTCCCTGGGTTACTGAGTTGCACCCTTTTTTCTTGAATACAAAACAATACATCAGCAGGGCTTGATTGGGTACTAAAATCAGACATGGCAAAACAACATTTCAAATTAGTCCTACAATGTTTCATGTGATTAATTGTAGTAAGCAAGTCTTTCCCTATAAGTTGTGTCTGTGTAGGTGGGGTTGGGGAGGGAGCTTTTTGTTTTGGGTTTTTTAATAATGGGATTTACACGTTGCAGATTTTTTTCATATATATCAGTTCAACACTTTAATGGCACGTCATGGCAGCCCTCCCAGTCCTAGAAGAAGACCTTTATCTTGCAGACCACCAGGGAAATGACAGAAACCTTGAATGGCCAAACCCATCCTGTACATCATTGCTTCGAATATACTGTGTTAGACAAACTCCTACATTCAGAATATCTGCAAGCCTCAGCTAAAATGCATTCTGATTATTAAGATGTGAGTAATGGAGCCTGCATGACTCTGTCAAGTTAGGTTTTTAGTTGCTGTCAACTTTGCAGCACAATAGGTTTTTGTTGTAAACTGTGTCACCAGAATATGAGAATGCACGGCTGGCGAAAGCCTTTTTTCATGTTTCTTTTATCAGCGAAATGAAACCGAACCCACAAGAATGGAGCTATATTTACACATTGAGATTCTGATCTGTTTAGACCTCAGAAATATTATTTTTCTGAATCAATCAATATGTATTGACAATATAGTATGTTATGATTTATACACTAACAATACATGTAGTCCCACACCTCCATGAGCTCCACTGCAAACATTTGCAAATAATGCAATGTATTATGCAGTTTCCAAGGAATACTTTTGATGCCAATAATCACCGATGTCATGAGGTCTTCAGTTCAGAACATAAATGACTTTATTTAAGATATGTCAATTACCTCGATCTCTTCAGAAGCAGAATGGATGCCATTTCACAATGCTTACCACCCTAGATTTCTCAACGGCTGCACCAGTGGCGGAGGGAAAGGGTATTCGTATAAAGACGAGATAACTCCGACTTCTGCTGATGCTCTCTCTCTCTCCAATGGAGTCTGCACTAGGCTTGCTTTTTGCAGAAAGCAATATGAATTCCTGCATGGGAGAGTACCTAAGAGAAAAAAAAGGGGACAGGTACAAAAGATCAACCCTCATTCATTAACTCAACTCTAGTACTAATGTCTAATTTGGTTCTAAACCTCCCCTACCAGCGTTTGCAAGAGTTATTGCTTCTCTTCTATGGAGATAGTTTCATTAAATGATCTAATTTCTGCTCAAGGGGGGAACAGCCCCAACAACTAAATAAGTAGACAGTTAAGTTCCATTACATTCAGTCAATGTCTCTCCGAAGGCAAGAAAGAATTATTCTTCAAACATTTTATTTTTTGAAATTTCTGTTGAACTTGCTTGGCTCCAGAACTGTGTCTGCTACTTCACAGGAAGAGTGCGCCAATGGAACAGGGGAAGGAACGAGAAGGCTGGAAAGGATAGGAAAGAACGCTAAAGGGAGGTAGAGGTGAGATGAGGCTTCTGAGTAAGCAAGTACCGACCAGAAACTACGCTACACCCTCGCCCGAGTAATCCCTGCCTAGGCACCGAAAGCAAACGCTGCAGTCCTAGACTTTCACACCTGGATATCCAACTGTGCCGACAAACTCGTCACGATACGGCACACTGGCAAACAACACCCCAGGAAAGCCGCCTGGTTCATCACAGACCTCCAAGAAGCGAGACGCACCTGCAGACGCCTGGAGAAGACTTGGAGGAACACCAAGATAACCGACAGCTACTCCACCTACAAGAAGGCCATGACTGACTACCACAACCAAATCAGATCCACCAAAAGGAACTTCATCCACAGAAAAATTCTCACCAACGCCACCAACTCCAAGGAACTCTTCACTGTGATCCAGGATTTGAACAACCCTTGCAGCGAAGCCACAGACATCACCCCATCCCAAGACCTTTGTGACAAGCTTGGGAGCTACTTCCACCTCAACATCAGAAAACTCTATGACAACTTCTTCAGCCACACGCAAGACACCACTGCCAGCCCCCCGTCGCCCATAGACACAGCCCAACCCACCATCACCGACTCGACTCCAATCACAACCGAAGACATCACCATGACCATAAAAAGCATCCACTCGGAAGCCCCCACGGACCCATGCCCCCTGCACATCTACCACAGACACCACCTTTTCAACAGGCACCTTCCGAGACAGCTGAAAGCGTGCAGAAGTAAGGCCCCTGCTCAAGAAGCCTACGGATGACTCCACCGACCTCAAGAACTACTGGCTCATCTTCCTCCTCCCCTTCACAGCCAAAGTAGCAGAGAAAGCTGTCAATAGGGAACTGTCACGATTCATAAAAAAAAATGCTATCCTCGACCGTCCCAATCTGGATTCCTGAGCAACTACAGCTAACATACCCACCCCCCTGGACCAAGGCCACGCAGCTGCCCTCATCCTTCTTCACCTGACCACAGGCTTTGACACTGTCTCTCACCACACTCTAATAACAAGGCTAAACAAAGCCAGCATACGAGGGACTGCTCTGGACTGGTTCCGATCCTGCATCACCGGAAGAAGCCAAAGGATCAGACTACCACCCTTCCTCTCTGCCCCACGGAGATCACCTGTGGAGTCCCCCAGGGGTCATCACTCAGCCCGACCATCTTCAACATCTACATGGCCCCCTCACAGCCATCGTCTGACAACACAGCCTCAACATCGTATCCTATGCCGATGACACCCAGCTCATCCTCCCCCTCACCAGAGACCTCACCACCGCAAAACTGAACTTCCAGAAAGGAATGCAAGACGTCACAGTCTGGATGACCAACAGCTGCCTAAAACTCAATGCTGATAAGACAGAAGTCCTCGTCCTCGGAATCACCCCCTCAGCATGGGACGACACCTGGTGGCCTGCCACCCTCGGGAGCCCCCTTAACCCCTTGGACCACACCAAAAACCTCGGCATCATAATTGACTCATCGTTCACAATGAACAGACACTTCGACGCCGTCACCTCCAGCTGCTTCAACACCCTCTGCATCCTACTCAAGACCTTCAAGTGGGTCCACCAGAGTCAAGCAAGACAGTCACCCATGCACTCATCACCAGCAGACTGGACTATGGAAATGCACTCTACATCGACATCAACAAGTCCCTTCTCCGCAAACTACAGACCATAGAGAATACCACAGCCAGACTCATCTTCGACATCCCCCGCAATGAACCCATCAGCCAACACCTGCAGAGACCCCACTGGCTGCCCCTGGAGAAACAAACCACCTTCAAGATCCTCACCCACTCCCACAAATGCCTGCACAACAACAGACCCAAATACCTCAACTACAGAATAAACTTCCACGTACCCAAGAAATCCTCCGGTCTGCCAACCTCGCACTGACCGAAATCCCTCACATCCACAGAGCCAGAGCATGTGGAAGATCACTCTCCCACATCGCAGCCAGGACCGGGAGCGAGCTACCAGCTGATATCCGACTCACCCCTAACCTGATCACCTTCAGGAGGACCCTCAAGACCTGGCTCTTCGGCTGAATGCATCTGCACGCCCCCCTCCCCCTCAGTGCCTTGAGACCCTCGCGGGTGAGTAGCGTGCTAAGAATTCCCTCATTGATTGATTGAAGTACCATCAAGTGCTCTTACTGAATCCTCAACGGAGGTCTCTCGAGGAATTATTTTGCAGCGATGGCTCAATTGAATGAAAGTAGGAGGCTTGCATGGTTGAAGAGTCGAGTTCGAAATCAGGGAGTCGACTAACTTAACTTGAACCTTCAAAAACCGGTGTGCTGAAAGCCTTCTCCTACAGAAGCTCCAGACGATAGTATTGGTGTGTTCCGCCAAGTTGCTACACCAAGAGAATAGTGTAGACCAGTGGGAGGTGTTCAAATCAGAGGCTTTTCTCCGGATTCTAAAGAGAAGTTTCCAATGTCCAAACTACGGGGAGAATACGTTCTCCACCAAAACTAAAGAATGCCACTCAAAATAGAGATTATTATCTCCTAAAATCAGCTTAACAGCCAAAGCAGGACCATAACCTCACTCAGAGGAATTTGAAGAAGAGCAGAATGAAACATGCTTTCTATTCTCGTATTCAAATTGATGTGTGCAGAAGAGTGCGTGAGCACACCTCTTGAGGCATCTAATATCGCAATAGTTCTCCAAAAACACTAACTACAGAGTACTATGAAAACGCAGTGGCCTTCTTGCAACATATAGTTGGCCCCAACCTACAGGCCTTTCGAATGTTGTATGACGTTACAACAAATGTCATTACAACGCATGCCATTACAACGCATACCTTTACCCCAACTTACTATCGGGGGTGCACTGGTAGTTGGAATAGTATAATTTACTATTTCAACTCCAGGGTGTGCAACAGTAGAGAAGGTGTTGGAGTTAACTCCAACACCTTCTACCCCCTGCAACAAGCCTTTCTAGTTGTAACAACATGCGTTGTTTTGGCATGCGTTGTAACGTTTCCGTTGTAAAGGCTGTTTCCCCTTTCCACAGATTGACCCTAGAGGGTTTCACTAGAACTTTGCCCCTTCTCTTCTTACTTTTATTGTTACTACCCTGAATAGTTGAAATTACATTGATGTAATTCCTGACATTATATCAGTTTCTTAAACAGTCTAAACTACACTTTACACAATGGCAACATCACAATTCAAGTTAAAACCTAAAATCATTTATAGCCGATAAATATCTTGCTATGCACAAAGAACATCTTAAAGACAGAAATTGTCGACAATCTATGACAAAATGAACAAGTGTCATTGCTTCCCTTAGCCAGAACTGGAGTTCTCATCATGATTCTTAAAAGATTCTGTGCATAAAGGGTGGGCAAGCATAGAGTGTAGCTCTAGTCTAAACGTCAGTAATACACAACACTTAAACTTGTTTTGTAGGGAATATAAATATAGAAATGCAATATGCTTCTCCCATGACTTTCTCAAGTATGTTGTTGTAATCTTTGAGGATAAATATAATGTATCTCTTTCTCTTCAGTCCTGCATCCCTAATACAGTCAGGTCCCGTTTAGTAAATTGTATTGGGGAATATATTTCGAAGCTCATGATCTTGGATTGATGCACTAACAAGTTTAGGTGGTTTATTAGGTCTTTGACCCAGCATAATTTGCTGTTAGTTATTTCATCTTTACAAAAGCCGGACCCTTTGGGCTGGTCTAGCGGTAGGAAAGTATTGAAAAACTTTAAGGGTTGGAAGCAAGCTATAGAAGAAAATAACTGTTAAGTCAGCTATCACTGTGGCTGATTGTGCCATAGAGCATTTTGGCAACAGTAGCTAGTTATTCAAACTTTATCATTATATCTTTTACCAGTCTAAGTGCCCACTCATGCTTAATATTTTAGACCCTTAAAAAGGGTGGGGGAACCATTGTGTTTTTGGCCTCAAGGACTGGTTGAAGTGGTGATCCTTTTAAAATTCTTTAATCCTCCTATTCTTAGGCATGTCCTTGCTTTTAAATGGTCTATATGTAATATCCACATTAACATCTTGCTGAAAATCATGCCAAAATACTTTTAGTATGAAACTTCTTCAAATCTTTTCTCCCCGATTCACCAGACATTTCCATGTTGCTTTCTTCCAGATGCCACAATCATAATTTTAACAATATTAATTATTAATGTATTACCCTGAAAGTTATTAATTAGGGCTCCCGGTTTTATGGTATTTGTTTTTTTTTACATTTCAGTCTATATTTATCCATATTTATTTTTTGTCAACTTTATCTGTATTTATCCATATCTATTATGATTTTGGTAAAAAAATAACACTGAAACTGGTATATTTCAGCATTTATTTAACCAATAAATATGCAGTCATGCTTGAATGCCTGCCACGTTTCAGTGATGTGAACACTTGCAGAAGATAAATCAATGCACTTATATAAAAATATGAACATTGCAGCATCAGCCTTGTGCATATCAACTGCTGTTTGAGCCTCTTTACTAAAATTCCTTTCTTTTTTCACCCCCTTCGCTATAAAACAAAGTTATTGGCTTGGCAGGCATGGGAGAGTGTATTCAGAATCACTAAAAAACCACCCAATTTTCGTTTTTATCCACATTTAAAAATAAATACAGACAAGAACATAAATGGATTTCTGTCTGTATTTATCTGTAAGAATCAGTAAAAACGGAAAAAAGGGAGCCTTATTATAAATATAATCTTCCAGTTTTCTCTCTAACCCAATCGGCATTCTTTTCATCATAACGAGTTCATCAGCGTACAGTCAGCAAGAAATATGTCTGCCCCCTATTTTGGAGGAGAAGGCATTGCAGTTAGCTAGAGAGTTGAGAAGGCAGCTGATACAAGCCAAATAGAGTAGGAGCCAGAACACAGCTTCAGTGCAATCCATTCTCTATGCTACGTTACCTGGAGAGTATACCTAATGTATTTAATTTGACCCTTACCTGGTTTTTTCAAAATAGCTCTTTTTGTGCAGCTAATAGAAGTTTTGATATTTGTAATAATTCCATTTTTGTTTATAATAGCTCTTGACTGACCAAGTCAAATGCTTTATGAGAAAATACAAAACAACAGAGCAAACATCCTCCAATTTCAATGGATTTTCTAGTTAATGCCTACAAGCTAAAACAATGATCTAGCGTCACCTAACTTTCTTTAAAACCACCCTATTCCCTCCTCAATCCAATTTTTATGGTTGACCCTTTTGCCCCTATATCATTAAACTGATTAAACTGTAGTGTTTCGGTAATTACGTTCGTTCTTTTTATAAATGAGCTTCATAATTGCACCTTTCTAATTTGTGGTATAGTCTCCTGTTAAGGTACAAGTATAACACGTCTGATAGAAAGATCTTGCCCAGCAGTCAATGTTGGATTTGATTATAAATACAGGAAGATCATCTCGCTCTGCAGCTCTTGTTAGTTTCAAGGAAGAGATGTTTTTGTGACAGATGTTATCGTTAACAACAAGAAAATCTTTTCATCGATTTTATATGTCTCCTTAGAGGTATCCTCCCCATTATTTAGGTGCACGTTTGAGAGTCTTCCGTCACCATATATTAAGACATGCAGGATTTCCCAACTAATCCTGAGTGCACCAGATGTCATGAGGTAACACACACTGTACATAAATATATGACGGGGAGTTGGGTGGTGGAGCAGTCTGAGGAAGACCAAGGTCCACAACCCTGACAGCCAACTAAAGTCACAAACACATTGCCGTTTATCTCTCAAGCATGAAGGAATCCATCTCAGGAAGATTTGTTTAGCACTTATGGTTAAGTGTATATTACCTGGCAGAGATTTAAATGAATAAACCAGCAGAAGAGATAATTTAGGCTACCTGTTGTGTGCATAACTGCTGCCGATATGCGGAATTTAGGACATCAGGAAAATCCACATATTGGTAGACTGACCAATTTTATCAGGAGCAGACAGGGAAAGGGCTAGATTTGCATGGATTCATTCTCCATATATTTCCAGTCTCATCCTTTGTCATTCCTAGCTACAAATGCCTAATTAGGAATATGTCTCTGGTGATGTCAGAGCAATCTCTATTGAAAATTAGACCAATTTGTGTAGTGGCGAGTGGTGTTTGTACGAGGCATCAGAAAGTCCTGGAAATTGCAAGAGTCTGGGTGTCCTAAGGCATCATTGGCAACCCCCACAGGAGAAGTGAGCAAACGCATGATAATCCTCCCAGAGTGGAGGCATTTCTGTTCAGCACTGGGCAGAAATGAGCTAGCAATGGAAGATTGGCACGCTTGGCACATTCCTTCACTTGCCTAGTTTGAGAAACAGTTGATCTATCTTCTGTAATTAGGGCCTAGTACCATAAACCAGCAAAAAGCCCAAACATAAATCTCATACCTATCCCTCACATATCATCATACTTGTAAGCACTGTGTCCCATAGCACAATAACTGCACCTGATTGGTCATCATGCGTGACATGGAAACCCTTACCACATAACTTCAGTACTAAGTCAACACCATCCCAACCACACAGCCTACTTGGTGCAGCATTTTATGGTACTACTCTGCTCATCTGGTAGCCATAGAAATATTTGTAGCATGAAATCACCATAAATTAATGACCTAATTATTACTCACAAACCAGTAATGTAAAACAATCTTTCAACACTAAGAGCCAGATGTACAACCATGTTATTTTGCGAGTCGCAAATTGCACCCAATTGCGAGTCACAATTTGCGACTTGCAAAATGACATGTACAACAGTGTCAGAGACACTGTTAGTGATTCTAAATGGGGTCCCAAATTGCATGCCTCATCAATATTCATGAGGCACTCGCAATTTGCCACCCCATTGAGAATGGCTGGCCCTCCCAGGTATGGTGGCCTGCTGGACTCAGCAGACCTTCATGTCTGGGACTGCGTTTTAATAAAGCAGTGTTTTCCTTAAAATGCAGCCTGTTCTTCCTTCAAGGACAACGGGCTGTATTAAAAAAACAAAAAAACATTTTCGTTTTTTTTAAGGGCAGGTAGTTTTAGTGGTCCCTGGTACCACTGCCTGCCCCTAAAATATATTTTCCCCTACATTTGCAAAGAAGGGGTCCCATGGGGACCCCTTCCCATTTGCGAGTGCATTACCACCCTCTTAAAGAGGGCGATAAATTGCGAGTGTTTTGCCACTGCAATTGCGGTTGCAAAACATTGATACATGGGGTAGTGAGTCGCAGTTAGGAAGGGACGCCCGCAAAAACGGTTCGTACATCTGGCCCTCACCGGATCTTTGAACTTTAAAGGACTAGCAATATACCTGACGTTAGTTTACCCAGCAGTAAAGTATAGCAAAGGGAATCATTAAAACTTAAACATTGCAGGGTTTTTGTGAAAATACATAAAACGCATGCACAGAGATATTCAAATCCTCAAGAATTCTGAAAAAATGAATATTTGTGGATCCCTTTCCTCACTCTAGTAATAGGTATTAGTAGCCTTGTGCCATAATTGTTAATCGGTGCTGTTACATTATTTTTATTTGACCCTTTATGCTTCTATGTCCTGGCTAATGAGAAAATGATGCATCAAAGATGTATAGGAAGGTACTCAGGCTACTACAGTCATGCTGTGACATACCATGTTGTTTGTTAGATTTTTGATCCTCTCTACAGTAAACCTTTTCAGCATGCTGTGGAAGGGGTTACCTAAAAGACACATTCAGAATTTATAGCGGGTACTGCCTTAAAAACAAAGGATACATTCCAAATGCCGTGCGCCCTTTGCAAGGGCAAAAGCTAAAAATTTCTCCCAAAATGAGCACTGGCAAAGCCAATCTGTTTTGCCTTTGAGACTTTTTGGCTTTACAGCATTTTGTCTGTGCTATACAGAATCAAGATCTCCCTGACACTGTGCAACATTGTAAAAAAGAAATTAAAAAAGGTGCATTAGTGTGATAATGCTGCCGATCATGTCATTCCACTGGTGCATGCATGCACATTGAATTGTGCACATGCATGTGTCAGAACACCTCGGCGCACCAGCAGAATGATGTGAACGCCATTTGCTGTAATTTTCTAATTACCAATCCAAGATGGCAAATGCAACTCGGATTGGTCAAAATAAAAATTATGATTTTTCTTTAGTGCGAATTCATAAAAATGGACTGGTAGGTGATAATAGAGAAGGAAATGGAAGTAATCAGTGTGTCTGGGGAGGGGAAGAGTATCACACAAGGATGATAGCAAAATGGGTTTGGCAAGAAGCACACATAGAGAGAGGAGCACAGAGTATGGGGGTGATGACTAAAAGAATATAGAGTCTCTAATAAAAGAGAGGGACCCACTAATCAAAGTGATGGGGGACCAGCAAGACAAAATCAGTAAAGGCGATTCCCTTTGGACAGATTAACGCTAAGGCATTTACTCACACATACGACATGGTAATAATAAATTTAAAAGCAGGAATATACTAAGTTAACAGACAAACACAAAAGACATTGTAAAAAGCATATATGTATAAATATTGCACTTCACAGTTTATTTAAAACAGATACAATAAAAACAGTCATAACATGTGTGGGTTATGCTCACTAAATCAATCCACAATAGGAAGCATTAAAATATTTTGCATAACAAAGAGCGGGATAGATACACATGAAAGAAAACGTTAATTCCTATTTGTAAACAAGGAAATACACTAACGAGATCAATTAGCTTCACATCAAAATTGTTGTCTCTCAATGCTTAAAGTATTTCTCCTTATATTTGAGCATCGACGCGTTTCGGTGTGCGCTTCTGAAAAAGCCAACACCTGCCTCAGGAATACTATACAACTATCCCAAATTCTTTTAAAAATGTTGTAATAGTATCATAAAATTGCGAAAATAAAAAGCTTTATAGCTTGGTTATGCTTCATGGGCTATTGAAAAGCGAACCTGGTGTTTCTGCTTATATACGAGGGCAAACACGTATACGGTGGGGCACCTCCAACTAAACAAGCATTGGAAATGCAATAGGTCTCGCAGCATTAGAGTTAGTGCTTTTAGAATTGTTTATGGGTTTTTTTGTAAATCTTTAGCATTTTTGTTTCCTGTAGCCAATGCTAAAGAATTAAAAAAAAAAGCCATAAACATTTCTAAAAGCTCTAACTCAAATGCTCCGAGACCTATTGCACTGTGTGAGGGTGAGGGGTTGAGGGTGAGTGAGGGTGAGTGAGGGTGAGGGTGGGTGAGGGTGAGTGAGGGTGAGTGAGGGGTTGAGGGTGAGTGAGGGTGAGGGGTTGAGGGTGAGTGAGAGTGAGGGTGAGTGAGGGTGAGTGAGGGTGAGAGTGAGGGTGAGTGAGGGTGAGGGTGAGTGAGGGTGAGTGAGGGTGAGGGTGAGTGAGGGTGAGTGAGGGTGAGGGTGAGTGAGGGTGAGGGTGAGTGAGGGTGAGGTATTGAGGGTGAGTGAGGGTAGAGGGTGAGAGAGGGTGAGGGTGAGTGAGTGTGAGGTGTTGAGGGTGAGTGAGGGTGAGGCGTTGAGGGTGAGTGAGGGTGAGTGTGGGTGAGGGTGAGTGAGGGTGAGGTGTTGAAGGTGAGTGAGGGTGAGTGTGGGTGAGGGTGAGGGAGGGTGAGGGGTTTAAAATGTTACTCAACAAGTGATTAAATTGCATCCTAAAGTACGTAACAGCTTTTTACTAACAGAGCCCCTTCTATCACTCAGAGTAAAATATTTATTGAAAAGTTGCAATTTGCACTTAGCACAAAAAAGTCTATGTGCACACTTATAATAAAAGGTGCCCCTCTTTTATTATGTGCATTCCGGTGATGAAAAGGTTTTTTTCAAGCACAGACAAAAAGCCAGTCCACATTTCATCAATTTGGGGCATTATTACTGCCTATGTAACTGTTTAATCTCATCGGCAACAGCTTGATATCAGGCTGTAATGACCAAAAGATAACCAACTAATATTTGCTATGGGTCTGCCATTGTGTTGCAACTGACTTTGAGCTGGAAACATGTTTCAGGCGAGACCTCAAAATGAATCCCTTAACCAGGCTAATGATGTGAGCAGTGGTAAATGCCCACTAGAGGGCAGGACAGAGAAGATAATAATCCCTCAACCGGTAAAACTTTGAGAAACATTGGAGTGCCATAATTACGGAAAATGGACCATTTATTTGACCCCGGTTATACAATGTAATAACATGTTCCCGTCTTAATGACAGTACCACACTGTTGGTAAAAAACGAAGAACTGTTCTGAACTAGGTACACGGTCATAAAACTGTCTGTACATACAGTGAAAACTCCTGAAACGACTTCATCATCTACATTTCAACCCCATACTAAACACTATAATACTGTTGATTCACTTCACAACTAATTTGACGAATCACCAACCTACTGAAAGTAACCTTCACACTACAGCTCCCAGAATGCAGGGCGAACGGGAACAATAGATAATGCATCATGTGATTGTTGAAAGGTTTTTATTGGCCCATGTGACCTTTTGTCTGGTAACCGTGGTCAAGGTCTCGGAGGAGAACGAAACGCGTTGGCGCAGCTTTTCTGAACATTTGTTGGAACGTAAATAAAGGATTATTGCAAACATCTAATCTGGAAGTGCGACCCTTCTGCCTTCGTTTCGAGGGATCTGTAAAATGGGCATGGTTCAGCCGAGGGCCAGGCACCGAGGGAGAAGCGCCTCGTGGAGTCCGCGACCGTGAACCAAGTTGAAAGGATTAACTACAGCTGGAACCGGTGACCGCCAGAAAATCAAGGAGGCGAAAGACACCGGCCGATCAGCAGCGCGGAGCCGGTAACCGAAGGGGCAAGGTAAACGCAAGCTGAAAAAATACAAAGCATTAATGCAGGCGAGTGTCTCACTTGAAATAACTTTAAAACACCACTAATCCAAGCTGGTTACTCGTGCCAGAATCTATCAATGAATTTTGCCTGCAGCTGCCACAAATGAAAGTTTTAATATAAAACGTGTGGAACAGTGTTCAGGACACAAAGTTGATAGCGCAGCCAGAGGGGTGTTGCGAGAACCAAAAAGCTGGGCAAACCTGCTGAGAAGAAAAAAAGGAACTAAAAACTTGAATGAAAAGCTGACCATGGAGCAGAGAGAGGCAAACCGTAATGAGGCACTGCAATCAGTTTTTGATCAGGAAACGGATGGAAAAAGCAGAACGGAAAAGAAAACAGCCCTAAACAAGACGGAGGGAAGAGAGGGGAGGGGGGAGGAGAAATGCGACACGGCGGGAAGGGGAGGGGGCGGAGCGGGTAAAATAAACAAACAAGACGAAGGGAAGAGAGGGGAGAGGGGAGGAGAAATGCGACACGGCGGGAAGGGGAGGGGGCGGAGCGGGTAAAACAAGACGGACGTGCACGCGCTTTTAAGCTCAATGCGCATGCGCATTGAGCTTAAAAGTCACGGGCACTGCAAGGAATCGCCACGATTCCTTGCAGTGGATAAAGAGTGGATAAGCCCCCATAGTCTCGCTTGCTCGATGCGCATGCGCATCGACAGGCGAGACCTAAAAATGTTCATCCAAATGACATCCAGAGATTAATCAGGTCATATGAAATCCTCACAGAGTATCACATTATACATTGAAATAATATCAAGATATGTTGTGCAAACGCAAGAAACACAGCGGGGAAAACACCTCCGAGTCAGTTTCAAAAATAGGTTGGCGCCAAAATGGTCACCACTCGCCAGTTCATCACATATGAAGCGAGTAACGTATAAGGCGCCCCAACACAGCGTTTTCAGCTGTGTTTCTTGCGTTTGCACAACATATCTTGATATTATTTCAATGTATAATCTGATCCTCTGCGAGGATTTTCTATGACCTGATTAATTTCTGGATGTCATTTAGATGAACATTTTTTAGTTGGAGGTGCCCCACCGTATACGTGTTTGCCCTCGTATATAAGCAGAAACGCCAGGTTCGCTTTTCAGTAGCCCATGAAGCATGACGAAGCTATGAAGCTTTTTATTTTTGCAATTTTATGATACTTTTACAACATTTTAAAAAGATTTTGGCATAGTTGTATTGTATTCCTGAAGAAGGTGTTGGCTTTTTACGAAGCGCACACCGAAACGCGTCGATGCTCAAATAGAAGGAGAAATACTTTAAGCTTTGAGAGACAACAATTTTGATGTGAAGCCTAATTGATCTCATTAGTGTATCTCCTTGTTTACAAATAGGAATAAAAGAACATAGAGTGCAAGGGGGGAAGCACACAAGGGAGGTAGAAGCACGTGGAGGTGATAGCAACACTGGGACGGGGAAGACGCACATGAGGATCAAAACAACATGGAGCAAGAGGGTAGTGGGAGAAGTGCATAAGAAAGGAACATAAAGCACAGGGGAATGGACATTCGGGGGAGCACACGGGAAAGAGAAGGAGACATCAGGAAAATATGAACACTCTCATGGAGTGCTTAGCATTTTAATAAAAGTTCCTTAAAAATAAGCAGTGGAAGGGGAAGGATAGAAACTAGGCAGTCAGAGAGATGGTATAGAGGCTATGATCCAGGGGGTGGACAACACAAGATGAATAAGCCGGGTCAAGCAAAGCCATTAAATTAGAAGCAAATAGGTGAAAGAAGCCAACCTATGGTAATCACAGGAGGGCTATAAACCCCCTGTAAGTTCTTGGTAAGCCCTCAAAAGGTCTTTGCAACCGGACAGGTGGCAGGCTAGATCTAACCAATACCTCATTATGTTCCTGCAAGGGACCTATCTTCTACGCATTTCCCTTTCAATTGGCCATAAAGGAGCATAGAGCTCGAACCCTTGAGGAATGTAGTTGCACCATCAGTAACACACTTACCCCTTCTTGAAGGTACAACTGAATCGCCCGCTGCTCAGCAAAGACTTGAAATCAACTCAGATTAGATAATGATTTTGACCACAGGACCACCAATTTCTCCAGAAGGCACAAAATCCTGATGGCCATTGTACATCTTGCATTCTTAGTATCATCCTAATCACCAAGCAGATGCCAGTCTCAAGATGAGCAGGATCCCAATAATCCTCCCATAACTTTATTTCAAGACCGGAGGCTAGAATTATGCATACAATTCCTTTAAATGCTACTTCTGCAGCAAATACTCAAAAGATGAACACATACCAAAGAAAAGAACTCCAGAATAGAATGTCACGTGCAATCTATTTAATCCCAACAACAACAGTCTCTTGGTCTTTAAATTGCTGCTCTTGGCAGATGAGTGTCTTTCATTTTAGTTGAATCTCCCAATAATGTGTTTTTTTAAGTCATTTAAATAGTACGTTTTTTGTGTGCTTACTTTCGATTAGGAGCAATGTGTTTTCCTTTTTTTTTGAGCGGGGCGTCTGTTGAAATTAGAGCGCAGCTGCTCCTCCAGTGCACACTGCATTGGGGCATAGATAGCCATTGAAGCAGGGTTGCTGCTTCAGCTCTCTCAGCGCACACTTTCTTTAGTTACCTTAGGAGGGGTTTCAGAGCAGGAAAGGCTGATGCCATTCGAGCCCAGTGGACATTAAGAGGTTGCCTTATTTGGTGGCCATTTCAAATTGAGCTTGAGCCCATCTTTTATTATTGAGATCTTACATCATGTAAGGAGATGCCATTCTCTCAGCAAGCACAGAAGGTTGGTAAACTGCCTCAGACACATGTGTAGAAACTCATGTTTTGCTAGCGATAGAGTGATAGAGTGAATCTGACAGTTTCTTTTTCATAGGATTACGTTTTTAAAAAAAAGTAATACATTTTTGTGGGGTTTCTTTATTTTTTTTCTTTATTTAAAAAAAACTTTTTATTGATTTATAACAAGAACTGGGTGCCGGCACAAGCAGTACAAATTTACTATAGGACTTTCCCCTTCCAATACTAATATCATCCACATATAGGCAAAATGAAAATCATTACAGGCTTTTACATCCATAGAGTACCTAATCCCTCAAAAGAGACATTACATTTTAAAAGCTCAGATCATAGTATGGTAGGTAGCAGGGGCTAGGAAATAGCAGGGTTTCTTTATTTTAATGATATTGTTAATGTACATTTTGAAAGAAGCTTGTAAGAAGTGGGGATAGGATACAGCCTTATGGTTAGAGCGGTTGAGCTTTAAGCTGGGGAAATTGGGTTCGAGTCTCGGCAAAGACGCTCAACATCCTGTGAATCTGGGCAAATCACTTAATCTCCCCTTGTCTAACAAAAATGAATGTGTCCATCGGTAACGCAACTGGTGCTCATGTAAAGCGCTCTAATGCCCGATGTCTCAGGTTTGGTCTGCGCTATATAAAACAAAACAAAAAAGTCATGGCTGAGAAGCAAATACTATTTGCGGATCATCCTTTTGGAGTAGAAAATTGGAGGTTTTAAAAAAGTTTATAGATACTGAAGTTCGGACTTCAACTAAAGAGGCTGTGTAATCTGTAATCTGTGCAGGAGTATAAAGAGGATGATCTGTCAAAAGAACAGTTCTGGCTACTCTCTGATGAATACAAAGTGGTCAAGAGAAGGAAAGTGGGTAAGGCTTTAAGGAAATAAAAGCATTTGGAGTTGGGGCTGGAAAGGTCTAAGAGTGATGTTGAGAGTCTGGGTTATGTCCTTGAACAAAGAAGGGTGTTCTATGCAGCACACAAGAGAATGGTGTCTTTAGGAGCCAGGCAAAGAGGTTGTGAATCCTTGGACTGTAATTCAGAGTTTGATTTGTTGAGTGGAAGAGGAGGCACATAAATATGTGTTAGACCTTCAGGAGGGTATAGAGTTTGGAACTTCTCTGGATGTGTACTTGCATGCCTCTACATTCAAAGATATTTTGCTGGATCCACAGGGTGATGAATTGTTTAATCCATATGGGCTAAGGCATGCCGGCAGTGCTGAATAATGGCCAATGGATCATCTTGTAAAGTTTAATCAGGTGTGTTTAAGAAAAACTTTAGGGAAAGAGGTCCTTTCAGTCGTTTTAGTAGGGCGCTGCAAACCTGTTATTGATGAAAAGGCGTGTGTCACACCTAAATCGGATACAGAGCTAATATCTTTTATGTTTAAGGTGGGGAAAGGTTCAAGAAAGGGCCTAGAAAGGTCATTAAAACAATGCCGGGGTTGGCCATTAGATCTTTTAGGAAAGCTGGCATTTATTTGGGATATGGCGGAGGAAGCCTACTATTCTGAGAGATGTAAATTTCGTAGGAGGTTGGAACCAAAAAGCAGTGTTTTTCTTAGGAAACATGAATGCTGGCTTAATCACATAATTGAGGAAGGATATCCTCATGATGATTAACCCCAAACTAGATGCTAAGACTACTAAAGAGGCTAGTGAGCAGGTAAAACAGCTTTTGTTAGCTGATGTCTCAGGTAAGCCCATGGGAAAATATATGTTGACATTTACTGTCCAGGACAAGGCTCAAAACAACATGAGAAGGGTTTTCAGAAATCTGATTTGCCAATAGTCAAGGTCCTAATTTTATTGTACAAGAGAAACCGGAAGTGGTTTCCCCCATCCTCAGGATTTTTCCCTAGGTTGGTAGAGGACAAAGGTTGAGAGCTGGTGGGGGAAGGCTTCAGGGTTTCTGTGGACACCAAGATGAGTACGGAGACTAGTATTGGTTTTTCCAATGGAAAAGTTGATGGCAGGCTTAGAATCTATCTGAATAAGTGGCGAAGGATGGAAAGTGTCCATCTTTTGAAGGATATTCCACAAGAACGTAATTGGTTACTGAAATTGAATCTGAATCAGAAGTGCCAATGTTTTTTTGCAATTCAGACGAGAGGCCAGTTGTTCCATAATCCCTGTCTTCAATTTTGACTCCCATCAGCTTTATGGTTCTTTCGGATCGGTGCTTAAATGAGCCGTTGCTTTTTTTGATAGAGAGAAAGGGGTCAAAATTATAATATATATTGGAATAACATCTTGCTGATGTCTCAGAGTGACTTAGAGGGTTTGAAGCATTTAGATGTAGTGAAAGCTTTTAGTGGAGAATGTGGGATGCATTATAAATTTGGAGAAGCCAGTGATGGTTATTGGAATTCTTGTGGAGTAGGTGGACACTAATCAGGCACATTTGTTGCCTGTGGGGAAGGTGAAGATGATCAAGAAGGAGACTCTGCAGGTTTTGGTGAAGGAGATAACTGGTTTAAGAGATTTGACTTAGTGATTGGTCTGCTTTACTACTCAGTTCAGGCAATCTTTTGGGATCCTTTTTTTCAAGGCCCTTTAGAGTATGAAAGCAGGAGATTTAAGGATTGGTCTCAGAACAAGCGAACCAGGAGTTGATTTGGGGGTTGGATCATCTGGAGAATTAGAATGGCTGAGAGTTTATTCTGGTTCCAGACTTCGTGATGGAGATAGAGGTGAGGAAATTTGGATGGGAACCCCCGTGTGGCAGAGATGGGAGGAAGATGGACAGGAGAGGAAAAGAAGTCTCATATACATTGTTGGGAGCTGAGTGCAAAGCTGAATGCTATAAAGAACATCAGGAGCTTTCTAAAGGGATTTTTTGTGTTACAACTGTTACATGATAAACTGATTAGGAGGAGGAGATAAAGGCAAGTAACAGAGATAGCAAATGATTTGCGTTTTCTTAACTGAAACACACGATTTCTTTGAGAGCAGAATATTTTTACAGAGAAGTTCAATTGGGTGGCGGATTTGTATTCCAAGGTTCCCATGAAAATTAAGCCATTGAAAGTTGGATCACTGGTGGGTCAGGAGTATTGTTGAGGGTTGGGGCCTGAGGAAGTGGATTTATTTCTGAGAAGGAAAACGTTTCAGCAAAAAAGCTACTTTAGCTAGAACTTGGATTCTGTGGCTTTGGCAGCACATGCATTTCAGCAGAAGTGGCAAGATCTGAAAGCATATGCTTTTCACCCATTCACATTGATTCAAAGGGTACTCCTAAAGAGAGAAAATAGAGAAATTAGATTGTGTAGGTGAAACACTTTTGAGTGTCAGAGACTTCAGGTGACCTTTGAGAGAGGCTTCTGACCTTCTTGAATAATCTTGGTACCATGAAGTCCTATGGTGGATTGTGGAGAATGTAGAGGTATTGGAATCCTATGGAAACTTTCTGCAGCGGATGTGGCAAATTTCTTAGCGGAGTTTTTTCAGAAAGGATTGTCCTATAGAACTGTTAATTGCTTCAGATCATCTATTTCAGCTGGAAATGCTTTGCTTGATGGGAAAGCAGTAGGGTGAGATGTGCATAGAGTGATGAAAGGTATGCTCTTAAGAAGACCGCTGAGGGCTAAATATGTTGCGGTTTGGTATGTGAGTATTATTTGAGACAAGGCCAGAAAATAGGTTTTTAGAGTTACGTCCGCTAAGTAATAAATGTACTATCTTACTTTGTCTTATATCATTTATCCTTCAAGCATTGGTGGATTACAATAGATTTTATGGCCCAGATGTGGTAATTTGTTATATTTGGAAGAGGAACAAAAAAGGGTTGCTTCTATGGCTACTATAGCACGCTGCATAAGAAATGTTATGAACAAGGAATTGGAAACATTGGGTGGGCATTCTTGCAGGAGAGCAATGGTGAGTAAGGGGTTTTGGGTCAGGTGAATACCTGTAGGACATTGTTAAGGCTGCTGACTGATGAAATGCAGATGTGTTTGCTAAGTTGCATTTGATATCTGTTGAGCATTTATCTGGAACAATGTTAAGGTACTGTAAACATGCATAAGGGTAGCCTTCGGTCTTGTAATACGATGCTGTTTATTTTCATTAATATGCAGAGCTAATCTAGATTTTAGTAAAGTTGGGGAGGTTAGCATCATCCCTCCCTTACAAAAATGTGCTTTATTTTTGGTTTCCTAAATCTGCTATATTCTGAAATATCTGCTCAGTTATTTAAAGACATTTAAGTTTTGTGCTAGAAAAAGCCTTTCCTTTCACAGCAAGATTGTCACATAAATCCTCTCAATTTGAAGTCAGAGAAAGAAAAGTAAACACAAAGCTCCCTCAGAAAACAGAGCCTGACATTTGACTTCTGCGTTTGAATGCAGGGAAATTTTGACAAGATATGAACAAGATTTAAAGACCTGTTAACAGAAAGCAAGCACTCAAGGAAGAATATAGTAAATAGGCTATGCTCCACAGGAGAGATGAACTCAAGCTGGACAGTCTAAAACAAATAAAGCAGGAAAATAAAAAGAAAGTAAATGGGAGTAACAAAACACAAAGCCAATTGTAATAAATGGGGAAATACATTCCCAGGGCAGCTTTCAGAATGTATTCGACATAAAAACGACATAAAAACGTGTAAAAAGAAAGGCAAACATTGGAATCTTACAGCCTGATTCATGAAGTGAAATTGCGCCCGCAATCGCTGCGAAAACGCAAATGCGGGCGCAATTTCCGTAATCGGCATTCAACAACAAAATAGCGAATTCGCAAACACATATTTGCGAATTTGCTAATATATTCGAAGAATCCCTGCCGCTGAGCATTAGCGATTCGGAAATAGCGACACACCACGGAATCTGCGAAAATAATAGCGAATTCGCAAAAAAAAATCGCAATCGGCATTCAAGAAAAATCGCAATTAGCGAAAAAACCAAAAATCGCATTTTGCACGGCGCAAAATAAGGACAACTCTAAGCAGGTGGTAACCATGAAAGCCATGGAAAAAAAACTTTCAAAAAACCATTGTCCTATCACCAACAGGTACTGGCCTGACCAATCACACATAAGGACCATCAGCAGCAGCAGCATTAGGAGTCCCACAATGCCAGGAATGTACATGGTGGTGAGGCGTCGCAGGCTACAGCGATTAGCACAGAGGAGACGCAGGATCCAGGACAGGATATTCCGCCAGCGGGTCACCTTGCTGGGCCAAACCAGGGAGCAGATATATGCGAAATACAGGCTGAATGGGGAAATGATAATGCAGCTAATACAGGACCTTGACCCCCTGATGCAGCACCCAACAAGCCGTACCAATGCTGTGCCTACACATGTGCAGGTATTGTGTAGCCTGCACCTCCTGGCCTCCGGAAGTTTCCAGGGGGTAGTAGCGGCTGCTGGGGGAATATCCCAGCCCACCATGTCACGCTGCCTCCACACTTTTGTTGACGCCATGCTCACCCAGCTACACCGTCACATCAAATTCCCCGCCAGCCAACAGGAATTGGACATGACAAAGCTACAATTCTACAATGTAGCCCATTTTCCACATGTGCTCGGATGTATAGACTCTACCCACGTCGCCATCTGCCCACCAGCTGGCATGGAGTATATGTTCCGCAATAGAAAGTGCTACCACTCCCTCAACATCCAGATGGTCTGCAATGCCAAGACATACATCACTGACATCGTCGCACGGTACCCAGGGAGTACCCATGACTCCTTCATTTTCCGGCACAGCGGACTCCACACACGACTGGTCAGGGGAGAGTTTGGGGAAGGACACCTACTTGGTAAGTACACTTTGATTGAAATGTCACATTGCAAAGATGTAACAGCGCAGCACAGGCAATCACCATCTGCTCCTCTCATTCAGGTGACAGTGGCTACGCCCTCTGTGAATACCTCCTGACCCCATACCTCAACCCTGCTACACCCCAGCAACGGCGCTACAATATTGCACACATACGGACAAGGAATTGTATAGAAAGGACATTTGGCCTGCTCAAGAGCAGGTTCCGCATACTGCACAAGACAGGTGGGGCCATGTATTACAGTCCTGAAAAGTGCTGCCGCATAGTGGCTGTCTGCGCAATACTACATAACATTGCAACCAAGCGCCGGATACCTGTTGACATCTCTGGCAGTGAATCTGAGGGGGACAACCGGCCACCCGCACATGCGCGCCATGCACAAGGGGAGAACCCAGCAGAAGGGCACAGACGTCGCAACCACATCACAGTGAACAGTTTCTAGTACAACCACTTCCATCACCCCACAAATCAACAATGCATGCGAAATGTAATGATGACACAACGCTAATGTGTGTAGGAAAATAAATGTATTTGTTAAATTCACAAAATGAAATATGAGGTACTGTGCAAATAGGAAAATAAATGTACTTGTTATATTCACAAAATGAAATATAAGGTTCTGTCCAAATAGCAAAATAAATGTACTTGTTAAATTCACAAAATGAAATATAAGGTTCTGTCCAAATAGCAAAAAAAATGTACTTGTTATATTCACAAAATGAAATATAAGGGTTCTGTCCAAATTAGTCCTACAAACAGTATTACGCCATACTGCTGTGCTTGAGTGCATGGCAGGCTTGACCTCAGCCTGTGCCATTGGTGAAGTACAGTTCCCTAGGTGTGCCTATTGCGTGTTCCTCCATAGCGCCTCTGAGGGGCTTCCTCCTCCGGGGCTTCAGGCAATGGGGGGTCCTGGTGCTGCGGGTGGGTAGTGGGGCCTGTGAGGCAGATTGTGAGCTCAGGCTGGACGCCCCCTCACTCGCATCATCACCCCCCACAATAGATGGAATAGGTGGAGGGTGAAGCGCAACGACGGCCGTGGTGAGGGTCTCCAGCACCCTCGTCATGTCCTCACTGCACTGGATGATAGCGTGCTGCTGGGTCAGACTGCGCCGCCCCAAAAGAGATGTCGCATTTGCCAACACATAGCTTGCCCTGCTGTACGTGCCAAGCCGGGTCAATAGTTGGCGGTGGTGCCGGCGTTGCCCACTGCGCACTCTCAGCATGGCACGGGTGTTGGCCTCCACGGCTGCAGCAATGCGGGCCATTCCATCGCCCACACCGGCCAGGTCGGCCCTCATGCCTTCAATGTGGGCAGCAACAGATGCCACGTTGCGGCCAATGTTGTGTAGTTGGAGCTGAATTGCTCCCTGCTGCTGAGCCTGGCGCTGGTGTATGTGCAGCATCCGTCTCTCGATGCTGAGCCACGCCAGTCCATCAGCATTGGCCCGCCTGGTAGCAGCTGTGGAGCGCTGGCGTGACCTGCCACGCCTGCCCTGCTGGCCTGATTGTGAGGCTGGCGGCTGAGTGGACAGTGGCGCAGCCCCGGATGTTGAGGCGACAGCTGCTGGGGGTAAGGCCGCCGGTGTTGCAGGTGAGCTAGTCGCAGGGGGTGTGCCTGCTGGTGTGGCAGTAGCAGTTGATGCAGGGGCCACAGGAGTGACTGACCTGGCTGCGGCTCTGGGAGGAGCAGCGGTGGCAGGAGGCACAATGGGGGCTGCCATGGCAGCGGATGTGGGCGCTGCACCAGTTGCAGGTGGGACGCTGCTGGTGGTAGTTGCTGGTGGTGCAGATGCAGCGGCAGGGGCTGGTGCCTGGGTAGGTGTTGGCACCTCCACCTCCGGGACGCCCTCGTCGATCTCCAGCCTGACACTGTCACTGGTACCGCCACCTGTGGGGGTAAGTGGTGGACCATTAGTTGCATGCATCTGGCAGACGTGCAGTTGCTACATGCATGCTGGGTGACATTCCCTGAATGGCAGTGGCTTTGTGTGCATTGGGACCTGACTGGCTGCATTGTGGTACTACAACATTGTGGCCAGACTACATCTCCCACAATGCTTCAGGACATTCCTTGATGTGCAACTATGACATGCCTATGGGACATTGGGGGAGCCTATTTGGTCATGGACATCCATAGGGGGCAGGGTCGCAGTCGCATGCCACTTACCTTGGGTGTCTTGTGTGGGGCGGGATGAGTCCAGTGTAGTGAAACCCACACAGGCCTCCCTCTCCAGGGTGTTCTCAACCTGGTCCTCCAGGGCGGTGTTTGGTGGTACCGTTGGTCCTCCTCCTCCTGTGCCCGAGGACTCCCCAAGGCGCGCCGCCACCTTCTCCTTGGCACGGCCTCGGAGGTCGTACCACCGCTTTTTGAGTTCTTCCAGGGACCTGGCCGCCACTCCCACCGAGTTCACTGCTGAGGCTATCCCCTGCCATATGCGCCGCTTCTCCATTTCTGGGACCCTCCGCGAATTAGCGCCGAACAGTTGGTCGTGGTTGGCCACAACACCCTCGATTAGGTGTTCCAGCTCCTGCTTGGAGAATTTGAGCTTTCTCTTTCTCCCAGACGAGCTGCTGGTCCCAGGTGCAGCTTCTTCAGCCATGGTATGGGTTGTGGATCTGTGGATCACTGTACTTGCCAAGATGTGCTGCAGCTCTCCTATGTGCTCCCTGTCTCTGTGCCTCAATGTGCAAAATGGTGGTGGGAACCGGCAGCTTCCTGGTTGTGATGTCATCACTGGGCTCGAAATGCGACTTCCCGTTTTCCCGATCTCGCGAGTTTGCGATCTCGCAAATAGCGATATCGCAAATAGCGATATCGCTATTTGCGAGATCGCAGTCCAGCCGCGGGTAGGCGGAAATTGCGATTAATCTGCGATTAATCGCAATTTCAATCGGATCGCTATCGGATTTTGCGATCGCGTGTGAATCGCTTTTTTTAATCGCAATTATTCATGAATTCGGATTTGCGATTTCTGAATAGCGATTCGCTATTTTTCGCTATTTCAGAATCGCAAATGCCGATTTTCATGAATATGGCGGCAAGTGCACAAGGCTTGTACCAGTCATTATAAGCCCGGAGCTACTCCATTATCTTTGATGGAGCTCTCAACATTCCAGTGTTCTGGTAAATACGTAAACAACTGTAGAAATACATAAATACAAAATACATTTTAATATGTTGGATCATTTTATGGGACTTTCTGCTGTGGTTTTTCTGTCATAGATTAGCATACACATTTGTAACTTTGTAGTTTGTTGGAGTTGCATGACTCACAAAACAATATAATGATTTATTAAAGTGTCATAACCCTGAACATTGTGTAGGCGCTTTTTACTCAATGCAGCAGTCTTGCTCATAAGGTGAGTTTTGAAAGATTTTTACTAGGCAGCTTTTTTAACATGATTGTTTTATTAAGTGATGACAAGAACATGTTATCTGGACATTGATGCTGAAATGAAGTCAGCGCCCCCTCTACACAGGTCAGTGCCCAGTGCAGCCGCACTGGTCACTCTGACCAAAAGCCAGCCCAGAGCACATACACAAACATGTCCTGTAAATCAATGTTCAAGTCTGGAATACATGTTTTCTTTGCCAATGATCTACCTACTGGTCCAACATCATTTTCTAAATGTGAAGTTATTTTAAAAATGCACAATGTTCTCTTTTTCCCTGTAATGTGGATAATGTGTATTGTATGGAAAAACCTGTTTCCAAGCAGTGTAAGATCAGAGGATGTAAAATTCTGAATGGAAGGAACTGAAGAGACTTGGAGAGAGATGAAATGTGAGGAAATATGTGCCACTTAGTGTGAGCTCTAGAGATCTGAGGCAGATGAGCGTGCAAAATAAATATTGTCATACCTCACAGAACATGGAAAATAAATACATACATTAGGAGATATTAATTATGCGATATTAGAGGGACCTTAAAATACCCCTGCCTAAAACCCACGCGGAAATGCATTTAAGTAGCAGCTAATGGGCAGTAAGTGAATGTGGAAGAGCCACTTTGCTCTGCTCAAAATCGACAAAAGGGGAATTATTGATTTGTTAAATCTGTAGTGCAGGGTGCAAAGAGGGTTCAGGAGTTCAACAGGCTGAGGAGTATGTAAGATCCCATGGGAAAATTGTGCTCAAACAACATTGCCATCGGATATTGTGTGGAAGGATGCAGGGCACGTTGAATGCTTAGGCCCTTCAAATGCAGGATGCATGCACGTGTATACAAGGCCTGAAACAGAGAGTACAGCTCACACCGTATGTATGTGAGAGATGGAAACACACATTTCCCCTGGCACCTACCAATTATTGGACAATAGACAATGCTGGCACAGGGTAGGATAAACAAACAGGAATGGGAGATGGTGTCTCAATAGGTTTATTGCTTTACTACAGTAATGGGATAATGGGAAGTGATTTATTCTAATGTGCAAACTTGGGCTACTTCCACAGAGATGTCAAGTCACACCAGAACGATACTCTGTTTTGTTTACGAGTGCTGAAAAATACACTTTGGTTCATCGTCAGTTTTCTAAAATCTCTATTATTTTCTCCTCCAGCTACTGTGACTCCTCAAACCCATGTCTTACAATGCCACTGCTCGTGCTCTCTCTCACTAGAACAGGTGCCAAATACCAGGTTACACTGCTCCCTTTTTCTATTTACAGACTCTATACACTATAAGTATTGTAAACAAGCACTGGCATGGCCAATAGGGTTTGTCTTCGGAACCTTATAAGTGTTTAGATATGTAGCACATTGTGCTGGGTGCCGTGCTGCCAGGGAATAAAGAACTATGGAATTACTACACACTGGGTCATGCAGTGAATTTCGGGAATGCGTGCTTGTCTCATGAAAGATTAATGGAAGCATTCCAAGCCTTTTTAACGCACAGACAGAAAGACAAGTGCCTCGATGCAAGTGAATCACACTATAGCATACAGTGGCATATTTACAGCAGAATGGAGAAGCGTGGCGTTAAGTAGCCATTGCTAACGCCATGCTTCTCCATTCTGAAAATGCAAGGATGTGCTGCAGTAACAAGAATGCTGGCGCTGAGTTCAGCTGCCTAGTGCCAATGCAGGCACCCTTGCACCATGGTGCAAGGGTGTCTGCGTTGGGGGGAGATTGTTTATGTGCAGGAAGGTCCTCCTTTCTGCACATAAACAATCTTTAAATGCCATTTTATAACTTCTATGTGTGCTGCTTAATGCAGCACACATAGAAATTGCAAAACGGCACATAAACAATCATAGGGAAATCACTGTTTCTATGTGGAAACAGCAAAAACAAGGACAAAAAAAGCATTTCTCCTCGTTTCACCTGTTTAAGATCAAGTTTTGCCTGGTCTTAATTTTGGCCTTTCCTCCTATTTACACTGGCCTTGTAAATAGGAGGCAGCATCAAAATCAATGGGTGTTGCGGTGAAACGCCCACCGCAACAACCATTGCCCTTCCCTTTCACGCTAAATACAGCGTGAAAGGGTGCCTTATTTACAAGGCAGTATTAAGCCATGTTAAGTGGCTTAACGCTGCCTTGTAAAGAAGGCGAGGCCCCTGTCGCCATCACATCACTGAAAGTGAAGTTGTGGTGGCGATAGGGGCTTGTAAATATGCCCCTCAGTGTGTGACTGTAAAGTACTATCCATTAACGTATTGTAAAATTATGTACCTTACCTCATCTGTGGCACTTGGGATCTTTGAAGCAACAGTAAGGCAGTAAAAGTGCTGCTCAAGCTCCATCACAAGGTTGTGGGGGGTTTTGCAGGGGGTGTCACGGGGGAGGTCGTGGAGAAATTAAAATATGTTTTTAAATTAAATTAAACTTACCTTTGCACCGCCGGGTCCTGCGTCTTCTCGGCTCCTGCTCCTGCTCCTGCTCTCCTGTCTCCGACAGGAATAGTAAGCATGCAGCTAGGCTCCCTTCCCTAAGACAATCACAACCCTGCAAGCAGCGTTGTGATTGTTCGGGACACCGCCCAGCCAAGGGCTAATGGAGTGGCCATGTTCTCCAAGCAGGCTGCCATGCAGTCTAATAGGGAAAAGCAGAGTGTGCATGACTGGTTTAGGCGGTCTTTGCACACCCAGGAGTGGGCAAACCACTCCTCCCCAGCCCTACTCAAGGAGCAGAGCAACCCCGCCCACCCGCTGACCTGCAAAGCGCAAAGGAAACAGAAAATGGTAATACCTTTTAGATATTACCATTTTATGTTTTGGCTTTCTTTTCCTGTGAGAAAGCAGTGGGGTGGAGCCACCCCTTCTTCAGCGAGAAGGCTGCGAGCCCCTGGACACCTGGACTGCTGGGTCTTTGTCCGTTATTCCGAGAACTATAAAATGAGCCCTAAGAATTGCAGTTCTGTTACCTCTGCTACTTTACAGCGCTACAAAGCCACATTTCTGAGACACCAAGGGCCATAAAAATTATTTTAACAATGTCTTGTACCCGTGAGGTTGTAATATTTTAATCTAGTTCATGCATCTGCCTTGATTTGAACTCCCTTAATGCCTCTTGATTTGATTATCTTGTTTGTTTCCTTCTTTCTAGTGCTCTGAAACCAATCCGGTGGTGCATGGAACTATATAAATCTCCCAATGCATATATGGCTAAAGGTAAGTATCAAGGCAATGTCTTCAGCAAGTAGGTCATCTCCTTGGATGCTGACATCTCTAGCCTCTCAGAAGTCAGAGCACCCAGAGAAATGAAAGGGAGAATATCTATGAGCCCCAAATCTATAGCCTGCCATATCTGTCTTCAATTTGTTGGTCCTGCACCCAAAGGTAGTGATCGTGAAAGGGAGCTGTCTGTGGCCTGATTGTGGACACTGCTTGCAGAGGGTAAGGGATACTCATGCTACCCTGGGATTCTCCTTAGCTTAGTTTCGTTCTAATAGATTACCTCAATGTTTTAATCTTCTCACTCTGTCACCGAACAGAAAGCCACTTTTTCAGTTACTTATTAATTGAATGTCACTCACTCAGTTACTCATTGACTGCCTCTCTCACACACATACATTCCATTTCTCTTTCCATCGCTCTATCTCTCTCTGCTTTTCTCTCTATCTCTCTCGCTCTCACCCCATCTTTCTAACTACCAACCTATTCCCACGCTGACTCATATGCTCCTGATTTCCCTGAGTCCAGCCAACTACATGCATACATTTGGCTACCCATTAAGCACTACTGCTCTGTCAGCATCTATGACCATAATCAGAGATGTCAACCTGGGGTTTTTAACATACAGTTTTGCATAATCTCCTCAGGTAAACAAGGCTTTGAGAATAACCAGGGCAGCTTGGCTTCACTGGTAACTGATAAGGTGGATAAACCAGGTCAATACAATTTTCATAAATATCTTGTAATTTGTGCTTAATAAAGTGAGGAGTGATACAAAACCCGGGGGCATATTCTCAAGGATTTATTGCCAAGTTTTCGGCACTTTATCGCAGCCAAAGTGGCGATAAATTTATTGCCCCATTCACAAGCTAGTGCTAAAAGCTGATATCACCAGTTTACCTGCGATAGCAGCCTAAAAAAACATCACCACAGATGACACTGGCTAATATCGCTAATGAGATGCAGAGTAGGCATTCCTGTGCAAAAAGCTGCGACAACACCACTCTACAACATTCACAACGACCAGCCAGATCAGCGATAAGAACTCAAAACAGGTGTTAAGGGGCGTTAGCAGCAGGAAATTAACACCTGATCTGACATGGTGTAAAGTCGGACGACAGCCTGCACCAGAAAAGGGAGCCCAGGCCAGAGCCACAACTGAAGTTCAACAAATGCCATGGAGCTACTGATCATGCAGCTCGGAGCCCCAACAGGGCCACAACACCCACCAACACCAGCCACAGGTCCGCTACCAGGATGGCACCAATGGAAATGCACTGCTCGTTCGGAAGTTCCAAATTAACACACCACACACACCACACACCTCAACTCCACAATCATGCAACTCACAAAACTGGGAATGCACATGTTACAAACTCACATACAACATGCCAAACAAAATGCCCACCCACCACACACGACAGCACAACTTACTGTAGGAACCTGAGCCAGCCATGTACATAAGCCATCAACGGCATGGCACCTCAGCCACTTAATAGCATATTGTGGGGAGAGGTGGGAGCCAGGCATGTCAAAGGGGGCAAGTGACTCAAGAATGAGAATGTACACAATTCCAAGTGTGGCATGGATGTGCTTGCCAGACTTCAGTATGCTGACCACAGACATGTCCATGGAGACATATACTGCTGGTGTTTGGAGAGTAGTGGACAGTGGAAGCAACCATGTCACCCCAGTCAGTGGGGAAGATCGCGGAAATGTAGCTTGTTACGCCCCCTCCCCCATAAGCGTGAGCGGAGTGGGCTCGCCCGGCATACACCAGGCCAGCGTAGGGGATGTGAATAAAAAGCACATAGCTCTGGCCGTGCTTCTCTTCCGGAATGCCACAAGGTCGACGCCATCACCATGAGTGGTGTTGCCTGCGATCATGTTCGCCTGCTGCATCCCGGGCCGCTGGACCCCGAACCCGTCTTACCAGCCCCTGTGTACCCAGAGTTTATATCATTGTACCGGCCTCATCGCAGACTGCATCCCCTCTCAGCCCCGTTGACACTAAGTCTGTTTCCCGACACTCATGGACACTCTCTGGTTGAACTTTGGTGGCGTCTGAGTATATGGACTGGGGTTGTCTTCATCCTCATGTAGCTGATACCGACTTGGTAGTAATAATGAGGCTGTAGCATTCCACTCCTCAAATTGACGCTTCCGGATGGCTTTTGCCTTCTGCATCATGCCCTGGATGACACCTTTCACTGTACCCAGCAATCCTCCGCTACAATCACCTTCAACATCGACGAAGACCTGCTCAGTCTGCGTGGCTCTACCTCAGTGCACTGAAAGTTACCGTCCCATGGCGGTGTGCCTGTGCCGGTCGTAGTGCATCCTGGGCTACTAACTCTGTGCAGCTCAAGTCGGGACCCTGTCTGATAGGATGTTGGCTGGCCTCTGGATCGATGGCCTTGGGGTCATCAACACCATGTGTCTGTGGCCCTGCGCTGTCCGCTGCCTCCGGCCTCAACTGCGGTCCACCAGGGCTCACACATCAAATCGAGTTCTGACCGGCCCAGACGTCGCATCACTGCAGGAGGCACACGCCACCACCGCCAGGACCACCTCCAAACGATAACTGCCAGAGTCAAAACAGTCATACTGGCAGACTAACAGAGTTGCTCACACCTATCCTGGATGCCATCATCTGCCTCATACCCTGCTCAGCACTCCAGGTGGCACTAACTCAGTGCACCACAACTCATGGACCATTTCTGGTTGAGTTGTGTGCTGTGGAGAGCTCATGGAGCAATGTCACCTCAGGCAGTGTGGGATACCTGGGACGATGATGAGGAAGATGATGCAGGTGTAACACGCCCCACTGCAGCTGCATCAGAAATATTCAGAAGGGTCACAATCCTAAACAAGTTATTCACATGAGCACACTCAGCTCTAACGCCCCAACCTCAGTGCACTACAACTCACGGACACTTCTGTTTACATATTGGGTGACCTCTGTACTTGCTCCGGCTACCACCATGATGCTTCGCAGTTGTTTCTGGAATGCTGGTGTTTTCTGTTTCTGTTTTAATAGTGATCACTGTTCAAGTTGTTGCCAGTCCCAACCATACCATGACCGCTGGCTTACACTCACCCCACATACATCCAGCACAGGTATCACTGTACATGTGACCCTGCCAACAAAGGATCCGGGCACACGTGCCCATAGCCAGTTCCACATCCTATCTGTGTGTGTCCGTGTGGTCATAATGTATGTGTGAGGGGCCCAGGCCCTACAACATTACATCGTGCTGTGTACAGTGGATGCAACCATGTCACCGCAGGCAGCGGGTAAGACATTGGACATGTAGCTTTGTCATCACCCACTCAGCACGTAAGAGGAGTGGACTGGGCCATCGTACGCAGGTCCAGCGTGGGTGTGTGAATGATAATTCTGGGCTCTGGGCGTGGTTCAGTACAGGAAATGTGCAAATGCATGTGTCTCTGTCGCAGTGTGGGTCTCCTTTGTGGGGCATGGGTGGTCCCTGATGGGGCTTAGACATCCACGTATGTGATCTAGTTCAGCTTCCATGAGGTCTGACCCCACCCGCACCTGTTCGGCCACCTCCTTTTGGCCTTCTAACACCTGGCATTGGAATGCGATGTGTACCTCGGTAAAGTGTTGGGAGCCAGCCGTGCTGGGGGGTTCTTCCTGCTGTGTGGTCTGTGCAGGGGCTGGGGTCTCCTCTATGTAGCTTGGCTGCCCTGCTCCAGGAGGTCGGTTCCCTAAGATGTCCATGAGCTGTTGTAGGGCATCTGTGTCGAAGGTGTGGTTATCCTCTCCAGCATCACTGATGAGTTCTCTGGCCTGCTCTGCTGGAGGTGCTGTTTTTCCCTCTGCAATGTGAAGGAAAGATGCATGTTGACATTGTGTTCACATGTATGTTGGCTCATTGTTCTAGTTAACATGCAGACAGTATGACAATGTACATTGTGGCTGTTTTGGAGGTGCTGAATATTTGATGCAGGACAGTGGACATTTGGACTACATGACGGATGTGAGGTTGTACACGTACATTTCCATCTCACAGTTTCCTGCTATGTTAGATGTGATTGGCCTATTTCTATGCATGAGTAGACCCAGTTGTGTCCTCTGTTCTACAGTGTAGGTGTTGCACTTTGTACCACATTGTTGTCAATGTGGATGTGCTGTTCTTGCTATGTGTGTGTGCTGCAGTGTGCTACAGGGATCAGGGGCATGTTCCTGGGTCATTGTGGGTGTGCAGTGTGCTACACATTGTTGTGCATGTGTGCCATTGTGCCCATCTTCCCCCGTCCCCCCAGTCCCTTGTTATTACTCACCCTGTTGATGTTGTGCCAGGTGTTATCGAGCTGTGTCCGGACTCCCAACTCCTTGCACCATCTCCACACTGATGACTGTGGCCCCCATTTCCTCCAGCTCCTCCTGTGGTGGAGGACTACCACCTCCTGTAGCCGTTGCTGCCTTCCTGTTGGCAGTTTTCAAATATGCCAGTGCCTCTTGGCCTCCTCCATTGACCTCCTCAACACTCTGACTGCATTCACGTTTGTCAAATTGAAGTTCAGTTGATGGTAGTGTTCTGTCACCTCCGTGACGCAGATCTAGTTTTCCTGCGGACTGCACCCCGTCTTCCTCTTCCTCTTCTCCTTGGTCTTCCCTGACCCCGAGGTTCCTTGCTGGTGGTCTGCTGGGCTTGTGGGGTTCGCGTTGGCCTCTGCACTCGGTCCAGGTGCATCCATGGTGCTACACAGGTTATGTTTGTTTCCCTTTGTTTTTATTCTGCTTTTATGGTGCTTTTTCCCACTTGACGCTTGGGAATTGCAGGCCTGTCGCTGGTTTTCGCTGATTTTTGTATCGCGATTGGCCTCATCGCAACTTTTTTCACGTTCGCTTTTCACATTTTTGAGGCGTCGCTTTGACTTTATCACTGACATTTGACGCGTTATCGTGAGCCTATCACAAGGTACCGCCGTGTTGAGAATACGATGTTAACACAGCGTTATTTTCCCGCAATAGACTGCGATGTGAAGAGTTGTGTTAAGCTAATTTTGTGGTAATTGTCACATGTTCTTGAGAATATCCCCCCCCCCCCCTCCCATTCTTTTCTATTTTTATGTTGGGGAAAATTATTAAGGTTATGAAAAAGCCCAGAGGGAAAGCCGCCATTACAGATGTAACTGAATAATAGTTTCCAAAGAAGGCTAATTTATCAAGAAAATAGATTTTTGAACCAAATTCATTTTTGCACTCAATAAAGTTTGGACTTCAGTACTCATTTATGAGAATTCAGTTCCCTTGTCACACTTTCAGTTTGCAAGTGTCTCAAATGGGAAGCAATAGACTCAACTCATTTCAGTCCCACTTTCATCCATTAGGCTTGCGAGTATCACCTGGTGGCAGGAACTGGGGGTAGGAATAGGTCAAATATAAACCATTGGCTTATAAACGTCCAGTTGATAAAAAAAACATATACATTACATATGTTTCGGTGCTTAGCCTGGATGTACGTTGTTACCACGTGATGTATTACATCGCGGTACTTTACAACGCGTCTGTCACAATGCAAGTCGTTACCACGACTTGCGGTGTAGGGGTGCTGGACTTAGGAATAGTTAAATTTACTATTCCAACACCAGCCTACGTACAGTAGGGAAGGTTTTGGAATAGTAAATCTACTATTCCTTAGCCTAAAGTGCCCTCCAGTCGTGGTTACGACTTGCGTTCTAAAAGACGCGTCGTAACTGCACTGCGGGGTAACATCCACGTTGTAAAGGATGTTCCCCACTTAGCCTTATCCCCTGTATGTTGCTTGATCATTCTGCAGTTTTCTCTAAGGCAATGCCATTCAGGGGACACATTTTGCAAAGGGCGCACTCTCTATTTGCATCATGGCGCACCTTGCTCCGAGGTGCAAACATGGACAGTATGCCCTACTACAATAAATGTGCTGCTCCCAGGGCAAATGCAATCTTGTGCTGCCCATAGGGCAGCACATTCAGTGAAATACAGAGCAGCTGCTTTATAGCTGCTCCGTGTTTCTTAGTGAAGACAGCAACTCGATTGCACTTTAAAGCTGGGTCAGAGATTCCCCTGCAGGAGGGTGCCGTGAGTGACCACACCCGCCTGAAGGGGCATGTCTGGGGGCTCCATGGCACACGTTTACCCCATCCAGACAAGTAGCCTTTTTGTAGTGCGCTGTGAGTGCGCCTCTTAAGGGCCTCTTTATATTTGCTTCTTCGTCTATTATACGGTGTGGGTGCTGACGCAAAGAGATTTCCTTATATGCAACGGGCCATGCCCCCATGCAAATGAGAAAACACCAGTGGTGGTGCCACCGAGTAGCACGGTTGGGGCCGGGGCAGAGGGATGAAAAAATACATTTTTAAAAATCACTTACCGTGCTGCCGGACTGCTGCCTTGCCTCTTCTGTTCCTGCTTGGAGCAGGAAGAGCAAACAGGCTCCCCTAGCCAATCACACGATGTAATGCGGCATTGTGATTCGTCTGAACGCTGTGGTTCGGTACTCAGACAGGCAGTGGGAGCCTGTGCATGTTCCCCACCAGGCTGTGTATTACAGCGCATGACTGTTTGGCCGGATCAAGGCGGCCAGCCAGTCATGCACACTTAAGTGCCCACCACACCTCCCCTTGCTGGCTGTGACACAGCCAAGGCCGGTTTCACTGCACCATAAATTAGAAACAGATAATGACAATAACATAGTCCTATTATCATTTTATTTTTACATTATCCACTGTTCAAAATGCAGTGAGGCGAGGCTCTCCCACCTTATCGGAGGAGCCGCCATTGAAAAACACCCTCTCATTAAAGCACTTGTGTGACATGTGCACCAGCTATATCACAGTTACAGAAGGTGCCACACAAGTATCTGTGGCCCCTTCTGTAATACCATAGTAACCTGAGGGTGCCAAAGTGGGCAAACATTCCCTTTGCACCCCAAAGGCTCAATGTATAATATGGCCCCAGGTGAGCTTGGGTCGTCACTCACTATTTCATTCTGTGGGGAATGCCCCTATTAGGAGGTTGTAAGTTCCAAACATAATGCCAACAAGGTACAGGTGATATTAAACATGTCTATTAGGATAGCATCTGCAGAGACCCCATCCACATCGAAATACAGACGCATCTCACATAGAACCCAACCGAACACCTTCCACCATAACAACCACCCTACATTCCAGATCTTTACATAATAACATAGATACAGAACACCACAGAGGTCTAGGATGAAAGAGTCCAGACTACTCAAGAAACGTGACATTTGGCCGAATTGGCACTGCTGGGCTACTGTTGTCACAATCTCAACGGTACACAAATAATGAAGGCCATTTATCACATTGGAATCTCGCAATGGACCTGCTCATCATTGCTTTGGATGGAAATAATTGTGTCTGCCTGGAAAGGAAGGTAGTGTGCAAGCTTCTTTGGCAGACAGTTCTTGGATCTTGAGGGTTGGGGTCCCTTTTGCGGCTCAGGGTGGAGTGTTGGGGTACTTTTGGGAAGGGGGCAGGGTTTTAGGATTCAGGGTGGGGAGAGAGGGTCTGGGTATTTTTAAGGGCTGGGCTTGGGGGGGAGTTTTTTCAGAGTGGTGGCGGTTCTAGGGTTCAGGGTGCGGAAGCTAAAGTAGAGGTTGTTTCTGGTAGAAGGCAGGGTTTTAGACCTAAGGGCAGTGGCAGGGAAAAGGGTCGTTTTAAGGGTAGGGCAGGTTTTAGGCCTCACGGTGGAGGACGAGATAGGGGATAGAACTTTAGGGCTTATAGTGGCAATCTTAACCACACATACCCCCTTACCAATCATGCCTTTACAACGCAATTGAGTAGTAGAGACATGCGTGGTAAAGGAATGCATTGTTAGGAAGCATTTTTGGTTTAGGCTGTGTGGTAGAGACATGCATGGTTTAGCCATGTGAGCTCCTATATTTGAGCTAAGGTATGTGATCTCATGCGCAGAATGTTTCTCTGTGACAATGGAAGTCCAAAATGCACAAACTGAGCCATGGATATGGGTGGATGCTAAGTATTCAGTACCATCTCTTGTGAGGGGATTAGGAATTTCACACTGACAACTCACACAGCCTTGAACCTTGAAACCATTGACATTAAGGAAGAGTGTACATGAGGATTTATCTAATTCTTTCAGCAAATATTAGTCCTGGGATTGGTTCTGGCAGAGGTGTTGCCGTTTCATCTGATTCTCTGACTTCAATTTCATTGAGGAGAGGGTGTGGCCTAACAGCTAGCACAGTTGACCTCGAAGTGGGAAAACCAGGTTCGAGTCTTGGCAGGGGCGCTCAACATCCTGTGACTCCCGGCAAATCATTTAACCTCCCTGTACCTAACAAAAATGAATGTGTCCATCTGTAACGTAACCGGTGCTCATGTAAAGCGCTCTGATACCTTTGGGTCGAGTTTGTGTTATATAAAACTCCCCCCCCCCAAAAAAAAATATATATATGTATACTCGCAAAGGGGCCAGGGTTTGGTCCTGTGTGAACAAGTTTTAGTAGTTACACAGGGCTGGCCAAGAAAGTCCTAGATGGCAGTGTTTTAGGGCACTTTCACTTTCTTGGTGCAATTATATTCATGCCTATAGCTGGTTTGCATGACAGTATCACTCGCGTTGTGTTTTGCAGTGTCAACACCCACCTCAAATAATGTTGCTACTTTCATATTAATATGATATTTTGTGTTTGGTTTACACTTGACATAAATACTTATTTTCAACAAACAATTGATAGTCACCGCTGTGGTGGTAGATGGTGTAATGATGCTGTATTCATTGACATGTACACAATCTAAGCCCTGCAAGACACGTGGGGTGTATAGAGTGTATTCATTTATTCATAGTGTGAGCCTCTACCCCAGTCCTTTCAGTGACATCCAATGAATAATAATATTTGTATTCATAACACACGTGTTGGCCGCATGAAGTTAATCAAATTAGTATTTAGCCAGAATATCAGTCATTAACTTATTCTTGATGCTGTTTTCATTTAAGTTTTAAACTTAAACTACCCAATGTGTATTCAGAGACATATAGGGGCATATTACCAACAACTAGCGATAATTATCGCTATGTTGGCTTAGCGGCAATATTGTTACCGCAGAGCTGCGGCAATTTTTATCGCTTAGGAACCTTGCTATTATCAAGGTTTATCTCCTAAGCGATAAAAATCGGCCGAAATGCATGAATATCGCTGAAAAGTCAGCGATATTCATGCATTACCGAGCTAATGCTCTTAGCCATGTTATCCACCTCCCATTGGATAACATGGCTAAGAACTGCTCAGGGCAGGTGTTAGCTTTTGGAGATATTTGCGCTTAGCGCGAATATCTCCAAAAGTAGATAATAGGAGATAGCGATGTTAGCGACTGTTTGCAGTCGCTAACATCTTGGTACGCCCACTTTGCATGTCATTAGTGATAAATATCTCTGACATGCAAAGCGGGGCCCAAGATGGTCGCTATCTCCTACTAGCTGTCGCTAACTGGTGTTAGCGACAGCTAGGTAATAGGGAGATAATTTTATCTACGCTTTCTTGGCTTTTAATGCCAAAAAAGCGGAAATAAACCCCCTTGATAATATGCCCCTGAGTTATTAAACATTGCTGATTTGTGATTCACGTCTTAGAATGATCCTAAGATTACTTCAGTCACTCTGGTGGACATTTCAGACATTGATTGGCAGGATACGGTTACCCATCGGTGCAAAGCTGAGTTTGGCAAAACTCTAAAAGCAATTGTTTGGTAGACATTTGGCTTGCCTAAGTGTTATCATTAGAGTCAGGTTAAACATCTTCCAGCAACGATGCATTTACAGATGTGCCATACGTTCTTTTTTTCTATGTTGAGATTGCCGCATGTTTATTTGACCATCTTTATTTAAGGTGCATTAATCTAATATATTGCGCTGAACAGGATTAGAGCAGTCCTGCTCACATTATATCCACAGTGGACATTTTAGAAAAAAGAAAAATATATATTTTGCAGTGGGGAGGAAATACGGTATTTTATAAAGCACCCACCTAGCTTTGAAAAGCATTTGACAACTACACGTAGAGAATAAGCTGGTTAATAACAGCATTCACTACATTAGTGGGGTGGACAGTTCTGGAATCTCTTAAACACATTTAACACTTGCAGCAGGACATTGTAGAGTCTTTGGGGAGGAAGAGAAACTTATGACAGAGGCGTTGAACTGTTAACTTATGTCTTACATAATAAAAATAGAAATGGGCTGCAGGTCATTGAAGAAAATGAGAGGTCTGTGCCAAAATGTAGGGGCAGATTACTGGTGCATCCCTGCATATCGGCAGGGATGCGCCAGTAATTGTGCGCTGCTGCTCCGCCACCCTTGATGCGCTGCATTTACAATGTGGCGCATCATGGGGCAAAAACGGCACAGATGCGTCACGCATCTGTGCTGTAAAAGCTGCGCATTGCTGGAGTTGCGTCGCAAGCGTGACGCAGCTCCAGCAAAGATCAGGGGGGCCCTATGCGCACAATGCGGCGTCAATCCTTACGCCTGCTTCAAGCAGGCGCTGGGTTTTGACGCAGCATGGCCCTAAAAGCGACTGAGTGAAATCTTGTAGATTTCACTCAGCCACTTTTGGGAGGCGTTCCTGCACCAGACTGCCTCCCCCTGTGATGGTACTCCTCTTCTGGCGCAGGGCTTTACAACGTGATGCATCTGGGAGATGCGTCACGTTGTAAATACCCTGCATGTGTTGCGTCGCCACTGCGTCACAAAAGTGGCGCAAAAGCAGCGCAAAAGCGGCGCAAGGGGCTTGTAAATTTGCCCCGTAGTATTTATGGTCAGGGGGAATTGTTCCAACCCATATAGCCAGGAAGACTGATTGACCCATGTTACTGCAGACATTTTTTGTCCAAGGTGGGTGAAAAATCCTCTTGCCAATTGGAAAAAACCTGACTGAGGTGGGATACACATATGAAAGTCTTTCTACCAAGGTGCAGGCACAGGGTGAAGTGTAAAGCAGGCAGCTTTCCTTCCCACATAAATATTTCAATATGGCACCTCAGATGAGAGCCATCTGGAAATGCCTCTTTCTTAATGAAGGGCGTCATGTGGTGTCCCCTAGAGGGAGGTAGTTATGTAGTTCAGCTCTTTGGTAAGCAACATTTGCCCCATGAGTTTCCCACACAAATTCCTCATTGGGGCAGGTCTATGGGAGAACCACCCTTACACTATATGTACCCCGCTCAAATTTTGTCTGGCAAAACATATGTTTTAAAGTATTTACCCCATACTTCTCCAGATATTCAATGATAAATTGGCCTGAGTACTATTTTTGCCTGAGGGCACAGATGTAGTTGCATGCAGAGACCTCATGCAAAGGTGGCCATGTCTAGTCACCCATCTGCCGGCAGTGACCACAGAGGTTTTCACCATAGGTAAACTCCACCTGTTCTGCTTGATATTCCAATATGGGGGATCCATACCTATCAATGGTAGGTGGATCTACTGTCGAGCATTACGACCCATTCCAAATGAAATATTATTGTCTGTTCTATGCTGTGCTGCATGCAAGTCTATCACTAACAATAGTTGGTTGAATCCCACCAGACAGTGGGGGTGCATCGATCCTCCACTACAGACAATTTCATTCCACATGTAGCTCCATTCACATGGTATTTTTCAGGCTTGTGCGGAAAAAAGAGAATTTGCAGTCAATCTAAACACCCGGCTGGATCTTTATGAACTTAATTGCACGAACAGAGAAAAAAGCATGTTTTGACTGTGTGATCAAGAAAATGTTTGCAGACTGCTTAGTCCTGGGCAAAGGTTGTTCGATTGAAAGAAACATTTTGAGAAACAACAACAAAACAGCACTTTCGTGAGCATCAGTAAATTAAGTTTGCCTAGTTGCACACACGTAAGTCCACAATAAAGTTTAGATTTTTACATTGAGTTTGAATCCAGTTTTTGTTTGTCTATTATATGTATTAGATGCCATTTTTATTGTTCTGCAATTATCAAATGTTGGGCCATATTATCAAGAACGGCGCAAACATTATCGTCGCTTTAGCGGCAGGAAACTGCAGCTAAAGTGGCGATAAGGGGCTTGATAATATGCTCTAGAGAATTCCAATAGGAGCCCAGGTTCTGGTGTCAAGGACATCAAACCTGGGCTTCTATTGGAATTCTCTAGGGCATATTTCAAGCCCCTTATCGCCGCTTTAGCAGCAGTTTCCTGCCGCTAAAGCAGCGATAATGTTTGTGCCGTTCTTGATATTATGTCCAGTTGTTTGTTCTTCTTTTTGAAAACATCTATTGTAGCGTTGTTTCTTTAGAAAGACTAAAGAAGCACAAAATTAATAGAGGACACATTGTCAGTAGGGTAAATTCTGAGTGATATCATCCATATGCTACCTGGTGTGCCTCCTAGACAAGTGTAATGACCGGATTCTCGGACCAAGAGTTACCCACTCACTCAGATACAACCAACCCGGCCAGCATCCCTTCCCGGACCCGATTTACAACAGTCCCTGAGTACTTACCCGGGAATGGGGAATTCGCAATATACAAGCTTATACCATCAAAAACACTGCTAGATCTAAGGGATTACTAAGAATAGTCACTAATAACTACGGAATTCCATATCTCATCCTATGATCTCACCTTATAGCCCCGCGACAATCTGGCCCGGACTATTCTACCCTCCCTCTCATATTGGAGAGCAGCTCACTATACCACACCAACCACAATTGGTGTTCTCATTAACGCCCTATCTTGAGCGATATCACTACACACCATCCCCAATTGGTGTTCTCACTAATTGCCCTATCTTGAGAAATCTCATTGCACACCAATCCCAATTGGTGTTCTCATTAAGCCCTATCTTGAGCAATCTCACTGTCCTATTAATACCTTCTGCTCTCTCTCTCTATTGGGGAAGTTTCTAAGTACCTAATATTTACTGGGAGTATCTTCTACCTTATATGGATTATTATCCCTCATGTGATAGATAGGAGAGCCGATCCTCTCACACAAGAACTGCCAAATTGTTACACTTAAGAATTATTCCCTGACATAAAACTCACATCAATCTCCCGCATCAGTTACCTGTAGGAAGGGAATCACCCATCTTTCCATACGCTGGCACCTGGCTGTAAAGAAAGGTTAGCTTTATAATAGAAATAATACTCAAATATATATATGTTCGTTACAAACTGGGGTCCCTTTATTACACAATAACAGACAAAGAAAACATTATAAAGTTACAATACTATTTAACAGTCTAAGCATAGCCTGAAAAGTAAAGGAAAGAGTTAGTATATCTGCGTACTATAATAGCAGGACAGACTTCACCTTATAATTACGGAGTCCGGTTCTAGCTGTCATCTGGGTTCCTCTCTCGTCTGTGCCTTGGCTCATCTCAGATTCTACTCTGCACCCACGGATACACGTCTGCACGGCTATGCTCCTTCAAAGCACTGGAACCCTTCTCTCATCTTCTTCTCTGTTTCTCAGCTCTGCACTGATTACTTTGCACTGGCTTCCTCTCTCCCACAAACTGTCTTCACCTCCAGACTTCAATCTAATGATATAGTTTCAACCGCTCTGGAAACCATCTGTTCAACTAACTTCTTCACTCTGATTGTTCTAGCCCCGACGTTTAACTATCTCCAACTGCTCAAACAGACTGACTCACGATGTAGCTTCAGTCTCTCCAAAAGATCATCAGCCTTCGATCGTTCCAAACTCCAACTGTCGACTGCAACTGCTAACTGTCATCTGCCTGCCTCTCCTCTCTACACCTCGATAATATAAAGAGCTCTTCATTCATGGAAATTTCCAGACAGTAACCTGCCGCCCACCAGAATCCTGTACCAGGTTCCTGTCCTCCGACGCTCCCACAGTTGCCAACTGTTGTTTCGCCTAAAACCCGAGCTCCGCTTACATTCCTCCGATAAGGGCCAGCTCTGACCGGTTCCTCTCCAGTGAACAACAGCTCATAACTAAAACATCACTCTTGACCTTCAAGCACCTCGAGCAGCCGAGGCAGGAAAGAAAATGGAGTCTCTCTCGTTTGGGCCCTGTAGACCCGAAAAAGATGAAAGAGACGCATAGCTCTATCTAAATACATAAGCAAGCCCTACCAATAGGTAATATAATATCAGGAATAAAGGATCTACCCTCTAATATAGGCCTTCAGGCCCGAAAATGATGAAAGGACATATTATTATGCCAAAGTCAATTGGCTAACCCTAAGAATAGGCCGAAAATATGGATCTATCCACTATACTAAGATGGTAGTAGACTAAAGTCACCATCACTCAGAAATAGGACAAAATATCCGGTCACTACAACAAGTAACACAGATTAGTGTGGAATAAGACACCTTAAACAGCCATGTTGTAGTAAATTTAAATAAAACGAAGCGCGGGCTCCCGAGCTTCATTGTATTGAAGCCCCCTGGTGGGCCAGGTCCCGGGGCAGTGAAAAAAGTGTGGGGGGCCCCAATCCCCCACACACTGCCCCAGGACCGCCACCTCCCTGGCGTTTGATTAATGAGTTGCGGAGGGCACGCAGCCCTCCTGCAGCCCCAGGGACCACCACCCATGGATAATTTATAAATGCATGGGGGGGACCTCCAAGGCCCCACCAAGCCCCGGGGACCACTACACTCCGGGGCTTACATGAATTATTTGCTAAGGCATATGCCCCCCTGCAGCCGTGGGGACCACCACCCCCCAGGGTGTGTTTTTTAAATAAAAACTATACCTGTGTGGGGAGTCTCGAGCCCCCCACACGCCCCAGGGACCACCACCTCCCCGAGGCTATGCAAATGAAGGAAGGGAGGCTGCGCGGCCCCCCTCCTGGTGCCTGTGATGGCCCTGGGGACCACCACCCCCCAGGGCCAGTTCCTGCAGTGTCTGGGGGGCCTACCCCCGGGACACTCCTGTTTGCAATGACAGGATGGGAGCAGCGCGGCTCCTGCCCTGTCATTGCAAACTGATTTGCTTTATTGACGCGAGAGCAGGGAAACCTCAATCCATGCCCACACTAAATATTCCCTTACCACCCCAAAACCCATACACACCCTAAACCCTCAAATTAGCCTTGCCATACAAAAACTCTTACCCACATAAACCCTAAAAATTCCCTTGACAACCAAAAACCCATACCCACCTAAAAAACCTAAACTTGCCCTTGCCACGCAAAAACCCATACCCTCCCTATACCCTAAAATTCCATTGCCACCCAAAAAACCCATAGCAACACTAAACTCTAAAAAATCCTTTGCCACCCAAAAACTCATGCACACGCTAAACTTATTGCCACCAAAAAACCCATCCCTACCCAAACCCTTAAAATTCCCTTGCCACCCAAAAAACAATACCCACCCTAAAACCTAAAAATTCCCTTGCCACCAAAAATGACAGATATCCCCCGTAAACCCTAAAAATTCCCTTGCCACCCAAAAATCCATACCCACCTTAAACCCTAAAATTACCCTTGTCAACCAAAAACCCATACTCACCCTAAACCCTAAAATCACCCTTGCAACCTAAAAACCCATACCCACCTTAATCCCCAAAGATTATTTTGCCACCCAAAAACCCATACCCACCATAAACTCTAAAATTACCCTTCCACCCAAAAACCCAATACCCACCCTAAACTTTAAAAATACCCATGCCACCCAAAAACCCATACTCCCCATAAACCCTGAAAATGCCCACCATATACCCTTAAAAAACAAGCATTTGCAATGCAATAGATCTCGCGTTATGAAAGTTTGAGCTATTGCTCTTATAAATGACAATTTTTTTATTAATGTGTTGCTTTTGAAAACAGCTAAATTAATAGCTTTGCCATTTACAATGCCAATAGTTATAACTTTCGCAAATGTGACACCTATAGCATTTGTAATGCAACATGTTTTGTATTTACGTGACTTAGATGTATTGATATTACAAATAACAATGGCTTTTATTTTTTAAAATAATTATTACTTAAATAAAAGTGATTATAATTTATAATGGCAATAGCTTAAACTTTTGTAAATAACTTTTGTGAAGATTATGTTCAGTGTATTTTATTGTGAGGAAAATCCAAGAACAGAAGTGAAATATTAACATATTTTTGTGACATTTGTAATAAAGCTTGAAAGATTGAGAGAACATATTTGAACCAGTTGTTGTTGAATGGTTGCACAGATTGATGCTGCGATGGCGCAGAGTGATGTTGTGGTGGCGCTGAGTGATGCTGGGGTTGCGCTGAGTGATGCTGTGGTGGTGCTGATTGGTGCTGTGGTGGAGCTGAGTAGTGCTGTGGTGGTGCTGAGAGATGTTGTGGTGGTGCTGAGTGGTGCTGTGGTGGTGCTGAGTGGTGCTGTAGTGGTGCTGAGTGATGCTGTGGTGGTGCTTAGTGATGCTGTGGTGGTGCTGAGTGATAATGTGGTGGTGCTGAGTGATAATGTGGTGGTGCTTAGTGATAATGTGGTGGTGCTGAGTGGTGCTGTGGTGGTGCTGAGTGATGGTGTAGTGGTGCTGAGTGATGCTGTGGTGGTGCTGAGTGGTGCTGTGGTGGTGCTGAGTGATGCTGTGGTGGTGCTGAGTGATGCTGTGGTGGTGCTGAGTGGTGCTGTGGTGGTGCTGAGTGATAATGTGGGGGTGCTGAGTGATAATGTGGTGGCGCTGAGTGATAATGTGGTGGTGCTGAGTGGTGCTGTGGTGGAGCTGAGTGGTGCTGTGGTGGTGCGGAGTGATGCTGTGGTGGTGCTGAGTGATGCCGTGGTGGTGCTGAGTGGTGCTTTGGTGGCGCTGAGTGATGCTGTGGTGGAGCTGAGTAGTGCTGTGGTGGTGCTGAGTGATGTTGTGGTGGTGCTGAGTGGTGCTGTGGTGATGCTTAGTGGTGCCGTGGTGGTGCTGAGTGGTGCTGTGGTGGTGCTGAGTGATGATGTGGTGGTGCTGAGTGATGCTGGGGTGGTGCTGAGTGGTGCTGTGGTGGTGCTGCGTGATGCTGAGTGGTGCTGTGGTGGTGCTGAGTGATGCTGTGGTGGTGCTGAGTGGTGCTGTGGTGGTGATGAGTGATGCTGTGGTGGTACTGAGTGATGCTGTGGTGTTGCTGAGTGGTGCTGTGGTGGTGCTGAGTGGTGCTGAGGTGCTGCTGAGTGATGCTGTGGTGGTGCTGAGTGGTGCTGTGGTGGTGCTGAGTGGTGCTGAGGTGCTGCTGAGTGGTGCTGTGGTGGTGCTGAGTGGTGCTGTGGTGGTGCTGAGTGATGCTGTGGTGGTGCTGAGTGGTGCTGTGGTGGTGCTGAGTGGTGCTGTGGTGGTACTGAGTGATGCTGTGGTGGTGCTGAGTGGTGCTGTGGTGGTGCTGAGTGGTGCTGAGGTGCTGCTGAGTGGTGCTGTGGTGGTGCTGAGTGGTGCTGTGGTGGTGCTGAGTGGTGCTGAGGTGGTGCTGCTGGTGCTGTGGTGGTGCTGAGTGGTGCTGTGGTGGTGCTGAGTGGTGCTGAGGTGCTGCTGCATGGTGCTGTGGTGGTGCTGAGTGGTGCTGTGGTGGTGCTGAGTAGTGCTGTTGTGGTGCTGAGTGATGCTGTGCTGGTGCTGAGTAATGCTGTTGTGGTGCTGAGTGATGCTGTTGTGGTGCTGAGTGGTGCTGTGGTGATGCTGAGTGATGCTGTGGTGTGCTGAGTGGTGCTGTGGTGGTGCTGAGTGATGCTGTGGTGGTGCTGAGTGGTGCTGTGGTGGTGCTGAGTGATGCTGTTGTGGTTCTGAGTGATGCTGTGGTGGTGCTGAGTGATGGTGCAGTAAGTGCCCGACTGTTGAAGCACTTCTAGTGGAGATGTGTGATGTTTTTAAAAGAAACATAAAACAGTGCCTCTTTACTTATTTTATTTATTTATTTATTTTAAGCGTTTTATTTAGCGTGGACTTTACCGGAAGGTGTCAGAGCGCTTCACAATAGGAACATAACTGATACATGAGGAGAAAATACAAGTGAAGAAATTACAAAAGCAAACGTTAAGTTATCCCTGCAATGTCTTAATCCCGGGACACAATATGCAGCTCTGTGCCACGGCTATACTTACTGTGGCTACAAAAAGTGTTCTTTTTAATTACTGAAAAACATGGCTGTGCCCGCAGAGCCCAAGAGACCGCATGGGTGCGGGAGGTGAATAGAGAACAAAAGGGAGCGGTGGGGGGAGTGCACGCGCATTGCGAAAGGGGGAGCAGGAGGTGAGCCCGAGAGTGGTGCGCGGCGCAACTAGCAACCATTGACAAAGCCAATAGTCCTTGTTTGTTGTAGGTGCAATGTTAGTTGTTGTATTGTATATATGATGTAAAGACATAAGCAGCAAAATACCAGTCCGCAGCACACTATGCTAAGCACAGATTTTAGCGTAAATGGTTAAAACAATGATCTAACTTCTTGGAATTTGTGTTTCACCTTGCAGGGTTTAACAGATGCTCCATTTGTGTCATGAGCATTGGATGGTACGGTAAGTGCCCAGCTGTTTAAGCACTTCTATTGGAGATGTGTGATGTTTTAAAAAAACATAAACAGTGGCTCTCATGCCTGTAATGTCTTCATCCCGGGACCCGGTATGCTGCTCTGTGCCACGGCTATCCCTACTGTGGCTACTAAAAGTGTTCTTTTCAATTACTGAAAAAAAACATGGCTGTGCCCACAGAGCCAAAGAGACTGCATGGGTGCGGAAGGTGAATAGAGAACAAATGGGAGCGGTGGGGGGGTGCACGCGCATTGTGAAAGGGGGAGCAGGAGGTGAGCCCGAGAGTAGTGCGCGGCGCAACTAACAACCATTGACAAAGCCAATAGTCCTTGTTCGTTCTCGGGTAATGTTCACGCTATATAAAATCGCATTAAATAAAATTTAAATAAAATAAAATAAATAGGTGCAATGTTAGTTGTTGAATTGTATATCTGGATGTAAAGACATAAGCAGCAAAATACCAGCCTGCAGCACACTATGCTAAGAACCGATTTTAGAGTAAATGTTTAAATAGTAAATCCTTTTCTTCCTCTTTTTCAAAACTTGTACCGCTCTGCCCCGCAAATAGCCTCTAAATAAAATGAAACACTATTGTGCAAAGCATCGCACACTGTCAAAAAATGAGCACGGTGCACATTTAAGTTGCAGACAGCAGGAAGTTCCAAAAGCAAAAGAGAGGCTTTTTTTCCTAAAAGCTGCACAAAGCAGTAGAAGAAGAAAACCGAAGTATAGTGAAGCGAACCTACCGGGGGATGGTGAAGTGGTGACACGGCAGTGCAGTACGGTGAAAGGGCAGAACAGAGAGTTGGAGCGGAACACAGTGGCGAAGCAGGCTCGGGACGTGGAAGGGGAAGCAGAATCTTCTGGGGTGGCGCAGGATGAGGTAGAGGCAGACATGGGAGCTGGCGGACCGGCACTAAGGAGGCCAGGGAAACCAGTAAACCAATGTGTTATCCAGAGAAAAGCGGCAAGTGAAAAGATCTAAAACTTGTAAAACCTGGAACATTGGAAATAGTAGAGAACTGGGCAAAGCTGCATTTGTTTTTTTTTATTAAAAGGTGGGGGTTGAATTCTGGTTGCGGGGAAGCGGAGTGCTGAAAGCATTGACGGCCCCTTTAAAGTGAAGCTCACGGCCTCGCGGCCGTGAAAGTGGGATGTAATTAGGGGGGAGGAGAAGTGAGGTATTGCGTACACTGGGGAAGCAACAGATGGCCGTGGGAGGGAGGCTGATGGCTTTGATGTGGACGTGCTTTCCGCACGAGTGCACCATATGAACTGTCCAAAATCCGCAATGGTTTAAGACCTTGGTTTGCCCACTATACTATCGTCTATTTATCCCTTGCGGGATATAATAGTCTCGACCTAAAAACGTTCCCTAATATATATATTACCTACTGGCTATCGCCAGTAGGTATATATAGTTAGGATTAATTCCCTATGGGATTTCTGAAAACTCTATGTCTAATAACTTTGGCGTTTGTGGACGGAATCGGCTGAAATTTTCAGGAAAATGGCACATTTTGTTTCTGAGCAGCCCCTGAAAATTTGGTGGGGTTTCGTCAAGGGGGGGCCGAGAAAAAAGGGGGGTCCCAAAACGCGTTTTTCCCATTCATTTTTCCATAGGGCCTTTGGCCTCACTTTTAGCTCGAACGGCTGAATGGATTTGCACGAAACTTGGCAAAATTGTAGGGACTGTTAGCCCGATGTGCCTTTGCTAGGTCTCAATATATGTGCTTCAGTGGATTTTGAGAAATTAACGTTTAAATCAAGATATATATCTGTAACAGCGCTCCGGGCAGCGATCCGGTCCGCTTACTTTTCGCTTATCGGAACTTTGCGCGCAGAAAGCTGATTGGCTCTCCGGTGTCTGTCAACATTCTAAACAGTCCGGAGCGGCCGCCATCTTGTCTCTCGGTAGGATCGAGAGAGAAGAAGAGGTGAAAAACGAAAGGGGAATTTAATGAAAGGGGGCAAGGTATCCCCCTCTTGACCCCCTAGGAATGTTGTTGGGGTTATTAAAGGGTCCCGTGGGGAAAATAAAAAAAAAATGATTTTTCACGGTAGAAGCGCTTCACGGGCCGCGAACTGGTAGCGAAACGGGAATTCGCCATTTTGTGCTTCGTTAATTAAATTACTAGGTATAAGTGGGTGCGGGAGACGTATCCTAATCCCCTATGTTTCCTGAGGGTGGCTGAGGAGGCTGATATATGTTGATACATCTCTTCCAGCGGCTGTGCGTGAGCTTTTTTTTTTTTTGCTGCGTGACAGTCCGGAGCGGCCGCCATCTTGTCTCTCGGTAGGATCGAGAGAGAAGAAAAGGTGAAAAACTAAGGGGGAATTTAATGAAAGGGGGCGAGGTATCCCCCTCTTGACCCCCTAGGAATGTTGTTGGGGTTATTAAAGGGTCCCGTGGGGAAAATAAAAAAAAAATGATTTTTCACGGTAGAAGCGCTTCACGGGCCGCGAACTGGGCCGCAAACTGGTAGCGAAACGGGAATTCGCCATTTTGTGCTTCGTTAATTAAAGTACTAGGTATAAGGGGGTGCGGGAGACGTATCCTAATCCCCTATGTTTCCTGAGGGTGGCTGAGGAGGCTGATATATGTTGATACATCTCTTCCAGCGGCTGCGCCATCTTGCCTTTTTTCGAATGCCACAATTTTGTCGTGCACGGCAGCCATTTTAGATGCCAGGCTGGTCCCAGGCTATCACCTAACCCTGCGGATGTAGTTTATGGCCCCAGCTGTAGAGAATTCAGACATGCCAATCCTCCTGATTCAGGCGTGTGACTACTGTTTCAGTGCTAGTCTCCCGCCTCCCGATTTCTGCAAGCAAAAACCCGGGGGCATATTACGAACAACTAGCGATAATTTTTGTCTCTAACTTGTTTAGAGACAAAAATTATCGCCGCACATCGGCGATTTTTATCGCAGATAAACCTTGCTATTATCGCAGAAAAGTCAGCGATATTCATGTATTATCGACCTAATGCTCTTAGCCATGTTATCCACCTCCCATTGGATAACATGGCTAAGAACTGCTCAGGGCAGGTGTTAGATTTTGGAGATATTCGCGCTTAGCGCGAATATCTCCAAAAGTTGGTAATAGAAGGTAGCGATGTTAGGGACTGTTTCTAGTCGCTAACATCTTGGCACGCCACTTTGCATGTCATTAGTGATAAGTATCACTGACATGCAAAGCGGGGCCCAAGATGGTCGCAATCTCCTTTTAGCTGTCACTAACTGGTGTTAGCGACAGCTTGGTAATAGGGAGATAATTTTATCTCCGCTTTCAAGGCTTTTAAAGCCAAAAAAGCGGAGATAAACCCTCTTGATAATATGCCCCACGATTCCTTGGGGGTTTCAGCTGACAGGGCTTGGTATTGGGTTACATGGTAATTTTTCCAGGAAACGTCAGAGGGTCGATGCAGGGGTTCTAGAAGAGGTGATAAACCATTTAAGCCTCATGAACAAGCGCATGGTCTTTTAAAGATTTGTGAAGTACTCGGAGCGGCGGTGTGTGTGTGTGCCCTCTTTCAGGAGCGGGCGGGGGGGCACTGCCAGCAACTTGCCAGGTCAGGTAGTGTTCAACACGTGCATCACCCTTTCTCTGCTTGCTATTGCGCTCCATGCTTCGGAAAGGTAAGAAAAAGAACGTGCATTTGAGTTTGAAATGTCCGATCCTGCAGCAGCACACTTCCAAAGCCCACACATGACAATAACCCGATTCAAGGCCCCATTCACCCGTTTTTAAAAAAATAGATAACACTCCAACAAAGTAAGGTTATAAAACTTTATTAACTACTAACTTTAACGAACGGAACAAAAACTAAAAACATTTAAACATTTCTCAACACAAAAAGCAACAATGGTTAGAAGCTGTCTTTTGTGCGAATAGTCCCAAGGCAGCACAACGTGCAGAGTTCTGGACGGCACCCAGGTGATGTCGCCTGGGTGCCGCACTGGTTTAGGGATCCTACAATGCAGCACAGAAAAACAGCGTGGGGCGTCCCGGGTGGTGCGGGGGGAGGCCTCGTCAGTAGCGGTCTGTGTCCAGTGTCACATGGCTGACACAACATGTACGACAGGCACCCAGGTGATGTCCAGTAAACTGCCGCACTGGTTTTGGTATCCTACAATGCTGCTCCGAAAATTGGCGTGCGGCGGCCCGGGGGGGGGGGCGTGGGGGAGCCGGCGTGAACGGGCCTCCCCAGGTGGCGGCCATCTAGCTGAGTTGCGCCCGCTCTTGCGGCTACAGCGTCTCGCTCACCATGTTGTTGAGTTGCTCCCACTCTTGCAGTGCAGCGATAGGCGGCTGCCACATGGCTCTTAAAATGGCGGACGGCTCCTCGGTTTTAGGCCTGGTCCACTGAAATGGCCCTGGGACACTTTGGAACTCGGACGCTTGCCTGCTAGGGCTTGGGCTCCATTCTCGAAAAGCGTTCCCTCAGCCGTGAAGATTGTATAAAAGTCTTGGGGGCCCCCGACTCCCGCAGGCTTCCGGTGGGGAGCGGCTGCCATGATTGCTCGCGGAATGACCACGACGGAGCCACGAGATGGTGGTGCTCTCATGCTGACGCCAGCTTCAGTCTGAATGATCCAGAAACAAGGTGGGGCTTTCATCGTTTGGGGAAAAAAAATGTTCTAAACCAATGAAAAGTGTTATTTTTAGGTCATATGACCAAGCCTTCCATCTTTAGGAAACCAAAAGTAAAATGAACCAATGAAAAGTTTTATAAACAAGTCACATGACCTGTTATGCGGCATAGGGCTACAAAAAGCGTAGAAAATCCGTTGGCACGTGAGGCGGCGTCAGTAGCGGACCGATGTGCGAATAGGCCGAAGGCAGCACAACGGGCCGAGATCCGGATGGTACCGAGGTGGTGTCCAGCAAATTGCCGCACTGGTGTGGCCATCCTACAATGCTGCGCCGAAAGACGGCGTGTCCAGCTGAGTTGCGGTCACTGTTGCGGTACAGTGACTCGAACGCGCCGAGATCCGGATGGCACCGAGGTGGTGTCCAGCAAATTGCCGCACTGGTGTGGCCATCCTACAATGCTGCGCCGAAAGACGGCGTGTCCAGCTGAATTGCGGTCACTGTTGCGGTACAGTGACTCGAACGCGCCGAGATCCGGATGGCACCGAGGTGGTGTCCAGGAAATTGCCGCACTGGTGTGGCCATCCTACAATGCTGCGCCGAAAGACGGCGTGTCCAGCTGAGTTGCGGTCACTGTTGCGGTACAGTGAGTCGAACGCGCCGAGATCTGGATGGCCCCGATGTTGTGTCCAGCAAGTTGCCGCACTGGTGTGGCCATCCTACAATGCTGCGCCGAAAGTCGGCGTGGGGTGCCCCGTTGGCTTATGAGGTGATGTCAGTAGTGGACCGATGTGTGAATAGGTCGGAACCAGCACAAGGCACCAAGATCCGAATGGCAAGTCCTGGATGTTGAGTGCCTCAGTTGAGAGTTCTGAGCAGTGCTTGTAAGACTGTCTGAAGCTTATTTGCACCTGCTGCAGCTTCACTAGGTCCGGCGGAACTTTTTTCCTTTTCCTTTCTGCTTCTTTTCCTACAATGCGTTTCATCTGAAGACACGACCAGGTCCCTGAATGTGTGCAGGGGGACGCTATTGATTGAATGAAAATGGCGGCTTGACACAAAGCTGACTCAAGCGTTACTGTTGGTGCTATACAGACAAAAATTGGTTTTCAGTTTGTACATTCTTCAGGTTTTTTTTTTCCATCCAAGTCTGATTGAGAGTTTGTAGAAAAATGGCTTCAGATTTTCCACATACTACTCTTCAACATTCTTCCTAAATGTAACAATGTGAAACTCACTAGGAGAACGGCTGTTTCTGTTTCCTTTCAAAATGCTGCCAACAATATTTTCTGAATGGAAGACACCATCTTGTAGCATAAAGGGCCGAAAGGGGTTCTGGTCTGGCCGATGGTTGGTGGAGACATTTTGACTATATCTTGGACCTGCCCGGCCTCGCCCAAAATGGCGCCGGTATAAATGGGACTCGTAACTCCTTGCCCGCAAATGTATATCTAGAAAATGTTATTGTAAGTGGCCCTGTTCTATTTTAATTACAAAATGTATGTCCACCGATTCCGCAACTGTTAGACACCTTAGTTCTTGCAACCTAATGGCCCGCTCGTTACGTTCCTCTACAGTGTAAATGTCTCCTCATCATATACGATTTCAGTTTGCTCCGTGGCCGGCCCACGTGGTTATAGGCCCGTATTTGTATACTGACATTTTCACAATAAAGGTTTTTAAAACAAAACACGGTAGTAGTATTTACATTGGTAAAGTTTTTACTTTTAGTGACTGTTTTCGAATCAGTAAATGGCAAGTGAAATAAAGCAGTCCAATTACATGACGGATAAAAGGTATAATATGTAGGAACGCAGTAAAGATAAATGGTCAAGGGCAGTTGTGTTTTTCATGTCTGCAACATAAAGTGATCGATAAGAATCTGATAATCAGGCGTATCGGCGACTAAGACAGCAGGCCGAATCTCTTTTACTCAACGGCTCCGTCATGGAAGGAAGAAACGCCCTTTTTCTCGAAAAAGGAATATATTTTACTTGCAAGACAGTTGTAAATTTTCCGGGAAAGTACATTAGCCTGGAATATTATAACATATGTTTGAAAAAAAAATATTGTTCGAAAATAATAAAAAGCGTAATTTTTAGGTCATATGACCAAGCTTTTCATCATTAAATTAACAAAAGTAAAATGAACCAATGAAAAGTTTTATTAACAAGTCACATGACCTGTTATGCTTACGTTACGCGCTGCGCGCCGCGCCTCGGATCACTTCCGGGTGCGCTAACGCGGCGTGTCATAAAACGCATTACGCGACAACGTAGGTCAAGAATATAGTCTAAATGTCTCCACCAACCAGCGTTCAGAACACAACCCCTTTCAGCAGTCCAAAAAGTTCTGTTAAATGACAACAGAGGGGACAGGCAACAAGAACCATCAGTCAAAGAGGGGAGGGCAAGTTCTTCTCTTCCGGGTCATGTTGGGGCGCTACCGGAACTGATCGAATTGGTAGTCTATAGTGTTTCTGGATGTTTCAGACTAAAGCTGGCGTCAGCATGAGACCACTACCATCTCGTAGCTCCGTCGTGGCCATTCCACGAGCAATCATGGCAGCCGCTCCCCACCAGAAGCCTGCGGGAGTCGGAGGCCCCCAAGACTTTTGTAGAATCTTCACGGCTGAGGGGACGCTTTTCGAGAATGGGACCCAAGCCCTAGCAGACAAGCGTCCGAGTTCCAAGGTGTCCCAGGGCCATTTTAGTGGACCAGGCCCAAAACCGAAGAGCCGGCCGCCATTTTGAGAGTCCTGTGGCAGCCGCCTATCGCTGCACCGCAAGAGCGGGCGCATCTCAACTACATGGTGAGCGAGACGCTGTAGTCGCAAGAGCGGGCGGTAAACAGCTGAATGGCGGAAGAGGCACAGTGTAGCAAAAGCGGGCGGAATGGCAACTAAAACGATAAAGGGGCGCCCCACTACAGCTTGTCTTCAGGTCAAACGGATTGTGGGACAAGGTCCAGAATTGAAGAGTCATCAAAAGGCAAAAAGTTCCGCCGGACCCCGGGAGCCGGCCGCCTATGTCGGGGGCGATCTCAGGCTACACCAGTGCTATAAGACTTGGGGAGGGTGTCGGAGCCAAGCGTCTTCTCCGAGTCCATGGCCATCACACCGCCCCTCAGGGGCCTCCGTCAAGCTGTTTAGGAAGGTAACATATCACATTGTTTTCTAATGCAGTCAGGTCCACAAACGACACTCACTTACTTTGAGAATAGTGAAGCTGCAGTAGGTGGAAATAAGCTTCAGACAGTGTTACAAGCACTGCTCAGAACTCTTAACTATGGCACCCAACATCCAGAACTTATGCTATTTGAGAATGGCAGTGACATCGAAGCATCTCAGGGACCAAAACCATTAACGTACTTTCACGTATGAAAATCTTACTTGGGGAGGGGGCAGGAGCGAAGCGCCCCCTCCCAGTCAGCGCCACCACACCGTATGTTGAAAATCTGAAGCCATCGTTCTACAAAGTCAACCAAACTTGGATTGAAAAATCTAGAAAAATGTACAAACTGAAAACCAGTTTTGGTCTGCATAGTATCAGTAGCAACGCTTGAGTCAGCTTTGTGTCAAGCCGCCATTTTGATTCAACAAAGCACAGGCATTGAAAAAGGCTGAAATTCAGAACTCTAAACTATGGCACCCAGCATCCAGGAGCTTGCCATCCGGATCTTGGAGCCTTGTGCTGTTTTCGATCTATTCACACATCGGTCCACTACTGACATCATCTTATAAACCAACGTTATGTAAATAGTTTTTTAATAAAATGTTTTACCCTGTTTCTTTGCTGGTGTGTTGTCTATATTTTTAATATTTGCATAGGGTTTGTCGTTATTTTGTGCGGGATGGGTGATGGAGCCGAGCTGTCTTGCAGCCCTCATGGTGTGGAGCTCAGTTCATCTCACTATTTTCGTATTTCTCATGAAGGGTTGTTCCTAATATTTCTATTTTAGCGAGGTCAAAAAGAGATCCAATTAGTGGCCTACTGATTTTGCTCGATTACTTTTATTTTTTTACACGATTTTTCACTATCTGCAAAGACTAAACAGAGTATTGCGACTTTGTGCTTGTTTGTAAATAGAGAATGATCCAAAGAGAACCAATTCTAAAACAGTAAATGCTTGGACAACAATCAATCAAATGGAGAGACAAGGAGGCACGACGGATTACAACGGGGGTAAAGGCCTGCGTTAACTACCCTTCAGTATCTGCAAAGAGAGAGTACTACTAAGACAAAAGAGGGGAGGGGGGGGGTGCAGCGTTCAAAGCACATCAGCGTGCATAAATACGAAAATGTTTTTATCTATCATGTACTTGACATTTTAAAGCTTTTCATATTTGCTATTAAAAAACCAATGAAATTCACAGAAAAAACCATAGGTTATAGTGGATATATAGTTAGGAATTTGCATTTACAAAACCTTGAAAATTCAATGAAAAAACCATTGGTTTTAGGCCATATATAGTTAGGAATTAGCATTTACAAAACCTTATTTTACTCGCATAAAACCATTGAAATTCCATATATAGTTAGAAGCGCTAACTATATATCGCGCACCCGCAATCCACTGCTGATGATGTCACATATTACATCATTCATGACATGGTCAGTGACATCACTGATGACATCACTGATGACATCTCAAATGACATCACTGATGACATCACTGATGACAACTCAAATGACATCACTGATGACATCTCAAATGACATCACTGATGACATCACTGATGACAACTCAAATGACATCACTGATGACATCTCATTTGTCATCACTGATCACATCACTCATGTGATAATACAATGAACCTCTTCAGACTCTAATATAACCTTACATACACTCAGTATAAACAGACACTCACAGACTGTCACTCATCCATGGAGTTACTCACACACCTAGTCAGTCATGCAAAGAATCAATCACACCTCCATTTCCTCAACTATACAGTTATACACATCTTACTTATTCAAACATATAATAACACATATTTACTCTCTTATATAATCCCTGATACAAGCTCACAGTGATCGATACAGCCACTCACACATTCACTGGCTCTTATGTTCAGTTATTTATATATTTCAACTCTCACATGTATTGTGTTTTACATACGTACTTACTTGCACATGTAGCAATGAGAAATCCATTCACTCACCAACACACCCATGCACAGTCAACCGCCCATATAGCTGTTTCCACATGCACTCTTGAACTCATACTCCTAGTGAATCAACTGCTTACACATCTATGCACAGAGTCACGCACCTCCCAGCCACCCACACACACACTCAGCCTCCCATTCAAATACTTGGGCAACCAATCAATAACCCATATGGCCACTCTTATAGCTACTGATCAACACATGCAGCAGCTTACACAACAACAAACATACTGATGCACAAATTAAGACAGTTTAGTCACTAACCCATGCACTCAGTGAGACACATTTAATCACTCTTTCATACAGTCAGTGATGCACCTACTAAATTCTTCATCCAGACACTTATACATCCACTCATTCTTCAATATGTAAAACATATTTAAACTTTACAGACACATACAATCACTGGATGTTGTGATCAGTGATGTCATCAGTGATGTCATTTGAGATGTCATCAGTGATGTCATCAGTGATGTCACTGACCATGTCATGAATGATGTAATATGTGACATCATCAGCAGTGGATTGCGGGTGCGCGATATATAGTTAGCGCTTCTAACTATATATGGAATTTCAATGGTTTTATGCGAGTAAAATAAGGTTTTGTAAATGCTAATTCCTAACTATATATGGCCTAAAACCAATGGTTTTTTCATTGAATATATATATATATATATATATATATATGTATATATATATATATATATATATATATATATATTAAAAAACCTACTGGTGGTTACCAGTAGGTAGTTATATTTAGGATCTAGTTTCTGTAGGGAAATAATTTTTTGTTTTGCCAATAACTTTGGCACTGTTTGATGAATCCTCACTTCAGCTGCTTTCATGAAAGTTTTGGGATGATTTGTGAAGTGCAGGCTGACAAAAAGGGGTGGTCTCTAAACATATTTTTCCAATGTTAATTTCCTTAGGAACTTTAGACATGGCTACAGCCTGAACTGCTGAACAGAATTTTACCAAATTTGGCAGAAAGGTAGATATTGGTCCAGGGAAGTACCTTTTTCTGCTTTGGTGTAAATACGTTCAGTAGTTGTGGAGTTATTAAAGGAAATTTTCAATTGAAAATATAGGGATGCAGTGGATCCGCGCCCCCTTCCGATCTCGTGCTTAGATCTGATTGGCTGCCATCACTGCAAACCAGGTAGCCATTTTGGGACTCAGCTTGAGCCGAATCCCAGAAAAAATATTTAAAAAAGAAGAGGGGTCAAGGTAGGAAGAACCTGACCCCTAGGCATCTTGGGGGGTTCCCACAAGGATCCCGTAGGACCACCAAAGCATTTTTCTTGTTTCATTTTCTGCGGGAGCCATGTTGGATCTGAGGCTCCCACTGAATTTTTTTTTTAAAGAAGCACAGACTTACGCGCTACTTTAGTAATCAGCCCATGGGTCGATAGGGCCATTTTGTAAATAAAGGAGGGGGTGCTCACAGCCCCCACCTCCTGGGGCTTATTAATGCCCCACGGACCACCACCTCAGCAGGGCCACATTCAATATATCAATCAAGGTGGCCTCGTGGACCCCACCCGTGCCCAGGGGACCGCCACCTCCCCAGGGCTATTTTGTTTGTAATGGGTGGCATCAGGGACCACCCGGACCCGGGCCCACCACCCCTCAGTAGCCACATTTTTCTTGTGAAAATGGGAGGGGTGCGCTCGGCCTCTCTCCTGGGTCAGTCTCTGCACCTGGAGCTGCCACCTCCCTGGGGCAGGACCTACAACAAAAAAGAAAGGGGCCATCCCCCAGATCTGGCTCCTGCTTTGTCCTGGGGAGGCAACGCATGGAAAATAGTTGTGGTGGGAGCTTTACCACTCCCATCATGCCACAGTAAATGTTTCCCTTCTAGCAAGCAACAGCTCAGAAATGCTCTTGCTTACTGGAAGCGGAGCAGAATTGCTTTTACACACAGGTAGCTGCATGTTTAGCAGCTCGCTATGTCTGAAAGCAATGCAGGCTCCCTCAGGAGGTGGAGGCACCTACTGAAAGATGGCCATGCCCTGATTGATGGGGTCCCAGGGGTGAATTCGGCCAGGGGAGGAGGGCCGTGCAGCCCCCCTTCCAATTAGTAAATAGCCGGGCCCTGGCGGATGGGGTCTCTGAGGACTTAATTGGCACAGGGAGGCGAGCCACTCAGTTTCCCTCCCTAATAAAACAAAAACAAATTTTAAAAAGCTGGCCGGGGTTACTCACTGGAGGTCCTGCCTCCTTTAACCACCACTCTGCAAATTAACTTCCTGCCAAACTACCTCTTCTGTTACATCCAGCAAGTAAGTCCCAGACAGTGGGATTACTAAGACGTCATCAGATGCCCCGCCCCTTTCTCCACCACTATAAAGATACGCCTCCTGGTGCACTACTGTTTGGGGGGATGAAGTCACCTTGGATGATAAGGGTCCTTGGGGCCCAGGAACCCCTCCTGCTACCTCAAGTAAGTCCCACACAGCGGGATTGATGAGAGGTATTTCGGACTGCACGCAGAGCCACACTCGCTGTGAGGGCTACGGCTCAGTTCATATTGAGACCACCTGTTCACCTGCTCCTTCCATAGTGCCGTGGGGGCAACGGCCGGACCAACACCGCAGCAAAGGACTACAGCTCCCAGGTGCCCCAGGGGCGGAGGCCCACCCGGAACGTCACTGGATGCGCCCGGAGGGACCATTAAACACTGGAAAGCCTCCCGCCTCGCGAGACGCGCGCGGGTAGTGCCGAGAAAAGCCTGGGACAAGGGTGGGACCGTCTGTGGCCATCAGAGGCCAGAGTAGGACGGGACGGGCCACACCACTAACGCTTACAGATGGGTAAGAGAAAACATCTAAATGTAGGGGGTCAAGGGGAACAAAAGGCGAAAGCTCAGCGCAAATCGGAATCAGTAATTTCTTACTTAACTACAGCTGTGGGAGTTATCAGTAAAGAAATTGCAAGCGCCGAAATAGAACTGGGTTTGAGTCCCTCAGGTACCTCTGAAAGCGGGCCATATTGTATTGAAAGTCCAAGCATGAACTTAACCCTGAGCTCCCAGCACTACTAAATGATCATCTTAGCTCGGGTTACCAAGCAGATATCCCTGTGGAAGGTACTAGCGAGGGCAGTACGGCCCCCTTGTCACATATAGAAGAGCAATCTGGTTCAAGGGCCCATCAGCCGAAGGGGAAACGCAGTACAAATAAATGCTCTAGAAAGTCAAAAAATTTCACCAACACGCCTAGCCCCTTTGAAGAAATCATTTTAAACCAAATGAATGGCCTGTTAGAAGAAATGTTTTCCACGCATATTGAACCTGTCCTAGTGGGAATCGCCAAAGACATTGTGGACACACTCAATACTTGTGCTTCAGGACTTATGAAGAGATGCGATGCTATTGACTCTTTTATTAAAGAATCTCGAGAACAACAAGTTGTAGCAATGCATACTCAGACAGTACCCAATGTAACTACAGTAAGGCAGGATGGTTGTTCTCTAAACGTTAGGTCATGTATTCCCCAGGTTAAACCTAGTTCGGTAACAGTAAGGGGTAACACGAATTCACGGGGAATATCTTTGACCCAATTGCCAAATTTAGATAAAAATACTAAGGCTAAAGAGATAAAGTTAACAGAAAGTTGCTAGAACTCAAATATAAAATCTATGACACCCAGTGAGTTTACACTGCATCTTCCCCCTGAAGCAGTCCCTTTGGTAGCTGTCTTAACAGGAGTGCCCCCGTTAGATATAAATTGTAGAGAGACCACCCAGGAGCTCTTAATAAAATCTCAGAAATGGTGTTCCCAGTAGGCAAGTGGGTCATGTGACATATCCCCACATATTAGTATGGCTAGAAGGGTAGGCTGGGTTGGCCATCGTCCAAAGGCCCTTGCAGGAGACTGCATAGTGGTAACATTTTAAAAAACAGGATGTAGCGGACTGCCTGTTCTGGGATGGTTCAGAGCTGCCAAATACAGGGATTAGACCTTTGCCATTAGGTTATTTTTACCCCCACCTGCTTTGCAGAGAAGTACTAGATCTATCTCCGTCCCCCCCCCCCGAGTTCAGATAAGGGCCCCCGCCTTACTGGCCGGTGAAATTCTCCCGCTTTTTCTCAAACGGATGCCCCCCCTACCACAGGTGCCTATAATGACCACGAACAGCTATATGAGGAGCAATATTCCACAGGAGATGGGCCTAACTTTGATTAATCGATTTTCCCCCCTGTCTCAACTGGAGGAGATCGACTGACTGGGCACTTCATTTTGTGCGGATGTAGGTGCCCAGTCACAAGTTCCCCACTGTAGAATAATAAGTTGGAACACTGCGGGAATAAGGTAAAAAAGCAGGGATGAGAACTGGCTGGGAGAGCTAAAATCTTTTGATATAATTGCTCTCCAGGAAACGTGGGACCCAACAAATAGTTTCTCGTTAGATGGGTATACCCACTTTTATATTCCTGCTAAACCCAGCTTGGTGGGCACACCTAAGGGTGGCTTAGCACTCTTCTTTACACTTAAGTTGAATGGTTCCCTAAGACAGCTGGAGTCAGGCTGACATAACTGCCTGATAGTAGAGTTGGCAGTGCCACAATTGCCTAATATGGTATTTTTCAACTTTTATAGCTCAAATGAGAGTGTCTCCCCAAATCAAAACGCGTGGAGACATGAATATTGTTAGCCATGTCTTTGTCTGTTGTAAATTCATTATCTTATGTTCAATTTTGTTGTTATAGATCATCTACTGTTGGCACACATATCTAAGTCCTATATCAAACAATATAATTTTTTGATGTATCAAAAAAACTTTTAGGCCATGTGTGAATGAAGTTGTGTGCATGATTAGCCTTCTAAATCCTTTGCATCAACATTAGTTGTATGATGTGTAGGCAATCTATTAACTAATAGATGTTCCAATATCATGATTTATAAATTGCATATATTTTTTTCTCTCTATGTTTAAATAATTGAAACTTTCTTAACATAAAATAATAAAAAATATACATTTTTTCAATAATTTTCTTTTTATTCTAGGTCTTTTTTGCATGTATATTTATGTCCACTCAGTTATCCATTTCCTAAATGCTTTATTCACATAATAAACCCAATATATCTTCCATACCTTTATTTATCTCCACCCAAAAATACCGTAACTCGGGACAGTTAAAAACATGTGAGTATCATACGCTTCAGCAAGGAGACACTTTGGGCATTTAGGCGCTGGACCCTTCGAGAACTTTGCGAGTTTGTGAGGTGACCATACACCCTGTGAACACAAAAAATATGATTCCGTCTCAAATTTGCAGGCCGTACCGTAGTATACAAGTTGTCATGAGATACTTGCCATATGTCTTCAAGATGAATGCCAGGCAAGCTCTCTCCCCACAGCTCCATCAACAGATAACATTTTCCTTCCTCCAGATCCAGCATCAGCCAATAGAAGGTCAATATCTCCTTCTCTTTTCCAATTTTTCTTCAGAGTACATTTTCTAGTTCATTGGACATGCCCACCTCTGTACCAATATTCTGATGCCAGCTTCTTAGTTGCCAATACTTAAATTTTGAGAGCCTATTGTTGGTAAGTATAGTCAACTCTTTCCATGATAGCAGAGACTGTTCTGATACTAATTGTCCCCAACACCGAATAACAGCCTCTATCAAAGGAGCTGAAATGGAATCTCTAGTCCATCCTGGTGATCCCGGAGCATTCTAGATGGGAGCAAGAGTGCTGAAATAACTAATCTTCAGAGCTTTTCTGACCTTTGCTTAAGTACCAGCAAATTTGCGTAGTATTTTTAAGCACACTTTAAAAAAAAATCTCGGGTCCCCGTATCTGTATAGAAAATATTGGTTTCCATTTTCAACATCCAAAAGCCTCGGATTAAACATTACACCCACATCCGAACCATCTGGGATGTTCAAAAGTAATCTTCCTGCCCTCAAAGAGAATGTCCTAGCATATAAGACTAGATCGGGTAGGCATAATCCCCCTTCTTTTTTTTCCTGCATAGCTTCATTCACAATGTTCTAATCGCTTTTGAGGCCCAAATAAAAGTATTGAGTTTAGACTGAAGAGATCTTAAACTTTTTTCATTAATTGCCAAAGGGATTTTATGTTGTATAAAAATGAACTTAGGCAAAAGTTTCATTTTTATTATGTTCACTCTACCCATTAGAGTCAGATGTAGGTAGGCCCAACCCGCTAAGCAGTTTGGTATTTCCTTAACGATTTTTTGCAGGTTTAATTCTGGAATTCCAATGATATTTTGGGTGATCAGTATACCCAAATACCTAATCACCTTCTTTGTTGGATAAACACAGGCATTCAGATTCCATGCCATACATTCAGTTTTTGTGGCATTAATTTCATATCCTGAAACTTTTCCAAACTTCTTTGTTTCATCATATATCAATGGGATTGAGACTTTTGGGTCTGATGTATAAACCATTAAGTCCCCGGTGTATAACGCCACCTTTTTTCCCAGTTCTCAAATCTGAAAGATTGTATGCCTGAGTGTTGTCTGATTTTTTCAGCTAAAGGCTCAATATATAAAGTAAAAAGCATTGGGCTTAGGGGACACCCCTGCCTAGTGCCTCTCTGGGTTTTAAAAGGAGAAGATAGGTTCCCATTTACTAAGATTCTTGTTATAGGAGCTTGGTATATCAAAGAAACTGATCTGCAAAAATTATTTCCTAAGTTGTACTCTTTTAATACATACTTTAAATAGTCCCAGTTTACTCTATTGAAAGACTTTGTAGCGTCTATTGTTATTATGGCTAATGGAAGTTTATATACCGTGGCTATATCAATTGCCCCTATCAAGTTATAAGTAAGCGCCATTATTCCTCTTCCTTTAACAAATCCCTTTTGGTCCCTGTGAAGAAGACATTCCGCTTCCCCATTCGGCCTCTCTGCCAATATTTTTGCATAGATCTTGTAATTGATATTGAGCAGAGAGATGGGTCTATATGAATAACAATATCATGGTGATTTGGAAGGTTTAAGGATTAACAAGACCGTGGCTTCTTTCCAAGAAGAAGAATATCTCCTCCTTTTTCAAAAATATGGGCAAATGATGTTGTCAAAACTGGGGCAAGAACATCCCCTAAAACTTTATACCATTCCGTGGGTAACCCATCTGGACCACCGGCTTTCCCAGTTTTACCCAAGTCAATGGCTCTCCCAATTTCAGATCTAGAAATTGGTAAATCCATATTCTGTGACTTATCATCGGGGATCTTTTTAATAGGAGTGAAAACCATCCACTCGTTTATTTGTTCTTCTTGGACATTCAGATCCTCATGGTAAACTTCCTCGAAGTAAGACTGAAAGGCCGTTTCGATTTCATCTGGGGTCTTAAGTGTGTCTCCTGGAACGGGAGAATTTAGCTCATTAATGCTTGGTTCTCCATGCCAGGAGTCTCCCACAGCTCTCTCCATACTCAAAATGAGCTAGTTTTCTAGCTTGCCATTTCTTTTTCAGCCTTAATTCAAGAACTGCCGCCAAGTCAGATCTAAGAGATTGTACCCTTACTAACATGTTGGTGTCTGAGGGGGTGAACTGATGTGTGTTAATATGGTTTTCGATTGCTTGTATTTCTTTTTCTATTGCCTCAACTTCCGCTTTTTGTTTTTTTCTGTCTAGCAAACTGTATGGAAGTTATTAAACCCCTTAGAAAACACTTATATGCGTCCCAAACCATATGTATCGGGGCACTACCTAAATTGATTTGAAAGAAGGCCTCTGATTCTGATGTTATTTTCTCAATTGTTTCTTCTTCCAGAAACATGGCACGCTCCACCGTCCATCTTCTGGCTATTGGTCTAACTGGTATCTTGATAGTTAGAGACACAGCCGAGTGATCAGAGAGATGTTCTCATGTTCTCCTACATGATTGACCTCCTGAACCCGTTTCTTTAACATTGTACTCAAGAGAAAATAGTCTATTCTGGACTTATGATTGTATTTCTTTTTTTGGAAAGTATAGCCTCTTTTCTTGCCCATCTTATTCCTCCACATGTCAAACCATGCAAGTTGTTTCATTGTATTTTTAATCAGTGACGCCATTTTATGATTAAGGATAGCTCTACTTCTCTGTTCTTTATCAAGAGTCTGATCCAGGACTACATTAAAGTCTCCAGCCAGTTTTAGCGGGTCTCTGTAGTTCAATAATTCAGACAACAGACCTCTAAATCGTCCTGGTTGGTCCGTGTTCGGGCCATTATAACCTGCCACTGTAAACCTGAATGTATGGCATCTGACCCTAGCAATGACCCATCTCCCCATTTTATCCACCGTACTTGACTCAAGAGAAAAAGCTGATTTTTTAAAAATAATTATAGCAACCTTCTTAGTGGTGTGTTGTTGCGTAGTGCAAATGATACTTTGGATCCATTTTCTAGATTTACAAAGAGATTTGATTCACTTTACATCAGGTGCGTCTCTTGTAAAATAGGAATTTGCTCTGATATATCTCTAAAGTAACGAAATATTTTTTCCATCCTGTATTTAGTCCTTAATTCAATCAGATTCCAAGAGAGCACCTTTAACCCAAAATTCTGAATAACCCCATGGCAGGCCATTCCCTTGATCTCTCCTCCTAATAGAACCTTCTATTGTGGTGATTTAGCGATTTGGACATAAACTTTTTTATTTTTTCTTCCGCTGCTCCCCAACCAGTGCTTCCCCACCACGCCTTTGGTGTACCCCCCCCCCCCAAAGATTCCCCATTTACCTCCTCCATGGCCACTACCTAGGCCTATGGGGCACCTCTTCTTAGGTCAGGAGCTTAATATTTAACTTTTGCAATTATTCCCCATTTATTTTTCTATCTCTCACCCTCCCCCTGAAATAGACTGTAAAAAGGACTCAGCCTATTCCACTGTTCTAAATATCCTCATGCTGTTGTTGTGCATTACTTTCAGTGATGCTGGGATTGTGCGGTAGCACCCATTTTTTTTAATGGTTCCGACAATTTTCCAAGTTCCCATTGTCTTGAAGCTGTTATTGCTGAGACGTCTGATCTTATCTGGAATGTTATGTAATATACAATCAGAGAGTTTAATTTTAGTGCTTTGTTAAGTATTTCTTCTTTCAGAGTATATGTCAAGAAATGTACTAGGATTTTCCTTGGACTTGTTTTGTTCGGGTTGAGCCTAAAGGGATCCCTGTGTACCCTCTGCATATCTGCAATTAATGCCTCCTCCAAGCACTCAACATGTGTTGCTTGTTTTATTAACTTGGCTACATACTCTTTTATTTTACTCCCGTCTACTCCTTCTGGAACTTTAAGCAACCAAATGTTGTTTCTCCTCTGGGAATTTTCTAACGACTCTAGTTTATCTTGTGTTTCCAGGTCTTTTTCTTTTAATGCCACTATGCTCTTTTTATTCTCTTCCATCTGATTTGTTAACTCAGTTACAGTGAGTTCTAAAGCCATTATTCTGGTGGCTAGTAAGTCAATCTTGGTATCTAATTTTTCACAGCGATTTTTAATATCTACTTGATTGCTCTCCGAGGTTGAGAATCTTTCTTTCATTTCTTTAACAAGAGCTTGTAGCATAACACACATAGACCTTGTATAAGTTTCATTCCCAGTGCCATCATGAATGGTTCCAGTGGCCTGTGTACGAGCTCCCTCACGTACTTCCATACTGTCTTCGAGCTGCACTTTATCCAGCAAAACCTCTTTTCCTGATGTCGCTATGGAATTGTCTGCATAGGTCTGACCCCCCTCTGTTGCCACAATAGTGTTGTCAGCTTCATCAGCCATTTCTGAAACTGAAAGTTCGACCTCATCCATTAGGGGGAAGAATCTATTACAGGTAGGGAGATTTGACAGTGGGCCACTTTGATCCAATATAGAGGACCGCTCTGTTGGTTTTAATACTAGCGTACTGGGGGTTACTTTGAAGTAGCTTCTTAAAGAAGGAGTTAGCTTAGGAGGCTCTCTAGTCAGAGTAGTGCTCTTTTTTGTTAGTAGCTCTGATGTTAGCTGCACGTAAATCTTTTTTTGTTTTATTCTGTATTAACAGTTTTTTAATTAAATTTAGATTGTTGTTTTCCAGATTTTTCCGTGTCTTCGCCTCCTAGACAGCCAACCATGTGTGAGTTTAACTTAGTGCTCCTGAGGGAGTACCTAGTTTGCACCCCCAACCTGAACTCGTTGACATGCAGCCTCGTTCTGCACCCCCTTTCTGCTCGATCTAACCTTCCTTGCCCACCCGAGGCACACCAGAGACTCTGCACCAATTCTCAGCCTCCAGCTCCCCCTCCGTGGCTCTCCTCACTTTCTTCTTCTCCGCTCTACTCGGGAGCTGAAGTTGCTTTGGATTTTCCGCAACTGTGCTGCACCTGCCTCTTCCACCCTGGAAGGGGAGCACAGCAACGGCCCTCCTCCGCAGATCCAATTCTCAGGCAGCACGCGCCCAGAGCGGTTTCCAGTCTGCACAGGTAACCGGCAGCCTCCTCGATATTCTGCTTAGGGAAGCCTTTCTTGCCTGATGTCCCGGAACAACCGGGACACCCACAGTCCCCACCTCCAGCACCGCCAAACATGCCGAGAGCCCCGATGGCCCCTGCCCAAGAAACGAGAAAAAAACGCATAGCCACAGAGCTGAGACTGGCAAAACCAGCAGACCAGCAGGGCTCACTTGGTACACCCGCTCGGCTCAACCCAAGGTATATTCCTTTCAAATTCGAAATTCAAAAATCCGAAAGCGTGATTAGTTCCGTGTTTAGGTTTTCCAAGGTCTTGACATGTGAATACTTTTCCTGGTGTAGATTTTTGCTCCTGACCTACAGGAGCCTCCGCCATGCTTTTCCTCAGCCCAAGAAAATATTTTGATAACTCACACACTCACGTAATCACACACCTACTCACATACCTACTTATAGCCCCATACAGCCACTCACACACCCATGCAACTACTCACACACCCACAAAACTACTCACACACTCACTCACACACCCATACAACCACTCAGATACCCACGGACACACCTATACAGCCACTGACACAACCTTTCACACACCTACAAACATAGTCAGAAATTCACCCATACAGCCACTCATGCATGCACTCACACACCCATACAGCCACTCACACACTAATACAGACAGTCACACCCCAAATCAGATCACACACGTTAGGGATAGTATCACTCATTAGTAGTACAACCAGTATATTTTAGATGTCATATATGATGTTGTCAGTGATGTCACTGACCATGTCATGAGTGATGAAATATGTGAGGTCATAAGCAGTGCATTGCGGAGTCCTAAGTTTTAGTTAGCTCAGTTAGCTGTAGCTGCTGAATTTCACTGGTTTTGTATGTGTAAAATCTGCACCTCACCATAAAGTCCCTGAAACCTTTGTGTTTTTCTGTGGAAAAAAAGAATATATATGTATATTGTGTGTATATATTACCTACTGGCGGTCGCCAGTAGGTATATATAGTTACGATTTTTTCTCTATGGGACTTTTGAAAATTCTATGTCTAATAACTTTGGCGTTTGTGGACGGAATCGGCTGAAATTTTCAGGAAAATGGTACATTTTGTTTTTCAGCAGCCCCTGAAAATTTGGGGGGGTTTCGTCAAGGGGGGGCCGAGAAAAAAGGGGGGTCCCAAAACGCGTTTTTAACATTGAGTTTTCCATAGGGCGTTTGGCCTCACTTTTAGCTCGAACGGCTGAATGGATTTGCACAAAACTTGGCAAAATTGTAGGGACTGTTAGCCCGATGTGCCTTTGCTGGGTCTCAATATATGTGCTCCAGTGGATTTTGAGAAATTAACGTTTAAAAAAACAGATATATCTGTGACAGCGTCCCGGGTAGCGATCCGGTTCGCGAACTCTTCGCGTAACGGAGCTTTGCGAAGCGAAGCTGATTGGCTCTCCGGTGTCTGTCAACATTCTAAACAGTCCGGAGCGGCCGCCATCTTGTCTCTCGGTAGGATCGAGAGACAAGAAGAGGAGAAAAACGAAGGGGGAATTTAATGAAAGGGGGCAAGGTAGATCCTTCTTGACCCCCTAGGAATGATGTTGGGGTTATTAAAGGGTCCCGTGGGGCAAATAAAAAAAAATGATTTTTTTGCGGTAGAAGCGCTTTCCGGTTCGCGAACCGGGTAGCGAATCTGGACGCGAAACGGGAATTCGCCATTTTGTGTTTCGTTTTAATTAAATTACAAGATGGAGGAAAAACAATGTGAGAAATGGGTATAAGGGGGTACGGGAGACGTATCCTGACCCCCTATGTTTTCTGAGGGTGGCTGAGGATGCTCATATATGTTGATACTTGTCTTCCAGCGGCTGCGCGTGAGCGTTTTTTTTTTTTTTTGCTGCGTGACGTCTGTTAACGTTCGATTCGAAGGAAATCAGGAAGTGTTGACCGCCATTTTGACACTGCGAGTAAATATATTGTTAAAAATAATTGTTATAAATTAATCCGTATTGATAAACATTGTCTGCGCAATCTTGCTTTTTTTCCAATGCCACACTTTTGTCGTGCACGGCAGCCATTTTAGATGCCTTGACCAGACCCACTCTCTGCACGCCGCCGATCGTGACGTCTGTTAACGTTCGATTCGAAGGAAACCAGGAAGTGTTGACCGCCATTTTGACACTGCGAGTAAATATATTGTTAAAAATAATTGTTATAAATTAATCCGTATTGATAAACATTGTCTGTGCCATCTTGCTTTTTTTCCAATGCCACACTTTTGTCGTGCACGGCAGCCATTTTAGATGCCTTGACCAGACCCACTCTCTGCACGCTGCCGATCCTCAGCATGGCTCCCCACCCTCGCAAGCATCTCCCCCACGCACTGGTCACCCCCGCTCTCTGTCTTATGCATGGGCCATAAACCTCCCCCCATCTGCGCTGCTCTTCCCTGAGAATCACACCCTGTGCCCGCCCGACACTTCCCTTTCACCCTATTCACTACTGCACCCTCTGACACTCCTCTTCCTTTGTGTCTGATTGTCCAGGCCGGTCCCAGGCTATCACCTAGCCCTGCGGATGTAGTTAATGGCCTCAACTGTAAAGAATCACACCTCTTCAAAGGAGTTACAGTAGATCAAGGCCCCCACCTTATGAGATCCGTCACACCACACGCGTTCCTACTATCTGATAACGATCCTGTATTGTGATTGGGGAGGGGATTCTCACTGTGAGGGTGTGTGGGACCGAGCCTGAAGCGGAAGATTTCAGGGATGCCTTTTTGTACATCACAGTCTTCACAATTATGTGTCACATTAAAAATATATAGCACTCCAACAAAGTAGTAGGATTATAACACTTTAATAACTTATAAATATATACAACGCATCAAAAACAGTAAACACGTTAAAACATTTTTTTTTAAACAAAAGCAACAATGGTCAGTAGCGGTCTGTTGTGCGAATAGTCCGAAGGCAGCACAACGCGCCGAGATCTGGACCGCACCCAGGTGATGTCCTTTACTTGTCGCACTAGTCTTGGCATCCTACAATGCTGCACCGGAAAACGGCGTGGGCTGCCACGGGGGAGGGGGGGAGGGGGATGAGGCGGCGTGAACGGGCCTCCCCAGGTGGAGGCTCGTCTGCTGTAGTGGGGCACCCCTTTAGCGTTTCACTTGCCATTCAGCGGTTTTCCGCCCGCTTTTGCTGCACTGTGCCTCGTCAGTAGCGGTCTGTTGTGCGAATAGTTTTTTTTTTGTGTAAGACCTTTATTAACACAAAGTAGGTTACACAGCATGAGCCTACAACCCGGGGGCCGGCTCGCCACGTTAGTATGAACTTCATCAGAGCAGAAGTGCTTTGTACATAAACATCTCCTCACTGTGAGGTGGAGCCACCCCGTGTACCTCTCGTAAGGCTACTAGCTGACAAAAAGATATGAGTCTTACATTTTCTCATTTTATAATTAAGAAACAGAAAACAACATACCCCAACTAAGACCGTACAGTACTATCCCTTACGTGCTAAACTCCAACTGTGACGATAGTGAGTTCCCACCAATTGTCTGCTGCCACCGGGCTTGTCCTCGTGTGCCCAGCATCTCACATTCCCAACTTATTCAAACGAGGTGTTCGTCCTCCTCATCGTCCTGTAGTGAGGAGAGGTATTCCTCCAAATAACACCAAATATTCTTTGGCCTGGACTTTGCTGGTAACTGTTCCTCATAAGTTTGCAGTTTGTCACGGCAGGTGGACATGTCATGCAACCATGTTTTCTTCGTCGGCACCTTCCGACTGTGCCAGCATTGTGCCACCTGCCGTTTTGCTAATAATAAGGCTATTACACAGAACCTGCGCTTCAACGCTCTAAATTGTGGCACTATTCCCAGTAAGCAGACCTTGGGTGTGCATTGCACCTCTTCCTCCAATATGACAGACAATGTGGCAGTGACCTCCTCCCAATACCTCGCTATTTTGGCGCAGTCCCAGGCAAGATGTGCAAAGTCCGCACCCTCCCTGTTACACCTTTTACACCTGTCTTCCTCTTGTAACCCGAATCTAAGCAGTTTTGTCGGCGTGTAGTAAATTTGGTGAACAATTTTAAAGTGAATAATTCTCAAATTACCGTTAGGTGTCAGTATTTGTGTCAGGGCGCATGTGCTGGTCCACTCTGTCAGTGGTGCGTCTAATAGTGTATCCCACCGCCCCTTGGCCTTCAGAGCGTGTCCTGCCAGTTCCGATTGTGCAGCTGAATAAAGCCTAGATACCAAGTGGGATAAGTCGTTAGTTGTGATCAATAATTGTAGTGGTGCAAGGCATTCCGGCTCCGACGGAAACATCGGGTAATGTTCCCTCAACGCTCTGGTCAGTCTATAATATGTAAAGCGAAACATGGGGGTTGGGTTCTGGATATAGCTCAGCTGGTCTAGGCCTACGAATGTGCCCCCTCGAAATACATCCCCCAGCTTGTCAATCCCAGCTCTACTCAGCAATGTCATTCCGACACTCTCCCCGGTAACGGACAGTGCCTGATGATGGTGTAATGGCATGGCCGGTGCGTACAGTGGTGTTTTATGAGCCAGCTGCCCAAGCCTGTGCCATGCTTTGATCGTGGTGTCCACCGTGTTTATATCCCTGGCATGTAGTGGGGGTCGTGTATGCGAGATTATTGCCGAGAGGGGAACAGGATGTGCATCACTCTCCTCTATAGCCGCATGTGTGAGGTATGGGACTGCATGGTACCAATATGCCGCATATTGCGCCTGTGCGCAGAGATAGTATAGAAGGAAATCCGGCACACTGAAGCCTCCTTGTGCAAATGGGAGCGTCAGAGTCTGCAGATCAACACGGGCCTGTTTTCCCGCCCATATCAGGGTCCTCACCAGGGAGTTTATACGACGGAATATTGCTTGTGGTGGCGTGATCGGTATGTTATTAAACATGTATAACAATTTTGACAACACGTTCATTTTAACAATAGCCATCCTATCGGCCAGTGAAAGTGGCAGATGTATCCAGCGTTGAATGCTTTCCTCCAGCTTTGAGAGTACCACCCCGTAGTTCGCTCGCAGTACCTCCTCTGGATCTCTGTGATACATGACCCCCAGATATCTAATCGGGTCTTGTTGCCACTCCAACGGGAAATCCACAGCAAAGGGGGATGTGGTGTCAGTGAGGGGTATAATAGAGGATTTAGCCCAATTAATCGCCAGCCCTGAGTGTCCGCCGAATCTTATGTATTCCCTGAGTAATGGGTTTAGGTGAGTCTCTGGGTCACGGACATAGAGCAACATATCGTCCGCATACAGCGATATGTGTAGCGGTCTGGCTATAAATTGCAAAGCAGATTCTTTGTAGTTCTGTCGCACTAGACAGGCCAGCGGCTCCAGTGCTAGTGCAAACAAGAGAGGCGAGAGCGGACAGCCCTGCCTCGTACCTCGTTCAATTGCAAATTGATCCGACACATAGCCATTGATTTTGATCCTGGCACACGGCTGTGTATAGAGCAAGGAAACCCATTGCACAAACCGTTTAGGAAACCCCATTCTATTCAGGACGGTAAGCATGTAGCGCCATTCAATGGAATCGAACGCTTTCGCGGCGTCAAGCATGACAGCCACTGCTTTAACCGAGGGTTGAAGGTAGTGTGAAAGTGCAAACAGGGACCTAGTGTTATGTGTGGTTGATCTGGTTGGCACAAAGCCAGATTGATCCGGAAGGACCAGACAGGTCATCAGGGGGGATAGCCGCCCGCTATAAGTTTCGCAAGGATTTTTGAGTCTACATTGATCAGAGAGAGTGGTCTGTATGAGTCACACTCCTCTGGGTCCTTGGACGGCTTCAGGAGAGCGATGATCATGGCTTCGCGCAGTGTGGGCGGGAGTAATGATTTTTCAAATGAGGTGCCATACATGTCTACCAAATGCGGCGCAAGAATGTCCACATACTGTTTATAAAATTCCGAGGTGTACCCGTCGGGGCCTGGTGCCTTACCATTCGGAAGAGAACCTATCACCTCGGTCACCTCTTCCACCGTGATGGGCCTAGCCAAGTACTCCCTGTGTGCATCCGATAGCCAGCCAATCGCTACATCGTGTAAGTAGTCATACGTTTCTTCCGCTGGAGCTGTGGGTTGTGACTGGTATAGCGACCCAAAGGAGTCAACGAAGCATTTAAATATGTCCGTAGCGTGCGTGTGCACTATGCCCTCTCTAGACTTCACTCGAGTATTGCTGTCGGGCCCCGGCCTTCACAGATTTTATGGGCCAGTACAGCTCCTGGCCTGCCCCCCTCCCCAAAGTTTCTAGCTACATATTTTCGATCCAGGTACTTTATTTCGGACTCTAGGAAGTCCGCGTGTTCAGTGTGCACTTCGCGCAGCTTAGATAGAAGGGACACATCCTGAGTGGCCTCATACAGCGACTCCAAGTCCCTCATCTGTTGCTCGCAACGGTGGATTTGGCCCCTAATATCCTTTAGGACCCCTATGGTGGTGCGAATGCAGACCCCTCTGATCGTGGCTTTAAATGCCTCCCAGAGGAGACACGGGTCGTCAGTTGTCTGTGCATTAATGTCAAAGTAGTCCCTGATCGCTTTTTTAATGGTGTCCGCATACACCGTGTCAGTGAGTGCACGTGAATTAAAGCGCCATTGGAAGGGAGGGGGCGTGTATCGTGGAATTTCCAATTGTAGCAGGACCGGGTTGTGGTCCGATAGCGTGCGGGGCAGTACCTGCAGCTGACGAACCCATAGTGCCAGGTCCTTAGAGCCTAGCCAGTAATCCAACCTGGACCAGCTGTTATGTGATGCTGTTATGTGTGTGGCACCGGATGCTACAGTGTTTTTCAGCCTCCAGAGATCCTCCAAAGCCAGGTCTTTCATCATGTGACCCACCATTAGGCGTGATTGCTTGTGTTGTTCCAAGGAGTTAGATGAGCGGTCCAAGCCGTCCTGTAGGGTCACATTCCAGTCACCCCCGCATACTATGTGTGTATTATTATGTTTTTGCAGGTGGTCCCAGACCTCCCGAAAGAAGTCCGGAGCGTCAGTGTTTGGACCATATACATTCAACAATGTCACTCGCTGGCCCCTCAGTGTACCCGACACCAACACAAATCTACCAGAGGGATCCTGTGTAACGTGGCGAGTTTCGAAGTCAACCCCCCGCTTAATCAATATGATGACCCCTCTAGAGTAGGAGGAGTATGAGGCCCTGTAGACTGCCCCCGCCCACCTCGCCCCCAATTGTACATGTGTGTGTGGTGCTAGGTGTGATTCCTGTAGGAACGCTATGTCTACATTCCACCTTGCCAGGCTGGCGAAAATCTGCCTGATTTTTCGAGGTTGGGAGAACCCCCTAATGTTCCAAGTAAGAATGTTCAAGCTTCTCCTGCCCGTATCTCTAGAACCCAACAACAACGATTAATACAATACATGACAGTTTTTCCCATTCCAACACTTCGAGGATTGCTAGCTGATCCTTAGCATGAAGTCCAAGCATTTCAATGGCAGTCTGTGCCAATGGGGGACCAAAAAGGATAAACACATTGAACTCTGTCGGTCTTTGCATACATGTAAACAGCCCACCACCCCTTATCCCACCCACTCCAGCAACCCCAACCTGCCGAAGCCTTACCCTTCCAGTGCACCATTCCCCGGAACTTTTAACCATAAACACAGTGCCCAGATTAGAACTCTTAGTGGGTTTTACCCTCACGGAGGTCCGCCAGGAGCACAACTCTTCACCCGATAGAGGGGTGCAGGCGATGCTATAGAAACAGTACAGTTGCGCAATTTAAGTGATCATCCACCGCCGCCCCCACCACTCTCCAATAACACACCAACAGCATTACAATAATAATAACATGCTAGGGGCAGTACTATCACACATCAACTCCAGTAAACGGCAGTAATTAGCACATACCTCAACACGCCCAGTGTTCTGATCACCCCATATAGTAAATGTGCGAACTTCAATATTAGCAGTGATTGAGGCGTGTAAAAGCGGGTGTATAGTTGCCAGCCTGCATTACACAAGGTCTATTATCCCATAGTGCATTGAGTTCACGTGGCCACCCCACCTTAATGTTTACGATAAGAAGACACATCAGTTAATGCGGAAGGTGGGAACTGGTCCGCTTGTTCCGAGTCAGTAAAATGGCGCCAGAACGACCCGCCACTATCAGCCAGCTCAGTGTGAGGGGGGGCAGGGCAACGTGGGACAGCCATAAGCCACAGTCAATGTTAACACTATACAGATGAGCATCAGTCCCGGCTACCCCATCATCCGCCTACTACCCAGTCATTCAGTCAGTGCAGCACCAGCTCCAAATCACTTTACGTAGGAGTACGGCGCCATGTTTGTCCGACCAGTGCAGACACCAGCGGCCAAGTTATAACTCACACAATCGAACAGCACAACAAAACTCACCGCTGGTCGGCTTGGTATCTAGCCAGTGGCTTCAGTCCGAGTCTCGACGTTGATCATTTTGCGATCTGTCTTTCATCTCGCGTTGCACCTTTTTAATAAAGTCTTGTGCCGCCTTTGGTGTCGCCAGTACCATCGCTTTCTGCTGCCATACCACCCGGAGTCGTGCCGGATACAACATTGAGTACACAATGTACAGGTCCCTTAGTTTGGCTTTCACGGTGGTGTATTCCTTCCGGGCCTGTTGGACCGCTACCGTGTGGTCTGGATAGAACTCCAAGGAGTTACCTTGATGTTGAATTTTCCCCTTTTCCCTCGCAAGTCGAAGGATCGTGTCCCTGTCACGGTAAATTGAGGATCCGCGCCACTATCGGTCTCGGAGTGGAACCAGGTGGCGGTTTCGGGGCCAGCGACCTATGTGCACGCTCCACGATGAAAAGTGGCGATAAGGCCTCCGCACCAAATAGATCCTTGCACAGATTTTCAACGTAATTCTCCATCCGCCCTGTGTTGGTAGTCTCCGGCAGGCCTGTGATGCGTATGTTGTTGCGCCTCGAGCGCGCTTCCAAATCCTCCTCCTTCGCTTTGATCACCCCCAGGAGACGTTCCATACCTGCGCACTTTGAGGTGGAGGCCCGTGCTTCATCCTCGACCGCAGAGATTCTGGTTTCGGCCTCATCCAACCGTTCGCCATGCTTCTCCTGCCGAGCTGCTATGCTGTCCATTCTGCAAGTCAGATTATCCAGCTTGCCATTTATGTCCTGCAAATTGGACTGTATCGCCAATAGAATCTTCTCTATGTTGTTGTTGGTCGCAGGCCCGGCATTATCGCTATCGTCCACCACATCGTCCGTGGGTTTCGCCGGCTTCCTGTTCTCAAATGAAATTTTCGGCTGTTGCTTATCCGGCTTGCCCATGGTGGCGGTTGGGGATGCTGTCTTCTTGCTTGCGGGCCCAGATGCCCTCGTGACTCTAGCTGCGGTCGCCGTGGTGTACCCCACAGGGTGTATTGCAGTCGCACACGATACTGCCCCCCAGAATGGGAAGGGGTCACACCGACAGCCACCCGGTCACGTGGCTATGGGGGAGATCGCCGGTAGTCTTCCCACGCAGCCGCGCGGCGCAGTGTGGACAGCGGCCCGTTATGTGCCAGTTCAGGTTCAGCGACCGATGGTGTTACGCTGGTGTGCAGGTTATTGCCTGGGCCTCACTGCCTCTGGGGTTTCGGGCATTTGCTGTGTGTCTCCCACCCTATCACGATGACCGGCCGCCACAACACAGCCCGTGCAGCACGCACGCCAATCGCGCCAGGTCAGCAGCGCTATAGGCAGCAGAGAGTGCAGTGTCTATTCCGGCAAACCAGCAAGAATGGGATGTGTGCGTGTCGACCGGAGAGAAGGCAACAGTCCTTTCATTTCGGTGCCGGCCGCCGCCATATTGTCAGGCACCTAGTCCGGTAACTCGGCAGTAGTTCCCGGCCATCTGCAGTAGCCAGGGGCGAGATGCAACACCGGAAGGCACAGGGAACAGGTCCCTACCCTTGAGGTGGTATCGCTGGCGTAGGAGGGCGATTCTTTATTGTCGGTCCCTCGCTAGTCGTGCGTCTGTCCTCCGGCGATGGCCATCTTGTCAGGCAGTCAAACGCGCCAAAGCTCCACACGGTGAAAAAGCCCTCAAGACTCGTTCTTTGTAGCGCACAGTGCACCGCAGCCGATGCAGTACATCTTCCCCCACCTGCCGATGAGCTTGGAGAGCGGGTAGCGGGGGCGAGAACGGCAAGAGATCACATAATGTACGATCGCCCGGCGGAGCTGCAGCTCAGGCAGCCATTACGCTGTGCACCCCCTAGCGCCTCCCTGTTGTGCGAATAGTTCGAAGGCAGCACAACGCGCCGAGATCTGGACAGCACCCAGGTGATGTCCTCTACTTGCCGCACTGGTCTTGGCATCCTACAATGCTGCACCGAAAAACGGCGTGGGGCGCCCCGGGGGGGGGGGGAGGCGGCGTGAATAGGCCTCCCTAGGTGGAGGCTCGTCTGCTGTAGTGGGGCGCCCTTTTACCGTTTCAGTCACCAGTCAGCAGTTTTCCGCCCGCTTTTGCTGCACTGTGCCTCATCCGCCATTCAGCTGTTTACCGCCCGCTCTTGCGGCTACAGCGTCTCGTCCACCATCCAGTAGAATTGCGCCCACTCTTGCTGGCTGCTACAGGACTCTTAAAATGGCGGCCGGCTCTTCGGATTTGGGCCTGGTCCACTAAAATGGCCCTGGGACACATTTGAACTCAGACATTTGCCTGCTAGGGCTTGGGCCCCATTCTCGAAAGCGTCCCCTCAGCCTTGAAGATTCTACAAAAGTCATCGGGGCCCCTGACTCCCGCAGGCTTCCGGTGGGGAGCGGCTGCCATGATTGCTTGCGGAATGGCCACAACGGAGCTATGAGATGGTGGTGCTCTCATGCTGACGCCAACTTCAGTCTGAAACATCCAGAAACACTGTAGACTATCAATTCGATGAGTTCCGGTGGAGCCCCAACGTGACCCGGTAGGGAAGAACTTGCCCTCCCCTTTTTTGAGTGACGGTTCTTGTTGCCTGTCCCCTCTGTTGTCATCTAACGGAACCTTTTTGGATTGCCGAGTGAGAAAAAAAAAGGTGGGGCTTTCATCGTTTGGGAAAAAAAAATGTTTCAAACCAATGAAAAGTGTTATTTTTAGGTCATATGATCAAGCATTTCATCATTAGGAAACCAAAAGTAAAATGAACCAATGAAAAGTTTTATAAACAAGTCACATGACCCGTTATGCGGCTTTGGGCTATAAAAAGCCTACAAAATCCGTTGGCCTGTGAGGCGGCGTCAGTAGCGGACCGATGTGCGAATAGGCCGAAGGCAGCACAACGCGTCGAGATCCGGATGGCACTGAGGTGGTGTCCAGCAAGTTGCCGCACTGGTGTGGCTATCCTACAATGCTGCGCCGAAAGACGGCGTGGGGTGCCCGGGGGGGGGGGGAGGCGGAGCAAATGGGCCTCTCCCCCCTCCCTAGGTGGAGGCACCTCATGTGCAGTGCGGCGCCCGTTGCCGTTTCACTCGCCGTTCAGCAGAGTTGCGCCCGCTCTTGCGGTACAGCGACTCACCCGCCATCCAGCTGAGTTTCTCCAACTCTTGCTGTACAGCGTCTCACCCGCCATCCAGCTGAGTTTCTCCCACTCTTGCGGTACAGTGACTCGCCCGCCATCCAGCTGAGTTCCGCCCGCTCTTGCGGTACAGCGACTCACCCGCCATCCAGCTGAGTTTCTCCAACTCTTGCGGTACAGCGACTCACCCGCCATCCAGCTGAGTTCCGCCCGCTCTTGCGGTACAGCGACTCACCCGCCATCCAGCTGAGTTTCGGTTACTCTTGCTGTACAGTGACTCGAACGCGCCGAGATCCGGATGGCACCGAGGTGGTGTCCAGCAAGTTTCACTGGTGTGGCCATCCTACAATGCTGCGCCGAAAGACGGCGTGGGGTGCCTGGGGGGGGGGGAGGCGCCACAAACGGGCCTCTCTCGCCTCCCCAGGTGGAGGCACCTCATCTACAGTGGGGCGCCCCTTAGCGTTTCACTCGCCTTTCAGCTGCATTGCGCCCGCTCTTGCGGCACAGTGCCTCACCCCCCATCCAGCTGAGTTGCGCCCACTCTTGCGGTGCAGCGAAAGGCGGCTGCAACAAGACTTTCGAAATGGCGGCCGGCTCTTTGGATTTGGGCCTGGTCCACTAAAATGGCCCTGGGACACCTTGGAACTCGGACGCTTGCCTGCTAGGGCATGGGCCCCATTCACGAAAGCGTCCCCTCTTTTGACTGATTGTTCTTGTTGCCTATCTCTTCTGTTGTCATTTAACGGAACCTGTTTGGACTGCCGAAAGGGGTTCTGGTCCGACCACTTGTTGGTGGAGACATTTTGACTATATCCTGGACCTGCCCGGCCTCGCCCAAAATGGCGCCGGTATAAATGGGACTCGTAACTCCTTGTTGTGTACTGGTTGCCCAACCTTGATATCACGAGATACGTATGCAGTTTTGAAGCACATGGCGGGCGGGGACTAGTACTGATTGAACATTTGGACATCCCTATTGATATTAAGTTCTGATGTGTTATTGATTACTGTACTATTGAAAGATCGAATTAACGTCACCCATGGTACTTGCCCGCAAATGTATATGTAGATAATTTTATTGTAACTGGCCCTGTCGTACTTTAATTATAAAATGTACGTCCACCGATTCCGCAACTGTTAGACACCTTAGTTCTTGCAACCTAATGGCCCGCCCGTTACGTTCTTCTACAGTTTAAATGTCCCCTCATCATATACGATTCCAGTGGTTATAGGCCCGTATTTGTATACTGACATTTTCACAATAAAGGTTTTTAAAATAAAACATGGTAGTAGTACCTTTTTTGGTAAAGTTTTGAATAATAGCTACTGTTTTCGAATCAGTAAAAGGCAAGTGAAATAAAGCAGCCCGATCACATGACGGTTAAAAGGTATAATACGCAGGAAAGCAGTAAAGATAAATGGTCAAGGGCTGTTGTGTTTTCCACTCCTGCAACATAAAGTGATCGATAAGAATCCAATATTTATGCCTATCAGCGACTAAGACAGCAGGCCGAGCCTCTTTTGGTCAACGGCTCCCTCATGGGACGAAGAAACGCCCTTTTTCTCGAAAAGGGAATATTTTACTTGCAGGACAGTTGTAAATTTCCCGGGAAAATACATTAGCCTGGAACATTGTTAGTGATAAACTGTAAATGCATCTGGGTCCTTTGCTTTACAAGTCAGAGTGAGAAAAAAAAAGGTGGGGCTTTCATCATTTGGGCAAAAAAAATGTTTGAAAGCAATGAAAAGTGTTATTTTTAGGTCATATGACCAAGCCTTTCATCATTAGAATAACAAAAGTAAAATGAACCAATGAAAAGTTTTATTAACAAGTCACATGATCAGTTATGCTTACGTTACGCGCTGCGCGCCGCGCTCTGGATCGTTTCCGGGAAGCTGAGCCTCGCGCACCAGAGCACTTGCGGGTGCGCTAACGCGGCGCGTCATATGACGCATTACGCGACAACGCAGGTCCAGAATATAGTCAATATGTCTCCACCAACCAGCGGTCGGAACACAACCCCTTGCAGCAGTCCAAAAAGTTCTGTTAAATGACAAGAGAAGGGACAGGCAACAAGAACCATCAGTCAAAGAGGGGAGGGCAAGTTCTTCTCTACCGGGTCATGTTGGGGCTCCACCGGAACTGATCGAATTGGTAGTCTACAGTGTTTCTGGATGTTTCAGACTGAAGCTGGCGTCAGCATGAGAGCACCACCATCTCGTGGATACGTCGTGGCCATTCCGCGAGTAATCATGGTAGTCGCTCCCCACCGGAAGTCTACGGGAGTCGGGGGTCTCGGTGACTGTTGTAGAATCTTCAAGGCTGAAGGGAACTCTTTTGGGAATGGAGCCCATGCCCTAGCAGTCAAGCGTCCGAGTTCCACGGTTGCCCAGAGCCATCTTTGCAGGCCAGGCCCAAGTCTGGGGAGCCGACCGCCATTTCGTGAGCTCCGTAGCAGCCGCCTGTCGCTGTACCGCAAGATTGGGTGCAATTCCGTTTGATGGCGGGTGAGACGTTGTAATAGCAAGAGCAGGCGCAATTCAGCTGGCCGAGCGAGGCACTGTGTCGGAAGAGCGGGCGCAAATCAGCTGGTCGAGTGAAGCGCTGGGGTGTAGCTGAGAAACCTCCACCTGGGGAGGTGGGGGAGGCTCGTTCGCGCCGCCTCTCCCTTCTACTGCACCCCACGCCGTCTCCTGGCGCAGGTATATGTGATGGTCGGACCAGGGCACCGCAGGACGTGTCTTTAGGTCAAACGGATTGTGGGACAAGGTGTGGAGCAGGCGCAATTATCTCGGGGGCCTCCGTCAAGCGGTTCAGGGAGGCACCGCATCACATTGTTTTCCAATGCAGTCAGGTCCACAAACAGCCCCCACTTACTTTGAGAATAGTGAAGCTGCAGCAGGTGCAAATAAGCTTCAGACAGTGTTACAAGCGCTGCTCCGAACCCTCAACTATGGCACTCAACATCCAGGACTTATGCCATTTGTGCAAGGCAGTGACATCGAAGCATCTCAGGGACCAAGCAACATACCATATCCAGAGTCCTTCCCACAACCTCTGCCTTCCTTCTTACCTAGTTATTGTTCTTTCACTGCCACTCCAGGCTTGTAGTCTGTGGATGGAAAACCATGAACCTACACTCACCTATGAAAATCCTTAATATTGATGCTTGACTGAGGCCAAGGAGATCAGAGTGCATGAGTCTCATGCTCGATCGATTGAGCTAGCCGGATCAGGCAATAAGAAGGTGGTGGTGGGGGTGGCGGCATCAGCAAGGCATCCCCCCACACAACTTGTCGGACATCACCTCTGGATGTACTGGGGACGAGCCTAGGCGCATGGTGTCGTCCCCGGGCAATTTGCACAACGGTCCTCCACCCCTAGGCCGCCAGCTATGCTACCTCGACAGGAACAGTGATGGATGTTGCAGCAGGCTGCCATGTAAATAGTTATTTAATAAAACGTTTTACCCTGTTACTTTGCTGGTGTGTTGTATATATTTATAATATTTGCATAGGGTTTGTCATTGTTTTGGGCGGGGTGGGCGGCGGAGCCGAGCTGTCTTGCAGCCATCATGGTGTCGAGCTCAGTTCCTCTCACTAGTTTCGTATTTCTCATGAGGGGTTGTTCCTAATGTTTCTATTTTAGCGAGGTCAAAAAGAGATCCCATTAGTGGCCTACTGATTTTGCTTGATTCCTTTTGTTTACTCCTTCACTATCTGCAAAGAGAGAATACTTCTAAAAGAAAAGAGGAGGGGGGGAGGGGGGGGCAGCGTTCAAAGCACATCAGCGTGCATAAATACGAAAATGTTTTTACCTACCACGTACTTTACATTTTACAGCTTTTGATATTTGCTATTAAAAAACCATTGAAATTCACTGAAAAAACCATAGGTTATAGACCATATATAGTTAGGAATTAGCATTTACAAAACCTTGAAAATTCACTGAAAAAACCATAGGTTATAGACCATATATAGTTAGGGATTAGCATTTACAAAACCTTAATTTACTCGCACAAAACCATTGAAATTCGCATATATAGTTAGTTGCACTAACTATATATCCCGCACCCGCAATCCACTGCTGATGATGTCACATATTACATCATTCATGACATGGTCAGTGACATCACTGATGACATCACTGATGACATCTCAAATGACATCATTGATGACATCACTGATGACAACATCCAGTGACTGTATGTTTCTGTAAAGTTAAAATATGTCTTAAATAGTGAAGAATGAGTGGATGTATAAGTGTCTGGATGAAGGATTTAGTAGGTGCATGACTGACTGTATGAGTGAGTGATTAAATGTGTCTCACTGAGTGCATGGGTTAGTGACTAAACTGTCTTAATTTGTGCATCATTATGTCTGTTGTTCTGTAAACTGCTGCATGTGTTGATCAGTAGCTATATGAGTAACTATATGGGTTATTGATTGGTTGCTCAAGTATTTGTATGGGAGACTGAGTGTGTGTGTGGGTGGCTGGGAGGTGTGTGACTCTGTGCATAGATGTGTGAGCAGTTGATTCACTAGATGTATGGGTTTAAAAGTGCATGTGGAAACAGCGGTATGGGCGGTTGACTGTGTGCATGAGTGTATTGGTGAGTGAATGGATATCTCAGTGCTACTTGTCAAAGTAAGTACATATGTAAAACACAGTACGTGTGAGAGTTGACATATATAAATAACTGTGCATAAGAGCCAGTGAATGTGTGAGTGGCTGTATGGATCATTGTGAACTTGTATCAGGGATTGTATAAGAGAGTAAATATGTGTTAGTATATGTTTGAATAAGTAAGGTGTGTATAACTGTATAGTTGAGGAAATGGAGGTGTGATTGATTCTTTGCATGACTGACTAGGTGTGTGAGTAACTCCATGGATGAGTGACAGTCTGTGAGTGTCTGTTTACACTGAGTGTATTTAAGGTTATATTAGAGTCTGAAGAGGTTCATCGTATAATCACATGAATGATGTCATCAGTGATGTGATCAGTAATGTCAAATGAGATGTCATCAGTGATGTCATCAGTGATGTCATTTGAGATGTCATCAGTGATGTCATCAGTGATGTCATTTGAGATGTCATCAGTGATGTCATCAGTGATGCCATTTGAGATGTCATCGGTGATGTCATCAGTGATGTCACTGACCATGTCATGAATGATGTAATATGTGACATCATCAGCAGTGGATTGCGGGTGCGCGATATATAGTTAGTGCAACTAACTATAAATGCGAATTTCAATGGTTTTGTGCGAGTAAATTAAGGTTTTGTAAATGCTAATCCCTAACTATATATGGTCTATAACCTATGTTTTTTTCAGTGAATTTTCAAGGTTTTGTAAATGCTAATTCCTAACTATATATGGTCTATAACCTATGGTTTTTTCAGTGAATATATATATATATATATATATATATTCACACTTAATACTTACCTAATACTGTCATTTAAAATGCATATACTTTTACCATTCATGCCCTCACAACGAAGCTCCTGTAAAGGCATGCAAGGTAAGAGCATATGCATTGGTAATTCCTGCGTGGCAACAGTAATGTGTGGGAATGGCACTTGCGTTGTAACAGCTGCGTTGTAAAGTTAATGGGTTCCTTTGTGGTCTCAGCTGCAAAGCTAAGGCACTCTCTCTCTAAAACTATTCATTCCATTGAGAACTATTTCGATTTCAGGAGGTAACCGAACACATGGTGATTTACTAAAACATAAACAGCAGCCGAAACATTACAATCTGCCACAATTTGGTTATATTCATATAGGTATATTAAAACATGCACTAACAATACCACATAACATAATATGACACAACACTACACAACACTGTATAATATGATATGACATAACATAACATAATGTAACCTATTGTTGAAAAACAACACATCAGATATTATGGGATGTACGACGTTACAACGCAAACTATTTCAATGCATACCTTTACAACGCAGTTTTTACAAAACAACTTCCATTACAACGCATGCCATTACAACGTATGTCATTACAACACAAGCCATTACAACGCATGTTCCATTACAACGAAAGTAAGGGCTTCTTGAGATGTTCCACCTGCAAAGCCTGCAAAAATGGTGTAAGTAGATCTGAGTATATGACTCCTCTATCTCCTAATCCCATCAAGATCAGAGGAAAACTCAATTGCAGGTCAGAAGATGCTGTATACGTTCTAGAATGTCCCTGTGGTCTAGATATGTAGGGAGCACCAGACCACAGGTATACAAACGTATCTTGCAGCACCTAAGGGCCATCACAAATGCAGACTCATCTTATCCCGTAGCTAGGCACTTCGAGAAGGTACATGGAAAGAATTCCTCCGGGTTACTGTATTTTGTGATTGATACTGTCCCTCCACAGTGAAGGGGTGGAGACAGAGAATCCCTTTTGAGGAAGCTAGAGACTAGACATATTATACTGCTCGACACTAAAATGCCCAATGGATTGAACACTAGTGAAGACTGTCACACCACTGGCAGCACTGTATCTGTTCCTGTATTATGTTGCCATTATTAACTTGAAGCTATGAACTATAACATTGCTTGCAAAAAGGGAAATTGCTCTACTCTGGGGGTCCAGACGAACCCCCAATTCCAAGGCATGGTTACGCAGTCTTGCCCACTGTAATGTCAATAGTGTGGAATATTCCACGCAGGTCCCAACGGCTTCACGCCCAGTAGATATCTGGGGCCCATACCGACAGTACGTTAGCAAATTAACGCAGGCTACACAATCCCAAGCTGCCAGTTCTATTGTCCCGGAAGGGGTGGGATAGGTATCAATATCATGACAGTTGAGCTTTGCCTGTTGCGTTATGAAGGTCTTGTTATTAATATACTACTGGGAAGGGGTAGACGGGAACTGCCGATCCAATTGTTGATGATGTTTGAGAAAGGGGTGTTTTCTTCTCTGTTTCTTTGTCTACTTGGCCCCGATTGAAGATATTGCACTACTTACGTCTCTTCATATGTCATTCCATCAATCCTCGTCTGCCTATGCCAATGCTGTTACTGCCTTGATCATCATTGATGTGTTGCTTGTCGCTCTCTCTCTCACGATGGCATATTCATTTTCGTTATGTTTGACAGCATATATATCTCTTTGCATTATCCTTCCACACTTGCGATTCACATGTAGAACTGGAAAAAGGAAAATAAGACTTCTAGAATGTGTTGCACCATTTGTAATAATATTGGTCACGTCCTCCAGATGCCTATTTTGTATGATGACTACTCAAGTTTTCAATGTAATCGGTTTACTATGTGAATGTATGCTTATACGGACCAATCTGATGCTAATAAAGAGATTTAAAAAAAAAAAAACTATAACATTAATGAACTAACACCTCTGTCCCCCACATGAATTTATAAACATGATAAATTGTTGTTTGTGCATTATTTTAAATTCACTGGTAGCACTATTTTTTGAACCGTTACAAACTATTCACTTTATTGTAATTTTGCACAATGATAAACTTTGCACAAATAACATCCCGAGCCCACTTGGGCTTCATCAATAGGTATTTCCATTATCTATGAAAGCAAATATTTCTAGGTAATGGGTGTATAAGATATGTACTAATGCCCCTGTTGCAACTTGCATACGGTTGGGTATCTAGTACATTATTTAAAAAATGACAGGATGTTTTAGGTTGAGCTCTGGCAATGAAACGGGGATATTTATATTTTAAAACATTTTATATATTTATATGTTTTATTATTATTCTTAAATTGCCAATGCTTTTTAACCTTACTTTTGTGCAATAGTATTTAGAGATTGTTATATTTATATATTTATATACATGAAGTTATTAATTACACTCTATCTCTATTGAAAGTGTGTTCACACATTATGTGTCAATTGTGTCAAGTAACTCTACTATGTCTACTATGTAATGGCTCACTTGCACTTTAAAAAGGGTATGCCAGCCCCCACGGTGTCATGTGATCAAGGCTTCGTTAAGCCGAAACGTGTCATGGCAGCTTGATGTTGGGTTTATGAATAAATAATTTGCACCAACTTCTAGGACTCGCCTCGTCTATTTTGGCTATTTTGCTGAATCTGGGACGTCAACATACCATATATATATATATATATATATATATATATATATATATATATATATATATATATATATATATATATATATATATATATATATATATATATATATATTCACACTTTATACTTACCTAATACTTTCATTTAAAATGCATATACTTTTGCCATTCATGCCCTCACAACGAAACTCCTGTAAAGGCATGCACGGTAAGAGCATATGCATTGGTAAATCCTGCGTGGCAACAGTAATGTGTGGGAATGGCACTTGCGTTGTAACAGCTGCGTAATAAGTTAATGGGTTCCTTTGTGGTCTCAGCTGCAAAGCTAAGGCACTCTCTCTCTAAAACTATTCATTCAATTGAGAACTATTTCGATTTCAGGAGGTACCCGAAAACATGGTTATTTACTAAAACATAAACAGCAGCCAAAACATTACAATCTGCCACAATTTGGTTATAATCATATAGGCATATTAAAACATGCACTAACAATACCTCATAACATAATATGACACAACACTACACAACACTGTATAATATGATATGACATAACATAACATAATGTAACCTATTGTTGAATAACAACACATCAGATATTATGGGATGTATGACGTTACAACGCAAACTATTTCAATGCATACCTTTACAACACAGTTTTTACAAAACAACTTCCATTACAACGCGTGCCATTACAACGCATGTCATTAAAACACAAGTCATTACAATGCATGTTCCATTACAACGAAAATTACTAGTCTAACACCGCCGGGTGCTTACCTCAGGGAAGGTGCTGGTCAGGGAGGAATATGCATTATAATGGCATGCGTTTTAATGGAAATTGCGTTGTACTGACTGCGTTGTAATGTCTGTGTTGTAATGGATGTTTCCCGATATTATGACTTAGTGTCACATCACAGCAGAGAACATCACATTTCTTCACATCACATCACGTAGTATTGCACCATAGGGTGTCATTCTACACATCATTATATAGCACGGCACAGCATAATATGACATGGGATAACATTACATCACACAGGACTGCATCAGAATCACATGAGATAATATATCCCCACATAGCGTCACAATCGATATCACCTGAGAGCATCGTATCAAATTGCTTTTGATGACATAACATCACATCGCATCACATCACTTCAGACAACATCACATCACATTGCATCACATAATTTGTGTTTCCTGATCACAACATACGACCCGAGGTTTTGACTGTTGTACTGTGAATCTGCTTGTCTAATACATCAGCTGTTAGTCCACACACAGATGATTAAAATATAGGTGTCTTCAATTATCATAGGGGGGAATGAGACAAGTGCTAGCAGGTGTCAGAGGGAAAAGTGCCAGAAGCGTACGTTTTAATTCTTCATGTTGCTGTAGTCGTTTCGGATGTTGTTCTTCCTTTCCTTTGTCGTCCCCATGTTTCAACAGCCGGGTATTATTGTTTGTTGCATTTGTAAGCAGCAGTTGTTGGATTGTCAAGACAACAACACGAGCACCTTGCCTATTCAGAAACAATGTGTTGGGAATAAGTACACCCATTTTCTGAACTATTTCCTTAGTAGAGACCCGACCCTGGAACTTCATGAAAGGAGTGAGCATTTCCCTCCTAAAGTCCTTAGGAGCATTTCCTTTCTTGGCAGCTTAACTTCTGGGTTTTGTGTTCGCGGGCTGATTGCCGGCTCTTGATCTGCCTGCCATTCTTTGTCTGAGGTTTTCCATCACTTGCTTTCCCAGGGTCACGCGGGGCTCTTTCTCTCTGCTCAGTGGATTTTCATGCGAGACTGCTGAGAGCTTTCACCACCTCCAGCAGCACCATTGACTACACTTGCTGCATTGTTGACTTTAGAAGCTTCTTGAACACACCTGGGGCTTTCAAACAATATCATTCACTATTTCTGTTATTAGCTTGGGTACAATAGGTGCTGGGCCACGCACTATAAGCCCAAATGCAATTACTCCCTTTGCTACAATGTGTGAGTGCAACACAGTAAAAGATTATTTTTGAATAGGCTCTTGGGAAACAAACAGTGGATAAGAGTAGTCACAAGTGATGTTTCTGAGGTGACAGGCTAGAACCTTTAAATACTTACAGCCAAGAGATTATGTAAGTGTTCAACTTTTATAGTTTCGAGTCATGATTTTGGCATCTAGTCCACATAGCAGTAATAGCATATTCCTATCTTTTTATGTGTTAAACCTCTTTTTAATACAATCATAAATTATTGCATTACACCACTCGTTTGTCATAAGATTTTTACAAACATACCATCGTATCGCATCGGCTCTTCTACATTCCCTTAATGTACCGCATAATTGTCCCCCTCATCCTCCAAGGCTTCCCTTTCTTCGCTCCCATCCTACAATTCCTCTCGTCTCAGAATATGCCAGTTTTAATACTCATAGGGACTCATTTATGAAAAGTCACGCATCGCTGCGTGAAAACAGCGATGCGTCACTTTTCATTGCGCCCTCCTTGCGACACCAATGATGCGTCATATTTACATTATGGCGCATCATTGCGCAAGGAGTTACATATATGTTCGTATTTCTGACGTATCTGTAAGCGCAAAAGTGACGCATTGCTGGAGTGTGTCACAAAAGTGACGCAACCCCAGCAATGCGTCCTTTCGCATGGGGCAAGCTCCATGTGAAAGGTCCTGCGTCAGTCTTACGCCTGCTGTGAGACAGGCTCAAGATTTTGACGCAACGGCGTCCTAGAAGTGACGCAGTGAAATCTCATAGATTTCACTGCGTCACTTCTGCGACCCTTTCTTGCGTCAAAACGCCCCCCTTGCATACATTATACCTGGCGCAGGTATAATGTGGCGCAGGGGTTTACAAAGTGATGCATCTACCTAGATGCGTCACTTTGTAAATATGGTGCAACAAGGCGCATTTTTTACGCCACTGGTGCATCAAAAAAAGTGACGCACCGGCGGAGTAAAAGTGGCGCAAGGGCTCATAAATGAGGCCCATAGTGTCTCCATTTGCTGTCCTGATGAAGACCTTGCTGATGTGTTACTTTCACGATGGATATTTGTATTCAAAACGTCAACGATTACATTTGTCTGTATCATTCAAGTGGGCTGTAGCTAGAAGACTGTATTTGTGACTGAACTGCCCCAAATGCTGTGATTTGAACCATGTACAAATGCCAATTATGCTCTTATTGTTTATATCAGTTGTTAAATCAGACGCATGTTCTTGCACGAGCACTTCATACTCGCTATGTATGATGCACTTCTTCCTTGATTTGTCTACAACCATGATTTTTACTTGATGGATGTATTTGATTTTGTTAAGACAATATATCTTTTCTAAAATTACCTTTTATTGTCTACCTGGATATGTGACAGGAGAAGCTGCCGTTTTGGCTTATTGGGAGGATCTGCTTTCCAGACTCCCTTTAAGTGAAATATATTTGAAAGCTGATCTGACAGAACCATTTCTTAAATGTGCTCTATAACCAGACCAGGTTTGAGGAACACAGGTTTACCCCATACTGTGTTGCGTTGTTCTCACAAACACATGCACACATTCCATTTCCTTTCAAATCCTTCTTTCTCTCGCATACCCACCTATTTGATTTTTCCACACATGTAACCTCCCTTGCACTGAGCCTTCCTTTGCTTATAATATTCTCTTTCTCAGTTCCTATCCATCACAGACGCTTTCATTGTTTCTTTCTCTTACTGTCACAGTCATACTGACTGAAAGATGGCTGTGGGTTTTATGGTCCCTATCACTGGTTGAATGCTCAATGATCATTTTTCAAAATAACACTGCTGAAAACAAAGTTATCTTCCACAGTTTGGCATTAGTGACTCAAGGACAAAGCTGATGAGGTCTGAAGAGATGGTCCTATGCAGGATTGCAGACTTAGATCAATGCAGTGATGATTTTCAGATGAAACATGGATATGTTGGGCCTCATTAGGATGGCGGACGGACCTGAGTCCGTCTGCCACCCCCGAGGTGGAGGGAGCGTCCGCAGGGGCAGCGGCGGTCCCTCCGTGCGAATTAGGATGTGACCGCCACCCTGTCGGTCACATCCTGTATATTTAACATTGCGGCGGGTGCTGCTTGAAGCAGCACCCGCCGCAAGGTTAAATATGCATTTCTTCCATTTGCATGCACAAAACGGCAGGCACCACGCGGTGCCTGCCGCCTTGTACATGCAAATGCGGGGAGGTACCATAGGTATCCCCATGTGCACCCCCCCACCCCCGACACCCTGGGGGGCCGCAAGGGCCCCCAGAAGCTATTTTCCACATGCTTTTCCACGGCGGTGAATCCGCCGCGGAAAAGCATGTTTTGAAACACATTGTAATTTGGCTGGCGGTGTCTTGCAGACACCGCCACCAAATTGCGGCCAACAACCTGCGGATCAGCAGCGGATGGACCTGCCATCCGCCGCTGATCCCACCGCCATCCTAATCTGGTGGTGGGTGTTTTGAAGGGCTGCAGCGGTGATTCCGCATCCTCCGGGCCGGCGGTGGCTTCCGCCGGCCCGGAGGATGCCGAATCACCAAAAACATAATCGGCCCCTTAGTTAGGAAATTGGAGCCAAATGAAAGTTTGGGGCAATTTACAAATTCTGGGAGTTTTTGTTGATTATTTTCTTTTTCAAATATTGAGAAGTAGCCATTACCAAGCAAGTCATTGTTATGTGGAGCATCCCAGTTGCATTCAAGGTAACTATGCTCAAATAGGCACACCGGTGCCTCCCTCTGCAAAATGATTTTGAATGTGTTCAAAATAGGTGCTGTGCAATATCAGCCTCGGTGCTGCAACCATTCAAAATGTTGAGGGCTGCCAATGATTGCACTGTAATGCAATATTTTACAATGATAGCCCACTCTGAGCTCCTGCGTCTTCTCTCTCTTGTGTCTCACTTTAATGTGCTGTGGCTGAATGCATCAGCGCATGAAACTCAGACCTATTGGCTTTGTCAAAGCTTGTTTTAAAATACAGTTGAAGGCTTATTTTCAGAATAAAGAGAAATAATCATGTCTCCTTCTTGGTTACAAGAGTTCCTGTGAGGGGGCATAGTTTTGTTTAATCACATATTTTAACTGCCTTACTCTATCTAGCTTGAGGACACAAAGTTAGTTATTGAATTAGAAAGCTTCGTTTTTATTGCATGTTTTGCATTGATATTGTTGCCTTACAGTTTAGAATTGTTATTTTATAGAGGTCTTGAAGCTCACCACAATTTGGATTGCACCGCCTCTTAAATAAACAAAAAATGTGTGAAGAGACAAATTGAAGGACCCAGTTATAACGTAAGCCTGTCCATATAATTGCCTATGATGGCAGTGGCATGGCTAGGTAGCCATGGCCTTAGAGCAAGCAAAGTAATTGGGCCCCCTCACTAGGGTGCCATCTCAGTCTGTCAGCTACCCCTAATACTCCTCAACCTCCTTTGACAAAGAATACATCTGCCATATCAAAAACCACTACCATTCTAATACCCACACTATTGAATTTCCACTGCTTGCACTGCATTTCTGCTAGTCAGAGCCATAACTCTAACAAGCATTTACAATGCAATGGTCTCGGCATTCTTAAAGTTAGAGTTATTGGCATTGCTCATGACATTATTTTTATTTATGTTTTTGTTTTTAAAACATAAATAAATGGCATTGTCATTTACAATGCCAATAGCAGGGCAGGAGAGCAAGCACAAGCAACGAGGGGGCGGGGGCAGGGTCAGGAGAGCAAGCACAAGCAACGAGGGGGCAGGGGCAGGAGAGCAAGCACGCGCAAGCAACGAGGGGGCAGGGGCAGGAGAGCAAGCACAAGCAACGAGGGGGCAGGAGCAGGAGAGCCAGCACAAGCAACGAGGGGGCAGGGACAGGAGAGCAAGCACAAGCAACGAGGGGGCAGGAGAGCAAGCACAACGAACGAGGGGGCGGGGCAGGATAGCAAGCACAAGCAATGAGGGGGCAGGGGCAGGAGAGCAAGCACAACGAACGAGGGGGCAGGAGAGCAAGCACAAGCAACAATGGGGGGGCAGGAAAGCAAGCACAAGCAACGAGAGGGCAGGGGCAGGAGAGCAAGCACAAGCAACGAGGGGGCAGGGGCAGGAGAGCAAGCACAACGAACCAGGGGGCAGGAGAGCAAGCACAAGCAACGTGGGGGCCGGGGCAGGAGAGCAAGCACAAGCAACGAGGGGGCAGGGACAGGAGAGCAAGCACAAGCAACGAGGGGGCAGGAGAGCAAGCACAACGAACGAGGGGGCAGGGGCAGGAAAGCAAGCACAACCAGTGAGGGGGGGGGCAGGAGAGCAAGCACAACGAACGAGGGGGCGGGGCAGGATAGCAAGCACAAGCAACGAGGGGGCAGGGGCAGTAGAGCAAGCACAACGAACGAGGGGGCAGGAGAGCAAGCACAAGCAACGATGGGAGGCAGGAAAGCAAGCACAAGCAACGAGGGGGCAGGGGCAGGAGAGCAAGCACAAGCAACGAGGGGGCAGGGGCAGGAGAGCAAGCACAACGAACCAGGGAGCAGGAGAGCAAGCACAAGCAACGAGGGGGCAGGGGCAGGAGAGCAAGCACAAGCAACGAGGGGGCAGGGGCAGGAGAGCAAGCACAAGCAACGAGGGGGCAGGGGCAGGAGAGCAAGCACAAGCAACGAGGGGGCAGGAGAGCAAGCACAATGAACCAGGGGGCAGGGGCAGGAGAGCAAGCACAACCAGTGAGGGGGGGCAGGAGAGCAAGCACAACGAACGAGTGGGCAGGGTCAGGAGAGCGCACACCGGTTCCATGCCTCTGTGCCCCAGCTTGTACATCAGTGGCATCGCACACCTGAACAAGACGGGCAGCTGCAGTAGTGTCCCCCTGCATTCAAATGGTAGGTGCCAGGCTTGTGCGACATTTTGCTGCAGTGCATTTTGGCCTTGGCCATGACTGCCCTGGTGGGGTATGCCCCCTCAAGGGAAGACTGCATCTGTTTAGCACTGCTGGGGGAGCTGCTGCCATGCATACTTCACCATTCCTAGTTCTGCGATCATCGCCTAAGGCTTATGCAAAGCATACCTGTTGGTTTGCACTGCTTCTGGCTATTTTTGTCCAGTTACTGAGAGGAATGTGCGGCCGAACATGCCCAGTAGCTGCTGCCTCTGGAGGGAGGGAGGCTCTCCTCCTCCACACGTGTCCCAGCTGCTCCAGACCGGGCTGAGTCACGGAGCTCCTTCCGGAGTCTCCCTCGCCCTGTGATGAGGCCTGCTGCAATGTCCTGGGCGAGGCCTGCGCATGCCCCGGACCGGGAACACTGCCAGTCGATGCTGCTGCCCGAGCCACAGTGAGTGAGTGCCAGTGGCCCTGGCGATGGGCTGGGGCACGTGAGGGGCTCCTGGGCATGGGTGCAGCAGTGTCTGAGCAGGCCGGAGGGCCTTCAGTGCACCCGGCATGTGCTGCCGTGGCCTGACTCATGGAGCGGCATGGACTGGGTGAGGGTCTGCCCGTGTGAGGGCCCCTCGTAAACAAGAAGACATTAACAGTGGTTCCACTTTTGCACCGACATACAGGGCCCTGCGTTAACCTACATCCAAATGCACTGCACTGGCAACCAGGTCACTCTGGCTGCCAGCTCGCCGCTGGCCAGGGTCTGGAGACAATCACGCCATAAGGATCATTTTCTGCATGAGCTAACCTTTTCCTCTCTCAGGGACTCGTCGACTTTGTTGACAATGAGATGCTCAGTGGGAACATTAACACTTCATATTCGTGGCTGTAAATTTGCCGGCGGGCTGAGGAGAACGGAGTCAAGGATAACAAACACTCCATCGTTTCTACTTCATTTAGCCGGTGAAAGAGGGACACTCTCACCGGTAGAGAAGACAGGTCAGGCCAGAGCCGGGATCATTCTAATCAGCCTCTCATTCGGGCCTTGTCTCACGGCGGACTGTTCCCAGGGCCGTTCACCAGACGGAGTGCACCTGTTGGAAAAACCTCTTTGTCATAATGACGAAGAAAGCGGCTGCTCACCCTCAAAGGGTGGCGATAATGGCCGATTCACCGCCACTCTCTGATCACTTTGCCACGACAATGCACGCTCCCTTGTTCTGCAGCTCTCTCTACCCTTTACATATCTTGGTCATGAAGCTAATATATTGTGTGAGGGAAGGGAGGGCAATGCAGAAGCTGGGCAACGGATAAAACGAATACGAAACATGCTTGCAGGGCCTAGTGTCTCGCCAGCCATTTTCCCAGCTTTCTCCCGACTGAGTGTCAAGCATGAAAAGAAGCCACCAACTTTAAGAGCAAGTGCAAATAATTGAGATACTTTAAAAAGTTGATAATGTGCTTGCATCATGGAGTGTTTAATGCTGAGTTAGAAAGCCGCTCAGCGTTTGAAGTGCTGGGTTGCTTTATTTCTGAATTAACCTCCTGTTGTATCGTAATTGCCTAATGTCCTATTGTTTGTTGAATCTCTGCGTGGCATTTTATTAATTGCTAACTCCAGTGCCTGGGAGGGAACAGACGCACGACGAGGGAACAGACGGCCACGACACCGCCAGTCTTTCTCCGAGGCGAAGCAGAAATGCCTCGGAGAAAGCATCGTATTTTTCAGATTCAGGGGCGTGGTTTTCGTTCTCTCCTCTTCCCATTGGCTGGAAGGTAAAATTCCAGCCAATGGGAAGAGGGGAGAAAGAAAACAAGAAAGAAGCGAAAAAAGACGCACCCGAATCTGAAAAAGACGGGGCTTAAAGGGAGTGATGCCCCCTCTCCTCCAATGGCTGGCTTCCGTTTAGGAAGCTAACCAATGGAGAAGAGGGGCAGGTTAATGCCCCCATACTAAGTAACATTAAATTCTCTGACCCAGACTGCGCAAGCGCAGCCTACGATCCTCGACCTAAAAAGCATTAGCAAAGCCAATAGGTCTGACCTTTTTAAAGTGGGTTCTAGTATCTCCGTGCACTCACAGAAAATTTTTATCAATTCAATTAGTTCAAGCGCGTTTCCTTGTCGCACTCTGCCAAAAAGTGCCTTGAATCATGTAGACAAAATGTGATATAGGAATCACTGCAAGGCGCGCATTTTTTACATGAAACCTGGAGGGTTTCTTCAAAAGCTTGAAATCAAACTGCCAAAACAAACTTATTCGAATGCTTCATAATGCATTTATTTCATTCCAATAAAGAAAACATCCGTTAGTTATTATTCCTGTGATGTATTCAACATAAATTCTCGCATTACTTGATGCTTGCCCAATGCATTTCGGGTTAACGGGAGGTAACCCTTCGTCAGGGGCCTATAAATGAAAAACATACAAGACCATCACTTTCAGAAAAAAGAACCATTGGGTCATAGTGACCAAACATATATAACATAGCTTTGAGAATGACTGAGGCTCATAGTAACTTTATCAAGCATGTACATTGCTGTATATATCAATGCTCAAAATCATAAAAACACCAAAGCAAGAGAGTCACAACGTGCAATAATAATCAAATAATCAAGTGCAAGTATTGGGCGGGTAGAGTGTTTCAAGCGCCAAAAATATTAGGTAATTAAATACGAAAAGGGGAGATTGCGAGCCTCGCCAGGAGGCCAGCTACGGACAGAGTCAGAAGGCTTACCGCAACAAAACGCGAGTTGTCGTCTCGATGTTCCGAACGCGGAACCGGTCCGATAAGGACAGGACCAATGAGGAAAGGTTTTATAGGGATATCGGGTGGTCACGTGATGGCATTACAAAAAGGGAAAACATACGGCGGGGAACGAAGCTTTGGCTAAAGCAAAATGAGACAAATAGTGCACAGCGGTAAGAGTTGCCAAAGGCTGAGGAGAAATAAGAAACGGCAATACATAGTTTGAAACGCGCGAGAAGCGTCGCGGTTCAAGGAATGGTGATTGGTCCATAGGAGTCACGTGGTCTTACTCCGAAAAGTAAACAAACAAGGGTACGGAAGTACAGAGTGCGGTGAACGCATGTGTCACAAAGCTCTGAGGATAAAACAAGTGATTAATAAGGAGTACCTGGGGGAAGTAACACCGGGAATTTACATGATGGGCAGCGTGTACAAGATAAAAATAATAACAAATAAAAATCATGGCAAAGGTGCTTGCAGCAGTGATTACTTGAAAAGCTGTGATGCGTAAACAAAAGGTAAACATGATACCAGAAATATAGTACAACAATAAGAGTAACCAAAGATAGTCAAATATCATCCATAGAGGGGTATGAGGTCGCTCATCCACCGATAGGAGTGTCTCAAGTTACAAGAAACATGCAAATTCGATTCGATCATTGATCCCTGCTGGTTGGAGGGAATTCAGTTTCTTAATCCAGAAAAATTCTGCTTGAAGTCGTTGTTTCAATGGATCAATGTCTGGGCGTTGCGGGAGTATCTCTAGTATGGTGAATTTTAGTTGAGTAATTTGGTGATTGTTTTCCAGCCAGTGTGTTGCTACTGCTGATTTCGTGTTTTTTGTCCGAATATTACTTTTGTGTTCTGATATTCTGGTTTTGATCTTCCTTTCCGTCTGTCCGACATAAATTTTGCCACATGGGCATTTGATGGCATAGATCACATTTTTTGTGTCACAGGTTCCAGTATAGTGTAAATCAATTTTGTGACCTCTGGTTGGGTGCATGAAAGTATTCCCAGGTATGATATTATTGCAATGTATGCAATTGAGGCATTTGAGCATACCTTTAGATGACGGTTTCAATACTTTTCTGGCTTTCAGTGTCTCTTTAAGATTTCTAGATCTTTTAAAAGCGAACGTCAATTGTTCACTATAGAGGTTGGTTAAGTCAGGTTCCATTTTGATCAAATTCCAATGATGATTGATTATTTTCTTGATTTGAGTTGATGCAGTTGAGTATTTTAACACACATACTGTTTTAGTTTCTTTTGATGGTGGGTGTGGTGTTAACAGTTGCTCTCTTGAAAGGTTCGTTACTTTTTTCATGGCTCCATCGAGAACGTCTTTTGGATATCCACGTTTTTGGTATTGTTGGAATTGATCGTGCAAAGTTTCTTCCAATCTATGAGGATCAGAGGTGATTCTTTTGAGACGTATGAATTGAGACGTGGGTAAATGTTTTTTGAGAGTTTCAGGATGAAAGCTGTGGTACAGCAAACTGGAATTTCGATCGGTGGGTTTTTTATACACTTGAGTATGCAATTTTTGATTGGTGATGGTTATCTGTACATCCAAAAAAGAGATGGTTTCTTTATGAACAGTGTGTGTGAACTTGATCCTTGGGTTTAGTTGGTTAATTTCCATAATGTTGATCAAGAGTTGCTCTTTGTCACCTTTCCAAATTAAAAACAGATCATCTATATATCTCTTAAATATTACTAGGTGATCAGTCCAATTGGTGTTGTTCAATATGTTCTCATGTTCAAATTTAGACATGTACAGATTGGCGTACGAGGGGGCCCCCCCGAAACCCATTGAGGTTCCATTGCATTGGTTATAGAACTTGTCATCCCATTCAAAGTAGCTATGATATAGCGCGAAGTGCATAAGTTCAGTAAGAAAGATTTTGTTGGCTTCACATTGATCATCTCTCAAAAGGTTCCATTCGAACGCTTCAAGTCCTTCATTATGTGGTATAGAAGTGTACAGGGACACGACATCAATTGTACTGAGCCAATATTCAGTATTCGGTTCCAACTCGATGGTTCTGAGTAGATTGAGAAAAGACGTGGTATCCTTGATGTAAGTTTGCCCACCTTGTACGATCGGCTGTAAAAAACAATCTAAGTATTTGCCAATACTATCAGATATGGACCCGCACGCAGACACAATAGGTCTAAAAGGTGGGTTTCTCAAGTCTTTGTGGATTTTTGGTAACATATAAAGTTTTGGCCTCCTTGGGTATTTGGTTACCAGAAATTTTTGTGTTCTTTCATCAATCCATTTTTGTTCTAGAGCATGATCAAGAATTGCTGTGAGGATTTTTTGGTATTCTTCGGTGGGATCTTTATCCAAAGGAATGTAAGTGTTCACATCATTTACATGTAGGTTAACACTAGATTTATAAAAGCTGGTATCCATGACAATCAGGGCTCCCCCTTTGTCTGCTTTTTGGAAAGTGATTTCGGTATCATTTGACAACTGTATGATGGTACTCAATTCATTCTTTGTCAAGTTGTTTTTAGTGGTTTTGTTGTAATTGATTTTTTGAATATCAGTCAGGATCATTCTTTCCACAGTTTCAATAGTTTTATGAGAGTATGGTGCACAGAATGTGCTCTTGGGTTTGAAAACTGTGATTTCAGTGGTGTTGGAAGGTGGCACATCTTTGAAGAAATATTTAAGTTTGAGATTTCTAAAAAACTTAAAGAGTGCTATCTCAGTTTCCGCTAAGTTGGTTTTATATGTAGGTACAAAAGTGATTCCTTTGTTCAAAACCGCCATCTGGGCTGGTGTGAGAGGTTTAGATGAGATGTTGATAACTAAGTCGGTTTTATTGACTTCTGACTTCTCGTTCGTTTGGCGATTTCTTCGGGAGTTTCTTCTCCCCCTCCTGATGCGATTGTAGGTGGTGCATTGGCTGCCGGGCTGATGTCTAAAAAAGGCTGTTTATTGGTGGATGTGCTAGGTTGTTGGGATTTCTCAAGAAGTTGTCTTGTCTGTTGAGTTTTCTCAATAGGTTGTCTTGTCTGTGCGATGTCAGATTCAGATACTAAACTTTCTTGTGATGAGTCCGTAGAGGGTTTAGTTTTTGGTTGCTGCCATTTCTTTTGATTGTAAATTTCTGCCCAGGTATACACTTCGTCATATTTATAATAAATTGTGTCTCTTTTGTATTTCCTTACTTTCCGATCATTTACTTCCTTCGCATATTTGTCGAGTCTTTTGTTGACATCCTCCAGCATTGTTTGTAGGTCTGGAAGTTTTTCAAGCTCTTTCTTCATGTTGTTCAAATCGACTTCAATTTCTGATAGGACTTTGGACAGTTCTTGTATAATAAGTAGAATTAAATCCAACGAGCATTTGTTCAGGATTTGGTACCACTTTTCAACGAAATTTTTACTATTCTTGCACAACATCGGTTTTAGGGCGATTCTCAACCCTCTGGGGATTATCCTATGTTTATGATAATGTATCAGTGTGGTCGCATGTAATCTTTGGTTTATTTCTTTTTTGCTTAGAAACTCAAATTGTCGGATAAGTTGTGCTGTGGTGGAGATGTTTGGACTGAAAGTTCTGGTCTCTTGTATGAGTCCATATATTTCTTCTACCGCTTCAGAAGTGAATGCTAACAGCTCGGCTTGATTAGTAGTTAACTGGGCTATTTCTTCAAACTGCATTTTCCAAAATGTTTTCGGTGCAACAGGAGATGAGGTAGGCAACAGTCTGTCAAAGTGGGTTCTAGTATCTCCGTGCACTCACAGAAAATTTTTATCAATTCAATTAGTTCAAGCGCGTTTCCTTGTCGCACTCTGCCAAAAAGTGCCTTGAATCATGTAGACAAAATGTGATATAGGAATCACTGCAAGGCGCGCATTTTTTACATGAAACCTGGAGGGTTTCTTCAAAAGCTTGAAATCAAACTGCCAAAACAAACTTATTCGAATGCTTCATAATGCATTTATTTCATTCCAATAAAGAAAACATCCGTTAGTTATTATTCCTGTGATGTATTCAACATAAATTCTCGCATTACTTGATGCTTGCCCAATGCATTTCGGGTTAACGGGAGGTAACCCTTCGTCAGGGGCCTATAAATGAAAAACATACAAGACCATCACTTTCAGAAAAAAGAACCATTGGGTCATAGTGACCAAACATATATAACATAGCTTTGAGAATGACTGAGGCTCATAGTAACTTTATCAAGCATGTACATTGCTGTATATATCAATGCTCAAAATCATAAAAACACCAAAGCAAGAGAGTCACAACGTGCAATAATAATCAAATAATCAAGTGCAAGTATTGGGCGGGTAGAGTGTTTCAAGCGCCAAAAATATTAGGTAATTAAATACGAAAAGGGGAGATTGCGAGCCTCGCCAGGAGGCCAGCTACGGACAGAGTCAGAAGGCTTACCGCAACAAAACGCGAGTTGTCGTCTCGATGTTCCGAACGCGGAACCGGTCCGATAAGGACAGGACCAATGAGGAAAGGTTTTATAGGGATATCGGGTGGTCACGTGATGGCATTACAAAAAGGGAAAACATACGGCGGGGAACGAAGCTTTGGCTAAAGCAAAATGAGACAAATAGTGCACAGCGGTAAGAGTTGCCAAAGGCTGAGGAGAAATAAGAAACGGCAATACATAGTTTGAAACGCGCGAGAAGCGTCGCGGTTCAAGGAATGGTGATTGGTCCATAGGAGTCACGTGGTCTTACTCCGAAAAGTAAACAAACAAGGGTACGGAAGTACAGAGTGCGGTGAACGCATGTGTCACAAAGCTCTGAGGATAAAACAAGTGATTAATAAGGAGTACCTGGGGGAAGTAACACCGGGAATTTACATGATGGGCAGCGTGTACAAGATAAAAATAATAACAAATAAAAATCATGGCAAAGGTGCTTGCAGCAGTGATTACTTGAAAAGCTGTGATGCGTAAACAAAAGGTAAACATGATACCAGAAATATAGTACAACAATAAGAGTAACCAAAGATAGTCAAATATCATCCATAGAGGGGTATGAGGTCGCTCATCCACCGATAGGAGTGTCTCAAGTTACAAGAAACATGCAAATTCGATTCGATCATTGATCCCTGCTGGTTGGAGGGAATTCAGTTTCTTAATCCAGAAAAATTCTGCTTGAAGTCGTTGTTTCAATGGATCAATGTCTGGGCTTTGCGGGAGTATCTCTAGTATGGTGAATTTTAGTTGAGTAATTTGGTGATTGTTTTCCAGCCAGTGTGTTGCTACTGCTGATTTCGTGTTTTTTGTCCGAATATTACTTTTGTGTTCTGATATTCTGGTTTTGATCTTCCTTTCCGTCTGTCCGACATAAATTTTGCCACATGGGCATTTGATGGCATAGATCACATTTTTTGTGTCACAGGTTCCAGTATAGTGTAAATCAATTTTGTGACCTCTGGTTGGGTGCATGAAAGTATTCCCAGGTATGATATTATTGCAATGTATGCAATTGAGGCATTTGAGCATACCTTTAGATGACGGTTTCAATACTTTTCTGGCTTTCAGTGTCTCTTTAAGATTTCTAGATCTTTTAAAAGCGAACGTCAATTGTTCACTATAGAGGTTGGTTAAGTCAGGTTCCATTTTGATCAAATTCCAATGATGATTGATTATTTTCTTGATTTGAGTTGATGCAGTTGAGTATTTTAACACACATACTGTTTTAGTTTCTTTTGATGGTGGGTGTGGTGTTAACAGTTGCTCTCTTGAAAGGTTCGTTACTTTTTTCATGGCTCCATCGAGAACGTCTTTTGGATATCCACGTTTTTGGTATTGTTGGAATTGATCGTGCAAAGTTTCTTCCAATCTATGAGGATCAGAGGTGATTCTTTTGAGACGTATGAATTGAGACGTGGGTAAATGTTTTTTGAGAGTTTCAGGATGAAAGCTGTGGTACAGCAAACTGGAATTTCGATCGGTGGGTTTTTTATACACTTGAGTATGCAATTTTTGATTGGTGATGGTTATCTGTACATCCAAAAAAGAGATGGTTTCTTTATGAACAGTGTGTGTGAACTTGATCCTTGGGTTTAGTTGGTTAATTTCCATAATGTTGATCAAGAGTTGCTCTTTGTCACCTTTCCAAATTAAAAACAGATCATCTATATATCTCTTAAATATTACTAGGTGATCAGTCCAATTGGTGTTGTTCAATATGTTCTCATGTTCAAATTTAGACATGTACAGATTGGCGTACGAGGGGGCCCCCCCGAAACCCATTGAGGTTCCATTGCATTGGTTATAGAACTTGTCATCCCATTCAAAGTAGCTATGATATAGCGCGAAGTGCATAAGTTCAGTAAGAAAGATTTTGTTGGCTTCACATTGATCATCTCTCAAAAGGTTCCATTCGAACGCTTCAAGTCCTTCATTATGTGGTATAGAAGTGTACAGGGACACGACATCAATTGTACTGAGCCAATATTCAGTATTCGGTTCCAACTCGATGGTTCTGAGTAGATTGAGAAAAGACGTGGTATCCTTGATGTAAGTTTGCCCACCTTGTACGATCGGCTGTAAAAAACAATCTAAGTATTTGCCAATACTATCAGATATGGACCCGCACGCAGACACAATAGGTCTAAAAGGTGGGTTTCTCAAGTCTTTGTGGATTTTTGGTAACATATAAAGTTTTGGCCTCCCGTTAACCCGAAATGCATTGGGCAAGCATCAAGTAATGCGAGAATTTATGTTGAATACATCACAGGAATAATAACTAACGGATGTTTTCTTTATTGGAATGAAATAAATGCATTATGAAGCATTCGAATAAGTTTGTTTTGGCAGTTTGATTTCAAGCTTTTGAAGAAACCCTCCAGGTTTCATGTAAAAAATGCGCGCCTTGCAGTGATTCCTATATCACATTTTGTCTACTGACCTTTTTAAAGGGCATGCACACAAAGAACTAACATGCAGGGGCCCCACACTCACAGTGCTACCCTCACAAAGGCACATTTCTCATGGTACACTCTAACAGCATATGTCTCACTCTGCACTCACACAGCCACATCTTTCAACTTGCAGATCACTTACCTTGCACTCACAAAGACAATGGTAACTCTGCATTCACATAGACACATGCCATACAATACACTCACAAAACATGACGGCTATCCTGCACTCACATGCAAACTACTCAAACACAGGTATACTGTTCACTAGGAAGGAGCAGAATCTAGATTGATGGTGGCATAGAAGACACAAGTTGAGTATCTGGTGCATCGGTTCACTAATGTAATTCAAAGCTCTTGAAGTTAGTTACACTGAAGCCTGAATATCCACAGTGGTTATCTACTCTCCCATAAGCTACACTTGGAACAGCACTGTGTGGACAGCATGTGAGTCTGTTTTTTGTGGATTTTTGCATGAAAGATCATTGGCATGAAAAACTCTCTTACCTTCTAAACATATAGTGGGGAGGGGGTGAAAGGGAGAAAAGAAGTGAGGGAATGAGTGAGTGAGTGAGTGAGTGAGTGAGTGAGTAAATGAGTGAGTGAGTGAGTGAGGGAGGGAAGGAGGGAAGGGAGGGAGGGAGGAAGGAATGAAGGAATGAAGGAAGGAAGGAAGGAAGGAAGGAAGGAAGGAAGGAAGGAAGGAAGGAAGGAAGGAAGGAAGGAAGGAAGGAAGGAAGGAAGGAAGGAAGGAAGGAAGGAAGGAAGGAAGGAAGGAAGGAAGGAAGGAAGGAAGGAAGGGAGGGAGGAAGGAAGGGAGGAAGGAAGGGAAGGGAAGGAAGGAAGGAAGGAAAAAGGGAAGGAAGGAAGGAAGGAAAGAAGGATGGAAGGAAGGAAGGAAGGATGGTGTATAGGAGTGCTAAATTGACTCACATGCATAGCAAGATTTCTGCACACAAAACAGGCACAGCATAAGGCAGGAATACACGCTTCCCTCAAACCCATAGAACACATACTCGTCTGGTCAGAAACACTGCAAGTTTCACACACATACACAGAACATTGATAGCATCTGCAGCAGCAGTCCACGCATGTGTGTAAACAAATATATTGTGCAGCATATGGCAGCCGTGTAAGTTCCCCTCGCATGCAGGACAAGTCAAAAATGGTCATCGGCAGTACAGGCTAAGATATCCTCACATACAAAATGGGTATCACATTGGCAGCAACACCTGAGGTTATTTGAGGCACAGAATACCAAGAGTTAAGTATAGAGGTGGAAGAACCACGGAAGGTTTGAACCAAATGCTAGGCTCTGGTTCAGCTCAATGTCCTCTTGAGAGCTCAAGCTCAAAATGAGCTGAGTTTGCTTGCGGATCTGACTTCTACCCACAATCTAATCTGAAAACATCTTGAAATATAGGAGGATGCGTGCTGTGAAAAATTTCTCTTGGGCTTCACTTAATAGACTATACTGTTGCCCCGTATAAAATAAGATATAGCTCACATATAGGGTGGACATGACAGCAGACTTGCCTCTTAGTTCGCTACTGATATTGCCTTTGACGTGGGGGTTGGGGGCATGGCTTATTTCTAAGTTCATGTTCAAAAACTATCACTTTTAATAAATGGCTCTCAATGCTGCGATATCAATTGATATTCTATGATGAAACACGTGTTAAAGAAATATACATTTCTGAATTTTGATTTCCAAGCCAAATGTTTCCATGGCTCAACTTATACATGTACTCTTAGAGCCAAGACAGAACTCTAAATTGGATATCCTGTTAATTGGTTGGCTCGCCCACCCCTACTACAGTACTGTGTATAACAGTTACTTGAGCTCCCTTTCTTTCGGTATCTTGCTCTGGAGAGCAACGTCTTGTTTTCCAACAGTCTGTCTGGTTTCTCTGGTTCCCAGAAGGATAACTATTCCTACTTTGGGTTTTAGTTTTAATAGGTAAAAATTGTGCAGTTGCGACCCTAAGGAGTTGTTTAAAGTTTATTGTGCATTTTTATACCATAAAATGAATATCATTCATTTTCCCAGTTCCATAACTTTGCCATAATTAAGTCTATGTTTTGTTTACTAACTGCCGTTGTCTGCCCACCAACTATCAGGCTCAACCCAGTGATTAGTAATGATTACTGTGACTGCCTTGTCTTCAGAAGTCACCCTGCCGCATGGGCATAACTTCTTGTTTGACCTACGCTGGCATTAGGCAGCCAGGGCCAAATTTCACACTCTGCATTTACAAAAGTGAGCATGTGCACTGCTCAGTCATTCAGTGCCCTCGCAGTGAGGCCTCAGCCAGTGTCCTCGCAGGTGATTCAGTACAATTTGCTGCTCAGAGTCTGACTTCTGCAGCTGAGGGAGTCAGAGGGCTCTAACAGCAAGCTCCCAGTGCTGTAACACCTCCAATGGCCCTAGTAGGCAGTGGTGCTAGAACAATTTGCAGACTGTTGGTGCTGCTGTCAAAGTTACATCACTGAATTCATCAGGATTCTGAAAAATCTAAGCATCACACAAAGAACAAGTGTCGCAAGTGAACCACCCTCATTCAGCAGGAGAGTGACCGGAGTGTGGAGTGTAGCTGGTGTTGCATTTAGGAGCGCACTGTCACAAATATATCACTAAAGCATGTGTGTTAAGACTGCCATTTACAGACAGCACATTTTCCATTGAAATGACTACTAAATACGCACAGACAGACAATTTTACTGATAAAAATATGTATCTCACAAACGGTATTTGTCATTTGCGCATCACCAAGGAAAATGTTTTGATTTGTTTTAATCCAATTAAAATTGTTATTTCCATCACATTTCAAAATTAGAAAAAATCACTTCATTTGTGCTTTCTTATTTATTTATTTTGAAATATTTGTACCGTTTAGTTATAGGTATTTAAATGTTGTGTGTTAGAAGAAAACAACCTCCTACAGTTTCCTTTCACACCGACCAGATTTTTACATTGTTCACTTTACAAAATACTCACACTTTTCAATATGAAAAAGAAAGGTAAACATTCTCCATGTTTAAAAAATAAGCAGCAGTTTATCAGAAGATTAGAGTGACATGTAACCTCTATCTTTGAAAGCACAGCAATTGTGACAAATTAAAACGTAATTTCAAGTCATATTTAATTCTCGTTCACTTCGGAACAACAGCATGGTTATATAGATGTCTTCCCAGGGCTCAAGGGCTGTTGTAGTTGACCCTCACTACCTCTGGGCCCCGGTGCATTTCACCTGCTGCACATCTGGTAGCTAGGCCCTGTATGATAGATTGTGACACTGCTCCTGTTCCTGACTTGGTGTTGTAACCTCTGAAAGGTGAGTTCAGGCACGGCATGTTACCATTAACTAACCCTTTCTATTTACATGTATTTATCCTTAAACTATATTTAATATTTCTCACTCACATTGGTGAACACATCAATACACCCTTGAATCAAGCTTTATACTAGAGGTGGGTGAGGTACTGAAAGTTCGAGCCAAGGCTGAGCCTGATGCTTGGCTGTGGCTCAGCTTGAGGTCCTACTGGAACCTCGAGCCCATAACGAGCCAAGCTTTCATGTGGCTTCTGCTTGCATCCCTTTACCCATGAGGCAGCATTATGGTTAGAGCAGTCAACTGAGGAAACAGGTTTGAGTCTCGACATCGCCTCAACATCCTGTGATTCTGGGCTAATCACTGAACCTCCTTATGCCTATAAACAATGCATGTGACCTTGTGTAATTTAACTGGCCCTCATGTAAAGCACTCCAAGTTTGCGCAATAGTTTAAGAACTGCAGAAAAATGCACTGAAAAGTCAAAACAAAGCCTTAACATAAAGAAAGACAAATAGATATCCATTTACTGTCTGATTTCTACAAAGTGAAACCAGAGAAACTGGATAAATTGCAGCTTTCCTGCTTAGATTGTTTCATTTTATGCAACTATTTCAGTTCACCAAAACTCTTTTTCCTTCATTATGAAGTATGAAAGCACTTTCAAATTCGTGAGTTCTGACTACCAGTTGTACAATTCAAACTATCACTTTAACAAGTACTACTCTGTTCAATGCTAAAATGTGAGCTATTAATGTCAACGTTTCTACAGGAATACACTTTTTAAACTTTTGGAACAGACTTTATCATATTTTACGTGGTGTTTGTTGTATGATTACATAGCATATATTTCCAGGGCTCGGCTCGTGCACGGGTTCTAAGATCCCAGCCAGACCCCTTTATCCGCTCTGGCTCGACTCTCCCTGTTCATGTGTTGGCTCGTCCACCTCTAGCATATACGTCTCAATATTTTACATGTCAGGTTTTGATTTGCTTTCCAAATTTTTTTTTGCAAAAAAAAAAAAAATCTACAGGTTAAGTTGCAAATAAAATGGAGTGATTTTGGAAGCGCGCATTGCCTAGGTCTCTGGTTGGCGCACGCACCAACTAATTGTCGAGACAGTATGTTTGACAAAATCAAAAAGCGCTTTGGCAAAGTACAAAGGCTTCACAAAAACTGCGAGGACACGTGCCAGCTGGGTTTTAGGGCTCCGTCTTTGCATCACTCATCAGTGTCGTCCCTTCAGGGACCCATATGTCACTCCCCATTAGGGGTCGGGAAATGCAAATGTCCAGATGACGTTTTTATCTGCGCCCACTGCAATCTCCTAACTCCATCAGGCAGCACCTACCAAATCATTTTTCGCGGCCAGCAAATAAAAGGCAAAGCGAAAACAAAGGCAAATCGGCCTTTAAACGCTTGAATACGTGAAGAAAACCCACATACGGCCAGGCGAGAGGCAGCTGTGCGGGGACCCGACAATGGCATCACGGAGGCACCCGGCGCTGGGCCAGGCGTGGGGGGATGTGTTCATCCCCTTAGCATTGATCGGTGTGAAAGGGCTGTGGGAGATAAGTCTGCTGTTGTCAGAGTCACACAGCGCTGCTCGTCTCTCCGATAAAAGCGCTCCCCGTGTCTCCTACGGGGGCCACAAAAGAATTAAAGAGATTCATTATCATCGCCGCGAGTTGCCGATTTGGAGGGCGCGAGATAACCTCGAACATTAAAGAACTGCCAAGGCAGTCAGTACAAAACAAACAAACAAAAATGAGAGATTCTATTCGTGCAGGAGAATCAAGAATAAAAAAAAACGGGGGTCAGTAGATATATTATTGCTATTACCCTGTGGCGAAGGAGATAGAATTCGAAAAGGCATTTTCCCCTTAATGATTCTTTTGAGGAGTTGCCCTCTCCTCGTGGGATTTCCACTGAACTAGTTATGTGAATAGTTTCTTATGGGTCCAGTTCGGCTTGTGGATTTTTGGGTATTGCACTGCCATATGGCGAGTAGAAAACCAAAGCAAAAATCTGACCCCCAAAGAAAAAAAAAATCAAGCTACTCACACATTTCAAGATGCAAATATGGCTGAATGAGCATCCTGGCTTTTTCCTCGTGGGATGCAAGCTTCAGGACTGATTTTAGGGCTGGCTGTGCTGCTATCACCCAGCCTTGTAAGTCCTTTGCCAATGTATTTGAAAATTTGTGTAACATGCACCTGTTAAGACTCACTTTTACGGGACGTCCGAGCACCATCCAATGCGGAGTCGGGGTTGGTTTTGATGCCCTGTTCGGCCCTGGATGCAAATAGAACCAGCAAGAATTATTTTACAATAATTATATGTTGTAGAAACAATCTGTAACCGGTCAACCGAAATTGCCTTCATAAACGCTAAAAGTTCTTTAGATTTTTGGACAGAGCTGACTCACTGGCATAACCGCAGTGACGTTTCACGTCGAAAACACACACGGTCCCTGAGGTGCCCAGAGATGACGCAGCCTGGTGCTGCGTCAGCACTGGATATAAATCATGCAAAGAAGAGCTCGCCATTGTGCGCCATTTCTCTTCGCCCCTCTCTGGCCTCCCCTCCACTCCACTCCCCTTCCTTTCCACCACACGCTCTTATCTCCCATGCTCCTGTTTACCCAGCTGGAGCAAAGTAATAAAAATAATGCATTTCTGCATTGTTCCCTTTCACCTCCCGCCCCGCGACGGGGATGTGGTCAGCGGGCAGGAGCTCATAAAGGCGCAATGTGACCTTTCTCCAGAAGAGGTATTTTCCAAAATAGTCCTGGAGAGAAAGAACTGTGACGGCCTTAAAAAAGTGTCCGCTTTTTAAAGAACCTGTCAATTTATTGTCCATTCTGTCCTTTTAGGATAGGACCTACTCTCTTTCAAAACGCACTATTAACACATTTTGACATATTATTCACAGAAGGTTGTAAATAAATAGCATGCCACAATTATCGAGGTGCCTGCAACAGTGGCATCATGGAAAATCCTCATAAAAACATACCAGCAAGTGGGGGTCAAAGAGTAGAACAGACAAGCATGCCAACAACAACAACCCACTCTAGTGCAGACAGATTAACAGCAACACCACCCCCGTCCCCCTATCCTTATCAGTATAATTGGTAGTCACTGAAGCGGTGACGCACACAGGACCTGCCTCAGACAACTCAACAGCAATCCACTTTGAAGTGAAAGTCCTCCAACATAGCCTCCCAAGCACTCAATGCAGAAGGTTTAGTGGTTTGGTCAGACCATTGGTCCAAGGATGCTAGTTTGGCAGTTGCCCACCTAGTAACATCATACTAATCAGTGGTGCCTCTGTTGACTTCCACCTCATATTTATTCTGTGCTTTGCCAGTAACAAGGTCAAATCAGCAAATGTACTGCCATATTTCTCTTTACCAGCATGAGAAAACAAGCCCAACAGGTACACACCTCAACTGAGAGTTTCAGAATACTGTCTGTGGCTTGGTTCTGTTTACATTTCCTTACTTTTGGTTTCTTTGTAGGTGGTGAATGGTTGAATTATCTTCAATACGGCACTATGAACAAGCATTGGCATAGCCAATAGGTTTCACCTTTGGGACCTTAAACATTTTTAGCCATGCAACAGTTAATGTTATTGCACCAAGGATATTGTGCTGCATAACTAAATACTTATAAGGTCCCAAAAGCGAGACCTATTGGCTATGCCAATGCTGGTTTAATAGTCTTGGCTACCTCCATTCAGAATGGCGACCACTTAGGGTAGTCACATTCCACTTGAAGGTAGTTGGCATCCTTTGCAGGACACCTGTGACAGTAGCCAGGGTCTACGTCAAACCTTTTCCACAGTTTAACTGGAGTAAGGTACATATGACGGAAATTATTTCAAATGAATCCATTTCAATCTATTGTTCCGGAACACACTTGCTATATATGGTGCCATTCTGTCCATTTCTTTATCTGTAACGTCTTTTTCCAGCAATGTTTGCCCATCTTGTTTCAAGTTTGAGAGTGGTTTGAAAAGAGTTGAAATGGAGGTAGAAGTGGGGGGGCCACGGTGAAACAGACCCACGTTATGAGGTAACAATACGGGGGCTGCGACATCATGAGCGGGCCCCCTGCTGCCCTTTCATCTTCCCCGGCAGGTGCCCGCAGCTGGTGCAGCCCCTGATCGCCGGATCTGCAGCCTCCATCCACCTGTGTGGCCCGACCGCATTGTGTGGATGGGAGCCCGTGGCCACAGTGGACGGGCGGGACAGGTTACACAACCGGGAGAGGATTTTAATTACAGCGCTCACCCCCTAGATATGACGAAGCCCCTAACACCCCCCGGGAGAGCCAAGATAGACATCAGCTTTTTGTCGTGCATGAAAGCTGGGTGGAGACCTGGGGATTTGTTTTAACACCCCTCCAGCTAATGACACGAGCGGACTGTGGTGCCCAATACAGGAGCGTGGGAGCATTTAGACCAGGGATCATGTGTGTGCAGCAGTGGTGAAAGGAGATGCAAATACTGAAGATGCTCCTCCTTTTGACAGTCTGGCTCCTTTTCCCCTCTTGTTCTTCCTCCTTTGGGCCGGCTCCCTGTTTTTTTTGGGACTTGGCCCTCTTAACTTTTGGACTGGAACTCGTGTGCGCCCGCCATTTTGGGACCCTCTCCTGTTGTCGCTCTTGCCCTGGGTGCATCTTGCCATGTTGAGATGGTTTCCATCGCTGCCCACGACCCGGGTCCGCCATTTTGTTGATTCTTGTCCTTTCCTTTGGTTCCTTGGATTCCATCCTGCTGACCTTCAGACATTTCTCTTATGATGGACTGCCTTATCTCTTTCTCCCCCTCAGGTCCCCCTCTCTCCTCTCACCAATCTCAGCCTCCAACTCTTCTCCCCCACATACCGCTCTCTACCCCTTTTTATTAAAAAAATATATATTTAATTCTCTTTTCACTCTGTAAATATGTGGTATATACTTGTCCAAGCCGAATCGCTGGTAAAATGGAATCCTGAGAAAATCTACTATTTGTATATATATGTATATAGAGATAACTCTAACTACTAGTATATGTAGTAGACCTTTGTACTCACTACCATTCCTATGTGATTCTTAGAGTTTATCCATTTGCATCTCTTCCTTTAGTGACTTTACAACCTGTACATTTGCAATTTTTTCAATTTGTATCTCTTCCCTGTGTGACTTTACAACTTGTACATTTGCAAGTGTTTTTGTTTGTATCTTTTATGTAACTCATGTAAACCTAAGTCCTTATGTGTCACAACTGGTTCTTTATGTAAAGCACTCTGACACCTTCGGGTAATGGTCGCAATATAGAAAATCGCATTAAATAAATAAATGAATAAATAAAAATAAAAAAATAGCTGTTATTATATTGTATTGTATTGCATTGTAAATTGAGTTATATAGTGCTTTCTTCTGACCAGGTGTTGAAATGCTTTATGGCAAGTCGCACAGTACTCTGAAACGTGTTAGTGGTTTCCCATTAGTGACTTTGGTCTTGTGTTTGCAGAAGAAACCTTCAGATGCTTTACCCCAGTTTGCAGTGAACTCAAAGGATTTTTTTGTGTTCTGAAAGTTATACCAATAGAGTATTAGAAAGCTTGTTGTATTTCATACAGTCTTGTGATGGTTATAAAAAAAAGAGGGAGTATTTTTTGTTTGATAGGGCTTCTATTTTTCATGTAATATTATAGCTGGACTGAGTGAGAGGAATATCTTTTCAGCAGGTATGATTGACTGAGTTCTTGCATAAGGTTTTGACAAGTTGGCCAGAAAATCTGTTTGTGTATAGAGCCAGCTCTTTTCTTGTTCTCTGCACAATTTTGTCAGGGTATCCATGATGGCCAGCCTGGAAAAAGCCAGCTCTTTTCAGTTTTTCAAATTCCAGATGGTAGTCAGTGGCTCTTATTTTCACTGGGATATAGGGTTACCTGTCTGAAGATTTTTTTTTCATTTACAAACAGCTTGATTCTGCAAATCAGGCCGTTTGAAACTGCAAAAATACTTTTTGTGATATACATAACCCAATTTATGATTCAATAATTTGTTACTAAATCGCAGTTTGGGTTTTACAGTTTGGTATTTGGGAGGGGCGTGTTGAGTACCTCCCTTCCTAATACCAAATTGGAATGGTATGTGCACATGTTTTGCTACTGAAATTCAGTCTCAAAACATTCACAATTTACCCCAATTCAAAGTTGGTGGTAACCCATTCGCAAATTGGAAAGATTCCCTTCCCCTTTAAAAATGGTTGTAAAAATATTTTTAAGAGCAGGTTGGGGTCCAAGGGACAACTGCCTACTCTAAAAAAGCGAAACTTAAAAGTTAAATTTGTTTGTTGTAAATGCATCCCATTTTCCTTTTAAGAAAACAAGCTGTGTTTATATTAAAAAGATTATTTAAAAGCAACCACAGACATGGTGGTCTGTTGACTCCAGCAGGCCACCATCCCTGTGATGGCTGTGATTCATAATGGGCTGCAAATTGCAACCTATCTCATTAATATTCATGAGGTAGGTCTATTTGCGACCCACTACGAATAACTAATGAAACTCAAAAGAGTTTCATACATTAGGAATTGAGATTTCCTAAGTGCAATTTGCAAATATCACAATTAGGAAATCGGTATTCATAACTTTAGTACTTCTAGCTCACAATTCCTTAACTTGGCAGCCTGTATGGAGAAAGTAGTGCTGCTGACTGTTTTCTTTTTGTAAATTGGAATGATTCATTGTGGTGCTAATCAGGAACCTAAGTTCATAGGTTTTTTATACATTTTTGTTTTTTAAGTAATCCTAAATGGCAGTTAGAGCATATTCTGGGCTTTCTCCTAGGCAGAATCCTGTTTGTTAGCTCTAAATTAAGTGGCTATTTTCTAGGATTTGAGAGATCTTTAGAAATGCTGTTGTTTCAATCAGTTTAACAAGAAAGGATCTCTAAGAATTTGCTCTGCAGTTATTAGGGTCTTCTGAGCCAGGGTCATTCTTCTTGATTAATGGTTGCATCAATGCTTTCCTTACATCATGTGAGAAGATCCCTTAGGGCAGAGTATTATTGATTATTTTCAATGTTAGTTTAGCCACCAATGATGATAGTAGAAGTACCTTGAAAATTTGTTGTGGGCATGAATCTGAAGGACAGCCAGCTATGTCGCTGGCTTTCACAAGGTCCAGAAATTCAATCATTGTCATTTCTCAGATGGAAAACAGATGTGGATGCATTTTTTTTCTGGAGTGTTGATCTTAGATGGCATCTCCGGGTGATAGCTGTTACTCTTTTTGCTAAATATGAATCTAAGTAATCTGCTTTGGTGTACAGTGTCACCATTTTGTTGTAGAAATCTTGAGCGTGAGGAATAGTTGCTTGGCTGCTTTCATGATTTTGAAATTCTGGAGTACCTTGGCAGGGTATTTGGCACTGTAGATCATGTTTGAATGCCATATTCTTTTTCCCTTTTTAGGTTTGCCTGGGGCACGGAGCTTTAGCTCCGCCCCCAGGAGAAATCTTTAGTTTTCAGTATGGGGGACTTGAATCCGCCCTCTGTTCCATTGGCTAGCTCCATAAATGGAGGCTAGCCATTGGAACAGAGATCTGTCCGTCATTCACGGACCAGATTCGTGGGCGTTCCTGCATTTTTTTCCCTCTCCACCCTTTTTGCATCGTCATTGGCGGTGGGCGGAGTTTCGGTTTTTTTTTGGGTGTTTGTTTTCCTCATTTAATGCCGACCACGGCCGCCGGAAGAAGTCCAGGTGAGTGCGTTCCTTCCCCCCCTCCCGCTGTCCGTGTCTTTGCCGCCCCCCCTCCCGCTGTCCGTTCCTTTCCCGCCCACCCTCCTCCCGCTGTTCCACCCACCTCTGCCTGAACCACGTAGCCTCCACGCTTCCCTGGTCCCCGAGAGAAACAGCCTGCAGCCCGCGTCCTCCAGCCGCTCCCGCACAGCGCAGCTCATGGAGGAGGATGAGGTGATCCTGCGCCGCCTGTGCAGCCCCCGGGAGTGCGGGTCGCCTTTGCGAGCTCTGCTCTCCCGCACGGCCCAGCGCGGGGGCCGGTTGGACTTTTCGCAGCGCGCGGGCCTGTTTTCGACACTGCAGCGGGTTCTCCGAGACTGCGGGACGGAGCACAGGCTGCTGTGTGTGCAGCTGCTGGGTTCCCTGTGTGAGGGGAGCGAGTCCGACCTCGAACCCCTGCGTCTTGCTGTTCTGCCCGAGCTTCTGCGGGCTCTGCCAGAGGAGAACGAGGCGCTGCAGCGGGAGGCGGTGCAGGCGCTGCAAGTGTGTCTTAAACACAGCCTGCGACCACAGGACTTACTACGAGCACTGGTGGAGCACAGTCTGGAAAGCCCCGAGCCCAGTGTCCGCACCTCAGTCGCCCTGCACCTTCCGAGCCTTCTCACCCCGGACCTGGTTGGTCTGGACCTTGGACCCTCTGCAGCCAAATGTGCTTATTTTGTATGAAATCAATTTATTTTTGATCATATGAAAACATTATATTTATGCAGAGGAACCACCATGGCAAACTTCATTATTTGTGATATTTTGCCACTTTATTTAAAAAGCCCCATGTGCCTATAGACTGTGCGTGCAAAGGGCTGGGTATTATGAGCTTAGTGGGGGACCTGGGTCGCAAGAGGTTAATCAAGGTAGTGGGTATAGATTCGAACAAGGAGAACTTCTGGGCACAGGAGGGTTCTTTGGGAGTACCAGAGAGAACATCGCTGGCGAGGCCGGAGGACGGGAAAAAGAGTCCAGGGATGAGCGAATCTGTTTGCCCTAATAGGGGCAGGGGAAGCATGGGCATTGGGTCAGCAAGTCACAGATTGATTCTCAAGCCCAGCCGGAGATGAGGACTCTAGAGTGGATAGGTTTAAGTAAGAGTTCAAGGCATTGTGCTATATGTTTAATGCCAAACATGGCTTGGCGCCTCTATAATGCAGGTTCTGGTTGGTTACTCCTATTCCTTTACTAGCCTCCCTAGAGATCTTTGAGCATTGCGCTATTTTCCATACCCAGTATTTGTTTGATTTGTATGAACTGCTGCTCCTTTGCCTACGAGTTCCTGAACTGTGGAACTCTTGGACTGCCTTTCTTAGGAACTGCAATTCCTTACTTGCTTTTCGCAAGAACTTGAAGACCTGATTATTCTAGTGGCTGGCGTGGGGACAACCTATCTGCTTCTATTCTGGGCCGGGAAAACTCTTAGGGTATCTGTGCGCACTACAAATCTTTCAAAATAAAATAAATTAGTCAGGCAACAAGGTGGGGTAGGGGGATGTACGTTTTTATTGTTCACCACCTTCTTGAGGATAGGGAAGGTCTCAGCCTCTATTGCTAGTTTGTCGTTTGAGGATTGCATTAGAATGTTACTATTGTATAGAGAAATTGTAACGTCCGCCCTGCAGCAGGGCGAAGGAGTGGCCGATAATCTGAGACCATGAGTTGTTTTCCTGGTGTAGGTGATTTGAAGCATGGAATATATGATAGTCTTCCATTGTGCACGTCTTTTTGATGTCAAAATTAGGTAAATGGTTAATGTACTCTTGCTAGAACAGAAGTATGGGTCTGACATGAGCGTTTCAGGGTGAGTTTGGCGTCTTTTTGATGCAGTTTTGGACAGATTGGGAGGGTATGTGGGCTGTGAGCTGTGTGGGCTGTGAGAGCTGTGTGGGCTGTGAGAGCTGTGTGGGCTGTGAGAGCTGTGTGGGCTGTGAGAGCTGTGTGGGCTAAGAGAGCTGTGTGGGCTGAGAGAGCTGTTGGCAATGTGAATAACAATGCAATTTATTTATTAGTAAAAAAAAAAAAGAAATGTCATGAGCAATGCCAATAGCTCTAACTTTTCCAAAGGCGAAACCATTGCATTGTAAATGCTTGTTGATGTATGATTTAGAAATTCTGTGTTCCTGTGTAGACACAATTTCTCAAGAGGGTTTTTTGATTTCTGCCAGGTAAGATAAAGTGATGAGCTATGTAATTTTCTCCTTTTTAGGACTTCAGTCAAATGGCTTTCTTTTTCTTTTTAGTGTGCTTTGTCATTTTTAAAAGGATTGTTTTGTCTAATGCTTTGGTCAACCAGCCATATACATTTCAAAGTCATAAATATTCAGTTTATGCCAGAGTCTGTTGGTTGCTGTAAATCAGATGAGAGGAAAGAGACAAGATGTAAGAAGGAGATGAGGTGATGATTTGTCTGACTGAGTGGAGAGTTTGCACAGAATGTGGGGTCTAATGCATACCACATATGCGGTTGACCCAGTGACAATCTAGATTAGACTGTGATTGCAAAGCCTGACTAAATGGCATATAGCAGAGGCATTTGATCTTTTTCGAACCAGATGTTTAGGTCGCCAGTGATGTATAGATTTGAATGCAAGATAGACATGTCTGTTATTACATCTAGGAAGGAATCAGTAAAAGCTATATTATTGGGTGGAGGTCTATATAGCAGGAAAAAGTTGCAGGTGAAGGCAGAGCTGGAGTTGTATCTAATAAGGAGATCTTCTGAGCCTTACATCACATCATCCATATTTGTGGCTGTTATGGTTTTCTTGAAAATAGCTGCCAGTCCTGCTGGCAGTATTGCTTCATGAAGTATTATGGGTATATACTCTCCTAGCGTTCTGTGATATATAGTAGGTCTCATTTTCAGATAGCCAGTAGGTCAAAGTTAGTTTGTTTTTGCTCAATGATCATGTATTGATCACTATACAATTGAGATGGTGTGGGTTTATAGGCAGAGTGGGTTTGACCCAGGTTGGTTTTTCTATATTTCTTTGTGGTCATGTCGTGACTGGTTGGTGGATGTCCATCTTGTGAATGAGAGGGTAATGAAATAGAATGGACTGATGAGATGGTTACAACAAGTTGGGCACTGCATCATTGTTCTCTGGGCTGTCACTGTCCACCTCAAACAGGACTGATAAAGGTTTACTGGGAACATTGTAATAGGGTCAGTAGGAGACTTTGTATGCCTGGAAACAAGGTGTTATGTTGTTTGATGATGTATTGCGACTGTGTTGGAAACTGGATCGGTAAAGTCTGAAAATTCCTTAGTTATTGACAGAGGTATTTTGTGAAACTCTCTCATATTGCTGGTCTAATGACAGCCTGGTTCTTCAATAAATCAGTGACACAAGGGTGATATGACTTTTACATTTTACATGACCATGAAGCTTGTAGCCAGCAAGCAAAGGCTGGGTAGCACTTTTGAGATCCCTTTTACAATAAGTCGAGCAACAATAACAGCGCAAGCGCTGTTCTAGGCTCGACCTAAAAAAGCATGTCTGTATCTTAGGCCCTGCACATAATCTTGGCTTAAGTATCTCTGCTCCCTATAAGGTGCGGAGGCCTGGGCAAAAGCATAATGGTGGCCGATCCCGCACCAATATATCCAGACCCCCGCTGCTCCGGGAGTTACGGTGAGCAGGTTGGCTTAGCGCTTAGCAGACAGGGGGGGGGAGCAATGCGCTAACCCCCCGATCCCAGAGATATCAAGTCAACGGGACAGTGCGAGCACTCAGCAGCCTCCCAGAGAGAAGGGGGCCAATGCGGGGGCGATAATTCTTGGACCGCTTTCCTGAGGCGAGGAGGTGAACGGCTGGCGGACACTAACGACCTTTCGAGCCATTCCGCGCCTGACTTTAAAATGGCTGCCGTCCGCTAACACAGGCGGTGTTTCTTACAGCTGGTCACAGAGAGACGGAGCCGCTATAACCCTACACACATCGCTCCATTGCCCTTCAGCTCCAGACGGGAACACTTGTGATGGCTGGCTATCAGGGGCTACATAGACCTATCCCCAGGGCGGACCCTAAGCGCAGGCATGCTTGCTGCCCCCCCTGCAAGGAGGTTCCCAGTTGAGGCCTAGAGATATCGCCAGCACAGTAGCCATATTGGAGACCGCCTTGCTCCTGCTCCTCCCTGAAATGTGTGGTAAGTGATGGACCTACACTACACAACTTCTCTTCGCCTGCTACCTTTTTCACCACAATCACAAGCTCAGCGGAGTCTGGCCAGTAGCGACTGCTGCACATTCCAGAGCTGAGGTACCATTCTGGTCTACTAACTCACCTCTTCGTCGCACCAGAAACCAGTAGCTGGGGTCGAGCCTTATGCCTCCAAAAAAGACGGCAACTCAAGCGACGACTAAGGTCTCAAGCTTCTTCATGCCAGCTGACAAGCACCGGGCCTCAGACCGCGACGATGAACCATCCGCTATGCCCCTTACCAAAGAAGATCTTATGTCCTCATTTCCGAGACTTAAAAGCGGAATTGCGTAAGGAACTATGTCAAGATATTCAAACTTCAATAGACCAGCTAAAGACTGATCTTACCACACTGCCTGACCCATCGACCAGCTGCGAACAGGTGGCGGGATCTGGCATAGACACAAGACGGAAGAATCAATGGCAAACCAAACGGAGGGAGCGAAACCTGAAGAACTAACAGAGATAAGGAAGAGCCCGCCCTTTCATGCTCTGTCTCAAACCCTCCCCCACTGATTTCCCTATTTCATTCTTTGTCTACTTCCTCTGCTCTTATCCTGTCTCCCCTGAATCCTTCCCCTTGCCTGCTACGTCGCCTAGGCCCCTCTGCCCTTTAACAAAGCACTCCTTCTCCCCTTGTTGTGGAAAGATCCAATTATTCTACTCTGGAGTCTCAGTGATCCCTCTGAGAGAGTCCACAGCACCAAGGGAGCCACTCACAGTTGAGGTATGGTATGGCGCCCCTTGCCAAAGAACTCCCTCTCCCCTTTTTGGGGAAGGATCCATTAGGTAGGCCTTGGAGCCTCAGAAACCCCTCTGAGAGAGTCCACTGCGTAAAGGGAACCTAGCGCAACGGAGTTGGGTGAATGTTACCACTTCCCCTGGGATCACTGCTTACTGGACTTTGGACGCAGCTATTACTCGTCTACCGGTTTGTGTCCCCATCATCCTCTCCCTCTTCTTTCATGCTGTGTCTCTCACCCTCCCCCACTTTCCCTCCTTCATTCGCTGTCTACTTCCCCCTGCTCCTACCCCCTCTCCCCATACCTGATTTTTCCCTTACGCTTATGTCCTTATTGTTTATCTCAACCTAACATGTAACTATGTAGCTATGTTCTAATAACTGTGTAACCTTTGTAACGATGTAACCTGAAACTATGGTCTGATACTCATGTAAAGCGCTCTGATACCTCCGGGTCTAGCCAGTGCTATATAAAACCTTTCAAATAAATAAAATAAATAAACATTATTGAAAGTTGCCCTCTGTAATTTATGTGTGGTCTACATAGGGGGAACTATTTTCATCATCTCCTCCACAAATATGTCAAGGCATTTAAGGGGAAGCTCAAGGAAATACATAATGGACTATCTATCCCCACAGAAATACCAGGTCCTTCAGTACCTTGCTGTGATGATGAGGTTTGTAATAATGCCCCCCACATTACACCGCCCAGGATGGCCACTCGTGACTATATCTGATGTCATCACTCTGGACCGGAGTCCCACAGCCAATAACTTGAGCAGTCACTTTCTGTAAAATCTCATTAGGGTATTATATCAGGGACATAGACACAGATCAATAGTCATGGCATCTCATATAACCACTACATATTGACCTTCTTTATATGTTGTCAGTGTTTATATATTCCAAGAGACACCTGGCTCAATCATATTAATGCTTCAAGTAGCATAAGAAGAAAAGGCTATGGCATACAGCATCCTTCTCTATCTTTGTGTAACTTCTCAGTTTCTGTCTTAGTGAAATTAATTAACTGTGAGAAAATCAAATATGTTCGCCTGATTAGATAAGAATATACTTTATTTTGCATCAACATTCTTGCTGCACTCCTCATATATTCCATGTCAAGGATGTATATGTATTGTGTTAGCCATGGCACTGTAAGCACGACAGCCACAACAGGGAGTTACCAGTTTCAAGTGACCCAGCTAACAGAGGCTCAGTAATGCTATCTTTTTGTTCCTTCTATCCACAGTCATGCATGTCTACTCAACAAGGTTTGGAGCATGTAGTAATAAGGTAATCAACAGTGTCCACTCCGCAGTTTGGTGGAATTTAATATGCGCTCTCATATGCACATATGCTACCAACATACCAAACACCACTCAGCCACTAAACAAAAGGACTAGCACAAACTAGCAAAATGACCCAACACAAAAAAGGAAACAGCAACAGTATGACATGATCAATCAAGTTTCCATTTGTCAGTAGCCAACCATTCAGTAACCAGTAAAACCCACATGAATTGCCAAGTGGAGATTTAGCCGGGCCAACATCAATGTATAAAAATCAGAGAGAATTCTACTATTGTGTCCTAGCGTTTCCCATGCCTATAGCAAAACAGTAACATCACAGCATAAAGAAAGCTACTTCACTCAAACAGTGATAGTTAAAGACACAATATAATTCACAGTATCTGATGTACAGCCAATAGGGTGACCACCAGCCCAATATGAATACAAAACAGAGATCAATGGAATGCTTGAATTAATGTCAGCAACTGGCAATCACTCGGGCCACATTTCAATCTATCGTGTTTTTTGCACACCTTGTCACCTCAGTTTGGACCCAACTATTTGCAAATCAGTCTTGACCCTGCTCCAATAGGACCAGCCCAACATGAACTGCCAAGCTTGGCCCTCCCTGAACCAGAGCACAAGCAACCCAGGGCTACTTTGGCCCTAGGTCCATCCACAGATTTGCCACTGGGGCCTCTGTTTTATCCCTAGCCATTGAAGTACTGTCACCTGCATCAGTTGATCACATGCAGAAGTAAATTTTCTGCATTGCTTCCACTGCTACTGCTTATAGGTTTATCCTTATCTGCATATGAGGGACTCCTCTCAGGTTTCTTATTTCTCTGTCTGTATCTCATTCTCAGGTTTTGCCTTGGTTGCTCTGGTCCCTGGAACATGCAGCAGTGGCTACACCTTTTTTTAACCATTCCAAGGTCTCAGCTGCATCAGTGAAAAAGAAGACTTTCCCATTCTACAGTATTTTCAGTTTCAGTGGAAGCAGCATATACTAGTATTGCTTTTGATGAGGGGTTTCTTGACCTCAAGGAATAGTCAGCATTGTTGGCTATAGGTGGACCTACCTAGCAAGAAGGCTTGTATGTGAGTTATGTACTAGAGACAGAATAATTTGCAAGGTTTTTGACTAGGATCTTTGGCAAGATTTTCAAACAATATCAATAAAATAAATAGGGCAGTAGATATCATAATCAAGAGGATCTTTCCCATTCTTAGGAATTTGAGACATGATTGCCTTATTGTAAGTGGGGCCTAGGTTGTCAGTGTCATAAGCCTCCATGAGCAATGCATGCAACATGGGGACAATTTGGAGTTTGCTTTTCCCATAAAATTTGCCACCAAAGCAATCCACCTCAGGCAATCAACAAGTACGTAGCTTCGAGATAGTCTTTAAAATCTCTTTAACTGAGGTCTCAACCTCTAGTAGGTCCCGTTCTTCCAGAGATAAACCGTATGTATCTGAGGATCTCCATGCCATTTACTTCCAGGCTAGGGAGAGGGACAAGAACACTTGAAGGCTGTAAGGATATCTGAGGCACACAGTATGGTAGCAGGGCACCTCTTCAGCTCTGAGCACAGCTGATGACAATGGCGTGAGTTCTCTTGTCTAAAGTTCAATCCACTTCTCCTGGGCAGCATTTCCACTAGGTCATTATAGCTCGGTGCCTTCTCTGGTGTTCCCACAACACCTGTCTCTCTGAAAGTCAGGCAAACCCCTTTCCAAAGCAGGACAACAGCTCTCCTCCAGTAAGTAGTTGCAGACTTTTCAGGTGATGTCTCTTCACCTCGGGAGTCTCGCTGTCAGCAACACCAGACTTGGATCTCAGAAGTTTCACTGACACTCTCAGGGTGTCACCAACATTGGTCAGTGAGCAATCCCAAATCCATATCTTTGTGCCTGGTGGTTTTGTCCTTTTCTTATACTACTTTTCCACACATGGCTTGTTGATTCCCAATGCTCTGTTCTGTTCCCCTACTTTGTGTTTGCCTCCTCTTCAAAGCAGACACAATCTTTAGTTTCAGGTGATAGTTAAGCATCAGGGCGGCTAATGAGGGAGTCTCCAAGGAGAGTGCCCATAACACAAGTACAAGGAGGAGTGAAACTCTCACACGTCATAGCTGCCAGCATTGTGATAGCAGCACCTCTGGGGAAATAAAATGCAAGTTTGACCTGAAAGGTTCATTCTGTCCTACAAAATAGACTACTATCTCCACTTCCACGAAACCGCCATTCAGACTAAAGAGGACTCTGTCCCTGACTTTTCCTTACTTATTCTTCATGGCTATGTCATTCGCTCAAGAATCCGCCCTACTAGAACAGGGGAAGGTGTAGCATTGATACATAAGGAGACTTTCAATTGCTCTTCCAGGCACGTGGAACCTTTGTTGGATGCTAAACTGCTACCTGCTTGAGTCTCGGTCAGTCATAGTTGTTGAGTCAAATTATTGCTAATCTACAGCCCCAGGGCACAGCAAAAAAAAATGTGCTGTCACTCCAGGAGACAATTTTCTCTGCTTATCTTAAAGTAATTTTTTTGACCATACTTGGTGATTTTCATACACATTTCGATAATATTATGAATACTAATGCCATAGAACGTGAAAATATTTTCTCAGTATTCGAGCTAAATCAACATGTCCAGTCACCCATGCACCAGGCAAGACATATTGGACCACATTTTTACTAAATCTAATCATGTAGCTATTGACTTAGTCAATCAATCATGTAGCTATTATCTCTAAAAACTGGCAAATCACATTGGAAAACTCCATTGGTTCCATGATAGTTTCATGAACTGATCCTTGCAAAACCAAAATTCAAAAAGTTAAAAAGGATTTGGAGGCTCACCTATGCATACAAATTAGAACTCAAGACTTTACTACACACTGATAGAAACCACATAATGTAATTATTATTTAAACACACTTTTATTGGGAAACAGCCCCACAAAGGAACATTTCCCTATTTATATATCCCTAGCAAATGGCAAGGCCAGTATGTCTAAAATGACCCCTACCCAAAAGCTATGCTGAGAACTTGCTGAGTTTTCACAGAATAAAAATCCACATTTTTATCTTCTTTTACTCTGGTCTCCCTACCAGCGGAATCATGGGACTGTGCAGCCATTCCCCTTACCTTCTGGACCAATTTCACACCTGTAACTGAGGATATTCCCCCAGTCAAAATATTAACCATCAACTCTGATTCCCATTAGATCCTTGTACAACAAAGAATTTAAAATTATTTTCCTCAACTCTCACACCAATCATAATGGCAATTTGCAATAGTTCATTAGCTAATGGGATTGTCCCCTCATTCTGCCAAACAGCAATTGTCATGGCTCTTTTAAAGAAAGAATCTCTACATCCCAACATTCCAGCAAATCTTCACCATATCTCACTTCTGCCTTGTTTCACCAATGTTTTGGAGAGCTGGGTACATTCCTAGCTGTCCCATTTTATTGAAGGGAAAAATATCCTTTAAAAATGTCAATCTCGTTTTATGCCAAGACTTAGTAGTAAGACCGGGTTCACAGCTGCTGCCAACAGTATTCGAATGATCTTGGATGATAGGAGATCAGTGGCCCTCATCCTCCATGATATGTCAGCAGCATTTGATATGGACTAGCATGCCACTCTCTTTGATCGATACAGCTCAATTGGAATTCAGGGAAATTTTCTTCAATGGTTAGAATATTTCCTGAATGAAAGAACAGCCAAATTGATTACCTCTTTTGGTTTTCAGTTCTATGGCTATGCGGACGGTACTCAGGTCATAATACAGATGGAAAGGTATCTCGGCTCTATACATGACCAATTCAAATGCAGTCTAGTGGAGGTAGTTATCTGGATGAAAGCTAACTTCTTCCAGTTGAATTCTGACAAAATTGTAGTTTTGGTGTTTAGTAGCCCCTCCTGAAGGTCTCCCTCTTGATGGTCTCAGTCACTTGGAAACTTCCCTATCCCGGTATGTCATAGGCAAGAGCTTGTGGGGTCTGTAGAGGACCACTTGAAGGAGTGTCTGGAACAATGCCGCAAAACAATATTGTTGAGTGGAGAATGCTGTTGCAATTGGATATCAGACATAAGCTGAGTGCATGTGGCAATAATTGTTTATAATGTGCTGATTGTGAGCATGTTAAGTGTGTCTTTGGCTATGTTGGTTTCTGCATCCGACAACAGTATATTCTCTCAGTTGAGTTTGTGTGGGGATTATTTACAAGCCCCTTGTGCTGTTGGCGTGTCCCTTTTTATTTTGGAAAAAGTGACTTTCCGGCAGGGGCGGTGGGTGACATTTCAAAGTGGTGGGGCGAAAGTAATTTGCATACAGCACCGTAGTGAGCGAGCGCAGCGAGCGAGCCCGAACCCCAAAAGGGGGGTTTGGTAGGGTTACCCCACCCAAGAAAATTTTGAAAAAAAGAAGAAAAATCGTGCATTTTCAAGCAAATTTGAGAAAGCAAGAAGGTTAATGAAGCAATTGTGAAAGTGCAGTTATTACAATAATAGCTGGCATAACATAGGTAGCTGCTTATTCAGTATAACCACAGAGCTTCATACATTTCGTCCTATTACGCTCAGGTGCTGAATTCAGACTATAAGACTTTCATGAAAATCTAAGCTCTAAGAGTAGAAGAAGTTGCACAGCAGTTGGGAAACAGCCTTCACAAAGCATTAGGAAAATGAGAGGCAATTACTTGAAAGCAAACTGAAAGCAATGTATCAAGTAGTAACTTAAAGCAATGCATCAGGCAAACAGGGCATTCAGTCAACCATACAAAAATAAACTAAAGCAAGTGTGAACCTGTGAACCTTCACTTTGAAAGCAGGGTGCTAGTCAACAGGCCAGTCACATACAAGTACACTTCAGCATGCAGGCACCAACATAAAAGCACCAAGCAAGTCAAACAGTTTAATGAAAGAAAAATGAAAGCAATACATCCAGCAAACTAAACAGTGACTCAAAAAGTAAACTGAAGCAAGTGCACACTGAAAGGAATGCACAGTCATAAGTCAGACATTCACATAAAAGCAACTTATCAAGACACCCAATCAATTACATGGGAAAAACTTGAGCCAATGCACCCAGAAAACCAGACCAGCACACCAAAGCATCCCACCCCTGATTATATGGCAGCTGTGCTCTTAGGGTCACCCCTCAGTTTTTTGGCAGGGTTGATCACCCCCCAGTTTTATGCCCTCTGCGTCTGAAGGGGAGACAGGCAAAAGGGGTCATAATGGGACATCTGGCACAGCCACTTTGTAATCAAGGTCACCCACCCAGCTCAAGACTGAGTTACAGGCTGATCTTAAATCTTTAAACAACCACAAGGGTCTCCAGTTAGTTGGTTCTTGAGCCAAAAGAGTCCTCAGGTCACTGGGAGTCTTTACATCGCGCCTGACATGTCATGACAATGTCCCTTAATCCGGAGCAACTGTGGGGACTGGTCTGGGTCTGGATCTGACTTGGTACGAGCAGGATACAAAAAGTAACGGGTAGGTGGTAGCCCACTTCAAGTGAAGGAGCTGTAAGGAACGTAAGCACACTGGTGTGGATACCACTAACAGGGCAGCTCTGGCTTTCTCAGTGTGGATGTCAGCTGTGTGATGAAACCACCATGTGAAGCAGTTACCTCAAACAAACTAAAACCAATGCACTCATCAAGACAAGGAGTTACATGAAATCAAAATGAAAACCACCATCAAGCCAGGTAGTCACCTAAAGGCAAATTGAAGTGACTGCACACTATGGGAAGTGCACTTCACCAGCCAGCCTATTACACTAAAGGAAAATAAAAGCAATGCTCCCAGTAAACAAGACAACATAAATTGAAAATGTTTCCCCGCAGGACCAACAGTCACAAAAAGTAAAGAAACAGAACAAAGTCAGAGGTTCTCCAGGAATCCAGGAGAGTGGTCTGGTGGACTGTTCATGAAGGCTGAACCTGGTTCCCCAGAACGAAATTCGGCAGCTCTGGCGTAGTGCCACATTCCCCAATGAACACACAGTACTATCCCACTGAGACACCCACACTGCCTTCAGCTACAACCCAATTGTGCCCTGCTACATATACCTAGATGCGGCTCGATTCAAATTATGCACAAGAGTGATATGCTGCCTGGAAAAAAAGTACCTTCCTGGAAAAAGCAAACCCTCATATGGATGCAAGATTAAGTAAATCATATGAAATGTAAGTAGAACAACATGGCTACCTTAACACTTTTATACTTATTGTTCAGAAATCAAGAGTGTTTTTTACTGAAACTTTAAGCACCACTACAGATTCCTGGGGGGACCAGTATCACGGTGTATTGCTTATATACTGTGAACCGTGAGCAGTGTGGTTTAAAAAGACTATATTACTCAACACAGAGCCACTGCTTGTTTTTCTTTTTTTTTCCTGTTTCATTATTTTTCAATCTTCCACTCCCTTATTGTTTCGAGGTCTCAGTTACTTTTCTTTTGTCCTCCACATGAAAAATGCGCCTTCCTTCCCATGATTTCCAATCTTTCCCATCCCCTCCTGTGATTTAACCTCTCAGTTCCCAGGTCACCCAATACCAGAAAAGTGGAAATGGGCCCCAGGACATGTATTAAATAGCCCCACATCCTCCACTGTCTCTCATACTCAGGTACTTATGAAGTATTTGGTGACCTAAACATGGCCACCGAAGATGGACATTAGCGATGTTGAAGTACATGGCTTTGAAATCAGGCACGAGTCAAGGGTGCACATGGGTCAAAAACATCCACCCACTCTTTTCACAAGGTGTGCTCCGTGTACCTGCCAAGAGGTTAGGCCCCACTGAAATATGGCAACTTGTCCCCTTGCAATTGTCAGAAACCGTGGCATATTCAGCAAGGCCTGCACATTGCCTGCTTATATTCTGAGCACCAACTTGTAGGAGGGGATTGGCGCTTAAAATATTTTCAACAGTATATCCATGCACCTGCAGTACTTCCAATTACACTGCACACTAATATTCTGCTTTCTCACCTGTATGGCCTTGCAGCTTCAATTTATTACCTCAACTGGGTGTCACATTTGCTGCGGTTTTATGTAGTATTTTAGCAAAAGGGTTAGTAGGTAATAAATCATACACTAAGGTAAAATACGGCACAACAATAAGGGTATGCAGCCAACGCAGTGCTGAAAAACAAGGTGTGAAATATTCCGACCAACATCTTTTAAAAAGTATGCTTTAATTTAAGCGGTTTGGATTTATTTTTCTTAAATATTACTTTGGGCAGAGCACCCTTGCACACTTAAAGACAGATGTGTCCACTAAAGTATTAGCGTAGCTTTAGTTTAAACTATTCTGTCAGGGCTAGGTTTGCTACCCAGTCTGGCCGTTGCACTGTCAAGCCAGAATTAAAAATATATGTAGATTCATTGCTACCCTACTCCCATCCGGGCTGCTGCCAGAGAAAAAAAACAACATAAATTATCTAGTCATGTTAGAAACTTGAATAGTATTACAATGTTATGTGCGCCCCTGAAATTTCAAGCTCAGGCAGCTGGATAAATAATCAAAATGCTCACAGCTGTGAGGAAGGCAAGCACTTTTTGGGGGAAGCACACAACTTCTGACCAATCAAAACATTTACTCCTGACTCCCAACATGTGTGTGGAGCCAAGGCCCCTCTCCTAGTGATTCTAACTTAATTGTCTGGCGACAGCTGGGGTGCGCCATTAAATTTCCAGAGACTTCTCCCAAGCGCTCTCTCAGCACATATAACAGCATCAGACACTATCATTCCATAGGACGTCACTCTTCTCCCAGCTCCACACAGGTCACTCCATCTACAGTGGCCTTTTAAGTCCCCTTAACAGAGGGGAGAAGCACCATCTCAAGGGGATCCACAACAGCTTCACATGCTCCATATCAAAGCAGAGCACAGGAGAACATTTGGGAGTATTCCAAAGCACTCCCATCTGCACTGAAGCTCTACATGCCTCTAAAGTAGACAAAGCAAAGAACCATCTCTGCAAATGTCCTGTACCATGCCTCCTACAGAAGTCAAACTTCACAGCAGATGAGGAACACATCCCAAATAAATTTGAGGGGGAGTGGGGAGGAGTGAATCGACATGGAAGCGGGAAGGACTGAGGTCAACAGGGAAAAAAGAAGAGGGGAGTAAGAAGGGGAAGATGGCAGATGAACAGAAAGGAGATAAAAAGTGAAGGTAAAAGAACACAAAAGGAAAGAAAAAATAAGGAAACAAGTCTGTCTCCATGCCAGCTACAGGTGCGCCTGCATCTACAGCTGAGAAAGCCCCATACCATACCAGGACCACTTACAATAGAAAATCAGACAATTCTTCTTACTACTTTACTATGAACCTATCACATAGAGTCCAAGACCCCTTACATCAAACCTGCCCTACAAAGACAGAAAACTCAAAAGCTCTTATGCAGCCCAAAGATATTATCATAGTGGCAGTCAACACATTGCACCCATCATGTGAAAGACAAATCACCCATGAAAGTTGCTAAGCAGCAACGGAACAAACACTGTAGTATTGTAAGAACTGGTCTCTGGAAAATAAATCACACAAGGGATGACAGGGACAACACAATGCACCAAATCATGGTAATTAGCCAAAACAAGTCAATTCTCCAGCACTACTTTACAAATACATGTTTAGCACCACTAAATCACGCAGCTTCCACCAGCATACCTTTACAAAACAGATGGACAACAGAAACGGCCTATCTGCATGGGTCTACTTCACATGACACACCCAAATACTCTCTCACTATTTCTCTCGCCCTGAGCAACCGGAAACAGACGTTCCTAGTCCAATTACATGGTACCACTTCTCACTACGCACGCTTCCTCCAAAAATAAATTAATGCAACAGCTGACATAACTCCTGAAAGAGGACCAGCATCAATGAACACAAGGATAGATGCTCATTGATCATTGTTAATGTGCCTGTGCTTATGGTATTAACCTTTATTATTATATCTCAGACCTGTATTGCCTTACCCACCTCGTAGAGTGGGTTTCGAAATGGACTGACGAGGCTTTGCCCATGCAAATACAGCTGCTGGGGTCTAGATAGAGGCTGCCCCCTGACATCTGGAGAAGAAACGATGAGCTGTTTGCTTCTCTTCTGCATTGGTTTTAACTCATGAAGACTCAAGGAGGACATTCTGGGAAATAGGTAGCAGAGTGGCCGGTCATCTCGATTCCGATGTAAACAGGAGTTTGCTGCCCAATGAAGAGTCCATTCTTTGCGCCATTACCATACTGACCTTGATGGGGTTTTTTCACGTAATATCGCCTGGTTAACAGTCGTGGCTCGCGGGAGGGGGTGGGGGTGTCTCGCAGGGTTGGGGGGAGCTTTAAAATGGAAAAAAAAATAACAGATCCTACCTGACCAGGTCCGCGCCGCCTCGGGTCCGTTGGCACCTACACACAGGAACAGAAGCAGGCTACACGATCGGGCACCGCCACCGACCAGTCCTCCTTGGCTTGCTGCTCCTGAGACGAATGCCGGGCCACCCCCACGCGCGGCATCCAATGGAATGCCGCGCCTGTGGACCAGCCAATCCTGGCGCTGCATGCAGCGCCAGGATTGGCCTGGGGGAGCACATTTGCTGCTCGCCCTGTCGCCCTTAGGAAACCCGGGCTGTGGCAGGCGAACAGCACGGCGAAGCACCCCTGGGTCCCACTGGGGAACTTACAGTGCGCATGCTTGAGAAAGTTGCCAACTTTCTCAAGCATGCACACTGTAAGTTCCCCAGCGGGACTGCGCACTACGGTCTGCTGCAGCCTGAGTGTGTGGACTGTCACTCAAGCTGCAGCAGGCCACCCCCCTGCGCCATTCAGCGCAATGTATTTTATTTAGAGATACGGCCGGCGGCCGCGATGCGGGTCCATGGTGGCTGGTGGGGCAATGCCCCTACGCCCCAATGGACGCACCGCGGCTGCTTTCCGGTGGCGCAAGGGGCTTGTAAATAAGCCCCTGTGTTTTTAACTGTGATGCTCAGCATACCTGCCAAGGGTTGGGATTTAATTCTGCCCTGCAGGAGAAAGCACAGTATGCAAAAGAAGACAACAGCATAATGGGTCAGTCTGACTCTACAAACAGCTCTCAGCTCTCAACTAGACCTAGCATACCATTCAGCTTCGTTAACATTCTGGTTGTCTCCCATCCTTACTAAACACATAATAAAAAATTACTAGAGCGTATTGCTTGGTATAAAGTGCTGTGCAAGATCTAGAATCTGAATGCTCATTACTTACCACCAGTGTCAAGCCAGCTCTCTCAGGTCCATGCAATTCAAGAGCAGTAGGCAACCTTAATAACAGACATGATGACTGTTCTTGGAGACACAGGATCCAGGTACTGTTACAAGAATCAGGTACTATGGTTTGCTCCATATATTGAAAAGTACTGCTCAGGGCAGATATAACTCTCACAGAAAAGCCAGGCATGTAATAATTTTCCTGCTTAATGGAGAGCCAAGGCACCGCACTCTATGGAGCATGAGTACTGCACGTCCATCTCTAGGTTTGACTTCAGGAAGCTGCAGGCAGTATTGACAAGGAATGTGGCTGAGAAGTCAGGGACAGAGAAAACCAAAGGAAAATGTATAATTGCATTGGGATACATGCAGTAACAGGTAAAGACTTAGCCTTTGCAGATAATTCACTATCTCCAGAAGCCACTTCATTGAACAACAAGCAATGGAAATGCAATCGGGCTCGGATTTATTAGAGTTTGAGCTAATGGCATTGTAAATGGCAATGTCTTTTCGCCATGTGTTATGGAGTGTGTGCATGTGGTGTGTAGTGGAATTATGTTGGTTGTATTGTAATTTTACCAATGGTGGCATGCTGTGCTTTATATGAATATGTTTAAAAGTAAAGTGTACCATACTGCGATTGCTTGGTGGAAAAGTGCACTGCCGGATGGAGGTGTGTGTGCCTGGTGGAAGGGTGCACTGACGGCTGGTGGGTGTGTGCTTGGTAAAAGGGTGCACAGATGGCTGATTGTTGTTGGTGTTTGTGCATGGTGAAAGCATTCATTGACGGCTGGGGGTGTGTTGTTGTGTGTTTTGTTTTCTGTGTACTGGTGAGTGTGTGGTGGTGAGTCTGTGGGGGTGAGCCTGGGGAGTGAGTGTGGTGGTTAGTGTGTTGTGTTGAGTGGTGACGAGTGTGTGGTGTTGAGAGACTGAGGTGTGTGGTTTGTGTGTGCGTTATGTGTGTGTGGTGTGTGTGTGGTGTATGTGTGTATGGTGTGTGTTTGTGGTATGTGTGTGTGGTGTATGTGTGTGTGGTGTTTTCTGCACACTCACACACTGCCCATACACATTCACACACTGCTGACCCGCACACTCCCAATGTCACCCTGCATAGTCACACACTGTTTATCCTGCACACTAATTCTGCACACTCACACAATGTGCACCCTGCACCCTTACACACTGTCTCTGCAGTCACTCTGCACTCACGGTCACTCGGAACTCACTGTCACTCGGCACTCACTGTCACTCTGCTGTCACTGTCACTCTGCTGTCACTCTGCACTCTGCTGTCACTCTGCACTCACTGTCACTCTGCACTCACTGTCACTCTGCTCTCACTGTCACTCTGCACTCACTGTCACTCGCACTCACTGTCACTCTGCACTCACTGTCACTCTGCACTCACTGTCACTCCGCTGTCACTCTGCACTCACTGTCACTCTGCATTCACTGTCACTCTGCTGTCACTCTGCACTCACTGTCACTCTGCACTCACTGTCACTCTGCTGTCACTCTGCACTCACTGTCACTCTGCACTCACTCTGCACTCACTGTCACTCTGCACTCACTGTCACTCTGCACTCACTCTGCACTCACTGTCACTCTGCACTCACTGTCACTCTGCACTCACTGTCACTCTGCACTCACTCTGCACTCACTATCACTCTGCACTCACTCTGCACTCACTGTCACTCTGCACTCACTCTGCACTCACTGTCACTCTGCACTCACTGTCACTCTGCACTCACTGCCACTCTGCACTCAGTCTGCACTCACTGCCACTCTGCACTCAGTCTGCACTCACTGTCACTCTGCACTCAGTCTGCACTCACTGTCACTCTGCACTCACTGTCACTCTCGCACTCACTCTGCACTCATTGTCACTCTCGCACTCACTCTGCACTCACTGTCACTCTGCACTCACTGTCACTCTGCACTCACTCTGCACTCACTGTCACTCTGCACTCACTGTCACTCTTGCACTCACTCTGCACTCACTGTCACTCTGCACTCACTGTCACTCTGCCCTCACTCTGCACTCACTGTCACTCTGCACTCACTGTCACTCTCGCACTCACTCTGCACTCACTGTCACTCTGCACTCACTGTCACGCTGCACTCACTGTCACTCTGCACTCACTGTCACTCTGCTGTCACTCTGCACTCACTGTCACTCTGCTGTCACTCTGCAGTCACTGTCACTCTGCACTCACTGTCACTCTGCTGTCACTCTGCACTCACTGTCACTCTGCACTCACTGTCACTCTGCACTCACTCTCACTCTGCACTCACTCTGCACTCACTGTCACTTTGCACTCACTCTGCACTCACTGTCACTTGCTGTCACTCTGCACTCACTGTCACTCTGCACTCACTGTCACTCTGCACTCACTGTCACTCTGCACTCACTCTGCACTCACTGTCACTCTGCACTCACTCTGCACTCAGTCTGCACTCACTGTCACTCTGCACTCAGTATGCACTCACTGTCACTCTGCACTCATTTCATTTCAAATAACTTTATTTCGATTCCACAAAGAAATCATAAAAGTATACATCAATATAAAAAACGCAAACTGCAATAAAACCACGGTACATATTTACATAATTCTGGTTTTCAAAACATTCAATATCGATTTCTAATAACAAGAGCTGATCTAATAAAACTAAGTACAGCATTACAAATGTTTGGAGTTGACAAAGATAATAAATATTCATATCCTTCTTTATAATAGCATGATCCAAAGGATAGTAGTAATGGTCTAATAAAGGTGTTTCTTGGGACCTTATACAAAGCGCAAAAAAGAATAAGGTGCAAAGTATTTTGCGAGACCTTATCATTACAGGGGCAAAAAGGTAACTTCTCACACCACCCCCCCTGCTTTGGAAAGGCAAAAAGGAAGTGTAGAGTACTAAGGCGAAACCTTGTCAAGTAGAAACGCCATTGCGTATTCATAATATATGATAAATAAAAGGGCCGCACTAGTTTGCCCCTGACACGTAATACATATTCACTATTCCTTAAGGTACCCAATTTAGAACTATAGGCATTTTTAATAGTTACCTTAGCATCCTTTTTGATCATGCCAGGGTTTGCAAACATGTTGCCTAACCCAATCTTATAAAGGGTATCTCTAACATATCGAAGCCATGGAATCTCCATATAGTGCTCAAGTTTAAGGCAATCTTGTAAGATATCTTTTGCCAATTTCAATTCATCAGATTGCCAAACTTTAGACCATAGTACTAGTGGAGCTACGTGTATAATGTCACTCACAAACTGGATACCAACCTCCCCATGGCAAAAGATGTTTGACGTACCCGATGGGACAGATAGGAGACGTTTTATAAATTTATTCTCCATAATCTGCAACTTTTCACAATTTTATGACCCCCAGACTCCAGCGCCAAAAGTCATAACAGAGACACATTTAGCTTTATACAGGGATATTATTTCTGCTATACGCCGTTGTCCTAGTTTACTGGCAAAGCGAAAAAGAGCTTCAATTGATTGTGTAACCTTTTGAACCCGAGCTAATATCAAAAATTCCCAGTTCAAATTTTTATTAAAAAGGTTACCCAAGTAATTAAAGTTATCAACTTTCTCTATAATTGAATCCCTCACCATGTACTTGCGGATTTTAACACTTTTCGGACCGCAAGTCATGGCAAATGATTTAGTAAAATTGACCCCAAGATCTAAATTTCCCATAAACATATCAAAGGCATTCAGGCAAATCTGCATGCTATTGGGAGTAAGGGTCATTAAGACAGTGTCATCTGCATATGACAACATTGGAATTCTTTTGCCATTGATCTGAGGAAAATCAGCACCGGTTTCTAACAGAAAACTTTCTAGTCCGTTAGTATAAACCAGAAATAAAAAGGGAGCTAAAATACATCCCTGACGGACACCTTCAGTAGATAATATAGGTCTAGTTTTCTCTCCCCCAGGGCCATATCTAATTCTCACCATTGTGGCGCCGTGGAGCCTACGAAGCAAAGTAACCAAAGGCTCCTCAAAGCCCATAGACTCCATCATCCGCCACAACTTACCCCTACATACCGTGTCAAAAGCACTGGACAAGTCCATGAATGCCAGATGAATAGAACTATTCCTGGCACCCATGTACTTGCCCATAATCAGTGCTAGATTTAAACACTGCTCGGTGGTTCCTTTCCCTCTTCTAAATCCATATTGGGAGTCTACAATAACCCCGCTGACTCTGCCCATGTTTCAAGGCGAGCCAATATCACCCTACCCATTAGCTTGCACGACGCGTCTATTAGTGATATTGGCCTATAGCAGCATGGGTCAGACTTATCACCCTTCTTAAAAATGGGTACCACAACTGCCTCTTTCCAAGAAATCGGAATGGGCCCCAACGTTATTGCCTCAAAAACATTCAAGAGTAATGGGGACCAGACCTCCAAATTATGTTTAAAAAGATCCAAGGGTACTGCATCAGGACCTGGGGCCTTTAAAGCAGCCCCCTTGGTCAAAGCTATCTTTACCTCTGAAAACGTTAATGAATCATTGAGTGATTTGGCTGACACCATATTAAAATCGCCCACTCCCGTGGTAGCAGTCAGCAGTACCTCATTTGGATTAAAGATTTTACTGTAATGAGCTACCCAGGAGTCTTCAGATATGTGCACTCGGATGGTATTCTCTTCCCCTGTTTTTAAAAAAGGCCTGTTTATTATCTCCCAAAAAAGCCTATTATCCCTTAGATCAACCGCTTTTTCCAAGTCTTCCCATGCTTTAGTCCGTAAGTCATTTTTCCTTTTACTGACTGCATCACTATACCTTTTCCTAGCTGATCTAACCAAATCTCTATCACGTGGGACTTGGCGTAATGCCTTTGATAGATGTGTTTGGGCAGAAGAACATTCCTCATCAAACCATTTAGGCCCCCGGTCTTGTTTCCTCCCCCCTGTCTTTACAAGGTGTGAAGCGACGTTTCCCAGTAGCAATTCAAAATTCTTAATTATACGGTCTGGGTCAGATATGGGCGACAGACAAATTTCTATCTTATCCTTATTTTCCTTAAAGATATCCGCCTCCAGTTGCCTCACATCTACTTTATCCCACCTTAAAGTGACACCCTGATTTTGACTATATACTATAGGTTGTTCCACAATCTGGTTCTTCTCAAGAACCAGGTTGAAGCTCAAAATTAGGGGATTATGGTCACTGGCTGGGTTCGCCTCAATTTTAAAATCATTCAAAAAAATGAGAGAAACCCTTAGATACCATGGCAAAACCAATTATACTCATTCTGCCCCCTGTACCTTGGAAAGTGGGTATATTCAGTGCACCAGAAAAACTAGGCATATCCAGGATGCATAAATCATTATTCATGACAATACTATTTAGAGCCTCCCCTTGTTTGGAATGAGTAAAATGAGCCATAGGTTGGTCAGTTAAATCCATCAGACCGCATACTCTAGATCCGCTGAATTTACATAGCTCACAATTAAAATCACCTAACCATATAATAAAAAGAGGGAAGACCCTGTTTGTCACTTTAACAATCTCCTCCTGTAAGTTATCAATAACTACGGTTACATGGGGATCAAATATATTATAATACCAATTTATAAGAAGAAGGGTTACTGGAAATAAGTCCTTGATCATAAGTAATTGATACCAAGGTGATTCCACCACTCGGATCACATGTCTTAAATTATGCTTTACAGAGATAGCTGTCATAAGCCCACCCTTAGCTCTCCCTGCTTGCGATGGCATTGCACAAACATTAAACATTGAAAACCATCCAAGCTCTGATCCACAGTACTCCATGTCTCCTGGAAGCAGGCAATATCAAAAGATTCAATATAGTCTAACCAGACAGGATCCTCTAGTCTTCGCACAAGGCCAGCTATATTCCAAGAAATTAAACGAAAACAGCTAGCCTCCACCCGATCACCCTCTTTTCCCTGTAATAATTTCCCTTTAGGATGAGCTAAGTCACACCCATCTACTCTTGTTTCTATACCATTTGTTACCACATCAGCATAGAGGGTATGTGTACCTCTAAATGTACAAGGGTTATCTCCACACCACTGATCTAAGACAGGATTAAGGTTTGATTTATACATAGATCCCGTATTCACATGAGTAACATCATCTCTATCTCTACCATAAGCTACAGAATCAGTATGCTGCTCACAAAAGTTTTGGAGTATATTACTAGCCCAAGGGTCCTCTACATCATTATTATTATTAATTATTGTCTTCAGATCATCCCACGGAGTAGATTCATGATGGGACGCCGGGGCAGGCATAACCTCCTCATCCAAAGAGGGAAATGTAGACATTTTATCCCAGACAGGTATTTTTTGTAGGGGAGTTAGATTCAGTCAGTCATTTACATCCATAGCAGTTAAAGGATGGTACATATTCGATAAAGGAATATTCCAAAAATCCTTTGGGTTTGTAGGGAGGTAATTGTTTGAGATAGAGTACATATTAGGGTGATTTAGCGGAGGGAGAGGGTTAACATTTCTATTAAAATGAGTAGGGATAGCCAAGTTCGTAAATTGTTTCCGATGATAAGGGAGGTCCAAACCATGCCTCATCAGAGGTTTATTCGAGGGGAACATCATAGTTTCCGGGTAAAAGTATGTCAAATTTCGGGCTGACACTCCTCCATTACTTCTACCCGGGAACCAGTCACTAATATAAGTGACCACCCTATGATCCCGGAAATTAACAATAATCAAATCACCTTCTATGTCTTTAGGGCGTATGCCCACCCAATAACACCTTCTCACTGAGACATTGTCTCCATTCAAGTGTAAAGGTAATGGTCTATTCAAACGTAGCCAATGGATGACTTTGTTTTTTAAACTAATGTTTGATTTCACATTTCCCTCTGGAACAACAGGAACACCTGTTAGGATAATAACAAAATTAGATGAGTCCGGGGGCATATCTACTATGTTTTTATAATTAAATTTATCTCTGTTAGAAGAATTTATTTGGGTGAAGGGTAATCTATTAGTGTGAACGGGCTTCGGAACCACTGAACGAATCTTTTCTTTAGTTGTGGCTTTTATAACTGTAGAATCTGATGTGCCTACTGGTTTGGTGGAATTCCTATTAGCAGGCACGTTATTAGGTTTCACAGTGGAAGTGTGTTGCCTAGATTGATTGTTTGCCGGTTTTTCAGTTATAACTTTATTTTCAATTGGAGTAGCTTTAATAGTTAGATTTGGGTTCTCTGACGGAGTAGACTCTGGTAGAAGGCGATCCAATTTTGTATCCAGCCTTTTAAGCCTCTCAACAAGAGGGAGAATAAGAGCCTTTAAAAGACTTTCAACAGCCTCAAGAAGCCCTTCATTAAGGATAGCTTTATGGTCTGTGACAAATTTCCCTGCTATTATTTCTTTCCCCACTACATCTGGTAGAATTTCTTTGGGAACAGCTACCTGTGGCGGCTTCCACGGGTTGACAGCCCCATTTTTATTTTTCCCTCCCTTCCTCCTTCTTTTCCTAACTGGGGAGCATACTGCTCCTCTGCTCTCTTGACTTATTTGATTGTCACGTGCTCTACTAGTTTTAATAGTAGGTTGAAGATCAAGCAGCGTGACTACCTCAGTTTGGATCTTCAGGGGTGGAGGTAAGATGTTACTAATAGAATGGGGAACAGCATCTAAAGGTGAAGGGGTATTGAGATCTATACGATTATTGGATGCGACCGTGGATAAGTTACTTTGACCTTCCACAGCTACATCCAAATCTTCCAATAATGGCGGGCTTTCTTGAAAAATTAAGGGAATGTTATCTGTATTAAACAATTCCGCATCCGTCTCAACATACGTACTATCATGTACCAAAGTGCTCGTAGCAACCTTCTCATGATTGGGGGCTGCCTGTCTCTTAAGGAGCTCAATTGATAGGCGACGCTCGGCCCTCCTTTCAGCTAGAGCTTACTCTCTATCAATATCTTTAGTAGCTCTAGCAAAATATTTATCGAGGGGGGCCGAGGATAGATACACCCACACAATTAGGAAGAGAGTTAGGAGTAGGGCTAGACATTCTTAATTAATAATACAGTAATTAGATAATGCCTAAAGAAAAGGAGGCGATAAACAGGAGGTAACCAAGTTACAATAACCAATAAACAATTAAAAAATACTATTTCATGAATTAGTGTCAGAGGTACTCAATAGTAAGTGGGAGTACAGGCCCAATAATAATAAAAGACTAAAATCAGAGCTAATCAGAGTGGGGGCCCAGCCCAGCCTCTTATGGCCCCTGACGCCACAGACGGTCCCGCCCTTGTCCCGGGCTTCTCCCGGGACACTCCCGCGCCACGGGAAGAGCCCTTGTCTTAAATACGTGGGCTAGTAGAGTGAAGGCGGGGCGTGGCGAGCAGGGAGAGCGGCCAGGTGACGGGAGGCGCGGGTTACCGGGGCTTCTGGTAATCAAAGTCCGATCCCACATGCTCGCAGCCCTGCGTTGCACACGATTCCCCCACAAACACTGTCCAAGGCTTCCAAATGGCAGGTGAGGCGCTGCGGGACCCGCGAAGCGGGTACCGCTAGTTGTGGCACAAGAAGGGCTAGGTAAGCCCACAGCAGCAACCAGCACGGTCAAAGATATGTCCCAGTGCAGTCGATAATCTGAGTCCTTTTCAATGTGAAGGCGGGGCGCGGCGAGCAGGGAGAGCGGCCAGGTGACGGGAGGCGCGGGTTACCGGGGCTTCTGGTAATCGAAGTCCGGTCCCACACGCTCGCAGCCCTGTGTTGCACACGATTCCTCCACAAACACTGTCCAAGGCTTCCAAATGGCAGGTGAGGCGCTGCAGGACCCGCGAAGCACGGTCAAAGAGATGTCCGCAGTCTGCACTCACTGTCACTCTGCACTCAGTCTGCACTCACTGTCACTCTGCACTCACTCTGCACTCACTGTCACTTGCTGTCACTCTGCACTCACTGTCACTCTTCACTCACTGTCACTCTGCACTCACTGTCACTCTGCACTCACTGTCACTCTGCACTCAGTCTGCACTCACTGTCACTCTGCACTCAGTCTGCACTCACTGTCACTCTGCACTCAGGCTGCACTCACTGTCACTCTGCACTCAGGCTCCACTCACTGTCACTCTGCACTCAGTCTGCACTCACTGTCACTCTGCACTCACTGTCACTCTGCACTCACTCTGCACTCACTGTCACTCTGCACTCACTGTCACTTTGCACTCACTCTGCACTCACTGTCACTCTGCACTCACTGTCACTCTGCACTCACTGTCACTCTGCACTCACTCTGCACTCACTGTCACTCTGCACTCACTGTCACTTTGCACTCACTCTGCACTCACTGTCACTCTGCACTCACTGTCACTCTGCACTCACTGTCACTCTGCACTCACTCTGCACTCACTGTCACTCTGCACTCACTCTGCACTCACTGTCACTTTGCACTCACTCTGTACTCACTGTCACTTGCTGTCACTCTGCACTCACTGTCACTCGGCACTCACTGTCACTCTGCAGTCACTGTCACTCTGCACTCACTCTGCACTCACTGTCACTCTGCACTCACTCTGCACTCAGTCTGCACTCACTGTCACTCTGCACTCAGTCTGCACTCACTGTCACTCTGCACTCACTGTCACTCTGCACGCACTGTCACTCTGCACGCACTGTCACTCTGCACGCACTGACACTCTGCACTCACTGTCAGCCTGCACTCAGTCTGCACTCACTGTCACTCTCGCACTCACTCTGCACTCCGTCGCCGAGCCCTAAAAATGGAATATTCAAAAGTCCGCCTTGGCTGACAAACACACACCACCCTTTTAATGTGCAGAACCCTTTTGAAGGGGCACGCGCTCCATTGTAGAGAAAATACAATTGGTCGCTTTACTAGCCCTGCGCGGTCAACATCAATAAGCCATCTAGAAGATGGGTTTCAGGTGTGTGATTTCGTTGAGTGGATGGTCAGTCACTTTTACCAGCTAGATTTATTTGGAATATGAAACGAAAATAAATGTGTGCATGTACCTGTGTGTCTATATTTCATGTGTGTGCGCGCCCCAATGTCATTGTGTTTGTGCGGGTATTGCCGGGGGCCGGGGTCAGTGGGGTGGGAAGGTGACAATGTTTTTATGTAAGGTTACTTGTTGTCTGTGTATATGTCTGCAGCTTCACAGAGGACCCTGCAAGAAAAGCCGATGCGTTTAAAGTTAAGAGGGCTGCATTCAGCTGCTGAGCGCAGCACACATTTTATCAGTTCATATGCGAAAAGGGCCCGAGCTGCCTTTCTTTCCCTCAGGAAATGAGGCTGCGCGTGACACTTGCCGCAGAGGCTCCATTTACCAAGCGTCATTAGCTAACCATCCCGGTGATTTCAGGCGCGCGCCCTGGTAATTCGAGGGCAATCTGCCATTTCACCTGATGGCCGAGCAGAAGGCTGTGAATGTCAGCATGTCCTACTGTTCAGTGGCGAGCCGCGCATGGCCAGAGTGGCGGAAGTGACGCATGCAAATCACATACTACAAACTACAAGTATCAGAATGCAACCTCTTGCTTAAAAAAAGGTAGGACTGACTGAAGGGGTCACATGATACACGTCTGCCTGGCATGAATTTTGGAAAGGAGGGACCATAAGGATGATGGAAATTCCAAATGTTTCCCAAAACAAAAACATGGCATTGCCAATGCAGGTCACATTCAGACAAAACAAGAAATAATGTTGTAAACTCTAACATTTATCAAAAAGCTAAAGATATGCAGCACTAAGCAAGATCTACAATTAAAGCATGGCGATCGTATTAACAACCAAAAAAAAAAACCACACATCTGTAACTGCTAAAAAAAATAGTAAAAAGAGGTACACGACTTGGCAAAGTTTAATAACGTCGAATCATGATTTGGACGACTTTACAGACTAACTAGCATATTATGACAATGTTGTCTAAATGGGAACATACAATAAAGATTTCACTTTGTCCGGTTTCATGTGTGACACTGGTACTTTTACATGTACGCGAAGCATTGTTGTTAAGTGGCCCCGACATGTTGACATCTTCCGCTAATTTTGCCTTTTAGCTAGCTGAGCCTCATTTGTAAATTTACTTTGCCTTTACATGCCTGCAAATCCCAGATGAATCACAGAGCTAGAATTATTGAAGGGTGGTGGGATGACGGTTGTGAAACGGGTGATTTCACTCAATTTAACTACCACAACCCCTAACGGTGAATGGGTGTTATCTGTGTAAAATAAAATCAGGGGCATTAGTTCAGAACAACATTACTACTAGGTGTAACAGTACGCGAGTCCGTAAAAATATTTCATGCTAATGGGAAATATTTGCCGTAGTCTCAAACTGCACCGACTCCACCACATGCACACAAAAACATCCGAGCCTGTGAAAGGCAGAGCCAAGGACGGAGACTTTTCATCTCCGTGCTCTTTCCTCCTGCCAGAATGTACACCAATCTCGCAAGGAGTTGTGGACAATTCGTGCAACTCAGCGGGAACTCGACCTTTAGGTTTTAAAGTGAGAGCTGGCTGAAACATAAAACACCTGAAAAGTGTTCTGTTCCCCTTGCATTCACACCTGTTTTTGAAAGCAGAAGTGAAAATGAAATACATACCTGATTCAGCGGAGCCCTAGTTTCCTCTCAGATCCGATTTTGATGTGTTGTAGAGCGGAAGTTTTCCAGGGCGCTTGTAAATTCCATGACGCCACTTCACTTCATTAACATCTGACTACCACGTGAGGAGGACGCCCCCCCGACAAACGGTGAACGCTATGGTGAACGCGCGCAGACCATCTGGAATGCATTACACGGGCACCCTGACAGCTCCTAATTAAAATTAATGGGCTGCCATGCGCGAAACCGCACAGAAAATGCCAAAAATGGCGGACGAAAATTACATATAGCCTATCGCGTCAAGGCTACTAAAAAGACAGCACAGCGAAGACGAATCACTATGCAGATGCCATAAAAAAAGCTCGCGCACTAAGGAATGTTTCTGGCCCGAGCCCTAAAGAAACTTTTTTTTCTTTTTCTTAACAATAGGAGCTCGGAGCTCCGCCCCACTTCGTGGTGACGTAGGCCGAGCCCTAAAAATGATCCTGAAAGATTATTAAAAAAAATTCTCATGTGTAACCCTACTGAAGTCAATGGAGGAAAGGAGTCCTGGAGGAGGAGGAAGTCTTTGGAGACCAGGAAGCCATAAGCAGATATTATGAGACACACAGCATGGTGCGATGAACTAAACCCCAACCAAAGCAGTTCAACCCTCATCCCTCAAACAAAAGGTCCGCATGACAAACCATATACAAAATGCACTCTCCGAGGAGTGTTGGAACTGTGTAGATGTGTATTTTATTAAACTACTAAGCAAGAACAGAGAGAAATATGCAAATAGATCTTGGAGGATAGAAGGCGGGTTCCTCCATCACAAATGTGACTGATATCCCATCCGCCTTGTTACAAGTGCTACACTACTTAATCCAGTTGTAACAAGGTGGATGGGATATCCATCAAATTTGTGATGGAACACCCATTTGCCAAAGTATAACTCAGATCCCTAGAATAAATAATCCATCAATCACCCCTCTACAGTGGAACAGTTGGACATATCCATCTGTCATCACTACCGCTGTGACATTGCAGAAATATAATTGTAAAGATTCATGAATGAATTAATGATTTCTCTTTATTGTTAAACAGTCTTGTAACCTCCACAGGAACTTTACTTAAAGACCTTTTTGAGGAGCAGTCTGATGTTTGAATTCTATCCTTCATCCTTCTCCTTTCATATGCAGGAGCAATGTTTGAGCCCATCATTCTCTTCTCCGTAGCTGTTGCAGCAGCTCACATTCATTTTCTTGACCTATAGAAGACTTCTTCTTTTTTTATCCTACCCCAATGTTGGCTTTGGAATACAGGCAGATACAGTTATACAGGCAGCTCTCTCTGAGCTACACATTGTACAACGTGCACAAAGGGGGTGTTTGTGCTACAAACCTCCAGAGTATGCTCAGGACAGTTCTACACCTTCAACAGCATTGATAAGAAAAGGCAGCAATAGGTTTATTTAGGCGACAAATGTTCTGGATCTGATCTAAGAAAAAGGGAAAATGATCTAAGAATAGAATTTCATGTTCAGTCTGTGGTTGATTGGGACTTTCTGTGTGGTACCAACAAGCCAGAAATGTGTTGATGAGAAGCACCAAGGCCCCATCTACATCACTATTTTCATCATCCTTGCCCCATGCAAGCGATAAGCAACACAAACTGCATATACAACACATATGGCGGGACACTGATCAATCAGGCATTTATGTAAATAATCTCACAAAATCACACTCCTGTCACTTACACGTACTTGCCATATAGTCATGTTATCATTCCTCTGCTACACACATACCCCTCTCAGTCATGGCAGTCTTTACTGAGTTTTCTAATTTTGTGATGACTATGCCCCTACAATATGTCTACTTTCAGGTGCAATAATCAATAATTCAAGGGATATGACCTGATGCATAAAGCAATAAAGCCCCATTACAAGGGGTGCTGGAATGCCTCAAGGGTACACAGGCAGCCAGAAGTATGCTATCCCACAAATCGTAATCCTTGATTGCAGGAATACTGGGCCATTACAAAATAGGCCCTGCGTAAAGAGGATTAACATACAGAAATTGGTGTTTTGACCCTCATTCTCATACACTATTCTCCATTTTTGGATCATTTTTCAACGGGCTAGTTCACCTGTTTTGAGCACTTGAAATGCCTGTGAAAACTTTGTGATCCGTGGTATTTCCACAACCATTGTAATCATCAATTGATTATGACAACGAGAATTCCTGTCGGATCAGGAATGAAAGATTTCTCTAAATGACGGCCATTGTTGGGAAGTATCTCATGATGGGCATAGATTGAGTCAGAAAGAAGGTCTCAATTCCCCTCTGCTCTGGGGCCATGCAGCAGTCTGTAAATGTCATTACAATCCTATTGCACTATGTAGTTGTTCTGTTTTGCTTACCACTAAGGGACATATTTCCAAGGGCATAGCATCACCGGAGCGTCACTTTTACCGACATCCCGGTGGTGCTATGCTCTGCTAAATATTTATATTTTGAGTGGCTGAACGCCTCCTTGTAAATACATCTCCTTTTCACACATCACTTTGCGTGAAAAAGGTGTGTAATGGGTGTTGCTGTGGGCAGTTCCATTAACACCCATTGCATTTTGACCCTGTCCCAGATTGACAAGAATCTGTAAATCTGAAGCAGCTGCAAAAACGAACACCAGTGAATAGCAGGCGTTAGAGTGGTGCAGCAAGGAGAAAAACATTTACTCCCCTTTGTTTGCTCTTTCTATGTGTGCTGCAGAATGCAAATCACCATTATTGATTGCTTTTGTGCAGGATACCTGCCTGTACATAAACAATCATCCCTGCAATGCAGGCACCCTTGCAAAATGGCGCATCCCTGCATTTTTGTAAAACGCAGCACTACACTGCAGAATTGCTCGCAGCGTTGCGCCATTTCCTAGTAAATATACCCCTCAGTATTCTAATGTTGGCAAAGGAAAATGATTGTTTGAGCCTAATGTGTTCCACTCTGAGCTATTTTCTAAAGCTTTAGTTACTACAACTTTAGGGGATGGTGCTGAGTTACTCTGAGGAATTGGAATCACTTCTCTCCAGCACACAGGAAACAGCAACAGCTCCCACAAAGAATTAAGGGCCAAATGTACTAACATTAGGAATAACAATTTCCTAATTGCGATTCTCTTAGGTGTTCCTAATGTATGAAATTATTTTGAGTCTCATTAGCGATTCCTTGTGGGTCACACATAGACATACCTCATGCATATTAATGATGTAGGTCGCAATATGTGACCCGTTAGGATTTGCAGCTATCACAGGGATGTTGGCATGCTGAGGTGAGCAGGTCACCATGTCTGTGATTGCTATTTGATAAAGTCTTTTTTTGTTTTTTAAATGCAGCCCATTTTCCTTAAAAAAAAGGGATGCATTTAAAAAGAAATGAAACTTTTCAGTTTTATTTTTTTAAGAGTAGGTACTTGTCTGTGGGTCCACTCCCTGCTCCTAAAAAATATTTGTTTTCCATTCTCATAGGGGAAGGAGTCGGCTGGGGAGCCCTTCCCATTTGCGAATGGGTTACCCCTTACCACATCCTTCAAGTCATCGGTAAAATATGAATATTTTGAGACCGCAATTCAGTTGGAAAACATTCATACATCCCATTCAGATTCGGTATTTAGAAAGGACGCCCTAAACTTCCACCCTTTCAAATGCTAAATTGCAAACAGAAATTGTGATTTGGTAACGTGTTACCGAATCGCAGTTCGTGTTTTGTACAAATTTAAAAGCATTTTTGCGGTCGGAAAACGTCCCTGATTGAACATCTTCAACCGCAAAAATGCTTTGTACATGTGACCCTTAGTGCCTAATCTACATTCTGGTGAAGCAAATAGGCTTTGTGGAACTGCTTTTGGAAACCTTATCAAGGATATTTTCGATTGATCATACAATCCTGGTGGTAGTGAAACTAAATCGACTAACCCTGAAAGGGTGTTCCACACCTGGGACTTAAACTCTGGAATGTCCTCTCTATAGCTGCAGAGTTTTTAGGATAAAAGAGAATTAATGCAGATGTAAACATGTATTATTCATCAATTACCTGCCACTGCTGGAGCTCTACTACTGACCTTACTAGTGTGGAAGAAGCCAGCAGACGAAGTATTCCACAGATGAAGACAGGGCATTAGGAAGCCCCTTCAACCCTTGAAGACAGGGCATTAGGAAGCCCCTTCAACCCTTAGAGGCACCCTCCTCTACAGACCACCTGGACCCCGCGCAAATTTCAGTGAAGACATCACGGACTTCATCACCCCACACGCGCTCCCCTCCAAAGACTACATCCTCCTGGGAGACCTCAACTTCCACCTCGAAAAGCTCAACGACCGCAACACCGCCACCCTCTTGGACAACCTCGCCAACCTCGGACTTAAACAACTGGTCACTTCCCCCACCCACATCGCAGGTCACACACTCGACCCCATCTTCACCTCCAGCAACCATGTCTCCTTCAGCCACACTACGGAGCTCCTCTGGACTGACCACAGCTGCGTTCACTTCACCTACAACAAACCAAAACCCATCAACCTCCACCAACCAACTCTACAAAGAAACTGGAACAAAATCACCATCGACCAGATCTCCTCATCGCTCCTTCTAAACCCCCCAGCCCTCTCTTCTAATGCCAACGAAGCCGCCTCCAACCTCACCCTTTGGCTGTCCAACACCGTCGACACCTTAGCACCACTGAAAAAACGTCATCACAAACTTGGCAACAAGAAGGCCTCATGGTTCAACGATGACCTCAAGAAATCCAAGAAACTGTGCCGCTCCCTTGAAAAGGCCTGGAAAAAAGACCCATCCACCAGCAACAAGGATGCCTTCAAAAGCGCCATTCGTACTCACCACCAACTGATCCGAAAAGCCAAGAAAACATCATTCAAGGATCGACTTGACAACAACGCCCACAACAGCAAGAAACTTTTCAACATCGTCAAGGAATTTTCCAACCCCTCGGCCAACTCCAACGACATCACCCCCTCTCAAACCCTCTGCGACTCCCTAGCCTCTTTCTCCCACAACAAGATTGCTGACATCCACAACAGCTTCGACAACCAACCAGGAAGCCAACCCACCCTACCATCTGCAGACCGTCTTCCCCCCGCTAACACCCTTAACGCCTGGAACCCAATCTCCACCGAGGACACCATCCGCCTGATGAACTCCATCCACTCTGGATCCCCCACAGACCCATGCCCTCACCACATCTTCAACAAAGCAGACTCCGTCATAGCTCCGCACCTCCGAGACGTCATCAACTGCTCCTTCAACTCCGCCACCTTCCCGGATGACTGGAAACACGCTGAACTCACCGCCCTTCTGAAAAAACGGACAGCAGACCCCACCGAACTCAAAAACTACCGCCCCATCTCGCTTCTTCCATTCCCGGCCAAAGTCATCGAGAAAGCAGTCAACAACCAGCTCGCCGCCTTCCTCGAATCCAACAAATCCCTCGACCCCTCACAATCTGGCTTCCGAGCAAAACACAGCACTGAGACCGCCCTCATCGCAGCAACAGACGACATTCGAACTCTACTGGACAATGGAGACACAGTCGCCCTCATCCTCCTCGACCTCTCTGCAGCATTCGATACAGTCTGCCACAGCACCCTTCTACAACGCCTCAACAACATCGGAATCCAAGGAAAAGCACTTGATTGAATCACCTCGTTCCTCACTGGAAGAACCCAGAGAGTCCGCCTCCCACCATTCAAGTCCGAGGCCTCTGAAATCATCTGCGGCGTACCACAAGGATCCTTACTCAGCCCCACCCTCTTCAACGTATACATGAGCCCCCTTGCGGCCATCGCTCGCCAACACAATCTCAACATCATCTCCTACGCGGATGACACTCAACTGATCCTTTCTCTCACCAGGGACCCCAGCACCGCCAAAACTAACCTACACGAAGGAATGAAAGAAGTCGCAGAATGGATGAAACAAAGCCGTCTGAAACTGAACTCAGACAAAACAGAAGTCCTCATCTTAGGTACATCCCCCTCGGCTTGGGACGACTCCTGGTGGCCGGAAGCCCTCGGAAAAGCACCCATCCCTACAGACCACGCACGGAACCTAGGCGTCATCCTAGATTCTTCACTCTCTATGAACAAACAAGTCAGCGCCGTATCCTCCTCCTGCTTTAACATTCTTCGCATGCTCAGAAAAACATTTCGCTGGATCCCCTCCGAAACAAGGAAAACAGTCACCCATGCTCTGGTCACGAGCCGACTGGACTACGGAAACACCCTCTACGCAGGCACCACCGCTAAACTCCAGAAGAAACTCCAACGAATCCAAAACGCATCAGCCAGGCTCATATTAGACATCCCACGCAACGAACACATCTCTGGTCACCTTAGAGACCTCCACTGGCTACCCGTCAATAAGAGGATCACTTTCCGACTGCTTACCCACGCACACAAATCACTCTACGACATCGGACCAGATTGCCTCAACTCTCGGCTGTCCTTCTACACCCCCGCCCGCCAACTTCGCTCTTCCAGCCAAGCCTTCGCCACTGTACCTCGCATCAACAAGACCACCATGGGAGGCAGATCCTTTTCATACCTGGCTGCCAAAACATGGAACTCACTCCCAGCTTACCTTCGCCTCACCCAGAATCACCTAGCGTTCAGAAAGCAGCTTAAAACGTGGATATTTGACAAATAATCCTCATCCCCTTTCCTAAGCGCCTTGAAACCCTCTGGGTATGTAGTGCGCTATACAAATTTCATGACTTGACTTGACTTGACTTCTGCCCCTCTCTAGAGACCAAAGGAGATGCTTCTAAAAACAATTGCTATCATCTCAGGAAAGCTGAGTGGTGACTTCCTGGAGAACAAAACCCCCCCTGAGCGAACATGTATGTTGTTGTGCTTTTATCCTTTGAGGAACCTCTCACTTTCCCCTTTTTAAATACCCACATACTGTCATACATCATTAACATGAAAGCTCTTACTTGTTGCAGTGAGTTCCTATGAGCACACACACAATATCCCAATAGGGTCAGACCTCCATCTATCCCTCTTCAACACTGCATTAGTATTTGGCTCCGTGTACCTGCATTTTGTTTAGTTTTCAAGCGAGAGCACCTGTAACTTTCAGGAGGATGTATTACTGTAAGAGTACAGACACTTATTTATTTGAAGCAGGCACTTTGGATAGTGTGTCCCTACACTTCTAACTATCCTTTTCACACACTGCCTATCCAATTTGTCCACACTGTATGTGAGGTCACTAGCACCTTTGGGTTATGAGATAGCCACGTTTCTAGGTACGTGCAAGAACTAACTTTAAACCAGGAATAGACAGTGATTCTCAATCACATAACTCAAAGCCTCAAACACTTAGGGCCTCATTTAGACCATGATGGGCGACCCACAAGCCTGCCAGGTTGGCAGAAATCCACCAGACATATTGTGAGTTCCCCTCCTGCCTGGAGGGCATCTCATAGCCTACAATGCATCCACTAGTGTGGCAGACACCTTGTAGCCACAGCAGTAGGTTGAGCAGCTATCTTGTTTCTTTGACCTCCCTCAGCATATATTCTGGTTTTACACAAACAAAATCAGACTTCCAGGGACTTTTCTTCATTGTTGCTTTCCCTGCCTGGGACAGCTCCAATTTGTGTTGCTGTCCCAAGATAGTTGCTCAATAGAGCACTCTCCATTTTCTTAAAACACTTATAGATGCATTATTCTCTATGCATTAGTTAAAAAGGATCCACAAATTCATCACGAGATCGGAACATTGCGCATTAACAACATTAAACAATTCCCTATAAGTTTTGAAAAGGACTAACATACACACTACAGTGCTTCTTCTACAGATTGCTATTAGTGTTACCTCAGCTGATCAAGTTAGCTGGTGCACAGCACATCTCAGAGAGGTCTAATATAGACCTAGAGCACTAAAATATGGGAACGAAAGTGGGGCAGATGCCATGACACTGGAAAAGAAACCGAAGAATTTTCATCATTTCCTATGAAGTGGGCTGCAATAAAATGTGTACATTATTGGTTTTCCGTGTACTTTTTTAAATTAATGATTACCTCCATTCTAATTCTGAAATCATCTTCATAGACTAAGGGTCTCACTATAGTCATGAAGCAGTAGGGGCAAGAACGGCTCTCTGTTTTTTCTTATCCTTTAAGGCACTCTGCTGAAGAGTTGCACAGAATATGCACCTTCACTGAACAGTATTTTTATGTCTACTTAACTGATTTTGTGCTTTGACTGGTCTCGCTGTAGTTACAAAGCAGAGCATGCTTGTCTGGTTATACGTCTTATTGATTTCATACTTCTTTAACTTTATCAATGCCATCTCCCTTCACTCACTCTACTCTATTATACAAAAGCATTCATTTTTGCCTTTGCAAATGATTATTATTGAACTCCCATGAAACGACCACCGCTAGAAATTGATTCGATAATTTGACAATTTAGTAGCATGAAAAAAATAAAATAAGCTTCTTAATAGTACTAACTGTGAAAAAATTAACACGTTTGTTTTTAATGATTAATCATTCTTTAAAATTCGAACTCTAATCCCCGTTCGTTTGATTATTCTCTGCCTTTTAAAAGGTACAAAATATATATTATTTGGTGTTGCGGTGGCAGATTATTGGTTGACAGAATAAATAAACTCCATTTTGAGAAGATAAATTATAAAACGCTGAAGTGTGCTGCACTGAATTCCATTGCAAAAAGATAAAAGAGGCACATCTATACAAGTGACTGCAGGCAAAGAAATATGTGTATTTTCCATGAGAAAAGGTTGTTTGAAGGCGGCTTGACGGCCCTATGAATGGTACCTGGTGATTGATACACTGTACCCCAGGTCACTTCTAGGGTTCTATTCAGTCCTTGTTTACAGTCCAATTTCCACATGAATCACACGGTTTGACTCCCTGCCTAAGTAACTGGCTCCTTGATTGACTGTTACTGTAGATTAACTTTCTCCTCCACTGGCTTGGGGTGGCATCCGAGTGCTAGAAAGCAGTGGAAGTCAACCATCAAATTATGCTGCATGCCCGAGCAGCACTTTCTCCACCCCCATCCTCCCAAAAGCAAAACAAAACAACACGCCTCCCAAAAACCCGAGTGAAGTCACAGCCATGGCTTGAATTATTAACTCATTGCAATCAGCACTTGAAAAGAAACAATAGTGTTCTTCCGACCGCTGGTCGGATGATTAACTCGGGGGCTACCTTTCCCCCACAGTGACCTGCGTGAATAGTGACGGATTACAGCATTAACTGCCCTTGCTTTGTGCTCACCGCTCTTAATTGTTTTTTTTTGGGTGAAAGCCTCGGTTTCTTCACACAGGGGACCCTGCTGCTCTGACTGAAAGTGCTGTTGGCTTCCAACTCAATCGCACAATTGAAGAATCAGACCCCCCCCCTACCAACGGGTTGAGTAATTGCTCCACATTGACACCGCAGCACACGTCCGCTCGCCGAGCAAATACACAGTGCACTTTTGCATGCTTGTGCTTGTTTATGGTCGCAGTTTTCTATACCAAGAAGCAGGTCTATTGGGCTAGGAGCCCTTTTCCAGAGAGTGCCCCCTGAAATGTCTGTTACAAACACTAACACATGATGACTTGACAGAGCCAGGGGTATTAGCTGTACTCAATATTGTACTGGGACAAAAATACAAAAAATACAAAAATTTGGCAAAACAAAAGTGGCCCCCTTTAGTGAATTCGGAATCTAAACAAGAGACCCATGTTTGTCAATCATGCCAGTTTTGAATTTGTAAAGGCCAGCTCTGTAAGTATTTTGCAAGTTCAGGGAGACTAGTTTTGAGCTTGCTGCAGGCAATGATAATATCAGGGAAATCTACAGTAAAAAAAAAACAGTCCAGCAGACCATAAAAGAGCCCGAAAAACAGCCCAAAACTGACCATCAGTAACTGCCTTATTGACAGATAGGCCAATCTGTATTGTTGTGTTTTGAACATTCAGATGAAAATGTATCCATTGAAAGTCATCACTTAGGTAAAAGCGGGCTCTGCCATTTGTTGTTCAGACTCTAAAAGAGTTATTTAATTGTATTGTATTATGGTATTTGTATATTGCTACTACTCCTCTGTCTGGCTCTGAAGCGCTTATCCTCATGGGTATCATGCTACATCGTGTAGCTATGTGGTTGGAAGAGTGTTTTTCTTGCTTTGAGCCTAAGTATGCAGTGTTTCCATGTTATGCATGTTGGTCACCAATGTGTGGTTATTGTGTTATCGGATGCAGCGCTTAGTGGTGTGATGGATGAGCAAGTGTGACAGATAGACATGTATTTTTATAATATATCTGTTCTGCTGGCAGTTTTGATGATCTGTTATGCTCTCTATCTGATTCACTATGCTGGTTATGGCGGGAAGTGGGTCACTCTAGGCAGCGGTGCCTCCTCTGTTAAGGCGGTGGAGTGTCGCCTCACTGCCTGAGAGCCAGCAAATTCAAGAATGAACAATGAAATGTTAAAAAAACTATTCTATTATCATTTTATTTTTCATCCAATCAAGCCGATTAAGCATCTGAGTCAGTCTTAGGGTGGGGCAGGGCCATCCTAACGAACAGCAGCTACAGCAGGGATGAGGAGTGGTGGGCACTGCAAGTGCAGATGTCGGTTTGGCTGGCTATCTTAAGATGTATGCAAAAGAATCAATTGATGGACGGAATGCTGGACAATGCAAACATTCACCCCCAGTCACAAGGATCTGGGTTAAATCCATCATTCTTTTGCTCACCACACCACCCCGGTTTGGACCCAGCCATATGCAAATCAGTCTTGACCATGTTCGTGGTGGGAACAGTCCAGCCCGAACTGCCAAGCCAGGTCCTTCCTGGACCGGAAACAAGCATCCTGCGACCGGTTTCAGGGCATCACCCTTCACCAGCCAGGCTAGCTTGAATCCAGTGGAGTAGTGAGCACGGGACAAACGCCAGGGCATACCCTTCCCACTTAGGGATAACATATGCAAAAGAAACAATTGATGGACGGAATGATGGACAATACAAACATTCACCCCCAGTCACACGGATCTGGGTTAAATCCATCATTCTTTTGCTCACGACACTGCTCCCAGTTTCGACCCAGCCATATGCAAATCAGTCTTGACCCTGTTCCTTGTGGGAACAGTCCAGCCTGAACTGCCAAGCCAGGTCCTCCCTGGATCGGAAACAAGCATCCTGGGACCAGTTTCAGGGCATCACCCTTCATCAGCCAGGCTAGCTTGAATCCAGTGGTGTAGTGAGCACTTGGATGGCCAAACCGATATGCACACTTAGATTTTTCCAAGCTGAACTGTGTTGCACAGACGGCTGGAGAACAGAAGGAACAGGCTTCCAGTCCCTGTGTGAGTGCAAAACGAACCTGCTCAGACCAATCCCAGCGCTGCTTTCATGCTGGGTAATAGTATTACCAGCATGAGAGCACCGTTTGGATAGGCATAGGACTCGGAGGCCTCCAGTCTGGCCCAAACCCCCAACCACCCAAACGAGGTACCAACAAATCTACAGAGACGCTTTGTTGTTGTAGATCAGTTTGTTCAAAATTAGTATATCACCCTTGTGAAAGTGAAAAAAGGTCATACAAAATTAAATGTGAAAATACACTTGGAACACATACCAGTCTCCAAAAACCGCGAATAAAGAAAGTAAAGTGTCAGTAGAACATGCGCAAAAGGCTTCATCAACAGCATGAAGTACACCCACCGCACCAAGGGCCACCCCGCAATCCTGAACGCCATTGGACCACACAGGTGCAACCACCTGTATCCATGGGGGGTGGTCCCGCACCACTGTAGCCTTGTCCTCGCCCCCCCAAACACCAAGCTTCCCAGGGGTAGCCATGAGATGGGCAGGAGCAGCGCACCCAGTGCCCACCCCCAATGATCTATCTGTGCGCCCTCGCCCACAAGCTGGTGTTCATCCTCTGGTTGGCTCAGGACTGCAGAACCTTAGTTACCCCTTTAGTGCTGTCCTGGTGGGGGGTGACTGCTTCTGGACGACCTCCCCCTGCTAACTAGGGGTGACTCTAAGATTCCAGACCCCACCACAAGGGCGATAAGGGCCACAAGATCCTTCGCCATCCCGACCACAAAACAGTCGCTGTGCAAACGCCCATATGTCCCTAAAAAACAAATCAGTTCCTGAATCCGAAAGGTGAAAACCATCCTTGTGGAACATGTCATTGCCCTTGAGAAGATTGTGAGGGATAGTCCACAGGCGGCCCAGGCCCGGGCACACCCTAGACATTTCGGAGTTCAAACGCTGTACCGACACATTAATGACTCTGGACTTTATATTCTTCCCCCAGTCCTGGCGTAGCACCATGTGGGACCATGCAATAGCTGCTTCAGGAAACGCCTTACACAATTTGGCGAATTCAATCAGAATTGCTCCCTGAGGCCCTTAAGACCCATCCTTACCAAGTCATTACCACCCAGGTGTACGAAAATGAGATCCGGGGACTGGAGTCCCTCAAAACCCCTGGCAACTTGAATCAAAAGTTGTAGCTGTGAAATATGTAGGCCACCAATCCTACACCACCGGAATGCCACGTCACGCAGGGCGAATGGCTTGGGTTCAAGGAGCAGTTGCAACCTTTAGGCTGCCCGACGGATGAAGGAGTGACCAACTACCCACACAACCTTGCGAGGCATCCTACTAAAAAAACAAAAAAAAACACAAATGAATATGCATAGCAAAACAAAAAGAAAAAAACAGACCATGCCTCAGGTTCATTGTAAATCAGGGCGAATGTAATGCTTGTATGACAGTGATGCCCAACGACCCAACCTTTTAACATCTTCGGCTGACATACCTGCCTCCGCTGCCTCTGTGGCTGCACCTATTCTAAAGGAATGTGACGAGTAACCCTCAGGATTGATACCCGCCTCTCTAAGGGCCGCTGACAGAACAGCTGCAAACTGGTAACTGGAGAGGCATTCCCCATTTGTGTGAAGGAATAAAGCTGGAGATGCCGTATATGGACGAATTGCCAAATATGACCCCACTCTAGCTGTAGGGCAGAAGTTGGAGCCTGGGCCACCTTTAGTTTAATCACGGCCCCTTTACCCGCCAGATCTGTTTTGGACCTTCTCAACCTTATTGTCAAGTTGTCTTTGCCTAAATGCACGTCCTACCACTGAAGGCCCCGTGCCAAATCATTACATTTTGACCCAATTATTTCTCTAACCCTAAATGCGCCATAAAATGCCATAGTAAATGCTGCGGCAAAAAGAGTTGTTTCATAAAGGGACTTGCACACTCGATGCAGAATAGCTAGCAGGTGGCCCAGAATATGGGCGTTGAGAGGGCACCTGGTGTCCTTCTCCAAACACTCCAGACGGGCCCACCCAGCCAGCGCTTTCTGAATGAGGAAAGAATTGTTCAGGTCAGTGGCACCTTGCAATTTTGCGAAGAATCTTATGGCTGAGACGTGGGCTCTGGCGCAAGACACCGTCTTGCCCAGTTTCCTTAAATGATCTAGAAACAAATAAATAGTGCTCAGACTAAACATGCTAGATATATTCTGCCTGTGCAAGAAGGTGCAGTAAGCCGCAAAACATTTTTCATAAGGCACTTTGGTGTGCTTTGCCACTAGATCCAGTAAGGTGGGACTCCAATCCTCCACAGATATGCAGGGAACACCATCATCTGGGATGCTACTTGCGGGTGGAAGTCCTGAAATTCCTGCAACTTGGAGTGAAAGAAGGCATCAGCAGCATTATTATGAATACCAGGTACATTCTTAGCTCAAAATGAAATGTTAGCATTCAAACATAAAAGGAACAGATGTTTAAGTAAGGGCAGGACACATTTGTATGAAGCCCCTTGCCTAGTGATCGTTTCAACCACTGCCATATTATCTGATCAGAAAATAAAATTCCTATCCCTGAGTGCCTCCACCCAAATTGTCACAGCCACCACAATGGGGAACAGCTCAAGAAAAGTGACATTCCCAGTAATTCTGCGCTCATGCCATGCCATAGGCCATTCTCCTTTACACCATTCAGCTGTCACCACTGACTCTAGAATATTATGGATGTGTGAGAGAAAATAAGTGTTGATAGCTAGTGAGTGGGGATCAGAGAAATGGATGGATAGACTGTGTTACAGTTCTGCTTTGTGTGATTGCTATTATGAGATGTCAGTTCAAGAGAATTGTTTGTCTTTTGCTTTCTTGCCCTAAGTGCTCTGGGCATGCCCAGACGTGTCTCCCGGGCTCACTGTGCCACTGGATTCAAGCTATCCTGGCTGATGAGGGGTGAAACCCAGAAACCGGTCTAGGGATACTTGTTTCCGGTCCTGGGAGGACCTGGCTTGGCAGTTCGTGTTGGACTGTTCCCATGAGGCACAGGGTCAAGACTGGTTTGCATACAGCCAGGTCTAAACTGGGGTGGCCTGGTGAACAAAAGAATAATGGATTTAACCCAGATCTCTTGATTGGGGGTGAATGGTTTGATTTGTTCTGCGTTCCGCCCATCAATTGTTTGTCTTTTGCTTTCTCACCCTAACTGTGGCGGGTATGCCCAGACGTGGGTCCCGGGCTCACTGTGCCACTAGATTCAAGCTATGCTGGCTGATGAGGGGTGAAACCCAGAAACAGGTCCTAGGATGCATGTTTCCGGTGCAGGAAGAACCTGGCTTGGCAGTTCAGGCTGGGCTGTTCCATGAGCCACAGGGTCAAGACTGATTTGCATATGGCCAGGTCTAAAACGGGGTGGCATGGTGAGCAAAAGAATGATGGATTTAACCCAGATCTCTTGACTGGGGGTGATTGTTTTGATTTGTTCTGAATTCCGTCCATCAATTGTTTGTCTTCAGTTCAAGAGATTTGCCAAGATAGACTATGTTATCATCATCATTTTTGATTATAGGACTTCAGTGCTCAGAGTATTTGTCTCTTTGGGACCTTCAAGGTGGACTATCTATGCCCTCCTGTGACCTGCAATTTAGGACAGATCTCTTCGGTTTGGCAGGCCTATCTAGTTGGAATTAAGTGTTATTTAAGGAGACTTATATAGTTCTTTATCTGTACTGTCTAGTTGACAGCAAAGTTCCACAGGTCCTTTAATAAATTATAAACCTGTCTAATTGGCGATGCAGAACCAGAATATGAGCTGGTACTTGATGTCATATGGTGACATTTATTATATACTAGTGGCCCATCCCGACGTTGTCCGGGGATGAAATAAAATGTCTGCAATGGTCGGAATAGGCAAGGCAAATTTAGTTCAAAACTTGCCAGTGCATCCGCTCAGAAGCCCTCGTTCGGTACCGCTGAAGGTGAGCGTGTGCTCTTCTGTTTGTTGTCCTTGTCGCAATATGCGAACATGTGTGTCCGCTCCAGCCGACGCCCCGATCGCCACAAAATGCACGCACTCCCCAAACACGGCGCGGTGCACTTAGACGCCCCACATCGCGTCAACGGCAAACGCCACAACTCCTGCTTCTGAATGCTTCCAGCGTTTCAGACGGCACATGCCCACAACAATGCCGAAGGGCACGCCCACTCGTGTCAGAACGCTTATCGCAAGCTGTATATTACAGCAGGCTTTTGCCAAATGCACATGCCCATCGCTGTATGCACACGCCCCCAGCACAACACACACGCCCACAACAGACTACCCACACAGAACGCTTATCGCAAGCTGTATAATACCGCAGGCTTTTGCCGAATGCGCACGCCCATCGATGTATGCACACGCCCCCAGCACAACGCACACGCCCCCAACGGACTACTTTGCCCTTAACGTTATTTCCACTTCTAATGTATATGGTGGGCTGCTGTATAGCTATGTCCATCTGCTGAAACTGTCTTTTCCAATGCTGTATTGGGTTTTCTGATTGGCGCTGTGGTTCCTGAGCTTACCCGCATCAAAGGTTTGGGCTCTCTGTTTATTATATTAGCATGGATAACTGATACTGGGAGGACTGTCGTAAGGCAAGATTAACTGTCCTCCATGTTGTCGTTAGAAGTTGAAAAATCGGTTGACTTACTTTACTATGTCTGTTAAGTGTGGGGGAGGGGGCTATGGTAAGACTCACGTATGTTACCAAACAGGCTGTGGGTCTTCAGGTGCAAAGTGGCAGTAGGTGCTTCTGCTTCTGATTGTAGAGTCTCAATTATCATATTCCAACCATATGTCAAGGTCATTGCAGTGTTATGTTGGGTGGGGCACCTCAGTTTAGATCCAGTGCAAGAATCTGTTCTCTTGACCTGATGTGCTGGACAATATTGTTCCTTAGCCTTCGATCGTGCTTAAAAAGGTAAGGGTTTTGTACAAACCATTTCTTTCTACTAGATTCTTTTGCTCGCATAATCCTACTGACATCCTATGAAAAAGCTCCAGTTGAAATCAAACGCCAGAGAGAGGTGGCTATTGGTGAATATTACATGTATTGGTTTCAGTTGATATGTTTATTCACCCAGTACAATGTTGACATTTCTTTCCACTGTACATATGGTTTTTAAGTTTCAAGACCCCATACACTGTATCTGGATCCATTAGAAAGCATTTCTACCTTGCTTAGCAAGGGCATCTGTGATAAGTATGGATATTGACGCTTAGCTATTGTTCCTTTTTTACCATTAATGAATTATTTATTTGGGTTATTTTTGTAACGTATTACTACTAATTAATAGCATGGGCACCAGAAGTTGTGAATATAATAGCATTATAAAGATTTAAATATACCCCTCAGTATGATGCGATCATAAAGGGCCATTACCTAGTTGCAGGCTATAAATGGGCAATGGCCAAAAATGACTCTTTTCTTTCCAGCCACCATGAGGCTCTGATCTATGACTCTGTAATCCCTTTGGAAAGAGCCTTGAGCACCAACGGGGTCTGGTTTTGATAAATACAAATAAGAATAGTAATAGCAATGAGACACTGGTGATATATCAGTGAAAATACTGAGAGACAAGGTGCAATGAAAAGCTTTGCAAGCTGCGGCTGTCAGTTAAGTCTTTGCCTTAAAAAAAACATATCTCTTTATCTGCTATAAATAATAAAACTATTTTAGAAAATTATTTTGAATTGTAGAAGCTCATATTCTTTCCCATGGCTAGTTTACATGAGTTTGAGTTGTCTCTTAGCAAAAAAGTGGCAACCCCCCATCTGCAAGCACACTGCAGTCCTTTCTATCATTTTGCACTGAAATGTAAAACAGGTTCTCTTTTTAGGAGCATGCACTGTCACTTGTGAGACATTTTGTTACCTTACAGTGGGTTTAGTGTCCGCCCATTGATTACCATTGGCTGGCGTCATCATCACTCTCATTTGTTTGCATCTCGTTTGTCAACTAGTTCAGGTGCCACTTCCTGTTCTTGCATTTGGCCCTCCCCTGGAGCATGAGCCAAGTACTTGTGCCCTTCCAATGCTCACATTTTTCTGAGCTACTTTTTTTCTCTTTGCTGAAGCCCTCCATGTGTTTGCAGGTCATCTCCATCAAGTGCTTCTCCCCAAGCTCCCCCTTAGTGTGTGCTTTTGTCCCTCACTCTAACTCTCACCTGTGAGCTTGTGCCTCCTGCATCAGTTCACCACTACCTTCAGAAAAACTACAGAATAGTATATTGTAAACCATTATGCCTCAAGGTTCCCACATGTCTCTGCCCTCTGAGAATGAGACTCAGTGTTTCCTCGCTGTCTCTGTCTCTGTCTCTGATCCCATTGCATGTCTCTCCTCAGAATGTAGTGCTCAGGTTCCAAGTGTGTGTCTGTGCACTGTGAGAAAAACAGCTTGGCTCCTTTTCTCTGCGAGTCTCAGATCTTTGTGTGTGAGACAGTAGGTTCCCTATTTGTGTCTGTGTCCTGAGAACAAGATACTTGGACCCCTTTACATGTCTCTTCTCGGCAGAATATGGTGCTCACATTCCACTTCATTCTGCCTCTTCACCGTGAGACATTGCAACCTTAATGTCGGTAAGTAGAAAAAATATCAAAATTTTAATATCGATATAAATAAATATAGAGTTTAGTATATCAATAGTATTAACCCGTTAACCGCGCCATAAAATCCTCCACGGCGCAGGGCATTTCAGTGCACGGGCAGGGCCTCGTCAGCCAACGACGTGCGCAGCACTACGGTGGTAGTGCTCGCACCGGCCCTTTGCCGACGCACGGAGTGAGCATGTAAAATATCGATGTTATGTATATTGAAATATAAAAATATCAATTTCAAGTATTGTTAAAAATATTGAAGTATGTAATATCGATTGTTAAAACATCGTTGTTAAAATACTGGTATTGTACTATATTTTATTGTATTTAGAGTTTGTTAGTAGTATAATATTAGTTAGTTAATGTTATAAAAAATGAATTTGTATAATATTTTTTAGGAGCCTGATGTTGGGTTTATAGGGGATAAGGGTGGGGAGTGTTTTAAAATAATTGTTTAGAATTTATAATAACTTTGAATTTTTTAAAAATTTAGAAAATATTATTTCTAATTTCGAAAAAAAATGATATGAGTGGGAATGTTGAGTTTCTAGTGGATAAGGGTGGGCAGGTTTTAAAATATAATAAATGAAATGATAAAAAATTGAAAGTTTCTGTATTTAATTTGGTAATATTTGATTGATTTGTATCTTAAATTTATAGTTTTATCAGTTTTGAGTTGTGTTTATAGGATATAATGTTGGTTACAGTTTTATCTATTTTGTTGAATAATTTAGAAATTTAAAAAGTAAAAAAGTATTAAAATGTAAAAATAAATTGTGTACAATGTAAATTATAAAGCTATTAATATTTATATTAAATTGTGTATTATAAAAAACGAAAAAAGTTAGGAAATGTAATATATTACATGGAAATTATTAACTATTTAATTTGTTGAGAATTAAAACTTTAGAATTTAAATAAATATGTGTACATTTAAAAAAATCTAGGAAGTTTGAATAGTCTTTAACATTTAAATTATTGATTTAAAAATACAAAATAATACTTTTTAATTTAAAAATTATAAAAACAATTATGAAATGTGATAGAATATATAGTGTAGTAATGTAATGTAGAGGTGTTGTGCAAGACATACAATTTTATGTATAGTGTAATTACTCATATTGTAGTAATTTTAATGGAAAAAGAAAACAATACAATATAAAGGTGTGGCAATTCCATTTATTTTACTAAAATTTCAGATGGGTATAGTTAATTAATTAAGTTTAATTACCAGAAGTCATTCTAAATTAATAATAACTGGAGTGGGAATAGTTAATTAATTAAATCAAGGTTCAGCACCTACCCCTAATTACTATTAACTAGAGTGGGAATAGTAAATTAATTAGGTTTAGTGTCCAGCACCTAACCCAATCTAATACTAACTGAAGTGGGAATAGTAAATCATTTAAATTTAGTGTCAAGCACACCTCACCTAATTAATACTAACGGGAGTGGAAATAGTTAATTAATTACGTTTAGTGTCCAACCCCTACCCCAAATTAATACTAACTTGAGTGGAATAGGAAATTATTTAAGTTTAGTGTCCAGTATCGACCCCTAATTAATACTAACTGGATTTGGAATAGTACATAATTTAAGTTTAGTGTCCAGCCCCTTCACCTAATTAATACTATCTGGAGGGGTACTAGTAAATTAATTAAATTTAGTGTTCAGCACCTCCCACTAATTAATAGTTACTAGTAAATTATTTAAGTGTGTTGTCCAGCACCTACCCCAATTTAATACTAACTGGAGTAGGAATAGTACATTTTTCAGTTTAGTGTCCAGCATCTACCCTTAATTAATACTAACTGGAGTGGGAATAGTAAATTAATTACTTTTAGTGTCCAGCACCAACCCTATTTAATACTAACTGGAGTGGGAATAGTAAGTTATCTAAGTTTAGTATCCAGCACCTACCCCTAATTAGTACTACATGGATGGGAATAGTACATTCATTAAATTTAGTGTCATCATCTACCTCAATTTAATACTAACTGGAGTGGGAATAGTAAATTTTTGTAGTTTAGTTTCCAGCACATACCCCTAATTAGTACTAACTAGAGTGGGAATAGTAAATTAATTAAGTTTAGTGTCCAGCACCAACCCCAATCTAATACTAACTAGAGTGGGAATAGTGCATTATTTAAGTTTAGTGTCCAGCACCTACCCCTAATTAATGCTAACTGGAGAGGGAATAGTAAAATATTTAAGCTTAGTGTCCAGCATCTACCCCTAATTAATACTAACTGGAGTGGGAATAGTAAATTAAGTTTTATGTCCCACACCTACCCCAAATTAATACTAACTGGAGTGGGAATAGTAAAATATTTAAGTTTCGTGTCAGCACCTAACCCTAATGAATACTAATTGGAGTGGGAATAGTAAATTAGTTAAGTTTAGTGTCCAGCACCTACCCTGAATTTATAGTAACTGGAGTAAGGAATAGTCAATTACTTAAGCTTAGTGCCTAGCACCTACCCTGTATTTATGCTAACTGGAGTTAAAATAGTAATTTAGCTAAATCCGTTTTTAATTATAATTTTAAAAAACGATTACAGTTTAAAGTAGTATAAAATTATATTTATAAGACAGTTGTGAAGTAAAAAAGATAACATTGTATATATATTTAATTAAAACATATAATTATACACAGTATATTTAATAAAAATAACATAATATTTAACATTGAATATAACATTAATAAAATGGTAGACAATAAATCAGACAGTTTAATTTTTTATTGATGTTTATTTATTGTAAAATATTTTGATATCAAAAAGAAATATATCTTTTATTAAAAATTTGTAAAATAAACGAATCCATAAAGATAGGAAATTATATTTATTTTACAAAAACAACATCGTTTGTACAAGTGTAAATTTTTACATTTAATAATTAACGAAAAAATATTTAATACATTAGTACATTGCTTTAAATAGTAGTGTAAATTTTGTAATATCAGATAATGCAGTTTCACATTGCTTTACATATATTTACAAAAATAAATATATATTTTTAACAGTTAATTTTAGTTTGGTATTCCTAACATTTTTTATTTAGTTACATATATTGGTAACATATTAATAATATGGCAGATGAAAAAATGTTAATACATTTTTTACATATAGACTACGGGGTCTATTACGATGGCGGGCGGACAAAGTCTGGCCGCCATTGTATCGGCAAATGGGACCTCCCGCTATGTGTGCTGCGGTCCCGCAAATCCAATTAGGATGCGCCCACCAGCATTTTTTACATTACGGCTGGCGGTGCTTTCAGCAGCACCGGCCGGAATGTAAAAAAGGCATTTATGCATTTGCATGCACAACGTGGCAGGCACTGTGGGATGCCTGCCACGTGCATGCAAATGCAAAGGGATACCATAGGTACCCTCCATGTGCACCCCCAACACCCTGGGGGCCCGCAATGGGCCCCCACATGCAGACAACGCATGCCTTTCCATGGCGGAGGCACATCACTGCCTGCATCTTGATATGGATGGCGGTGTCTTGCAGACACGGCTACCATATCAAGCCCCTTTTCCGCCTGGTCACCTGTTTGACCAGTGGAAAATGGGTGGACAATCTTTCTGTCCACCGGGGTACCCCGCCATCCTAATATGGCAGGGGGAAATGGGACGCAGGCGGTGGTAATTCGCCAGCCATTATAATAGACCCCAATGCTGCATTTCTTATACAAAAACATAATATATTTTAATTAATGATATCACTATATAAAATATTAATATCAATAATTATTACATTGTTAAATTTTCATACATTTTATTTATAAAGTAGACATTTTCTAAAGATAAAAAATATATATATTTTTTAAATAAATGTTGTATATAACATGTAATTACATGGAAATTTAATATTAAATATTATGGGGCCAATTCCGATTTCGCTGGGAGAAGGCTCCGTCCGACACGGATCCGGAGGGCTTTCCAACCGACTCGTGCTCTGGGGCTCCAAGCACCAGAGCACGATGCGAACAAGCGCTGATGGACACGGGTCGCTCGGAGACCCATTGAAGTCAATAGGCGCCTGTTGTAAGACGCGTACATAGACTCCCATTGATGAAAAAGGTTTGTTGCGCACAAGGGCGCTCCCTGTAGTGGGGATGCATCTGTGCCACCCACACCATATATGCATGTGTAGGGGGGACCCTTGGCTCCCCTCCTGTGATAGAATCATACAACTACAGGTGTTGGGGGATCAAGCACGGACCCCCAAAGTCCGCTTCCCGGAGCTTTTACATGTCGGAGGCTCCGACTGGATCCGGCTGTTCAAATTGTGCATCGTACTGGCTTGGTCGGAAATCGCCTACATTGCATGGCATGGTTTGCTTACGGATGAGACGTACAGAGCAGTTTAGACCAGGAAACGATTCGGTCGGCAATTTCGGGTTTCTCGCATCGTACTTGCTCGCTCGTACAGCTGTACGAGTCGGTCGGTAAACACGCGTACGGCTCGTACTTTTTCCGGTCGGATCGTCTTCGGAGCCCTTCAGAGCGAGATCGGCCCCATTGTGTTTATAATACATTCAAACAAATAATATACAAGTTGTACTATTTTAATTAAACATGATAGTAATTTTTATATCACGTAATAACATTTTTAAAATTAAATTGCATGAATTTTCTATGTATAAAGCTGCCATATTTGTTTGGGGCTTGTATTTTGTAACCGCTCGCAGTCGTTTTTAGTTATTTCAAAGGGACAATGTCGCGGTTGGGAGCTGCTTCACTTCGAGCAAGGTAAGATAAATTTTCTTTATTAAAACTATATTTTTAGTTATATTTGAAGGTAGTTAAGTTGTAGTTAGTGCGTGTACAGTTAGGCTTTAGAGGTTATGGCGTGTTTGTATGCGTTCGTTATATATACATTGTCTGTTTTTGAGGCCTAGTTTAGAAAAGTTAAAGTATGTTAGGATATGTGAGAATGTTTGTATGTCTTTTTGCAAGTTTTATTCGAAAGAAGTTGCGGTTGCCAGAAGATTGCGTTTTTTTAAATTAAGGAAGTGTACATTAGTTTTAGTAATAAATAAGTATTTTACACTTCCTTAATTTTTTGGGTTTTCATGGCGTGTTTCTTTTAAAAAAAAACTTTTTAGTTTTTATTATGGTTTCTGGATTATGGATTTACCGACCAAGGATGACTCTTTGGAATAGTTGGATTTTTTCAGTTTTTTGGGGGGGGAAATCTTTGTAATCTATTTGGATTATGAACGAACTGGATTGTTTTAGAAGATGTGGGATTTTCTGTCTACAGCTACAGAAATGGTAAGTTATTTTAATTATTTATTTTGGGAGGGAAATAGTATGAAATGTACTATTGTTGTTTATTTTTACAAATATCTTATTCATGAGTCTATATATATATATATTTAAATATTATTAAACATATATTAGACTACTTAGTTTTGGGAAAGAATAAAATTGTTTATGCATTTTAATCTTTTAAATAGAAAAGTATTATACATTTTACACTGCTTTGAGAGTTTGAAGTAGGCTTTTGGCAATTATTACTAAGTATTCTAGGTCTCTTGTTGTAGGGTATAGTTCGACTTGTTGTTGTAGGGATTCAGACGTTTGCTTAGTTTGTTTGGATAGTTTGGGCCAGATTGCCCCATTCTTAGTTGTTGGGAGCTCTGTTCTTATTGGAGAGAGAGTAGGATTTGTGTAGAGTAGGTGTACCTGGTCCTGTTGATGCTTGGAAGTCATTATGCCAACTTTCAACATCATTGTTGGTTTTTGCCTCTTGGTTTAGTGTGCTAAGGTGGACATTTCTCCATGGAATTTGGTATTTTTGTTGTCTCCTATGGCCAGATCTATGGAGCCTTCCCACCCAGGTATCTTTAAAATAGTCTAGGAGGGGACTTAATTTTTGTTCGTGTTGCTGGTAGTAAGGACTTTCTAGTAATAGGTTGTAATGTTCGGCCACGTCAGTTACTGGGAGGTAGGCCACTGCAATACTTTTTTTCATTTGGGATGCGAAATGAACTGTTTATCGCATACCCCACACTTTGGGGCCTATTAGGATGGCGGGCGGACCTGAGTCTAACCCGCCATACTTGCAGTGTTGGGACCGGCCGCCAGACATGCTGCGGTCCCGCACCGTGAACTAGGATGTGACAGCCACCCTGGCGGTCGCATTCTGCATTTTAACATTGTGGCGGATGCTGCTTACAAGTGTCAAAATTGCATGCCTGGCATTTCCGTGCCCGAAGTGACAGGCACCACGTGATACTTGCTACTTGGTGCAGGGAACTGCAGGGGGTTACGCAAGTGCAACCCTCCTGGGCGCCCACAATGGGCCCACAAAGCCAATCAGCACCAGCCTTTCCACGGCAGCATCGCCGCCATGTAAAGGCCTGTCCACAAGCCACATTGTAATATGGCTGGTGGTGCCTGCTAGGCAACGCCACAATGTTGTCTGGCCCAGCACCACCCGGCCAGCAATCGGAACGACCGGTGGAAAAGTGGCAGACGGACTTTGCGTCCGCTGCGATACCACCGCCTTCAGAACATGGCGGGGGTATTCCACGTTACGATGGCGTAACGGTCGCCGCGGCGCTCGGCAGCGGCAATTGTTACGCCATCATAATGAGCCCTCTAGTGTTGATTTCTGAAGGTGTCTCCATAGACACTGATTGAAATGATAGTAACATCCCTGAATTGATGTGTGTGGGTAGGAATTTAGGATTGTAGTTATCATTGCCTGTTCAAAATCTATCATTATATTCTGTGGAAAATAATTATTTGTTTCTTGTTTAATTTTACTTAGTTTTTCCATATATGTGGAGTTTTGTTTATTGGGTAGCAAGGTGTAGATAAAGGGGATGTTGGTGTTCTGATATAGGACATGTACAGTGTATAATTGGTAGAGTGGTTTGGGACAGGTTTAAAAGTCCCATCTATCATCCATGTTTCTGATTGTTGAAGCTTTATTAAATTGTTTGCAGTAGCAAACATAATTATTATTTTCTCTTTGCATTTGTTGTCATAGAGAATAAAGGGTTCTTCATTATGAGTTATAGATAGTTCTGGGGGAATTACCACTTCTTCAAATGTTTTTGGAGTTGGCGTGGTAGTTGTTGTGGCTTTTTTTGTGCAAGCTACAGTCTTTTTAATGAAGAAATAGAGGGTATTTGCCCAGTAGCATGTGTGGGTACTCTAGGCAGCATTTCTTTCAGTATTTGACAGGTATGTTTCTGTGAGCTAGTGCTAGCTTCATCAAGGGCATTCCTAACATATATTTCAGTAATGTTTGGAGGGTGGTTATGCTCCCTTGTATACAAAACAGTTGTTTCTCTAGTTGTTGTACGACCATAACATGTATTTGAATAGTGCTTGCTACATTTCCAATTGACTTTTAGTCCATTTTGCTTTTACTGGGTATAGACATACCCCATGTAACATAACAAGCACTTTCCTTTTTAGAATGTTATAAATTGGGCGCCTTCTGTCATTGTGATGTGGTAAATTCTACAACAAATGTATATTAGAATTATAAAAATGAATGTTATACACGTTTATGTCTTAATAAATACACATTCTTGTAAATATACTTACAATGTTGGTTTTGAGATGCTTTTAAATGGAGATGTTATTTCTTTGTCAAATCCTGTTAAGGTGTTGATCTTTCTGTAGGAAGAGTAAAACATATTTTTACTTATTTTGTCAAATTTGTACATGGAGTGGGGTGGGTGTTTAGGATGGAGTTGTGGTTTGGTTGGGTGTTTTACATGTTTTTACAAGGAGTTTTGCTGAATACTTACCTTATTAGTTAGATGGTTTTCTGAGGTGATCTGTTATTTTCTTGATGCTTTCAGAATTACCTGTAGAGGAGACATAAATAGAAAAAATAAATATATTATTTATTTGAGTTTGATAAATATTAGTTATTGAGGATTAGCCGTGCTGCTCGTAGCTGTTTACCTAGCTGGTTATTTTGCTGGTACTCTTGCTGGGAATCACTGCCATATCACGGACTCTGCCAACAAGGACATTGGGCATTCAGGAGCTTAATCCAAGCAGGCGGGGCTCGCAGAGGGGAAAACCGACAACAGCAGCACCAGGGTCCAGGACTGCGAGATCCAGCATTCTAAGCGCTTTCACAACTCGGCTAGGGGGACTCATAAACAAGATTGTGGAGGAGGTGGGTAATATACCAATTCTAGTTTCAAACAGAGTTGAACCAAGTGGTATCAAATCCTCCCCCTATCCAGCACCCAGTAGATAAAGATATTCAGGTAACAGTTAATGAAGAGCTCCCAGCAAAATCCACTGGGACGGGTTTAGAGAAAGGTCCTGTCCAACTCATTGTAGAGGCCTCCCCCCTTGTTCTGGTCCTGGCCAATGTACCTCCCTTAAAGCCAGGTCAAGTGGAACCTGCATCTTCCCTGATCAGTAAAGCATTCCACTGGTTATCTAATAATATGATGATATCCCCATGGGGTAAACAGCAGTTAGCCGGGGAAATTACTATGGCAAGAAGATAGGGAACAGTGTGAAAAAATTTAAAGGAGATTGTGTAGTTCTGCACTTTTTAAGTCCAGAAGTACTCTCTGATGTCCTGAGAAATATTTTTCCCCCACAACGTAGAAGCACTGACATCATCCCGCTAACTCTAGATTTTTTTTATCGTAGAGGTAGCACAGGGAATCCAAGTATATTAAAGACAAAGTGGAATCCGGTGTCAAATAAGTGGGGTAGGGGTGCCCAAACCAGCGAATGGGGAATCAGTCTTGAAAATAGATTTGCGGCACTGTCAGACTTGAATGAATGTGATTGACTTGAGAGGGCAGACAGTGTAGTGTTCAATGAACCAGCTGAGCTAAAAAGAACATATACTCCCATAGACAAGGGGATTGGTCTCACAAATGTTGTTTTCATGACCCCAGGGAACAGGGTAGATGATCCAATTCCTTTAACAAATAGAAAGGAGAATAAATACTCCGAGCTACAGTCTGTCCCCGCCTTGTCAGAACCATGTTTTGTTCCTGGGTCAGTAGCAACCTTATCCGACTATTAGGTCACCATTGTATTAATATAGAACCAGAATCAGGGCTGGAGGATGTAACCCAAGGTATATCAGTAACTCAGGACCCCTTATGCTTAGCAGCAGATGAAGTAGATGAAGCAGGTTTGTCTTTTCTTTCCTGGAATATTGCTGGAATTACTAACAAGTTGTCATCACCTGAATGGTGTAACTTTATTGATCAATTTGATATTCTACTATTCCAGGAAACATGGTCATTGACCCCAGTCCATCATCTAGGGTTTCTTAATTTCCAAATCCCAGCTACAAAAGATCCAAAGGGTCGCCCATCAGGGGGCTTGATAATCTGGATCCACCAAACATTATGCTGTAGAATCCAGCAAAGGAGTTCTCCATTAGATGATATTTTGTCAGTTAACCTTACATGGGCTAATGGACAGGGGGTGGCTATTTTCAAAATGTATGCCAGGGGAGTAGTGAGAGGTCAAACATCAGAAGTAATCGCCGCTCTTGATCTTGAGCTCGAGGCACTCCCAACACAGCTGTATTCTATTGTGGGGGGTGATGTTAACACCACATTTGAACCGCTTGGCCAAGAAGACCAAATCCTAGCAGAAGAGAAGGATAGCAAGTGGGGTGTCCCCCAGCTAGAATTACCCGTAGTCAGAAGATGGACAGCGGTGGCCATCCAACTGAAGACCTTATGTTTAGCAAGAGGACTCAGAGCAGGTAATGGACGCACCCCTTCAGATCGCCAGGGGAACAAAGCATTCAACAATGGTAGGTTCTCTAGCCGAATAGACTACTTCTTAGTGGACATTAGAGAATGGCACAGGCTGACTGATATGGCTGTAAAAAACAGGATGGAGAGTGACCACAACCATTTCTGTATGGTCTTTAAAGCAAATATGGGGTTAAGAGAACCAAATCTTGGGGGTGGCAAAGTCACCTTTATTATTATTATTATTATATTTAAGTTTATAAAGCGCCCAGCTACCCGTAGGTTTCCCGGCGCTAAAACCAAATGAGAGGGGAGAGTCAGAAGGAAGGCTGTTACATGTTGAATAACCAAGTTTTTACCTCTCTGGGAAACCTAAGGTAGCAGGGTTCAGTTCGTAACTGGAGGGGAAGGGAATTCCAGAGCGAGGGGGCCAGCCAGGCGAAAGAGTGGCCACCCATTCTGGATTTTATGATTCTGGGAACCGAGAATAAGTGCTGATTAGATGATTGCAGAGTGCGGAGGGGACAGTAGTGCTGTACCAAGGAATTAAGATAGGGTGGGGCCAGGCCAGTATTTATTCTGTGCATGATGCAGAGGGCCTTAAATTTTGTGCGGCTTTCAATGCGAAGCCAGTGCAGAGTGCGTAGGGAATTGGAGGTAGGGGATATATTGGGTAATTTACAGAGCAGTCGAGAGTGAGAGTGCGTAGGGAATTGGAGGTAGGGGATATATTGGGTAATTTACAGAGCAGTCGCGCTGCCATATTCACACTTAGACATTGTAGCCTCAAATAACCTGTGCCATATAAAATGGGGTTGATTAATTGAGAACACAGAGAGGTTGGAGGATCTTAAAAAAGTGGTGGTCGAAGAAGTGGGTAAGATAATTTCATATACTACAAATCAAAACTTTCCTGAAATTATGCTTGAGGCTCATACGAATTTTTTTTGCCAAGCTTCAGGAGTTTTTCAAGAAGCCCACAAAATCAGACAATGCTCCTAAAAAACTACCCAAAATGGGATGGTACGATAAGTCCTGTAGAGTGGCCCGCCTGAATCTCAGCATCGAACTTAGAAACAAGAACATCCTAGGTGTGAGAAAGGCGAGGGATAAATATAGGAAGGCCCAAAAAGAGGCCAGGAAGTAGTGGGATGAGGCCCACTGGTGTGATCTCAAATCCGCCTGTGCTGCAAAGAATCAAAGCCAATTTTGGGCCCTGGTCAAGTGGGACAGAGGGGGGGGGGGCTCAACCCCTGCAAAACAATGTTGCTAAAAACCAGTGGGTAGACTTCTTCAAATCACAATGTGCTCGTGATCTAGCGGAAGGAGAGTGTATACTACCTCCCACAGTTTTTTATCAATGTCAGCTATTTACTAAAAAAGATGTTAGCATAGCGCTAGACTGGGTGATAGGAGGCCGAGCCCCAGGAATGGATGGCATACCTGCTGATGTGTTTCTAAGTGATCAACTATCTTGGTGTCAGTACTTTGAGTGGCTAGCTAATGCTGTGGCTAGGGGTGCACCAATACCGATCTCATGGAAGGGTGCAGAAATAATTCCAGTTTTTAAAAAGGGAGACAATTCATTACCTAGTAATTATAGATCTATCAGTCTCATAGACTCTGCCCAAAGGTTAATAGGTCGACTAGTGCAAAACAAATTGCAAACTTGGATAGTAGAAAACTATATTTTATCCCCTTATCAAGCAGGTTTCCGTCCCTGCACAAGTTCAGTCGATCAGGTCTTTTTTTTCATAGCTCTATACTGGAGGAACGGGATGTTAACTAATGGGTCTCTCTACGCTGTTTTTGTAGATTTAAAATCAGCTTTTGATCTAGTCCCTCGTTTTAAACTTTGGAGGGTACTCGCAGAAGCTGGGTTGAACCCGGAATTGCTGACGCTTCTTGTCCGCTTACACGAGAACAATTATGCTAGGATCAGGTGGGGGGCTCAGGGTGAGGTGACGGACAGATTCCCTGTAGAACGTGGGGTCCGGCAGGGGTGTGTTCTGGCACCCTCACTGTTTTCTATTTACATCAATGGCATTGTAGGCCATCTAAGCCATTCTCCCACCGATGCTCCTGTTTTAGCAGGGGCACGCGTGCCAGTCCTCATGTTTGCGGACGACACGCTTATAGTTTCTCGAACACCAAGTGGGCTCCAGAAGGCAGTTAACGCTTTCGGCGAGTTCTGTCAAACACATGGACTTGAGATAAACACCTCCAAAACCAAGTTCATGTGCTTGAATCAGTGGAACACTTTCAAGGGCTCAATCAATTTTAATGGTACACCCCTAGAACAGGTTGAGGCTTTCACGTATCTAGGAATATCCCTTCAGTGTAATATGAGTTGGGAAAACCATATCGACATGGCTGTTTTAAAATTCAATCAGCTGGCAGGTGTAGTAGCTCTAAAATATAATGCCTCATTAACTAAGCCAATCACCCCTGCTTTAGAACTTTATAACATGAAGGTGATCGGTGCCTCTTTATACGGCTCGGAACTTTGGAGATTTTCCAATTTGAAACAACTAAAACAGGCGGAAAACAAGTTTTTACGCCGTCTTGTTGGGGTTCCCCAAAGTACTCCAACCGTTCCACTGGCATACAACCTTGGGAGGAAGAATATTGAGGATTTGGCACGGCTGCGACCCTTATTATACTGGAAACGCATTATGACTACCCCTGAACTTGTGCATTATGGCACTGCCCTGAAGGATATCATCAGGGCAGATCGCTTCCACTCGATCCCGTGGTTAAAGGAAATAAGAGGTTTGCTTATTAAGCTGGAATTAGACCACCTATGGATCTCTCCCAATGCCGAAAGCTTTCCATCAAAGGCAACATTGAAAAAAATGTATTGGGAAATGGTATGGTCGACCGCTTATAGTATTGGATCCAACACAAATCTAACAGGACGTTTTTTGGATATCAAACCCTTACCATCTTGTGAGCCTTACTGGGACATTATTGAAAGGCCGTTTGATAGAAAATTGTATTTTCAATTTAGAACTGGGACTCTTCCTCTAAAGGCATTTACCCGCAAATGGACAGCTATCCAGGATGACAAATGTCCCCATTGCAAAGACTTGATTGAGAATATTGCTCATATACTGTTTGTTTGTCCCCTTTATGTAAGCCCACGACGGCAATGGATAAAACCTGTGTGTTTAAACTTAGGCACACGTAGGTGTATAGAGGCGCTAAGAATGCTGTAATCAAACTGCACACCTTGCATGGCGATTGCCGTTGCAAAATTTTTAGGTTGGGCATGGACTATACGCACCCGCACTTTACAACAGTTAGATACTGCTCGATGAAATAACTGACACCGTTTATCGTAGATCAGCTTTTAAAAATACATGTTTTATTGAATTATTTTTAACTATCATGTATAATTTGTCCTCTTAAGTGTAACATGACAGCACCATGGTTTAATGAGTTTCTTAAATAATGAATTTAACATTGTAGTATTTATTGTGTAGTGTAGGTTGTGTAATTGCTTTTATGTCTTGCTGTCGAATAAATCTTTGAAACTTGAACTTGAGGATTAGCATTGCTGTTCTTTTATATGTGGTAGTTTACTTACTGTTTGAAGAATGCAATAGCTTTTTCTTTGATGCTTCTGGTAGAAATTTGGCAGAGTTTCTGCTTCCTTATTGTTCTTGGCTTAAGGTGTAAAATAAAATAACGTTATCCTTCTTTATATAGTGTTTATTTAATTGTTTGATTCATCTCATTTTAATATTGTGTATTTTTATTGGTTGATCTTTATTGTATTAATTGTTTTGAGAGTTGTTTTCCATATATGGAAAACGCTAACTAAGAGTCCGTTATTTTTTCTTGACATGTTGCATTATTTAAATGTGTATTATATTATGTGTGATGTTAAAAAATGTGTGTATATTATAATATAAGTATATAATTTAAATGCTTATCAATAGTGTATTTATCATTTAATGTTTTAAGATATGTCTTACTTTTTTCTAAAAATGTGTATGTGCTTGTATTTTATATGATGTGTATGTTTATTTGTTACTATATTTATGGTGTTTAATTTTTATCTATTTTTGAGTTGTTAATATTTTTATAAAAACGATAATATTGCTGTCCATATTATTGTGATCAATATTTTGAACATGTATATTTTTTAAGGATGTTCGATATTTTAGATAACGATGATTATGTGTTCGATATTACTGTGACCGATAATTTTGGTTGACAATATTTTGGGGTCGATAATAGTGTATTTTTTAAATTAAGAATAGGGTATCGATATTAGTGTCGTCAATATTTTTGTGTCGATAAAAATGTAGGTCGATATTGTGTCTGTCAATATTATGTCAGTGATTCCTCAATGTCATCTCTGATTCTGCGGCATAGTAGCTGATCCTGTCTTGGTTCATACAGCTGCCAGGTTGATGTTCCTAGGAAGGAAGCATGATGCTCATTACTATGAATTTACATTTTACTTTAAAAAAAATCATTAATCAAAAAATATTTTCAGATTGTGTGAAAAATCCTGTAGTATACAAAACAACTTTGTGAGTCCTCTTCTATCTAGAAAGGATTCCTCGTGGCAGTCCTGACAGTTTCAGAGGAGTCATGCCAGAGAAAGATTAAGTGGCCCGGCACTTTTGCACCGTTGGAAAATCACTTTTTTGATGTTCCATTGTCGCAATGAGCCACTGGCATATTTTATAAGGCCACGTAAAGCCACAAAAACTTTTCATGACCTTATAAATGTGTGCCCCTTTAACCCAGAAAACTGTGAAAGGGGCATTCCATTGGTGTACCTGGCGGTGTACCCAGCAACACCCATGTCTTTTTGACACTGCCCCAGGTTTACGAGAAACAGTAAGTCTGAGGCAGCGCCAAACACTTACACCTCCCCAGGGGTGGTGTAAGGGAGGCACAACGAGGAGAAATATCTTTATTACTCCTAGTTTTTAGGTCTCACCTAATCCAGCGTATGCGCTGGACTAGCCGAGTCATTTAGTGGGTGAGTTTTCAAAGTGCTACTGGCGTGCTACACGCTTGCATTCAGGCAAGCATGCACGCGAGCAGCAGCCATCTGTCTCCTCCGTCACAGGTCATTAAGTAGCTTGTTTTTATTTCCCGTGCTTTCCACTCTGCTTCCGTCCGATCACTTTCACTTTCGCTAGAAGTAGTAATGTAAATTACCATGGTGTGCAAACCTTTTTGAGTTGCATCAAAATAGTCTTATTATTATTATTCTTATGAATAAACTTATTTGTCTCAAACTTTGTAGTCTCTTCCGTGCATGACCACGTATTTACTCTTCCCGTCAATGCCTACCAACTATACAAATTGGTATTGGGCCTAATTTAACTGCCCCCAACAAGCAACTTGCATGGATTACAGAACGCACACACACACAACCACAACCACACACAACCACACCCATACACACAACCACACCCAAAATCACACACACAACCACACAAAACCACACAAACACAACCACACACACAACCACACACACACAACCACACACACACAACCACACACACAACCACACCCACAACCATACACACAACCACACCCACAAACACACACACAACCACACACACAACCTCAACCACATATAAAACCACACATACACAACTACACAAGCAACCACACACACAACCACACACATAAACAACCTCAGACACACACACAACCACACCTTACCACACACACAACCACACGCACACAACCAAACACACAACCACACACACATCCACCTGGGAGAGGTGTGGTGCCGCGCCAGGGTGAATGCTGTTGGACGCTGGGGATCACGGTTTATTCCCCGGCTCCGGCGGCAGGGGTCTGCCCAGCACCATGCGACTCTGGGCAATAGCTTGCTTGATCTTCCCTATGGCCCCCAGCGCTGAGAGACCCCTTTGGGGGTGATTTGTGCGCTATACAAGTACTGGATTTACATTTATTTACATTTAAACACAACCACACACACATACAACCAAACACACAACCACACACTCACACAAGCACACACAACCACACAACCCCACACACAACAAAACACACAAATACCACACAAATACACCACACACACAACCACAATCACAACCCACACACACAACCACACACAAACCAAACACACAACCCCACAAACACAACCACAACCACACACACACACAGCCTAACAAACACAACCACAATCACACACAACCACATACACACAACGACACACACAACGACACGCACAACACACAACCACAACCACACACACACAACTACACACACAAACACAACCACACACACAGAACCACACACAACACACAACCACACACAACCACACACACAACCACAACCACACACACAAACATACACAACCACACACAAACACACACAACCACACACACAACTACACACACAGCCACACACACACAACCACACACCCATAACCACCCATATACACAACCACACACACACACACAACCACACACAACCACACACACAATCACACACACACACATCCACAACCAAACACAACCACACACACAACCACAACCACACACAAACACACACAACCACACACAAACACACACAACCACACACACAACCAAACACACAACCACACACACACACAACCACACACCCATAACCACACATACACACAACCACTCACACACAACCACACAACCACACACACAACCACACACACACACATCCACAACCAAACACTACCACACACAACCACACACAACCACACAAACGACCACAACCACACACACACACACAATCACAAACACACAACCGCACACACAACCACAACCACACACAACCGCACACACACACACAACCACGCACACACAACCACAACCAGACACAACCAAAACCACACACAACCACGCCCAAAAACACACACACAACCACACACACACAACAACCACACACACACACACAACCAAACACAACCAGACAACCACAAACACACAACCACACAAACACACACACACAACCACACAAATAACCACACACACATCCACACAACCACACACACAACCATACAACAACACACACAACCACACACACACAACCAACCACACACCACCACAAACACACACCACCACACACACACACAACCACACACACAACCACACAAACAACCACACACACAACAACAACCATATACCCACAACTGCATACCCACAACTGCACACAACCACACAGCCACATAACCACAAACACAACCACACCCACACACACAACCACACACACAACCACACACACAACCACAAACACACACAACCACACACACACAACCCCACCCCCAAACCACACACACAACCGGACACACAACCAAACACACACAACCACACCAGATCCACACACACAACCACACACACACAACCACACACACAAAACCACACACAAAACCACACACACACCACACAGACACACCACATACAACCACACAAACACAACCTCAACCACACACACAACCACAAACACACACAAGTGTGGCTCAATGATTAGAGCGGCAGACCCTGATGCAGAGGTCTAGCCCGGGACCAGGGTTCAATTCCCCGCCTCGGCGGGTCTTGGAGTCAAAATTCCACGGACCTGATAATTCTCGCCTCGGTGCCTAATCCAATCATGGAGTTCCACTCTGCAACACTGGGCAATAGCTTGCTTAATCTCCATAACGGCCCCCACAACGCTAAGGAAGCCTGGCCTCCACCATGGGGGTGCCCAGGAGTGGACGCCTCACAGGGAAAGCCAGGATGGGTTCCACAGCGGTATTTGTACAAGCGCCTTGAGACCCTTGTGGGTGAGTAGTGCGCTATACAAGTATCAATTTACAATTTACACAACCACACACACAAACCACACACACAACCACAACAACAACCACACACACACAACCACACACACACCACCAAAAACACACACCACACACACAAACACACAACCACACACACAACCACACAAACAACCACACACAACCACAACCATATACCCACAACCGCATACCCACAACCACACACAACCACACCCGCACACACAACCACACACACAACCACAAACACACAACAACACACACAACCACACATACACACAACCACACACACACAACCACACACACACACCACACAGACACACCACATACAACCACACACACACAACAACAAACAAACACAACCACACACAACCACACACACAACCACACACACACAACAACACCAGAACCACACACAACCACACAACCACACACACACAACACACAACCACACACACACACAATCACACACACACACCACACAGACACACCACATACAACCACACACACACAACCACAAACAAACACAACCACACACAACCACACACACAACCACACACACACACAACCACACACACCCACAACCACACACACAACCATACACATAGAACCACACCCACACAACCACACCCACAACCACACACTTGACCACAACCACACCCAACCACAGACACAACCACACACAGAAACACACACAACCACACAACCTCACACAACCACACACACAACCACACACACAACCACACCCAACCACACACACAACCACAAACACACAGAGACACACAACCACACACACAACCACACACACACACAACCACACACACACACACAACCAAAAACAACCACACAACCACACGTAACCAAGCACACACACACACAACCACACACACACAACCACAACCACACACACAACCACACAATCCACACACCAACACACAACCACACACACACACAACCACACACACTCAACCGCACACACTCAACCACAACCACACACACAAACATACACAACCACACACACAATCACACACACAACCACACACACAACCACACACAACCACACACACAACCACATACACACACAACACCACACACATACAACCACACACACACACACAACCACACACACAACAACACATACGCATAACCACAAACAACTATACACACAACCACACACAACCACAACCACACACACACAACCATACACAACAACACTCAAACAACCACACACACAAAGATAAACAACCACACACAACCACACACTCAACCACACCCACAACAACACTAACAACTATACACACACCACAAATACACACCCACAACCACATACACAACCGCAAACACAACCACACACAACCACACCTACACACACAACCACACATACAACCACCCACACACAACACACAACCACACACACAAACACACACACGACGACAACCAAACCCATACACTCACTTGCAACCACACACAAACACACAACCACACACACAACCACACACACACACACACACACACAAACACAACCACACACACAAATGCACACACAACCACAACAGCACACACAACCACACACAACCACACACACAACCACACACACAACCACAACAGCACACACAACCACACTCACAGCCATACACAACCACATACAGCCACACACAAAACAATACACACAACCACACCCACACACCTACAACCACACACACACAAAACCACACCCATAACCACACAGACACAACCACACACACAACCACACCCACACACAACAACAGACACAACCATACACACACCACACACAACCACACATACAACCACAACAGTGCACAGAACCACACATAAACCACACACACAACCACACACACCCACACCCACAACCACACACACAACCACACACACACTTCCACACACAACCCCACACACACAAACCCCACACACACTTCCACACACAACCACACCCAAACACACAACCACACAAACAACCACACACTCAGACACACAACCACACACACTCAACTACAACCACACACAACCACACACACAACTACAAACACACACACACAACCACACACACAACCACAACCACACACACAAACATACACAACCACACACAAACACACACAACCACACACAACCACACACACAACCACACACACAACCACAACAGCACACACAACCACACTCACAGCCATACACAACCACATACAGCCACACACAAAACAATACACACAACCACACCCACACACCCACAACCACACACACACACAAAACCACACCCATAACCACACAGACACAACCACACACACAACCACACCCACACACAACAGACACAACCATACACACACCACACACAACCACACATACAACCACAACAGTGCACAGAACCACACATCAACCACACACACAACCACACACACCCACACCCACAACCACACACACAACCACACACACACTTCCACACACAACCCCCCACACACAAACCCCCACACACACTTCCACACACAACCACACCCAAACACACAACCACACAAACAACCACACACTCAGACACACAACCACACACACTCAACTACAACCACACACAACCACACACACAACCACAAACACACACACACAACCACAACCACACACACAAACATACACAACCACACACAAACACACACAACCACACACACAACTACACACACAGCCACACACACACAACCACACACCCATAACCACACATATACACAACCACACACACACACACACAACCACACACAACCACACACAGACACATCCACAACCAAACACAACCACACACACAACCACAACCACACACAAACACACACAACCACACACAAACACACACAACCACACACACAACCAAACACACAACCACACACACACACAACCACACACCCATAACCACACATACACACAACCACTCACACACAACCACACAACCACACACACAACCACACACACACACATCCACATCCAAACACTACCACACACAACCACACACACAACCACACACACGACCACAACCACACACAACCACACACACACACACAATCACAAACACACAACCGCACACACAACCACAACCACACACAACCACACACATACACAACCACACACACACAACCACAACCAGACACAACCAAAACCACACACAACCACACACACAATCACGCCCAAAAACACACACACAACCACACAAACACAACAACCACACACACACACAACCAAACACAACCAGACAACCACACAAACACACACACACACACACAACCACACAAATAAACACACACACATCCACACAACCACACACACAACCATACAACCATACAACAACACACACAACCACACACACAACCACACACACACAACCAACCACACACCACCACAAACACACACCACCACACACACACACAACCCCACACACAACCACACAAACAACCACACACACAACAACCATATACCCACAACTGCATACCCACAACTGCACACAACCACACAACCACATAACCACACACACAACCACACCCACACACACAACCACACACACAACCAGACACAGCACACACAACCACACACACAACCAAACACACAACCACACACACACACAACCACACACCCATAACCACACATACACACAACCACTCACACACAACAACACAACCACACACACAACCACACACACACACATTCACAACCAAACACTACCACACACAACCACACACACGACCACAACCACACACACACACACAATCACAAACACACAACCGCACACACAACCACAACCACACACAACCACACACACACACAACCACACACACACAACCACAACCAGACACAACCAAAACCACACACAGCCACACACACAACCATGCCCAAAAACACACACACAACCACACACACACACAACCAAACACAACCAGACAACCACACACACACAACCACACAAACACACACACAACCACACAAATAACCACACACACATCCACACAACCACACACACAACCATAAAACAACACACACAACCACACACACAACCACACACACACAACCAACCACACACAACCAACCACACACCACCACAAACACACACCACCACACACACACACAACCACACACACAACCACACAAACAACCACACACACAACAACAACCATATACCCACAACTGCATACCCACAAATGCACACAACCACACAACCACATAACCACACACACAACCAGACACAGCACACACAACCGCAAACACACAACCACACATACACACAACCACACACACACAACCCCACCCCCAAACCACACACACAACCGCACGCACAACCACACACACACAACCACACCAGATCCACACACACAACCACACACACACAACCACACACACAAAACCACACACACACCACACAGACACACCACATACAACCACACAAACACAACCTCAACCACACACACAACCACAAACACACACAACCACACACAACCACACACACAACCACACATACAACCACACACACACAACCACACACACCCACAACCACACACATAACCATACACATAGAACCACACCCACACAACCACACCCACAACCACAAACATACCCAACCACACACACAACCACACGCATGACCACAACCACACCCAACCACAGACACAACCACACACAGAAACACACACAACCACACAACCTCACACAACCACACACAACTATACACCCAACCACACACACAACCACACCCAACCACACACACAACCACAAACACACAAAGACACACAACCACACACACAACCACACAACCACATACACACACACAACCACACACACACACAACCAAAAACAACCACACAACCACACGTAACCAAGCACACACACACAACCACACACACACAACCACAACCACACACAACCACACACAACCACACACATCCACACACCAACACACAACCACACACACACACAACCACACACACTCAACCGCACACACTCAACCACAACCACACACACAAACATACACAACCACACACACAATCACACACACAACCACACACACACAACCACACACACAACCACATACACACACAACACCACACACATACAACCACACACACACACACACACAACCACACACAACAACACATACGCATAACCACAAACAACTATACACACAACCACACACAACCACAACCAAACACACAAAACCACACACACAACCACACACACACCACATACAACCACACAAACACACCCTCAACCACACACACAACCACAAACACACACAAGTGTGGCTCAATGATTAGAGTGGCAGACCCTGATGCAGAGGTCTAGCCCGGGACCAGGGTTCAATTCCCCGCCTCGGCGGGTCTTGGAGTCAAAATTCCACGGACCTGATAATTCTCGCCTCGGTGCCTAATCCAATCATGGAGTCCCACTCTGCAACACTGGGCAATAGCTTGCTTAATCTCCATAACGGCCCCCACAACGCTAAGGAAGCCTGGCCTCCACCTTGGGGGTGCCCAGGAGTGGACGCCTCACAGGGAAAGCCAGGATGGGTTCCACAGCTGTATTTGTACAAGCGGCTTGAGACCCTTGTGGGTGAGTAGTGCGCTATACAAGTATCAATTTACAATTTACACAACCACACACACAACCACAACCACACACACACAATCACACACACACAACCACACACACACAACCACACACACACCACCAAACACACACCACCACAAACACACACCACACACACACACAACCACACACACAACCAAACAAACAACCACACACAACCACAACCATATACCCACAACCGCATACCCACAACCACACACAACCACCAACACAACCACACCCGCACACACAACCACACACACAACCACAAACACACAACCACACATACACACAACCACACATACACACAACCACACACACACAACCACACCCCCAAACCACACACACAACCACACACACACAACAATACCAGATCCACACACACAACCACACAACCACACACACACAACCACACACACACACACACAACCACAAACACACACAACCACACACACAGCCACACATACAACCACACACACACAACCACACACACACACACAACCACACATACCCACAACCACACACACAACCATACACATAGAACCACACCCACACAACCACACCCACAACCACAAACATACCCAACCACACACACAACCACACACATGACCACAACCACACCCAACCACAGACACAACCACACACAGAAACACACACAACCACACAACCTCACACAACCACACACAACCACACACCCAACCACACACACAACCACACACACACTCACACACACACAACCAAAAACAACCACACGTAACCAAGCACACACACACACAACCACACACATGACCACAACCACACCCAACCACAGACACAACCACACACAGAATCACACACAACCACACAACCTCACACAACCACACACAACCACACACCCAACCACACACTCAACCACACCCAACCACACACACAAAGACACACAACCACACACACAACCACACAACCACACACACACACAACCACACACACACACAACCAAAAACAACCACACAACCACACACAACCAAGCACACACACACACAACCACACACACACAACCACAACCACACACAACCACACACATCCACACACCAACACACAACCACACACACACAAAACCACACACACTCAACCACACACACTCAACCACAACCACACACACAAACACACAAAACCACACACACTCAACCGCACACACTCAACTACAACCACACACACAAACATACAAAACCACACACACAATCAGACACACAACCACACACACAACCACACTCACACACAACCACACACACAACCACATACACACACAACACCACACACATACAACCACACACACACACACAACCACACACACAACCACACACAACAACACATATGCATAACCACAAACAACTATACACACAACCACACACAACCACAACCACACACACACAACCATACACAACAACACTCAAACAACCACACAAACAAACATAAACAACCACACTCAACCACACCCACAACAACACTAACAACTATACACACACCACAATTACACACCCACAACCACATACACAACTGCAAACACAACCACACACACACACACAACCACACATACAACCACCCACACCACCCACACACCACACACAACCACACACACAAACACACACACAACCACAACCAAACCCATACACACACTTGCAACCACACACAAACGCACAACCACACACAACCACACACACACACACACAAACACAACCACACACACAAATGCACACACAACCACAACAGCACACACAACCACACACAACCACACACAACCACACACACAACCACAACAGCACACACAACCACACTCACAGCCATACACAACCACATACAGCCACACACAAAACAATACAAACAACCACACCCACACACCCACAACCACACACACACAAAACCACACCCATAACCACACAGACACAACCACACACACAACCACACCCACACACAACAACAGACACGACCATACACACACCACACACAACCACACATACAACCACAACCGTGCACAGAACCACACATAAACCACACACACAACCACACACACCCACACCCACAACCACACACACAACCACACACACACAACCACACACAACCCCACACACACAAACCCCCACACACACTTCCGCACACAACCACACCCAAACACACAACCACACAAACAACCACACACTCAGACACACAACCACACACACGCAACTACAACCACACACAACCACACACACAACCACAACCACACACAACCACACACACTCAACCACACACAACCACACACACAAATGCACACACAACCACACACACCCACAACCACACACACAACCACAAAAACAACCACAACCACACACACCAACAACCAGACACACAACCACACACACAAAACCACACACACAAACAACCACACACACAACCACCCACACTAACAGAACCACACACAACCACAACCACAAACACCCACAACCACACCCACAACCACACACACAACCACACACACAACCACACACACAACCACACACACACACAACCACACACAAAACCACACACACACACACACACACACACACAACCACATACAACCACACACACAACCACACCCACTCAACCACACACATGCAACCACAACCACACACACAAACATACACAACCACACACACAATCACACACAAAACCACACAAACAACCACACACACACACACAACCACACACACACACAACCACAAAACCACACACACAACACCACACACATACAACCACACACACATACAACCACATACAACAACACACACACAACCACACACAACTACACACACAACCACACACACAAACACACACACAACCACACAAACAACCATACACAACAACACACATAACCATACACAACCACACACAACCACACACACACCCACAAAAGCACTAACAACTGCACACACAACCACAATTACACACCCACAACCACATACACAACCATGAACACAACCACACACAACTATACCCACACACACAACCACACATACCACACACACACCACACACAACCACACACACAACCACCACCAAACCCACACACACCAGCAACCACACACACAACCACACACAAACACACATCCACACACAACCACACACATAACCACACACACACACAACCACAACCACACACACAAACACACATAAAACCACACAACCACACACACAAACACACCCACAACCACAACCGCGCGCACAACCACACACACAGCCACACACAACCACACACACAGCCACATGCAAAACAATACACACAACCACACACACACACAGACACAACCACACACATAAACACACACAACCACACCCACAAGAACACACACAACCATACACACACCACACACAACCACACATACAACCACACACAGAACCACACACACAAAACGCACACACAACCACACCCACCCACAACCATACACACAACCACACACAAAGCCACACAACCACACCCACAACCACACAACCTACACACACCCACACACACATCCAACCACACACACAACCACACCCATACCACCAACATACCCACAATCATACGCACAACCACACACACAAACAACCACACACACAACCACACACACATGCACAAAACCACACACCCAACCACATAACCAGACACACAAACACCACACAACCACACACACGCAACCACACACAACACACACATGCAACTATACACAACGCACACAACCACACACACAACCACACACACTCAACTACACACCACACAACCACACACACACAACCACACACACACAACCACACACACACACAACCACACACCCAACCACATAACCACACATACAACCACAACCACATACAGAGCCACACACACAAACTGCACACACAACCACACCACCCACAACCAGACACACAACCACACAACCACACCCACAACTACACACACACACCCACACACACATACAGCCACACACACCCACAACCATACACACAACCACACACACACAACCACAGACCCAACAACATAACCACACACACTCAACCACACACAACCACGCAATCACACACAACCATACACACACACACAACACTCAACCACAACCACACTTCACACACACAACCACAAATCCACACACACACATAACACCACACACACACACACACACACACAACCACACACAACACACACTCACAACCATAAAGAACTACACACACAACCACACACACAACCACAACCACACACACACAACCATACACATCAACACACACAACCACACACACAAACACACACAACCACACACACAACCACACACACACCCACCCACAACAATACTAACAACCACACACAACCACAACTACACACCCACAACCACACACACACAACTACACACAACCACACCCACACACACAACCACACACATATCACACACAACCACACACACAACCACAACCACACACACAACCACAACAAACCCACACACACCCGCAACCACACACACAACCACACACAAACACACAACCACACACAAACACACAATCACACACACATCACACACAACCACACACACAGCCACAACCACACACACAACCACAACCAAACCCACACACACCCGCAACCACAAACATAGCCACACACAAACACACAACCACACACAACCACACACACAACCACACGCACACAACCACACACACAACCACAACCACACACAAAAACAACACACAACCACACACACAGCCATAACCGCACACACAACCACACACACAACCACACACACAGCCACACACAAAACAATACACACAACCACACACACCCACAACTGCACACACACACAGAACCACACACACAACCACAGACAACCACACCCACACATACAAAAACACACACATAACCACACACACACAACAACACATACAACCACAACCACACACAGAACCACACACACACACAAACCACACACACAACCACACACACCCACAACCCCACACACAACCACAAATACAACCACCCAACCATACCCACATCCACACCCACAACCACACACACACACAACCACACAAACACACTGACACACACATACAACCACACAGAATGAGGGGGCAAGGTTTTGGAAAACTGTTAACTCCCTAACATGCCCAGCAAACTCGGGGGTTTCATCTAATATCACAGAGGAAACATGGGCACTCTATCTTGGTAAGCACTTCAACCAAGACTCAACCAACAACCGGGACTCATCTAACTCCAACATCAGAACAAACCACACAGTCGATAATGCACAACAAACACAACTGTGCACAAACACTAAAGACAGATATGAATTTATTAATCCCTCAAAACTGCAACACAACATTAAATGCCAAATCAAAAAGGCAGAAGGAAAGGAGCTCCGGGACCAAACGGGATCCCACCAATCCTGTTCAAACAAGATGCAGATTATTGGGCAGCCGCTCTTGAACCCCTTTTTTTGGAAATCAGGAGCTCGAACATTTTGCCAGGCTCCTGGAAGGGCTCTATTATTACCCCAATATATAAAGCAGGGGACAGGTCTCTTCCTCAAAACTATCGACTAGTGGCCCTAATCGACAATGAGGCGAAGTACTTTAATTAATTAATTAATTAATTGCAAGTTTATATAGCGCTAGGATCGACTCCCGGAGGAGTATCTCCGCGCTTCGACCGCTGCGAAACCCTTCCTGGCTTCCCTGAGAGATAGTCCCTTAATGGGTATCTCCAGGGTGAGACCAGGCATCCCCGGCGGTCTGGTGGGGCCGTTAGTGAAGATGAGGCAAGCTAGTGCCCAGAGTTGCCGAGTGCGATCGCTGATCAGAGTGGGCACCGAGGCGAGAGAATTATCGAGTCCGCTGACCCTGGTCCAGAAACCTGCCGCGTCGGGAATCGAACCCTGGTCCCGGGCCGTCCTCTGCTCTCGGGTCTGCCGCCTCTAACCAGTGAGCCACACTACACTTCGCAGGCCTACTGCTGGAAGAACTACAGGCATGGGCCACAAAGAGATCTCTGATACCGGTTTATCAGACAGGCTTTGTTAAATCAGTGGGAAGGACGACCAATATGCTAGCCATGGGCCTACTAATTGACAAGGCAGAGACAAAAAAACTGCCCTTACATCTCTGCTATATAGACTATAAAGCGGCGTTTGACAACATTAACCGGAATCTGCTATGGTCAAAATTAAAAGGCTGGGGGATCGCAAAACCATTGTTGGACCTATTAATAAACTTGCACACGGAGACTTGGAACAGATAAAGGTGGGGGACGGCTCACTGCTGTCGAGGCGCATACAGACCAACAATGGCCTCAAGCAGGGCTGTGCCTTGGCCCCAACACTGTTTAATCTGTTTCTGGGTGACCTGGCTCCAATTTTGATCAACTGCAATTCACATGCTCCTATATTAGGAGGGCTTAATCTACCATTCCTCTTATATGCGGACAATATTGTTTTAATAAGCCACACTACAGTAGGGCTTCAAAACCACCTGAACACCACACAGAGCTATTCCAAGGCAAACGACCTAACAGTAAACCTCGAGAAAACCCACACTTTGACTATCAGTAAAAGAAAAAGAAAAACCTTCTTGTGGTTTTGGAACAACTCTCGCATCAAAGACACGCCAACATATAAATAACTAGGCGTGAAGATTGACAACGGCGGTCGATTCAGTGTGCAAAGGTCTAGCATTAGAAGCAAAGGACTTGCTTTGGCAATTGCTTTAAAAATACTGAATAGCAAGCTAACTGGTCCATCTCTAACACCTTTGGTACAAGTTATCCGAGCCAAAATACTGCCTACAATAACTTATGGAAGTGAGGTCCTACGAGGCAGAGATGCAACAATACTCAACAGCACAATCATAGCCGCATATAGAATCATTTTTAGCCTTCCTAAGCGTACCTCCCCATCACAGATCAGGCTGGAGTTTGGCATCCAATAACAGCTTCTGGCACATCAGGGGGCCTATATCTGTGTATGGGACAAAGTGAGGAAATCTGCACAAGGAACACTGAACGAATATTTGTGGAGGGAGATAAAGCAATCTCCGACCTCGCCAGCAGCTACATATTTAGAAAAAAGTCTTGTAAATAGAAGGAAGAGCTCTGGGCTTCCTCCTCAGATCACAAAACGTTTAATAAACTGGGAAAGAAGTCGATTAAACAACAGTCGTGGGTACAAGATAAAGCAGATTTCTCAAAAAGTAAGCACGCTTCGATGATTTTGAGTTCATATTCGGCAAAAACTCCCCAGAACTATTTTGACTTGGGATATGCCCAAAAAACTAAAATGTGCTATTTAAGGTACAGGCTAGGCCTGTTGCCCTGCATTCAGCATCTCCCACACTGGCTAAAAAAGAAAGCAGGTACGCTATGCCGGCTACGTGGTAACACGCAAGAAGACATGCTTCATCTGCTATGCTCTTGTGAGAAAATGCAAGAGGAGCGGAAACTTCTGTTGAGACACCATTTTATCTGACACGGGACACGTACATGAAGGAGTGCAGTCCTTACCTGCTTTTCATCCCAGGACCCTCAACTGAGCTGCAGCCTTGTAAAATTCCTAAAGGCTGTGGAGAAAAAAATGCCAGGACTTGATTCTTGAACCGATTGATCTTAATCTTTGTTATAATATAAACTATGTCTAATATCTAAATACTTGTGTGACAAATGAGAGGCTAACATGATCTTTTTATAATTAGGATGAACAGAACAGCAATGTTCACATTATGATGGTTTTAAAATATACGTGATTTTATATTGTGTTTTACTCCAATTCATATTTTGTATTGTAATGCATTGGTTTTAATTAACTGTGCAAATAAAATTACTTTACTTTACTTACTTACTTACACATACAACCACACACACAACCACGTACACAACCACACCCACAGACACAGACACCCACAACCATACACGCAACCACACACACACAACCACACACACACAACCACACACACACACACACCACCACATACACACACAACCACACACCCAACCACATAACCACACAAACACCACACATACACACAACCACACACACACAACCACACACAACACACACAACCACACACAACAACACACAACCATACGTACAACCACACACACAACCATACACACTCAACCACACACAACCACACAATTGCACACAACCACACACACAACCACACTCAACCACAACCACACTCACACACACACCCACAACCACATACGCAACCACACCCAAACACACAACCACACACACACACACACACCACACAACCACACAAACACACACAACCACACACAAAATCACACACACTCAACCACGCACACAGCCACACACACACAACCAGACACACACACACACAACCACACAACCACTCACAACTACACACACAACCACACTCAACCACAACAACACGCACACACACACCCACAACCACACACGCAACCACACCCAAACACACAACCACACACACACACAACCACACACACACAGACACACAACCACACACACACAACCACAACCAGACACACAACCATACCCACAACCACTCCTAACTACACACACAGAACCACACACATACAAACCACACACACAACCACACACACACAACTACACACACAACCACACACACACCCACACACACAAACAACCACACACAGCACACACAACCACACATACACACACAACCACACACAACCACACACAAAACCACACACACTCAACCACGCACACAGCCACACACACACAACCAGACACACACACACAATCACACAACCACTCGCAACTACACACACAACCACACACAACCACAACCAAACCCACACACACAACTACACATGCAAACACACACAACCACACACACACAACCACACACACAACCACACCCACTCACAACCACACCACACAAATACACCACACACAACCACACACACACAACAACAATCAGACACAACCACAACCACACACACACACAATCACACACACACACACTCAACCACACACAACCACACACACAACATCACACACAAACAACCACACACACCTAAAACCACACACACAACCACACACAACCACACCCACAACCACACACACCCACAACCACACACACAACCACACACACAAAACCACACACACAAACAACCACACGCACAACCACACACACTAACAGAACCACACACAACCACACACACAAACACCCACAACCACACACACAACCACACACACAACCGCATACACAACCACACACACAACCACACACAACCACACACACACAACCACACACACAACCCCCACACACACAACCACAACCACACACACACACACAACCACACACACCCAAGTCTGGCCTGGCACCAGTGTGTCCCAGCCTGGCACACACCAGGTGATGATCTCTGCACCTCCTTCTAGACCCCAGCTCACTACTGTTTGCATTCTGTCACTCACCCCTCACCTCCCTGGCACTCACCCTTCACACCTCAGGCCTGGCAGTCAACCCTCACACCTGGCACTCACCCTTCTCCCTCTCTGGCACTCAGCATTGACTCTGAGACACTCAACTGTCACCTCCCTGACACTCACCCTCGACCCTCCTGGTACTCATATGTACCCTCCCTGGCATTTATCCTTCACCTTCCTGACACTCACCCATGTCTCTCCTGGCATTCACTACTTGCCCCCTTGGCACTCACCCTTCACCTCCATGGCACTAGCCCTTCACCCCCCTGATCTGGCAGCTACCCTTCACCCCTTGCACTCACCCTTCCCCTCCCTGGCACTCAGCCTTGACCCTCCTTACTCTTATGTCTCAACTCCATGGCACTCAACCTTCATCTCCCTGGCACTCACCCTTCACCCCCCTGACCTGGCACTCAACCTTCACCTCCGTGGGACTAGCCCTTCACCCCCTGGCCTGGCAGCTACCCCTCACCCCTGGCACTCATACTTCTCCTTTGTTGCACTCACCCTTCCCCTCCCTGGCACTCACCATTGACCCTATTGACTCTTACATCTCATCTCCCTGGCGCTCACTCCTCACCTCTCTGGCACTCATCCTTCACCCCCATGGCCTGACAGTCACCTTTTGTCCCTCCTGGCATTCACTCCTCACCTCCCTGCCACTCACCCATGACTTTCCTGGCACTAGCCCGGTTTTCCCCAAGAACAAAAAATAACAAGCATTGGCATAGCCAATAGGTCGCACCTTTGGGACCTTATAAGTGTTTAGCCACGCAACAGTTGATGTTGTTGCACCAAGGATATTGTGCTGCAAAACTAAATACTTAGAACATCCCAAAAGCGAGACCTATTGACTATGCCAATGCTTGTTCCTCTTTCTTTGTGGGCTACATTCTGCAGCGCACATAGAAAGACGAAAATGCCTCCTGTGATTGTTTTTGTGCAGGAAGGTTTCCCTTCCTCCGCGAAAATAATCATCCCCGCAATGCAGGCACACTTGCACCATGTTGCAAAGGTGCCTGCATTGGCGCACAGCAGCTCATTGTGCACCGGCGCAGGGGAAAAGGACACAAATGCTCCGTATCTTACAGATACAGCTCATTCCTTCCCTTATCTTTTGCCATAGGGCAGCGCAGCAACAGTGCCTGATGCACTGCCCTACGGCAAAAAAGTATAAATGATGCCCTGTGTGTTTAGGCAGAGCAGAACCATTAACATAGATATTCTATCAGTTGTATCAACATATCCGTACATTTCACACGTATGCACTGATGCCCCTCTTTTACATCCTTTGTTATATTCAGTACCTAAACCATTCTTTCTTTTCAGTCTTTAATGAAATTGATCCCCTTCACATGACATTACAAGTGCCCTAGGCTATAATGCACATGCAAATGCCAGATGGGATATCCATCACATCTATGATGAAGTATCCCATCCACCAAACACTGGCTCTTAGATTAAGCCCTTAGTCATTTTAGCAGTGGTAACATAGAGTGGTAACAATAGAGTGTGATAGCACTCAATACTAAGGAGGTTATTAGGATGGTGGAAGAACCGCCACCGCCAGCCATGCGGTGGCGATCCGTCCACCATCCAAAGTGGATTGTGCCCCCGCCACATTACGATGGTGGGGGAATCCAGACGGGGACAGTGGTGGAGGCAAAATCCGCCAACCACTGAACCGCCATAGGCAATTAGTACGATTGCCCGGCGGACGGATCATTGAGTCATAACTGGTGGCTGTACCTAGCAGGCACCGTCCACCATATTATGTTGCAGCCTTTGAGCCAGCCTTTACATGATGGCGATACTGTCATTAAAAGGCTGGCGGAGGTTCTGTTTGAGGGTCTGTTTTAGGCCTCCATAGTGTTTGGGGGCATGTATGTGCACTGGGGGGTACCCATGGTACCCCCCTACATTTCAGTGCACCAAGTGGCAGGCACCACATGGTGCCCGCCACGCAGTGCACTGAAATGTAGAACCTGCCTTCTTGACATTGCAGCGGTGCTGCTGTCAACAGCACCCACCGCAATGTTATAGATGCACATTGCAACCGTCATGGTGGCGGTCGCATCCTAATTCGTGGTGCGGGACTGCCGCATGTATGGCAGACGGTCCCGGTATTCACCAGGATGGTGGACAAACTCCAGTCCGTCCACTATCCAAATAACCCTCAAAATGTAGCAGTTTGGTTTACTCTATATCCCAAAGCAATTGACTGGGAAATTGGTTTCTGTATGATCTCTACTCCCAGCAAAGTTGTCCACTTAACAGCCCATTTTGCAAGTTGGTGACGAAAAGTGTTCTTCTGATTGGCATCATTTGTACCGAGACTCCATTGCTTTTTCATTGCCATCTCGTGTCAAACACTTCCACACGACCCACCTGGTAGTTTCTGCTGATGCCTGAGGAAATTCTAACTAACACGACAACAGCCATCTTGCAGCCTGCATTTCTGCCCAGGAACTGTCGCACACCCAACTCCACCCTGTTCTTGCAGTTCAACAGAAAGCCATGAGACACTCACACCCTGTGTAAATGATTTCTTTTCCATCTCCTGCTCCCAGCCTGGTAAACATCCTTGACACCGTGATCAGGTTATCTGGACAATGGTCTGACTGCTGGGCCTTGATCAGGGTGATTAAACAATGACCTGAAAGGCCGGGCTTTGATCAAGGTGATTAAACAATGACCTGAAAAACTGAGCCTTAATCATGCCGAGTGAACAACGATTTGTGCACCAAGCCTTGACCAGGTCACCATCTGCAAATGTCGTCTGGATCTGGTTATCAACTGCAAACAATGCCCTGATTGAACAATGAACTAACAGCCAAAAGACTGAGATGAAAAAGTATAAAAGGCTTGTAAGCAATGGAGTAAAGCAGCATCCTCCTCTGTCTTGTTTCTGATGAGCTTGGGACTCTGTTCCATAGCCCGGGCTATTTAAATAAATCTGGGTTCCTCCTGCAGATGAAGGCTCCTGTGTCTCCTTTTACTACGTATGAAGGGTATGGAAGGCTTGGGCGGTTCCCCCGTCGCCGAGACCCAGTAAGTGGGTTAATCCGGTTTTTCAAATGGCGCCTGAACAGGGACTCCACAAGCACGAAGGTCAGGCCCGGTGGATGTGAGGAGGTGTACGGAGAGACTCCAACAGAGGTACCCTACCCGAGGGATTCTTGCAATCCAGTAAGCTGAACGACTCACCCGCTGTTCCTCCCCACCCGGTCTGGGCCACATGACCGCGTTCTCGCTGGAGTCCCTTAGCAAATAATTTCTGGAGCAGGACACAGCCCTACGTCTGCAGAAGAGAACTACCCCTGTAAGGTAAGGGTGGACTGATCACCCACCAAGTCTGTATAATTCTGGTATTGACTTTCACAAAAGCCAAGCTGTTATTGACTTTTGCCAAAGCCAAGCAAGCGAGATGAGTTTTTAAAACCTGCTGGTGTCTGTTCTGTATGATTATGCTGTTATTGACTTTTTCAAAAGCCAAGCAAGTGAGGTGAGTTTTAAAACCCGCTGGTGTCTGTTATCTGTTTTCAAGCATGCCAGTCAGTAGTAAATTCAAGAGATTATGTTGTTGTATGTGTACGCAGGACTCCCAGCTGGAGGCGGCTTGTCCGCTTCCTCCAGAAGGGACTCCTGGCCATACGATGTATGTTAAACATGGCACTTCTGCCATAATGTTTTCCTCATTCTGGGTAAAATATATGAAACAAAGTAACGCAGAATTACAGTGGCCACTTTATGGCTCCTTTAATTCCCAAGTTCTCGCCAACTCAGAGGAACAATTAATGAAAAGAAAAAGCGCCCGTCTATGTTTGAATCTGTCCGATTTTGAAGGAAAGAGATAGAGCAGAGAGCTAGAAAGCAGAAGGCTCAAGAAAGAAAACAAGAACGTATGTCAATGGCCGACCACGCCAGAGAAAATTTACAAAATCAAATGACAAAATCAGTAGAATTAGCCGATAGGGAGCATGGGGCCCGGGTACAAAAATGTTATCCAGCTTGTGAGGAGAAAGGAAAGGGCCATATGGAAGGGGGAGAAGAAGGTGATTCCTTGCTTGATACCCTGCTAGAAAGCCCTCCTGCATATGCCCCAATATATCCTGCCCTGACGCCTCACACCCGCATGTACCCCCGCCATAGCCCACTCCTGCCCCCACTGCCCCTCTTACTATTCTCCCTGTCACACCATCCTTCCCGATTTTTCCTATGACACCGACCATGCCCGCTAACCCTGTCCTCGCTGTGGGAATGACAACAAGTCTCCATCCGCCCAACCCCTGCGGCTTTACCCTTGCACACCCTTTTCCTGCTTCCCTGTGGTCTACAGTTAAGCAGGATTTATATAAATTGTTGAATCCCCCCCGCCTGGCCTCATTGTGCTCTGCAGTCAGCTTTTCATCCCTTCAAGAAAATGACCTACAGAGGTAACAGTGTGAATATTGGATAAATAACTGGAATATTTATGCCTTTAAAGAAATATGGTCCACCTTTTCACAGTGAACGATTATGGAACAGACCACCTGGGCTGAATACATGTGTACCCTGGTCATGCAAAGATTTGAGAATGCGCTTATGCAGCTACCCACCGGATTAATGGACCTTAGGTCGCAAATAAAAAGAGGCGATGTTCAGGGAGAGGGGATGTTTGGCACTATGTCTGCTTTATTGACTTACCGTGATATGACCGCTTTTCCCAATGCCCCTCTAGAAACAGCTATGCCATTGAGCGAGGCGGCCCCTGTCTTTGTTAACACACTTACCGATGCCCAAAACAATGGCCGAGGGGTTGTTGAGGCACACTGGCACAGGCTTTGGGTTCATGTTCCTTGGAGAAGGTCAAAAGTAATGCAGTTAAAAGGACAACTACCAGATCCCCGGAAGAATCCGGCTGCCTTTTACAGAGAATTAGGTCAGATTATATCTGCAGGTACTCTCGTTCTTGAGGATATAGATTTACTTTTTGGTACAGTTGTCCCCACTGAAATTTGGGACAAAATTCGACATACTGACCATGAAGTAGCGTTGGGAGGTAAATGTGCTGACCTAGAGGCTATGGAAGAAGCAAGGGTAGGAGGGACTAAACCAGAAGCTGCCATCCTGACTTTGCCCAGTAAAATAATAACGTTTATGAAAACACTTTTGCCGGAAACTGTCATTAACTGGGATAAAATAAACGCCTGTAGGCAGCGAAAGATGAGAATGTGGCTGACTTCTTTACCCGTTCTGAGACAGAATACAAGGGACATAGTGGTTTGAATCCCCGGACCCCGGTTCTGGCCCAGTATTTGTCGATAAGTTTGCAGCGACTTGCTTCCTGAGATCTCCGCCAGGCTTAAGAAAGTTGAAAGTATGTGGTCTGCCCAAACTATGACTGGTATCTTGGCTATGGCACAATAGCACAAGAATAGGGAGAATGAAGATAGAGGCAAGGAAAGTAAGAAGGTTAGAGATCTTAAGACTAAGGCACTTCTGCAGCAGGCTTACCCTCCAGAGGTCCCGATACCCACTGGAATTTGAGACCTCAACCCCAAACCCCTCCCCCTCCGAGGGCTCGCCAGTCTACCCCCTCCAGCCCTCAAAATACGGGAGCCCTCCAAACAGATCAGTGTGCTTATTGTAAGGGGTACGGCCATTAAATAGATAAGTGTCCTGTGTTAGCTGAAAACATCTGATCAGGGAAGACTCTGCCTCGCGCTCCCAGGGAGGGGAGGTTGACTAGGGAACATGGCCCGCCCCATCCACAGGATAAAGAATGCAGGCCCAGGGATAACGCTCCCATCCGGCAGCGCCTGGTCAATAGGTTTGATGGGTACAAAGCAACCTGCACTTATTACAATGATGATTATGATGAAGTTGATGAGACAGGGTCCTACCAAGTATAGGACAGCCAGGAAACGGGTATTACCAGAGTGCAAATTCCAGTGGATCAAAGGGGCCGGTATGTTCAAATGTCAGTTGTGGGGAACAATCAGAATTCTCTTTTTGATACTGGGGCCACCAGGTCTTCTATTTCACGTCTGTCAGTCCTGGAGGCACCCCTTTCTGGCAATATAAATGTCTCCGTGGGTTTTGCAGGAACACCTGTGACTAGCCCTGTTTCTGAACCCCTTCCTCTCGATATTGGCCCTGCACATGTTGACGCTCACTTGGTGCTTACTACAGGTTGCAGTGAACACTTGTTAGGCATGGATTTACTGAAAGCTTGGTATGCGACCATATCATGGAGTCCCCAAGGTGTATCCCTAACAATTTCCCCCACCGCAGCTTCCTATATGTATCTATCAGGTCCCCTCCCACCAGAGTTGCAGTCTTTACCTTCCTCCCTCCGGGCATCATCAGACACTGATGTAGGGTGTCTCAACATATCCTCTCATGTGGCACGCATCCAGCCAGGTGCACTTCTCCCCCGCCTCCGGCAGTATCGACTACCCGCGGAAGGAGAAATGGCCCTTTTAACAATAATATCTGAATTAATGGACAAGGGCATAGTGGAGGAGACATGTGGCAATATCTGTAACAGTCCCATTATTCCCGTTCTTAAGAAGACCAATGGAGATTCTCTCTCCCCTAAAATATACAGATTTGTGATTGACCTGAGAGCCCTTAACAAAATAACAATCTCCCAATATCCTGTTGTCCCCGACATTACAGCCCTCTTAATGATGGTCCCTTCTGACGCAACGCACTTCTCTGTCATAGACCTGAAGAATACTTTTTCAGCATTCCTATACATCCTGACAGCAGACATTTTTTGGGTTTCTCCCTAAGTGGGCGGAGCTTTAGATTCTGCCGCGCCCCTCAAGTTTTCACCGAGAGCCCCAGTATCTATAGTCAAGCCCTGAAAGTCAACTAGATTCCTTGGAACTCCCTAATAATTCCACCCTATTACAATATGTATATGACCTCCTCATTGCTGCAAATTCTGCCCCAACATGTAAAGAAGCTACTCTCTGTTTGTTACGCCACCTTGCCCTCCATAATCACATATTCTCTTTGAAAAAGCTTCAGTTTTGTCAAGAGAAGGTGACCTATTTAGGTCATCTCCTCTCGAAGGAGGAAAGGCAGCTCACCGCCGATCGTGTAGCCATTATCAATGCTTTGACGGCCCCACGAACACAAAAGCAGGTGCGAGCCTTTAATAGGCCTAACCTCATACTGTAGACAGTGGATTTCCAATTTTTCGGCCATGGTCAAACCTCTTCTTGCCCTCACCACTAAAGACATATCAGACAGTTCCTTTCCATGGACTAGAGAGCATGCACAGGCCTTATAAGATTTAAAAAAGGTTCTGTGTACTGCTCCATTCCTCAGTACTCCTGATTATAACAAAAAAATTTTCTTTTTGTACATGAGACAGACGGCTATGCATGCGCTATCTTGACCCAATTGTTTGGAGGTCACCATCGGCCATGTGCCTATTTTTCAGTCACCTTAAATCCTGTTGCAAGGGCTCTCCCAGGATGCCTACGGGCGACCGCTGCGGCCACCCTCCTGGTCCGCCAGAGTGCGGGGATCGTCATAAACTCCCCCTGACTCTGATGGTCCCCCATTCTGTAGATACCCTCCTTAATAACACCAAGACACAGTACCTCACTAGCGCACGGCTCACAGGATATGAACTGACACTCTTTGCCAGCCACATTAACAGCAAAAGATGTACTGTACTCCCACTGGATACTCAGGAGCCCGCTTAGACCCACATGACTGCATATTAAGGAAAGAGGAGGAGACAAAGGGACGGGTTGACTTACAGGACACCCCGATAGCAGAACCAGAAGGTGCACTGTATGTGGACAGATCATGGCTCAGAGGGCCAGATGGTAACACCTCAGCCGCCTACGCCCTCACGACATTAGGGCGAGTAGTAGAAACAGCTCAGATTCCGCAGTGCTCTGCTCAAGCAGCAGAATTAGTGGCCCTCACTAGAGCTTGTGAGTTAAGCAAAGGGATGACGGTAAATATTTATACTGACAGCCAGTATTCCTTCGGGGTGGCCCACAACTGCGGGAAATTATGGAAAGAAAGGAATTTCCTTACTTCCGATGGCACCAAGATTCAACATGGCCCTCTAATTCACTGATTGTTAGACTCCTTGACGCTCCCCAGAAAGGTGGCCATTATAAAATGTAAGGCCCATAAGAAAGTGACAGATGATGTTGGAAAGGCAATGCCCTGGCTGACCAGACAGCCAGACAAACAGCCCTTAGGAAAAGGGAAGGAATGTATGTAGGAGGTCCCGCTAGATGGGTGGCAGACGAGGGCATGGTTGAAAACACAGTACAGAGTGCGATTGATATTCAGTCCCATACTACTCCTGAGGAACTAAGGGTGTGGAAGGAGCAATTAGCAAAGGAGGGAATTGATAGTTGTTGGGTCCGTACGACTATGGAAAGACAATGGATGTTACCTGACAGTCACGTGCTACCAGTAGTTACGATGGCCCATGGTCCTGCTCACATCAGTGCAAAAGGGATATGTAAACTGTTGGAACCTACATGGTACAACTCTAAGATACCAGCATATACTGATGCGCTGGTTAAAACATGCATGATTTGCCTAATGTATAACCCAGGAAAAGGCACAGTTACTCCTAAGGGAGGATTCTCTCCTCCTACCTTCCCTTTTGAAGTCCTCCAAATGAATTACATCCAGATGGACCGGTGTAACAATTTGAAATATGTCCTAGTGGTGGTATGTACCTTCAGCCGATGGGTGGAGGCCTACCCCGTCATAGACTGCACCGCTATCACTACCGCCGAAGTGCTATTAAAAGAGTACCTCCCACGATTCTGTTTGCCCCGCTTGGTCTGGAGTGACAACAGGACCCACTTTACGGCTCAAATTATGGAATATGTCTGTACAGCATTGGGTATAAAACAAAAATGTCATGCAGGTAACCCCCCCCGCCCCCAGTCTGCAGGTCTAGTGGACGTGTACAAAGGCAACCTAACACTAAAAAGGCCAAAATAGTAGCCGAGACAGGTGTCACTTGGGTTGATGCTCCACCCTTAGCCCTACAGTCCACAAGAACAACGGCCCACATCATAATAGGGCTATTCCACCATGAAATTGTGTTCAGGAGGCCTGCTAATGTATTGGGTGTCCCGTGGCCTAAGAAACTGTCTGACGTTGAATACCCTGCATTAACTGATTGTCTGTACAGTCTGACTAATACCTTTCGTACTCTTTATCACCAGGTGCATGAGGCCATACCTGACAAAAGCGAGGGCCCAGGACACGTCATCCACCTGGGGATTGGGTCTTGGTGAAAAATTTTCAACCGATTAAGAGCCTCGATCCCCACTGGACACAGCCCCGTCAGGTGTTATTGGCCACCCACACCGCAGAGAAAGTAGAAGGTCGGAAGAATTGGGTGCATTCGTCGCACTGCAGGCGTGTGCCTCTGCCCCTCCCCTATGGTCAGTGGGTGAGGGAAGGACAAGGAGACTCAGAAACAGAAACAGTTCTGACGTCTGTCCCATTCAGTGATGCCAGACTGCATTCTACATCCACGGAAGCAGAGAGTGACAGCATACTGAAAGCAAGGGTGGAACCCTCCCTTAACTCTGCTCAACAGCAAGAACAATTGTTTCCCGACCATACTGTCCCTACTTCCGACCGATACAACTTGCGCCCCGAAGGGAAGACTTGCCCTTGACTTCGCCAAGTACCTACAGGCTGTAGGGCTGTGATCTTCCCCGGCTGAGAGTAGTGCTGGTGTGTCAGACTAAGGTACGCCATAGGGCCCTTGGCACCTGCGCCCAGTGAAGCAACCACTAATCACAGACAGCCACTAGAGGTCTCTGGCTTAGCACAATGGATGCCGTCCAAGACACCTGAATCCAGAAACAAGATGTCACTCGCCGACATAGTAAATTCTTAATGGCCACCTTGGTAACACTGTTTGTCTCACTCATCCTGTCTATCCTTGGTTGGCTGTTACTAATCTACCATCCTGTTACTTCACCAACTCCTACCCCGACTCCGACAGAACACCAGTATTTCACGCTATCAGCCCACGAATTACCCCGCCATGCAGAATTCTTCAGTAACACCTTCATCCAAATGTTGCATCATCACCAGCTGATCATGAACACTTCCAACTGCTGGGCTTGTGGACTGATGCCTCATTCCATGATATACCCTGTCCCATTCTTTCCCTACCCCTTTTCCATCTCTGGGTCTTGTCTTGGATGGTGGATGTTGATGCAGGAGACCTACACTGTCCATGGTATTGCCAATTCTGCCCTTGGAACATTTCGGGATGACTTCTGGCGGAAAGAATCTGGCCATGTCAATGCTCCTTTTTGCCTGACCAGCTCATCCACATCGCTACTATCACCAGATGAACTCGGTGAGATGGTAGTATTCAACTCAACTAATCAACAAACATTTTCCAAATTCCTCACAAGAAGGATACTGCCTGATGAACGATACACTGTGAATGTCATAAATGTGCAAGCCGTGTCTGCATTCATGGCCTAGGGACTAAGAAAGTTGGTACCAGTACGTTTGATATCACAAAAGCTTTAAACTCCACATCTCCTCCGAAGCTGGTGGCATCCCCCAACACCTATTTCATCTGTGGCACTGCTGCCTACACTTGGCTCCCCCGTAACTGGTCTAGTACCTGCTATCTGGCCTTCCTCCTTCCACCAACGTATTCTACCCATGGAGGTTATCACCTGTCAATGAAGGGCGCTCTGCACCGCTTACGTAGGGAAGTCATATAAGCCAAGGATACAGTAGGCCAGGAAACCGGGGACTTCTTTAAAGGTTTCCTTCCTTTCTAGGGCCCCTTGGCCAACAGTTGGGCTTTACGAGGACTGACCAGGGTCCTTGAAGCCACCATCAAAGTAACAGCTGGTACCCTCTCCAACGTCACTGCAGAGCTGCAGGCGGACCGCCTCATAACGCTCCAGAACAGAATGGTCCTAGATGTCATGCTTGCTGATCGTGGTGGTGTGTGCAAATTGATCGGCTCCAGCTGCTGCCTGTACATCCCAGACAACGCACCTACAGTGTACGATGACATCCAATGTCTGCATCGCCTTTCTTCCGAAATTCATCTGGATGAAGGCAACTGGTCCCTCACAGGCTGGATCTGGGGCTTCCTTTCCCAGTGGGGATTGAGTATCCTCATTTTCCTTGACTTGGGAGTAACTGTCCTGGTCTCCTGCTGTTTGTGCTTTCAGTGTCTGCCAGTGCTCTGTACAATATGTGTCAAGACCGCCAAGCCTCCACCCTCTAACATTCACCAATATGATGATGATGCTCCAACAAGAAACCGATGGCCTTATGAACATTGACATTTCTTAAAGAATTTTCCACTCAATGGCAAAAGGAGGGTCTGAGGAAAAGTGTTCTTCTGATCGGCATCATTTGTACCGAGACTCCATTGCTTTTTCATTGCCATCTCGTGTCAAACACTTCCACACGACCCACCTGGTCGAATCTGCTGATACCTGAGGAAATTCTAACTAACACAACAACAGCCATCTTGCAGCATGCATTTCTGCCCAGGAGCTGTTGCACACCCAACCCCCACCTGTTCTTGCAGTTCTACAGAAAGCCATGAGACACTGACACCCTGTGTAAATGATTTGTTTTCCATCTCCTCCTCCCAGCCTGGTAAACATCCTTGACACCGTGATCAGGTTATATGGACAATGGTCTGACTGCTGGGCCTTGATCAGAGTGATTAAACGATGACCTGAAAGATCGGGCTTTGATCAAGGTGATTAAACAATGACCTGAAAGACTGAACCTTGATCAAGCCGAGTGAACAATGATTTGTGTACCAAGCCTTGACCAGGTCACCATCTACAAATGTTGTCTAGATCTGGTTATCAACTGCAAACACTGCCCTGATTGAACAATGAACTATCAGCCAAAAGACTGAGATGAAAAAGTATAAAAGGCTTGTAAGCTGCGGAATAAAACAGCAGCCTCCTCTGTCTTGTTTCTGACAAGCTTGGGACTCTGTTCCATAGTCCGGGCTATTTGAATAAATCTGGGTTCCTCCTGCAGACGAAGGCTCCTGTGTTTCCTTTTACTACGTATGAAGGGTATGGAAGGCTTGGGCAGTTCCCCCGCTGCCGAGACCCAGTAAGTGGGTTAATCCGGTTCTTCATTGGTCTTCCCCTTCTTCTAATAAACATCTGGTATAATTTAGTCATGTTCTCAGAGTCTTTCTCCAGCATCATAGCACATATTGTCATCAGACAGTTTGGTGATAGTTTTTGCAAATTTTATTTATCAAATGTCCAATTTGCAGCTAATTATATATCTATCGAAAAGGTATATTGAAATCCTCCCTAATTTAAATAAATGTTTTAAAAATAACGATCACAAACTAGCTGGTCCAGAAATTGTATTTTACTTCAGGAACAAGTCTTGGACATTTAAATGAACTGGGTTAATATGGATTGTTGCATATTGCCACTTATCCATGACAGTTTGGAATTTATATATTACCCCAGCGCGGATCTCTAAAAGGGGAGGTTCCACAGGCATACACTGCTCCCGCTGCGGCTGTTTTGCCGCAGATAGTGTACACATGTTGGCAACTTGCCCCAGATTATCATTTTTAGTTGGCAAAGTGGGCAATTATATCAAGCATATGCTGGGGTTTGAGGTGGATCTCACCCCACAAGTTATCATGTTGGGAGTAAGAAATCAAGTAATGACAGACCCAAATCGGGTTCTAATTTTTGCTGTGATGGCAGTGTTTAGGCTGTGCTTGGCTACTGTCTGGCTAGATAAAGAACCTTCCTCAGTACACTGCTGGTTGAGGAAACTGCTAGCTACCTATTGTTGGGAGACACCAATATATGCACGATCTGGTTTAAGAGCCAAGAAAAGGGGACTTGAAATTTTGGCACCAATAACCAATTGGACCAACGAGGCTCCAGCTTGATATAACTTAAATTACGTTAGTTAATTTCTAGCTGAGACACCAAAGAAAGTTTGTAAAGTGATTGTTACTATAATCCAAACTCTAAGGTTTAGAAAACATATAGTCATAATCCAAATTAGTTCTCTTTGGTTTTGTGGAGAGGGGAGCGGGGATGGGGGTAGGCTAGGGGGTTGGCGGGGCGCAACATAGGGTGAAGGGAGGGATTTAAAACAAATAACTGACATCCTGTTCATACGCACTGAAATGTATATTGCGAAAATGTTTTATTATTTTTACGCTTAATGTATGTGTTGGATGTCTAAAATAAAGATATTTTTAAAAAAAATAGAATTTGCAGAGAGCATGTGCTCCCCATACTACAGGTAGGTGTAGAGATCTCAAAGCTTGTCTAGATTTTTTTATGTTCCCAGATAAAATAAGTATCCAAGGGCCAGATGTAGGACACCAAATACCGGTCGGTATCGGCCGATTTCGGCCGTTACCGACCGCTATTTGGTTTTTGATATGTAGGGGGCCTAATATTAACAGAATCAGTAAATTTACCGAATCGGTAAATCTAGATGTAGGTGGCACTAAAAACAGTGACACAGGCCTTTAAGAATTTGTTATTTACCACAAAATAATATGTGGTGGTAAATAAAGGATTCCTGTGTACATGCACATCTGTGCATGTACACCTGTGCCATGTGACATGGCATGTATGTGTGCCACATGGCACACAAGCCAGAATCAGGGGTGCAACAGGGTGTCAAAGTGACAGAAGTGAAATATTAACATCTTTTTGTGACATTTGTAATAAAGCTTGAAACATTGAGAGAACATATTTGAACCAGTTATTGTTGAATGGTTGCACAGATTGATGCTATGGTGGAGCTGAGTGATGCTGTGGCTTCCAGTGATGTTGTGGTAGCGCATAGTGATGTTGTGGTGCCCCCGAGTGATGCTGTGGTGGTGCTCAATGATGTTGTGGTGATGTGATAGATAGAGAGAGTGAGTGTGATAGATAGATAGATAGATAGATAGATAGATAGATAGATAGATAGACAGACAGACAGACAGACAGACAGACAGACAGACAGACAGACAGACAGACAGACAGACAGACAGACAGATAGATAGATAGATAGATAGATAGATAGATAGATAGATAGATAGATAGATAGATAGATAGATAGATAGATAGATAGATAGATAGATAGATAGATAGATAGATAGATAGATAGAGTGAGGGCGATAGATAGATAGAGGGAGGATGTTAGATAGAGGGAGGGCGATAGATGGAGGGAGGGCGATAGATAGAGGGAGAGCGACAGATAGAGGGAGGGCGATAGATAGATAGAGGGAGGGCCATAGATGATAGATAGAGGGAGGGCGATAGATAGAGTGAGGGCGATAGATCAATAGATAGATAGATAGATAGATAGATAGATAGATAGATAGATAGATAGATAGATAGATAGATAAAGTGATCGCGATAGATAGACAGATATATAGAGTGAGGGCGATAGATAGATAGATAGATAGATAGATAGATAGATAGATAGGTAGATAGATAGATAGATAGATAGATAGATAGATAGAGAGAGATAGATAGATAGAGTGATGGCGATAGATAGTGTGATTGCGATAGACAGATAGAGTGAGGGCGATAGATATATAGATAGATAGATAGATAGATAGATAGATAGATAGATAGATAGATAGATAGATAGATAGATAGATAGATAGATAGATAGATAGATAGATAGATAGATAGAGTGAGGGCGATAGATGGATGGGTAGATAGATAGATAGATAGATAGATAGATAGATAGATAGATAGATAGATAGATAGATAGATAGATAGATAGATAGATAGATAGATAGATAGATAGATAGATAGATTGAGGGCGATAAATAGATAGATAGTTAGATAGATAGATAGATAGATAGATAGATAGATAGATAGATAGATAGATAGATAGATAGATAGATAGATAGATAGATAGATAGATAGATAGATAGATAGATAGATAGATAGAGTGAGGGCGATAGATGGATGGGTAGATAGATAGATAGATAGATAGATAGATAGATAGATAGATAGATAGATAGATAGATTGATAGAGTGAGGGCGATAGATAGAGTGAGGGCGATAGATAGAGTGAGGGCAATAGATAGATAGAGTGAGGGCGATACATAGAGGGAGGGCAATAGATAGATATAATTATGTAGCACTGAGTGGTATTGTGTGGCGTGTGTGTAGCATTCAGTAGAGTGTAATTATGTGGTGTATAATTATGTGGCACTGAGTGGTATTTGTTGTGTATGTTGCATTGAGTGCAGTGTAATTATGTGCGTGTAATTATGTGCAAAAACACCCCTTTTGTACCGTGTAATTATGTGGCACTGTTTGGTATTTGGAGTGAATGTTGCATTGAGTGCAGTGTAATTATATGGCGTGTAAGGCACATACGCCATTGAGGTTTATATCTATTTATTTACCTCCAGAATGGGGGTATGCCATTGAGGTGTATATCTATATGTTAACCTCCATCATGGGTGTATAATCTATATATTTACCTCCGCCATGGGTCTATACCATTGAGGTATAAATCTAGCTGTATATTTACCTCTCGAATGGATGTTCTGCCATTCAGTTATTCAGCTGGCATAATGCACAGCTAGGTTGAGGGGGTTTGTGGTTGTCTACAGACCTCATGTTTTTTTTTTTAAAGGAATTGCTTGCATATCTTTGGCAGCTGTTTAAAAACGTGTTTCTTTGTTTAGACCAAACCATATGTGAAATACTGGACTATGCTGTGTGGTTAGCTATATCAAAAATTTCAGAAGCTTAATTTCTCATTTAAAAATGTGGAATTTTGGAAACTGTATCAAGTGCACTGGTAAAAACACACATTGTGTCCATAGAAGGGAGACATTGCTAATGCTATTCTGCAGTATGTGAAGCTGAGAGTGGGCACTGGTTGTAATTAGGATGTACAGATTGTGTTTACCTTTGGAGAGAATGTTTATTAACCAAAGGAGAGTAGAGAGCTGGCAGCGGCTGTCATTCATGATGAAACCTATGTTTCACAGGGACTGAGAAGTCTTGTCCATATTTACGGATCCCTAGGACCTATAGGCTTATACCACTGCATTTTGTTAATTAAAAGCACTGTGTATGTGGGTATGCAGCTGTATGTGGACATACATGTATATATATTTATGTACATAATGAGTGTGCATATATATAAATATATATATATATATATATATATATATATATATATATATATATATATATATATCAACGTTTGTAGACATCCGTGCAACATCGGATGTATGCATAATGCATTCTTACCAATGGTCTGTTACACGGATGTCTACAAACGTTGACTGAATTTTTGCAACATACTATATAGCCCAAGTTCGATGAGACTGCTACTCTATTTCTGTAAACGTGCATGCACCTTTCCCTTGTTTGGTGAAGAGGGTGCAATGCCAGCTCATACTTGCTTTCGTTACAGAAGTATTTTAATGGAATTTCTTTGTATGTCAGTTACTTTTGCGAATTCCAAGACATAGTGTGCATATGTAGCCGCAGCGCTGTGCATGATGGGTGCTTCCATTACACGTTTTACATAAGGAGCACTGCTGTTTGCAAAGAAGTGTTTAATTTTTACTAGCGAGGCTTCAATCGTTGTTTTATATTCAGGTGGTTTTGTATTATAGGGGGTTTATGTGTTCTGTTTGCAACCTGCCCGCCTTATTACAGTCTATTATATCCTAATGCAGTTATAACTTGGCAGATCATTGGCTAAACTCTAAACCAAGCCCTTAGTTTTCACATGGTCACTGGGCCACACATCAGTCTGCCCCAGGTCACACAGTTTTGTGAGATCTCCAAATGTACATTGCGAGAATAGTAGCCACTGGGCTACCTCTCCTCACTAGGCACATAATTACCGTTAATTGTGCACCCTTTAACTCACTACGAATGCTGAAACGCAGTCTCCGTTTGAAGATATATCCGTATATTTTGCGTCGCGGCCATGTCGCATTAGTTTTGTTATGGCGGCTCTCTCTTTAAACGCACTAATTACAGTAATCTGGACGTTACTCACGGCCCTGTCGCCCCTTGTGCTCGCATATATGTCATCACTGTTTACTGTGTTTTTAATTCTATACAGCTCACCTCGCGGTTACTTCGGAGCAATTGGCACTGTGGTATTTTTGCACTTTATCTTGCTGGTTCTAGGAAGGATACAGTGTTTGTAGATATGTGTTAATAGGAAGGCCCCGAGGTTGCTCTATAACCTGCAAGGGGGGGCTTCAGACAACCGCTGCCTGTGTGGGGCTTCTGCAGACGGCGCCCACAGCCCGCACGGCCGTGCAAATAAAACTGCTTCCCCGCGGCTGACACATGCCAGAGCGCTGCAAATTGATGGCCCTGCTTTTCTCGTGAGACAGACCCAGAAAATGTAGTGATGTCTGATGTAAATTGGGCTGTACCTACACGAAGCTGCAAGAAATGTCCTCGTGGTTGGAGAAGTTCTGTACAGATCAGATGTTCAGTGAGCAGCTTCAGCCGGGTAAGTACCTGCAGAAATGTATCGAGGTACAATGCAAAACTAAACTACAAGACAGTATGTGGAGGGAGAAACACGCTCTTAACGTGCTGCAGAGTTCTACGAGTGTGCACAAGAGGAATCCCTTTCAGAGAAATAATAAGCAATTGAAATGCAGCTACCAGCCTGATCGCGAAAGCGATCGTTTGAAGAACAAGCTCTCGGCATTGCGTGGTGGGGGGCGAGGGAGCAGATTTCCTTGAAGTCTGATGGGGGGGTGCGAGAGAGCGGATTCCTTTGAAGTTTGATGCCGAGGTCGATGGTGTGTGATGTGCGATGCGCCTTGCGATGTGCACGCGCATGGTTCACATGCACTGCACCTAATCTGCAGTTTGGGTAGACTTTTGAGAGCCTTACTATAATCTGGCCAAACAAGCATTGCTAAAGCAATGCTGTAGACGAGACCTAAAAAATTAAGTGCGGGCTCCTGCACTTGGATGATTATTAGCCCCCGGGGGGCCAAATCCCGGGGGCATGCTTAGAAAAAGAATGTGTGGGGGGGGCCCAATCCCCCCCACACTGCCCAGGGGACCACCACCCCCGGGGGCAAATTATAAATAATTGCGTGGGGCCACGTGGCCCCACTCCCCAATAATAATATATATATATTTTAAATGGAAAAAAGGGGCCGGGGGGTTGGGGTCCACGGGGCCAAAAAAGGCCTTAGGAGAGGGTCCATGTAGCCCCCCTCCAAAAGAATAGAACATAAAAAATATGCCCATACCCCGGGGGATGGGGTCCCTGGGCCGGAATCGGGTAAGAGCCCCCTTCCCGATAATAGATTATTATTTTAAACATTGGGGGTTAGGCCCTAGGGGATGGGGTCCCCAGGGCCCCAAAAAAGTAAAAAGAAGGGGCCCACACAGCCCCCCTTTCAAAATAAATGTTTTTAAAAAAAGACAAGCGATCGTGCCTAGACCCCACGTTTTAAATTGGGGAATTAATTCCCCTTCAATACTGGGGGTCCCTGGGTACCAACTAGCCCACTAGGTACCTCCAGTAAGCACCACAGGGCAGTGTTGCAGAGAGGTGGTCTAGGCCACGCCCCTTTTTACACCTCTCTTCAATGCAGCCTTGTGGTGCTTACTGGAGGTACCTGGTGGGCTAGTTGGACCCCAGGGACCCTCAGGATTCATGAGGACTTAATCCCCCAACTTAAAACGCACCATGGGGTGCGTTTTCACAGTGGTAAAGGTAGGGGGCGTGGCCTGAGGTGATATGTGTGCAAACAGGCCCAGTGGTGCATTTTAAGTTGGGGAATTAATTCCTCTTCAATCCTGAGGTCCCTGGGGGCCAACTAGCCCACCAGGTACATCCAGTAAGTGCCACGGAGCTGCGTTGCAGAGTGTTGTGAAAAGGGGCGTGGCCTCTGAACACCTCACTGCAACACAGCTCCCTGGCTGCATAATTTGCAACAGCAAATATACAGTATATATGATTGAATGCCCATGCAGTTTGAGATATATCGGCAGTACCATCTGTGAATTAAAAAAGCGCATTTTGGAGCATGTGCGGGCAACGATCCACAAGGACAGAAGCAACGCTGTTGCCAAGCACATGGAGGCAGCTCATGATGGGGACTGGAAGCAATTACGTTTCTGGGGACTGGAAACTATGGCTCTTTCTGACAGGGGGGGGCACAATGAAAAACTCCTACGACGCAAAGAGTCTAGGCATATACTGGCTTTCAGAACAATGACTCCGTTGGGCCTCAACCAATCGGAAGAACTTTACATACATCTTTAGTGGACTCCAAATATACATCGAAATGTAAATATTGTTCATTTTCAGACAGACATCTCGCTTATCTTGTAATTCATTGTTTTAAACTTTATTTTTGTAATCCCCTACACTTCACTTGTCCTCACTTTTGGATAATTCATACTCACAATACAGACATGCCTTAAAACAGAGATTAGCCCACTGGAGGGCAGTATTTCAGTTTAAAAATGTGGCAAGATAAACACCTACGATTACTGTTTAGCCATACAAAAATAGGATTATGGGAATTGTACATCAATGATTGAGAATTCACCCCTTTTTTCTTTAAAATGTGTAAAAACGCTTGAAATGGTGGATATTACCAATTGAGAAATTTGATTTAACTACAAGTCCCATAATGCCACCTACACAATAGGAACACACACCCCAAAGGGGCGTGACTTATGGTTTCAGGAAATGTTTTATAACTTGTGAGTATGTGTGCACAAACTGACCGTGATCAAGACAGCGGACGCTGTCGAAACGCGTTGTTTTTTTTTGTTTTGGCCCCATGGATTAATAAATCACTTGAAGAAGAAACTTTGTAGCGTGGTGCTGGACTTTGTTTTTGAATTGCGACTCCATTGCTTCCCTCGAGGTGGGGAATCTTGTTGGATTATATAACAGTTGGGCTCAACTGTGGGAGTGACGCGACCACATTTTGCAGCGCCCACACGGGAAAGGAGGGAGCCATATGGTAGAGATATATATATATATATATATCTAACCTACTGGGGGTCGCCAGTAGGTATATATAGTTAGGATTTTTTTGAATAGGGATTTCTGAAAATTCTATGTTGAATAACTTTGGCGTTGATGGACGGAATTGGCTGAAATTTTCAGGAAAATGGCACATTTTGTTTCTGAGCGTCCCCTGAAAGTTTGGGGGGGTTTCGTCAAGCGGGGGCCAAGAAAAAAGGGGGGTCCCAAAACGTGTTTTTAACATTGAGTTTTCCATAGGGCGGTTGGACTCACTTTTAGCTCGATTGGCTGAATGGATTTCCACAAAACTTGGCAAAATTGTAGGGACTGGTAGCCCGATGTGCCTTTGCTATGTCTCAAGATATATGCTCCAGTGGTTTTTACGAAAATTAACTTTGAAAAATATATATTGGGCTACATTGGGCTATATATATGTTAGAGCCCAAATGTAGCCCAATGTAGCCCAATGTAGCTCAAAGATGGCCACCGGAGACAAAAAAAACAAATGTAGCCCAAATATCAGCCAGATGTAGCCCAACTATAGCCCAGTGACAGAATGTCCCAGAGTGTTCTAAAGAACAACTAGAGCGCTAACAGTCTTACTTATGACAAAAGTATGGCACACCTGAAGTCATCTTGATTGGAATAAAGTGTTAACACTTAAAACATTTAATTTGCAAAGGAACAAAATGAGGGGTTTCATTTTGCCATAGAAATGTTATATATATATATATATATATATATATATATATATATATATATATATATTCACTGAAAAAACCATAGGTTATAGACCATATATAGTTAGGAATTAGCATTTACAAAACCTTGAAAATTCACTGAAAAAACCATAGGTTATAGACCATATATAGTTAGGAATTAGCATTTACAAAACCTTATTTTACTCACACAAAACCATTGGAATTCGCATATATAGTTAGTTGCACTAACTATATATCGCGCACCCGCAATCCACTGCTGATCATGTCACATATTACATCATTCATGACATGGTCAGTGACATCACTGATGACATCACTGATGACATCTCAAATGACATCACTGATGACATCACTGATGACATCTCAAATGACATCACTGATGACATCACTGATGACATCACTGATGACATTACTGATCACATCACTGATTACATCATTCATGTGATAATACGATGAACCTCTTCAGACTCTAATATAACCTTAGATACACTCAGTGTAAACAGACACTCCCAGACTGTCACTCATCCATGAAGTTACTCACACACCTAGTCAGTCATGCAAAGAATCAATCACACCTCCATTTCCTCAACTATACAGTTATACACACCTTACTTATTCAAACATATACTAACACATATTTACTCTCTTATACAATCCCTGATACAAGTTCACAATGATCCATACAGCCACTCACACATTCACTGGCTCTTATGCACAGTTATTTATATATGTCAACTCTCACATGTACTGTGCTTTACATATGTACTTACGTTGACATGTAGCACTGAGATATCCATTCACTCACCAATACACTCATGCACACAGTCAACCGCCCATACAGCTGTTGCCACATGCACTTTTGAACCCATACATCTAGTGAATCAACTGCTCACACATCTATGCACAGAGTCATACACCTCCCAGCCACCCACACACACACTCAGTCTCCCATACAAATACTTGGGCAACCAATCAATAACCCATATAGTTACTCATATAGCTACTGATCAACACATGCAGCAGTTTACAGAACAACAGACATAAGGATGCACAAATTAAGACAGTTTAGTCACTAACCCATGCACTCAGTGAGACACATTTAATCACTCACTCATACAGTCAGTCATGCACCTACTAAATCCTTCATCCAGACACTTATACATCCACTCATTCTTCAATATGTAAGACATATTTTAACTCTACAGAAACATACAGTCACTGGATGTTGTCATCAGTGATGTCATCAGTGATGTCATTTGAGATGTCATCAGTGATGTCACTGACCATGTCATGAATGATGTAATATGTGACATGATCAGCAGTGGATTGCGGGTGCGCAATATATAGTTAGTGCAACTAACTATATATGCGAATTTCAATGGTTTTGTGTGAGTAAAATAAGGTTTTGTAAATGCTAATTCCCAACTATATATGGTCCATAACCTATGGTTTTTTCAGTGAATATATATATATATATATATATATATGATATTGTCACATAATTTTGGTAATCAATATTCTTGCCACAGTATTTTGTAGGACGATATTTCATCCACAGTACTCTGGCAGTAGTATGCCATCTGGGTATAAGGATGTTTTCCTCTGTAAAATGAGTATGGAAAAGAAGTTTATGTAATAGGTAGTATGGGACTTACAATACAAGCTTCCTAATTTGGCTCATCATTGGTACATGTCAGGCTGAGGGACTAAAATTCAGCACAAGATACAAGAAAAAAGCTGACCCAAGTTTCCAGTACAATAATTGGCAGGTTGGTGTTTGTGGTGGTTTCCGTTTTTTAGATGCAAGGACAGAGCAAAAAGCAATAAAATTGTTATTATGCATCAGAAGTAAAAACACACCAGACAATAGCAACAGTGTAAATTGGCAACTATCATTACGTTAACCCACATGGTAGGTCTGGAAAGAAATGTAGCAATGAAAAGGACTTCAAATAATTAGCAAATATTGATAACCGAGAGCACACATCCTACCAAAAAGATATTTTTTCTGTATTCTTTTAATCTGATTGCCAGCTCGACATCTACTAGGTCACATACAGCCAACCTCCCAATTACACTCTAATATATACAGCTGCCCGCAACACATTCATGTTGCTCGAGAGTAATCCAGCAGTAAACCTCGGATTGGAAGCTATTAAGGTGGACAGAGAAGTTGTGCGCCAGAATCCTAATTTTTACTTTTATGACAAATCAATGCACACTAGCCCGGCGAATTTCTAAGTAGGCGGATGTCTGAAACCGATGCCTCTCCTAGTATATGTCACATTAATAGGCGATAAAAAGTTATGTTGTATGAAATAGAAAAGTATCATATATTTGATGCATTAAGGCTTGTCTTGTCAATTTTACCCCAGCCTTCAAGCCTGATAGATAAATGACAATCTGTTATAAAGTTTGCAGAAAGTGAACTAGCAGCTAATATGTCTGCACTTTTTCAGCACCAGCCCAGTCTATGCTCTCTAGCCTCAAGAAATGTTATGCTTCTCTCTCAAAGTGCAAGCACTCCTGGAATTAAATACCTTCCCAAATATTTTCCCCCTTACGCAGCCATTCAATGGGTGCCTGGGGAATTTTGTGCTTATACCTTTGAAACGTTTAATCTGCAAAATATATCCAAGCCAAATCTGAGTCATTTGAATCATTTTGGGAATTCTAAAGGGTTTGCAGATTCCCCAGAAAGGACCTGATTCACAAAGGTAACTTACTCTTTTGAATAAGTTTACACTTTGTTGTATGTTTATTACTTATGATATTCACAAACTCTGAATGTAAATTTACTACAAAAGTGTAACTTACATGTCTCTACCCCTAGAGTAATACAATTGACTTAATATTGTGTGGGTGGGTGACATCTCTTACTAAACTCCTCACTGGCCTGCCCTAAACCACTCAGAATTCTCCGTAATCCTATCCGCTTTAGTGGTAAATCTGCCTTTTTACCCACCCACTCCCCTTGTCCCTCCCACATTTACGGCCACATGCATCATTGTTGCCGTTTGCGATTTCTTAATTGCGAAAATTAAGGACTCGCAATTAAGAAATCGCAAACGGCTATGCACCAAGAAATCGCAATTTTTTTGTGATTTCTTAAATTTCCTTAATTGCGATTCACTATTTGCGAATCGCAATGAAGGAATCCCTTCCCATTGATTCCTATGGGCCTAGAGGTCCATAGGAATGAATTTGAAGTCATTTTCAATTTGCGATTCGCAATTTGCGAATCGCAAATTCAAAATGCAATTTCAAGGGTGCAGGGGGGTCCAAAGGACCCCCACCCTGCACCCCTGAAATATAACTTTAAGTGCATTTTTCACACACACATGCCCCAAGGGCATGTGTGTGTGTAAAATTAAACTTTCAAAAATGCACTTTTGTGCATTTTTGAAAGCTTACATAAATTACCATGAAGGTCAACTTCATGGTAATTTACCTCTCCCTATTTGCGAATTCGCAAATTTAAAATGTTCATGCATTGCATTTAAGAAATCTCAAATTGCGATTTCTAAAATGCAATCGCAATTTTAGAATCGCAACATAATTGCGAATTCTAAAATTGCGAAAAACATGATGCATCCCAATTTTGTCAATTGCATTCGCAAACAGCCGAAAATTGCGATTCGCACCGTTTGCGAATGCAATTGACAATGATGCATGTGCCTGGTACTACTTAAATCTATACTTACATGAGCAGAGACTCTGCAATCGGGGTGGAGAACTCTCCACATATAAGTATAGAAAAAAACTTACATTTTGTGGTTAGTTTTGTAGTCCATTTTGTAGTGCTGCAAAATGTACTCCAAAGTGCAGTTTGAAAATCAGTTCCAATAAAAATAGCCAAAATATGGCAATTTATTTTTTGTAAAAACAGGAAAAAGTGTTATGTAATACACTGTATGCTTTTTCCTGGAATGACCAAAAGTTTTGCTGTTTTAAGATTATCCTCTTCTCAGCTTTCAGAAACAAGCAGAGTTGTAAAAAATCACTTTTTAACCAGTTTTTGCATTTCTCTCTTATTGATTATCGATTTTTCCTATTTGTGTGCTTTCTACTTACTATCTGTTTGTCTGGAAACAGATGTGAAACACACGAGCCCACCCAGAAAGCTATACATTCGTGAAAATTAGACCAGGTTCAAAATTCAGCATGGGGACATTTTTGTTGATCTCCCATAGTTTTTCCAAATAAACTAATCACCAAAATAAAAAAATTAATAAAAATAAGAAGGAAAAATAAAAATTGGTGACAATGGTTTAATGTGTAATTTTTTGATGATTTACAGACTTAACTTTTGCACACTTTTGACCCTCCTGGGTGCACTGATATATAGTGCTTGTTGGTTGTCTAAAACACAAGATACCCATGGGCAGCAACTGAGCTACAGTTTATAATGATTTTTCATTGTATCCAAACCATGTACCAATTTATATGGTAACATCTAATGAATGAAAACTGGGTATGAAGGAAGCCTATGTATTTTAGAAATGTACACATGGTAGTGCATTTGGGAATAGTGATTTGTACATCTCCGCATTTGAGGTTATGAATACTATATTCTGCTTCAGGGGCCATTCTTCAAAATGTGTTCTTTCTTGCACACTGACTTACAGTTGGAAGCCTAAAATGGGGAGAAATCAAACTGATGAAAACAACTTTTTTACTATTCTGTGTTCACACACTTCACCAGATAAAAATGGGGCAGTCCTATTGCCCATGACAGGAAAGACCCCAACATGTAATGCGCAGACATCAAATTTTTAGCATGAAAAAAGATGCTTTTCAGCAATGTGGGTAGATGTAGAATTTGTGACTAGGCTCTGCCACCACCCTTGAAACCAGACATTTCAGAAAAATAGACTATCTGAGGAGTCTAGGGTTGTGTGTCTTGTATGAATCTTACTGCATTTTGCTTAAACAGAATGTCTTTAAAATGTCAACCTTTGGCCAAAATCACGTTTTTTCCTTATATTTCTACGAGGAAATGTTTTGGAATTTGCAGGGATTCTCAAAATTCCTACCACCTAGCATTCCCACACTAGTCTCAATAGAAATAATACCCCAATTTTATAGCTGGCCTATGTTCAATGACAGGAATGATCTCAAAACACACATAGGGGCGTCAATGTTTTGCCTTGAAAATTTACCCATTTTATCAACGGGGATAGCTGCAGTATTTGGGTTTGGGTATGGCAGTCTCTTTGGGAAACCTACCACACCAGACATTTCTGGAAGCTAGACACCTATGCATGTCCCGGGTGGTGTGACTTCAGTGGAATGTACAGCATTCTCTTAACCAAAATACCCTGCAAACAATAAACTTTCCAACTCTTGTGCAGATAAAAACAGTACCCTTCTTTTTGTGGCAGAGCTAAATCCTGTGAGAGGAAATCCCCAAAAGCGCAACATGGAGACATAAAGATTTTGCTTTGAAAATTGAACCATTTTGACAGTGTGGGTCTGTGGTCTTAAGCTTGGTTGCCACACAGGAAATCCTACCAAACCCATACATTTTGGAAAACCTAGGCCAGATAATCAAGGGAGTCCAGGGTGATGTGACTTGCATGGATCCCAATCCCTTTTCTTTCCTACAATGTAATTCAACCTTTAAACTTTGATTAAAATCATATATTTCTTTCACATTTCTATCAGGGAAAGCTCTAAAACCAGTGAGGAAGCAAATACATTGTTGCCACTCAATGTTTTTGCATATCACCCCATAAAAAGAACACCACACTTGTGTGTCTGAGCCTATTGCCCATGACAAGAACTGGTTAAAATGTGGCCAGTCTGAAGTAAATATGTTGTCAATGATATCTTCACATGATTACTGTTTTGGTCAGTTCCAATGACATGTGTTAGGTTGGCCCATATATGGGAGACAGCAATTCAAACAGGATAAGTGTGGGAAAACACAGTGGTAAGACTTAGGCAATAGGCTGGAAGTGCCTGAGTTTTCTGTTAAATAAATGTGAGAAAAACAGCCTCTGTTGACCCATATTTTGATGTTCACAAGGCATTCTGGATGAGGAAACATTCTGGTATCAATGCAAATCACACCACCCTGGATTCCTCTGGGTAGTGAGGCTTCCCAGGGTTGGGAAGGTTTATCTGGTTGCCAACTGACCACAGTCCATATAGTCCACATATTCGCAGTAGCAAGGGACAAGAAATTGAGATTTACCCCCTCTGTGGCTGGCCAAATGCCAAAAGTAAATTCCCTGGATGCCCACTGACAGACTGAACATCACGTCAGGGTTTCCAGTGATCGATCCAGAAGTGTCTCTGCTGGAAGAAACCCAGAGGTTCGCATTACCTTATATGAGGTGAGGGAACTGCAAGATTAGCTGGGTGGGACCCATAACATTTTATTGCATAGTAACTGCTCCACCAAACTGTAAATGAGGCCATTACTTTTAAATGACCAGAAACATAGCTGGCCATAATTTTCTTAAAACACCCAGCCATACCAGCAATTTCCAACAGAGTAACCAGAAGGGCCACTGCATCACATGAAGTGAAATGCAAAGTAATGGGGAAAACCTAGCCTGGCAGCAATTTTCAATTCTAGGTCAGAATGCAAACTGACATTTGCCTTTGAATACCACAAATAAAGTCAGATGGTCTGATTTAGAGCCTAGTATTAAAACAGAGCACGAAATACCTGGGTAGGTGTAACATTTGCAAAAAATATTAAGTTTTGTGCCTGGGTTGCAAATAACAACAACAAATGGAGAATAAGAAATGGATGCTGCCACTGCCCGCATTTACTGCCAGTTTGGGGACTCCAAGCCCCAGAATCCATTGCTCTCCAGGAGGGAGGAGCATGCCTGTCGTCGCGCGCTTGAAAAGCATCTACAAACCCCGCAGCATGGGACGCTGCCACTGCCTGCATTCACTGCTAGTTTGGGGACTCCAAGCCATAGGATCCGTTGCTCTCCCAGTAGGGAGGAGCGTGCCTGCCGATGCATGCTTGAAAAGCACCTACAAACCACCGCAGCGCGGGATGCTGCCACTACCCGCATTCACTGCCAGTTTGGGGACTCCAAGCCCAAGGATTCATTGCTCTCCCAGGAGGGAGGAGCATGCCTGCCGTTGCGCTTGAAAAGCGCCTACAAACCCCCAAGATAGCCTGGCTGATGAGGATTATGAATCCGAAACCGGTCCCAGGATGCTTGTTTCTGGTCCAGGAAAGACATGGCTGATGAGCTAAAGAATGGTGATGGATTAAACCCAGTCAGTTGACTGAGGGTGAGTGTTTGATTTGCTCAAATGCTCCGTCCATCATCCCCTTTTGTATCGCTTTGTTCGCCCTAAGTTGGCAGGGTATGCTCAGACGTGAGTCCCTTGCTCACTTGACACTGGATTCAAGATAGCCTGGCTGATGAGGATTATGAATCCGAAACCGGTCCCAGGATGCTTGTTTCTGGTCCAGGGAAGACATGGCTTGGCAGTTCGGGCTGGACTGTTCCCATGAGGCACAGGGTCAGACTGATTTGCATTAAGCCATGTCTGAACTGGGGTGGCAGAGTGTGCTAAAGAACGGTGATGGACTAAACCTAGATCTTTTGACTGGGTGTGAGTGTTTGATTGGTTCAGATGCTCCGTCCATTACCACCCCCTTTTGTACCTACAAACCCCCACAGCGCAGGCCGCACCCGGGCTAACGGCGGGTCCGTCCTTGCCAGGAAGAGGCAGGGCAGGGCAACCCCCCTTTCATCTGGCTCCCGGTCCTTGGACTGCACTCCGATCTAGCTTGGACACGCACTGGCTATTGTGGTATTGTTCTGGTACTGTTCAAACCTGCTGTTCCCCTGTTAAGCTGGGACCCCAAATACCAAACTTACTGTTTGAATCCATTACGTGCTTCCGTACAAGGGTAATTAGATTATCATCTGATTATTGCTAGTGCTGAGCACCAGTATATACCTAGTTAAGGTTGGCCTGTTTCTAGTTGATAATTAACTTGAAGCTCCGAAGGGTGGGGAAAAGAAAAAACATGGAGGGTAGTGGAGGCGGGGTGGTAAGGGAGGAATTTTGTGGCATAATACAGGGAAGAAGGCCAGGAAGACACAGAAACATGCAGGCAGTAATTGTGTTTTAATTCGGATAGAAACCCTCGTTAGAATATGTGAGGATACTTTAGAGGGTGAACCAACCGCGCAGCCTGGTATTGTTAAAGCACCCCAACGACCCATTCAATTTACCAACCTTAGCCCAAGACGTCAGCCAGCTATCCCAGCCATGTTTCGTAAACCAGCTAGAAAAAGGGGTCCCACACTACACAGGGAGGAAAAAATTGACACAGTGAGGGTCTAGCAGGCTCCCAATAAGTCCCAGGCAGTAACTTCCAACAGTTGGGACCCGTTATCTCTTGTTTTAACAGGTTTTCACCCCTGGCGGATCCGCTCGAGAGGATAGGGAAGATAGGCCCAGCACCCCCCTCCTTCTCTGCCTCCTTGGTCCCCTCAGACTCCTAGTACACAGCTAGGTCTAAGTCTTAAAATACTAAATCCCAGGAAACACACCGTCTTATTAGTACTCTTAAACTAGAAGTAGAGACTATGAGAACAATTTTTGAAACTATGAGAAACGTTTTTATACATATACCGCCCTGCATGTGACAGAAAGAACTATTGTAGTATAAACTGATTGATTGGAATCTAGTGAATAAATTTCACAAACATGGATTCACTCACGGAGTACTATGGTGAATATGTTTTGAATACAAGCTGTGCTTCCGGATGGAGTGGAATGCTGCTCCGGCTTCTTCGATATATGTACATATGCGAGGCACTTGGGCAGGCCATGTTACCGAGGCTGCAGGCTCTAAGGATAAAACATGATACATTAAGCTGGATGAAGCTAAAACTTAAACGAAGGAAACTGGTGTGCACGTGGCAACCCCCTTTCTGAACATTGTAATGAATTAATGCCCTTCCGCCAGGTTGCATCCAAAAAAAGAGAACTTTTCTAAATGCAAATACAACGTGTGAGTCACATGCTTAAAGGCAGCAACATCAAATTACCCAAAAAAATGGAGAAGCATCGAGCAGGACAGCTTTTTTTTCGGACTATTAACAGCGCTGTACGTTAACTACAGCATAAAAACAGCAGTCAATCATACCAGCTTCTAGCGATGCTTTCAAAATGTGCATGCATAGATATACAATAAGAATGTTTGTTGACGTGTAACTGATAACTAAGGGTGGGTGGGGCATGCAAGATTGGGACGCGGGGAGACCCAGAAGTTAAACAGAGACATCAGGTGTTCTCTTTAGTGGTTGATGGGAGTTGTAGGGGTTTAAAGGGAGGGGTGGAGTTAGGTGCACTCTTTTTGAAATAAATGCAACAGCTGAGGGTAGTTAATACCGGTGGGCGTTAGAAAGCATCTAGGGAGAACATGTTAATGTTATATGAAGGTACGATTTATTCCGTGCACAGCGTTTTATCATGGGGATTGGTTATCCTGAATGAATGATTAATGGGAACTTCAGGTAAGGTCTAATAAATAACAGAGAAGAGGGTTTCTTTGGGTGCAATGTGTTGAGCATTGTTGTGTGTTTAGAGGGAAAACATCAGACATTTAGTGAAACATGCTTATGTGCGCTAGTTTTAGAGTTTGCTGTTTCTAAGTGGCCGAAAACATAAATTAATGCAACTTCTAAGGATGGTTTATGTATAATATCATGCCCAGAAAAAGGCCTGGATAGGCATATCTGTGGCACAAGAAACGTTTTTATATATACACACAGCCCTGCATGTGATAGAAAGAACTATTGTGGTATAAACTGATTGATTGGAATCTATTGAATACATTTCACAAATATGGATTCACTCACGGAGTACTATGGTGAATATGTTTGGAATACAAGCTGTGCGTCCGGAAAGAGTGGAATGTTGCTCCAGCTTCTTCGATATATGTACATATGCGAGGCATTTGGGCAGGCCATGTTACCGAGGCTGCACGCTCTAAGAATAAAACATGATACATTAAGCTGGATGAAACTAAAACGTAAACAAAGGAAACTGGTGTGCACGTGGCAACACCCTTATTAGGTCTCGCTAGCAAACGCAGCGCAGCTCCTTCGCTAACGAGATCTTTTGTCGCCTCTTCCCTTCGCGAAGGGAGACAAACCATGTGGGCGCCCACCACCGGACAGGCGATGTGCACGCGCATGGCGCCTCCCACCGCGCGCCTGATTTATTACGGCTCGGCCGCTCGCTCGGTGTTCAAAAGAATGAATCATGGAATGCTGTCTATTATTTGGGTGCACAGATAGAAGTGTGTGAGGCTGAGTGCTGGAACAGCACGGGATGCGGAGTGTGAGGACATGTGAACATTGATGGCTCTGCACAGGGGCTCAGCAGTCAGATAGCATGAAATACCGAGTGTGAGGATGTAGGAACATTGATGGAGTGGGCGGGGGCTCAGCATCCGAAAGGTATGGAATTGTGTCTGGAATGATTCAGGGCCACAGACAGAAGCTTACGAGGCTGAGTACTGGAATAGCACGGAATGCTGTAAATGTATAAATCTGTCCATGAGCTCGGTACTGGAATTGTTTGAAATGATGTTATGATTCAGCCGACTGGCGGGACTCTGCAGGTGTTCATCATTCAAATGGGCAGAGATGAGTTTGAGTTCAGTATTGGAATAGCATACAATGTTATGTGCTATGATTCAGGTGCACTGCCAGATGTATGCTAGGGCTCAGTGCCTTGGATGAGCCTCCATACTGAAACATTGCCAGACGTGCTCAGGGGCTCACCAGTGAAATGGCGGAGGATGCTATGTTTTTGGTTTGAGATGCAGTGGCAGGAATGTCAGTGTGCTACTAAATGAATGGCATAGCATGGCAGGCATTAGAAGTTAGCTGCATTGACAGAGCTGCTCAGGCCCATCTTCTTGAATAGCAGGGTGTTCTGTCCCGTACGGTTTCAGTCTCTTGGCAGAGCTGTGGACTCACTGCTGGAGGAGGCGGAGATGCCATTTAGAAGTATTGGCAGAGCCGTGAGATTATCAAAAGGACTAGAAAAGCAGTCCTTACTGCAGTGCTGTATTGAGGTCCTTTGGCAGTTTTCTCATTGACCCAGTAATGTACGCGGGTTCCTTCGGTGGAGTGAGTCCATCCTTCGGTAGAGAAAACCAAAGGAGGTATTGTTCTAAAGCGAGCATGGGCTTTTGCTCAGTAGTTAGGTGCTCTTTGGCATTGAAGATGTTTTCTCATGCAGCCGGCAGTGTACTGTTCCGAATGGAGGGTGGTACAAAAGGGGGTGGTAATGGACGTAGCATCTGAACCAATCAAACACTCACACCCAGTCAAAAGATCTGGGTTTGATCCATCACCGTTCTTTAGCCCACTCTGCCACCCCAGTTCAGACATGGCTATATGCAAATCAGTCTGACCCTGTGCCTCATGGGAACAGTCCAGCCCGAACTGCCAAACCATGCCTTCCCTGGACCGGAAACAAGCTTCCGAGGACCGGTTTCTGGCATTCCAGCCGTCTTCAGCCCGGCTTGCTTGAATCCAGTGGCAAAGTGATCAAGGGACTCACGTCTGAGCATACCCTGCCACACTTATGGCTGCCAAAAGCGGTACAAAAGAGGGTGGTGATGGACGGAGCATCTGAACCAATCAAACACTCACACCCAACCAAAAGATCTGGGTTTGATCCATCACTGTTCATTAGCCCACTCTGCCACCCCAGTTCAGACATGGCTATATACAAATCAGTCTGACCCTGTGCCTCATGGGAACAGTCCAGCCCGACCTGCCAAGCCATGCCTTTCCTGGACCGGAAACAAGCTTCCGACGACCGGTTTCTGGCATTCCAGCCGTCTTCAGCCCGGCTTGCTTGAATCTAGTGGCAAAGTGATCAATGACTCACGTCTGAACATACCCTGCCACATTTATGGCGGCCAAAAGCGGTACAAAAGAGGGTGGTGATGGACGGAGCATCTGAACCAATCAAACACTCACACCCAGCCAAAAGATCTGGGTTTGATCCATCACTGTTCATTAGCCCACTCTGCCACCCCAGTTCAGACATGGCTATATACAAATCAGTCTGACCCTGTGCCTCATGGGAACAGTCCAGCCCGACCTGCCAAGCCATGCCTTCCCTGGACCGGAAACAAGCTTCCGAGGACCGGTTTCTGGCATTCCAGCCGTCTTCAGCCCGGCTTGCTTGAATCCAGTGACAAAGTGAGCAAGGGACTCACGTCTGAGCATACCCTGCCACACTTATGGCGGCCAAAAGAGGTACAAAAGGGGGTGGTGATGGACGGAGCATCTGAACCAATCAAACACTCACACCCAGTCAAAATATCTGGGTTTGATCCATCACCGTTCTTTAGCCCACTCTGCCACCCCAGTTCGAGTTGGAAAGGGACACACTAGGAGGGGCCGACCCTGTAGCCATACTCACAGCCAACAAGCAACCCGAGGCAACCAACGCAGTACTCAAAAACACCAAGGTAGCACTCTTGAAAGTAGACAGGAAAATGGAACACAGTATCAGGAGGACGAGCTGGGAGTCAATCTGGTTCAACTCAAAAATAACATATAGAGGCAGAACACTCGCAAACAAGGAGTGGTACGGAAGAGGAATCACCACACCTGCTCAGCTGGGGAAGGAGGGCACACCACTCACATTTGAAACACTGAAAAAGGTGCACAATTTACCCAAGATTGAAATCTATGAATTCTTGAAAATCAGAACTGCCATAACTAAAGCGAACCTCACCTGAGAAACACCCTCCATCATAGAGTACATGCAAAACCTAAACAAGATCGGACATCAAACAGCTCACCTATACAAACTCTTAAGCCCACAGACATCAACACTGAACACCAGAACGATGTCGTTCTGGGATTCACTGCACAACAGGCACTTTAGCGAAGATGAGAAACCATGGCTATGGGTCTCAGCCTCCAAGAATAAAGTCTCCCCCCAACTAGCGCAAACAAAGTAATGGCTACGGCACAGAATGTTCTGGACGCCGACCTGTCTGGCTACAGTAGGCGCCACAGAGAATGCCACATGTTGGAACTGCCATAAAGCAAAGGGTGATCTAGCCCACATCCTCTACGATTGCCCCAGGATCAGGCTCTTTTGGGGGAAAGTCAACAACTACATCAACACGGTAGTGGGGGGAACCATACAAAAGGTCTGGACGGAATCGCCACCGCATTCATGGCCCCAGGCCTAGAATCCAGAGATGATAGAGAACTAGTAGATCTCCTACTCACAGCGACTGTTAAAGTCAATCCTAGCGAACTGGAAATGTACTAGCAGAGCAACCTTTAAGAGATGGATAAACTGGGTGACCTTCCGGAGGGGCGCGGACAATATCACAGCAAAACATGCAACCAACCACACAGCTAGAAGTGTGATGTGGAGCGCCTTGGATGCACATTTAGAATCGCACAAACCCCCTAGAAGGACAATATGGACAAACACCGAAAGGAATAACCAGCCAAGGTTAGAAATAACAACCCCTCCCCCTCCTATTCTTCTCTCTAGTCTTGTTTCCTTCACTCTAGGGGCCTACAGATACGTCGTCTATCATCAGCAGCAACAATACCAAACGCGGTTTGTTCACCACAATATAACTGCACCTCATCTGTATGTGCCCCTGCATTACGACTGTACTGTATCTGTATTATATCTGTAAAACTTTTAATAAAAAAATCTTGAAATAAAAAAAAGGTGAATGTTTGGCATTTTCAAGCCCAGAAAATGAGGAGGGTAGTGTAAATCCTTACACAGCCCTTTCAGAAGAAATAGGGTACATGGATGGACTTTGGTTACTCCTTGCACAATCCTGGGCACAAAGGCTACTCCTGCAGTGCCCCAAGGCTTTCCAAGGTGCTCCTTGGGCGCTTGTTTTCTGAGGGAATGCCTTCCTCTCCTGTCCACCGCCACAGAGGCCCGGGGCGTTATCGAAGATTTATGACTCAAGTGAAACCGAGCCAAACACTCAGCTATTCCTAACATTTTCAGAAGAAACAAGCTGAAAGTAAAGTGTTGGATACAGAGACTGCTTGAGACATAGGCAAGCGCTGGTGAAACAGGATACAGTATAGAATCTGTTGATGCCACATATCCCGATACAAACTCATTGTCGCAGCCGCAGGGGGGTAGCACTTGACCTCGGTGGGAACCCTTTGGAACGGTTAACATGAGGTGGAAATGGTCCAGTCGGAACCTAGTTAGCAGGTATCGATCAAGGCCCGACATCGGCCAAGATAGATAAGGCTCCATGGAAGGTGTAGTCTTCAAAATAGCATGTTTCCGGACACTAGGTTTATTTAGTTCTACCTCTTCGTGATGCATATGTTGTGAAAGGGAAAAAGTTTTTCTCACAGACTCTAGCAAGCCTAATAGAATCAGGATTTTAAAAAAGTTCTGAGCGCCCCATACCAAAGAAACAGTCTTTCAAATATTTTAGCCACAGTATTTTGAGCATATTATCCAGGGATAAAGCCACTCTCAGGAGTAGGTGGTTTAAGATCAGATCTTTATTTAGCCAACATTTTAACCAGCAAATTAGTGGCCGTAGTGCTAAGGTATCACTTATAAAAGGAGTGCCGGTTTCTTCATGCACTATTAGGTTGGAAGTCCCCCTCGGGACCCCCAACAATTGTTTCAAGAAATTATTCTCTGCCACCACAATGTCGTTAGCTGCCACATACCCCCAGAGTTTGCTACCATAGCTTCCGATTGCCACACTATTTGCCTGATAGATCTTTAATAGTGCAGCAATAGGGTGTTTGCCAATTTTCCTGGCAAAATTAAAGATAGCAGCGTTAGCCCGAGTCATCTTCCCCCTTTTCCTCTGGAGTAATGGGCCCCATTTTAACTGATCAAAACGCCCAAATACGAGAAGGTTCTTGTTATAGTAATCTTCTCATCATTAACCCGAAATGAAGACGGCTTCTTGTTACGCTGCCCTACCTGCATTACAAAGGATTTAGTATTGTTAATAGATAAGTCACGGGCTTTCATAAAACTGTGAAAAGCATCTAATAGGGTTTGAAGACCTCTTGCGGTCCTAGCCAACAAAACTGCGTCGTCCGCGTATAATAAAACAGGCAGACCCTTACAACCGACATAGGGGTAATCAGTACCAGTATTTAATAAAAACTCCTCCAAGTTGTTAATATATAAATTGAAGAGAAAGGGGGCCAAAATACAGCCCTGCCTAACACCCCTGTGGACACTAAAGTCCCTGGACACCCTAAGGTCCTGTGAATACCTCACGTTAACACTAGTAACCTGATGCAAATCCGCCAGGAGGTTAACCAGATTAGGCTCCACCCCCATGGCGCCCATGGCCTCCCAAAGCTTTCCCCCATTAACACAGTTGAAAGCTGAGGAGAGGTCCATGAACGTCATGTGGATGGCGCCCTGCCGTGCTAGGGTGTACTTACCTAGGACCATGTATAAGTTAAGACACTGTGCTATTGTGGAGTGACCGGGCCGGAAGCCATATTGAATTTTGGAGATTACCCCATGTTCTTCCGCCCAGGCAGTTAGTCTATTCAAAATTACTCCACCCACTACTTTGACCACAGAGTCAATTAAAGATATCGGCCTGTAACAGGAAGTGCTATTTCGGTCCCCTTTCTTAAACACTGGTACTATCGTGGATGTTTCCCAAGACCTGGGGCAACCGTGTTCCACAGTTGCGTTAAGCACAGCAGTAAGGACTTGCGCCCAAAGAGATTCCCTTGATTTAAATAAGTTAGGGGGCATGCCATCGGGGCCTGGCGCTTTATTACTTGACAACCCCATGATGCCTTTCTCGACCTCGCTAATGGTAAAAAGTGGTGGACTTAATCTTTGTTCGCCTCTATCAAATTCTGACTGTGGAGTGTTACTGTCAAAAATAAGACTAAAATGGGATACCCACTCATCTTCAGTGATATTCGTGCCAACTGAGGTGTCACCTACCGTATCAAATAAAGGTTTGTTAATAATGCACCAGAATTTTTCACTGTTACCGAGGGTAATGGGGTCTAACAGATCTTGCAAAATATTATCCCTCACTTCTACCTTGCGCTTGGCCAAGGCCTTTTTAGTAAGACAGGCGTGATGCCCTAACCAGTATGGGGTCCCTAGGACTTAATTTCAGGGCCGCCTTTAATTCACGACCTGCCTTTGAGCAGGAGTGGTCAAACCATTTGGGGTCCCTACAAACAGGGCCCGACGATGTTACAGTTAGCATTTCGCCTACTTTTAATACAATACCATTGAATGCAAGGAGGATGTCTGGGGGAGAGATACAGAGGACACGCATAGTGATAACTCGGTAGCACAGGATTTATGGATCTTGGCATAAAGTTGGATACTGTATGAGACTGCTCGCCACACATGCATCAGGAGAAGGTTCAATGACTCGATTAATCTTCCAGAGCAGCATGCTACATACCATAAAGCTCTTCAACTCCTCGCCAATGGCAGTAAGCGCTATATGAATACACTTACAATTAAAATTGCCACAAGGTGGAGCAGACACACTACCCAAGGAAATTAACCTAAAGCAGTCTCCAGTATGGAACCAGGCAGTGCATATGCTGCTCTATACAGAGAGCTGCTTCACAACATCTCATACAGCGCCCGAGAAAGAGAGTTCCCACGAGAGACTGTCGAGGAACTCCGTGTGATAAAGTCAGAGTTGCAGTTTAACAATACCCCGAAATGCATTTGTCTTTCTTGCCCTTTAAATATATTTTGGGCAAGGATTGTGTGACATACTCCATGTTCACGGACGTCAGGTGCGCGCTGTTAAAACGTCAGGTTAGGTAGAGCCAGGCCAGACAATAAAGGAGATTTTAATGAGTTTGGCAAACCTGTGTAGTCTGTCCTGACGTTTCGGGCCCTCTCGAGTGCACAACGGATCGAGAGCGCTTGTTCCACAAAGGCAGTCTGTGGAAGGTGGGCAGAACAGCTTCCCTCCCACCTGGAGATATATATCCTGGGTCTCAGGCAGGTAGTTATTCTGTTCAGCTTGGTCTTTTCTGCCCCCACATGTCCCCAGATCCACAGTAGAAAGAGCCCGCGGGCACAGATACACCTTTCCTTCCCACTTAAACTGCTGCTGTCACTTGAAACAAGCATTTGCAATGCAATAGGTCTCGCATTTACGCGAGGTTGTGCTATTGACATTGCAAATAACAAGGCCTTTTATTTTTGTTTTTGTTTTAAAAACATAAATAAAAAGAATTGTCATTTACAATGCCAATAGCTTAAACTTGCCTTAAACTTGTTAAGCCAATAGCTTAACAAGCTTCAATCACCACCCCCTTTTGTACCACTTTTGGCCGCCATAAGTGTGGCAGGGAATGCTCAGACGTGAGTCCCTTGCTCACTTTGCCACTGGATTCAAGCAAGCCGGGCTGAAGATGGCTGGAATGCCAGAAACCGGTCCTCGGAAGCTCGTTTCCGGTCCAGGGAAGACATGGCTTGGCAGTTCGGGCTGGACTGTTCCCATGAGGCACAGGGTCAGACTGATTTGCATATAGCCATGTCTGAAATGGGGTGGCAGAGTGGGCTAAAGAACGGTGATGGATTAAACCCAGATCTTGTGACTGGGTGTGAGTGTTTGATTGATACAGATGCCCCGTCCATCACCACCCCCTTTTGTACCGCTTTTGGCCGCCATAAGTGTGGCAGGGTATGCTCAGACGTGAGTCCCTTGCTCACATTGCCACTGGATTCAAGCAAGCCGGGCTGAAGATGGCTGAAATGACAGAAACCGGTCCTCCGAAGCTTGTTTCCGGTCCAGGGAAGACATGGCTTGGCAGTTCGGGCTGGACGGTTCCCATGAGGCACAGTGTCAGACTGATTTGCTATAGCCATGTCTGAACTGGGGTGGCAGAGTGGGCTAAAGAACGGTGATGGATTAAACCCAGATCTTGTGACTGGGTGGGAGAGTTTGATTGATTCAGATGCTCCGTCCATCACCACCCCCTTTTGTACCGCTTTTGGCCACCATAAGTGTGGCAGGGTATGCTCAGACGTGAGTCCCTTGCTCACTTTGCCACTGGATTCAAGCAAGCCGGGCTGAAGACGGCTGGAATGCCAGAAACCGGTCCTCGGAAGCTCGTTTCCGGTCCAGGGAAGACATGGCTTGGCAGTTCGGGCTGGACTGTTCCCATGAGGCACAGGGTCAGACTGATTTGCATATAGCCATGTCTGAACTGGGGTGGCAGAGTGGGCTAAAGAACGGTGATGGATTAAACCCAGATCTTGTGACTGGGTGTGAGTGTTTGATTGATTCAGATGCTCTGTCCATCAGCACCCCCTTTTGTACCACTTTTGACCGCCATAAGTGTGGCAGGGTATGTTCAGAAGTGAGTCCCTTGCTCACTTTGCCACTGGATTCAAGCAAGCCGGGCTGAAGACGGTTGGAATGCCAGAAACCGGCCCTCGGAAGCTTGTTTCCGGTCCAGGGAAGACATGGCTTGGCAGTTCGGGCTGGCCTGTTCCCATGAGGCACAGGGTCAGACCAATTTGCATATAGCCATGTCTGAACTGGGGTGGCAGAGTGGGCTAAAGAACGGTGATGGATTAAACCCAGATCTTGTGACTGGGTGTGAGTGTTTGATTGATTCAGATAATCCGTCCATCACCACCCCCTTTTGTACCACTTCTCATATGTTAGCACCTGCTCCCTCGAGGACAAAGCGCCCAATCGACTCTAGTACAAGTCACCATAATGCCGACCGCTGTAGTACAGCATCGGTGCAGGCATATCCAACCTGTACCAGACCCACTTCTTTACCTTTGGTACATTATTCTTTGCATAGCTTACAACAACGACCGGCTGATTTGACTAGTCCCAACTTGTCCCATGCTCTGAAAATCCATATGGTTTATGTACCCAAGTATGATACTAGAAACGGCGTTGAAAACACAGACTTCCTAACTAATAAAGTCATCCAGTGGATTCGCCATGTTAGGGGCTTGCGCTCATTTATCTGGGAAGACATCACCAGGGCATATAGACTTACCTCCCCAGTTCGACCATTAGACTTTATTGAGCTTACGTTGAAGGGGGCTCAACTTGCTGAAAATCTCCTCGCCCTGGAATTCCGCTTTTGCCCTCCAGAAAGTTCTTCAATACAGTTCAGGTGGTTTCCACCTAGTAGCCCGTGTTGGCGACCCACTGGAAAACCACCCCCTCGTCTAGCGGGATGTTCTTCTCTGACTGCAGAATAGGCCCCAAAACTACCCGGATCTCATGCTGTTTTTCCAATTTACAGGGAAATCCTCTCTAATACCCCGTCTAGTATCCAGCTCTCATGTATAACCCCTGACCTGGCGCCTAGGAATATATTGACAACACCTCTCTGGCCTGTAGGGATGCAGCTTTCTAGTGGTAAATCATGTAATTTTCCTAATGGGCAAAGGCTATGTTCCCATACTTCATTTAGGATATCTGTGACATCTTGTAATATAGCTGGGTTGAGGTCAAATGTCACATCTCCCGATTGGCACACCTTTATTGAGTATTTTGACATCTGTCTTTTTAAACTGCTTACTTTTGATGTGGTCCCCGCAAATGATATGAGACGACTAAAATGGTTTAGCATATTTGAGAAACCTGATGTTCTAGCTATTGTTTCCATGGACATTGACGGTGCGATAGCTGAGCCAGAGGCGTGTGTGGCCAATTCTGCAGTTTCTGAGTCCATAATTAGCACTCTTGATAAATCTTTTGCCCAGTTACACACTCATTTTGTTAGGCAATGTAAGGCTAAGGGCACTCAACCGAAGAAAGCGTGCAAGTGGTTTAGTGAGGAATGTAAAGCGGCACGCAGATCCCTAGGGGATGCGATTAAAGAAGAAGACCCCAAGCAAAGTACGGTTATTAAGGCAAACTTACAGGAGAGACCAGGAAAAGGTCAGGAAAGTATGGGCTGAAAATAGATGGCAGGACCGCCGACTGGCATGTGCCAGCAAAAGTTCTAAACAGTTCTGGAATAAAGTTAAGTGGATAGGTGTGGCCAGCTATCACAGCCGCAACATCATGTAACCCAGGACCAATGGGTCATCCATTTTAAACCCCAATATGCCCGTAGCATAGATGAGAGTGAGGTGGAAGAGCTCCACATTCGCACTATCAAGGCACAGTTTTTGACGAGGTTGATGTCAGCATTGCCCTGGGAGCAATAATGAGAGGAAAAGCACCACGCCCAGACGGAATCCTGGCTGATATATTCCTTTATGACAAGACCAAATGGTGCCAGTATAAAGTGCTGCTGGTTAATGCAATTGCCCAGGGTGCACCAGTCCCAGATTCCTGGAAAGGGGCTGAGATTATCCCGGTTTTAAAAAAAGGGGATAAATCCCACCCTGGCAACTATAGGCCTATCAGCATAATAGATTCCCTGCCAAAGGTAATGGGGAGGTTAGTTCTAAACAAGGTGCAGGATTGGATAGATGAGCAGGGCATTCCATTCCTACTGCAGGCCGGCTTTCGAGCATGCACCAGTACTATTGACCAGGTATTTCGATTCATCTTGCTATACTGGAAGATGGTGGTCCTGAACAAGGGCAGCTTGTATGCTGCCTTTGTGGACCTCAAGTCAGCTTTTGACCTTGTCTCCCGTAGCAAATTATGGGCAGTACTGCAAGAGATGGGGATATCCCCCAAACTGTTAACCCATGTTGCTAGACTTCATGAGGGCAACTATGCCCAAATTTTCTGGGGCTCGCAGGGTAATGTTACAAATCCCTTTTCCATGGAGAAAGGTGTGCCCCAAGGTTGCGTAATGGCACCCACACTATTTTCTCTGTTTATCAATGAGATTGCAAAATTCTTGGAGTCTACTCCTATTGACTCTGCAGCTCTGGCAGGTGTTAAAATCCCTATTTTAATGTTCGCGGATGACACGTTAATTATCTCAAAAACGCTGAGTGGTCTCCAGCGAGCTTTACTATTTTTTGAGGAGTTCGGTCACTTACGGGGCTTGGAAATTAACGTGTCAGAAATAAAATTTATGTCTTTTAACCCTCATAGAGCATTTAGAGGAGGGATAGTGTTGAACAAACGGCCCCTAGAACATGTCACCGACTTTACATATTTGGGGGTCATTATGCAGAGGGACCTGAGGTGGAATCGTCAGCTTGATATGGCTTCGCTGAAGCACCGGCAACTAGCTGGAACTTTGCAAACTGAGTTTAACACCTCTCTCACAAAACCAGTTAGTCCAGTGCTCCAAATATAAAGTAGTCAGCTCTGCCATATATGGAGCTGAGCTTTGGGGGTACGAGAGTCTCTCCAAGTTAACTGCAGCAGAAAATAGGTTCTTACGTAAGATCACCAACCTCCAGCAAAGCAGCCCAGTGTGCCCACTGCTTTTTGACCTAGGCAGGAAGGCACTAGCAGACATAGCAAGATTGCGTCCTTTACTTTATTGGCGGAGAATCTGGTGAACACCAGAACTAGTAACCTGTGCTGCACGCTTCAAGGATCTAATCAGAGCAGACAGCTTTAACAAAATGAAATGGTTGCAGGAGGTCAGAGCCTCCTTAATGAGTATTGGTATGGCATCACCATGGGAGAATCCAGTGGGTACCCCGTCCCCCCGAAGGCAATTATAAAAGTAAAGTATTGGGAACGGGTGACCCAAAATGCTTATACGAATAGTGACACTTCTTCACTCACTGGAAGATTCCTAGAAGTCAAACCAGTCCCAATGTTGGAACAGTACTGGGATACAATAACTGAGCCACATGATCGGAATTCAGGGTAGGCTCATTACCAGTAAGATAATTTACAGCAAGATGGAGTAATTTAGGTGACGAATCCTGTCCCATTTGTCATGCCCAATCGGAGTCCCTGGTTCATCTGCTGTTTGTCTGTCCAGCTTATGCTGCCCCTTGTTGAGCATGGCGGACACCAATTTGCAGATCATTAGGCACCAGAATGAATGACGTTGCGTTAAGATTATTGCGCTCGGAAACATCAACCTCCATTGTCATTGCATTTGCAAAGTTTCTGGGATGGACTTGGGCCATTAGATCACAGGCACTCCCCATAGTCTGAAGGCTTGCGTTTGTTACTATTTTTCTGTATATGAATATATGGAGCTGGCCACTTTCAAACTAGATGCAGTAGCATTGTTCTGGTATGATCAGGCATGTCAGTGATGTAATTATTTGTGCCCCTGCATCATGTAACACAATGGATTGTAAAGTGCTTAAATGGTTTTATAAGTATTAATATTTCCAGTCGTTTTAAACTGTATTAAAGTATTTTTACTATTCTAGAGGACATATTTTTTTAAAAAGGGAGTTTTAACCATGTTCATACATGTGTCTTAAGAAATATATTTGTATTATGCTTTGATAATGTATCTGTTAAATAAAGCTTATTTGGATTGGAAATGGTAAATGTGCTGGTGAACTTCTATTGAAAAAATCCAGTATTTGGCCAAAGTATTTAGTTGTAAATATCTCTAATAGTGATTTATAGTGTTGTAGCGGGCTGCTAGGTTTGTATGGGTATAGGGGTGGAAAGTTAATCAAGTAATAATTATTTAACAATGAGTTTTGAATGTATTATTAATAATTTAATTGCTTATTAATTATGTAAATTGTGTAATAATTGTTTTTTATTGTTATATTTTAGGTGTGGCCTGCTCGGTTTGTGGGGGTATTAGGTGAGAAGTTAATTAAGCAATAATTAATTTACAATTATTTATTAATGTATCATTCATTATTTAATTGATTAGTTATCATGCACATTTGTAATACCTTTACATTTTAGTTATATTTTAGGTGTGGGCTGTTGGGGTTGTAGGGATATGGGGGTGGGAAGTTAATTAAGTAACAATTAATTAACAAATTATTTATGTATTATGCAATAGATAATTGATAGGTAATTATGCACATTACACAATGCTGATTTAGTTTAGCTATATTTCAGTTGTGGGTTGCTAGGTTTGTAGGGGTAAAGGGTGGGACGTTAAGTAATCATTAATAAACAATTAATAATTAATTGTTAATTAATTAGTTAGATGATTAACAATTATGTTATTCCTATTTTTTTTGTTATATTTAAGTGTGGGCTGCTAGGTATGTAGAGGGATAGTGTGGAACGCTTTCCCAACTGTTGCACAGACTGGAGTGGGAATGGAATATCTTACCCCTCCAAAGTTCAATGCTTTCTCTACTGTTGCACAGACTGAAGAGGCATTAGTCAATTTAACTGCTTCAAAGTCCAATGCTTTTACTACATGTGCACAGACTGGAGTAGGAATAGTGCATTTAATCCCTCCGAAGTACAACGCTTTCCCTACTGTTGCACAGACTGTAGTGGGAACAGAAAACATTACCCCTCCAAAGTCCAACACTTTCCCTACTGTTCCACAGACCCGAGTGGGATAAGTAAATTTAACCCCTCCAAAGTTCAACACTTTCCCTACTGTTGCACAGACCCGAGTGGGAGTAGTAATGTGACGCCTCTGAAGTTCAACCCTTTCCCTACTGTTGCGCAGACTGGAGTGGCAATAGTAAATCCCACCCCTCTAAAGTCCAATCTTTTTTCCCTACTGTTCCACAGACTGGATGCGGAATAGTGAATCTTACCCCTCATAAGTCCAATACTTTCCCTACTGTTGACCTGTTTGGAGAGGAAATAGTAAATGTTATCCTTCTGAAAGCCTATGCTTTCAGCACTGTTGCATACACTCGAGTAGAAATAGTATATCTATTATTCCCAAACTCCAATGCTTTTCCTAATATTGTTTAAATATATCTATCAATATTATTATTTGTTTATTTTTTAATTTTATGTTATTTGTTTATATCAGGGGTCTCCAACATTTTTGGTAATAAGACCTTCTTATGTTAAAAAAAATCATCCTGAGCTACTAATATTATTAATATTGTAATAGTGACGGCATCAGGGCAAGATTATATTTATGGAACCATGTGCAAGCTTACGAGCAGCAGTGATCACCTCAGTTTACAAGGCAGATTGCTGGGGAAAAAAATAAAAACTGGTTTGTCAATGTGGAATGCTTCTACATGGGAAGTACATAACAGCCATAGCTGCAGTGCCCTTGATACCAAGGTAATACTATTAGTAATACGTGTCCTCAGCGCTGCATGATTGATCTGTAAATATCAGTTTAAAATATATTTTGGAAATTCAACTGTTTTTCTCCAAATATCAGCTGATGAATTCTGGTAATACGTACATTTTCATCTCAAATATAAGCTTTTCAGTTTTGGTACACATATATCAGGTGTCTCCAACCAGTTGATCAGGAGCTAGCACTAGCTTGGAGGCACATTGAGTGTAGCTCACAACCATGAGTTCATTTTTAAATAAGTACAGGGTCACATTTCTGTTTCAAAGTTTAGGAGCATGTGCTTATTTTACATTATTATCACAAGGCTGTAAATAGCAGTGCCTGATAATGAGCAGTGCTCTGTCAGATGTATGACCCATGCTTGGGCACAGAGGTGAAGAAATGCACAGTAAGGTATTCCATTCATAAATAAAAGTCCTTGTCAACTCAATATTGGAGTGTGGGAACAACATTATGTTTCTGAATTCTTTTAAATGGGAGAAAAAGAAAAGGGAATGTTACCTTAATGAATATGTTAACTCTTCATTTTAACGAGGTTCCCATTTCAAAGTGTCACATTTAACAACAGCAGGCCTCTTGCTCCCAGTTGCCAGTACACAGTGTGTCATATTTATAACATGAAAATGTAATCATTTTTATTTAAATGGCAGAAAATTAAATCGAAGAAAAATATTTCTATGAAACATTAAGTCTAAATGTTTTTCTTAATGTTTGATTAAGCCAATTATGTCTTAATGTTTTATGAAGATTGTTTCTTCAATTTAAATTCCTCCCACTTGAACAATTTGATGCATTTTTCTGTTTTAAATATAGCACCATGTCTACATGCCACTGGGAGCAAGATGCCTCCTGTTTGTAAATATGACACTTGGAAATGGGAGAATATGAATGTTGAGTTTTATGGAATCTACATAAGTCTAAAGTTAACTTTTCAGTTTAATTTCTACCATTTCAAAGTATTGAATTTACACACCATTTTTTGCTCCCACCCACAGGCTGGTGGATACAATACCAGATGTATAACTGAAAAACATAGTCATTATTTTAAGAGGGAGAAATGTTTTCCCATTTAAGAACATTTTTGCATCACAGTTTTCTTCACTTTAAATTTCTCCTATTTAAAAAAATGGTTGTATGTTTGTGTTATACATGTAACTGTGCCACATATGGCAAAAGGCATGTCCTGTGTCATATGTACATATAAGACAGGCTCTAAGTCACTCATACACATATATCCTATTCATATCATGCACATATTCATCCCACACCAAAGATCACACTCTAGTGACACAAATGGTAGCCCAGTGGCAGTGCCCGTGGTCAAAGTATTTTGTTCAATCCAGAGTAACTGGCTCTATGGACATTAGGCTCAAAGTCAATGAAGCTGGGCTTTGGGGTGTCTGGTAACAATGCACAAGTTGCTTAGCCATCAATAGCTCACAATGATTTTCACCAATCAGAAGTAGCTCTCACAATAGAAAAGGTAGGAGATCCCCAATCTGGACTCATAGGTCCAAGGGACTCCTGCGAGAGTCTCACAAGAGTGACAATTTAAAAATAAAGCTTTGCGAGGGAGTTGTGGGTGGTGAGGGGACGGGGGGAGGGACCAGTTTGTTGTATCCTTGACTTGCATCTCTTCATTTTCCTCTTTCTATAATGTAACAAATGAAAATGATTGCATGTAAGTTCAGATTAATGATGATGGTGATCGACTTTGGGTGACAGAGCGTTACAGAATATATGCCTGATATGCACTCAATAAAAATCTGTTTTGAAAAAAAATAAAAATAAAGCTTTGCTTCCCCTTAGGCCTTCTCACTATCTGATTGGCTGCAAGCAACATGAGAACAATGTTGCTTGCAGACATTACAGGACTCAGGGACTTAGGGCCAGATGTAGGCCACCAAATACCGGTCGGTAACGGCCGATTTCGGCCGTTACCGACCGGTATTTGGTTATTGAGATGTAGGGGGCCTAAATTTTACAGAATCGGTAAATTTACCGAATCGGTAAATTTACTGATTCTGTAAAATACAGATTCGGTAACTTTACCGAATCGGTAAATCTATATGTAGGTGGCACTGCAAACAGTGCCACAGGCCCCTAAGAATTCGTTATTTACCATGTAATACTATTGCATGGTAAATAACTAATTCCTGTGTACATGCACATCTGTGCATGTACACCTGTGCCATGTGGCACACAGACATGCCCTAAGGGCATGTATGTGTGTCACATGGCACACAAGCCTGAATCAGGGGTGCAACAGGGTGTCAAAGTGACACCCTGTCCCCCTTGTCAATTTGGTAATTTTACCGAATCGGTATTTACCGATTCGGTAATTGCCATAGGTTCCTATAGGCCTCAAGGCCCATAGGAATCAATGGCAATTACCGAATCAGTAAATAGCGATTCGGTAACTACCGAATCATTCCTATTTGGTAAAAATTACTGATTAATTACCTACATCTTATTTACCGAATCTAAAATACCGAATCGGTAAAATTCGTTATTTTAGAGTCTGTAAATAAGATTTACCTACATCTGGCAGTTAGTCCCCTATCCTGATTTTTTTTATGATATAAGGGGGAAGAATGGGGATACCCTGCTCCCCTAAACACCTTGGGGGGACCCAGATGGCCCCTCCCGGGCCAAAATTGAAAAAAGTCCAGCAATTTCAGTCTCAGTCCCACAGGACACCCATAGGTTTGCGGAGAAAACCAAACAAAATGGTGGCCCATATACTTTAATTAGGAGGAGTAGACTCTTGCCCCCCCCCCCCGAGCTGTATTCGGCCCCAGGGACCCAATTTCCATGGGACCAATGGTTTTAATAAGGGGAGGGTGCTGCAAAGGCCCCTTCCCTCAGCTGTTTTTGTCCCCCATTCCCCAGGACCCAAATGATCTTTAAAGGGGCGTGTGCCTGCCCCCCTTCCTGAATCTTTAAAAGGCCCTTGGGACCCACTCCCCCAGGGCTGTGTCTTTTTAATAAAAGGAGGGGCCAGCATGGCCCCCTCCATCCTGAGACTATAATGGCCCCATGGATCCCATCCCAACTCACTTGCTGTATCCCGTGGAGCCCACCCCTCGGACACAGTGGTTTCTCTGCCCACACCAGTGTAGGCAGGGAAACATGTTTGCTCCCATCTGGTGGTAACATTTTAAATCTCCTGCCAAATGGGAACAAACACAATGCCTGCTCCCAGCGAGATGAGCTTTAAAAATGCTCCTGCCTGCTGGAAGCAGACTTGAATTCTGTTCCCTGTCCAGAAACAAAACAGAACAACAGATTGCTCCAACCCAGTAGGTCAGCATAAATAGGTGCTCACTCTGGGCAGGTGCAATGTCGGCTTCCGCATCATGCTGGAAGCTGGCTGGGAGGGCCCTGGGGCTCCCCTGCAGCCCTCAACGTGTGCTTGGTGGGGGCACCCACATTTAAATGATGCGGGTCCCAGGGATGGAGTCCCTGAGGCCACAATAGGCTTGGGGATGGAGTGTTAGGCACCCCTCCCTTTTAAAAATAATTACAGCCCTGGGGCAAGGGGTCCCCAGCGATGGAGAAGTCCGGGGGAGAGGGGCTGCATAGCACCTCTCCCCTTTGTGATGAGGTACGGCCCCAGGGGATGGGGTCCCTGCAGCCTAGATAGGCTCGGTGAGGGGGACAATACGGCCCCTTACCCTTTTAATCAAATATTTGCCTGGGGAATGGGGTCTTCCTGGCCTAATTGGCACAGTGAGGGGTGCCTCCCTCTCCTTTATAAATCCCAAAAGCCCCACAGGATGGGGTCCTCGGGGCCTGAGGAGGCTCAGATGGGGGTTGCATGGTCCCCTCCCCTTTTAAAAAATGAACTGCCCTGGGGGTTAAAGTTTGGGATGGAGGTCACATGGCCCCCTCCCCTTTCTATTGAAACTCACCCTGGGGGTCCCGGGGCCAATTAAGGGTCGAGGAGGCGACTGCACTTAACACCTTAACTGCTTCAAACGTTCCACCCCAGTGCGAAACGTTCTAAAAACCGGGCGGACCGCGTCGGCTAACGGACGTGCGCAGCACCACCGAGGAAGTGCTTGCGATGGCCGTTGGCCGACACCTACAGCCAACGGGTTAATATATATGTTTTGCCCCAGGGAATTGGGTCTCTGGGGCCTGAAGTCGAACCCTACGCTGTGCACACAAAAGACTATGTGCAGTGTGGGGCTGGCAACCTGCTGGGGGTATGTCTACAGAGTCATTTGTGATGTCATCAGTGATCTCATAAATGATAACTGGTGAATTTCTGCCATTTTCTTTGTTCAAAACATTAATGTTGTCACTGATATATTTACCTAAGTGTAATATTACTTTACACTCTGGTTTTCCAGTGAATATGTATATATATATATATATTTATATATATATATATATATATATATATCTTACCTACTGGCGGTTGCCAGTAGGTAGCTATAGTTAGGACATAGTTTCCATAGGAAATCTGCAACATTCTATTTAGAATAACTTTGGCGCCGATTGTCAAATCTTAGCGAAATTCTCCAAGAAGATGAGGCGCTCCGCTCCTATCCTGAAAGATTCGGGGTGATTCGTCAAGCGGGGGCCGAGAAAAAAGGGGGGAATTACACCAAATTTGGCAAAAAGGTAGAGTTTGGTTCGCAGATTACGCTTTTTGTTAAATGATGTAAATCCGTGCAGTAGTTCCTGAGAAAATCAAAAGTAAAATCATAGATATATCTATGGACGAAATACGGTACGTGTACCTTCCGAAGACTATACGCGAACCATTACGAGCACGAGCTGCATGCTAGTTGGCTGTCAACTGTCTGTCAACACTCCAAACCAGGAAGTGTTGGCAGCCATCTTGAGTCTCGGTAGAACCGAGTCACAAGAAAACTGAAAACAAGTGTGCAAAGGGCGCAAAGGGGGAAGGGTAGAAATACCCTGACCCCCTAGGCCTGCTCAGGGGGTACCACATGGACCCCCAAGGGGCAAAAAATGTCTTCTTTTTTTTTAAATCGTGGGATACGCGTAGGGTACGCGTATCCCGCGAAAAAAACACAAACCCTCAGCCTGATAAATTGGTAATTAGCCCCCTGGGAGGCCAAATCCTGGGGGCATTTGTAAAAAAATAGTGTTGGGTGTCCCAATCCCCCCACACTGCCCCAGGGGCCGCCACCCCCGGGGCTTATTTAAATTACATAGGGGGGCTCTCAGGCCCCCCCAGTCCCGGGGACCGCCACCTCGGGGCTTTTTACAATTGGGTGGGGGGTTCTCAGGCCCCCCTGCCCTGGGGACCGGCACCCCTGGGGCTTCTTAGAATTGGGTGGGGGGCTCTCAGGCCCCCCAAGCCACAGGGACTGCCACCCCCCGGGGCTTGAAACAAATGTGGGTTGGGGGCCATGCGGCCCCTCTCCTGAAGCCTTGTAGAGGCCCTGGGGACCGCCACCCTCCGGGGTTGGCTCCTGCAGTGTCTCGGGGTGTCCACCCCCCAGGACACTGCTGTTTGCAATGGTAGGGCGGGAGCCTCGTGGGTCCACCCTGCCATTGCAAACTGCTTTGCTTCATTGAAGCGAGAGCAGGGAAACCTGCTCTTGCTTCAATGAAGCAAAGCAGATTGCTTTTCCATATGGGAAGCAGCATGTTAGCTGCTCCCCATATGGAAAAGCAATGCCGGCACCCGCAGGAGGCGGGGAGCCGGCGGGACTGTGGGGGGATTGAGGACCCCCCACGGTCCCCAACACAGAGGGCCAGCCCCGGGGGATGGGGTCCCCAGGGCTACCAGTGGCCCGGGAGGGGGGCCACACGGCCCCCCTCCCCGTTAAAATGTAAAAAAAAAGGAAAAACAAAAATGGCTGGCCCCGGGGGATGGGGTCCTCGGGGCCTGGAATTAGCCACGGAAATGGCCCCCTTCCCATTAAAAAAAAATAAAAAATATATATTTAGGGGTAAGGCCCTGGGGGATGGGGTCCCCAGTGCCCAATAAAAGAAAAAGAAGGGGGGCTACACAAACCCCCTTCTTATTTTTTTTTTTTAAACCGGGATCAGGGAGGAGGCCCCGCACCCTTCCTGCACCACTCTGCAAATGCGCCGCCTTGCGCTTTTGCAGAGGGGAAAGTAATTTCCCTTGAATACTGGGGGTCCCTGGGGGCCAACTAGCCCACCAGGAACCTCCACTATGCGCCATGGGGACGCGTTTTAGAGAGGTGTAATGAGGCCATGCCCCTTTTACACCTCTCTGCAACGCAGCCCCCTGGTGCATACTGGAGGTTCCTGGTGGGCTAGTTGGCCCCCAGGGACCCCCAGTATTCAAGGGGATTTAGTTCCTCCTCTGGAAAGAGTCTAGCGGGCTGTATTGCAGAGAGGTGTAATGAGGCCACGCCCCTTTTTACACCTCTCTGCAACGCAGCCCCCTGGCGCATAATGGAGGTTCCTGGTGGGCTAGTTGGCCCCCAGGGACCCCCAGTATGCAAGGGGACTTAATCCCCCAACTTAGAACGTGCCACGGGCGCGTTTGCACAGTGGTGAAGGTAGGGTGCGGAGCTTGAGCTGATATGTGTGCAAACATGCCCTGTGGCTCACTTTAAGTTGGGGAATTAATTCCTCTTCAATCCAGAGGTCCCCTAGGGTCCAACTAGCCCACCTGGTACCTTCAGTAAGTGCCACTGAGCTGCGTTTCAGAGTGTTGTAAAAAGAGGGCATGGCCTCTGAACACCTCTCTGCAACGCAGCTCCCTGGCACATACTGGAGGTACCTGGTGGGCTAGTTGGCCCACAAGGGACCTCAGGGTTGAAGAGAAATTAATTCCCCAACTTAAAAAGCGCCACAGGGCGTGTTTGCACACATGTCACCTCAAGCCCCGCCCCCTTCCTTCACTATTAAGCAAAATATTCCTCTAAAATCAGCCGAACTACGAATTCCGATTTACTCACCTGTTATTACGAGAGACCTCAGTGCTGCATCTTTCAGCCTACTACTAATCCTGAAAAGTAATTCTAACCATACTTACCAGTAACTTGTATTTCCTTCCATAGGAATCTATTGTGTGGTTTTCACCAGAAAAGTTTCTAAGTGTCTATTTTTGAAACTTTAAAAAATTCCTCTAAAATCAGCCAAACTACGAATTCCGATTTACTCATCTGTTATCAGGAGAGACCTCAGTGCTACATCTTTCAGCCTACTACTAATCCTGAAAAGTAATTCTAGCCATACTTACAGTAACTTGAATTTCCTTCGATAGGCTAACATTGACTGCTTTCACTTGGAAATTCTTCTAAGTGTGAAGTTTTGGAGCTTTAAAAAATTCTTCTAAAATCAGCTGAACTACGAATTTTGATTTACTCACCTGGTATCAGGAGAGACCTCAGTGCTGCAGCTTTCAGCCCACTAGTGATCCTGAAAAGTAATTCTAACCATACTTACAGTAACTTGAATTTCCTTCCATAGGCTAACATTGACTGGTTTCACTTGGAAATTCTTCTAAGTGTGGAGTTTTGGAACTTTAAAAAATTCCTCTAAAATCAGCCGAACTACGAATTCCAATTTACTCATCTGTTATCAGGAGAGACCTCAGTGCTGCATCTTTCAGCCTATTACTGATCCTAAAAAGTAATTCTAACCATACTTACAGTAACTTGAATTTCCTTCCATAAACTAACATTGACTGGTTTCACTTGGAAATTCTTCTAAGTGTGGAGTTTTGGAACTTTAAAATATTCACCTAAAATCATCCGAACTGCGAATTCCGATTTAATCACCTGTTATCAGGAGCGAACCCAGTGCTGCATCTTTTAGCTCAGCACTGACCCTGAAAAGTAATTCTAACCGTACTTACCAGTAACTTGTTTTTCCTTCCATAGGAATCCATTGTCTGGTTTTCACCAGAAAAGTTTCTAAGTGTCTATTTTCCTAAACTAAAAATATTCATTAAAAATCGCCTGTATGACTTAAACGCATTCTTTCAACTGTTTACAGGAGATGCACCAGTGCTGGCTCCAGGATCCACCACTGAGTAAGAAAAAGTAATGATAACACTACTTACCTGTTAAGTGAATTTCCTCCCATGGTATAACATTGGTGATTCTATGTGAAAAAATGTGTCAACTTTTAAAATACAATAATATTCCTTAAAAATCACTACTGTAACTAAAACACTTTTACTCAACCGTTTACAGGAGATGTCCAAGGACTGAATCTAGGATCCAGTCTTGTGGTTAGAAAAGTAATCCATAAAGTAACTAATTGCATTTAACTAGAAAAACACATTGAGGTCAATGTTGCATTGTGTTTGAAATTGTGTTGCCCATTGCAACAATTGCAACTACTGTACTTAAAAGTCTGTTGCCTATTTGCAAAGTATTTAAACTAAAGTAATTCATTCTGAGAAAGTATATTTTGTAATGTAATGTATAATGTAATTACAATGTAATTTAAAAAATAAAATATCTAAAAATAAATAGTTTAAAAAATGTAGTAAATCAGTATAAAAAAATATAACAATTAATACATTTAAAAATTGTCATTTACAAAACCTTAGAAATTCACTGAAAAAAACATATGTTTCAGGCCTGATATAGTTAGGAATTAGCATTTAAAAAACCTTAGAATTTCACAGAAAAAAACGTAGGTTTTAGGTGTGTTATATTTAGCTGGACATTTCACTCATACAAAACCATTGAAATTCCTCAGATATAGTTAGTTGTACTAACTATATCTTGCGCGCCCGCAATCCACTGCTGATGATGTCACATATTAGATAATTCATGACATGGTCAGTGACATTACTGATGACATCTCAAATGACATCACTGAACATGGCTGTGAGCAAGGGCACTGTGTTGCCCGAAACATGTCATGGCGGTGGTGCAGGGCGTTATCTTCACTAAATAAAGTATTGCACCGAATCTTGGGTCTGCGTCCGTTTGTTTGGACAAAGAGAAACGAAAAACGGAACTTTAAGCATATATATATATATATATATATATATATATATATATATATATATATATATATACATATATATATATATATATATATATATATATATATATATCAAAGCTCCAAGGGGTGACCAAGTCGAGCAGCACTCACAACACGACACGCTTTTCCCCAAACAAGCGATTTTATTCAGGTTGCACAGCTTAGTTCCTCAGTTCTTAAAAGCATACGTCTGCCGCCTGACGCGTTTCGTTTTTCACTTCTTCAGAGGCGTTGCAGTCGAAGGACGCACAGGGCCACACCCACCTTCTTAAGTCCCATCGCACGCTGATATGCAGCTGCTATGAATTAGACTATGCGTGTGACTGCTTTATGGGAGATGTAGTCCATCTTGCTTCCTTAGATATTTGCCCCAAGGGTTTGGGCTGCGCTTATCCTCATGTCGTGTGCCTCTACAAGCCCCGCATCATCCAGGCTAGTGGCTCCCTGCGCTTGGGGTGGTGCCCGCTCAGCGGCTGGCCTGCCGCTTAAACATCAAAGCTCCAAGGGGTGACCAAGTCGAGCAGCACTCACAACACGACACGCTTTTCCCCAAACAAGCGATTTTATTCAGGTTGCACAGCTTAGTTCCTCAGTTCTTAAAAGCATACGTCTGCCGCCTGACGCGTTTCGTTTTTCACTTCTTCAGAGGCGTTGCAGTCGAAGGACGCACAGGGCCACACCCACCTTCTTAAGTCCCATCGCACGTTGATATGCAGCTGCTATGAATTAGACTATGCGTGTGACTGCTTTATGGGAGATGTAGTCCATCTTGCTTCCTTAGATATTTGCCCCAAGGGTTTGGGCTGCGCTTATCCTCATGTCGTGTGCCACTACAAGCCCCGCATCATCCAGGCTAGTGGCCCCCTGCGCTTGGGGTGGTGCCCGCTCAGCGGCTGGCCTGCCGCTTACACATCATATATACGTGTGTTCCAGAAAAATATAATATGCGAGCAGTTACTGTACGCCCTCACTGACAATAATGTAGCCTGTTTTATGCATGAGAATAAATGCATAGATTTTGTCACCAGGCATCCTATTAAGAGATTAAAGATGCTATCATACTCTTGAAGGCACATTTTCCAAGATGTATTTCTGACAAGCCCAGTGGAAACTAGCTCCCTGTCCTCATATTTTATATTGAATATTGCCTGTCGCGCGCCAGGTTCTGCACTGCCACCTGAATAACTTGGCTCAATGCACAGTAAACAACGGCCATGTCAGACATTGGCCATACATAATCACCTGGGCCTACCCAGTCTGATTAGATAGACCGTACACACAGCATTGCACACTCTCATGGCAGCCTTAAACCAAATTCGGACGTCAGTCGCCTGACTGCTTCCCCAGCCTCCGAAAATGATTTAGCTGAAGTAGAAATGAAGACTGTTTATGACCTTTATCGTGTCAGGCAGACCTTACAAATAAATTGAGAAGTCTTCGGCACAGCTCTTCCCTCCCGTTCATATAATTTCTCCACGTCAAGCATGACAATTCCTAATAAAATCATCCTGCCGTAGCCACATGCTCCCTATATTTCTTTTTTTCTGGCGCATGATGTTGACACAGCAATGCAGAAATACAGAGATAGGAAGGAATGAGGGGAAAGGAACGAAAATACATGATATTGCAAGTCCTTAAAGTTTGAGAATACGCATTATATACTCATTCAATTCTTTGTCTCGGTACTTATTTCATGAGGTGTCTTGAATTCACTTAAAAAGACATGCAGGTGCCCAAACTACGACACTTTCCCCGGCAGTGGGAGATGCCACTGCTTTGTTGCAGAATTGTTTGAAAAGATGGGTGCAGGCAAGTGAGAAGATCTGGCATGGCTTCGAACATGTGCTAGGAAGTACAGAGTGGCAGTCTGCACTAACATATAGTTTCTAGATGGAGAAAGGTTTCCTAGCTGTGTGTGCCAAAAGTGTAGATGACCGTAAATTAAATTGAAAACAAGCGTCTTGTCTATGGCTTAAGCTACCTCATCTTTTGAGAATCAATGAAAGATCGGCAATATTTGGAGTTGTAAAACATGGCCTCTTATTATGACCATGCACCTTCCTTTAGAGATAAAATGAATGGTAGGTCCTGAAGTCAGGCTTGGTCCACCATCGCCTTTTAGAGAAATCCTGGCAGCCCGGCCCGCTAAGAGCATCTGAGAGGAAGAGACAGTGCAAAGTGGTGCCTCATACATATATGCCTTGGAGGAAATCAGTGAGTAATAGACTCTCTTGCACTGAGCCCCCACCATGGAGAGACTCATGACAGCCAGTTGTGGGTCTCCATCCTATGCAGGAACAGTCAGATGGGACTGCAGTCCTGCTCTGCGCCTGCCACGAAGAAGAATACCCAGAAAATAATTCAACTCATTCACCTAGTGTCTGGACTTCTGAATAGGGGTAGAAGCCAGCTCTTACCACAATAAGCTGTGAGGATCTAGGTGTATTTATAAAAATAGAATGTGTTGCCCTTGTAAGAATAACCCACTGTAGGTCTCTGGAGATACAGAGTCTTAAAGATTTTATCACCTTTAATTCCAACCGCAAAGAAGAATTGGTCAACAAAAACTTACAAACTTTTCAAAAGTTTGAAACAATCAGTTCGGCTACGCCAGCCCGGCTTGGGTGACCAAATCCAACAGGGAGAAGGTCTACGGGGCCAGTCGGGATACTTTGGATGGTTACCTGGTCATTAGAGTATTTTCCAGCACGACCTCCACAGACAGTACTGGAGTGGTCCAATTGCTCCGGTTGCTCTGCAGTCAACAGGGGTGCTTCTGTGATGATTCCTTGGTCTACAAGTGATTGCGGCAATTTTGATCACAGAAGTCAAGGTTCCACAAAGTCTTTGGCCTCTAACCAGACACTGAGAGCACTCCTGGGTCTGGCTGACTCAGGGGCAACTTTTGGCCAATGAGGATCAATGTTTTAGGGCGCCCAGTGGCAGCTAGAAGTGAAACATCTCATAGCTAGCAGGCAGTTTGGGCTTCTTCAGCTCTTTTGTCCCTGGAGCTGGTCTCAGGGGGTAGCCAGCTGACCCTTGGAGTTACTGCTTTGTTTTGAGTCTGGGAAGTGACTTTTCCCTGAGTCAGGAACCACAGACACAGTCCAGGGGTAGCAGGGCAGTCTTTTTTCAGTCCTCTTTCCAAATCCAGCATTATCTAAGGTTCAGGGTGCCAGTGGTTGCCATTGTTATCCTGGGGAAGGGCCCTCAGGGGACAACATGGTCACTAGCCAATGGGCTACCAAGTCCCCTCCCACTTGGTGATGAATTTCCGGTGATGTGTGTTAACTGTTGATCCCAGGGTACACCATTCTAGCCACTCTCAAGATGTCTGAACCTTCCCTCGACTATAAGTAACTTGGTAGCCCGCCCTAGAGTTGTGGTAACTGAGGGCTACACGGTCATGCGCGAAAACTGGTTTGGGCACTGGTATTCCCTCTCTGGCCCTGTCTGCAGCCTGTCCACATGAACAAAGGGCAGCAGTGCTGCCACCATTTGCCCAATAAAGTCAGTTTCCACTTTGAAGCTCGGTTTTTGGGCTAACACTCTGAGAGGCTTCCTGCAGGGGGAAGATGACTCCTTTCCCTGCAGTGGCCTGCTATTGTTGCACAGCCTGGGAGTCATTCTCATTACTCTGCAGGAGGTAAGAATACTGTCTGTGGGCCAGTACTGGAGTAAGTCCATTGGACCAGCTAGGGCACAAAGTGGCAACTTTCTAAAAGTTGCTTCACTTTAATAGTGACAATAAATTTGACGTGAGCATCAGGTTAAGTTTAATGCTGCAATTAATTTGAAACCTTGTAGTACCCAGTTAGATAGTCCCATTCAGATGTTAGCTAGGCTGGGGTGCCAGCCTGTAACCCTGTTTTAGCCACTGGGGCTGCTAACTTTTCAACAGCAAAATGACAATCTGAGGGATTTTGCTACAGGGACATATATAAACAGACATGTCCTACTTAACACTATACAGGGAGACTTGCATATATTATTAAGGGAAGTGGGGCTTTTGCCATTAATTAATTGTCATTCCCGCATATAAGGATCTCAGAGTGGAAAACTCAGCAGCCTGTAGTATAAATGGGGGCAAAAAGTGGGAGGAAACTTGCAAAAAGCCTGTTTTCTTATATAAGCTTTGCACAATGTCCTTCTTTGAGGAGGACTGTGGTTTGGAGCAAAAGGGTAAATCCATCCTTCAATCAGGTAAGCAAAGGACAGTGGCGGCTCCTCCACTATGGCAGAGGAGCGTTCCCACCCTAAAAAACAGCATGAAAGGACAAACAAACAGCACTCATGTCATTTTATATCTCCTTTCCTGCTGAGTCTTGGGGGCGGAAACGGGGGTGACGGCACTAAGGAGAGTGGTAGTGCACTCCCTTCACTGCACATGCTGTTTTGGTCAGCCATCTCAGGCTCTCCAATCCCAGCTGCATTGTTGGGATTGGAGAGAGCAGGCACAGACTCACAGTCTGTCCTGGAGCACCAATCAAGGGACTCAGGCCAATCCTCAAGCTGCTCTCATGTGAGATTGACTGCAGGGCATTCTGGGATTCTGAGTCTGTCTGAAGCAGCAGAGGAGCGTGACTTGGGATGAGGGCCGCCTTAGGGTAAGTTTTTTTCAAACTTTTTTTTTTATTTGCCACTTTCCTTTGCGACCCCTATGCCCCCTCCTCACCCAACCCCACCGCACTGCCACTTGTCCCAAACACGGGCCGCTACTGGCGAAGGAACATTTAAAAATTACAACAGAGTTCAACACATTATACCTGAGAAAGGGTTGTAGTGGTGATGGCTTCAAATATTGTCTCCTCTGTCTGTAAACATACTATTGCTGACCATCCGCTTTTAATATGTACATTATGTTTGTGACAATTTGCTCAAATATGGTCTCTCTCATCAACAGTTATACTACTGGTGACCACAGTTTTTAACATGTATATTATATCTGTGATAACATGCCTGACTTTTTATTGGAAAATTGTAATGGTTTTAATCAACTTAAACAATAAAGATTAATTTTATTTCATATTCTCTGGTGATGGCTTTTGTTTTGAGGGCATTGAATAGTCAACACGGACACAGGAGAATAAATATATTTATCATCCATGTGGTTCTGCTGACTCACGTCTTTGAAGTAATGTAGGGGCATATTACCAAGCAATAGCGATAATTATCGCTATTGCTTGGTTAGAGACAAAAATTTACCGCTGAGTTGCGGCGATTTTTACCGCAAATAAACCTTGGTATTACCAAGGTTTATCGCAAATGCGATAAAAATCGCCGCAATGCATGAATATCGCTGAAAAGTCAGCGATATTCATGCATTACCGAGCTAATGCTCTTAGCCATGTTATCCACCTCCCATTGGATAACATGGCTAAGAACTGCTCAGGGCAGGTGTTAGCTTTTGGAGATATTCACGCTTAGCGCGAATATCTCCAAAAGTTGGTAATAGGAGATAGCGATGTTAGTGACTGTTTTCAGTCTCTAACATCTTGGCACGCCCACTTTGCATGTCATTAGTGATAAATATCACTGACATGCAAAGTGGGGCCCAAGATGGTCGCTATCTCCTTTTAGCTGTCCCTAACTGGTGTTAGCGACAGCTAGGTAATAGGAAGATAATTTTATCTCCGCTTTCTTGGCTTTTAAAGCCAAAAAAGAGGAGATAAACCTCCTTGATAATATGCCCCGTAATTTGGCTACTAGTTATAGGCAAAGGTCACCCACATCTTCCTTAAATTAGAGCAATGACCTTGCTATCTATGTTAATAAGCATTTTCACAGCCAAGAGGTTGTGCATTTGAAAACCATTAGGCTTTCTCAATTTTCATTTCTATAGTTTCATCATTCTAGTGGAGAAGACTTTATGCACATGATGCTTAAAGGAAAGTTATACGCTGAATAAGAAAGCTAATGCAAGTCACCCAGGCCAATGGATGGCCAGCTTTGAGATTGGCACTCCCTTGGCCCACTAAAAAACTAACCTTCATTTATCTGGAGTTAAGATTGAGTGATTTGAAGCCCCTCCAGTGGCAATAGCAGATAGACAATTCCTATTGCCTATAACCATAATCATGGCTCAATTTGACATACAGATGGTTATGATCAGTCTCGCTAAAGGGGCACATATACGTTAAATAAAGTGGGACTCAAAGCTGCGGAACACCATAAGTGATGGTTTTGAATTTTAATCAAAAACGACGAGAAAACCCAAGATTAATGAGGTAGCAAAGACTTAATCCTGTGTGACTCCAATCTTAATTATGAAAGTTGGAATGGACAACTATTGACTGCTGCTGAGAGCCAAGGAGAGCCAAGGAGAAGTCATGCGAAGAACCACCCTGATCAACGATAATACAAAGGTCATTGAGTACTGTAAGCAAGGCTGCATCAGTGTTATGATGAGGTCTAAATGCAGATAAAGCTTTGTTATCAATGCTATCTTCTTTTATAAAAGCTGAGAGCTGGCTGCTAACACACACCTTTCCCCAACTTTGATTGGAAAAAGAAGTTAAGAGGTTGCTTGAACTTTTGTTTGTTTTTCTTGAAGCGATGACCAAAGCTTTCTTTGAAGCAAGAGGAACTTGTACACTGTATATATGGGGTTTAAAAAGGATTACGTGATGCACTGGAATAGAGTCCACCAACTTTCTTATGCTAGCCCGAGGACAAGGATATAAAGGGGATCTTGATTTGAATGGCAGGAGTTTTGTTTTAATGTTATTGCATGATACAATAGAATCAATTTATAAGAGTGGCATGGGGGACACATTTTTGGGGCTCTTTAGAAAAGAGGAGAAACTATAAACAGAAGGAACAGCTTTATAGTGTAATCATTTTTTCTCTCTAAAATAATCCAAAAGATTGTGACAAAACTGTGAAAGATAGCACTAGCACATACTGGCGAGTTAGCTAAGATTCAAACGGGAGGGGGGCAGTGGTGGGATGAAGTGAGCGTATACAGGAGTTGGAGTAAAGAGGAGTAATGAGAAGTATGAGAAGTAGTAAAAATAGGTGTAAGCTCGGGTAAAACGGAAGTAATAAGACATAAAGGAGTAGAAAATAGTACTAGAAGTAAGCAATAGGAAGTAGAACGAAGAGTGTTGTATGCAGAAACAGGGCCATTTAGGAGTTAGAGAAGAAGTTAATAGGATTATATGTAAGTAAAAGTGTTGGCATAAGTTAGAAGTAGGTTGAAAAAGTCTACAGGTAAGCGAGTGGGAGTTATGAAGAATGAAGTGAGCTGTGTGATGAACTGAATGAGGGAAAGTGTAAATAAGGAAAGAATGAGGAAAAGAAGAAAATGGACTAAAGAGGAGAGGATAAGGTAGGGAGTGATGAGTGGTGGCTGAAGAAACTGAAGAAACGAGGAAAAAGGCAGCAGGAAGGAATGATTAAATGAAGAATGGGAAGAATAAGAGAACAATTGAAAATGGGAAGAAAAGGAGAGGACAGAAGGGTTGATGGAAGGAAGAAATTAAGAAAGTAAGAGGAATTCATTTTGAAGCCTTTGTATGGTTCCTTTGACCACAGTAATTCTGTTCTGACAGTCTCTGTGGCTTCCAAATGTGTCACAATGGCTTTGCTCAAAGGAAGAGCTAGTGGTCCTAGTGTCACGTTGCCATACAAATAGTCCTTCATATATAGGCTGTGGTGTAACTGAACGGCTGACTTGATGCAGTTCCAAGTCCCTAGAGCTATTGTCATATATATACCTGCCTCACATTACACTTCGGCCTTGACTCTGTCTCTGACTAGTTTCTTAGAGCACTGGCAGCATTTTATATTTGAAACATTGCCTGCTCCTTCGTGAAATGCTGAGGTCTCCAGCCTATTTACTTGCATTCAGAATGTGTTCGTTTTGTATATGTAATTTAAGGAAACTGCCAGTGACTGGCTTCAAGAAGCATCTTCTTGGCCCAGTGAAAGGTTTGGTTTAAAGCAGAGTCATTTATTTATGCCCATTTTATAGATGAGCTCACTCCTTTCCTTGACTCAAATATGTTTTTGTGACCAGAAAATCCTGTACCAAAAGTACTGAATGCAAAGAATTTAGACGTGTTGCTCCCACATGCATACACTTCACACCTTGACTTGGTTATTAAATATTGCTGCCTGCTGCACCTCGGGATGGGTTTGCTCATGTTGTCGCAAACGTCGCCGTTCTCAAACACCAGGGCAAGGAAGATGATGAAAACGTCATGTAAAGCGTAACTGATGCAGGCTTCCTGGCACCAATAGAGATAACCTGAGAGGAAGATGAGAAATCCTTCAATAGATGCCTTTTAGCTTTTATGGAAAAAATGTGAGAGTGGGAGAGCTATTGCTGTTGACATGAAGAGGATTCCAATATTTAGCAAACAAGTAGAAGAAGGGACGCCTGCCTTGCTGCATCCTATAATCCCATGGGATGGAGACTTTACTGCTGGAGGCTGAACAAAGTAGATAGGAGGGACGATATTGAGTGAAAGTTTTCCCTGAGATATAAAGGCGAGCATTATCAAGAGAGAGCTTTTAAAATGATCTGTGAATGGACAACCAATGTTGGATGGGAAAACGAGAGGAAATAGGTACATGTGACTAGAGATTTGGCTCCAGAATATTGAGTTCAGGATATCATGGGGCACTAATATACTGAGGGACAAAATACTGAAAGGTGAGTATGGATAGAGTTTCCTAACTTCACACACATGCGCCTTGATGATAATCTTCTATGTAAATAGATATGGAGTCAAGAATAGTAAATCTATAATTCCCACTGTGCACGTACCTGTGGATATTTTGTCCCTCATTATTTTGTCTACATATAAATGTGCCACAATACTCTTGTATGCCATATTTAAGAGTACAATTGTGGTATAATGTTCAAAAGTAAGCAGGCAGCCGAACTTCACATTTGAAGATGTAGCATTAGGTACTGAGGAGCACATAGTTTCCATAGTCCAGCCTGGAAGAAATGAGGGCTTGAACTACTGTCTTTCAGGATAATATAGAAAGCAAGAGGAGGACTTTATGCAACATTCTTAAGAATTGAAAACAAATGGCTCCTACATGATTGATTTGAGTGGAAAAGGATACTTTCTCAAAAAAGACCCCTACATTTTTTGCAGAAGGAACAGGTGCAAATAAGGTCCAAGTACTTGAGGTCACCAAGATGATGGTGAGATGGTAGTATCCTTACCTAATATAGGAACCTTGATCTTATCTCCATTTGTTATAACTCATCCACTTGGCAACATCTTCCATGCAGTTCCTGAAATTAGCTTCAGTTTCTGAAATGTTGGTGGAAATTGACACAATAATTTGCATTTCATCTAAAGAAGAAACAACGTTGCAGCTACAGGCACAGACAACTGAGGTAAAAGGAGAAACATAAAGGGTAGGGCTTAGTGAGGATCCTTGTAGCACACCATACTTGATGGAAGCAAAAGTCTGCTGGAAAGGAAAAAGAAGAACAGACTGTGGACTATCATAGAGAAATGAATGCAACACTTGTAATGCTTGTTTGCAAATTCTAGTCTCTGAAAGGTGAAAGATAAGGATGGAATAAGAAACCATGTTGAATGCCGCAGACAGGGTCCGAAGGCTCAAAGGGACAAACCTGGCCAAGCAGCCCTACTCAATGGGGACTCATCAGTTATCACCAGTAACGCTGACTTAGTGCTGTGTGAGGTGTAGTGTCCTGACTGAGAGGAATCACATAGGCCATTCCTTTGTAAATAATTGAATAGTTGGAGATTAACTACCTTCTGGAAGAAAGATGAGCCTAAAATTCGACAGAATACTGGGGTCACTGAAGGATTTTTTAACCACTGCATAGCACAGGGCCTGCTTCCAATTACTTGGTACTGTAGCATTGGATAGCAAATAGCTCCAATAGTTGGTCACGACTGGGGTAGCCAGCTCTTTTGCAAGGGAGAAGATAATAAGGAGACAAGAATCCTGTGACAATTCTGCTCTTCTGTTGGTCATCACAGCCTGTATCTGCTCTGTAGATAATGGCTCAAATTCTTAAAGTCAAGAGCCTGGCACTGAGGTGGTACAGGACAAGAAAACTAAAGAAATATTGGTAGATGGGTGGTTAGGAAACCCAGGTAGATTTTTTAAATCTTCTCTAAGAAGAAGTGAGACATGTTGTTAGATAATTTATGGGATGGTTGAATATTAATATCGAAGGCTGAAAGATTTAGGAGTCTCTTATCAATTTGAAACACCATAGCTTAAAATAAGCCACAGGTGGACCTAATAGGTTGTTTGCACTTATTGATATGATGACTTTGTTTGTTTTATCCTTGAGGTTATAAATTACCTTCCAACTGCTTTCCAAGCACCTACAAATATGTTTAACAGCCTGTAGTTCATAATTGTGCACAAGGCAGTACAGTGTGTTCTGTAAGGTTTAATAGATTTTAGTGGTACAATGAAATAAAGGGCTTTAATAATCCATGCATTAAGCTCTTCCAAGAGAAAAGAGATGTCAGCTGAGAAAGGTGGAGGAAATGTAGTAAGTGCAGAAGATATGTTGGGGTGAGTAATCTTTGCCCAAGAGCGAGCAATGATCAATGATAAATATATTGGGCATAACATGAAAGGAGCAAGGATACATATATTAGGCTTTGTATTATACCTCTAATTATGTCTGCAATAATTCCTGTGGTTTGAAAATACAATTTTCTGGACCTTTTTACTTGATCCTTTTAAAAGAAACCATATCAAATTACTAACTATGGTTGCTTCCACGCATTTTCTTTCTCTTATGGCCAACATGTTGAAACGTTCATAGAACAATGTTGTATTCTTTTTGTAGAATTTAAATTCTCTGCAGTTCTTTAGCAGTACCTTGCACAGTCCGATAAAAAACGGTACATGCGCAGTGCACCTTTCCCTAAGTCCTCTCTCTGATAGTGTCTGCCTCATGACAAATGTAGTTGAAGCTAAAAGTGACATTTGTTTAACTTAAAACCAACATGTGGACCGCTCATTTGTTGGCTCTGGGCCTGATTACGAGTTTGTCCGATTTCCTGTTGCAACGCCGACGTGGCAGTCGTAGGATGACTGACAAGACAGTGATATCTCGCATGCCGGATTGCGACTGTAATACAGGGCTGGTGGTATGGTGGTGGTGGTGTCACGGCAGAGTATGTTTAGCCCTTAGGAAAGCCTTACAAGTGTACCACCGCCGTGACAGTGCCTCCAGGTCATCTGTGCATGGTGCATCCGCGTCCCGTGGAGGGAGTTCCGTGGGGCAGGCAGGCGGTGCGGGATAGGGGCAGGATGGAGGGTGGTAAACACCGGAATATGGATTATTGCGGGTAAGTAAAAAATTAAATTAATAAAACGAATTTCATTTTGCGCCCTGCATCGCAAAATGCATGCACCATAACCATGCACTTTTAGTGGGGGTACATCAGGTGCCCCCCCACGAACCCTCATGTGGAGATCAGGCAGGGGCCCTGTTCTGGGCTACTTTTTATGCCTTTCTGACAAGCATTTGATGCCGGCGTTACCGCCATGAAATGCTTGGAGGAAAGGCAGGTTGTAATCTGCACAACAGTGCCGGAACCGACAATGCCGCAGCAGACCACTGCCTGCCCCACCGTGCCCCGTTGGAATCCAGGACTGTGGCGGTGGCTGCGGTCTTCGGTCAAGCTGCTGGTGGTCCCACCACCACCATCATAATATGGCGGTTGGACCGCCGGGTTACTGGTAGGTCAGACCGCCACAATGAGTACAGAGGTCCCAGGACAGTCATACTCATAATAAGGCGCTCTGTCTTAAACAACCACTGTCTCTGAACCAGGGGTGCTTTGCATTTGAAGTGTCCTTGTGAAGAACCCCTCATTAGAAAGAGGATCTCTAGCAGAATCCTCGGTAGCTGAGATGTTGTGCATTAGGCATGTGTGCTTACTGCTTAGAAAATGCAATGAGAGAGTATAAAGTAAGAAACATTTCTACGTGCCAAAAAAACTCTATTCTGCATGAATGTATTCTATGTTCATATAGGTGGGCGAGCATTTGAAAACACGAACCAGACTCAATCCTGAAGCCTGACTCTGGCTCAGCTCGAGGTCCTGTTGGATTCTCAAGCCCATAACAAACCGAGCTTTCATGTGGATTTTTCCTGCCTCCTTCCTTGGATGTTAGGGCCAGAGCTGTCGACTTTGGATTCGGGGGGACTAGGTTTAAAATCATTTCACATTCCCATCCCTATAAACAGTGAATGGTGACCTAGTGTAATAAAACCGGTGCTCATGTAAAGGGTCCTAATACCTTTGGGCAGAGCTTGCACTATATACAAAATTGCAGAAAAATGCACACAGAGGTGTAAAAACAAAGCCTTAATGTAGGGAAAGACAATGATATACCCATTTACTGGCTGATTTGTACAAAGTGAAACCAGAAAAACAGTTAATTTGAGACTTCCCTGACTAAATTATGGGATCTTACACAAATATTTTACTTTACCAAAGCTCCTTTTTCTTTAGTATTACATATGAAGGCACTTAAAATATACTAGTTCATAATACCAATTGTACAAAAACCTACAGAGTTTTATGTAATAGACCATAATGATGTTCTGTAATAATCTGGGCCACGTACAGGCTTTCTATGACAATTGCTTAGCCTCTTAGTTCAGTAATGGTTCGTTTTTATACGTTTTATAAAGTTTTTCTTAGTATAATGCTGTAATGTGATGTATTAATGTCAATGCTATCATAATGCTGAAGAAAGAAACTTTTTTTAATTTTGAAGAGACTTTATCTTATTTTAGGTGATGTTTGGTCGATGAATTAAATAGCAAACATTTTCAGGGCTCAGCTCGTGCACAAGCTCTGACATCTGAGCCAGACCCTTGGCTCGGCTCTCCCCATTAATTTGTTGGCACTCCATTTTCTATAACGTTGTTCGTGTGACATGAGATGTACAACTCCCGCAGCCTTGCGAGCTGCATATTTACCATAACCCTTTATGTGTATGAAAATCTCTTCTCCGCACAGGTGGGGGACAGCATTGAGACCAGTCATTGGCCAATGAAAAACAAATATTAGCATTGTGAAATTACATTTCAGAAATGACTGCACATACCACACCCCTTTTTTTTAATTAAAGAAGCTATGCCATTCACAGGCCATATTTATGATCCCTCATAACTACGGCATAACAACATAAGACATATCATAGTTATACAGAGATATAAGACAAATATTTACATAATTTCTTTAAATAACAGCATTGCCAGCATCTAATACATTCTTAATTCCTCCAGGCAATCCACTCTCATAGTAATGTTTGACCACCCCTCAGGTCACATACCCTGTGGCACATCATTACAGTTGTCCTGGACCAAGGGGAAACCTCCTTGCAGGTCGTTCCATTCATTGTTCTCACAAGGCAAACCTCTTGCTCCCTCTAGATAGAGGAAGCTTGCGACAGCATAAGACTGGTCTCCCAAAAACTCATTATGCCAGAGTCATCCAATAAGGTATCCCCTTGGCCACCATTCAGGGATGCTCTCACTGCAAGCCACTGTGGAACCACTCTAACACTCCTTGCGGGCCCTCGTACCCCGCTTAGTCATTCAAGTTTCCATAAAATTCCATGGATGGCCTTTCTAGCCTAGCACTGTATCCGCAGCTCTCTGGTGATTGGCACTCACCCATGTTATCTATTGGACGTCCATTGGTTCTTTTGGCTATTCCTAACATTTGGGGATTGTTCCTGGCATCTGGTGTCCTCCCATGAAGGGTAGATATTCCTGTCAATCGATCTGCAGTGCAGGCATAAAGTGAGCAACTCTGACATCTGGACCACGCACGCAACATTTGTTTTCCACTCCAGGCATCTGTTGGGCATCCCTGGCAGACCTATGCAGCCCTAACTGTTAGTGACAACCTCTGTCAAATGGTGGCCACTCCAGGCTTTTGCTGGGCATCCTTGGCCTAAGGATGAAATACCTAACATCTGGTCACAACTCCTGGCATATAGTCACCTTACCTGATACCTGGTGTCGAATCCCGTGTTACATATCGGGTGCACTTTTCATGTTGACGCCACAGCACAACTTACAGCAGGTGTGCCGGGTGCAAATGTGGAAAGTGCGTCCTATCAGGAAGAATGCGCTGCCCTCGCCTTTTCCCTAGGACAGTCCATTCAATAAACATACAGAGCATCTGTTTAGGAGCTGCTCGGTGTTTCTTTCAAAGGTGGAGTGAAATCCCCTTGTAGTCCTGTGCAGTGAGTGACTACACCCGTCTGCAAGGGGATGTCGGCGGGGGGTCCATGTGACCCGCTTTCATTCCTTTAGAGGGCTGCATTTAGAAAACACACTGAAAGTGTGCCACCTTTTTGTTGTGGACTTTCAGTGCGACCTTCCAAAGGCATGTTTGCCTCTGCGCCCACATCAATAATGCGGCGCAGGTGCAGAGGCAAAGGGATTCACTCGTTTGCATGGGGCCATGACTCCATGCAAATGGTGGCGTGGCCCTCTAATTATAGTGCTGATGCTTTATGTGTACCGGTGCTATCTGTATTACTAAAGGGGTTGCACAAGCATTTGCGGCCCCATCTGTAATACCAAAGTGCCCTGGGGTGCATAAAAAAGGCACCCCCAGGCTCTTGTGTAATATGGTCCCAGGTGTGCACCCTTGATATCTGGTGAATACCAGTAGCATCTGGTAGTCATCTCTGGGACCTGGTGGGCATACATAACTTTAAACCACCTCCTCTGTTTGAGACTGTGGTGGGTATCACTGACATAAAAAAGTTGTCTCTGGACAATCGTGGTAGTTTCTTGCTACGGTGGCATCTTTGATGAAAGATTTACACCATTGTCACATCGTGGTCACTTCTGGTTTCTAATTTGAATTTTTGGTATGAATTAGGAGTCAGGTATTGGGTGGCAATCTCTGAGATTGGAAGATCACAGTGGCATATGGCGACCTCTTTGGCACAAAGCAAGCCTCCCTTACATATGGTTATGGCTCGTGTGCATGTGAGGCAGAATATGCAATATGCTGTAATGTTACAAGTTTTAATGTGAAGAATGCTTTATATTTTCAGCTTGTAGTTGGGTGAAATAGGGGATTTAGCAAAAATGAAATGCTAGAACTTCCAGAAAACAAGAAACTGATTTTTATTGACAAACCTTTAAAGTTCACAAATCAGTGATAATCAGGGCTTTAACCCCTTCTGTGCTGATGATTATACCCAGATCTTTTGACTGGGTGTGAGTGTTTGATTGATTCAGATGCTCCGTCCATCACCACCCCCTTTTGTACCGCTTTTGGCCGCCATAAGTGTGGCAGGGTCTGCTCAGACGTGAGTCCCTTGCTCACTTTGCCACTGGATTCAAGCAAGCTGGGCTGAAGACGGCTGGAATGCCAGAAACCGGTCCTCGGAAGCTTGTTTCTGGTCCAGGGAAGACATGGCTTGGCAGTTCGGGCTGGACTGTTCCCATGAGGCACAGGGTCAGACTGATTTGCATATAGCCATGTCTGAACTAGGGTGGCAGAGTGGGCTAAAGAACGGTGATGGATTAAACCCAGATCTTTTGACTGGGTGTGAGTGTTTGATTGATTCAGATGCTCCGTCCATCACCACCCCCTTTTGTCCTGCTTTTGGCCGTAATAAGTGTGGCTGGGTATGCTCAGACGTGAGTCCCTTGCTCACTTTGCCACTGGATTCAAGCAAGCTGGGCTGAAGACGGCTGGAATGCCAGAAACTGGTCCTCGGAAGCTTGTTTCCGGTCCAGGGAAGACATGGCTTGGCAGTTCGGGCTGGACTGTTCCCATGAGGCACAGGGTCAGGATGATTTGCATATAGCCATGTCTGAACTGGGGTGGCAGAGTGGGCTAAAGAACGGTGATGGATTAAACCCAGATCTTTTGACTGGGTGTGAGTGTTTGATTGATTCAGATGCTCCGTCCATCACCACCCCCTTTTGTACCGCTTTTGGCCGCCATAAGTGTGGCAGGGTATGCTCAGACGTGAGTCCCTTGCTCACTTTGCCACTGGATTCAAGCAAGCTGGGCTGAAGACGGCTGGAATGCCAGAAACCGGTCCTCGGAAGCTTGTTTCCGGTCCAGGGAAGACATGGCTTGACAGTTCGGGCTGGACTGTTCCCATGAGGCAGAGGGTCAGACTGATTTGCATATAGCCATGTCTGAACTGGGGTGGCAGAGAGGGCTAAAGAACGGTGATGGATTAAACCCAGATCTTTTGACTTGGTGTGAGTGTTTGATTGATTCAGATGCTCCGTCCATCACCAACCCCTTTTGTACCGCTTCAGGCTCATCCTGCAGCACGGTGCTCGTGTGCTGGTGACGAGCCTGGGCTCGTCATGAGCCGTGGAACGCTCACACATGGGGATAATTCCCCCGCTTTGCTGAGCGTTCCATTGCGCAGGCAGGCTCATGATGAGCCCAGGCCCGTCACCAGCACACGAGCACCGTGCTGCATGACGAGCCTGGGCTCGTCATCAGCACCGCAGCGACGTGCGCGGCCACCCTCCCCCCGCGCCACGGGGAAATTAGCCCCGCGGCGAGGGGGTTAAGTGGGATGAATAAACTGGGGGGTCTCCCAAGGAGCGTGGCCAATTTAATTAAGAGCGTGGCTTGAAAACAAGTAAGCTAAAAAAATCTTTGCTTAGCATAGTGTGCCACCCGACTTGTATTTTGCTGTTTCTGTCATTCAATCCAGATATGATACAACAAGTAACATCATACCTACAACCAGTTAGGACTATTGGCTTTGTCAATGGTAGTTAGTTGCATTATAACATTGGAAAAACTTCCACTTAATTCCTGACACCAAGACAATGTTGCTGCTCCTGAGTAAAAAAAAATGGGAAATTCAGAGAGAAAACGACTCTCTTTAAAGGATTTCCCTTCCCCTACAACGCTCACCTGTCATGACGTCATGACGTAATTTCTCCACTAGTGAGAAGTGAGCAGTGTGAGCACGCGCACATGGATGTGCCTGGACTGCTGCCACTGCAGTCCAGAAAAAAAATGGACCGCTTGTGTCAGGGCACAAAACAGAGCCCGATAGAGACCTGTTTTGAGGCCCCCTTTAAAAAACTGCTGGTGCTCCGCACCGGCGAGACCCGGCCCCCTTAAAGCCCTGGTGATAATTCATTCTGGCTTTGTTTCTTTTCCTGCTGATGTTTTTTCCTTCATGCTAGATGTCAACTGCTTCTACGGATGTCATTTCATGCAGAGGCATTTCACCACCTACATAGTTTTATGTGGCATACTTTACTGTTGTAAGTAACCTAAGACCTTAAGAATAGTGAACAAGCATTGGCATAGCCAATAGGTCTAACTTTTGGGACCTTATAAGTATTTAGTTATGCTGCACAATATCCTTGGTGCAATAACATCAACTGTTGCATGGCTAAAAACTTATAAGGTCCCAAAGGCAAGACCTATTGGCTATGCCAATGCTTGTTTTTAGAAGCCTGGCAAGCAGTTTTAAAGGTAGGCTGATAAGAAAGTTGCCAACCAGAGAAGCAAGGTCTACAGAGAAATAAGATAGGAAGAGAGGCCACTTATAATGAGATAGCACAAATAGAAAGGTGAAGCACAGAATGACATGTCAGGTAAACAAAGCAGCGAGGCAGAGATGCAGGTAGAGCAGGTGGGATGAAAAATAGAAAGATATGAGAAGTAGAGAGAAAAGAAGTGCAGATGAGGTAGAGAGATGAGGCTAATACAGAGGAAGGGTGTGGGAGAAGTAGAGAATGGTGAAATAGGGAGAGAGAGACAGAGGTAAGACAGATGTATTAAACGAGCAAGATATTGGAAGCAGAGAGAGTGAATGGAAACAGTGAAGGAGATAGAAAGAGAGATGAATGCAAAGGGAGTGATAGATGGAGTGGAAGAGGTAGAGAGAGCATTGTAGAAAAAAAGAAATAAAATAATGGGAAAGGTGAGGGAAAGAGGACATCAATAAAAAGAGAGCCATAGAAGGCCAATAGGTGAGGTAAATTTAGAGGCTAGATAGTGTATGAGAAGTGGGGAAGAGAGATGAGGCAGTGAGTTGTGAGGCAGAGAGAGAAATGAAAGAGAGAATGGTGAGGTAGAAAAAGCCATGCGAGAGGTAGAGAAAGACATCCCTTTGTTGTGAGAAGGACGCTGGCGCTGTGACTGGCAGTAAGGAGTTGGCTTACTTCAAGGCTGGCCCTGAGACGTTGCTTGACCCCAAGGCACTTCAGGCTGTTGGAAGCAGCTCGGAATACCAGGTTGTACTAAACAGTCTGACAGGGAGAAGTCGTGATTGGGAGAAGCAGTTTGAGGACAAATCAAGCTAATAACGAAGGCCTCCTTGACTGTGAGGAAAAAAACAATCAATGGACCATTTGCCTGTGAGAAGCCGGGTGACCTTAAGGCGAGTGCGTCTGTCATAAGCAGCCCTGAATTAAAACGTGTGAGAAACAGTTTGACGGAAAGAACCCCCCTCTATAAGAAGCAAATTGAAAACAAATCTGATTGTGAATGGCAGACAGACACCAGAACACCTCTTACTGGTGGGAGTAATGCTGACGCCACAGCACCCCCTAGAGGGGAGAAGCAAGCTAAGCTAACTTCAAAGCTAGCTGTGAGAAGCAGGTTGACACCAAAGCAGGTTGTGTGAAACAGGCTGTCAGCAAAGTTGGCTGTGAGGACGAGGCTGAGGCTAAGACTGGCTTTCAGGGGCAGAGGGGCTCCTTGTATATCTGCAAGAATTATGCTGGCAATAGCATACCCTCGACAGTGAGAAGCAAACTAACGCAAAATACTGCCTGGTTGTGAGAAGGACCCTGACACAAGGTACCTCCTGGTTATGGGAAGCAGTTTTACATCCGAGCTGGCTGCAAAAAGAAGGTCTGTGTCCAGGCTGGCTGTGAGAAGCAGGACTGTGTCCAGGCTGGTTGTGAGAAGCAGATTGAATCAAGACATTCTCATTGTTGAAAAGTCTGGTACCACGACAAGCAGGGAGCCAGCAATGTACCTCCTGGCTGTGAGGAGCAGGGCAGCCTTAGGTCTCCTCAGGCTTTGATAAGCAAACTACCACCAGCTGTGAGAAGCAAGCCCCCGCCGGCTGTGAGAAGCTGACAGGCAGCAAGCCAACCCTCCCTACAGAACCAGTGAGACTTCAAACAACTGTCAGGGGTGCGATGCAGGCTTTTAGCTAAAACAAGCCTTGGCTGTGAGGAGCACACCAAGACGGCTGTAAGGAGGAGCACACCAGGGCGTGATTTGAGAATCTAACTATCACAGCGGCATTCCTGGCTGAAGGGGTACTACAGGCTATGTGAGGCAGGCAGGAAGCGACTCTGAGGTATCCCCAGCAGCGGAACGAGAGCCGACACCAGCTGCTCCACTTTTTTGGCATTCGCAACAGATGATAAAGGATGCCGGGGCGGCCCAGTCTGTGAAGTGTTGCGTTTACATTTTTAAACCGTGTGTCCTCCAGAAATTACAACTATTTTTAACGGGAGATGACAATACCTGCAGATATGCATCTAACATTGGAACGGTGAGCACTACCACACTACTTCAAAGTTGTTTTAATACTACTCGTGTTTAGCTCGTGTCAGTGATTGGTTATAGGAGACGTGGGTTGGGACTCTCTTTTTTTTCACGGCTGTAGGTTATTTTTGATTTTCAGACTTTGCTCCGAAGCTAGAGAAAAACAAGCATTGGCTGCTCGGCAGTAAAAGTAACGCCACAGGGTCGTGAAAGCGAAAGTAATCGTGATGACGCACTCTGTGCAAAGCACGCAAGGGATGCGCGCACAGCAGAGGCGGAGCGTGGCGCGCGCTTGTGCGCGTGATTGCAAGCTGGTGGCCGCTTTGGAAGCACTTTGAAAAACGCTTACTAAATGCCTTGCCAGTGCAGCACATGCGCTGGCTCAGGCAAGACGAAAAATGCTGCATTCACGTTTTGGTTAGGCTCACACCGCTCTCTCACTCGCACAAATATGGGCTGACAAATTATACCCAACTAACCTGAACGTTTCCAGTTGTCACTGGTTTTACGTCTCCCCAGAAACAAAGAAGGCTTGGAAAAACCTTTTTGTTGTCTCAGGCAGCAAATATATCTTGAGAAGCAAATTCTTCTCCATTATTTATTAGTTCTTTTATTTAGGAGAATTTCAAAGTTAAGAAAACAGTCACTTAAGTGGGCACAGACTGCTGCAAATGTCTTTGCATGGTGTCGCTTTGCATTCCCAAGCCATTGAACTTCTTCTTGATATGCTGAACCTTGATGTAGCAATAGCCATTGCAAAGTATGTGAAGGCGGTAAAAGGGTCTTTCTTGGAAAAAGAAGTGGATGGTTGAAAGATAGGCAAGAAGTTAGGATGGTTATTGATTTTGAATAATTCTTTACTTGATACTTATCTTTAGAAATTCATCTTAGAATAGAATTTTATCGATTTTAGAATATTATGTTTATTTATAGATATGCCTATGAATTATATATGAAGTACTGTGTAAATTGAAAGGTAGTAGGCGGAAATCAGACTATTACATTGGTGTTGTTGACGATTTGTAATGTAATAATTTTAAAATGTTTATTTAGTGTGCCATGTTTTCATGTTGTTTAAGACCTTCGGTCTAAATAAACGTATTTCTGACTGAATGCATGGCATATGTATTTTTTGGGATCGATGTATCTTGTCATTCCGTGATTCTTTCGCATACCATCATGGATTTTAAGTTACAGAATTTTGAAGACATTTACGTCAAATTTGTGCCAAGTGTTTGAAATCACATAATTGTAAACCAGTTAAGGTTGATCGGTTGATTAATAGAAAAAAGGCTCTTTCACAGGCACCCAGTTTAACACGTCATTAAAATCTGAATTATTTTCTCTAACGCATTTCGAGATTTCTCTGTCACTACTTGTTCCCTTTTGCCTCATCTGACCGGTCGTCCAATCAACCGTGTGGTATTTTCTGTGTATAAAATCCTTTTTCTTCCCTCACTCCAAAACGGATTAACATTTGACTGACAGATACCACAGGCACGACAAATTATCCCCGAAGATCGCATTTCATTTTCTTGAGCAGTTTAAAACCACACCCAATGTGCTTAGCACTAAGATCACATCTGACTTGTAAAGGAAGAAATACACATCCGGTTGGGAGGGAGAGAATCAGTTATTGCGCGGGGTCTAATGTCAATGACCGATTGTTCTCAGCTGCAGCCTTAGCAAGGCAACAATTAACACCCCCATTGTTGAAATGTTTCATCGAGATATTCAAAGCAAAATGGCCTATTTGCAGCCACTGATTGAATGATCATTCAAAGGGCAAAGGAAAAACAGATTACTGCGATCTGAAAAGTCAACTTTGCGCTACAAATGTTCTTAATCACAATTTAGAAGACAGTAATTCTCGCAGCAAATCTGAGTGTGACAAGCGAGGCTGCGGGGGGCTTGTAGAACGTGTTGCTGCTGATGTCGGACTCTGATTCCCTAATCATTTTCTGAGACTGTGATTGCATTGTGTGGTAATTGCATTTATATAGCGCTTGTGAGTGATGCTGAATAATCGTAAACAATAGATCCATATTCAATCGATATTTTTGGATTGAGCTCTTGAACCAATTCGATGCCCCTTTATTGCACTTTATTTTGAAGATATATTTCATTGCCCCATCCTGGGTACATAAAAATGAGCAGATTAAGTAGGGTGTTTTCACAGGATCCTCAAACAATAAAAGGGATTTGAAAGAAACTCAGTCTTATGGACTCCGGAAAATGCGTTTGAAGAAGTCTAAGGCCCTCCTTACAAATGCAGGGCTATATGAATTTCGAACCTTGTGCAAGAGCTTGTTTGCATAGGGATCGGAATTACGAGATGTGTGATAATTATCACACCCTAGCAGTTTCCCCCTGATAAATTAAACAGAAAAAAATCTGCCAACATGTATTTAACCACTTCCATTCATCTGACGTCACAGTGGGCGTGTGCGTCGGAGGGCCGGGGGCCGTCCGATCTGAGCACCCGTCCAATTTGCCCGCACCGTGGCGGAATGTCCGCTGCATTAAAGCGGTTAAGGAAGAGCCGCAGAAAAAAGGGAAAAAGATGCTGAATTTGGTGTGTTAAATACAGATTCTGCATGTTATGCCTCATTTAAGAGTTAAACACTTGGGACCAGATCTACTAAGATTTTGCATTAGGGTTGCGTCACTTTTGTGACACAAAATCCATTTTGGCATTTATTTAGCTGTGCAAAGTCATTTTGCTTGGTTTAGTAAATGCAACGCAGCGCATAGTGCTCCCTTGTGTTACTCTTAGTTGGATAGGCGTACATCAGTGCTGTAAATGAGGAGGCAGTGTCCTGTACTGAGTACCTACATTTCTTTAATTTGAAAGGGAGAGTACCTGCACTTCTCAGCACCACTGCAATGCATTTAATGGGAGAGTACCAGCACTACTCAGGAGCAAACAGGTACTCTAAATAGTGAATACTTGCACTTCTATATTTATGTTTAAAGCACTGTGTTACAGGGATGGAGTATGGGCATTCCTGTGCATCCACCTATGTATTTTGAATGCAAAGCCAGGTTTGCAAACTCTTTCAATGCATGATGCCGAATGCATCACGCATAGAAAGAGGAAATTCGCCCCATGGAATACACCACTATCGCTGGAATAATTATCACCATTGCGCTATGCGTTGTTAATACGGCGCTAGCATGGCGATAATTTCCAGCGATAGCCGATGATAAAAAAATGTCACGCTAAGCGCTGCCAGCGATAATTATCGCTGCTGCTTGATAATATGCCCCCAATTTGTTTCATGGTATTGAGAAGCACCTACGGGGCATATTATCAAGCGGCAGCGAGTATTATTGGTGGCCGCGCTTAGCGTGAGATTTTTTATTGCCGGCGATAGCTGAAAATGATCACCATGCTAGCGCTGTATTAACAATGCATAGCGCAATAGCGATAATTATTCCAGCGATAGCGGTATATTCCATGGAACATCGCTAGTTTTCCAGCGATGTTCCATGGAAAACAGCGATATTCTTGATGATAGGGCCTGTGGGCTTAGCCACACAATGCACCCCCATGTTAGGTATGCCTTAGTCTGTAATTTAACAGACATTAAATTCCAGTGTTAAGGCCCAGTTAGCGCAAAAAAAATCAGCGCTAAACCGACGGGGCTTCGTTGTAAATACAGCGACGCACCGTTAGCGATATTTTATAATGTAGTTGGTAGGGGCACGCCTGCCTTGCATCTCATTAGCGATGCGAGGCAATGTGATAGGAAACCGGGCGCTAAGGCAAGGAAACACGCGCTAACGTGTTTTCTTGTTAATAAAGCGATAAAATTATCGCCGCTTTTCACCCGAAAACGGACGCTAAAGCGGCGATAATGTTGTCGCCAGCCCTTGATAATATGCCCCATACATGTCTTCCCCTGCACCAAGGAGTCAGGCATGGAGTTGAGGTAGTTGAGCTCAGGTGTGCTGAACTGAAGCAGGCTGTTACGCCTGAAGCATCTGGTCTTGGCTTGCATGAGGTTTTGTGAGTTTCTGTGCTCCGTTAGTGATAGGCAGAGAAGTGGCAAGATTGGTCCCTGTTCACACAAAGGAAACACATAGGCCAAAGTCCTGGTATCTTTGGAAAGGGTGATTTGTTTTCATTGCAAAACAAAAAGAAGTACTGTGAAATATAAGCATTTTTACAGTTCTCGTAAGGCTCAACAAAAATGTCAGCCTGGCATAGGAATCTAAAACTAGAAATAAAGAGCAAACTACAACAAGATACATTTCACATCAGATAAGTTTATAACAAGAAGAATAAACAATTTATAGAGACTGGCATTGCTCCAGCCCAGACTCATCTCGCAGTGTCAGTTGGCTACGCAAAAAAAGCCTTCCAGCTCTAACCCACCTGCTTAACCCTTACAATGAATTTTTCAATATGGAGAAACTTTGCCTTATGCTTGAGTGATCATATTGCCCTCCAGCACCCATACTTGAGGTCGATCAGGACAACCATCCCTAGATGCCCCACCTCAGACCTAATTCCTCTCTTTACGACTTATGGGCCTCCTAGGCGGGGCACAGTGGTAAGAAGCATGAGTCTTCTATTCTGTGTCCCAAAAGCTTATCACCCCCTCCGTTCCCACAGTGGGTGTAAAACTCTACATGCATTACCAATGTGTTAAACTGCAAGACACAAAAGGGCATATGTACAATGAGTTAACGCCGCATTAGCTGCACTTTTCTGCCACTAATGTGGCGATATTTGTATCACCCTATTAACAAGCTGTCGCTAACAGCCGTTAGCGACAGCTTTCTGGCGATACCTGCCACTTTCAGCATCACCACTCATGTTAGCGATAACGATCGCTAATGACATGCAAGGTAGGTGTTCCTGTGCAAAAATGCACGCTAACCCCACTTTGCAATATTTACAACGATTGGCCGGACCCGCGATACGTTAAAAAAAACAGCTGCTAAAGGCTTTTAGCAGCTAGGACTTAAGACCTGAAAAAACCTGGGGGCATATTATCAAGAACGGAGTTAAGATTATCACTGCTTTAGCAGCAGGAAACTGCCACTAAAGCGGCGATAATGGGCTTGATAATATGCCGAAGAAAATTCCAATAGAAGCCCATGTTCACACCAGAACATGGGCTTCTATGGGAATTTACAAGGGCATATTATCAACCCCATTATCGCCGCTTTAGCTGCAGTTTCCTGCCGCTAAAGCTGCGATAATTTTAACTCTTGATGATATATGCCCCTTGTCTTAAAAATGGTGAGAAAGAACAATATGTAAGGGATACCAGTCCAAAGCCTCATCTGAAGACCCACTGAACCCATGAAGGTAATACTCATGCAGCTCAGTGCATCAAGGCCACAACAATCACCGCCACTGCCACCTCCCTCAGGACCACTACAGAGGCAGCGCCTAAGAAGAGAGTGGGTCCATTGCCAAGGCCTCAGCCTCACAGACCTAACACCAGAGGATGTCATTGCTCACTACAGGCCAAAATGACATCCATCCTCTGCATCCTGACCCAGATAGCCCTCAGGCTGCAGGCCCCAACAGAGCGGAGAACCAACATCCCTCCGCAGACAAAGCTGCTGGCTGTGCTGCACATGTTGTCCTCTGGTACCTTCCAACCAACAACTACTAGGGTTGAGGGAGTTTCACAGTCAGCCCTATCAAAGTTCCTCCCAATTGTCTTGGATGGCGTCATTAACCTGATGCACCAGCACCTACGCTTCTCCAATACTGCGCAGGAACAGTTTGAGACCAAGCAAGGCTTTTATGCCATTGCCGGCTTCCCGCAGGTGCTAGGGGCAATTGACTGCACACATATCCTACTTGTGCCCCCTGCGGACACTGCACACATATACAGCAACAGGAAGCACACACATTCCATCAATGTGCAGGCAATAGTGGACCACCGGGGCATGTTCACCAATGTCGTAGTCAAGTTCCCAGGGAGTGTGCATGATTCCTACATCTTCCGCTAGTCCATCATCAACTAGCGGTTTCAGGATGGCACATATGGAAATGCACTGCTTGTTGGTAGGTACTAACTGAACACACCACACACCTCAAGTCCACAATCATGGAACTCACAAATGTGAGAATGCACATGTGCCAATATCACATACAACATGTCTAGTAACATGTCCACCTAACAGACACAACAACCCAAGTTACTGTGGTAACTGGGGCTAGCCTTGTAGACAAACCATCCCCAAAGGCATAGCCCCTCCGCCACACATTTGCAAATGTTGGGAGAGGTGGGAACCAAGTGGGTGCGATGGAGGGACTCGACCTATGATGAAAGTATGTACACCATGGGTGAGTGTTGCGGCGGTGTCCTGTACAGACTGGAGAATTGCAGAGCACATACCTGTCTATGTGGGCATATAGTACATTTTCGTAGTCCAGTCTGATGGTAATGATTGCGTGGGTGACTGTCTTCCCTGACTAGGGGGTATCCATTTGAAGGTCTCATGGAGGATTCAGAGGGTGTTGAAGCAGCTGGAGGCCACAGCGTACACCTGTTGGTTCATGGAGAGGGAGGAATCAAGTACGATCCCTAGGTACGTGGGGTTGTCGTGGGGGGAGCCACCAAAGGCCGTGGCCCACCAGGTGTTTTCACATGCTGATGGTGTGGTTAAGAGGATGAGGACTTATGTATCCTCTGCGTTCAGTACCAGACAGCTGTTGATCATCCATGTTGCAACTTCCTGTTATCCTTCCTTTAAGCCCAGTCTGGTGAGTGTGGTTGCCTTGGTGGGCGATAGTATAAGCTGGGTGCCCTTGTAGGTGGTGATGTCTAATGGGTGTCTTGATGTTGGTCCAGTTCTTCTCCAGTTGTCTGCAGATGCATCTATCATCTTGGAGGTCAGTGGTGACCGAGTTGGTTTTCTTGAACGCTGTATGTTTGAGTTGCATAGTGGGGCAAGTGTGTATGCGCAATTGGAGATCCATGTGTGGAAATACCTGGCAGCACCTTTGGTGTTGGCTTCAGTGGTGTGGGTGTTGCCGTTGATGGTGGAGTGTAGCAGCTACTCAGTGACTCAGCTCCAGTACCTTTGTGTGGCACGGGCTGTGTTATAGGGTGACTTGGGGTTTCTCGATGAGGAAGTGTATGCATTGGTGGCCATTCCATGGGTGTTGAGTGGTGTGGATGAAGTGGACGCAGTTTATACATGCAAACATGGGGTGCCCTGCATTGTGGGTCAGTGTGGTGAAGAGTTGAGTCAGTCCAAGGCTAGCCAGCTTTTGCCGGAGGGTAATGGATTTGGAGTCGTTGTAGTTTGAGAGGTGGAGGCTCAGGTCTGAAATTAGTACGTAGTCCATGGAGTAGATGGCTTGGTGTGTGATGATGTTGAAGTTGTGGGCGATGCATTCTCTGCCTCTGTGGGCTCTGGGTGGGGTGAGGGTGCAGCGGTGTCTTGCTTTGTGGCAGGTCTGGATCCGAAAGTGCGTTGTTGGCCGGTGGTGAAGGTCCGGCGGCAGCGGCAGCAGCAGAACTGGACGTGAGTTCTTTCTGGTGTGGCCTATTGGCAGTTGTACGTTCTCCTGGCGTTGAGTGCGAGGAGGGCGGGTGAGTTGTAGCGCTAGACGGTAGGAGATACAGGGTTCCTGATGCTGTTTCTTTTTGGGTCACGGACAGGCGCAGACGGACTTGCCTTTGGTGTGCTGTAGGAGTATTAGTGATGCAACCGCACAGCACACACAATAAATTAGGCTGGGGGGAGGGACGAGCAGCTGTGAGGCAATGTAATTTACATTGATGATGGTCAATTGTCTGAAGCTACATATGGCTAACCTGAAATCCAAAGTTGCACAAATCACACACCACAAAATATAAACACTGCAAACACAGCATGCACAACTACTAATGGACACATCTCTCCATTACATGTTTCGGGCGATCAAGGATATATACTCTCCCCATGGCTGATGACACCGCCCGAGTCACCAACACCTAGGCCCAGAGGCAATATAATTTGTCCCTTGGAACACACTAGGGCCATTTTGGAGTGCACTTTTGGCATGCTAAAGTCACGTTTCAGGTGCCTTGACATCAAAGGTGCAAAGACAACAGTTGATGGACAGAATGCAGAACAATGTCATACATTCACCCCAGTACGGACATCTGGGCCTAAATCCATCGTTTTTTTGCTCACCATGCCATTCCAGTTTTTACCCAGCCATATGCAAATCAGTCTTCACCCTGTGCCTCATGGGAACAGTCCAGCCCGAACTGCCAAGCCAGGTCCTCCCTGGCCTGGAAAGAAGCCTCCTAGGACTGGGTTCGGGGTTTCACCCCTCTTCACCCAGGATAGTTTGATTCCAGTGGCATTGAGAGCACGGTACTCACGTCTGAGCATACCTGTCCCACTCGGGGTGACAAATGCAAAAACAACAGTTGATGGACAGAATGCAGAGCAATGTCACACATTCACCCCAGTATAGAGATCTGGGCCTGAATCCATCGTTTTTTGCTCACCATGCCATTCCAGTTTGAACCCAGCCATATGCAAATCAGTCTTGACCCTATGCCTCATGTGAACAGTCCAGCCCGAACTGCCAAGCCAGGTGCTCCCTGGACTGGAAACAAGAATCCTAGGATCGGTTTCGGGGTTTCACCCCTCTTCAGCCAGGATAGCTTGATTCCAGTGGCATGGAGAGCACAGGACTCACGTCTGAGCATACCCGTCCCACTCGGGGTGACAAATACAACAACAACCGTTGATGGATAGAATGCATAACAATGTCATACATTCACCCCAGTACAGAGATCTGGGCCTAAATCCATCGTTTTTTTGCTTACCATGTCATTCCAGTTTGAACCCCGCAATATGCAAATCAGTCTTGACCCTGTACCTCATGGGAAGAGTCCAGCCCGAACTGCCAAGCCAGGTCCTCCCTGGACTGGAAACAATCATCCTAGGACCGGTTTCGGGGTTTCACCCCTCTTCAGCCAAGATCGCTTGATTCCAGTGGCATGGAGAGCACAGGACTCATGTCTGAGCATACCCGTTCCACTCGGGGTGACAAATGTAAAAACAACAGTTGATGGACAGAATGCAGAACAATGTCATACATTCACCCCAGTACAGAGATCTGGGCCTAAATCCATCGTTTTTTTGTTCACCATGCCATTCCAGTTTGAACCCAGCCACATGCAAATCAGTCTTGACCCTGTGCCTCATGGGAACAGTCCAGCCCGAACTGCCAAGCCAGGTCCTCCCTGAACTGAAAACAAACATCCTAGGACCGGTTTCGGAGTTTCACCCCTCTTTAGCCAGGACAGCTTGATTCCAGTGGCATGGAGAGCACGGTACTCACATCAATGCATACCCGTCCCACTCGGGATGACAAATGCAAAAACATCAGTTGATGGACAGAATCCAGAACAATGTCACACATTCACCCCAGTACAGAGATCTGGGCCTAAATCCATCGTTTTTTTGCTCACCATGCCATTCCAGTTTGAACCCAGCCATATGCAAATCAGTCTTCACCTTGTGCCTCATGGGAATCGTCCAGTCCCGAACTGCCCAGCCAGGTCCTCCCTGGACTGGAAATAAGCATCCTAGGACCGGTTTCGGGGTTTCACCCCTCTTCAGCCAGGATAGTTTGATTCCAGTGGCATGGAGAGCACAGGACTCACGTCTGAGCATACCCGTCCCGCTCGGGGTGACAAATGCAAAAACAACAGTTAATGAACAGAATGCAGAACAATGTCATACATTCACCCCAGTACAGAGGTCTGGGCCTAAATCCATCGTTTTGTTCAGCCTAAGTTGGCAGGGTAGTCCCAGATGTGGGTCCCTTGCTCACTTTGCCACTGGATTCAAGCTAGCCTGGCTGATGATGGCTGATTAGCCAGAAACCGGAACCAGGAGGCTTGTTTCCATTCCAGGGAAGACACAGCTTGGCAGTTCAGGCTGGACTGTTCCCATGAGGCACAGGGTCAGAATGATTTGCATATGGCCATGTCTGAACTGGGGTGGCAGAGTGAGCTAAAGAATGATGATGGATTAAACCCAGATCAGTTGACTGGAGGTGAGTGCTTGCAATGTTCAACACTCCATCCATCATCCCCTTTGGTTCTGTTTTGTTCACCCTAAGTTGGCAGGGTATGCCCAAACGTGGTCCCTTGCTCACTTTGCCACTGGATTCAAGCTAGCCTGGCTAATGACGGCTGATTAGCCAGAAACTGGTCCCAGGATGCTTGTTTCCGGTCCAGGGAAGACATGGCTTGGCAGTTCGGGCTGGACTGTTCCCATGAGGCACAGGGTCAGACTGATTTCCATCTGGCCATGTCTGAACTATGGTGGCGGAGTGAGCTAAAGAATGATTATGGATTAAACCCAGATCAGTTGACTGGGGGTGAGTGCTTGCAATGTTCATCGGTCCATCATCCGCTTTGGTTTTGCTTTGACATCACAGGTGGTAGACTGTTCTACAGCCCGGAAATAGTGTGCAAGATAATCATAGCATGTTGTGTGTACACACCAATGCCCCATGGATTGAAGTGCCAGATGCACCGGGCTATGCTGCGGATGATGAAGATGAGGCTGGTGCAGCACACTCCACAGTTTCTGCTGCAGAAACTGCCCGAAGGAACTAAATGATAAACAATTGCTTCACCTGAGCACGTCACAACGTGACAGTCCTTTGCCATTTATCTGCCCAACATGCACCTAAGCACAGTTTGTGCAATAAAACCACACAACACAAATACCCTGTGTGCATGTTTATCCTCTGCATATGTACATCTCTCTGACAAGTGAAAGTCAAACATTTTGTGGTAAGGATGGTACAATTGTAATTTGATGGTGGGTATGTCTCATGTGTTCAGAGATGCTTTTTAGGGTGTCATTTGGGGTATATTCTGAATTTTAGGGTGTCATTTGGGGTCATTTATGAATTTTAGGGTCTCATTTGGGGTAGATTCTGAATTTTAGGGTGTCATTTGGTGTCATTTATGAACTTTAGGATGTCATTTGGGGTAAAAAAAAAAGAAATTATATCGAAGACTGGTCATCTGTGTAACAACTTGCACGTAGCGTGCAAAATCTCGCCACATTTACATTAACGCATTGTGTTTTTCATACTCGCGATGGAAAATCTATCACTATACACATTGAACCCCACTAAATATTACCCCTAAGTCAATTTGCGTGCAGAATCTCACCGGGTAGTCAAAAAACGGGCGACAAACACAGAGGCAGTGATGTCTGCATGCTTTCTGTTTACTGTTGGAGTGCTGTGCACTTTCACTTTTTCTTTTGAACGCATTGCTGGTGATTGTAGAGGGTGTTGGAGGTGTTTGGTGGTATGTGCTGCAGATTTGTGATGGAGAGTGTGTTGCTGTGTCCTGTTGATAGTGTCTCCATGAAGTGTCGTGTACTTGTTATTACGCGTTTTTGTCTCTTGTCCTCAATCTTGTTGGGTGTTTGTCTAAGGGGTAGTTTAAATAATTACTAGTTGTGGGGAATATATTGGGCATTTTTGTTCTTCTTAGTAGTGGGTTTAGGTGTGTGCTGGGAGATGGTGCATGTGGGTAGGGAGGGCAGGATGTTAGGGGGGCATTGGAGGCTTCCTCTGGCTGGGGTAATTTTACCTGCCCTTGATGGTGGAGAGTGGGGGTCGTAACCTTTCTGGATATCCGGTCCATGTGCGGAAGGCCAGGTGGAAGCATGTGAGGGCATAGCTGCAGCGTGTTTTTGGTGTCAACAGGACTGTGTGCCAATGGAAGCACCGCTGGCTGATTGTGTGGGCCGTGAGGGTGACCTGTTGGGCCACCTCGGAGTCATCGTTAGCCTACAGTGGGGTAAGTTCAACCTCTACATTTATATATGAACACTCTTATGAATAGCCAAAAATGCCATGTGGAACACACTGGTGTCCATGTGCAAAAATGTGGCAGAGTGAGGCTTGAGACGTCATTCCTTTACACCTAACGTTGCCACATCAGAAACACAATACTGCATCATATTGACAAGCATATAGTGCAGGTTTGTGTTTCCCATTGCGCTGGCGCCACACTTAGCACGGTAGTGCCAATTCTGGCACCCTTGCACCATACTGCGTGCAGGGCAAAGGTTGTTCATGTACTGGAGGGTGACTGTACATAAACAATTCAAGGCATTGCTTCTGGGACCTCCTTGTTTTGCCAAGTTAGGTATTCTGCCTTTGTACATAGGCTCAGTGTGACAGTGGGTGAGATAGGAACAATAGTTCAAAGGAAATAGGACATCTCCACAGTGTCACCACCAACATTTGTGAAACGGCCTTGTGCGATGTGCATCGCTGCAATTGTACACAGAGCATGTATAACATCATGTTGCGTGAAGAAATGGGGCCTTGTGAATATGTTACACAACTAGTCTGTGCAAGTTTGCTTGCAATATTGTCTTGTTTGGACCAACTCAGCATTCACAGATCTTGTGTGAATGGCAGACAAAGTAGGCCCAATCAAGTAGGCAAGGTGAACTGCAACAGTACAGTTACAGAGCATTGCCAGTGATGGTGATGAAAGAGCTGGAAGACCACTCATCACACCGGGGGATATCGACACCTTCAAGGACCCACACACCACTGGTGAGTACAGCCATTAAATATTGGCATTGTGCAATGTCATGAATATCTGGGTCAAATCATAGACGTAGTAGTATGCGGTATGGGCGTGTATCACATGTACCTTGCCTACAGTGTGATGATGTTTTGTGGAAGTGTGAAGTGTGTACAAATCAGGGAGTGAAGATGGAGCAATGCATCTGTCTTCCAGATGTAACTTTGCACATCCCCAGTCAGTTATACACATGCAAGTAAAATCTATGGGTTCTGTTACTACAACACATGCATGTGGATTACAGTGCATACAGATAGGTGAGGAGACATGTGAGTGGTGTTGCTGATGAAATATGCTGCATGCCAGCTTCACAGAAATAGCAGTGGGTACCTCTGAGCCAAGCATATGAATGGCACGTTCCCCAAACACTGAGCAACAAAGGACCTATGAATCTCATTGACATGTTTGGCCACTGAAGTGGTATTGTCAAGCTGTCTCCTTGGACTCATTCCCTGGTAGACTCAGGCTCAAGTGTACAAGCCCCTCTGTCCAAATTAGTGACATCACTCCACATGCATTTAACCTGCATGCTTTTGCTCAGCATTTATTGCTGTGCCATATATTTTACAATGCTGGGCTTTACAATGCTATTCATTAAAATGCATTCCCCATTACAACAAAAATACCATTATGACTCCAGGGGACTGTTACTATGGGGAATGCATTGTAACAGTTTGCGTTGTAAAGGCTTGTGCTGTTAAATTGTCACTTGAGTGATAGTAGCGGGCCAAAGACATGCACATTTGACAAATTTGAGTCAACAATATTTCTTGCTCTCACCAGCAACGCATTACCTATTGTGAAGTTGTGGTGGAGAGAGGGCCAGCACCTTATGTACAAGTCAGTGTTCATCCACCTAACGTGTTTCCATGTTTGCTGCATGATGCAGCACAGATGAAAGTGTGAGTAGGTCTGTTCCTGGATTGCTCATGTGCAGGTAGGGTAACCTTTCTACACATTAACAAGCCTCCTCTGCCCACAGACACCCTTGCACTCTTGTGCAAGAGTGGCTGTGTTTAAGGTGGCTTGGGGAACTTCCCACCGTCGCTGGGGGACCCGCAGGGCTGTACCTGATCATTGTACAGATGATGCAGCACTGTGTTACAGAAGAGGATGAGTGAGGCACTACACCCGGAGGGCTAATGCCTCACTCTTAATATTCCTTGTACATGTCACCCTCAAGCAGGGTCTGTCATAGCGCCATCATTTGACACTGACAGTCTCATTTGGTTGTGACAGTAGATGTCACATGGCACGCACTGAACAAAAGATTAAAGAATGAACCGTCGCACTCGTGGTTGCTTTGAATTTGTAAAATGATACCAAAAAGGTGGTTAGGTGCTAAATGAGTTCCTCCTTCTGAGTCTTGGAGGCTAAATGATACACATGGTAGCGTTATTCCAGTCAGGAATGACGTCCCCAGATGCACACTACACAATGAGATTTCCTTTGTACTTTGTACTTTCAAATAAAGTTTTATTGAAACTCCGGAGTAGCAGCACGGTGACTCGTGCAGCTGACAAAGTGATACAGATATTCGCACAGTTTAGTCACTATCCACTATATTTAGTGAGACACTATAAATTGTTAAAGTCCTCCATCCAAATAATTATTTTTATATATCCACTCATACTTCAATGCAAATTGCTATATATATAATGCATATTTAAATAACGAAGCAAACTACATTCACTGGATGATGTCATCAGTGATGTCATCATTGATGTCATTTGAGATGTCATCAGTGATGTCACTGACCATGTCATGAATGATGTAATATGTGACATCATCAGCAGTGGATTGCGGGTGCGCGAAATATAGTTAGTACAACTAACTATATAGGAGCAATTTCAATGATTTTTTAAATGCTAATTCCTAACTATATAAGGCCTGAAACCTATGGGTTTTTTCAGTGAATTTCAAAGGTTTTTTAAATGCTAACTCCTAACTATATATGACCTGAAACCTATGGTTTTTTAAGTGAATTTGCAAGGTTTTTTAAATGCTAATTCCTAACTATATATGACCTGAAACCTATGGTTCTTTAAGTGAATTTGCAAGGTTTTTTAAATGCTAATTCTATTAGTGGATAACGTTTAAATATGGTAATGTCCTTCTGGGACCACTTTTTAAATGCTAATTCCTGACTATGTCAGGCGTGAAACCTATAGTTTTTTTCAATAAATTTCAAAGATTTTCTAAATGCTAATTCTATTAGCAGATAACATTTAAATATGTAAATATCCTTCTGGGACCACCTGAGCAGCCCTAGGGGGTCAAGGAGTTTCTACCCTGCCCCCTTTTTGTGTTCTACACGTTTGTTTTTCTGCTTCTTTTGTGCCTCGGTCTACCTAGCACAGGATGAATGCCAACACTTCCTGGTTAGAAGTGTTGACAGCCAATGAGCATGCTGCTTTCCTGTGAAAGGCATGCTGATTGACTGCCACTGTCTGTCAACACTCCAAACCAGGAAGTGTTGGCAGCCATCTTGAGCCTCGGTAGAACCAAGGCACAAGAAAGCAGTGAAACAAAGGTGCAAAACACGCAAAGGGGGCAGGGTAGAAGCACCCTGACCCCCCTAGGCCTGCTGTTTTTTAAATTGCGGGGTGCGCACACCGTGCACGGACCCCACGATTTTTCCCAAAAACAATTTTTTTTTTGGGCCTGGGGGGTCCTTGAGGGACCCCCTGAGCAGGCCTAGGGCGTCAGGGTACTTCTACCCTGCGACCTTTTTGAGTTCTACACGTTTGTTTTTCTGCTTTCCTGTGCCTAAGTCTACTGAGGCACAAGATGGCTGCCAACAATTTATGTTTTGGAGTGTTGACAGACATTGGCAGCCAATCAGCATGCAGCTCGCGCACGCTAAGGTCCGCGCACGTGCAAGGACAGTGCAAGGACGGTGCACGCCTGTGCGAGCACCGTGTCCCGCCTATAGATATATAATTTGAAAAAAGTTGATTTTCTCAACAATTATTGAAGGGATTTTCACCAAATATACAAAAGGCACTTCTGCATACCAGGCTCTACCATTTTGCCAAGTTTGCAGTAATTCCATTCAGCAGTTCGGGCTGTAGCTGTGTCTAAAGGTCCTATGGAAAATTGCATTGGACTCAATTTCACATTTAATTTTCTCAAAAACTACTGGAGGGATTTACACCAAACATACAAAAGGCACTGCTGCATACCAGTCCCTACCATTTTGCCAAATCTGGTGTAATTCCGTTCAGCCGTTCGAGCTGTAGCCTAGTCAGAATGTCCCTATGGAAATTAACATGGGGAAAATACGTTTTGGGACCCCCTGCTTGACAAATCCCCCTGAAACTTTCAGGGAAGGAGCGGAGCGCAGCGAGGCTAATTTAAGGAAAATTACAGGCAGATCCCTCAATTTGCGCCAAAGTTATTCCCAATAGAATGTTCGGAATTTCCTATGGTAACTAAGTCCTAACTGTATATACCTACTGGCGACCGCCAGTAGGTAATATATATATATATATATATATATATATATATATATATATATATATATATATATATATATATATATATATATATCCAACAAAGTTTGCCCTGAAGCATGAAGACGCTACTCCACAAAGGAAAGTTCATCAGAACTATTTATTTTTCAAACCGGCTTGCACATCCAGATTATTTCAATCCCTTTCAATCCCTTACGCGTTTCAGAGCTCCTGCTCTTTCATCAGAGGGAAGCCAAACAGTCTCTGGTCTCTGCATCTTGCACTTATACTCATTTGCATTTTTCTTAATTGGCCCACCTGGGAACCTCATGAGTGTGCCTCCTGGGTTTTGTAGTTCGTGCTGCAGAGCCTCTCCCATTGACTGCCTGCTGGCTATTGTGAATGTTTTTTAGCCCTCCAGTGGGCCTCCGAGTGTGAACCCAGTTTGTGCTTTAAATTCCTTTGTGCTGCTGGTAGGAATTCTAATAATTAGAAACCTGCAGACCTGTAGTTGCTGGCGGTGCATCCTCCACGGCCAGGCTGCCGTGTATAAATCCAACAAAGTTTGCCCTGAAGCATGAAGACGCTACTCCACAAAGGAAAGTTCATCAGAACTATTTATTTTTCAAACCGGCTTGCACATCCAGATTATTTCAATCCCTTTCAATCCCTTACGCGTTTCAGAGCTCCTGCTCTTTCATCAGAGGGAAGCCAAACAGTCTCTGGTCTCTGCATCTTGCACTTATACTCATTTGCATTTTTCTTAATTGGCCCACCTGGGAACCTCATGAGTGTGCCTCCTGGGTTTTGTAGTTCGTGCTGCAGAGCCTCTCCCATTGACTGCCTGCTGGCTATTGTGAATGTTTTTTAGCCCTCCAGTGGGCCTCCGAGTGTGAACCCAGTTTGTGCTTTAAATTCCTTTGTGCTGCTGGTAGGAATTCTAATAATTAGAAACCTGCAGACCTGTAGTTGCTGGCGGTGCATCCTCCACGGCCAGGCTGCCGTGTATAAATCCAACAAAGTTTGCCCTGAAGCATGAAGACGCTACTCCACAAAAGAAAGTTCATCAGAACTATTTATTTTTCAAACCGGCTTGCACATCCAGATTATTTCAATCCCTTTCAATCCCTTACGCGTTTCAGAGCTCCTGCTCTTTCATCAGAGGGAAGCCAAACAGTCTCTGGTCTCTGCATCTTGCACTTATACTCATTTGCATTTTTCTTAATTGGCCCACCTGGGAACCTCATGAGTGTGCCTCCTGGGTTTTGTAGTTCGTGCTGCAGAGCCTCTCCCATTGACTGCCTGCTGGCTATTGTGAATGTTTTTTAGCCCTCCAGTGGGCCTCCGAGTGTGAACCCAGTTTGTGCTTTAAATTCCTTTGTGCTGCTGGTAGGAATTCTAATAATTAGAAACCTGCAGACCTGTAGTTGCTGGCGGTGCATCCTCCACGGCCAGGCTGCCGTGTATAAATCCAACAAAGTTTGCCCTGAAGCATGAAGATGCTACTCCACAAAGGAAAGTTCATCAGAACTATTTATTTTTCAAACCGGCTTGCACATCCAGATTATTTCAATCCCTTTCAATCCCTTACGCGTTTCAGAGCTCCTGCTCTTTCATCAGAGGGAAGCCAAACAGTCTCTGGTCTCTGCATCTTGCACTTATACTCATTTGCATTTTTCTTAATTGGCCCACCTGGGAACCTCATGAGTGTGCCTCCTGGGTTTTGTAGTTCGTGCTGCAGAGCCTCTCCCATTGACTGCCTGCTGGCTATTGTGAATGTTTTTTAGCCCTCCAGTGGGCCTCCGAGTGTGAACCCAGTTTGTGCTTTAAATTCCTTTGTGCTGCTGGTAGGAATTCTAATAATTAGAAACCTGCAGACCTGTAGTTGCTGGAGGTGCATCCTCCACGGCTAGGCTGCCGTGTATAAATCCAACAAAGTTTGCCCTGAAGCATGAAGACGCTACTCCACAAAGGAAAGTTCATCAGAACTATTTATTTTTCAAACCGGCTTGCACATCCAGATTATTTCAATCCCTTTCAATCCCTTACGCGTTTCAGAGCTCCTGCTCTTTCATCAGAGGGAAGCCAAACACTCTCTGGTCTCTGCATCTTGCACTTATACTCATTTGCATTTTTCTTAATTGGCCCACCTGGGAACCTCATGAGTGTGCCTCCTGGGTTTTGTAGTTCGTGCTGCAGAGCCTCTCCCATTGACTGCCTGCTGGCTATTGTGAATGTTTTTTAGCCCTCCAGTGGGCCTCCGAGTGTGAACCCAGTTTGTGCTTTAAATTCCTTTGTGCTGCTGGTAGGAATTCTAATAATTAGAAACCTGCAGACCTGTAGTTGCTGGCGGTGCATCCTCCACGGCCAGGCTGCCGTGTATAAATCCAACAAAGTTTGCCCTGAAGCATGAAGACGCTACTCCACAAAGGAAAGTTCATCAGAACTATTTATTTTTCAAACCGGCTTGCACATCCAGATTATTTCAATCCCTTTCAATCCTTTACGCGTTTCAGAGCTCCTGCTCTTTCATCAGAGGGAAGCCAAACAGTCTCTGGTCTCTGCATCTTGCACTTATACTCATTTGCATTTTTCTTAATTGGCCCACCTGGGAACCTCATGAGTGTGCCTCCTGGGTTTTGTAGTTCGTGCTGCAGAGCCTCTCCCATTGACTGCCTGCTGGCTATTGTGAATGTTTTTTAGCCCTCCAGTGGGCCTCCGAGTGTGAACCCAGTTTGTGCTTTAAATTCCTTTGTGCTGCTGGTAGGAATTCTAATAATTAGAAACCTGCAGACCTGTAGTTGCTGGCGGTGCATCCTCCACGGCCAGGCTGCCGTGTATAAATCCAACAAAGTTTGCCCTGAAGCATGAAGACGCTACTCCACAAAAGAAAGTTCATCAGAACTATTTATTTTTCAAACCGGCTTGCACATCCAGATTATTTCAATCCCTTTCAATCCCTTACGCGTTTCAGAGCTCCTGCTCTTTCATCAGAGGGAAGCCAAACAGTCTCTGGTCTCTGCATCTTGCACTTATACTCATTTGCATTTTTCTTAATTGGCCCACCTGGGAACCTCATGAGTGTGCCTCCTGGGTTTTGTAGTTCGTGCTGCAGAGCCTCTCCCATTGACTGCCTGCTGGCTATTGTGAATGTTTTTTAGCCCTCCAGTGGGCCTCCGAGTGTGAACCCAGTTTGTGCTTTAAATTCCTTTGTGCTGCTGGTAGGAATTCTAATAATTAGAAACCTGCAGACCTGTAGTTGCTGGCGGTGCATCCTCCACGGCCAGGCTGCCGTGTATAAATCCAACAAAGTTTGCCCTGAAGCATGAAGACGCTACTCCACAAAAATGCAAATGAGTATAAGTGCAAGATGCAGAGACCAGAGACTGTTTGGCTTCCCTCTGATGAAAGAGCAGGAGCTCTGAAACGCGTAAGGGATTGAAAGGGATTGAAATAATCTGGATGTGCAAGCCGGTTTGAAAAATAAATAGTTCTGATGAACTTTCTTTTGTGGAGTAGCGTCTTCATGCTTCAGGGCAAACTTTGTTGGATTTATACACGGCAGCCTGGCCGTGGAGGATGCACCGCCAGCAACTACAGGTCTGCAGGTTTCTAATTATTAGAATTCCTACCAGCAGCACAAAGGAATTTAAAGCACAAACTGGGTTCACACTCGGAGGCCCACTGGAGGGCTAAAAAACATTCACAATAGCCAGCAGGCAGTCAATGGGAGAGGCTCTGCAGCACGAACTACAAAACCCAGGAGGCACACTCATGAGGTTCCCAGGTGGGCCAATTAAGAAAAATGCAAATGAGTATAAGTGCAAGATGCAGAGACCAGAGACTGTTTGGCTTCCCTCTGATGAAAGAGCAGGAGCTCTGAAACGCGTAAGGGATTGAAAGGGATTGAAATAATCTGGATGTGCAAGCCGGTTTGAAAAATAAATAGTTCTGATGAACTTTCTTTTGTGGAGTAGCGTCTTCATGCTTCAGGGCAAACTTTGTTGGATTTATACACGGCAGCCTGGCCGTGGAGGATGCACCGCCAGCAACTACAGGTCTGCAGGTTTCTAATTATTAGAATTCCTACCAGCAGCACAAAGGAATTTAAAGCACAAACTGGGTTCACACTCGGAGGCCCACTGGAGGGCTAAAAAACATTCACAATAGCCAGCAGGCAGTCAATGGGAGAGGCTCTGCAGCACGAACTACAAAACCCAGGAGGCACACTCATGAGGTTCCCAGGTGGGCCAATTAAGAAAAATGCAAATGAGTATAAGTGCAAGATGCAGAGACCAGAGACTGTTTGGCTTCCCTCTGATGAAAGAGCAGGAGCTCTGAAACGCGTAAGGGATTGAAAGGGATTGAAATAATCTGGATGTGCAAGCCGGTTTGAAAAATAAATAGTTCTGATGAACTTTCTTTTGTGGAGTAGCGTCTTCATGCTTCAGGGCAAACTTTGTTGGATTTATACACGGCAGCCTGGCCGTGGAGGATGCACCGCCAGCAACTACAGGTCTGCAGGTTTCTAATTATTAGAATTCCTACCAGCAGCACAAAGGAATTTAAAGCACAAACTGGGTTCACACTCGGAGGCCCACTGGAGGGCTAAAAAACATTCACAATAGCCAGCAGGCAGTCAATGGGAGAGGCTCTGCAGCACGAACTACAAAACCCAGGAGGCACACTCATGAGGTTCCCAGGTGGGCCAATTAAGAAAAATGCAAATGAGTATAAGTGCAAGATGCAGAGACCAGAGACTGTTTGGCTTCCCTCTGATGAAAGAGCAGGAGCTCTGAAACGCGTAAGGGATTGAAAGGGATTGAAATAATCTGGATGTGCAAGCCGGTTTGAAAAATAAATAGTTCTGATGAACTTTCTTTTGTGGAGTAGCGTCTTCATGCTTCAGGGCAAACTTTGTTGGATTTATACACGGCAGCCTGGCCGTGGAGGATGCACCGCCAGCAACTACAGGTCTGCAGGTTTCTAATTATTAGAATTCCTACCAGCAGCACAAAGGAATTTAAAGCACAAACTGGGTTCACACTCGGAGGCCCACTGGAGGGCTAAAAAACATTCACAATAGCCAGCAGGCAGTCAATGGGAGAGGCTCTGCAGCACGAACTACAAAACCCAGGAGGCACACTCATGAGGTTCCCAGGTGGGCCAATTAAGAAAAATGCAAATGAGTATAAGTGCAAGATGCAGAGACCAGAGACTGTTTGGCTTCCCTCTGATGAAAGAGCAGGAGCTCTGAAACGCGTAAGGGATTGAAAGGGATTGAAATAATCTGGATGTGCAAGCCGGTTTGAAAAATAAATAGTTCTGATGAACTTTCTTTTGTGGAGTAGCGTCTTCATGCTTCAGGGCAAACTTTGTTGGATATATATATATATATATAGATATATATATATATATATATATATAGATATATATATAGATATATATATAACATTACCTACTGGCGGTTGCCAGTAGGTAGATATACTTAGGACCTAGTTACCATAGGAAAATGGCAACATTCTATTCCCAATAACTTTGTAAACATTATGTGTTTGATTATGGTGGTCAAGTTTTAGTCCACCTTTAGTGTCATTGTCAATGAGGATAAATTCCCATGTGGTTTTGCGATCACATCATGTGATCAAGACAGTGGATACTGTCGAAATGCGTAATGGCGGGCATGCTGAGCAAAATTGAGCTTAAATAAACACGCACTTTGTTTGGCACCATTTCTGGGTTCCTCTCTTCGTCTTTTCAGGACTGCGCGATATCTGGCAGTGTTGGAGGTTTTGGGACGAGTCTTTCTCCTATATATATATATATATATATATATATATAACATTACCTACTGGCGGTTGCCAGTAGGTAGATATACTTAGGACCTAGTTACCATAGGAAAATGGCAACATTCTATTCCCAATAACTTTGGTGACGATTAATGAATCTTCACGACATTTTTAAAACTAATTCTTTACAGGTCGAACGGGTGAACGGAATTACCCCAAATTTGGCAGGAAGAAGGGTCTTGGTCTAGAAAGCAGGCTTTTAGGTTTATTTGGTGTAAATTCGTTCAGTAGTTTTTGAGAAATATCAAAATTTATAGATATCGATATTTGGGAATTCTGCCATCTGATTGGCTGAGGGGTTACGAGCATGAGCTTGTTGCTGATTGGCTGCGAGCGGTGCAAGCGGTTTCAAGTAGGAAGTGTTGGCCGCCATTTTGTGATTCCGTTGAAGCGAGTAAGGTTAAAAAAGGGGGAAAAAAAGTGGGAAATAGGAGGGTAGGAGCACTTTAACCTCTGTGGGGTGTTTAGGATGTGCTATAGGGGGGGCGAAGCAAAGTTTTTACCCCTACTGGTGTGTAAGTGGTGAGCTACGGAAATTTAGTGAGGTATTGCGTCGAGTCTGATGCGGGTAAGGTGAGCTGGTGTGGGACTCAGGGATTAAAGCATGAACCCAAATTGTGTGCCTTATGCTGTGAAGTCATGTGCCGTGGCCGCTGTGCTACAGTTGTGGAAGTAGTGTCCGGATGTGTTTATAACTACTAGGACGAACTACTGACCCGTACTGGTATGAAAGTCCTGGGGTACGGAATATATGTGAGGTATTGTCTAGAGTCTCATGTTGCTAAGCTGAGCTGCTGCCGGAGTCGGGGATTAAAGCGTTAGCCCAAACTGTGTATCATATGCTGTGAAGTCATGTGCTCTGGCCGCTGTGCCACATCTGTGCAAGTAGTGTCAGCATGTAGGTATATCTACTTGGATGAACTTTTGTTTAGAACATTGTAGCTTGTGTATGGTGGTTAGGTGGTGTTGTATAGGGAGTGCAAAGGTTAAAGCACAAATACTCACCCCTATGGGTGAGTAGAGCTGGGGATCAAAGCGAGAGGTCTGAGCTGCAAAGTGAGATGGTCTGGCCGCTGCACCACAGCTGTGTGGAGAATACATGTTGGCAAGGCTGCAGGAGTTGCTGTTATATGGCCCTAAAATAGCGGGCCTAAGTTGTAAGTTATAGGGTGGTTCTAAAAAGAGCCCTTGTGTTCATTGGTTGAAGCTACATATAAGTGCGGATGCACAGCTTCAAGTTATTCAGGAAAACTCAGTTTGCCTGATTTGTGAAGTGTACTCCATCACTTCTGTATATATCCACCATATCAAAACATATGTTGTTGTTGTATATGACAAAATTGTTTGGGCCATTTCCACGTCTGTCTTTGGCACATATTGGAATATACAAAGACAGTTTGAGGCAAAAGTAACATCAATCGTCCAAAGGTGTCCTTCATAAGCATTTGCAAATCTATCCCAGTCAACGTGACTAGGTCGTTTTCACCACAGTGCACAATCATGAGTTCAGGGTTTTGGATATGCAAACAGGTTTTAACCAAAGGCAACAATTGGTGCTACTTCAATCCTCTCTGTCCAAACCATTTAATCTCCACATATGTAAACTAGGTCTAAGTCAATACGTCTCTGTTCTGCATACCTCTTGCACCAGAAAACATAGCTATGTCCTACGATCCACACTAGCATTTTGAAGGTATGGCTGGAAGGTATAGAAAGATGTCTTTAGCTTATGCAGTTCGTTCGTAGAATAAGAGATATGTTTAAAGATGGGGAACTAGTTTCTTTTCACATACAAAACGGTACCTGATTGGGAGATGAAAAGCATTGTTTTTTAAAAGTAGGGTGCACATTCGTTTTGTGGAAAAATATGTTTGTGATTGGTTAAGAAAAAGCAATTTGCACGTGGAGTACATATCATAGGATAAAATTTGCTCAACTCAACCACACCTGCTAATTGCATTTGGAAGGCACTGTTCGAACTTAAAACAATTGTGAACTTTTAACCTGCATGTGCTGTTAAATGTTAAAGAAAATGTTGCAAAAAGTATTGTTAGGTTTAAAAAATTGATGAACTTTTGACCTCCATTACTGTAGAATGTTCTGGAAAGTGTGTTGATAGAATACGGTGCATTTCTGACTTCGCGGTGTACATGAATATTTAAAAAACTATTTATATGGAAAGGTAGAAAGACAGTAATAGTGAGATTTTTTGAAAGCTAAAAGAATCAAAGAACTATTGTAATTTGTTCTTGATTACCTACTGGCAGTCGCCAGTAGGTAGTTATCACTGTTAACGGTCTGAAAGTGCGGTGTTGCTCAGAGTGGCATGATGGTTATATGATATGGTGCTACACTCTGGTATGAAAACGAGTATCTAAACCGTGAGGTGATTGCTGTAAAGTGATGTGGTCTGGTATTTGTAGCATACGTGTGCAAGTAGAGTTAGTAGACGTTTATACCATACAGGGAGTGGGAAGCGAACTACTGACCACTATTGTGTATTGATAGTATACCGGAAGCAGGAAGCAAAGTAGTTATGCCTACCGATGTGAAGACTTGGGGATGAAACCAAGCTGATTGCTGTAAAGTGATGGGCTCTGGGCGCTGTAGGATACTAGCCACTGTAGTATAAGTGTGTAAGTAGTGTTAGTATGTGTTTATAGTATATAGGGAGTGGGAAGCAAACTACTCATCCCTACTGGTGTGAAGACTCGGGGATTAAACCGTGAGCCTAAATTGTGAGCTCATTGCTATAAAGTGATGTGCTCTAGGCGCTGTAGCATACTTGTTGAAGAAGTGTTCGTTTACGTTTATACAATATAGGGAGTGGGAAGCAAAAGTCTTACCCCTACCGGTCTCAAGACTCGTGAATGAAACCATGAGCTCATTGCTGTAAAGTCATGTGCTCTGTGTAGTATTCCATTGTGAGTCACAGTAGAATGCTAGCATGTAATTCTACTATAATCTAAGGGGCATATTATCAAGGAACGGCGTTAAAATTATCGCTGCATTAGAGGCAGGAAACTGCCGCTAAAACGGCGATAATGGGCTTAATAATATGTCGTAGAGAATTCCAATAGAAGGTCATGTTAACACAAGAACATGGGCTTCTATTGGAATTCTCTACGGCATATTATCAAGCCCATTATCGTCGTTTTAGCAGCAGTTTATTGCCACTAAAGCGGCGATAATTTAAACGCCATTCCTTGATAATATGGCCCTCAGTATGTAATGTTAGAATGTAGGGCTATCATGAGGGGAACCTTGCGGAGTTTGTAAACGGTGCTGGATTAGACGGTTGCTTTGCTGTCTGCTCCTGTTGCTGGTTGTTTCAGGTCTCTTGTTTTCTTGTAATAACTCTACTTATTAGATCCACTGCTGTCTGCCTCTTCACTACATAAATTTGGCAACTGGCGGGAGAAGGCAAAAAGAAGGCACCACTCACCAATATTTCAAAATTGCTTGCGTTGTGCTGAAGACCCGTTTTGTTCGTGTAGCTGTTTCTACTCATGCCAGGGTCGTTGGCTCATTGAACTATGTCATCCGACTTGTGGTAGGATTTATATTTTTAGATTTTGCGCTTCCTCTTCTTCTTCACTACATTCTGGTCGCTGTACTACACGTGTGTAAGTAGTGTTAGTATGCGTTTATACTAACAAATGCATCATGGTAGTAGGGAGGGCGACCTCTCAGGCGCAGCTCATACAATAACCTGTGATAGCAAATACTTGTTTGACTACTTGAAGTGAGAGTTGGAAAACCTTGTATCGCTGTAATAGAGGGGATGAGGATGTAAAAATGGAGATAAAAAAAGTGGGTTCTCACCCGTTCTTTTAACTGAGGCCCCTAGTGGGTCGGTAATGTTCCATGGCCAATCCAATTATTATATTCCGGGGTCTCTCTAGGACTGGGGTTCTTAATGTCACATATAAATTAGGCGCGGAAGGGCACAGAGACGTTTTGCAGCCTAGGGGAACGCCACCTTCCCGGGTATTGCTTATTAATTGTGATTGTTAATTAATTGAGGTCAACTGAAGTCCGGGGATCACCAAACTTCTGGTCTTTATTTAAATATGCAGGGTGAGCCTCTGCAGTCCCTGAAGCCTCGGTGGTCCTAGGCAGTGCCTTATTAGTTCTGTAATCACACTGGCAGTACTTATGGTGTTATAAAGTGATACACTCATAGAACTCTTGCAGTTGTACAATTACCCAGGCTTCATTTGTCTAATAGTCAGTTAGATTATGCTTGGTTGGTTCACTCTAATATTAAATAATGTTGTCCTTAAAATCTCCTGTAAACAAAATATTTTCACAATAAATAATAGACAAGTGTTGTCAGAAAGAGAAGACCTGTACACTCAGTTATTAATTTGAAAAAAAGTAACCTTTATTAAAACAGAAATAAATAGAAATGTAACTTTAAAAGAACAGTATAATAAAAAAAAACGTGGGTTGGACTCCAGTGCAAACAGCGTAGTAAACCTGCAAGACAAAAATGAAACATAAGTATGTGTGCTATGTGGAAGAAGTAAAGAAAGGTAGTTGGAATTAAATGACTATACTGAGAATGTAAGGAAGGGAGAGTGGGTGGATGGGAGAAGGGGAGGGAAAGGCAAAAGAAAAGAGGGAGGCGGAGACAGAGTGTTGGCCTATTGCACCCAACCCTTAGTGTTTACCCTCCGTCACCCGTTTGTCTATGACACTGGGGTCTGCGAGAAATAGTGTGGTTCAGTAGGTCCTTAAAATTAAATACATGAGGCCAGAGATTATGGGACATAATATGAAGGAAGGGCGATAACATTATCGCTGATTTAGCGGCAGGAAACCTCTGCTAAAGCTGCGATAAGGGGTTGATAATATGCCCTTGTGAATTCCCTTAGAAGCCAAGGTTCTGGTGTGAACATGGGCTTTTATGGGAATTCACAAGGGCATATTATCAACCCCTTATCGTCGCTTTAGCTGTAGTTTCCTGTTGCTAAAGTGGTGATAATGATATTGCCGTTCTTTGATAATATAGTCCTACATTATTAACTATGGGAAAATCGCTTGTATGCAGCTGGGCACCCAGGGTGCTGCAAACTAACCCCTTCCCCTGCACTGTGCTCAATTGTAGGTCTTCCACACCGAGGCTTCACTGCTCACCTGCCACCACCGGTGTGTCCCACGACGTGTTGGTGCAAACTCCTAGTCCGGGGTATGTTTGTACGGTAGACCAGGTCTCCGGTCAGGAACGGTGTCTTGATACCACGATGGAAGGTGTCCAAATGCCGGGGCATCATTGCGGGGTCAGCTCCCGCTCCCGCTCCTGCTCCGCCCTTCTTGTGGCAATCAATGGAATGTCTGAAAAGGGAGAAATAATTTAATGGTGGAAATGTCTGGCGGTAAATGAAGGTTTATTTCAAGCTTGATAGAAAGTAGGAGTTGAGTGCATCCTTTGTTTTTGAAGTACGATCTACCAACTGTTAGTGGTAATCGTGGTTCAAAGAGGAGTTGGAGTGCACGAGAATACACAAGGTTAAATAAAAATATGTTATGCCAACGTTCACATAGAAAGGAACAGAGGGCATGCTAGAAGCATAATGTGTGCATGTAATGCAGTGGCGGGAGCCTGTGTGCATGTACACTTAGTGAGGAGCTCACTATAGTGTCCTAAAAGCCAAGGCCACGTGTCTGTAGGTCAGCACTGCCCACTGGCTCAGGCCTACAGTACGGTCCAGCAGGTCCTTAAAATTAGACCGATGTGACTGAATGAGGTCAGAGCAGTACAAAAGGGGGTGGTGATGGACGGAGTCAAGTCAAGTCAAGTCAATGAATTTATATAGCGCGCTACATACCCAGAGGGTCTCAAGGCGCTTGAAGAGGGGTGGGGAATTACTGGTCGAATATCCATGTTTTAAGTAGCTTTCTGAATGCTAGGTGGTTCTGAGTGAGGCGAAGGTGAATGGGAAGTGAGTTCCATGTTTTGGCAGCCAGGTAGGAGAAGGATCTTCCTCCCATGGTGGTTTTGTTGATGTGAGGTACAGCAGCAAGGGCTTGGTTGGAAGAGCGCAGTTGGCGGGAGGGGGTATAGAAGGAGAGTCGTGTGTTGAGGCAATCGGGTCCGAGTTCGTAAAGTGCTTTGTGTGCGTGGGTTAGGAGGCGGAATGTTATCCGTTTATTGACAGGGAGCCAGTGGAGGTCTTTCAGGTGACCAGAAATATGATCTTTACATGGGATGTCTAGTATGAGTCTGGCTGCTGCGTTCTGGATGCGTTGGAGTTTTTTCTGAAGTTTTGCGGTGGTACCAGCGTATAGGGTGTTTCCGTAGTCCAGTCGGCTTGTAACCAGTGCGTGGGTGACCGTTTTTCTGGTTTTGGTGGGGATCCAGCGAAATGTTTTTTTGAGCATGCGGAGAATGTTGAAGCAAGATGATGAAACGGCATTGACTTGTCTGGTCATCGAGAGTGAGGAGTCCAGGATGACGCCCAGGTTCCGTGCGTGGTCCGTCGGGATGGGTGCTTTTCCAAGGGCCTCTGGCCACCAAGAGTCGTCCCAAGCGGAGGGGGAGGCACCTAAGATAAGGACTTCTGTTTTGTCTGAATTCAGTTTCAGACGGCTGTGCTTCATCCACTCGGCTACTTCTTTCATTCCTTCATGTAGGTTGGTTTTGGCGGTGTTGGGGTCTTTGGTGAGTGAGAGGATTAGTTGAGTGTCATCAGCGTAGGAGATGATGTTGAGGTTGTGTTGGTGTGCGATGGCCGCGAGGGGGCTCATGTATACGTTGAAGAGGGTGAGACTGAGTGAAGATCCTTGTGGCACGCCACAAATGACTTCAGTGGCCTCTGACTTGAATGGTGGGAGGCGGACTCTCTGAGTTCTTCCGGCAAGGAACGAGGTGATCCATTCAAGTGCTTTTCCTTGGATTCCGATGTTTCTGAGGCGTTGTATCAGGGTGCTGTGACAGACTGTGTCGAAGGCTGCGGAGAGGTCGAGGGGGATGAGGGCGACTGTGTCTCCATTGTCTCAGTGCTGTGTTTTGCTCGGAAGCCGGACTGTGAAGAGTCGAGGGATTTGTTGGTTTCGAGGAAGGTGGCGAGTTGGTTGTTGACAGCTTTCTCGATGACTTTTGCCGGGAATGGGAGGAGCGAGATGGGGCGGTAGTTTTTGAGTTCGGTGGGGTCAGCTGTGGGGTTTTTCAGGAGGGCGCTGAGTTCGGCGTGTTTCCAGCTTTCCGGGAAGGTGGCGGAGTTGAGGGAGCAATTGATGACGTCTCGGAGGTGTGGTGCTATGATGGAATCTGCTTTGTTGAAGATGTGGTGAGGGCATGGGTCTGTGGGGGATCCTGAGTGGATGGAGTTCATCAGTCTGATGGTGTCTTCCGTGGAGATTGGGTTCCAGTCATTAAGGATGTTCAAGGGGGGTGAAGGTGCAGCAGAATGTTGTGTGTGTTGGTCCTCTGGTTGACTGTTGAAGCTGTTGTGAATGTTAGCGATTTTGTCTTGGAAGAACGAAGCTAGGGAGTCGCAAAGGGTTTGAGAGGGGGTGATGTCGTTGGAGTTGGCAGTGGGGTTGGTAAACTCTTTGACGATGTTGAATAATTCCTTGCTGTTGTGGGCGTTGTTGTCTAGTCGGTCTTTGAATGCGGCTCTCTTGGCGGTCCGGATCAGTTGGTGGTGAATGCGGGTGGCGTTTTTGAAGGCGTCCCTGGTGCTGGTGTTTGGATCTTTTTTCCAGGCCTTCTCAAGGGAGCGACAGTGTTTCTTGGATTTCTTGAGATCATCGTTGAACCAGGATGCGTTTTTGTTGCCTAGTTTGATTTGACGCTTTTTCAAAGGTGCTAGGATGTCGGCGCTGTTGGTTAGCCATTGATTGAGGTTAATGCTGCTTGGTTGGGGTTCGAGGAGTGGGCGGGGGGGTTTTGAAGAAGCAATGAGGTAATCTGGTCGATGGTGATTTTGTTCCAGTTTCTTCGCAGAGTGGGTTGAGGATGGTTGTGGGTTGTGGTCTTTTTGTAGGTAAAGTGAACGCAGCTGTGGTCCGTCCAATGGAGAGCTGTGGTGTGGCTGAAGGAGATATGTTTGCTGGAGGTGAAGATAGGGTCGAGTGTGTGACCTGCGTAGTGGGTAGGGGTATTAACAAGTTGTTTAAGTCAGAGGTTGGCGAGATTGTCCAGAAGGGTGGCGGCGTTGCGGTCGTTGCTCTTTTCCAGGTGAAAATTAAGGTCTCCCAATAGAATGTAGTCCTCAGAGGGGAGGGCGTGTGGGGTGATAAAGTCTGTGATGTTTTCACAGAATTGTGCACGGGGTCCTGGTGATCTGTAGAGGAGGGTGCCTCTGAGTGTGGTCTTGGGGTCGGTGTGGATCTGGAAGTGAAGGTGCTCGGCACTAGCGAGGTTGACGTCTGAGCTGGTTGAGATGCGGATGGAGTTCTTGTGGACAATAGCGATGCCTCCACCTGTATGGTGGGTGCGGTCTTTTCGGATGATCTTGTAGCCTTCCGGGATGGCGATGGTGATGTCTGGGGCTGAGGAGGCGTTCATCCATGTTTCTGTTAGGAAGGCGACGTCCGGAGAGATGGTGTCCAGTAGGTTCCAGAGGTCGATGGCGTGTCTGTGGACCGATCGGGTGTTGAGCAGGATGCATTTTAGGTGGTTGGTGTCAGATCTCTGTTTGGCGTTAGTGGATGAGGAGATAGTGTTGGTGCCGTCGTACTTGCATGAATTGCATGTGAAGGGTCCATGGGTGAAACCGGGAGCGGCTAGGGCGCAGTTGGGGAGGCGGCCAGGGTTTAGGGCTAAGAGGGTGGAGGCGTTGTATGTGATGCGAGTGGGGTGAGTGGTACGGGGGCCAGGGGTCTGGCGCTGGGCGCGCATAGGGTGCGATCGCTGCGCGTACACGCTGCGCGTATAGGCATCGGTCATATATGGATAGTGGAGGGGGAGGGGCGAGGGCGGAGCAGCTGGGAGGCGGGAGGCGGGAGGCGGGGTGGATATCCGGGGAGGGAAGGCTTCACAACAACAACAACAAGAGACTAAACAAGATGGCAGTCGGCCAAAAACCAATGCACAGATGGGGGCACACAGTATAAATGACACGCACAGACTGTTCAACAAAATCGGGCACAGACAGTCAAATAAATGGAAGGCAAGGCAAAGCAGACAGAGCTCAGCGTTACAGCACGTTATGGAGGCTAGCGCTCTGTGATTATGCTAATTGGTGCAAGTGGCAAAAAGCGCTACGCTGCGAGACAGACAGTGCAACTATGGAGGAGTTGGAGCGCTATGGGGATGAGTAGTTAACTATTGAAACCGGGCGCTATGGGAGTAAGTGGTTGAGGTCCGGTGCAGCTTAGCTCTAATCAAGGCAGGGAATGAAATTAATTAATTAATATCGGCCGTGATGCAAATCTGGAGTTGCGGTCGGGCGCTGTGGGAGAAGATAATTCAATCGAGTGAAGCTCAGGTCAAGTAACAATACCGCACTTAGGTCGGGCCGGCAGCTTCAGGTGGAGCGACCGTGTCTGACGAGTCATCTGAATCAGTCTGACCCTGTGCCTCATGGGAACAGTCCAGCCCGAACTGCCAAGCCATGTCTTTCCTGGACCGGAAACAAGCTTCCGAGGACTGGTTTCTGGCATTCCAGCCGTCTTCAGCCCGGCTTGCTTGAATCCAGTGGCAAAGTGAGCAAGGGACTCACGTCTGAGCATACCCTGCCACACTGCCGGGCTGAAGACGGCTGGAATGCCAGAAACCGGTCCTCGGAAGCTTGTTTCCGGTCCAGGGAAGACATGGCTTGGCAGTTCGGGCTGCACTGTTCCCATGAGGCACAGGGTCAGACTGATTTGCATATAGCCATGTCTGAACTGGGGTGGCAGAGTGGGCTAAAGAACGGTGATGGATTATACCCAGATCTCTTGACTGGGTGTGAGTATCTGATTGATTCAGAAGCTCCGTCCATCACCAACCCCTTTTGTACCGCTTTTGGCCGCCATAAGTGTGGCAGGGTAAACTCAGACGTGAGTCCCTTGCTTACTTTGTCACTGGATTCAAGCAAGCCGGGCTGAAGAAGGCTGGAATGCCAGAAACCGGTCATCGGAAGCTTGTTTCCGGTCCAGGGAAGACATGGCTTGGCAGTTCGGGCTGCACTGTTCCCATGAGGCACAGAGTCAGACTGATTTGCATATAGCCATGTCTGAACTGGGGTGGCAGAGTGGGCTAAAGAGCGGTGATGTATGGCAATCACACGTGGAAGGCTAATGTACAGAGCATGAATATTGATCAAGATGATCGTTGCATGTTGTGTGTAGTATAAGATATGAATATACAGGAAAACACTTTCCAAAAATAGCTTTCTAAGCAGAAGAGGTGTCTCTCATCAAACGCTATAGAGAGAATGAGTAAAATGGGTAGAGTTGTACAACTGTTACAATGGGAAATGTTATGAACCAATCAAATGCTTTTTTAAGGTCACATAGCAATCGCAAACAGAGCGCGCAAGGGGGCTGCACCCGACGCGATATTGACAAAATATATTTATCATAATATAAGTTTATTACAGTTAGAAATATATGAATGTTTAAAATATTTTTGATTTTCACGTGCTCTCATATACTGTTTAATGTTATTTAGATATACTTTTGAGACAAAAAATAAGAAAGGCCTATTCGGCATGATATAGTACGTCTATGATGTAACACAGGGCCTGGCAGCGTGTACTCGTTGAATACGCAATGCGCAGAAGGTGCGACCCCATACGTACATGACTTAACGGGTGGCTTGGTACTGCGTACCTGTCGGATACCAAAGTAGTACCTGTGGTGACTTCATGCGTACATGATGTTACGCGGGACGCGATGCTACGAACTTGTTGGATATGAAATGCGCATCATTTACGAGTTTAGCAATATGGTGGATAGGATTCCTGAGGAGATGGAGCTTGGTACGCTACCGGTATGGGAGTTTTCTCCCCCCCCCAAAAAATATATACATATTTGTTTGGGAAGTTATAAACGATTACACAATTTTTAAAGTAAAAAAAAAAAAGAAGTATAATAGAGTTCCAAAATATTTAGAAATATAATAGCAAAAATATAGGTTTTATAAACATTAAAATATGAAGTTAACATTTAAAAAACCTTCTAAATTCACTGAAAAAAACATAGGTTTTACAGACATTATAGTTAGGAATTAGCATTTAAAAAACCTTAGAAATTCACTTTAAAAAGATCATAGGTTTCAGGGATGTTATAGTTAGTTGAACATTTGACTCATATAAAACCAGAGAAATTCACCTGTTATAGTTAGTTGAGCTAACTATAACTGGCGCGCCCGCAATGCACTGCTGATGATGTCACATATTACATCACTTATGACCTTGTCAGTGACATCACTGATGACATCTCATATGACATCACTCATGACATCACTCATGACATCATCCACATGACAATCTGATGCACATACTGATGCTCTAATATAAACTTTGCTACACCCATTCTAAAATGCTGACTAATATTTTTGAAACCATACACAGAAGAATGCCATATACTACATAGCAGTCACTATTTCCTAGGTTTACACACACATCCAGTCACTTATACATGTAGTTACTGATCAATAGAGGACTATAATACGCACTCATACATCTATACATGCAGTTACACGCTGCCACTCATCCATAGAGTTACTCACACGCATAGTCAGTAATGCAAAGAATGAATCACATACCCATTTAATCATGTATATAGTTATACACACCAACTTTGCTATTTTTAGACATACCAAATCACTTATTTATACAGATACTAACACATATTTACTGTATTATATAATCACTGATAGAAGCAGACACTTAGTTATACACACACTCTTGAAATAACTTAGTCTCACTTATACTCATTTATATACTACAACAATCATATATAGTGGCTTAAAACATATGTAGTTAGTCACAGATAAACCACTGAGACGTTTATTCACTCACCAACACACTCATAGACACACCAACTCACCCATACAGCCCTTTCCAGATGCACCTTTTAATCCATATAACCACTGAATCACCCACTCAGACATCTATGCACAGACTCATACACCCACCCATCCACACAGACACTCAGGGACCCATACAGATACTCAGACAACAAATCAATAACCAATACAGACACTCATGTACGTATTCAGCAACCCATGCAGTTGCTTACACACCAATGGAGAGACTACTACAGACTTTTACACTGTTTAGTCAGTAACCCATGCATTCAGTATGACACGTTCAATCACTCACTTATACAGTCAGTCACGCACATACAAAACATTTCCTTTAGGCACTTGTAAATGCATTCATTCTTAAATATACCTTGGCATATATGTATAAAACATATTTACATTTCATAGAAACACACATTTATTGGATGATGTCATGAGTGATGTCATCAGTGATGTCATTTGAGATGTCATCAGTGATGTCATTGACCATGTCATGAGCGATGTAATATGTGACATCATCAGCAGTGCATTGCGGGCGCGCAAGTTATAGTTAGATCAACTAACTATAACAGGTGAATTTCTCTGGGTTTATATGAGTCAAATGTTCAACTAACTATAACGTCCCTGAAACCAATGTTTTTTTTTCAGTGAATTTGTAAGGTTTTTTAAATGCTAATTCCTAACTATACCGTCCGTAAAACCTATGTTTTTTCAGTGAATATATATATATATATATATATATATATATATATATATATATATATATATATATATATATATATATATATATATATATATATACATATATATATATATATATATATATATATATATATATATATACATATATATATATATATATATATATATATACATATATATTTGTGTAGTATATCTGTGTAGTTAGTTTATGTTTAGCTTAGATGTCTTTGTCCAGTCTCATGATGTGCCTTAAGGGTGGGAGGGGGGTTGTTGTCTTAGATACGTTTTTGCGTGTTTAGGATTAGTTATGTTAGATAGTTTAGGTTATCATTCACTTTGTTCCAGTTAGTTTCGGTTAGATTAGTTGTAGTAGTGATTAGTGTTAGTTTAGGGTCGTTTATTTTGTACTTTAATAAATAATGGTTACTACTTTAGAATACTGGTTGCAATTATGTCAGGGGTGATGTGGTGAAGTGTGGCTCTTTACCTTGTATGCAACTTATACTATCCGTGGACAATCCGTTGAATGTGTACGTGTGGTCATGACATGTTACTTAGCAGGATGGATTGTGTCAGCATACCTTAGATGTGAGCACAGTAAACTTTCATGGATAACAGGGTGGAAAGTAGGATTTACGGCCTAGTCTAGGGACACTCTTTTGTGAAGTTTAACATGTTGTATGTGACTCACTGAGTTGGACAGCACATTGTTGCACATTCACAATACAACGTAGGGCCATGCCTTGAGCGGATATTGAAGTTGCAACTCTTATGCATCATGGAGATGGATGGATGCCCCGGGTAACACAGATTCCGTCCACCCCCTGCATATCAAATGAGCCTGGCGCAGAGTCCATGTAACATGCACAGACCTTGGCACACGTGCTGCGTAGTGCAAGTGTGTCAGCATTATTCAAATTGTATTTTCCTGTGCATGGAGTCTCAACCTCCTGCCCAAGCAGGATGTTGTCATTTTCGCAGATCTATATTAAACGGCATATGGAGGAACTGTGGGCCCGATTCACAAAAGTAATTCACAAATGGCACTTAGGAGTAGTAAAGAAAGGAATATTAACTTTACTACTCCTAATTGCCTTTTGTAAATACCGAATGTCGTACAGTTAGGATTTTGTCTCTGGTCACTTTTGTTAATCGGGTCAACAGTTCTGATGCACACAGAAGGGGAAATGTAGCATTGCTCCATGTAGTGCCAGTGTCAAAGCCATGTCTCCCAGCTGCTACTTTTGGCTTTGGCTCATAGTGATGCCACCCTTGAAATGGTGGTACAGCATCTGACTATATGCACATTGCAGTGCACTACACACCCTGGACACATTGCCCTATACGCTCACAGTGGTCACTGCATGAGAGGCTTCCTTATTGATAAGGCATTCTTAGTCCACAAGAAGGGGCTGACTGAGGACTTCCACTTTGGGAGAAGTCCCTATTGCCAACACCACTTCACTTGAAGCAGACATTGTGGTTCCAATAGCGGCTGGTAGACATATGCCCTAACAATTCTTCATCTATGTGAATATGGTGTGCTCCATATTGGAATGTATTTACAAAAAGGGGTGGTGAGGGACAGAGTCTCTGAATTAAACAGAAAGCTCTCACCCAGTCAAGAGATCAGGGCTAGATCCAACACCGTTTTTTAGCTCACTGCACCATCCCAGTTTCAGAACCTGGCTGTATGCAAATTAGTCTGTTCCTGTCCCAGTGCATGATGGGAACAGGACAAACCAAACTACAAAAGCCAATTCTTACACTGGGAAGGAAACAAGCTCCCGGGGACCGGTTTCTGGCATTACAGCCGTCTTCGGCCCGATTTTCTTGAATCCTGATGGTGCAATGAGCAAGGGTCTCACATCTGAGAATACCCTTCCACGCTTAGGGTGGACAAAAATATTTACAAAAAGGGGTGGTGAGGGACAGAGTCTCTGAATTAAACAGAAAGCTCTCACCCAGTCAAGAGATCAGGGCTAGATCCAACACCGTTTTTTAGCTCACTGCACCATCCCAGTTTCAGAACCTGGCTGTATGCAAATTAGTCTGTTCCTGTCCCAGTGCATGATGGGAACAGGACAAACCAAACTACAAAAGCCAATTCTTACACTGGGAAGGAAACAAGCTCCCGGGGACCGGTTTCTGGCATTACAGCCGTCTTCGGCCCGATTTGCTTGAATCCTGATGGTGCAATGAGCAAGGGTCTCACATCTGAGAATACCCTTCCACGCTTAGGGTGGACAAAAATATTTACAAAAAGGGGTGGTGAGGGACAGAGTCTCTGAATTAAACAGAAAGCTCTCACCCAGTCAAGAGATCAGGGCTAGATCCAACACCGTTTTTTAGCTCACTGCACCATCCCAGTTTCAGAACCTGGCTGTATGCAAATTAGTCTGTTCCTGTCCCAGTGCATGATGGGAACAGGACAAACCAAACTACAAAAGCCAATTCTTACACTGGGAAGGAAACAAGCTCCCGGGGACCGGTTTCTGGCATTACAGCCGTCTTCGGCCCGATTTGCTTGAATCCTGATGGTGCAATGAGCAAGGGTCTCACATCTGAGAATACCCTTCCACGCTTAGGGTGGACAAAAATATTTACAAAAAGGGGTGGTGAGGGACAGAGTCTCTGAATTAAACAGAAAGCTCTCACCCAGTCAAGAGATCAGGGCTAGATCCAACACCGTTTTTTAGCTTGACTGGGTAAGAGTGGTCTGCTCAATTCAGACACTCTGTTCATCACCACCCCCTTTTGTAAATCGATTTTGGCCACTATAGGTGTGGCAGGGTATACTCAGACATGAGTCCCTTTCTCACTGCTCCATCAGGATTCAAGCAAGCCGGGCCGAAGAGGCTGAAATGCCAGAAACCGGTCCCCGGTAGCTTGTCTCCTTTCTGGTAAAGAATTGGCTTGGTAGTTTAGTCTGCCCTGTTCCCATGATGCACTGGGCCAGGGACAGACTGATTTGCATATAGCCAGGTTCTGAGCTGGGATGGGGCAGTGAGATAAATAACGGTGATGGATCAAGCCCTGATCTTTGGACTGGGTAAGAGTGGTCTGCTCAATTCAGACACTCTGTTCATCACCACCCCCTTTTGTAAATCGATTTTGGCCACTATAGGTGTGGCAGGGTATACTCAGACATGAGTCCCTTTCTCACTGCTCCATCAGGATTCAAGCAAGCCGGGCCGAAGAGGCTGAAATGCCAGAAACCGGTCCCCGGTAGCTTGTCTCCTTTCTGGTAAAGAATTGGCTTGGTAGTTTAGTCTGCCCTGTTCCCATGATGCACTGGGCCAGGGACAGACTGATTTGCATATAGCCAGGTTCTGAGCTGGGATGGGGCAGTGAGATAAATAACGGTGATGGATCAAGCCCTGATCTTTGGACTGGGTAAGAGTGGTCTGCTCAATTCAGACACTCTGTTCATCACCACCCCCTTTTGTAAATCGATTTTGGCCACTATAGGTGTGGCAGGGTATACTCAGACATGAGTCCCTTTCTCACTGCTCCATCAGGATTCAAGCAAGCCGGGCCGAAGAGGCTGAAATGCCAGAAACCGGTCCCCGGTAGCTTGTCTCCTTTCTGGTAAAGAATTGGCTTGGTAGTTTAGTCTGCCCTGTTCCCATGATGCACTGGGCCAGGGACAGACTGATTTGCATATAGCCAGGTTCTGAGCTGGGATGGGGCAGTGAGATAAATAACGGTGATGGATCAAGCCCTGATCTTTGGACTGGGTAAGAGTGGTCTGCTCAATTCAGACACTCTGTTCATCACCACCCCCTTTTGTAAATCGATTTTGGCCACTATAGGTGTGGCAGGGTATACTCAGACATGAGTCCCTTTCTCACTGCTCCATCAGGATTCAAGCAAGCCGGGCCGAAGAGGCTGAAATGCCAGAAACCGGTCCCCGGTAGCTTGTCTCCTTTCTGGTAAAGAATTGGCTTGGTAGTTTAGTCTGCCCTGTTCCCATGATGCACTGGGCCAGGGACAGACTGATTTGCATATAGCCAGGTTCTGAGCTGGGATGGGGCAGTGAGATAAATAACGGTGATGGATCAAGCCCTGATCTTTGGACTGGGTAAGAGTGGTCTGCTCAATTCAGACACTCTGTTCATCACCACCCCCTTTTGTAAATCCATATTGGAATGTGACATAAGGTATGACCCATCACAACAAGCTTTGTCTACCCCGTAGAGTGTGAGTCGATCTGCCAAATGAGACTTTGTAGCAATGGTAAAGGGAGACACTTGTGGCATGCAACTGACTTGGACAATTTTGCACACATGTCTATTGCCATCTTGTACGTAGGGCTAAGTTGGGATCTTGCTAGAATGTTGTATTTGAGCAATGAGGGCACAGCTAGTTCACACATACCATGTAATCTCACTGCCTATCTGGGACACAGTTAGACATGGACATTTCTCATATGTCCCTTGGTGTAAGTTTTGATGGATTCACTGGCCCAACATTGTTACAGACTTCCATACTTTAATGGTCATAGTCAACACACACCTGTGTAACTTCAATAATTTTATTTTAATGTGCATTGTCTCTGATGGAGACTGGGCCAGGACTTCGATCAAACAAGCCCCACATTCCAGAGATGCTCAGTGGGGGCCTAACAGAGTACTTCAGGTGTGACATGTCCAGAGGAAGAGGTTGAGTTCATTCAGCAGGCTGATTGCAGTGTTATTGGGAGCAACACAAATCATGGCAGTCCATACTAAGGTCCAAGGTGAGTGTCAAAGAGTGCATCTGGGGACAGTGGAAGCTGATGTTCCAGGGCATTAATCTAAGCACTGATCCAAGGCAAAACAGTCCATTTGGCACAGATGGATGCTACTGCTTTTTTCTTTGCAATAATGCAGATTAATCCACATCTTTGTCCTCTGATGTGTCATATGCCTCACATGTGCATGGTGGTAGATTGGGTACAGCACTGTGAGGCACTGGCACACCAGGGGCAGAGATGTGGATGTAGAAGCAGCAACAGCATTCATTTGTGCCAAAGCTTGATGCAGCAATGCAGTGATGATAAGCTACAGGGCATGGAAGATTCCAGCTACGTCTTGTTGGTGTGCAGCCGTAGCAGCCATTTGTTCTGCTTGCATCCACTCCATGTTCTCCATTATCATTTGCATGCGGGCCAACTCCTGGCTGACACCAATGGAGCCCATCTGACTGGACAGTTGTTCATTTCTCTGAGTCATGACTCCAGCGATGTCATCCATGGAATGTCTGAGAGCATGGAATGGAATGTGGGTGGCTGTGATGTTCTGTAGGTGGTCCTGAATGGGACACAGACACCCACATACGGCATCGAGTTTGGCCGCCAGGCTGGCAAAACCCACCCACTCCAATCATCCATCTCCTGCTGGACCTCTACTGCACAGTGTTGAAGTGCCAGAAGTGGGTCCTCAAGGTCCTGGGAGACCGCTCTAGTGGTAGGTGCTGGTGGGTGGTTTGTGCAGGGATAGACTTTCCACGACGCAGCTGGATGGCTCTGCTTCCAGAGGTGGTGTGCTAAATGAGTCTAGCAGCTGTTGGAGGGTGTCCTGACTGATGGTGGACAATTCCTCATCTTCATCAGTGAAGAGTGGGACAGGGTGCTGTACAGGAGGTGGTGTTTCGACCTCTGCAATGTAAAGAGGAGATGCCGTTAACTGTGTGTTTCAGGTATGGTCATGCATTGGATGAGTTTACTAGCAGACTGCATGACAATGTCCATTCTGACTGTTTAGGAAGAGATGCCTATCTGATGCTGTATAGTGAGTATTTGTACAACATCACGGATGTGACGTTGTAGTTGTACATTTTCATCTCACAGTATACAGCTATGCCAAATGTGAATGGCCCATTTCTATGTACAAGCGGCAACAGTTGGGTAATCGGCTCAGTAGTGAAAGTGATGCAGTTTGTACCACATTGTAGTCAATGTTGATTAGCCCAGATTGATGTGTCTGTGCACTGCATTGTGGGAGAGTCACCCCTGCAGCTTAGGTTTTACTCCACTGTATCACTTTCAGCCAGTGAGCCATTCACTTGTGTGCATTCAGAATGATGAGATGTTGCAAACTGGAGTAAATATTGATCTTGATCAGAGTTGGGACACTTGTGTATTGTTTGGCAGCAGAAGTCTTCTTTACATCAGGGGGTGTATGTACACGTGCAAATGTCAGAGTGTGACATTCTCCTTTGAGAATGAACTCCACACTCAGCCACTTCAGTGACCATGGCCTGCACCAGGTTTAAATGTTTATGGTGCAGGCAATTCATCATGCACTGTTACTTGCCTTGTCAGTGTGGCTCACAGACAGTCAGGCTTGCGGGGTAGGGCAAATGTGCATGTGTTTGGTGAGAGAATGGTTATGTGTGATAAGGGAACCCTTTAGGCAGATTGGCAATGATGGGCTAATAGCTGTTTCTATGTGTGGTGCACAATGCAGTACACATGTACATCCAGGTAGCTTTGGCTCTTGTGATTTCTCTTGTATGCATGTCGTCAGTCATGGTTTCCTTGCATGCATTGCTTACTGCCCTCCTGTTGGCTTACCCATTTTGAGTATGTGCAGTGCGAGTTTCTATTGTTGTTGCAGGCTGAACAGACAGTGACAACACCCATTCCCCTTAATGTTGGCCCCACGCGTGGTGTGAAAGTGGGCCTAGATTTGATGGATGTGGATTTCCATAGGCGTATTAGTGGTGCTCAGGCCCTATCACCCCCCAATGAGATGCAAATGGCAGGCTGATATGTGTTTGTGGATTTGCCAAGCAGATGGTCACATGTATGATACATGCTGTCCTGTTTCAGATTATTGAATGCCGGGGTTTGTGTGTGGATGATAACAGACATGACTGCATATTTGTTCACTGTCACAATAGACTTACCAAGCAGACAGGTTTACATGCACATCATTGTGTTGTGTAATGGGTAACTGACACCACGACTGACGTGTAATGCTGTTTTCTGTATGGCACATGTGTACACTTGAGAGTGGAGGAGTGCATTTTGACATAAGGGGTTATGGTGCCATTTAGCTACTTGTCGTTATTTGGTGCTACTTTGCTATTCTTGCTTGTTGTCATACTTAGGTTGTCATACTTATTTACAGGGACATTGTAGTTCTGTGAGTATGGCACACAGACAAGACATGTTGTACATATTTGGGTGACACATTCCTGATATGCATTGTCCAGACACTGTAATGTTGTAGTCATATCCCCCCTGCTCATAATATGACATCACATTTGGACTCAAGTCTGCTAAATGTGTGCATTGTGGGATATGCACCTTTTAGATACATGGCTGCATGATCACTTTGTAGTGACAATGCATGTGTTCATGGTATGCAGACTCACTAGATGCTTTCTCACTTGGTGTACATAGGACTGCATCTCATGAACAGGCAAGGGGACACATTGACTGGAGATGCGGTAGGATGTCAGAATGGCCCCCTTGCCTCATCACCACATATATACAATTTGTATGCACAAGGCCGCAAATGAATATGCACTGTGAATGTGACTGATCATGTGCATCAGTAGGCATGCCACTACCAATGTCAGCACACATGCTACCTTGTGCCCGTGTGTCTGAGTTGTGTGCAAGATTGCGTATGTGCAGTAAGGTCCCCCTTGATGCACATGCACATTCTTGCACACAGCTCACACATACGGCACATGCAAATGCATGGTGTGAGGCAAGGGGACCATTTAGACACCCTGCCACATCTCCAGTTAATGGGCCCCTTTGCTATTTCATGTTGCCCTTATTTTGTTGTCTGATGTTGATCTTGGACTATATGGGGGTTACTTTCCTGTGCACATTTCCAAGTCTGCATGCCCACCAATATGTGTCTTGAAATGTATTGGTTGAGTAGGGTGATATGTGTCATTGCCACCAGGGACAAGGGTATCTTGGTATGATCCACAGTCATTGTGAGTAAGCAGCAACAGGGCAGCGAGAGCCCAGGTTCCCTTGCCGCCACTGCCAGGAGTCACTGAACGCAACTACTCGCGCCGCCGCCCGGGACTTCATCTCCCGGCAGGCTAAGCAGCGGCGCGCTCTCCAGATGTTCCACCAGCGGCAGGAGGCGCATTTAACCAGCGCTTTGCCCGGCAGGAGCGGGGTCACTAACCGAAGCAGCAGCAGGGCAGCGAGAGCCCAGGTTCCCTTGCCGCCACCGCCTGGAGTCCCTGAACGCTACTACTCGCCCGCTCTCCAGACGTTCCACCAGCGCCAGGAGGCGCATTTAACAAGCGCATTGCCCCGCATTGCGGGACACACGCGAGACAAGCCGGGCAAAGGGCGGGCCCGTTTAAGCCCGTTAAAGACTGGGTGAGACCGGACCGGGCCACCCCTCTAAAGTCCACTTGAAATCGTGAGTAGTGTTTTTGGTTCTACATTGTTTCATATATGGCAGCTCGCAGAGGAATGAAACCGACACCTGTCGGACATGTAGTGGGGACATTAGATAATTTTATAATGAGGGCCTCATCTGTGCTAGAAAAAGAGATCGCCATGACGGAACACCATCTGTCGCAGGACCCAGTATTCCTGAAGAGATCATCACTGGGCCTGCTAGCCCTGGCAAAATCCCCAGGAATAATATTACAAGCTACTGATGTAGAAGGGCCACCCGGGAACCAAAGCTCTCTCTCCCTTAATATATCTAGTATGGAGAACACGAGTAACCAACTTCATGTTAGGCAGATATGCCACAAGGCAATTGTTCACCCAGATCCACCTGTAAATAGCTGTGACCAAAGTACCAAGAATGAGGGTGCAATCCCTAAAAGGAAGAGAGGGGGAACTGCTCATCAAGGTAGAAAAGCCAAGCAGTCGAAACCCAATGACTGTACAGACTTACCTATTGACTCCTCAACATCGCAGCAAGGAGCTGTGACAGAGGCATCGTTGACTGCTTTGTGCCCGCCGGAGGTTTACATTGACTTAATATCGGAATCTTCAAGCCCTTAAAATGAAGAAACTCTTATAGGGAAATTGAGTTTGGTCCTTACCTCACTTATTCAGCCTTTGGAGCAAAGACTGAAAGGTATTGAAAAAAGACTGACCAAAATGGAGGACTCAATCTTGAAAAAAGTAGACTGCGTTAATGATTTTTTTCTTACGAATGTGCAAACTCAACCCATAATTACCCCTGTGGTGGCCCCGGTGTTACACTCTAAGCCGACATCTACTTGCCCTCCTAATACTCTGCCTACAACTGTCTCACTGCTGCCGGGCTTCTGTAATAACGCATCCACGTCTGTTACCAAAGCTGTAGTGTTAACGCCAATAGCTAAGCCAAATACCCCGGACAGAGTTTCTTCAAATGTTCCTTCAAATGCTCCTAAAACTAACTCCAGTGCCCTGGATCTACCACAAATTAATCTACTTCCTGAGAGTGTCCCTTATGTGGCTGTTCTTACTGGGGTTCCTAAACTGGTTACAAACAGAGTTGAAAAATTCATGGATCTTAAAAATAAAACAATCCATTGGCTGAACAAGTATAAACCCTTGCCAAGATATGCCCAAAGCAAGATTCTTTTTGTTAAAAGAGTAGGGTGGGTGGGTCCTAACAGGAAAGATATTGAAGGGGACTGTGTGGTCATTAATTTCCAGGATAGCAGGGTGACAGATCATGTGTGCAGCAATAGCTCTGTTGGTCTAACAACGCCTATAAAAGCGGTAAAATTGAGTTATTTCTACCCCCAGCCTAAACCACGTTACCCCTACAATAAAGGAAATTGTGTAAATTGGTATTCACAGGGGGAAGAAGATCTCTGCCAGGAGGTGGGCATGTGGGGTAGGTGGGGAAGAGACGATGTTATGGGGTTCCCGGTACACAATAGGTTTAGCTCATTAGAACAGGTGGACTGACTACAAATGCCCTCTCCTTCTCCCTCCCATGTACTAATATTAAGATCAAGCAATGGGACAATAATACCGGGGGGGCTAGGACATGCAGATTATGTCCTTAATTACACCGTTAAAGTCCACTTGGAGATAACACCAACCCAGAATAGGCGGAAGTCATTGGCTATTCAATCTACACCTTCATCTGCTAAACCTCCAATGGTCCTTTCCCCTTCACAAAGTTTGGTTCCTCAGCATGAATTATCTCTGCAAGAGGTAGAACCCTTAGTCAGAGGACCTTACACTCTTGGTGACAATATGGATCATGGGGCGGCCTCCCGAACCGGGAACCTAAAAGCTGTATCATGGAACATAGCAGGACTGGCGGCCAATATAGAAATCCCTGATTGGTGTATGTTTGTAGACCTCCATGGGATTTGTCTATTCCAGGAGACATGGGCCCTTACATCCACACATAGACTGGGGTATGTTTCATATACGGAACCTGCCATAAAGGGTCTAAGAGGAAGACCATCAGGGGGGTTGTGTATATGGGTGGGTGAACATCTTGGGTTCTCTATTAAAAGGATTGATACTTAAAGTCCTGATTTGATATGTATCCTCTTGTCCCGCCCGAACTCACCGAAACTGGCCCTCATTAATATTTATTCTAGGCCAGTTCGCTCAGGAAGCACCTCCCAGACCTTAGACTCCTTGAGTATCCTACTGCATAGTTTACCGGCCGACGCAGAAGTGTTGATTGGTGGAGCCTTTAATTGCCACTATGAACCACTGAAGGGCGTCACCCAGGTTACATCAGAAGAAGATGATACCTGGCATATCCCACCCCCAAATATTTATCAAGTTAAATGTTGGTCAGCCTTGGTACTCCAGCTAACATCCCTCACCTATTTATTTTCTATCAGAGCCTGTAATGGGCGCTAACTGGGGGATAGTCCAGGGAAGTTAACATATAGTGGTATGGGCCACTCTTCTGTAATTGACTATTTCATGGCCAGCTTGGGACTCTGGCCTAGAATTTGTAATTTTTATGTAACTAATCGCATGGAAAGTGACCACAAACCTTTAGATGTGGAGATGGATCTGCTTTTGCCCATTGAGGATCAAGATGGGGTAGATCTTCCTGCAAGGGACATTAGAATAACTCAAGGTGGGAGGAGAATTCGCTGGGCAACCTTAAAAAGGTCCCCTGAAAACATGGCTAAAATGTACATCTGTGTAATCCCCCTGTTAGAAAGGGTAAACCCAATGAATGATACTACCCCTGGAAATGGCGTAGGAACCGATCTCTATGAGATCCATAAGGAACTAACGGTAACTCTGGCTTATTGGTTTTATAAATCTTCTAGCCCCAAACCACGGCAGCAAGGGGATAGTAATCCTTGGTACAATAAGGGATGTAAGAAGGCAAAGTGTGCATTACCTGAGGCACTTAAACATGGTAGTAAAGATCCTATAATTGAAGCCAGGAGGGCATATAAGGAAATCATTTTTCATGCTAAGTCAGAGTGGGAAGTTGAGAGATGGTACGCCATCAGACAAGCGTTGGCTGTAAAGAATCAAGAATCTTCTGGAATCTTGTACACACCGGGAAAACAGAGGGCAAGTCTAAGATTGACCCAAATATTCTGAAAGAATCTTGGTGCTCATATTTTAAAGATCTTTATTCTATTCCCCCCTACTGAGAAGTGAGGTCCGTGGTATCCTTTTGGCCCTGGATTCCAGTTGGTGTCCACCGCCTTTTTCTATGGCAGAGGTGGAATTAGCTGTGATTTCTCTGCAATCTAACAAAGCTCTGGGGTTAGATAGGATCCCTGGTGACCTTTTTAGAGATGAACCGAGGGTCTGGGTCCCCTATCTCACTATGTTATTTAATTCAATCTTGAAGGGAAAACCAATCCCGAGTACTTGGTTGGGGGACAGGATTTTTATAGCAGTGGCGCTATTCTTAATGCTGGAAAGTTAACCCTGTAAGGGAAACAAGCGCCAGTTAGCGACGTATTGTGATTTCGCCGCTAACACAGCAATAGCTTCCCGCTGTACACAGTGATAAAAAAAATGGCCGCTAACTGAGGTTACCAATAGTTATTATTACCCTAGCTAACTACCACCAGCAAATAAAACACCATGAGATGGCAGGGACAACAAACTAACAGGGAGAGCTGAGCCAGAGCCAAGCCAATGTGCTGGCTGGGGTCTAAGAGCCCTTAATCAAGCCACACACACTAGTCATGTGCACCCTATGGGGCATATATACAAGGGAATTGCACCACTGGAAAGGCACTTTTTTTTACGTTCCGATGGCGCAATGCCCTGCACCCTATTTATAAAGTGGTAATAAGCCACTTTTTTGTGGCTTAACTCTGCTTTGTAAATATAGTATAATTTCACGAAGGTATCTGCATGAAAGAGGCATGCAATGGGTGTTGCTGTGAGCATTCCACTGCAACACCCATTGCTTTTTGATGGTTCCCCAGATTTACAAGGAGTTGTAAATCTGAGGTAGCTCCAAAAACTAACGCCATGCAATAGCAGGCATTAGAATGGCGTAACGAGGAGAAAGACTTTTATTTCTCCTCCTTTTTAGGTCTCGGCTAGCGTAGGCTGCGCACATGCGCAGTCTCGCTGAAGAGATTTTATGATTTAGAGTACGTTTCACTAGCAGGGTTAAGTCCCGCCCCTCTTTTCCATTGGCTGGCGTCACCGTTCATGCTAAACGGTGGCCAGCCATTAGAAAAGAGATTACAGTGACGTACTCTTTTCTCTTTTAGAGCCGTCCCACTTGGACTGGCTTCCTTTACTTATGTGTGTGGTAAAAGGTTTCTTATCTTGTTTAAGGGGCAAAACAGATGGCCCCATAAAGAAGATAATAAACCTTTTACCAGAATAAGTTAGGCCAAGCCCTTCCAAGTGGGACGGCAAAAAGAGGAAACTCTACATCGTGGCAGGCGTATAATCGCGGCACCCGCACTTTACTTTTACACACTCCTCAATTTTACATCGACAGATATTTATTCAAGGATGGACGGTGCGCATATATTAATATTCAAATTTCCAATTTTAGTTGTAATTCGGGTTTAATGGCATGGTTCCGGACAATTTTCTTTGTAATATATTTTCTTTAATTATTTTGCAGATCGAGACTTATTTATTCCAACTTTGCCCTTAGTGCTCATTAGCCTTACACCACACCAAGATGGTGGATATCTATAACATTAAAATCGCATCAAACTTCGCCACGCTTCCAGTTGGACGTATTTCCACTTTGCATCATTCAAACATTCTGCGCATGCGCGGCGGTTTATTTAAAGACCCACTTTACAGAGCAGGTTTGCGGGAATCTATTTACACATCCATGTGAGCGGCACTTGTAAGGACTGGACCGATAGTTTTGGGCCGTCTTGGTATACCTTAATAACTATGAGCTGGGGCAGAGGCCGCTCGTGTCCGTAATACCATACCGACACTAGATTAAAATACTGAATTTACATAGCACAGCAATAGTTAGCGAGATCAGTCTCGCATGTGGGATTAGTCTATCTTTTTCCTAGCAAGGCTGTTCCACAGGATGAGGCTGGTATTTCCTCCTTTTGCGACTCCCTGCCTCTTGTACCTTAGCCCCCGGCCTCCGCCTACCCTCTTCTGGAGAACGAGGTCGTCATGGCCCCAGGAATACTTCCTGCCAAGCTGGGGGCACAGTACGGGTGGAGGAAACTGACCTGCCCAGTGTGTAAGGCGCTCTTCCCAGCCATCGACCTCAGCCTGCTGGTAAGTGCCATCAGCAGGGGGCACTGGTGGATGCAGAGGGGCCCATAGGGCACAGGGCTGCCAAGGAATCCGAAGCTATGTCACAGTTGCAGATGATGGTAAATGGTGGAGTTTGAATAAACTTGTTGATCGACAATTACTGCATTAATTAAATGTTTGATTTTGCCTCTTCTGTCTCTGCTTGAGATCAATTGCCTACAAGACTGTTGCACTCGAGGTTAACGTGGAAAAAGAGCCTGTGAGAGAGGCCCTAGATCAGGAATCGGACATGTTCTAAACAGCTCACGGGAGCAAAATGTCAGAAGGGACAAGTGAATAATTCATAGTTCTGGACACTTGCAAGCTTTTTGGCTCACCTTCAGTTGATAGGAAATGATTATGCATGGTTATGTCTTGCATTGCTTGGTAGCTTATACATTCTGTTAGTTATCAATCAACTTTTCTGCCTTTGTTGACATTTGTTAACTGTGGTTACCAAGTGGTTTTCATTGCAACTTCCTCCTGCTGTGGGGCTCAAATAAGCAAGAAGCTGCAGTAGGAAAAAGAAGTGTAAATACAGGAAACGGTGCCTTAAAGATTCCTTCCTGATGCAGCGCCCTGGGACTGGTCTCCACAGCACTGACATAGACCTATCCCAAAGCCTTCGCTGCCCACGTCCTAGTTTGTGTCCCTGGTGCACTGCGGGCTTTGGGCTCAACGCTATCTACTTCTATGTATTGACCTGTTTGTGTCCAAGACTATTTTCCATCGCATTAACTCAGTTCAAAAATGTAATTTATACTAATAAGCAAATGCTGGTCCTTGCGTTTATTTCTTATAATACTTCTTTTTAATAAAACTGTAGCTGTATTGTGGGCAATGAAAAGCATTTTGTTTCATTAAGTATGAACAGACGATTTTCCAGCGAGTTATTACGATTGAAAAGAAAACAAGCATTAAAAAGGCAATAGGTCTCGCCTTTCGTTAAGTTAAAGCCATTTGCTTTGCTATACAATACCATTAGCAAAGCAAATGGCTTTACCTTAATCAAAGGTGAGACCTATTGCATTTTCAGTGCTTGTTGCTTTTTCTATGTGTGCTGCATTCTGCAACACATGTAGAAAGAGCAAAATGACATTAATGATTGTTTATGTGAGGGAAGGTGTCACTTCCAGCACATAAACAGTCATGAATTAATGATGAATTGCTACTTCTATGTGGGCTGCACAATGCAGCACACATAGAAGTAGCAAATTGCCATTATTGATTGTTCATGTGAAGGAAGGGTCGCTTTCCTGCACATAAACAATCATCCACTACAATAAGATGCGCTTGCACTACGGCGCAAGTGTGTCTGTGCTGGCGCTAAGCAGCTATTTTTGGCACCAGCGCTAGGGAAAACACAGAGGTGCGCAGTATTGTTGTAGATAGAGGCGCATCTCTGCGTTTTACAATTGGTGGAGTGTGGCTAAGTTTGCAGCAACTCCGTCGTTTCCTTGTAAATATAACCCTCAATGTAGCAGAGTGTCTTATAGATAGATCAACATTATAGTCTATTAAATCAAACCTAAGAGTGATGTTTACCTAAGATCACACAATTTGGTGATGGGGGAAGTAAGTATGACTCCCTCGCTATCTAGTTTCACGAGCTGAGCCAGAGCCAGGCATCTGGCTTGAGCCTGCTTCAAGACTTCACTAGCTTGACTATCTCTAGAAACGCCAGTTCCAGTTTCGTTCTTAGGCCCCAGCTCCATCAGCTTTAACATGGCTGGGGGTTGTGGGGCGCCTACTGAGCCCGCTAGGCTGGTGGCGGGCACTTCTGTCGCGCCAGCGCTGGGAAACTCTTCGGAGTAGCCGTGCGCTAAATAAATCCCCCATAACATAACATAACACAACATAACACAACATAACATAACATAACATAACATAACATAACATAACATAACATAACATAACACGTGCACAGAGGATTGAGCAGCGAACAGACCAGTGCTGTCCGAGATGACAGGCAGCACCGTTTAGGTTTGCACGTCACAGCGACTGGAGCACCGCTGTTTTACAGGGCTTGTAATCCACAGGCAGATTGTTCTGGCTGGAAGCCTGCCTGTTTGGAATGACAGCCCCCACGGGGCATTTTACGGCTGCTTTTATGGGCGGCCGACACTGGCTGGCTGCACCTCTGTGCTCAAAATGACAAGTGCAGTTGAAGATTTCAGTGTGAGCATCACGACAGAGAACGAACTCAGGTGCAGCCCTGTAGAGTGCAGTGGAGGTGAGCTCTCGCTATCACACTACAAGCACTTGACTGAGCGCAACTCGATTAGTCCAATGTTTACTGCCTCGTTTGTACTAAAATGAAATCTTGATTATTGACATGACTAAACATACTGGTACTGCCACTAAGGCTTACTCCTTCAGATAAAAGGCTGAATTACACTGAAAACCTTTCTCTTCTTCCCCACTTTCGCAGTAGAAATTAAGCGTAGAAAAGGACCAATTAAATATGGCCAGCTGACTTGGCGCGCCAGCCTAATGACTGGCAGCAAGATCGTTTTTGAGTGTCAGAATGCCCCTTAGGCAGCTTGCCCACTGTAAATTATGAACAAATGGGCGATATGCATCTTCCTGGGGTATTATCACCCAGGGGTCCTCATTTATGAGAAGTGACGCATCGCTGCATGAAAGCAGCGATCGTCACTTCTCAGTGCGCCCTCCTTGTGACACCAATGATGCGTCATATTTACAGTGGGAATTACAGAGCCTTACTTTTAAATAGGGCGCACCAGGAGGCATGTTTTATGCCACTGATGCATCACAAAAAGTGAAGCAACGGAAGCGCAAAACTGACGTAAGGCCTCATAAATAAGGCCCAGGGTATTTACTTACAGATGTATGTAGTGAGTAATTATTTGAAATGCCCTGGTTGCTGCATTTGGAACGTGGGAAAACAGAGGGCGGTGGAAAGATTAGATGTATTTAGTTATAAAGTTTTATATAGCGCAAACTTGATCCCGAAGGATATCAGAGTGCTTTACAATTTGAGACAAAGGTAACAAATCAGAATATTAGTCTAACATTGGGAATCCAATAGGCATTGAATTAACCAGTACAAACATAACAGCTCAATACAACCCCAGTGCACAAGTAGGAATGGGCTATGCGATGGAGCATAGAGAGATAAGGGGAGTACATACAATAATCATATACAGGACCCAAAACAATAATCGAAACAAGATTCAAATGAGGAGTCTAAAAGGCATTGATTCAAATGTTGAACATCTAACAGATCATTTTTACACCTGGGTGAACGAAGAATGTGCTAGACGATGGAGCATAATGACTCACTCAAGGCCATGCCAAACATGGTTGAAAGTGGGGGGAAATGTCTTTTCTGGCTACTCCCTTCTACTGCTCTCTCCTCTAGCAAGTTAGAGAGGGTCGGGTGGGTGTGTGCTAACAAGACAGTGCACAGAAAGTCTTCCAGAGGTCATAGAGGGCAAACCTCTTCAGCCCTAAGGGCATTATGGCTCCCCACTTGGTCCCTCGACGCACCCAATGATGTCGTTCTGGGTCCCCCGCTCCAGTCATTTTATATAGCAGAGACTGCGCACCTTGTAAGACCCCGGAGAGGAGTAGAAACCCACTGGCAAAACATGTAATCAGCAGCAAATCTCAGGGGCAACACATTAGCCCCTTTGCCTGCTAACTCCATGGGCACCTTATCGCTATGATTTTGGGCTGTCGCTAACCCATGCTGAGGATTGGCAAAACAGGCGCGCACATTCATCCCTAGAAAACAAACAGACCTGAATCTTAGTACCTTTAGAAAATGGGGCTCCTATTTACTACAAAACAAAAAAGTAATTTGAAAGGTAAATGTTGTTTCAATTCTAATTATTGAATGATACCAGACTATTGTGGGCTTAAGGCTTTTTTTTTAGCGCTGGGCAGATTAGATTCTCTGTGAAAACATGTCAGATACCCCGTCCACTGTATTACACTTCCACTGGGAAAGAATGTACTTGTAATGAGACAACTGAGACATCTGTCTCATGCGTGATGAAATATTCAACCCACCAAACTCTAAGAAAGAGCCTTGACATCAATTGACCAAAAATCTGGCCTAAATATAACTTACCAAAATGTTTCGTCATTGGTGTTTATATTCGAAAATCTGTTCAACTAGATGTTATTTTTATTTTCAGTATTTATGACATATACACAAAAGAACGGAAGTAATTTGAAGGTGAATTGTCATGGTACTTGTGTATTATGAGTATCAGAAAAATAGTTAAATCCTATTGTTTTTTACTATTTTCATTTCAGGGTTGGACAGAGTCCTCCAGTCGCCAGATCTATAGAAAACACATGCAAGCCTTTTATTCTTTTGGGGCAACAGCCCTGGTGTATCCTAGCAACCAAGTTATTTGCCGAGTATAGACAGAGATATGGCTACTGACTACGATCGGTCAGGATGGATAAGGTCATAGGAGTCCCAGGGGCATATTATCAAGCCACTATCGCCACCACAATGTCACTTTTTGTGACGTTGTGGTGGCGATAGGGTCAGCGCCCTATCACCATGGCAGCGTTAAACCACATAGCGTGGCTAAATGCCACGTTAAGTGGCTTAACGTTGCCTTGGTAATAGTGCCCCTTTCACGTTAAACTTACCGTGAAAGGTGCGTGCACTGGGTGTTGCGGTTGGCGTTCCACCGCAACACCCATCTATTATCAAGAAAGGCGATAATAGGTGGCAGCGCCGAACTGAAGACCAGGAAAATCCTGGTCTTAAGGTGGCAAAACAAGGAGAAATGCTTAATTTCTCCTCATGTTTGCTTTTTCCATGTGCGCTGCCTTGTGCAGCATACATGGAAAATGCAAAATGCCAAGGTTTGTTTATGTACAGGAAGGTGTCTCTACCTGCACACAAACAAACCTATTTTTTTAAATGCCATTCTGTAAATTACTTTTGTGCTGCATGAAGCAGCACACATTTAAGTTACAAATTTACATTTTAGGTTTGTTTATGTACAGGAAGGGAAGCCTTCCTGTACATAAACAAACCTCCCTGCTCACAGACACCTTTGCACTCTGGTGCAAGGGTGCCTGCGTTGGTGTTAAGTCGTGAGACTTAGCGACATCGCAGGGGGAAACGCCAGGCTGCACCATGTCCTTGGTAATATGGTGCAGCCTGGAGTTTCCGAAGTGGCGATGAGAGAATTTAAGCCAAGGAAGCTAACGCCTCTCACCGCCACTTCCTAGATAATATCCCCCCAGTATTTTTGTCTTGTGCCGGGGAGGTATAATTAAAGGTTAGCAACCAGCACTGCACAATTTTATTTTTCAAGGCCCTGTGCTAATGGCTTACTACAGACAGTACTAAGGACTTACTAAGGATAGTACTAGGAAAAAAGATGCTTATGTAGGCATCATCCATCCTGAAAAACACCTGGGTGCAAATTGGAGCAAAAAAGAAACCTTCCATGATGGTTTGTTTATTCATTTTTTTCAGACAGCAAACAAAAGTGGTGGACATTTCTAATCTAATTTGCGTCAAGTTAGTTCATAAAATAGTTTCTCACCTATTGTGTATTTTTGTTTGGATTAATCCTGCAACCCAATATAATCAGTAGAGTAATAAAGAATAAGTGTGGGGCCCAGCAATAAAAACAATTGTTTCTTGTAAAAAGAAGCTGTGCACCTCACTGGATCATACTGAACAGTATGATTGTCCTTGTGAAATTGTAATGGACTACAGCAATACACTAGTACATCATATACTAGTATATACGAATATACTAGACTCTTTTACATTCTCAGCCCTATCGGTAAAAAGGCTGTATGTCAGGACACTTTCATTTCACACTCGCTGTTCAATCTCTACTTGGAACCACTTGGTCAGACGCTCAAGCAAACTGAGACCTATATATGTATGAAACAATTAGACGATACCCAACTCTATCTTAAAGCAGCAAACCTATCTTATATAACAGCTGTAAAATTCTTGCTAAAAAGTTGACAAACTGGATAAGTTCCTTTTATTTGAAAGTAGGTCCAGGCAAAATGGAATTTCTCCTCCTTTGCTCCATGAACACCCCTACGCGCCCCAAAATGGCTCCTTCAACTCTCACACCTTGGGATCACTCCCAAACTGGCTCACCAGCCAAATAGTTACTTTCCACTATTGACCAAAATCTGATTAATGTACCTCATATAAAGAAACTTGATAAAGCTGCCTCCTTGCAACTATTTCTACTAAAGAAACTAACATTATATATCCCTAAATTTTACTTCAGAGAAGCAGTGCAGGTTCTAGTCGTTTTTCACATCAATTTTAGGGCAAAGTTGTGTTCTCATGTATCCTGAAATCCTCCCTGGCACCCCTTAAAGCCATTCTCCATGCGGTAGCTCGTCTTGCAAAAAGATCTGATCACATAACCTAAATTCTAAAAGATCTACAGTGGCTTCCTCCTGAAGTCATAAATAACTTTCAAATTACCCACATCACATATAAACTCTTATACCTAGACCTCCCTGGGTATCAATAAGACAAATTACTCTCTTCAGGATGTCAGAGGAACACTAGAAGCAAAGCAATCGTCATACTGAAGATCACAAAAACTAGTAAGAAAATGACATAGTCATTCTCATTCGAAGCTCCAGAATCAACTTCTAGAGAACCTAAGACTAACTACTCCTTTACAAATTACACTTAGCTATCTAGACACCATCATATAAGTTATTATTTTTACTGTTCCTGTTCACTGTTCCTGTTCTTTGTTACATAGTTGTTGAAGAGAGCGCTGTTGCCTTTCTGGCTAGGTCTGTGCTATGTAAATAATAAAGATAATCAGACATGCACCACATTGCAATTGTGGAATGTTGATTAAAGCTCAGAATGAGTTCAGAGCTAACTGCTTAGGGAAGAATCCTAAATCCAAAAGAGTGAATGAGGCACATTAAGCACCACATAGGAGCTATAGATTTATGCTTTCTATATATATCATCTGCTTGGCTACAATTAAAAAAACTGTTTTAGGGAGAGCGAGTGTTAGAAGAACATTTTAATTCTCATAACTGTTGTAAAATATATATAAATATCCATATAAATTCATGTGTATGCACTTCAAAAGATATCATGATATTAACATGAGGCCTGGAGCTAAAAAGGGCTTCCCATTTGACCTTGACTGGACAAGCTTCAACAAGCTATTCTGTACCCCCTTACAGGTCAACTTGCTTGTCTTGACTGCAGAGCCTGCCTTTCTGGTCTGCCCATATCTGGCTGTTTTGCATGGTGCAGACATTGCACATCCATGTCACCCATATTTGGCTCGTTGCCTTATTCTAGTTTCGCTGACATGGCATTTCATAGAGTATATAACAATTAGAAACTTGTCACTCTGGGACGAAACGGTCTGAGAGCCCCTAAGGTGGCAGATCTGACTTCTTCCTTGCTAATTAGCAATGTTGCATGCTTTTGGTACCAATACATTCATTTCACTGTGTTTCTGAGCAAACCTGCTATGTCTGTTGAGTTTCATTCATTTGCTCCTGGGAGGGTGCCAGTATTTCCCCATCAAAATGGTGTCAGAAAGTGGGACATATTGGAGGACTGTGATGTCACCAGTTGGTAAGTGAGATGTAAGCTACAAAACTAACTTGCCTTGCTGCAAGTGACCTTTCAGTCTTGCAAATATGTATTTAGCACATATTATTAATAAAAGGGGCATTGACTGGCATTTAAAATAGACAGGGGACTGTAGAGATTGTTTTTAAACATATTCTCTGTATCAATACACTAATTGATATGTGGCATGCACTGCAGGAGAGCCTGGGTTAGAGAATAATGTATGTGTACCGACACATATAAAAAGTAGTGAAGCAGGTGACTGATAAGTAACTAAGTTACTTTATGTCAATAAATATTGACAAATAGCTAGACCATTTGGGGGCTTTATAAACTCCATTTTCAGGAGACCCTATGCTAGTAGGGGTTATTGATTTTACCCAGAAAAAGAAACCCTCCAATAATATAGTGAGTGGAGCTTCTGATTTGCTGGTTGCATGGGAACACAGGGAAATAATTTTGAAATATGCGTAGTTATGTCATGGATGAATCAATGTATTTGAATAGAGTATTGATCTTCAGTACTGAACCTCTGTTTTCTTGATTTATATAAAAAATGAAGTGCATTAGTGCATGAGAGAAGGAAGTTGGCCTAACAACTTTTCCCTTGCAGGAGACCTTTAGAATTTATCTTTCAGGGTGTAAGCGCATATTGTGAGTACAAATCAAAATTTCACAAGACAGGATCTCAGATGAAAATTATGGTAAGCGCACTAGAAAGCTGTTTAAAATACTGCCAGGAGAGAAAATTTTCAAATGAAGGTAGGAATGTGAATTATAGAAAATATGTTAAGTGGCTATACTCTACTATGGACAGTGACGCAGTTACAAAGTATAGCATATAGACTGGTTTTGCATATATTGTCCTGTATTCCACTTGTCCCTTTTGTGCCATACAATGCTGCAACAAATTATGGCAGCAATCTCATTATATAAAAGTGTGTTACATCATCTCTGATTATGCCAGGGCTCATACCATAGTAGGGCTTGAATACTAGCAATTCCCTTTTGTTGCCACGTTTCTGCAGGTCTAAATACTGGGGCTGAAGTTAGCGGTGAGAAATAGTTCCAGGGTTGGAATGCCCTTTTGAGTCTGTGCAAACCTACTGACTTGCATGTTTAAGGGTTTTCACCAATTATTATTATTATTATTATTATTAATTGAGTTTTATTAAGCGCAAACAACCCCGGGGCCTCGTAGCGCTAAGTGTTGCCAAACTGGACAGAGAGCGTAAAACTAAAATTAGATGAAAAGTAAAGTTTTCAGTTTCTTCCTAAATTTCAGAAGGTTCGATTTGCTGCGCAGATTAGTGGGCAGGGTGTTCCAGGCCTTGGCGGCATTCCAAGAAAGAGAACGTCCGCCCCATCTGGTTCGTTTGATCTTATTGATGGTGGCCAGAAAAGCAGTGCTAGATCGCAAAGTTCGATGGGGGAGATACGGAGTTGCTAAGGAACGAATCATTGCTGGCGCGGTCTTCCACATGGCCTTGTGCATGATGCACATAGATTTGAACAGTACTCTGGCCTTAATATGAAGCCAGTGAAGTTTTTTGAGAGCCTCTGTGCCTGATTCACGATGGTTAAGGCCCAACAAAAGGCAGGCTGCCGCATTTTGAGTGACCTGGAGCTTCCTTGTGGTAGATACCGGGGCCCCAAGGTATAAGGAGTTCCCGTAGTCAAAACGGGACAAGATGATGGCTTGCACCGTTATTCTACGGGCTTGGGGGGGAAGAAGAGGTAACACCTTCCTAAGCATGCGCACAAGGCCAAAGCAGGTGGCAGACAGAATAGTTGCTTGTTGTGTAAAGTTTAAGTTGGCATCTAGCCAAATGCCCAAGCTTTTTATATGGGTTTTTGGTTGTGGTGGGGTACCTAAGCATGTAGGCCAATCCAGCAGAGGGGTAGAAATAGAAGGATTGCCCAGAATCATTAGCTCAGTTTTTTCTCCATTGAGCTTCAAATGCGAGGTGGTCATCCACTGGGTAACCGCTATCATGCAGTTACTAAGATTGTGAGGGGAGGTGTTGGGCTGATTCAGAGATCCAACCAGTTGTGTATCGTCGGCGTAGGTCACTATATCTACACCGAACGAATGCACTATGTCAGCGAGAGGTTGCATATAAATATTAAAAAGGGTAGGGCTTAAGGCAGAGCCCTGGGGCACACCTTGGTCTAGAGGCCAGGTTCTTGAGTGGACGGTGTCTTCTATTACCTCAAAGGAACGGTTCTCCAGAAAGGACTGAAACCATTGAATGGCCTTTCCTGCGATTCCTATTTGATGTAGGCGGTGAAGGAGGATGCTAGTGTTGACAGTGTTGAAGGCGGCACTAAGATCAAGCAACATAATTGCTGTGGTGCCGCCTTCGTCCATCTGTTTCCTGGCCAGTTCAGTTACCTTCAGAAGGGCGGCCTCAGTTCCTAATTTAGGACGAAAGCCTGCCTGGGAATCGTGGAGCAGATGATAATTTTCCAGAAATTGAGTGATGGAGGTATTGATATGTTTTTCTAGTAATTTACTGACCCAGGGAAGTAAAGAAATAGGTCTGTAGTTGGCCATATTTTCAGGATCCAAGGTGGGTTTCTTCAGCAGTGCTCTAACTTGGGCACGTTTCCATGCTGAAGGAACTAGGCCAGTGGTGATAGAAGTGTTTAGTATGTTGAGAATAACAGGTCTAATAGTGTCTGAAATCTTTACTAGATGGCACGGGGGAGCGGGGTCAGTGGGAGACCCTGATTTAACTTTCCTCATAAGGATATCAAGAGAATCATCATTAAGCAGAGGGAACTCTTCCAATTGGTGAGACCTAGTGCACGGTGGAGACATTTCCACATCAGAGACCAGATTGGGTGGGGCAAAAGTAGAGGAAATGGTCTGTATTTTCGTGTAGAAATATTCAGCCTGTTTATCACAGCGCATCTGAGCTTTACTGGGGTCGAGGGGAATAGGGGGAGTGTCAATAAGGAATTTAGCAATTTAAAAAATTTCTCTAGGGGAGTTGGAAGCATTAGTAATTTTTCCTTCAAAGTAGGAGGCTTTCGTGCTTCGTATTTCAGCTTTGTATTTTTTTATTGCTTCGTGATGTTTTGCTTTATCTAAATTGCTACGGGATTCCCTCCACATTCTTTCGAGTTTCCTAATTCTTCTCAAATATTCTCATAATCAGACGGGTTGGAAATTTACTCTTGACAGTGGCAGAAGTAAAACTTCTTCCAGGGTTAGGAAAAAGTGGTTGGAGGAAAAGTGAACTTTTCACATGAGCAAATCTACACATGCAAATTGGAAAAATGCAGTTCACAAATATTTTCTAGGAGTACTATTTCATGGCCTACTGCTGTAAATTCATGTGAACTCAAGGAAACAGTATATATGCAAGGCTATATACCGTGCATGCACTGAGACTTTCTTTAATAAGTGGGCTTTTAATTAGGCTTGGCGTTAACCGTAACCGTTTGTGCATATTAAAATTATGCCTTTCACTCTCTCTCTCTATCAGCTGGCATCACTGTGAGTGACTGTATTCTGCTCTTTCACAAAGAGCATATTGACACACAAAGTAGTTTGTTCAGTGCCCAGAACTCCTGTGGCAATGTGTACTTTTTGAGACAAAAACAAAAAAAACGATTTTTGCTTTTGCCAATGCTTGTTAGAATGGTGAGGGCCCACCAGCTCCAACACTGATATGGTTTTACAAAAACCATGCCTAAAAAAAGTCATGCATTGACAAAAACAAAAGACTGACCTCCAATTTCAAACCTACTGGCTTTGGCAATGCTTGTTTATTTTTGTTTTCTATAGATGTATTTAAACTGGTTAAACTGATTTTCCATTATGAATATTTTGGGAAACACTAGCATACATCATCGTGTTACTAGAAGTATTATACATAACCTCACTGGAACCACCTTCAGTAGAATCAGAGGCTTTTGGCAGCAGCTGTTAACCCAGAACGTGTCAAAAAGGGCAGAAAAGGTCAGACTGGAATAGATTTGTAGGAGTGTAGGCGAGTGGTTTGGTAGAGACAGACCTGGTTAGCTCAGTGGGTCTTTAATACTAATTGTTAATTCATAAATGTTAAAACTGACTTTTCCTAGAAAAACGGCAATACATAGAAAAAAGTAGGCCTCACAGAGAAAAATAAATTTGTGTTTTTACAAAACTAGGATATAACAAATATTAAACATAGATGCAAAATGTTGCAGCACTCTTGAAAGTTTTAAAATATAAGTTGATTATTTTGGATAAAACAGAAAAAATACAAGTCAAGACTTACTTTCCTGCTTTTCTATATTTGTGGATCCCATAGTAAATAATTACTTATTTCTAAATGGTGAAAGAAAATTTCTATGTTTCAGTAAAGCTTCTGTGCTTACACCAAATTAAAAGGGTGAATATTAAGTTTCTTTAGCAATTACAGAGTTACTGAATATTAGGGCACTTACAAAGTTATACAATGAGTATCTGTACAGTCATGAAAATTACATTGCAAGCCTTTATGCAGTCTTTTATTTTATGCACAGGAATTCTGGGCGCACTGTGGCTATCAGGGGGCTGAAGTTTTGAGACAATTTTTAGGTGCTAGAACGCACAGTGGACAGGAAATGAATAAATAAATAATAAAAGTGCACCATACCTTTCAATTATAAGCACACAAGCACGGAGCAGGAAAGATTTTCAGTCATGAATCTTGAGAGATACCACGGAGGCACGCACCCTCAGTCTTGCTTCTGGAATAGTGTCTTTGAACAAATAAGCCACATGGGGTAACGTTGCTCAGACAAGGGATAACAGGTTTAAGTGTCAAAGGCCAAGTTCTTTATTTAGAAGCGGCCAGCCTTACTGCATGTGAAAATGTCCAAGCAGGGAGTTTTGAGCATTATGTTTTATCTGAGGTTTGCCACTGTGTGTGTACACAGGGCTGAAGTTTGATTGAACGGGGAACATATTCCTTTCCAGCAGATTTGCTTCTATTTAGGCCTACAGGAAATAACCTGTGTTAGGCAAATGCAAACTCCAGTGCAACTTGTTCTAAATAGGAAAACATAGATATAATACATGCTTGTAATGTTGAAGAGTAGTTTAAACATCTTAAAATCCTTTGTGTTCATTAAATTTCCTGATTCTAACATTATAGGATTAAACACTACAGGTAATTTACAAATAAGATCATAACAGTAAAAAAAAAAGAATTTGCTCATTTATGAGAATGTTAAAATAAACTAGGCTCTGATGATGTCTGAAGCTATCATGTGCCTAGGAAAATTAGGGTCAAATTAATGCTCAATTCATGTTAATAATATTCAGGATATCAGCTTTATTAATTTAACTACAATTAATGAATGAAAGATTTTACATAGTTGTTTCAATTAAATTATGACCTTGATTAAGCCTTCCTGGAACTAGATTGGACAGCACAGATCTCTTCAGGATATCACTGTTTTCTTGAGAAATAATGCCTTTGTAGGAGATATGCAGGGTGGGTTTATTCCACTGAATCACATTATCAAGGGGTGCAGCGTAGATACCAGAGAGCAGATAAGAGTATGGTATCAGTTTTAATGTTGCACAGTGTGTCAGGATGAATATATCCGACATGCCCAAGGAGAATCTCATGTTTCCACTAAAGTGGAAGATGTTTCTACTAACGTGGGAGATAAAGGGATACATTTCACAATTTTAATATAACTAAATATAATTTTTGCAGCAGTATATATATATATATATATATATATATATATATATATATATATATATATATATATATATATATATATATATATATATATATATATATAAAATGGAATATACTCACAAATACCTAAGGATAGGTTAGAACTGGGAAAGTACTGCTTACAGCTTCAGTAAGGATTCTCTGTTGTGTACAATCTCTATAGCGCACTTAGGGATGTGTTGAGAGATGATGAATGATGCTGTTAGACTGCAGTTTGTTACATATGAAAAGGAAATGGATGGATGTACACATAACTAACAATAATGTTCTAGATCTAGGGAATGGAGAGGTTTGGAAAAATGCCCTCACCCTAAAGTGATATTTAAAATAAATACAATTTTAAAAAGAGAGGCTGGTAAAAACATGCTGTCCCCATAAAGTGATTACCTTATGAACTTGTGGTTCCCTTAGAGCCTGATGTGCCTGACACCAGTACTATATTATTATTCATACCTGTAGAGGCAGAGTATTTTTCTCTCCTCATTGGGTTTTAGCATTAAAGTCCATCCACTGGGTGAAAACCTCAGTGCTATCATACTGGGATACCAAGTCCACTTCGTTCACTGAGTCCCAATGTCAAATCGCAGGCAGTAAAGAGAGACTTGGACCACCTGTGCTGACAACCTCCTTGTGACATCTCCATCACTTGAGGCCTGTGAAAGCTTGTGAAAAAGACACTGTTGCTCTGCTGAACTACCTCCAGAAGAGAAGCCTCATTGTCAAAATGCCAGTGCTGCCCAAAAAAAATAAAATGAGGTGACTTACCTGGGTTTTGTGTTATTCCAAGGTACCCGCTGCATATCACCTGACAGAATTAAATTGTTTCAGGGCATTCAGCTCCTGCCCACCAAGAAAGGAATTATATCCTTCCTGGGGATAATGAACTGCTGCCACCAATGGGTCCATGAATGCAGGTGCTATGATTGTTACAAAATGAACTTGCAAACTGTTTCAAGAAATTGAAAGAGACATTGTGTACTGCACCTTCATGTGGACTGCTGGACTACAAACTGCCTTTCCATCTCTGTTTCAGAGCAAAATACCACTGCAAATGAAGTGGTGCTGCCAATGGTGTGCTGAAACAGCCGGAAAAGAAAAGGCCTGTGGGACACAACTATGTGACTTTGCTTTCTGCAGTGATTAGGGGTCAGCAGGTGTTATGATGGAGAGGATGGCTCTCATTGTGTTGGACTATACCTGTATTGTCTAGGTGCCACATTTGGTATGATTGTTGTTGTTGTCTGGATCAACACGACATTTTCTGCTGACAGGCACACAGGTTATAATGGCATTGTCTATTTGTCATAATGAGATGCCCACCTGTTAATTTGGCAAAACTATTACCTGCAATAGGTTATTCTGATGACATGCATTCTCTTAGAAAAAGGTATGACCCCTAAGTAAGTTGATGTTGAGATTGTAGAAAACAGCACCACGCCAAGTGTAGGAGTGGTACACTGATGGTTCCTCCAGCAGACTGATAGACACTGATTACAGAGCAGGGTATGCTATAGCAATAGTTGAAGTGCAGATCTGCCACTTGGAACATCTACCCAATAAGATGAGCTGTATGCTGTAACAAAGCATGAATACTAGTCAAGGGTAAAACTGTTAACATTTAAACTGACTCACATTATGCTTTGCAGTTCTTATTAGTGGCCAGCTGTGGAAGTATCATGGATTCATAACAGAAGCAGGGCGCCTTATTAAAAATGGTCCTTTAGTAAGGATCCTATTTACAGCAATACTATTATACACCACAATAGCGGTAATAAAATGTGAAGCCTACACAGGAGCTAAATCTAAGTTAGCTAAGGTGATGCCATTGCTGACACAGCATTAAATGAAAGCATGTTACAGCCAGTGCAGATGGGACTAAGGAACAAAGCATTCCAAAATACAGCTCATTCAGAGACCATGTAGCAAGCTAATGTAAAATAAGCACAATGGTCTCCAACAACAGATTAACATAGAGGGAGGATTGATGATGGATGTGATACGAATAATGAAGAGAGTATGGGCCTACCAGGATGAGAAGCCTGTGTCCCCATGCAGTATGTTCCTTTCCCTTACAAGACCCTCTGATATTGCACAAGGGAGTATGAATGTGTAGATGCATGTTGCTTCCCAGTGAATGGATTTAAATATTTGCTGGTGTGGGTGGTTCTTTTTCAAAATGAATGTAGGTGTATCCAACAGGGAAGAATGGTGCAGCAACTGGGGCGCAGTACTTCAGTAAAGCCACCTCTCCAAGGTTAGGACCGACCAGGGCATAAATAGCAATAAAAGGAGATCACTTAGTGACTACATTTATGCTGAAGATGTTGCTTTGGGGAATAAAGTACAACATGCATACCTCAATACCACCCTCCAACTTGAGGCCTGGAGGAGTAAATGAACTCCAAAATAAAAATAAAAATAAAAAATAGATTATTAGTAAAAGCAACTGATGGAACAGGCCTGAAATGGCCTGATGCTCTGACTTTAGTACTGCCTGCAATGTGGCAAATACTTCTAAAGAGAATATGGATACATAGTCATTGTGAGAAAAATAAAAGCTGTTTCTTTTTGTTCTAGGTGGACTGGACCACAGACGGTGACCAACGCCATGAATGGATTGAGGAGAGAAGATGCATGGCAGTGCCCCAACGCCTGAGAGGACGGTACCAGAAAGTGATGACCATCTGTCAACAGAGGACCTAAGCAACACAGCAGTCAAGAAGAGGACAGACCAGACCATTTCCACGATCCATGAGGGCCCATCATAAAGTGTCAGAGGGACTCGACATCTACATCTACTGATGCTGTTGAGTGAAGTACACATGATGGTCTGCACCTGCAGAAAAATAGACAGAAGAGGACAACGCAGGGCAGGTCCATGAAACCGCCCCTGAGCAAGACGACTGCGACCAGGAGGAGAAGCAGACGACCGCTCACTGCGTGCCTTTAAATTACTGACACTTGAAGAAAGTGCCCGGGAACTGAGTGACTAAAGTGACACTGTAGCACTATGCATTGCACAGAGAAAAATATGTGTTAGACACTTACTGCCGGTATCACAACAGCTTGCTGATATAATATGGATCTCATCAAGATGTATCAATGTGACAATATATCCATTTGATGCAAACACTGTGTAATGCCATCCAAAGATATGTAACTATTGTCTCCTTCATGCATATATATATATATTTTGGTTTTACACTAATGTTGGATAGGTCTATCCAAAAGGGGGGATTGTTGTAGAATATATATGAATATCCATATAAATTCATGTGTATGCACTTCAAAAGATATCATGATATTAACATGAGGCCTGGAGCTAAATAGGGCTTCCTATTTGACCTTGACTGGACAAGCTTCAACAAGCTATTCTGTACCACCTTACAGGTCACCTTGCTTGTCTTGACTGCAGATCCTGCCTTTCTGGTCTGCCCATATCTGGCTGTTTTGCATGGTGCAGAAATTGCACCTCCATGTCCGCCATATTTGGCTTGGTGCCTTACTCTAGTTCCGCTGACATGGCATTTCATGGAATATATAACACCTAGAAACTTGTCACTATGGGAAGAAGCGGTCCGAGAGCCCCTAAGGTGGCAGATCTGACATTGTCCTTGCTAATTAGCAATGATGCATGCTTTTGGTACCAATAAATACATTTCACTCTGTTTCTCAGCAAACCTGCTATGTTTGGTAAGTTTCATTCATTTGCTCCTGGGAGGGTGCCAGTATTTCCCCACCATTAACACTCACTATCCTTACAACAATCCTCTTGATTTCAATTATGATGATGATATTTTTTTACTTTGTTTATTTTATATTTATGGAACTGTAGGTTCTTTTTCTGATTGTGTACCTGTCTGCTGTTCATTGTGTCATAATTCTGAGCCAAAATAAAAAAAACGAATTGAATACAAAAAATGAACTAGTAACTGAAGTATAATTACAGATGACGTGAATTGCACAGAGTATAGACCCTATTAGGGTTACTATCTGGGACCTGTGTACTTAAGAAAATGCACCACTGTAATTCAAGGCCAGTAACCCGCTACCACTGAGAGACTTTCTATAAAAATGCTCAGATCGAATGCATCAAATCTATGTGCTATAGAGTCGGCATGTAGGAGAAGTCATGCCTGTTGGCATCCATCTGTTGTCCTACACAGCTCATCAAGAGCAGCCACGCATACTGACTCAGTCCTATGTCTGAGATGAAACTTAAACAGTGACTGTCTTTTTTTATTTTTTATTTATTTAATGAGATTTTTCTATACCACGAACATTACCCGAAGGTGTCAGAGCGCTTTACATAAGAACCAGTTGCGATACATACGGACTTAGGATTACATGAGTTACATAAAAGATACAAACAGAAAAAATTGCAAATGTACAAGTTGTAAAGTCACACAAGGAAGAGATAGAAACAGAAAAAAATGCAAATGTACAAGTTGTAAAGTCACTCAAGGAAGAGATACAAATGGATAAACTCTAAGAGTCACATAGGAATGGTAGAGTGTACAAAGGTCTACTACATACATACACTAGTGGTTAGAGTTATCTCTATATACATATATACACAAATAGTAGATTTTCTCAGGTTAAGACCCAAAAAAACAGGAGAGCAGAGTTCCATTAAGGGGGGTCGGAGGGGGGATGCAGTCACAGCACCAAGGGAGGGCAGTAGAATGTCTGCTGTTTCGCAAGATGGTGGACCAAGAACAAGAGCAACAACAGCAGACGTCCCAAAATGGCGGGGTGCACACTTGTTTCCCATTCAGCCAATGGCTGGGCACCCATTTGGCTGGATGCAGCAGTAAATGCTTTGATCAAATTATAAACTGTTATATTAGGGAAAATTACTCAAATCTACTCAGTGATGTCGGGTGAACTTTGAAAGTGAAGAAGCAAAAATACCTGCCTTAGATTGAACATAGTGAGCAGGTGAAGCAAGCGAGCACCACTTCCGCTGGGAAGACTCTGGGGTTCTCTACAAGAAATATTTGAAATAAAGGAGCGAACTGGTGCATTTTACATTACAATTTGCACATGCATTAGTGAAAGATCGAGAGGTTCTGAAGTGGCATTAATTAAACATTCCAATGCTTTCATTGTCACCCTGGGAAAGCCTGCCCTCTCCAGCTATGTTACTGCTCAACCTCCCAAGGGAGTCTGTACTGCGAGACTTATTCTGTCCAATTCAGTCTACCATTACTTGTTTTTGTTGTCACTCTCGTTTGCAATTTTTCGATTGCTTAGTCCCCAAAGACTTGCCTTTGTTTCTTGTGGATGGATCAAGTACATGTGTTCTTCCTCATCTTTTTGCAATGCACATTTTTTTTTATTTAATAAGTGTTCCAGTATCGTTTCTAGACACACAAAGTACTGTCTTACTGTTAGCAACAAGAATAAACAAGGATTAAAATGGACGAAAATAGAAACAAATGAGAAAAGAAAAAAAAGGATATAGATTTAATTCATTGGATTGAAGTCTACAGCCAGCTGTGCAGCTTTCTGGAGCCAGAATCGGTCCCTTCATGATTGAGTTATTGTTGCAGCACAATGAGACGAAGCGCAGAGAAAGTCTTGCACGCCAGAAACATTTTGAATGGATAATATTAGAGGAATTGAGTTGAAGAATATGATTAAGCAGGTGTGCATCTCTTTTACAGTAAATTAATTGCATGAACTTTTTCGTCTCACAAGAGATTGCACCCATCAAGAACTTGTTGACTAACATGGAAAGCAAAGAAATGAGTGAATAGTTGGGCTTTAACCCGGATGTCACAAAGGACTTTTTAAGCATGGGATGAGTTTCGTGCCACGTCGGGATAAAATATCGCAATATATATGCTTAGGCATCACAGTATAAATCTTGTTAAAAGCATTCATGTTTGAACGCACGTGTTTAACACAAAACAGATGCACGTTTTTTTTTTTTTAATTACGGAATGGTTTTTAGCTTTTAATGATGAAAAGAACCTACGGCATGAAAAACCTGTTTCGGTGAACTTACACACTAGGAACTGCATTCTGGGACTTTGAGTAATCTGTGGTAAACGAAGCAGCATGTATAGCTTGCAGTTGTTTTGAAATGGAGTTTTTACGTAACTGACGCATGCAAGTCTTCACCTGTAGAGCATAATGGTGGGCGGGGACACACAGTGGCGTCACTGGGGTTGGTGTCACCCGGTGCGGGTAACTCATGGTGTCACCCCCTCACGACTTACCGCATGGACTACCTCTGTCGGAAATGTACGGTGCTAGGTACTGTCTTACTCCCTCTAGCTCCCTCTTTCTGTATAGCTCCCTCTCTCTGTCTTACTCCCTCTACCTCCCTCTCTCTCTGTCTTACTCCCTCTAGCTCCCTCCCTCTCTGCCTTACGCCCTCTAGCTCCCTCTCTCTCTGTCTTACTCCCTCTAGCTCCCTCTCTCTGTCTTGCTCCCTCTAGCTCCCTCTCTCCCTCTCTTACTCCTTCTAGGTCCCTCTCTCTCTGTCTTACTCCCTCTTGCTCCCTCTCTCTCTGTCTTACTCCCTCTAGCTCCCTCTCTCTGTCTTACTCTCTCTAGCTCCCACTCTCTCTCTTACTCCCTCTAGCTCCCGCTCTCTCTCTTACTCCCTCTAGCTCCCTCTCTCTCTCTTACTCCCTCTACCTCCCTCTCTCTCTGTCTTGCTCCCTCTAGCTCCCTCTCTCTGCCTTACTCCCTCTAGTTTCCTCTCTCTCTGTCTTACTCCCTCTAGCCCCCTCTTTCTTACTCCCTCTAGCTCCCTCTCTCTCTCTCTTACTCCCTCTAGCCCCCCCTCTCTCTGTCTTGCTCCCTATAGCTCCCTCGCTCTCTGTCTTATTCCCTCTAGCTCCCTCTCTCTTACTCCCTCTAGCTCCCTCTCTGTCTTGCTCCCTCTAGCTCCCTCTCTATCTCTCTTGCTCCGCCTAGCTCCCTCTCTCTCTGTCTTACTCCCTCTAGCTCCCTCTCTCTCCGGTTTGGTCCCTCTAGCTCCCTCTCTCTGTCTTGCTCCCTCTAGCTCCCTCTCTCTCTCTTACTCCCTCTAGCTCCCTCTCTCTCTGTCTTGCTCGCTCTAGCTCCCTGTAGCTCCCTCTCTCTCTATCTTACTTCCTGTAGCTCCCTCTCTCTGTCTAGCTCCCTCTCTCGCTGTCTTATTCTCTCTAGCTCCCTCTCTCTCTGTCTTACTCCCTCTAGCGCCCTCTCTCTGTCTAGCTCCCTCTAGCTCCCTCTCTCTTGCTCCCTCTAGCTCCCTCTGTGTCCCTCTCTCTCGGTCTTACTCCCTCTAGCTCCCTCTCTCTCTGTCTTACTCCCTCTAGCTCCCTCTCTCTCTGTCGTACTCCCTCTAGCTCCTCGCTCTGTCTTCCACCCTCTAGCTCCCTCTCTCTCTCTTACTCCCTCTAGCTCCCTCTCTCTCTGTCTTACTCCCTTTCGCCCCCTCTCCCTCTCTTACTCCCTCTAGCTCCCTCTCTCTGTCTAGCTCCCTCTCTCTGTCTTGCTCCCTCTAGCCCCCTCTGACTCCCTCTCTCTCTGTCTTACTCCCTCTAGCTCCCTCTCTCTGTCTAGCTCCCTCTCTCTCTGTCTTACTCCCTCTAGCTCCCTCTCTCTGTCTAGCTCCCTCGAGCTCCCTCTCTCTTTGTCTTACTTTCTCTAGCTCCCCCTGTCTCTGTCTAGCTCCCTCTCTCTCTCTCTGTCTTACTCCCTCAAGCTCCCTCTGTCTCCCTCTCTCTCTGTCTTACTCCCTCTAGCTCCCTCTCTCTCTGTCTTACTCCCTCTAGCGCCCTCTCTCTCTGTCTTGCTCCCTCTACCTCCATCTCTCTTATTCCCTCTAGCTCCCTCTCTCTCTGTCTTGCTCCCTCTCTCTCTATCTTGCTCCCTCTAGCTCCCTCTCTCTCTATCATACTCCCTCTAGCTCCCTCTCTCTGTCTAGCTCCCCCTCTCTCTCTCTCTCTGTCTTACTTCCTCTAGCTACCTCTATCTCCCTCTCTCTGTCTTACTCCCTCTAGCTCCCTCTCTCTCTGTCTTTCTCACTCTAGCTCCCTCTCTCTCTGTCTTTCTCACTCTAGCTCCCTCTCTCTCTGTCTTTCTCACTCTAACTCTCTCTCTCTCTGTCTTCTTACCCCCTCTAGCTCCCTCTCTCTCGCACATTAAACCCACTCTCTGCCGCTTTCATGTGGTTTCTCTTTTAAAGCTTTTCAAGATGCAAAAAGAAATCTGTGTACAAGGCACCAGCGAGTTTGTAGACGTGAGAATGTTACGATATGTAACAGCTAAAGTAAAAGCTAATTTCCAAGCGGTTAATACCCCCCCCCCCCCCCCCTCCCTCTTTAGCACTGTGTCTTTTTCCATATAAATGGCGGGGGCCCCTCATTACTACACTTTTCAAACTTTATCTAATGAGAACATTTTAATTCGAATAGGTGAGAAAATATCTCGGTTCGCTTTTGTTTTTAAAGCGGTTCGAGTCTCTCCGAGGCCTTCGGGTGCGGTGCAGGGGGTGCCATGTACAGAGGCCTGCTGGGGGGGCGGGGGGCGCAACCAGATGGTGTCACCCCCATGTGAGGGTGTCACCCGGTGCGGTCCGCACCCCCCGCACCCCCCTAGTGACGCCACTGGGGACACATTTAAATACGGTAATCCGTAAAGCGCAGCATGAGGTCGCATTTTGAACAGAATATGCGTGCGATTGCACGCCAGATAAATAGAAGAGATGGAATCTTTGATTGTACGAGAAATCACTATTTTACCCCAATGTTCTGTCAGCATGTTACGGTAAGCGCACAATATGTGACCAGGGATGATTGTTGTGAGTTTAAAATTGGCATGATTTGGAATACAGTTAAGGGGAGTGTTTAGGTTTAGAAAACTAAGCATTCAGGAAAAATGAATAGCGTAAGTCTTTAAATAGATGTATTATTTACTATCAGAAAAGCAGGATGCAGATATTATTTAGTTTGTTTTCTGAGAGACCATTGTGTATAATTAGGTCGTAATGGATTAATTGGCATAATGTAATTAAATGTATTTATCGACTTGTATTTCTAGATGCCCCTGAAGAAGGTAGTGGAACTCCTGAAATGCATTGGGCTTACGTAATAAAACATGACATGGAATGAATCCCATGCCTTTGAGAGTTTGTGGATTTTGGATGGTGTAACTATTTGGATAAAATGATTTGAACAACAAGAATAAACAAGGATTAAAATGGAAGAAAATAAAAAAAAATGAGAAAAGGAAAAAATGGATACAGATTGAATTCAAGTCTACAGGCAGCTGTGCAGCTTTGTGGGGCCAGAATCGGTCCCTTCGTGATTGAGTTACTTTTAACACAGGCATATGACTTCTTATTTGTGTTGCTTTCACCCTATCTGCCGTCTCTATTGGCGCTTTAGTGACTTATACCCATAACTGTACTACTCTATGCCACTCCACTCTATGCTGCTCCAGTACTACTCCACTCCATGCCACTCTACTCTACACCACAACAGTCTAATCTACGCCACTCCATTCTTCTGTATGCCACTCCACTCTGTTCTACGCCACTTTGCTCTATGCCACCCAGCTCTACACTACTCTACTCCATGCTAAACCAGTCTACTCCACTCTACGCCACTCTACTCCACTCTCTGCCACTTTACTCCACTCCACTGTAGTCTATGCCACTCCATGCTACTCCACTCCTCACAATGCTACTCTAGGGCACCTTACACCACTCCATGCCACTCTACTTTACACCACTTTACTCTATGCCACTCTATGCCACTCAACTCTACTCCACGCTACTCTTCACCACTCCACTCTACTCCACGTTTCTTTTCTCCACGCCACTCTACTCAGCTCTACTCTACGCCATGCTACTGTTTTCCATTCCACTCTACTCTACACCTCTTCACTCTATTCAATGCCTCTCATTCTATGACCCTCCACTGCACTCTATACCAGTCCACTTTATGTCACTCCATCCCACACCATGCCACTCTACTCTACACCACTCCACTCTACTCTACTCTACACTACTCCACACCCAACAATGGCTATTCGCCAAAGTCTAATCCCCGTGACTTTATTTAATAGATTCGGCAACTGTTCTATATGTCTTGACAGCTAGTGTATTGTAGTACCATCTGACTGCTTCCTGTTGGGCGCCAGGATACCCGTAGGGTGACAGTTGCGCGTTACAAATAATAAATACAATACAATACAATACAATGCCTCTATACAGCACTTTATGCTACACCGCTCTAAGCCACTCTACTGTACATCACTCTACTGTATGACACTCCATTGTATGCCACTTTGCTCTATTCCCCATCTGCTCTACGCTCCTCCACTCTAAGCCGCTCCATGCAACTCCACTTTATGTCACTCAACACTACACTACACTACTCTACTCCATGCCACTCTACTTCTTTCCATATGCTCTATGCCACCCCACTCTATGACATTCTACTCTACGCCGCTCAATTTTAGCCACTCTATGCCACTCCACTTTACACCACGTCACTCTACTCTATGCCACTTTACTCCACACCATTCTACCCCAACACACTCTGTAAAACATGGCTTAAAGACATTGACAAAGACTGACATAGATGAGACCTATCGGCCTTGCCAATGCTTGCGTTTTTTCTGTTTAAAAATGCCTGTAATACACACTTAGTCATTCTCTTATAAGCATTTATCCATAGTCCCACAAATGGTGGACACTGTCACCAAATGTTTCAACTATTTAAGGGCACCTGGTCCACTCTTCAGTATAGGTTTAGTGTAGGCTATAACGTACCTAATGTAAGGGTGTGATGTATACACTATGGCGTTATTTCTACCGAATAAATAGTGAAGGGCTAGGCACCATTGCTGCTTTTGTGTCTCCCTACAGACGTGTCAAGGGAAAGCTCAACTCCTCCCTGTAGACAATATTCTGTCTGTCACTGAATGGAAACATGAAAAGGTGACAGGTGTCTACTAAGAAGGAGTCATTATAGGGAGGAAAAGGCCGAATAGGCTTAAAAGGCTTTCTTGGGAAAAATGGAAGAATATCTTCAGTGCAAGTACACGATGAATTGAGTGCAAGCAAAGACATGCATGTTATTGAAGAAACACGGCAGAAGAAGGCGAACCAACTCTGATTTCACAGTAAACCTGGGCGTAGTTCACGTAGTAGCGCCACGCATAGCTATGCAAAGTGCACTTTGCACAACGCAAGCTACGCGAACTGCGTAGTGCACTGTGCAAAATGCTGTTCGCACTGATTGCACAGTGCCGGATGCTTGTCCGCACTGTGCAATCATTGCAGACCGCATCTTTCACAGTGCAAGCAGTCGTTTTCTGCCGCACGAGTAGATTTGTACTTGAGCGGCAGCTTTCTCAACGCGGACTGGTAGTTTCTTATCGCGAGCGCTCGCGAGCATACCCGTACACTCGCAATGAGAAACCTGACCTCCCCGTGTTGAGAATCTCACCAGGAGGTTTATTTTCCACGTTCCCGATCGGCAACTTGATGTTGAGGGCCGCGAGCAAGCAAAAAATGCCTGCTACGCTATGCGTTTTTGCACTGTGCTATGTGCAATTCGCATAGTGCGTGGTTGCGCAAACTACGTGAGCGTAGGTTATTCCTGAGTCTTTCAGGGAATGCTTAAAAGCTAAGAAAAATAGCCTGGGACAAAATCAGAGCAAAGGAGGTGGGACGAATCCAATGAAACATACTCGTACATTTGTTGCTATTTGTCCACTTCTAAAAACAGCAACATTGTATTGTCAAAGAACAGGATATGAAATCATGTGAAAATTAACTACCATGATTCTTTGGGATATTATGGTAGAAAAAGAATGATAAGGTTATATTATATTGGGGAACTAAAGAGGAAAGGCTCCGCCCCCTCTACCTGGTCAGAAAGCTGGTCGGTTCAGGAAGCAAGATGGTGGTTGCTTGCAGTCACATAGTAAACGTAATTTCTGCGATAAATATTTGTACTGTAATTGTTTTAATAGTCTTTTTGTGCTGGTCTTATTTCTCTTTAAACATACACCCAACCCGCATTTGACCAAGCCATTCAGTAACTGCGGTGCCCCACTGACTTGCAGCCTACACGAGAATCACTGACATCCATGATTCCGGTTTATTAGGTGCATTTGTAGTCAGCTGTCCTTACTTCTGACGCAATTAAGCCTTCAGCCCCAAAGGTCGACTTTGAGAACAGGCAAGCCAAAAGCAGGCCCTACTCTGTAAAGGGCACCTTCTGCAGATCCAGGGAGGTAGCGGATGTGGTTGCTGGTATGTCTGATGCCCTGAAAATGGACGTGGCATAAACAAATGCTTTGGTTAAGTGCAACCTCGTTATCCAGGCTGCAGGAACTGGACCACTGTGAGTCAGACAATTTCAAACCCACTCCATTTCTCCTGGATAATAACACGCAAAATACGAGACACGTCCTGTAGCCCTCAATACAATTGTGCATCTTTCACTAACACCTCACGGGGGATTAAACACCTTGGGGCAGATTTACAAACTCCTTGTGCTGCCAGTACATCACTTTTTGTGACGCACTGGCAGCGCATTTCACTGCCCCATATTTACAAGGACAGGAAAAGCCACTCTGTGTGGCTTTTCCGGTCCTTGTAAATACAGTCCCTTTATATGCATCCCTGTGCGTGAAAGGGGCGTTCCATGGGTGTTGTTGTGGGTGTTCCCACACAAAACCCATGGAATCAGACACATTTCCAGATTTATGAGAATTCGTAAACCTGGAAATGCATCAGTATGCTATGCCACCCTAGGGGTGGCGTAGCAAGGTGCAACAAGGACATTTTTTTCATTTCTCCTTGTTTTTTCCTCTTTCAATGCATGCTGCATTCTACAGCACATATGAAAGAGAAAAATGCCTGTAGGGATTATCTCCCCATGACACAGGCATCCTTGCACCATTTTGGAGCGTCATTTCGCGCCAATCCATCGCACAGCATCATAATGCCTTCTGGCACATTTTCCAACAAGTATACCATGTTTTATTCCAACTAGTCATCCTTCTTACTTAGTCCATTACTAATTTTTCCACATATTAGCGTATTCCTCAAATGGAATGTTCATGTCATTTGTCCAGATTTCTAATGTCCCACCGTGTCCATCCAGACCTCTCAGTGACAACACGAATAAAGCATTCTTCGTTCAGGACAGTGTTTATTTGTTTAAAAAACCCAATGCATTTCGTGCATAGTTGCACTTCGTCAGGGGTCACTATAAATACAAAAACAGTAACAATAATCAGTTGTGAAATTGTTATCTTTACACTTGTGCACAAAACAACACTAACATCTCTTTACAACAAACTCCTCGTGATACTCTATCAAGTATCCAGTGTTAGCCCCTCGATTATCGAACTGCAGGTAAACAACCCTCGCTCCCTCCTCTGGATATATAAGCTTTAGTGCTTGCTGGTAGCGTTTTTATAATCATAACAAAGTTGTAACCATCATTATTCTGGGCTGCCGCTAAACATTTCTCTTCTTCCCAACATTCTCGAGAGATTTAGTATTAACATCTCGTGCTGATAAACCCCCTTTTTTTTAAAGCATTTAATGTGTGCTGTTTATCGCGCGTCTGCCCAGCCTTTGAACTCAATTAGTCTGCCTAAATGCTGATGACTTCCTTGTGGTCGCATGACCTTTATCCTTCTGCCAAACACATTTTTTAAAACAGAGCTCATATTTAAAAGCATATAGTATTAGTTCTTTATCGTGCATTGGCAAACCTCTAAACTAAATTAATCAGCCCAAATCCTGGAATCATTACGCTGTGTTTCACATACCTGCGCTGAACTCATACAAAGCACCTCCCGTATCTCTGACGGCTGAAATTCTTGACGATCACTCTCCCTGGATCCTCCCGCCTTAAAACCTTCCTAATTAGCCCGCCCACTACCCACTTCAGTTCAAAAAATGCGCTCTTTCTGGGTTACAGTTACTGGCTACCTGTTCCATTGTGCTAAAAAAAACACACATCCCACAATACCACACGAAGCATATACTGGCAATTTGCAAACTACCTGACCTCCAAGTTTGACTTGTAATATAAAAATGTTCTTGTTTAAATCCAAATTGTCTCTATCCTTCCTGAATCACGATGTTAAGTCCGAATGAGTGAATACTGCGATCTTTTCTTGTCTTTTGGTGATATCTCAGATCAAGTGGGTGCAATCCCGAGTAGGACATTCTTTGTGTTTCAACATTAATAGGGGAAGGATGACTAGTTGGAATAAAACATGGTATACTTGTTGTAAAATGTGCCAGAAGGCATTATGACGCTGTGCGACGGATTGGCGCGAAATGACGCTCTAAAATGGTGTTATGTTCACAAAAGTGCGTTATGGCATTGTACTTGAGAACTCTGCACGCTAAAAAAATGGAAACAGAAAATATTGGTTTAAAAATGTTGATAATGTTAAGCATTGGTGTGCATCCCGTCCCCTACTAATGTTGAAACAGGCATCCTTGCACCATGGTGCAAGGGTGCCTATGCCGGCGCAGGGGAGAGCACAGGAAAGCAACATATAATTGTAAATATGTCGCATTCCTGTGCCCTGACAGTGCCATAAATCTGCCCCCATGTTCTCAGAAGGGTGTTCCATCCAAGTTAAAGCACAGATGTTATTATAACTGCATGTTTGGCTTTTATCAAGTCCATGCATAGTCGCTAGGGTTGCAAGAGGATGAAACATTTCACTCAGAGTGGCCAGATCGTATTCGCAAAAGCAACATAGCACCTCAAGGGGGGGCGTGGCTTGGTCACTGAGAACAATGGCTGCACTGCGGTGAAGCTCTCGACACCAGTGGCCTAAATCCGCCAAAATATCCGAGCACTGATTCTCATGAACACCTTTCTCCTGGATTTCCCAGAGCTTGCACTTCCTAAGATTTAACCTCAACATACTTCTCTCATCATCACATCAAGAATTGCTGTGACAGTAAAAGTTATGAGATTTGACAAAATATATGAGTTGTTGATGAGATCTTGATGCAAGCCAGCTCCTTCTTCTTTACCACTATCAACTTCATTTGACATTTCAGGATCCTCACAAGGTGGCACTTCATGGCCTCCATCCCCTGCGATATAAGGGATGTTCAGTCGCAGGGCGATGTTGTGGAGCATGCAGCAGACCACTGTGATTTGCCATACCTTCCTGGGTGAGTAGAGGAGGGGTCCCCAGTTTTGTTCAGGCATCTAAATCTGCCGTTCAGAAGCCTAAAAGCCTGCTCCACTGACTGCCGTGTCTGTCCATGGGCCTCATCAAAGCATACTCCCCCTGGAGTTGTTGAATTACTCAGAGGTTGCAACAAACATTGCCGATTGGGATAGGCTGAGTATCCTAGATGGAAGATAGACAGAAGACCAACAATAAGTTACAAACTTTTAGATTATACGTCTTGACATTACCCATACAAAGTTACGACTGATCATACGTACCAACAAGCTAGGAACTCTCTAATAGGAGTTGTGACTGGGGTATGGTGCTGTTCTGCAGTACAAAGAAATCATGGGCTGATCCAGGGAACCGGCACAAACGTTTGAGATATACAAATCTGGTAAGCAGAAAACTTGCACGTTGATAGAATGTAAGTGCTTTGTGTTACGGTAATCTTGTTCCCTGGTGTGCAATGGTACTAAGGCATTATGGCTGCCATCAATGGCTTCAACCACAAGTGATAGGCAAGCTAATCCATAGAAGTCAACCTTCGCATTGGCTAAATCCTTACGTCTGGGGAACTGGATGTACTTATGAATGTGTCTAATTATTGCAGAAAGCACTTCTGTTAGTGCCCTACAGAAACTGAATCGTGACATACCACCAGTTATTGCCCCATGTATTGGAAAGAAACTGTAGCTAGAAAATGCAGTACTGTCATTAGTATAACAATTGGCGTGATACATGTAGGATTAGTGTTGTGGGACAGCTGATCAGGCTCCAACTGATGACATAAACCCAGTATGGTTTGCACATTTAACTGAAACTTCTTGATAAAACCCCTTTGTTCCATGGCCTGAAGAACAGGAAATGGGAGGTACAATGGAGGCTGTCATCTTCTCACTCTCCCAGGGTCCCTATGTGTGCAGTGAAAACTAATTTTACCAACTGTCACAATGTCCACTGTAACATATGTTAAATTAAGCAAAACTTCATGTGATAGTACATCAACGGATTCAAATTCCAATAAACATTATTCACAGAGACAGAGCCTTAGGCCCTTCATCCATCACTAATCCTAAATGTCGCTTTGACATGTTTATGTAAAATAAATGTGTAAATAATACATACCAAATGTAATATTTACACCTTTAAATTTTTTTTGTTTGTATTTTTTTACACATTATCATCAACTGAGCTGTTTACTACACCGCGCAAATATAGCATTTGAGAACAGTAACACACTACACAAAAGATACGTTTTATCCAATTTTGAATCTCAATGTATGTGTCAATATATCAACTTGTTAGGCCTCAGTTGGAGTGGTGGTGATGGAATTACCAGTAACCAGCATAGTAGTTTGAACTGCTAAAAAGGTGACCTTGAAGATTGAACGTTCGGAATGCGATGCAGCCAGCTGAAGTCAACCATGCAGTGGACGGTGATCTAACTCCTTCACAAAGGTGTGTGTAGGGCAGTCTGAACTCTCAAAAGTAACTGTGATAGGAATATAGTTAATATGAAAACACAGACCCTAAGGCATTACTCAATGTCAGTAGTCATATCCAAATGATGAAGCAATGAAGACATTACTGGTAGACTTACAGTGATATGTCAATTTTGAAAGTTACATGTCCTTTGTGCACGAGAATTCAACAATGTTAACTTGATAATTTTCCAGATTCATTACCTGACTGTTGACATGCATCAAGGAGTGACATGTAGAACTGTAGGGATGATATGTGAGTGTTTACACTCAGTATGAAATGGCAATTGGAGTTGAGTAAAAGTGGTAGTGTGAAGTGCCATTCCATTAGGACAAAAGGAAACCACCAATTTTTATCATGTATATTCATTGAGACACAACAACCTTCAATGATCTCCCACTTTGTCCCTGAACGTGACCAGGTAGTTATCTATTCTACATGTGAGACATAGCAAAGCTACTTCACTACAATTTTCATTGGACTATTTTGACAGTGGACATATGAAAAAAGGGTTAACTAAAAAATGTCATAATTGAGAAATGCCCATTTGCAGGTGTCCTGATTTTTGGATCTGAGCATATTTGAGCAATAGTGCAGTATTAACTGACTCTCATTCCATCATGCTGTAGTTTTAGAGAAATGACACATTGCTGATTTCAGGGCCTTGTGTCGACACTGTGCAAATGTATTATTTATAGACTTCCTACTTGGTGACATCAGTTCACTATGCTACACTACAAGGGTCAAAGTACGCAAGGTGATAAATTGTGCTAGTGGATACATAAGGATAAAGTGGAAACAAGTTAATTCATGGAATTAGAGGTATCTGGGTTAATGAGATCACTTTGATATTTTTTTTTTACAAATGTGTAGCATGCATGCATGTGCTCATGCTAATGTTGAAGCCAACTGCGATCGCCTTGAAGCACGTGTTCTCAGTACACTGTGGAAATGACTTGTGTACAAAAGTCAGGAACAGTTGTGTTTACATAGATTCACTAAACTGATTGTATATGTCATTTCAGCATCATCATTGGTCAAGCAAAGGAGAAAGGGCCAACATCAGCATAGAAGCTGCTGGTCAAAGTGGTTCCAGTCCTGAGTCACTGGAAAACAGGGGAACAGTGACCCAGTGGGTGAGAGTAGTTTCACTGAGGACAGGCGCTCTACATCATCATCAGATTCATCAGAGTCATTAGAGTCATACTCCAGTGGGCACTCCCTATAGGTGGTGGACATCACAGGAACTGTGAGGCCATCATCCTTGTCCACCACCCTGTACCATCTCCACCCTTCCTTTTGCTCCGCACCCAGTTGGCCCGGCTCAAGAGGGGTGCTGTCTCCTTCACTCCAAGCACCTCAGCCCTGTCCCCTGTAAACCCCACTGATCTGAGTGAGGAGGCTGTTGACCTCCTGAGAAATACCTCTGTAGGCCACACTGTACTACAAATGCCATCCAGGTGCAAAGCAGCCAACTGCAACAAATGGTAGCCTACCTGGAAGACATTTACAGTGAAATGTCTGGCCTACAGAGGTCTTTTCAGGCTCTTGCCTTCTCACCTTAACACAGCCTACATTTCCCCCAACCTTGTGACCCACTCCTTCCCCTTCCTCATCCCAATACCCTATTCCCAAACCTGTTCCAAAAATACGCACCTGTGCATGCACCCACTCATACAGACCAAAGCAGCACTTCTACACAGAAACACAAACCACTCAACAAACACTTATGCACATCCATACATAAAGACACCACACGCACCACCACACCCACAAACCCCTCACCCACATCACATCGACTCCCAGCACAAACAACACCACACCGACATACACACCCCAGCCCATCACAACCACACCTAGCACAGATGACAACACACATTCATAGACACACCCCAACCCATCACATCCACAGCAACACCCTCCACAGACACACCAATCCCACAGGACACACCCAAGAAAATGAGACTATCACAATCACGCACCCAACAGACAAGACACACACATACTTGCAGTACATGTACCAGACCCACAAGCAACAGACACAGGCATATCACACACTGTCACTCCCTCAACCTCCAAGACCCGACTCCTTCCCAAACAGCGTAGCAAGTTCCCCACTGAAGATCCTACTTTTTCTCTTGCCCTCAGCCCTCAAAAACCTCCAACCACCCCTTCCAAACACTATTCTACCCCTCACACACACAAGGACGCCCCTTCCACACCAAATCCCCCCTATTACAGACCCATCAATCCCTTCCACATCCCAATGTACCCCTTCCAAATGTCAATCCACCGTAGGCACTTCCAAACCCTCCACTACTAAACAAAAGTCCACCTCTTCCTTTTCACAACCCCCACTTCTAAACAAAAGTTCTCCTCTTCCTCTTTCTTAGCCTCTCCTCCTAAACAAAAATCCACCTATTCCTCTTCCCACCCCTTTCCAACAGAATGTCACCCCTCCCAAATCAAAACATCCCTCTTCAAAGTAACACCAATGAGGTGCCTGCCCTGCCATTCGATGCCCGTTAATGAGGAGGTTCCACTGGCAGTGTCTTTTGAGGCAGGATTGATGGCATAGAACTGTGCACAGCAGAAATGTTTATTTTTGGACTGGCTAATGGCCTTCAGTTCTGGACAGAGAGTCTCTTGTTTTGGAAATTAATATTTTATTCATATTTTAGCACATTTGTCCTGCCATTACTTTTAGATAGCTATTGTTGGGTACCTAGCAATGTTACAGAGCTTAGATGGTGTAACATATTTATTTGTTTGCACATTATGGCAGGTTCTGCAACATTTACATTTACGCTGTACTTTGTTATGTCATACTGAGGTTGATATGCTATGTGATGGTGTTGGACCTGGGACCTCCAAGTCACATAAGGTAGCTTGGCACTAAGTGGGCAGGCCTAACCCCAAAGTACATGTGCTAAGTTTAGCCATGTTAGTCATGCTGGATTTGTCGGCGGCCTTCGACACCATTCCCCACGATGGCCTCCTTTTAAGACTCTGGGAATGTGGCCTGCGTGGAACGGTGTGGAACAGTGTGGAACTGGTTCAAATCCTTCCTGGCCGGCTGCCGGCAAACGATCTGGGCGCCCCCTTTCTCCGCCGATATGACACCGCTAGAGGTTGGGGTCCCACAGGGTTCCATTCTTAGCCCCATGCTTTTTAACATCTTTATGGCCCCTCTGGCGGTGGTGGCTGAGTCCTTTGGCGCCCAGATCGTATCCTACGCCGATGACACCCAGCTCCTATTCACATGTGATAGGGGCGGGACGTTTGATGGCATACAGATCAGGGATTGTCTTGGTGCGGTTTTTGAGTGGTTTAGGTGTCATGGCCTGAAGTGCAACTCCGACAAGTCGGAGCTGCTCTTCTTTGGATGCGCACCCGAGCCAAATTGGAAATCTTGGTGGCCACAAGATATGTTTCCTCCTGACAGTGTGTCTTTCAAGGCCAAGAACCTTGGAGTGATAGTCTTTGGTCCACATATTTCGTGCCTCTCAGGGAAGTGTTTCGGCATTCTGCGGATGCTGAGAAAATTTCTTCCTTTAGTGTCACTTCATCATAGGAAAATATTTGTCCAGGCCTTGATTGGATCACGACTAGACTACGTAAAAGCTCTTTTTCTGGGTCTACCGAAGTATCTTTTGACCCGTTGGCAAGTAGTACAGAACTCGGCAGCCCGAGCCATCTATGGACTCCCGAGAAGAGCAGGTGCCACTGTATTATTGAATACCTTACATTGGCTACCTACTCCAAAGAGGATCCTCTTCAAAAGCCTGACACTGGCTCTCAAAGCTCTACATGGCGTAGACCCCAAGTATATTGGGAAACACCTTTCCTTGTATCAACCTAGCAGGACTCTGAGGTCATCCTGCTTGTCCAAAATGACAGTTCCTGCCATTAGGCGCGTAAGAATGGGAGGCCGGTCGTTTCGTTACCTAGCCCCGAGGGCCTGGAACGAACTACCACAGTCCCTGAGACAGGCTTCCAGCCTTCTTGTTTTTAGGAAGAGCCTAAAAACGTGGCTTTTTACTAAATAGTTTTTTTTTTCTCTTAGTCTGCGTTTTAGCTGGTATGTTGTTGTTCTACCTGCTGATATTCTTCGCCAAAGCGCCGGGATGCTCCTTGGAGTAGCCGAGCGCTATAGAAGAAAAAATTAACATAACATAATAGAGAGACTGTAATACTCCTGAGGCGGAAAGCCGGGAGAAGAATTGTGCTGTTGCTTGTTATTTTAACTTGTGTTTTCATTGCTCATTTTTTAACTCACCACCTTCCCTGAGCACTCACATTTGGGACAGGGCGCTTCTTGAAGCAGACACGCTGCGGACTTTAGCGCTGACGCGCTGCACAGGGTAATCTTGCCGCCACTCCCATAGCCACGCACAAGCCACACCCACTTTAGCAAAGCCACGCCCCCCTCTCTGACGTATTTAATCTGCGCTGACTACGAGCGCGCCAGAGACTGTAATACTCCTGAGGCGGAAAGCCGGGAGAAGAATTGTGCTGTTGCTTGTTATTTTAACTTGTGTTTTCATTGCTCGTTTTTTAACTCACCACCTTTCCTGAGCACTCACATTTGGGACAGGGCGCTTCCTGAAGCAGACACGCTGCGGACTTTAGCGCTGACGCGCTGCACAGGGTAATCTTGCCGCCACTCCCATAGCCACCCACAAGCCACGCCCACTTTAGCGAGGCCACGCCCCCTCTCTCGCCACCTATCGCCTCTATATAAACATGTGCCTCTGAAGGACGCGCAGCGGACGAGCGCAGCGGGCACGCCGGTTGCGCGCCGAAGGCGCGCATAAGGCAAGCCCGTCTGCGCCCGTCCGCGACCAACCGGGCCCAGGGACCAGGCATAATGGAGAAATCACCAGGTATACCCTTGGTGAACTCCGTGCTTTACAGAACTCTGGCCCATACCTCCTTGATTCTACAACTTATGCTCGCTTAAAGGCCAATTACATCTACCCCCATCATGAATCGCAGGAGCCACCTTCTACCTCACTTCAAAGCTCCAATATTACCATTTCATCTCTACGCCCCGATGCTAGGATCCTCCGTTGCTTATACATTAATACCAGATCCATGGTAAAACATCAACTAGATATTTTTCTTTTACTTCAATCGGATAGGCCAGACATTTTGTTTGTCTCGGAAACCTGGCTCTCCACAGATTCCTTACCGGATATTCTTTCAGCCTTACCGTCAGACTATTATATTCTGTCTGCAAACAGAAAACCTGGAAAATCCAGGGGTGGCGTTGCAGCTATCATTCACAAAGACCATACGTTTACCACCTTATCTTCTTTGCATTTACCAGACACTGAAAATCTGGTAATTAAAGCTGATAATGTCGAGGGAACTATGGTACTGGTACTGATTTATCGCCCACCTATACCTTTGCCATCTTTCCCAGTTTCCATATCTGAGCAACTGGCCGGTCTGACCGTTGATTATGATAGAGTCATGCTGATAGGGGATCTGAACTATTGGTATAATAACTCGGAAGCAGGTCCTCACACTTCAGAACTCTTCGAGCTTCTCCCCAACTTAAATTTTCATCAACATGTCCTGATTCCCACCCATGACAAAGGTCACATCCTGGACCAGATCTGGTCGTATAATATCCCTATCTCCAGCCCCACGGCATCACCTTGCATATGGTCTGACCATCATTTGCTGCAATTTTCCATCACTCTGCAGGGCAACTCGAAAATCCCCGTGCCCCTAGGAGGGTTAGCCAGGAAATGGAGATCAGATTTTATCCCAGATTTTTTATCTACCTTGACTAACTCCCTTCCGACCCAGGTTCTGGACATTAACTTGATGGATAAAGCACTCTGTAACTGGCTTGCATCCGCCTGTGACGTACATGTCCCCTTAACAAAGTTTTCCCGTGCTCGCAGAATGGACGCACACAGACCTGAAAATTCAAAAATTAGAACTCCGCCAACTAGAAAGAAAGTGGAGGCAGGGCTATCTTGAGTAAGATAAACGCTTATTCACGATTGCTCGGAGGAATTACAATAGCTCCATCCTAGCAGCTAAGGCAACCTTCTTCTCTGACAAAATCTCCATGGCTCATAATAAATCGAGAGAAATCTTTAATGTTGTTAACGAGCTATGCAATGATACCCCTACCTCCCCCTCTCAACCCCCGACTCAACTGATGTGTAATCAGCTTAACGATTTCTTCAAGGAGAAGATTGACATTATAAAAGCTAGTATCCAAACAACTCAGGTCATGGCAACCAGCAAGGAAATCTGTGGACACACTTCAGTTTATTCCCCATATTGATCATCCCAAATTGGTGGAGCTTATGAACCGGGTAAAGTCTGGGTCTCCCAATGATCCCTGTCCCCTGCATATACTGAAGGAAGTTTATTCTACATTACCTCAAGGAATACTCCCACTCCTGAATAGCTCTCTTTCACAGGGAATAGTCCCCAATTCATTCAAAAATGCTATTTTGGTACCATTAATTAAAAAACCGGACGCGGGGGTATCCATTCTCTCTAACTATCGCCCCATTTCTCTCCTTCCTTTTGGTGCCAAGTTGCTTGAAGCCCATGTGGCTAGCTGTATTTCAAACTTCATCAAGACATCCGATTACCTGGAGCCAAACCAAGCCGGGTTCTGCCAGGCACATTCTACTGAGGCGGTTATTCTTGCTGTCCTGGATACTTTAAGGTCCAACGCCGATAACGACAATCATCATGCCCTTGTACTTTTAGACCTATCGGCCGCGTTCGACACGGTGGATCACACCATCTTATTACACCGTGTCGAACAAGCCGGCCTCAGCGGCTCGGCTCTCGCCTGGATTAAGTCCTTTTTGAAGGACCGATCCCAGGCAGTTAAGCTGGGGAATTTTATGGCACCAAACTCTCCACTACATGCGGTGTTCCGCAGGGTTCATCATTATCCCCCCTCCTATTTAACCTATACCTTAAACCATTGCTGCAGTCCCTAAAAAATAGGAAAGTCACCATCTACAATTACGCAGACGACTTGCAGCTGGTTTTTCCTCTAAACTCAGCGGACGCTGCGGAAGAATTCCAGTCCACTATGTTGCATATTCAGGGCTGGATGGATGAGAACCATCTAAAGCTCAACCCGGGAAAGACCGAGCTGGTACTCCCTGGGAACAGTGCAACAAGTTGGGGCCCTCACTTTTGGCCATCCTCGATGGGGTCCCCTCCAAACCCTTCCCAGTCAGTGAAGAGCCTTGGGGTCACTCTTAACTCCGACCTCTCACTGAAAAGTCAGATCGGAACAGTGATCTCTTCTAGTTTTTTCCAACTTCGAAAGATCAAGAAAATTGCCCATGTATTGACACACTCCACCCTCATCCAGGTGGTAATCGCCTTGGTTCTTTCCCGGCCTAGATTTCTCCAACTCTATATATCTGGGCCTCCCCCTTACTCTTTCAAAACGTCTGCAGATTGTCCAAAACCAAGCTGCGAGATTAATATTCAAAAGCAATCGCAGGAACTCGGCGAAACCTCTGCTAACCGCTCTTCATTGGCTTCCTATCACTCACCGGATCACCTTCAAAGCGGGATGCTTAGTTCACAAGGCCCTCTATGGCAAAAGCCCAAGGTTCATTAATCATCTAATAAATAAATATGAACCGCCCCGTAACCTTCGTTCTGCCCACCCGTCCCTCCTTAAGCTGCCACTGTACAAAAGAAAACGTATGGGCGGATGTCGATTTGCTTACCTTGCCCCTAAGTTATGGAACTCTTTTCCCCTGTCTCTCCGGACTTGTACTAACCTGGTGAAATTCAGGGGTGCTTTAAAGACCTGGTTATTCAAGCAAGCGCACGGTTAGGCTACTGATTTATCTACTCTACAGTTTTACCATCTGTCTCATCCTAGCGCCATGAAACCTCTGGGTGACCGTCCGCTTGACAAATTCCGAATAACAATAACAATAACATTTGCGTCACACCCTTCAGTAACATAACGTCCATCCACTCAAAAATAAGGACGCTACACCAATGTTAGAAAAATACGGTTTGCTTTATGAAAAGATTTCTCTATTTCTCTTTGGTTACTTAGCAGTCTTTAGTTACAGCACATAAATTAGCTTTGCATAAAAGAAATTGGCAACTAGACAGTTTTTATAAAAGAAAAATCATTACTGGCATTTTCTGGGATTCCTTCACCCTGAAAAGAGAGTTCTCTATCACCTCCTGCACCCTAAACAGATAAAACATGCATCATCAATTCTAGAACCTAGCAAGCATAAATATCTTACATCCAGATTGGGCTTTTCATTTAATTCTCTTAGTAGCAACCCAGCATGAGGTAGTTCAGTTTTCACATGTAAATAGCCTCAGTAAGATGCCTGCTCAATTCCACCTATGGCACACCCAGATAGATTCAGAAAAATGCCCATGGTAAAGTCTCGAAGTTGTTCACTTTTTCTGATAGGGATTTAGCAATATTTTTACCCCTACTTCACTTCCTCTCTTTCATTAAAAACACTGTCTAAAGTTTACCCCAGACTTGTTCACAGTCGACCTCAGCGCTCTACTCTTTACTCGGTTCCACGCTGGTAGCCGGTGCTGACTCAGGCTCTCCCTCACGAAGCTCTGTCAGGCACTAGCAGCACCCGCTCAGACTCGGCGCTTCCTCCCCACAGTCTTACCAGGGATTTCGCCTCGTCCCGTTCCCACAGCTCCGCTTTCTCCACTCACCCCAGCGCTGTCGTACTGAAGAGCCCTCTGACCTGGCGCTGGCAACTCGGAATGGTTGACTATGCCGGAATCTCCCCGCACTTTCTCCTTCCGAGTTGGAAGCAGTCACTGCCGCCCGGTGCACTCCACGGAACCTGCACCACTGGACCTGCGCAATACTCGACGTTGAGGCACTGCTCCCGGCGCTCTCACACAGGCTGCTGGGCCTGCGCAGGAATCGACGTAGAGTCACTGCTCCCGGCGCTCTCTCGCAGGCGGGTCCTACCTCGCTGTCTCCACACGCCGGCGGTCCTTCGTCCAGCCTCCTCTGACGCTGCTCCGCCCCCTGTCAACACACAGAGGGTATCAGCACCGGCTAAGGCGCCTACGACCTCACCGGATCCATGCGCAGTGAGACCTTGATGAAGGGATCGGTTAGCTTCTCACAGCAAGGTGGGGGTGAGTTAAGCTCCTCAGTTTCTGGGTATGATCTGGCAGAGTTAGGGTTCTTCACCCTTCCAATAGCGACTCCACACACACAGTCGCCAGAGCCTTTGGAATACTCAAGGGTTGTTCAAGAACTTTAGGCGTGGACCACCACGGCAGGGTTTGGTCAACACCAGGGGGGGGACAGGTCAGTACAGGAGATCAGCTGGCCCACAGGTCAATCCCACTCCTAGTAAGCACTATCCTCCTCAGAATCGCCTCCCTCCTCACCAGTTCCACCCTGTGAACTCACTGGTCACCTCTAAAATGGCTGCCTTGTATTCCGCCTTATATAGGCTGTCCACAAGGAGTCCAGCAGGGTCCAGAAGGTTCTGGAAGGTCCCTATTCTACCCTATGGGTCTTTCTCCTAAGGTGGCAGTTATGGCAGTTACTGTCCACCATTTTGTGAGTCTAGATTGTTTTTAGTCAGAAAAGGCACCTAGGCCTCATGATGAAGGACTATGTGGGCAAAGAGCATCTATCCCCCAGGTCAACTTCTCAAAAATCCAGTGGACATAAAAAGATAAAAAGGTTTTGAGGGACAAAATAAATAATTAATAGGAGGTGCTACCCAAAGGGCAAACAGATCTAACAGATGGTCATTAGAATTTATGCTAAGCCATTCATTATAGTAATGATGACTTGCAACACCTAATTGATGTGCGATGATTCCTTGAGCTGTGTGGCTACTGGTGTGATTGCTTCACCTTGATTGATTTTCAATATGAAGAGGTTTGTATCTAGTGTCCATGGATCCAGGGCAGGGGTTAGTTTACAGTTTGTCTAGAGCAATGTCATGTTTCATTGAACTTCTCCCTATGATGTGTGTTGCATATGTGTTTTATGTGTGCAAGTGGGATATTTGTCTATGCACACCTGGAGGGTAATTAATTGTCATTAATGTTTTGATTCTCTTTTGTGCATGAGCCCATTTTATAAGGACGCATCTATCAAATGTATACATGTGAATCAAATTCTGTTACAGGTTTGTTAATTTTAATATCTTGCACTTCAACATTACCCACCTATGCATTGCAGTTAGTTATGCTATTGGTTGTCAGAAATATTTATAACAACCACAGGTCCGGTGCATCTGTTAACTAACATGTCAATGGAAAGTGGTAAGTGTGGGGCTTACAGTCGGTTGCATCCATACGGTGTTGGTTTTGGACGTCATCAAGTAGCAGCGGCACCACTTGTAGGATCGGCTCCATGATGGTACAGAAAGTGTGAGCAAAGTTCAGTTTGTCCCTTATATCCCTTCCATTCTGCCAACTCAGGTATGGAGGGTTGTCCGCCACAGTCACATCAACAGGAAGGCACATTGTGATTTGGCCGGTGGCGAAAAAAATGGTCCTACCTCTGACAGCCATTTTACCGTAATTATGCTATTGATGCTGTCAAGATTTCCTGGCGGCGTCTGCGGGACTGCAGAGGTCTTTCGTCTATGCACCCGAATGCATCGTAATAGGGCGGGCGGATAACCAAGTAGAAGGACAGGAAATTAGATGCCATTTCCACAGTGAGAACGTTTATGCCAAACATGTAATCAGCCCCTAAATTTTTTGTTATGAATTTTTGAAACATTATTTATAATGGTTTAATAAATCTAAACTATGTTATGTTTTTATATAGTGAAGAATTATTTATAATGTTGTAGTAAAAAAAAAATTAGATTTTAAATATTTATAATTATACATGTGTTTATGTAGTATCAAGCAGCAGGGTCCTAGATGACTGTACTACCAAGGCTAGTCACAAAGTTAGTAAGGTATATTGCCCACTTCAAATGGCCTGCTGCAAACAGACCACAAAAAATATCACAAGTTAGTTGTATGAGAGGCAACATATACAAAGCAAAACAATGTGTGGAACATTCAACTAGACGATAGCATCTGGTGTAGTTATTCGTCTTTTATTTTCAAATTTTCAGGGCAAGCAGATGTTGAAACCAGCCAACGCGTTTCACCCAAACATGGGCTTCTTCAGCGCTGTAATGGGATACAACATTGAGCAACCTTTTAGTTCTTTAACAAAGACTACAAATGTATTACACATGTTACATGTCATAACTTGAAAGAAAGAGGAAAAAAAGGGAACAGAGAAAGTAAAGACAGGAGGGAAAAGAAAAGAGAGTAAAAATCAAAATATACCAGTGTAAGAAGAATTGCGGAGTGCTAATCAAAAGACTAAGGTGATATGAAAAAATGAGGAAAAACAAACACAAGAAACCTGAAACCGTGAAAAAAAGTATAGGTAAAAACTACTACCTGAACGTGTGCACTGTGTGTAAAAAAGAAAGAAGAATTAAAGAAAAGGAATCCAAACGGATTAACCAATCACCCGAAAATTGTGTAGAGACCAGGTCCAATGCCGCATAAAAGTAGGAAATGTTTCCTATGCATTTTGGCTTACCAATGAGTTAATAAAAAAATCATTTATTTACGCCACAGAAGTAGTCCTTCAGCTGTAGTCAAAGTTATAATGATAATGGTGATTTCTAGAGAAAAGATGAGATCAGTGTGTCACATACAGCTGTTTATATTATTTCTAATCATTGTAGACAAGCCCCCTGATAGAGTCCATCAAAGTACCTATTTAAAGAGTCACGAATTTGGGATAGATTTAACTCCATTTCTAAACCTCCCACTCCGGCGCATTTCTTGTTTAAAGCATCACTGCTTGGTTTTACTAGGGTAACACTTCCGTTGTATTATACTGCCTCTGACATTTAAGCTGTCCTGCATGGGCAGAATCAATATGAGATTGCACGGGGCAACTGGAAGTGTACTTGAAGCATTGTTCTGATGCTTCACTTTTCGTCTCCAGGTTTACACAGCAAGAATCCCCTTCTTCTCAAACTAGAACATTTGTTATTAACTCATTGGTAAGCCAACGTGCATCTAACTTATAATTATACATGTGTACAATGTATTATACTGTATTTTAACTAATATAAATTAGAAATACAACAGTTTTATTAAATCATTATTTTTATATGTACAATGTATTTATTGTAATGTATAAATTAGTAATATTTATTTAATTCGTTTTTTAAAATATATACATTTATAAATATAGTTTTAAATTAATAAATCCCTGATTAAATGGTATTCATATATTATGTTTTTTTATGTTTTCCAAAAATAATTTAACTTTTGTTTTTATTTCAGTAATGTTAATTACAACTAAGGGACTCATTACGATGTTGGTTGGAAAGGCTCTGAACGGCAGTCAGATTCACCGAAACCATGTCGGAATCTATGTTTCTGACTTGGTCGGAATCATTTCCGCCAGACCGATTATGATGCACTCGGTCAGAAAGCAAACTATTCGGTCAGTCAGAATCGGTTCTGGCCAGCATTCGGAAACTCTGAGTCGATTGTAGCCGAATCATACAGCTCTACGAACCACGTTTCCGACCAATGCATTATGATGTCGGATTCAGACAGCCTTTCCATATCGGTCTATCCGACATGGAAAAGCTGTTGGAAACTGACTGTGGGGACCCTAGTAGGCCCCTTTCATCATGAGACCTCCGGTGGGGTTACCCATGGGACCCCTCTTTCAAACCATGCACAGTGTAGCAGGAACCATGGGGTGCCCACCAAAGGGTGCAGGGTTTTACGCAATAACCCCTTGTTTCAATGGGAACTTGTGTTGTCGGTCAGAACACAGGCTCCCATTGAAATCAATGAGAGACTTTCTGAATGGTGTTCGGAAGCATCGTAATCAGTCGGCAGGACTCTCTGAAAGTGAGTCGGTTCGAAAAGATTCTGACAAGGAGTTGGTCGGTTTGCTTTCCGACCAACATCGTAATGAACCCCAAAATAAATAAATATACATAGCATTATAATGTTGATTTTTGGGATCACGATAATTTGGTTGTCAATATATTTGCCTTTACATTATATTTATGTAAGGTCAATATTTTTGCTGTGATATTTTGATTACAATATTTTTGTATCACGTTTTCATGTTCAATCTTTTGGTGTAAAACCTCACATAAATATGCTCAAATTCCATAGTAGAAACATTAAATCCGACCACGTATTTCAGATTTTCATATTTAGTCGATAGAGGTTTGGCGTAAAAATATCAGTTTGACATTTTCATCAAGGGCTCTAATGTAATACTACCACACATGGATTGTATGTATTATTTTGGTTTGCAAACAATCTTTATTATTCTTTGGTAGCATACAAATAGAGAGATGATAATGAAATGGGATGGTGGGGGGAACAAGAAGACGGAAAACAGCTGCATAGGGAATTGGGAGAAGGGGAGAAGGGGGAAAGAGGTGCGGGATGAGGTGTGGTTGAGGTATGTGCCGAACATGGTTTGACATTTTGTAATGGAAGATGCCACAACATTAAAAATGACTTCCTAAACCAAAGGGTAGAGCTCAGAACGCAATCTTGTAATAATAAAAGAATCAAGTGAAATGACAATTACATACATAGAAAACATGTGCACCTCAGTATATCAACAATAAAGTAGCATACTTAATGTAGACCTAAGCATGTATGCAGAAGGGATAACAGGAAAGTCACTATTATGAAGACGTTTAAAGGAAACTGCAATATAGATATGAAAATAAAAAAAGGGCAATGTCAGAACCCTTCTCTGTGGGGACAGCAGTATTCAGGTCACAAGTCATTTAATCAAGTAGGGGCACCGCCATAGTGTCTTTGCAGAACTGGATAACAGGAACTGTATTACCTAAGTGCTCTGGGGGCTCAACAGGCATTTGCACCAGCTTTGCATGCCCCAGGACACTTTGGTTTTACAGAAGGGGCCGCAGACTCTTGTGCATCCCCTTCTGTAATACTGATAGTGCTGGCGCACATAAAGTGCCACTGCTCTCATCAGAGGTGTTCCCTCATTTGCATGGGGGCATGGTCCCGTGCAAATGAGGGAATCCCTCTGCGCCGTGCCATATTACAGAGGTGGGCACCGAGCCAATGAAGCTTTCAGAAGGTGCACCAAAATGTGGCACCCCTTGATAGCAACTTTCTGAAGGGGGAAAGGAGGTCCCACGGGCCTCCTAGACATCCCCTTGTAGGCGGGTGCAGTCACTCACTTTTTCACATGAATCAGCTGCCTTCTAAAAGTTGCACTTGACGCAATCAAGGAAAATACGCTGAGATATATAATATGGCCCCAGGAAGGGGATTAGTGGTTGGCGTCACAGTGTCTGAGCCATGTAGTCGAGGAGCACAAATAGAAAACAAAATCAGTGGTCCACCCAACTTATCAGAGACTCATCTGATTTTTAGCCCTCCGAGGAATAGGTCACACAATGAGTTATATTCTGGTAGTTTGTTAGCAATTTTGTAGATAATGTGAACATTATATGCAATCTTGGCTAACTCTACTAACCATTCCTCTTTCGTGGGTAGCATCGGCTGTCACCAGTGGCGCAGTATAAATGCTTTGGTTGCTCTAATGATGTAGCTGGCCACCTGCGGGAGTGTTTAGTTAGTGCCCGGATGTCTGTCATATCATGCAGTAGTGCTAGAAACATCATGGATGTGATTTGGACTAGAGAGACCACAACTAGTTCCCGCCAAAATGTCATCCAATTTGGGTGGAGCATGGGACAATATCACAAGATGTGCACTGTCCAAGCAATTTGCACTATACCTTCAGCATCTATGGTCAGGGAGTAGACCTGCCCTGTGCAGTCTCTGTGGTGACCAATACCAGGAAAGAAGAACCTTAAAATATAAAATCTTCATTTTGGTCCTGCAGAGGTCTCAGTCATGTGATTCTGACATGACTGCCCAATCCATCCCAGTGTGTTCTAGAGAAGATCCTGCCATTGAATCCTGTTATAATGGATTGTGGGTTTGGAGTAGAGGAAATCCAGTAACAGAATATACATCCCCGGGACCTGCCCCCTTAAGTATACAAAAAATTGTAAGTGGTGTAGAATTTGCGATATTTGGAGGTCTATTGGAAAGGGCCTAATCATGATCTTACACATCTAAGTACCTGTTGGTAGCACGCAGCATGATGTGCTAGTAAAGTGAAGTAATTGCGTAGACCCTGAAACTCTTTAAAAACCCCATCGGATAATAGGTGATTGACCTGCCTTATGTCCTCACAAGCCCAGCCCAAATCCTGCAACGTTTGCTTATCGATTTTAAAAGCAGTATTTCCCCAAAGAGGTGCAGTCAACTGTCTATTTGAAGAGGCCTATGTCATTGCACCCAAGGTGTCTGCAAGCAGGGTGTGATTGAGTTAGTGGTCAGAAGTGTTCTTAGTACTCAAGTATAGAGGGCCATGGTGGGTTCCTGACAGTCTAGTTGTTGCTCTAGAGCTGCCGGTGTAAGCTTGTTAGCTGATTTTGGCAAGAAGTAGGTCAATTGTGACATGTGGTGGGTCTAATAAAACAGGTTCATGCATGGCAATTGCAAGCCCCAGAAAGCATATGTGCCCATAATGTCCTTTAGCCAAGCTTTGGTTTCTTTGGATCCCAAATTAGAGTCAAATTTGTAAAGTGTGTCTTGCTTTATTAAAAGTGAGAGCATGCTAAAAACGTAATTGTACTTAGGTGCAACAGACATTTGACTACCTGCACCCTATCCCATAAAGACTTGTTTAATTGTGTCCATTTCATGAAGTTAGAAGATGTTCAGGCTATCAGGGGTTTTAAGGTGTCAAGTTTGATCCCCAGATAGGTCAGTCAGCTTGGAATCCATTTGATTGGGAATTCTTGCAGGCATGCTTTGGTTGTGATCTTAATAAGAAAAAGGTCATTGCACTTCCCCAAGTTGATCTTATCGCTGAAAAACTGGGAGAAGCTCTGGATAATGGACATAGCCACAGGGATGGAGCAAGTATGATCTGCCTGTGTTAGAAGAATATAGTTTGCATATAGGAAGGTGGAGCAGCATCATTTTGGCTCTATTTCCTTGTAGTAGGTCGCATATGTATGTTCTGGCCATATGTATTTGCAAAATTTAATGTAATCTGTAAAAGACATAGGGGCTTATTTACAAGCCTCTTGCGCCCGAGGCGCGCCACTTTTATTATGGGAAAAAGTGACGCACCGGTAGCGCAAGGGGCTTGTAAATACGCTCCATGGTGCACTTAAAGCTATATATGATGTACATGTGCTTTGGAAACACAATATATACTTGTGTGTTACTAATGCTTTATTTTAGCAAATAACAAAGTCATAGTTTGTATACATTTATCAGAACACCTTTTTGCTTTGCTAAATAATAGACATATATACGTGAGAAATGCATTTATTTCGTAAAGTTGATTGTGAATGTATTCGCCTTATTTAGTCATAACATGTATTGAAGTTTAATTAGGTAACTTGACCAAAGGCCTTAAGCACTTGGATTTCGAAACGTTTAACCTGAATTCTTTTTTGGATGTGGTGTTTTTTTCTCTTTTCTTGGTGTTTGGTACGAAGACCTCCAGGATGAGAAAGAAGGCTTCTTTGTCTGAAGTTGATAGGTTTATGTGAAGGGAGTCAAGGGTGAGGGAAATTACAACTACAAGGGAAGCTTACTGCCTGTACGGAATGAGGGCATAAACTCAAGGTCAACTAGAAGATATGTTAAAGGCAACAAGAAGAGTTAGCACTGTGTTTTTCAAGTAATCCATCTAAGGAGAAGGAATTTCGATTAAGTCATGAGAAAGGAAGACTTGTTTGAAGGCGGTATTTAATTGGGCCCACTACAATAATTTAGTGGGGTCTGCAAGAGTATGAGGCAATGCTTGTGACAGTAGGTAGGACACTAGGCTGAGGCACAGGAGAAGTTTAGATGTCTGTGTTGCATTCTAAGTGTTTGGCTTTTTGCTGTACAATGCTATATTCCGAAACTTCTACTGAAGTTTCACGCTGACACTTTTCTCTTCTACTTTATAGAGCTACATGAATTAAGTTTAATGTTTATAGACTTTAGAAATCTTGATGTATCAGAGGCAGGAATATTGCACTTTTTAATCACCTTATTCTGTTGTAGTTTCGCTGTTTTGTAATATAGTTTTCGAAGTTCTCATTGGTTATTTACTATTGAGAATTAACTTTGTTTGTAGAGCTGGAAGTCCGTTGATAATCTTGTAAGGCTATGCTATGTTTTTTAAATTGATTTATATCACTCTGACTATAAATTTGTAATAAAATCAAGTTCAAATTGGATTTCGACCTGGAGTTTTACTGTGTAGCCAAATGGGTTGCACTGTATAACATTTTGAACCATGAACTAAGGTATCATTTACAACAAAATGAAACAACCCTGTGCCGTAAATAATTTTGCTGCGCTGAGTTGTGTCACATGGATGCGTCATATTTACAACAAACGCTACAGGTATGATTGTAGCCATTATAAACCATAATTGCAGTGATAACTCACACCACTCTTTGACCAACTGTTTTTGGACCGCCCTATCTACAATGACACAAGGCTTCCCAAGCAATTAGATATTGAAAAATCCAAGTGTTGCCTTTTTGCCTACCTGCCTAGTCTCATCACAGTGGAAGGACATGTGGACCATTTCTCAACAATACAGTGGGTTCCCGGTGCAGCAACCACTGAGCTGATGGCTGCTGAAATAAGTTGGTAACTGACAGGATGGGTATCTAATAAGTGCTACCATCTAATGACAGCTACAGCAGTTGTGTTGAGTGATGGGATTGATGCTATGGGGTATAAAACGACTCCAACCTTTTTGGAATGCTGACTTTCCCTAGGATGACAAGCAAAAGTACATCTGGCCACCTGTTTTTCAGCCGCCAACTGTTCTGTCTGTGTAAATCTGAATCACCAGACAAAGGCGCAAGGACATCCACAGTCAATTCCATCACCTCTTTCAGAACGCTGATAATACATCTGCTGAAGTCATCTCTACTATACCATCCACAGAGACCTAGAATCCTAGAGAAAGGGACACATATACTGGCATATTTTGTGACTAGACAGTTGGACGAAAGACAATCATCTTTCTGACTTCTTTGTGCACAAAGCAAGTTCTCATTAAGGGAGTGGTTGCACAGGCAACTTGACTCTCACTCAAATAGAGCAACTGCTCTAAGCACAGCAGAAGTATGAGGGATGCTTATTATATTCCTATAGAGAAAAGAAAAGGCAATCCTCTCACCTTTACTGATCTTCTCAAAGACATCGTTTAGAAAATGTCCTTTTAATCTCTTAGACTGAAACTAGTCAGATCCTGCAAAGTTCCCTTAAATGTAGGGAGGAAGACTTAGTAAAGAAGGTAAGGAAAATACAATAGCAACTAACCCCAAAGGGACATCTAAACTTGGAACAACAACATAATGCTGAGGAGAGAGCCCTTCAGGTTATATATGAGATGCTCAGACATAGCCTATTGGACATGATATCAGATACTTTAATAAAGAAAGCCAAAGAAGCAAACTAGGTGGATTTCCTAAGTTTTCAGTGTGGTGAAGAGTGGTATTGTGTTCTACCTGCACTATCCCAGCCAACTTTGTCTGACCATCTAAGAATTACAGGATGCATTGTTTTCCAAGATGCAAGAAAAATAACAGCAAGGTCTAAGAGGTAGTTCCTTGACTCTTTGAAAATAAGTGCTTCATCCCAGTCAAGAAAATGGGAAAGCTGGAAATGCCACAGGGAGAACCATTGCAACCAAAGAATGGTATAAACTGCATTTCAAAGAAAAAAAAATATAACAAATTACGCCACAGGGCATGACCGGCCAGAAGATTTATTTTTATTTATTTTATTTATTTATTTTGAAGCGAACAAGATCCTTGCGGATATCAGAGCGCTTTACATACATAGAGGTTATACATACAACATAAATCATGTAACATAACATTTTGTGCAACGTTAAGCAAAACGGTGTAAGACAATGAGGACCCATAAAGTCAAGGCAAAGGCAACAGAAGTGCCTAGGCGGTCTAGCTGATCCTTGTCATAAAAGGTATACTGGTTAAGATGCAAGTGTTCTCGAGATTTCCTTATTCTATATTCATGTGAATTTTGCCAAGAGAATCGATTTTACTTCTTTTTTAAAGGATGCAGTGGATGAGATAAGTCTGGTTTCTGGAGGGAGTGTATTCCAGATCCTGGGCGCCATTCCTGAGAAGGACCGTTTATATGTTTTTTTCTTGTTGAATCTTTGTGGTTTCATTAGTAGATGTTCTGCGCTTCTCGTTGAGTGGCACAAGTGGAACGTAACCCTTGAAAGCAGCTTACAATTTACCTGAAGCTACTGTTGGGACTGTCCATGTACAGTGTTGAAGAAAGTGCCTATCACATGTATGAGCATACCACCCTATAAATGAACCGCCCATAAGACCTTTACTGGGGTACAACAGTAACTATTTACAATGTCCTAACTTCAGCCTTTGAAAAGAATGAGGAGTTGACCTACAGTGTCTTTAGGGCTAATTGCAGCATACTTGAGGTCTTCAACAACTTGTACTGAAACACAACTACACCAGATAGTGTCAGGATCTTGGAGCTAGACCTGCCATGCCCACATCCACAACTCTAGAAAGAAAAAAAACCGATAGTGCAAGAACCAGGAGAGATGTGAAATTCCTTCAACAGATTTTCAAATGGTCAAAGAAGTCTCCTCAAGGTTGGAAGTTACCTGCCAATGATCTACCACATTATAAGTTCTAGGAAGAGACATCTTGATGGTAGGCATTCTGGATAAAACTTCAGTGCTCTTCTTGCTTACCAGACGTAGTCAACTGTGCTCACATCTATAACCAGACACAACTTCCATTCACCCATTGATAATCAACGAAGCTAGCATATACGCCCACCAGTACACAACAGCAATGACCGCTATATCCAGAAGAGAGCTTCTGAAGTTCAATGCCAATCTTTTGAACTTTGCGAGTTCCCAACACCAAAGGCATCCAAGGATAGGTTGTGAGACAAAATTACTGAAATGGATGCTGTCTTCTTCACATGAAAGTGGGATTTGTGATAAGGCTAAGGAATTAAACACCAGATTTGCTTAAAGGATGACAGTTCTTCATAATTTATGCCAAATGATGCTTAAGGTTCTCTCAATGGCTGGGGTCATACCAGAGCAGCTGAAACCAATAAATGTCACTTTACTGAAGACAAAAGAAGCATCTCTCCTCAAATCTTCAGGATTCAAAATTATGCTTTTTAGGGCAGAGGTTGAGCACAATGAACTTAAAGAAGGAAGGTATTATTATTAAAGGCTGAATTAATCAAGCAGAGTGATAGAGTTTGTTTTTCTGGCATCCTTAAATGAGGAATTAGTATCATGATAGTTTAAAAAATTAGACTATTTTTGTTAAGGTCCAAGTTTTGTATTATGCTTGTTCAAAGCTTGCTCAGGGCTGCAAAAGCAGAACAACAAGATGTTGACTTGAGGGAATCAATCTCTCTCCAGGCAAAACGGCAGAAGTGAAAATCCTAGTCTGTTAAGGGGTTTGGGTGACTTGCTTGATTCTTATTGCAAGGGGCCCATCACTGGGTATACCTGCCACACTTATGAAGTCACACTGAGGAAAACAAAAAGGGATAGATGGATTGCCTAAATTAATCTCCACTAATGGTAATTACTCTGGGCAGCAAACCCGTTTATTGTCTTTTTTAGCCCTGCTCAGTCAGGAACCAGCCATATACAAATCAGTTCAGCCAGAACAGTTCATCCTAAGCACATTCGTAAGCACTAGGAGCCATATGCATGAACACAATTTCCCATAGACACAGAATGGGCAAAACCCTTTGATGCATCTGCCCTAAGCTCCTCATGCCTGTACCCGGCACAAAACGCATTTTTACCAAGTTGTCTGAAATTACCTTTTAACTTAATTGACCATACCTTCCAACTTAGAAATAAATGCCACCGTGTGAGGAGTGGGCTGGGCCTTGGAGGGCACTCTGCCCCTCACCAAGCCCCCCACAAACAAATTAAAACAAAGGGTCATTGAAGCGGTTGCAGATGTCCAGTGGTGTTTTCAGACCTCTTAATGGACTTCAGCTGTTTACCTCCTCCAAAAACGAGCTGAAAATCCAATGTTTACAGTGGTTTTCAGCTCTTTTTTCTTGCCACCATGTGATATAGGCTCCTCACTGTGTGGCCCTGTGAAGGAAGCCTTAATCATGTGATACCCATCTGCACTGTGTGAGTTGCCAGGTCGGTAATTCACTGGCAGCTTGATGGTGCTATTCCTCCTCTATTCCTTTCAGTATTCCCACCGGTAGGTAAAAGGAGATATCTTTAGAAGTAAGCATGGGATCAAGTTCTTTTTAGAGTAACTCCTTCATTCCCAGCAGGTATTGTTTCTCCTATCATACCCTCTTACCTGCTCCTCTACAATGCAGTCACAAACACCAAACCAATAAGCTTCTTTTTAGAATGGATAACTGTCAGGGGGCGCAGGACCAAGGGGAAGGGCCACATGGCACACAAATGTCATGTTGTTTGCCAGTGGCGGCCGGCACTGCTCGCGGGTTTCAGGGTAGGGCGGGCACATGTAGGGGGCTGGGAGTGTCCATGGGGGGTCACGTGGGTCACAATAAAAAAGAACACCTTCCTGCCAGGTCCAGCATCTTTGCTCCTGCGCTCGTCTTCCACAAACAGTAAGAACCTGACATACAGGCTCCCCTGAGTAATCACAAAGCGGCAATGCCACGTTGTGATTGGTCTGAGCGCCGGGACTCTGTGCTCAGCCAGGGGCTGTAGGCGTGGGCATAATCTCCATACAGACTGTAATACAGCCTGCATGGAGAACAGGGATAGTGCGCATGACTGTTTTGGGTGGCCGGAGAGGGCCGGCCAAACAGTCATTGCGCATTTAGGAGGGTTGTGCCTTCCTCCCCTGCCCTTCAGGCCAACCCCACCCACTCGTGCAAGATGCCGCAGCAGGAGGACAAAATAAAATGATGATAACATTACCTTATTATCATTTTATTTTTTCCTTTCCTTTCCTGCTTGAAGACAGTGGGGCAACGCTCCTCAGTGATGGGGAAATACTGACACCCTCCCAGGAGCAAATGAATGAAACTCACCAGACATAGCAGGTTTGCTCAGAAACAGAGTGAAATGTATTTATTGGTACCAAAAGCATGCATCATTGGTAATTAGCAAGGAAGAAGTCAGATCTGCCACCTTAGGGGCTCTCAGACCGCTTCTTCCCAGAGTAACAAGTTTCTAGGTGTTATATACTCTATGAAATGCCATGTCAGCGGAACTAGAATAAAGCACTAAGCCAAATATGGCTGACATGGATGTGCAATGTCTGCATCATGCAAAACAGCCAGATATGGGCAGACCAGAAAGGCAGGCTCTGTACTGTGTAACACTTGCACAACCAGATTAAGAAATATCATGTAGTCAGGTCAAGTAAGCTAAGGGGGTACTGAATAGCTGTTGAAGCTTGTCCAGTCAAGGTCAGATAGGAAGCCCTTTTGAGCTCCAGGCCTCATGTTAATGTGATCTATCTAAGCATGATATCTTTTGAAGTGCATGAACATGAATTTATATGGATATTCACATATATTTTGTAACACTCACCCTTAGTGGAGGAACTACGCATGCCCTGCTGTTGCTTAAAACAGGTGCAAAACACAGGACCCTGCAGCCGCTATTACCAGCGGGCCCCCAGCGCTTCATGTGCGCCCAGACTGTTGAGGGTGGCACCCTCTGGGGGTAACATTTAGTGATGAGCCTAACATCTAGGAGCACACTAATATCAACATTGGACACTTAACATAGTAGTACGCACACCTTTATTTATGACCTTGGGCTGAGTCAGGGTCCTTTTGTGCAAGTTGCAACATAATGATATAATGGCCAGCTGGCTCACTACACAGACCAAACAGAGTGGACCCATTTCAACCCAACGCCAATGAATATTTGTAAGATATGGGAGACACAGGGGCCACTCTTTACATCCTGCAAAGGGGCCCCCACATTTTACATTATTCCACTGGCTTAGAAAGCTCAGAACAGCTTTGAGAAGCAGCTTCTGATCCCACCTTAATGAGAAGAATACCCATAAGTTGGCAATAGAAAAAAAAAATTTGAATGAGGAACCAATATGTGTTTATCCCTTTATAATATGACAGGATCGAAAAACATGAAGGCGGCATCAAGGTATTCATGAATTACCTTTGATTATAAGAACTATTTTATGCAGGGGTGGCTCCTCCTCTAGGGTGGAGGAGCGTTGCCCCACTGCTTTCTCGCAGTGCAAGAAGCAGAAACATAAAATGGTAATAACTACCATTTTATGTTTCTGCTTCTCATGCTGCAAGAAAGCAGAAGGGTATGGTTGCGGGCGGGTGGGAAGGGCTGCTATGCGAGCAGGGCTGGGCAGGGGAGGAGTGGTGTGCCTACTCCTGAGTGTGTATAACTGGTTTGGTCAGCCCTCTGCCGTCGACCACTCCAGTCACATGCCAGGACCGGCTCTAGGGCAGTGCGATCGGTGCCACCGCACTGGGTGCTGACTTGGGGTGGGTGAGTCATCATTTTTGAAAATGTATTACCATTTTAAAAGCTCCTGCTGCTATGTTCCTGGCCTCCAGCAATTTTCAGGCATCAATTAAAACGTTGAGATACCTCTGGTGATTAATCGTCTTCCTGGAAAGAAACCAGAGGTTTGTCTAGTGGAAGTTATTGACTCATCCTAAGGTAGAGCAGAGGGATACGATGCCTGCTGCTAAGAACGTTTACCACGCAGAAAACAAAGTGCACATAATGTCAATAGGTCAGTGGGTTACTACTTCTGTAAGAGAATTTTTGTTACTTGTTGTTTATAAGTCAAAATCCTAATATAGACCATGGGGCTATTAACCATCATCAAACAGCTGCAAGGTATATGTTAGCGCTATATGTTTTTTTGCTCAATCTTTCATCATCCTAATCTGTGCCAAAAGGATTCATTTGGGTAGAAAACAATTCGTATTATTAAAGAGAACCCATAACAATGATGTTACGTTTTAAATTAAATTATCAATTTGTGCTTTTCCACAAGGACTCAAACTATACTGCATACCAGTATCGATTACATGTCGCTCCTACACTACACATTGTAGTCCTGTCTGATGTAACATTTCCTATACACTGATTAACACACATATGATTGTCTCTGTGCAATGTGTGTGATGTAAAGTGCTCTGACACCTTACACTGGTAAGAGTGGTGCTATAAAACTAAAGGAATCTGAGAGACAGTGGTTATGGAGACTTGAGGGGTACTGACAAATAGTGGGAGTGAAGGAATCCATGGCAGGGATTGTCATGGGGGGAGCCAACAAACATTGTCGCACAAAGCGCCACCCGTGTTAAAGCCGCCCTGTCATACACACTCTGCCCTTCTCCAATGCAGGCTTCAATGCAGCCTACATGAACAACATGGCCGGGCCATTAGCCCCTGATTGGCCAGCTTCCCATCTAATCACAACCCTGCTTACAGATTTCTGATTTGCTTATTCGTGAGAGCCTGGCTGCCTGCTTCCTGCCGCAGGCAAGAGAGCAGGAGCAGAAGCCAAGACGACGCGGGACCCGGCCGGCTGGAAGGTAAGTTTAATATTTTTTTATTATTATCAAATAAATCCCCCCCCCTTCCCACGCGCGATGCCTTCCCTGGGCGAATCATTGCCCACCCACGAGTCATGCCGGCTGCGACTGATTTTATGATGTGGACGGACACGCATTATTTAGCCCCTTCGCAGTGCGGGTAATTCCCCTGCTGTGCTGGGGGGCGGGAGGCGCGCATAGCACCCCGAACTCATGACGAGCTCCGTTCATCATGATGCACAGTGCTCGTGTGCTCATGACGAACTGAGCTCGTCATGACTATACCCGTTCCCGTGGAACGCTCAGCACAGCAGGGGAATTATACCCTGCGTGTGAGCGATCCACGGCTCATGACGAGCTCAGCTCGTCATGAGCACCGGAGCACCGTGCCGCATGACGAGCTGAGCTCGTCATGAGCATGGATGAAGTTAAAGCATGTGCACATTGGGGATTGTGGTGAAGGCAAATACATTATTCTGGCCAAGTAAATCAGCCATCACAGCAAGTGGCCTTCTCTTTGATAGTAGACCTAAGAGAAGGAGGAGAAAATACCTTTATATAATCCTATCCACTGGCATGATCGGAGAGTGTTTTTAAATGGCAAATTATCCTGAATTTGTATCTAACACTTGCTATTGAATAGCCTGCAGACGCGTTTTTTGATTTCTATTTTTGTTTCTGTGATGAGTCCCGCGAACACATTTGAGCATATTTAATTTGTACTCTTCATTACTCATTTTCCACACAAATAAAAATAATTCTGCTGGTAAGAAATAAACAGAGGTACTTTGCCACATTGCTTGCTTATATGTTTTTATATATCTTCGCTACTTTCTCAGCAGTTGGCCCCGTTCTTTGAAATGAGGTTACTGCAGCAGGCCTACAAATGTTTATGGTGATTCATTTTATGCGCAGAGAGAAAGCGCTGGACGCCATCATCATAATTAACCATCCTCTTGCAAGCTCTGGAAATGCAAAAAGTAATTTAGCTGAGCACCCTTATTGGAATTTCCGTCTATAAAATATTACACATTTTTCAGTAATGTTCTCACTTATGAGAGAAACTAAGCCCAGTTTGAATGATTAAGTGTGAAGTGTACTGCTCCAATAAACAGACTTAAGAAAATAATCAGACAGAATCGTATTTTTACCAAATAGCGTTATGTTTTTTAGGTCTGACCCAGAGAAATCTTTAGTTTTTTCACCAGCTCATGTAATAATAAAACAAATATATGTACATAAATGTGCACATCGGTAGAGGGCTTTTTGCCAACCGTCCCTTATCATTGGTCTGTTCAACTGCCATTAACAACTGCTTCTGCCCATAACATCATCCTGCATGGGGCAATTGTTCTGCCCACTTGAAAGAAGACATTTTGCCTAGTCACATATTCACACCTGTCTAAAAAGAAGTGTATTTAGTGCCAGAGCTAGTGGGCCATAAATATATATCACAAAGTGTTAATCTCGCCATTTTTTATACTTTACTTTTTTAGTCATAATTGAATATTAAAACTATGACTTCCGATTACAGTAGTTAAAAGTCAATTGTATTGAGCTGGACGATCTCTCTGTACTTAGTATTACTATTAATATTATTATTAGTTTGCGTTTTATATAGTGCTAGCTAGACCTGATGGTATGAGAGCGCTGTACATGTTCTATGATAACGTTTACAAGAGGTACATGAGGGGATTTATTGGAGTCATAGTTGAACAATACAGCATTAAGTGGTTAGAAAGTCACACAAGGACGCATTGAAGAATAGCATCAGGGACAGGATTGGCGCACTGGTCATATGGACAGTTGGTTGCCAACTGAAGTCTATGAAAGGAACTAGCATCATCAATGCATCTCAATGACAGTGAAACCAATTTGGCTCCACAAAAACAACAAAGAGGATGGTGTCCAAATAAGGAAGGTTTATTATCAAAATTAGTAAAGGTTACAAGGGAAACAATTAGTAGGTCAATTCTCTCCAAAAAGCATGTAGATCAATATAATTATGCAATCTAAATTTGTATACTATAAAAAAAAGAGATGCAAAACAATATGATGATATGGAGAGCACAGAACAAAAAATAAGTTGTTTCCATAGAGGAATTTCCCTATTCTAAATAAGGCATCAAAAGTAAGAAGGGGAAGTTCAAATAGGATGGTGTCAGCACCAGAAGAAACAAATTAAGGTGCCATGAAAAGGCACAGGAGCTCTAGCTTGAAACTCAACACCCTGGGCAAGGAGAATCAGCAAAGTTCGAGAAGGGTCGTCTAGCAGTGAAGTCAGGACACGGCTTGGTAAAGTATTCTATGGAACAGACAATTAGTACACAATTGAAGGTTCTGGAAGCTTCGTCCCACCAACTCCCTCTGGATAGTCCAATCAGAAGATAATGTTCTCTGGGAGCAGGTAGACTCCCCAGGTTCCCAGTGTGAGCAAGTAAATGTGCAGCTGTATGGCCTTGACTTTAACAACAGTCCAGTTTGCCTGGTACAGGAGGCTCTTTGCTATGCATTGCATGTTCTCGACCAAGTTTCAATTAGACTGTCTAACAGTTCCCAATGGTAAACAAAGACCTATTCTAACTAATGAGCACTCCTTGATAACACACCTACCAAGAAGGGAACATTAAACTTGCAATTCAGTTTATAAAGAAATAATATGAGTGGCACGGGCCTTGTCATAAGTCATGTCAACATTTAAAGAAGAAAAATGGCAGCCAACCAGAAATGGTTAGCAGGAGAAAATACATTGATTATACATGTTTATATGTGTGACTCTTCCTACAGGTGAATGCAGTCACCTACTCTCAGTTGTTTTAATATAGTGCAAACAAGTTCATATTGTTATGGCACAATGAGTATGATTAATTTATGAGTGTATGAAGCACTAAATTGTTCCAGTACATTTTCTTTTTGCCAGTATGAAACATATGTTCACGTGATGTGCATTACAGCTAAAAGGGTTTCTATATCTGTTCTAAGTACACCTGTATGCTTCGACGAATTCACAGTGCTCTATTATTTTTTATATGCAATGCTTAGTTTTTTTAATAACAAATTTTGTTCCGTTTTGTAGCGGTACAACATAGGCCGACGACTGACACTTCAATGAGAACATTACAGTTTGACATGGTTTACCAGAATGATATTACGAAGGAAATCAAAAGAACGAACATATAATAACATATAATAACCATGGCTGACCAAGGCACCCGGACCACCCCATCCCCCACTCCCCAACACACAAATTTCCTCTGGATGATTGTATCTGATGTAGGGTCTTGCTCGATTAATCTACCCACTGGTATATTCGATGTTGAGTTCCCTGCCACGCTAATTAGGATTCGTTGGTGAGCAGCTGATGGATCTGTTATTGCAAAAAGAGGAGTTGTCTTTGGGCCTGTATTTCCCCACTCATCTGCATCTCCTCCAATAGCACCCGTTGTTGTGTCTCTAATTCTACGATCTGAGCTTTACCCATGTGCGGTTGCTAATGTCAACGCCCCATATAGTGGGCTTAAGAGCTTCCCACAGCACCACAGCTGAGGCTATGGACCCTGTATTGGAGGAGAAATGCTCAGCGATAGCTTGGTAGAGGGTTGTCTTGTATTTCGGGTTTCTCAGGTGCTATAGTGACATACGCCAAAGGAGTCGGGATCACAGAGGTCCCATGTGAAGCTTAAGGATCACCGTTGAGTGGTCAAATAGGCCCACGGGATAATAGAGGTAGATGCAGCCTTATGGAAATACTGTAAGGGGAGAAAGATCTAGTCCAACATGTGAGAGGGAGCCATGTGTGGGCGAGAGGAAAGTGTATTTGGTGGCAGTCGGGTGATACGCCCGCCAGACATCGGACCACCCCAAGGAGGACGTCAGGAGACACAGCTTAGTGTCCCGATCATTGCGATTTCTATCACTAGGGTGCCACCTGTTGATTTGGTACATAGTGTCATTCCTTGTTGCCCTTCATGTGTGTCTTTTCCATCAACAGGATATCGATCCCCAGTCTCTTGGCCTGTTTCAACACATCACCCTGCTTGATTCTGTCCAGCATACCCCGCACATTCCAGGTCATTACCTGAATCTCGCTGGGATGAGCCCTTAGTGGACCAATCATTAGTGAATATTGGAAAATAATGGTGTCTTTGGGTGTAGTGTGAGGAAGTGGAGAAATACCTGCACCCATGCCCAGCCATTAACAAATGTAACCTATGAAACAGGAACAACTCAAACGCCCTACCCATCCCTATACTTCAGGAAACATGAAGTATCCGTCGCGGCGGGGTGGTTCCAAGACCCCAACAGTGGGTCCAGGAGGCCCTATGCCAATGAAGCCCTAAATACCACATCCCCTCAACCATCTATCTTGCAGGAACATAAGTGGGACTCGGGAAGGCCCACCGTAGCCAATGTTCCCCTCATGTGCTTTGGTGAACAAACAATCAAGGTATCCATCTGAGCTCTACCACTGGAGGGGAGAGCAGCATAGGGTACAGCAGAGAGAGAAACAGAAAGATAAGGCGAAGGAAGGTACAGAAGGTTATAAACAACTGGTTTATGAGTCTTACCCTTGGGTTTCAGAGCACCAATTCGATCATGACCGATGGTGCCGCATCAACGAATACTTTTTCAAGTGGCTCTGTCTTTTGCCCTGCAAAAAGTCCTATTCCTGTGGAGGTAAATATTTCAGCTTGAGTGAGATGGTTTCATCCGTCCATTTGAATATCTCTTTCGGGGTATCAAACAAAAGCGATTTGGAGTTGTATAATTCTCATCCGTTTGGGGTACAACAGCATATATTGGATGTTGAGGTCTCTCAGCTTGCGCTTGGCGGCTTCAAAGAATTGATGATGTTGTTCTACGAGGCGGGTATAATCCGGGAATATCATAATATTCTGCGAGTCGTGGGTCAGCTTGTCCTTATGGCCTCAGGTGAACTGAAGCATTGCATCCCTGTCCAAATAATTTAGGAGCTTGTCGATAATTGGACCGGGTCCCGCGCCAAGAGGAGACCGTGCCGCCAAGGCTCTGTGGGCTCATTCCACCACAAAACAAGGAGAGAGTGATTCCTCTGGCATCAACGAGTGCAGCCACTGTGTTATGAATTGGGTCACTGAGGCCCCCTCGCAGCTCTCTGGGAAGCCCACTAAGTGTAGGTTGTTGCGTCTCACGTGGCCCTCTACGTCTTCGCCTCATGTGGCGAGTTCTTGCATGATTACAGTCAGGTGGTTGACTGGCTTAGGATGGTTGTGACTGTGTCTCCCACATACGGTCAACCGCCTTGTGAAGATGCTGGTGGAAAAAAGAGACTTCTCTACCAAATGCACCGATTTTGGCCTCTAGCATATTGCGGGGATGCATAATTGCTGCCAGCAGGGCTGCATTATCTGGCACCGGGATGCCCCACTCTGCTCCATCGGCCGCGCCGGTGGGAGTGGTTGTGTATTGGTCCAGAGTGCTCTGCTTAGCTGAAGGTGCAGGTGTCTTGTCTTTAGTGATCGGGCCACAGCGATTTATCTCCACTACACACCCGTCCGGCGGTTGTCTCCAGCTGGCAATGTCTTGTAGGAGTGGGGGCAGGAATCCACGGGAGTCAGCCCATATGGAATCAATCTATCCCGAGAAGCAATCCGCACTGGGACTACCATGGCCGCTTCTGCCACTCAAGGACGACTACATGTTGACCCTTTAGGAGGAACATACGCGTCGGACTGCCAAACCCCGTGTCTCCCCTGCCCCACCGGTAAAAGTCCACAGCAAACTAAGAGAGTCCAATCACTCTGGTCAATTGTAGGTATGTCTCTAATCACACAGCATTTCTAATTCTGCGTTAGGTCACCCAGCTCTCTGCAGCTTCAACAGTGTCCCCTGTCCCATGCTTCCAAAGGCTCCTATGAGGTCTGGTCTACAGGGGGGCCAGCACCAGGTCCTGTGATGTGAGGGCCCTCTCCGGTGCCCATGCCCTATGCCTCAGAAGCTCTCACCACCAGCCGCCACAGCAGTTGCGGCACACCGTGGTCTCTGTCTGTCCACCACTGATGAGTTTGGGGCATCCTAGTGCACTGCAGGCAGTTGCCCTGACAACCCCTCCTTGTCCCGGGGCACCCCCATGCAGTGCAAAGACGTGTGGTGCCCGTCTTACACGCTGTTTTCCTCGACATGGGGAGGAGGGCTCTGCGCCCTCAGGCCGCAATGCCGCACAGCTCCATGGCCGCTCCCAGACCAAAGAGGCCACCGGTCGATGGGGCAATCGTATCAATTGCGGCACCTGCGCCCCAGTGCAGACTGGCGCTGAGCCCGCACCGGTGCCAATCTGCAAGGCCGACCGGCTTCCGGCTGGTCCCCCAGGTCTGATATCCTGGCAGATGGGCTTCGATGTGCAAGGCCGCTACCCCTTACAGGGTCATTAATTCCTCCGCTGCATATAAGGTGTTCCCTCCTGGTGCAACAATGACTCACTGCACCTCCAGAATCATGGCAGTCTGCTGTGCAGTCAGCACCTCTCGGTGCACTTTGCAGGCCTAGAGGAGCTTCTCTTTTCCCACCACCCAGAATCAAAAATCTGGCCACTGCAGCTCTGCCAGGAACACCCAGCCTGGCCCCGGAGAGTCCAACGGCACCAGATGCTGCACGCCCGACCCAAATCCGTTGCCGGGACACGTCAGCACTCGCAAGATGGGTCCACGTCAGTGCCCTCGGGAATTATTTCATTCTCAAACCTCAGGTGTCGCTTAGGGTGAGTCAGAACATTAAATGCGGGGAACTTGGGAGGATTATTGTGGATTATGGATGTGGTGGGCCAGAGCTCTCTACAAGGCGTCCACATGTTGGCTCACTCGGCCATGTCCCCCAATGCTTAATGTTTTAATTTAACATTTTATTACTAAAAAGTGGCTGCCTCCTTTAGGTGGCAACATATATTCTTTTTTTTTTTACAATTGTGGCATATTCGTGCAATAAAAGGAAACCATTGCAGAAGCTTGCCAATGCCAGATTTATTTGCTTTGCCAAAACCTGTTTTGAATTTGACTTCTGATATATTGAAATTTGCTGTGAGAGTTCATTTGGATATAATGATTGCTTACATATTGGTATAATGTCACATAATAGTTAGAGAATCAGATTTTCAGTTACAAAAAGAGAAACGTTCATGAATGCCATTGTCTTCTGGAAATATATTCCAAAGTCATGGACCATAATTGTACGATCATGGTAATCCAATAACAGTTTGATATTTTAAGGCATGATGACCACTGTAGATCCAGAAGAGCAATGCCCGATGGTCAGGGTGTCATGAGTTCACATGCAATCGTCACTTAAATAAGTTTCATACAGCTTGTCCCTCTTTGCCACTCAATTGCATTGTATATTATTATGATCCTTGTATGTAATGTCATTCAATCGCATAATTTATCATTAGTATGAATATTGAATGTAGCAATGTTTGTTGGCGATATGGTCTTGCAATAAGAAGTGCTTGTTCACCTTCGTGTTTTCAGTAACCCGAGTTGCGCGTTGAATTCTATCACGTTTTAATTTATGCTTAATGTTCAGTTAAGGGCACGTGCAGAGTAAGCGTGGGCATAAAATCCGTTTCGCGGGCGAATTTGCGTATTATTGACGATTTCGTGATTCGCGAATCGCGCAAATTTACCCAGTAATCTGCAAATTCGCAAGCTGCAAATTATTTAGCTTGGTCGCGCTTGAAAAATACAATATTGCGCGCAGGGTGTTGACTCTGAGCCTGCCATGTTGTTTTTCTTACGGTTTTGCGAGTGCTGCACCATTTTCGATCTTGCTGCGTGATCGCGCGAGAGGTTTTCAAACGCAATTACGTCATCGCGGCTTGCCATCTTGTACGGTGAGAGTTTGACAACGCGAGTATGTCATAAACACCCGCGACGGCGCGCAGTTGACTTCCGGCGGGAGGTTTGAACAGATCGCGTTCCTGAAATTGCAAAAATTTAAATTCTGCAAAAGAAATCCACCGCAGGAAGCATAAACCTTGTGAAAATGATGATTTTGATCAGAATAACTCCTGAGATTGACATTTGGCTGCACTTTTTGGTGCAGGAGTCCATTTTTGGGGGATGGGGTGGGAGGAAGGAAGTGCCCCAGAGTCTCCAACTTCCTGTTCCTGTCCAGCAGGCTCCTCCCAGTACTTTGTCCATGTTCTGATCACTTTTCATTTGGCTGTTGACCTGGAAGGATTACTTTTTAGGTCGAAGGCCTAAAAGGCTGCGCTTGCGCAGTCTTAGGTCGGAGATTTAATGAGTCTTAGTAGCGCAGAAGGTCCCGCCTCCCTGCTCTGTCTCTCCACCATTGGCTGGCTTCTTAAATGGAGGCCAGCCATTGGAGGAGAGAGCCATCCCTCCAAAGAAGCCCCGTCTCTTTCGGATTTGGGGGCGTCATTTTTGCTGTTCTTTAGACAGTGACGTCGTCCGTCACTCAGAACAGCAAAACACGCCCCCAATTCCGAAAAATTTCAGAAGCGCCGGCCGCCATTAAGCTGTTTGTTGTAGATGAGGTAGTCACATGCTCCCGCTGTCCTCGTTCCCGCCCGAATCCGAAAGTCGTTGTGGCCTCTAATAGAGATAAAGGAGCGGGCACGCGGGGGCCCTTTGAAGCTCTGCGTGCACTCATGACATGTCCCGTGGGCTCGGCCGGTCTCGGCGTATCACTGTTCGTGGCTCCCGCCCCCTCCCACCGTTCGTGGCTCCCGCTGTCCCCCCTCCCGCCCCCTCCCGCTGTTCGTGGCTCCCGCTGTGGTAGGTGTCTTCGCTCTATTGCCTGCTTATTTCATCAGGTAAGCAAACTGCTTGGACGAGAGTGCTACCGTAGTACGAAAGACGCCCACGCTCTATTTGCCTCACGCCTCGTTTTAATTAAAGTCTTTACTCATTGCATACAATGCCATGTCAAATTGAAGCTGATTCCCCAATCCATGATGGCTGAACATAGGAGGCATTTCCTTACTGTTGATCTACGCCTCATTTTCAGCACTTGGTTTCGCAGCTGTCCATTGGTCGGCTATGAGCAGTACCCCGCTGTGGATGCTCACGCCCTGGGGTCGTGGCTGCGCATGGGTGCTGGTCTCTCTCCCCCGCGCGAGTCTCTCTCTCCCCCCGCGCGAGTCTCTCTCTCCCCCCGCGCGAGTCTCTCTCTCCCCCCGCGCGAGTCTCTCTCTCCCCCCGCGCGAGTCTCTCTCTCCCCCCGCACGAGTCTCTCTCTCCCCCCGCGCGAGTCTCTCTCCCCCCCGCGTCAGTCTCTCTCCCCCCGCGCGAGTCTCTCTCCCCCCCGCGCGAGTCTCTCTCCCCCCCGCGCGAGTCTCTCTCCCCCCCGCGCGAGTCTCTCTCCCCCCGCGCGAGTCTCTCTCCCCCCGCGCGAGTCTCTCTCCCCCCCGCGCGAGTCTCTCTCCCCCCGCGCGAGTCTCTCTCCTCGCCGCGCGAGTCTCTCTCCTCCCCGCGCGAGTCTCTCTCCTCCCCGCGCGAGTCTCTCTCCCCCCGCGCGAGTCTCTCTCCCCCCCGCGCGAGTCTCTCTCCCCCCGCGCGAGTCTCTCTCCCCCCGCGCGAGTCTCTCTCCCCCCCGCACGAGTCTCCCTCCCCCGCGCAAGTCTCTCTCCCCCCCGCGCGAGTCTCTCTTCCCCCGCGCGAGTCTCTCTCCCCCCGCGCAAGTCTCTCTCCCCCGCGCAAGTCTCTCCCCCCGCGCGTGTCTCTCTCCCACCGCGCGAGTCTCTCTCCCCCCGCGCGAGTCTCTCTCCCCCCCGCGCGAGTCTCTCTCCCCCGCGCGAGTCTCTCTCCCCCGCGCGAGTCTCTCTCCCCCCGCGCGAGTCTCTCTCCCCCCCGCGCGAGTCTCTCTCCCCCCGCGCGAGTCTCTCTCCCCCCGCGCGAGTCTCTCTCCCCCCCGCGCGAGTCTCTCTCCCCCCCGCGCGAGTCTCTCTCCCCCCCGCGCGAGTCTCTCTCCCCCCGCGCGAGTCTCTCTCCCCCCCGCGCGAGTCTCTCTCCCCCCGCGCGAGTCTCTCTCCCCCCGCGCGAGTCTCTCTCCCCCCCGCGCGAGTCTCTCTCCCCCCCGCGCGAGTCTCTCTCCCCCCCGCGCGAGTCTCTCTCCCCCCCGCGCGAGTCTCTCTCCCCCGCGCGAGTCTCTCTCCCCCCGCGCGAGTCTCTCTCCCCCTGCGCGAGTCTCTCTCCCCCCGTGCGAGTCTCTCTCCCCCCGTGCGAGCCTCTCTCCCCCCCGCGCGAGCCTCTCTCCCCCCCGCGCGAGCCTCTCTCCCCCCCGCGCGAGCCTCTCTCCCCCCCGCGCGAGCCTCTCTCCCCCCCCGCGAGCCTCTCTCCCCCCCCGCGAGTCTCTCTCCCCCCGCGCGAGTCTCTCTCCCCCCGCGCGAGTCTCTCTCCCACAAAACAAAAATAACTACATCACTACTCAAATTATATCTATAACACTATCTCACTCTCTCTCTCTCACTAACTCTCTCCATAACATCACTCTATCTATTTCGATATCACTCTCACTACCTAACTATAACACAAGTCACTCACTCAAAAAATAACTACAACACTCTCTCGCTGACTCACTCTCTATCTCACTAGCTCACAAGTTCACTCTCTCTCTCCAACTCACTACATCACTCTCTATCTCACTAACTCTCTCTTTCTATCTCACTAAGTCACTTTCACTCTCTCTTTCACTACCTCAATCCTTCTCTATCTCACTACGTCACAACATCACTCATTGTTTCTATCTCACTACCACCAAAAATCACTCTCCATCACTAACTCACTCTTTCACTACCTCACTCTGTCTCACTACCTCACTCTATCTACCTCACTCTCTCTCACTACCTCACTCTCTCTTTCTATCTCACTAAGTCACTTTCACTCTCTTTCACTACCTCACTCTCTCTATCTCACTACCTCACAAACTCACTCACTATTTGTATCTCACTACCTCAGAACATCCCTCTACCTAACTCTTTCACTACCTCACTTTCTCTGTCTCTCACTACCTCACTCTCTATCTACATATCTCTCACTACATAACTCTCTACCTCACTACTCCACTCTATCTCACTATCTCACAATTTCTCTCTCTCAAAACATCACTATCTCACTACCTCACTCTCTTGCTCACAACCTCACAACTTCACTCTCTTTCTCTAACTCACTACCTCATTCACTCTCTATCTCACTACCTCACTCTTTCTGTCTCACTAACTCACTTTCACTCTCTTTTACAACCTCTTTCTCTATCTCACTACATCACATCACTCTATGCTTATATCTCACTACCTCACAACATCCCTCTCCCTCACTACCTCACTCTTTACTACCTCACTCTCTATCTCACTACCTCACTCTCTATCTACCTCACTCTCTCCACTACCTCACTCTCTCTCTATTTCAATACCTCACTCGCTCTCTCTATCTCACTACCTCACTCTCTCTCTGCTAATGCAATAGTTATCACATATGCAAAAAACAAAGCTAATGCCAATACAAATGACAATGCCATTTATTTAGGGATACAAAAAAGATACAAAAATAATGAGCAATACCAATAGCTCTACCTATAATATTGCCGAGACCATTGCATTGTAAATGCTTGTTCTGGCTGGCGGTGGATATTTGTATTTGAGGACTTTTTGGACTTTGGAGTTTGAATCACTTTTGGACTTGAGATTTTACAAGAAAGTTGCTGTTGTTTGTTTGGGGCATTGCAGTTGAGGCAACTCCAGTTCTAAAACTTCTTTCACAACTTTAAGAAAATATATATTGTGGTGGTAGCTAGCCATAGTATCCAGTAGGCCTAGGGTTAGTCATGGGTGCATGATACAACTGTTTCTCTGATTTTTTAAAAACTTAATTCTTATTTATGTCATGGAATTTTAGCTCACTGTTATATGTTGTTTTTTGATTTAATTTTCGGGTGCCTGTAAAGCCTCACTAGCCAGTAGGCCCAGGGGTACTCAGTGGTGCATGGGCCTAGTCTTTCTCTTGGGTGTCTTGAATTTAAACATCATTGAGGGCATGGATGGCATTGGGTTGTGGTGATTTTTATGTGTTTTTCGAATTTTGGGGGTGGTGTTGGGGAATGGCCATGTGGGTAGGGGCCATCTTTAGGCATGGATCAGGCAGGGCCTGGACATGTGGTGGGGGTCAAGGGGCCATTTTGAAGGCAGGCAGTGTGCTTAGGCCTGCACCCACTTTGCCTTGCTTTCAACCATAATGCCCAAGGGCTACTCAGTGGTGAGTGGGTCCAGTCTTTCTCTGGGGTGTTTTGAATTTAAACATCATTGAGGGCATGGATGGCATGGGATTGTGGTGATTTTTGAGTGTTTTTCGATTTTTGGGGATGGTGTGTGGGCCTGGCCATTTTGAGGCCTGGGACAGGCAGGGCCTGGCCATGTAGTGGGGGTCAAGGGGCCATTTTGAAGGCCGGCATTGTGCTCAGGCCTGCACCCACTTTGCCTTGCTTTCAATCATTATGCCCAGGAGTACTCAGTGGTGTATGGGCCTAGTCTTTATCTGGGGTGTCTTGAATTTAAACATCATTGAGGGCATGGATGGCATGGGATTGTGGTGATTTTTGAGTGTTTTTCGACTTTTGGGGTTGGTGTTGGGGCCTGGCCATGTGGGTGGGGGCCATTTTGAAGCCTGGGACAGGCAGGGCCTGGCCATGTGGTGGGGGTCAAGGGGCCATTTTGCAGGCAGGCAGTGTTCTCAGGCCTACACCCACGTTGCGTTGCTTTCAACCATTATGCCCAGGGGTACTCAGTGGTGCATGGGCCTAGTCTTTCTCTGGGGTGTCTTGAGTGTAAACATAATTGAGGGCATGGATGGCATGGGATTGTGGTTTTTTTTGAGTGTTTTTCGACTTTTAGGGGTGGTGTTGGGGCCTGGCCATGTGGGTGGGGGCCATCTTGAGGCCTGGGACAGGCAGGGCCTGGACATGTGGTGGGGGTCAAGGGGGCATTTTGAAGGCAGGCAGTGTGCTCAGGCCTGCAACCACTTTGCCTTGCTTTCAACCATTGTGCCCAGGGGTACTCAGTGGTGCATGGGCCTAGTCATTCTCTGAGGTGTCTTGAATTTAAACATCATTGAGGACATGGATGGCATGGGATTGTGGTGATTTTTGAGTGTTTTTCGACTTTTGGGGTGGTGTTGGGGCCTGGCCATGTGGGTGGGGGCCATCTTGAGGCCTGGGACAGGCAGGGCCTGGACATGTGGTGGGGGTCACAGGGCCATTTTGAAGGCAGGCAGTGTGCTCAGGCCTGCACCCACTTCACCTTGCTTTCAAACATAATGCCCAAGGGCTACTCAGTGGTGCATGGTCCTAGTCTTTCTCTGGGGTGGTTTGAATTTAAACATCAATGAGGGCATGGATGGCATGGGATTGTCATGATTTTTGAGTGTTTTTCGATTTATGGGGGTGATGTTGGGGCCTGGCCATGTGGGTGGGGGCCATCTTGAGACCTGGTACAGGCAGGGCCTGCCCATGTGGTGGGGGTCAACGGGGCATTTTGAAGGCAGGCGGTGTGCTCAGGCCTGAACCCACTTTGCCTTGCTTTCAACCATTATGCCCAAGGGCTACTCAGTGGTGCAAGGGCTGAGTCTTTCTCTGGGGTGTCTTGAATTTAAACATCATTGAGGGCATGGATGGCATGGGATTGTGGTGATTTTTTAGTGTTTTCGACTTTTGGGGGTGGTGATGGGGCCTGGCCATGTGGGTGGGGGCCATTTTGAGGCCTGGGACAGGCAGGGCCTGGCCATGTGGTGGGGGTCAAGGGGCCATTTTGAAGGCAGGCAGTGTGCTCAGGCCTGCACCCACTTTGCCTTGATTTCAACCATTATGCCCAAGGGATACTCAGTGGTGCATGGGCCGAGTCTTTCTCTGGGGTGTCTTGAATTTAAACATCATTGAGGGCATGGATGGCATGGGATGGTGGTGATTTTTTAGTGTTTTCGACTTTTGGGGGTGGTGATGGGGCCTGGCCATGTGGGTGGGGGCCATTTTGAGGCCTGGGACAGGCAGGGCCTGGCCATGTGGTGGGGTTCAAGGGGCCATTTTGAAGGCAGGCAGTGTGCTCAGGCCTGCACCCACTTTGTCTTGCTTTCAACCATTATGCCCAGGGGTACTCAGTGGTGCATGGCCTAGTCTTTCTCTGGGGTGTCCTGAATTTAAACATCATTGAGGGCATGGGTGGCATGGGATTGTGGTGATTTTTGAGTTTTTTTTTACTTTTGGGGGTTGTGTTGGGGCCTGGCTATGTGGGTGGGGGCCATTTTGAGGCCTGGGACAGGCAGGGCCTGGCCATGTAGTGGGGGTCAAGGGGCGATTTTGAAGGCAGGCATTGTGCTCAGGCCTGCACCCACTTTGCCTTGCTTTCAACCATTATGCCCATGGGTACTCAGTGGTGTACGGGCCTAGTCTTTCTCTGGGGTGTCTTGAATTTAAACATCATTGAGGGCATGGATGGCATGGGATTGTGGTGATTTTTGAGTGTTTTTTGACTTTTTGGGGTGTATAACTGATTTTCCTCTGGCTTCCATTGCTTTTAGGTGTACAAGAGAACCACCAGTGGCAGGAGGAAGTCCTGCAGCGGTGTGTGCAGCAAAATGTCACGTGTGGCCACAGACAAGACAACTCTGCAACTTGTGCAACTGCGGCCTGCTGTTCTGACCTCTCAAGAAGATGGCCCCAAAGAAAGTTGGCCGTAGCGCCTCAGCGAAAAAAGTCACTAGTGCCACTGCCAGTTAGAAGGAGCAAAAGAAGCAAGTGGCACCACCTACCAAGGAGACTGGTGTGCCCAACGACACCTTTTTTGGGAAAAAAAACTACGCCTGCAGCAGCAGCGGTGTCCGCTGGGTACCAAGCTGGAAGCAGCACCTCCGCTTCATTGGGCTCAGTGCCACTACGCCAAGTTAGGTCCAAGAGCACCATGAGTGCTGCTGCGGCAGCCACTTTGGTTGTTGAATCACCATCGACCAGTGATCTTTGCTCATCACAAGAAAGTACCATCCAATCAACGCCGGGTGTAACTAAGCTGACGAGTGTTCAACAACCACAGCCACAAACACAGGTGCAAGTAGTACAAGCGCAAGTACATGGGCAAGGAGAGGCACAAGTACAGCCGCAAGGAGAGGCGCAAATAGAGGCGCAAGTGCAGCCGCAAGGAGAGCCGCAAGGAGAGGCGCATGGACAGGTGCATGGAGAGGTGCGACTAGAGGTTCATGGAGCGGCACAACTGCCTACAACGCTTGTTCCTCCAGAAGTAGGGGCACATCAGGAAATTGCTATTCAAGAGGAGGTATCCGACGAAGCCACTCCTCCTGATGATGATTATCCAATGTCTTCCATATACCCAGCAAGAAAATGGTCAAGGAGGGATACTAGAAGTTCTTCTTCAAACCCCCTTCCTTCTGATGATGCTGGTGTTGATTGGAACCCACCAATGCAGTCTGAGAGTGAGTCACCCCATGATGAGCCGACAAAGGTAGCTAAGCCTAAAAGGAAGGCTCCCACAAAGCTTCCACTTATGGGTAATGACGACGAACAAGAAGTGGTATGTTCCGCTGCTGATGAACAGTCTGACAATGACTCAGTCATCACAGTCGTCACTCCAGCCCCAGCAGGCATGCAGCAGACAGACATTTTAACCATAGCCCGGATGGCTGCTGAGCGGGATATGGGCGGCGTGGCACTGGTACCACCAGCATTAACTACAACACCAACACGCCCTACAGCTTCCATCTTTTTTAGTCCGAAGGGCCGGCATGGATCTCCATCCAGCTCGACCTCAAGTATTGGTGCTGTAAGTGAACAACAGAAACAAATTCAGCCACGCCCATCCTCCACTTCATCTGGCATTGAAAGTCAAAGTAGCAGTAGCACCTCCACCACCAGCAGACATCACCAGTCCGCAGTTTGGGACTTCTTTACTGTTAGCGCAAAGGTGGAAAACGTGGTCATTTGTTCGATTTGTAAAACATCAGTTAGTCTGGGTAAGCTTGGTACCAACTATGGTACCGGAGGCCAGAGAGGTCATCTCAAGTTACACCACCCTATCCAGTGGGAAGCACACATGAGGAAGATCGAGGAAGCCCAAAGAAAAAAAAATCCAAATGCATCCCTTGATATTGAATCTGATGATGACGGGAATCTGATTGTGCAGGGGGAAGTGAAGAAGTGACAGACATTTTTTCTGGTACACCCAGTACCCCTGGCAGCAGCACTGAACTGGTATCGCCCACACCCTCTACCCCCGCAACATCTATGAGGCACACTTAGAGTGCTGGAGAGACACCAATGCGAAAAACTACATCAATGGGCCTAACTGGTTTGAAGAGGTCATCATCATCATCCTCACATAAAATGATCCAGCCTACCATTAGAAGCATGCTTTGGTCGGAGGCGCCATTTGAACGCAACCACCCAACGGTACATCTGTATAAAGCGAAGCTGGATAAAATAATAGCGCTGGACCTTCTCCCTTTTTCTTTTGTGGAAGGGGTGGGGTTTCTAGAATTAGTGGCAACAGTCTACCCTAAATGAAAGGTTCCTAGTTGGTCCTATTTTGCCAGAGTTGCGGTTCAAGCACTACATCAAGATGTGCTGGAGGTGATTGGGGCAGCTGTGCAGAAGAGTACTGTTCACACTATCCACTTGACAACAGACATGTGGACCAGTTGCCAAGCCCTTGATTACATGTGCATCACTGCACACTGGGTCTCTTTTGCAGGGTCTTTTGCAGGGGTTAGAGACAAGTCAAGTGCAGTTGCTAACCTGGACACAGTTTTTCAAGCTTCTCAGAAACATGCAACATTAGCCATGTTTGCCATGGCGAAAAGTCATACTGCAAAAAACATTTTGGATGAGTTTAAAAGTAAGGTCTCTGAATGGCTGGAACCAAGAAATCGCATAGTTGGTTATGTTTCCACGGATAAGGGCAGTAATATAGTTAGGGCCATGCGGGACGGTGACTATTTCAGAGTGCCGTGTTTGGAGCACTGTATAAACCTGGTTGTTCAAGATTTCTTGAAAACTGAACCCCAAGTCAAGAAGTCACTGTCTATGTGCCGAAGAATCTGCACACATTTCATCCATTCTTTTAAGGCCTGGAAGCAGCTGAGGAGCTTTCAACATGCACGTAAAGTGCCAGTTAAAGGACTCATTCAGGAGGTGGCAACACGTTGGAACTCAACCTTTTACATGCTTGAGTGTCTGTATGAGCAGTGCATGGTAATCAATGACTATATCTTTAGAGTAGGTTCTATTGACCTGAGGCTAGAGTTGGAGGAATGGCAGCTAGTTAAAAGCCTGACAGACATGCTTCGTCCTTTTGAGGTCTTCACGCGTGAAGTCAGCAGGGAGGACTGTTTTTTGAGCAAAGCTATCCCATTGTTACGCATGCTAGAGCACCAACTGAAGGCGGTGTCTTCAACGTTGAGAGATGATGGTGGAAAGCAAGCTGCATATCTGTTGACGGAGAACTTATTAAGCCGCCTAGTTGCCAATGAAAGGGTTCAAAAGATACATACAGAACAACATTACATTTGTGCCACTATTCTGGATCCACGGTACAAAAAGGCGGTGGCCAGCAAAGCATTCATTCCTTTTGATGAGGCAGATGTTTCAAAGTACAAACATTGGATAGCTGTGTCAGCCAGACGGTTCGAAAAAGATCAGCAGAGAATTCAAGGAGCCGTCAGAAGTCCAACTGAATCAGCAGGAAATCCAGCGTCCAGTTCCACTTCTGAATCTGTGGCCAAAGGGAGTCACTTTCCCTCACAGACGTTAACGACACCAGCAGCAACCCTATCATCATCCTCACCTGCACCAGGCCCAGCCATAATATTGTCGGAAGCGGATGGCTAACTCATCAAGGGTTTGTTTGTTCCAGTGCTGAGAAGGCCACAGATGGTACGCAAAGTGGAGCAACCGTGGAGAACCTTGAGTTGATGGTGCATGCCTATCTGGATGAGCCAACACAGGTCTTTGTTCATACGAACCTATTGCTGTATTGGTACAGGAAAATGGCTCTACGACCACTGATCGCCAACCTAGCTCTAAATTATTTGTCTTGTCCACTCGCAAGCGTGTCTTCTGAACGTGTTTTCAGTGCTGCTGGTGCCATTGTAACTTCAAAAAGGTCCCGGCTCTCGGCCAAAAATGTGGAGAGGTTAACACTGATCAAGATGAATCAGCAATTGATACCACCAGATTACAAAGTACGTGAATGCGCGCAGGAAGAAGAGGACACCGACTTAGGTGACGGAAGTTCTTCTCTGTTACCTGACCTACTCCCGTCTCAAATCATGGAGTTGGAGGACGAGCTCTAGTTCCCTGACACCGAGCCCTGAAAATGACTTCCTTTTTTTCGTCCTTATTCACTTTTATTCCTGTGTGTCTTTCTTTGTTTTGCAACTTGTACCACAACAAAACTATAATCACCTAATCACAACAAGTCCATCAGCAGCACTGTCTTCATCTTATATTCCTTATTGATTTGAAGGTGCCTCAGTCTGCATTCCTGAGGTTCACAAGTTCACAACTCAATCATGCTCCTTTATACTCCTCCTCCAGACTCCCCCTATCCATTTCCCTCAGCGTTTAGGCCCTGTTCTGTCCCTGTCCTCAGCTGCCCAGCAATTAGTGGCCAGCTGCTACATTTAGGTTTTGGTGCAGTGGCGCAACCTGGACTTTGATGTAAGTTCTCTGCTAAGGTAATTTCTGCGAATTCTCCTGTGCTGCACCTCTGAATGTGTTGATGCAACATGTGTCTTGTTCTTACATCTCTGAATGTGTTGTTTATGCATCATGTGTTCTCCTGTGCTGCACCTCTGAATGTGTTTTATGCGTCATGTGCCTTGTTCTTACACCGCTGAAAGTATGTTGTGTTTTCGTTCCCAGGCCTATACCCCTAAAAGTACGGTCATATTTAGTTGGTTGTTTTCTCCTACTACAGGTGTTCCCTGTGAGGTCCTGGTTCCCTGCGTAATATTCTCCTAAGGATGGTTAGGGTTGCGTAGGTGGTACTTACCGGTTACCAGTAGTTACTGGTTGTCTGCTAAAGTGATTTATACTCTATGTTCTAAGTGCTAATTCTAACAGTATTTCTAGTTATAAAAGTGCTGATTCCTGACAGTGGTTCAGGTGGCCCTTTCTTGTACATATTCCCTGTAAATTCTGCCCGGGCCTGTTGGCACATTGTGAAGTGTGTGTTTTTATGTAATGTGTTTTGGTGTAATACAAAGGCTATTTTTATACATAACCTTGTGTGGAGTTTCCTTTGTGGTGGGCCTTGGGTGTTGTTGCTGGGGGTACATGCGCAAACACTTAACTCACATTGCCTCCGAGTTCAGCCTTACTGCTCGTGCTATATTACCAAGGGGGTGAGCAGGGATTATCTTGGCACATAACTCCCTTGCCCTGCCCCTGATGTGGAAGTGGTGGTCTCTGACTGACTGTGGCGCAAGCCCTGGCGGGCTAGGGATCCCATTTCTAACATTGTCTTATTCATAATGATGTTGGCAATGTTTTAGGGGGGTTTGGTGTTCTTTGGTCCAGAATTGGCAGAATTTTGGCCTTTTTGGGTGTTTTGCAGGCGCATGTGTGTTTGGGTGAAAAGTAAGTGAAAACTAGTCGTAGACCTTTCTTCTTCTTCTTCTTCAAAGAGCGCAGTGGTTCGATTTTGTTCTGCCTTGCTGAGATTCTTGTGAATCGCTGGAACAAGTGACTTTCCATGTGAGTTTCAAGAGGATCGAAGTAGTGGAAGTGCTGAAAACAGCAATGTTTTGTAAACAGCGCAATTTGCCATGTTTTGAATATACCTGTATTGCATGTTTTTGGGGGGCTGTTTCGGGGGCTTCTAGGTTTCTGTGGGTGGGTTTTGGGTTCTGGGAGCTCTGCTGGCACAGTCTAATGTTGATTGCATTTGTTTTTCATGCAATCCATGGTAAAAAAAGGGAGTTAGGGCCTAGCTGCAGAGCGTATTTGGTCTGAATTGAAGGTAGGCCCAATTTTGCTTTTTGCCTGTTTGGGGGTGTTCTGCTTTTGGGCGGGTGCCTGCAGGGGTCTGGGGGCATAGCTCGGAAGGTCTAATATCGGAATCAAGTGTTTTGGACCAAATCGGAGGTGAAAAAGGGTTTGCGTTTTCAATCACTTGCCTGTCTTTGGGGTGCTGTTTGGGGGGCTTCTAGGTGTTTGTAGGTGGGTTTTGGGGTCTGGGAGCACTGCTGGCAAAGTCTAATGTTGATTGCATTTGTTTTTCAGGAAATCCATGGTGGAAAAGTGGAGTTATGACCTGGCTGCAGAGCGTATTTGGACTGAATTGAAGGTAGGCCCATTTTTGCATTTTACTTGTTTGGGGTGTTCTGCTTTTGGGTGGGTGGCTGCGCAGGGGTCTGGGGGCATAGCTCGGAAGGTCTAATATCGGAATCAAGTGTTTTGGACCAAATCGGAGGTGAAAAAGTTTTTGCGTTTTTGATCACTTGCCTGTCTTTGGGGTGCTGTTTGGGGGGCTTCTAGGTTTTTGTGGGTGGGTTTTGGGGTCTGGGAGCACTGCTGGCACAGTCTAATGGTGATTGATTGCATTTGTTTTTCAGGAAATCCATGGTGGAAAAGTGGAGTTATGACCTAGCTGCACAGCGTATTTGGACTGAATTGAAGGTAGGCCCATTTTTGCTTTTTGCCTGTTTGGGGGTGTTCTGCTTTTGGGCGGGTGGCTGCAGGGGTCTGGCGGCATAGCTAGGAAGGTCTAATATCGGAATCAAGTGTTTTGGACCAAATCGGAGGTGAAAATGTTTTTCCATTTTCAGGAATTTTGCTCACTTTAGTGTTTTCGGGGGCCTGCTCGGGGGGGTTCCTGGTGTTTGGGGGGGTTGGGGGGTCTTGGAGCAACGCTGGGTATGGATACTTTTGATTGCAAGTGGTTTGGAGAAAAGGAGAAAATCCATTGTGGCAAAGGGGAGTTAGGGTCTAGCTGCAGAGCGCGCACGAAGTGATGTGGGAAATTTGCAGAAATTTGTCTAAGTGACCATTTTTCCGTTTTAGTTTTTTGGCTGTTTGGGGGGGGGGTAAACTTGTTTACGCCTGGGTTGACGGGTCTGGGGGCATTGCTGTGATGGTCTAATACCGGATAAAAGTGGTTTGGAGAAAATCTGAGGTGAAAAAGTTTTTCCATTTTCAGGAATTTCGCTCACTTTAGCGTTTTCGTTTTGCTGTTTGTGGGGTTCCTGGTTTTTGTGGGTGGGTTTTGGGGTCTTGGAACAATGCTGGGTATGGATAATTTTGATTGCAAGAGGTTTGAAGCAAATCCATGGTGGCAAAGGGGAGTTAGGGCCTAGCTGTAGAGCTCGCTTGGAGTGATTTTGGAATGAGGGCACAATAACTCCAAGTGCCCATTTTTGTATTTTTGGCTGTTTGGGGGTCTTCTACTTGTTTTCGCCTGGGTTGACGGCTCTGGGGGCATTGCTGGAAAGGTCTAATACCGGATAAAAGTGGTTTGGAGAAAATCGGAGGTGAAAATGTTTTTCCATTTTCTGGAATTTCGCTCACTTTAGCGTTTTCGGGGTGCTGTTTGGGGGGTTCCTGGTGTTTGGCAGTGGGTTTTGGGGTCTTGGAGCACTGCTGGCCCAGTCTAATTTTGATTGCATTTGTTTTTCAGGAAATCCATGGTGGAAAAGTGGAGTTATGACCTAGCTGCACAGCGCATTTGGACGGAATTGAGATTTTCCATTTTTGCCTTTTTGCCTGTTTGGGGTGTTCTGCTTTTTGCGGGTGGGTTGGCGGGTCTTGGGGCATTGCTGGAAAGGTCTAATAACGGATAAAAGTGGTTTGGAGAAAATCCATGCTGAAAAGCGTTTTGGCACTTTTTTAACTTGGGGCTCGTTAGGGTTAGCAGCAGTATTGCATGTGTTTGGGGCTGTTCTAGATTTTTGCAACTGGGTTCTGGGGTCTTAGAGCACTCGTGGGAATGTGTAATTTTGGTTGCAAGTGGTTTGAAGAAAATCCGTGTTGGGAAAGGGGGCATTTGGCCTAGTTAAAGACAGCGTTTGCCACTATTCTTAACATAGGGCTCGTTATGGTTAGCAGTATTGTATTGCATGTGTTTGGGCGGGGTTCTAGATTTTTTACGACTGGGTGGGGTCTTGGAACACTTGTTGGAATGTCTAATTTTGATTGCAAGTGGTTTGAAGAAAATCCATGGTGGGAAAGGGGAGTTTTGGGCATACTTTCCGAGTGTGTTTTGGCACGATTTGAAATTATGCCTCTGCGGGGTAGCAGCAGTATTCTGCACGTTTTTGGGAGGGTAATGTGGGGTGTTCTAGATTTTGGGGATTGTCATCTCTGAAAGTGAAAGTATAATTTTTGCACTACATAGCGTGCCGTATATATTTTTTACTCCGAGGTGTCTTTAACACTTACTTTTGTGTTTTTGCATCATCAATTACAGGCAGGCTTTTACCCTGTGCCATCGATGTACTACTCAGGCTTACAATTAGCGATCCGCAAATCCGCATCAGGCAGGCAGTGGACAGTGTGTCTGGTCACCAAGATTGATCGACGGAGCATCCGATGGAATGAAGGAGTACCGCGAATAAGAGAAATGGCTGGATGCATCAACTTCACAAATTCAACGGGACAACTACAAAAAACAGTAACAGTATTCACAATTCTCCTTATCTTTGAAGTGATATTCTTGTGAACTTGAACTTACTTCTACGAGTGTGACTCTGTGCGTTTGTTTGATCTCTGCTTCAAATTCATCCCTCCAGCTATTTGATGCGTCTTTGCTATGTTTAACACTAATGTAATGTTCTAAGTGTTTATTCTCTCTGAGGGCAGAGAGGCAAGTGAAATTGCGTAATGACTGCAGCCCTGTACTGTCAACTTGTTTCTTCGTAGTTACTAGTAAGTTGCAATAAGTAGTAGTTTTACTTTTCAGTAACCTAACCATCCATTTAGTAAACAACTTCTGGCATGCAGTAGTGTACTTCCTTTATGTACCTTTAAATATTTATCAATATCTTCTAATCCAAAGATTTGTTTCTCTTCATTTGTTGTTTCACTGTTCATGCTGTGTTGTTTTTCCTCACTACCAAACTTTCCCAAAAACCCCCATTCCCATCCAATTTTCAAACCCTAACCCTCTTCCCCCGGGCTGTGTGGTATTTCATTGAGGTGTGACGGACAACAACAATAAATTCCACACACTTGCTGGGGAGGATAAGGTCAAAGCAACCAGAAGTTCATGTCCGCCATCGTGGATTGATAAGAACATCCTTCTCCGACACGACGTGAACAATCAAATGTTTAATGCTTACCTTACGTTGACACTGCTCAGGCTACAATTTAGGGCACTGTTCTGTACCGTACTATCTATTGTACTGTTTCTAATGCTATGCTCAGGCCACACTTATTGTTTAATTTCCTCTTTTTTTCATATGGTGATACTGCCAGTGTGTACCTCTACTGCTACCAGCACAACAATGATATTGCATCCATCGAGGATTCAAGTCAACAACCAACCTTAATCACCATTTGCAATGCAGCCAGCCCTAGGGCTACCCCGATTCTCAAACACAAACCACAGGTAAGATAAGCATATTGGAGAGGTAGTAGAATAATGGGCTAGGAGGACTAAGTTGGGAGGAGAGCAGAGACTGACAGTACTACTAGTAAAGTACAGTAGTAGGGCTACTAAATTTACTAACTCGGTTACTTGCATTTTGGTAGATTTCAGGACTAGATGCTTCCTTCATGCTGGTAAGTTTGAAGAAAACAAACGTCCAGTAACCACCGCCAACCTCCACACAAAATAATTTATGAACGCGTATACTGTGTTTTTGTAGGAAAAGTAATTATTTAGAAATATATCTTCGTGTTGTTTTCAGCACAACAATAAAATAAATTACCCGAACTCACCCCCCCTCCCTAACCCAACCAATGCCAAAAAGTCCAAAAGCCCCTTTCCCAAACACCCAATTCCCACCCCCCCAACAGTCTTTAAAAAAGGGGCAAGGGACAGTCACTTCCTCCGGTGGCGTAGTTTGGCAAGCTGTTGCTGCATGTCCCGCTGCTCTTTGCGGAGGTCCCGGAGCTGACACTGATGTTTCTCGCACAACCGCTCCAGGTAGTCCACTTGCTTTGAAAAGGCGGCGCACACGTGCCATCTAGGCTCTGGGAGGGGCAGCTGTTGTTTTTGCTGCTGTGCGGCGGTGGCGGGAGGCTGTCGGGCCACGGCTCCGTTTGGCTGGAGGCTTGTGGCTGGTCGACCCGGGGGCAGTGGAGGAGGATGTACTGGTGGTTGTTGTAGTGTCCTCATGCTCCCGAGCCCACAACCGGCGATACTCGACACAAATAGCATCCAGATTATGGGCTCTGGCCCGGACAGCCATCTCCTTATGGGTGAGCTTTTTTGGAGTAGCATCTATGAAGAAGGAAAGAAAAATACTGTAGCCAATAGTCTTTAACATAAAGTCAAAATAATTCAACAGAAAGTTGACACTCATTAACACCAGCATCAGTAACACCAGCAAGTAGCAAACACAGTATAACATTTTGAAGATAACAGACCAGGTTTTTTTTGATTGTCGATCCACAACTGGCGCCTCCCGTGTGTGATGTTATTTATAATTTCTAACCACTATTTTGAGGGTGCCCCAGATAGGAGGAAGAACCTAAACCTCCAATTAGGACCAAGATCCAAACATAATTGATACAACAGGAATCTGTGCACACGTCGCCTTTTACAGAGTAAATGCTGTAGGTAATCAAACAACACAACCAATAGACAAACAATGTGGAAGTAGTCTTGATGGAAGTTTTTCTTCAATTCAGATTTTATTCATCACGCCCAGCCAAAACGTGTCTCGTCAGGGCTAGTAGCCCACTACTTCATCAGGGCTCCCGTGGGCAGCGGTTCCAAAGCTATTGCCACAATGGCTATGTGCTCTCAGCCGCTTCTAATTCTGACCCGGCTACCGGATACTGTGGAGGTTCTCGCTGATTCATCTCAGCCGTCTAAGCTTTCCAGCATCTCCGCGTGTAAATGACTTCTGCATTTACACGCGGAGACGCTGGAAAGCAGCACGGCTTAACCTGCCGCTCACACGGATACTCCTATGGTGTGTCACATCTTTGGTATTAACCATCACACGGACAGCTGAGAAGAATCAGCGAGAACCTCCACAGTACCCGGTAGCCGGGTCGGAATTAGATGCGGCTGAGAGCACATAGCCATTGTGGCAATAGCTATGGAACCACTGCCCGTGGGAGCCCTGATGAAGTCGTGGGCTACTTGTTCTGATGAAACACGTGTTGGCTGGGCGTGGTGGATAAAATCTGAATTGAAGAAACACTTCTATCAAGACTGCTTCCACATTGTTTGTCTATTGGTTGTGTTGTTTGATTGCCTACAGCATTTACTCTGTAAAAGGTGACGTGTGCACAGATACCTGTTGTAAAGCATTTTGGCATGTATCTTTCAGCCGTCTTTATAAGCCTGTGACATTACTGGGAGTTTCAGGAATTCCACTAGCAGCACTATGGGTGGACTCACTACTACATACATAGTCAGAGAGTACTAAAAAAAGGCCTTTTTTACTTTTTTTCTCTTGTGTTGCAAAAGAAATTACTGGTACGTGAACTTGTGGTAGTTGCCATAATGGCAGCTCACTCAGCTTTCACCCAAGAAATACAGACACAGACCATGATGATGCAGACTCGCAGTACTTTAAGCAGTACATGCAAGTGGGGATCTGAATGTCTTACTTTTCTATAGGGGTGGCACTGCCACTGGCCATACTTCATCCACTCAGCGTCTGCTCTACTACATCATGCACCTTTGCTATCGACGAGGAGGATAAAGAAGATAACATCCAGGCTTCCAAAGTATGTCTATGATTCTTCTTAATGTCTCAAATGTACCCACATTTATTTTTGTCAAAAACCAACTTACACCCTTTTCATTATATTTTGGAAACGCCGTCTTCATATGTTGAATTGCATTCAACAAAACCATTCTTTACAGTCATAAATATTAAGACTCGCTCGTCCTTCATTTCACCCTTCTTTAACTTTTCGTTCTTCACATCCCTAAACTACATCTGATATGACTTGGCTTCACAATAAAAATTTGCCAGCTGAGTTGAAATGAAATAGAGGGGGACATTGGTTACCAGAGAAGTACCGCCGCTAATGCTATTAAAAGTCAAGGTTGACTGTCTTCTCCGTGATAGCCCAAAAAGTAGTTCTAAATTAGTAAATGTTCTTGCCACTACAGTGTACTTATACTAGTGTACTGTGTACTACTGTACAGTACATCATACACTCCTTTGCGAGCCTACTCAAAACAATTTCAATAAGTAAGGAGTATAATAACTTACCACCGTCCGCCGCCGCTGAGTCTTCCCCCCAGCTCCTCCTGTTGGCGCCGCCGCATCCAGAGTGGACCCCTCCGCACTGCTGGCCCCTGCACTGGTGGTCATCCGTGCCGCATCAGATGTTGTGACGTCTAGGAAAAACATGTCATATTTTCAGATGCCATACACAACCCCCTATTTTGTCTCGTAATGGAAGAAAATGTTACATAACACATTTTTTTATTACTGGGATTGAAAAAAAGTAACGGTTTTGGGGAGGGTGTTAACCTTTTATATTCTTATTCCATTAAATGCTACACTTCTTCTTATGAGAAACACAAGGGGAGCTAGGCCCAAAGGGACAAGTGGAGAGGCTGGGCCTTAGTATATGAACATATAAAAAGTTGCCCCACCACTTACATTTACAACCACATTTATGGAAAGTTGAACACGCTGCCTGTCGTTATCAACTGGGCCGACGCAATTTCTTGAGCCCACGCCCATTAGATCTACCCATGTTGTGATTTACCAAATCCATACTTCTCCACATAGAATACGTTGGCAAACGTGAAGTGCCTACCCCCAGCTCGATGAAGTCCACCACGAGCTTTACTAAAGTAAGCCCTGACTCTGTCGAGCTCAGCTCCGTGCATCTCTATTTGTTTTATGTTTGTAAGAGTCTTGTATGTCTTTTGTTCACTAAACATCCATAGTAGGATATATTGGCAACCCTCTTACCGAATAGATGGTATTGTTTTAAGCGCAGCACAATTCACGCTGTTAAACGTTATAAGCAACGCGCTATTGCCTTCCCTCATTAAAGCATGCTGACCCAGGCACGCACTAAGGACACGCATGCCTTAACTATAGACTTGTCCATAGGTATACAAATACTATAGCGCACTCTCACAAATATGAGCACGCTCCCACCCTATAAGTAGACACGCCCTCTACCTGAGAAGGCACCTTTTCCATTCACCACTGTGGAACGAAAGGATAACCTGCACGACGTTTTTTTCACCAAAAACACTGCGCTTCGTAACAGGATAGTAATTACTTCCTTTACTTCTTCTTTCCTTCCCTAGGTTTTTTGTTCATCTCCTAAACCCTAGGAGTGAATTCCCAGAGATACAGTTTTATCTTCTGGAAGACCAAGGAATTAGGACAGGGTGAGTCTTTTAGGGGACCCACACCTCCCACTTCCTTGTTTTTGGTCCTGAGGAATACCGGGGATTACCCCAAAAGGTAGAAACATGTCGACCAACACATAGCAGAGATACACAGGCCGTAACTCCCCTGCCAGTATCTCACCATACGTTTTAAACTTTGTCCAGTTACCTTTTTATTAAAGCTAATACTGAAGTGTTAACCAGGACAATTTTAACATTCACACTGTTTTTTTGCACCCCACACTTCACTACCTGCTCCACTGTAAACCAGGTGTTGAAGCACACCCAAGTGACGCTAGGCCACTTGGGTGGGCCCCGATGATGAAGCAAGTCACCACTAGGTGGTGAGTGAGGGGTTTACTTACAAAGGAACAGTGTTTCCTTGTCAGGAAAAGAGCCTTCTCTTCTCTTCTCTCATCGGGTGGTACTCCTCCATCTGTTTGTAACAATTCCTTGATCAGGGGATCAGGAGTATTCCCCGTCCAGCTACTTTGGACGAAATTCCTTACTCTCTACCTTTGTTATAGATAGATTAGCAGCGCACAGCTGTGAGAGTATAAGACCTCATCTCTCGCAACATAAACACGGAGATCCTGTCACGGAGCAGACATGGCAGAAAACCAGGGCCTATCATTCTCAACTGAAGAAATAGATTCCATCATGAGTGACCTCAATGCTTTTGCAGATCCCAGCATCAGCAATACCATCTCACAAACATCGGAATGGGACAAACTCACAGAACTGAAAAGAAACCGCATCAGAACTATACTACATGGAACCATATTAAAAGAATATGTTACCAACGCCATGGCCCCTAAGGGGTTACTAGTGACAAATGCCCCAAGAATCTTCTTGGAAGATGAAGAGTTCAGGAGAGACTGGGCACAAATAGCATGGCACTGCACGCATGACTGGATCATGCTTATCCTAAAGACAGCTGTACGACTATCTGAGAAAATTCAGATCGAAATTCAAAACATGGAAGGCCACATAAAAACAACGATCACTGGATACAAAAAAAGATTGGATGAAATAAACAAGGAGATTAATGAATACAGAGAGAATCTCACACAGCAAAAAGTATCCAAGTTCCAAAAGGATCTGAAAAAATTCTCCTTTGTAAAGGCCTATCCATATTCTGACCCAGATTATAAAGCAACTACAGCACAAGAACAAGACTCTGATGCCTCAAGCAATACTTCCCACAGTTCGAATAGCAGTGGAGGGTCCAACTCAAGCACACCACGACAGAAAAAGAGAGGTGGTTATCAAGGGAACTACCAGTGGCCACAATACCCCCACCCACCTTTTCATAATCCATACCAACAACCCCAACAATTTCCGATGTATGGCTGGCAACCACCATTCCAACAGTATCCCTTCCAACAAAACCAATTCCGTCCTCCTTTTCAGAACAGAGGCAGGCGCGGGAGAGGCCGCAACAAACGGGGGAACACCGTCCATTGGGAAGAGGAAGAAATGGTGAGCAACAACACCAGGCACAAAACCGCATCCAACAAAGCAGGCCCCAGCAACATGAGGACCTAGTGACAAACCTCTCATCACGAGCTCTAACAGACGTGGAAAAGAAAATCCTTAATAAAGGGCTGGGTTTTGTCCCTACAGCCAATTTGGACAAATTTAAATTACATTGCGAACTAGCAGCCTTCTTCAGAAAACTGAAACTAAAAGCTTTCTTTGAAAAGAACAACTTGGATAACAATGAGGAAGTACCCAATGAAACGGGATTAAGAACAAAATCTACCTTCGTCCCTCCACCCCACACCATTCCTGTGGAAATAAATGCATTCGAACAGGCAGTATTTAATGACATAGAATCTATGGTTGCCCCAACCCAATTCCAAAACATCAACAGGGCAGAGAGAAAGGCCCTAACAGATCTGAAGGGAGATGAGACCATCATCATAAAACCAGCGGACAAAGGTGGTGGCCTAGTAGTCATGGACCTGATAAATTACCAACAGGAATGCAAACGACTACTAGAGGACCGTAATAACTACCTGCCTCTAACCGACGACCCTACAGATGATCTAAGAAGGGAAATAGTGGAACTAGTGGAAGAAGCTGAACACTTAGGAGACATTTCTAAACAAGAAGCAGATTACCTCACCAAGACGGAAGCTAAAATACCGTACTTCTATTTAGTCCCTAAGATGCACAAGAACAAGACACCACCCCCTGGCAGACCCATAGTTTCGGGTATAGGCTCACTACTAGAACCTCTTTCTAGATTCTGTGACTACTTCTTGAAACCGATAGTCCAAGGAACCAGCACCTACCTGAAAGACACCAAAAGTCTCCTAACACTCCTGGAAACCATCAAAATGGAAGAGGATATGATTCTGGTCAGCTTCGATATCGAAAGCCTTTACACCAATATCCCCCAGGATGCCACCATCAATGTTCTCAAAGGAACATTAGATCAAACCAATTGGGAACATAGAACACCGAGGGAATTCATAATCAAATGTGCAACCTTGGCACTCAAAAGAAACTTCTTTGAGTTCGAAGGGTCCCTGTACCTGCAGATAGGCGGCACGTCTATGGGCAGTGTTTTTGCGCCCAGCATAGCGGGATTGTATGTATACGATTTCGAACAAAAATACATCCTCTCACCCGCCAACCCATATCTGGAAAACATCAAGTTCTGGCGTAGATATATAGATGATGTGCTCACGATTTGGAAGGGCCCACCAGAAATTCTAACACAATTTATCACTTGGCTCAACACTTGTGACCAACACCTTCACTTTACTCACAATGTGAGTAACAATGAAATGATTTTCCTTGACATTGAAATCAAAAGAGAAGAAGAAGGTCTGACTACCAAAACTCATTTCAAACCTACCGCAAAAAATAACCTGCTGAGATTTGAAAGCTTTCACCCCCGTCCATTAAGGGAAAACCTCCCTTATGGACAGTATCTAAGACTACGCAGGAACTGCAGTAAACTCAATGACTATAAAGAACAGGCCAAAGACCTGACGGTAAAACTCACACAACGCGGATACCCCAGAAAGATCACTACGAAATGCCAAAAACGAGCTAGAAATCAACCTCGCCAAGCTCTGTTGGAAGAAATCACCAAAGAAAATGACAACACACCTCTCACATGTGTTACCACATACAATGCTATCTCCAACATGGTCAGTAAAAGCATTAGAAAACATTGGCCAATAGTCAACTCTGGACCCTTCAAGTGGGAGAAACCTGTCTTTTCATATAAAAGAGCACAGAGCTTGAAAAATACTCTGGTTAACACGAGACCAAGACAAAACAAAAGCAACAGTGACCCAACCTTGACACAGATATGGGGTCTTCCACCAGTCACGGGCCATTCACGATGCGGAAACTGCAGTGTCTGTCACTTGACAGAAAACACAAAGACCATAGTCTTGGAACCAGGAAAAGTTTGGGAGCAAAGGGCACAAACTAACTGCAATAGCAGCAATGTTATTTACCTTATCACCTGCACCTGCGGAAAACCCTACGTGGGTATGACGACACGAAAAATAAAACAACGCATCTGTGAACACAGAAGCACAATCAGATGCAAAAAGAACATAACCAAACTAACGGATCATTTCCTTATGGCCCATCACACCACAAACGACATGAGGTGGACGATAATAGAACAATTGACACAAGGGCCTAACATCCAAGCCCGTCTGTTCGAGAAGGAACAAAGGTGGATATATAGACTTTCCACCCACCAACGGGGCCTCAACGATAACATACCGTGGAATTCTGTAATCAAATGATGGCTTCACACCGTTTGACATTTGTCAGATTTGATCCACTCTGAGGAAGCTCTATTCAGCTCTGACTACCACAACTTCGAGTATGATACCCTATGTGTCAGTAGGGCACTATGAACCACACTAGCCCGGGGTTCAGCCACACCTCCGCGAGTACCACTGTGTCCAGTACCGCTGTGTCCCATACACGTATCGGCCCCCTAGACTCCTGTCAATTTTTTGCACACCTTGGAGCTATAGGCTTTCCTTTCCATCACGAGCACCACTGTGGTTCACACATGTACGTGCCCCCCAGTCTCCAGACATTTTTCATGGGCCTCTAAAATCAAAGGCTTTTTCCTTTCCCTCCGCAAGCCAAGATTAATACGCTTTACCACTTTAGTTCCTAAGCGCATCTATTTCCCGACGCTTGCACTGCCATTAAGCTAACTCGCATGCGCAGCGTCTGTAGATCTCCATGACAACCTGACGCATGCGCAGACCTTTTACCAACACGCATGCGCAGCGTCCTGTGAGCACCCTGACTACCTCCCGCCCACCGGCTCTCGTAGCGTCACCTGACCTACCCCGGAAGCGGGTTCCCCAGAGATATCTACCCCGCGCTCGCTCAGTCATTCCTAACCGAGCGGCGGACGGTAGACGTAGGCTACTTGCCTTTATCCTTCACGACTAACTGTAAGTAGATTTTCCCTCCCCAGGGGCCGACGCAATTTCTTGAGCCCACGCCCATTAGATCTACCCATGTTGTGATTTACCAAATCCATACTTCTCCACATAGAATACGTTGGCAAACGTGAAGTGCCTACCCCCAGCTCGATGAAGTCCACCACGAGCTTTACTAAAGTAAGCCCTGACTCTGTCGAGCTCAGCTCCGTGCATCTCTATTTGTTTTATGTTTGTAAGAGTCTTGTATGTCTTTTGTTCACTAAACATCCATAGTAGGATATATTGGCAACCCTCTTACCGAATAGATGGTATTGTTTTAAGCGCAGCACAATTCACGCTGTTAAACGTTATAAGCAACGCGCTATTGCCTTCCCTCATTAAAGCATGCTGACCCAGGCACGCACTAAGGACACGCATGCCTTAACTATAGACTCGTCCATAGGTATACAAATACTATAGCGCACTCTCACAAATATGAGCACGCTCCCACCCTATAAGTAGACACGCCCTCTACCTGAGAAGGCACCTTTTCCATTCACCACTGTGGAACGAAAGGATAACCTGCACGACGTTTTTTTCACCAAAAACACTGCGCTTCGTAACAGGATAGTAATTACTTCCTTTACTTCTTCTTTCCTTCCCTAGGTTTTTTGTTCATCTCCTAAACCCTAGGAGTGAATTCCCAGAGATACAGTTTTATCTTCTGGAAGACCAAGGAATTAGGACAGGGTGAGTCTTTTAGGGGACCCACACCTCCCACTTCCTTGTTTTTGGTCCTGAGGAATACCGGGGATTACCCCAAAAGGTAGAAACATGTCGACCAACACATAGCAGAGATACACAGGCCGTAACTCCCCTGCCAGTATCTCACCATACGTTTTAAACTTTGTCCAGTTACCTTTTTATTAAAGCTAATACTGAAGTGTTAACCAGGACAATTTTAACATTCACACTGTTTTTTTGCACCCCACACTTCACTACCTGCTCCACTGTAAACCAGGTGTTGAAGCACACCCAAGTGACGCTAGGCCACTTGGGTGGGCCCCGATGATGAAGCAAGTCACCACTAGGTGGTGAGTGAGGGGTTTACTTACAAAGGAACAGTGTTTCCTTGTCAGGAAAAGAGCCTTCTCTTCTCTTCTCTCATCGGGTGGTACTCCTCCATCTGTTTGTAACAATTCCTTGATCAGGGGATCAGGAGTATTCCCCGTCCAGCTACTTTGGACAAAATTCCTTACTCTCTACCTTTGTTATAGATATTTTTATTTATACCAAAATTTTTTAGATTAAACTCTGTTCGTCAGAAACAAAACATTATGGACAGACAAAGACATATGTACATTATGAATTTCAACCAAGGTCTATTCACTTTTCTACACAACAAAGTGTCACAAACTGGATATTATCATTAATCACGAAAATAAAAAGCAATGTGAAACAGACAGTGACATTGAACATGTATGGCATTAAATGATACACTCAATTTTGAATAAATGAAACAATGATTGAAGCACAAAAGGATAGAGAAAAGAAGGGAAAATTAGGAAAGGAGCAAAAAATGAATTTAAGATTCTTTATCAGCCAGCCAGTGCTGGTGTACGAGTATTTCTTTCTAATTGGCCGACGCGTTTCGAATCCAGGTACTTGTTTTCCGGATTCTCATCAGGGCACAATTATTCTGTCTGTAGGAAGTAAAAGGAGGAGAACTACTTTGAATATTTTGGTGGAACAAGGCAGGACTCCCTACATTATGACACTCAGCAAAGAGACCTACCATTTCGCAATCGAAACGAATTCAGTGGAGATTTGTCGTTGCAGACTCGGAATGCTCCATGAGGAGTCCAAGGGCCGGGGCCACCTAAAACACGATGAGTTTACATTAGCACAGTTTCATCGTATTACTGCGATAGTGTGCGGTAATACCAAAATGAGTAAAAGCAAACGTACCGTCAACTGTTTCTTTACTTGACGGTGGCGGCTGCCTTTTGTGTAGAAAAAGAGTTGTTCTGCGGGCTTTCAATAAGATTGTAGCCAGTGGCGCTGTGTGCAAAAAATAAGTGTTGGTGTGAGGTAGCTGGGGTTATGAATGGCCATTGTGTTCTACACTGGGTGGCAGGGGACGTACCTTCTTTTGGCCAGAGTCGGTGCGAAGGGGTCTCTTGTTTTCCGTTAAGTTGTAGATATCGGCGTGTTAATTTTAGCCATGCTCCATATCCGCTGTTGGCAACGGAAAAAGATTAATTAGTTTAAAGCGTTGACCGCGAGTTAAACAAAGACCGGCAGCGAAAGTGACACGGGAGCGTCGCTTACCTCAGTGTTTCCCGGTCAAAGCCTACAGCGTTCTGCGTGGTTCCAAAGATTGACGCTGCGGGTGTTGCCATGGAGATAAGCCCTCAGCTGTGTGCTGTGCCTTATGGGATTTGTAGTTTTACGCTAATCTGTGCTAATGCGAGGAGGTGGCCAGAAAAGTTTTTATTATGCTTGTTAAGTGAATGGGTGGCTCCCTACATTTATTGTGTGAGGAGAAATTGAGACGTGACCAGGACAATCATCAGGCACCGAGACACTATTGGATCAAAGTCTCGCGACTTTTGACAAACTGTTAAGGCCCTTCTGCACACTATTAAATTTGAGGATAAGATATGCTTCCTTTTTAAGGAGCATATTGTCCAAGTCTGCATTGTTATGTGATGGACGTAATGTATGTAGTACCGTCCATCTGAGGTCATTGACATCATGGTTGGCATTCAAGAAATGTTCAACCATGGGGGCAGTCATGATTTTGTTTTTAATCCGGGACCGGTGTTGGCAAATACGTGTGTTGACTTGTTGCCTTGTTTTGCCAATATAGATCTGATCGCAGGGGCATTGAACCAGGTAGACCACATTCTTGGTTTTACAGTTCGAGAATTCTGTATGTTTCCATCTGGTGGCCCCATGCTGGAACTCGTCGCCCTCGATTGTATTTAGGGCACACGAAGCAGGTCCCACACTTGTGATGACCTGTGATCGGTTTGAGGTTCCACTGGGTCAGTAGGTCGCTTTTCTTTTTCGGTAATGACACGTCTGCCCTCATGATTTGCTGTCCTATGTTTTGGTTTTTCTTATAAGCGAACAGTGGGCGTGGAAGTGAGCATTCTAGATTCGCCAGCAAATGCCAATTATTCAACACAGTTTTCCTTAATTTGTGCGTGTCTGGTCCAAAGGTGGTGACGCAGACTATAAGAACAAATAGGAGGTACCTAGTCAAATTGCTTATCTACGTGCTGTGCCATGCCCGAGGGGCCATCACACCAAAATGTCCTCACAGTGATAACACTGGGTTAGAAAAAATCCCATCAGCCCACCCTTATTGGTGGAGTGTCCTCATGTGGGATGTAGGCCATGAACCATGATTTCTCACACTGCACCTACTTTTGCACTACGCCATGACATAGCCATTTGTTAAGACTATGAGGCGTTGTTTTTACTCTTGACCCTGGACAATACTGAATAAACATATTTTTTGTCCCAGGAGTCAATTTTACAATCACTTATGTTTTCTTTTTTCACTAGCACTGCACTCCATTGGTCCTACCTCTGAAATACTGTGGTTAAGAATATCATCTTCCAGAACCTATCTCAGCATCATTACTAGGTGCAGTGTGAGAAATCATGGTTCATGGCCTACATCCCACATGACGACACTCCACCAATAAGGGTGGGCTGATGGGATTTTTTCTAACCCAGTGTTATCACTGTGAGGACATTTTGGTGTGATGGCCCCTCGGGCACGACACAGCACGTAGATAAGCAATTTGACTAGGTACCTCCTATTTGTTCTTATAGTTGATAAAAGGGGTTTGAGCTACCGTGGTCATTAAACTTTCCCCTTCTGACCCTCCCACCTTCTTTTTCCGGTGACGCAGACTAACCTGTTGAGTGTAGGTTTGGACCGTGCTTGTAAGAGAGTTTCACTGGGGGTGAAGCGTGCTCTTTTGAAAGAGTGCTTCAGCAGTTTCTTTGGGTACCCCCTTTCTTGCATTTCCTGGCAAAACGTCTCTGCATGAGACGTGAAGTCTTCCAAGTGAGAGCGAGTTTCTCCTAATGCGCAAAAGTTGCCCATATGGGAGATTAGATTTCAAGTTCCTTGGGTGAGCACTCTCGTGGTGCAGAATGGTGTTTCTGTCAGTGTCTTTTTTGAAAAGGGATGATTTGAGTACCCCATTGATGTTTGCTATTTCAACATCAAGGAAGGTCATCCTTTCATTACTCTGTGCGATAGAGAATTTAATGTTGCCATGCCTGTTGTTGAGCCAGTCGTGGAGCGCTACCAGGTGAGTCTGGCTCCCCTGCCACAGGAGCCAGACATCATCTATGTAGCGGAACCACTGCAGGATGTGCTGTTTAAAAGGGTTGTTATTGTCAACAAATTTTTGCTCGTACTGTGCCATGTATAATACGGCCATTTCAGGGGCATAAGGGCACCCCATCGCGGTGCCCTTAACCTGCATGAAGAATTCCCCATTGAATGAAAAGTAGTTCTTTTTAAGGCAATTTCAGCCAGTCTCAAGATAAAGGGAGTGGGTACTTGATGTGGCCTTTCTCTAAGATTCAAGTAGATTTCCATCACCTCTAACGCTTCTTCCTGAGGTATTTGCGTGTAGAGGGAGGTGACATCCATTGTTACCATCAATTGGGTCTCTGGATCGAATTCAGTATCTTCTACCTTAAGTAGAAAGCCTGTGGTGTCGCGCAAGTAAGATTTGACCGTGTTTAAAAAAGGTTTCAAAAAGAAATCCACGTACTGAGAAAGGGGTTCAAGGCATGAATCACATCCAGAGACGATTGGACGTCCTGGGGGGTCTTGAAGGCTCTTGTGGATGTTTGGTAAAAGGTAGAGGACTGAGGTTCTGGGGTACTTTTTAGATAGGTATTCATATTCCTTTCTGCCCAAAAAGCCACCCTCCAGTCCTAACTGTAATGTCTCGGAAATGAGTCGTTGGATCTCTTTGACAGGGTCTTCAGGAAGATGTCTGTACCAAATTTCATTGTTCACCTGTTTGCTGCCTTCTGCTAGGTATTTCTCACGTGACCACACCACCACCGCCCCGCCCTTATCGGCCTGTTTAATAATGATGGAGTTGTCTTCCTTGAGAGCTTTGATTGCTGCACGTTGTCTTTGGCCTATGTTTTGTTGAACAAAATGTCTACCCTTTTCGAGTTTCTCGATAGATGACAGCAAGACCTGTTCGAACTCAAGAACCTCTTTGGGAATGTTTTGATTGGGAACAAAGGTGGACTTGTTCCTTAAACCAGTAACTTCTGTGTTGGGTGATGATGGGCGATTCCAAAAGAAAAAAGACGAATTTTACGACAAAACTCAATGGCTTCTAACTTGAGTCTTGTGTAGCCGTTTTTTCTGCCTGGTACAAATTTCAGTCCCAGCTCTAAGACCGAGTGTTCATCTGATGTTAATGGTCTGTTAGACAAATTGACTACGGAACTAGCACCCCCTACGATTTGTATGAGCGGTTCCTGGTTCGCATCTCCCATGGTGGTTTGTAGCGGGCTTTTGGCTGTTGGCCCTGTTCTAAAAAAGACACCTGTTTCTTGTTTGGATTACGGTTGTCTGAGCCCGATGAATCGGAAGAGGAAGTTTCCGAGAATGTTGTGAACCTATTCCTTGACCGACCTTGGTAAGTGGATAGCGCTCTGCGAGACTCTTGTTGGGTATAATAATCCTCCTTCAAAAAAGGATATACCTGCTCATATTTAAAGGTTTTGTCATTAATGGTATTTTCCTTAAAGGTCCTAATTTCTTTGTCAATTTTCAATTTTCAATTTTCTCCAATAGTGCCTTGGCGTCCGTCACGACCGGACTAGTCTTAATCATCTCAATTAATTCCTCAATTTCTTTTTCTTCCTGTAAGCACAACCTCTATGCGGTTTCTATAGTATGGACCATGAGGTCCCGGCTGCAATTTGTATTAATAAAGCTGAAACCTTTCTTGTATTCCGTGTCCTCAACAAATATCACAGGGACATTTTTAACCTGTAAGCCCCAGGGGATTTTTTTATTACTGGGATTGAAAAAAAGTAACGGTTTTGGGGAGGGTGTTAACATTTTATATTCTTATTCCATTAAATGCTACACTTCTTCTTATGACAACTGATCAATGCTTGCTTAACGTGCACCATTTTTCTCATTACAGAAAGAAGATTCCATTGCCCTTCTGCCAGACGATTCACCAACTACTACTAAGTCATCACCAGCAGTACTTTAAGTACTTTAAAGAAGGTGGGGGCTCCCGCACATTTATTCTAATAATTTCATGTTCCTGTTAACTATTATTAAGTTTGAGTCATACTAATTTAATTCATGGGAATGTTGTTTAAACTTTAACGTCATCTTCATCCATCAGAATACTACATTATTAAAAATAAAAAAATAATGTTTTCATTTCTCAATTGAAAATAAAACTTTAAAACTGACAAACACTGTGTGGTTTTTGTTTACGAGTGAGTGAGCGGAAAGGTTTGAACTAATGCACTTGGCAGTCATTTTTCAGTGACTCAGATAGGCCGGGACTCGGAGGTAGTCTTCTTCTGTTCTTCTGGGTCGTAAAATCATTGGTCAGACATTCTAGATAGTCGGTCAGGGGATTGGGGGTTCAACTTCTGTTCGGACGGAGGTATGTCGAAAGTCGAACTGCACCTATCATCTTGTCCATACTTCTTTGTGTGCAGAATAGTCCCTGAAACACTAGCGGTATGGGATGTGGTCCTCTCAAATCAAAAAGGCACCTGCTACCTTTTACTTGGTGTAAACAATGGCATTTTGTTGTTGGAAATTGTCAAAGCACTTATATTGAGAAGACTGGAATAGACAGCAAGGGCAACCCAGAGGGCTGCACTCAGTGCCTAGAGCTATTGCTGTATCAGAGTTTTGTTTCACACCGTTTGCCGAATGGGCAAGCTTAGCTACCTACACAGACCCACTCATATTTGTAAATAGTAGTAGCACAGAGAGTGATGGTAGAGGCAGGATAAGAATGTAGAAAGTAGTCTACATTAGAAGAAGATCAAAGACTATTTTGTAAAACATAGAATTATTAGGAACCAGTTTGTAATGAATAGGAGCTGTAAAAGTTAGGGAAGTATAAGTATTAATATAACAATAGAACAACTTACTGGGGCCAGCTGAAGAGCCTGCAAGGGACTGCTCCTGTCCACCTTCTGCCACCAGAGTCTCTGTCGCCGCCGGCGCCTTGCCCCTGGGAGGTCCTGGTGATCATGAAATAAAGGAACACAACATGAATGATCATTTTTTGGGAAATATTTGATTTCTTTGTACTCAATCTAAAATTATGTCGGGGAAACAAATTAACATCAATTGCATCTGATCTGGTCAACTAGTAGTACTGTATTGCAGGATTCGCAGACCGTCTAATAGGAAAGTTATGTAATTCACTAACTACATCAACAACAAAAAGGTTCTACTACAAATGCCATCACTCAGCAGCACGAGACGTTGCGTGACAGACACAGCCCATCATCATGATTGCAGACCACTAACAAATGTCTTATAACAAGTAATAAATAATATACTCAACGTATCAATCCACCACTATCTCTTCAAAGTGGCAGCAGCAGGAGTACAAAGAAGGACTAGACTTGAGTGTACTGTCTCTAGCATTACGCAGTAATGCTCTCAAATGACTAAAAAGTTGCAAACAAATAAGCATAGTAGCAACGCCAATAACCAGGTGAGCACCTGCAATGACAGAAGCTATTTAAACAGTAATTTACCTGCAATGTAATCTAATCGGCAGCATTCGTATTCTTCAGGAAAAAAATAGATTAGCAATATAACAGAGCAGAAGGAAAAAAACTAGTTATTAAATAGCTACTTACCAAGGCCAGTGATCTCCACACCGAGCAGGTCGAGCATGTCATGCTACCGGTCCAAGATGTCACTCCACCGGTGCGTCAGTTGCTGGTAGGTGCGCCGGACCCCAGACTCCTTATACATGCGCCGGCACACCTTCTCCCACAGCTGGCGACACTCCCGGAGGCCGTAACCGGAAGCAATCCGCCCACCTGCTGCCACGGTCTTAGGGAGGTGGACTTGTACAAAAACCATCAAGGTGGCCACCTCCACCGCAGAGAAGATCTCCCTGGCCTGGACTTCCTCCCTAAGCGTGGGCGGAAAATCCGTTCCGCTCGCGGATTTTGCGGATTTTCGGGAAATCCGCAATCCGCGAGATTTGCGGATTTCCCGCAAAATCCGCAAATTCGCACGCAGCGGATTTTTTTGGCGGCGCGCGGCGTTGGTGATACAATTTTTGCGGCGCGCGGCGTTTATCATCGTTTGCCGAGTTGTTTTTTTCGATAGTTTGCGAGTGCTGCGCCATTTTGGATCTTGCTGTGTGATCCCACGGGAATTTGCGAGCGCGATTACGTCATCGCGGCTTGCCAGCGATAGTTTGTCAACGCGAGTACGGCGAGATCACGTCTCGCGGTACTTCGCAATTGCGAGATTTGAGATGCGGCGAGCGAAAATATAAATTTGCAATTCTGCACAAGAAATCCACCAGCAAGCAGCATAAACCTTCTAGAAATGATGATTTTTATGTGAATAACTCCTTAGTTTGACATTTGCCTGCACTTTTTTAGCGAGGAGTCCATTTTGGGGAGGGGGCAGGGGGGTGGGAGGAAGGAAGTGCCCCATAGTCTTCAACTTCCTGTTCCTGTTCAGCAGGCTCCTCCCAGTGCTTTGTCCATCTCCTGGTCACTTTTCATTTGGATGTGGACCTGGAAGGATTACTTTTTGTGGATGCTGCTGGATCTTTGGATTTGAGGCCTTTTTGACTTTCTTTGGATCACTGTTGGATTAGAAATTTTACAAGTAAGTTTGTTTGGGGCATTACAGTTGCTGCAACTAAAATTTTGGGATTTTCGATTTTTGGGCTGTTTTGGGGCCTTTTGCCCAGGGGTACTCAGTGGTGGGTGGACTGATTCTTTCTGTGGGTTGTCTTGAACTTAAACATCATGGAGGCCATAGATGAATTGGGATTGTGCTGATTTTTCTGTGTTTTTCGATTTTTTTTTTTTGTAAAATTTTGTGTTTTTCGATTTTTGACCTGTTGTTGGGGCCTTGACCAGGGGTAGTGAGTGGTGCATGGGCCTAGTCTTTCTGTGGGCTGTCTTGAATTTAAACATCATGGAGGCCATGGATGGAATGGGATTGTGCTGATTTTGCAGTGTTTTTCGATTTTTGGGCCTGTACTTGTGGCCTTTTCACCAGGGGTATTTGAGTCTAGCATGGGCCTAGTCTTTCTGTGGGCTGTCTTGAATTTAAACATCATGGAGGCCATGGATGGAATGGGATTGTGCTGATTTTGCAGTGTTTTTCGATTTTTGGGGGTGTTCATGGGGAGGGACATGCCATGTGGCTGGTGGCCATTTTGAGTGCAGCTACAGGCACTGGCCATGTGCTGGCAGGCAAGTGGCCATTTTGAATGCAGGCTTTGTTGTTAGGCCTCCAACCATTTTGCCTACTTTTCAACCTTTATTTATGCCCAGGGGTAGTGAGTCTTGCATGGGCCTAGTATTTCTGTGGGTTGTCTTGAATTTAAACATCATGGAGGCCATGGATTGAATAGGATTGTTCTGATTTTGCAGTGTTTTTCGATTTTTGGGTGTGTTCATGGGGAGGGACATGCCATGTGGCTGGTGGCCATTTTGAGTGCAGCTACAGGCACTGGCCATGTGCTGGCAGGCAAGTGGCCATTTTGAATGCAGGCTTTGTTGTTCGGCCTCCAACCATTTTGCCTACTTTTCAACCTTTATTTATGCCCAGGGGTAGTGAGTCTTGCATGGGCCTAGTATTTCTGTGGGTTGTCTTGAATTTAAACATCATGGAGGCCATGGATTGAATGGGATTGTGCTGATTTTGCAGTGTTTTTCGATTTTTGGGTGTGTTCATGGGGAGGGACATGCCATGTGGCTGGTGGCCATTTTGAGTGCAGCTACAGGCACTGGCCATGTGCTGGCAGGCAAGTGGCCATTTTGAATGCAGGCTTTGTTGTTCGGCCTCCAACCATTTTGCCTACTTTTCAACCTTTATTTATGCCCAGGGGTAGTGAGTCTTGCATGGGCCTAGTATTTCTGTGGGTTGTCTTGAATTTAAACATCATGGAGGCCATGGATTGAATGGGATTGTGCTGATTTTGCAGTGTTTTTCGATTTTTGGGCCTGTACTTGTGGCCTTTTCACCAGGGGTATTTGAGTCTAGCATGGGCCTAGTCTTTCTGTGGGCTGTCTTGAATTTAAACATCATGGAGGCCATGGATGGAATGGGATTGTGCTGATTTTGCAGTGTTTTTCGATTTTTGGGCCTGTACTTGTGGCCTTTTCACCAGGGGTATTTGAGTCTAGCATGGGCCTAGTCTTTCTGTGGGCTGTCTTGAATTTAAACATCATGGAGGCCATGGATGGAATGGGATTGTGCTGATTTTGCAGTGTTTTTCGATTTTTGGGCCTGTACTTGTGGCCTTTTCACCAGGGGTATTTGAGTCTAGCATGGGCCTAGTCTTTCTGTGGGCTGTCTTGAATTTAAACATCATGGAGGCCATGGATGGAATGGGATTGTGCTGATTTTGCAGTGTTTTTCGATTTTTGGGGGTGTTCATGGGGAGGGACATGCCATGTGGCTGGTGGCCATTTTGAGTGCAGCTACAGGCACTGGCCATGTGCTGGCAGGCAAGTGGCCATTTTGAATGCAGGCTTTGTTGTTAGGCCTCCAACCATTTTGCCTACTTTTCAACCTTTATTTATGCCCAGGGGTAGTGAGTCTTGCATGGGCCTAGTCTTTCTGTGGGTTGTCTTGAATTTAAACATCATGGAGGCCATGGATTGAATGGGATTGTGCTGATTTTGCAGTGTTTTTCGATTTTTGGGCCTGTACTTGTGGCCTTTTCACCAGGGGTATTTGAGTCTAGCATGGGCCTAGTCTTTCTGTGGGCTGTCTTGAATTTAAACATCATGGAGGCCATGGATGGAATGGGATTGTGCTGATTTTGCAGTGTTTTTCGATTTTTGGGCCTGTACTTGTGGCCTTTTCACCAGGGGTATTTTAGTCTAGCATGGGCCTAGTCTTTCTGTGGGCTGTATTGAATTTAAACATCATGGAGGCCATGGATGGAATGGGATTGTGCTGATTTTGCAGTGTTTTTCGATTTTTGGGCCTGTACTTGTGGCCTTTTCACCAGGGGTATTTGAGTCTAGCATGGGCCTAGTCTTTCTGTGGGCTGTCTTGAATTTAAACATCATGGAGGCCATGGATGGAATGGGATTGTGCTGATTTTGCAGTGTTTTTCGATTTTTGGGGGTGTTCATGGGGAGGGACATGCCATGTGGCTGGTGGCCATTTTGAGTGCAGCTACAGGCACTGGCCATGTGCTGGCAGGCAAGTGGCCATTTTGAATGCAGGCTTTGTTGTTAGGCCTCCAACCATTTTGCCTACTTTTCAACCTTTATTTATGCCCAGGGGTAGTGAGTCTTGCATGGGCCTAGTATTTCTGTGGGTTGTCTTGAATTTAAACATCATGGAGGCCATGGATTGAATGGGATTGTGCTGATTTTGCAGTGTTTTTCGATTTTTGGGGGTGTTCATGGGGAGGGACATGCCATGTGGCTGGTGGCCATTTTGAGTGCAGCTACAGGCACTGGCCATGTGCTGGCAGGCAAGTGGCCATTTTAAATGCAGGCTTTGTTGTTAGGCCTCCAACCATTTTGCCTACTTTTCAACCTTTATTTATGCCCAGGGGTAGTGAGTCTTGCATGGGCCTAGTCTTTCTGTGGGTTGTCTTGAATTTAAACATTATGGAGGGCATGGATGGATTGGGATTGTGCTGATTTTGCAGTGTTTTTCGATTTTTTTGTGCTCTATAACTGAACTGATGTTCCTCTGTCTTCCATTTTTTTTAGGTGCACAAGACTCAAGAGAACCACCAGTGCCAGGAAGAAGTCCTGCAGCGGTGTGTGTGTGCAGCATAACGTCACGCGACGTCACGTCTGGCCTCAGACAACTCTACAATTCGTGCAACTGCGGCCTGCTGTCTGACCTGCTCTGAAGAAGATGGCCCCGCCCCCAAAGAAAGTTCTCCGTAGCTCCTCTAGCAAGAAAGTTGCTAGTAAGGAGCAGAAGAAGCAAGTTACCAAGGAGGCTGGTGTGCCACCCGCCACTTTTTTTGGGAGCAAAAAAAAAAGTACGCCTGCAGCAGCAGGATCTGCTGGGGACCAAGCTGAGAGCAGCACCCCTGCTCCATTGGGTTCAGTGCCTCCACCACCACGCCAACTTAAGTCAAAGCCCTTGAGTGCTTCAGAGGCAGTCAGTGTACTTCTCCAATCACCATCGACCAGTGATGTTGGCTCATCGCAAGAAAGTAGCAGCAATGTCCCTGAATCAACACAGGTTGTTGTAACTCATCTGACAAGTGTTGAACAACCACAGCCGCAACAACAACACCATGTGCAAGTACACGCCCAAGTACATGTGGAAGGAGAGGCAGCAAAAGGAGATGCGCAAGCAAAGGTGCATGGAGGTTCACAAGTGCCCACAATAGTTGTTCCTCCCGAAGTAGGGGCACATTTGGAAATCGACAATGAAGCTGAGGTATCATTGGAAGCCACTCCTCCTGATGATCATTCATTGTCTTCCACATCCCTAGCAAGGAAAAGATCAAGGGGGGTGTCTACATCTTCTTCAAGCCCACCTCGTTCTGGTGCAAGTGATCTGTCTTGGGAACCACAACTGCGGTCTGACAGTGAGGCAGAGGCACACCATGATCTGACACCGGTACCTAAGCGTAAAAGGAAGGTCGTCCAAAAACTCAAACCTATGGAGTGTGATGAGGCTCAACAAGAAGTGACAGATACTGCTGGTGATGAAGCCTCTCACGATGACGACGAGCCAGTCATCACAAAGGTCACTGCAGCCCCACCGGGCATGCAGCAAAGAGACATTTTGACCCTATCCCGAGAAGCTGCTGAGCGTGATGATGATGTCGGCGAGGAGGCAATGGAAATGGAATCATTAGATTTGGAGTTAAGTAGTACACCAAAACCTACCGCTTCCATATTTCTTCGCAAGAAGGTACCCACCTCGTCCTCGACCTCAATTCGTGGTGGTGAAAGTGCAAAACGTACTGAAGTTCGGCAATCCACATCCTCCACTTCATCTGTCATTAGCAGCAGGACCACCACCACCAGTATCGCCGCCTCCTCCGGCCCCCGAAGACATTTCAAGTCTCCAGTTTGGGACTTCTTTAGTGTTTGCCCAAAAAAGGAAAACGTAGCCATTTGTAGCCTTTGTAAGCTTCGATTTAGTCGTGGTAAGCTTGGTTCTAACTATGGTACCGGAGGCCAGAGAGGTCATCTTGAGAGAAGGCACGCTGTCCAATGGTTTCCGCACCTAGAGGCGGTCAAGAAAGCCGGAATTGCACGTAATGAAAACGTTGATTTGTCATCTGCTGATGACGAGGAGGTAGAAGAAGACGATTCAAACACTTCACTTACACCCAGTTCCCATGTCAGCAGCACACCCCATGGGAGCCACACTAAGAGTGTGGGAGAGAGTGAGACATCAATGCGGAAAAGTTCATCAGCGAGCGTAACTGGGTCGAAGAGATCATCATCATCCCGTAAATCATTGGTCCAGGGCAACATTAAAAAGATGTTGTTTACAGAAGCGCAATATGAACGCAACCACCCAATGACCCGTCTGTATAACACTAAGCTGGCTAAAATGCTAGCTCTGGACCTTCTCCCTTTTTCTTTTGTAGAAGGGGTTGGTTTTCTAGAATTAGTGACAGCGCTCTGCCCTAAATGGAAGGTTCCTAGCCGGTTCTATTTTGCCCGAGTTGCGGTTCCAGCACTACATGAAGATGTTCTGAAGGTGATTGGGGCAGCTTTGCAGAAGAGTGCTGTTCACACTATACATCTGACAACAGACATGTGGACCAGTGGCGCAGGCGCTGATTACATGTGCATCACTGCACACTGGGTCTCTTTTTCAGGGGCTAAAGCAAAGCTAAACTCAGGTGTTGACACTAACATTGTTTTTAAAGGTGCTCGGAAACATGCAACACTAGCCATGTTTGGTTTGGAGAAACGTCACACAGCAGAAAACATTTTGGATGTCTTTAACACAAAGGTCCTTAACTGTCTGTCCCCACTAAAACGCAAGGTTGGTTATGTTTCCACGGACAATGGCTCCAATATAGTTAAGGCCATGAGGGACGGTTACTATTTCAGAGTGCCGTGTTTGGCGCACTGTATAAACCTGGTTGTCCAAAAATTCTTGGGTAATAAACGCAGTGCAGCGTACAGTGTATTGGAGAACTGCCGAAAAATTTGCAAGCATTTCAGGCATTCTTTTAAGGCCCGGAAGCAGCTGAGGAGCATGCTATATCAATGTCAAATGCCAGTGAAAGCACTCATCCAGGAGGTGGTAACACGTTGGAACTCAACCTTCTACATGCTTGAGCGTCTGTATGAGCAGTATACGCAACTCGATCAATATTTCTTGAAAGAGGGTATAGAGGAGCTGAGGATGGGTGGGCCGCAATGGAACATAGTTGAAAGCCTAACACGCATGCTTCGTCCTTTTGAGGTCTTCACGCGTGCAGTCAGCAAGGAGGACTCTAATTTGGGAAAAGCTATCCCATTGTTGTACATGCTGGAGGACCAACTGAAGGAGGTGTGTTCTGTGTTTGGAAAAGATGACAAAAAGAAAGACTCTTTGCTTCTGGCTGAGCAATTATTAGAGCTCCTACAAGGTGATGAACGTCTTAAAAAGATCCACTCAGAACAGCATTACATTTGTGCTACTATTCTGGATCCACGCTACAAAAAGGCGCTGGCAGGCAGAGCATTCTTTCCTTTTGGTGATGAAGATGTTACAAAGTACAAACGTTGGCTAGCCTTGTCAGCCAAGAAGTTTGAAACAGAACGGCTGGAAATTGAAGGACATGGCAGTACATCAGCAGGCCATCCCCAGTCAAAACAATCCACTTCTGCACCTGTGGCTGTGGCACAAGTGACCTCTCAGCCGTTAAAGACACCGGCAACCGGATCATCTGCACGAAAGACAACAGAAACATTGGAGGCTGAAGAGGATTGGCTAGCTCTGCGTGGGTTTGGTTCTCAAAAGGTCAGAGGCACAGCAAGAGCTACGCAAAGTGGAGGAACCTTGGAGGAGGACCTTGAGTCGATGGTGAAGGACTATCTGAATGACTCCACAGAGGTCTATGTTAATTCTGACCCATTGGCGTATTGGCATGGGAAAAAAGAATTGTGGCCACAGCTCACCAACCTGGCTTTAAACTACTTGTCTTGCCCACTCGCAAGTGTGTCTTCTGAACGGGTTTTCAGTGCGGCTGGTGGGATTGTAACTCCCAAACGGAGCCGCCTCTCGCCCAAAAATGTGGAGAGGTTAACAATGATCAAGATGAATCAGCACCTCATACCACCAGATATAAGAGTACGAGAGAGCGTGCCGGATGAAGAGGAGGTGGCCAGCAACATAGATGAGGGAATTTCTACTCTGTCAGGTGGCACTGACCTCACCCTGGCTGAATTCGCAGAGTATGATGACGAAGCCTTATTCTTATTCCTGGACCGTGATACCGACTTCGAGCCCTGAAAATGAGACAACGAATCAATAACTTTCTTTTTCATCCTTATTCACTTTTATTCCTGTGTGTCTGTCTTTCTTTGTTGTGCACAGTTAATATAATTCAAACTTTAATCAGATAATCACAAAAACAAGCCCATCAGCAGAACTGTCTTCACTTGTTTGCTAATTTATTTGAAGGTGCCGCAGTCTGCATTCCTCAGGTTCACAAGTTCAGAAGAACATGCTCCTCTATCCTCCTCCTCCAGACTCCTATTTCCATCAAAGCAGAGGGCTGGTTTACGCCCAATGAAGAAAGACTCAGCACTTGTGGGGGTGTTGTTCTACCTCTTTGCAGGTGAGTTGACGGGTCTGGGGCCATTGCTGGGAAGCACTAAAAGTGGTTTGGACCAAATCCGAGGCGGAAAATTTTTTGTGTTTTTGATGACTTGCTTGCCTTTGAGGTGCTCTTAGGGGGGGTTCCGTCTGTTTGTGGGTGAGTTTCGTGGTCTGAGAGCATTGCTGGGACACTCTAATCTTGATTGCATTTGCTTTTCAGGAAATCCGTCGTGCCAACCCCGACTTATGGCCTAGCTACGCAGCGCGTTTGGACCGAAGGCCCAGAAATATTGCAAGTATGAGATTTTGCTTTTGGCCTGTTTGGGGGTGTTATGCTTCTTGGCGGGTGGGTTGATGGGTCTTGGGGCATTCCTGGGAAGGTCTAATACCGGGTAGAAGTGGTTGGGACAAAATCCAGGCCGATTTTTTTTTGGCTATTTCTGACATTTTGCTCTATGTAGCGTTTTCGGGGGCCTGTTTGGGGGGCTTCCTGGTGTTTGCGGGTGAGTTTCGTGGTCTGGGAGCACTGCTGGGACACTCTAATCTTGATTGCATTTGCTTTTCAGGAAATCCGTCGTGCCAACCCCGACTTATGGCCTAGCTACGCAGCGCTTTTGGACCGAAGGCCCAGAAATATTGCAAGTATGAGATTTTGCTTTTGGCCTGTTTGGGGGTGTTACGCTTCTTGGCGGGTGGGTTGCCGGGTCTTGGGGCATTCCTGGGAAGGTCTAATACCGGGTAGAAGTGGTTGGGACAAAATCCTGGCCGATTTTTTTTTTGGCTATTTCTGACATTTTGCTCTATGTAGCGTTTTCGGGGGCCTGTTTGGGGGGCTTCCTGGTGTTTGTGGGTGAGTTTCGTGGTCTGGGAGCACTGCTGGGACACTCTAATCTTGATTGCATTTGCTTTTCAGGAAATCCGTCGTGCCAACCCCGACTTATGGCCTAGCTACGCAGCGCGTTTGGACCGAAGGCCCAGAAATATTGCAAGTATGAGATTTTGCTTTTGGCCTGTTTGGGGGTGTTACGCTTCTTGGCGGGTGGGTTGCCGGGTCTTGGGGCATTCCTGGGAAGGTCTAATACCGGGTAGAAGTGGTTGGGACAAAATCCAGGCCGATTTTTTTTTGGCTATTTCTGACATTTTGCTCTATGTAGCGTTTTCGGGGGCCTGTTTGGGGGGCTTCCTGGTGTTTGTGGGTGAGTTTCGTGGTCTGGGAACACTGCTGGGACACTCTAATCTTGATTGCATTTGCTTTTCAGGAAATCCGTCGTGCCAACCCCGACTTATGGCCTAGCTACGCAGCGCGTTTGGACCGAAGGCCCAGAAATATTGCAAGTATGAGATTTTGCTTTTGGCCTGTTTGGGGGTGTTACGCTTCTTGGCGGGTGGGTTGCCGGGTCTTGGGGCATTCCTGGGAAGGTCTAATACCGGGTAGAAGTGGTTGGGACAAAATCCAGGCCGATTTTTTTTTTGGCTATTTCTGACATTTTGCTCTATGTAGCGTTTTCGGGGGCCTGTTTGGGGGGCTTCCTGGTGTTTGTGGGTGAGTTTCGTGGTCTGGGAGCACTGCTGGCTATATATACTTTACTTTGCAAGAGGTTTGAAGCAAATCCATGGTGGCAGAGGGGACTTAGGGCCTAGCTGCAGAGCGCGCGCGGAGTGATTTGGGAAATTTGTGAAAAAGTGACTAAGTCCCCATTTTTGTACTTTTGCTCTTTGGCTGTTTGGGGGTCTTCTACTCGTTTTCTCCTGGGTTGACGGCTCTGGGGCCATTGCTGGGAAGCTCTAATACCGGATAAAAGTGTTTTGGACCAAATCCCAGGCGGAATTTTTTTTGTGTTTTTGATGACTTGCTTGCCTTTGAGGTGCTCTTAGGGGGGGTTCCGTCTGTTTGCGGGTGAGTTTCGTGGTCTGGGAGCACTGCTGGGACACTCTAATCTTGATTGCATTTGCTTTTCAGGAAATCCGTCGTGCCAACCCCGACTTATGGCCTAGCTACGCAGCGCGTTTGGACCGAAGGCCCAGAAATATTGCAAGTATGAGATTTTGCTTTTGGCCTGTTTGGGGGTGTTATGCTTCTTGGCGGGTGGGTTGCCGGGTCTTGGGGCATTCCTGGGAAGGTCTAATACCGGGTAGAAGTGGTTGGTACAAAATCCAGGCCGATTTTTTTTTTGGCTATTTCTGACATTTTGCTCTATGTAGCGTTTTCGGGGGCCTGTTTGGGGGGCTTCCTGGTGTTTGTGGGTGAGTTTCGTGGTCTGGGAGCACTGCTGGGACACTCTAATCTTGATTGCATTTGCATTTCAGGAAATCCGTCGTGCCAACCCCGACTTATGGCCTAGCTACGCAGCGCGTTTGGACCGAAGGCCCAGAAATATTGCAAGTATGAGATTTTGCTTTTGGCCTGTTTGGGGGTGTTACGCTTCTTGGCGGGTGGGTTGCCGGGTCTTGGGGCATTCCTGGGAAGGTCTAATACCGGGTAGAAGTGGTTGGGACAAAATCCGCGCGGAAAAGCCTTTAGTTTTGGCACTTTTTGTAACTTAGGGTTCGTTAGGGTTAGCCCTAGCAGCAGGATTGCATGTGTTTCGGGGTGTTCTAGATTTTTCAAACTGAGTTCTGGGGTCTTAGAGCACTCGTGAGAATGTGTAATTTTGGTTGCAAGTCATTTGAAGAAAATCCATGGTGGGAAAGGGGGGATTTGGCATAGTTAAAGAAAGCCTTTGCCACTATTCTTAACTTAGGGTTCGTTAGGGTTAGCAGTATTTCTATTGCATGTGTTTGAGTGGGGGGGATTTCGAGTCTTGGAGCGATGCTGGCTATGGCTACTTTTGCTTGGTTGCTTGCAAGTGGTTTGAATGCAATCCACGGTGGGTAATGGGTAATTAGGGTACTTCGGCCTACTTTTACTTTCAAAGTAAGTTTTGTCACCAGTTTTCTGCTAGGCCTCGTTTTTTGAGATTTGATTGGGGGTCTTCTACATTTTTGCGACTGGCTTTAGTAAGGGTCTGGGTGGGAGCACTGCTAGGAAGATCTAATTTTGTTCTAAAACACAGTTTACAGTACACCTAGCTTGAGGGGCAAGATCCGCTACATTAATTTGCCCATACTTATTTATCCTTCAAAAGGTGACTCAGAGTACGCACTTTCAAAAACATTGTACTGTCTACTAGGAAAAACAAATTGTGACTTTTTGCACTCCACAGCCTACATACCTTATATTTATTTATCAGTGGTGTTGTAATATTATATCACTTCCTGTTTTTCGTTGAATAATTACAGGCCGGGTTTCAGTCTCTGCAATGGGGAAAAAAGGATGGAGTCAGGCTTCACAGTAGCGAGCCACAATTCAGCATCAGGCAGGCAGTGGACAGGGTGTCTTCTGGTGACCAACATCGATGGACGAAGCGTCGGCTGCAATGGAGGAGTGCCGCTAATAGGAGGATTTTTTTTCTGCGGGCAACTTACTTACCACTTCCAACAGGACCACTACAACCACATAGATACAGTATCCCTTGCCTTTTTCTCTGACTGTGACTGCATTTCTTGTCTCTCTCTCTGCTTCTACATTGATCCCTTAACACATCACTTAGTCCACTCCACTATCACATCTGCACCACACATAGTCATTTCTAAGTGCTCCTACGTAATTCGCAAGTCGCAGCACGCCCCAGGCCGTAGAGGACTGGGATGGCCCCAATGATGAAGCATGTCACCAAGGGGCAACCCTGGTGAGTGAGGGGACACCTAGAAAAAAAGCAATTTCTCCTTTTCTATCTACTATACCTTCTGTCAGGTTACGCAGCCCCTAAGCGCCTACCGTACTATGAAACTACATTTCCCATGAGTAGGCGGGAGACTTGCAGACTATTTAGTGAGACTATATGAGAGTACCCTTGTATGTTAGGACAGCACTTCACTGATGCCTGTCTTGTCTTCTGTTACAGGTATCCTTTCCCTGCTGAACCCTACCTTTACCCATCCCACATTTTTTATTTTAGTTTGTTATTTTTCTCCCCCGCCTAATGCCTCGAACACCCTGTGTTTACACTTCTGGGTGTTGGTGACATTTGGAGGTGGAACCATATTTGCATCGACTGGATCACGGGGAGTAAACCGGACACCTTCCAGACCAACCCCATTGAGTGTTGTTGTGAATGGATTTATAGTGACCAGCAAGGCTCTCGGGTATCTGGCTACAGAGACCTTATGTTGAATATCGTTATCAATAATTCCACACAGGCCCTGTACTGTCGCATTCTTTCTTTCCACAGTTGTCGATGATATATTCTTACTCTGCTTGACAAAGAACCATTGCTAATGTGAAAGAACTTCAACCGAATTAGTAGTTATACTTTACCATTTGTTAGGCTACAATGTGGCACTGCTCTACTGTACTTCTGTCACATGCTATATTCTCAGTTGTACCGTTGAATTGCTCAGGAGGACAAACCAGATTTCATTTTCTTTTTTTTCATAGGCATGCAACTGCCACTGTGTCACAACAATAGTACCACCGCTATGAGGAAATTTTATCCGACCAAGATTGCCAACGTTATTCGGTGTTTCCCGTGGAGCCAGCCCTGGGTCTAGCCCTACTTTCAAACACAAATTACAGGTAAGATAAGCGTTTGGTGGTTTGGGGGTATAATGGAGTATTAGTACGAGAGACGAGAGACTGAAGGTAGTACTACTAAAGTCCTAGGACTCTTGGATTCACTTCACTGAGTCTGTGAGAGGCACTTAGTGTTGAAAACATTTGGGCATTTACACTTAAAGGAAGAAAATGGAACTAAACTTTCAGGAAAACAGTCAACGTCAAACCCCCACCCACCAGGCAAGCAGTAAAAAACAGGTATGCTCAGATAAAGTTTGAAAAAGTATATTTATATCCCTAACAAAATAATCTCCCGCAAGACCCTCCCTAACCCCAACGATTGTCCTTCAAAAGTCCCCAAAAACCCAACTCCCAATTCCCACCCCCCAAAAGTCTCTAAAAAAGGGGCAAGGGACACTATGGGTGGATGCTGTTAACTTTTTGGGCCAGGGCATCATGCTCCTCGCGGAGCAAGGCGAGCTCCTGCTGAAGGCGGGACACCATCAGGGTGGTGCGGCGCAGGCGTGCCTTCACTGCCTTGCAGGTGCAATGCCTGTGAGAGGCAGCTGTTGGCCTTGCTGCTCGGTGGTGGCGTTTGCCTTTGGCAGCCCGGCTCAGTCTGGGTGGACCACTGTGCTGGGTGGCAGCCCGTGGGGCCACGGAGGCCGATGCAGACGACGTTGTTGTAGTTGTCGACTGCACACTTTCCACGTCCTCCAGGGCCACCAGCCGCCGATATTCCGCAACAGTGGCCTCGATCCTCCGTTGCCGGGCCGCTCTAGCCAGCTCCTTCCTCCTTGTCCGTTTGGAAGGAGAACCTATATGAAGAAAGAAAGACATAGTCTGTAACCAATGCTCTTTTAGATTAACTCAATCATTCAGCAGAAATTTGTGTTGCAGTACAACTAGCAACTTGCAAGCGCATTACATAACTATTGAGGCCAGTATCTATCTAACCTCACACTTCTTCATCCTTGCTCTAACATTAGTGGGAGTTTAAGGAACAAATTCTACGAGCACTGTGGACTTCCATTGGAGTCGACTATGAAAGTACACCAGTCTTATTCTTCTTCTTATCTCTTGTTTTGGAAAATTGGTACGTTATTTTCTGCAAGCCGGCATAATGCCAGCGCGGTAAACTTGCACCCGAGAAAAAGAGACGCACGCCATGAGGAGTGACCTAGACTTGCGTTGCCGTTGCGTTACTGTACCCGTCCAGTACATGCAGGTGGTGAATCTCTTACTTTTCTATTACGGGTGGCACTGAGAATAGTCTGTTACAACTCAAGGGCTACTGCTTAATTAATTTAACTTTCACCCTACAGTGGAAATGAGTACTAGAAATGGAAAATTGAAGAAGATAAATAATCTGATTATCTATCACTTCACATGGGATGTTTTTGCTTATATATGGGATGACTTTAGGTGCTTTGCTTTTTATTGAGTGACCAGTGATACATCCACACATGAATGACTGAGTACTACTAAACTTATTAAGAGAGGTAGGGAGTGGCCACCATAATAACCGGATCTATGCAGTGCTTGCAATACAAACTACTGCTACTATTTATGGTAGTATTTGGACAAAATTAAAAGTTCTTTTCCTTGCCTTTCCTACACTGGAACGGACGTGCGGGTGCAGTGTTACATGCTCTTCAAAGTTACACTTAGTTCATCCACTGACCGTCTACTCTCTCTAGATCATGGGTACTCACAAACTTTCTCTCAGGGGCTACATTTACAGTGTAGTTTGGGGCCGAGGGCCGCACTGGTGGGGGCGGAGTCAGAGGGGGCGGGGCTAAAGCAAAACGATAACTTGTGACCATGAGGTTGCACACAGGTCCCTGCAGCAGATGCCCTCATCCACTGAGCCACCAGACCCAGCATTTACATACATCTCTCTCCCTCCTGCTCTCCCTCCTGCCCTCCCTCCATCTCTCTCTCCCTCCTGCCCTCCCTCTCCCTCCCCCTCTGTCATCTCACTGTGTGTGTGTCTATCTGTGTCAGCCTTCAGCCCGGGTTGAGACCGCTTCCTCAACGCGCACACACAGACAACAACACCAAAGTACTTAACAGGTCTTTAAAAGACCATTAACATATTATTGAGGCTTTGTTTGTTTTAGCGCCCCTGCTTCTCCACCCTGACAATCACTGCTTGCCCGGCCCCACAGAGCAGAGGCTTTGTTCTATTTCACCTCTTTGTGGCCTTGCATCTCCACTCTGCTCTGTGGGGGCCGGGGGAGCAGTGATTGTCAGAGTGGAGATGCAGGGGCGCTAACAGGTGAAATACAAAAAAGCCTCTGCTCTGTGGGGGCCGGGGGAGCAGTGATTGTCTGCAAGGTCTGCGCACCGCCAACGAAGGCTTGCCGGGCCACCACCGGCCCGCGGGCCGTACTAGGAGTACCCCTGCTCTAGATACACATATGCTATCTAAGAGTCAGATAGTAGCATGATCCAGGTATATGGACACATACAGTTTCTGTGTCACCCACCCAGGCTGTTGTCCTTCCACCCATCATTGCTTCATCATTCACCCAGCCATGCATCTCATATTCTTGCCTTCCCAGCTAGTCTTCAATCTCAATAAGTAAGGAATATATAAGAGCTTACCTCTGGCCGCCACCACCACCGTCTCAACTCTCACAGCTGCCGCCGCCGCCTCCTCCCCTGAAGAATCGCCCTCCGCCTCCGTGTCGAGCACCACCACCTCCACACTGGCCCCGCCACCAGATGTTCCACCTACAAAGTACATTTAAGAATGTTAGAATAAAGCACTCACTAGTCACTAGTATTTGGTCTAGGAATGAAGACATGTGAAAACAATGTAATTTGTGACTGTCTACGTTAAAGTTAAAAAAAATGTCCCTTTTTCCAGGGAAGGTTGTCTAGCTGCACTTTTTGGCACAAGTGATGAAGGCTGTTTTTTTAACACGCACCATTTTTCTCCACACAGACAGAAGATGGACTTCTAACAACAAGATCAAGTTGAAACCAGGTGAGAGCTCGGCTCGACCACAAGAAATGTCTTCAATTAATCGTCAGCACTAACCACTTTTCCATTATCAGTTAAACGTTTAGTTTTATTATGACTTCATTTTAATAAATGTGTTTACTTTTAATAAAGCTTTTAAACTTAAATACAATCTGTGTTTTTTGGTCCAGACTAGAGTGACTGAGTGAAAGGTTTTGCAATTTTTGCAAGCATGAGTCCAGATAGAACACTTCCAAAGACATTATGGACAATCCCAGAGGACTGCACTAAGTTGATAGAGCTATTGCTGACTAGAATCATGGGAGTTTCGCCAACCGTGCAATCTTAGTTAGCTACACAGACAGACTAATAAGAATAATCTAGTAATACCACAGGGAGTCATAGTAGAGGCAGGATAAGAATTTAGATACAGTCTACAAGAAGAGCAAAGACAATTTTGAAAAAAGTCAAATGAGGAACGCTAGGAAAAATAGGTACTAGTCTAAAATGAAAACTTACTGGGGCCAGCAGAGGAGCCCTCGCCTGCCCGATCCTGGCCCTGTTGATGAACAGCATCCGCCGCCTGCTGCTCCTGTGTCCTCCTCTCGCCCCTGGGGGGAGCTGACGTACAACATGAAAGAAAGAACAGAAAACATGGATGATTGTTGCTTGTCAATGTCAACCAAATCAAACATTTCAAAAGAACAATAACAAAATATTTCTGCGAAATTATATTGATTATGGTTACTTTTCATTTATTTGCGGACCTGTGACTTCGAAAGTCACGTAACTCACTAAACAAAGTACTGAAACGTTCACCTAGGACTGGCAGGCAGCAGTCCGCAGGCAAGACGCAAAGTGACAGACAAACTCCATTGTGATTTCAGTCAGATCAGTGACAACACTAACAGTTGCCTGCTACATTACCAGTCATTTAAATAGTCAAACTATCAATCCACCGCCACTATTTTTCTTATTGTCAGGGTTACAAAGGAAGGGGCAGATTTAAGCCCTTGCGGCTCTTTTGCGCCGTTCTTGCGTGACTTTTGTGACGCAGCAGCTAAACAAAAAAGGGCGCCATGGTGCGGCGTATAATATTATAACAACGTGACGCATTTGGGAGATGCATCCCGTTATAAAGCCCTGCGCCATCAGGGGGCGTTCCGGCGCAAGGGAGGGCATTCCTGCGCTGGAACACATCCTAATAGTGGCTGAGGGAAATCTACAAAATATCAATCAGTCACCTTTAGGACAATGATGCGTCACACAAACCCTGCACCTGCTTGAAGCAGACGTACGGCTTGACCCAGCATTGGGGAGATAGGGTACCCCAGAGCATTGATGGAGCTGCGCCATCGTTGCGACGCAACTCCAGCAGTAAAGCTTCGGTGACGTTTTGGGCCCATGGTGCGCCGCATTGCAAATACGGCGCACCATGTTTGGTGGTGGTAGCGGGCCGCACAATTAATGGCGCATCCCTGCTACTTTGCAGGGATGCGACGGTAATTGCAATTCTGCCCCTTAGGGGCATACTTACTTACGCGTTCTGGCGCATCTCCAGAGATGCGCCAGATCAAATGCGTCACGCAAAACTACCCTTGCGACACGGCAGATGTGCCTCATTTACAATGCGGCGCGCCCTGGCGCAAGGGTAGGCACTTGCGTGAGGCATCTCGTCACGTAAGAGCGGCGCATCGCTGGAGTCACGTCGCCAACGCAATGCAACTCCAGTAATGCTCAGGGCCACCCAATACTTAACATGCTGTGTCAGTCCTTTCGCCTGCTTCGAGCAGACTGGGCAGGCGGCGCTGGACGAAGTAGACCAGCGCGCCCACTTCCTCCGGGCTGAAGATCTCCCGTCGCGTCACCTGCTCCCCCCTCAATCTCCCGCATGCTGTCCTGCCACTGGGTCCAGCACTACTCCCCGCCGCCGCTGCGGCCCTCAAGTGCCTGGGCAGCTTCACGGCGCCTGGCTTGACCATGGTCTGGGCAGGTAAGGTAGGAAGAAGTAGAAAATTAAGAAAGAATAGGATAGGGAAGAAGAAAAGAAAAGAGTTTATAAAAGTAGTTTAAAAGTAAAGAAAAATAGCAGAAAAGACAAAAATATACAGCTAGGAAAAGAGAGGGATAGATAAGAAGCAAAATCGTAAATAAAAAACTGAAAACAAGCAAAGGATGGCAAAGATACCAAGAGGATTAAACACCATGCCCAGACACAGGAAATGAATGAAAAACAAGATGGCCGGCGCCCGTTCACGAGCGCAAAAGTAAGTTCGCGCGAGATTTTCCTCGCGATCTCGTGCGAACCTCTAGATTTCCCGCGCGATCTCGTGCGACCCTCTACTCGCAATGCGCTTACTGCGCGAGATTATACATAGCGGGCGGAAACGGAAATACGTCACGCAAACAAAATGGCCGCGCCCGTACTCGACCTTGGGGTAAATTCGCGTGTTGCGCTGCAAGCGGCTCGCGAATACTGCAAAAAAACTCGCGAAACAACAAGCCGCAAAAAAATAAAATGCTCATTCGCACGAATTGGCGGCTTCCGCGGTCGGTTTCGCACGACGCCGCGCCCCGCGAATAGCGCGAAAAAAAACGAAAAACGATTTCAGCAAAAGCAAAAGCAATGAGCAGGTGCAAAAGGTCAACCTCATGATTTGTAACGATTCTTTGTAGTGCTTCCTGAGGGGGCCCTCCAGAATTCGGTTGCCTGCTTGCAACTATTGTGTGACCCTGCTCTGACCTTAACTGTATGCCACAAAGGTCCTGATTTACAGCTAAAGGAGCAGACAAGCAGGTGCCAGGCTGGAACTTTAAATTCTTTCAGTGACACATTAATTAGCCCCTAATTCATTATTGTCAGTTGGGGCAGGGCAGGTGTTGTAACTAATTTTGCAACAATGAAAGCACTTAGCAAGTGCAAAAGATCACTAATCAGGGCGCACTAAGGAAGCAGGTGCCAGCTAAAAAAATATTCTGTGACACATTAATCAGCCCCAAATTAATTCAGGTCACTTGAGGCAGGGAAGGTGTGCTTTGCTTTGCCGAAAATAATGTACACTGGACAACCAGAGGGTGTGGTGATGAAACAGAGGGTGGCATGGGTGGGCCAGAGGGTGGCATGAGTAGTCAGAGAGTGGCAGTGGTGACAGAGAGTGGCAGTGATGAAGAAGAGTGTCCCAAACAGGCTGGACATGTAGAAACAACAAGTTCGCAAAACTTGCGACCCGACAGGTAAGTTCGCAAATTGCGAAATTGTAAAAACCCTCGCGAACTGGCAGAAACACGGGCGAACACAAAAAAAAAAAAAAATCCGCAAATTCGCGGGAATTCGCGGATTTTGCGGATTGCGAATCCGCAAATCCGCAAAATTCGCGAACGCGAGATCCGCAAAATTCGCCCATGCTTATTCCTCCCCCCTCAAACGCCCACAAGGGAGCCGGGTACGGGGTGCTGGGCCCTTCCACTTGCCCTTGTCGCCTCTTTTAGCCAATGTTCCTGGGCACAAGAAGAAGGAAAGAAGAATAGGTGTAAAAAAAATAAGAGAGAAAGAGAAAGAAATAAAGTAGGTAATAAAGTAACAAAAAGTTTAAAAAAACACAAAATATTGATGTAGGAAATTGAAGAGAGAGATAATAGGCAAAAAAAAAAAAAAAGTTCAGAAAAACATAGGATTACAAAGATGTAAGATAGATAGAAAGGTAGCATGCCCAAAACCATAGGAGTGAATGAAAAACAAGATGGCCGCGCCCATAGAGGACCGCGTGGGTAAGTTTGCGCGACATTTCCCCCGCGAGCACGCAAAAACGCCCACAAACACGTAATCACGCGCCGCATACGACGCGAGCATACAACTAGCGCCCGGGAACGGAAACACGTCACGCAAACAAGATGGCCGCGCCCATTCACGACCGCATGGGCCAACCTCGGATTCAGTGCGCTGCAAGCGGTCCGCGAATAAGCAAAAAAACGTGCAAACACGTAAAAAAAAGAAATCAGCAAATTCGCACGAATTTGCGGATTGCAAGTTAGATTTCGCACTAATTTGCGCCCCGCGATTCTCGCAAAATGGCAGAAAAACGAATTTTGGAAAACTGAAAGCACTTAGATGGTGCAATTGTTCAAGCTAATTTGTAACCATTCCCTGTAGTGTTTCCTGAGGGGTCCCTCCAGAGTTCAGTTGCCTACTTGCAACTATTCTCTGACCCTGCTCTGACCCTCAAAGTATGGCACAATGCTCCTGTAAAAAAAAAACTGCTACAGGAAGCTCTTACAGCTAAGGAAGCAGGTGCCAGACTTGAAGCACTAATTCAGTGACACATTAACCAGCCTCAAATTAATTCATCTCAGTTGAGGCTGGGCAGGTGTGCTTTCCCTCCATAATCTACAGTGGTGAACAAGAGGGTGGTAGTGGTGAACCAGAGGGTGACAGTGGTGAACCAGAGGGTGGCAGTGATGAACCAGAGGGTAACAGTGGTGAACCAGAGGGGGACAGTGATGATCCAGAGGGTGGCACTGGTGAACCAGAGGGTGCTGTGATGAACCAGAGGGTGGCAGTGATGAACCAGACGGTGGCAGTGGTGAAACAGAGGGTGGCAGTGTTGAACCAGAGGGGGACAGTGATGATCCAGAGGGTGGCAGTGGCAAACCAGAGGGTGGCAGTGATGAACCAGGGGGTGGCAGTGATGAACCAGAGGTGACAGTGGTGAACCAGAGGGGGACAGTGATGATGTAGAGGGGGGCAGTGATGATGCAGAGGGTGGCAGTGGCAAACCAGAGGGTGGCAGTGATGAACCAGGGGGTGGCAGTGATGAACCAGAGGTGACAGTGGTGAACCAGAGGGTGCTGGGATGAACCAGAGGGTGGCAGTGATGAATCAGAGGGTGTAAGTGATGAACCAGAGGGTGGCAGTGGTGAACCAGAGGGTGGCAGTGATGAACCAGAGGGGGGCAGTGATGATGCAGAGGGTGGCAGTGGCAAACCAGAGGGTGGCAGTGATGAACCAGAGGGTGGCAGTGATGAACCAGAGGTGACAGTGGTGAACCAGAGGGGGACAGTGATGATCCAGAGGGTGGCATTGGTGAACCAGAGGGTGCTGTGATGAACCAGAGGGTGGCAGTGATGAACCCCAATGGGCCTCCAAAAACTCCTTAATAACTTTCAGTCCTTTTGTTCAGATTGGGGCCTGGTAATTAATACCGACAAGACGAAATACCTTGTGATGAATCCCCCCAAAAAAGCTGTATGCCCCCCCAAATTGAATGCTGTACCTTTGGGGAGGGTAGAAGTATTCGACTATTTAGGGATTCGTCTGTCACATAACATGCAATGGGCCCCTCATTTAGATAAAATGCTGCTAACCCACAAGAGGATAACAGGAGCTCTTCTGAAAGAACAGCGCTCCTGTGTAATTAGACCTATAGCCCCTGTTATTGAGATCTACACAGCAAACAGGGTTAGCTCTGCTCTCTATGGGGCAGAATTATGGGGCCCATGTATTACCAATGAACTGCCAAGATCCGAGAGGAAGTTCTGCAGGGCTATTATGTCACTTTCCCAAGGCACTCCCATTGTCCCATTAATGCTCGATCTAGGATGCCGCCCCATTGAAGATCTAGCCAAATTTCGGCCCCTTCTGTTATGGGCGCGCTTGTGTCGAGTTCCGGAGCTCGCCAAATACGCGCAAGGGCTTTCTGAAATTATGGCATCACCAGGGTGGCATAGAATCAATTGGCTAAGAGACATGAAAGCTCTCTTGTTTAATTTGGGCCTAAGTGAAGCCTGGACAAATAGATCTTCTCCCCCAAAGGCTACGCTTAAGAACCTTTACTGCAACTGGATACTGACCCAACGGAGTACCAACTGCTCATTGGGCAGACTCACCGAGGATTTCCTGAAATTCAAGGACCTACCTATTCGGGAACTCTATTTAGATATCATTGAGAAACCATTTGATAGGGTCCTTTATTTTAAATTTAGAACAGGAACTCTTCCTCTGCGTGCTTTTACATCCCGGTGGAAACCACCAGCCCAAACCACAGAGTTCTGCCCAGTGTGCATATCCAGACCAGAGTCAGTGGCACACTTTTTGTTTGAATGCCGGGAGTATGCCCTACCAAGAAGCAAATGGCTCAAGCACTTGTGCCGCCAGCTGGGGACCAGGCGCCACGAGGAGGCTTTACGCATTCTAATGTCAGACTGCCGCACCTTGTATGTTTGCACTCTTGCTAAGTTCCTTTCATGGGCTTGGATTATTAGAACTAAAAGTCTTAAAGCAATTGTTTAATTCCTTTTTAACTAACTATTTATGAAATGTTTATTTTATATGAAAACTGGAACTTTTTTAAACTAATTGTATTTAAATCGATGTACTTCCCTTCCCCCTTTTCTCCCTTTTTATTCAAATGAACCTATGTATTTTATTGTGTAGCTTTTATGATAACTTTTTTATTGAAGTAAAGCCTTTTTGACTTGACTTGACTTGACTTGAACCAGAGGGTGTCAGTGATGAACCAGAGGGTGGCAGTGGTGAACCAGAGGGTGGCAGTGGTGAACCAGAGTGGGACAGTGATGATCCAGAGGGTTGCAGTGGCAAACCAGAGGGTGGCAGTGATGAACCAGAGGGTGGCAGTGATGAACCAGAGGGTGACAGTGGTGAACCTGAGGGGGACAGTGATGATCCAGAGGGTGGCACTTGTGAACCAGAGGGTGCTGTGATGAACCAGAGGGTGGCAGTGACGAACCAGAGGGTGGCAGTGGTGAAACAGAGGTTGGCAGTGATGAACCAGAGGGGGACAGTGATGATCCAGAGGGTGTAAATGTAAATGTAAATGTATTGCAATTTATATAGCGCACGTATCACCCGAAGGCATCAAGGCGCTTGCCTTGGGAACCCGTCCTGGTATTCCCCTGTGAGATAACCCCAGCAGGGTATCCACAAGGTGAAAGCCAGGCATCCCGCCGCAAGGGGCCGTAGTGGAGATTAAGCAAGCTATTGCCCAGAGTCGCAGAGTGTGAACCCATGAGTCGAGTAGGCACCGGAATGAGAATTATCGAGTCCGTGGAATTTTGAGCCCAAGACCCGCCGAGGCGGGGAATTGAACCCTGGTCCAGGACCGATCTCAGCTTCCGGGTCTGCCGCCTCTAACCCCTGAGCCACACTTCTCACCCTGTGGCAGTGGCAAACCAGAGGGTGGCAGTGATGAACCAGAGGGTGGCAGTGATGAACCAGAGGGTGACAGTGGTGAACCAGAGGGGGACAGTGATGATCCAGAGGGTGGCACTGGTGAACCAGAGGGGGCTGTGATGAACCAGAGGGTGGCACTGGTGAACCAGAGGGTGGCACTGGTGAGCCAGAGGGTGCTGTGATGAACCAGAGGGTGGCAGTGAAGAACCAGAGGGTGTTAGTGGTAAACCAGAGGGTGGCAGTGATGAACCAGAGTAGGACAGTGATGATCCAGATGGTGGCAGTGGCAACCCAGAGGGTGGCAGTGATGAACAAGAGGGTGGCAGTGGCAAACCAGAGGGTGGCAGTGATGAAACAGAGGGTGGCAGTGATGATCCAGAGGGTGGCGGTGGCGAACCAGAGGGTGCTGTGTGTGAGAAGTTTGCCTGGTATATGATGATCACTATTCTAGTGAGCACCTTGCACCAGTCCAAACAACCCTTATGGTGATTGGTTGTACGTCAACCTTATAGACCAGCTATCCTAGTGGTAGCATGGACAAAAGCAGTCTTAGGCTAAACTCAAGAGGGCATATGAAGCCAGCTGTTTTACCATATGCAATCCTTTAAATACCAAATGAAATGACACCACACAAATTATATATTATAAAATATATGTATTTATTTCTAGAATAATCCTCTTGACTTTTTATGAGCACAGGAGCACAAGCGTTAAACAAAGAACACAGTATAGCATTCAATAAGATGCACAATTATGGATAGGCCAGGTGGCCACTCAAACCATATATTAAGAAAGTGGTATAAGTACCATGTCATGAACAATGAACAGGCCTAGGGCCTAGGGAATCGCTGGGCCTACACTGGACTAATAAAGGTTAGGACATAGGAGGCCCACAGGGTGCGGGTGCAGTGTCTATAGGCAACCGCGTTTACCATACAAGTCAATGGTGCGTAAAAATCAGAAAATTATAGGTTTAGGAGTCTTCCGACTGGACTAGAACTTAGCCACTAAAAAGTAGGACACTAGAGGTGTAAACCACTATAGGAGCACCGGTGTAATCTCGTTACCTCACCCACAGAAAGCGGGTGCATAGGTGCCAAAGTGCGTCGGGTTTCTTCGTGGAGTTCTATGGAGCCTGGAGGTAAAGATGCTGCAGGCGGCCAGGAGAGAAGAGTCCGGTTGGATCCAAGGGTGGATCGAAGATGTAGAGTACCTGAAAGCAGAGGGGACAGAGTCTAGGTCACTAGCCAGTGACCAGGATGGAACCAGGACGGAACCAGGCAGTGCCGGGTTGCGATCAGGTGCTGTCGAGTAGTTTGTCTCCACTGCCATGTGGACACGGAAGGATAGAAGATGACCAGCTGGTGGACACGAGCTGTCCCACAAAGGCTCTTGCTGTTGGCAGTGTCCGTTCTCGAATTGGAGTCACCAAACCTTGGCAAATGCCACCCAAGCGGACTCGAAGATGTCTTCTGGATCGGACCGAAAAGGTCAGATCGATGGCTCCTTTTCTGGGGAACTAGGGCCAGTCTGGAGCAACCAGACCAGCAGTGTAGTTTTGATGGATCGTTGTCACAGAGGCCACTAGCCAACGGGCAAGCGACCGGACAATGCGGCAAGCAGGAAAAGGGCAAAACAGCCCCACGCAGCACTTGGTGAGTGTGGAGGGGTGATCTTTGGAGCACAGGCTGCTCGGGGCTGGGGCTCCTCAAACCCCAAAGCACAGCATAGAGGGTGCCTTGGGAGATGCACAGGAAGCATTTTGTCCACTCTTCAAGATGGCCGGTCCCACGTCTCTTGTCGCCTCCACGGGTCGCAGCTTTGCCAGGACTGTGGATCGGGCTGTTGGATGTCTCGGAGTCTGAGTCTTGTTGATTTCTGTCGTTCAAACTTCGGCGGGAGCAACGGCAAAGAAAGTCTTGATGCGCTGATGGTGCCTGCTTGCACAGGGTGGCCACTCCTTGACCACAAAGGAGATTCTTCAGTCTTCCACATTGAGTGGGATGTCGAAGGGTCCAGAGTTTCATTTCAAAGTTTCAGTCAGGATGATCTGGTTTGCATTGGCACAGCTCCTACCTTTATTCCAAATCTAGGGGCTGGATCTCCTGCTAGGTCCCTCCTATGGGTGGGACCCAGGAAGGGGGTGGTTACGCTCCTTTCCCTTTGTCCAGTTTCACGCCAGGGCTGGGGCTGGAGAGCCCCAGCATGGGTTTGAACTGGACTTTGCATGGGACACCTTGTGTGCCCCAGGCAGTGTCTATTTTCATTCAGCCCTCCCTGCCCAAATCCACAGCCTTGAACCAGAGGGTGGCAGTGATCAACCAGAGGGTGGCACTGGTGAAGCAGAGGGTGGCAGTGATGATCCAGAGGGTGGCAGTGGCAAACCAGAGGGTGGCAGTGACGAACCAGAGGGTGGCAGGGATGAACCAGAGGATGGCAGTGATAAACCAGTGGGTGGCAGTGATGATCCAGAGGGTGGCAATGGCGAACCAGAGGGTGGCAGTAATGAACCAGAGCGTGGCAGTGATGAACCAGAGGGTGGCAGTGGTGAACCACAAGGTGATGAATCAGAGGATAGCAGTGATGAACCAGAGGGTGGCAGTGGTTAACCAGAGGGTGGCAGTGATGATCCAGAGGGTTTTAGTGGCAAACCAGAGGGTGGCTTCGGTGAAACAGAGGGTGGCAGTGATGAACCGGAGGGTGGCCGCGATGAACCACAGGGTTGCAAACAGGCTGGACACGTAGAAACAACATGGCCGCGACCGTTGCGACCACACAAGTAAGTTCGTGTTCCCGAACGTGTACAAAACCCTCGCGAACTGGCAAAAACAGCAAATTCGCAAATTTGCACGAATTCGCGAATTTTGCGAATAGCGAGTTTGTTTTCGCACCAATTCCTGGATCGTGAATTTGCAATTTTCACCCATGCTTATACTCTGAGGCAGTGATTACAGTCATCCCCAAGGCAGGGAAGGACCCTATGGAATGTGACTCGTATCGCCCCATCTCCCTCCTCAATATCGACATGAAGCTTTTCGCTGGCATTCTAGCTGCCCGTCTCAGTCCATAGATGGATGGCATTATAGAGCCGGATCAGGTTGGGTTATACCAACGCGACAAGGGAGGGGAAACACGAAGAGGCTTCTGCACCTCATGGACTCGGTACACCGCTCTCGCATACAGGCCCTGTTTTTATCAATAGATGCTGAGAAGGCCTTCGACCGCGTCGACTGGACATACTTGTTCGCGGCCTTGAGACATTTCGGGCTGGAGGACAACTTTGTGAAATGGGTGCGCTGTCTCTACGCCGCCCCGCGAGCAGCGGTCCAGGTCAACGGTTGCAGATCTGCCCCTTTTCCCATCACCCGGATTCGGGGATTCGGTTTGGCGCTGACGAGCACAAGATAAGCCTATACGCTGGGTTTTATTTATCTGTTTGTTTTGGTTGTCTTGGGGTCTTAGTTTGTATATATGTTGTCACAGTATTGTTTCAACTCACTCACTGTTTTTCGTCACTATTCTCACTTTGTGTACTAGTATATGTTTGTGCACGTTCCTTTCTTCAAGTAGAGACAGTGACCGATGATGAGAAGTGGGTATACCGGATATTGCTAAACTGGCAACCCCCTCGGGTGTTACGACCGTGAGGTACTCTCTCTACCCCCTACACTTTTTCCAGTAAGTGTTGGCCTGTGGTTTTCTATTTTGTTTTTTTGATTTATTGAGACATCTTGGACTAAGGAGGAGCGTTAGTATACACACCTAGGGTATAGAAACAGACACTGTGGTCGTTTACCCACGTTGTGGTCAAGAAAGTGGATGTTGTGTTGACGAAGGTAGGGATACATTTTGATTAACTTTGATTGAGTGGGGGTCAGCCTTACCTTTTCTTTCCCCCTACACCCCTTGAGATTAGTGCCCGCTTGCATCTCGCCAGGTTTGGTCGGCTGGCGGCAGTCAAAATGACGATCCTGCTGTGCATTCTTTACCTCTTCCAGATGTTGCCCTTGAGCCCTCTGCCGGGTACCATACAGAAGTTGCAGGGGTTGCTTACTAAATTTCTATGGAACCACAAACGTCCGCGGCTTGCATCCTCGCTGCTGACGGTCCCTCAGGCCAACGGCGGACTGGGCTTTCCCTCACATATGGCATACTACCAAGCGGCTTGTCTGCACTTTATTCTTCAATAGAACAGACCGCTCTCCAGCAAACACTGGTCATTTATGGATCAGGCGGTGGCGGGCCGCAACATTTGGGGCGAATTGTGGCTTCCTCGAAAACACAGAGCCTGGGGCCTATATTCATCACCAGTGACATTGCCAACAATGAAGGCGTGGGATCAATTGGCAAGGCGTAAGGGCTGGACCACTTTTCCGTCGCCTATGATGCCCATTGTTGACAACCCGGACTTCCCGCCGGGCTGCTCGTCCCCGGTCTTCCAGCGCTGGAGGGAGGAGGGCTGCAAGAGGGAAGGCTACCTCTTTGACCTCGATGGCTTGATCTCGTTTTCTTGGTTGAGTCGGGACCAATTTGCCCTCCCCGAATCTGATGCCTTTTCCTACTCGCAGGTAGCACATTGGGTTACTCAACCTCCTAATATGGCCGATATGTCCCGTCCCCTGACGGCCCTAGAGCATTGGGTGATATGCAAAAAAGATGACCGCAAACTTATATCTGACCTATATGCCCTGATTGTTGCGCGCCCTAAGGCACCGTGTGCTAAAGCGCAGGTTCGGTAGGCGATGGAGCTGGGCCGCCCGCTGTCACGTAAAGAATGGGAAAAGGTGTTTTATCGCGTGCAGCATACCACTTCCAATGTTTCAGGCGCCGAGTCGGCCTACAAGATGGTGTCATACTGGTACCATACACCAGCGCGGATTAAAACTTGGAATCCGAAATGCTCGGGTCTTTGCTGGCGGGGCTGTGGTGCTCCAGGCACATTGACGCACTTGCTCTGGCACTGCCCGAAACTAGAGCATTACTGGAAGGCGGTCCTTGATGATATCGATGGGGCCTTTCACATCACATTTTCCAGTGCTCCAGAGCATGTGCTGCTAGGCCTCCCGCATCCTAAAGCATTACCTTTGCGCTCTATTAGGGGCAGGCAGATAGCGCTAGCCTTGTTAGCGGTGCGCTTGGTTATCCTTAAACAATGGCGATCCTCTGCTTTACCTGACCCGAGGGACTGGATTCAGCGACTGTGGCATTTGTTGGCCATGGAAAGACTGTCTCTGTGTGTGGATGGCAAAGGTGAGGTGTATGCTAAGCTGTGGGAACCATTTATACACCTTCTATCAAGTGATCTGCGTGGGGTAACCTGTCCCAAGTACTTGCAAATCTTACACCTTATCCCGGTGGTCCCACGGGGCAGCCACATAGGATCGGATGGTCTGGAGCGTACTGTGAGACGGGAGGGACTTAGTGTGAACTAGGGGAATAGTAGGGACTGATGTGGAGGAGGGAGGCGGAAGGGTGGCTGGGGTAGTGGGGGGGTTGGGAGTAGGGTGGTGGGGGGATGGTATTATTGTTTAATTGTTTTGTGTTTTTTCGTAAAATGCAGTGAAAGCTAATAATCATGGCTGTTCCTCCTGGCATTGCATATGTCCTCGCCGGGTGGCCCTCTAGGGGTGTAGGCCCTAAGGCTGTGTTTAAGACTGCTGGATTGCGCTCTGCCGGCCGGTGGATGTAGGCAGCTGAGCTGTGTTATGTGTTGGTATACTGCTCAATAAAAACAATTGATTCTAAAATACGCCATAATGATCAAGCAGAATTTGGCCATACGTGGAAAGAATTTGAGGAAGCTGACAGAGCTCAAACTAGCGGTGAGAAACCCAATCCCATGATCTTAGCCCTTCCGGCCCAGATACTTACTGCTATGAAAAAGATGTTGACACCTCACCGTATCAATTGAGACAGATTAGCTGCTTGCAAGCAGAACAAAGATGAAAGTGTCTCTGAATTTTTCACACGATTCGAAAGCACATTCACTGACTATAGTGGACAGGACATGCCTTTAGAAGGGGGACAACGACTGTTTATGGATACATTTGTGTCCAATCTGTTACCAGAGCTTGGGACTAAAATAAAAATGTCAGAAAGTGCATGGCCCATCTCCACCACGTCTGGTATTTTGACAATGACCCAGTACTATGAGAATAGAGAGAATGAAGAGTGAGATAGAATGGATAAAAAGACTAAAGACTTAAAGACAAAGGTATTACTCCAACAAGCATACCCGACCCAGACCCAAAACAGAGGTGCCCCTAAGTTTCAACGAGTAGCTCAGAGACCTGCCCCTGTGACTCCTCACCCAGCGCTGGGACCCAACCAGTACGCTTATTGTCACCAGGAGGGTCATTGGCGCGACGAGTGTCCCTTGTTGGCCCAGAACAACTCTGCCCCCGCTGACCGCTTCACAGGACAACGTCCCCAGAGAGGACGAGGGTGAGGCGGACCTAGAACATAGTTACAGGACAGGCGCCCCCCTTATGCAAGAGAATAGATTTGATACCGCTAATTATGAGGACCGCAATTATTTTACTGAGGATTATGAGCCTGAAGAAGGGATGGGGTTTTTGTCCCACTAGGATTGCCAAGGACAAGAGAAGGGACCCGTGCCTATTCCTGTTGACCAAATGGGACCGTATGTCCATGTTACAACATTGGGCTCTACGGAAATATTCGACACTGGTGCAACCAAACGTTCTATTGCTAGGTCTTAAGTCCCTGGGGCCCCCTTGTCTGGCGCAAAAAACATTTCTGTGGGGTTTTCTGGTACCCCAGTATTTAGCCCCATTTCACAACCACTGGAACTAACAATAGGACCCTACACAGTAGATTCCCCTTTGGTTTTGACTTCGACATGTGGCAAAAATTTGTTGGGTTTAGATCTAATAAAAAGATTACATGCAACCATATACTGTTCTCCTGATGGGGTTTACATCACTATGGGCCCCCCTACCACACACCCAGTATATTTAGACTCCTCAGATTCCATTCCCCAGGAACTTCAGAATATCCCTCCTGCTCTTTGAGCCCAAGGTGATACTGATGTCGGCCTTTTGTCCATACCCCCCTTTTCTGTTACACTGAAGGAAAATGCTGGCCCTCCCCGACTTCCCCAATACAAAATACCCAAAGAAGGGGAAAGGGCATTACTCCAGATAATTTCTGAACTTGTTGACAAGGGTGTGGTTGAAGAGACAAGAGGAAACGTGTGCAATAGGCCAATTTTGCCTGTCCTAAAACGCACCGATCCTTCCAAGGCCCCTGTTTATCGTTTTGTCATTGATTTGCGCGAGATGAACAAAATAGTAGTACCCTAGTTTCCTGTGGTCCCAGTTATCACCACTCTACTGACTATGGTTCCCCGTCTGCATGTTTCTTCTCTGTCTTTGACTTAAAAAATGCCTTCTTTAGTATACCCGTTGATGAACAGAGTAGGGACCTTTTTGGATTCTCATTGCCAGGACGGAGTTTCCGGTTCTGCAGAGCTCCACAAGGATATACAGAGAGCCCTTCGATTTATAGCCAGGCCCTCAAGGGCCAACTTGATTCCCTGTCTCTACCTCAAGGTACAGCACTACTCCAGTACGTTTACGTTACGTATAGCAGCAGACACTGAGGCGTTATGTAAAGAAGCTACCATGAAATTGCTCCTGCATCTGGCACAGTTCAATCACAAATTTTCCCTCTCCAAACTCCAATATTGTCGACATGAGGTGACCTACTTAGGTCATCTCCTGTCGAAGGAGGGACTCCACCTTACCCCTGAAAGAATACAAACAATCAGTAAAATTCCCCCACCAAAGACGCAGAAAGAGGTCCGTGCTTTTATTGGTATCACCTCCTACTGCCACCAGTGGATACCCAATTTTTCTTTACTCAATAAACCTTTATTGAGCCTCAAACTTAAAGATGTTCCCCATCCACTCCCTTGGACAAATGAGTGCCAGCATGCATTTGAAGAACTAAAAACCGCCTTGTGTTCACCCCCGGTGCTAGGCACCCCTAGTTATCAGAAGCCCTTCACTCTTTTCGTACATGAGCATGATGGTTGCGCATTGTCAGTATTAACACAGTGTTTTGGTGACAGACAACACCCCTGTGCATATTTTCTGCAGTTCTAGATCCTGTGGCCCGCGCACTACAGAGTTGCTTGAGAGCAGCAGCTGCAGCTGCCATATCCATTCGCCCATCTGCTGGCCTGGTCCTTGATACTGCACATACAGTTATGGATCTTCACGCAGTTTATACTTTATTAAATAGGACAAAAACTCAACATCTTACTAGTGCACGTTTGTCCGGATATGAATTGACTCTCTTAGCCAGTTATATCCTCATCCGCTGCTGCACTACGCTCAATCCAGCCACATTCTTACCCTTTGTTGATGGTGACACTAATTCCGATCCGCATGATTGTGTCCTCCGGACGGAGGAAGAGACTAAAGGCCGTGTGGATTTGACTGACACACCCGTCACTGACCCTGATGGTACCCTATATGTGGACAGTTCTTGCTTCAAACTTCCTGATGGTAGCAACAACTGCTGCCTATGATATCACCACGTTACAGACAGTAGTGGAAAGTGAATGAATACCTTCCCAATCAGCCCAGGCCGCTGAGTTAGTGGCACTAATTAGAGCTTGTGAACTGAGTACAGGGGTGGCCGTCAACATCTACACTGACAGCCAGTACGCCTTTGGCGTGGCCCATAATTTTTGGCGACTATGGGCTGAGAGGGGATTTTTTACTTCTCACGGTACTAAGATACAGCATGGTCATCTGGTCAGCAGGCTGTTAGAAGCATTGACTCTTCCTTCAAAGATAGCTGTGGTCAAATGTAGCGCCCACAAGAAAATAACTGATGACAAAGGAAGGGGTAATGCATTTGCTGACCAGACTGCAAAGGTAACAGCTAAAGATGTCTGTGCCCATATATATGTAGCTGGCAACTCAAACTGGGTACCGGAGAAAGGGATGCATGAGGATACTATTGAGAATGTGAAGGAAATACAGGCAGAGGCGACTAGAGAGAAAAAGGCTCTCTGGGAAGAGCAAACAGGCCTCTTAAATGAGACTGGCTGTTGGACTGATCTGTCTGAACAACAGCGATGGTTGTTACCCGATGCCTATGTTTTGCCAGTGGTCACTGTGGCTCAAGGCCCAACTCACATTAGTGATAAAGGTATTTGCAAATTGCTAGCTCCGGTATTGCAAAACAAACACATCCCAAAATATGCTGAGAGGTTAGTCAGGAATTGCATGATTTGTTTGATGCATAACCCGGGAAAAGACACACCAACACCTGCTGGGAATTTTCCACCCCCATCTTACCCCTTCGAAGTGCTCCAAATAGATTACATACAGATGGAAAGATGCAACAATCTCCAATATGTCCTGGTAGTTGTGTGTGCCTTTAGTAAGTGGATCGAAACCTACCCCCTTAAGGACAGCACTGCTATAAGCACTGCCAAAATACTGTTGAATCAATCAATCAATCAACCAAATTTATAAAGTGCGCTACTTACTCCTAAGGGTTTCAAGGTGCTGGGGGCGGGGGGGGCTGCTACTGCTCGAAGAGCCAGGTCTTGAGGAGTCTTCTGAAGGTGAGTAGGTCTCGGGTCTGTCACAGGGTTAGGGTGTTCCAGGTCTTGGCGGCGAGGTAGGAGAAGGATCTGCCACCAGAGGTGGTTCGTTGGATGCGGGGAACGGTGGCGAGAGCGAGGCTGGCAGAGTGGAGCTGGCGGGTGGTAGTGTAGAAGTTGAGTCTGCTGTTTAGGTAGGCTGGTCCGGCGTTGTGGAGTGCTTTGTGTGCGTGGGTGAGGAGTTTGAAGGTGATCCTCTTATTGACGGGGAGCCAGTGGAGCTCTCTCAGATGGGGGGTGATGTGGCTGCGGTGGGGGACGTTTGCGATGAGTTGGGCGGTGGCGTTTTGGATGCGTTGTAGTCGTCGTAGGTGTTTGGCTAGGATTCCTGCGTAGAGTGCGTTGCCATAGTCCAGTCTACTGCTGACGAGGGCATGTGTCACAGTTTTTCTGGTTTCGGTCAGGATCCACTTGTAGATCCTGCGGAGAGTGCGGAGGGTGTTGTAGCAGGAGGAGGAGACGGCGTTGACTTGTTTCGCCATGGAGAGGGAAGAGTTGAGGATGAATCCCAGGTTGCGAGCATGGTCGGTGGGGGTTGGTGCCGTTCCTAGGGTGGTAGGCCACCAGGAGTCGTCCCAGGCTGAGGGGGAAGGTCCAAGGATGAGGACTTCCGTCTTGTCGGAGTTCAGTTTCAAGTTGCTGTTTCTCATCCAGTCGACGATGGCCTTCATTCCCTCGTGGAGATTGGATTTGGCGGTGATGGGGTCTTGGTGAGGGAGAGGATGAGCTGGGGGTTCGTCAGCGTAGGAGATGATGTTGAGGTCGTGGCGGCGGGCCACTTGTGCGAGGGGGGCCATGTAGATGTTGAATATCGTTGGGCTCAGGGAGGAGCCCTGGGGGACGCCGCAGATGATGTCGGTGGCTTCTGAGCGGAAAGGAGGAAGGCGGACGCTCTGGGTTCTGTTGGAGAGGAAGGATGTGGTCCAGTCTAGGGCTTTATCTTGAATTACGGCTTCTTGGAGGTGTGTCATTAGGGTGCAGTGGCACACCATGTCGAAGGCTGCTGAGAGGTCCAGGAGGGTGAGGGCAGAAGTTTTGCTGTTGTCGAGTTGGCACCTGATGTCGTCTGTGGCGGCGATGAGGGCGGTCTCGGTGCTGTGGTTTCATCTGAATCCGGATTGTGATGGATCCAGGATGTTGTTGTCATCGAGGTGGTGTGTCAGTTGCATGTTGATGATTTTTGTCTGCGACCTTTGCCGGGAACGGGAGGAGGGCGATTGGACTGAAGTTTTTGAGGTCCTTGGGGTCGTCCTTGGGTTTCTTGAGAAGGGCGTTGATTTCTGTGTGTTTCCAGCTTTCTGGGAATGTAGCTGTTTTGAAGGAGACGTTGATGATCTTGTGTAGTTGGGGGGCGTTAGTGTGTCTGCTTTGTTGAAAATGTGGTAGGGGCAGGGGTCTTTAGGAGATCCTGAGTGGATGGAGTTCATGACCTTGCGCGTCTCATTGTCTTTGACGTTGGACCAGGAGGTGAGGTGGTTGATGTTGCTTGTGTTCGCTAGGGTGGGGGGGAATGGCGTGGTCGTGGTGTCGAAGCTGTTGTGAATGTCAGTGATCTTGCGGTGGAAGAAGGTGGCAGGTAAGTCGCATAGTTTCTGTGAGGGCGGGATGTCGTTGATGCTCGCACTGGGGCTGGATAATTCTTTCACGATGCGGAAGAGCTCCTTGCTGTCGTGTACGTTGTTGTCCAGGCGGTCTTTGAAGGAGGACCTCTTGGCTGAAGTGATGAGGTGGAGGTGTCTGCGGGTGGCGTACTTGAGGGCTGCGTGGTTATTCGGTGTAAGTTCGTGGAGCCATTTCTTTTCCAGCTTCCGGCAAGCGTGTTTGGAGGCCAGGAGCTCGTCGGTGAACCAGGTGGTTTTCTTGCTGGTGTGGTTGTTGGAGGGTTTCTTCAGTGGGGCGAGGATGTTGGCGCAGTCGTTGATCCAATGTCTGAGGTTGCAGGCTGCGGAATCTGGATCAGTGGGTTCGGTTGGAGGGTTCTCGGAAAGGGTGGTGAGTAGCTGGTCTTCGGTGACTTTGCTCCAACCGCTGCGGGGGGCTGGAGGGTGTGGTGGTGTAAGGTGTTTTTTCTGAAGGTGAAGTGGATGCAGCGGTGGTCGGTCCAGTAGGGTTCGGTGGTGTAGTTGAAGGTGACGTGCTTGTGGAGAAGATGGCGTCCAGCGTGTGGCCGGCGGGACGGGTCGGTGTGGTGACGAGTTGTCTGAGGCCGAGGTTCGCGAGGTTGCCAATCAGCGTGGTAGAGTTAGCGTTGTTGTTGTTTTCGAGGTGAAAGTTCAGGTCCCTGAGGAGGATGTAGTCCGTGGATGCGAGTGCGTGAGTGCTGGCGAGGTCGGCGATGGCGTCGCTGAACTGGCCCTGTGGTCCGGGGGTCTGCAGACGAGCGTTCCTCTGAGGGTGGTGTTGGGGTCGGTGTGGATCCGGAAATGCAGGTGCTCGGCGGCGTTGAGGTGGTCGTCTGCATGAGCGGTGACCTTGAGGGTGGACTTGTGGATGATGGCGATTCCTCCTCCGATGCCGTTGGTGCGGTCCCTGCGGGAGATCTTGTAGCCGTCTGGGATGGCGATGGTGATGTCTGGCGTGGAGGAGCCGTTCCACCATGTCTCGGTCAGGTAGGCTACATCGGGGGCGATGGTGTAGAGCAGGTCCCAGAGCTCAATGGCGTGTTTGCGTGCGGAGCGGGCGTTGAGGAGTATGCAGCGGAGGTGGTTGGGTCTGGCCTTTGTAGGTTTGGTGGTTCGGTCGCAGGTGAAGTGGCAGTTGCAGCAGGAGAAGGGTCCGTGCGTGTGCTTCGGGGCGGCTTGTTTGCAGTGTTGGTTTCGGTCGGTGTTGAGTGCATGGAGGGAGTCGGCATCGTAGCGGAGGCTGGGTTTGATGCGGTGGGGAGCGCGGGGTCCATAGGTTCAGGTGCTGGGCGCGGTCCAGGAACGGCCGGGCGCAGACGGGCTTGCCTCTGGCACGCCTCTGGCTTGCCTCTGGCGCATCAGCGGCGCACCCGCTGCGCGGAATCACAGCGACCTGCATAAGAAGGGATGGAGGGAGGGAGGAGCAGCTGGGAGGTGTGTGGCAGTGAGCGAATGGGAGGGAGGGGGGCTGGGCCGCGGGGACGTAGCGGCGGGAAACGGGCACAGAAGCGGCGAGCGGGGAGAGGGAGCGGGCGAGGCGGGGAAAAAAAGCAGGGAAACAGAGGCGAAAAGGAAAGAGGCGCAAAGACAGAGGAAACAGAGGCAAAGTAACGAAAAAAGCAGGCAGCAATATACAGTAGTAAAAAACTGGAGAAAAACAGAGGGAACAGAGGAGAGGAATTTTTTCCCAGATTTAGGATGCCCAGAATTATCTGGAGCGACAGCGGAAGCCACTTTACAGGGGAAATAATGAAGAAAGTGTGTGTAGGGATGGGGATCAGACAATAATTCCATGCCTGCCAATCACCCCAAGTCAGCAGGTTTGGTTGAGCGCCACAATGGAACACTGAAATTAAATAAAAATGGCAAAGATCCAGGCTGACGCAGGACTGTCTTGGCCGGACGCCCTGCCCTCCGATCAACTAGAGCCACTGCACATTCCCGTACTGGACTATCCCCGTATGAGATAGTGTTTGGTCGGGCAGCACATTTTTGGGGAGTACCCCGCCCAAAGAAATATTCCGACATTGAATACGCATTGTTGATTAATTATTTACATGAATTGACCACTGACCTACGTCTCATTCATCGTCAGGTACAAAATATCCTGCCACCCAAACCTGCGGGTCCTGGTCACACCATCCAGCCAGGCGACTGGGTCTGCATCCGCAATTTCCAGAGAACAAAGAACTTGGAGCCGAAGTGGAAGCAATTTCCAGAGAACAAAGAACTTGGAGCCGAGGTGGAAGCTGCCCCAGCAAGTGTTGCTGGCTACCAGGTCTGCAGTGAAGGTGGCAGGAGGAAAAAACTGGGTTCACGGAGTGCTCTGCAAGAAGGTGCCTCTACCACTACCATACGACCAGTGGGTCAAGGAAGGCCTGGGAGACGAAGAATGTGAGAAAGTCCCGTGCTTTGTACCCTTCAGTGATGCCAACATTGCCTGGGCTTCATCTTAACAAGAGGATGACGACATCCTGCAATCTGCCGTTCCTCCGCATCTGAAGTTGCAGGACACTCAACAGCCAGAGCCTTTTTTTCCTGATCAAACAACACCCAGGTCCACCCGGTACATCCTCCGACCCAGAAAAAAGGACTGAAGAGACAAAGGTCTCTGCCCTCTGCTTGACATGGTCCGACAAATCGCAGCAGGGCTGTGAAACACCAGCACATTTTGACCAGATCCGGTACAGCGGACCGGAGCGTGCCAATAGGACTGCCGGAATCACTGACCGGTGAATCAACTACCAATCACAGGCAGCAGCTAGGGAAAGACCAAGTGAAGCAGACGATGAACAAAATGAACACAAAAAGCTTGAAGAGCAAAGAAATAAAGAACCAAGAGTACATAAAGACAATACATGGCCGGTACTCGATCTGTCTAATCGTACTAATGACTATTTCACTTGCACTGGCCTGCCTCGGATGGGTAATATACGCTGCCCTTGCAGCACCTGAGCCTCCTACCTCTACAGAATCACCTCAACAACATGTGTCATCACCCACCCATGAGAAGAACAGAAGGACAGGTTTCTTTAACAACACTTTCATTCAAATGTTACACCAGCACCAGCTTGAGGTGAACACAACAAACTGTTGGGTATGTGGGTTGCTTCCCCATACTGCAAGCACTGGGATGTCCCTGATTCCTGCTCCTTTTTCTCGAGCTGATTCAGCCTACGGCTGGTACACTGTGTTCTTTGATGCATTCTATTCAGGTGACACATCCACACGATCCCTGGGGAAGATCAGTAGCTGACAAGCATTGCACCACATCATGGCTGCGGAGTGGCCAAGCATGGGTAAAGATTCAGCAGAAAAGAATGAATATGAGAACAAACATGGGTCTTTTTTTCCATCGGTGGGGGAAAGAAAAGACTGCCACCTCTCAGGGACCTCCCTGTCTACCCACATCCCGGACAATACTGCATGAAGAGCAGTGGAACAGTATGGGTGGGAGAAAGTGACTGTGCCTACACACTTCAGCTCAATAATTCGACTCTCCCAGCTCTGGTGTCTTCCCTGAATACCTATTTTGTGTGTGGGAACAAGCCCTATACCTGGTTGCCCAAGTCTTGGGCAGGCACCTGTTACATTGCTTGGTTGCTTCCCCCCACCTACACAGCCGATGCAAAACACCACATCCAGAAGAGAGGTGTGGTTGATACTGAAGTCACAGCTGGCCAAGAATTTGGTGACTTTGCTAAAGGGTTCCTCCCCTTTTGGGGCCCTATGGTCAACAGTCGCAATCTTCGACCTCTCGCCAGAGTGGTAGAGGCCACCATCAACGCGACTGCCGGTGCCCTCAGTAACATCATGGCTGAACTTCAAGCAGACCGCCACATGACTTTACAGAACAGAATGGCGCTTGACATAATACTGGCGGATCGTGGAGGAGTCTGCACATTGGTCAAAACAAGTTGCTGTATTTACATACCTAATAATGCACCGACAGTTTATCAAGCAATCCAGAAGCTCAATAATATTGCTTCCGACATCCATCAGGATGAGGGTTCATGGTCCCTAACAGGCTGGTTTTGGAGCATTGTATCTCAGTGGGGATGCAAGATAATGATTTTCATTGCAATCCTTGCAGCCGCATTGTTCTCTTGCTGCCTCTGTGTTCAATGCATGCCCGCGCTGCGTGGGCTCTGTGCCACCTCTTTGGCACACAAACAAGTGAATTCACACCATCACAATGCCATGATGATGATCGAGAAAGAGGTCCAGGAGATGATGGACATTGACCTAGATGACGACTGATTGCTGCCTCTGCATGGCAAAAGTAGGGACTGTTGAACTGAAATTAAAATAACCCACAAGACTCCATTTTGTGTTGCCATGCTCTCGGCAACCTGGTGAAGAATTGCTTTCCACGTCCCTGTTCAAACTTGCACAACCCTCCTTCCTCCTTGCGGTCGAGCCAATTCCGAGAAGCTGCCTGTGTACCTCACCCCCCAGTTGTGTCTGAGACTTAGCCACATCCTGCCCACCGTTGGTAACTCAGCCTGTCACGACCAACTCATGTGCCCCGTGACCACACCATCTGGTCAAGGAAGCACGAGGCTGTGCCCCGTGACCACACCATCTGATCAAGGAAGCACGAGGCTGCGCCCTGTGCCCAGACAATTGGACAAGGAATCACAAGGCTGTGTACATTGTGCAATCAGAGACAGATGTCCCCTGGCCACAATTGCACCACATGAGACTGACGAACAACTTGTCTGATGAGGAACTTGTCAAAATGCGGAACTATGTATTGTGCAAATGGGCATGGCTAGCGCTATAAGTATGTGTGCGCTGCGGAGTAAAGCAGCAGTCTCCGTAGAATTGTCTTTGTACCATTCTGGGACCCTGCCCTTAGCTCGAGCTAATAAATAACTCACTTTCCTCCATGGCTGGTTGTTCTGGTCTCTTTGGTAATATATGATTTAAGCAAGAAGAACCCGTAGATTCTAGGTATCCCCTGCACCGCTGGCTTTGAATCTCCTAGTGGGGGGTCTCCAAAAAGCCGGTTCTACACTATCAGCAAGCTGTAGCTAACAGCTGTTAACGACAGCTTTCTGGCAACAGCAACATGTTTTGGGGGCCACTTTGCATGTCAGTGATATTTATCGCTAAAAAGACATGCAAAGTAGGCATTTCCGACCAAAAGACCATGGAAACATCCGCTAACAGGCCTAACGCCTTTTAGCTATGAGGACCCGGCCCAGGTTAGCGATGAAAAAAGTCGCGCTAACCGGGGTTATCGCAGGAATTTTTACACCTGCTAAATTCCTGACTTAGCCATTATCCTCAATGGGAGGTGGATTCTAATGCTGAATCCCCCCTGCCTATTAGCAAGCTTTACGTTAGCAATAAAAGTTTTATTGCTGTTTCACTTGTGTTTTTGGTGGATTTCGCCGCTATCACTGGATTTTCTATCGCATTGGGGATACAACTTGGTAATAATGCGCTATCTCCGCGATAGGATCCAAGGATAGACAGCTATAAATATGCGCTTCGCACGATTTGCAATATTTATCGCAGGCTCTTGCTAATATGCCCCAATATGCCCTTCCACCTAGGCAATACTGGGGTAGACCCCACCTTATAAAACTTTGACCCTGGATTTCCTTGGTGATAACCCAAGAGCTGTAAATACACCAAAATCCAAAGTTGAAAAACATAAACTGTTTTCCTTTTCCATGTGACACTGAACTTTTTTTTTATTTTTATTTTTATTCATGGAGTTTTATATAGCGCTGACCAGACCCGTGGGTATCAGAGTGCTTTACAACATTGTTTCAAGATAGTTAAACATATTAGAACATATTAGAACAATCCTTGGCAAAAACGTTTGGTAGTGTAAGGGGGCTGAGGCTTCTAGAGGTAGTGGTAGAGTCCAGATGTAGCCTTGTTGAATGCTAAAATTCGGTATTCCAAAGAAGTTCGGCAGTCCAGCAGTGCCCAGTCTTCCAGGGGTAGTGGAACAGTCCTGAGGTAGCCCTGTGGAATGCTGAATTGAGGTAGACCGAGGATTGTGAGGCCGCTTAAAAATGTGCATAGTTAGTTTTGAGGCGGGCTGAGGAGGATGCGAGCAGTGTATAGTCGGAGAACTCCGGCGTCAGGGATAGCATGGCTATCCATTTGGGAGGGCAAACATCTAATATGCTAGAATGATGATACTAGAGCACTGATTTTCACCTTTCTTTTTTATAATTAGATACTTTCAAATTGGAATACAAAGTCTTAATTTTAAATGTGTTAATTATATGCACATCGAGTATCCTTGTGTTTATATCCTGTCTATCTTTTATTGCAATGGTTTAAAGTAACTATTAAATAAACATAAACTGTCTATCCAGTAGTAAGTGGCATACTATGCCACTGCTGTAATTGTAAGGCACTCTCCTCAGTGTTTCATTGATGTTGCATTAATTGAGGTCCAATATTGCTTTTTAAGATTGATATGCCTTACTCCCTGCGAATGTTGATGCTCATTACTACTTTAACCAATAAGGCTTGCCATACCTTGGGGCCATTGAAGCTAAGCATGGGCGGAAAATCCGTTTCGCTCGCGGATTTTGCGGATTTTCGGTAAATTCGCAATCCGCGAGATTCGCGAATCTCCCGCAAAATCCGCAAATCCGCGAGCAGCGGATTTCATGGCTTGCTCGCACTGTTCGCGTGAGTTCGCGGCTTCCCAGTACAACTTCGCGCCCCGCGAATAAGCGCAACATTGCAGAAATACGATCTTAGCAAAACTGAAACTACTTACCAGGTTCAAAAGTTCAGGCTCATCATTAGTAGCCATTTCCTGTAGTGCTTCCTGAGGGGCCCCTCCAGAGTTCAGTTGCCAGTTGCAACTATTATGTGACCCTGCTCTGAACCTCAGAATAGTTACACATATGCCACAAAGGTCCTGAATTACAGCTAAGGGAGACAAGCAGGAGCCAGGCTGGAGGTTCAAATCCATTAATCAGCCCCTAATTCATTATTGTCAGTTGGGGCAGGGCAGGTGTTGTAACTAATTTTGCAACAATGAAAGCACTTAGCAAGTGCAAAAGATCACTAATCAGGAAGCACTAAGGAAGCAGGTGCCAGCTAAAAAAATATTCTGTGACACATTAATCAGCCCCAAATTAATTCAGGTCACTTGAGGAAGGGAAGGTGTGCTTGCGTTGCCACAATAATGTACACTGACTGGACAACCAGAGGGTGCTGTGATGAAACAGAGGGTGGCATGGGTGGGCCAGAGGGTGGCATGAGTAGTCAGAGAGTGGCAGTGGTGACAGAGAGTGGCAGTGATGAAGAAGAGTGTCCCAAACAGGCTGGACACGTAGAAACAACAAGTTCGCGAAACTTGCGACCCGACAGGTAAGTTCGCGTTTTGCGAAATTGTACAAAACCCTCGCGAACTGGCAGAAACCCGCGCGAACACAAAAAAAAAAATCCGCAAATTCGCGAGAATTCGCGGATTTTGCGGATTGCGAGTTCGCAAAATTCGCCCATGCTTAATTGAAGCTCATTCATGCTGTCGACATTGAGTCTTATTATAGATTGACAACAATGATATTCATAAAGGATTGTGGACATTGACACTATTTTCATTCCTGGGTCCATTGGATGCTCATTACTGCCTTGGTCTGTTAAATCTTATTACGCCCCGGTGAATCTGATATTCCTTAGTGCCGGGAGCAGATATTCATTCTTCCTAACACCTAGAGGGCCGACCTTGAAGCTGGGGATCCGGGTTCGAGTCTTGGCAGAGACACTCAACATCCTGTGATTATGGGCTAATCATTTAATCTCCCCGTGTCTAACACAATGAATGTGTCCTTGGGTAATGTAACTGGTGCTCATGTAAAGCACTCTGATACCTTCGGGAGGAGCTGAGGATATATAAAACGAAAAAAAAACTCTATTATGGCGAAGTCTATTGTGTGTTATTACTGCTTGATGAGATTAATACTTATTCAGTCACACTATTTCCATGGTAATTTAATGCTTATTATGGTGGGGAACCACTCATCATTAATGCATTAGAGCTGAAAAGCTCTTTATAGCTTGGGATGATTAATGCTCATTCATAAAAGTGGCATTTAGGCTCATTACCTACTGGACCCACAATCACTCAGAGGAAGGGGCTAACTGCTACCAGGGTCCATTTATGCTTGTTAATCAGAAAGATTTTTGTCTTGGACTAGTTGAGCTAGATGTGAGGAGCAAAAAGTTTAACAGGGAAAAACTAAGAAAAATAGAAATTTCCCCTTTATAACCTCACCCTATTATAAGCATAACATGTCATATGGCATCATCGAAAATACCAGTAACTTTAAATACCAAATAATTAGAAATTGATCAAATCCTACTTTGAAACCGAGAACAAGAGGAACACCAAAACCCAATACCGAAATAACTATTATACAATGTTATGTAAGTAATAATTCATAACATAGAATGACACCTCATCAGTGTACCAACAAATGTTTGCATTATCACATCAACATCATAAGCTCTACTTAAATAAAAGTACAATATACACACAGGAACAAACAAAAACAAAATTACCTTTCGTATTCATTTCTCATCCACCATATTAGCTTAGCGACTTACTTATGTTAAACTGATTTCTTTTTGTGTTGAAAAAAAAGAGGCAAATAAGTGTGCTGAGCAGAGTGGTATGCTTAAGCAAACACTTAGCGTCAAACATGGGCAATTATGGTGTCAAGGTAAAGTGGTTTGTCTTTTATGGCATGAGCTGGAACGCTACATTACTGGATATGTGTGGTGTTCTCTATACTTTTGTTGTTATTTTACATGTAGGAGGGAAACATCCTGTATATATCCCATGTCAAACCTTTGTTTTGTAATAAAAGAACATTTTAACTCCTTACAGGTCAGGTGCACTAGCTCACTTGTTATCTTTTCATGCACCTCTCAACTTTAAGATGGTCTTTGCAATGAAGCACAGGCTAAAGTGAGAAGGTGCCCATGGAAACATGAATGGTGTTGGGACTACACATTTTTCCTGAGAACCACTTTGACAGTATTTGTCATGGCAGCATCACCTAGGACAATCCATCTCTGTTTGACAGAAATATTGTCCATTTTATTGACATCGATAATGCCTTCTATATGTGTAATCGTCAATGTAGTGTTACACATAGTGTGTATGTGTCTCCATCAACAAGTTACCCATCACACCAAAAGGCTCCTTTAAGAGCTACTCTTTCATTTATGTGCTTAGCTATTGAATTAGAAGTCGATATTTTTAAACCTTTGCCAAGTTCACAAATACTGAAGTGATGTTAACAAACCTTACAGCGAAATTTGCAAACCTTGACAACTTGAAGACAGATATATTTAAACCAAACAATTCATTGAGCTGTACTGAAATGGCTGAACCTCTATTTTCCCATTTACTGCTAGCTTCATATTATCCTAATTATGGCCATTTATTTTGGTTTGCTATTTATTGCATGTATACCTCTGTGCCTTTTACAATGCCCACGTTTTGAGGACACGTGAATGCTGAAACAGGAGTGGTGAGGAATATGGATTCAGTGATTCTGTGATTGCTAATAGAAATGCAACATCTGCAGCAGAAGACACTGGTGGTGCAGATGGTAATGACGAAGCACCTGTTGAGTAGTTTTATTTTTAAACAATTAGCTGCACCAGTTCAAAAGTCTTGAGAAGGGTCTTACTTTATGCATTGTGCAAATGTTGAACAGTGACTGGTGGACTACATTACGTGTAATATTTGTGGTGGTTTGTTAAAACATGGTGAACATAGTTCCCCCTTGAGTGCAAGCCTGTGTAGCTGCTCAAATTCACACTCATGGCTATTATCAGAGTTATTGCGAGCACACACACTCAAGAGCAATACGCTTAATGATTATATCCTGTATCTAGGATACACTGTAAGTGCTCCCACAATAGAGGGGGTAAAATACCTTTTACACTATCATGAACTAAATATTGTCAAATACTGTGCACGGCAAACGTGTTGCCTTTTACCCTGCTATCCCAGAGCACGACCTTTTATGGCACTGCAGACTGAATACAAAGTTCACTCTTTCAGCACTTGACTCTGAACAAGACAAGGCTGTTTAGGGAGGCAGTGTGGGGGTAGATACTCAGAACTTAACAGTAAGAAGTGCATGCAGTAGCGATTGTCCTGTCGAGTGCTTATCTTTTATAAAAATGAAGTACTGTAGTATATCAATATGAAATACCACACTATGGTATGCACCTGTGGGCACAGGATTCTATAACAGGTACAACAAAACAGGGAAAATAGGCAAACACGTATCAGATTTAGCATAAATCCACAGGTGTAGGCTCAGTATGCAAATCCTAACAAGGCTACTGTGTCAGTGGCCTGCAGGCCAGTCTTTCAATGTCCTAATCAATGACAACCTCCGCCATAGCATTCCTAAACCCAAAGACCCCCAATATCAGGTAAGCCCATGGTCAAACATGCAGGAGTTACATGAGCTTAGTGGCTGTGAGGTCCCAAGCATGACACCTCACTCCAGAGGGCGTGCACAATTCCATCGATATGGCCCTGGAACACCAGTAAGATTGCAACTGGTCAGCATGTGCGGATACAGGCTCCAGTGGGGGAACAGGCCAAAAGTAAAAGATCTCCTCCTAAACAAGTAAAGGAGCCACTGCTTTGTGCTGGCAAATCTTAGGTGTTCGACGATCCTTCGCTCACTGGCAGAGTCAGCAAAGAATGTTTGGTGTTAGTCACATTCTTGAAGACTAAAGAGGCAGTCACACTCTCTCATGCCTCCCACTTGGCTGGTGCAAGGCACCTGTAATGTTTAAGCAGTAATCAGGAATCCTATTCTAACACTTGGGTCAGCTCTTGTATCACTCCCTCTTTCTCTTTTTGGGCACAACACTCAAATGATGTTTTAAGATCCATCAGGAAGCAAGGAGACTGACTCCACTCAAGTTGGCTCCTACATTGCTCCCACACTAGTCAACACTTTTGGGCTATTCCACCCACTCAGGTATAGCACCTGACCTCCTTTGGCAGTCCCTGTCTCCAGGAGTGTTTTTGTTCCTCTGTCTCCAGTAGGTCAAGCAGCCTCTGGTATCAAGGCATCCACACAACGTCTCCAGCAGGTCCATGTAGACTTTCCAGGTGATGTCCTCTCACCTCTGGGAAGCTGGTTGACATCAGCCCCATGCTGCAGAAATTCTTCTGGTACTCTGCAGAGTACCACATCTTCAGTCTACCAGAAACTGAGAACCAAGGGTGGACGTTTCAGTCCCACTTTTATAGGTATGTTGCAGACATGGAATGTGAACTAAGGTGTCAGGTTCCAGGAACTGGTTCAAAGTTGTTTCCTCTCTTAGTATATCTCTCCTTTACAGAGTAGGCAGAGTATTTGTTTAAGGTGTTGATTTCCAGCTCAGATAGTGAAGAGGGTTGAATGGAGCTGGACCACCTACAACATTAGCACAATCACATATGAAGAAATAGTTCCTGGCAGCCTTCAGCCTTTGGGAGTAGCACCGCTGGGAGAGACAAAGGTGTAGGCAATGCCAGGGTGAGTACCTCTGCACAACAAGGGACACCCCTGATTTCCTCTCTCCATCCCCTCCAACAAGGCAAATGGTTGTGCTTAGGAAAAGACAAGCAGCAGGCATTTTCTAACATGGTCACACATTTGCATTCAACAGGAAGTCACATTATTAGTCACCATATATTATTTCAGTGCACACACAGCTCACTCAGTGATGTCAATGCAGGGTCCTGGCAGATCATGGTAGCAGAAGGTTACACTAGTGAGGCTTGTCTTTGAGGAGAGAGAAACAATATGGTGCCACCACTGCCCTGAGGTCATGTCTGTGTCATAGGAAGGCACGCTCATGCACACCTCCAGATACCATTGGTCTCAGTACTGTAGTGTCTTGCGAGTTAGGAATGATGGACTCTGTAGAGTTGTGACGTAAATGTTAGAGCAGAATGCAATGAAGGCTGACTTAAAATGTTGAATTCGCAGTTAAACACAAGTGAATAAAGATGTGCAATACCTATCTCCATGTGTTGTGCTGTCATTGGCGGGTACCCAGGCTAGAGAGGATACTACAAATGGCAATGCGATAGGGGATAAGTAAACTAACAATGCTGCCCCAGAGAGTTTGCTGTGGTCCAACTGGGGTGGCAGAGTGGGCTAAAGAACGGTGATGGATTAAACCCAGATCTTTTGACTGGGTGTGAGGGTTTGATTAATTCAGATGCTCCGTCCATCACCAAGCCCTTTTGTACCGCTTTTGGCCACCATAAGTGTGGCAGGGTATGCTCAGACATGAGTCCCTTGCTCACTTTGCCACTGGATTCAAGCAAGCCGGGCTGAAGACTGCTGGAATGCCAGAAACCGGTCCTCGGAAGCTTGTTTCCGGTCCATGGAAGACATGGCTTGGCAGTTCGGGCTGGACTGTTCCCAAGAGGCACAGCGTCAGACTGATTTGCATATAGCCATGTCTGAACTGGGGTGGCAGAGTGGGCTAAAGAACGGTGATGGATTAAACCCAGATCTTTTGACTGGGTGTGAGTGTTTGATTGATTCAGATGCTCCGTCCATCACCAAGCCCTTTTGTACCGCTTTTGGTCGCTATAAGTGTGGCAGGGTATGCTCAGACGTGTGTCCCTTGCTCACTTTGCCACTGGATTCAAGCAAGCCGGGCTGAAGACGGCTGGAATGCCAGAAACCGGTCCTCGGAAGCTTGTTTCCAGACCAGGGAAGACATGGCTTGGCAGTCCTGGCTGGACTGTTCCCATGAGGCATAGGGTCAGACTGATTTGCATATAGCCATGTCTGAACTGGGGTGGCAGAGTGGGCTAAAGAACGGTGATGGATTAAACCCAGATCTTTTGACTGGGTGTGAGTGTTTGATTGATTCAGATGCTCCGTCCATCACCAAGCCCTTTTGTACCGCTTTTGGCCGCCATAAGTGTGGCAGGGTATGCTCAGACGTGAGTCCCTTGCTCACTTTGCCACTGGATTCAAGCAAGCCGGGCTGAAGACGGCTGGAATGCCAGAAACCGGTCCTCGGAAGCTTGTTTCCGGTCCAGGGAAGACATGGCTTGGCAGTTCGGGCTGGACTGTTCCCAAGAGGCACAGGGTCAAACTGATTTGCATATAGCCATGTCTGAACTGGGGTGGCAGAGTGGGCTAAAGAACGGTGATGGATTAAACCCAGATCTTTTGACTGGGTGTGAGTGTTTGATTGATTCAGATGCTCCGTCCATCACCAAGCCCTTTTGTACCGCTTTTGGTCGCCATAAGTGTGGCAGGGTATGCTCAGACGTGAGTCCCTTGCTCACTTTGCCACTGGATTCAAGCAAGCCGGGCTGAAGACGGCTGGAATGCCAGAAACCGGTCCTCGGAAGCTTGTTTCCGGTCCAGGGAAGACATGGCTTGGCAGTTCGGGCTGGACTGTTATCATGAGGCACAGGGTCAGACTGATTTGCATATAGCCATGTCTGAACTGGGGTGGCAGAGTGGGCTAAAGAACGGTGATGGATTAAACCCAGATCTTTTGACTGGGTGTGAGTGTTTGATTGATTCAGATGCTCCGTCCATCACCAAGCCCTTTTGTACTGCTTTTGGCCGCCATAAGTGTGGCAGGGTATGCTCAGACGTGAGTCCCTTGCTCACTTTGCCACTGGATTCAAGCAAGCCGGGCTGAAGACGGCTGGAATGCCAGAAACCGGTCCTCGGAAGCTTGTTTCCGGTCCAGGGAAGACATGGCTTGGCAGTTCGGGCTGGACTGTTCCCATGAGGCACAGGGTCAGACTGATTTGCATATAGCCATGTCTGAACTGGGGTGGCAGAGTGGGCTAAAGAACGGTGATGGATTAAACCCAGATCTTTTGACTGGGTGTGAGTGTTTGATTGATTCAGATGCTCCGTCCATCACCAAGCCCTTTTGTACCGCTTGTGGTCCAAGCCAACTGCTTCTGTGCGCCATGTGTGCTGTTCTCGTAGTACGGAATCTACGCTTAATGCATGTTAAGTCAAAGCGCTGCTCCAGCTGCTGTGAAGCAGTTGAAGACAATAAAGGCACTGCAAAGAATCTACTCGTCATCAGCAGACAACCATACTGGTCAGGATATACAAACGGTACCACGCAAGATAAAGTCATATGTTACATGGAGCGTTACCGTAAAAGGTGGCTAGGCACAGATACAGAAAAGAAGAGCTAAAGACTAAAGTAGTCAAATATGAACAAAATACTTATAACACTGGCTGGTAAAACAAGTAACAATAAAGCATACTGTCATTGCACCTACCAGAGCCTTGATAAGAGGAGCTCTATGACCTCAACACTGGGCACGGAGGCCCAAGAAGAAGCATGAGGGTTGTGCTTACTGAGCTGTCCAATACCTGAAGTGGCACCCCATCAAAGCTGCCAGGAGGTGGCTTAGAACAACTCCAGAGCTCTAAATAAAGTAAAAGCTCTGATGGAGACTGTTAGACCTGGCATCCTTGGCGTGGTTTCCCCTGACTTTCTAATCTCTACCTCCTAGGTTGTTGATTCAATGCTGGATAATGTTTTGCTGGTTTAGATGCTTTGGGCACTTTGCCACTGCTGATCAGTGCCAAAGTGCAAGTGCTCCTAGTAGGGCATGTACAGATGTAAGGGACATGCTGCAGTAGTGGATTACTGCCAAATTCGTTTCTCACTGTAGCAAGGGTACCTTGCCCATAGGACAGAATGGAGGGGGGGTGGGGCCCATGGGGACCTGCCTATCTTCCTCCAGGAACAAGATAGAGAATCCAAGCTTGGTTTCTCAGGACTCAGAAATTCATAATACATCTTTTAGCCTGGGTGGGTTTTGAATGTGGTGTCTGAAAATAGCACTTTTAAAAAGTGATTATTTTTCTGTCCAGTCTGCCTGTGGGCGAGCCTGGGTGTGCGAGTTCGAGGGAGTGTGACAGGATCTGGGAAAACTCCAGCGGGGGGAGGATAGCTGGCTGCCCTGAAGGTTAGAGGGAGGAGTGGTGCTGGGCTGTACCCTGCCTCTTGAGTTACCGGCTCCCCTGTCTGCTGGATGACGGATGTCCCTTCCTCCCGGCTTCAAAGGAGAAGATTCCCCAGTCCCGAGAGACTCCCACCGCCAGAGCCTGGACAAGGGCGACCCGTGCTTAAATCACAAAACCTCAAAGGCATCAAAGACAATTTTCTGTATAAAGGAAAGACCCGTGTACTTTAGAATCAGACTACTTCTGACTGAAGAGGAGACGCCCTGCTGAAGAGGACACCGTAAGAAGACCCCAGGAACAGTGCTGCCATTGCTGTGTGTCTGGAAGCTGACCTGCGGTCTTGTCTTGTCCTGCCTAAGAGGGACCGTTGGGACTGTGCTGTGTGCTTTGTCCCCCTCCTTCCAAGAAGAACTCTCCAAGGGCTAGAAGAAAGCTAGCCTCCTGGCCCCAGAGTCCAGGGACAAAGAAACTCTGCCGTGGTCACCGCCTTCCCCCCCTTCTTGCTGTGTGCGGGGGAATGACTTGTTGGTGACTGGAAGTGCCGAGGGAGAGAGGGTGCTGCGGGAGCTCGTGGGCTCGTATCCTCCGTCCCCAAACTCGAACTACAGACAGCCTCGCCAGAGCTCAGGAGGCCTCCTGCCTGCCACTAAATAGGAGCACCGTGGGCCCCTGACTCTGCTCGTGAAAACCCGGGGAGCCGCGGAGTGAAGGGGAGGCTCGCCCAGATCGCCGCGCTGGGATTGGACAGCGGGCTCTGACATCACCGCCGGGATTTCCTGAAGCCGCGAAGGGATTGGCTGGCGGCCCGCTGCGTCATCGGCGAGCCGCTCAGGGATTGGCTGGCAGCCTACCTCACCCCGAGAAGGAGCTTGGATTGTTCCAGCAAGCGAGGAGGAGTACCGGTTTCCCGAGACCCGGGAGCCGAGCCGCCTGCCGCTTCCCCCCCCCAGGTAACGCTCGAGTGTGAGACAGGTGCGAGCGCGTCCACCTGGGGGGAAAGGGAGGCCCAGCGTGTGTGCCTCGGCCGTGTCAGCCGGCGAGGGAATCCTCGATCACTAAGCCCCTCCCCGCACCCTCGTACTGGCACCAGAGTGTCCCCATAAAGAGAGGGGCAGTCCCCTTTGACCACAGACTGCTCGGGGCGCATTCTGACGTGCCCAAATCTTTTGCAACAGACTCGTTTTTACTGTGTGAGAACACTTTGCACAAAGAGAACACTTTTGTTTTAAGAAGACTATTTTTATGTTGGTTTATGTCCGTTTTAAGTCTGCCTAAGAACATATAAAAATATGATTTTTATATTATACCAGTGTGGTGTCCGTTTGTGGTGTTCCCTCTAATTACTGTGAGTGTTGGCGCAAATACTTTACTCATTGCCCTGGAGATCAGCCTGTCTGCTCTGCCAAGCTACCAAGGGGGTGAGCAGGGATTATCTTATTTTTTTTTGTAAAAAGGGATTATCTTTTGACGTACATCCACCTTGCCTTGACTAGAGGAGAGGGTCCCTAGTTGGTCAGAGGCCGTGGCCCTACCAAGTATGGACCCCCAATTCTAACAGACACCAAAAAGTAAGTCACTGTACCACAGACTGTCAAGGTCTATTCCGAGGCCGATCCATTGCAGGGCCTCTGAGATGGTATAAATGACGCAGGTCTTAGTGGACACCTGACAATCTCTGAAAGAGCTCCATCTTCAATGTCAGCCACTCCCATAAATGGTTACAATGCTGCCCCTTCCTGAAACGAACACCACCTTTCGGCACTGCCAATGAAGTCATAATGAAGATGCAGGCAGCTGATGAAGAAATCACATACTATCAGATTAAAGAAACTTTGAACCTCAAGTTTAATCCAATGCCCAAAGTGGATTACGAAAGATACATTTTTAGTCAGAAAGTTTGTGAAACCATTGATGATTTTCTGGAGAGACTCAACACACTCCTCAAACACTGTAAGTTCAATTAATTTAATGATGAAGAAGCTATACGTGTAAGGGTTACTGATGGATGATTATAAGATTCATTCAGACGACGAATGCTGAGAGAAACTCTCAGGGCTTGATCTACAAAGGCAATCTGAGACAAAAGTCTAACTTTATGGCTTTTGGTATTCACAGGGGTCACTTACGAGTTGTATCTTTGCATCCGCAGTCAGGCAGGAATCAACGGCTCAACCCATACTCTCCGGTTCAAGCCATACTCTCCAGCACAGGCCAGAATCTCCTGCTCGGGCTGGATGAAGTGTAATCAATGGGCCAGAACGCAATTTTAACAAAAAGAAACTTTAGGAATGTGTGCGCATGGGTGTCTCTGTCTGTCTGTCTGCACGTGGGTGGCTCTGTCTGTCTGTGTGCGCGTGGGTGGCTCTGTCTGTCTTTGTGCGCATGGGTGGCTCTGTCTGTCTGTGTGCGCGAGGGTGGCTCTGTCTGTCAGTGTGCGCGTGGGTGGCTCTGTCTGTCTGTGTGTGCGTGGGTGGCTATGCCTGTGTAGGTGGCTCTGTGTGGGTGGCTCTGTGTGTGTGGGTGGCTCTATGTGAATGACTCTGTGTGGGCGGCTCTGTATGTGTGTGTGGGTGGCTTTGTGTGGGTGGCTCTGTGTGGGTGCAAATGCAATAGGTCTCGCATTTGCGAGCGATTAAGCTATTGGCATTGTAAATGACAATGTCATTTATTTATGTTTTCAAAACAAAAACATAAATAAAAATAATGTCAATAGCAATGCAATGTCTCTAACTTTAACAATGCCGAGACCATTGCATTGTAAATGCTTGTTTTTAAATGGTGTAAATCCATTCAGTAGTTGCTGAGAAAATCAAAAAATAAAAGTTTCCATATATAGAGGCGCAGTGGATCCGCTCACCCTCCCGACCACAAGCTTTATTCTAATTGGCTGTCAACACTCCAAACCAGGAAGTTTTGGCAGCCATCTTGTGCTTCTGTAACCGAGGCACAAGAAAACAGAAAACAAACGCAAAAAACAAGAAAAGGGGGCAGGGTAGAAACACCCTGATCCCCTAGGCCTGCTCAGGGGGTCCCAAAAAACCATTGAAAAAAAGAATCATCCGAATTCACGCTCGGTGTACGAATCCAGCCAAGAAAATAAAAAAAAACAAAGCTTGGACTCCCGCGCTTCGTTGTATTAAAGCCCCCGGGTGGACCAGGTCCTTGGGGCAGTGAAAACAAATTGTGGGGGGCTGCAATTCTCCCCACACTGCCCCGTGGACTGCCACCTCCCCTGGGCAAGATAATTGAGTTGCAGGGGGGCACGCCTCCAAGGCCCCCGCCATGCCCGAGGACCGCCATCCCCCGGGCTTTTTAAAAATATTTGCCGGGCACGTGGCCCCCCATAGCCCCGGGTACTGCCACCCCGGAGCTTATTTTTTTAGTAAAATACCCTGTGTGGGGAGGCTCGAGGCCCCCCACATGCCCCGGGGACCACCACTTCCCAGGAGCACCAAGTATTTAAATTTTGAGGTCCGTTACGGACCCCTGAGCCCCAGGGACAACCACCTCCCCAGGGCTTTGCATATGATGGGAGCGGGGCAGTGCGGCCCCCTCCTAGAGCCTGTGATGGCCCTGGGGACCAACACCCCCCAGGGCCAGCTCCTGCAGTTTCCCAGGATGCCCATCCCTGGGACACTGGTGTTTGCTATGGCAGGGCAGGAGCCGTGTGGCTCCCGCCCTGTCGTAGCAAACTGTGGTTTGGGTTTTGAAAGCGAGAGCAGGAAACCTGCTCTCAATTTAAAAAATCAAACCATATTGCTTTTCCACACGGGGAGAAGCATGTCAGAAGCTCCCCATGTGGAAAAGCGATGCCGGCTCCTGCAGGAGACAGGGAGCGGGCAAGGACCATGGGAGCTCCCTCCATGATCCCCAATAAAGTGGCCAGGCCCCAGGGGATGGGGTCCCCGGGGCCAGAAGTGGCCCCGGAGGGGGGCCAAGCGGCCCCCTCCCCTATTAATAATTTAATTTATAAAAAGTAGAGGCCAGGCCCCGGAGGATGAGGTCCCCGGGGTCAGATTTGGCCTGACCCTCAAATATAAAAAAGGATGGCCAAGCCCTGGGGGATGGGGTCCCTGGGGCCAGAAGTGGCCTAGGTGGGATGCCACGCAGCCCCCCTCCCCAAATAATTTTTTTTATAAATAAAGGCCGCCCCGGGGGATGAGGTCCCCAGGGCAAATAGAGGCCATAGGAGGGGGGCCCACATGGCCCCCCTTCCTATAAAAAAAATTTGGCCTTGTCCTGGGGTATTGGGTCCCCAGGGCCAGAACTGGCCACGGGAGGGAGGCCCACGCGGCCCCCCTCCTGTTTACATTTTAATTTTAAAAAAGGGGGCCAGGCCCTGGGGGATTGGGGCCCCAGGGCCCGAAAAAAGGCAACAGAAGGGGGCCACATAGCCCCCCTTTTTAAAATGTTTTAATTTTTTTTTTTTTAAATCCGGAATTGCCCCCTGGCGTGTTGTAAGTTGGGGAATTATTTCCCCTTGAATACTTAGGGTTCCTGGGGGGCAATTAGCCCACCAGGAACCTCCAGTGTGCACTAGGGAGGTTCCTAGTGTATATAGGTGTTTTCACTGTATTCTAAATGTCTTTTAGCATAGCACTGGCTCTTGGCCTGGTCAGTCAGAGTCAGTTACCACCAGTACCCGTCTGAAACATTTGTGGGCACAGGATGACTTTGCAACAAGGCCTCTTTCTGCTCCTCTCTTGGTTCTTTCTGCACATGTCTTGCTTCTTCCTGCACTTTTCTTCGTCTTTGTGGACTCCTGTTGCTACTTTCTGCATTTCATTTGCTTCTTTCTGTGCATTTTTTCTTCTTTCTTCACATGTCCTACCTCTGTAGGCATAGTTAGAAACTAGCATTTGAAAAACCTTTGAAATTCACTTAAATAGCCATAGGTTTCAGGCAAGTTATGGTTAGGAGTTAGCATTTAAAAAACCTTAGAAATTCACTGAAAAAACCTTTAGGTTTTAGGGAAAGTTATAGTTATAGTTAGCTCAGCCAATCTGGGGTCCATCTTCAACAAGATGGAACGCCGACGCTCGGTGGACAGAGCACAGTTCGCGTTCCCCAAATGACAAATAGCCCGTTGGGCCCAGCCAATAAGTTCATCGGGATCGATGCCAGACGCTGAGCCCTGAGCCTGGTAACCTAAATCTAAAATTTTGGTAAGGGGGCCAAGCAAATCCAGCAATTTATCTTGGCATAGGCGCCAAGAATGGTCAATGCCTTTCTTGGGATCTTTGGTGAATTTCTTTAGGTATGTTAAGATAGTGGGATCCACCTCCGGAGTGTCCGCTAGCTTATCCGCCAACTCCGGGCGGGGACACTCAGAACGGAGACGAGACCGCACCTCCTGATCAAAGGGCTCACGGATGTGCGCCTGTATATATTCCCCAACCTCAGGTGCAGGGAGCCAAGATTTTGAATTAGGGTGGATGATATCAGTAGGTTCGAATGTGAGGACAGGCGGATGAGAAGAAGCGTCCACAAAATGTTCCTTTCTGGACTTTTTAGCAGGAGGGGGACCAGAGGGATCGGAAGAAGAGGAGGAGGTATCATCAGTGTTCGGAGGAGGCAGATGAGACCGTTTAGAAACAGTGGGGGCAGACAAAGACTTGGCCAACCTAACAAAGTCAGACTTATGCGGGTTTTTAGGTGACTTAGAGGATTTTTTACCTGAGGTAGTAGACACCCAACCCTGCTGCTGAGCGTAATCAGTCAAATGACACTTCAATGGCCCAATCGCGCGGACCAGCGCAGTATTAACCGAATGTTGCACCCCCTGGTCAAGGGCGTCAACCAAATCGTATTCGAAAGAGTCTTCAGGCTCCTCATCATAACAGTATTCCTCAGAATCTTCATAGCCAGCCATGACTAATTGAAGCAAAGCACAAATGAGGAAATAATAATGAGGGAATAACAACAATGCTCACAGTAGAACAAAACCAAGGTCAAATGTCAAATGCAGAACCAAAATGACCCAGTCCGGGGGAGTGACCACCCCAAGCAAGCCAGACAGGCAGAGCAATACTCAGCCCAAACAACAGTTGTTATAAAATGTGGAGGGACAGGCTTGCCACAGACAGTCACTCTAGGCAACGCCTCTAGAGATTATACAGCCCAAATCGGTAAATTTGTAGAAAAGGGCGTCACTGGGGACTCTCCGGCAGGCAGTGGGCCGAGGCTGTGGTAAACGCCGCCTCTCAGCGTGTCAGGGCTCCACGAGTAATACGGAGCGTAAACAAACCAAACGCGCATGCACGTCAGTTGCGCCTGTACCCCGGATGTGGAGCGACGCGCGACAGCCGTGCGCGAGCTCCCGAGTCCCCGTCCCTCTCCACCGGTAAAGCAACGCGGGCACAAAGCACCCGAGTAGAGAGGAGAGGCGACCACGCGCTCACCAAAGGAAAAAACACTGCATACAAAAAGGCCCGCAAACCGGAGGCACAAGCCGAACAAAGCAAATAACGCAGCAGCGCCAACATAAACAAGGAAAGCGCCGGGAGACGGCAAGTAGCGGCGCAACAATGTAATGCATTAAATATACAGCAAACATGCGAAAAATACATTAAATGTAGAAAGGGACTTAACTGTCTGCGAAGCAGCAAAGAAAGAGGAAGTCTTGCCCTCTATGGTTCTTTATATAGGGATATGTTCTCTATGGTTACCTAAGTGCTCATGGGAGTTGTAGTTTTTCGTTTCTTTACTGTATTCCTATTGGCTGCTGTTTGTAGTAAAGAAATCGAGAAAGCCTAATCCTCGCCTCCGTGTCCTTAATAGAATTGAAAATTCTTGTCACGAATGTTTGCAAATTTTTAATTGTGCACCGGTAGAGTGACTTTGATTTGCCTTGTGCTGCCACTGATGAAGGGAAATGAATTCCTGAAACGCGTTTGGCGCTACGATTAATTGATGCCTGTAGCATGTGAGGCTGCCAGCTTGCAAGTTGCCGACAATACATGAAAATGAACGATAAATCTTTCGGAGGCCTCTCTCATTGTGTGCTCCCTGCTTGTTGGATATATATATATATTTATATACATGTCCAAAATCCACTTCGCTTCGCGAAATAATGCACTTTCAGGACCCAATGGAAATTACCAGTTCAGGAAGTTTATTATGCTTCCACGCTACGCGTTTCGGCAGTTACACCTTGCTCACACGAAAGAAGTGATAATTCAGTCACCATTTTATGTACACAATGACTACATCGTAATAGGTTGCAATCAGGAAAGGACTAACAATACAGATAACCTTCTATGTGAAAGTTTGCGGCCATATTGGAACTTGTTTTCCACCTGATATTGACATACATTTCATAATTGTTAATATAGTTGTAAATCAATTTGTTCTCCTTGTGCTGGATGACAAATTACACACATGAAATTCTAATTTGGACACAGAGAGGGAGGGGAAAAAACAAAAAAACATAAGGACACAGTGCAGACACCATCCTGGATTGTACTGTACGCATGTAAATGTGCTATGATATTGTGTGGCCATCAAGGGATGAAACCCTTTCAGTGGGTTATCTCTAAAAAAAGATGTACATTGTTTTCCTCGCTCTGTATCTACGGTAATTTAACGAGGACTGCTTGACATGGTGTCTGATGGATATGGTCATGTGATTTGTGAGAAAAAAAACTTTGTGTCAATAAAGAGATTTGAAATTATATCTAAACATAAAGCACACGACTTTGCGCATTGCATTTGCACCTGTGCATAGTAATGTGGACATAGATTGCCACTATAGTAACACATAATTTGCATGTGAAGCTGTCGTGTTTAAAGACCAAGAAAGAAGAGAACATCTAGGTACTGTGACCTGTGATGTAAGAGGAGATAGAGCAGGGGGCAGAAGTTAAAATATATAAAGCTGCCCCACTTCCGCTTTAGGGTAACAGTAAGTATATATATATATATATATATATATATATATATATATATATATATATATATATATATATATATATATATATATATATATATATATATACATATATATATATCCATCAATTGCAGTTTCCCAATTCGGAAAGAGCCAGGGGAGACCACATTGGTGTGCAGCAGACCTTTATTGTTCAAATGACAGCCTGCCAGCAGCGGTTCCTTCAATGTGCAACAAATCACCCATCATTCAAAGCCAGACGCGTTTCAGATCAGTCTCTTCATCAGTGGCTTGTCGGAAGACGAGGGGAAAGCGCATCTACAGGCACTTCTGATTTAAACTTCTCCCGCCCTGTTGGGCGTGGTCATACGGCCTTCTGGGAGAGGTAGTCCGTGCCATATTAACACCCCGGTGGGTCCGCGATCCCCAGTCACAATGTCCTTATTATATCTTGGTACCACATTTTCGGGTCCCTGCCCCGCTTTAATGCTGTCATTTCTACCGTGTGCACACACCTTACTGCCACGGTGCATGTTCATTCTCCTCCGTAAGTTGGAAGCATCACCTGACGCCACCACGGACCCGCTGAAGCAGTCGGCTCTTTCCAACGGCCTGGGAGGGCCGTGACAAATCCAACAATTGCAGTTTCCCAATTCGGAAAGAGCCAGGGGAGACCACATTGGTGTGCAGCAGAACTTTATTGTTCAAATGACAGCCTGCCAGCAGCGGTTCCTTTAATGTGCAACAAATCACCCATCATTCAAAGCCAGATGCGTTTCAGATCAGTCTCTTCATCAGTGGCTTGTCGGAAGACGAGGGGAAAGCGCATCTACAGGCACTTCTGATTTAAACTTCTCCCGCCCTGTTGGGCGTGGTCATATGGCCTTCTGGGAGAGGTAGTCCGTGCCATATTAACACCCCGGTGGGTCCGCGATCCCCAGTCACAATGTCCTTATTATATCTTGGTACCACATTTTCGGGTCCCTGCCCCGCTTTAATGCTGTCATTTCTACCGTGTGCACACACCTTACTGCCATGGTGCATGTTCATTCTCCTCCGTAAGTTGGAAGCATCACCTGACGCCACCACGGACCCGCTGAAGCAGTCGGCTCTTTCCAACGACCTGGGAGGGCCGTTACAAATCCAACAATTGCAGTTTCCCAATTCGGAAAGAGCCAGGGGAGACCACATTGGTGTGCAGCAGAACTTTATTGTTCAAATGACAGCCTGCCAGCAGCGGTTCCTTCAATGTGCAACAAATCACCCATCATTCAAAGCCAGACGCGTTTCAAATCAGTCTCTTCATCAGTGGCTTGTAGGAAGACGAGGGGAAAGCGCATCTACAGGCACTTCTGATTTAAACTTCTCCCGCCCTGTTGGGCGTGGTCATACGGCCTTCTGGGAGAGGTAGTCCGTGCCATATTAACACCCCGGAGGGTCCGCGATCCCCAGTCACAATGTCCTTATTATATCTTGGTACCACATTTTCGGGTCCCTGCCCCGCTTTAATGCTGTCATTTCTACCGTGTGCACACACCTTACTGCCACGGTGCATGTTCATTCTCCTCCGTAAGTTGGAAGCATCACCTGACGCCACCACGGACCCGCTGAAGCAGTCGGCTCTTTCCAACGACCTGGGAGGGCCGTTACAAATCCAACAATTGCAGTTTCCCAATCGGAAAGAGCCAGGGGAGACCACATTGGTGTGCAGCTGAACTTTATTGTTCAAATGACAGCCTGCCAGCAGCGGTTCCTTCAATGTGCAACAAATCACCCATCATTCAAAGCCAGACGCGTTTCAGATCAGTCTCTTCATCAGTGGCTTGTCGGAAGACGAGGGGAAAGCGCATCTACAGGCACTTCTGATTTAAACTTCTCCCGCCCTGTTGGGCGTGGTCATACGGCCTTCTGGGAGAGGTAGTCCGTGCCATATTAACACCCCGGTGGGTCCGCGATCCCCAGTCACAATGTCCTTATTATATCTTGGTACCACATTTTCGGGTCCCTGCCCCGCTTTAATGCTGTCATTTCTACCGTGTGCACACACCTTACTGCCACGGTGCATGTTCATTCTCCTCCGTAAGTTGGAAGCATCACCTGACGCCACCACGGACCCGCTGAAGCAGTCGGCTCTTTCCAACGACCTGGGAGGGCCGTTACAAATCCAACAATTGCAGTTTCCCAATTCGGAAAGAGCCAGGGGAGACCACATTGGTGTGCAGCAGAACTTTATTGTTCAAATGACAGCCTGCCAGCAGCGGTTCCTTCAATGTGCAACAAATCACCCATCATTCAAAGCCAGATGCGTTTCAGATCAGTCTCTTCATCAGTGGCTTGTCGGAAGACCAGGGGAAAGCGCATCTACAGGCACTTCTGATTTAAACTTCTCCCGCACTGTTGGGCGTGGTCATACGGCCTTCTGGGAGAGGTAGTCCGTGCCATATTAACACCCCGGTGGGTCCGCGATCCCCAGTCACAATGTCCTTATTATATCTTAGTACCACATTTTCGGGTCCCTGCCCCGCTTTAATGCTGTCATTTCTACCGTGTGCACACACCTTACTGCCACGGTGCATGTTCATTCTCCTCCATAAGTTGGAAGCATCACCTGACGCCACCACGGACCTGCTGAAGCAGTCGGCTCTTTCCAACGACCTGGGAGGGCCGTTACAAATCCAACAATTGCAGTTTCCCAATTCGGAAAGAGCCAGGGGAGACCACATTGGTGTGCAGCAGAACTTTATTGTTCAAATGACAGCCTGCCAGCAGCGGTTCCTTCAATGTGCAACAAATCACCCATCATTCAAAGCCAGACGCGTTTCAGATCAGTCTCTTCATCAGTGGCTTGTCGGAAGACGAGGGGAAAGCGCATCTACAGGCACTTCTGATTTAAACTTCTCCCGCCCTGTTGGGCGTGGTCATACGGCCTTCTGGGAGAGGTAGTCCGTGCCATATTAACACCCCGGTGGGTCCGCGATCCCCAGTCACAATGTCCTTATTATATCTTGGTTCCACATTTTCGGGTCCCTGCCCCGCGTTAATGCTGTCATTTCTACCGTGTGCACACACCTTACTGCCACGGTGCATGTTCATTCTCCTCCGTAAGTTGGTAGCATCACCTGACGCCACCACGGACCCGCTGAAGCAGTCGGCTCTTTCCAACGACCTGGGAGGGCCGTTACAAATCCAACAATTGCAGTTTCCCAATTCCGAAAGAGCCAGGGGAGACCACATTGGTGTGCAGCAGAACTTTATTGTTCAAATGACAGCCTGCCAGCAGCGGTTCCTTCAATGTGCAACAAATCACCCATCATTCAAAGCCAGACGCGTTTCAGATCAGTCTCTTCATCAGTGGCTTGTCGGAAGACGAGGGGAAAGCGCATCTACAGGCACTTCTGATTTAAACTTCTCCCGCCCTGTTGGGCGTGGTCATACGGCCTTCTGGGAGAGGTAGTCCGTGCCATATTAACACCCCGGTGGGTCCGCGATCCCCAGTCACAATGTCCTTATTATATCTTAGTACCACATTTTCGGGTCCCTGCCCCGCTTTAATGCTGTCATTTCTACCGTGTGCACACACCTTACTGCCACGGTGCATGTTCATTCTCCTCCGTAAGTTGGAAGCATCACCTGACGCCACCACGGACCTGCTGAAGCAGTCAGCTTTTCCAACGACCTGGGAGGGCCGTTACAAATCCAACAATTGCAGTTTCCCAATTCGGAAAGAGCCAGGGGAGACCACATTGGTGTGCAGCAGAACTTTATTGTTCAAATGACAGCCTGCCAGCAGCGGTTCCTTCAATGTGCAACAAATCACCCATCATTCAAAGCCAGACGCGTTTCAGATCAGTCTCTTCATCAGTGGCTTGTCGGAAGACCAGGGGAAAGCGCATCTACAGGCACTTCTGATTTAAACTTCTCCCGCACTGTTGGGCGTGGTCATACGGCCTTCTGGGAGAGGTAGTCCGTGCCATATTAACACCCCGGTGGGTCCGCGATCCCCAGTCACAATGTCCTTATTATATCTTAGTACCACATTTTCGGGTCCCTGCCCCGCTTTAATGCTGTCATTTCTACCGTGTGCACACACCTTACTGCCACGGTGCATGTTCATTCTCCTCCATAAGTTGGAAGCATCACCTGACGCCACCACGGACCTGCTGAAGCAGTCGGCTCTTTCCAACGACCTGGGAGGGCCGTTACAAATCCAACAATTGCAGTTTCCCAATTCGGAAAGAGCCAGGGGAGACCACATTGGTGTGCAGCAGAACTTTATTGTTCAAATGACAGCCTGCCAGCAGCGGTTCCTTCAATGTGCAACAAATCACCCATCATTCAAAGCCAGACGCGTTTCAGATCAGTCTCTTCATCAGTGGCTTGTCGGAAGACGAGGGGAAAGCGCATCTACAGGCACTTCTGATTTAAACTTCTCCCGCCCTGTTGGGCGTGGTCATACGGCCTTCTGGGAGAGGTAGTCCGTGCCATATTAACACCCCGGTGGGTCCGCGATCCCCAGTCACAATGTCCTTATTATATCTTGGTTCCACATTTTCGGGTCCCTGCCCCGCGTTAATGCTGTCATTTCTACCGTGTGCACACACCTTACTGCCACGGTGCATGTTCATTCTCCTCCGTAAGTTGGAAGCATCACCTGACGCCACCACGGACCTGCTGAAGCAGTCAGCTTTTCCAACGACCTGGGAGGGCCGTTACAAATCCAACAATTGCAGTTTCCCAATTCGGAAAGAGCCAGGGGAGACCACATTGGTGTGCAGCAGAACTTTATTGTTCAAATGACAGCCTGCCAGCAGCGGTTCCTTCAATGTGCAACAAATCACCCACCATTCAAAGCCAGACGCGTTTCAGATCAGTCTCTTCATCAGTGGCTTGTCGGAAGACGAGGGGAAAGCGCATCTACAGGCACTTCTGATTTAAACTTCTCCCGCCCTGTTGGGCGTGGTCATACGGCCTTCTGGGAGAGGTAGTCCGTGCCATATTAACACCCCGGTGGGTCCGCGATCCCCAGTCACAATGTCCCTATTATATCTTGGTACCACATTTTCGGGTCCCTGCCCCGCTTTAATGCTGTCATTTCTACCGTGTGCACACACCTTACTGCCACGGTGCATGTTCATTCTCCTCCGTAAGTTGGAAGCATCAACAATTGCAGTTTCCCAATTCGGAAAGAGCCAGGGGAGACCACATTGGTGTGCAGCAGAACTTTATTGTTCAAATGACAGCCTCTTCCGACAAGCCACTGATGAAGAGACTGATCTGAAACGCGTCTGGCTTTGAATGATGGGCGATTTGTTGCACATTGAAGGAACCGCTGCTGGCAGGCTTTCATTTGAACAATAAAGTTCTGCTGCACACCAATGTGGTCTCCCCTGGCTCTTTCGGAATTGGGAAACTGCAATTGTTGGATTTGTAACGGCCCTCCCAGGTCGTTGGAAAGAGCCGACTGCTTCAGCGGGTCCGTGGTGGCGTCAGATGATGCTTCCAACTTACGGAGGAGAATGAACATGCACCGTGGCAGTAAGGTGTGTGCACACGGTAGAAATGACAGCATTAAAGCGGGGCAGGGACCCGAAAATGTGGTACCAAGATATAATAAGGACATTGTGACTGGGGATCGCGGACCCACCGGGGTGTTAATATGGCACGGACTACCTCTCCCAGAAGGCCGTATGACCATGCCCAACAGGGCGGGAGAAGTTTAAATCAGAAGTGCCTGTAGATGCGCTCTCCCCTCGTCTTCCGACAAGCCACTGATGAAGAGACTGATCTGAAACGCGTCTGGCTTTGAATGATGGGTGATTTGTTGCACATTGAAGGAACCGCTGCTGGCAGGCTGTCATTTGAACAATAAAGTTCTGCTGCACACCAATGTGGTCTCCCCTGGCTCTTTTGGAATTGGGAAACTGCAATTGTTGGATTTGTAACGGCCCTCCCAGGTCGTTGGAAAGAGCCGACTGCTTCAGCGGGTCCGTGGTGGCGTCAGATGATGCTTCCAACTTACGGAGGAGAATGAACATGCACCGTGGCAGTAAGGTGTGTGCACACGGTAGAAATGACAGCATTAAAGCGGGGCAGGGACCCGAAAATGTGGTACCAAGATATAATAAGGACATTGTGACTGGGGATCGCGGACCCACCGGGGTGTTAATATGGCACGGACTACCTCTCCCAGAAGGCCGTATGACCATGCCCAACAGGGCGGGAGAAGTTTAAATCAGAAGTGCCTGTAGATGCGCTCTCCCCTCGTCTTCCGACAAGCCACTGATGAAGAGACTGATCTGAAACGCGTCTGGCTTTGAATGATGGGTGATTTGTTGCACATTGAAGGAACCGCTGCTGGCAGGCTGTCATTTGAACAATAAAGTTCTGCTGCACACCAATGTGGTCTCCCCTGGCTCTTTCCGAATTGGGAAACTGCAACTGTTGGATACATATATATATATATATATATATATATATATATATATATATATATATATATATATATATATATATATATATATATATATATATATATATATATATATATATATATATATATATATATATATATATATATATATATATATACATATATATCCTCAACATGTTAGTAATCCTGGGCCAGTGCCCTAAATTAATGGATCCGACAAAACGGCAACAACTGCTCCTGTCAATGTAATTTGTAGAAATTGTGTCCAAACAGTACAGGGCTTGTGCCCAAGACTATGTATAATCTATCTGCTAGTACAGGGAAAAGAAAAACTATAAATAAGAAAAAGAATCCAACCACAGGTAAACGATCTTGTCTGATGTGATACAGCATTGCCATGTGCCTCTGGAAAAAAGGTTAGGGACCCCGTGAAAGGGAAACTACCGATGTAGTGTAGGCCCCTTCCTTTCCTCGTGGAGTGAAAAGGTAGGAAAAAAACATGAATTACAGACATCAAAAAACGTGATTGCATCAAAATACAGTTATTAAAAACACATATTTAAATCTGAGTAATCCCTCAGAAGCTAGGGAGGAAGACACGAAAGCTAAGGAGAAGTTTATGTTTCGTACAGATGTATTCATAGTTCTTCGTCAAGGTTTAACCCAACAGTGCTATTTGTAGTCAAGCAGGGATAAAGAAGAGAACTGGTATCTACGATTCTAAATACACAAGTAGCTAGGCTGATGGGGAGGTTCAAAACAACAGCCACAGGTTTAAATGATGCAGATGAAACATGGTCCTTGATTTCTTAAATTGACCTATGATAATCAATACAGCATTCATGTTACATGCAGGCATTGATGCTTCAGTGCCGATTTAGGATTTTTTCCTCGTTACAATCTGACCCTGTAAGCACTCTCTGCAGCCAACAAAGCAACAATATCTTTACGTGTCTTCTGCCTCCTTGACTTTTTGTCCACTTGAGTTGCGACATTCCCTTTGCCTCATAAGACAACAGAACAACAGATGTATTTACAGGATTATATTTTTTACCCACAGGTTTAATTAATCTTTTTGCATACTATATTTTGCATTTTTCAAACAACTCATAAGTAAGACACCTTTTTGCCAATAATAGTGTTTGAAACGTATATATTGCTTGTCTGTCCATTGATAGCACCTGCAATCGTATTTAATTGGCAAATGTCTCAGTATCTGGGATTGACCAAGTATTTTCTCCATGACGACAGTTATCACACTGGCCTCACAACAGTTTCACATAATTACTAGAAAAAGAGCCACTGCCCTTAGGTATACAAGCGCACAAAAAGGCTGGGCTGCTCGCTTAAGTCATCTCTCAAAGCGTGCCGCACTCATGGCATCTCGCTGCGACCCAATTCAATATGGCCATTGCAAAGCCCTGTGCAAGTGTGCTGTCTCGCACTCTAGCAGGCACACACAGGCACAGCATATATGCGTGGACCGCTGTAGCATCAGGCTTGAACACCTGGACTGAGGCAGCTTTGATTTTGAGTGAGTTGGACCTCTGTGGAATGATAGAACATAGACCCCGTAACTTGTGAAAGTAAGTGCGACAAGGAGATTCAGAGTGCCCACTCTTATTCGTTTTATGCCACTTAATAGTCTTGTAAAACAACGTGTTCTTTTGATAGAAACAGATATTATCCAGCTGCCACCTCTTAATACAGGCCCGATGACTTAGATACCAATTTACACCGGTAAGACATACACAATACTATAGGCACGGGCACATTACTTGTACTTTTCACTGGCCCATAAGCACTGGCAACTGAGTTTATTTGCATTTATCTTTACAGGTTACAAAGCAAGCACACAAATAAACAGAAGCATGAGGGCCTAAATATTGGCCTTGTCATTTATTACTGCAGAATAACAATAGTTATTTTGTTAGAAATGGGTCCCTACTTTGCAAGGGCCTTCACCTTTGTCCAATTAGGGACCCTTTTTCCTAGTCAGGATAAGGGAGTTACACTCCTAAAATAAGCCCTGCTCACCCCCTTGGTAGCTTGGCACGAGCTGTCAGACTTATCTTAGAGGCAGTGTGTAAAGCGTTCGCATATAACCAACAGTAATACAGTGTAAGCACTACAAACGAGCACCACACCAGTTTAGAAAAATATCCAATATTTTTATATACTGGTGTGACAGAAAATGATAAAAATCCACAATACAGTACTTAAAAATCTACAGTTTTCAAAATATGCTTGAAAAACAGTTCCATTATGTCAATAGCTCCGTCCTAGGCTTTCACAGCATCATGAGCAAACAAATCCAAACAGTTCTGGCTGACCTTGACATCGCAGGCCAGCTACGGTGTCGGGAAGACCCGCAAACAGTACCTTTTTAGAAATGCAGGGTGTAAGCGACCTCTCATTGAGCTTCCGAAAACACGGCGTCCGCAGGTGTTGGTTCCGGAGATCGGTGCAGGAGTTGTCACGCCCTCAAAGTCACACACGTTGCAGATCAATCTCCTCTCGGTTGGAGTCTGACATCGGCAGGCGTCGTGTGCTACAAGGCGAAGTGCAGCGCTGCAGCGTGCGCTGCCCTCAGGTTGTGATGCGAGCAGCGGCTCGGTGGCAGTGTCAGATGTCGTCGTCGGTGAGACTAGAGTCGCAGTGTGAGATGAAGGCGGTGCTTGTCGCGGTGCTGGCAGATCACAGTGCAGGCAGCGCGTCGTCGTTGCTGAAGCGATGTCATCGGCTGACGAACTGGAGTCAATGGTTTCGGAGCCGGTAAGCCAAGGGTGCGGTGCGGCATGAGGGTGGTGCAAGCAGCAGCATCTATTTCAGCATGGAGCCTCGTCGTCGAGGATACCAAGGCATCATCGTGAAGCAAGGCAGTCCGGTGCCCATAGGTCACGGCACAAGCAACGGTTTGGTGGCGACACCAATAGGTGTCGTCGGTGAGACCAGGGTCGCGGTGCGGCGTTGTGGTGGTGCGCTCTGCGGTGCCTTCAGGACAAGTCGTAGACGTTGTTGGTGGCCTTTCTTCTGTCTTAGCACAAAACACACAGTCCCCAGTGCTGAGGACAGAAGAGCTTGAAGTCTTTGTTGTTCCTGAGACTTCTTGAACCAGGGGCAAGCTCTACCTCAAGCCCTTGGAGAAACTCACAGAAGTAGATTACAGACAGTTCAGTCCAGTCCTTTCACTGCCTAAGACAGAAGTAGCCATTCCAGTTCAACACAGCAAAGCACACAGCAAAGTGGTAGTTCCTCCTCACAGCTTCTCCAGCTCTTCTTCTTGGCAGTCTTCTTGATCCAAAAGAGTTGTAAAGTTCAGGGGTCTGGGCCCAATATTTATATCCCAAAACCCTTTGATCTCTTAGGCAGAGAGTGTCTGTACCCAGCCAGAAACAGTTCTGCCTTCTCTGGTGTGATTTCTTGGCAGAAGGTGGAGATGGCATTGTCAGAGGCATTGTCAGAGGCAGACCAGGCCCCTTTGAGGTGCAAATAAATCTTCTTCCCCTTCCCCCATCGCATCCCAGGTCTATTCCTGACCCACCTAGACTTCTGGAGCCACTTGTTCTTCCCAGACTTCTGACATCCAAAACTCAGACAGGCAATCCACATTCCAGCAGAGGCATACGGGATGACTGAGCAAGAAAATACCTACTTTCCAAAAGTGGTATTTTCAAACACAGAATGAAAAAATCACCTTCACTAAAAGAAGGATCTTTTGATTCTGAGTCCAGGCATACTAAACTTTATTTTCCTACCTAATTCCCTGGGCCAGTTTTGTCTGTAAGATGTTATAAACAAACTCTCCATTCTGTCCTATGGGGAATGGGTAGCCTTGCAATAGTGAAACACGAAATTGGCTGTAATTCACTACCAGGACATGCCACACACAACAAGGCATGTCCTACCTTTCACATACACTGCACCCTGCCGGCAGGGGTACCTTGGGCCTACCTTAGGGGTGCCTGACATGTAAGAAAAGACAAGGTTATGGACTGGCAAGTGTGTGCACTGGCCAAGTCGACATGGCAGTTACAAACTGCGCGCAGACTCTGCATTTGCTGGTCTGAGTTACCTTTTCAGGGCTACTCACATGGGTGGCACAATCAGTGCTGCAGGCCCACGAGTAGCATTTGATTCACAGGCCCTGGCATACTCAGTGCACTTTACTAAGGACTAACAAGTAAATCAAATATCCAGTCATGGAATCACCAATCCATAACAATTTACCACAGGAGCACTTGCAGTTTCCCACCGATCAGCAGTGTGAAAAGTGTGCAGAAACACTACTCCAGCAAAAACAGAGTCAAAACCGGGAGGTCAGAAAGCAAAAATTCATGGGAAACACGCCAAAAGATACCAAGTCTAACACATTTCATCTATAGACACAGGTGTGCATGATAAGTCCACATCAATGCGATGCGCTCATTCTTTGTGCTGTACGATGAATATAAGAAAATACTTAGTTATGTTTTGTTGGTTGCTGTTTACACACATGGGTGATTGACTTTTATTCATTATTCACTATTTTAACTGTTAACAAGTATGGGAAAGGCTGTATGTGACAAATCTGCATACAAAGAGGTCATTGCATTACCTGTTTTAAAGAGCACAAAAAGGTGTGAGATAATGTTTGGTTGGCATATGCACATGCAAACAGCTCTGCGTTTTATCTTCCTCCTGGGAGATTAATGGGCCCTCTTGACTTCTGTTCTCATGTTAAGTAATAACATGTAAGAGAAAATAGTTTGATGTAAATCTTTTTATTTTTATTTTAGCACTACTTGGTCACCTATCAACCACCAGTGTCTTTAATACAATAAAGGCTGAAACGTGTCGACCTACTATCATTTGGCAGAACAAATGAAGGATCAATATTGTCGGTTTTGCATGTTGGGGAAGTGAATAATTGGGCACTAAAAAGGAGCTGTTTGTTGTTTACCCAGACTACCTCCCATTAGATTGTAAACTCGTTGGAAGTACAATTATAATCACCTAACATTATTGTTTCAAAAAGATCAGTCTGGATAGGCCAAGTTTGACCACAAGCTGTGTTTATGTTGTGTGCAATTCAATGTGAATCTGTTTGTATATATTTGTGATGTTCTTGAATGTATATTTTTTTGTATTCAATTTAGATACTCTTGTACTAACTATAAAGAACTGGTCTGGCGGGGGTGTGGCCTCAGCGAAATAGCCGCTCCTTGAGCGAGCTCCACCAGCTGCAACAATGATCTGGCCTTATTCTATCTTGTTATCGCACCGGGGGTGATAATATTGCGGTGATCAAATTACGTGACATGGAGAGGAACAGATTGACACTGTTCCTGGGGCAAACGAGTTCTGCCTGACCCCGCGACTCCACACCGCGCTCGTCTTGGCTCTGCAAGCCGCAGCCAATGTGAGGTGGATGTCATGCTCTGCCGCGAGTACTCACCAACATCTAAGGGGAATTATTTGGAGTTGTGGTTCATTGTGGGGGCTTGTGGATGTCCAGTATGCGGTGCAGTCAATATTATTGGTGGTGATCCGATCGTGCCATTGGGACTCCGGACCTGAAAGATCTACAGCCGCCATCTTGTTGGAGCTAGAACAGGACTTTCCTTCAATCCAACTTCGGCACTGGGAGCCTCCCCGTTTAGTGAGCTGCATCGTACCTGCCCGTAGAGAGGATATCAGCATTTGAGCGAGGTAAAAGGGGGGAAGCCGCGGGGAGGGATGGTTTGCCGCACTCTGCGCGGTTTCTTGGGGCTTGCGCTGCCCTCCCTCGCCGTCAAATTGGACTGATCCTCACCAGGGTGCAACTTCCTATAAGCGCCTAAACCAGTGCGGTGCTGCAAGAATATCATGGCTGCACTGAGTACGATTAGGTTCGAGGTGGTTGATGTGGCCGGGAGCAGTGAAAGAGGCCTTCCTGTGAGAAAGTGCAGTGAGAAGTGCTGCGGGAGACGTGACCACCGGAGGGCCCACCGGCCACGTGGGAAAGCAACCTGAGGTGGTGAGTAGACTGTTGTGGCTCCTCGGGTCACGTCAGCTGAGGTCTCCAGCCAGCCAAGTGAAGGGGGCAAGGAGAAAACGACCACAGGGAGGGGGGAAAGCTCCTGTCTCTGCCTGCCTGACTTCTAAATGGCGGCCGGGAACCCCTAACGAGAGATCTCGCAGGTGGCACCCCCGCAGCAGAGGGGAGACTGCAGAGAGTCATTGAGGCACCTTGACAGGGCTTAAGATGAGGAACAGATGACCCAGGCACAGTAAGACACGGAAAACCCAGCACATGCCTGACCCTAAAATGGCCAATATGAGTCCTCTCGAGGAGACACACCATTTCAGGGCTTAGAAGGACCTAGGCTCATATCAGGGAAAACTCTCTAAGGATGCTTCTTTTCCCCGCAGCACAAAGAGGAGACCCCTAGAGATAAGAGGGGCCCAGCCACAGTGGTCCCTACCACGTTGTGCTACTATTATAAAAAACTGACATCGGCCAGTCCTCAAACACATCCCCCATCCGGCCTACCCATCAGGATACAGAATCTGTGAACCTACCTCTGACCTAGCTTTTTGACCGATGCACGGTGGAGCTACTTGATAGCTAAAGAGGAGATGGGCTGTGGCCTTCCCCTTCAGCCATCACCTAACCAGCAGGTCTTTGGACAGAACTTACTTCATCTCTCTGTTGTATTCTCCCTCGGCTGTCACCTACCCAGACGGACTTTGGGCAGACTCTCCTTCGTCTCTCCATCCTATCTACCTCTTACCCCTTTACCTCAACCCCTTACCCTTTTAAGCTCCACTTATTTCGCCTTAAACACTCTTGAAATGTTTTTTCTAGTAACTGATGTAACGTGTAACTGATGTAATTTTGTAATTTCTGTGGAACCTTATGTAAAGCGCTCTGAAACCTCCGGGGTCTAGCCAGTGCTATATAAAACTCTCAAATTCAAATAAAACATTTAAAAATAAAAGAACAAAAGAAAAAAGAGAAAGAACTCAGCTGATTGAGTACAAAGATGAATAGGTTTATTAAGTTTTTGAATTTAGTTTGCCACAACTAATTAGTTGGATGTTCAAACAAATGCCATTTGCATAATGCAGTGATTATCGGGCCCCCTCCTGTTTTTCTAGCATTGTTGCTTAGTGGCAGGAGTAGATTTGAATGTTTCATTTGAAGTTATAGCTTTTTTAATCCTTTGATTGCTGAACTGTAGAGTATACTTACAACAGAAGCAAATGTGTTCCTTTTAATGCATATCAAATTAGAATGAATATTAATCCTGTTACTTTTGTCGCTCAATATCTTGATTTAAAACATCCATTTTAATATGAACATTTTATTATTTCCACATGCAGTCTTTTCAAAACTGAATATACTTTATAGGTATTGCTTGTCAGATTCCAATATCCAATATCATTGGCTACCGGTACGGCAAAGAATTGCCTTTAAGGCAATGTGCATATCCGATCAGGTCTTTTGGCACACAGGACCGGCAATCAGCCGCAAACTAATAATACAGTACCATCCCAGTAGAAACCTCCGCTCAAACCAGGCCTTCTTGGCCACAGTCCCTAGAATAAAAAAGGCAAGAGCTGGCGGCAGGATGTTTTCTTACAATGCCACCAAGCTGTGGAACTCACTTCCCCTTCAACTCAGGTCTAACCCTAACACAGAAATTGTTTCAAAACCTCCCCCCCACCCCGGTATGTTGAGCTGCTTTAAACGAGCTGAACTTTGTTTTTCCCATTTACTGTTTGCTCCACATTGCACTGAAGAGGTCCATTCATGTAGAGTATGCAGTATACTTGACTAGTTCTATGCCTTACTCAGTGTCTGAGCTCCCATGGCATGTGAATGCTGGAAACAGGAGTAGGGAACAGAGCCAGACTGGGAACCCAAAGCAGCCCTGGCAATTTTGTCAGACCAGCCCTCGACGGGAGGGAGAAGGGGAAGCAAGTGTGAAGCACTTTTGTTCTCAGGGGCTGGTATTGCAGCACCACTGCAAAACTGCCCCTTAGTAACAAAACCAGCCCCCACCTTTCCAGCCTCCTGGGGAAACGCCCGATGCCGGTATGGCCTATCCGGCCCTGGTAGCAAATAAGGTGGACTCAACGCTACAGTTGCTGCTGAGAGAGATGCATCACCTGCAGCAGCTGGCATAATAACTAGCTGTTGAGGTTGTAGAAAGAGCTTTCTCAAATTATGTGTGTATATTATAGCACTTGTAAATGTTAAGCAGTGACTGGTGGGTTATATGACTTGTGAAGTTTGTGAAGCATAACAACAGTACAGCACATCCTTTGCAATGAGGGGCCATTACAACACATTTACAGCAACAAAGTAACCACTACAACAAAGTAAATTACAATGTGTGACATTTACAACATATTTAAGAGTTTATCAGTGGATAAGTGGTTGTTGGTGGAGTTTAGGGGAAGTAAGGGGGTTAGATTTAGGTTTAGTTTTGGGGCCGAAAGGTGTATTTAAGGTTCAGGGTGGGTAGTGCATGGCACTGTACATGCTTTTTAGGGTTCAGAGATGGGTAGTGGATATGAGGCAAAGAGGTTTTAGTGTTCATGGATGGGTAGTGCATATAGAGGTAGTGAGGTTTTTTTATTATACAGAGATAGGTAGTGATACAGCGTATTAAGGGATGATTAGGTGTCAGGAATAGATAGCGGTAGGATTTTAGGTTTCAGGAATGGATAGTGATATTGGGTAGTAAAGAATTTTCAAGGTTTACGGATGTTTGGTAAATACTGTTAGGTAGTAGTAAGTGTTTCTTAAGTTCAGCACTAGGTAGTGGTGAGCGGTAGTAAGATGGTGTCAAGGTTTAGGGATGAATAGTGGTAAGGGGTAATTAGTGTTCCTTAGAGATCAGTATTGGGTGGGTAATAGGGCTAGTTTGAGCTTTTTAGAATTCATGGATGGGAAAATATAAGGGATTTTTAGGTTTTAAGGAACAGTAGGGCTAATGAGCAGTATGGGATTTTTAGGCCCCAGGAATGGACATTGTTAGGGGTAGCAGGGTTTTTTTTTAGTTCAGGTAAAGGGTATCACACTCCACATTTGTATGACTGGAAATTGATTTTGTGTGGTCTTTCTGGATTGACAGCACATTGGGTCATTACACCTGCACTTGGAATCTTAGACCAAGGGATTAATGCAACGGATCTAGATTTTGTACGTTTTGGTGGCCCATTGGCAGCACAAATTAATATTGAATCAATGGTGGATTGAGGACAAATAATTATATGTTACGATCATATTACAAATAGTTTTAGTAACAAAATTAAAGAGGGTTTGAGAAATGGAACTGATTGCATGGATGCAAGCAATTTACAAAATCTGGGATGATAATAACATGTAACAAGCATGGCAAAGCCAATAGGTTGTGCCTGTTTCCATTTTCAATTTTGTAATGATGTTGCACAGTAGCGTTGACCGTGCCATGGTGTCTCTGCTGTTGAAGTTGTGTGCCACTAAGCCGAACAGCGCAATCGTACCAGTTAGCATTGACATATATTAGTGAATTACAACAGGCCCTCATGACAATAGTCTTTTTACAAGGTAGTACGTGCAAGAAGTGTCAACAGCAGTTATGCCTGCTGTAGTTGACGCTAACAAAGCACATGTGTGTGATAGGCCATGTGGTGAAAATGAAATGCCAGAAGCAGGGAGCAGTTAGCATTCAGTCAGAGTCAGTCAAAAGACGGAGGCGAGCTCGATATTCCTAAATTGTGCCCTATGTGATATAAGTTTATTGTTCAGTTAATAAAAACCTTAACAAACAGATGTACAGTTGAAAAGCATTCAGTATACAAAGATAAAACATTCCATATAAACAAGCAGTTCAGTTCTGAGTTTGGTGCAAAAGGTTTAAGCTGAGCCATTGTTAAAATGGAATTGCGGCATATTTGTTTGCTAGAAGACAATGTATAAAATCGCAATTATAGCATAGACGATACCAATCCCATTTGAGTTACACATTGCTGGCAATTGTGCCACGTGCAACGGAATTTTGAAATGGGATGTGTATCAAAACATTTTTGCAAACAAAGTCCAGAAGTATCAGGTTGCGTGGTTGTTAAAATCTTTGGGCCTCATTTATGAAAAGTGACGCATCGCTGCGTGAAAACAGCGATGCGTCACTTTTCACTGCGCACTCCTTGCGACACCAATGATGCGTCATATTTAATGTATGACGCATCATGTCGCAAGGACTTACAGATACGTCAGTATTTCTGACGCATCTTTAAGCGCAAAAGTGACGCATTGCTGGAGTGTGTCACAAAAGTGACGCAACTCCAGCAATGCGTCCTTTCACATGGGGAAAGCCCCATGTGAAAGGGCTTGCGTCAGTCTTACGCCTGCTGCGAGGCAAGCGCAAGATTTTGACGCAACCGCATCCTAAAAGTGACGCAGTGAAATCTCATAGATTTCACTGCGTCACTATTACGAGGCTTTTTGCGGGGGAACGCCCCCTTTGCATACATCTACCTAGATGCGTCACTTTTTAAATATGGCGCAACAAGGCGCATGTTTTACGCCGCCGATGCGTCACAAAAAGTGACGCATCCGCAGCGCAAAACTGACGCAAGGCCTCATAAATGAGGCCCTTTTTTTTTAAATGCAGTGTGCAGGACACAATAGAAAGGGTGCTTAAGCTGTGATACTTGAGGTCATGTTGTTTGCTGCACAGATGGAATTAAAATCGTACAGTTTGGCCACAGCTATTCACAGAAACTTAACAGTTTTAACATTTAATAAGGAGTTCACGGGGTTCAGACAGGCTATTACTGCCTGTCGGCAGGTACGAGCTCCTAGGCGAAAGTCAGCGTGGACCAGAATTTTCCTTTGCAGCAGCAAAAAAGGGCAAGTGCAGAGAATATGGATTAAAGTATATTTTTCCAGACCACAGAGATGGCATCTTATATTGTGGGGATCTGAGTGACTCCATGCCAGAAAGTGAGCTCACAAGTTCAGCTCACTCAGTACTAATGCCACTAACCTGGCCTTAATCCACAGGAGATATGTGCAAGAAATAAAGGATCATATCAACAACGAGGGGCGATAATTATCGTCCAACGCACCTAGCTCTGATTTCTCTAACCCCGGCTAATGCTGAATTAAATCGCCGATTTAGCACGTTATAATCCACGCATAATGCAAGGGCGATATATAATCCAGCGAGAGCGGGGAAATCGCCGGTTTTGCAGGAAACATATCTGGTTTTCCAGCGATGTTCCCTGCATAACTCCGATATGCTTGATGATACGACTCTGTGGTCGTAACACATCAATCCACCTCCCATTGTCAACATACAATAGTCAGGATTTTAGCAGATGTTAGTTTTTGGGGAAAACTGCGTTTTTTGGCCAAAAACTAATGTCTGCTAAAATCCTGAGGGCCACTGTTAGATTTGGGGGTCTCTAGTTGGCACAGGTAGGTGCTTGTGACAAATAGGGACCTTTGCCTCTAGTCAGGGTAAGGGGGTACACTCCTAAAATAACCCCTGCTCACCCACTTGGTAGCTTGGCACGAGCAGACAGGCTTATCTCAGATGCAGTGTGTAAAGCATTTGTACAGAATGGGGGTTGGGAGCACACTGCCTCACAGTCCCAGCACAGTTCGTCCCTTTGCATCCTGGTAAATGCAGTACACAGTTCAAACTTACTTCAAATTTAGCTGGAGTTTTTCACCAAAGTTGGTGCAGACATTGCTGTATATCTCTAGTCACGTGTTTCTGGGTTGAGCCTGTCTTCAGTAGAGAGCAGCAGTTTTAGAGAGCAAAGAAAAATCATTTGGGGTTGCTGGAACCCAACCCCCATTCTGTTCAAAAGGCTCCCTTGAGCCAGCAAGCTGACAAGCTTTGGAGATGCACCTGTGTGCCTGTGAGTGGTACTGTGACCTGAGAGAAGCTTGGCAGCATTTCCAGCAACCTTCATCAAGCTGACAGAACAGATTGGTCTTGGATACCAAACGTCTTGTGCAATAAAACTACCTAACCCAGATCCAATCTTTTCCATAACCCAGCGGAATGAAACGCTCCCCCAGAATCAAACAACTAAATCAATAGTTTCAATTTGCTCGCGGAACGTGCATGGCTTTCGAGAAATGGCCCACGATTACGAAACCAGTGCCTTCTTCCAAAAACAAGACATCATTTTGATCCAGGAGTCTTGGAAATTGCAATCAACCCCTGTCCAAGGTTTCAAAGAACATCAAATATATGCAGAAAGCCCCTCCATGCACGGCCATCCCCGTGGTGGGTTATCAACTTACATAACCCACAAATACAACTGGGTATCAGAGGAGATAGAAGTGGGCCTGAAGTGGGCCCAAGTGACCAGAATCACCGAAGCCTCGTCATCGAGGATTGAACCCTGGAAAATGATAATATTTACCGTTTACATCCATCCTGATAAAACGGCACAAATAGAAAAACATGCAACGCTGTTGTCACTTATCAAGGCCATGCAAAGGACCTACCCGCAATACCCTCTGGTCCTCTCCGGGGACTTTAACAATGCCCTCATTGACCAAAACAAGGCAAAGGTGAAAATGACAGGAAATAGTAGTGGAAAAAAATTCGCATCCAGGTTAATCGAACATGGACTGGCTATCCTGAATGGCAATATAAAGGGGGATATGCCAGCAGCTGTTACATATCTGAGCGGCAGGGTTCACTCAACAATTGACTACTCAATAGTAAGCAATGAGTTAATCAACAGCATCATATCATTTGGCATTGAAATACGAGCAGAAAGTGATCACTTCCCACAAATATTAACTTTGAATATTGCACCAATTATGGCGCCAACAACGACCCCCCTTCTGCACCATGCATCAAAGTTTAATCTGAGAAAACGAAAATGGCATGGAGAGGGGTTAGGCAACATTATTGATTCAGTTAAAGCCCATATGGCCAATCTAGGAATTCAAAAGAAGGAGGACCTAGTACCCAACTGGGAGCAAATGATTCAGGTCCTGCAGCAAAAGTTCCCAGCAAGGTCGGGGAACTACAGCAACCCCAACAACAAGAAGGAGCCTTGGTTCAACCTGGACTTAAGAGCGAAAAAAAGAAAGGTGGCCAAGGAGGTCCGAGCCCTCGCAAGTCAAAAAAAGACGGGGTATGTGGCAAGCAAATCTAATCTGAGGAGAGCCAGGAACATCTACAGGAAGGCACTCAGGGCCGCAAAGTACTCATATAAAGAAACAATATGGAACAAACTATTAATTGCGGGAAAACATCCTAACAGCCGGGTTTTTTGGGGTATCATAAACAAGCTTAACCAAGGGGCAAAACTCCAACAAGAAGCTGGGGTCGGAGCAGAAACCTGGATCGGACACATGCAAAATCTATACAGCAACAAAGATACAGGTCATGTTAAAGATTCAGGGGCAGCGAAGGTTAACATGGAGCAACCAAAAGGAGTTATGAACAGGGAATTTAGGGAACCCGAGCAGGAACTTCCTCAGAAGGGGCCTACAGACCTTGTTGACCTAAACACCAAAAACGAATTGAGGTCAATAATTTCAAGATTAAAGTCCGAGGGTGCAGCAGGACCAAACGGGCTGCCGAATGCGATCTTCAAGTACGACCCGGACCTGTGGGCAGAGACCCTAACGCCCCTGTTCAACCAAATTTACAACCAAGCAGAATTACCAGCCTCCTGGAAAGGAAGCATTATACACCCAATTTTTAAGCATGGCGATCACCGCAACCCCTCAAATTTTAGACTGATATCACTAATAGACGTAGAGGCCAAACTCTACGGCTCCTGCATCCTATCCAAATTACAAGCCTGGATATCAGAAATAAAGATTATGCCAAAATTCCAAACAGGATTCAGGCAAGGAATGGGAACAACAACCAACCTAAGTTGCCTGTCTATCCTAACGGACCAAGCAATAGCAAAGGGCACCCGATTGTATGCATGTTTCATAGACATCAAGTCCGCATTCGATCGGGTGAACAGAGAGCGCTTGTGGAGCAAATTAGAGAGCTGGGGGATGCCATACCAACTTTTAAGTGCCGTCAAAGCCCTACACCACTGTACTTGGGTAAGAGTGGAGCTGGGAAATGGTGGCAGTACAACCAGCAGCATCCAAACGCACCAAGGCCTAAAGCAAGGGTGCGTATTGGCCCCCACCCTTTTTAACCTTTTTCTCTCCGACCTGACAAATGCGATCGAATCTGCAGACAGCCATCCACCATCATTGGCAAATAATCCAATACATTACCTACAATATGCGGATGATATTGTATTACTGAGCAAGACTCCAATCGGCTTACAAAGAGCCATTAATAATTTAACCTTGTATTTAGAACGGGAAAGCTTAGAACTCAACAAGGAGAAAACCAAAGTGGTCCGCCTAGTTGACCGGCAACATCTAAAGTACAAATGGATGGCCCAGGGGCACAAGTGAAAGAACAAGAGCACTATAAGTACTTGGGAATTACAATAACAAGAGGAGCAACAACAAGGACCACAAAACAGCACTAAAAGCAAAAGCACAATCTTTAATCTTTGCGTATCGCTCCCTGAAAGAAAAAATGGATTGCCCTAACCATAACCATCTTTTAAAAGTGATGGCAGCGAAGATTATGCCTACTTTATTTTACGGCCTAGTCACATGGTGTGGCAAGGAGGTGGAACTTTTAAATGATTTACAGATCAAAATTTATAAAGCGGTTTTCAACCTGCCAAAATCCGCCTCAGCCTCCCAAGTAAGGCTAGAATTTGGTTTGCAAAACCAGAGGTTCCGGAGCATGAGCGGTTTCGTGAAATTCTGTTGCAAACTTAGATCTGCAGACCCAGATACATTGGACTGGCTAATCTGGGAGGAAATTAAAAAACGGGGGGAATCTGAATCTGTGAACAATTGGGGAAAGTATCTGATACTCTGCGTGGAAAAGTTAGAACTGGAAGCTGTCTGGAAATCTGGGACCGATAAGGCAAGTCTAAAAAAATTAGTTAACTCGGCAGCAAAATGGAAATCCTTTTTGGAAGACAAAGAGTTATTGTCAAAACGTCGGCATGCTTGGACCATCATGAACTCTTTTACAAACCCAAAAATAAACTCATATTTAACATCCCACTTCAGTGGTCATCTAAAAAAGGCTTTTATAGATTATCGGATGGGGATGCATGTTACAAAGGATTTACTACCGGCGTGGAAAGCAACACACCAGACGACCCAATGTCGCCTTTGCGGGTATAAAAACGAAACCCTTGTCCACCTTTTCTGTATATGTCCGGCCCTGACAAGCCAAGACGACTGTTATTGAAATCCATCTTCAATGTGTTAAACATTCGATCTTGCAGACACGCAGTCACAAGCTGGCTCGGAGGTACCTCCATAATCTGACATGCCGTGGAGTTAAATTCTTGGCAGAATCAAGAAAACTTTTAGAACTAACAGAACAGGAGGACTTCCAGTTGGCGGGCAAAAAGGGTAATTCCAACCCTCGGATTTCATGAACGCTGCCACAAACAAAGCAGAGGCCGAGAGACAATAATTTTAGCATTTTAATAATAAAATTGTACTGTTATTTATTATGCGAATTTTGTAACAATTTTAACAAATTATGCAAATAAAACCTTTTGAACCTTTGAACTTGTAGCGTGTTATTTAAGTGTGTGCTCGCCTTGGAAAAGTGGGGGATATCTTGGAACGGGCTAGTTGTTAGTATATAAATCGTTTACTAGTGTATTAACACGTTGACCTGCCGTTTATCATGAATGATTGCTAAATTACACAATCATTTTCTATAATTATCAAGGCACATCTAACAGTTGATTATGAATACAATCAGGTATTCATTAGAGTCGCGTATCCTCAGACAATGTATTCAGTCCAGTGAAGGCGCTGTTAAATTTCAAAATCAGATAGGCTTCTTTATGCAGAAGTAGCTTTTCTGTGTCAATAGGATATTTTGACTGATTAACAGTGTACAAGACCGACCATCTGAAATCCGTCTCCCCATGCTGTTTCTCAATAAAGTGTTCGACCATAGGGGCTGATATCACCTTATTTTTGATGCGTGACCTGTGCTGTGTTATTCTCACATGTATTTGCTGATTAGTCTTCCCTATATACATTTTTGAACAAGGGCATTTGACTACGTACACAAAATTTTTTGTTCGACAATTGGAAAAACCATCATGTTTCCATTTTATGTTGTTATGTTCGAATTCCTTCCCTTCAATTGTGTTGACACAGGACACACAGTTTCCACACTTGTGATGTCCTGCGATAGGTTTTAGTCCCCATTGAGATAGTAAGTCGCTCTTGGGTTTAGGCAAAGCAATTTCAGCGCGAACTATAGTTTGGCCAATGCTTTTATTCTTTTTGTAAGCGAACAATGGACGGGGAAAGGGCATTCCAGATTCTCTAGGAGGAGTGTTGGACCCGGCCCTTTGGGCAGGTTCACCCCTAGACTTTTTGCTTTTTCCTAGCCTGTTTCTGGAACCTGGTGTGGGTGATTCTAGGCCTCTGCGCACTTTTTCACTGTGGTACAGTGTAAAGTGCTGGAGCTCTCTGTATGAAGAGTGAGTGACCTGCCCTCCCATAGGAATGAATGGGGAATATGTATGCCCATGGTAGTTCCTGTTGTGTGGGGAGTGCAGGGGTCGAGTTTGGTATGTATAAACTCGTGAGAATGAATGCTGCAAAATGATGTATGCAGCATGACTGTGCCTAGTCTGGAAGTACTACTTTTGGAAGTTGGTATATTTGTGTAAGTTGGTGTTGGCGTGTGATTGGCTGGTGAGTCTGCCCAGAAGTGCCTGGACCTGCTGGTGGATGGACTGTCCGGTTTGAGTAGGACAGGGTCTGCAGGGTCTGCAAGGCCCCAGAGGAGGGGGTCTGAGTCAGCCGTGGATGAAAGGCCCCTCTGCTGTCAGGGATGGGAGGAAAGAGCGTCTGGTGGTGCCGGGCTGTGCCTGCTGCCCACCCTGCTGGCTCTCCATCCTGACAGCCCACTGTCACCTCTGGCCCTGAAGCTGTCAGGAAAGACGTAAACCAGAAACATTCCAGCACTCGGGGTCCCTTGCACGAAGTACTTCAAAGGCATTTCTGGGTATAAGAAGGAGCTGTGTCTCCCTCCAACTTGTTCTTGTTCTAGCTCTTGTGGCTGACTTGGATCTACCAGGGGTGGGCGCTGCCCAGCCCCTGGGTGCCTGGATTCCTGGACTCCTGGGGGACCCTTCTGCCCTGCCTGGGCTGAAGGGGGGACTTGGCTTTGCCCCTGGGGAAGCTCTGGGACCTTGGCAGCATGGAGAAGCTGCCTTTTCCTGGGGAGAGCGCTGGAGTTGATTTCTAGCGCCTGGAGGCGCTGTGCTTCCCCCTGAGCACCTGGGAGCGCTCTGCCTACTGTCTAGAGCTCTGGGGCGCTTCATTTCCCCCAAGCGCTTGAGAGCGCCTTCTCTGGACTTTGTAGCGCTTAGGAGCGCTTTTCCTGCTCTGTAGCGCTGTGGATCGTGTTTAGCGCTTTGGATCGCTTTATCTGGCCCAAGCGCTTAGTAGCGCTTTTATTCTGCATTTAATGGAGGCCGGTGCCCACCCGGCATTGCCCCGTGTTGTCACCGCTGCGGCCCGGGGGCCTGAAGGCGATCAGGAGCCGAGGAGAGGAGAACGAAGGGGCCGGGACCCGATTGGTCCCTCGCCGACAGGAGCCGCGCTCTGATTGGCCGTTGCAAGAGGCCTGCCCCCGAGAGTCGCGCTGGGATTGGCTGCCTGGCCCGCAGAGGCTCCGACGTCACTGGGAGGCTCGCCGCAAGAGCCGCGATGGGATTGGCCCATCGCTCGTGATCACCGCCGGGCCCGGGAAGAGAAGAGGCCGGGAGGAAGTTACTTCCGCTTCCCCCCCTTGCCTGGGGGAAGCCTGTGGCTGTGTTACCGGTCTCCCGTGTGAAGTGGGAGACCGGAGGTGCTGTGCGCCGAGAGAGGAGCAAGGAGCCTGGAGCCATGAGGGCTCCACTTCCCGAAGTCCCGGTCCCGAGATGGGGGGCCGGGTGAAGCGTGGTGCGAACCCTCGCCCTGGTGAAGCAGCTGGTGAGTGACGCTGCTGAGGAGAAGGCGGGGGAGGAGGGAGCACCAAGGGGAGATCAGTGGGAGTCCCCGTGGGTGCGGGAGCGCACCCGCATTAGTTCTTGAGTGGCCCCCGCCTGATAGGGGGCCGCTCCACCGAAGGGGCCACGTTTTGGAACTGGGGAGCCTGCGAGGCTCCAGGGACAGTTACAATATAGAGCCTGAGAGGCCCGGCGGCCATTATCGATTGAGAGGCTCCCGAGTCGGCCGCATTGTTGTTGGAGAGCAAGAGGGCTCGGGGCATATCGGGGCATATTGTCGTTGCCCGTCCCCAAAGGGCCCAGTTGTGTCTAAAACCACGAGGGCTTCAAGGGCGGCCCCGGTTGGCAGTGGGTCGCCCCAACGCTTGGAGAGGCCATGAGAAGGCTCGAGGGGGCATTGTCTGCAGAGCCTGAGGGCTCCAACGTTTGGCTCAGTGTTTGTTTTGAGAGCCTGTGTGGCTCAGGTGGCGCAGATTTGGTCTAGGGGCTACTGAGAGCCCTGCCACAGCTTTTTGTACACAGGTGCCCAGCACTTTGTGGGCACCTGCTACGTTTAGGCTTTTTGGTACTTTGAGACTGGCGCTGCATGGCAGCGCACCCCTGACACTGAGACTCAGGGCGTCTGAGCCCCAACAAGGCCATTGGCCTAGGGACTGCCACAGGTAGTGGCTTATGTGAGTTTGCGCAATGGTATGGTTATTGCACCTCTGAATGTGATCTCTTGCATCATGTGTTATTCCTGCACCTCTGAAGGTTTTTAGGCCTCATGTGATATTTGCGCTATGGTTTTACTCTTGACACCTCTGAATGTTTTATGCATTATGTGTCTTTCCTTTCTTGCGCTACACCTCTGAATGTTTATTCATCATGTGTCTTCTTGCGCTGCACCCCTGAATGTATTTTGATTGCATCATGTGCTCTGTCCTTAACACCGCTGATTGTGTAGGTCTATACATCATGTGTTTTCTTTCTTTACTACTCCTCTGAATGTATATTCATGCATCATGGGTAATGCGTTCTGATTTATACCCCTAAGTGGATTTCATCCTTAGGTGGTTGTTCTTTCTAGTACAGGTGGTCCTAGTGAGGTCCTGGGTACCTGCGTGACATGCTCCTAAGGTGTTTAGGGTTGCGTAGTGTGTACTTACCTGTTCCCAGTAGTTACTGGATGTGATTCATAACTGTTACTTTGTGCTACAGTGATTTTATACTCTTTTAGTCTAAGTTCTGATAGTATTTCATTACTACTAAAGTGCTGATTGTGACAGTGGCCCTTGTGGCCCTGTCTTGTGAATAATCCCATGTGAATATTGCCCGTGCCAATTGGCACCATGTATATGTGTGATTTTATCTGATGTGCTTTTACAATACAAAAGGTATTTTTATAATAACCTTGTGTGGAGTCTCTTTTGTGGTGTACCTAGTATGTTGTTGCTATTGTGCGCTGACGCAAATGCTTTACACATTGCCTCCGAGTTTAGCCTAGACTGCTCGTGCCAAGCTACCAAGGGGGTGAGCAGGGGTTATCTTGGCGTGTGACTTCCTTGCCCTGACTAGATTGGTGGTTTCTGCCTGGCTTTGGCGTCAGCCTTAGCCTACCAGAAATAGCCAGTTCTAACAAGGTGCCAATTTTTTAAAACCATTTGTCTGCTCTTATGGGTGTCAGGAACGAACATAGTCACACAGACTAGTCGATTTAAATCTTGTTTTTCTTTAACTTCCAACAGGCATTCACGCGGTGTGCAGCGAGCCCTTTTGTAGGAGTGTTTTAACATTTTGCGTGGATAGCCTCTAGTTTGCATTTCCCCACAAAATGTTTCTGCATAATGGTCATACTCTCCGATTTGCGTACAATTTCTCCTAATTCGGAGTAGCTGGCCATATGGCAAATTAGCCTTCAGGCTCCTGGGGTGAGCGCTACGATGATGAAGTATCGTATTTCTTATCAGTTTTCTTCTTATATAGTGATGATTGCAGACAGCCATAAACACATATAATTTGTACGTCCAAAAAAGTAATTCTTGTGTCACTTGACTCTATAGAAAATTTTCTATCTGGGTGCCTCAAGTTGAGCCATTCATGGAACTGCATCAACTCTGTGTGGCTCCCCTGCCACAGGAGCCACACGTCGTCGATATAGCGCAGCCACTGAATTATATGTCCTATGTGTGGATTGTTGTTGTCCACAAACCTCCTCTCGTATTCGGCCATGAATAATACGGCCATTTCTGGGGCATAAGGACATCCCATAGCTGTACCTTTTGTCTGCATAAAGAACTTGTCGTCAAATTTAAAATAGTTTTTTTTCAAGGCGATTTATGCTAATTTAAGGATGAATTGAGTGGGGACTCTATGCGGTCTTTCTCGAGCATCTAAATAGAGCTCCATGACTTCAAGCGCTTCCTCCTGGGGAATCTGAGTATATAAGGATGTAAGGTCCATAGTTACCATCAGTTGATTTTCCGGATCAAACGACATTCCTTCCACCTTATTTAGGAAATCTACAGTGTCTCTCAAATATGACTTGACCTGATTTACAAAGGGCTTCAAGAAGAAGTCCACGTATTTGGCTAGTGGTTCTAAACATGAGTCACACCCGGAGACGATAGGTCGTCCCGGGGGCTCGTTTAGGTTTTTATGGATTTTTGGTAGGAAATAAAGGAGGGGGGTCCTCGGGGATTTCTTCACCAGGTACTCCCCCTCCTTCAGTCCTACAAAGCCACTTTCCTTACCTTCTTGAATAATTGGCGCTATGATACCTTGTATGTCTTTTGTAGGATCTTCATTAAGCTGTCTGTACCACATTTGGTTATTTATTTGGGAAAAAGCTTCGATTAAGTATTTATCCCTTGGCCAGATGACAACTGCTTCGCCTTTGTCGGCTTGTTTTAACACAATCGAGGTATCATCTTTTAGATTTTTTAATGCAATCCTTTGGCCCTTTGTAATATTTTGTTGATTGTATTTTCTACTCTTTTCTAGTTTATTTATTGCGGACAGCATGGTTTGCTCGAAAGCAAATACCTGTTTAGGTATGTTTTGATTCAGTACAAAAGTAGATCGATTTCGCAAACCTGTAGTTTCAATCCCTATGCTAGATGGTTTGTTGGCAAAAAGGACCTTAAGTCTTATTTTTCGACACAAAACTCAATGGTTTCAAGTTTAATTTTTGTAAAGTCTATCTGTTGACTTGGAACAAATTTTAGTCCCAGGTTCAAGACAGACTCCTCCTCACTCGTTAGTTCTCTAAATGACAGATTGACTATAGTTGAGGGAACTTTTACGATTTGTAAAAGTTTTTCCTTGTCCTCATTTCCCACGGGGTCTTGAATCTTGCTTTTGGTTGCTGTCCTTTCTCTAAAAAAGAGACTTGTTTCTTATTGGAATTACCCCGAGAGTCTGTTCCTGATCCAGATGAGTCAGATGATGACGTTTCTGAAAATGTCTTGAATCTATTTTTAGATCTGCCTTGATAGTTATATAGAGCACCCCTTGAGTCAACTTGTGTGTAAAATTCGTCCTTTAGAAAAGGGTATGCCTTCTCGAGTGAAAACAATTTTGAGTCTCTCTCGTATTGTGTGGTTTTATTTGTGATTGTAATGTCTTTAAAAGTGAGGATCTCCTTCTCTATCTTCTCCAGTAATGCCTTTGCATCCGGTATCACCTCGCTGTTTTTAATTGCTTCTGATAGTTCTTCTATTTCCTGAAGTTCTTTTGCACAAAGCCTTGGACCTGTCTCTATGGTATGGACCATTAAGTCCCTGCTACATTTAGTGTTTATGCAACTAAATCCCTTCCTAAATAAAGACGTCGTCTTCTTGATGCGGTGCGCTTCTCCAATGTTGTGAGATATCTCGACTCGATACGTCAGCTGCAGCGGCGACACCCTTGTTCAGAAATGCGACGACAGCGGCTTTGGCGGCAGCACGCTTCTCCATGGATGCAAGGCGCTTCTGTGATGCGGTGCAATGCGTCAGCTACAGCAGCGACATCCTTATTCATAAATGCCAAGGTAGCGGCTGCGATGGCGACCCGCTTCTTTGATGTTGTGAGATGTTTCTTGCAATGCAGTCCAATGCGTCAGCTACAGCTGGGACACCTTTGTTCAGAGATGCTGCAGCTGCGACGGTGACACGCTTCTTTGGGGTTGCGGGACGTTTCTTGAGATGCGGTGTAATGCGTCAGCTACAGTGGCGACCACCTTGTTCAGAGATGCGACAGCAGCGGCTGTGACAGCGACAAGCTTCTCCCTCTTGAGTCGCGTTCCAGCTCCTTTGCGACACACAGTCCATCAGAAGGCCCAAAATAGTAGCAGGCACTTCCAAAGAACTCTGGGGAGCTGGGGGTTGAAGTCTGTTGTCCCTGAGACTTCAGCAGGAGGCAAGCTCTTTTTTCAAGCCCTTGGAGATCCTTCACAAGTTGAATAAAGTGCACACAAAGTCCTTTCTCCTATCTTTGGCAGTCAGGCAACAACTGCAGGCCAATCCCCCTAGCAGAACTTTAGCTTAGGGATAGTCTCTCCTCAGTTTCTTCTGGTTCCTCTCCTCAGAAAAGGTTTCTTCTTCTTGTCCAAAAGTGATCTAATTTCTTGGGATCAGGGTCCCAATACTTATACCCAAAAGTCCTTTGTCCTCTGAGGGCAGAGGGGCCTTTGCCTAGTCCAAACCAGTTCTGGAGCACTCTGTTTACATGCCTCCTTCTTTCCTTTCACAGTGCAGAGCAGAAACATCAGATGCCCCACAGGAGGTGGAGCCAGCATTGTGGAAGAAAGGCACAGCCCGGAGCACTCTGTTGACATGATTCCTTTTCTCCTTTCACAGTGCAGGGCAGAGACATCACACGCACCACAGGAGGTGGAGCCAGCATTGTGGAGGGAAGGCACAGCCCTATTCAGGTCCCAGGTGCAACTACTCCCACCCACCTAGTTGCGGCTCTCTCTATTCACCACTGGGCTGACTCATCCTGTCTCCTGGAATCCCCCAGCCCTGTCACTCAAACTCAAGACAAGGAATACACAACCTAGCAGAGGGGTTGTATGTCATGACAACGCGTGGTATTACCACGTGTGCCATTAGAACGCGAGGATTACAACGAAAGTCGTTACAACGACTTTCGCTGGAGGGCGCTGGATAGTGGAATAGTTTAATTTTCTATTCCAACTCCAGCCCACGTTGACAGTAGGGAAGGTGTTGGATAGAAAATTAAAGTATTCCCTATCCAACAGCGCCCTCCAGGGAAAGTCGTTGTAACGACTTTCGTTGTAAACCCCGAGTTGTAATGGCAGTGGGGGGTAATCCCCGCGTTGTCATGGCTGTATACCAGCAGAGGCAGGCTTGGATAGTTAGACAAGAAAATACCTAATTTTTAAAAGTGGTATTTTCAAACAGAAAATGTCAAAATCAACTTCACTAAAAGATGTATTTTATCATTCTGAGTTCAGGCATACTAAACTCGAATTTCTACTGTGTTCCCTGAGTTAGTTAGGATTATAAAATGTAATAAGCTTACTGCCTATTCTGGCCTGTGGAGAACAGGTAGCCTTGCAATAGTGAAAAACAAAAACGGCTGTAATTCACTATTAGGACATGCCACACACACCAGGGCTTGTCCTACCTCATACTTACAATGCACCCTGCCCTTGGGCCTACCATAGGGGTGTCTGATATGAAGAAAAGGGAAGGGAAGGTTTAGGGACTGGCAAGTGGATGCACTTGCCCAGTCAGCATGGCAGTACCAGACTGCACACAGGCTCTGCATAGACACATTTTTACGGGCGGCTTCAGTGGGTGGCACAATCAGTGCTGCAAGCCCACCAGCAGCATTTGGTTTACAAGCCCTGGGCACTCCTGGTGCAATGTACTAGGGTCTGACAGGTAAACCAAACCAGCCAATCATTGAATCACAAATTCATACATTAATTTACAATAGGGAGAACATATGCACTTTAGCACTGATCAGCAGTGGTAAAGTGCCCAGTGTCATAAACCCAACAAAAACAGGTCAGACAAAATACAGGAGGAAGGCAAAAAGTTCAGGGATGACCCGACAAAAAGGGCCAAGTCCAACTGCCACCTTGTAAATATCGCTGTTGTGAATTTAGCGATAATTTACAAGGTAGTACGTCAGTGGTACACCCAGTGACGCCCATTTTGCATCTCATTAGAGATGCAAAGCGAGGCGTCAGCAAAACGGCTGATCACATGTGCTAATGCATGTTAGCAACGCCTTGCAAATAGGGCGAAAAGATTATCTCCGCTTTTTTTACTTTAAAAGGCAAAAAAGCAGACATAAGGCCCTTGAGAATATGCCCCGAAGTTCGTCTGCTTACTGGAGAAGTAGGAATTGATAACTGACCATGTGGGGGAGCGCTTCCTCCGAGCCGCCATGTCCTCCAGTTTGGAGAGTTGTTTTGCTGCGATTGCCCTTAGTTTTTTTAAGACCTGGGGGCTTATATTTACTAGGCCCTTGCGCCACCTTTGCGTCATTTTTAACATGGGAAAAGTGACGCAAAAGTGGCGCAAGGGTTTTGTAAATCTGCCCTCTGGTGAGCGAGATGCTTGTCCAAGGTCTCAGTAAGTGAAATAACTTTTAGTTTGTCTTCGAGGTGTTGCCTATAGGATGAAATTGGACCGGCGCCCTCTAATTCGTGCCAGATTAGGCCATGATGGAAGCCTAGTGGGGCAGGCCTAAGCCTGCCCCACAGAAAGATGCTTAACGTAAGTCTTACTTGCGCTGGCAAGGCTCACTTTGGTTGGTGGAGAAACGCTTTATAAATTCTGATGATGAGTTTATCTGTCATGGTAGCCTCCCTGGCCATGGTAATTTCGCTCTAGTACTAGTTAATGCGGTAATGACCTTTGCTTTCATCACCTGGAGTAGGGGGGTGAAGATTTGGGACTAGCAGGTTCTGGCCTACAGCTGAAAGGGCAAACATTAAGCTGGAGCCTTTGCTGTTCATATAGCTAAAGTGAGATTTGAATGATCCTTCACTGTCGAGATGAACTCCCAAGTGTTTGTATTCGTGGCTATGTTGGAGCCAGGTGCCACTGAGCTGCCACCTGCCATGTCGGATTGGTTTAGGTCCGAGTATAACCGTCAAGGTTTTTGTGTTGTATGGACTAAATTTATGATTGCAAACGCTTGCAAAAATGTGCGGAAAAGAGTCGTAGGGCACTGTTTCTCATAAATTACACATTCCAAACAGAAGTTCGAGCCTCCGAGGATAGCAATCGAGCCTGTGAAACACTGGAATTTGCTTTTGGCTGGCAAATGGGCATATCATGTCTGAATGGACTGGCGGCTGAGCGCAGAGGGGACATCAGCGCGAGAGCTTCACGCACCATGGTTAAGATCAGGCTTAAAGAACTAGCCAGACATTACAGTGTGCGAGGCATAACACAGCGCATTCCTGAACCACAGTGTCTAGAGCGATACTTACTGCCAGGAGTAGCGGGGCATGTAAGGTATACCTATGAGACCCAAGAAGTAATGTGCTGGGCGGTATGAAGTGTGGTTGGAAATTGTTTCACGATCATTTTGATTTTTAACCACTTTTCCCAATTTTACCTAAAAACCATAACTTGATCAAACTGCAAAAGGCAAATCCTATAAACCCTATGTGCAATTTAAGGAATATCATATTTGAAATATGGATACATTATTGTCTGCACATTGTACTGAACTCTTTATACGTCCCAACTCTGGCCTTGATTTGGCCATAGAAAGGTCCATAGCTTCAATTTTGCCAACACTGGCACAGCTCAAGGTTCACCGTAGAACAGTGGTGTCCACAGTAGGCACATGAGGGACAAGACGAGACCAGCTTTCCTGGATAGCCACATAATACAAATGTACTCAAAATTAGTTTAAATGGATTTAAAAGAATCACATATAAAAGAATCGTAATACAGCTTTTAAGACTTAAGGGGAGGCATAAATCCAAAAACAAGAGGAGCGTGTGGGAAGCAACAGCAGGAGGGGGCATGAATACAAAAAAAGATACATGGCAGTACCGAGGAGAGAGCAGCAAGAATAGACAGCTAGAGGTGTGTGTAAAGAGACACATGAAAAAATTGTGGGAAGTAACAGCAGGAGTTGGGAAGTGATAGGAAGTACCACCTATGGTCAGTGGAAGGGGGTGCAGTTGGCGAAAGCAATACGAGGGAGGCAGACATGACCGCAGAGACATGCACTATCAAAAAGGGCACATCCAAAAATACACTGGCCCCACACAGCAAACTGTACTTGGTCCAGGCTCCACAGCAGACTCATGCAGAAGACTCAATGCTGAAGCCCCAGGAGGAAGCAGGGAGGAACAGGAGGCACTGACCAATCAGATTCAAGGAAACAAAAGCAATGAGGGAGTCAACCAATGTTAAGTACCAGGCAGGCTTAAAGCCTCTTCTAGGGTTTAACTTTTTTTTTATAACAGATTTTGAAAGCACAGTGCAAGTGCTGTGCAGACGAAACCTAAAATAGAGAGGATGAGTGTGGAACTTTAACGCAGAACTTCGTAGTTCTTTGATAAAGTTAAAAGTTTAATTGAATTAAAATGAAGAGGGTGGCTTGGAATCAGTAGGAAAACTTTAATTAAGGGATACGAACCCACAGCTGGAAAAGTCATGGAAATAGCAAGTAGAAAGTTAGGAGTCTCCAGTGGATGATAAAGTCAATTTAGATGGCCCTGAAATAGATGCGTTTTGAACTTTATCCCAAATGATGGCAGGCTTGCATTTTGGGTGACCAACTGGCAACAGGTCAAATTATCTACAAAAATTCAGGACAAAGGGTTAAAATTCAGGACAAAAATTCAGGACCAATGGTCATTTTAAGGGACAAATCTGAGGACGTTGCCCAACTATACAAAAAGCAACTGACAAAAGTACAAGCCAAAATAGGTTTATTTTCTTTAGTTTGTACTACACATTGGAGTGTTGAGCAAACATTTGCAAATGGCAGGATATATTTATAGATCAAACAAACCAGTAAGCACATACACTTCAAGCAGAACTTGACAACTGACATAAGTGGCAGATTTCACAACTCTACCCCCATACCATGAATAGAAGCATTTTTCTTTTCCTGAACATAGACTTAGGGCCCCATTAGGATGGCGGGCGGATCGCAGGCCCGGCGGGGGTGATCCGCCCGCCATCCTTCCAGCAAAGACCCCCTGCCATATTACTATGGACGGGGGATCCGCGGCAGACAGAAAGACCGTCCACCACTTTTCCACTCTGTCGACAAGGCGACCGGGCGGAAAAGGGCTCAATATGGTGGCAGTGTCTGTTAGACACCGCCAGCCATTAGTTTGTGTGCTGGGACATGCCTTTTCGAGGTGGCATTGCTGCCATGGAAAGGCATGCGGAGTCTGCCTGTGGGGGCCTGTTGTGGGCCCCAGGGACTCTGTAGTGTAGTTCCTATTTTCCCAATAGGCCCTGCGCATTGGAATAACATAAACAGTAGTATCGACGTAGAAGTGCGGATCTTCCAGGCCTCTACTGACTATGCTTAACTTAATTGGGTTTGTTACCAACTAGCTCAGAGGTCACTGGAAACTTTCTTCTCTGAATAGGAAGTGATCAGCTTCCCTGGTACAGACAAGAAGGGATTCAGTTTTCCAACAACCGTGCAACATGACAACTTTGCTCCTCAGATAAGAGTCAATCTCTAGGGTCGTGTGAAACAATAGACAGTTATTTTACTCAGTCAGTGGTTGTGCAGTTTACTTTCACAATATGTAGAGAATAGAGAGACAGGCGTTGTCAATAAAGGGTAACATTTATTGAACAGTCTTTCTTCTGGTACAAGAGAAATGAATTGCCACAATTGCAAGACTTGTTATTATAAAAAGTACGTACAGTAAGATGAGTATTACGAAATAATACTGTAAAAGCATTGATATGGTTTCTTAGCCATACAATGGTTTAAACTGAATAAAACATATATACATTCATATATACATTAGGCTAAAATACTCAACTGATGCTTCTAACTACGCCTACCCCAGTGTACCTGACCTAAGCCTAATACTTGGGAGGGGAGTAAGTAAGTAGCTTTAAGTGAAGTTGGTTTTGCCAAGGTTTGCTTCAAGAATTCTCTCTAAGGGTTTAGTCAACACCATACCTCTGGAATAGAATGATGGAGGTCTGGTATCTCCTTCAGGGGGTCGATATCCCAGTCACCCGCAAAGGTAGCCTGGAAACGCCGGAGCTGGATTTCTCTGCAGGAGAAAAGATAGCGTCTCTCTCAGCGCGTCGAGGAGGAAGAGGAGGGGCAGCGTCCGCGGGCAGCTTGCATCTGCTGGGCTCTTTGCAGGGAGACGGTTGTTCAGCTCCTAAGTTCACCACACCATTGTTCGCTAGTTAGCAGCGATAGCAGTAGCGATAGCAGCTATGGTATCATCAGCATAACAGCAGCTTCGTCAGCAGCGATGGCATTGAGGCAGCTAGCAGCGTTTGCTTAAGGCAACGTTGGTAATATTTATACCTGAAAGGTGCCTTGTTTGACGTACGTTTTTGGACATAAGACGTCAATAAAGATGTCACTAGGAAGTGATCGTCTATCAGTGCTCATTAGAGTTCTATTACTAATCAAAACATAGGAAGCGGGGATTTCCAGGTTGCTGAGTTTTTATCTTGTTGAAGAACTCGGAGTGTTAATCTAGGAATCTTAGATAGTAACTTCTGCTATGTCATTGCACTAATTGGTTGCAAAGGAAGTGGCAGAGAAAGCGATTCTGAAATGTGGCTCTGTTCGTATGAGGCCAGAGACGAGTTTCTGAATATTACATTTGATCAGTTATGGCAATATAGGCAATAAATGGATTTATAGCCGTATAGGGGCATACGGTCACAGTATCGATCAGGGTCCTAGATTAGAACGCTACACCCACTCCACGAATTCATGTCCATCAAATTACTAAAACTAGAGCAATAAGATGCATGTGTAACATTGCCCACCCCAAAATACATATATGCATTTGAAATAGGCGTATTCTGTAATACGTGAAAATTTAGGTACTGTACGCTTTTGTGAAGCATAGAAATCATTCAAATTATAGCATATGCAATTAATGAACGATTATGCAAAAAGAATTACACATGAAATATCTCTGAATACAGAAGAAGGGCGAGATAATTTCATCACATATAAATGCATTGCAGTAAAATGTGCTAGAGGCTGGTGTAAAGTTATTAAGTCTCTAGATGTATCTAAAAATATAGAAGTAGAAGCTTCTGTTCTCTATGAATAGTTCTACTTTAAGCAAAGAATTTTTCGTGCCAGAAAAAGGTGAATATTAAAAAGTGTTCAATTCAAAAGAAGTCTTGCTGAACGGGGAAAATAGAGTTCCAACGCTTTTAGCAGTTTTTGTTGTTCAAAACTGAAGGCCGAATTCAGAGTTCATGGGAACGCTGTGTGTTGGAATGCTTCTCTAAAGTTATTGTTTCTGTTCGGGTGAGAACATCATATCAGACAGGCTCTCAAAGAATTGGTCTACAAAATCAGGTGACAGTTCGACCAAATTCGATAGTGCTGTAACTTGGCAGGTGTGAGAATGATTGCTGTCATCAAAGTCGGGATCAGCAATGCTCACAGAAGGTCGTACCTGGGTGATGCTGCTTTTGTCACTCGCTCCACTGTTACCACCTAGTCGTAGCACAGGAGTCTCAACGAATGCCGTCATCAGGATTGGTAGCCGCTGGGGACAACACAATGCGTGAGCCGTTATCGGACTTAGCAAAGTATCGATATCCATTGGTACTGCTGATGGAAGTGAAAGACAGGTGTCCAACACGCACTCATCTCCACATAGCATACATCGTAGTACAGGTAAGATGCAATTTTGCCATATCGGTCTGAATGAAAGGAACCAGGTCATGTTTAGATCTCTCAGCCTGGCCAATCCAAGGACTCTAGTTATTCTGTCCCGGTAGCGTACTGCTAGGATTGTTTCTTCCATTCCCATAAGAGTCATGTCTGAGCTGTGGCTTGCCATATCGAAGCAGGAGGGTCAAAAATAAAATCCCTGCTACAAGTCCCAAAAATAGGGGTATGCCGCCAAAAACAGAGTGGACAAAATTCGGAACGATTCCCAGAATTGCTTGAAATGGTGTAAGCAGTCCCGTAAAAATCGTCTTAAATATGCCTGGGATGCCTGTGGCACTAGACATGTTAAGGAGTTGGCTCAACATTTCTACGAAATGCATGGGGCAATTTCTTGATAAAAGGTCATGAACCTCCGTAGCTGTCTTTGCAACTAGGAAATCATACGTCTCTTTTGATGACGTGATGGGCACTGTTGTCTGCAAAAGCACAGACTTAATTTTGCTTAAAGTATCAATTCGTATAGAAGAGAAATGCAGACGAGGCCAAATGGGAGTCTCTATGTCTCCAGGGCCACTCGGGAACAATGCTTGCATACAGCATTTGACCATGGAAGTTACGCTTACGAGATACGCTTTTCCTGGCAAAAGGCCACAACATCTGTGATCCGTTCTTAGAATGTAACTCCCATTCGCGAGTTGCATAAAGAAGGGCTCTATCTGCGTTGCAGGTGTGACAAGCTGGTGGCATGAAAGGTTGTTAGAATTACCTTCACAGGCTCCGCGTAAATTAATACCCTGGCACAAAAGTATACCGCTTAGTGAACGTTTACAGTTTTCACCACTAAGAAATACATTTTTGTTGCTGTCACTATAGCATGAATGTGTGTATGGTAATTTCCATGCTGACTTAACATATCCTTTACCCAATCGTTCATACTGGCCAGTAGGTATGTATTCAAGGCACTTTTTAAATCGCAAAGTTGTTATCGGAATAGTGATAATTCCGTGTATTATCCATTCAATGACAGGACTTTCTGACATTGTCAATGGTAATCTCTCAAGTTTTTCGATGCTCAGGATTGTATAGTCTGCTCCTTTCTGTGCCAAGCTGATTTGTTTATCAGTAAGGTTAAAAATGGAAAACAATGACGTTGTGTTGATTAAACGCCAAGGCACATAGCCTGAACGAAGATTTTGCAGCGTCCAGCCTAATTGTACAATAGAACGTAATTGCGAATGGCCATGCTGTAACATTAGCAAGTCTCTGTCTATTATATGAAAGGCTGAGGATACAATATTGTCCAACGAATATATTCTGGAGGACAGAGTCATTAACCCATTGTCCACTACAGAAAGTGATTTTTCCAAATTAATATGATCAATTTCTCGTACTTTTTCTGCTGTTTCAATTTGTGTGACTTTCCAAGCCTCGTTGCATGCAGCATAGATGCTGGCCACTATGAAACGCTTTTGACGCTGTTTGCGTGGTCCGAGAATGAAATCGCGCAAATCAGCACCCTCTTTAAGTAAAGACAAGTGTTGCTTAATTTCAGCCAGTGTGGATGATCCTAGCCATTCGAGGCAGAGTTTCCCTACACTGTATGTTGTTACTATCCCTGGATGTTGTCTCTGGGAGTATCTAGGGTCTTGTCTGGTCATTTTTAACCCCTGTGTTTTGTTCAGGAATCTATCTTGACAGTTGTTTGTGTCAGTAGGCCAGATTAACCACTTTTTCCAATCAGGTAAAATTTTAGTTACGTCTATCTCAATATCTGTCGTTACATTTTCAGGTATTGGCTTGGGAATAGACGGTTTGTTTAGGTCTTTGATCTTAGCTAGGCCAAGACAGGATGTTTGGTGAATTGTGTCATTTAAAAACATCATTTGTTCTGGTATCATGCAGGTTCTGAATAGTGCTTCTAGGCCTTGTACCTGCCACTCTTTCGTACCCCAAATGGTTTTTGTTTCAATGTTATTTTTCCAATAATCAAAACCAAATGTCATCATTTTTTCATAAAATGCTTCTGAATATATTAATTTAGTGTTTGTCAGCATTGTTTTCATTCCTGTTTTATCTAACATTTTGTAATAAAACATTTCTGCATCACTGGTGTTAAACCCTGAGAAGTACTTGAATTTCTCAAAGAATGTTTTAGAACTGCTTTTAGGTGGTGTAGCACAATGTTCCCATTGATTATACTTAAAAACATTTCTAGGCTGTGCAGATTTATGCAAATAATGATCGCCATAATGTGTATAACAGAACAACTGTTCATAACTAGACGAACCTTTGTAAATAATCATGTTCTGTGAATCTAGCTGACATTACTAAATCAGACATCATGTCATTAATACTGTTAAAGTCCCAATCATCAGAGAATGTACTAGGTTTTACAAAGTCACTTAAGGAAACCTTCAGTTGATGAGGATACTTCAGTATCTCGACCGGACCATAGATCTCATAGTCAGTTTTCTCCCATACTACCCCACCGGTAATTGGAATGGCTGTGACATTTACTGTTGACAGTTCTCTTTTCTTCACGTGGGATGATCTGTGTGGTTTGAGGACTAAGTTGATGTTCTGACTTGCTGTGTCCATTAAACTATATTTTCCCTCAATGATTTTTCCCAAACAAAGTACCTTGATGAGCCAAAGCAGGAGGAAAAATACACCTAGACCAAACCAGAACTCTAACCATGGAGAAATAAGGTAGATTTCCTTCAGTTGGTGAAAGAGTTCTGTTGCTTTTTCTTTAAAAGTCTTTTTTGTTTCTGGCATCACTTCGGGGTTGCTTTGATCCTCGGAAAAGTTGTCGAAGTCGATGAAATAACCAGCGGCAGTTCTGTCAATTGTTGGGATTGTTCTTTCAATCTGTCTTTCGGTAGCACTTTCTGATGCCACATCATTGTAGACTGGTGTTTCTTGACAAACTGTTTCAATCTGTGTCTCAAGAGGCACGAGTTCCATGGCATTATTGCATAGTCCTTCTCTGTGCACTGCAGGCTGATCGAATGTGATTAGTCTTTCAGTTTGAACCTCTTGGATTGTTGCAAGTTTGGGTATTCTTTTGTTTCTTGGGAGTCCACTGGGCCTACTGTTGATTATAGGCCACATGCTTGTGGTTTTACCAGGTCGATTGATACAACTCTGTTCTCCTTTTTACCAGCAAGGGGCGGTAGTACTACTGATCTTGTTCCGGTGACTGCCAAGACAGGTACTGCTTTTCTGTAAGAAGGCCCAAATTCCTTCTTCACCGCTATTTTTTCTCTGACTAGATCTCCAATCTTTGGAATCCAGACAGGCCTTGCTGGGGCTGTTGCTTGTGGTGCCTCGTCAGTGGTAGCTGGCTGTTGCTTTAACTTTATGTTGCTTAAGGATTTTCTTGTTTCATTCAAGTCCTGTAAAACAGCCGAACGATCTTTGATGTCAAAGTCTGTTTTCTTATCTTGTACCACTGATACTTTACTATCTAAGTCCTGAACTCTCATTCTAGTTCCGAACAATAGTTCGTATGGGCTGAAACCTTTTAGAGAATTTCTTGGCAAGTTATTAAGACTGATTTGGACACTTATTAGATGTTTGACCCACCCAGCGCCTGAACCTAATACCTTCGCTGTTATAGATCGCTTTATGTCTCGGTTTTTTCTTTCTACCACACTATTCCCTTCGGGGTGTGACGGACAAGAATACCACAACCCAATTCCCATGCTGGCCATGGCCTCCTTATAAGCTCGAGAGCTAAAAGCAGGACCCTGGTCAGAATGGAACATGACAATTGCGTATGTGACGATAAAGACTCGCAGATCTTTTATAGCCGTTCTGGCGTCAGCCGAGCGCTGGTGGCCACATTTTTTAAGTGTGTTTAGCCTTAAGGATGTACAATGGGACGCGTTTCTCTTTTTTGATAGCGCGGATAGATTGCCTAATGCTTTCTATTAGGGCTTCTGACACTACACTGGCCGGTTCTCCACTGCGATCTCTGTTGCAGTCTTCACAGTTTTTTGCAAACTCATGAATGCCTTCACTCATTTCCGGCCACCAGTACTCTGATTCTAATTCTCTCAGAGAGTCCCTCATTGTTTGGTGTCTCAGACACAACCCCATATGTGCTTCCTGTAATAGGAAGCCCCTCCGGTCCCTGTTTGGAATTACCCTATCCCCCACTCCAGGGATTCGAGCAAAAGGAACAGAGTTTGCATCGATTACGTATGCATAATTGAGTGGATAGTTCACGGGTAGCACTGCACAGTCGCCTTTTACGGTCGTTTTTACTGCCAGCATGGTTTTCCCGTCTATGTATTTTTCTGTACGCTTTTTTGTGGCTACGGAAGCCGGTTTAGTTGCTTCCGCTGTGGCTGTGTTAGCCAATCAATTCCCTGCAACGTGAACGCCATCACGTTGAAGACTCTGTGCGTGTATCACGTGAGTCTTTTGTAGTTCTTTCTGTAAAAGAGCTACCTGTTTCCAGAGCAATTTATGCTTTATTGTGGCACCTGGGTCATCTTTGTAATCGTTTTCAATCCAGCTCTGCAGTTTATTATTGTAAGAGTTGACGCATAAATGAGAATCGCACACGATTAGTGTCGGGAATTCACGTTCTGCATTTTCAAGCGCCATCTTTAAAGATCTGATTTCAGCTCTCTGAGCCGAACAGTTTCTTACTGATTCAGTTTTTGTTACTTTAGGTCTGAATTTACCGCACAGTCAACGACCTTTAACAATCGCACACGCTGCATCGTAGGATTTGCTTTCTACGTTGAAATGCTGTACAAATCTATCTGTATAGATTATACAGGCGTACTGTGGGAGAGGCAGAAGTTCGATTGGCAGAGGATATTCTTCTTCATATTCTAAATCATTCAGTTCTTCGAATTGCGGGGCAAAATAGTATTTCACATCTTCCGCTCCAAGAGAATCTACATACTGTATCCATTTCGGATCCAGTGATACTGTAGGCAGGTTTACTGGGCTGAATAGCGCCTCGAAGGCGGATTCCGCTGTGAGGATATTAATCCTTTTACCATGTGCTAATTCTCGTTCATTTGCTAATGCAATTTGCACTGCTTTCACAGTATTTTCTGTGAGACTGAATGTTTTTTCTGCTTGTGTGTACAAGTGAGATTTAATTGAAATTGGTACCTTTTCTCCCTCATTAGAGGTCAGGTACGTGAATCCGCATCTTCCTGGGATGACTCGGATTAAAAGATCGCGTGTGTTGTCACGTGTATCTAATTTTGTTTTTGCTAACATGTCTGTTTGCAGTGATCTCAAAATTTCTGTGTGTTTTTGAGTCCAATTGATTTGTTTAAAATCAGGTTTAACTAGTTCGTAGAGAGGTTTAACCCTCTCTGCGTAATTTAGAATGTAGGTTCTACCGAAATTCAGGAAGCCTAGAATCGATTGTAAATTCTTCAGCGTTTTTGGAGCTTGGAGTACAGCGCACTTCTCTAAGAAGTTGTCCGCATGGCTTTTTCCTTCACCTGATAATTCGTATCCTAAGAATAATACTGTCAGATGGGCAATTCGAGACTTTTTAAAGTTGAATTTGTAACCCTCTGCTGCGAACCCAAGTATAATGGTGTTCACTCTTTTCAAGTGAGTATCCAAGTCGTCGTCTGTGAGGTAGATATCATCTACGTAAGATAATGCCTCATCATCATATATTTGTAGTAACTCTGTTACCCTAGCTGAGAATAGTCCTGGGCTGTTCTTGAACCCCTGTGGGAGCCTACAGAAATTTTTCTGAGACCCCATTACGTAGAAAGCGGTCAAATACCTGCTTTCTGGTGCAATGTTTTGACAAAAGAAACCATTAGATATGTCTAATGTCGTTTTATATTTTTTCCTAACTATGTTATTCATTAGTGCAGCACTATGCGAATTTTGTACTGCAAATGTTTTGCAACATGCATTAAGGTGTCTGTAGTCCAAAACTAGACAATATGAATTGTCTGGCTTGGAGAAAGGAAACAAAGGATTGTTCATTTGAGAGGTGCATGTTTCAATCACCCCCTGGTATTCAAGTTGATCTAAGATCTCCCTGACTTGTTTTTTAGCTTCTTGCTTAATGGGATACTGCCGTTGGGCAGTTGGTTCACTTTTTAACTGGATTTTGTGAGGAGGTGAGTCCTTTTCCCATCCTACATGATTTTTATATAATGCCGGTGCCTGGGCTACTGCCCATTTCCTTGCAAAAGTATATTTTTTGTGAATCGGAATGTGATTCGAAAAGGCAGGCATAATCATTTCTTCGCCACGAGGGCACTCCCTGACAAACTCTGGGGGCCAATCTTTTTCAGCTAACAGAATATCATAGCCTTTTGAGAGTTTATCCCAAAATAGACCTCTTATTTTCCTAGTCTTATCACCCTCTATACGCAATGTTATTTCGTATATCTTATGGGGCTCGCTAAGTCTGGTGTCTGCAGTTTCAACCTGAATGTATTCATTCGTGTCCACTGTCTCCAGATGACTCATCAAGATCTTGCGGGCTATAGTGATTTCTGCTGCACTGTCTAACATTGTCTGTGCCCACTCCACGTTTTTCAACTGTGTCCTCAGTATTCTCGGCATGGTTGATTACTCTAATACTGGCTACCTTCTTTTTTGGAAATTGAGATTTTTAGGTCTCGCGACCTATCGATGTGCGCAAGCGCATCGAGCGGAGCGAGAATTCAAGTGGCGAAAACATCCTGAAACCAAAGGGCTTTCAGCCCCGCGGTTTTCATGCAGTTCCCGTGTACATGCATGCGCATCGCATGCAAGCCCAGCCCAGTCCTCCCCTAGCAGCACTCCTCCCACACCAGCAACTCCCCCCTCCCACACCAGCACCTCCCCTCTCTCGCATTCACGCCATCAGGCTTCTCCTCCCCTAGCAGCACTCCTCCCACACCAGCAACTCCCTCCTCCCACACCAGCACCTCCCCTCTCTCGCATTCACGCCCACCCACCAGGGTCTCCCGCCCCCATCAGGCTTCCCTCCCAATCCGCCTGCCTCCCCTCGCACATTCACGCCCCCCCCCACCAGGCTCTCCCGCCCCCATCCGGCTTCCCTCGTAATCTGCCTGCCTCCCCTCGCTCGCATTCCCGCCCCAGGTTCTCCCGAAACTTTACTTTTTTCTTCGGTGCCTCCCCTCGTTATTAGAAGCACTTTATCCCCGCTGTGCTTGTGCTGTCTTTCCTCCCTTTCCTGTCAAGAGTAGCATTTCTTTCATGCTTTCCAGTATATGTCAGGAAACACGTCAGCCGTCTATCATTTACTTCTCCCTCAACTTGCCAGGGCAGCCATACAAGAGTCTTCGCTCTATTTTGTCTGACGCAAGCTGACAACCTTTTGTTCGAATGCTTTTTATGTGGCAATGACATACCTTATTTTATTGTTTTTGGATCAGCTCTCGTCTCCTAATCGGCTCCCCCGAGCGTTCCAGAGATATCGATTTGGGGTTCCAGTCCCCTCATGCACAATGCCTTTGTCGGTATTTTAAAAGACATGATTTCGTATGAAAAGCTCCTTTTCCAGTCACTGTAACTGTACAGTCTTTACTGCCATCTAGTGGCAACAGGCTATACTTGTCCATTTTCTGCATTGCTGTGTATACTGCCACCACGGTTTCTAAAAGCATTTATATTCTGTTCGCGACAGACTTTTAGATTTGTTCTTCATCTTCCCCTTGTAACCGATCTCGTGTCCACATTATTTTCATTTTAACCCCCCACCATGGCAGCTGAAAGTATGTCGCAGCCCTCCCTTCCTAAGTGATCGCTGAGAACCTGCACTAACGTGGAAGCCATGGATACAATAATTCAAATCTTATTTAATCGCCGTATGAGGTGAAAAGTTGCCCCCCTTTGTGCAAACAATACGTTTTGCTTCACAATCTGGGTACCAAAGTACGATTTTTTGACAATTTACCTGACTGTTGCTGAAAAAGGAGGGGGAGCAAGGCAATGTTTCCGGATTGCTTTAAAGAAACTGGAGGAAACATTTGGTGAGAAAACTAATGTAGTCCTAGAACTTCACACATTTTTGGTGATGCTCAAGGAAAAAATGAAAGCATAACACGTTATCTTGCTATTCTCAGAGGTCTAGTTAACACATCTGAATTTAGAGATCTCTACGACTCACTTATTCGGGTCCAAATTGTAAAATGTATTAACAATGCTAAACTTCAAGAAGTTGTTGTCCTGCCTCCCCACCCACTGCTTCACACTTCACTCGCTTCCCTCATGTCTTTCACACCCCTCCTCCCTTATCACTCTTAATTACATCTGTATCCACACATGCTCTGGTTACTCCACCCCTAATTATTCACTTCACTTGCGAGTCAGGCCGTGACTCGCATTCTGGCCGTCTGCCTGTTGGCTCCTCCTCCCTCCCACTCCCTTTTCCTCTCCCAGCAGCTTGTTTTTTAGGGCTCGCCCCATTCTTTCAGCCCCCTCCCGCCTCCCCACAAAATATGCCCACCTTGTGTATTTATTTATTCATTTCGTTTTTTCTTATAATGAATAAGTTGCATATTCCACCCAAATAGGTTTCAGGGCGCAGAAAAGTGTGATTAAGTACAATGGGTAAAACTCAACCACGCAACGCCACTCACCCACGCAACGCCACTCACCCACGCAACGCCGCTCACACACGCAACGCCGCTCACACACGCAACGCTGATCACACACGCAACGCCGCTCACACACGCAACGCCACTCACACATGCAACGCCACTCACACATGCAACGCCACTCACACACGCAACGCCACTCACACACGCAACGCCACTCACACACGCAACGCCACTCACCCACGCAACAACACTCACACATGCAACGCCACTCATCCACCCAACGCCACTCACTCAAAGCAACACCACTCACACACGCAACGCAACTCACTCACGCAACGCCACTCACACATGCAACGCAACTCACCCACGCAACAACACTCACACATGCAACGCCACTCACCCACGCAACGCCACTCACTAAAAGCAACACCACTCACTCACGCAACGCCACTCACACACGCAACCCCACTCACACACGCAACGCCACTCACACACGCAATGCCACTCACACACGCAACGCCACTCACACACGTAACGCCACTCACACACGCAACACCACTCACACACGCAACGCCACTCACACACGCAACGCCACTCACACATGCAACGCCACTCACTCACACACGCAACGCCACTCACACACGCAACGCCACTCACACACGCACTGTGCAGTGCACAATAGGTCTCGCAGTAGGAAAGTTGGAGCTATTGGTTTTGTAAATGACAAAGCCCTTTATGTTTTTAAAATGAAAACAAAAATAAAAGGCATTGTTATTTGCAATTGTAATAGCTCCAACTTTCCTACTGCGAGACCTATTGGCAACGCCAGTGCTTGTTTACTCTTGAGCTGGTTCCTTGCCTTTGGACTTGGTGTGCTCTCCTGGGTCTGACCGTCCTCTTCTTTCCGATTTCTGCGAAAAAGATCGAGAGGGACGTGTATCAATACTTTGATATCTATCAGGTTTTTTCAAATTATCCCTATTTCTAAGGTTATATCTTTTCTCAGAGGGCTCCCTTTGGGGAGACTGGTGTTCTCGAGTCGGAGTTCTTTCCCTCCTTCGAGGAGACCTTCCTCTGGACTGGAAAACTTTTTCCTTGGAGTGGATTGTTTATTTCCATCCCAGCTCTTTTTAGGAGTGTTTGAATTATTTTTAATAAATAATTTTTCAGGATTTTCGAGCAGTTGGGGCTTTACTGGTTTTCCACCCAAGCTGTCTCTACCTAATTCTTCATAGCTTTTTTCTATGATTCTGGCAAGCTCAATTGGCTGATCTGTTATATCTGTTTCCTTCAACTTCTGGTGGATCGCCACAGATGCTGCTTCTCCCTTTATATTGGCTAATAATATAGCCGAGACCTGCTTAAAGTCTTTCAGTAATTTCATACCAAGAGTTAAGGCAGGTTCAGGACCGTATTCATTTTGAATCTGTCTTAGTACATCTGGTATTACCGCCATAGACGGAACACCATGTGTTTTTGTGTAAATGGAAGCAAAGACTGTTCCCCAAGTGTCACAGTCCTCCACGTGTGGTGCGATTCCCATAGGAAGGCAGATGGTCAATATTCTGTGTTTCTCGATAGGGGTAGTATCCGGAAATACTGCCTCTATTTGAGTGATTTTTTGCGTTAACCAGAAAGGAATTTGTTCCCGTTTTCTGGGTGTTTTACCAAGACATGACTATATGTTCTGTGGTGTGATTTTATTAGTGTTCCCCTGATGAGGGGTCAGCTGTGGTACATTAACAGCTGGTTGGACTGTTGCAGTCCGCATTACATATTGCACTAATTGCCTATGTATTTTTATAAGTGTTTTTAGCTGTACTAACAGCTCTTCTTTAGACATTTTTGCAATGTCCGGATGTGGTGTGTAGCTGGCTAGAACCGGCCACGTTGCTCCTGGTCTACCTAGTGGACCGAGCCTGGTAATATGATCATTATGTTTTAGGGCGCCATTAAACCAGAGCAGGTGCTCTTGGAATTTTAGTGGGATTTCAGTCTCCTCGAAAGGAGCGTACTCATCCGGTGGTTTCTCTATTTTGTAATAGTGAAACTCTTTTGTTCTAGCGTTTGCCGCTGGAAAGTTTATCCATGAATAGAATACCTCTGTCTGCCGATATTCGTGTGCCTCTATCATGAAAATCACTGTACCACCTTGTGGTGTCAGTCCGTTTTCTATAAGTTTTAAAGTTATAGATTTTCTTAAATGTACCGGGATGATTATTGCATCCGGTTCAGTCTGTAGGAGACTCGTGTCTTCCTCTATTAGTAGGGTTGCCAGCCTAGCTGCTTCCCTTTCTTCTTCACTGTCTGACATTTTATAAATGCAGGCTTTGCAGAGTAGGTCTCCAAGGAGACAAAGATTAGGTGCACAATATTTTGGAACACTGTATCCTTCAACGTTGAATAAACCAGAGCTTTACATAGGAATCTCTTCCTACTGAGTTTGGGCGGATTTTAACCTTTCACCCACTCCAGACGTCTATTGGAGTATTTACGGGAGAAAGGGGTCTGTGTGAAAAATGCACGACTGAGTTACTCTAACGTCTTGCGTTAGTTTATCGCCTTACCAAATGTTTGGGCGCCATGTAGTGTAGTTCCTATTTTCCCAATAGGCCCTGCGCATTGGAATAACATAAACAGTAGTATCGACGTAGAAGTGCGGATCTTCCAGGCCTCTACTGACTATGCTAAACTTAATTGGGTTTGTTACCAACTAGCTCAGAGGTCACTGGAAACTTTCTTCTCTGAATAGGAAGTGATCAGCTTCCCTGGTACAGACAAGAAGGGATTCAGTTTTCCAACAACCGTGCAACATGACAACTTTGCTCCTCAGATAAGAGTCAATCTCTAGGGTCGTGTGAAACAATAGACAGTTATTTTACTCAGTCAGTGGTTGTGCAGTTTACTTTCACAATATGTAGAGAATAGAGAGACGGGCGTTGTCAATAAAGGGTAACATTCATTGAACAGTCTTTCTTCTCGTACAAGAGAAATGAATTGCCACAATTGCAAGACTTGTTATTATAAAAAGTACGTACAGTAAGATGAGTATTACGAAATAATGCTGTAAAAGCATTGATATGGTTTCTTAGCCATACAATGGTTTAAAATGAATAAAACATATATACATTCATATATACATTAGGCTAAAATACTCAACTGGTGCTTCTAACTACGCCTACCCCAGTGTACCTGACCTAAGCCGAATACTTGGGAGGGGAGTAAGTAAGTAGCTTTAAGTTAAGTTAGTTTTGCCAAGATTTGCTTCAAGAATTCTCTCTAAGGGTTTAGTCAACACCATACCTCTGGAATAGAATGATGGAGGTCTGGTATCTCCTTCAGGGGGTCGATATCCCAGTCACCCGCAAGGGTAGCCTGGAAACGCCGGAGCTGGATTTCTCTGCAGGAGAAAAGACAGCGTCTATGTCAGCGCGTCGAGGAGGAGGAGGAGGGGCAGCGTCCGCGGGCAGCTTGCATCTGCTGGGCTCTTTGCAGGGGGACGGCTGTTCAGCTCCTAAGTTCACCACACCATCGTTCGCTAGTTAGCAGCGATAGCAGTAGCGATAGCAGCTATGGTATCATCAGCATAACAGCAGCTTTGTTAGCAGCGATGGCATTGAGGCAGCTAGCAGCGTTTGCTTAAGGCAACGTTGGTAATATTTATACCTGAAAGGTGCCTTGTTTGATGTACGTTTTTGGACATAAGACGTCAATAAAGATGTCACTAGGAAGTGATCGTCTATCAGTGCTCATTAGAGTTCTATTACTAATCAAAACATAGGAAGCGGGGATTTCTAGGTTGCTGAGTTTTTATCTTGTTGAAGAACTCAGAGTGTTAATCTTGGAATCTTAAATAGTAACTTCTGCTATGTCATTGCACTAATTGGTTGCAAAGGAAGTGGCAGAGAAAGCGATTCTGAAATGTGGCTCTGTTCGTGAGAGGCCAGAGACGAGTTTCTGAATATTACATTTGATCAGTTATGCCAATATAGGGAATAAATGGATTTATAGCCGTATAGGGGCATAAGGTCACAGTATCGATCAGGGTCCTAGATTAGAACGCTACAACTCCAGGGGGTGGGGGGTGCACACGGGGGGTACCTATGGCACCGCCCTGTAGTTCCATGCACAACATGGCAGACACCACGCGGTGCCTGCCATGTTGTGCATGGAAGTGCACGACATGCCTTCCTGGCATTGTGGAGGCAGTGCTGAGTGCACTGCCCACCGCAATGTCAGGAATGCAGGATGCGCCCATCAGTGTGGCGGGCACATCCTAATCTCTGCAACGGGACCCCAGCACCTTTGGTGGGCGGTCTCATTCCACGGGAGGTCCGCCCACCATCCTAATGACCCCGTTAGTGTTCACAGGCAGTAGAACTATTAGAGAGTGTTAAAAAGAGATCGAAATTATGGTGGGAAATGAGAGAGGGCTATATGCTGAGACAGAGAGACAAAAGGTTAGAACAGTGAGAGTGAACAGTGAAAGAAGAGTAAAGCAAGCGAGGACCTGCCAGCTGATAGAAAGAACAGATGGTGAAAAGAGAAAAGATAACAATAGAAGAATATGGAGCAGAGAAAAGAGAAAAAACAGATACAAAAAGATGGTGAGGGTGACAGAGGGAAGGCTGAAATGAGAAAAAAAAGGTGGATGAAGCAAAAATGCGAGCTCGGTGGAACCAAGTGAAAGCATTAGGGGAGACAGAGGCAAAGATGAATGCTTAGGTAGAGGTGAAGAGAGAGTATGTGAGGGTTTAGTTTGTAACTTGCTTGTCAGACTTTTCAATCTCAATTCCAATGCACCATATCTTTGAGAATATGGCGCTACTCCACTCTTTCGCTTTCACATGACCCAGCACAGCAACTTCACTTACTGCCTGGGTTGCGGAAAATGTTAGAAAGTATATCCCTCAAAGATTTGGCACAGGTGTCCCTACTTCAAAGTTGTCTTGGATATTCTACAGTGCTCCTCCACCTGTTGATTGGGGTTGTGCAACTGAAATAGCATATAAATACATTAAGCCAGAAAATCACTGTAAGAAAAGGTTATTGTTCAAAAAATGAGGGAGAAATCCATCCAAGGTACCAGCCAAGAACATTTGTCTGGCAGGTTACAGTGTGGCACTAGAAGATTCTGAGATTAGAGCACACCGGTCATGTTTTATTAGTTTTGGATCCTTGTGCTGTTCATTCCCCATTAACTGGAAATGTTGAAATAAAAACTTTACAGAAACACAGATTACAATAAAAATGAAATCCCTCCGTTCATAGACTATGCCTTACTGCCAGCTTGTCCCACAATCCGCTTTTACCTCAGGGCCTGGTGCCTGGGGCACTGCGTAGGCTGCAGGAATGTTAGCTATAGTGCTGGTGCCAGATGGTGTGAGAATGATTGCTGTGCCCCCAAAGACCTCCTTCCCCAAGCATTCAATCAGTGCCACCCTCCAATGGTGCCCCTCATCTCTATATAGACTCACTCTCCTGTGTAGTTAACTTCTTTCACACTGCTACTCATTCCAAGTAGGGCCTTATTATGATGGCGGCCGACCACTATCGTATCAGGCAGGAGACCAGCCGACAATGAGTCGGTGGTCCCACCCACCCAATTATTAGGTGGTTGCCTGCATGGCAGCTGTAAAGCGCATTTCACTACTGTGGCATGTGCTGCGGCCCAGGAAAAGGCCTGCAACACAAGTCGCAGTAGAAAAAAGCTCTCTGTGCACATCCATGCACTGCGTGCCAAGCACCACGTGGCCCTGTGTCATGTAGAGCAAGGTTTGTTTCTTCCTGTAAAATGTACTCAACCCTGCCACAAAATGTGGCCCTCCCTGGACGCATTATTCAAATGGACCTGCCTAACAATGAGGGCTACAACCGATAGGAGTCACATGTCATCCATACTGGTAGGCATTATAAGTGAAGACTGCTTAGTCTGGAGAAATACAAACCTGGGATTTAAAACATAACGTTGGAGTTGTGTGTACTAATAAATAATTAATATTTTGCAAAGGAGCCCTGTTTATCAACCTTAGAATAAGGAAAGCTTGGAGAAAACCAATAAAGCTGCTATTTGAATTTAGTTCATAGTTCACTGTGCTATATTAGGATTGTATCTTAGCAACTGCAATTAACAAAAGTGTCCCTATGACAAAACAATAACCCACTGAGCTGTCTACATAAAACAAGAATTGACATAGCCAAAAAGTCTCGCCTTTGGGACCTTATAGGTGTTTTGCCAGAACTATTGGCTTTGCTAATGTGTTTAGGCTATGTTGTAGAGTAGTGTACCTGCTGTGCAGCATGTTCCACTATATTTCAAATAACACATTGGATGTACTTATTTGAATAATGCTTTAAAGGAATCAATAGGCAATTGGTATCAGAATGAAGTTACATTTGTGAGCATAGGTGGAACCTGTACAATGAAAAAAAGAGTGAAAACTGTTATCTCGATAATGTCCCCTTTCAATCCGGTCTGCGGTTTAACTCTAGTAAAGTACCATACAAAAAAAGACAGCCTGGAAACATGGATATATATTTTGTGTTATAAATGAACGTCATAGCTGGTAACACACTTTATGAGATGTCGGTACATTGCGTATGTGTTGAGTTAATTAAATATTTGACTGTATCGTGCTTGTATAAACTAAATAAAATACTTAAAAAAAAGAAAACAGATTTGCACATCTAGGAACGTCGCTATCATGGCAAAAAAACATATCGGTAAAATGGGTAGGACTGCGATGGTGGGATTAGGGAGGTGGGCAATTGTAGAGCTTAAGGTAGGGACAACGACAGTCACACTATGTTCTATATATGGCTCTAATTTAGATGAAGCAGAAATCTTGGAATTTCTGAATATCGAATTAGCAACATGGCCTACCCTGCTTTTTATATGTGGCGATTTCAATATAAATTTGCAACCAGATGTATTATGAAATAACCTTAGGTATACTAGTAGGAAACCAAAAATATTTAGGGCATTACCGTTATTGATCATGGCCCATGAGTTGGTGGATGTTTGGGCGCATTTAAGGGGCTCCGAAGCAGGGTATACTTTTTTTTCTGGACCACACAAAAAATTAGTTAGGCTTGACTATTTCTTTGCTCCACACTATCTCTTGAATAGTGAATATATTCAGGTATATCCAAGGGTAACATCAGATCATGGTCCAGTGGTGATAACTATTCCAGGTGTCGAAGCTGTCAATAAACCTAGGGTGTTTTCTTTTGACCTGAAGCTTCTTTTTGATGAAATTTTTTTAGTACATACTGGACTGGATTGATGAATTCTTTAGCATTAATCGTGGAAGTACTGACCCAGGGTATGTCTGAGATGCCTTCAAGGCTGCTTTTAGGGGAGAAATATTCAGCTATGGATTGCATAATCAAAGACAGCTGGGTTTAAAGGTACAGGTGCTGTATCAGGCACTTGTAGGGGCTGAAGAGGCTCTAGCTCAGTGTATACATATAGGCATAGACATTGGGGAAATAGCAACAGAAGTGGCATGTATTAAGGCGAAAATAAATTTGCAATGGAGCCAAGAGGCCGCCAAAAAAATACGCTGTTAGACAGCAGCTCAATTATGAATATGGGGAGGCTAGTGGTAGATGTTTGGCTCAAAAATTAAGGAGGAAAGAGGCAGCTGAAAGAATTAACTGTATTCTGGACATCAATGGTTGGCTTATTGAGAATGAAGTGGGTATATTGGAGGTGTTTAGAAGATTTTATGAAACATTATATGCGGACGATCAATATGATATCCAGAAAGTTAAGGAATTCGTATTGCAACATTGTGAGCAGGATCTTGGGGAGGAGGATGTAGCGAGACTAGATGCCCCTATTACAATGCTGGAACAGGAACAGGCTGTAAATGAACTTGCAGCTGGAAAGGCTGCAGGCCCAGATAAATTACCACTAGAGATATATAAAAAAAAAATGTAATCTCTAAAAGAAGATATGTTAGCTACAGTCAGAAGAGCACAAAGTGAGGTGTCCCTGAAATCATGGGGCAAAGCCAGTATTGTGGTATTCAGGAAAAAAGACAAACCTCCGGAGTTACCAGCATCATACCACCCTATATCCTTATTGAATACGGATGGTAGAATGTATTCAAAGATTTTGGCCCCTAGGCTAGCCACGGTAATAACGCCACTTGTATCTATTAGACAACATGGTTTTATCCCTAATCGGGGCACTACAAATCATGTCAATAGAGTTATAGCCTTATTAGATTATGCTAACAGTACTGGAGACCCACTGAGCCTCATTCTATTAGACGCCGAGAAGGCTTTTGATCGAGTCTCTTGGTGCTTCTTATGGGAAGTGATGCAACATCGCGGTTTTGGACAGCAATACATTACAGCAGTACAAACACTATACTATGAACCTGTTGCCAAGATATGCACTATGGGCCTCGAATCAAAAGTAGTGGCTATTCGGCGGGGTACCAGACACGGTTGTCCCTGTTTTCCATTATTATTTTCGTTATGTATCGATCCTTTTTTGAAAATGCTGGAACATAGCCCAAGGATACAGCCTGTAATTGTTCAACAGCAACAATATTGTGTTTTTGCTTACGCGGATGATGTTGCTGTGGTCTCTCCCAAACCTGCGGTAGCAATGCAGGAGATAGAACATCTTGCTGTAGAATATGGGTCTGTATCTGGGTATAAATTAAATACAGCCAAAACACAAATTCTGTGCCACACATAGGTGGTTTTAACGATCCAAGGGTTTTACAGGAGGTAACATACTTAGGAGTCTAAATTAGGACTTCCGCATCTGCGCTGGTTGATGCCAACTGGCGAAGGTTGTTACACAGGGTGCGCAGGCAATTGGATCATTGCGAATGTTTGCATCTGTCACTAGTTGGCAGATGTAATGTTTTAAAAATGATGATTTTGCCAAGAATTTTGTATTTTTTTAGATGTGTTCCATTGGAGGTACCGCGTACTCATCTGGCACAATTACAGTCTATATGTATGAGTTTCATTTGGGCACGCGGGAAAGCCCGCAGAGCAATGCGATACATGGTGTTACCTAGAGCTGTTGGGGGGTGGTCTGTCCCGGATTTCACTCTTTACTATTATGCATGTATGCTCCAACACATGAATATACTGCTCACTGGGGAGGGACCAATAGATGTTGCTGAATCTCCTTCTATATATCAGATGTTGCTTGGGTCTGATGCAAAAAGCTGCCTGTTTATTAGTTTAGATTGGAGCTACTACAAACTCACGAGATTCAAGACAGTGATAGCTGCTTGGAAGGTTTGGAAAACCATAAAGAAAATGTTTGTGGTAGAAAAAGTCTCCTGGTATACTCCATTAACAGCGACTGTCTTTTTTCCGAGAGTTTTCTGGGATAGGACCGTGTATAATTGGCGGAGTAATGGTATAGGAATAGTTGGGGATTTGTATATGGAAGGGGGACTTAAATCATTTGACCAGATCAGGGAGCAATATCACGTGTCCCAGGCATATTTCTTTAAATTTTTACAAATTAGAGATTATTTGTTCAAAGCCCGGTGGAATATACAGACTAATCCTCTTTGGAAGCTATTCGGAAGGCAGCAAGAATTGGGGTATTGTATACCTTGATGTTAGAAACAAAACCCAATGACTTGGAAGAACATAGTCGTAAATGGAAAAACAGGCTAGACCGCTCTGGTATTCATCTGGCGACTTCTATTGAATTAGCCAATCGATTATTCATGTCTGCTAATTTATCTGCCCAACACTATAAAACTATATTTTATTTATATCTCACACCTCACAAAATTGCTAAATGGGGGGGCGGACAGGAGGGGAAATGTTTTCGGTGTGACAACTTAGAGGCAGATGTGATGCACATTTTTGTACATGTCCGCATTTAAATAAATTACAGGAGCATATAGACAACTTTTTAACGGCTATCCTGGGGTCTCCTATAGAGTTATCGCCTATGCAGATTCTGTTAGGTATAGAGATGGGTTTCAATGCTGACAATGTACCTAGGAATGCTATATATTTAATTTTCTTAGCCTCAGCTGTGCTAAGGCTGTGCATTGCTTCATGTTGGCTACAAAAAGATCCGCCATCATTCGAGGCGTGGAGGGCTAGGTTTTTGGCAAAGTTTAACATAGACTATAGTCTGTATGCTCTCAAAGGCAGGCGCAAATGGAAATTGGGCCTGCAAATTTGGGGTCCAGTTTTATCGTATTTGGATACAGATATGTAATGCCCTTGGATAAATGTATTTTTTATATGTTTATGTTGGCGTATGGTGGATGAACTCTATGCAATCTGTAATATGATGATTTTGATGTTTTGTGTTGAAGGTCGTTATAAGATAATGATGTATGTACTAAATATCCTTTTTCTTTGTATGTTGTGTACTCATGTATTGCTAACAAAATACATTTAAAAAATTTAAAAAAAGAAAGCAGTCGCAGTTTGTGATTTGTGACGTCACAGTGCTAGAGACCACAGCGAAGTATTTTTTTCTTTCTATGGACACAAATCGCTTAATCACAGCTGAAGTGCTGTGATGACACAAAGGAGAAACCTATCATCTAAACGGTCTGTGACGTCACAAAGCAGGAAACGGCTGCCAATGAGATACTTTGTGACATCCGAAAGTATCATCCCGCCACAGACCAACTTTGTAACGTCACAAGACGGGGAACTTTCATTCAAGTGCTTTGCTGGGTCACCAAGCCCTTAGGGCTTGTGGAGAAAGGAAAGAGCTGTTTTAATAAATACTTCCTTTCCCTTTGGGCACAGGATGGATACAAGATGGTTAGCTTTTCTTCGTACTAAAGGAACTGCAGCATTTCCAAACTAATTAGTCAATGGAAGGGTGAATGGTGTATTCAGGTGTAAAATAATTAGATATGCACACAGCATCAAAATGTGTGTAAGATCAGAAGCTGGAAGTCACTTTAAGTTAAAGAGTTTTGTTTTTGTGTTAGTATATCCATTGATTCGCAAACCTTCACGTGTCCCCCAATGGTAAACTAACACACAAAAAGCCCCGGCTTCAGTGTTTTGACAGATTGGTAGCTCTAGACTGGGGCCTGCCAAGTGTGGCAGGAGGACTGCTGACATCACACCTCGCTCAGAGCATGGAAAACAAACACGTTCGGATTTCGAAACCTTTCTTTTGGAGTGAGAGTTTCATAACAGGACCCCGGGCAGGCACAATGTTCTCTCCAAAAGAGGGAGGTCTGCGCTTCAAACATTGCCTCAGTTGACACACGGGTGCCCTGAGATGGTGCCCTTCGGACTACAAGACTCCAGCTCTGGGACGGCGATGGTTTACTTGCCAGAGGTTCCACTCAGGCTCTGAGGCTGAGAGTGCTATTGGCTGTGGGGGGAATAGAACAGCATCCGTCATGAGTATGAGAGAGTAGCAGAGGCTTGCTCTTTAAGTACTCCCATGTGTTTCTGTGAATCCAACTTCCTCTGAAGTGAAGTGCAAAGGAGACCACGGGCCTGAGTTTGGAATCAAGAAAGCCCCCCTCCCACAATCACCCCGCTGTTGTAATATCCCTCAGTTAAGTCACAATGAGTCATGGTATGTCCCACTCACCCCTTCCCCAGCGTATTGTTAAACTGACCCATGGAATGTTGGTGGGGCGTTCGTGTTAGAACGTTGTGTGAGGCTGGCAGCGCAGAGACCAAGACGTGAATAAAGCTGCTCTTCTTCAAGCTCCAGTGTGGCAGTGTCTATTCTAACAAATTGGCGACGGGGCTGCGCGGGGGGCAGGTCCTGGTATTTCCCCGTTTCTACAGTGCTGCCGACAAGCTGAGACACCGTTTAAGAAAAAAGCAGTGAGTCATTCTGAACTTGACAGCGTTTGATTTAACTCGCACCAGCGCATACAGTGATAGACTAAGTTTAAGAACGTTGTGCGTATATATTTAAACTGGTCCGCGTTGCGCTAGCGGTCTCGTTTTGTAAGTGTCAGCCTGTGAGACAATAACGAGAGCGGCTGTGAAGGCGAGGTATCAAGCTGGGAAAGTCGGCGAACTTGAGTCCGACGATCGTCACGGCTTTTGGTGATATCAGTGACAAGCGGAGTATATGTACTGAGGAAGCCGTCCAGTTTTTCCAATAAAGAGAGCCAGCTGTAGTAGCAATAAGGCTTTACTGAGGGAAATTACTTGAATAAAAATTTGTGAAAAGTCTGTCAGCGTTTGACAGCCAGGCGAGGCGCGCTCCTCGTTGTTTTCGTCAGCTGCAGATTGAGGCAGAGGAGAGTGCGCTTGTGCATTCCAGCCAGGAGATGTGTGGCTCACTGGTTAGAGCAGGCAGACCCTGAAGCAGAGGTCAGACCCGGGACCAAGGTTCAATTCCCGACGCGGCAGGGTCTTGGGCTCAAATGTCCATGGACTCGATAATTCTCGCTTCGGTGCCTGACCTAATCCTGGGTTCATACTCTGCAACTCTAAGCTTGCTTAATCTCCACAACGGCCCCCCTGCGGCAGGATGCCTGGCTTTCACCTTGGGGATGCCCTGTAGGGGCTATCTCACAGGGAAAAGCCAGGACGGGTTCCCAAGGCAAGCGCGGGGATACCCCTTCGGGGGTTGATTCAGGCGCTATATAAGAAACATAATAATAATAATAAAGAGGGCATAACCAAGGATATCTCTGCGCAAGGATAGTAATGCGTGTGTAAAGAAGGAAGCATCCGATTGAGGATAGAGTAATGTCACATTTTGAGGAGGAGGCCAATTTAAGTCGTATTTGAATGGCATCACGCTGATAGGCACAGCTGAGTTAAAACGGGAAGCCTGTTGGTGTTGTGAAAAGAGTACGCTGACAGGCACAGCTAATAAGACTCAGGAAGCCTGTCAGGGTCTACATTCTTACAAGATCACGCTGATAGGCACAGCTGGTTGGAGATCTAATAAGACGAAGTGTATTTTGACATTGACATTGGATACTGAGTGCGCTGACAGGCCACGTAGTTATTTCAAAAGTGTATATATTCAGCCTGTGAATTTGTAATCCTGTGAAGGGTGGTGGGAAGGTATTAAAGTGCAAGGGGCGCTTAGGCTTAATTTTACTTGTTCACTTGCATTTTTGCAAATTGGAAAAAAAATAAGAATTGATTGAAGGTCATTATATGTAAATATTGGAGTTGGTAAAAGCTTAGGAAGCCGTACCTTCGCTGTGTCCCTTCTAATACACATACTTCAGCGCCTACCACAAGCTTAAATTAATTCATGGCAACTGCGATGTCAATGTCCCAACCACCTCCTTTTCAAAATGAGGATGGGGACCCCTCACTCCCTGGAATAATTGGGTGAGGATATTTGAGTCCTATTTAATAGCTATTGGTGGCAATAGGTTTTCATCTGTGAGAAAGCTACACATATTGCTACATAATTTAGGGAAGCATGCTAGAGAGATATATGACAATTTACCTGACATAGCTAGCGATAGCAGTAGTGGAGGTGTGGATGGTGATGCTCCACCTGATGTATATCAAGTTGCTTTGATAAAATTAGATGCTCAGTTTGGGAAGAAAATTAATGTGGTTTTGGAGCGACACAAATTCTTCTCCAGGTCTCAAGGGAAGTATGAGAGAGTGGTGAATTATATAGCAGTACTTAGAGGCCTATCTTCCACTTGTGATTTTGGAAACCTTACCGAATCTCTGATCAGAGACCAATTGGTTAGATGTACATCAGATAAAATGATACAAGAAAAGTTGCTAGCAGATGCCCCAGATTTGAAACAGGCTGTGGATATAGCCAAGAACATTGAGCACACAGCCTTCTGCATGAGTGAGATGAAGGATGCTGTTGAGGTAAAACAAGTGTGTGAAGAAGAAATACTGAAAGTATCAGCAAAGCATGATAAAAGCAAAAGTGTACCAATGGGGAGTTCTGTTCAAAGGGCTGAAACCCAAAAGTTAAAGTGTTTCCGTTGTGGCAATCCTAACCATCTAGCAAATAATGTGAAGTGTCCAGCAAGGAGTGTTATATGTAGAAAGTGTAACAAACGGGGGCATTTTACCAAAGTGTGTCATGAAATGAAGAAGGATGTGGCCCATGTTATTTTTGATAGGAGGTACCTACCATCTCTAACATCAATGAGTTAGTAATACGTGATGTACTGCCCCTCACTTGGTCTGATCATTATGCCATTCTGTGCCATATTCCTATTACTCAGGCTCCTATTCCTACAGGGGCCCTTCCAACTTAGGAAATGTTTAGAGTCTGGAAGGACATTGATTACGAAATCTTTAGAATGTCGCTGATTAAATCCTGTCCCGTTATTTTGGCAGACCCTAACGCAGCGGTGGATCAGTTTTTCACCTGGTTGGGCAATGCAGTGGAGGCACATGTGCCGCTTAAATCCATTTAAAAAAACAGGAAAGTGCCCTCGGCCCGTGGTTCTCAGAAACCTTAAGAAAGCAAAAACAGGTCTGTAGGAACCATGAAAGAAATTGGCGAAAGACTTATGATAGTAAAAGTAAATCTATATACAAAGAAACATTAGCTGTCTATAAAAAAAATGATTCAGGAGGCAAAAAAGAAATATTTTGAAGAACAAATCGAAAATTCTAAAAACTCAAGTAGACAACTGTATGAGGTGGTAAAATCATTGGCTGGGAAATCTGCAGACCTGGGTCCTCCTCTTTCGCAGGAATTTTGTGATGCACTGGCAAACTTTTTCTTTTGAAAAGTAAATGATATTTACTCGGAGTTTTCAGCAATGAAAAACCCTATTAAACTGAAATCTACTTCCTCATGCAAACTCCTTGAGTGCTCACTTTCTCAATTCAAAGAGATAAAGGAGGAGCAGACAGCTGATATCATCAGACTTATAAAAACGGGCTCAGCCCTAGACCCCTGCCCCCCCAAAATCTTTCCCCCAGTAATTGATCTAATTAGCGAAGTCATAACACAAGTCTGCAATGGGATGTTTAAATCAGGGGTCTTTCCGAATAGGTTAAAGAATACCCTACTGAAACCTCTCCTTAAAAAATCTGGTCTAGACAAAACTACGTTGAAAAACTATAGACCTATTGCTAGCTTGCCTTTCTTAGCTAAAGTAGCTGAGAAAGCAATAAACAAGCAATTGTCAGAATATATTGAACAAAACACTCTACTTGACGACTCTCAATTTGGGTTTCGCAAAATGCATGGGACCGAGACCGCACTTATCAAGGCCGCTGATGACATCAGGACCATCAGGGGCCAAGGGGGTACAGCGGTATTGGTCCTGTTCGATTTATCTGCGGCCTTCGACACGGTCAATCACTCCATCTTGATTGACCGTGTCAAAGAATTGGGCATCCATTCTATGGCTAGGGCCCTGCTTGCCTCTTTTCTGTCGGGTAGAACGCAGGCAGTAACACTGGGATCTTTTAAGTCTGCTGATCTTGCCCTACCATGTAGTGTTCCTCAAGGCTCATCCCTAAGTCCGACACTTTTTAATATCTACGTGTCAGACTAAGCTAGGGTTATTAAAAACTACCGGATGAGCCTTACCACATATACCGATGACACCCAGTTGGTGCTTGCCATCAAGAACGATGGAGAAGAGGTGGCGGCTCGGTTTCAGGAAGGCATGTAGGCAATCAAGGAATGGATGGCTGGGAACTGCTTAAGACTCAATTCAGAGAAGACTGAGGTAATTATCTTCGGAAAGTTATCTCCTTTGTGGTCTTCAGTCTGGTGGCCTCCATCACTTGGAGCCCTACCAACCCCTGTTCATAAGGTTAGGAATCTAGGGATAATCTTCGACGAAAAGCTGAATTTTGCTAACCATGCCAATCAGATAGCATCTTCAGCCTTCCACAAACTCAGACTCCTAAGAAAAATCTTACCATTTCTTCCAGACAATGCAAGGAAAACGGTGGTGAGCTCCTTAGTACTTTCATCCTTGGATTACTGCAATGGATTATTTGCGAATTCTCAATCTCGGGTGGTGTCCAAATGACAATTTATCCAAAATGCAGCGGCAAGGCTACTGTCTGGCACCCCCAAATTTAAACCCATTAAGCAAGTAATCAGGAACTACCACTGGCTAACTGTTAGAAATCGGATCAGATTTAAAACCTTATGCCTCACCTTTAAAGCATTACATGGTCTCGGCCCGGTGTTTCTCAAACAGAAGCTTATCTTCTATCAACCCAATAGACCACTTAGATCTGAACATTTGCACCAACTGACAGTGCCACGGACCAGGACTGTCACTTGGGGCGACAGATGTTTCACAAACACCGCCGCCAGACTCTGGAATACTCTTCTGATGGTGATAAGATCTACCCCTTCATTGTTTCAGTTCAGAAAGCTGCTGAAGACTTGGTTGTTTGACCATTAACTTCTCTGTTCACTGTAGCACTTTTGAAGTTTGATAATGTTCTCACTGAGATAATAAGCTGAGTTACAGCCCCAAGACACCCATGGGTAAAAGTTGCGCTTTACAAATCTTAAAAATAAATAAAAATAAATAAATAGAGGTGACATCGTATTCCAGGTGAATGAACTTCTTGAGAGCTCTGATTGTAATTACCCAGAGTGCGAGATTTGGCTTGACAATGTACCTTATAAAGTATATGCTGATTCTTGTTCACCTTACACACTCATAAATGAAACCACATTTAAGGCAAGGTCTGTTGACAAAGAATATGAGCTATTGCCTCCAGACATCAACCCAGGAGGATACAACCGTGACACCATACCCCTAGTAGGAATGGTCATTATGCACATCAAATTCAAGGATAGAGTCACCGTGGGCAAAGTATATTTAACCAAGAAGGGATCGTGCTCACTGGGGTGGAAACACCAGAAAGACCTTGGCATCAAGTTAGATCCCAATGCCTCTGAGCCAGTGTACTTGGTGGAACAACCTAGAATAGGTACAGAAGTGTGTGAGGAGTTCCCAGAGGTATTTTTGAATGAGTTAGGACTGCTGAAGGGTTTCCTCCATAAAATAAAATTGAAGAAGCATTGCAAACCCACTGTACATAAAGCAAGATCTGTACCGTTAGTGGTGAGAGAGTCTCTGAAAAATGAACTGGAGAAGTTGGAATCCATTGGGGTAATTGAAAAAATTGAGAGCTCGGACTGGCTCGTCCCCATTGTGGTAGCTTCAAAAGGAGGTGGCAAAGGGATTCGTTTGTGTGTGGATCTCAAAGACCTCAATGCTAACATCTGGGTGGAGAGGCACCCTCTCCCCAGAATAAATGAGATGCTCAGCGTGTTAAAAGGTGCAAAATACTTCAGTGTTTTAGACCTCTCAGCGGCATACCACCAGGTTGCCCTTCATCCGGAGTCTAAAAGCCTGACTTCTTTTATTACGCCCTTTGGGGCATACCAATACAACCGGATGCCATTTGGGTTGGCATCTGCGGCTGCTGTATTCCAACGAATTATGCAGCACATCTTAGATGGTCTTGGAAAAGTCTTGTGCTTCCAGGACGATATACTAATTTATGGAGATTCAGAAAGTGAGCATAACATGAACCTGAGAGAGGTATTGAGCAAGTTGAGTAAAGCATACTTTACTACCCAAAAGGAAAAGTGCAAGATCGGGGTGAGGTCTGTGACTTACTTAAGGCATACCATTTCAGGAGAGGGAATTAAGCCGAAAAGTAGCCTGGTGGACGCAGTGATATTAGCTCCTGCCCCCTCTAATAAAGATGAGCTCAGATCCTTCCTGGGTTTGGTGGAGTACATGACCAAATTCATTGAGAATTTTTCAAGTCACACATGCTCAATGAGAGAACTCTTGAAGAAGGGTAGCACCTTTGCGTGGAGTTCTAAGTGCCAAGAGGAATTCAAATATGTCAAGTCAGCCCTTGCCAAGGCACCCACCTTAGGCATGTTTGATCCTAATGAAAAAACCACACTGACTACTGACACAAGCAGTAAAGGCCTGGGGGCATCCCTCACTCAAATGGTAGGCGGATGTGAGAGAGTAATTGCTTTTGCTTCCAGGGCGTTGAAAGACCCAGAGTCAAATTACTCCACCATTGAAAGAGAAGCCTTAGCGTGCTATTGGGCAATAAATCATTTTAAATTCTTTTTGTGGGGAATCCCCTTTACCCTAAGGACCGACCACAAGCCACTAATTCAATTATTCTCTACAAAGAACATTGAGAGGGCCACTCCACGCATTTCTAAATGGGTTTTGGCATTGCAAGGTTACAATTTCACCATGTGTTATGTGGCCGGTGAGAAAAACACTATAGCAGACTGCATGTCAAGATTGCCGGTACATGGTGAGGACAACTTGTGCAGTCCACCAGAAGAGGTTATTCTCGCAGTAGAACACCTGCCCATTAGTAAGGAGGAGAAAGAATCTCAAGATGACCAGGTGTTAAGGGAGTTGAGGAGATTAATTGAGAAAGGGTGGCCTGAGCAAAACAATGAGCTAACAGAAAACCTCACACCATATTGGGCAGTAAGAAATGAGTTATCCAACATGAATGGTCAGGTGTGCAGAGGGAATAAAATCATTCCTCCCGGTAACATGAAGGACCAGATTATAGCATTAGCACATGAAGGTCATCCAGGAAGAAGCATGACCAAGAGTAAGATCAGACAGCATTATTGGTTCCCTAAGATGGGTGGGTTGGTGGAGATCACTGTAAAGGACTGTGAGGCATGTGGAAGGTGTGACAAATCCAAGGTAATACACAAAGCACCACTCATTCCGCTGGGGTTACCGACTAAACCATGGGACAAGCTGGGAATTGATATTATAGGCCCTTTGAACTTACTTAACACCAACCAGAGGTTTATGTTTGTAATCATTGATTATCACTCTCATTGGATCAGTACCAAATTTGTACCTTCAATAACTACACAGGTTTTAATTGAGTTTTTGCAGGAGGTGTTTGCAATAGAAGGAATACCGAGCACCCTGGTGACAGATAACGGGGTTCAGTTTACGTCAGATGTAATGAAAGAATTCTTATCTGAGTTAGCCATTTCACATATAAGAACTCCTTTTTACTGTCCAAAAGCAAATGGAATGGTAGAAAGGGCAAATAGAATGTTGAATCACTCTATTCAAATGGCTGTTACTATGCATGAACCTGTAGAGGAAGCAATAAGGAAGACACTATGGTCTTATCATTCTTCCCCTAATGCTGTGACAGGAGTATCTCCTTTCGTATCCCTTAAAAGGAGGAATCCAGGATCTAAGCTCAACCCAAACTGGTTAAATGGAGGTGTTCCGGTGTGGGTGGATAGAGATTCTGTGAGAGAAAAGGTGGATCTTCATCAAGCTGATTACAAAACCAAATGCGACCAGAAGTGGGGCACCACTAGCAGGAAGTTCCATGTCGGACAGTGGGTAGTAATCAAAAGACCTGTTATAGGACGTGCAAAAGTGTCCTCCTTCCCCAAACCAGCGAGAATACAGTGTGTGAACAATAACTCGGTGGTTCTGGACGATGGAAGCACATGGAGCATAGACAATGTAAGTTGCTGCCCCGATGTGTGTGTTCCAATGGCTGGCTGTAAGGAGATCCAAGATGATGTTCTCCCAGATGTTCAAGCAGCCAGAGAAACCAGGGTGCGTCAGCCACCATGTTGGCAAAAGGACTACGTGAAATAGAGCTATTTTTAGTATACTGTTGCCACCCTTGGACGTCTTGTTCTGCATTGTTTGTTAAATTCCTTACAGAGGGAGATGTGTTGTAATATCCCTCAGTTAAGTCACAATGAGTCATGGTATGTCCCACTCACCCCTTCCCCAGCGTATTGTTAAACTGACCCATGGAATGTTGGTGGGGCGTTCGTGTTAGAACGTTGTGTGAGGCTGGCAGCGCAGAGACCAAGACGTGAATAAAGCTGCTCTTCTTCAAGCTCTAGTGTGGCAGTGTTTATTCTAACACCCGCCTTCACCTACAGAGCCCTTAGGGCGCCCCTCGGTGCACATTCGTGTATGTTATGGTAAGCACACCGCACCATCACAATGTGCAAACATCGCAAGAGGGGAAATCGTCAGAGTGACAGACGTGTCCCTACATTTTGAGGCTCATGGGGTGCGGCTTCGAGGCTCAGTCCATGTATGGCGTTTACCTTGCGGGAGCGAGTGCGATAATTGCAAACAGATGGTGCCGCTGCTTGCTCCCACAAGGTAAATGCCATACATGCACAAGTACTAATAGGAAACAGTGTAAAACATACACAAGTTTCAACAAAAGCCCGGAGTGATTGCAAGAGGTCACTCCAAAGAAGCGCTTGCGCACTACGTAGGCGAAACCTAAAAACTGTTCTTTGATCTGCATGTTACACATTGTGCTTCGCTGGAGGCACTCTATCCTTCTGTGCTACGTTATGATAAGTCAAAACTCAGACAAGACAAAACTCAGATCTCTCAAACAGATTCATTAATCACCAGAGGTAAACTGAATTTTTTAGCCTATAAATTGCTGGCACACAACGGATCTGAGGTCTGTGCCTATGACCCTGTAAGAAATGTCAACATGTAACCCTTCTCCCCACACACACACACACACACCTTCACAAAGCTTGAGAGCTTAGCCCCTGGTGAGGTGACACCAGCCCCTGAACAAAAGCAGAATGCCATGACCTAGGCTGTGGCAGGAGGAGTCCTGGAAAATGCTGTAACTGCACAGAGAGGCCCATTATCATTCTGTGGGTGATAATCGGCCAGCAAACAGAATGATACTGGGCTGATAGCAGTCTGTGCCAGCTCGGGAAGAGGCTGCTTCAGCCCCTTGAAGGTCACAGCAGGAGTTCAAGCTTTCCCCTATAGTGACAGTTGCAGAGCTCTGAGGCTGCTTGTAGGGGGACAGAGCAGGTCGCTCTAATGTCCAAAATTACGAACAAAAGGCATCCATGTAAGGGATCATCATGGACAAGAGGCCCATATAATAGACAGTTTGGGAAATTTACAGACGATTGGTCACACTTCTGGTGGTATATCCCCTGGGTGAGCAGGGTAGACACCACCAAAATAGATTAGTGCAGGATGTTGTTTCAGAAATGGGCAACCAGAAAAATGAAGCCCTCTGCCTTAATGAAACCACTAGGAAGTCCTATCTAATGGCTGACTGCCAGACGTGCAAGTGGCTCTAGAGCATGTGTCATCTTCAGGCAGTTCTCCTTATACAGTCAACAGATTGTGTGTTTCTGGTACGTTCATTTTTTTTTCTTTATAAATATGCCAACGAAACCTGCGGAGCATATCTTGAGATTCCACTGGTTTGCTAGTGATCGTTTTGAGTAGCCTCTTGCCTTTGCCAGAAAGTCTTCAAGCACCTGTGCTTGACTTGAGGAAAATATCTAGTTAAGGTGTGTCTTACTTCATCTTTTTGAAATAATTTTCAAGCACTTGTGTCAGATCCTTTGGCCAATAATGTAGTGTTTCTCGTTGGGATATAGTCTCATCAAAGAATGAAATAACTTCCATTTTGTGAGATGTTGGCAGTTTCAACATGAGAAGCAACCCTCATAAACATAACAATGACACTTTTTAACTACCAATGACTGGTGATGCCTGTGATTAATAGAGTGCCCCAGAGGAGTGAGACACTAGCAATGCCAAAACCCAGCACTGAAATATTTTCTTTGCCCATAAAAAGAGGCAAAAGTCAATACAATAGAACATGAGAATATGGACATTCATGTCTTGAAAACGTGATCATTTATGATCCATTTGCTGAAAAGCACAGTGCTATTTTTCCATCTTGGTTGCACTTTCAACAAAAGGAGTAGATCAAGGGTTTTTATTCTGTTCATAGATCTATGGCATCTTTTAATTGAAGAGACAGGGGTGTGTGTTTAACTGGGGAATCTTATGGGTCTTCTAGTTACATCCTAATGGTACTGCAGCCAGGCAAATTTAGAACTTGAGTCGGACCCAAGAAGGACATCTATTAACAGCTTGCAGTTCTGCACTTTTGTGAAAGACGGTTGAAGGACTTGTTCCTAATACATCTAATTAAGCATAATACTAACTTTCAATCTTGCCATAAAAGCTACCAGCACTTGTGCACGACTGAAGAGGGACATTTTGTGTCAGCTTGCCTTACTGCACCACTATGGGACACTCTTCAGACACTTGCTCATCACCAAAGAGGAAGCCCCAGGGGTTCTACTCCGTTGTGGGAAACTCTCCAAGGACTTGTTCCTGACTGAATGTCCAACTACTCATCTCTGACTGGGAGGCACATCCAGGCACAGCTTGTGATGCTGCATCTTTGTGAATACCCGGCACAACCTTTTTTCAGTGCATTTTGAACTGGTGCTTTGGCATACAGTACATCTGTGTCTCAGGTATGGTGCACTCTCATCAACGATTGATAAAGCTACCATTCATTTGTTGTCTGGCAAGCTGTTTCAGAGAGAAAAAGGGCTGCTCATATAGAAAGGCACTCTCTGTGCACCAATGACTGCCTACGTCTATAAATATTATGATGCCTTCACTTCTTCTGAGCTATTCTGGAAGTGCCCTCATAACCCCAATAAAGACCAGCAGCAGCATTGCATAGAATTGTCATCTTTATCCAGTCCACCTGTTAGAAATAGGGGTCTCTAGGTAGCAAGGGCTTGTACCTTTGTCCAAGTAGGGACAGACTTGGGAACAGTACGTTTCTCGTTGTGGCTTACATGGAGGTGTGAGCCGGTTGTGGCACCCATTGTGGTTGCTTTGCAAAATGGAAGCGGTGCAGGGTGTGGTGTCCTCTTGGTGCGGGGGATGCATCGGCTTGGTGATGATCGTCCAGACAGCATCGGTGAGACAAACACTTATGGTGCAGGGCGAGACGGTGCTCGATGCGGAGCTTGCAGGTTGAGGTGCAGGCGACAAAGCTGGTTTGCGGGAGCTGGCATTGGTCGGCCCAGACAGCTGTGTGGGACGAGGCGGTGCATCATGAACTTTATGAGCAGTGCCCCCAACCACGAGTTGGTCACAGGTGTTGAGTCAGCAGCATCGACAGCGTCGGGGAGACCAGGATGGCGAAGTGAAGCGAGGCCGTGCGGGCTGTGGTGCCCACAGGTCTCGGTGCAAGCAGCGGCTCAGCGGCGGCGGTGTTCGTCGTTGGTGAGACCAGGGTTGTGGTGCAAGATGAGGATGGTGCAGTCTGCTGTGCCGTCAGGACACAGAGCCAGCGAAGGAGTCGATGACAGAGTCGGCTGTGGTTCCTTTCTTAGTGGCAGCTGAAACAGCAGTTCCAGAAGCGGTACCCAGAGGTTGGTGAAGTCTTTGTAGTCCCTGAGACTTCGGAACAGGAGGCCAGCTCGGTTTCAGGCCCTTGGAGATACTCAGCACAAGTAAAGAAAGTTCAGTCCAGTTCTTTCACTGCCCAAGGCAGAAGCAGCAACTGAAGACCAACCCAACAAAGCAACGACACAGCAAAGGGGCAGTACTCCTCCTGGCAGTTCTTCCAGCTCTTCTTCTTGTCAGGTTCCTTGATTCCAGCAAGTTCTAAAGTTCAGGGTTTGGGCCCCACTTTTTATAGCCCAAAATCCTTTGTCCTCTCAGGCAAAGTTTGTCTGTGCCCAGCCAGAACCAGTTCTGCCCTCTCCGGTGTGGCTTCCTGGCAGGAGGTGGAGACGGCATTGTCAGAGGCAGACCAGGCCAATTCAGGTGAAAGGAAATCTCCTCCCCCTGCAGCCCAGGTCTATTCAGCCTGTCATCGCAAACTCAGACAGTCAATCCACAACCCCAGCAGAGGCCTACTGCATAGGTGAGAAAGAAAATACCTACTTACTAAAAGTGGTATTTTCAAACACAGAATGTAAAAGTCACATGTTTTCTACTCAGTGAGCAGGTAGTGACTGTTTTAAGCTGCTCACTGTGATAATACCATTATTTTCTTAGGTGGCAGATCAGGATTGAAACACTGCAACCAGGATTTCCCACCTTGTGTGATCTCAAGTGTAATAGAAAGCTGAGCTATCTATGTGAAAGTTCAACAATAACAAGATCCCCTTGTGTCCAACCGGTTGCAAAGCTCCATGACGTCTTCACTCTTCAGTGATCCACTTAGAACACCATCACAAAGTATGGTGAAGATGTGTTCAGACTAACTCAAAGTTGAAACGCTGCATTCCCCTACACACTCAATGAGGCATCATGAGAGAGGTGGGTATATAAGGCATCTGCCTGAAAGTTGGTAAAAAATGTACTTTCCTTACTTATTGTTCTGTCTACAATTCATTTCTCCCCAAAAGAGGGAAACAAAAGATATTAGGAGAGGAAGCTGATGTGGGATTGAGGAATGTGGAGTCCGCTGTCTACATTACAAGTGGTTCCTCAGTCTTGACAGAGTGGACTCCACACCCAATAAAGGTGAAGGTGCTTACTACATATTCAGTCTAAGAATATTCAGGACATTTCTGCATGTGTGGTTTAAAATCCAGCCTCTATTGTAGTACAGAGAACCTCAATCTATACTCATCATAATCTACGTTACGGAAGACCCAGTACTGCTAAACAATCCCTTCCCTTGATCGAGCCTGTTTGCATTTGATGGATGGGTCCAGCCAAAGAGCCTGCATTGGCCTAATCCATCATGAAGAACGTGCTGTCAGGGCAGTTAGCAATGATATCAGATTGTAATCTCTTGTTCTTATCCTATGGGATTTCAGATTTCATAGAAACTCACCACCAATTGAACTTGCTGTACAATATATTAATCACAGACAACCCAAATAATGGGTATAATTTCTAAGACTGGTTGTTACTGTGTTCTTTGACCTCTGGAACACACTCTATGATGGCCTTCTGCGGCAAAGGGCTGAGGACTCCACAAAAAGTGCTGCTTCACTTTACACATGGCCAGGAAACTAAGATCAAGCAATTCTCTTACAGTCCATTCATCAGTATTTTAAAGATCTAAACATGGTGAAAGATCGCAAGGGGCTGGCGGACTGTAACTTTGTAACCCACAGGATCCAAGCACACTAAATGAACAACTCTGAAACAGTGCTGTTTTAGATGAAAGTTGTATGTTTCTAGCTTAGTCAGGCATAGTCAATGTGGTTTCCAGGCAGAATATTTAGAAAAAATATCGTGGGGCCAAGCTATTGAGTCCTAAATATCAGGAACAAAAATATCATGAAGATAAGTATATATAGGCATGTATAGGTTTATTATACTTAAATTCACACATATGCAATTTGAACAATATATGTCAGTGGAATAGTAAATCTATTCTTACCTATATGCACTTACCTTCACAATATAATATTTAGGTCCTGAATAGTTTTTACTCAATATTTCTACATATTATCCTAACTGTAATATCAAAAGTGCAAACCCTGGTGGACCACACGTAATATTCTATAAGGCATGACTTGTGCACAATGACAGAATCCACTTCAGACTATGCCCAATTTTCATTAAGGAGCACATAGCTGGTGCACACAGTTCTTGTGGGAGGCAGAGAATATACACAAGCAGAGGGGAAGGATGGTCTCATACCCATGGCTCCCACCATACACTTAGTAAAGAATGTGCCTTTTCCTTTGCTGGGTGAGTGTGAGGCAGCAGTCAAGGCAAGGCTAACGGATCACTAGTGCTCAGTGAGAAGGCACAGCTTAGGCTTCGTCGCCTGGTCCGCGCTGGGGAGTTCCTTGCACCAATCCATTGAGGGTGGGTCCTGGGGCTGCTGTGAGTGTTGTTCTAGTGAAGAACTGCAACCACCACTGTGACGATCCTTTGGTCCTTCCCAGTGCTTTAAATGGGCCGCTACTCACGGCACGGAGTACCAGCACTTTTAAATTGTTGCCCCTGAGGTTCTGTGAGAATCGTAATGACGTTTTGGGTTCGATCGAATATGGATGAGTTTGCTATCTACGAACCGCAAATGACGAGTTTAGTGGGTGTACGTGTTTTCGCTACACTACTTGGAAGGGTTCGTCTTATTTACGGGTTTCTTCATCTGAACCCTCGGGTTCCATTTTAGATACGGCATCCATTTTGTTTCTTGCCCTCATGTAGCCGGCGAACGAACAATGTCCGCTTGATGACCCTGGGACTCCCAAACTCTTGCGGAAGATGCATATCCCTTTGAGTGTGTCTTTATGACTAGGGGAATGACACAGCAAAGGCAGATGGCTTTGCTCGAGGCTCATCTTGCTGTGTCGGTCTATTGTTCCAGCCTTGCATGCGCTAAGGCTCGAGTCCTTTGATCCTGTGATCATGCTTCCGATATTGCCCCCACACTCTTTTCAATCTGTTGTCTGTCTTTGTTTTCCTTGCACCTGTTTCTGTCCCTTCTCTCCGCTCGTTTACAACCAGAATGGAATGTGCTTAATGGTGGGATAGCGTGCTTTTACAGTTGGGAACTGGCAATGCTACTGTAATTATGTTCCGGGCTTCTGAAAACATGAATGCGACCCTTTTGAAGTTTACTGTGGGAACTGAGTTGTAACCTTTTGTTCGTATGTTGTGCAATGGCGAAAATATGTATATAAGGAGCGATCCACTTTTTGCAATTCGAAGCAGACTCTCAGAACCTACACTTTGCTGTACTTCTAGCGATTTCTGTATCCCTGCAGTAAATAAATGCCGATTCTTTGACGCCGAAGGAAGTGTCCAGTGTCTCTGTAATTTGTACGCCGGAACAGGTATCCCCACGAAGGTTTCAGGTGTTGTGCCCTGGCACCGCTGGGCCTTAATTTAGCCCAGTCCTTCAGTTGGCGCCCACTGTGGGGCGACATCAGCTGTACCGGTCCAAAGCCTGACGATCGTGAGGAACTTCGTGTGAAATCTCAGAGGGAAGGTGCACCCCGCTTCATCGATCCTGTTGTCGAAATAAGTGGCCCGAAGATTTTTCCCGCGAAGATTCCCGCTTCCAGACGGCTGCGACGGACTGATGCCCTGACTGTCGACCTGTTTTGGCGCCTGGCGTAGTCCTTTGTACAGCGAGACGATAGACGGGCCTTCCTGGTGACGCCATTGTTCTTTTAGTTAAGTATTTGTGGGTCGCTCCCAGTCCTTAGTTGTTGGTTCCTTTTTGGGACATTTGCTTTGTTGTTGAAACTTGGTTGTTTGCATGGTTCCATTGCATTTGTGGTTCTTAGTTGTTGATTCTTAGTTGTTGTTTTTTTTTTGACGATTGCAATTGCCCAAAACCGAGGGTCTCGTATTTTTACGAGGATATCGTAATTCGATAACCCTTGAAGTTTGAAACTTGGTTAGTGTGCACGATGCCTGGCCGTAGTATTTCGTTTGGTTTCTTTAAATGTTGCAGCACGGATTCCCGGTTGGAGGACTCGTGTCCGATACCTCCAGTTGGAACTCCAATTTATGAGCTCTATAGTCGACACGGAGTGGGCCCTATTGCATATAATGAATGTTGGATCCGTTATACGAAAAACAATGGGGTCCTTAGTTGGCCACCCCATGGTAGTTTTGAAACTGAGATTTTAGATAACCTCTAAGCAAAATTGTTTAAAAAGAAAGCTCGGCCAGCAATGTTTGATTCCTTTCGGTTGTGGCGCAAAGAGGCCAAACAGAAAGAAATCAAACAGATTAAGAAAAATAAGAGAGATGGTATCATTACGATGATGCAAGGTGCTGAACAATATCAGCGAGATAAAACAGAGAAGGAAAAGGAAGTTTCTGCCAGACTGCATCGCATGGCGATAGACAAATGTTATCCGGTTTTACCGTCAAGCTCTGAAAAACAAGGAGAAGAATTGAAAGAGGATCCTTTGTTATCTTATTTATTAAAATCACCACCTCCGTATGTACAGGGTACTATAGCTCCTGTAGTTCCCCCTGCTCCTCCACCTGTTGTTCCGGCGGCTGCTGGTCAGCCTGTCGTTGGTCCTGTCCCTCCGAATCCTCTCGTTCCTCAAGTGGGCCCTGCTCCTTTGCCTGCTCTTCTTCCTACTGCTCCTTTGCTTGTACCTTCTCAGTCTATTGTTACTACTACTCCTGCTATCTTGGCTACTCCCACTGCTCCAACGTTTAGTTCTCATATTGTTGCTCCTGTACTTCTCTCCTCTTCTCCTTCTGTTCGTAGTCGTATACCTAATGCTGTTGCTAATCTCTATTCTCCGCTTTTCGGATCATTACTTGAGTCTGATACCTCTGACGTCTCTCAAAGACGGAGTCAAATTCCTGGTGGAAGGGAGAGTTCGACGTTAGTAACTATGGCGCGCAGGTGGATTAGACACCCTACCAAGTACACTTCGCGCATAGTTTTTGATACGTTTTCTCAGTTTAATGAGCCCACACAGAGATTCGTGTTCGAGGAGATGTGTAAATCCTTGAGGGAAGAGTGGGATAATGATGAGTTAGATAATGTACCGCCCGATATGACTGAACTTCAGAGTCAGTTTTCGAACGGTATGATCGTAGGTGGAGATGTACGATGTGCATTAGACCGATTGTTAGCTTTTAGGACTACAGTGCCTTCTCGAGTGTCGTTTGACGATGACTCTGATGATCTGAAAGTGACATCTGGTCAGTATCCTATGCGAGAGGTTCCTCCAGTGTGGATGCCAGGTGATGCTAATGTCATGTAATTTTGCCACACTTCCAGAGAGTTTGGATACACCTCCCATGGAAGCGATCAGAAGTCTTGCAGGTGAAGCAATCTTTGCCTGACCCACGCAAGAATCCGGCAGGTTATTATAAGGAGTTATCACAATTAGTGGATGCTTCTATTATGAATCTTGCTGACATCGACATGTTATTTGGCAATGTCGTACCGCAACCAGTCTGGGCGAAAATTCGTCAGGAGAATCATGCAGCTGAGTTGGGTGGTGATTGGGCTGCACTTGTAGCGGCTGATGGGCGGCAAGTTGGTGGGGCTAAGCCTGAACGGCTAATTACGGATCTGCCTCAAAGAATAATTACGCTTATGAAGACACTCATGCCAGCGATGAGGGTAAATTGGGATAAATTGTCTGCTTGTAAGCAAAAGAAAGACGAGAGTGTCTCCGATTTCTTTACTAGGTTTGAGGAGGCATTTATCGATCATAGTGGTCAGGATATGAGCACTGAGGGAGGTCAGCGGTTGTTCGTTGATAAGTTTGTGTTAAATCTGTTGCCCGAGCTATGCAACAAATTAAAAAATTCAGAAAGTGCATGGGCTGTTTCTACCACAGCTCAAATATTGGCAACGGCTCAATACTATGAGAATAGGGAAAAAGAAGAGAATGATCGTGCAGACAAGAAAACGAAAGAGCTTAAAACTAAGGTCTTGTTGCAGCAAGCGTATCCTCCACGCTCGAATCAAAATGATTCGCAACAGCAATATCGACCGCAAGCGCAGTCCTCTAAGATGCAGTCGCGCTCTGACTCCTTTGCATCCCGATCTATGCTTGAGTATAATCAGTGTGCGTATTGTAGGGTAGAGGGCCATTTAAAGTTCAATTGTCCTGTTTTACGTGACTGAAATAATGGTGTTTCGGCCCGAGGAGATCGTAGTGGTCCTCAACAGGCATCTCGAGGTAGAGGTCGCGGCACCTCTCAAACTCAAAATGAACGTTCTCCTCCTTCATCGGACGGGAACAATTGTTTTGATCAGCGCAATACATCGTCTGGTAGATCTGCTCAGTATCATGTGGATGACTATTACGTTGAGCATGAGATTGGTACAGACAACAATTACCAGGCCAGCCATAGACAAAGAGAGGGAGTAGTATCAGTTCTGGTTGATCAGAGAGGGCCTTACGTTGCAGTTGCCACATCGGGCGTAGTTGAGCCTTTTCTGTTGGACACTGGTGCAGCAAAAAGTTCTATCATGCATTCGAAACTCCCTGGCGCACCTTTGTCTGGCTTAACGAATGTTTCCGTTGGATTCACTGGCGCCCCGGTTAGCAATCCAGTTTCTAGCCCTTTGTTCCTTGCGATTGGGCCACGTGAGCTAGAGGCTCCACTGATTTTAACTACTGGTTGTGGTGAGAATCTATTGGGTCTGGATTTGTTAAAGCGGTTATATGCGACTCTGTACTGCTCTCCTACAGGAGTGGAGCTTACGTTAGGTAAGAGAGTGATCTCTCCTATGTACTTGTCAACTGATAAGTTCCCGCCGGAATTGAGTTCCCTTCCTGAGTCTTTATGGGCGACAGGTTCCAATGATGTGGGCCTCTTGGATATACCACCTTATGTAGTCCAACTGAAATTGAATGCGCGATTACCACGTATTCCCCAGTATCGTATCTCTCTTGATGGCGAGCGAGCGCTATTAGCGATCATTTACGATTTGATCGAGAAGGATGTTATTGAAGAAACTCGGGGAAATGTGTGTAATAGTCCTGTGTTACCCATTTTGAAACGAACTGATCCGTCCAAGCCTCCTGTGTACCGCTTTGTTATCGATTTAAGGGAAGTGAATAAAATTGTAATTCCACAGTTTCCAGTGGTGCCTGACATTACAGCTTTACTGACCCTGATTCCAGCCTCTGCCTCCTGGTTTTCGGTGATCGACCTAAAGAATGCTTTCTTTAGCATTCCGATTGCTGAGGAAAGCAAGGATCTCTTCGGCTTCTCATTAGGTGGTTGCAGTTTTAGGTTTAAACGCGCACCACAGGGCTACTGTGAGAGTCCTTCGATCTACAGTCAAGCCCTTAAGAGTCAACTTGATGCGTTCATGTTACCTGCTGGTGCGGCCTTGATTCAATACGTTGATGATCTGTTAGTTGCCGCTGACACTGAGCAAATTTGCAAAACTGCTACAGTATCGTTGTTACAGCACTTATGTGACTTGCATCACAAGGTGTCACCTTCTAAGCTGCAGTATTGTTGTCAAGAAGTAACCTATTTAGGTCACTTATTGTCAAAGGAGGGAAGAAGGTTGACCCCAGAAAGACTTGCTGCAATTGCTCGAATGACTGTGCCAACAACTCAGAGAGATGTACGTGCCTTTTTAGGTATCACGTCATACTGCAGACAATGGATTCCGAACTTTTCATTGTTAGCGAAGCCATTGTTAGCTCTTACGTGCAAGGATGTTCCAACTCCTTTGCCATGGACTGAAGAGCGTCAGAAAAGTTTTTCTGAATTGCGTGATGCGTTGTGTTCGGCTCCTGTTTTAGGTACTCCTGATTACAGCAAGCCGTTTACACTATACGTTCACGAGAGAGAAGGTTGTGCGTTGAGTGTCTTGACGCAACAATTTGGTGGTAAACAGCGTCCATGTGCATATTTTTCTTCGACCTTAGACCCAGTAGCTAGAGCGTTGCCGAGTTGTTTAAGAGCGACAGCGGCAGCTGCGGTGTCCATTCGACAGTCCGCAGGTCTGGTCATGGATAATATGCTCACAGTGATGGTTCCGCATGCAGTTGACACTCTCTTGAATCGGACAAAGACTCAACATTTGACGAGCGCAAGGTTGTCCGGTTATGAGTTGACACTTTTGGCAAGTCATATACAGATAAAACGTTGTAATGTGTTAAACCCAGCAACATTGTTGCCGATAAATATGGAATCAGGTGATGTAGCGCCACATGACTGTTACTTGAGAACTGAAGAAGAGACGAAAGGTCGTATTGACCTGAAAAACACTCCATTGGCAGATCCCGATGGTACTTTGTATGTTGATGGTTCATGCTTCAAGTTGTCGAATGGTGATGTGACGACTGCGTATGCTGTAGTGACGTTGAGTACGGTTGTGGAAACTGCGAGATTGAGTCAGAATTCAGCGCAAGCGGCAGAGTTGATTGCGTTAACGAGAGCGTGTGTCTTGTCTAAAGGGAAGCGAGTGAATGTGTATACAGACAGTCAGTATGCATTTGGCGTAGCGCACAGTTTTGGTCGATTGTGGAGAGAAAGAGTATTCATGACGTCGCATGGTACGAAGATCCAACACGGACAGCTTGTGAACGATCTTCTTGATGCACTTACATTGCCTAAGCAAGTGGCAATCATTAAATGCAGCGCGCATCGAAAAATTACAGATGATGTTGGTCTTGGTAACGCGTTTGCAGATGAGATTGCTAAGGAAACGGCCAAGAATTTGACGAATCGAATGTATGTTACGAGTTCAGTGAGATGGCCGACGGAGACTGGTATGTGCGAGGACACAGTTGAGAGTGTGAAAGCGATTCAGAATGAGGCTACCGAAACTGAAAAGGCTAAGTGGAAAGAAAGCACGGGGAAGTTAGACACGAATGGATGTTGGGTTGATTTGTCAGAATATCAGAGATGGATGTTACCGGATGCATATGTGCTTGCCGTTGTTACTATGGCTCACGGCATGTCACATATTAGCGCAAAAGGTATATGTAAATTGTTGTCTCCTGTATGGAAGAATGATGGGATTGCTAAGTGTGCTGAGAGAGTGGTTAAGAATTGTATGGTATGTTTGATGTATAATCCTGGCAAGGGCACCCCCACTCCATCTGGTCATTTTGCTCCTCCTACATGCCCCTTTGAAGTTATCCAGTTGGACTTCATCCATATGGAGAGATGCAATAACCTGAAATATGTTTTGGTTGTGGTTTGCGCGTTCTCCAGATGGATTGAGGCCTACCCTCTTAAGGATAATACTGCCCTGTCTACAGCAAAAGTTCTGCTCAAGGAATATTTTCCCAGGTATGGAATGCCACGGATCGTATGGTCGGATAATGGAAGTGTGTCTGTGGGAAGTGTGATGAAGAGTGTGTGTAAGGGCCTGGGAATACGTCAAAAATTTCATAGTGCTAATCATCCCCAGTCGGCGGGTTTAGTGGAAGGGTACAATGGTACTCTGAAACTAAAACTTGCCAAGATCCAAGCGACGACTGGTTTGTCGTGGCCTGACGCATTGCCTCTAGCTCTCTTATCGACCAGTGCGACTGTGCACTCTCGAGTAGGGCTTAGCCCATATGAGATTGTGTTCGGCCGTCCTGCGAACGTTTGGGGAGTCCCGAGGCCTAAGGAGTTCGACAGTCTTGAATATCCAATGTTGATCGACTATCTTTATGATCTGACTGCTAAATTGAGTTTGATTCATTAACAGGTTTTTGAAGCTCTACCGGCACAGACAGAAGGACCAGGACATCGGCTCCAACCTGGTGACTGGGTGGTCACACACAACTTTGGGAGAAAACGTAATCTTGAACCAAGGTTTGTGGGACCCTACCAGGTTCTGTTGGCAACAAGGACTGCAGTTCGGCTGGACGGCAGGAAGCATTGGGTGCATGCCACCCATACGAAGAAAGTCCCGCTTCCTTTGCCAGCAGATAACTGGGTAAAAACAGGAGTCGCCTCAACGGAGACCGATGCCCTTCCACGTTACGTGCCATTCAGCGATGCCCAACTTGTAGAGAATGACTCAGCTCAATTAGACACCCCTGTTGAATCATCTGAAACCGTTCCTTTGTCTTTAGCATTGGAGAATTCAAGTTCTGAACTGTCATCCGAACAATCGAACACTGTTTTGCCATCTGAACCGTTGTTTGAAGAACAAACGCGACTTGGAAAGAGTCGATATTTTCTTCGATCACGTGACAAGGACTAATAAAAAACTCCTTTTTATTTTTGAACGTACATTACCCCCCTCACTGTTGTTATGAATATTGTGGATATTTGAATTTTTCCCTGGTTTTGAATTCGTCAATTTTGCTTTGCATATCACGTGTGTTCCTCTTTTTGTGCAGCTAGGAGACTTATATTAAAATTGAATGTTTAACTGATTGAACCTACCATCTGGGTTGACCGTAGGGCCTTGCGGGTACCTCCTTCTGTTTAGCAGGTTTCTGACACTAGGTCGGTTACTTTTGTCGGTTTCTGGGAACTCCTGGGAACTGATAATCGCTACTCAGAACGAAGTGCGTCAAGAACGTTACGGACGGTTTTTAGAGGATGGAGTTTTCTAAGCTGTCGGAAATGGAGAGGATGTCGGCGCAAAGATCCAAATTGCATAAGGTATTACGAACAAAATGTTTTTTGTTGCAGGTTTTCATGTTGTTCCTAACTGTTTCTATGCTACTGGTGGGTAGAGTGTATTATGGGATTCAGTCGCTATTGCCTTCCACTTCACCTACCTCTCCCTCTCATGATTTGAATTTTGTTCCCACTATTTCTCCACATTCCTTTCATCTACTGCCCCAACATGAACAGGTTAGACGTGCGGAATTTATGAACAATTCCTTTGTCCAACTTCTGCATCAGCATCAGTTGGTGATGAATACTACCAACTGTTGGGTGTGTGGGTTAATGCCACATACCATGGATAAGGGTTTTCCGTATTTGGTCCTTCCCTATAGCTCCCAGGGGTCAGCTCGAGCATTTCAGACTATGTTTCGTAGTGCACTAGATTCCTACCCACGTCGAGAGCCATGCTCCGCAGACCTTGGTCCCGGCCCGTACCACAAGTCTTTGGCGATAGCGATTGCTGATTTAGATAGAGATATTTTAGATGCATCGCTTATTCCAGAGGAAGAGGTGCGAGCATACAAGGATCTGAGTGAGGCTGAGTATAGTATGTCAGTGGGTGATAAACAGCTTAAGAGCTCGTCTCCGATCTGGATTGTACCCCACCTAGGTCATTTTTGTCTGCAGGGTCTTGGTCGAAATCCGAGAGCTCAGCTTGGGAAGAGTGCTTGTACTGAAACGTACGTTTTAACGATGCTCTCTTCCCCTGTCTTCTTGACTGCAAAGGGTACCTATTTTGTATGCTATGATCGCGCTTATACGTGGTTGCCCCGTGACTTTTCGGGCACCTGTTATATCGCGAATCTTTTGCCACCGACTTTTACAGCCGCCTCAGATTATCACAAGACTAGAGTTGTGAGAGGCGTTATTAGCAAAGAGGACACTGCCGGTCAAGAAGCAGGAGACTTCTTTAAGGGTTTCCTACCGTTTTGGGGACCTATGGTCAATAGTAGGAACCTGAGGCAGTTGACTCGTGTGGTAGAATCAACTGCTAACATAACTGCAAGTGCTCTTGGTAACCTGACAGCAGAGCTTCAGGCAGATAGACTCATGACGTTACAGAACCGTATGGTTCTATATGTTGTTCTCGCAGATAGAGGTGGTGTGTGCAAGGTGATCCATTCGAGCTGCTGTATTTTCATACCTGATAACGCTCCAACTGTTTATCAAGCCATCTCGAAGTTGCATAAAATCTCCGAGTCCATACACATGGACGAAGGTGATTGGACGCTTCTAGGATGGTTTTGGGGTCTGATGTCGACTTGGGGTCGGAAGATTCTGATGATTGTAGGGGTCGTTGTGACGTTTCTGTTCACGTGTTGTCTTTGTGTACAGTGTGGTCCTGCCTTATGTAGCCTCTGTGCTACAACGTATATAAGAAGGCCATCTGTTACCAAAGAGACATTGATGGATAAGATAATGTTCCAGCAACATCTGAACGATCTGATGAATATCGGTATTGATTCTGATATCGACTAGTGCTTGCCTACATGAGGGCAAAAGGAGCGTCTGAGGTTCTGTGAGAATCGTAATGACGTTTTGGGTTCGATCGAATATGGATGAGTTTGGTATCTACGAACCGCAAATGACGAGTTTAGTGGGTGTACGTGTTTTCGCTACACTACTTGGAAGGGTTCGTCTTATTTACGGGTTTCTTCATCTGAACCCTCGGGTTCCATTTAGATACGGCATCCATTTTGTTTCTTGCCCTCACGTAGCCGGCGAACGAACAATGTCCGCTTGATGACCCTGGGACTCCCAAACTCTTGCGGAAGATGCATATCCCTTTGAGTGTGTCTTTATGACTAGGGGAATGACACGCAAAGGCAGATGGCTTCGCTCAAGGCTCATCTTGCTGTGTCGGTCTATTGTTCCAGCCTTGCATGAGCTAAGGCTCGAGTCCTTTGATCCTGTGATCATGCTTCCGATATTGCCCCCACACTCTTTTCAATCGGTTGTCTGTCTTTGTTTTCCTTGCACCTGTTTCTGTCCCTTCTCACCGCTCGTTTACAACCAGAATGGAATGTGCTTAATGGTGGGATAGCGTGCTTTTACAGTTGGGAACCGGCAATGCTACTGTAACTATGTTCCGGGCTTCTGAAAACATGAATGCGACCCTTTTGAAGTTTACTGTGGGAACTGAGTTGTAACCTTTTGTTCGTATGTTGTGCAATGGCGAAAATGTGTATATAAGGAGCGATCCACTTTTTGCAATTCGTAGCAGACTCTCAGAACCTACACTTTGCTGTACTTCTAGCGATTTCTGTATCCCTGCAGTAAATAAACGCTGATTCTTTGACGCCGAAGGAAGTGTCCCGTGTCTCTGTAATTTGTACGCCGGAACAGGTATCCCCACGAAGGTTTCAGGTGTTGTGCCCTGGCACCGCTGGGCCTTAATTTAGCCCAGTCCTTCACCCCTTGAGTACCGGAACTTCTCCTAGGACAAGGAGAGTACCGGTACGCATAGTGGCCTTGCCTAGACACAGGTGGCACTCCTCATTTTATCGTGCCTCCGCAGCACTTTTCACGCTACCCGCTCTGGTTCTGCAATCCTGAGCTGAGATCACACAGGAGCGCCAGAACAGAAGCTTTTGTCACCTGGGCACAGTATTCTTGCAGTGCTTCTCTGCAACTCCTCCAGCACTGTGGGGTGGCTGGGTATTTAGTTTATCCCTTGATCCTGCACGGTGGGAGTTTTGGACGAGGGAGAGAGGCGCATTCTTTAGGGCAGTACAGCATTTTAGCATGTCATTGTTTTAAATGACTGTAAATGTTAGTTCATCAGCAATTTAAATGCATTTTTACTTAAATGCAAATCCCTGCCCTTGCTGCCAATTTTACTATTACCCTCAAAGAAAAAAACACTTTAAAGGCAACGCAATTTTTTTCTGGGTTTGGTGCATGGAATGGGATTTAGACTTTCAAACAGTTCTAGATTTTAGCTGGTAACGCTTTTGCATGCTGGGACTCGTAGTTCTAATTTCTCATTATAAGTAAGGGTCTCTAAAAATCCCAGCATGCAAAGCTTTGATGGTAAAATTCAGAGACGGTTTTGAACATACATTTATTATTATTAGGGCCATAACCATAGGACAGATTCTTCCGATTTTTTTACTTTGCACTTGAATTTCTAGCCTATAAAGTTTGGAAAGGTTGAAAACATAGCTCCACCCCTGGCTCCGCCCCTAATCCCTCCCCACACTCCACCCCCCCAGTCCACTGCTCCTTTTGGTGAGTACCTGCACTTATTTATTTCCATTTAAAGCACTGGTCCTTCCTTTATCAACAGAGGAGTGCCTGCACACTCTCTCAGCATAGACTGTTCTACCATTGCCTCAAGAGTGCACAGAGAGCTGTGGTGAGCAGTACCATACTTACATAGTGAGTGCTGTGCTGCAGCCCGTAACTCAGTTACCGTAATGCAGCTACCCTCGGGATGGTGGGTGATGTAAAGTGGGCACAGGGCCAGTTCTCTTACACCATCCTAGGTAACATCCCAGTGCATGTTCCATGTTATGGCCCGGGACTCTCGTGGTTTTACACTTTTATTGTCCAGAGACGTCTTGGTTAGTTCCATGGCGATTTGGTAGTGCATTTAAACCAGTGCCTAATTTGAGCTGGTGATTTCTGGTGCTCAGCACCAGCAGGTGTCAACATCGGTGCTTGTGACAGTCGGCCACAAGGTGGCACTGACTGGCCAGTTTAGAGGTGAAACCATTAACATTTAATTATTAATTCAATATTCATCCAAAATGACTATTACCTGCCGCCCAAGCTTGGGGGACCTGTAATATTCAGAATTGTCCCACTGGTAGGAGTGTAATGGCTAGTAGTTGTGTTGGTACCATAATTGGTAGCTCTGGCAGGGGCAAACCGTGGTGCAAGATAGAATAGCCTCCTGACGAGAGCACGGGAGCTTAATTTTTTATTTTATTTTTAAAAATTAACCACTGTTAATTAAACACATTTTAGAGAGATAAATAAATAGAAAATAAAAACGGGCACACGAGACTGGCATGGCAGTGGGTACTGGGCGATCGATGGAGTGCTTCTGTGTCTGCAAAATGGCGGCATTATTCCCAGGCTCAGCGAAGAAACCTCTAGGGCATGGGTACTCACAAACTTTCTCTAAGGGGCCAAATTTACAGTGTAGTTTGTGGCCGAGGGCCGCACCGGTGGGGGCGTGGTCAGTGAGAGAGGGGGCGGGGCTAGAGACAAAAAAAAACCTGTGACCATGAGGTTGAACACAGGCCCTGGCAGCGGATGTCTTTGTCCACTGAGCCACCGAACCGAGCATACACACATATCTCTCTCTCTGTCTCCCTCCCTCTCTCTATTTCTCTACCTCCCTTTCTCTCTCTCTCTCCGTCCCTCCCTCTCTCGTCTCCCTCACTCCCTCTGTCTCCCTCACTCTCTCTGTCTCCCTCACTCTCTCTGTCTCCCTCACTCTCTCTGTCTCCCTCCCTCCCTCTCTGTCTCCCTCGCCCTCCCCTGACTCTCACTCTCCCTCTCCCTAACCCTGCCCTGGCTCTCCCTCCCTCCCTCCCTCTCCCCTGACTCTCCCTCTCTCTCCCTCCCCTGACTCTCCCTCTCTCTACCTCCCTCACCCCCCCTGGCTCTCCCTCTGTCTCCCTTCCCTGACTCTCCCTCTCTCGCCCTCAATCTCCCTTCCTCAACCTCCGCTGTCTCTCCCTCCCTCTGTCTAACCCTCCCCTGACTCTCCCCCTCCCTCTCTCACTCCCTCCCTCTCCCTCCCCTGACTCTCTCACTCCCTCAACCTCCCCTGACTCTCCCTCCCTCTGTCTCTCCCTCCCTCGCCCTCTCTCTCCATCTCTGTCTCCCTATCTCTGTCTAGGCAAGGTGTATTAATTCTATTAGAAATATCACGAAAAGCAAGAGCTATTTGCTGCACACATCGAACCACCTTCCCCAGCCTTCCCAAAATCTGCAGCACATTATTAGTGACTCCCTAATGTAGGTGCACGAGAGCTGGCTGGACCACTGCAGCAGAGATCAGGTGTAATCCGGAGGGCAGAGATTCCAAATAAGGCTGGGCTGATTCAGACTTTCATCCCTTCAGTGTCGATAAAACAAATGCTACTCGAGGCTGCGCAGAGTGATCTCCAAGTTCATGCTCGGCTCGGTTCAATCAGTCACGGGGGTTTGTCCTGATCACTGTAATTGTCCAATAATCCCCCCCCCCCCTCCTCTGTGGCAGCCCGGGATGAGTCAGCTTGCCTGGCGCGCACACAGCCGGAGCACTTCACAGGCCTTTAAAAGACCATTAAATCGTTAATGAGGCTTTGTTCTGTTTCACCTCTTCTGAGGCCCCTGCAGCTCCACTCTATGGCTGGAAATTCCCGGCCCCCCTAGAGCAGAGCCTCTCCGAGTCAGGCTGCATCAACCAGCGGTGTTTACTAAAACTCTTGAATTTTTTTTTTTTAAACTGGTACATGTCTGCAAGGTCCGGCGGCCGGGCCGCCAAGGAAGGCTTGCCGGGCCGCCACCGGCCCGCGGGCCGTACTATGAGTACCCCTGCTCTAGGGCTTTAGGTGACTCATTCGGCTGCTTGATGTTGACCGCAAATGCCTCACGGTTTAAAATGTGAACTATACAGCCTGATTGTGAAACCTCAAGGCGTTGCTCAGCAGGAGTTGTAAGGATTTATCTCAAAGCGCTTCAAAGATAGTTAATTACTTTGTTCTCTTGCATGTACAGCATGATGCTAATTTGTTCCTGTTAGAAAACCCGCTGAAGATTAATGACTGACTATTAATCATGCGCGCGAAGGTGCTTGCAAGACATTGTTAAAGGAAAGTGTCACTTCTTGTTCAGCGTCTAGTGGCCATATGTTCCAGACTCACCCTTTGGGAAAAGCCCTTTTTGAACCTAAATGCGTGATTTATAGGTCTTTCAATTGTTTGTTTATGTTGTAGAGAAATCTTTAAAGAGAATCGGACATGCGTTTCTTAGCAATAAAGCCGCTAATGCACAAGGAGCGATCTGCATTATTGTCTTTTTAATCGCCTGCAACCTTGTATGGTTGTCATTGCCATAAGCCCTTTATTTTCATTAAACCTCGACAATGCCTTTTCATTGACGCTCGTCCGAATAGTCCTCACATTAATTACAGCGCATGCTCTTGCCTGTGAATGAAAACTTCAATTATAGTAATACACCATCAAAAATACATTTAGTGAAGAGTCTGGAGATTCAACCACTAATTCCCAAGTAGTCCAAAGGATGGGGTTGAAGTTTAGATTAGCTGCAGGCAAAATATTAATTATGTGAGTCTAATGTTGTCTAAATTACGATTGATGTGTTATTCGCATTTGGTGTAATTTTTGATTTCTGCTGCTTACATTTGTTGCTCATGGTAGACAGGTTTGAGGAGCAAATGACTTAGCGGAAGTGTGAAACTGGACATGTCCTGCTGCCGTGTGTGCTACAGTAGTAGTGTTCTGCGCATTTCGTCAAAAACTGTAAGAAAAATACTTTTGTAGGTGAGGGAGTATCTCGTGTAGGCTTTTTAATCAGACGACATCCTAAAACTATTTCGCATGATGTATTTTTCTAAATCAAGCCTGGTTTAGATCCACCTATAAGAACCTCTAACCTCAAAGTTCCTTAATGTCTGCTATTTTATTAAAATTATTTTAGAGAGTTGCCTTACTGCATTCTGAGATGTTGGATTACTACAGAATTGGAAACAAAGTCCCGGATTCATTAACCTTTTGCGCACTGCATCGCAGCAAGGCAACTTGCTGCATGCACTGCGTTGTGTGAAAGGGAGAGAGCTGAAGTGCGTAGCTCGGCCTAAGGCCGCACGCGGCGGCCGAATGTAAGAGCGAGGGGGGCATAGGGGTGATTCCTGCAGCAGCCGCCCTGCAGTGGCAACAGGTAAGAGAGGGGGGTGGGGGGGCTGCTGGGCACCGCTCCCTAAACTCTTGCCGCCTGCCCCCCTCTTGCTATTAAGGCATGGCACAATTCTGCTCTTTCATAGCACTGGCACACTTCTGGCAGTTTAGCTGCAACAGATACGCCCTTGCGCCATGGTGCACCCTTGCTCCGCAGGCAGGATTGTTTTTGCGCATAAATGAGTTCCGCCGTGCACAAAAACAACCATTTCATAGCACTTTTTCTTTAACTGTCCTGTTACCCACCCATCATCCCTCCTCTTACCCACCGATACAGCCCTCCCCCCAGGGGCGGCTGGTGACATTTGAAAGTGGTGAGGCGTAAACTAATTTGCATATTGCACCGCAGCGATCATGCGCAGTGAGCGAGCCCGAACCACCTTGCATCCATCCATACATCATTCATGCATCCACCCATCCATCCACCCACCCACCATGCATACATCATTCATTCATGCATCCACCCATCCATCCATCATGCATCCGCCCATCATGCATGCATGCATCCATACATCATTCATGCATCCACCCATCCATCCACCCAACCATCCTGCATCCATACATCATTCATGCACCCACCCATCCATCCATCCATCATGCATTAATCCATCATGCATGCATCCATCCATACATCATTCGTGCATCCACCCATCCATCCACCCACCCATCCTGCATCCATACATCATTCATTCATGCATCCACCCATCCATCCACCCATCCATCCACCCATCCATCCATCATGCATCCACCCATCATGCAAGCATCCATCCATACATCATTCATGCATCCATCCATGCACCCACCCATCCATCCATCATTCATGCATCCACCCATCCATCCATCATGCATCCACCCATCATGCATGCATCCATCCATACATCATTCATGCATCCACCCATCCATCCACCCACCCAACCATCCTGCATCCATACATCATTCATTCATGCACCCATCCATCCATCATGCATCCACCCATCATGCATGCATCCATCCATACGTCATTCATGCATCGACCCATCAATCCACCCATCCATCCTGCATCCATACATCATTCATTCATGCACTCACCCATCCATCCACCCATCCATCCATCATGCATCCACCCATCATGCAAGCATCCATCCATACATCATTCATGCATCCATCCATTCACCCACCCATCCATCCATCATTCATGCATCCACCCATCCATCCATCATGCATCCACCCATCATGCATGCATCCATCCATACATCATTCATGCATCCACCCAACCATCCTGCATCCATACATCATTCATTTATGCACCCAACCATCCACCCATCCATCCATCATGCATGCATCCATCCATACATCATTCATGCATCCACCCATCCATCCACCCATCCATCCTGCATCCATACATCATTCATTCATGCATCCACCCATCCACCCACCCATCCATCCTGCATCCATCATTTATGCATCCATCCACCCATCATGCATGCATCCATCCATGCACCCATCCACCCACCCATCCACCGAACAATCATTAATGCACCCACCCTGCATCCATCCATCATTCATGTATTTACACATTTCTGCAGCAGATGCTTTAACACACTGAACTATCGCAAGTCATTTGTGCAAGCTAAACACCGAAAAACACACTCTTACCTTGCTGCCGGTCCCACACACGTCACAGGCTCACAGCGCCCTGGCCAATCCTGGCGCCAGGGGCACAGGTACCCTCTCGCCCGCAGCACGCCCATTAGGGCTCCTGATGGGCATGCGCAACGCCGCCCCAACACAAGTGCGCATGCGTGGGCACGGGTAAAAATTCACCCTCCGTCCCCACGGATGCGTACTTGTGTTGCCGTCTGTACCATCATGTCAATGAATCAACATGACGCCCTCCTGGCGGTCTGACGTCATGTTGATTCATTGACATGATTGTCATGAGGGAGCTGCGGGCGGCGTTGGGCAGGGGGGGCTACGCCTCCACGCCCCAATGGACGAACCGCGCCTGCCTCCCCCCCATTATCCATCCCTACCCAATTGCCAAAGCCAGTAGCTTGACCATGGGTGAGACCTATTGGATTTGCCTATGCTTGTTTTGTAGGTGCATGCACCATGCATTACAAAATTATGAGAGCACTTTTTTTTTTCTTTTTGTTTACAACTAGCAATATGAGTTGGATCAGTAAACAAAAAAAAAAAATTAACATTAGCGGCTGGCGGAAGAATGTGAATGGGGGAAGAAACACAGGGTGGAATCATGGATGGTGGGGAAGCAATGGGACGGTGGAGGAAGCAACACAGGGTCTGTGGGGGTAAGCAATACAAAAAGCCTGTGTTGGGAGAGCAACACAGAGGGTGTAACCATGGATGGTGGGGAAGCAATAGGAGGGCGGAGGAAGCAACCAATGGTCTTGGGGGCTAAGCAATACAGAAAGACTGGGTTGGGAGGGAAACACAGAGGGTGGAACCATGGATGGTGGGGAAGCAATAAGAGGGTGGAGGAAGCAACACAGGGTCTTTGTGGGTAAGCAATACAGAAAGCCTGGGTGGGGGAAGCAACTCAGAGGGTGGAATCATGGACGGTAGAGGAAGCAGCACAGAGACTGTGGGGGTAAGCAACGCAGGGTGGAATCATCGATGGTGGGGAAGCAATAGGAGGGTGGAGGAAGCAACACAGGGTCTGTGGGGGTAAGCAATACAGAAAGACTGGGTTGGGATGGAAACACAGAGGGTGGAACCATGGATGGTGGGGAAGCAATAGGAGGGTGGAGGAAGCATCACAGGGTCTGTGGGGGTAAGCAATACAGAAAGACTGGGTTGGGAGGGAAACACAGAGGGTGGAACCATGGATGGTGGGGAAGCAATAAGAGGGTGGAGGAAGCAACACAGGGTCTTTGTGGGTAAGCAATACAGAAAGCCTGGGTGGGGGAAGCAACTCAGAGGGTGGAATCATGGACGGTAGAGGAAGCAGCACAGAGACTGTGGGGGTAAGCAACGCAGGGTGGAATCATCGTTGGTGGGGAAGCAATAGGAGGGTGGAGGAATCAACACAGAATCTGTGGGGGTAAGCAATACCAAAAGCCTGGGTTGGGAGAGCAACAGAGAGGGTGGAACCATGGATGGTGGGGAAGCAATAGGAGGGCGGAGAAAACAACACATGGTCTGGGGGGTAAGTAGAACAGAAATCCTGGGTGGGGGAAGTAACACAGAGGGTGGAATCATGGACGGTAGAGGAAGCAACACAGGGTGGAATCATGGATGGTGGGGAAGCAATAGGGGGGTGGAGGAAGCGACACAGGGTCTGTGGGGGTAAGAAATACTAAAAGCCTGGGTTGGGAGAGCAACACAGAGGGTGGAACCATGGATGGTGGGGAAGCAATAAGAGGGTGGAGGAAGCAACATAGGGTCTGTGGGGGTAAGCAATACAGAAAGACTGGGTTGGGAGGGAAACACAGGGGGAAAACCGTGGTTTTTTTTTTTTTGTTTTTTTTTAAACCTTTATTTGGAGACAACCAGGTTCAAGGGAATTGTACATACAAAACAGACAGTCACATATGGCCATTACAGTGGTACGTCAGAGCCAAGAAAAATAAAAAAAACAAAATCAAGGAGATACAAGGAAGTACAGGGCAGGGCATAAGTCAATACAAGGAGCAATAGCGAAATGTACAGTAGAGGTTAGAATACAATGATCCAGCATGGGCAGGCGAGCCAATAAGACAATGCAGTGTGAATACAGTACCGTAGCTGAGAGCACATGAGACAGGGGGGACTCAAATAGGAGGAACACAGGAAATAAAGGTGCTGCACCGGGATACACTCTGAATTACCAGTAATACACCAGTCGTAAGGGAGACTACAACCCCCCAATAGTGCACAGGAAAAGGAGACAGTCAGCCCCTCTCCCGATACCGGAAGAAAAGCAGGCGTTGTGTAAAATCCCAGCCTATTATGTTGTCATCAACCTATCCCCTCGCGGTCCCCAGGTTCAGAGTCAGAGTCCCGCACAGCCCTGGTTAGGAGGTACACCTGGAGCGGACTCCAAAAGTCCTTTGGTCTGCATCGAACAGGCATCAAGTCAGAATAGATATTATATTGATCCTGACAGTAGATGAGGTCAGTCACCCAGTCCTGAAAGCGCGGCACCCTACCACGACCCCAGCAGCAAGCAACCCTACGCCTAGCCAGCAGCAGGGCCACATCAACAAATCTACGGTGAGAGGCAGGTACGTCCTTAGAGAAACCAAGTAACATCACCAAGGGGTCTAACGCCACCCCATCCTCCGCCATAACCTGCAGAGCTTCATGCACCTGAGTCCAATAATCCAATACCCCCGCACAGCTCCAAGCCAAATGCAAAAAGTCAGCGCCTTCCGCCCGACACCTAGCACACCTGTCATCCTCCGCTAAATGGAACCGTAGTTTCCTCGCCGGAGTATAGTAGTACCTCTGAACAAACTTGTAATGGATGATTTTAAGGCGACAACTAGAAGAAACATTGGCCGTGAGCCCGCAGCAATATTTCCACTGCTCGTCTGTAATAGGAGCACCCAATTCAGCAACCCACTGCTCGCGCACCCGATTGGCCGGGACCGATCGCTGTCGGCGAATAGCCCCGTATAATTTCGACACCAGGTGTCGCCCATCTGAAACCAACAGCACGTGGAGGGGGAGGGTAACCCCAGGCTCCGAAGGGTAGTCTGGTAGCAGAGCACGCATGCCCTGCCGCAGGCGGACAAAGTAGAACAGGTCTAGAGGGGAGCAAGCAGCCGCACCGAAGAAATGAGCCTGCGTACGGAAGGCACCGTCATGAAACAAGTCGCCCCACGTGAGGACACCCAGCCGCTTGCACATTCGCTGAAACCCCGTTTCCAACAACAGCGACAAATCCGGATGATACGACAGAGGCAAGGCTGGCGAGTAGAGAAAGGAAACGCCTAGCAAATGAGCCACTCGCTTCCAAGCATCCACCGTGCACGTTACCGTCGTGCGAGGAGTTTCCACATCTGACACCTTGCCCAAAACCATCCCTTCAAGTGGGAGCGGGTGGGCGACCCAATGCTCAGCAGCGATCTGGGGCATGAACGGCGTGGGGCGCATCCAGTGATAAGCATAATGCGCCTGAGCGCTGAGATAATAAAGTTCAAAGTCAGGGACGTCGAAACCGCCATCAGCATAAGGCAACGTTAGGGTGGCCCAGGCCACCCGTGGCTGCTTGCCCCCCCAGAACAACCGCAGGAGCTCGGAGCAAAGTCTCCGAAAGAAATAAGCACCAGGATGGTATGGGAGGTTTTGAAAGAGATAAAGAAAGCGGGGCAGAACTACCATCTTGATAAGAGACGCCCTACCGGCCATGGAGAGAGGCAAAGACATCCACCTGGTGACATCATCCGCCAGTTTAGTAATGGCCACACCATAGTTAAGCCGAACCGCGTCTTCCCTATTCAAGGATATGACAACACCGAGGTATCGCAACTCCGAGTCACACCACTCCAGAGGGTAGTCAAGGGGAAACCTGGCCACCGCAGCAGTGAGGGGGAAAAATTGAGATTTCCGCCAGTTGATGTGAACCCCGGAGACACCTCCAAAAGCGACCAGCTCCCGCAGGAGCGAATTAAGGTTGTTCTCAGGGTCCTTAACATAGAGTGTGACATCGTCGGCGTATAAAGAAATGCCGACCTGTCGCTGAAGACAATTAAAGGCGCTCTGCTGATGAAACTGACGAATCCTACAGGCCAGCGGCTCAATGGCGATAGCAAACAAGAGGGGTGAGAGGGGGCAACCCTGTCGGGTCCCTCTCGTGAGAGGGAACGAGGGGGATAGCACCCCATTCACTACTACCCTCGCCATCGGATCAGTATATAAAAGCTTAACCCAAGAGATGAAAATCCTGGGGAAACCCATCCGACAAAGAACATCAATAAGGTAGCCCCACTCAACAGAGTCAAACGCCTTGGTGGCATCAAGAAAGATAGCGGCAGCCGGGACAGTGGGATCAATGGTCGACACAAGCGAAAACAAAGTGCGAAGATTGTGAGAGGTAGCACGGCCGGGCACAAATCCCGACTGGTCAGGCAACACGATAACGGGCATGAGTTCGGCTAGTCTCACCGCCAGGACCTTCGCAAGAATTTTAACATCGCAGTTGAGCAATGAGAGGGGCCTGTAGGAGCCCACATCCAACGGATCCTTACCCGGCTTGAGCAGCGACGTGATGGCGACCTCCCGCATGGAGCCCGGTAGACGTCCCTCCTCCAGAGACTCCTCAAACACCTCACGGAGCACAGGGGCCATGGTGTCCACATAACACTTATAAAATTCAGCAGGAAGGCCATCCAGCCCGGCGGCCTTCCCATTAGAGAGAGACATGATGGCATTCCTGACCTCCTCCACCTCTAGGGGCCTGCCTAAGAACTCACGATGACCATCCGATAACCAACAAAGCGCCAACTCATCGAGGAAGCCGCCGTAGCGAGTCTCTCCCGTCTGCTGTGTCGTGTAAAGGTGTGCATAGTGATCAATAAAAGTGCGCTGAATCTCCGAAGTGTCTCGACAGCGAGTGCCATCCGGAGACACCAATTCCAACACGTCCGACCCATGCCTAGGATGCCTAGTAAGGGCAGCGAGGACCTTACCGGGTCGCTCCCCCTCGCAGTATCGCCTCGACGTCCAGTATTTCCCCCTATGCTTAGCCTCTCGAGCAGCCTCCTCCTCATACTCGGAAAGCTTAGCGCGGAACTGTGCCAGAAGCGCAGGGTCCGAGTCAACCTGCATCCTGCGCTCCAAGTCTCGCAAATCAGCCTCCAAGCTCTCGAGGGCCCGAACAATCAGACGGAGTACTCCACAACTTTTAGAAATAGTGACACCCCGGATCGTAACCTTGAATGCCTCCCAAATGACCTAAATGCTGTCAACAGAGCCCTTGTTTCTAGGGAAGAACGCCTCCACCTCCACACCGAGTTCCTCCTTGAACACTGGGTCAAGCAAAGCAGTCGGAAACAAACGCCAAGGGGGGCGCGGCCTATGCAGCCCGGGGACGGATAAAACAACCTTCACCGGACAGTGATCAGAATACGTCCGAGCCAGATGTGTAGCCTCCCGTAGGCCAGCCATCAACCCTCTAGAGAGGAACACATAGTCCAGTCGCGCCCATGAGCGAGCATGTGTGGTGTAATGAGTGCCCTCCTTGGTGGCAGGGTGGGTGTACCTCCAACTATCAACCATCCCAGCCTCTTCCACTATCCCCCGCAACACTTCTCTAGCTTGTACATTGTACTGAGGACTACCCTCCGATCTGTCCAACTGGGCCTGAAATGCAAGATTAAAGTCACCCCCCCACACAATGTGAGTAGCATCCACAGCAAGTACATGACCCCACAGAGTGACAAAGAAGATTGGCGTATCAACATTAGGAGCATAGCAATTAACAAACAGTACAGTGTTCTGCCCAAGTCGTCCCCACAGCAGCACATAGCGCCCCTCAGGGTCCCCCACAGATCCAAGTTCCTGAAATGCAAGCGATCTTTTTACAAGGATGACAACCCCACGAGCATAAGAAGAATAGGAAGCAAACCCCCTGGCCGCAGCCCACCTCCCGCCAAAAGTGGGGGAGGGAGCGGGGCGCAGATGCGTCTCCTGGAGAAAAGCAACATGAATAGCATGCCTGTCCAGATACTGGATCACACTACGACACTTCCTGGCATCATTAAGGCCCCGTACATTCCAGGACAAAATCGAGATTTGGTCTACAACAGCAGTCGACATCACACAGATTCAGGGCCCCATGGGACCCAACAGACAAATACAGGGCATCCAACTACCAGTAACAGCCAGCGATAGGTCCACGCCTCAGGGCACGGACAGACCCCCACATACACTCCACACATTTCCCAGTCATCTCCAAACCATCCAAACAAAAACACAACAACTCCCCCCCAACCAATCCATCCATGCATCAAGCACTCAGGGCATACTGCGCGCCGCACGCGGCCCACAACTCGCACACATGCTACGCTAGCAGAGTGCGCCCCGTCACGTGGCAGCCCAAAATGGCGGCCGCTGCACTCGGGCCCAAAATGGACGGGAGCACGGACCCCAGGGCCAATCCCGCCGGATAGAAAAGTGGAACAGCCTGGATAGCGGGCGCCACAACATTTCCGTGCACTCAAACAACAGCAACAGTTCCGATAGCGAACCAGAAGTCCCGACATGGACAGCTTCATTCCCACCCCATCCACCCACCTGACACCACCCCAACCATCAGGCCACGCATACCCCCCCCCCCCGTCCCCCAACACACAACCAGAATCCAAAACAAAGGTAAACATGGGGCACACCCTCCGGGGAACCTTCCAGAGGTGCACAACGCCACTCCCTCACGCCACGCCAGTGTCCGCGCCAACAAGTATCAGGCGGCCCCAGGCACAGCGCGGGGGGGTGGGTGCCCAGAGCGCAACACCAAATATCACCATCCTGCGGTGCCATACCGACCCCACAAAAATAAATAGCAAAAACGCACTCATTCATCACAATACAGAAATGACCCACGCATCAGCAAAAAAACCCAACAACGGACGATAGCTAGGCCGTAAATACGGAGAAGGAAGACAGCAGGCCTCAATACAAAAGATACATGTCCACAGTACTCCAGAAAAACAGGCAGAAGATAGACAAAGTCCAAAGTCACCAGAATCAGGCGACCTCCTCCTCAGCCGCCGAATGTTCACCCTCCGGATCTCGATCGTCACCCCGATCCGCAGCAGCTCGCTCGCGCTGGAGGCGCTTCGCAAAGTCCTCAGCATGCTGTGGGTTGGTGAAGAAATGTTGTTTAGCCTGATGCGTCACTCTAAGTTTAGCCGGATAAAGCAAGGCGTAGTCCACTTGGAGGTCCCGAAGCTTCCTTTTCACCCCCAAGAACTTCCGACGCTGGTCCTGCACCATCGGCGTAAAGTCGGGGTACATGGTAAAAGACACCCCTTCGAAGGAGAGAGCCCTGTTAGTGCGGGCAGCCTGAAGAGCAGCGTCTCGATCACGATAATTCAAAAGGCGCGCAATGATGGGACGCGGTGCAGCCCCAGAGGCCGGGCGAGGCCCCAACGTCCGATGCGCTCTCTCAACGATGAACTGGGACGAGAAAACTCCCGTCCCAATGGCGCCCATCAGTAGCCTCTCCTCATAAGTCTCCATTTTGCCCACATTCGTGGACTCCGGGACACCTACAATGCGCACGTTGTTGCGCCTACTCCTCGCTTCCAACTCTTCGTTTTTAGCAGCAATGACACGCAAGATGTTGTCCATTCTCGCCAGTTGGGTGGTATGGGTGGCCGCCGTGTCATCATGGTACGAAATGCGCTGTTCCGCCGCCGTCAAGCGCTCCTCATGCACGTCCAATTTCTGGACGACCGCATCCATGCGCGACGATATTTTGTCCACTTTGTCCACTATAGTGGCGAACCCCTGCCTCATCTCCTGCATCATTTGGGCAAAGTCCGGTGGTGGTGGGTGCGGGACACTCTCAGCGACATTCGGGGGGGGGGGACCACGAAGTCCCAGCTTCCTGGAGCAAACGCGTCCCACGCCTAGCCCCTCCAGAGTCAAAGGACAATTTGGACTGTTTAGTGTCCGGCTTCCCCATAGCGGTGGTGCAGTGGGGGACCGATGCAAATAGGAGTCAGGATAAAGGTCGGACAAGGGACCCGGCCAAGTAGAAAGCAGCTCGAATCGTGGGGGCACGAGCAGGCCAACACGCCCCGCCACTCCCAACGACGAGAAATGGCCGTCTTCGCTTCCAGCCCAAGGGGCAAAACCCTCAGAATCCAAGGAGAAGATCTGTTGCGCCTCCGTAAGCAATGGTATCTGGGCAGGCAGATGGGATAGCCGAGAGATAGGTCCGACAACAAGGAAGAGCCAAGCGTCTTGCCCGACCAGCGAACGGGCCTGGCGGAGAAGGGCGGAGCTAGGCCTACACCCCACGTGCAGAGCCCCGGACTGGCATGAGCAGTGATGCCGGGCAAGAGGGCATCAGACTTCCAGAGCGCGAGTCGGAGAAACTTGGGATCCTCGTAACTTCGGCCAGCAACCTTCGAATGACTCAGGAGTTGGACCGCGGGTGGACAGTCGATATCCAACCGATCCGTGGGGTCAGTTCAGGGCGCAGAGATGGTAATCAGGATACCTAGACGGATAATAGCTCCGGGCAGCGGGAGCCTCACGACAGTGCGGCCATTCCGCAGTGCGCCCTCTAGCGCCCCCTCGGAAAACCGTGGTTGGTGGGGAAGCAATAAGAGGGTGGAGGAAGCAACACAGGGTCTGTGTGGGTAAGCAATACAGAAAGCCTGGGCGGGGGAAGCAACACAGAGGGTGGAATCATGGATGTTAAAGGAAGCAACACAGAGAATGTGGGGCTAAGCAACACAGAGAGCCTGGGTGAGAGAAGCAACACAGAGTGCTTAGGGAGATAAGTAGATAGAGACAGAGATATGTGTAGGAGAGTTGGAAGTGAGCAAACAAGAGAGAAAGCAACGTGGAGATTAAGCACGCAGGAGAGTGGCTCAAAGTGCTAAGCTGTATAAGTTACAGCATGCACGAGAGAGGTTGGAGGATAACGCTGTGGAAAATGAATATTTTATAATGTTATGAAAATAAACATGCAAGGAGCCTTGGGGAAACACAGAGAATGTGGAAAAATATGCACTCTCATGCTATTCTCCATGGGAGGTATTTAAAGACAACAAGGGCACCCAATAAAGTCGCAAGGGACCTTGGGAGTAGAGGTGGGGCTTGTACCCTACTTAACATTCATGAAACGTACAGTTGGGAAAATGTAAAACACGAAGGGCTTTTAGGCAAAAGCTTACGGTTCTGTTATTTGTGCAGTTTCAATTGTCAAACAGAACACTACTTGTGCCCCACCTTGTAAATTGCTGTTGACATTGTGCTTAAACTACTAAATGAGTAAATACTAGACCTCTGTCTGGCTGGACATGTCAAATCAATATAGAAACGACTGTGTCTATATTTATTACATTTCATTCCTTGCTTGTAACGGACCACTGTTGCTTAAAAGATTCTCCATGGGAGGGACAAAGACGGGCTAATACAAATAAAACAATTGAACGGAAAGAAAGAAAATAAGGGCCATATTATCAAGAAAGGGCTATACATTATCGCCGCTTTTATCAGCAGGAAACTGCAGCTAAAGCTGCTATAATGGGCTTTATAATATGCCCTTGTGAATTCCCATAGAAGCCCAGGTTAACACCAGAACCTGGGCTTCTATGGGAATTCCCAAGAGCATATTTTCAAGCCCATTATCGCCGCTTTTGCGGCAGTTTTCTGCCGATAAAAGCGAAGATAATGTATCGCCCTGTCTTGATAATATGGCCCAGAGAGTGGCAAACCAACAACCAATGCAGCTACTGAGGGATCCCCAATAAGTTTTTCGCAACCAGACAGCGGCACTGCCTGTCAGGCTTCAGCCTAAAAATGGACGAGTGGACTGCTAGTTAGTGCAATGCAGAAGTGAGATTCACTAAGTGGAGGTATTGATGTTTTTTCTAACGTCTACCTGGGTTAGAATGTTCAGGAAGGATGCGGTAGCATTAGGATGCCTGGGTCGGTCCACATTCCTTGGAATTCGCTCCTGGAGAGGCCCTTGTCTTCATAAAGACTTCCCAGGATGGGGACAGGACAACGGGGTGGCCCAAGACCATGTCAGATGGCCATAGGTCATCTTGTGTAAAAGCGATCATCAACTGAGGAGCTTTGGCACCCACCCTCTCCCAATGGCAGACTGGCATGACCTGACCTACCTTGGCCTGACAAATGGCCGGTACCCTTTAGTTATTTGCTATGTTATATTATTCATATTTATATAACACTTGTTCTGCCATTTGTGTACAACATTGGCTGGAGTCTGGTTGTTTTGTTCTCAATGAAATCAGTATTATGTTTTTGGTTATGGTGTTGTTTGTATAAGGTGGCAATGACTAAGAGTTGGTAGGAATTTTCTTACTCCTGCGTAAAACCCTGTTTTCCCAGGAATCAAAATTCCAAGTTGAGTAGTATTTACTGCATCTAGCAATTACTAGGATGCATTAAATACCTCACCCTTTGTTAAATTTCGGCAGGTCGAACCTTCTGGAATTTAACTGGGGAAAGTGTATGGTATTTACTGTGCCAGGCAGATTTTGGTGCGGTAAGGAGCAAACTTTGCTTGCTATTCCCAAAATAGTCACAATACAGATTGATGAGATATGAACCATATTGGTGTGGCCAGTGTCTTGGCAAAGTATTCTGGTTCAGTTATTTGCTCATAGTCCAGAATGGTATATGAGTGTGTTAAATGGAGTTATTAGTGATGTTGGGGGAACCATGATATGCGCCTTGTGCATACCTGGATAGTGTGGGTTGTTTTTAGTTGGAATGTGGAGTCTTGGGAAGAGTGTATGCTGTGGTCAACACACTGGAGCCTAACTACATGGGAGTATCAATGCTGCATTGGAAGTGTATAAGGTATTTTATCTAATGGGCTATGTTAGATGTTTTTATGAATGCTATTTTATAGCGGTAACTACTTATTCGATGCTTACACAATGTTCTGTCTGCCATGCCCAATGTGCTATTGATTTGGAGTTAAGTGCTGTGAGTGCACTGTAATATATGACACTTTTTGCCTGAGTATAAGGCCAGCAGAGACAATTTCTCTGCATTGGTATGGGATTGCGATCTCAGTTCTGGCAGTACAGAGATCTATGCATAGTTCTCACCATGAAACAAATCATCAATGTTTGGATCAGGAGATATCTACATCATGCAGACATGCAGGTTCTTCATCCTTCTCTTCGTAAGCTAAAACATCAGTTTTGATATTATAGTATTGATCAATAGATTATGGAGAGTGCGTGAAGTTTTTGAGTTACCCCTTTGGGTTGAAAGGAAGACTAAGAACTTCAAGCGTGATGGTAAATAAGTAGGCTGTGGCTGTGAGATACCCATGGGAATGCATAGTGTGAGGCAATGGGGTGCTGAGTAAAACTAAAGAACCCCTTGTGATGAACAAACACTATAGCAGCATTATTCTAATAAGAAACAAGCATTGGAAATGCAATAGGTCTCGCATTAGAAAAGTGGGAGCTATTGGTCTTGTAAATGATTTTTTTTTTGTGTGTGTAGTTTTTCCAAATAGCTACATTGATAGATTAGTCATTTACAATGCCAATAGTTTTAATTTTTGTGAATGTGACACCTATAGCATTTGGAATGCCACATGATTTGTATTGACGTGACTTTGATGGCAGCTTATGTTGTTATGCCACATTTCTAGAGAGCAGGAGAGTGCAGCAGGGGATAGAAGCACAGCCCTGCAAGCTGAGCGTCCTCCCATCGCACACCCATCTGTGGCTTGAGTGGTGTGAGGGTGAGAGGTGTGAGAGTGAGGGATGTGAGTGTGAGGGGTGTGAGCGTGAGTGTTGTGAGTGTGAGGGAGTGTGAGTGTGAGGGGGTGTGAGTGTGTGTGATGGTGAAGTTGAGTGAGTGTTTGTGAGGCTGAGTGTGTGTGACGGTGTGTGTTGTTGAGAGTGTGTGAGGGTGAGTGAGGGTGTTTGATGTTGATTGAGGAAGTGTGAGTGTGTGGGTGTGTGACGGTGTGAGTCTGAGGGTGTGTGAGGGTGAGTTATGGAGTGTGATTGTGTGTGAGTGGGTGAGTCTGAGAGTTAGGTGTTGTGATGTTGATTGAGTGTGAATGAGGCTGAGGGGATGATGGTTAGGGTGTGTGAGTGTGAGGCGTGTTGATTGTGACAAGTTGCAAGGCTGAGGGTGGGTGAGTGTGTGGGAGGGTGTTTGATGGTGAGTGTGCGAGGTGTAGTGAGTGTGAGAGTGTTGTGACGGGTGTCAGGGGAGCGTGTGTGTGTGAATGTCATGTGTTTGAGGGTGAGGGTGTGTGTGTGTGAGGGTGAGTGAGGGGGTGTGAGGCTTCGGGTGTGTGACGGTGCGTGAGTGTGTGTGAGGGTGAGTGAGGGTGAGAGAGGTGTTGTTACGCAGAGGGTGTGTGACGGTGTGTGAGGGTGAGGGTGAGTGTGAGTCATTGTGAGTGAGTGTGAGTGAGTGTGAGTGAGGGGGTGTGAGGGTGTTGTTGTGTGAGTTTGTGTGATTGTGAGTGTGTCTGAGGGTGAGTGAGGGAGTGTGATGTTGTGTGAGTGGGTGAGGGTGGGAGTGAGGGTGTGTGAGGGTGAGTGTGTGAGGGTGACTGAGGGTGTGTGAGGGTGCCAGAATGAGTTTAAGGGTGTGTGAGTCTGAGAGAGTTGATGTTGAGAGAGGGTGAGTGGGGTGAGTCTGTGAGGGTGAGGGTGTGCGGTGTAGTGAGTGTGAGAGTGTAGTGAGGGGTGTGAGGGTGAGGGGGTGTGAGTGTGGGTGAGGGTGAGTGAGCTGTTGTGAGGATGAGGTTGTGTGACGGTGTGTGAGGGTGAGTGTGTGTGTTTGATGGTGAATGATTGAGTGTGAGTGTGTGGGTGTGTGATGGTGTGAGGGTGAGGATGTGCCAGGGTGAGTTACGGAGTGTGAGGGTGTGTGAGTGGGTGAGTTTGAGAGTTAGGGTGTTTGAGGGTGACTGAGGGTGAATGTGGTTGAGGGGATGGGGGTAAGGGTGTGTGAGGGTGAGGGGAGTGAGCGTGTGCGAGGGTGACGGGGTGTGAGGGTGAGGGGGTGTGAGTGTGTGTGAGGATGAGTGAGGTTGTTTGCGGCTGAGAGTGTGTGAGGTGTAGTGAGTGTGAGAGTGTTGTGATGGGTGTCAGGGGAGCGTGTGTGTGTGAGTGTAAGGTGTTTGAGGGTGAGGGGGTGTGTGTGTGAGGGTGAGTGAGGGGGTGTGATGCTTTGGGTGTGTGACGGTGTGAGTGTGAGTGTGTGTGAGGGTGAGTGAGGGTGAGAGAGGTGTTGTTAGGCAGAGGGTGTGTGACGGTGTGTGAGGGTGAGGGTGTGTGAGGCTGAGTGTGAGTCATTGTGAGTGAGTGTGAGTGAGTGTGAGTGAGGGGGTGTGAGGGTGTTTGAGGGTGAGTGTGTGAGGTGTAGTGAGTGTGAGAGTGTTGTGAGGGGTGTGATGTTGTGATGGGAGTGAGGGTGTGTGAGGGTGATGGCGTGTGAGGGTGAGGGGGTGTGAGTGTGTGTGAGGGTGAGGGTGAGCGAGGGAGTGTGAGTGTGTGTGAGTTGTTGAGGTTGGGAGTTAGGGTGTGTGAGGGTGAGGGGATGAGGGTAAGGCTGTGTGAGGCTGAGGGGTGTTGATGGTGAGAGAGTGTGAGGGGGGTGAGAGGGTGAGGCTGTCCGGTGTAGTGAGTGTGAGCTTTTTGTGAGGGGTGTTATTTTTTGAGGGGAGTGAGGGTGTGTGAGTGTGTGTGAGTGTGAGGGGGTGTGAGTGTGTGTGAGGGTGAGTGAGTGGGTGTGAGGCTGAAGGTGTGTGATGGTGTGTGAGGGTGATGTTGTGTGAGGGTGATTGAAGGTGTGTGAAGGAGTGTGAGAGTTTTGAGGTGTGAGGGTGATGTTATGAGTGTGTGTATGTTAATAATAGTTTTTTAATATGTGTCGTGTAAAAAAAACGTGATAGATCTTCCCTTTGTAATTCCCCTGCCTTATGTGTATTTTTGTATGTAATAGAACTGTGTGTGTTTTTTAATTACTGTGTGGTATTATGTGTGTTTTTGGTGTCTGTGGAGTCCCGTATTAAAATGTATTATTTTAAAAATGGCCGACGCAATGCGTCACCTTGACGTTCCCTACGTTAGCGTTCTAGTTTATTTTTGTGTTGTGAGTGTTTACGTTTCCTTGACGTTTATTTGTAGCCAATCGGAGCGCGACGTTTTTGACGTTGCGTTCCGATTTGCTTACGTCAACGGTGGAATTCCCCAGAAGATCGAGAATGTTGGTGCGCGGAAGGCGTGTTCTTGTTCCTGTGCTGTTGCTGCGTCGTTTGACAGGTAAGAATTTATTCCAAAGTGTTTTTTTATGTAATGTAATGTAGTATCTATAGTATCTTTAAGTTAACGAATGAATAGGAGTGTATTTTTATAACTGTGGACATTTTTTTTTTTCGATCGGAATATTTGTAAATGTTTATAATGTAATGTAAATTAAAGTCTTGTTTTCAATTGTCGATATGTAATGTATATGTTTTCGAAAACTGTAATGTAATGTATTTTTTGCTGGTGTTTGTTATTTGACGTACAAGAGCTGTTGTTTGAACTTTGAAGTGCTATTTAGTTTCTATTATATTTATGTATGTTGTGTTTGCATTTTTTTTTTCCTGTGATGCTGAAGTAGCCGGATTATATGTTATTGAGGTACTCGATGTATTAAAGGAAACTTTTTGGATTTGCTGAATTTATTTTCCCTATCAATGTATTAAGAGGATGTACAGTGATGTAATGTGTGTATTTTATGCGTTTTGTGAAAGAATTGTTTTATTTTCCAATCCCTTTTTGCATATTTGTGTACTAATAGCTGCACTCTCCTTGCGTTGCTTTAAGTTTGCATTTTGGAATAGCTGCAAGTGTGTAATCCGCTTTTTACGTATAATTCAAATAGTTGCTTAACGATATTTATGTGTACAGTTGGAGGCTGGAGTTGTAGAGTGTTATTGTAGTTATAGGGTGTAGTTGGAGGCTGGACTTTGATGGTGTGAGTGTGAGGGTGAGTGCATGTGAGCCTTTTGGAGTTTGCCACAGTATGTGTGAATTTGAAGTACTGTATGCAGTCTATTTTCTTTCCCAAACGTGTTTTGTGTTTTTTAGCTTTGTATGTGTTAGATCAGAATGTGTATGTGAACTATCTTTGATGTATGCAACAGTAAGAATGTGTGTGTTGCTTCGAATTTATGGGCATAAGCGTAGGCGTCTTAGGATGTTTTTGTATTTTCTGTACTTCCCTAAATTTTTTGTGAACAGCTGCGTGGGCAAGGTGCGTTGGCTGTTGTGTTGTCGAGTTGTGCTCTTTTGATGTTGTTTGATGCTGTTTTGGTGTACGGTGTTCCTGTGGTTGTGCACTTAGCACCACGAAAACACTTCGTGCAACAGCAGCATCAGTCAGAGCAACACCAGAGTCTTGTGCTTTTGTGATGACGCATTTTGTTTGTGTTTTTGATTATTTCTGGCATTGTTTACTGGTTTATTTTCCCTTACTTTAGTTAGTGCTTTCTGTTGTGAATTTTTTTCCTTTAGCTCACTATGTCCACTTTTAAACTGTTGTATTATTTGCTGTGTATTCATATGTTTGGCTATTTTGTGTGCATTTATGATCTTTGTGAAAGAACTGTTTTATTTTACAATCCCTTTCTTTATTTTTGTGTATTAATTGCTGCACTGTTCTTCCGTTGCATTACGTTTTAATTTTTTAATAGCTACAAGTGTGTAATCCGATTTTTACGTATTAAAATAAATGTTGCCTGACGTTATTTATGTGTGGATTTGGAGAGTGGAGTTGTAGTTGGAGTGTAGAGTTGTAGGGTGGTATTGTAGGTATAGGGTGTAGTTGGAGGGTGGACTTGGACGGTGTGAGACATACAGTAAATGTTTGCATGTATTTATTGTTCCCAAGCATTGTAAAGGTTCTAATAACGTAATGCCAATGATGTCAAAATAGGAAAAGTTTTTTAGGTGCAAGCCTATAGATACAATCTCATAAATTTCCGTATCACGCTGTAGAGGGAGTTGGGGAAATAGTAGGCCTGCTGAATGTGGTGATTTTTTTTTTCTCGTTTTGACACAAGTCTTTTGAAAGTAAAGCTAGCCATCCCTCCTGTGCCTCGAACTTGCTGTCATTTTTCTTTGTTTTGGTGTGCGTGTAATTTAGTATGTGTTGTGTGTTGTGTGTGCGTAAAAAAGCATCCCAAGGAGACGTAATAGAGGGTGTGTGTGAAAGTCCCCTTGATCCGGGAATGTGTGTATGAAAACTTTGTTGTGGTGTGGCGAAGTGGTCTGAACGGAGTGTGTGTTGTAAGAAAGGATCCGTTGTTAAACGAGCAACATTTGTAGCGAGTCTGGATGTATACTGATCAGCAGTAAAGTATTGTCTGTGAGTTGTGTTTTCCTGTGTGTATGTGTGCAAGCTGCAGAGTGGTTGCAAGCTGCAGAGTGGGTGCAAGCTGCAGAGTGGGTGCAAGCTGCAGAGTGGGTGCAAGCTTCAGAGTGCGTGAAAGCTGCAGAGGTGATAGATGCAGAGTGGGTGATAGATGCCTAGTGGGTGATAGATGCCGAGTGGGTGAGGAGGTACGCCTGGTGTATAGGGATGTCTGTTACTATGCATATGAATCAGAGATTGTGTGCCAGATTTGTGTCCCAAGTGTAATTAGAAGCTGTGGCCACTGTCTAGCAGGTTGGTAGTGTTAAGTAAGCAGAAGCTGTGTTAGCAATCCATAAGTTCTGCGTGTAATGTAGTATGTGTTGTTAGTTGTGTGTGCGTAAAAATGCAACTGAAGGAGACGTAATAGAGGGTGTGTGTGAAAGTCCCCTTGATCCGTGAATGTGTGTATGAAAATTTTGTTGTGGTGTGGCGAAGTGGTCTGAACGGAGTGTGTGTTGTAAGAAAGGATCCGTTGCTAAACGAGCAACATTTCTATTGAGTCTGGATGTATAATGATCAGCAGTAAAGTATTGTCTGTGAGTTGTGTTATCTGATCAGCAGTAAAGTATTGTCTGTGAGTTGTGTTTTCCTGTGTGTATGTGTGCAAGCTGCAGAGTGGTTGCAAGCTGCAGAGTGGGTGCAAGCTGCAGAGTGGGTGCAAGCTGCTGAGTGGGTGCAAGCTGCAGAGTGGGTGCAAGCTGAAGAGTGGGTGCAAGCTGAAGAGTGGGTGCAAGCTTCAGAGTGCGTGAAAGCTGCGGAGGTGATAGATGCAGAGTGGGTGATAGATGCCTAGTGGGTGATAGATGCCGAGTGGGTGAGGAGGTACGCCTGGTGTATAGGGATGTCTGTTACTACGCATATGAATCAGAGATTGTGTGCCAGATTTGTGTCCCAAGTGTAATTAGAAGCTGTGGCCACTGTCTAGCAGGTTGTTAGTGTTAAGTAAGCAGAAGCTGTGTTGTTAGTTGTGTGTGCGTAAAAATGCAACTGAAGGAGACGTAATAGAGGGTGTGTGTGAAAGTCCCCTTGATCCGTGAATGTGTGTATGAAAATTTTGTTGTGGTGTGGCGAAGTGGTCTGAACGGAGTGTGTGTTGTAAGAAAGGATCCGTTGCTAAACGAGCAACATTTCTAGTGAGTCTGGATGTATACTGATCAGCAGTAAAGTATTGTCTGTGAGTTGTGTTATCTGATCAGCAGTAAAGTATTGTCTGTGAGTTGTGTTTTCCTGTGTGTATGTGTGCAAACTGCAGAGTTGTTGCAAGCTGCCGGGATTGTGTTTTTGAAAAGTTATTTGTGGTGTGGCGAAGTGGTCTGAACGGAGTGTGTGTTGTACGAAAGGATCCGTTGCTAAACGAGCAACATTTCTAGCGAGTCTGATAATGAACAATAAATTACAATGCCAATAGCCAGCGTTCAAATGCTGGTGAGCTCACCCAAATCAAAAAACAATGGCAGCCCTCTATCTGTTTCGTGTGGCTTGATGGGGTGGGTGGCTGAGGGGGCTTTCAATGCGGCTTCCCTTTGCAGGCTCAGTTTGAAGCCCTGGTTTTAAGTATGCAGGCTCGGCACTCGATACAAACTAAGTATCAGCAGAAAGGAACGGGCTGCAACTTGCAACCAGCATTTGAACGCTGCCGTTCACTCCCACACATGTAGATATTTTTTTGGGTACCATGCAAATTAATGTGTGTTAGTTAATAAAAATTATTTTAAGAACATGATGCTTCCAACATGTTTTAGTATTCAATGCGAAGCTGTGAAATGCGTGTTTAAGACAAGACACGTCGTTGATACTGCAGGGAGAGAGAGGGGAGGTGCTGGCGGATGGGGAGGGGGAGGGGGAGGAGAAATGCGAGGCTGGCTGTGTGCAGGGAGAGAGAGGGGAGCTGCTGGCATCTGGTGAGGGGGAGGAGAATTGCGAGCATGGCTGTGTCCGGGGAGAGAGAGAGGAGGTTCTGGCGGCTGGGGGCTGGTGAACAGATGTCGAAGGCTGCCGAATTTTGTTTTATTTTAAAAATAGTGTGTTTCAGTGTGTGAGTTGTGCATGTTTAAGGGAGACGAGACAGAGGAGCTGGTGGCTGGGGAGGGGGATGAGAAATGGCAGCCTGGCTGTGGAGGAATGCGACCCTGTCTGTGTGCGGGGAGAGAGAGGGGAGGTGCTGGCGGCTGGGGGTGGGTGTGAGAGAGAGGGGAGGTGCTGGCGGATGGGGTTGGGGGAGGAGAATTGCGAGCCTGGCTGTGTCCGGGGAGAGAGAGGGGGAGGGGGAGGAGAATTGCGAGCCTGGCTGTGTCCGGGGAGAGAGAGGGGAGGTTCTGGCAGCTGGGGGCTGGGGAACAGATGTCGAAGGCTGTCGAATTTTGTTTTAAAAATAGTGTGTTTCAGTGTGTGAGTTGTGCATGTTTAAGGGAGACGAGACAGAGGAGCTGGTGGCTGGGGAGGGGGATGAGAAATGGCAGCCTGGCTGTGGAGGAATGCGACCCTGTCTGTGTGCGGGGAGAGAGAGGGGAGGTGCTGGCGGCTGGGGGTGGGTGCGAGAGAGAGGGGAGGTGCTGGCGGATGGGGTTGGGGATTGCCGTGGGAGGGAGCCTTGTCGCTTTCATGTGCACGCGCTTTTAATGTCAATGCGCTTGCGCATTGAGCTTCAATTTGACGGGCACTGCAAGGAATCGCCATGGAATCGCAAGTTGGTTAAAGTCTGTTTAAGCCCCCATAGTCTCGCAAGCTCAATGCGCATGCGCATTGACAGGCGAGACCTAAAAAAGAACCCAAGATATCATCAAATAACACTGTTACGGACATTATCCCACATTATGGAAAAGGTGGTATTTTGCTAGTTGTAAAGAAATCTTGACACCAACCGTTTTCTGCACCTACTTCAAAAGTGTTCCCATGACAGCTCAAAAGCACCTGTAATCACACATAATACTGCAACATCATTCAGTTTGCATCTTAAGTTGAATTAAACCAATCTTGGGGTGAGCAAAAAGCCCAAACCATTTTTGACGACCTGCAGTTCTAACCTATTCAGGGTCTTTGGGGCTTAGGTTCACCACTAGTTTGTTGTCTTGCTTGGTTCCAGCTGATTGTCCTGGCTTTTGCTTCTCATCACCTTTTAAAGTGCTACTGTCCATTGGACCTTCTTATTGTCTTTTTGTCTTCCTCTTCCGCATTCCCTGCCTCCTCCTAAAAAAAGGTGGATTGCCTATTGGAAGTGGAATCTAGGTGGGAATTGTTGACATGGGTGAAGCCAGTAGCCAAAGGAAAATGTAGTTTGTGGTACCATCGGAGGTACATTAGAATGAAATCCAGCCCGATCACCTTCGCTATCATTGGACTGAATGTTATGCATGACTTATGTGTGAATGCTGGATGCTGTCTAGATGTGAAATTGATAAAGAATTAGGGATCCTGGTCCTGAGGAAAACCAGGGACCCTGTTTCTGGACCACTCACAGCTGAAACATGTTGACCCATGTGATGCAGGAGGGATAATAGGTCACAATACTGCATTACTCAAGTAGATGTACATGTATTTATATAGTGCAAATCACCGATCTGGTATCTAAGCGCTTGCTTAGGGAACCCGTCCTGGTATTCCCCTGTGAGATAACCCCGGCAGGGAGGGTATCCACAAGGTGAAAGCCAGGCATCCCACTGCAAGGGGCCATTGTGGAGATTATGCAAGCTATTGCCCAGAGTCGCAGAGTGTGAACCCCTGAATCCAGTAGGCACCGGAGCGAGAATTGTCGAGTCTGTGGAATTTTGAGCCCAAGACCCACCGAGGTGGGGAATTGAACCCTGGTCCCGGGCTGACCTCTGCTTCCAAGTCTGCCTCCTCTAACCAGTGAGCCACACTTCTCCACTTTAAATCAGGGAACCCATTTGTCACTATAATTTTTTCTGAAAAATGGAGCCGGCCCATGATGAAGCATGAGACTTAGATTGGTGTTCGAGGCCGTGTCATACGATTTTTGTAATGTCTTGGTCCTTGATACACACATGTAAGACGGAAGTCAGTTTTTTTATTATCAGAGTAATTTTCCTCTTATACAAAACTGTGCAGCAGATGTGTTTTGTGGTTATATGTTATAATTGGGAAGGTGCATTTGGCGATAGCCCACTCCCTCCTGTTCCCTCTATCCCCCACCATCTAATGGGGTGTATTGTTAAGAGATAGATTCAAAAGCTCCCTCTGCTCTCTTCATGGAACTCTCCACCATCATTCTCCCCTATTTCTAAAGCAGAGTTAAAAGGAGGCTACTGGAAAGCACAGAAGCAACCCATCCTTAAGGGGGGGGGGGGCACTCCCCCAATTTTTTTTTTGCAGACATGAAGAATGTCTACAGACTGATCAAAGGTCAACCTGAGAGACACTCGTTATGTTCAGGACAGGCAGCCAGGCGGAATACATACACTAAATGCATAAGCTCCTGCCTACCTGGGCTGAACTTTGCCTGGCTGAGGATTTTAAAGCCCCGTGGGCATGATCTCCTCACCCTGGCAAAGCGCTGCAAGGTCCTACCCCTGATGACAAAGGGGGGTGTCACTGATAGACTCAGACCTCTGAGCTTTAGTTTTAAAACCCGAAGTGCCCAGGACAGAGTGTAAATCAGAGACACCTCAACAGAGAGAGGGGTGGGGTCAGCAACTCTCACTGACCCTATACCATTCTATGACAAGTAAGGAAGAAGCCATAAGGGGCACTCACAAGCGGTTCCTTCACACTCAAAATCTTGGAAAGGGAAATTACTTGACAGTTTCAACATTACTTAGAATCTAGTGATGTGCAAAGTTTTTATTACCAAAACAAAGGCTTGTACAATTCTCAACTAATGGATTTCTAAAAGGCCGCAGGTTTGTCTTTGCCTGCGTATCTCTCTCCGATTTTCACTGGTGCTGAAATTGGTGTCTATTTTTCACAATAACTGTCAAACTGTGCCTCTAAGTTGATATGCTAGGGCAGACTGTGTTGCATATTCAACTGTATCAGGCGCGGCCCGTGCAGGTAAGAGCGGTGGGGCGGGGTGGGGGTGGGGGTGGAATTGACATATGATGCTGACGGAAACTTAACTAAAAAAAAGTTTGCTTTTTTAGATTTCAAGTTTCCATCGGCGTCGTATATTGAATCCCCCCCCCCCCCCCCCGCTCCACCACTCTTACCTGCATGGGCCACGCCTGAACTCTATACCTTGCATACCCTTCCATTACAAACCTAGGCTAGACATCACACACACACCCTTGCACTATGGTGCAAAGTGTGTGTGTGGTGCTCAGCAGCTTGATTCTGCTCCGTTGCTAACGAGAAGCAGGACAGTGCAATATCTCTGAAGCTATGCCGCTTTTCTGCTCTCCCTGCCTCGCAACGCAGTGCAGCAACTTTGGGTGCTTTGTGTTCTGTGACATCGTTCTAGTGTCACCCTGAAACACACATATACAATGAAGTCTGCTTCGTTTTGTACAGCTGTTTATGAACAAGGGGGCAGATTTACAAGACGGTGCAGCAGTGTGGCAAAGCAAGCCCTTTGGCTGCGCCACGCTGCAACACTTTCAGAGCACAGGAATGCAACATATTTACAATGATATGTCGCATTCCTATGCTCTACCCGGTGCTGGGGCATAAACAGCTGCCATGCGCTGGCGCAGGAATCCTTGCACCATGGTGCAAGGATGCCTGCGTCATGGGGAGACCGTTTTGTACAGAAAGACACCTTCCTGCACGAAAACAATCACTACAGGGATTTTCTTCTTTCAATGCGTGCTGTAGAATGCAGCACGCATTGAAAGAGGAAAAAAAACGTGGATAAATTAAAACATTTCTCCTCGTTACGCCTAGCTACGTGACCCCTAGGGTGGCGTAGCATACTAACGCATTTCCAGGTTTACGAATCCTTGTAAATCCGGAAATGTGTCTGGTTCCATGGGTGTTATGTGGGAACACCCACAGCAACACCCATGGAACGCCCCTTTCGCGCAAAGTGCTGCATGTAAGGGGTCGTATTGACAAAGACAGGAAAAGCCAAGCACGGTGGCTTTTCCTGTCCTTGTAAATATGGGGAAGTGTAATGCGCTCCTAGTGCGTCACTAAAAGTGATGCACTGGCAGCTTAAAGGACTTGTAAATCTGCCTCAATATATTTTGGTTTAACTGGTTTGTCTTTGTTGCGCGGTAGCACATGCATGGCACTGTGCATTTGTCTATGCGTCAGAAGTTATTAGGCGTTCATCTCCTTTTGCAGACTAGTGGGCTCTCTGGAGCATAAGCATGGTAAATTCTGGTGTGTTTTGGGGTGGATGCAAGGCGGAGAGTAGTTGCTTTGAGGCGCAGTACCACTTGGAAGTCTCCATATTCACTTGCCCAAATGTTGCTTTTCTTCAAACTGTTGTCTGCTTATTTCTAAAGCAAAGTTCTCCTGGGGAGCAGGCTGCTCAGTGATAACATTTATGACGCGCCTGGGTCTATGAAGGCTCTCTTTTTGCGGCAGATTTCATGCATATGTTTTTGCCTCGTATTTGTTTCATTTGGAAAGTGGTGTAAATTAGCAGCTGCTGTTTTATGGGCATTTCGCTTGTGAATCTACAGTGCGTGCTTCACATCAGTGAGCATTGCTGACTGTGAATATTCATTATGCATTTATTGTGTTCAATAAATGCATAAGAATAAAACGTTTTCGACTTCATTCTTATTTATTTTGCATAAGAAAGGTTATTGCTATCTGTTCCCTTCAGCGCTATTCATTTTCTGTTCCAGTAGCCAGCGGTGACTTGTCTGGACTAAAAGCTAGATAAACTCTCAAAAGTAATGGATTTCACATGCTCTAGGGATGTCTTCTTCTCTTCAAATGATTTTTCTTTGAATAATTTGAAAATTTGAAGACAATAATGTTAAAATGGATTTCGCATCTTGCTGCCTTTGTAGGTGTGGGCAAAATTGCATTTTTTCCTTTCATAATATGTAGCATTTTGTAAAAAATAAAAAAAATGCGTAGTATGTGAAATATTGTGAAATATGCTTCACGTGTTCCATGCACGAAAATTGTACACGAGGCCATAGCTCGATTACAAAAATCGTAGCCAATCGGTTTCACCCACGTGAGGTCTATTGGGTTTATTAATGTTTTTGTTTGGCATGCTGTACAGCAGCACAGGCGTAGTGCAGTATGGTTGAAGAAAAGAAAACGGCTATGACGCAGTCGGGCAGTGTTAACCGGTTCATAGAGCTTTTTAGGTTTCGCCTGGGGCACGGGGCTCCTAGCTCCGCCCCCAGGAGAAATCTTATGTCTCTACAGTGTACTGCTTAGTCCCGCCCTCTGTTCCATTGGCTAGCTCCATAAATGGAGGCTAGCCATTGGAACAGAGATCTGTCCATCATGGCCGGACCAGATTCGTGGGCGTTCCCATGATTTTTTCCCTCTCCACCCCTTTCCGATCGTCATCACGGTGGTGGGTGTGTGCATTTTTTTTTTTTGGTCTCCTCATCTTTTCTCCATTTCCACCGTGTCTTTTGCAGGGGTGGGCTGTGCACTGAGGCCGCTGATCAGGTAAGCAGCATTTTTTAATATTTATCCCGTTCCCGACCCCCCCTCCCGCTCTCCGTGTGCCCGTTCCCGCCCCTGCCACCCCTCCCGCTCTCCGTGTGCCCGTTCCCGCCCCCCCTCCAGCTCTCCGTGTGTTCGTTCCCGCCCCTGCCCCCTCCTCCCGCTCTCCATGTGTTCGTTCCCGCACCGCTTGAACATCCTTGTTCAGAACCGGGACCTCTGTAGAGCTACTTCAATAGAGCTCCGTTTCCAGGGCCCCTCGGAAAAGGAAAGCGCTTCCTGATAAAAGACTCGTGCTCAGACACGCTGTTTCTACGGCTTGCCCCAACGTGTCCCGAGCCGAAGCCATAATATGGGATTCTGTCGCACTGTGGCACCGAAGCGTGCCTCCTGCGCTTGGGTGGAGAAATGGGGGTTACACTGAGAACCAGCGGGTGGCCGATAGTACAGAGGCACATTTTTAAATCCTGAAGATTGGCACGGCATTGTCAAAGTTGTGGAAGTACAGGATGGGCGATGCAAAAGCAAACAACGCAGCTGCGAGGTCATCCCCTGCCCTCCCTCCCGCTCTCCGTGTGCCCGTTCCCGCCCCTGCCCCCCCTCCCACTCTCCGTGTGTTCGTTCCCGCCCCTGCCCCCCCTCCCGCTCTCTTCGGCTCCAAGGCCCTTGGCTAAAAGCAGAAGCACATTCTGAACGCGGTACACGCCGAACCCTCCTCTCTGGCACAGGGGCAGATAGGCGGCGGTGACCATGGGCTGGAGTGGCATAGCCCATGCCAGTATTAGGGCTTATGATTTTTGTCATACACACTTCCTTGTAAGATCCTGATTAAATGGAATAAAGAACACCAGGCTTGGTAGACTTGCTCCGCTATTATAAACTGCTGGAAACACAAAATCACGAGCGCATCTCCTGCACAACCCCCGAGGCTCCGTTGCCCGCATGTCTGATGGCAAAACACAGTCCTTTCTATCAGGCCTTCCGGGCAGCCCGACTCAGGACCCCGGTTGCTTGGCGACCTGCCTTAGCTGGGGAGGAGAGGGGGGGCGGAGGGGAAGTGAGCGGTGGATTATGGGGGATCTGATATGGGGCAGGGGGAGAAGGGCAGAGGGCGGGAAAGAGGAGACTCAGAGAGTGAAGCGACTGGGATTTTAGGAGATAGGACAGTAGGTTAGGGAACAGGGGAAAACTGGGACTTGAGGGAAAACAGGCTCTAGTCTGAGTGACGAGGGCATGAATAGGTGAGAGAGCAGTCTGTGGATAGAGTTAACCCAGACATCCCAGAGAAGGTCATACAAGACAAGTCTAAAACGTAAAGGGACATACAAAAGAAAAGAACACCGACTTAAAAGACTACAGAGTAAGTGGCGTACACCGCTTCACCGACAGTGAGATAAGAGACGCAGAGCCCAAGGGTCGCTGATTGGAGGGAGGATACGGGTTCAAAGTGAACGGACGCTCCCTAAACATACTGTGCTAGGGCTAGAGAGGCAGAAATCCAGCCAAAGGGACAGACCCAAGGAAGAACCAGACACGTGAGCAGGGCAAAAGAAACGGTGAGGGGCGGAGACACACGAAAGAGGCTGCAGGGGGCGGTACCAGAGACAGCAACAGGCACGAGGAGAGCAAAAATAGAGAGCCAGTGGAGAAAAGGCAGCAAGAAGAGACAGAGCAGAGGGCAGGAAAATACGGCAAAAGAGGGTCTAGAAGAAAAGACCCAGTGCTGTAAGTTCAGGGCGGTTTCTGCACACACATAACCATGAGGATGGCAGCAGACGAGCCACAGGCCAAGAAGATCAAGCTGGACGAAAAGGAGAAGACCGAGGGGGACAGGTAAGTTCTTTAATGGCGGCCTCGGGATGCAAATGTTGATGCATCTAGGGGATTGGGGAGCGGGGAGGCCTGGCGGCGTACTCCACAGACCTTGGAATCCACACGTGTGAAATTTCCAGGGACACGACCCAAATATCTGATGTGAACACAAACCTGATTTCCAAGTGGGAAATACTTTGTCCGTGGCTATATCGAGGCTGTCTAGGAGTGGGACTGCTCTTAAGCGCGTGAGAGAGTAAACCAGAGGTCTTAAAACGCTTTTTATTCTGCCCCCCTCCAAAATGTAATACAAGGATTGTGGGGAGGGGGCAGGGCTGATCGTAGGATGTTGGGATTATGCAGTCATTTCAAGTGTACTTTTCTGAAGCTCACAATCGATAGTACATGTGGGACTTCTAAAAGAGTAAACATGTCAAATACACCCATAAAGAACTACTCTCCATAATCGGGGTGCTGTGAGCCCCTGCACTCTTGGGCACCAAAACAACTGCACACGGTGCCCTAAAAATGGCTGTGGTCCTGAGAAACAGGCTCTCCCTTAGTGGTTAATTTGTGAAAAAGTAAGAGCCAGGTCAGGAGGCAGCCTGCACCAACCCGTTGCTCCTATTAGAGCAGCTTATAACAGAACCAACTGCTAACAACGAAACACTACAAGTGGCGAGAGGATGTGGTGTAACGACCAGAGCTGCTGACTTTGACACTGTTGAACCAAGTTCGAGTCTCGGTGGCTCCACATCCTGTGATTCTGGGCAAATCACTTAATCTCCCAGTGCCTACCAAAAATGAATGTGTTCTTAACTGTTGCTCATGAAAAGTGTTCCAATGCCTTTGGGTAGAGTTTGCACTATAAGCTCCGGTAATGACGATGAAGTGCCGGTGCTGAGCACCGGAAACCACTGGCTCAAATTAAGCACTGGCTTAATTTCCCATCCTCATCTTGCCTGACCATCATTTCAATCTTGAACAAGCATTTACAATGCAATGGTTTCGCCTTTGGAAAAGGTAGAGCTATTGGCAATGTAAATGACAATGCCATTTATTTATCTGTTTTCAAAACCAACACATAAATACAAATTTTGTCATTTACAATGGCAATAGCTCAAACTTTTCCAAAGGCGAAACCGTTGCATTGGAAATGCTTGTTGAAAAATGTACTTGCAACCATGCTGTGCAGCTGCCATACTGCTATACAAAAGGCTAAATAAACATTGACAGAGCCAAATAGCTGTGCTATTTGTCTTTGGCAGAAAGGGTTGGAGAGGACCACCCTCAGTGAGCTACCTCAAAGACAATTGAAATGGTCCTCATAGCATGAATAGGTACGTAAAACTAGGGTATGTAAAACTTTCATTCCACCCCAGTCCCCTATCCACACACATTTCTACCTCGCCATATACCCCTGTTACCAGCGAGGACAGCACTGCATAATACTCTGGAAAGGATTATATTCATATACACATAACAAAATATATACAGAGAGCTGTATCATTAACAGAAATATAAGCCGCTTTTGACATCAGCAAACAGACCTGTGAGAGGATGGTACATCCAGAGGAGAGGGTTGGCGTCAGGGCTCCTCCTGTTAGATTACCCATGTACATTTACCTCTGTGCAGTACTGGACCCATAAACCAAAGAGCTCAGATCAGCTCCACATAAAGGACAAACATTACTTTTTGCAGTCACACTCGGAATTCCAAAAAACACGCATTTGTGTTCTTTCATTAATGCAAGCATTTGCAAAGCCAATAGGTCTCTCCTGTGCATGAGCTTCAGGCTTTGTGAAAAAGTTTTACTCATGCTGTACCGCAGCGAGGCTGCTGTTCAGCATGGCTAAAAGTTAGTTGCATAAAGGAGAGTGGCGTGGTGTAGAGTGTAGTAAAGTTGAGTGTCTTTGAGTGGAGTATAGTGGGGTGTGTAGAGAGTCGTGGTGTGGTGTAGAGAGACATAGAGTGGAGTGGTGTAGAGAGACATAGAGTGACGTAGAGTAGCTTAGAGTCTAACGGCCACATGCATCATTGCTGCCTTTTTGCGATTTCTTAATTGCGAAAATTAAGGAATCACAATTAAGAAATCGCAAAAGGCTATGCATCAAGAAATCGCAATTTTTTTGCGATTTGTAAAAATTCCTTAATTGCGATTCACAATTTGCGAATCGCAATTAAGGAATCCCTGCCCATTGATTCCAATGGGCCAAGAGGCCCATAGGAATCAATGGGAAGTCATTCTCAATTTGCGATTAGCAATTTGCGAATCGCAAATTGAGAATGCAATTTCAAGGGTGCAGGGGGGGTCCAAAAGACCCCCCTGCACCCCTGAAATCTAACTTTAAGTGCATTTTTCACACACACATGCCCCAAGGGCATGTGTGTGTGTAAAATGAAACTTTCAAAATGCACTTTTGTGCATTTTTGAAAGTTTTCGCAAATTACCATGAAGGTCAACTTCATGGTAATTTACCTCTCCCTATTTGCGAATTCGCAAATTTAAAATGTTCATGCATTGCATTTAAGAAATCTCAAATTGCGATTTCTTAAATGCAATCGCAATTTTAGAATGCAATTGACAATGATGCATGTGCCGGTTAGTGCGTAGAGTGTCATAGAGTTGAGTGGCGTACAGTGGAATACAGTGGAGTAGAGTGTTGTACAGTTGAGTGGCATAGAGCAGAGTGAATGTGGTGTAGAGTGGAGCACAAGTACATTGAGTGGCATAGAGGAGTTGCATAGAGAGGAGTAGTGTTGCAGAGTGGCATAGAGCAAAGTAGATTGTAGTAGTGTAGTAGAGTGCAGTGGCAGAGAGTGTAGTAGAGTGTTGTAAAGTGAAGTGGCGTAGAGTGTAGTGGCATAGAGTGGTGTACAGTGGAGTGACGTAGGGTGGAGTACGGCAGTAGAGTGGAGTAGTGTGTTGTAGAACAGAGTGGAATAAAGTGGCAGAGAGTGGCATAGATGTAGTTGCGTAGAGCATTGTACAGTGGAGCAGTGTTGTAGAGAGGCATAGAGTGGATTATAGGGCTATATAGTGAAGTGGCATAGAGTGGAGTAGAGTGGCATAGAGTTTAATGGGGTAAAGAGTCATAGAGTGGAGTATAATGGAGTGTAGTGTTATAGAGTATAGTGGGCAGAGTAAAGTGACTTAGAGTGGACCAGCATAGATTGAGTGTTGTAGAGGCGAGTGTTGCAAAATGGAGTGGCACAACGTGGAGTAAAGTGGCCTAGAGTGTAGGGGAGTAGAGTGCAGTGACACAGAGTGCATTGGTGTAGAATGCAGTAGAGTGGCAAAGAGTAGATTGATGCAGAGTAGAGTTCAGTAGCGTAGAGTGCAGTGGGATATAGTGCAGTGATGTAGAGTAGAGTAGCGTAGAGATCGGTGGCAGAGAGTGAAGTGTTGCAGAGTAGACTGTCATAGTGTGCAGTGTTGTATAGTAGAGTGGCGTAGAGTGCACTGGCATAGAGTTCAGTGGCCTACAGTACAGTGGCTCACAGTAGAATAGAGTAGTATAGAGTGCAGTGACATAGAGCACAATGATGTAGAGTAGAATGGCGTTAAACTGCAGTGGCTTAGATGAGAGGGTTGCAGAGTAGAGTATAGTGGTGTAGAGTGCAGTGGTGCAGAGTAGAATGGCATACCGTGCATGTCGTTCAGAGTAAAGTAGAGTGGTCTAGAATGGAGTGTTATTGCTTTTGAGTAAAGTGGTGCAGAGTGCATTGCCGTAGCGAGCACATGGTTAGAGAAGAGGCAGTGGCCTAAACTGGAGTGGTGTAGAGTGCAGTGGCAAAGATTGCAAAGATGCACAGTAGAGTAGAGGGGGTAAAGTATACTGGTATAAAGTGGTGCAGAGAAGAGTAGCGAGGCGTATAGTGAAGTGGCATAAAGTCGAGTGGTGCAGAGTACAGTGCTGTGATGCAGTATAGAGTGGCGTACAGTGTAGTAGTGTGGAGTGGTGCAGAGTAGAGTACAGTGGAATGGAGTGGTGCAAGGTAGAGTGGAGTGGGGTAAATGGAGTATGCGTGGTGTGGTAGTGCACTGCCATTACAGACAATCATATTTAATTGAAATGACCACTACTTTTGCACAGACATACAGTTTTACTTATAAAAGTATACAGCACATGAATGATAATGTGTGTAAATGTCATCAACTAGTGTATTGATTTTTTTGATCATATTAAAATACTTGATTCTATCACACTTCAGAATTACCCAAAAATGTGCTTCATTTGTGATTTCCTAATTCTGATATATTCTAAAATATCTACACCGTTAATTTATAGACATAAAAATTTTGTTGTTTGCTAGAAAAAATAATACTGTACAGCCAGCCTTCCTCCAGCAAATCCCCATTAGCCAGCGGTATTGTCACATAAATCCTCTCACTTTGAAGTCAGAGAAAGAAAAGTAGACACCATGCTCCCTTTAAAGACAGAGCCTGACATTTGTCCTCCGTGTTTGAATGCACAGCAAATGTTACAAGATACGAACATAAAGCGAGAAAGCGAGTACTGGTAGACGAATATAGTACATAGGGCATGAGCCGCGGCAGGGATGAACTCAAGCTGGACAGCATTAAACAGATAAAGCCACTAAATAGAAAGCAAGCAAATCTGAGTTATAAAAGACAAAGCCAATGGTAAACAATGGGCATAATGCAGCGCCAGGTAAGCTAACTGAATGTCCCCAAGATGTCATCAGCAAACCAGAGAGCTGCACTTTCTGGTAGGTTTTATGGCTTTTTAAAACTTAGCAGTGTACCATTGCTTCTCCCCTAACCGCTTCTGTCAGCCCCTGGATAGTCTTCTGAGTAGCTGTTTTGCTCTATAACAAATGCGTTCCATTCACTCATTCATTCATTCGTTTTTTTTATTCCTAGGCCCAACACTCTATGTGTGATTGGTATGCCCAGAAGGGAGTCCTGTCCTCCTTGTGCCTAGAGAATATGGCCAAATGTGAAAAAATCAAAGGTTAAAGTAACATTTTAGTAAGGTGTGGTAAAAGCATCAGTTTAATTTTTTTATTTTTTAAACCTTAGAAATTCACAAAAAAAACCCAAAGGGTAAAGTAAAGTTATATTTAAGTGAATTTCTCAGTGACAACGTTAAATTATTAACTAAAAAAAACCAGACAGGAATTCTCGCAGTAATAGTTTGCAGCACTAACTAAAACTTGCGCACTGCCATGCATTGCTTATGACCTCACATGACATCACTCATGAAATGTTCTATAGCTTCATTCTTGACATTTATGATGACATCATCCAAGCTTCTTTTGTACACATTGCTGTGTAAACTGTATAGCATTGTAGCTATGAAATTAAGTGCAAAATAGCTCAGAATAATATGAAACATCATTACTGCTGTGATACATACAACCTCCATAGGTAAAGCAAGCATTTGTTAAGTGCAACATTGACCCTAGTACAAAAAAGAGAAGAGAAGTTTCCCTTTTCCTGGTTGTGGGAGATAGATCAGATTATTAGGGGCAGTCCTAATATTATATGATCTGCTCAAGGTATAATTTAATATGAGGCACCCCACATGGTAACAAATTTACAAATGAGACTAGTAAGTGTAAATTATACAGATATCACAGTATTTCAACCAGATTTCATAAATTGCATCGATAATAGAACAAGAGGTCAAATGATCAAATACTAGAATTACTATTGATTAAAATTATCACATTTATTGTAATTATTATAGCAAACGATTTATACATTCATTGACATTTCATAAAAACAAATTATTACATTCAATTTATTAAAAACGATACATTTGTTAAAAAGGGAAGAAAAAGCACAATAACTGTCGACGCAGCGTTTCGGTGAACTGGCTTGAACACCTTCTTCAGGACAATGTTCTTTTATAGTTAAAAACAATCTATATAAGGAAATATAGATACATTTTTTTATTAGCTAAACATTCTAGTACAAATTTCCCTCTGTGTGTTATATACCTTCTTAACACTATGGTCAGTTAAACATCAAGTTATTAAGACATATTATCTTATTTGTAAGATCTGGTCACTTCCTTTATGCTAAGGACATCTATCAACAGAACAATTTTGAAAAAACAGTTTGTTCGATCCAATTCCTTAGGGTCAAGCGGAATTGCACGGACAAACGGGAATATGAAAAACACGCAAAGATTCTAACTAATAATTTCATTCACAGAGGATATCCCAAGACAATGATTAAGAAAGCTGACACAAGAGCAAAATATTATAATAGAGAAAGTTTATTTGAACCAAAACAGGAAATAAATGACAAAGAGAATACCATAGTCTGTGTAACCAATTTCACAAATATAACGAATAAAGTGAAAAACTTAATAAATAGGAACTGGAAATTACTGAACAATGGAAATACTAGCTCACTCCCCAAACCTATTTTTGCATTTAGACGCAACAGAACAATTAGAAATTGTCTAGTCCACACCTATCAAGACAAAATGAAAAAGATAGGGTCACTGGATGGTCAAAACATTGTAGGAAACTTTCCCTGTGGATCCTGTAAAAACTGTAATAAGATCATTAAGGGATCCACAATGACAAATCGAGGAGATATCCACAAATATCATAAATTAGTTAACTGCAAAACAAAAAATTTAATCTACATGATCCAATGCCCCTGCGCACTTGCTTACATTGGAGAGACCTATAGAGAAGTTAGGGTTAGGCTCAATGAGCATAGATCAGCAATTAAAACAAAACGGTCGAATGCACCCCTAGTGGAGCACTGGATCAGCGCCAAACACACAGAAGATGAAATAAGATGGTGCGTAGTAGAGGCAGTAAATCTCAATAAGAGAGGAGGTGATATTGACACTAAACGCAAAAAGAGAGAACAGTTTTACATGTCCAGATTTGAGACCTTTAAGAGCGGTCTTAATAATATGGAAGAATGGGAAAGAATTTTATGAATAACTAGTCCCCTTGAGTCGAAAAAAACCCCGTAAAAATCTCCTGCAACAGTTATTTCCATACCAAAGTGTGTTCAGAATAACTATAAGCTTATTAGAAAAGTCTGCTCTACCCTCAGATGTAAATTCAAGCTAGAATGAGGAGTTTTTTCTTTTGTTTTCAAAACTTGTCTAGCACCGAAACAGACAAGCTAAAGTTCAACTTTTTAAACATTTCTATATAGTTTTATAACAATATATACTAATGTACAAGAAACATTAATCTATCAAACATATCAGTGAACAGATTACTAGTAGGCAACATAACTCAAATAGTTTATTCAAGGTAAGAATGAGATTGAACGCCACTGATAAAGATTAAACCCAAATTTAATCGTAAGAAAGGCAGGAAATTAATTACAAGTGGACTCCAACCCATTCCAAAATGGCCGAACCAGTCAAAATACAATATCTAAGTCTGACTGTCCAACACAAAACTGAACTCTACAACGGCATGACCATAACCCATGTCCATAAACTGCAGAACCCAGGTAGATAAATCTCAAAATAACAAATTGTAGACCTGGCTGCGTGTCAAAATCCATATCGATTGCGGGACTATAACGAATGCGATTTTTGAACATAAAAGTAAGATTGCTGCAATCAAAGCGAGAACATAAACACGTATAAATAAGGGCGATATTCGTAATAATAGAAAAACGAACCAAGCATGTAACCTAATAAGATTGTGTGCACGCAAAAGATTAATACCAGACTCCAACCCATTTCAAGATGGCCGAAACTCGGAGTCGAACTCTAGAATATGAAAATAGTTTTTATATTAAATGGCACGATAATATTCCGCGGTCGGATAATAGTATATCCGGGGTAGATATATCTCAAAATATGTAGCCGCGGCCTGAATTCTGACTAATCGCGTTTTGACAACGCACATGACTGTGTACATATATTTTTTATGGCCCAAATTAAATTCGAGTAATGTGAAATTAAGGGATGTCAACGGGACCGCAAAATTACATACAATTTAGCCATTAGGAAGTTCGCATTTTAATAAACTAAAGATTTTGATCATTAGTTCCTAACTAAATAACACGTTACAAGATGGCCGAAAGAGATACACAAAACAAGACCGCCATCTCCTGGAGCCCAAAGCAATTAAACATCAATTATCCAATTAAGGAACGTATAAAGAGACAGCAAAATTGAGTATTTTTGTCAGTTGCAGTTTCGACACAGGACGGAGTGGATGCAGTGCTGTAAAACCGTAGGTAAGGAGAACACCTAGGACAGGGTACCCCAGCCATTAAGTAGGGATTGTCTCAAAGCTAATAGAAGAAATGAGACTTTTTCCTCTCTTTTTTTATAAAGAGAACCGCCTGAAAATACAAAATCAGGACCACTGAGAAGCAGAGAAATTAGAAGTGAGAAGATTGTGCAAGGCTGCATTAAATTCTATGTTAAAAAAAGGTAATAATAACTTTGTTAGGTGTCTATGAGTGACGGTTAGGATCTGAATATCCCAAGGAGCCCTAAAAAATGATACAAGGTTGCGCTCTTTACAGCTACCAGACCCCCAGACCACAGCGTCCTGTATAAGACCCCTAGGGCATAGAATCAGATGTAAGACCATTGATCCTAAATATCTGTAATAATAGGAATACAAATGGTCAGCTATTTAAATGACCCCATATATTTACTATAGCCCTTAGAAAATCACCAGTGAAGAAATTGAAAACCAACACTGGATACTCAAGTTATCTAACAACAATTAACCAAATAACTTTCAACAAATTGTTTTTATTGAAGGTCAGTACTGGGCTAAAGAGTCCCACTCCTAATAACTTTTTGTGTGACCAGTTCACACAAACTACTAAACGAATTTCTGTCCTTTCAGCCAACCCAAAGCACACCATAATCAGCAACCTGAGTAAGAAAACAAAGAATCTAAAATAACAAAACATAAAGTAAGTCTACTTAGTGACTTTTTAAATATCTTTAACTAAGAGTAAACGAGAACCCTACTTTTAAGATCACATTCTCTTTATTATAGCTCAAATTAAAACAAGAAGCGCCCTAAGGAAGAGTAACCTTGAGGAGGTCCAGTGCAAAGCCTTACAGAACAGAGCAAAGGCTCTGATGATAATAAAGTAAGTACGATATCCACTCATTAATCCCTTCACTGTAGAGTGGATCAAGACATGAGGCAACATGGGGTAACAAATGTTAGTAGATCTAACAAACTGTTTTTTCAAAATTGTTCTGTTGATAGATGTCCTTAGCATAAAGGAAGTGACCAGATCTTACAAATAAGATAATATGTTTTAATAACTTGATGTTTAACTGACCATAGTGTTAAGAAGGTATATAACACACAGAGGGAAATTTGTACTAGAATGTTTAGCTAATACATTTTTTTATCTACATTTCCTTATATATATTGTTTTTAACCATAAAAAAGCATTGTCCTGAAGAAGGTGTTCAAGCCAGTTCAACGAAACGCCGCATCGACAGTTATTGTGCTTTTTCTTCCCTTTTTAACAAATGTATCGTTTTCTCATGTTTTTAATAAATTGAATGTAATAATTTGTTTTTAGGAAATGTCAATGAATGTATAAATCGTTTGCTATAATAATTACAATAAATGTGATAATTTTAATCAATAGTAATTCTAGTATTTGATCATTTGACCTCTTGTTCTATTATCGATGCAATTTTTGAAATCTGGTTGAAATACTGTGATATCTGTATAATTTACACTTACTAGTCTCATTTGTAAATTTGTTACCATGTGGGGTGCCTCATATTGAATTATACCTTGAGCAGATCATACAATAGTAGGACTGCCCCTAACAGTCTGATCTATCTCCCACAACCAGGAAAAGGGAAACTTCTCTTTTTTGTACTCACTTCATACCCATTCCCTTTTCGGCAGTAAGGGTGTCTCCTTAATCCTTATATCAACATTGACCCTAGACCATACACTTCATTGGTAATCAAGTTCATGTTGACTATGAACCACAGATGAAACGGTAACCTATCCTGCACACAGTGTTGAATCTCTGTATGCTGTTCAAGGAAAACCAAGTTCCTCCTGATACACAAGCCTTGTTACATAACTAATGCCCTACTTTGGACAGTCTTTACCTGTATGAAACCCCTGACAGTCAATGAACCTACACTGAGAAAAGGAGTGGATATAAGTAGAAAAGTGGGTACTGTTAACACTGTTTACTCTGTGGAGACAGTTTACTGTGTACCACACTGTTTGCAAACAGTAAAACTCTGATGAGAAGCACACTACAGAGAATTATAAATAGTCTACTAACAACAGTTTACATTTTATGCAACAGTTGTCAAACAGAAACTATTTGCTCAAAATAACCAAGGTCTGAAGGAGGTAAAGATCATGCTTCCTGCCCCTTCATACGCGTACATAGGTCACTACCTGTAGCAGACATTCTTCCATGTTAAATATAAATTGTCATGATGGCACGATTTTCTCTAATAACTCCAAGCTGCTTAGAAAAGTTACTATTTACAATGTAGAATCTTTCTCCTGCAGGAAACCTTTTCTGCGGAACCAAAATGGTTTGTAGAGCATAATGAATACAAGGTAACTGTTACTTGCACTCAGACTCACTCTTGAATACAAACATTTATAACTTGTTTAACATCTCTGCACAGCTAAGTGGCACTAGGAGCACTTATGTTTTGTAAACACTTGCACCTATTAGCTGCGCCTAAGCTATACAAATTTATAATGACATAATACAGTAGTTACTCGCCACCATGTAAACTGTAAGGAAAACTTGCACAATCATTGGATGATCTCATCAGTGATGTCATCAGTGACGTCATCAATGACATAATTTGTGATGTTATCAGTAATGTCATAAATGATGCCATAGATCATGCCATGATGAGTGATGTCATATGAGAGGTGATATGCAGTGCATGGCGAAGGCACAAGTTATAGTTAGTGCTGCTAACTTTACCTGCTGCATTTCAGTGTTTTTTTTACTTTAAAACATTAACATTGTCACTGAGACATTCACCTACAAATCACCTAACTATAATAATGTTACTTTAACCTTTGTTTTTTTCAGTGAATTTCTAAGGTTTTCTTTTAAAAAAACAACAGATTTTTTTCATCACGCCTAACTAAAATGCTACTTTAAGCTTTGTATTTTTCAGTAAATTTCTAGGATTTTTTAAAGTTAATTAATTAGTTTTGTGAGCATATGTATGGTAGAATGACTTTATGATATATGTTGTGTTCAGACAATATTTTAGTAAAATAATGTTCACAATTTGCAAAATCTTTCTAAAATTTGTGTGAGTATTAAACAGATAAACATTCAAAAGAAATTGTTTATTTGCTCAGTTATTGTGACTCTGATCTGGTCACAACCTAGTTTACTTTTGCAACTGCCAAAGATATACCAATTACATTTATAATTTTGTCTCCCTTCCATTTTCTCTCTCCTCATATACCTCCATATTGCTCCTGACGGTTACTTATTCTGCTAAGCACTCCTTTTATGAGTGAGATAGTCATACTGCGCCGTGGTCCACCTCTGGATTTTGGTATAAGGCTTCATTCACTGGACTAGAAAATATGCCATTAATTGTGATATTGAAAAAATTCTTAGATTTCCAAACTCGGATATAGCTTGGATTTGACATCGAGGTATGAAATGGCATCAGTTATAACCAGTGGTTAGAGCATTTTGGATTTTGAGCATCCTGACTTGATGATAGTGCTCTGTGGTGGGAATGTTCTAGGCTTAATGACAGGTGTTGAACTTGAAATCCAAATGCAGCAGACCTTTTTTACAATTGATGTCTCTCGTTCCTCACACTGCCTTTGTATATTCTAAAATATTTCAAAGGAAGAAATGCCAATGGTCAAAATAGTTTTGCCCTAAGATTGAAAATCCCGAAAGCATGTAAATAAAATAGTTTCTGTATTTTTTGTGACTATGGCATTGGCTCTATATATCATAACTTCAGGTTTGATATGCCAGGGGTCTATAGGTGAGATGGAGTTCACTTCACTGTAGAAGAGAACATGATCTTCCTTGATAGCATCAAGAAATGCATCCAGTTATATGTGTAACTGAACATCACACACAATAAACACAAGGGCTCTTGTCAGAGCCACCCTATTGCAACAGTATGTGATTATAGCGTGTATTTAACAAGGACCCCCTGAAGGTACGGATACAATAGTTCCTAGGTCAGGGAAATTAGAGCTTTTGACAGAAAACAACCTAGGCAACTAATATTTCACAGTATAGTATACGTAAGGACAATTGGCTACAAATTATTAGAAAAATATATGTTTTATTATAGATTTTTAAACATTTAAAAAGACATATGGCATAAATGTAATTTATTACATTTATGCCATATGTCTTTTTAAATGTTTAAAAATCTATAATAAAACATATATTTTTCTAATAATTTGTAGCCAATTGTCCTTACGTATACTATACTGTGAAATATCAGTTGCCTAGGTTGTTTTCTGTCAAAACAGTATGTGATTATTTCATGGTATAAATCCCTTTAAAAAAAACATACTAACACCCGCAAGAGTCTCACAGGAGCATACAAATGGCTGCTCTCACTCATATATTTCTCCCAATCTCACAAGTGTCTGCTGAGCTAAACGATTCAAACCATATTTACTGCATAATAGCTCTGTATCGTAGAATGTGAGCATTAGATAGTGTCAGTATTATAATCTGCAAATACACAAGCTTCTGTACTGTAACCTTTCTCTTGAGAAAGATTTCTATACCCCACTACGTGTTTTTTTAATACGATCCCACAAAAGTCTCACAAGATCGTAAACGTTTTTGGGGGCAAGAGTTTACACTTTTCTTCATTGCAGTACTTATGCCATTGTGACCAGCGGGCGGAGCGGGATCCCCCAACAAGCCCTCGATGCATGTTCCCTGCTTTGTCTCCACTGCAGCGACCTGTGACTTGGAAAGGAGAGTCGTCTGTCAATACCATTGACGTCCGAGACGAAGAGGGTGACTGCTACTTTAACTGGGCGGAGTTCCAGTCCGAACACGCCCCCTTGTCAGCCGAGGCTCCGGAAACAAAAGACGGCTCTACCACAACAGAGGGGTGTCTATCACCCAGAGGAGAGGAGGAGGTGTCGAGAGGAGACGGAGGCGAGCAGAAGGGAGGACCGGACGAGGAACGACGAGAGGCGGAAGAAGAAGCAGAGGACGAGACGAGGCCAACGACTGGGGAGCCAGGAGGCCAACGACAAGGCGCTTCGCCCAGCCGCACTTCAAGGGAAGTGTGGCTCAACCAGGTACAGGACCGTATCGTGGGCTGGGCGGGGAGAAGAGGTTTTAGACCTCCCTAGAACACGCAACGCCGTTATCCCTTCACAGTACCCTATCCCTGTGAGAGCACCCCCGGCACGACGTAGAATCTTTAGTTTATTGCACGTGTGACTCCTCACTCCCCTTCCCTGTCAGCCTGAGGGAAACAGAGCAAGTTTACTCAGGGCCTTTTTCTTTATTTCCTTTGCATGCGAGCGGTGGGCGCCTCCCAAGACGGACGAAACGGCGACTACAACTCCCAGAAGTCCACGGGAAGGTGGAAACCCCGGAGGGGACCAGTGGAAGGAGAAGAGTTCACCAGCACGTCGGGACAACGATCCACCTCTCCCTTATTATCACAATGTAACTAGGCGAAGGTGTTTAATAAAAGGAATAAAACCGGCCTTACCAAAACCTCAGGTCTACGAGTTTTCATCGAACCCGCAACAAGTGGTGGAGAATGCAGGCACCACTGTAGCCATCTGCCAACCCAAGATGGAGGAACTACTACAGACACTTGTAAAAGGACAGGAGCAGTTGGGCTGGGCTGTGGAGCAGCAATTGACAGCAGCCCAAGCGGACCGAGAGACATTCAAAAGCACAGTTGCCACACAGATGGAGGGTCTGCAGAAAATTATAGGGGATCCCAGCAACCCGGCATATAGAGAACCACGGGCCACCCACCCCACCCCATCAGGGATCTCTCTCCAGAAGTATGTCCCGGGGGATGATCCGGATACATTTTTAACAAACTTCGACCGAGTGGCGATGGCATGTGGGTGGACTCTTGAGAAATGGCCTTTCTTCCTTGCACCCCTACTGACGCAGGAAGCCCAGGCGGCATATCAGGTGGCAAATGCCAACGGACAAACACCTTACAGCCAAATCAAAGCCATTATACTTGATCACTTGGGACTAGATAGTGAAGCCTACAGGGTCCGCTTCCGGAAGGAAAGGGGGACACCGGGAGAGAATCCCAAAACGTTATATTACAGACTTAAAATGGCAGCAGATAAATGGCTGAGTCCACAAACCAGTACTAAAGAGGACATCATGGACAAGATATATCTTGAACAGTACCTGGAGGCCCTCCCATACAGCACACAGAAATGGTTGAGATAGCATCCCAAGCTGACAACGCTACAAGCCATGGAAATGGCGACCACATTTTCCCGGGCCCAACCCAAAATACATCCAACGGAGCTCGAAAAGCCTACCCGAGTTACTCCCCGATTGGAAAAGAAAGTACGCCCCACACAAGACTTTCATCCCTCACGTCCCCTAAGACCTGAAATACCAGTGTTCAAAGGGCCGCAATGTTTTGAGTGTGGACTGTGGGGCCACATAGCCCGCATGTGTCCGCAGAAGAAAGCACCGGAAGAACCGATGGACGTCGGCTATCTACCAAAACCTATCATGTACACCGCTGAGTTAGGTGGTGCCTTTTATGTAAGTGTGAGGGTGAACGGGATCAAAGCAAAAGCCCTCCTCGACTCGGGCTGTAAGCAGTCGATAGTGCAGGAATTCCTGGTACAGAAGAGTCAGATAGTCCCCGACACCTTAGTACACATTAAATGCGTCCACGGGGATGTAAAACTGTACCCTGTGGCATTTATCCCCCTACAGATGACAGAAGGAAAGACACTAGAGGTGAAAGTGGGAGTACTAGAGACGCTGCCCGAAGAACTCATAATAGGCACGGACAATCCCCAGTTCTTAGAGACTTTTAGAAGGACCCTGAGACAAGAGAGCCCACAACACCCTAAAGCCCACTCAGCCATGGTGGCAGCAGACCCCTGGGTCACAGATAGGAACTTTAAGTTTGCACAGGCTAACGACGCCAGTCTGTTTAACGCCTGGGAACAAGCCCACTAAACCCAAGACGACCCTAGTCCCCGCTATCCCAGGTTCTTGATCGAAAACGATCTTTTGCATCGAAAAGGTCACCCTACAGAGGCCCCACAATTATTGGTCCCACATGATTTCAGAGAACAGATCATGTATTACTCGCACACCCACTTGTTAGCCGGTCACTCAGGGGCTGAGAAAACCATGCAGAATGTACTACGGTACTTCTATTGGCCAGGAGTGTACAAAGAAATAAAGAAACACTGTCAGTCGTGTGACATATGCCAGAGAATGAACACCTCCCGGCCAACAGCCGTGCCCTTGCAACCGATGCCGATCATTGGGGTCCCCTTTGAGAGGGTTGCCATGGACCTGATTGGACCCCTGCCGAAAACAAGAAAAGGACACATGTACGCATTGGTCATTGTGGACTATGCGACAAGGTTCCCAGAAGCCTTTCCTCTACGAGCACCTACCACAAAGGCCATAGCAGATTGCTTCCTGGAGTTGTTTTCCCGGGTTGGTTTCCCGAAAGAGGTTCTCACGGACCAAGGAACCCCATTTATGTCAAAGCTCATGAGGGAAGTGTGTGCCCTCTTGAACCTCCACCAGATCTGGACATCGGTCTATCACCCCCAAACCGACCGACTGGTGGAGAGATGCAATGGCACCCTCAAAGCCACCCTGAAAAAAATGCTGGCGTTGAACGGGAGCGACTGGGACCGTATCATCCCCTTGGCCCTGTACGTGATAAGGGGACAACGGCAAAGCAGTTTAGGATGCTCGTCGTTCGAAATGTTATACGGACGACAACCGCGCAGCCTACTAGAAATGACAAAGGAGGTGTGGGAAACCGAGCAACAAGGAGATACCCGGAGTCTACTCGAATACAGTCAATTATTGAAGAACTCCTTGGGAAAGATCAGGGATCTTGCCTACTCCCAGCTGGAGAAAAGTCAGGTGAAACAGAAGACCTGCTACGACAAATGGAAAAGATGGAGACAGTTATCCGTGGGGGACTGGGCTCTCGTTCTGTTACCATCCCTGACGAAAAAATTCCAGACAGAGTGGCAAGGACCTTTTCGTGTGATAGAGACCATCGGGAAAACGACCTACAAACTGCAAACGACTCCCAGGAAGACCCAAATATACCACATAGACCTGTTGAAAAAATGGATAGGCCCGCCACCAAGGGCCCACAACCTTGCATTGCCTACGGGTTCAAGTACAGCCTCCACCATGGATAAACTGGTTATCAATGAGGATCTACGAAGTACGCAAAAGGAGGAGCTACTGGAGACGCTTCAACCTTTCTCTTCAGTGTTTTCGGATCTACCAGAGAAGACACCGTGCATTGAACACCGGATTGATACACCACAAGGGGCGGTCATCAAACAACGACCCTATCGGGTACCGGCAGCCCGACGACCCGCCATCCAGAAAGAGGTACAAGAAATGCTACGAATGGGTGTCATCCGACCTTCACGAAGTGAATGGTCTTCGCCGATCGTCATGGTGCCCAAACCAGATGGCAGCATACGTTTTTGTATGGACTTCCGCGCCCTGAACGCGGTATCCACATTCGATGCCTATCCCATACAGCGCATCGACGAACTAATAGAGAAACTAGGACAGGCCCAATTTATAAGCACAATTGATCTGACCAAAGGATACTGGCAGGTGCCATTGAAAGAAGAGGACAGAAAGAAGACCGCCTTTGCAACCCCTGATGGATTATTCGAATTCAACGTGTTGCCCTTCGGGCTTCACGGGGCACCAGCAACATTTCAGAGGCTGATGAACGAAATATTAAGGGAGCACTAGACCTTTAGCTCGGCGTACCTTGATGACATCATCGTATTCAGCCCCTCCTGGGACAAACACCTACGACACCTGTCCACTATCCTGACCCAGCTACAGGAGGCTGGCTTACATATAAACGCCAAGAAATCCCGATTAGGATTCCAGAAAGTGAAGTACTTGGGATACTTGTTAGGTCATGGCCTGATAGAACCGCAGATAGAGAAGATCCGTGCCATTGCTGAGACCCCCTTCCCCCACAACAAAAAGGAGATGAGGGCCTTCCTAGGGTTGATAGGATACTATCACAGGTTCATACCCTCATTTTCCGACCTAGCAACCCCCCTCACTGACACTTTGAAAAAGGACTACAAACCGACAGGTTTCCAGGAACCCACTTTGGACATGTGGAGAGCATTCGATGCCCTCAAAAAGGCCATTACCACCAGCCCTGTATTGACATCCCCTGACTTCATGCGCCCCTTTATACTGCACACGGACGCTTCCGACTACAGGGTGGTGGCGGTACTGTCACAACTATCCAGCGATGGTATAGAACATCCGATATTGTATATCAGTCGGAAATTGTTTCCACGAGAAGTTAAGTATCGTACTATCGAAAAGGAATGCCTGGCCATCAAATGGGCGGTGGAAAAGCTCAGGTATTACCTTGAAGGACACCCGTTTACCCTTTTTACCGACCACGCTCCCCTGACTTGGATGAGCCGCAACATCTCCAACAACCCTAGGGTGTTGCGGTGGTTTATCTCCCACCAGCCCTTCTCCTTTATGATTTGTCACCGTAGGGGACGGGACAATGGAAGCGCAGATTTTCTGTCACGTTTCCCTCTCCCCGATCGGGAGGATCCAAGGGGGGTGGTGTGTGACCAGCGGGCGGAGCGGGATCCCCCAACAACCCCTCGATGCATGTTCCCTGCTTTGTCTCCACTGCAGCGACCTGTGACTTTGAAAGGAGGGTCGTCTGGCAATACCAGTGACATCCGAGACGAAGAGGGTGACTGCTACTTTAACTGGGTGGAGTTCCAGTCCGAACACGCCCCCTTGTCAGCCGAGGCTCCGGAAACAAAAGACGGCTCTACCACAACAGAGGGGTGTCTATCACCCGGAGGAGAGGAGGAGGTGTCGAGAGGAGACGGAGGCTAGCGGAAGGGAGGACCGGATGAGGAACGACGAGAGGCGGAAGAAGAAGCAGAGGACGAGACGAGGCCAACGACTGGGGAGCCAGGAGGCCAACTACAAGGCGCTTCGCCCAGCCGCACTTCAAGGGAAGTGTGGCTCAACCAGGTACAGGACCGTATCGTGGGCTGGGCGGGGAGAAGACCTCCCTAGAACACGCGGTGCCGTTATCCCTTCACAGTACCCTATCCCTGTGAGAGCACCCCCGGCACGACGTAGAATCTTTGGTTTATTGCACACGTGACTCCTCACTCCCCTTCCCTGTCAGCCTGAGGGAAACAGAGCAAGTTTACTCAGAGACTTTTTCTTTCTTTCCTTTGCATGCGAGTGGTGGGCGCCTCCAAAGACGGACGAAACGGCGACTACAACTCCCAGAAGTCCACGGGAAGGTGGAAAACCCGGAGGGTACCAGTGGAAGGAGAAGAGTTCGCCAGCACGTCGGGACAACGATCCACCTCTCCCTTATTATCGCAATGTAACTAGGCGAAGGCGTTTAATAAAAGGAATAAACCCGCCTTGACAAAACCTCAGGTCTACGAGTTTTCATCGAACCAGCAACAGGCATATTTTCCTATCTGGTAGTCTGTGGTTAGAAAGTGGCCTCTCCAATGATACCTTTCATAGTATACCAGGAGTGCATAGTAGAGTGCGAGGAGAGACTTGGTTCTTCAGTAACATTTCTACCAAGGGTTACAAATGTGTATAGAAGGGTGTAGGGTGAGACCATTTATCCAGTAACACCATGCCTCATGATTTTGTATACCGCACTACTGTTTTTTATGATCTGAAATGAGTCTCACAAGATCATAAACTTTTTTAGAGGAAGAATTTACACTTTCCTTTAGTACGATACTTATACCTTATAGTTCCCATTAGTAAGTAGGGTGTGGGGAGAAAGTAGACTCTCCAATGATACCTTTTCACAGTATGACAACAGTGCATAGCAGGATGTAAAGAGACATTGTAATCTCGCTGACACCTCTCCTCAGTCTAACAACTGTGTACAGTTGAGTATTGGGAGAGTCTGGCCTCTCCACTAACACCTAACATGAAGCAAATGATTGTGTAGAGTATGGTGTAATTACCCATTGTCTCCCCCTCACACCTTTCCCCAGGCTCAGCAATATGCATAGTAGGGTGGAGAAGGTACACATCTCACATGTAAGACCTTTCTATTCCATTGAAAGTATAACAAGTACTGGCCTCTCCACTGGGACCTCTTCCCAGAAAATAACCATATATATTTGGGATATGCAGTGGTGTCTCGGAAGGGAGTCATCTGTCCACTAACACATCTTACCAAAGTGAGAGGTATCTGTCGTAGGGTTTGAGAAAAATAAAAAATGTATCTCTCTGCTCAAACCTCTTCCTAATCTGACAGGTATGCATGATAGGCTGTGGGGAGGAACTGGCCAGTTTGCTGACACATCTTTCTTGCAAGATAAGTCGGACTAGTACAGTGTAGGTAGAGACTGTCCCCTATCCTGTGACCTGTGTTTGGAATGATGGGTGTGCAAAAGGGGTTACCTCTCTGATCACTGCTTTCTCCAGGATGACAGATGCACAAGTAAAGTGTAGGGATGAAATTCCCTCTATACTGAGAAGTCTGTCTTGCATAACAACAATGTGGACAATGATATGGAAACACACTGCCCTGTCAGGTGAGACATCTTACCAGAGTAACTGTTGTGCATAGTAGAATGTGAGTAGATACTATTCTCTCTGTGCGTATCTCTCCTCATATTGATTAATGTCCATGGTTGAATATAAAATGAAATATCCGCTCAGTTGAAAACTGTACCTTGCACAACTAGTGCCCATATTTGATTGTGGGGATATACTGACTTCTCTTTCAGACATCTCACAATGATGACAGTCATACTTACTGGAATGACTGTTGGAGAGACACACAGTTTAGTTGAAATTTATCGTGTTTTCTCACTGTAAGGATTCCCTGAGAGGGACCCCATGCACTAAGAACTATTTACCTTCCGACATAACCACGTATCAACAAAATACACATACCGCGACGCACGTTACTTATGGAGTGCATACGGCATGCATTTCTTAGGAATCCGCCTAGATTATTCGAATTCAGGTCTATGGAGTATCCAGTTTGACCATACAGAAACGAGAGAAATTAGAAAATATTAGTACCAATGCATAGTGTTCAAACCCAACAGTGCTGACATTTTCAAACTTTTAGGTGTAGAAGTACACCCTCTGTACCCCTTGGTTGGTTGCAGAAAAACACTCAATTTGGCATGGTCCTGCGGAAGGTGGTTTTCCATCTGTTTCTAACCCTCCGAAATGCACGTCAACCTTTAGCCAAACCCTGTTGTACCAGCTTACCCGACAGGGCTGCGGTGAATAATCAGTTCTAAGTCGCCCCATGATCCAGATACAAATATTGTTTTTTGGGTGATGTATGAATGCGTGTGGTTGTGATTGAGTGATTTTGTGAATTGGCACAAAGAAAACTGTATTATACCATCTTAATTTAGGGGTACGGAGCAACATGGTATAGTTAGCCTACCATGTGTTGGAAGTGTATAACTATTTTTAAAAAAAACGAAATGAAAATGAAAATGTATGTCTTTAATGTCTTCTAAAAAAAATGATGAAAACAACTAAATGTATTTTGATATAACTATTTTTGAATAATAAACTATGATAAACAAACTATTCTGTTGAAGTGTAAAATTATGTACACTGTAATGTTTAGCCCGTACTAGATGTTTTCTAAATAGTTAAAGAAATAGCGATCATGAGGGAGTGTGTCTCATATAATTTCGACAGTCATACTTAATACTGTGTGCACAACAGCTTAAAGGAGTGCACATTAGAGTACGAAGATGCACTGCTTTCTGTGCCAATACCTCTCTCTCCTATCAGAGGTCCCTATACTACAGCTTGGACAAGGACTGATCTCTCTACTGCCACCTCATTGTTGCTTGACATGCCACCATAGCTGCATTCCAAAATATTTGGGTTCTCCATTACCAAGTGTCTGTAGAGTAAAAGATGTACATACTACCATATAGATACATATACAAGCAGCAGCATATTTACAGTCCCTGTAGATGGAACTGCCAGTTTTGGTGAATATTGCAATACTATAATAACATTTAAATATATATTATATATATTAAAAACAATTTAACAACAATACAAAACTACAGCAACTATATTAACAAACTTAATGAACATCTATTACAGCATTCTTTTGACACTCATCAGCAGGCTCCAAGTTCTCACCCCTTTTTGCTTTATTTGCCGATAGTATTTTGATTCAAATAGAACTTCTTATTCAGTCATTTAGCCACCTTAGCCTGTCAACAAGTATTCCTTTTCCTGTGAATTATTAGTAAGGGTGGACGGTTGTTAGAAATGGGGGTCTCTATTTGGCAACCGTTTGCCCCTTTGTCCAAGTAGGGACCATTCTTCCTAGTCAGGGTAAGGGGGATATAATTCTAAAATAACCACTGCTCACCCCCATGGTAGCTTGGCACGAACAGACAGGCTTATCTTAGAGGCAGTGTGTAAAGCATTTGTGAACACATACAGTAATACAGTAAAAACACTACAAATGGACACCACACCAGTTTACGGTTTTTGTATCACTCTGCAAGTTCCGCTCACCCCTAATTATTAACAGTGTAGGTGGCAAGACATTTTCAGCTAAGCACCACGGGGCATATTTACAAGCACCTTGCGCCACTTTTGCGCCACCTTTCCCATGTTAAAAGTGACACAAAAGTGGCACAAGGGGCTTGTAAATCTGCCCCCATATCTATAAATTACAGTTCACAAAGCCTCATAGTCTTGTTTGCTATCTGGACTTTTATCTTTCTTTCTCCCTTTTTTAAAAAAAATGTCATTTTTCCTTTTACGTTTTCAGTTTTATTTTTCTTTAGTGTATTAATCCACTTGTTAAACTATGTTGGACAATTTGCATTGTACACCATCTTTATTACTGTACTTAGTGCACGTATGTGATTTATTTGCAGCATTCTTCTTTCCTCTCTATCCTTGATCTGATCGCATTTACATTCCTTATTTATTTTGAGTGAGTGACTAGAGTCTCTTTAGGACATGTACCTACATATGGGCCGTTTCCATCGGAAACTACATAACACATTTTCCTTTGCTTTTTTGTATCTTACCTTTTTCTAGCTAGGTCTAGTTTCACATTTTCCTTCACGCGAAGGAGCTCCTTTCTTATGAAATGATTGTTGCCCTTCGACGTCTGACACCTGGACAGTGTTGTTTATATGAACACCTATTTATATTTCGAGAAGGTGGGCCATTTTTTGGTACTTGGTATATGCTAGTTTGACATCTTTGTCATGCTCTTGGTGGAGATACATCCGCTCTCACTTATATTACTATGATTTGGTGGGAAATATTCAATCTGGGACACTGTCTGTTTTTCGACGTATATCACTTTACTACTCTTTAATCACATTAGCCTACTCCTCTGGCTTTTGCACTATTTTTCACTATAAACATCTGTTACTTTCTTCCCTATACAGAAATCACTTTCCTGATATATACGTCATATAACACACACATCTTCCAGGGCTGCTATAGATTCCTAGTGGAGGCTGTTTCTTGCAACCACTGCCACTGGACAGGCCTGTACATTATGTGCACATTCCCCTCGCTCTACATCTCCACTCCATCCAATTGTAGCAGGGCATAGACTGGACTGCATGTGCTTCATCCTCTTCTGTGTTTGCTGAGGTGAGCTAGAAACCATGGCTTGGAATGTGCTCAGGATAGATCAGTGCTTTTTTTTTTTGCTTTTCTTTTTTATCCTCATTTCACCAAAGACGTTAGCAGATTTAACAAGCAGATTTTTCAGTTCTTACTGGGCGACCTTCAGCTAACTGCGTCTGTCTAGGCAAACCAAACCTTCCTCACACTTTTGAGGACTGGTTTAATCATAGGACTCAACATCTGGGCCTGTTTTTAACCATTTTTCAGTCGCAGGCGGCGACCCCATCTTAACAATGGGAGCCAAGCATTTGATGAGTTTCCCTCACTGCATCTTGATATAAACGGGTCATATTGAGGGCGGCTTTAAGCCAATCTTCCCTCACCGGAGGAATTACAGCCTTCCATCTTATGCAAATCTCCCTCCTTGCCAGTAGGATCAGATATAATAACAAGCCTATTTGAATCTGTAAGAGGACACAACTGGTTGAATTATTCCTACCAAATATGACCAAATGGAGATCTATCTCTATATTGCTTTCAAAAATAGATGTTAAGGTATCTCCAACATTTTTCCAAAAAGAAGTCAACTTCGGGCATTCCAAAAAAATATGAATATCATCGGCATTGAGGAATTTGCATCTAGGACAGCTTGGCGCCGAGGATGGGGCGAATTTGGCGATCTTGGCTGGGGTATAATAAAGCCTGTTAATCACGAAAAAGTGTTTTTTCTTCAGACTAGAGGGCTTTATATATTTATAAAGTATCTTGAGTGATGGGTCGAGGAATTCCTCTATGCCATTTGCTCGTGGTGTTTGATTCCAAACAGAGATTTGGGACGGGGTCTCTTTTTCCTCTGCTTCTAAGATTCTTGTATACCAGAGGGAAATTTCCTTCTTTTTAGGCCGAGTGTCTTGTAACACCGATTCTAGGTCCCAGTTCCCAGTAATTTCTGCAGCTTCTGTCTCATACCATGATCTTAATTGGAGAAACTTCAACCTGGAAAATCCTGGGCCTATCTTAGCTTGTAAAACCTCCCATGGAAGAATCCCATCTGAATCCACCAAGTCGGACCACCTCATAAGTCCAGCCCTTTTAATCGGAATAGCCAACCATCACTAATACAAGACGGGGTCCCTGGGGCATCCCAAATTGGGGCAAAGTTAGAAAAATAGCCTATGCCCCAGGTACGCCTTATGTTATACCAAGTAGTCAAAGCTTTCTTTAGAACCTTAAGGCAAACCCGCTTGAAAAACATTGGGGCCCCAAATTTGTATAGGAACCCTTCTTGCCCGGTACCTCCTTCAGCTAACGCCATTTCGCCCAGCACTCTACCCCACTTAGTTTCCTCCAGAGTGGACAGCAGCATTCTAATGCCCTTAAATAGGAAAGCCAACAAATACCAATTAACGTCCGGAAGGGCCAACCCACCTTTTAAAAGCTTTCGTCTTAATATTTTCCAAGACATCCTGGCACTTTTTTGACCCCATATAACACTACCAATTTTCCCTTGGATCTTACTTATATGTTTTATGGGGAAAGTTAATGGAATTGCATAAAAAATGTATGTCAGTTTTGGTAAGACAGACATTTTCACAAGATTTACCCTCCCATAAATGGTCAAAGGGAGGTTTTCCCATTTAGCGAAAAGGTAATCAAGCTCCTTTTCAATTTTCCCCAGATTTATCAAGGGGATTTTGGATAGGTCCTTGATGATTTTAATGCCTAAATACCTGAATTCCTTACTATTAGGACCGCCTCTATAAAGGGTATTCCAGCACATTACTTTGGTTTTTGCCGAATTAGCAAGGTACCCTGAGATCAAGCCAAACTCATTAAGCCTGTTTTCCAATTGTGGGATAGCAAGCTCTGGGTCATTAGTGTAGACAATCACATCATCTACATACAGTGCTAATTTGCACTCATAGTTTAAAGATTTAAATGGAGTGATTGTGTTATCTAGTCTAATAGTTTGAGTTAAAGGCTCAATGTAGCTATTGAACAAGAGAGGGGACAGGGGGCATCCATGCCTTGTCCCTCCCTGTATAACGAAACCTGAAGTCAGGGAACCACTCAAGAGGATTTTTTCTGATGCACCCATGTAGCAATGCTTTAGGGTTTGCACAAAGATAGGGCCCATGCCCATAACCTCCAGAACCCCCCAAAGGTACTTCCAACACACCCAGTCGAAGGCCTTGGCAGCATCTAAGGCCACTACTGCCAAGGGATCTACCGTTGTCTCCACCAGGTCGATATTCCCGATTAATAATTGGGTTTGTTCCTGAATTACTCTCACCACCATAAAACCTTTCTGATCAGGATTGATCAAGTTGGGTGCCAATTTCGTCAATCTCCCTGCTAGAACGCCCATAAAGATCTTACAATCGCCGTTCAGCAGGGAGATCAGACGGTAAGAATCAGCCATCAAGGGGTCCTTACCTGGCTTTAGTATTAAAACTAAAGTGGCCTCTCTCCAAGATCTAGGCATCACCCCATTAGAACAATAAATTGAGGTGAATAATGTAAGGAGCACCGGTAGAAGGTCATCCGATATTAACTTATATATTTCTTTGGGGAGGGCATCCGGGCCAGCAGCTTTTTCAATCTCTTTATTTGAGTCCTAATCTCCTCCATGGTTATGGGTGCATCCAACGCATCTTTGGAAGTTGCATTGAGAGCAGGAAGGTATTTATCTTTTAACCAGGAGAGTATCCTGTTCTGGGAAGGGTTTAAATCTTCCGTTTACAAATCTGAAAAAAGAGCTAAAAGGCATTTTTGCATTTCTTCCGGGTTGCTAGATTTATTCCCATTACCATCTATGATAAGTTCATTAATGATGTTTTTTGCACAATCTAACCTCGCCTTCCAAGCCAGTAACACTCCTGCCTTTTCCCCATATCTGAAACACTCCCATATTTCTAGTTTGCCATTGGGCTTTACACTTCAAATCTAAAAAGGACCTAACGTCCTGCCTAGCCTCTTCCAGGTTCCTTTCAATCCGCTTTAAATTCCCTATATCGACGAGGTTGGCCCTACTCCTTTCAAGTTCTAAAGCAGTTATCTTATTCTCAAGGGCCTGTAATTCCTGGGTCTTTAACTGGTTCTTGGAACTTATTATGGCATGTAAATTACCTCTCAAACTAGCCTTATAGGCATCCCATACATGATCTATTGAGGTAGATCCTTGATTTATAGTAAAGAATTCCAGTGAGGACCTACCGATGGCCTGGATGATTTCTGAGTCTTGTAACATTACTCTGTTCAGCGTCCATCTTGATTGGGGGAGATTACCACCCAAAGCATATGAAAATAAAAGTGGAGTGTGATCGGATAGGTGACTCGGCAACATCGAAATGTTAATAAACTTACCAAGAGCTTCTCTATTTACCAACACATAGTCTATCCTTGAAAGATGGTGATACTTTTTACAGTGAAAGGTGAAACCTCGAGCATCTCCCCTCTTAGACCTCCAAAGATCTACTAAATTTATATTGGATATTAGATTTTTCATAACCCTCCGTGAATTCGGGGCCCCTATTGCATGACTCTGATTGGATCTATCTTTAATAGGGTCAAGCCTAGTAATGTTAAAGTCACCTCCTATTACCAAGGGGGGTTTACTATAATCAGACTGTCTTGTAGGTTAACTAAGAATAATGGATTGTCCGTATTTGGACCATAGAAAGATGAACAAGACATATCCATCCCCTCAAAATCTAAAAAGGCTATGATCCATCTGACTGATTGATCTGTTTGAACTGTCGTAATCCTGCAGGGTACCCACTTCTTTACTACAATTGCCACTCCACGACTGCATATTGATTGCTATGTAGAACAAAAACGCTGAATCCAAGGGATTTTAGAGTGTATGGTCTGTAACTCAGTTGGATTCAGTTGGGTCTCCTGTAACAGACACACCTGTGATGGCGAAAGTTCTAGGTATTTTAGTATTAATCTTTGCCTACACGGACACCTCAATCCACTTAGATTCCAAGAAATAAAATGGATCTTGTGACCCCCTTTTATTTTATCTGTCATTGGCTAAGATGGCGTTTACCTAACTCTGATAACGCTTGTTCTTAGACTGGAGAGATGAGGCTTATTTATAATAGATTTTTTTCCCTACTCTGCTCCCCTTCCGGTGCACCCTCCTCCAACCCCCCTCCCCCTCCATGCGCCCCCCCTGTCCCCCATACCCCAAACCCCCTTCCCCCTGAGGAACCCTCCCTTCCAATAGGCTGCGCCTATTCAGACACTGCTCCCTAGGGCTATATGTCATTACTTAGAACCCTATATATATATATCAGAGCTGCTGAAAACCATGCTCTCAGAAAAAGAAAAAGACCCTCCATATTCATCCCTACCTCCCTCCCTGTTTTTCGTGCAGAATTTTTGCAATAAGGGTGTCGACTTTATCTGTTGAGCGAATCATATGCATATGATTGTTCCACATCACACGCAATGTGGCTGGAAATCTCAACTGCGCTTTGGCCCCGAGACTATTTAACTCCTCCAATATTTTCCCCAATTCCCACTGTCTTGTGGCCGTTATGTGCGAGATATCGGACCTGATGGAAAAAGAAACAGCAGTTTGATTCGAGGGGGAAGTATGGAAGTAAATTCACCAGTATTTTGCGGGGTTTCTGTCTTCCCAGGTTTCTTTTAAAGGGGCCCCTATGAGCTCTTTGGATTTCATAGTTAAGATCAATATTTGGATGGCTCTTAAGGACTGTACCCTTCAATAAAATAATCAGGAACCCCTTTATGTCTCCCCCTTCCAAGTATTCCGGCACATTCACGAACTTCAGGTTATTTTTCCTTGAATGATTCTCTAATTGTTCAAGGTTGTCCTTTAATTCTTTGTTCTGGAAGAAAAGCAGCTCCAAACGGAAAGTTGTGGCTTCTACTGATTCTTGCAGTTTTGGAATCTCTTCTTCAATTGCCTCAGTCCTTGCCGTGACTTTCTCTAACTTTTTAGCCTGTACCTCACAGGATAACTGGATTGCGGCCTGGTTTGCCTCTGAAACAGAGAACCTGTTAGCTAGTTCTGCTTGATTTGTTTCAGAGACTGTAAATCTAGATGTCATCTCGTCCTTCATGGCCAAAAGTAGGTCTGCTAAGGAGTGTGTATTTGAAGTCAGACTTACATCATCCGGTACAGGCGCCAGATTTCTATGCTCTCCAACTTGACCAGCCAGACCCTCCCTGTCTCCCAACTGGGCCCCTTGCGCCGGAATCTGCTCCACCTCATGCTCAGACACAGTCTCTTGTCGAGGGTCTCGTTCTGGACAACTCACTCCCTGTGCTTGGTCCCGAACTTGATCAAGATCTTGAGTTAGATCTTCCTGTTCCCCTAGCACAGAGTATATGTTAGAGAGACTTATCCCTGAATGAACCACCAATTCTAGCTTGGTGGTCTCAACGGGCTCTGTGCACTGGGGGGTATTGTCTCAGTTTGACTGTGGCTGCTCACATCCCTTCGCCGCAGTCGTCTTCTCAATTAGCCCCGATATCAACAGAGTGTTAGAGGAGGCAGAGCTTAACATTGGGGGTGGAGAGTGAGACATATTTGGAGATATAGTCCCAGACGTTGTACTAGGTGCGACTTTGCTCGGTAACATTGATGGTGGCTGGGACAATTTAGTTGCTGATGAGAGAGACATAACCTGGTAAAAGGTTTTCAAAGACGGGGTAATTTTTGATTTTATTAATAACTTTTTCTTGTCATGTAGTTTCGCCTTGCTTTTTTGTGATTTAACTTTGTCTGGAGTTGCACAGCCCACAGACCCAGGAGTCCCAGGAGTCCCCAACCCCTGCTTGCGCTGTCCTGATATAGAGGCTCTGACGTCTGCTGCTACTACCGGGGGGAGACCCGTTGGGGTAAGATAGGATGGGTTATGACTTTGTTAGCTGTCAAATGTGCTGCCCTTGCCCGCAGTGTGTATCTGTTCAGTTTTGGTGGGGATAGACCCTCTTGGGACCCAGGACTCCTCTCCATACAGTCAATGAGAGACACAGCCCCCACCTCAGCGCTACCAACACTAAGCAACTGGGCACTCACTTTGACTGCCTGAGACCCACAGATCAATTTCTCAGCCAGCCGACCTCCAGTAATGTAACTCACAACATTCGTGGCTGTGGTCAAAGCTTTACGCCAAGACCAGGTCACCCCTACTTGCCCAGAGCCGATGTAACCCCGCTCTGGCTGAAACACTCCTCCTCCGGCAGACCGAAACAGCAGGCCAGTGGTTCCCAATCTGTGCGCCGCGGCACCCAGGTGCGCCATCAAAAGTAGCCAGGGGCGCCGCAAACAGTTTGGGAACCACTGACTGATACACAATAAAAGTAATACTTCCGGTGAAGGGCAGGATGCTTCAGACACTGATTTGTGTTCGGTGGCAGTTTTGTTTATTCTTTCAGTAATGCAGTTCAGGAGCTGGGAAACTGGAGTTCAGGAGAAAGTTAAGAAATTCCTGACGCAAACGATTAAGCACTGCAGCAGGTGATTAGGAGTTCAGGCAGAGCCATTCAAGGGAGGAGGATCGGGCCTACGTGGAGCACACAAGGTCAACAAGGTGGTAGACAGGGCTGCCAGGATTAAGTTTATAGGTTTTACTTAAGAACAGTGTTTAATGTGTAAAACATTAAGTCCTGGTGCTCAAAAATGGCATTAGTGGCGCCCTTGATTTTACCATTGTATATGTACTGGGAGCTATCACCAACACCTAAAAGCTGCAATATCTAAGCAGCAGACACAATTTGCGCCCAGCTCACACACACTACCATTACTGTTTTGTGCCCATTTGTATTCTATCACCGAGGCAGGCGACAGGAATGCACATTTGTTAACTTCTGCGAGAGAAGCCTGTGAAATATGAATGTGCACTTGTGAAAACTAGAGTGGACATCCTCTGCACTATACGTTCACTATGATGTCAAACTTGATCACTGACTGCAGTGACAAGACAGCAGGAGCGTGTAGTTTGATACAGCTTCAGTATCAGGAATCTTCTCTTAGTAGGGACGTGGGAGGAATCACAACTGTACACAGCGGAGTTGAGGCCTGTGGTGTTATAAGAGGCACCTCACATCACCTCAGACAGGTAAAACTAGGCCCTGCGCAAACAATGGGAAGAAGAAGGGGCACACTTCAGTTGCACGAGGGGACCATAGGCTGGCGCGTTCATGCAGCCAGGCCTCTCGGTGCCAGCAGGCAGTCTAGCGCAGCCACCAGTCTGATGGAATCCCCCACCTGCTCTTAGTAACTGTCATCCGAGTGGGAGCCAGTACTGGAACACATGCAGCAGCTGGCACCGGGGTGATGCAGAGCTTGCTGAGTGAGTAGAAAAAATGCATAGTTCCGGACCTATAAATTAAGTGCCGGTGCTGAGCACCGGAAACCAGTAGCACAAATTAAGCACTGCAAAAACAGCAAGGAGATAGTCCGAGGCCCCGGTTTCAGCAGCCACCATCAGGAGCCCGAGGGAGCGAGCCCATCCCCGACTACACTACGGCCGCCATGTACCTCCCCAACACTAAAATCAACCTGTTCAGATATCAGTGCTTTAATGTAATCCAGGCAATGACATCCATCACCCGCTTGATTTCTAAAGTCCTCATTCTGAGTTTAGTAGATTTTGTTGCGGGGATTACAAGGGCTGAAATATCCAATTCCTACCATTATCTCTCCAGGGGGTGAGTTTGAGGTGTTAAACCCCCTAAAAAATATATTCGGAAGTAAATAGTTGGGTACAGGTGCTTTCAGATGGGTATGGTGAGCTGTCTATTGGATTCCACCCTGGATTTTGACATGCCCACACTGCCAAAACACTCACACTCTCTTTCTCTTGTCTCTGCATTAAAACTGGGTTAGTTTGAAAACCATTGGGTTTTAAGTACCCCCTAACAGTACTCTCTGTCAGTTCAACTCCTCTCTCTTTCTCCACTGCTTATTAAGCACCCTTGTGGCCTGCTTCTCATTTTTTTTTTAACAAGTTATGCCAGCGCGATTGTTTGGAAATCTGAAGCTTACAACCCCCCCTTCCATTTTTCTCACTAAGCTACACTCGTGACTTTATGTTCTGGGCAGGAGAAGAAATGAGGCAGCTTGTAGGTCAGTGGGGGCTGAGTGTGGGTACATATAATTAAGGGTGGTCGGGCAGAGTTGAGTAGGCCAGGGAAGCATTGCCTGTTCTTCTGAAGGGAGAAGTCAGGGCCCAGGTGTTGTAAGACTTGTGTCAATGCATTGGAATACTGGGAGATTTTCATAGCGGCCTGAGGGCTGGACAAGTCAAAGGATCCGGCCTATGTGAAAACAGAGTTTCCTTAGGTCGATCGATGTCATAGAGGCACGGGCGAAGAATTGGAACACCGAGCCAACAATATCCACTCTGAATGGAAACAGGCATGTGGCTGCATTTCAAGCAGGGACATAAACCTTCTGCTTCTGTAGTGTTGTCATGGCATCGAAACAGGTAATCTCCTCACCAGCTCCTCTTTCTCTTTCACTTCATGGGAGTGAGAAAACACACTGAAGATTTGGTGCGTATCACTATTCAAAGGATGCGCAGCTTCAGGATCCAAGGTGCTGCTGTGCTGTTAAACACTAGAGTAATGCATATAATTTTAAAGATGCAGCTCCGCAATTTAATTCCAAAGGCCTTCAGCCACACAAAGCATCAACAGTCCAAGGCGCTGCTGTGCTGTTCCACACTAGAGTAAGGCAACTAAACCAAACGCTAAATCAACTCAGCCGCCAGAGCTATAATCCAAGATGCCACTTTGCTGTGCCACACTAAAGAAGTTAGAAGAGACAAGACCAGCTACAATTAGCACTCTCTACTCTAGGTTGATTTCAGCCCCAGGTCTCCATTCCCTGGGGCCAGGACATGTGTCTCTGGGTGCCCTGGTTCTAGCCAGGGCACCAAGAGTGAAGGATGGGGACCACCGGGGTAGCCTCAAGGCCTGTGGTCCGAGAAGGCTCCATGCATCCTGAGAGAGCCAGCATTGCTGCTGATGATGGAGAGGCAGATCCCTGAGTGCAGGAGCAATAGTTTCATCTCTTTCCCTGCCTGCATGTTTGCTGGTAGGGAAAGAGATTAAACTTACACTTCCAGTGGGTGGGAGCACTTTGACAGTGTGTTTGCTTTTGCTTGGTGGGAGCTGTCTCGAAGTATGGCTCCCAGAGTGGAGCCACATGGCCCCCCTCCTACTAAAAAAAAAAGAAAGCCCCGGGGAGGTGGTGATCCCCAGGGCCGCGGGTCTGCATGGACCCCGCAAACAAAGTGCTCTTTTGCATCGGGGAGGTTGTGGTTCCCGGGGGATGCGCATGGCCCCATATATATATTTTTCATTGCAGCCACAGGAAGGGGGTGTTTCCCAGTGCCTGAGGGGTCTGTGAGCCCCATCACAATTTGTTAAATGAAATCACCATGGAGATGGTGGACCACAGGACCTGGGGGTCCGCATGGTCTTCCCCCAATCATAAAAATATAAGCCCCTGGGACATTGGGGTCCCCAGGGCATAAAATGCCCTAGGATGTTGGCTCCCATTCAGAGCTCTGCAAATCTCTCCACGAGCGCATCATTATTTATGAAGACTATGCGATTGTGGATATACAAACTTAAATGACCTTTAATACCTCACAAACTACTGGACATATTTACCCCAAATAAGAAAAAACACAGTCTGCGGACCAAAAGCTAGCTTTCTGGCAAAATTGGTGCAATTCCGTCCAGCGGTTCGAGCTGCAATCTCGTCTAATGAATCTATAGAATTAACATGGTAAACATACTTTTTTGGACCCCGCCTTTTTCTCTGCCCCCGCTTGACAGATCACTCCGAAACTATGCATGCACAACAAGATTCACTGAGGCACTTTTTTGGGAACATTTCATGAAGATTTGTCAAATGGTCCCAAAGATATAGCTAAGTAAAAAAATTATTTTCCTATGGAAACATAGCCCTAACCATAACTAACTACTGGCGACCGCCAGTAGGTAATGTATATGTATGTAAATGTCTACATATATAGCTATATATAGCCAGTCTGCAAAAAGGCCGATCTCGCGGCTGAACTGCGTTACTTGGCAAGCTGTTTAAATTGAATAAATAAATACCAGAAGATTCTGTGGTATTTCGGTCCTGCTGTTTTATTCGAAGTAGGAATTGGAGGAATATATGTAGCCATATATATATATATATATATATATATCTATGCAACATTTTCAAAACTAATGGAGCGATAAGATCAGCTCCAGTGTTGAAAGGTTAGGGGTGATTCGTAAAGCGGGGGTCGAGAAAAAGGTGGGGGTCTCAAAACGCATTTTCTCTATGTTAATTTCCATAGGAAACTCTAGACATGGCTACAGCCCAAACTGCTGAACAGAATTTCACCAAATTTGGCAAAAAGGTAGCTTTTGGTTCAGAAACCACTCTTTTTGTTAAATACTGTAAATCTATTCAGTAGTTCTTAAGAAATGTAAACATTTCTCAGATATACAAATATCCCCGTGGAGGATCCGCAAACCTTCCCAATCTCGAGCCTGCAATCTGATTGGCTGCCAACAGTTTCAATCAGGAAGTGTTGGCAGCCATTTGTGACTCAGTTGAACATAGTCACAAGAAAAAAGGTAAAGAAAAGGATTAAAAACAAGAAAAGGGTGCAGGGTAGAAACACCCTGACCGCCTAGGCCTGCTTAGGGGGTCCCACAAGGAACCCCAGGGCCAAAAAATTCATTTTTTAGAAACATTTAGGTGAGAATCACGTAGGGTCCGCAAACCCAGTGGAAAATTGTTTTTAAAAACAAAGCATGGGCTTCCGCGCTTTGTTCATTTTAAGCCCCCAGGTGGGCCAGGTCCTGGAGGCAATCTTCAAAATATATGCAGGGACTCCCATGGGTCCCCACTGTCCTGTGGACTGTCACCTCCCCAGGGCTATGTTCATGAAATTCCTGGGGGCACGCGGGCCCCCGCAGCACCGGGAACGCCACCTTCCCGGGGCTTTTATGTTAAAAAAGAAGTGTGGGGAACTCTTGCCTGCCCATGCAGCACTGGGGACCACCACCTCCCCAGGGATTTAATCATTGAGGGTAGAGGGCCACACAGACCCCTAACCCCTGGGGATCGCCATCTCCCCAAGGCTTCATTTTTTTAAAAAGTATTTGGGAAGACGCCTGCCCCCCAGTCAGCCACTTCCCTGGGGCTTTAGTCAATAAATGCATGGGGCCACACAGTCCCCCTGCAGCTCCAGGCACTGCCACTTCCCCAGGGCTATGATAAAAAAATTATGTGTGGGAGGATCGAGTCCCCCCACTCGGCCCTTGGACCACTACTTCCCCAGGGCATACATTAAGTGGATGCGGGAGTCCATTGCGGATACTCGGCCCCAGGAACCACCAGTCCCCCAGGCACCCAGGGCTACAATGTTGATGGGAGGTAACTGCATGCCCCCCCCCCCAGGAGCCCTCCATGGACCTGGGGACCACCACACCCCAGGCCGGCTCTGGTAATGTCCTGGTGTACCCACCCCTGGGACAGTTTGCTATGGCCTGGCAGGACTGCTCCCTCCATGCCATAGCAAACTCTGCTTCGCTTCATGGAAGCGACAGCAGAAAAGATGCCTTTGCTTCCATGAAGCAAAGCAGAATTGTTAGCAGCTCCCTATTCCCAAAAGCAATGTCTTGGGGCTCCCCCCGTGGTCCCCAACAAGAGGCCAAGCCCTGGGGTAATCGGCCCGTGGGGCTGAAAATGGCCTGAGAGGGGGGGCAACTCAACCCCCTCTCCCTTATTTTTTTTAAAATGGCCTTGTTCCCGGGGATGGGGTTCCCAGGGCCCAAATCGGCCTGCGCCCGGTCCCCCTCTCCTTTATAAAATGATCAATTGAAAGGCCCAGCCTGGGGCATATCTCAGCCTTGGTCATAAAAAAATAGGCCAGACCCCGGGGGGATGGTGTCCCCGGGCCAGAAAATGCCAAGGAAAGGGGGCGACACAGGCCCTTTCCTAAAAAAAAAAAATTGGACCTGTCAACTCGCCGGAGGCCCACCCCCTTTCTGCAGTATTCTTTTAACACATCTCCTGGCATGCTCTTAGTTGGGGGAGGAAGTCCCCTTCGCTGCTGAGGGTGCTTAGGGGCCAATGCACCGACCAGGTACCTGCAATAAGCCCCACACAGTCGGATTGCTGAGACATCGTCAAAGGCCACATTCCTTTTAACACCACTCTGCAAACACACCTCTTGGCACTGCTGTGGGGGGATGAGGTCCCCCTGTGTCCCAAGGGCCTCAGGACTAAAGTGGACTTCATCCCCCAAACAGCAGTGAGCCAGGAGGCATATTTGAAGAGTGGTGGAGAAAGAGGCATGCATTCTGACCACCTCTTAGCAATCCAGCTGTGTTGGGCTTACTGGAGGTAACAGGAGGGCTAGTTGTCCCCAAGAGACCCTCAAGAGGAAAGGGGACTTCATCCCCCACCCAAGAATGTGCCAGGAGGTGCATTTGCATGGTGGTGGAGAAAGGGGGTGTGGCCTGTGACCACCTCTCAGCAACCCCACTGCATGGGGTTTACTGGAGGTAACAAATAGGCTAGTTGGCCCCTATGGTCCCCTAGCAGCGAAGGGGACTTTTTCCCCCAAGCAAGAGTGGTGGACAAAGGGGACGTGGCCTGCTATCAGAACTCAGCAATCCTGATGTGTGGGACTTACTGCAGGTAATGGGAGGGGTGTCTGGCTCCCAAGGACGTCCTTGGGGGCCAACTACCCCTCCTGTTACCTCCAGTAAGTCCCACACAATGGGATTGCTAAGAGGTCTTCGGAGGCCACGCCCCCTTTCTCCACCACTCTGCAAAGGAGCCTCCTGGCACACTACTGGTTGGGGGATGAAGTCCACTTTACTCAGGAGGTGCCTTGGAGGCCAAGAAGCCCTCCTATTAGTTTCTGTAAGTCCTACGCAGCAGGCTTTCAGAGCGTTAGTTGGAGGCCCAGCCCCCTTTGTCTACCACTCTGCAAACGCAACTTCTAGTTAAAAAGCCTTAGAAATTCACTGAACAAAAACACAGGTTTCAAGGATGTTATAGTTCGAATTTAGCATTTAAAGAACCTTTGAAATTCAATGAAAAAAACAAAGGTTTCAGGGACGTCATAGTTAGAAATTGGCATTTAAAAAACCTTAGAAATTCACTGAAAAAACCACAGGTTACAGTAACGTTATAGTTAGGCTGGCATTTCACTCATACAAAACCATGGGAATGCAGTCCTTTTAGTTATCTGAGCTAACTATAACTCACCCCCCGCAATGCACTGCTGATGACGTCACATATTACATCACTCATGACATCACTTATGACATTATCCACATAACCTCTGATGCACCTACTCACACCACAATATAACCTTTCATACACACACTCCAAATTTCAGACTACCATTCTTGAAACCATTGATACACCAATACCAGTACATAAATACCCACTCACTGATTCATAGGTCTACATAGACATCCACTCACTCACCCATACAGGCACTCATACAGCCAGTCACTCACCAATAGAGTGGCTGATATATCTAATCATGCACCCATACAGCCACTCATATACCGTCAGTCACCCATGGAGCAACTCACACACCTACTCACTCACCCAAACAGTCAATCGCATAGCCACTTACTCCCCCATACAGAAATACACACACACTCACAACTCATACAGATAATAACAAACACGTACTTACTTATGCAGTAGCTGACACAAGCACACACTCACCCATACAGCAACTGTCACAATTACTCATTCACACATACAGTAACTTATATACTCCAACACTCAAATATACTGCCTTTCACATATGCAGTTACTCACCCATATACCACGGAGACATCCATTCACTCACCGACATAGCCATACGCACACTCACTGACCCATACAGTTCCTCACAGATGGTTACATGAACCCATACACCCCGGGATTCACCCACTTATACATCCATGCAGGGAGTGACACACACCCTCACCCCCCCACACAGACACTCAGGCACCCATAACGGTACTCAGACAACTAATCACTAACCCATATAGACACTAATGTATCTACTCACCAATCCAAGCAGCCACTTACACACCAACTGACAGACTGATACACACATTCAGACAGATTAGTCACTCACACATACATTTACTAAGAAACATTTAATCACTCACTTATACAGTCAGTCACTCACCCACTGAATCATCCATACAGACACCCATACACCCACTCATTCTTCAATACAATTTGGTCTATATATATATATATATATCATTTTATGAGATGTGCCAAGCCTTCATTTTCTTTATCAGGAAGTAATACTTGTGCTCCAAACTTTAGTGATTTGTAAACGGTGCAGCACATAACTTTCAACATGCACAATCATGCATGCCTTCAGGGCTTGCCTATTTCCAACTGTGGATCCACATATGTACACTCATAACGGTATAAGTTCTATGACCATAGTGTTCTCAGAGATCCAGCATGATTTTAAAAATCATATTACACAACACATTCATTTATACACAGAAGACAAGAAAGGTTGAAAGTACACGTTGTACACGTTAGACACAGTGACACATGAAACAGAGACAAGTGTAGTAGAAGCATCATAACACTGTGCTTTAAATGTGAGATGAACAAAACAAATTGTTTAAGGTACACAAATACATATAAACAAGTTCTTCTGATGAATTTCTGATGCTTATGTTGCTTATTGATGTTTTATTGATGAAAAATTGTGACACTATGTTAAGTGGTCTAGTGCTTTTTATGTCTTTGCTGAGAATGCACTTGTAAGAAGAGTTTTTTAAAAATGTGTAACAATGAAGTAGAGGCTTGAGATTTTGCAAATTGATACTAGAAACTTTATAGTTTATGAAGTATTAGAAATTATTTCAGTAGAATGAAATTTTAAAAACGTGCATTTATAAGAATATTTTCAAATGTTGTGGTAGAAGGGTATTTCTAATGTTAGTCTTTTCCATGTAATACTTTTGTGAAAATGTATATATTCTTCATTTGAATTGATTTAATTAAATTATATTTGAAGTAAAGTCAGAGCTCATTTCGTTTAAACATGCAATGCTAATTCAAAGGCCATAATGAAATACTTTTTCTCGAGTGCTGAGCTGTCTCTTGATTTAAAACAATGGATCAGTCTTTGAAAATAAAATGTTACATTTTTGTCCTGTACATGTCTATTCCCTGACATTCTTGCATGCATTTACAGTTAAATATTGCTGTGGGAATAGAATTTCAGCTTTGGCTATATGTCACAACTTTGTATGTTTTTTCTACTAATGTTAGGCCGGTGAGGTCCCACAAACCTTTGCTTCGCATGACTAGCATGGGAAATCAGCTTGATGTTTAAATCTACACAGGTGAGATGAGCAATCGATAGCTGTTGGACTGAAACCTTCTTTGCCGAATTGTTTCTAATTTTCAAATTTCCTATTATATCTATACCTCTAAGCTAATGGATTGTCCCTAATGGACTTTAAGTCTGAACCTTTCCGTCTTTTCCATAGGACCTGGAATGTTAGAACTTGAACCATCCTTCTGCCTTAAAGGGTAGTGGGACCCTGTAATTCTGATTTCATAACCACTTGAGAAAGATTTCCCTAAATGCTTGGTGCAGTCAAGAATATCAAGCTGCGATATTCTTGACTGAGTTCTTAAGAAATTGCTTGCTTCAATGAATCTTCATTCTTTAATACAATAACCAATAACCAATAACCAATTTACTCAACTATCTGTCTGAGTCTATTATTGAGTTCTGTTGATTGTTTCCATTTTGATTGTTCTAATATTTTAAATGCATTTTAGGGCAAATCAGCGAGCTTTGTCAGAACGTCAGGTATTACTTCTCCTGTTTTGTGTCGCAATTGCTGAGCTTTTGGTTTGCAGAATCCTGACTCAACGTATCTTCTTTAGGAGGTGGGGTCTTTCAGTTGCTATTCTTTATTTCTACAGTATAGTCTGAAGCGTGGTGTATCTAAACCTGATTTCAAATCTGTGAGTTGGCTTTCAATTAATGGTCCTTATTGTACAGCTGAAGTGGAGTTTGGTCACCCAAATTTCCACCACTCCTATTGGCAGAGAAAGATTAATCAGAGGATCATTGCCTTTGTGGAAATGTAAATGCTTCCGACTGTAAAATCGTAAAGGTATCAGTACGGTTAGAGGAGTAAGTGGAGTAAGCGTACAAATAAAGAAATGTTATGCATGATTCAAGTTGCAGTTTCAGTGATGTCATCAAAGATGTAATTTGTCGAGAGTACGACATATAGTTACCTTATGGTATGAGTTATAGCTACTTGAGATAATATATATATCAGGGTCACTTGAAATAAGTGGCAGGGTTGACAAACTTATGTGGCAAGCTAATTATGCAGCATTATGCAGCACATTTTGTGATAGAAGCTCCTTCATTAGTTTGTCATTTTTACACACTGTAACACTATGCAAAGATTTCACCTCATTAGTACTAGTTTAAACAGTAAATACAACAGTAAGCTACTTAAGGGCAAACAGTCAACCTATGCAAACTCCTTCCACTGCGCATTAACCCATGCCACAACGTTTATGAAACTTTTGATCTGTTCGAGCTAGAAACAAAATGTTTTGTCAAATTATGCAGCAGATGATGGATCCGACTTTGGTCACTTTTATACACACAAATACTGAATAATGAGTGAACCCCCTGGAAAAATAACCATGTGACACATAGATACAGAATCAGGTTTAGAGTAAGATGCTCGTTTTGGGGCATTGCAGTGCATGGACTAATGGATAAAATCACAAGAAACACCTATGAAGCTTCCACATCAACTGCCAAACAATCCACACACAATAGTGTGATGGGAAGTTCCAAGACCAGACCCCCTCTTCCTTTGCAGCACTCTCCACTGAACCTACCGACTACATACAAACATAGGTCAGACTGAAGTCTTCAGCAAGAAGTATGTGTGTGGAATCAGCTGCTATTATCAAACTCACCACTAAAATATGACAGCTGTATTTAAACCTCACAACAGTGCCAAGAGCACAAGTGATTGACAAATACTATGTTATACATAAACTGTTCAACATAAAACAACATTAAGAAACCTACTGCTGTCATAAATATATAGCCAACATTTGGTAGCTTAAAAGAGTTATTTAACAAGGGTTTTCATGTGCATTCCACATTTGAATCTAGCTGCTGTATTGCCTAAATTTCGTCCAGTGTGAAATTGCAAATTTTTTTCCACGCGAAATATGCATAATTTTCAAGATGACTATCCGCTTTTACCCAAAATAAACTAGGGCAACTGTCTGTGTGACTCTTGTATGCAAGATATGTTGTTGAAAACAAAAAGTAGGCAAGACGCCATATCAATTAATTTTCCGTACAGTTTCAAAAGTAACACGGGAACGGTGCTCATGCGGGACATGCAGCCATGGCAATGTCCAGTTTCATACTTTTCATAAGATATTTTTTGTTCAAACCAGTCGTCTGAGGGCAAAAATGATGCAAAAAATCTTAAGCTGGAGAAAAGAAAAACGTTGTAAATTATGTGAAACTCTAATTGAGATTCATGCTATATTATGCTTTAATAATAACGATTTTGCGGGGCCCGCTTAGAATGCTGTAAATACAAAGGACCTCATTTACAATATAGTGAGGCATAGCAGTGCGGCAAGCCTTCCTGCTGCAGTTCTGTGCAACAACATAAAAGTGCAGGAATGCGCCATATCTTCTTTTTTTTTTATTTATAAAAGTTTTTTATTGAAAAATATAAGTGGAATATACATTGTATACAGTACATTTGTGTTAGCTATATTTCTTGGCTTATCGAGAAGAGAGAGGAGAGAGAAAAAAAGAAAGGAGGGGGGGGGCTATAGCGTTGTCTTTAAGTGTTAATCGAGTGGGCTCCACATGAGCCCCCTGGGGGTGTGCTCTTTCGAGAAGTTGCCTGTTATGTTGTCTGCTCCTCTCAGGAAGGTGACTCAGTTGATCCATGTTTTGAAATTTGCTTTCGCAGTATTTTTCCAGTTCGTTAGGATTATCTTTAGGGCCGCTGTGAGTAGCAGGTCTAGTAGGGCTCTCTCTTCTTTGTTGTTTAGGTTCGTGGTTAGGTGCCCTGTCGCCAGGCTAGCATAGCTGATTGTTAAGTCTGTTTTGAGCATGTCGTTTGTGAATGCGTTGATCTGCGCCCAGAGCTTCTTGACTTTCACGCATTCGAAGATGAGATGTTCAAGGGTGCCTTCCTCCTTCTGACAGTTCCAGCAGTTGCTTGATTCTGCAATGCCAACTTTGTGGAGTCTGGATGGGGTCCAGTAGGCTCTGTGGAGGAGCCAGTATTTCGTTTGTGCCAGTTGTGGGGTTATTTTGTTCGTTGTAGCTGAGCTCCACATTTGTGCCTGTTCTTTTTCATTTAGCTGTCTGCCTAGAAGTGTCTCCCATGAATTTGTCGTTTTTTTGTTTAGCGACAGGGTGGAAGGACTTAGTAGTTTATAGATCTTTGCGGTTTGGTGGCCTGCTGAGTTTAGGGTTTCTACGTATTTGACGATGCCCGGTTCTTCTCTGTGTAAATTAGCTCTGGTTATGGCAGTTCTGATCTTTAGAAAGGTGTATAGCTCTTTGTTTGGGAGGTCGTTTAGTTGTTGTATGTTTTGAAATGTCAGCTGTTTCCCCTTGGTTTCCATCTGTTTTGGGAGGCTGATTCCTTTCTTGATCCATGTGTCGTTGTTCATTGTTGCCCCTTGATATGTTACTTTTGTGTTGAACCAGATGGATTCCCATGTTGTGCCTCTCAGCTTCTGTATCATTCGCCTGTCAATTTTCATCAGCGCTTCTCTGGTGTATTTCAGTATTGTGTTCGACCTTAGGGGGTGTTTGTTTGCCGTTAGTATAGCTATCGGGTTCAGACCTCCCAGGAGATCTTTCTCCAGCTCTAGCCAGACTGGTTTGTACTGTTGCGTGTCGTCTATTCATGCCATCCCTTGTTTCGCCAGGCACGCTGTTTGGTAGACTTTAAAGTTTGCCAGGTTAAGACCTCCGAGTTCCTTCGTTAGTCTCAGTTTGGGTAGGCTGATTCTGGGTCTTTTGTTTCTCCATAGGAAGGTGTTGATCATGCTGTCCAATCTTTTGTGGAAACTTTCTGTCATTCGGATTGGTAGCATGTTTAGCGTGTAGTTTATTGCAGGTGTTATCATCATTTTTATCGTTTCTATCCTTCCCCACCAGCTGATGTATTTTGGCGACCACAGTTCTAGTCTTTCTTTTATTTTTTTTAGCAATGAGTCCTCGTTGTGTTGTATTGTGGATGTTAGGTCTCTCCCAAACTGTAGCCCTAGGTATTTGAGTGGTTTTGTTTGCCAGGCTAGGCCTGAGTCCCCGAGTACTGATTTTGTGGTATGGATGTTCATTGGTTTGCATTCCGATTTGTCTTTGTTGAGTTTGTACCCTGATGCCTCTGCGTATTCTCCTATTGTGTCCATGAGCGCTGTGATTGACGTTCATGGGTTTGTGGTTGTGATAAGGATGTCGTCTGCGTATGCTGCCAGTTTGACTGTTTTCTCTTTGATCTTAACACCCGTAATCCTCTCATTGTCTCTGAGCGAAGCAAAGGCAACACACAATAGCAGCAATAACAGACAAAACAAACAAATCGCAAACAACAAACAAAGGAATACTAGATGTCTTCAGACAGTTCTACCAAGAGCTATATTCCGAAGATAAGAACCTGAGCAGAGATGGAGGCTGCGCTCTCCTAAAAGACATCAACCTGCCAGAACTCAAAGAGGAGGAGAGAACACCCCTCGAAGCAGACATAACGGAAGAAGAAATTGAAGCGGCAATCGGCCAACTAAAATGGAACAAAGCGCCAGGACCGGACGGATACACCACCGTGTTCTACAAAACATTCTGCCAAAAAATCAAAAGAATACTGTCGGAAACATACTCCGCCTGTATACACAACGGCAAGATAACAAACACCATGAGTGAAGCCAACATTACAATAATCCCCAAGGAGGGGAAAGACCCTCAATACCCGCAGAACTACAGACCCATTTTGCTCATAAATGTCGACTGCAAAATCTATGCGAAACTGCTGGCAAATAGATTAAACAGAGTCCTACCGGACATCATCCACAACTCACAAGTGGGATATATCAAACACAGACTATCGCAAGACAACACAAGGCTACTATGCCACCTAATCAACCACACAACACAAAGCAACGAGCAGGCAGTCATGATAGCACTGGATGCGGCAAAGGCTTTTGATAGAGTCTCGTGGCCCTTCCTTAGGAACTGCATGGCAAAGTTCGGCCTAAGGGAGAAATACATAGCAATGGTGATGGCCCTATACAACAAACCCAGAGCAAAAATAGTGGTGAATGGAAGCGCATCGGAGACGCTCACACTAGGAAGAGGAACCAGGCAAGGATGCCCACTGTCACCGGGAATGCGCCATACCTTCAAGATATAGTGCAATCCTGTCCTTCGCCCTAGGGCTGGCTTAGAAACAGCAGCCATGCGCCAAGGCAGACACCCTCGTGTCTTTTGTAAGAGTATCTGTGCTGAGGGGATGATTGTTTTTGTGCAGGAAGAGACACAGGAAGAATGCAATACAGGGCAAATAATCCCTGACCCCTGATATACCTCCATAAAAGAAATATGTATGTTTTGATTTGTATTTTTGGATCATTGGAGAAGTGATTTAGCTTGGGTCGAAATTGGCTATCTGGCCCAAATTATTCAGGACGACACTTTTTAAAAATTACTGATGTGTCGCAGTCATGATGTAATGTTTCAGGACCCATTAGACCTACATACTTCATTTTGGTGTTAACATGTATGTTTTGGGTGTCAAGTAGTCTTATAGAGAGAGAAAATAATTACTAAGAGTAACCCTTCTGCCATTTTCCAAAACAGCGGCTATAATAGAAGAAGAGACATATATAGAAATAATAATGGTTTTTAATCCTTTTATGTATCCACCAAACAATGTTTATTATCTGAATATGAAAAAAATAGGGCCAGATGTACGACCATTTGCTTTTGCGACTTGCAAATGCAGATGTACAACGGTGTCAAAGACACTGTTAGCGATTCCCAATGCAGTCGCAAAAAGCGAGGCTCATGAATATTAATGAGCCATTCATAATTTTTGACCCCTTTGGGAATGGCTGGCCCTCTCAGGGATGGTGGCCTGCTGGGCTCAGCAGTCCTCCATGTCTGTGACTGCCTTTAAATAAAGCAGTTTTTTTTAATGCAGCCCGTTTTCCTTAAAGGACAACGGGATGTATTTAAAAAAAAAAAAACTGTTTTGTTTAATTTTTTAAGGGCAGGCAGTGGTCCTTGGGACCACTGCCTGCCCTTAAAAATATTTTCCCATGCATTCCCAAAAGGTAAGGGGTCCCCTTTGCGAATGCTTTACCAACTACTTGAAGTAGATGGTAAATTGCGACTGTTTTGCGACCGCAATTGCGATTGTAAAACAGTCATACATAGGGCTCAGACTCGTTCTTAGGAAGGGACGCTCTTGAAGCGCCTCTTCCTAATAGCGAGTCGCAAATCCTAATTAGCGAGTCGCAAAAAAATTGCGACTCACTAATTAGGGATTGCACATGGCCCTTAGGGATTTTTGCATGCACAAGTGGGTCTCAAACCCGTTTGCGCATGCAAAAATACTTCGTACATCTGGCCCATAATGTTTATCACTCCTGTTTCAGACACATCTTCATAGTTCACTTTATTTGTTTGTTTCTGCAATCACTCATGGTACATTTGCAGAACTTTAAACATTTAAGAAGGGCCTATTGACAGGGGCATCTTTTTGTAGCAGAGGGTTTGCAATTACATGTACATGTAAGTTCTGTTGGTAGAGGCTTTTAAAAATGTTGTAGGTTTTGGACTCCATCAATATCTTCCCAACCAAATTTACACATATCTTTCTCTATATATGCATGATCCAAACTAGTAACTCATCTTATGATCAAGTAGAAAGCTCTTTTAATGTGGCCACATGGGGTGGCTTGGCCAAGCGGGATCTGAGATGGCCACTTAGTCTCGGAGCTCCGAGTTCTGCGAGCCCTTAATTAATCCTGTTCCTGCATCCTGTGATCCGACGTGCTGCCCCCGGGGCCGGAGGTGTGGCGAGATCTCAGCCGCCGATTCAGAGCGGTCAGTGGCCCCTGCAGCGGCGTTGTGGCGGCTGACTTCGCTCCGCCTGATGTGGGCCCGCAGGCTGGGACCTGGAGTTTTGGATCCGACCCGGCAAATAGTGACTTCCGGTTCGGCCGGAAGCTGGGGCCGGGGCATCAAGAGGGTCCGAGCGGACTATCAGTGACCCTGCTTCTGGACTGTGGGGCACTGCGCTGGTGCGGTTGATGATCGGTGCTGCGAAAGCAGCAGCGGCAGAGAGGAGCACGGCGGCGGCAGGTCCCGGGGTGGAGAGTGGGTCTCCCCCCCAATCTTGATTAACTCAACCTCTGGGGTGTTGTCTCTTCCTGCCCCCCCGCCCCTGAAGTTCCTTTATTTGCGGCGCAGGGGTGGAATTGGTGGGTGCGGGCACCTCCCTCTCCTTTCTCCTACTCTACAGCAGTGATTCGGGGACGCTTGTGGTGTGGAGGTGAGGGGGCTGTGGGGCTAGACTTCACATTGTGGTCGCCTCTGAGGATGTCAGTGACCAGTTCGAGGGGAGCTCCCATCTTCCCCCCTAGCCATGCCTGCTGAATGGACAGCGCAGTCTGCGCTGCATGGCGGAAGACATCACTATCATGCTCTCTGAGGTGAGGAGCATACGGCTGGCCCCGGAGTCACTTCTAGTACATTGTTGCTTTGTTGCTGGATGGCCCCCCCCTGCTCCTTCCGTGCTGGGCCCTCTGAACGCTATGTGGATGTGAGGGGACCCACAGGTGTTATGTGGGGATTGTTGCAGGTGGAGGTTACAGTGGAGCTGCGGCCCTGTTGTTAGAGGTTGGAGCCTTCATCATCTGGACTTATTGTAGTCTTGAGGGGGGAGTGGTGGTGGAATTGACTTGTGGAACACTACTCCCTTGGGTACTCATTAACTTGGTGGAGGAGTTCCTCTTCCCCCCCCTCGTTTGCTTATCCGTTCCTCCTCTGCTGTTTGATACCTGGAGGTGCATCTTGGTGCTCATATTGTTATTGGACTGTGCTGTTTGTCTGTGCTTCTGTGGAGTCTGAGGGGCCCTTGTTTGGAATTGCAATTACCCCTGATAGCTTTCTACTCAAGTCAAGTCAAGTAACACTTTATTCGATTATTTAAAATCATAAAAGCGATGACAATAGTGCATACATGAGTTAAAAATACATTAAAACCAATTTCATCATTAATGTACATAAATTTCATTAAAAAGTTAAAATACAAAAGATAAAAATTCGGTAACAGGAGATGTACAATCACACCACAGTCTCTATTGCCGCTAATCTTTTAGCTTTATTTCGAACAGCAGCCACCAGGAAACAGGCAACCCCGTGAATCACCCGGGGACTTCCTAAAAATTGTAAGTACATGAGTGCAGGCCTTACTTGAACGAACCCCGCCTCCCTAAGAAGTGGTACTAAGAACTGTTCCTGATGTCAGCATAGTGGTCACAAAACATGATAAAGTGCATGAGGGTTTGGCTAGAAAAATTGTCGCAGCTGCATGGAATTGATGACTCGGGTCTACCCCATACTGGAAAGTGACAGAGGGAAAAATGAACAATGTTGAATCTAAATCGGATTAAAAGATGATGGTGAAAAGGGATTGTCACAATCTTTAGATATGGTTTAAGAAGTGGCGAGGTTGTCAGAACATAATTTGCTCTGACAGATGGTTTTAACAATTCCATCTTCTCCTGTTCTTGCTCCGCTAGACCCAGAAAATCGTTCTTAATCCACTCTAGGTCACCCTTTTGCAGCAAATTTGGGGATGAGTACAGTTCAGGTAGACCAAATTTACAAAATGTGTTTTTAATATAAACTAGCCAGGGTATTTTATTAGCCTTTTCTAACGCCATACAATCTTTTAAAATGGAGTGGTCCAATGTGATCTCACTATTAAGCCAGGTTTTAATCCAACAGGTCAATGGGGCCAACTGTAAGAGATCCGTGATATATCCCAGACCTAACTCCGAGTGCAGGGAAAATACAGGAGTAGATTGAGGGACTGCTAATAATGACCTTAAAAACGTATTCTCCGTTATCTGCATTTTACCTAGCGGTAAATAGCCCCAAAGTGAGGCACCATACAGTGCTATGGACAAGCATTTGGGTTTGTAAACTGTTAATAGGGCTTCCATGGGCCTCAATTCCAAACGTTTTGCGAAGCCCAATAGTGCAGAGGTTGATCTTGCCACAGCTATACTTTTGGCATTGAATTGGGGGGCCCAGTTACCCTTTTCGTCAAAAATGATGCCTAAATATGACAAAAAACGGCACCCTGGATATCTCCGCTCCGTTGCAGGTAAAACATTTTATTTTTTGGGCCTTCGGACATTTGCCTGCCACCATGACATGGGACTTTTTGCAGTTCTGTATACAAAAGAAGGGAGAAGAGATCTTTTGGATCTTCAGGGCAAGATTACCACTCGGGGCAAGTGGAAGGTCCAGCCACAGTATTAGCCCTCAGGCCATATCTGTTACAAGAGAAAGGACTGGGCTGTTCCTGGGATATAGGTGCAGGTCACTGGGGTGTGGATATGTGATGGTGGTTAAATGGTAACCTACCAGTGGGTATCCATTTTGTTGGATATGTTGGCCTCACACACCCTTGCAGGTGTCATGCTTCATCATAGGCAATGCTCCTCATTGGGTGGGCGGTGCAATACCCAACGGGCAACACCTCAAAGAGGGGCTCTTTGGCGGAGATCTTTTTATCCAACTGCCCATGGGTGAAGTGTGGGTGAGGGGGCCAGAGTGTTGTAGACGGACTTGTGAATTAAAATGACGCTAGGGTACCAGAAGTAACTTTATTCGGGTGGTCACACACGTCAACTAAAAGCAAAAGTTAGTCTGGGAGCTCTGGAAAGCAATGTATTCCGCGCACAAGACTACACTAACAAGTGTAGATAGTGGTCGACATGTTTCTCGCTCAGGGTATAATCACTAGCGATTCCTCAGGACCTATCAAGGGTACTCGCAGTCTACAATACACCTGATCTATCTAGGTATCAGTGTTGAATATTCACAATAGGAATAAAGTACCTGCATATACATTGTTCCATGCCTGGTTTTGGAAGCAAGAAGGAGAAAGATGGGGATTACATATCAGAAGCAGGTACGGTACAGTAATCCATACACATTGTGACCAGGTGCACACAGTGGCATGCTAGTGCTGGTGCCTACTAGCATGAAAAATAGAAGGTAAAATCACACAGGTGAAACATCTCCAGAGGGAGCAATCGTGGGTGACATGCTCTAGTGGAGAAGTTTGGATTGAAACATATCTTGTGACATTAAAAACTTTAAAAACAAAACAAAAGGAGCAGCAGCATTTGTATAAATGGGTCTTAGTAACCCGATTCACCTAAAGTCCAATTTTTAAATGTAACAGCAGTGCCTGGCGGGATGAACATTGGTGAGTCAAGCCTCTGTAGCTAAGGCTAGAATGGAAACAAGGGAGGAATGGGGCAACAACCATATTAATTTCAAACCACAGTGCATCTACCTCATTAAACCATCTATTCTTGATGTACCTTTGACGTGGAGGTATATAATCCCAATACTGCCAATGAGGGTCTGCTGTGCATGCATGTTCCCTTTTATTGTCATTCATTGTGTCTAATTCTCTCTCGACTCAGTATTTGTTCGTACATAGGGTGCAAAGCGGCTATGCAGGTTGAGAGTGTTTAAATATTATATTGTTTATCCATGCTTAACCTTGCTTGGAGTGATTCAGTACTCCGGTGTAAAACCACTATCCCCAGCGTATACGTCACCACGGTCATGCCGTCACTTTCAAAAAAGATACATATCAGATGTGCACATCGGTCGCGGCCTTAAGTAAATAAAAGGATAAACCTTGTGTGAAAGTGGTCAGCGGACTGATCCACTAAGATCAGTCGGGCTTTATTCCCCATAGAAACACTGCTCTGAATTTACGTAGGTTGCATGGTGTGATAGCCAGGGCCCACACCCTGCAGGAACCGCTCGTTAGTGCTTCACTTGATGCAACCATGGCTTTTGATACAGTCAAATGGTCCTATTTGTGGGCGGTCCTGACTAAATATGGATTCAGCCCTGAATTTAATAATCCGGTCTCGGCGTCCTTTCGCCTTGGTCGTGGCACTCGGCAGGGCAGCCCTCTCTCTCCCCTTCTTTTCTCGCTGGCCTTGGAACCTTTGGCGGCTTGGCTGGGAATGGAGCCATCTGTTCGGGGCATTCGATGGTCCCCGGATTGGGAGGACCGAGTTTCCTTGTACGCGGATTATATTCTGCTTTATTTAAACTCTCCCCGTAAGTCTCTAATCATTATGTGTGACGTCCTGGCCTCGTTTGGTAAGAACTCCGGGCTCTCCGTCAATTGGTGGAAATCTCTGCTGTTTGTCCTCAAAGGAGAGCCCCCGACCCCACCGCGAAATTGTCCCATTCAGATTAGTACGGATAGGTTCAAGTATTTGGGGATTTTCATCTCTTTTGACCCAGCAGTCAGGTACGCCAAGAATCTCCTTCCACCTTTGCAGAGGCTTAGGAGTGACATCGCTAATTTCTGCTCTCGTTGTTGGGGCGAGCGGCTCTTTTCTTAATGATGGCTCTGCCTCATTTCCTTTATGACCTTCAGAATTCCCTGGACGTAGTACAGGCTAGCTATTTCCATGAGGTGGAGGGGTTGCAGCGTAGCCTTTTATGGGAGGACAGACCCCGTATCGCTTTAGCAAAGCTGATGCTCCCTTGGTATGATGGAGGCATTGCCCTCCCACACATAAAACGGTATTATTGGGCTGCCCAGCTGGCCGCGATCAATCATGGGACATATGGTCCGTTGCCGATCCCGGCTATGCCATGGATAGATGGATACTTCCTGGAGGCAGATAAAGTAGGGCATTGTACTCTAAGCCAACAAAGTTAGATTTGACAGGACCAACTGGGCATGCAGTTCAGATCTGGCACAATGCCACAAGTTCTTTCAGATGGAGGGACAAATTGACACTAGCTACCCCACTTTTTGATTCGGAGCGGCTGGGTATGCTTTGGAAGACGAGAGGGTTTGATAAGTGGGACCTGATAGGAATTAAAGACATCTGGAGGATTAAGTCATTTGAGGACATGCAGAAGGAATTCGAGCTGACGAGATCTGAATGCTTTCGTTATGCGCAAATTCGACCTTCACTACAGGCGGCCCTGCCTATGGTTGCTGACCTTCCGGAGGCCGCTCCCCTCGTGGATAGGATTTTGGATGGTCACCTCCCCAAAAAAACGATCTCCCTGATCTATAAGAAACTAATTAATAACAGGGCAGACCTACTTGTAGAGTTGAAGAATAAGTGGGTGCGGGATGGAATAGAACTCGATGACGAGGACTGGCAATCGGCTGTGTCCTCTCCTAAAGTGGTGGCCATTCCTGCACGGCTGCGACTCGTTCAATTAAAAAATTTGCATAGGATCTATGTTACGGGGCCCGCCTTGTACGAATGGGTCTGTCTGATACCAGACTGTGTAGATGGAAGTGCGGTCTCGTGGGGACGTTCCTCCATGTTATCCGGGAGTGTCGATATATAGCTGAGTACTGAAGTGAGATTCACAACACTATTCATGAGTTTTGGGGTCTCCTTGCTACCAGAGGCAAGGAGGTGCATCCTTAACATATGGGAACCTACCGACCTTAACTCCGCACAGACACAGTGGGTTGCATTGAGTTTCATGATAGCGAAATGGAATATTGCCCAGCAGTGGGGATCAGAGCAACCTCCCACCCATGAGACCAGGAAGAGTAACTTAGATTGGAGCATGTTCCGGGAAAAAACTGTTTTTATGGCAAGGGGCCGCCCTCGAAAATGGGCTTCAATATGGGAACCCTGGAATAAATATAGAGGAGAGATCTGTGTGCCACCTAGGAATGCCGTTTTTGATGTACCCCCATCCCCATAAGGTTCCTGATGTGTATGTACTCTAGTTTCCTCTGCCCCCGTGGGTGATGTGTTGAATGTGACATTAATCTTCTGTACTGTGTTATTATTACTGATGCTTTGTTTCAATAAAAATTATTGTTAAAAAAAAAATAATGTAGCCACGCACAGAATATGATGTTGGTGGAGGATCACTTTGCGGGACTGATCTTTTGACCTCACTGTAACGAAGATTATCAGAACGTGTGACAGTCAGAACTCGCTTTACACACACACACACGCACACGCACAAGGTATTTTTCTAAATCTCAGAAAATCCTTTTAGAAACTTCACAGGTTCAACAGTTAAAGCTCCAAGCTTTGTTACAATTTTGCTCTTAGTGTCATCACCCATAAGAATATGTGCTTTCAAGAGAACACTGGCCTCCTCAGGGTCAAGTTTCTTGTACAGAATATGAATGGATTAAGTGTATTTTCTTGCCTTGTCCTTAACGTATCCATAACTCTGACAATCCTAGATTTATGCACATGGCAACAAATCTTAGTACAATAATTACTGTCATTTGACAGTACAATGACTCGACTAGAACCATTTCGATCAGCCAACTCAACATTTGATACAACATGAAGATCATCTTCCTCCAATTTGCTGTTAAGTACTTGATCAATATGGCCAGTACCTTTTGAATATATCTCTGCAGGCACCAACTCCTCATTGACAATCATTGCACTTGTAATAATTGGAAATTCAGTGTTCACTGAAGCTTCAGCAATGTTTTGGCAAGTTAACATCTCCAAGTTCATCTTGTTCGATATTGATGACCAGAATTTATCAAGTTGCACAGGCATAGGTGTTACATTTTTGATGCAGACAAGGTCAATTGTTTCACTTGTAGCCATTCATCTGATTCTCTTACATTCTTTGACAGAGATTTCAAGATAACATTCACAGACAGTGTTCAGTTCTTGCAAGGAGCACTACTGAGTTTGGTATCTGTAGAACAGTCTGAACGATCTCTCTGAGGTTTTGCTTGGATGAAATCTTGACCATTCGCAGTTGTGACATATAGTCCACAAAAGAGCATGAATTTTAGCCCAAGGAGGAACTGGCTTTTCTTTATCCTTCAGTCTGCATTGAATAAGCTATATGATAAATTCAGTTAAATCAGTTTTACGGACAGCAGCATCAGGTAGAAGTAATAAATGTTTATTTTTATGTTTATATCCACGTATAGCGCTCGAATGCCGTGGCGTCTTGGCTCTGGGTGTGTGGACAGGAATAGTGCATTATGGTTGATGGAGGCCTATGAAGATGTAAACAGCAAGGTTTTCAAGCTCTCCCTGAAAAGCTGCAGGTTGGGTTGGAGCTTCATGGATAGTGGCAGTTGGTTCCAGAGCTTTGTCGCACATTGTGATATTGCCCTGCCCCCCCATCTTGCCCGTCCGGTCTTAGCTATCTTAATGAGGCCCAGGCTGGCAGATCTAAGAGCGTGTGGAGAGATGTATGGTGGGAACAGTTTTTGAATGTCGTCAGCTCCACCACCATACATTGTCTTGTGTACAAGGCTGAGGGACTTGAATTCTATCCGCTGTTTGATCGAAAGCCAGTGGAGAGATTTAATTCCAGCAGAGGTTGACTGCCCTCTGGGTGGGTTTTCCCAGGAGTAGTCTCGCTGAGGAGTTTTGTAGAGACTGCAGTTTTCTCAGTTGGAATTTGTCGATGCCAAAAATAGGGCATTACAATAGTCCAGCTTGGATAGGAAAAATACCAGCATTTACTTCTGGAGAGGTGTCCCGGTGCTGAGGGCCATCAGAAAGATTAAGCGAGCTATTGCTTAGCGTCACATGGTTCTGGGCTACCCTGCCACACCTCTTCCAGGTCCAGGTCCTCAGCCACTTGAAAACATTCTGGTAGACTGGGAAGGGAAGATGGCTTGTAATAATTTTGTACATGTTGACAAGGCAGTTGGGTTATACGTTTTCGACTTAATTTGTTCATGCCTGCAGATGACACAGATTGTTTTCCAGCAGCTACTTCATTGGTACAGTCTTGAAAAAGCACCATAGCAGTATAATGTGTGCTGGATGTTCCGGACAAAGAAGAACTTTCTTCAAAATCTAAATTATAAAGAGCAGCAATAGTAAATCATTTCCTGGTAAAGTGACTTGGAAGTGGTGTGCTGTCGGATTCACAAGATTTTTCAGCATGAGCCCTTAACAAGTTCCTGCTCAGTACTATGTCATTATAACTTGTTGACAAGAGACATGGTATACTGGTGAAGGTTTTCATTTGGCCGGATTTACCTAATTTGTTAAGCATGCAATCCCTTCGACAGCAGGGCATGTCAGGAGAGGTCTTCTTTTGTTGGTTTCCCTTGATTTAAGCTACAAATGAGCCACTTAGAGTGTGATTCTCCCTATATTTTAGCAGTAGAGCAGTCTTTTAAGGATCACCACCCACTACTAGTAATACATTTCTATAACTCTTTTACTAGATTTTTCACGGCTGAACATTTAGCTGCCTTTGAAGGTTTTGTAGACACCTATAAGAAATTAAACACACTTACTCTGAGATTTTAATTTTGGGTGATTGTAATATACATTTGTGCAAGCTGAACTGTATTCTAAACAAGGCCTCTGGGGACTGTTTATTTATAAATACACATTTTGAACACAGAGTCGGGCATACGTATAGAAGGGCTTCTTGCTGCAAATAATTTGTATTGCATAGAGAAAATGGGGGTGAATTTTCCTATTCCCACCTTTACCGGCAGGGGATGTTCTAGCATCATTGATTTTATAATGATTTCTGCATCTCTATCTTCTGCGGTCAGTAATTTGAGTGCCTCTTGGAGCAATTATAGTGATTACAACCCCATCATACTTGACTTATTATACTGATCCGCCCTTTAAAAGGTAGAGTGTAGGGGTATCTCTAATTCTGATATTAACATCAGGGATCAGACACGTAGACTGAAGTGGACAAAAGTGGTAACTGAAAAGTTTGTAGAAAATTTGTATGCGGAGTGTACAGCTGAGGTTTCAGCATGTATGGATATCACTGGGCTGGGTAGAGCGGTACTAGACGCTTTTGGAATACTTACCAATCAGAGAGCCACCAAATTAACTGTCCTATGTAGGGTAATGGATTTAAAACGAAGAGGTAGTTCAATGGTACCTGTTCTACTACCCATAGGAAGCTGATACTGACTCTTAAACAAAAACCTAGAAATGAGAGTGAGATCAGGGCATGCAGTGGGGGACTATAAGAAGGCCATCCAGGAGAGGAAGAAAGCTATCAGGGAAAAGGCCTGGGAGGATCTTAGCTAAGCAAGCATACACTCAGATAGCAACAAGTTTTGGGCGGTACAGAATAGCCTGTTTTTAACGGAGACTGGAAAAGCCAATACCGAGTGCATTGCAGCCCCAGAACAGTGGGTTGAGTTTTTGGAGGGCATGTATAGTGATGGTGAGTTGAAGAGGATGTATTTATAAGGGGAGTCTACCCTACCAATAGAACCACTTTAGTCTATGTATGTATGTATGTATGTATAGGCATTTATATAGCGCACTACTTACCCGGAGGGTCCCAAGGCGCTTTGACCGCTGCGAAACCCTTCCTGGCTTCCCTGAGAGATGGTCCCTTAATGGGTATCTCCAGGGTGAGACCAGGCATCCCCGGCGGTCTGGTGGGGCCGTTAGTGAAGATGAGGCAAGCTAATAATGCTTCTGAAGTCCATACAGCCATTCTTGCTACAGCTGGGGGAAAAGCTTCTGGCCCGGATGGGGTACCAGCAGAACTGTATAAGGCAGACCCCTTTGTCTGGGCTGCAATACAGGCACAGGTCTTTAATGGATCTAGTACATGTGTTTTCCTCCAACATGGGCGAAAGCCATTATTATCCCGATTTTTAAAAAGGGTGCAAGGGTCTCAATCTTGGACTCTACTGCCAAAATTATGAGAAAGGTGATTCTAAACTGGTTATCGATATGGCTAGAATATTTTAATGTCATTACGTGTTTTGCAGTATGATTTTAGCAAAGGAGAGAGACATTGGATCAAGGTATAAATCTGAGTTTGGTGTTTGGGAAGTATACCATAGCAAAGAGGGGTACCTTGCACATGGGATTCATGGACCCAACGTCAGCCTTTGATCGAGTGAATCGATCCAAATTGTGACAGATTTTTGGGGGATCTGGGTATGGAAATGAGTTTAGTATCCTTTTTACATTATGCCCATAATAACACAACTGTGGCGGTAAGATTTAAGGAAGACAGTAGTTTAAGGGATTCCTGGGAGGTTAAGCGAGGGGTACGTCAGGGGTGCATTCTGGCCACTTTACTGTTTCCCCTCTATGTAAACAAACTTGGGGACCACCTCATAGGCAGTACTCAAGACATCGCAAGAGCTGGGACCAAATTGGTCTCGGCACTACTATACGCAGATGATGCAATGTTGTTCGCAAGGACCGCCATAGGTCTCCAAAGCCTTTTTATTTGAACATTGTACCCCAAACCCCGCCGCCCTCCCGAACTACCCACGCACCACCCCTGTTCCAGGTCCAAATGTCATCCACGTAGGCACGATTGTCTAGCTCGATGATTCCGTGACATCGCATTGCGGCAGTTGCAGTAGGCGCAAATATCTAGGACAGGTCACTTCCCTGAATTCTGTGGCCAAGAGCTTCAAAAAAAGGGCCGCCATAATTCTGGGTACTTGTCTCCCTCCCCCTTGGCAACCAAAGACAGCTTCTCCATCCCCAAGACGTTCCAAAGACGGTGCAACCAGCCCTGAAAGGTGGGAACGTGTGCAGTGCGCCAGTAAGTGAGAACATTCTGCAACACAGAGCACAGGGCTATGGCTATCAGTCTTCCCCGATGGGAGCGCAGTGGATAGGTTATGGGATTGGATGAGCCCAGCAACACATAGGCGGGGAATCTCGGAAGGGTTGTTTCTAAGTGTAAATCTACCTCGTCCAGTACTTGTTTCCAATAACCCTGTAAATGAGAACAATCCCATAATAAGTGTACCAGTGTACCTCTCTCCCCACAGCCCCGCCAACATAGTGCGTCTCGCATGTGATCCATCTCATTGAGCTTCTCCGGGGTGTAATAGCAATAAGTGGCGATTTTAGTGAGGGTGTCCGTCAGGCCCATGTGGTGTGCGGAGTGACGAGCCCTATAACAGATGCCTTCCCATTCTTTGTTACTTAGAGTGCGCCCCCGGTCTCTCTCCCATCTCGCTCTCCCTGAATTGTGGACATGAGTGTATCTACCTAACAGCATGCGGTAAATGTCTGATATTAGTTTGAGGTCCGACTTCCTCGAGAGTTGCCAATATTCGTATTCACTGAGTCTGCGATTCGCTCCGTCTCTGGAATTTGCATGGAGTGCCCAATGTCGTACCTGGAAATAACATAGGCGCTCCTCCTCAGGCAAGCCGTATTCATGACGGAAGGCGTCAAAGGGAATAGCCCCATCCGCTGCATACATGTGCGAAAGTACCCTACATCCCGCCGGACCCCATCTCGCAAATGCCACCGTGTCCATACCAGGACCGAAGTCCGGATTGTTCAGCAAGGGCGTTAGCGGGGATGGGAAGGATGTCAACTCGTGTGTTACACTCACAAGGTCCCACACCTCCAGAGGTGTTCTCGTGATGAACGAGGTGTAGAGGTTGGGGGGGTCGATGTCGCCGCCGCAGGAAAGGAACCTCCTGCAATGTGCGGCCCGCTACAGCCTGGTCTTGAAAGAGCCAATGCTTCTCGGACTCCCATTTGCTCCACTCCACTAACTTTTGCCGTTCCGCCACTTGGTAGTATAATAACAAATCTGGTAGGCCCAGTCCCCCGTTCTCAGGAGGCAACATCGCCAAGCGAAGTTTCATCCGTGGACGGCGCCCGTTCCAGATAAATTGTGCTAATTCAGCTTGGGTCTGACGGATCCACCCCTCTGGGGGTTTCATAGAGATGGCTCGGAACACGTAAAGGACCTGCGGTAGGATCGTCATTTTTATCGCTGCTACCTTGCCTAGCCACGATAATGGAAGGTGTCTCCATCTACTCAGTTCTGACCGGATTGTCTGACGGAGTCTCGTGTTGTTAAGGCGAACCGTGCCCTGTAGGGTAGCCGCCAGTTGGACACCTAGATAGGGGATAGCTTCAGACGCCCATGGGAAGGGGAAAAGCCCCTGTAGGTGCGCTCTCGTAGACGCATCCAAGGAAAGGTCGAGTGCCACTGATTTGCTTAGGTTGACTTTAAAGCCTGCCACGTCCGCAAAGGCATCCAGAATGGCCATACAGGCTGGGAGCGACTCTCTGGGAGAGGATAAGGACAGCAGAACATCGTCCGCATACAAACTTATGGTATGTTCGAAGGCTCACATTTTGATTCCATGGACCTCGGGAGCGAGTCTCACTGTCTGTGCTAGGGGCTCCATGTAGAGGGCAAACAACAAGGGTGACAATGGACACCCCTTTCTAGTGTACCGCTCTATGGAGAAGATGGGCGAAGAGCACCCATTGACGCGAACCGTCGCTGAAGGTCTCGAGTAGCAGTTCAGGATCCATGTGCAGAATCGGTTTCTCAATCCAGCCCTTACCAAGACCTGCTCCAGATACGGCCAGTGGACTCGATCAAACGCCTTTTCCGCGTCAATTGCAAGCATCATATATTCCCCTTCCGTACGCGTGGCCTTCTCGATGAGGTGGAGCGCCCTCTTCGTATTATCTACGGTTTGCCGTTCCGAAATTAACCCGGCCTGATCCGGAACAATTAGACTCGGCATCAGCGGGGCAAGTCTCGCGGCAAGGATGCTTATGTATAATTTCAAATCAATGTTAAGTAGTGAGATGGGTCGGTATGCTTCACACCTCGAGTGGTCCTTTCCTGGTTTGGGGATTACGAAGATGGTGGCGTCCAGTAGGTCCTCTGAGAACGCGCCCGGTTCCGAAAGAGAATTAAAAAGGGTGGTAAGCAGCGGTACTACCTGTGCGCAAAAAGTTTTATAAAAAATGGCTGTGAAGCCATCAGGCCCCGGGGCCTTCTTGGAAATGGCTGAGATGACTTCCTCGGGTCTGATGTTGCATTCCAGGACTGCAGCTTGATCCGGTGTGAGTACCGGGAGCTGGGCAGAATCGAGGAATGCTTTGCCTGCTGCGTGATCCAGTGTCGACCCCGCGTGTAGGGAGGTACAGAAATCGCCGAAGGCGGCCGCGATCTCACCATCCTCTGCGGCTAGGCTCCCTCCTGGCGTTCTAATTTTTTTCACCATGTGACGCTGCCGTTTCTCTCTAAGCGCTCATCCCAATTGGCGCCCGCACCTGTCCCCCCCGTGTAGTACATGTGGCACACTCTCAACGCAGCGAATTCCTCCCTGTCTTGGTCTAGCGAGCTCAACTGTTTCCTAACTAATGTTAGTTGCCTCCATATCCTGGGGGCGCATGTCCTCTGGTGCATGCCTTCCAACTCCCTAACCTTCTGTGTCAGCTCGTCCCTTTTCTGTGCCCGCACCCTATTTTTAGCCGAAGATAAGGCTATGAACTCTCCTCTAAGCACTGCCTTTAATGCTGCCCAGTGTGTCGCTTGGGAAGTGTCAGAGGTGTTGTTATGTAGCAGATAATCTGTTATCGCGCTTATTATTTTCTCGGGTACCTCCTTGCGTTGTAATAGCGTGTCTCTGAGTCGCCAACAACGGTAGAGTCGTTGCACTGGGGGGAAAAGGAAAGTCGCCGAAACGGGAGCGTGATCAGAAAGAGATGCTACCCCTATATCTACAGTGGATGTCAGCGCCTGGAGGGAAGTAGAGGCCAAAAAGTAATCCAATCTGGCGTATGTGCGATGTACGCTCGAGAAGTATGAGTAAGTTCTAGTGCCGGGGTGGAAGCTGGGCCAGAGGTCTACCATACCCAGTTCTCCAAGTCTCGTCAGACCCCCCTCGGACAAGGTCCCAGCCTGTGTTGTGCGCTGCGCCGACCTATCTAACGTGGTGTCTAACACAAGGTTGAGGTCTCCCCCTATAAGGATGTGCCTATCTTTGGATGCCGCCACTACGCTAAGCGCTTCATGAAAGAATTTTTCCTGACCCTCATTAGGGGCATATACTGAGCAAATCGTGAATTCAGACCCCCCCAGAGAGAAGTGGTACGATAACAACCTCCCCTTTATCTCCGCTCCCTTCCGTAGTACCCGCCCTCGAAACTTCTGCGCCACCAGGATCGCAACCCGAGCTTTCTTGTTTGGGGCGGATGAAAAGAACTGTTGTGGAAAGTTACGTGCCCTCCTTCTTGAGCAGTCCTTCTGCAGTAGATGCGTCTCCTGTAGGAGACATATGTCAGCCTGCGCATGTTCAAGGCAGGATAATACTGCTCTCCGTTTGGTTGTGTTGTCGAGTCCTCTCACATTCAGGGAGAGGACGCGCACTTCAGTGGGGGCCATAAGTTACCCTCATCTTCTTCTGCTCTGTGTTCTGGGGGCCACCCCCGGAGCCTGTACCCTCACCCCAACATGGCTCCCCCACCTTTTGGAATCGTATCCGGACGCGGCCTGCACATGATACTGAAAACATGTGTCAGTGTTTCGTGGTGGACCCCCCAGGACCTGGAACCCCTTCCTCTCCCTCCCGCAAAAATGTAAACCCCAGTCTCTACCCTCCTTCCAACCCCAACACCCCCCCCCACCCTCCACCACCCCCCCCTCGCCAACATCCCAGAACTAGGAACTGAAAGGTATAGTGACAGAAAAGTACACCATTGTCCATCATCTCTCACAGATGACTGGTCACACCGTTTCACAGGGGAAAGAAAGTCCAGTCTCTCATTCGCCCCCCCCCTCGTCGGCCCCCAAAAGAGCACCTGAGACCCCGGGTTTTGCGTTTTTTAAGTGCATCATCCGCCCGGCTGCTGGGATGATAAATCTGCAGATACTGCCTCCACCTCCGCCCTGCGACCATTTTCAAACTCCGTCTTCGGAGGCCGCTTGATGCGGCGCCAGTTCCGCTATTGGCGCCATTGAGATGAGGATTCTCCCGCTTCTCCTTGGCGAGATGGCTGCTCATCCTCCTCCGTCGGCAGATCTATACCTAGCACCTGATAGGCTTCTTTGAGGGAGCGGAGCTGGTAGAGTTTGTTGTTCAGCTTAAACACAATCCTGAACGGGTGCCCCCAGCTATATGGTATAGCCTGTTGTTGGAGATGGCTCGTGACTGGTTTGAAGCAGCGGCGTTTCTGTAGTGTAAGTGCAGAGAGATCGGGAAAAGTGTCAGGGAATGACCGCGAAAGGAGATGGGCTGCTTCTGCCTCCCTTTCTGAAGGATGTCCTCCTTAGAGCGGAACTCCTGAACACAGACTAGAATGTCTGTGGGGAAAGGCGACCTAGTACGCTGGGATCCGACCCTATGTGCTCTGTCGATCGGGAGTGCAGTATCCTCCGGCCGGCCCAGGATATGATTGAAGAGCTCCCTGGTGAACTTGAAGAGGGCCTTATCCTCATCTGAGTGAGCCACTCCTCGAATGCACACGTTGTGTCATCTGGAGCAATTTTCCAGATCCTCCAAGTGCGATTGCAGATCTACCTGTTGATCGTGGAGGCGTATAATTTCCTGTTTTAGTGCCTCTGTTTCAGTGTCTCGGTTATCCTGTTTTGCCTCGAGATCCGCCACCCGTTCTCCCACTCCGTCCAGATCCGATCGAACTGCACGGATCTGAGCTGCAAATTCTTTTTTGTGAGTGTGGATGTCTTCCCGCAGTGATGCGAAGAGGGACTCGAGGAAGGCCTTTGTGATGGGTTCCGCGCCGTCCGTGTCCGGCGCGCCCCGTTTCGAACCAGCAACCGAAGCGTCCTTAGCCGTCGTGGGTGATTGGGCTTTTGCGAACATGTCTTTCATTGTCCTGTCTTTATGGATTTTTGAGCCCTGCGACATAATAATTACTCGGCGGCGGGCTCACCTCCTGGAAAGTCACTAGGTCCGGTATCAGAGTGTGTGTTGGCCGCACTGGCTGCCAGACCACGTGTCAACAGCTGTCTCACACCGCACAACAAAATGACACCTCACTAGGCCCTCGTCTCGGAGAATCGCGCTGGGGCGTACTACCCTCCGCCGAGGGCCTCTCCTATAGGACTCCCTCCGGCTCCAATGAGCCCTGTCCGCTCCGGGCAGGGACCGCGTCCTTTCTCGCAGACACCACACCGGCTTCCTTAGCTGTGGCTGCCACCCAATTTCGCGGGCAACAACGTAGCTCTCACCGTGTCACCAGGTTCAGGGCCTTGCACCCGCAATCTCTCCGGATCAGCAGCAGCAACAGACGTATCTCCCGTCTGCCGCCTCACGCAACTTTCATGCGTGGACCAGGCCCGCCACGGACTCTCAAAACTGCGTGGGGGGGCTTCAAATCACGGGCTCTCAGCCCCAAGTCTCTAGTGTGGTCCCCCCCTTCAGCAATCCCGATCCTGGGCCCTGTCTTGCTTCGCCTCCAGCTAGGTCTCCGTGCTCAGCGCGGGTTTTCGCTCATCACCGCTGTTCCTACCTCCTCACACCCGGAGCCCGGCGGGCACCCCCACCAGTCTCCACGCTCTTGCCGTGGCGGCGAGTCTGCAGAAGCAATCGGGTTGTGGTACCCCCGATGCCTCGCGCCGAAGAAGGCGCGGGTCAGACCCGCCTAAGACTCACCGGGTTAGGCGGGGGGTCGCGCCCGATCTCAGGCCTCCGGCTCGGCTGCTGTTTCTCCGACTGGTCTCTCCACCCCCAGCTCCGGCCGTGTGCCCAGGTCGTGCCACAGGCCGACCGGCGGATCGTCACTCAGGCGGTCCCTGCGGGTCAGAAACAACCCAGCTGGATCCCCGCAGTATAGGGACACCGGGCGGGTTAATGGGGTTGCTAAGAGGGGGCTCTGTGAGGCCGGAGCCCGTGCTGTAGAAGGCCGACGGCAGGAGCTCCGAAGAGTGCCTCTTCCTATGCCGCCATCTTGGCCACGCCCCTCCAAAGCCTTTTAAATGCTTTTATTGATTGTATGGAGTCACTTGACTTAGCAACCAATTTGACCAAATCACACACAATGACAATGGGTAGTAAAAAGGCTGCTAAGAGAAAAAATTTCTGCAGGGGGTGTAATTGGCGAAAGGGTCCACTTTTCCTTTTTTTGGGGTGTTGTTTGACAACAATGGGACTTGAGTTGCACAAAGGCAATTAAAAAAGAATGAGGTACCCTGGTTTTTAGTCTTCCCTAAGGGGTATTCATGGCCAGGTGCCCTAAAGCCGTGCCCCTGCGATAATTTCTCAGAACAGGATACTTTGCACTTTATTTTCTTCTTTGAATTTTATGCCCCCCTTCGTTAGAAATTCATATTGGCACTATTGAGAGAGGCTAACTTTGTTCAAGTAAGACTGCTCTACTATTCTTTCAAAAGTTGCCCTCCTCTGTGGTGTGCTTTGGGATTGCAAGCTTTCTGCTAGGGGCTATAATATCTAGGAAGAAGATGTCCCGGCAGTAGCTACATAACAACTTTTTAAAGTTATTATGGCACTATGTACCCTTCTTAGCACCTTTAAACCCCAAATTAAGGAGTTTTTGCCAAGCATTTACTCCTATGGTACACTATATGCTGCATTTTTAATGTACCGATATTTGTCTGACTTTTTATAACCTGTTCTATTCCAATTTGACTAAAGTGAACAATTGTAGTACTTGCCATATGTGTATGATGTGGACCCTTGTAATGGATATGAGCACTTTCCCCCTTTTAATGTATCAACCGTCTTTTTACAGGTTTCATGTGTCGTAATTGTGTGCTTTTATGGCTTTCAGTAGCCGAATAAAGTATTTTTGACTTGACTTGACTTGAACACCAATCCTATTTATTCAAGTGATTAGCTCTCCATCTTTGACCTTGTAATAGATTGCATGGGCAATCCTCATGTGTAATGGAGTTTCCTTTTTGCTGTGATGTAATTCATAAAACATGATTTGGAAAAGACTGTACATTTGGACAGCATAAGTCTGTGGGTTCATGGTATTGTCTTGCACTTCTTCAATTGAATCTTCAATGCCATCATCAATGTTGTCGGCTTCTGTTCTGAACTCAAGAACTTTAGCTTGTAACAATTTTTCTTTGCTGAAATTAAACAATGATGTAAAAATGTTAAGAAAACATCAGGCATTCTTGTTGACTCCCATAATTTGCAGAGCTTTGGGTCCTCACAACATTTGTCCAAATTATAAATGTTCCAGGACGTTTCTTAAAATGGTTCCTGTTGATTTTACTACATCCTGTGGTCTTATTTTGGCAGCAAGTTAAATCTGCTGAGAACACCAAAAGAGGTTCATTCTTTTTGTTAGACTGACAAAAATGAATTCTGTCGTACATTCTCACCGGAAAAATCTTAATATCATTGTTATGGATTAATATAGTTTCATCAATATTAACCATTTTGAACCCATAGCCGGCACTCAAGAGTGGCTTTAAAACTTAATTTGCTTTTATCAAAGATGGCAAAGTTAACTTAAGTCTGGTGGTTACGTTGCTGCTGGGAGATGAGTGTACATTCATATTTACATGCATGCAGTTGGGGTGGGCTTACATATCTGCTGTAAATACATTCACTTCGCTGTTTACATCAGCTTTTTAGGTGAAAACTTCATCTTGGAAGAAACCAGCAGCAATCAATCAATCAATCAATCATATCAATTGTAAAGCGCACTACTCACCCGTGAGGGTCTTAAGGCACTAGGGTGGGGAATGCTGCTACTGCTCGAAAAGTCAGGTCTTTAGGAGTTTTTTGAAGGTCAGCAGGTCTTGGGTCTGCCGTAGGTGGATGGGGAGGGTGTTCCAGGTCTTGGCGGCGAGGTGGGAAAACGACCTGCCGCCAGAGGTCGCTCTTCGGAAGCGAGAGACTGTGGTGAGGGTGAGGTAGGCGGAGCGGAGCAGAGCTGGCGGGTGGGGGTGTAGAAGCTGAGTCATCTGTTGAGGTAGGTTGGTCCGGTGTTAAGGAGTGCCTTGTGTGCTTGGGTGAGGAGCTTCAAGGTTATACTCTTGTTGACCGGGAGCCAGTGCAGGTCTCTCAGGTGGAGTGTGATGTGGCTGCGGCAAGGGATGTCGAGGATCAGGCATGCAGAGGCGTTCTGGATGCATTGGAGACGTCTCAAGAGTTTGGCCGAGGCTCCTGCATAGAGGGCGTTTCCGTAGTCCAACCTGCTGCTGACAAGGGCCTGCGTGACCGTTCTTCTCGTTTCAGTGGGGATCCACTTGTAGATCCTGCATGCAGAGGGTGTTAAAGCAGGAGGAGGAGATGGCATTGACCTGTTTAATCATGGAGAGGGTGGAGTCGAGGATGACCCCTAGGTTGCGTGTGTGGTCGGTGGGTGTTGGGCGGTTCCCAGTGCGGTCGGACACCAGGAGTTGTCCCAGGCCGAAGGGATGGATCGGTGGATGAGGACCGCCATCTTGTCCGAGTTCAGCTTCAGTCAGCTGTTCCTCATCCATTGAGCGACGGCCTTCATTACTTTGTGAAGGCTTGTTTTGGCGATGTGGGGGTCCTTGGTGAGGGAGAGGATCTGCTGGGTTTCATCGGCGTAGAAGATGATGTTGAGATCGTGCCGACGGGTGACGTGGGTGAGCAGTGCCATGTAGGTGTTGAAGCTAGGGTTGAAGAGTTCCTTCACAATGTTGAAGAGCTCTTTGCTGTTGTGCGCGTTGTTGTCTAGGCGGTCTTCGAAGGAGACCCTTTTGGCGGATCTGATGAGGTGATGGTGTCTGCGGGTGGGGTTCTTGTGGGCTGCGTGGCTGTCCGGTGTTCGTTCACGTAGCCAGATCTTTCCAGCTTTTGGCAGGTTTGCTTGGAGGCCCGGAGGTCTTCAGTGAACCAGCAGGCTTTCTTGCTGGTGGGACTGTTGGAGGGTTTCTTGATCAGGGCGAGGGTGTTGCCGCAGTCATTGATCCACTGTCTGAGGTTGCGGGCGGCGATGTTGGGGTCGATGGGGTCAGCGGGTGGGCTTTGGGCAAGGGTGGTGGTTAGTTGGTCTTCGGTGACTTTGCTCTAGAACGATGAGGCATCTGTTAGGTGCAGTGGTGAGTGGTGGGTTTCTTGAAGGTGAAGTGGATGCAGTGATGGTCGGTCCAGTGGAGTTCGGTGGTGTGGTTGAAGGAGACGTGGGGGCTTGTGGAGAAGATGGGGTCAAGCGTGTGACCGGCAGAGTGGGTGGGTGTCGTGACGAGTTGTCTGAGCCCGAGGTTGGCTAGGTTGTCGATGAGGGTGGTGGAGTTGGTGTCGTTGTTGTTTTCGAGGTGGAAGTTCAGGTTCTCGAGGAGGATGTCGTCCATGGAGGCAAGGGTGTGTGTGCTGACGAAGTCGGCGATGGAGTCGCTGAACTGTGGTCGGGATCTGGGGTGTCTGTAGTAAGTATGGGCGAAATGCACGAATTCACGGTATGCAAATTTGTGTGAAAGCGAATTCGTGATCCCCAAAATTCGCGAATTCGTGCAAATTTGCGGATTTCTTTTTTTGCGTGTTTGCTGGGCTTTTTGCGTATTTGCGTGCGTTTTTGCATGCTCGGGGGGGAAATATTGCGCAAACTTACCCACGTGGTCCTCAATGGGCACGGCCAGCTGTGGGCTAAGGTGTGCCGGGCCATCCGGAGGGGGTCGAGGGTCCGGCCACCTACCAGCAAGCGACGCACCGGTGGTCGGACATCCTCGACCGGGAGCAGTACCTGCTCCACTTGCTAGGAGTGGAGATACCTGACTTTGATGAGTAGCTATTTAATAACTACTTTGTTTTCTTCTGCTCTGTGTTATATTGCTAATCTATTTTTTTCAGGAAAAGTACGAATGCTGCTGATTCGATTACATTGCAGGCAAATTAATGTTTAAATAGCTTCTGTCATTGCAGTTGCTCGCCTGGTAATTTGCTTTGCTACTATGCTTACTTGTTTGCAACTTTTTGATCATTTGAGAGCATAACTGCGTAATGCTAGAAACAGTAGCGACTCAAGTCTAGTCCTTCTTTGTACTCCTGCTGCCACTAAGAAGAGATAGTGGTGGATTGATACGTTGAGTATATTATTTGCTACTTGTTATAGGACATTTGTTAGTGGTCTACAATCTTGATGACGGACTATCTCTGTCATGTGACGTCTCTTGCTGCTGAGTGATGGCAGTAGTAGAACCTTTTTGTTGTTGGTGTAGTTAGTGAATTACTTAACTTTCCTATTAGACGGTCTGCGAATCCTGCAATACTGTACTATCCTCCTAGTTGACCAGATCAGATAGGTCAATACATGTAGTGCAATTGTTGTTAATTTGTTTCCCCGAGATAATTTTAGATTGTGTTCAAAGAACTCAAATATTTAAAAAAAAAACAATCATCCATGTTGTGGTTCTTTATTTCATGATCATCAGCACCTCCCAGGGGCAGGGCGACTAGCACCATTGAGACTCCGGTGGAAGAAGGTGGACAGTCACAGGATCGGTCCCTTGCAGTCTCTTCTGCTGGCCCCAGTAAGTTGTTCTATTGTTATATTAATACTTATACTTCCCTAACTTTTACAGCTCCTATTCATTAAAAACTGTTTCCTAATTCTATTTTCTACAAAATAGTCTTTGATCTTCTTCTAATCTAGACTACTTTCTACATTCTTATCCTGCCTCTACCATCACTTTCTGTGCTACTACTATTTACGATTACGAGTCGGTCTGTTTAGGTAGCTAAGCTTGACCAGTCGGCAAACGGTGTTAAACAAAACTCTGATCCAGCAATAGCTCTAGGCACTGAGTGCAGTCATCTGGGTTGCCCTTGCTGTCTTTTCCAGTCTTCTTAATGTAAGTGCTTTGACAATTTCCAACAACAAAATGTCAATGTTTACACCAAGAAAAAGGTAGCAGTTGCCTTTTTGATTTGCTAGGAGGACATACCATACCGCTAGTGTTTCAGGGACTATTCTGCACATGAAGAAGTATGGACAGGAGAAATAGGACATTATTGATGATAGGTGCAGTTCGACTTTCCACATACCTCAGTCCGAACAGAAGTTGAACCCCCAATCCCCTGACCGACTATCTAGTGTGTCTGACCAATGATTTTACGACCCAGATGAACAGAAGAAGACTACCGCCGAGTCCCGGCCGATCTGAGTCACTGAAACATGACTGCCAAGTGCACTAGTTCAAACCCTTCCGCTCACTCACTTGTGAACAAAAACCACACAGTGTTTGTTAGTTTTAAAGTTTTATTTTCAATTAAGAAATGAAAAAATGATTTCTTTATTTTTAATAGCGTAGTATTCGGAGCGAGCACTGCTGATAGATGACGTTAAAGTTTAAACAACATTTCCATGAATCAAATTACTTTAACGCAATAGTTAACAGACACATGGAATTATTAGAATAACTGTGCGGGAGCCCCCACCTTCTTTTAAGTACTTAAAGTACTACTGGTGATGACTTACTAGTAGTTGGTGAATAGTCCTGTTGGCAGACGGGCAATGTAATCTTCTTTCTGTAATTAGAAAAATGTTGCACGTTAAGCAAGCATTCGTCAGTTGTCCTAAGAAGTGTAGCATTTAATGGAATAAGCATATAAAAAGTTAACACCCTCCCCAAAACTGTTACTTTTTTTTCAATCCCAGTAATAAAAAATGTGTTATGCAACAATTTCTTCCATTACGAGACAAAATAGGGGGTTGTGTATGGCATTTGAAAATATGACATGTTTTTTCTAGATGTCACAACATCTGATGCGGCACAGATGACCACCAGTGCCGGGTCCAGCAGTGCGGAGGAGTCCACTCTAGGGGCGGATGTGGCGGCGCCACCAGGAGGAGCTGGGGGGGGAAGGCTCAGCGGCGGCAGACGGTGGTAAGTTATTATACTCCTTACTTATTTAAATTTTTAAGTAGGCTTTCAAAGGAGTGTATGAGGTACTGTAGAGTGCACAGTACACTAGTACAAGTACACTGTACTGTTAAGAACAGTTACTAATTTAGAACTACTTTTATGGCTATCACAGAGAAGACAGTCAACCTTGACTTGTAATAGCATTAGCGGCGGTACTTCTCGGGTAAGCAATGGCCCCCTCTATTTGACTTCAACTCAGCTGGCAAACTTTTATCGTGAAGCCAAGTCATATCAGATGTACTTTAGGGATGTGATGAACGAAAAGTGAAAGAAGGGTGAAACGAAGGACGAGCAAGTCTTAACATTTATGACTGTAAAGAATGGTGTTTTTGAATGCAAGTCAAGAGAAGAAGACGGTGGTTTCCAAAATATAATGAACAAGGTGTTAGTTGGTTATTGAGAAAAAGAAAACTTGGTACATTTGAGACATGAAGAAGAATGATAGACGTACTTTGGAAGCCTGGATGTTATCTTCTTTTTCCTCATTGATAGCAGAGGTGTATGATGTAGTAGAGCAGACGCTGAGTGGAGGAGGATTGTTACTTTGAACAGCATGTCCGTGCCAGAGTAGCAAAGCTGAGGAAATCCAAATACTAGAATTTGTGATTGTTCAAAAATACTCCCTGCCTTGACTAACAGTACAGTACTTTACTTTGCAAGCACATCATCTATTGTGTATGTATTGTATAGTTGACAAAATTATATCAAGTCAAGTCCCTTCTTCCGGCAATTATGGGTACCACACTCACTCCCTATGGTAATATTTTTATTAAAGCTCTGTCATGGGTGAACTATCGCTGTAGTTCACTCAATCTATCCAAACAAAGCATCTAAAGTCATCCATCATATAACCAAAGATCATGTGATCGGCAGGATATACGATCAGAATTGAATAATCTTCATTCTTCTTTGTAGTATTCAAGGCCCGGGGGGGCGGTGCGAAAGATATCATTACATTGAGCAGTAGCCCTTGATGTAACCAAGTATGGCCAGTGGCAGTGCCACCCCTATAGAAAAGTAAGAGCGTCCTATCCCCACCTGCATGTACTGCTTAAAGTAACGCGAGTCTGCGTCATCATGGCTTGTGTCTGTTTTTCTTGGGTGCAAGCTGAGTGAGCTGCCATGCCGGCTACCACAAGTTCACGTACCAGTAATTTCTTTTGCAAAACAAGAGAAAAAAACAGAAGACTTTTTTTAGTACTCTCTGACTATGTATGTAGTAGTGTGAGTCCATCCATAGTACTGCTAGTGGAATTCCTGAAACTCCCAGTAATGTCACAGGTCTACAAAGATGGCGGAAAAATACATGCCAAAAAGTTATACTGTGTTTGCTACTTGCTGGTGTTACTGAGAGTCAACTTTCCGTTGAATTATTTTGACTTTATGTTAAAGACTATTGGCTACGGGATATTTCTTTCTTTCTTCCTTTAGATGCCACTCTGAAAAAGCTCACCAGAAAGGAGATGGCTGTCCGGGCCAGGGCCCGTAAGCTGGAGGCTATTTGTGCCGAGTATCTGCGGCTGTGGGCTCTGGAGCAGGAGGAGGAGACAGCAACCACTGAATCCTCCTCCAGTGCCCCGGGGTCTACCAGCCAGAAGCCTCCAGCCAAATGGAGCCGTGGCCCGACAGCCTCCCGCCGCCGCCGCACAGCAGCACCACAATCAGCCCCCCCCTAGAGCCTGGATGGTACGTCAGCGACGCCTCCGTAAAAGAGTGGACTACCTGGAGCGGTTGGTTGAAAAACATCAGCAACAGCTCCCGGACCTCCGCAAAGAGCTGCGGGAGGTGCGGGACCAGCTGCCCATAGGAGGACACCAACGGAGGAAGTGACTGTCCCTTGACCCTTTTTTAAAGACTGTGGGGGGGTGGGAATTGGGTGTTTGGGAAAGGGGACTTTTGGGCTTTTGGACATTGGTTGGGGTTAGGCAGGGGGTGAGTTGGGTTAATTTATTTTATTTTTTGACTACATCAATATATTTATTAATAATCATTTTTCATACCAAAACATAGTATACGCGTTCATATTATTTTGTGTGGGGGTGGGCGGTGGTTACCAGCATGAATGAAACATCTAGTCCTGAATTGTCCCAAAGTGCCAGTAACCGAGTTAGTGAATTCAGTAGCCCTACTAGTGCTTTACTAGTAGTACTGGCAGTCTCTGATCTCCTCCCAGTCCTAGCCCATTATTCTACCTCTCCAAAATGCTTATCTTACCTGTGATTCGTGCATGGCAAATGGTGATTAAGGTTGGTTGTTGACTTGAATCCTCGACGGATGAAATATCATTGTTGTGCTGGTAGTAGTACTGGTACACACTGGCAGTAGCAGCATATGAAAAAAAGGAAATGAAAGATTGAGTGGCCTGAGCGTAGCGTTAGAAACAGTACGATAGATAGTACGCTACAGAACAGTGCCATAAATTGTAGCCTAAGCAGTGCTAAAGTATTCTAAATATAAGTACTAGTTTCGTGGATTATGGCTACTATAAGAAATATTATGAAAGCAAAGGATTCTTAAACATAACAATTAACCATTTGATTTGTCATGTGTACGAGCATGATGTTTGATGCTCAATGCACGATGTGGCACATGAAATTCCATTTTCCAACATTTTTCTGTTGCTTAGACCTTATCCTCCCCTGCAAGTGTGTGGATTTTCTTGTTGTCATTCAGTCATACCTCAATGAAAAACCAGACAGCCCGGGGAAAGAGGGTTAGGGTTTTTAGGTCTCGCCTTTTCCATTCCGAAGGAATGGGAAATGGGGAGAATTCAAGTGCTCAAAATACTCGTGAAACCACAGGTTTTTTTCATGCGGTTTTCTTCGAGTTCACGTGGCCACAGGCACGCGCTTTTGGGCCATAAACTTTCACGGCCATCTGTTCCCCAGCTCCAGCACCTCCCCTCTCTCTCGCCGCACACAGCCTTACTTGGATTTCTCCTCCCCCTCCACAGCCAGCTTCCCCCAGGCCCTAGCAGCACTCCTCCCACACCTTTGAAGTGAAGCTTAGCTTCACTTCATAGGCCCCTGCTGCTTCACACCCTCATCCCGCTCTCCCCGCTCGGCCCACTCTCCTGCCCGCCGTGTCGCATTTCTCCTCCCCCCTCCCCTTCTCTGCCTTCCCTCCGTCTTGTTCTTACTTATTGCCCCACTAGTCACGAGGACCATGCACTGATCTCTTTTTAGGTCTTTTTAAAAATGCTTCAATTTAAATCAATGTGTCGCCGGATTTATAAGCGCTTTAATTTTATTTGCAGGCGCTGCGCTTTTTCTCACAAGTGCTCGCCAACCTTTTTTTAAATAGTTCAGTTTGCATCAGCGTAGCTCCGATATTACAAGCGATTCCCTTTAATTATATTTGGAGCTTCATCTGCTCCCCCTATAGCCCCCCAAAAACAGCCTGCCCATTTGTTGCTCCACCCACGGCTTCACCGACAAAAGCCTCTTCCAGCTATATAATGAGCCGCTGTGCCGGGCTCCAAATCGCCCCCTTCCCTCCTTCCCTACAGCAGTTGATTAGCAGCCCGCAACACCAGAACCAGATGCATTTGAGTACTGGTTTTGTTAAATAGTTCTTAAAAATATGAATTTACTGACTTACCTAGACTAGTAAATGGTACACTTACTTATGCCTTCTTTGCTGCGTGTAGGAGATATGCCATATTAGTTCCCAGAAATACATTCTACTGCTCAAAGTGTTACTACGGAAACAGAGGATTAGGGCAGTAAGATTTTTGGTTTACTAATACGCTTCCAAGTTACAGTTTTTTGGGCGACAAAAGTGTTTTTTTTCCAGACCATGTTCGGGAACATTCTTCCTGCTTTCCATCACATGTGAATTAACTCAAGTGAGCTTATTTTTGCCAGGATCTTCCCAGAGCAATTGAATATGTATTTCGTTCTCTCCTTTTGAACAAGAATTACTATGCTTCCCTTCAATGATTTCAGCATAAACCGAAAATGGCATATCTGTATATAGAGGTCAAACGTGCAGATGGTTTTAAAAAAAACTTTCTGTAATTAATATACCTTATTGCAAACTACTACTGGTTTGTACGTGTGCTGATGCAACTCACTAAAAAATAAATACTACCTATAGAATTATGAATAAGTGTTTTTATCCTGCCAGTATTTCTTGCAGGGGTGGGGACGCTTTCCTCTATTTGCAAATACCATAAACATATATATCCGCTCTACGGTCCATTTCTTATCCTCATTATGTTTAACATATACCAACCATATCTAACTGGTCACATCCTCACCCACCCTCACCCACCCTCACACCCCCTCACCCTCACACCCTCACTCACCCCCTCATCCTCACCCCCCTCACAACCCTCTCACCCTCACTCAGCCTCACACCCTCACCCTCACACACTCTCACCCTCACACCCCCTCGCTCACCCTCACCCACCCTCACACCCCCTCACCCTCACACCCTCACTCACCCCCTCATCCTCACCCCCCTCACAACCCTCTCACCCTCACTCAGCCTCACACCCTCACCCTCACACACTCTCACCCTCACACCCCCTCACTCACCCTCACACACTCACACACCCACTCACCCTCACCCTCACACCCCCTCACCCTCACACCCTCACACCACTCAGTGCTACAACACATATGTGTGTGTAGGTGCAAATGCAATGTTCTTGGATTTTTGTCACAATAAAAAGAACATAATCTTCACAAAATGTATCTACAAACGTTTAAGCTATTGCCATTATAAATTATAATAACTTTTATTTAAGTATTAATTATTTACAAAATTAAAAGCCTTTGTTATTTGTAATATCAATACATCGAAGTCACGTAAATACAACACACATTGCATCACAAATGCTATAGGTGTCACATTTGCGAAAGTTAAAACTATTGACATTGTAACTGACAAAGCTATTAATTTTGCTATTTTCAAAACCAACACATAAATTAAAAAAGTGTCATTTACAATACCAATCGCTCAAACTTTCCTAATGCGAAAAGTTAAAAGTATGGGCATTGTAAATCACAAAACAAAAAAATAAAATGTCATTTACAAAACCAATAGCTCAAACTTTCCTACTGCGAGACCTATTGGCAACGCCAGTGCTTGTTGAAGAGTGGATTGGAATGGGGGTTTTTGGAAAAGGTTTTGTGGAGAGAAGAAAAAAAACACTGCATGGACAAACAACAAATGAAGAGAAATAAATGTTTGGATTCAAAGATATACATAAATCTTTTAAGGGACATAAAGGTAGTGCGCTACTGCATGCATGAAGTTGTTTGCTAAACGGATAGTTAGGTTACTGAAAAGTTGTACTTACTACATCTCATTAGTAAGAATGAGGAAACAATTTGACATTGACACTAGTACAGGGCTGCATTAAATACGCAATTTCACTTGCCTTTCTGCCCTCATAGAGAATAAACACCTATTATTAGTAGATTAAGTTAGTTATTAAAAATAGCAAAGAAACGTATGAAATAGCTGGAGAGATGAATTTGAAGCAGAGAACAAAGAAACGCACCTAGTCACATTCGTAGAAGTTTACGTTTACAACAATAACATTTAAAAGATAAGGAGAAGTTAAGAGAGAATACTGTAAATTTATGTTGTAGTTGTTCTGTTGAATTGGTGAAGTTGCATGCATCCAGCCATTCCTCTTATTCGCGATATACTCCTCCATTCCATCTTACGCTCTGTCGATCAATATTGGTGACCAGACACACTGTCCACTGGCTGCCTGATGAGTAATTGTGGATTGCTAATGGTAAGTCTGAGTTCATCGTTTGTTCCATGGCACATGGTAAAAGCCGTCCTGTAATTTTTGATGGAAAAAAACAGGAAGTGAACCAGTTAAAAAAATTAAAGGTACGCTGTGTTGTGCAAAATAACACTTTCAGTTTTCAGAGCTGACATTATTATTATTATATACAATCATCACTTCAAAAGTGCGTAACCTGGTTCTCCTTTACAAGTATAGTAATAGTAACTATGGTTGAATTCGCCCTCTCCACTCCACAAGAGGGTTGTGGTCTCAGTCCTGGACAGACTCAGGGAGGGGATGGATGCCAACCGGTCCCAAGCCCTGGTCCTCCTTGATCTGTCCGCTGCCTTCGACACGGTTGACCATTCCATTCTTCTCACCCGTGTCGAGGCAGCGGGCTTCAGGGGGCCCACTTTGGCTTGGCTCACTTCCTTCTTGAGAGACCGCACCCAGGCCGTTCATCTTGCAGATTTTTCCACTTCTCCACGCAATGTGCAGTGCGGCGTCCCTCAGGGCTCCTCCCTTTCCCCCCTTTCATTTAACTTGTACATCTTCCCCCTCATTTTTGCTTTACAGCAACTGGAGGTCACAGTTTTCAACTATGCAGATGACCTCCAGTTGATCTTCAACTTCTCCCAATCCCCTGAGTCCATTCACAATTTTCAATCGGATATGATTTTCATCAGGGACTGGATGAATTTCAACCACCTCAAACTCAACCCAGATAAAACTGAGGTGGTTCTCACCGGTGGCCCCACGTTCTGGCCCCCCTCACCCTCCCCTACCTTCTCACTCAGTTAAACCCCTTGGGATCATGCTGAACCAACACCTCACCCTGCACTCCCAGATCAGTATGGTGGTATCTTCCTGTTTCTTCACCCTTCGCACCATTAGGAAAATGTCCAGATTCTTTTCTCCCTCCGCCTTAAAACTCATTCTGATGGCAATGGTGTTATCTCGCCTTGACTACGGTAACATCCTGTACAACAGTGTCCCGGCTTATGCCCTTCGATGCCTTAGGTTGGTCTAGAACCAAGCCGCTTGCCTCATCCATGGTCTCCCTAAATTGCACCACGCCACCCCTATACTACACAACTTGCATTAGTTGCCCATCAGAGAGCAGGCCCTTTTCAAACTTGGCTGCACCACGTTTTAAGCCCGAGCCGGAACTGCTCTCCAGCATTTATAAATTCCGAAATCAAAAATTACACCCCGGTCAGACAACTCCGCTCCTCCACCCAGTCCCTCCTCTCCGTACCATGCTTCAGGAAAAAAAGGATGGGGGGTGAGATTCGCTGTACTTGGTCCCACCTTTTGGAATTCCCTTGCCCCCACCATTAGATCCATACCCTTGTACTCTAACTTCCGCAAGGCGCTCAAAACGTATCTTTTCCTGCAAGCCTTTCCATCTTAACCTCCTGTACCCCCTTCCTCTAGGTTCAACTGCATCCTCAGCGCCAAGAAACCACTAGGTATATGTGCGCTTAATAAATGTTTTTTAGTTTCAAATAAAATTCAAATTCTGCGGATCCACCATGGATTTTCTTTAAAAAAAATTGCAAACAAAATTAGACATTCCCAGGAGTGCTACCAGACCCCTGAACCCAGTCAGCAAAATGTAGAACACCCCCAAGTAGCCCCCTAAAAACATGCGATACTGCTACCAGGTTGAACCCTAACTTCAAATCGTGCCAAAAAGCACTCCGTAACTAGGCCCTATTAGACATTCCCAGGAGTTCTCCCAGACCCCTGAACCCAGTTGCAAACATGTAGAACCCCCCCCAATTAGCCCCCTAAAATCATGCGATAGTGCTACAGGCCTAAGTTCAAAACGTGCCAAAACGCACCCTGCAACTAGGCCCAAACCCCCCTTTTTCCACCGTGGATTTTCTTCAAATTTTGCAATCAAAATTAGACATTCCCAGGAGTGCCCCTAGAACCAGTAACCCAGTCGCAAAACTGTAGAACCCCCCCCCAAGTAGCCCCCCAAAAACATGCAATACTGCGACGGGGATGAGGCCTAGTTAAAAATCAAGCAGAAAGCACACTTTGAAATTAGGGCCAAAAGACCCCTTTTCCACCATGGATTTTCTTCAAAACACTTGCAATGATTATTAGACATTCACAGGAGTGCTCCCAGACCCCTAAACCCAGTCGCAAAAATCTAGAACACCCCAAGTAGCCCTCCGCAGAAATGCAATTTTGGAGAAAAAAAACATTTTCACCTCGGATTTTCTTTAAACCACTTGCAATCACAATTACACATTCCCAGGAGTGCTCCCAGACCACTAAACCCAGTCGCAAAAATGTAGAACACCCCCAAGTAACCCTCAGAAAAAATGCGAAAGTGCTATCCCTAACTCCAAATCGTGCCAAAACGCACTCTGTAACTAGGCCCAAACCCCCCTTTTCCACCATGGATTTTCTTCACAACACTTGCAATCGAAATTATACTATACAAGCAGTGCTTCCAAACCCCCACACTCCCGCCAAAAAACCTAGAACCCCCCAAACAGCCCCCCAAAAACATGCAAGTGAGCAAAAAAGGAAAACTTTTTCACCATGGATTTTCTCCAAACCACCTGCATTCAATATTAGAACTTCCCAGCAATGCCCCCAGACCCCTCAACCCACCCGCAAAAGTGTAGAATGCCCCCAAACAGGGCAAAAGCAAAAATGGAAAATGTGACACAGATAATTTGAGGCCTACTTGACAATTCACTCCAAACGCACTCTGCAGGTAGGCCCTAACTGCCCTTTTCCACCATGGATTTTCTTCAAACCCCGTGCAATCAAAATTATACTATCGCAGCCGTGCTCCTAGACCCCCAGACCCCCCAAAAAAAATCCTGGAACCCCCCAAAACAGCCCCCCAAAAACACACAAGTGAGCAAAAAAGGAAAAACTTTTTCACCTTGGATTTTCTCCAAACCACCTGCATCCGATATTAGACCTTCCCAGCAATGCCTCCAGACCCCTCAACCCACCCGCAAAAAAGTAGAACACCCCCAAACAGGGCAAAACCAAAAATAGGAAATGTGACACTTAGAAAATTTGAGGCCTACTTGACAGTTCACTCCAAACGCACTCTGCAGGTAGGCCCTAACTCCTCTTTTCCACCATGGATTTTCTTCAAACCACTTTCAATCAAATTTATCCTATCCCAGCAGTGCTCCCAGACCCCCAGACCCCTCCAAAAACCTATAACCCCCCTCAAACAGCCCCCTAAAAACACGCAATACTGCTAGGCCTCAGTTTAAATCGTGCCAAAACGCTGTCTGCAACTAGGCCCTAACTCCCCTTTTCCACCATGGATTTTCTTCAAACCACATGCAATCGAAATTATACTTTCCGAGCAGTTCTCCCAGACCCCCCAAAAACCTAGAACCCCCCCAAACAGCCCCCCAAAAACACGCAAGTGAGTGAAAAAGGAAACACTTTTTCACCATGGATTTTCTCCAAATCACCTGCATCCAATATTAGACCTTCCCAGCAATGCCCCCAGACCCCTCAACCCACCCGCAAAAAAGTAGAACGCCCCCAAACAGGGCAAAAGCAAGAATGGAAAATGTGACACTTAGAAATTTTGAGGCCTACTTGACAGTTCACTCCAAACGCACTCTGCAGGTAGGCCCTAACTCCCCTTTTCCACCATGGATTTTCTTCAAGCCACTTGCAATCAAACGTATACTATCCCAGCAGTGCTCCCAGAACCCCAGACCCCCCTCAAAAGCCTATAACCCCCTCAAACAGCCCTCCAAAAACACGCAATACTGCTAGGCCTAAGTTTAAATCGTGCCAAAACGCTATCTGCAACTAGGCCCTAACTCCCCTTTTCCGCCATGGATTTTCTTCACACCACTTGCAATCAAAATTATACTATCCGAGCAGTGCTCCCAGACCCCCAGACCCCCCCCCAAAAAAACCTAGAACCCCCCCCAAACAGCTCCCCAAAAACAAGCAAATGAGCAAAAAATGAAAAACTTTTTCTCTGCACGTAGGCCCTAACTCCCCTTTTCCACCATGGATTTTCTTCCAACCACTTGCAATCAAAATTAGACCTTCCAAGCAGTGCTACAAGACCCCACGACCCCCCCCCCCCAAATCTAGAACACCCCCAAACAGCCCCCCAAAAACATGCAATACTTGTATATCCAAAACATGGCAAATTGCGCTGTTCACAAAAAATTGCTGTTTTCAGCACTTCCATTACTTCGATCCTCTTGAAACTTACCTGGACACTTGTTCTATCGATTCCCAAGAATCTCAGCAAGGCAGAACAAAATTGAACCACTGCGCTCTTTGAAGAAGAAGAAGAAGAAGAAGAAGAAGAAGAAGAAGAAGGTCTACGACTAGTTTTGACTTTTCACCCAAACACACGCGCCCGCAAAACACCAAAACAGAACACAATTCTGCCAATTCTGGACCTAAGAATGCCAAACCCCCCTAAAACCTTGCCAACATCATTATGAACGAGCCTGCATTGGGCCCTGAGCCCTAGACTCAGCGGGAACCCTACCAACTTAAACCGAAAAACCCTAGTACATCGCTCTGAACCCTAAACCCTAGATATGCTTTGTCTGTCTGTGTCAAAGAGCCTAGGTATGCTACATCAGGATGCTTCACTCAGTGGTGCCTGCCTTGACCGTCTGCATGGCCCTGCCCCAAGCATGGGCCAAAAATCCGTTCCGCTCAAGAATTTGCTAATTTTCGGTAATTTCGCGAGATTCGCGAAAAACCGAAAAACAGCAAATTTCACAAACATAACGGATGTTTGGCCCAAGCTTGAGGCAGGGCCATGCAGAGGGTCAAGGCAGGCACCACTGAGTGAAGCAACCTGATGTAGCAAACCTAGGCTCTTTGTCAGACAGACAAAGCATATCTAATTGTATGCAGCAAACCACATAGCCCCAATTTTACATGAACTGCTGTCTGGAGTGGAGGGGACTCTGCCTGGCATAACAACAACAGTACACTGCCTCGCCCTCGATGACTACATACCACGAATAGACAGATATGTAGTTCTGCTGTAGTAGTTGTTGTAGACAGGTTTACCTGTTTGCCACTCAAGAATTGGCCATAGTTCTTCCGTAAACCAACACTGATGATCCATCCATCCCAGTGAGTGACTGCAAAGAAAAAAGATATATTATTTAATCAATCAGCATGGTATATTGGTAAGTGAGTCCACTCCAAGGACTTTTTGCATATTGGAAAATGCAACATAGTGGCCCCTGAAGTTGAAGTGCAATTTGAATTAAACAAGGTAAAAAAAAACAGAGTAGAAGACATGAGTTACAATTACTGTGTAAAAGATTAAATAATAACTAAGACAAGACATATGATTCATTTCATGTACAAAAAACAAACAGCAATTGGTTTCATCAGAGCCAGACAGCCATTGCTGTTCACTGCATGAAATCTTCTCATTATTCATTACCTGTTCTACTTTTTGTCCGCATCTTCATCGGAAAATGAGGGCCCACAGGGCAGCCTCTCCTGTCAATTTCAGAAGTAACTCTGTCAGCAATCAGCAAGCATGTAGTCAGTCAGTAATTTCAGTCCCACTTGAGGGGACTCGTCTACGAAGACAAAGTTTCTTTATTCTTCGTAATTCATCCATCTGCCTTGAGGGAAATGGATAGGGGGAGTCTGGAGGAGGAAGATAGAGGAGCATGATTGAGTTGTGAACTTGTGAACATCAGGAATGCAGACTGCGGCACCTTCAAATCAATTAGGAGAATAAGATGAAGACAGAGCTGCTGGTGGACTTGTTGTGATTAGGTGATTTGAGTTTTGTTGTGGTAAAAGTTGCAAAACAAAGACACACATGAATAAAAGTAAATAAGGATGAAAAAAAAGGAAGTCATTTTCAGGCCTCAGTGTCAGGGAAGTAGAGCTCGTCCTCAAACTCCATGAATTGAGATGGGAGTAGGTAAGCTAACAGAGAAGAACCTCCGTCACCTAAGTCGGTGTCCTCTTCTTCCTGCGTGCATTTACGTATTTTGTAATCTGGTGGTATGAAGTGCTGATTCATCTTGATCAGTGTTAACCTCTCCACATTTTTGGGCAAGAGGCGGTCCTTTTTGAAGTTACAATGGCACCAGCAGCACTGAAAACACGTTCAAAAGAAACGCTTGCGAGTGGGCAAGACAAATAATTTAGAGCCAGGTTGGTGATCAGTGGCCATAGAGGCCTTTTCCCATACCAAAACAGCAATGGGTTCTGATTAACAAATACCTCTGTTGGGTCACCCAGATAGGCCTGCACCATCACCTCAAGGTTCTCCACGGTTGCCCCACTTTGCGTACCATCTCTGGCCTTTGCAACACTGGAACGAGCAAACCCTTGATGAGTTAGCCAATCCCCTTCGACAATATTAAGGCTGGGCCTGATGCTGGTGAGGATGATGATACAGTTGCTGCTGGTGTCATTAATGGCTGTGAGGGAAAGTGACTCCCTTCGGCAACAGATTCAGAAGTGGAACTTGACGTCGGATGGCCTGCTGATTCAGTTATACTTCTGCCAGCTGCTTGAATTTTCTGCCGCTCTTTCGAACCAAGTGGCTGACACAGCTAGCCAATGTTTGTACTTTGAAACATCTGCTTCATCAAAAGGAATGAATGCTTTGCTGGCCACTGCCTTTTCATACTGTGGATCCAGAATAGTGGCACAAATGTAATGTTGCTCTGTATGTATGGTTTTAAGCCTTTCATTGGCAACTAAGCGGCTTAATAACCTCTCCGCTAACTGATATGCGTCTTGCTTTTCAGCATCATCTCGGAACGTTGAAGACACCGCCTTCAGTTGGTGCTCTAGCATGACCAACAATGGGATAGCTTTGCCCAAAGAGCAGTCCTCCCTGCTGACTTCACGTGTGAAGACCTCAAAAGGACGAAGCATGTCTGTCAGGCTTGCAACTAGCTTCCATTCCTCCAACTCTAGCTTCATGTCTTTCATAGTAGAACCCAGTTTATAGACATAATCATTTATTACCCCCCACTGCTCAGACAGACGCTCAAGCATGTAAAAGGTTGAGTTCCAATCTGTTGCAACCTCCTGGATGAGTACTTTGACTGGCAGTCTATGTTCATGTAGAATGCTCCTCAGCTCCTTCCGACCCTTAAAAGAATGGCTGAAATGTGTGCAGATTCTTGGGCAGGTGTTCAGTAACTTGCTGACTGTGTTTTCTTTTTTCAAAAAATCTTGCACCACAATGTTATTACTGTGCGCCAAGCCAAACACGGCACTCTGATATAGTCACCTTGCTGCATGGCCTTAACTATATTACTGCCATTATCCGTGCAAACATAACCAACTATGCAATTTCTTGGATGCAGCCATTCATAGACCTTCCTATTAAACTCCTCCAAAAGGTTAGGTGCAGTATGAGTTTTCTCCATGGCAAACTTGTCTACTGTTGCATGTTTCCGAGTAGCTTGAATAACTGTGTCCGTGTCAACACCTACTTGTAACTTTTCTTTAACCCCTGCAAAAGAGACCCAGTGTGCAGTGATGCACATGTAATCAAGGGCTTGACAACTGGTCCACGTGTCTGTTGTCAGGTGGATAGTGTTCACAGCACTCTTCTGCAAAGCTGCCCCAATCACCTCCAGTACATCTTGATGTAGTGCTGGAACCGCAACTCTGGCAAAATAGGACCGGCTAGGAACCTTCCATTTAGGGCAGGCTGTTGCCACAAATTCTAGAAAACCCACCCCTTCCACGAAAGAAAAAGGGAGAAGTTCTTGACTTCCCCCTGCACAATCAGCCCCTCGTCAGCATCAGATGCAATGTGAATGGATACATTTGGATCAGTTCTACTTTTGGCTTCCCGGATGTTCCTTAGGTGCACATCCCACTGGATAGTGTGGTGTTTTTTGAGATGACCTCTCTGGCCTCCGGTACCATAGTTGGTACCAAGCTTACCCCGACTAACTAATACTTTACAAATCAATCAAACGATCATGTTTTCCGCCTTTTCGCTAACAGTAAAGAAGTCCCAAACTGGACACTGGAGATGTCTGTTGGTGGTGGAGATGCTACTTTGACTTTCAATGCCAGATGAAGTGGAGGATGGGCCTGGCTGAATTAGTTTCTGTTGTTCACTTACAGCATCACTACTTGATGTAATGGAGGTCGAGCTGGATGGAGGTCCCTGCCGGCCCTTCTGACTAAAAAATATGGAAGCTGTAGGTCGTGTTGGTGTTGTAGTTAACTGCGTTGGTGGTGGTACCAGTGCCACGCGGCCCACATCCCGCTCAGCAGCCATTCGGGATAGGGTGAAAATGTATGTCTGCTGCATGCCCGCTGGGGCTGGAATGACGACTGTGATGACTGGGTCGTCTTCAGACTGTTCATCAGCAGCAGAAGACACCACTTCTTGTTCATCGTCATCACCCATAAGTTGAAGCCTTGCGGGAACCTTCCTTTTAAGCTTACTTACCTTTGTCGGCTCATGGCATGCCTCACTCTCAGACTGCATTGATGGGTACCAATCAAGATCAAGGTCATCAGAATGAAGGGGGCTTGAAGAAGTACTTGTAGTAGTAGTAATAGCCCTCCTTGACCTTTTTCTTGCTGGGTATCTGGCAGACAATGGATCATCATCAGGAGGAGTGGCTTCCTCGGATGGTACCTCTGCTTGAATATCAATTTCCTGGTGTGCCCCTACTTCTGAAAGAACAAGCGTTGTAGGCAATTGTGCAGCTCTGTGACCATCTAGTTGCACCGCTCCATGCACCTCTCCATGTGCCTCTCCTTGGGCCTCTACTTACGCCTCTACTTGCGCCTCTTCTTGCGCCTCTCCTTGCGCCTCTCCTTGCACCTCTCTTTGTGCCTCTACTTGCGCCTCTCCTTGCCCATGTACTTGCGCTTGTACTAGTTGCACCTCCTATGGGTGTCGTTGCAGCTGTGGTTGTTGGACACTCGTCAGCTGAGTTACATCCGGCGTTGATTGGATGGTACTTTCTTGTGATGAGCCAAAATCACTGGTCGGTGGTGATTGAGAGAGTAAAGTGGCTGCCACAGCAGCACTCATGGTCTTGGATCTAACTTGGAGTGGTGGAACTGAGCCCAATGAAGCGGTGGGGCTGCTTCCAGCTTGGTCCTTGGCGGACACCGCAGCTGCTGCAGGCATAGTTTTTTTCCCAAAAAAAGGTGTCGGTGGGCACACCAATCTCCTTGGTAGGTGGTGCCACTTGCTTCTTCTGCTCCTTCTTACTGGCAGTGGCACTGGCAACTTTGTTCGCTGAGGCGCTACGGCCACCTTTCTTTGGGCCCATCTTCTTCAGATGTCAGAACAGCAGGCCGCAGTTGCACGAGTTGCAGAGTTGTCTTGTCTGTGGCCACACGTGACGTCACGTGATGTTGTGCTGCACACACCGCTGCAGGACTTCTTCCTGTCCTGGCACTGGTGGTTCTTTTGTGCACCTAAAAGCAATGGAAGCCAGAGGAACATCAGTTAAACACCCCAAAAAGTTGAAAAACACACAAAAATCATCACAATCCAATGCCATCAATTCCCTCAATGATGTTTAAATTCAAGACACCCCACAGAAAGACTTGGTCCATGCACCACTCACTACCCCTGGGCCTAATGGAAGAAAGCAAGGCAAAATGGGTACAGGCCTGAGCACACTGCCTGGCTTCAAAATGGGCCCTTGACCCCCAGCTACATGGCCAGGCACTGCCTGGACCAGGCCTCAAAATGGCCCCCACCCACATGGCCAAGCCCCAACAACACCCCAAAAAGTAAAAAAACAAACAAAAATCACCACACTCCAATGCCATCCATGCCCTCAATGATGTTTAAATTCAAGACACCCCACAGAAAGACTGTGTCCATGCAGCACTCACTACCCCTGGGCCTACTGGCTAGTGAGCCTTTACAGGCACCCCAAAATTAAAAAAACAACAACATATAACAGTGAGCTAAAATTCTATGACATGAATGAGAATTAAGTAAAAAAAAAATCACAGAAACAGTTGTATCATGCACCCATGACTAACCCTGGGCCTACTGGATACTGTGGTTACCCATAATTTTTTTTTTTTTTTAAAGTTGTGAAAAATGTTTTAGAACTGTAGTTGCAGCAACTGCAATGCCCCAAATAAACAACACCAACTTACTTGTAAAATCTCAAGTCCAAAAGTGATCCAAACTCCAAACTCCAAAAAGTCCTCAAATACAAATATCCAGCAGCAGCCACAAAAAGTAATCCTTTCAGCTCCAGATCCAAATCAAAAGTGACCAGGACATGGACAAAGCACTGGGAGGAGCCTGCTGGACAGGAACAGGAAGTTGGAGACTCTGGGGCACTAACTTCCTCCCAACCCCCCCCCCAAAAATGGACTCCTCGCACCAAAAAGTGCAGCCAAAAGTCAATCTGAGTTATTCCAATCAAAGTCATCATTTTCAGAAGGTTTATGCTGTACAACAAAAACACAATGGTTCAGCACTCCCCACAATAAACAGTCGCAGTAGTAATGCTCTATTATAATAAGGTGGTTATTGTCATACACCCTGGAGTTTTGGAACAATACGTTTTTGGAACATATTCACAATAGTCTCCGTATTTTTCGCCCTGAAGAAGTCCTCTGGACCAAACGCGTTGGCTACGCTCTGTATGAAGAATTTGAATAAAAGAAAATTTTAAGTCCTACTGAACAAATTCCTTTAATCATTATCTTGATTATTACTGCAACTGTTTATTGTGGGGAGCGCTGAACCATTGTGTTTTTGTTGTACAGTTTTGGGCTTTGCCCTTGGGAGTCTAGGGGTATATGACTTCAGGTTCTTGGCACCCAAAAACTCTTTAAAAATAGTAGACCATGAATATTGGATAAAGTGCAGTCATTCTTTGCCCTATACCCCTGTTACTCAAGTGTTATTAGTCAGAAGGTTTATGCTGCCTGCGGTGGATTTCTTGTGCAAAATTGCGATTTTTGCAATTTTGGGAAAGCGAGCTGTTCAAATCTCCCGCCGGAGGTCAGCTGCGCGTCGTCATTGTTTACTCCCACGATGTGTGATCACGGGCCCTTATGATGTACTCGTGTTGTCAAACTCGCGCTGTGCAAGATGGCGGGCCGCGATGACATAATCGCTGTCGAAAAACTCTCGCGCGATCACGCAGCAAGTTCCAAAATGGCGCAGCACACGCAAACCAGGAGAAAAACAACTCGGCGGACTCATAATCACGGTAAGTTAACGCAGCGCGCGCGATATTGTATTTTTAAAGCGCGACCAAGCAAAAAAATCCGCAGCTTGCGAATTTGCGGATTTTTGGGCAAATTTGCGCGAATTGCAAATTTGCCCAAAATCCGCAAATTTCGCGAACGAAACAGATTTTATGCCCACGCTTAGTCTGTAGATGAGCGTTCCTCTGAGGGTGGTGTTGGGGTCAGGGTGGGTCTGGAAGCGCAGTTGTTCAGCGGTGCTGAGGGTGTCATCGGTGTTGGTCGAGACTCTGAGAGTGTTCCTGTGGATGAAGGTGATTCCTCTTCCTGCTCCGTTGGTGGGGTCCCTGCGGGTGTTCTTGTAGCCTTCTGGGACGGCTATAGCTATGTCTGGTGCCGAGGCGGGGTTTAGCCAGGTCTCTGTCAGGAAGGCAACGTCTGGGGAGGTAGAGTCGAGTAGGCCCCAGAGTTCAATGGCGTAGTTGCGGGTGGAGCGGGTGCTGAGAAGGATGCAGCTGAGGTGGTTGGGTTCTTTCCTGGTCGGCAGCATGGTGGGGCAGATGCTTGTGAAGCTGCAGTTCGGTAGGTGAAAGCTCCATGGGTGCGCTTCGGGGTGGCCAGGAAGCAGGTGTGTGATCGTCCGGTGTTGAGTGCATGGAGGGTTGTGGCATCGTAGCGGTGTCGGGCGTCGTGGCATTCGTGAGGTCCAGGGGTCCTGGCGCTTGCCGCTTAGGCGCGCCAGTGGCGTGGCCATTGGGCCGCCTCCATTAGAGGGGATGTGGGAGAGAGGAGCAGCTGGGAGGTGGGAGCGGGTGGCAAATGGGATTGCAGGAGGGCGGGGCTGCCGGGACGCAGCAGCGGTAAAAATTGTTAGATGTGGACGGGGGGTAGCCATTAATATTGTAAGTGGGTGGGCATTGTGTCTGGTTATCACAGCTTTCTCAGAATCCTCATATTCTAGTTGTGATTCATTGGTGTCTGCCATTTTTTACTAATTATTTCCAGGCTATTTTCCATTGTATACAACTTGTAGCACTCATTGTTACAATGAAAAAATATTTGATCCTCTTCACCCATCAGTTCCAATATTTGTGAACTCAGTTTTGCCGTATATCAGCAGCATCTCAAACTCTCTTCTGTCCAGCCTTTAGTTTGGCATATGACACATTTTTCTTTGTTGAAGGAGTCCTCAGATTTTGTGATTTGCAATACTCTGTCAAGAGGTTAAGATCCTCTGCTACCATCTGCTTCGTTCATGTTTCCAAATTTGAATTAATAGAAAACCTGAAACAAAAACCACATTCAAATAAATTAACAATATGATGGCTAAAACACATCATTAAAGAGTTGTCATTTTGGAAAATAGTGGGAGGGTTGCTCGGAGGAGTTATTTTCTGTCTCTATAAGAGTTATTGACCCCCAAAACCTATGTTTTGATACCACAATGACGTCTATAGGTCGCATGGTTCCTGAAATAATATATAATCACTGCAACACATCTGCCATTTTAAAAAGTGTTGTCCAGACAAATTTGGCTCTGCTTTGCTTGGATTTCAGTGCTCACTTTGAGCCAGTAGTAGCCGGTGGCAACCACTGGCACTCTTTTTCGTGTACCGGCACATATGTTAATTCATCAGACTTTTATCAACAGCTAGAGAGAGAAACTCACATGAAGTGCAAAGATGAGGAAAGAGAAAGATGGAAAAACACCACAAAGGGAAAAAGCAGGGACTTGCACGGCTGAGAAAAAGAGGCAGGAAGTGTCTGGCAGTGGATTAACAAGGCATGAGGTCGATTCAAGACAACACAGCCTTGGTATTGACCCTGGAAACATTTAATAACTCTGGAAGCAGGCTTCCAAGCTGCACTTTGTTCAGCGGCACTCATTATTTTACAAATTAGGCACCGTTGCACAGTCATGAAGCTGATGGGTGAGAGAAGTCAGAAGTAACGATTGGATGTTGAAATACAGACTTGAGCCAGTTAGGAGTTCAAGATCACTTTATTTCATCTGGGCAGTTGGGATTTGTGAGAAATCTGGATTATTATACAGTGGGGTTGCGTAACCTCATTGTGTAATAATGATACAATTCTTTTATCAGGCAAGTCAGTTTAATTTGTAAAAACAGTAGCTCAATCCTCGATAGCTGTGACTCAGAGCAGTCAGGCTTTATCAGTAGAGCAAGTGTAAAGCCTTAAGAAGTACCAAAACATGATTATAAAATGCAACACAATGAAAAACCAACACCAATTTATAAAAGTAGGTTGTATTTTTATCTAAGTATGGGCGTAAAATCCGTTCCGCTCGCGGATTTTGCGGATTTTCGGAAAATTCGCAATCCGCGAGATTCGCGAATTTCCCACAAAATCCGCAAATTTGCACGCAGCGGATTTTTTTTTTCTTGGTGATACAATTTTGCGGCGCGCGGCGTTTACTTACCATCATTCATCGTTTGCCGAGTTATTTTTCTTGATATTTTGCGAGTGCTGCGCCATTTTGGATCTTGCTGCGGGATCCCGCGGGAATTTGGCAAGCGCGATTACGTAATCGCGGCTTGCCAACTTGTACAGCGAGAGTTTGTCAACGCGAGTACGCCGTGATCACGTATCGCGGTACTTTGCAGTTGCGAGCTTGGAGATGCGGCGAGCAGCAACAATCTCGCACTCGCGAAAATACAAAATTTGCAATTCTGCACAAGAAATCCACCAGCAAGCAGCATAAACCTTCTGGAAATGATGATTTTTATCTGAATAACTCCTCAGGTTGACATTTGCCTGCACTTTTTTTGCGAGGAGTCCATTTTGGGGAGGGGGTGGGGGGTGGGAGGAAGGAAGTGCCCCACAGTCTTCAACTTCCTGTTCCTGTCCAGCAGGCTCCTCCCAGTGCTTTGTCCATCTCCTGGTCACTTTTCATTTGGATCTGGAAGGATTACTTTTTGTGGATGCTGCTGGATATTTGGATTTGAGGCATTTTTGACTTTCTTTGGATCACTTTTGGATTAGAAATTTCACAAGTAAGTTTGTTTGGGGCATTACAGTTGCTGCAACTACAATTTTGGAATTTTCGATTTTTGGGCTGTTTTGGGGCCTTTTGCCCAGGGGTACTCAGTGGTGGGTGCACTGAGTCTTTCTGTGGGATGTTTTGAATTTAAACATCATGGAGGGGCTGGATGGCTTGGGATTGTGCTGATTTTTCTGTGATTTTCGTTTTTTTGGCCTGTTGTGGCCTTTTCACCAGGGGTAGTGAGTGGTGCATGGGCCTAGTCTTTCTGTGGGTTGTCTTGAATTTAAACAACATGGAGGGGCTGGATGGCTTGGGATTGTGCTGATTTTTCTGTGATTTTCGATTTTTTGGCCTGTTGTGGACAGGCCATGTGGTTGGGGGCCATTTTGAGTGCTGCTACAGGCCCTGGCCATGTGCTGTGAGGGAGGGGGCCATTTTGAATACAGGCAGTGTTCTCAGGCCTGCACCCATTTTGCCTAGCTTTCATCCATTATGCCCAGGGGTAGTGAGTGGTGCATGGGCCTAGTCTTTCTGTGGGTTGTCTTCTTGAATTTAAACATCATGGAGGGGCTGGATGGCTTGGGATTGTGCTGATTTTTCTGTGATTTTCATTTATTTGGCCTGTTGTGGACAGGCCATGTGGTTAGGGGCCATGTTGAGTGCTGCTACAGGCCCTGGCCATGTGCTGTGAGGGAGGGGTACTTTTGAATGCAGGCAGTGTTCTCAGGCCTGCACCCATTTTGCCTAGCTTTTATCCATTATGCCCAGGGGTAGTGAGTGGTGCATGGGCCTAGTCTTTTTGTGGGCTGTCTTGAATGTAAACATCATGGAGGGGCTGGATGGCTTGGGATTGTGCAGATTTTTCTGTGATTTTCGTTTTTTTGGCCTGTTGTTGTGGCCTTTTCACCAGGGGTAGTGACTAGTGAGTGTTGCATGGGCCTAGTCTTTCTGTGGGGTGTCTTGAATTTAAGCATCATGGAGGGCATGGGATTGTGCTGATTTTTCTGTTTTTATTCGATTTGTTGGGGGTGTATAACTGAACTGATGTTCCTCTGTCTTCCATTGCTTTTAGGTGCACAAGACTCAAGAGAACCACCAGTGCCAGGAAGAAGTCCTGCAGCGGTGTGTGTGTGCAGCATAACGTCACGCGACGTCACGTCTGGCCTCAGACAACTCTGCAACTCGTGCAACTGCGGCCTGCTGTTCTGACCTGCTCTGAAAAAGATGGCCCAAAAAAAGTTCTCCGTAGCTCCTCTAGCAAGAAAGTTGCCAGTAAGGAGCAGAAGAAGCAAGTTACCAAGGAGGCTGGTGTGCCGTCCGCCGCGTTTTTTGGGAGTAAAAAAAAAAGTACGCCTGCAGCAGCAGCGGGATCTGCTGGGGACCAAGCTGGGAGCAGCCCCCCTACTCTATTGGGCTCTGTGCCTCCACCACCACGCCAAATTAAGTCAAAGCCCTTGAGTGCTGCAGAGGCAGTCAGTGTACTTCTTCAATCACCATCGACCAGTGATGTTGGCTCATCGCAAGAAAGTAGCAGCAATGTCCCTGAATCAACACAGGTTGTTGTAACTCATCTGACAAGTGTTGAACAACCACAGCCGCAACAACAACAACATGTGCAAGTACAAGCCCAAGTACATGTGGAAGGAGAGTCAGCGCAAGGAGATGCGCAAGCAGAGGTGCATGGAGGGTCACAAGTGCCCACAATAGTTGTTCCTCCCGAAGTAGGGGCACATCAGGAAATTGACAATCAAACCGAGGTATCATTTGAGGAAGCCACTCCTCCTGATGATCATTCATTGTCTTCCACATCCCTAGCAAGGAAAAGATCAAGGGGGGTGTCTACATCTTCTTCAAGCCCACCTCCTTCTGATGATCTGGATGAAGATTGGGAACCATCACGGCAGTCTGAGAGTGAGGCACACCATGATCTGACAAAGATACCTAAGCGTAAAAGGAAGGTTGTCGAAAAACTCATAGCTATGGAGTGTGATGAGGCTCAACAAGAAGTGACGGATACTGCTGCTGATGAAGCATCTCACGACGATGAGCCAGTCATCATAAAGGTCACTGTAGCCCCAGCGGGCATGCAGCAAAGAGACATTTTGACCCTATCCCGAGAAGCTGCTGAGCGTGATGATGATGTCGACGAGGAGGCAATGGAAACACAACAATCATTGGAGTTAACTAGTACACCAACACCTACCGCTTCCATATTTCTTCCTCGCAAGAAGGGACCTCCATCCACCTCGACCTCAATTAGTGGTGGTGAAAGTGCAAAACGTACTGAAGTTCGGCAATCCACATCCTCCACTTCATCTGGCATTAGCAGCAGGACCACCACCACCAGTATTGCCGCCTCCTCCGGCCCCCAAAGACATTTCAAGTCCGCAGTTTGGGACTTCTTTAGTGTTTGCCCAAAAAAGGAAAACGTAGCCATTTGTAGCATTTGTAAGCTTTGAGTTAGTCGTGGTAAGTTTGGTACCAACTATGGTACCGGAGGCCAGAGAGGTCATCTTAGGAGACAGCACACTGTCCAATGGTTTGCGCACCTACAGGCGATCAAGGAAGCCCGAATTGCACGTAATGAAAACGTTGATGTTTCATCTGATGATGACGAGGAGGAAGAAGACGTGTCAAACACTTCACTTACACCCAGTACCCCTGTCAGCAGCACACCCCATGTGAGCCACACTAAGAGTGTGGGAGAGAGTGATACACCAATGCGAAAAAGTTCATCAGCGAGCGTAACTGGGTCGAAGATATCATCATCATCATCCCGTGAATCCTTGGTCCAGGGCAACATTAAAAAGATGTTGTTTACAGAAGCGCAATATGAACGCAACCACCTACTGACGTGTCTGTATAACACTAAGCTGGCTAAAATGCTAGCTCTGGACCTTCTCCCTTTTTCTTTTGTAGAAGGGGTTGGTTTTCTAGAATTAGTGGCAGCGCTCTGCCCCAAATGGAAGGTTCGTAGCCAGTTTTATTTTGCCCGAGTTGCGGTTCCAGCACTACATGAAGATGTTCTGGAGGTGATTGGGGCAGCTTTGCAGAAGAGTGCTGTTCACACTATACATCTGACAACAGACATGTGGACCAGTGGCGCAGGCGCTGATTACATGTGCATCACTGCACACTGGGTCTCTTTTTCAGGGGTTAAAGCAAAGCTAAACGCAGGTGTTGACCCCGACCAAGTTTTTAAAGATGCTGGGAATCATGCAACACTAGCCATGTTTGGTTTGGAGAAACGTCACACAGCAGAAAACATTTTGGATGTGTTTAACACAAAGGTCCTTGACTGGCTGTCCCCAAAAAAAAGCCAGGTTGGTAATATTTCCACGGATAATGGCGCCAATGTAGTTAAGGCCATGGAGCTGGGTGACTATTTCAAAGTGCCGTGTTTGGCGCACTGTATAAACCTGGTTGTCAAAAAATTCTTGAGTGATAAAGACAGTGCAGCGTACAGGGTAGTGGACACCTGCCGAAAAATGTGCAAACATTTCAGCCATTCTTTTAAGGCCCTGAAGCATCTGAGGAGCCTGCTATATGAACGTCAAATGCCAGTGAAAGCACTCATCCAGGAGGTGGCAACACGTTGGAACTCAACCTTCTACATGCTTGAGCGTCTGTATGAGCAGTATACAGTACTCGATCACTATTTCTTAACACAGGGTACAGCTCAGAAGGAGGACCTGAGGATGGGTGCGGCGCAATGGGACATAGTTAAAAGCCTGACACGCATGCTACATCCTTTTGAGTTCTTCACGCGTGCAGTCAGCAAGGAGGACTGTAATTTGGGAAAAGCTATCCCATTGTTGTACATGCTGGAGCACCAACTGAAGGAGGTGTGTTCTGTGTTTCAAAAAGATGAAGAAAACCAAGACCCTTTTGTTCTGGCGGAGAAATTATTAGAGGGCCTACAAGGTGATGAATGTCTTAAAATGATCCACTCAAACCAGCATTACATTTGTGCTACTATTCTGGATCCACGCTACAAAAAGGCGCTGGCAGGCCAAGCATTCTTTCCTTTTGCTGATGAAGATGTTACAAAGTACAAACAGTGGCTCGCCTCCTCAGCCAAGAGGTTTGAAAGAGAACGGCAGAAAATTGAAGGAAAAGGCAGTACATCAGCATCAGCAGGCCATCCCCAGTCACAACAATCCACTTCTGCACCTGTGGCTGCGGCACAAGTGACCTCTCAGCCGTTAAAGAGACCGGCAACCGGATCATCTTCACCACCAGACACAACAGTAACATTGGAGGCTGAAGAGGATTGGCTAGCTCGGCTTGGGTTTGGTTCTCAAAAGGTCACAGCAACAGCTAAGCAAAGTGGAAGAACCTTGGAGGAGCACCTTGAGTCGATGGTGAAGGACTATCTGAATGACTCAACAGAGGTCTATGTTAATGCTGACCCATTGGCGTATTGGCATGGGAAAAAAGAATTGTGGCCACAGCTCTCCAACCTGGCTTTAAACTACTTGTCTTGCCCATTCGCAAGCGTGTCTTCTGAACGTGTTTTCAGTGCTGCTGGTGGCATTGTAACTTCCAAACGGAGCCGCCTCTCACCCAAAAATGTGGAGAGGTTAACAATGATCAAGATGAATCAGCACCTCATACCACCAGATTACAGAGTATGAGAAAGCACACCGGATGAAGACGAGGTGGACAGCAACATAGATGAGGGAATTTCTTCTCTGTCAGGTGACACTGAGCTCACCCTGCCTGAATTCGCAGAGTATGATGACGAAGCCTTATTCTTATTCGTGGACCGTGACACCGAGCCCTGAAAATGAGACAATGAATCAATAACTTTCTTTTTCGTCCTTATTCACTTTTATTCCTGTGTGTCTGTCTTTCTTTGTTGTGCACAGTTAATATAATTCAAAATTTAATCACCTAATCACAAAAACAAGCCCATCAGCAGAACTGTCTTCACTTGTTTGCTTATTGATTTGAAGGTGCCGCAGTCTGCATTCCTCAGGTTCACAAGTTCAGAAGAACATGCTCCTCTATCCTCCTCCTCCAGACTCCTATTTCCATCAAAGCAGAGGGCTGGTTTACGCCCAATGGAGAAAGACTCAGCACTTGTGGGGTAGTTGTTCTACCTCTTTGCGGGTGAGTTGACGGCTCTGGGGCCATTGCTGGGAAGCTCTAATACCGGATAAAAGTGGTTTGGACCAAATCGGAGGCGGAAATTTTTTGGTGTTTTTGCTGACTTGCTTGCCTTTGAGGTGCTCTTTGGGGGGGTTCCGGCTGTTTGTGGGTGAGTTTCGGGGTCTGGGAGCACTGCTGAGACACTCTAATCTTGATTGCATTTGCTTTTCAGGAAATCCATAGTGGTAAACCGGAGTTATGACCTAGCTACACAGCGCGTTTGGACCGAAGGCCGAGAAATATTGTAAGTATGAGATTTTGCTTTTGGGCTGTTTGGGGGTGCTGTGCTTTTTGGCGGGTGGGTTGGCGGGTCTTGGGGCATTCCTGGGAAGGTCTACTACCGGATAGAAGTGGTTGGGACAAAATCCATAAGGATTTTTTTTTTGCTATTTCTGACATTTTGCTCAATGTAGCATTTTCGGGGGCCTGTTTGGGGGGCTTCCTGGTGTTTGTGGGTGGGTTTCGGGGTCTGGGAGCACTGCTGGCTATGGATACTTTAGTTTGCAAGAGGTTTGAAGCAAATCCATGGTGGCAGAGGGGAGTTAGGGCCTAGCTGCAGAACGCGCGCGGAGTGATTTGGGAAATTGGCCAAAAAATGACTAAGTCCCCATTTTTGTACTTTTGCTCTTTGGCTGTTTGGGGGTCTTCTACTCGTTTTCTCCTGGGTTGACGGCTCTGGAGCCATTGCTGGGAAGCTCTAATACCGGATAAAAGTGGTTTGGACGAAATCGGAGGCGGAATTTTTTTTGTGTTTTTGCTGACTTGCTTGCCTTTGAGGAGCTCTTTGGGGGGGTTCCGGCTGTTTGTGGGTGAGTTTCGGGTCTGGGAGCACTGCTGGGACACTCTAATCTTGATTGCATTTGCTTTTCAGGAAATCCGTGGTGGTAAACCGGAGTTATGGCCTAGCTACACAGCGCGTTTGGACCGAAGGCCGAGAAATATTGTAAGTATGAGATTTTGCTTTTGGGCTGTTTGGGGGTGTTGTGCTTTTTGGCGGGTGGGTTGGCGGGTCTTGGGGCATTCCTGGGAAGGTCTAATATCGGATAGAAGTGGTTGGGACAAAATCCATAAGGAAAAGCCTTTTGGCACTTTTTGTAACTTAGGGTTCGTTAGGGGATGCCCTAGCAGCAGGATTGCATGTGTTTTGGGGTGTTCTAGATTTTTGCAACTGAGTTCTAGGGTCTTAGAGCACTCGTGAGAATGTGTAATTTTGATTGCAAGTCATTTGAAGAAAATCCATGGTAGGAAAGGGGGGATTTGGCATAGTTAAAGAAAGCCTCTGCCACTATTCTTAACTTAGGGCTCGTTAGGGTTAGCAGTATTTCTATTGCATGTGTTTGGGTGGGGGGGTTTTCGAGTCTTGGAGCGATGCTGGCTATGGATACTTTTGCTTGCTTGCAAGTGGTTTGAATACAATCCACGGTGGGTAAGGGGGTATTTGGGCCTACTTTTACTTTTGAAGTACGTTTTGTCACCAGTTTTCTAATAGGCCTCGTTTTTTGAGATCTGATTGGGGGTCTTCTACATTTTTGCAACTGGCTTTAGTAAGGGTCTGGGTGGAAGCACTGCTGGTAAGGTCTAATTTTGCTCTAAAACACAGTTTACAGTACACCTAGCTTTTAGGGGAAAGATCCGCTAAATTAATTCACCCATACTTATTTATCCTTGAAAAAGTGACTCAGACAGAGTACGCACTTTCAAAAATGTTGTACTGTCTATTAGGAAAATCAAAGTGTGACTTTTTGCACTACACAGCGTACATACCTTATATTTATTTATCTGTGCTGTTTTTCGTTCAATAATTACAGGCCGGGTTTCAGTCTGCAATGGGGAAAAAAGGATGGAGTCAGGCTTCACATTAGCGAGCCGCAATTCAGCATCCGCCAGGCAGGCAGTGTACAGGGTGTCTTCTGGTCAATGAAGGAGTGCCGCTAATAAGAGGAATTGTTTGCTGCATGCAACTTACTTACCAAATTCAACAGGACAACTACAACAATACAGATACAGTATCCATTATGTTATTCAATGAGTTTGTGTGACTGCATTTCTTGGATCTCTCTCTGCTTCTAAATTGATCCCTGCAGCCATTCTATATGTTTTACTTCGGCTATATTTTTAACCTAATTTAATGTAGCCCTGTACTGTCGCATTCTGGCATTCACGGGTGTCGAAAGTACTACTTACTTTTCTGTAACAATGCATTCAGTAGTGCATGCACTTCCTTTATGTCACGTAAAAGATTTATGGTAAGCTTTGTAACAAAAAATTTCTTTATGTTCAATTATTGTTTGTCCATGCTGTGCTTTTTTTTTTCTCTCAACAAAACCTACCTAAAAAGAAACCCCCATTCCTATCCATTTTACAAACCCTAACCCTCTTCCCCCGGGTTGTGTGGTTTTGCTTGATGTGTGACTAACTGACATCAATAATTCCACACACTTGCGGGGGAGGATAAGGTCATAGCAACAGGCTGGTGAAGGAATCCGAGGATATATTCTAGACTTACTCAGCTTCAGTACTATTTCTTGTAGTATTAGCCAATGTCAAAGAAATCCTACGTAAGTACAAGTTATACTATAAATACTTTACCATTTGTTAGGCTACATTGTGGCACTGTTGTAGTCTAGTGTACTGTCACCTGCTATATTCTCTATCGTACCGTTGTAAAGCTACAGTAAGGACAAACCAGGTTTCATTTTCTTTTTTTCCATAGGCATGCAACTGCCACTGTGTCACACCACTAGTACCACCGCAGTGAGGACATTTCATCCGCCCTGGATTGCCAACCTTATTCGCTGTTTCGCGTGGAGCCAGCCCTGGGCCTAGCCCTACTTTCAAACACAAATTACAGGTAAGATAAGCGTTTGGTTGGAGGTAGTATAATGGAGTATTAGGAGAGACGAGAGATTGACGGTAGTACTACTAAAGTCCTAGGACTATTCAGGAAAACAAACTTACTGTTAAACCCCCACCCACCAGACTCAAAAGCAGTAAAAAACAGGTATGCTCAGATAAAGTTTGAAAAAGTATATTTATATCCCTAACAAAATAATCTCCCGCAAGACCCTCCCTAACCCCAACGGTTGTCCTTTAAAAGTCCCAAACCCAACTCCCGATTCCCACCCCACAAAAGTCTCTAAAAAAGGGGCAAGGGACACTATGTGTGGATGCTGTTGACTTTTTGGGCCAGGGCATCAAACTCCTCGCGGAGCAAGGCGTGCTCTAAGCGGAGACCCTCCAACACGTTGGTAAAGTGGTGGAGCTCCTGCTGAAGGCGGGACACCCTCAGGGTACTGTGGCGCAGGCGTGCCTTGTAGTTGCAATGGCTGTGAGAGGCAGCTGTTGTCCTTGCTGCTCGGCGTTTGGCTTTGGCAGCCCGGCTCGGTCTGGCTGGAGCACTGTGCTGGGTGGCAGCCCGTGGGGGCACGGAGGCCGATGCAGCCGACGTTGTTGTCGTGGTCGACTGCGCACTTTCGTCGTCCTCCAGGGCCACCAGCCGCCGATATTAAGCAACAGTGGCATTGATCCTCCGTTGCCGGGCCGCTCTAGCCAGCTCCTTCCTCCTTGTTGGTTTGGAAGGAGCATCTATATGAAGAAAGAAAGACATAGTCTGTAACCAATGCTCTTTAAGATTAACTCAATCATTCAGCAGAAATTTGTGTTACAGTACAACTAGCAACTTGCAAGCGCATTACATAACTATTGAGGCCAGTATCTATCTAACCTCCCACTTCTTCATCCTTGCTCTAACATTAGTGGGAGTTTAAGGAACAAATTCTACGAGCACTATGGACTTCCATTGGAGTCGACTATGAAAGTACACCAGTCTTATTCTTCTTCTTGTCTCTTGTTTAGGAAAATTGGTACGTTATCTTCTGCAAGCCGGCATAATGCCAGCGCAGTGAACTTGCACCCGAGAAAAAGAGACGCACGCCATGATGAGTGACCTAGACTTGCGTTACTGTACCGGTCCAGTACATGCAGGTGGTGAAGCTCTTACTTTTCTATTACGGGTGGCACTGAGAATACTCTGTTACAAGGGCTACTGCTTAATTAATTTAACTTTCACACTACAGTGCAAATGAGTACTAGAAATGGAAAATGAAGAAGATAAATAATCTGATTATCTATCACTTCACATGGGATGTTTTTGCTCACATATGGGATGACTTTAGGTGCTTTGCTTTTTATTGAGTGACCAGTGATACATCCACACATGAATGACTGAGTACTACTAAACTTATTAAGAGAGGTAGGGAGTGGCCACCGTAATAACCGGATCTATGCTGTGCTTGCAATACAAACTACTGCTACTATTGATGGTAGTATTTGGACAAAATTACAACTTCTTTTCCTTGCCTTTCCTACACTGGAACGGACGTGCGGGTGCAGTGTTACATGCTCTTCAAAGTTACACTTAGTTCATCCACTGACCGTCTACTCTCTCTAGATCATGGGTACTCACAAACTTTCTCTCGGGGGCTAAATTTACAGTGTAGTTTGTGGCCGAGGGCCGCAATGGTGGGGGCGGAGTCAGAGGGGGCGGGGCTAAAGCAAAACGAAAACTTGTGACCATGAGGTTGCACACAGGTCCCTGCAGCAGATGCCTTCATCCACTGAGCCACCAGACCCAGCATTTACATACATCTCTCTCCCTCCTGCTCTCCCTCCTGCCCTCCCTCTCCATCTCTCTCTCCCTCCTGCCCTCCCTCTCCCTCCCCCTCTGTCATCTCACTGTGTGTGTGTCTGTCTGTGTCAGCCTTCAGCCCGGGCTGAGACAGCTTTCTCAACGCGCACACACAGACAGCCACACCAAAGTACTTAGCAGGTCTTTAAAAGACCATTAACATATTATTGAGGCTTTGTTTGTTGTAGCGCCCCTGCATCTCCACCCTGACAATCACTGCTCGCCCGGCCCCACAGAGCAGAGGCTTTGTTCTATTTCACCTCTTTGTGGCCCTGCATCTCCACTCTGCTCTGTGGGGGCCGGGGGAGCAGTGATTGTCAGAGTGGAGATGCAGGGGCGCTAACAGGTGAAATACAACAAAGCCTCTGCTCTGTGGGGGCCGGGGGAGCAGTGATTGTCTGCAAGGTCTGCGCACCGCCAAGGAAGGCTTGCCGTGCCGCCACCGGCCCGCGGGCCGTACTATGAGTACCCCTGCTCTAGATACACATATGCTATCTAAGAGTCAGATAGTAGCATGATCCAGGTATATGGACACATACAGTTTCTGTGTCACCCACCCAGGCTGTTGTCCTTCCACCCATCATTGCTTCATCATTCACCCAGCCATGCATCTCATATTCTTTCCTTCCCAGCCACGTCTTCAATCTCAATAAGTAAGGAATATATAAGAGCTTACCTCTGCCCGCCACCACCACCGTCTCAACTCTCACAGCCGGCACTACAGCCGCCGCCTCCTCCCCTGATGAATTGCCCTCCGCCTCCGTGTCGAGCACCACCACCTCCGCGCTGGCCCCGCCACCAGATGTTCCACCTACAAAGTACATTTAAGAATGTTAGAATAAACCACTCACTAGTATTTGGTCTAGGAATGAAGACGTGAAAACAATGTATTTTGGGACTGTCTACTCTAAAGTAAAAAAAAATGTCCCTTTTTCCAGGGAAGGGTGTTGTCTTGCTGCACTTTTTGGCACAACTGATGAAGGCTGGCTTTTTAACACGCACCATTTTTCTCCACACAGACAGAAGATGGACTTCTAACAACAAGATCAAGTTGAAACCAGGTGAGAGCTCGGCTCGACCACAAGAAATGTCTTCAATTAATCGTCAGCACTAACCACTTTTCCGTTATCAGTTAAACGTTTAGTTTTATTATGACTTCATTTTAATAAATGTGTTTACTTTTAATAAAGCTTTTAAACTTAAATAGACTCTGTGTTTTTTGGTCCAGACTAGAGTGACTGAGCGAAAGGTTTTGCAATTTTTGCAAGCATGAGTCCGTGCCTCTGACACCTCTTGACTCTGACTCTGACTCCGTACTCTTGAGCTACGTTGGATAATCATCATTGGGGATCAATCATCGATGGATTCGGGAGGTAAATGACTGTGCCACACTATGTAGTCAGTCAGTAAGGACATTGGGGGTTCAAAGTCTGTTATCACAGAGGTATGTGGAAACTCTAACAGTGCCTATTATAATTGATAAGCAATGCAATATTTATTGTCCATAGTTCTGTTTCTGCAGAAGAATTGTCCCCGCAACAGTAGTGGTATGGATTGTCCTCCTATCCAAACCAAAAGGTAGTATCTTATTCTTTCTTGGTGGTCATTCACATTTTATAGTTGGGAATTTTCAAAGCAGATAGAACACTTTAAAAGACATTATGGACAATCCCAGAGGACTGCACTAAGTTGATAGAGCTATTGCTGACTAGAATGGGAGTTTCGCCAACCGTGCAATCTTAGTTAGCTACACAGACAGACTAATAAGAATGATCTAGTAATACCACAGGGAGTCATAGTAGAGGCAGGATAAGAATTTAGATACAGTCTACAAGAAGATCAAAGACGATTTTGAAAAAATCAAATGAGGAACGCTAGGAAAAATAGGTACTAGTCTAAAATGAAAACTTACTGGGGCCAGCAAAGGAGCCCTCGCCTGCCCGATCCTGGCCCTGTTCAACAGCATCCGCCGCCGCCTGCTGCTCCTGTGTCCCCTCCCCCCTGAACAGAAAACATGGATGATTGTTGCTTGTCAATGTCAACCAAATCAAACATTTCAAAACAACAATAACAAAATATTTCCACAAAATTATATTGATTAGGGTTAGTTTTCATTGATTTGCGGACCTGCGACTTCGAAAGTCACGTAACCCACTAAACAAAGTACTGAAAGGTTCACCTAGGACTGGCAGGCAGCAGTCCGCAGGCAAGACGCAAAGTGACAGACAAACTCCATTGTGATTTCAGTCAGATCAGTGACAACACTAACAGTTGCCTGCTACATAACCAGTCATTTAAATAGTCAAACTATCAATCCACCGCCACTATTTTTCTTATTGTCAGGGGTACAAAGGAAGGGGCAGATTTAAGCCCCTTGCGGCTCTTTTGCTCCGTTCTTGCGTGACTTTTGTGACGCAGCAGCTGAACAAAAGAGGCGCCATGGTGCGGCGTATAATATTATAACAACGTGAAGCATTTGGGAGATGCATCCCGTTATAAAGCCCTGCGCCATCAGAGGGCGTTCCGGCGCAAGGAAGGGCATTCCTGCGCTGGAACACATCCTAAAAGTGGCTGAGGGAAATCTACAAAATTTCAATCAGTCACCTTTAGGACAATGATGCGTCACACAAACCCTGCACCTGCTTGAAGCAGACGTACGGCTTGACCCAGCATTGGGGAGATAGGGTACCCCAGAGCATTGCTGGAGCTGCGCCATTGTTGCGACGCAACTCCAGCAGTAAACCTTCGGTGAAGTTTTGGGCCCATGGTGCGCCGCATTGCAAATACGGCGCACCATGTTTGGTGGTGGTAGCGGGCCGCACAATTACTGGCGCATCCCTGCTACTTTGCAGGGATGCGACGGTAATTGCAATTCTGCCCCTTAGGGGCATACTTACTTACGCGTTCTGGCGCATCTCCAGAGATGCGCCAGATCAAATGCGTCACGCAAAACTACCCTTGCGACACGGCAGATGTGCCTCATTTACAATGCGGCGTGCCCTGGCGCAAGGGTAGGCACTTGCGTGACGCATCTCGTCACGTAAGAGCGGCGCATCGCTGGAGTCACGTCGCCAACGCAATGCAACTCCAGTAATGCTCAGGGCCACCCAATACTTAACATGCTGTGTCAGTCCTTACGCCTGCTTCAAGCAGGCATAAGGAATTGAATTGACGTAGCAGCGTCGCAGAAGTGCCTGAGTTAAATCTTGTAGATTTCACGCAGGCACTTTTGCGAGGCGCACAGCCGCCGGACCGCCCACCCTGCGTACTAGGAACGCACCCATTGTGGCGCAGGCCCATGGCTTTATAACGTGACACATCTCCCTAGATGCGTCACGCTGTAAATGACTCGCAGGGATGCGCCACGTTTACGCCGCTGTTGCGTCACGCAAGGCAATGTAAACGTGGCGCAAGGGGCTTGTAAATGTAATCTGGCCCCTAGTGTCTAGCATTACGCAGTTCTGTAAAGTACACTCATACATAATAGTTACTCAGGCCAATGAGACCACAAAATAGAAAACAAATAAGCATAGTAGCAACGCCACTGAGAAGGAGAGCAGTGCACCAGAAATGCACAGAAGATTTTGAAATATAATTTAACTACAATGTAATCGTCAGCAGCATTATTGGCTTGCTCCATGTAAAAAACAAATATTTGCAATACAACAACACAGAGCAGGAGAAAACATAGTAGTGAGTGATGAAATAGCTACTACTACTCACCAAGCCCGGGGATCTCCAAGCCGAGCTCGTCCAGCAGGTCGCGCTCCCGGTCCAGGAGGTCCGTCCAGCGGTGGGTGGCCTGGCTGTAGGTGCGCTGGACCCCGGAGAGTTGGGACATGGCCCAGCACACCTTCTGCCACCACTTCCGGCGCTCCCGGATGTTGTAGCCGGCCGCGATCCTGCCGCCTCCCGCGATGGTCCTGGGCAGGCGGCGCTGGACGAAGTAGACCAGCGCGCCCACTTCCTCCGGGCTGAAGACCTCCCGTCGCGTCACCGCTCCCCCCTCAATCGCCCGCATGCTGTCCTGGCACGGGGTCCAGGATTCCTCCTCCCCGCCACCGCTGCGGCCCTCAAGTGCCTGGGCAGCTTCACGGCGCCTGGCTTCACCATGGTCTGGGCAGGTAAGGTAGGAAGTAGAAAATTAAGAAGGAATAGGATAGGGAAGAAGAAAAGAAAAGAGTTTAAAAAAGTAGTTTAAAAGTATACAAAAATAGCAGAAAAGACAAAAATATACAGCTAGGAAAAGAGAGGGATAGATAAGAAGCAAAATCGTTCGAAAAAAAACTGAAAACAAGCAAAGGATGGCAAAGATAGCAAGAGGATAAACACCATGCCCAGACACAGGAAATGAATGAAAAACAAGATGGCCGCCCGTTCACGAGCGAGAAAGTAAGTTCGCACGCAATTTTCCTCGCGATCTCGTGCGAACTTGTACTCGCAATGCGCTTACTTCGCGATATTATACATAGCGGGCGGAAACGGAAATACGTCACGCAAACAAAATGGCCGCGCCCGTACTCGACCTTGGGGTAAATTCGCGTGTTGCGCTGCAAGCGGCTCGCGAATACTGCAAAAAACATTGCAAAATAACACGCCGCAAAAAAATATAAAGCTCATTCGCACGAATTGGCGGCTTCCGCGGTCGGTTTCGCACGACGCCGAGCCTCGCGAATAGCGCGAAATTACCGAAAAACGATTTTTGCAAAAGCAAAACCAATGAGCAGGTGCAAAAGGTCAATCTCATGATTTGTAACGATTCCCTGTAGTGCTTCCTGAGGGGGCCCTCCAGAATTCGGTTGCCTACTTGCAACTATTGTGTGACCCTGCTCTGACCTTAACTGTATGCCACAAAGGTCCTGATTTACAGCTAAGGGAGCAGACAAGCAGGTGCCAGGCTGGAACTTCAAATTCAGTGACACATTAGTTAGCCCCTAATTCATTATTGTCAGTTGGGGCAGGGCAGGTGTTGTTAATAAACTAACCCCAAATTAATTCATGTCAGTTGAAGCAGGGCAGGTGTTCTTGCTTTTCCCCCCCATCTTCTACAGTGATGATGAACCAGAGGGTGGCATTGATGTAACAGAGGGTGGCATGGGTAAAAGAGAGGGTGGCAGTGGTGAAACAGAGGGTGCTGGGAGGCTGTGATGATGAACCAGACGTAGAAACAACATAGTCGCGACCGTTGCGAGCCGACAAGTAAGTTCGCAATTGCGAACTAGTACCAAATCCTCGCGAACTGGCAGAAACCCTTGCGAACACAAAAAAAATCCGCAAATTCACAGGAATTCGTGGATTTTGCGGATTGCGAGTTCGCAAATTTGCAAAATTCGCGAACGCCAGATTCGCAAAATTCGCCCATGACATCTCATTGACATAAATCCACAGGATGGTTTCAGAAATATAACTTTTCAGCAAACACTAAAACACTGCTTTTCATTCAAATGCAACAAATCATGGAAATTCACTGCCACTCGAGGTTTAGGTTAAGCCACGACAACTTGAAAATAGATATGTTGGCACTCTTGTTGTTTCTAACTTCCCCAGCTAAGCACCGGGACCAGTCAGGTCCAACTATACAGTTACCTCACAAGGAAAGCAGTCTCCAGTTCAGCTCCAAGATCAATGAGTGAACCGCCAAAGGAACCTATGGATTGGTCCTGATGCAAGCGATACAGGATGCTGAAGACGCTCAAGGATGCAGATGATGCTGAGGTCTTCCTGTGGCCACCCTGTAGACCTCGAGCAAGGGGGAGGGGTGTCTTTGGTCGCAGTGGTAAATCCCCCCTGAAGTCTTAATGTAGTACAGCACTAAACCAGTTGCTAGTGATCTATTGGTCTCCAGTTACAGCAAAGCCAGAAGTTCCCTTTAACTTGCAGTAATTTCCGTACTGCGTACTGTGTGACCGAACTGCACTCTGAGTCTCTGACGACTCTCCTGGGTCCAGCAGGCCTGGATGCAACATTTGAGGGTCAGGATTCAGTCTTGAAGGTAGCACGTCAGATTCCAACAGCAGGCTGGTGATCCTGGTTGTTGAATTCTCCAAAGGAAGACTTCTCAGCTCTAATGACTCTTGTGTCTATAACAGGAAGTCAGGCAACTGACACTTGGAGTTATTCCTTCTGGTGCTTGTAGGCCATGTTTCATCAAGCAGGACACCTCATGCACAATAGTCTCTTTTTTATCTCAAGGCACAGCAGGTGCAGTCCAGCCTTGGTGCAGCCTCTCTTTATTGGGTCAAATGAGCATCAGGACAATCCTTCTTCAGTCCTTCTTTCCAAGTCAGGGGTGAACTGAGGTCTTGGCACCAGGGGTGCCACTTTTATGCCCAGTATAAGCCCTCAGAGGATGCATCGACTACTAGGCAATGGGCTACCAGGTCTCCTCCCACCTAGTGATGATTTCCTGTAAAGTCTGGCATATAGCGAGCACAGAATGCACCATTCTGCCCACTCCTAACATGGAAGACCTTTCGTCTCTGTGTGTGGAGCTCCCTAGCCCATCCTGTTTTTGTGGCTACCTGGGGACTACACTACCCCTTGAAAAGCAGTTTGTCATCAGATTTTTACTGTCTGCCGATATGCTAGCCTGCCTGCAAATACACGAAAGCAGCTCCTCCTAAGTGGGACTAACATTTGACCTTCAAAGGCAGCTTCCCTTTTGAGGCTCAACTTTTGGCCTCACAACTACTATGGCCAGGAAACTGATGTGGGAGCACACTGCTTCACCTCCCAGCAGGTTCGCCCCAGGCATCATGGTAGATTCAGTTTGCCAACTGTGTATACTTGCAAAGTCTCTCGAGTGTTTCACTAGGTGGGTGCAGATTAGTGTTGGGCATCTCTAGACATGTGTTTCCTACTATGGCCATTCTGCCGGGGAACCGGTCCTTTGTGTGGCTTCATGAACAGTAAAAACTGTTCATTGCTATTTTAACTGTGGAAAGGTTAGTAGCCTGATTGGCGAGCATGGAGTTATACACTAACAATTCAGTTGTGCTAACTTCTAAATATATATATATATTAGAAAGGAATGTTTGGGCTTTGTTTAAATAGCAAAGTTCAGTTAGCAGTTTAAAACTGCTCTACCAGTCTACAGTGACAGGCTGGGAGTCATGCTTTCCTTTGCCCCAGTCGTGGTGGCACAATCAGTGCTGTACTCTACAAGGGGCAGTTAGCTTGCAAGCCAAGTTACAGTGGTACCATATATAGGGGACTTATAAGTTAGTTAACTTATGCCAATTAGGTATTAGCCAGTTCAACATACACATTTAAGGGTCAGGGCACAGAGCCTTGCCAGCAGGATCTAGTGCACTAGAAAGTCTTTACACCAGTTCCCAATAGCCAAAAAGTAAGGGTAAACCTACAAACAGCTAGTTCCTCACAGTATACGGTTTAGTTTCTTAAAGCTCTACACTTTGCAGAGAAAGAGGCAGCAATAGTGTGTGTATCCTAGTTCCATTAATGGAATTTATGGTGATTGCTGGAATGAGTTATGACAGGTTGTGTTATCATGGGAAACTCTGTTTTATGTCTTTTACTGTTTTAATTAGCCGCTTTGAAAATACATTAAAGAAAAGAGTAGCATAATCCCCACCTTCATGTCCTTAATAGGTTTGAAAATTCTTAACTCAATAGCTACATTTTCGTTTAATATGCAAAGCTGTGCAGGAAGATGACTTGTAGGTGAAGTTGGGCTTGTCCCACCTTCTTTCAGAATTCAATAAATTATTGTATTGCAAGAGAAGATGTGGAGAAGAAGATGCTCTTAAACTATTTGCAATTCAAATGTATGATTCAGACTAAATCTAATTTACCAAGGCTTTATTATTTTCTGCTACTTTTTTTAAATAAAAACTTTAGAGCAAAGTAATTTTCATGCAGGAATATTTCTATGTTTCCATCTACCATAAAAACAAGCATTTACAAGGCAATGGTTTTGCCTTTGTTAAAGTTAGAGCTATTGGCATTGCTCTTGAATTTTTTTTTATTTATGTTTTTTTAACATAAATAAATGGCATTGTCATTTACAATAACAGGGCAGGGCACAGGGAAGGGGGCGAGGAGAGACGAAGGAGAGCTGCGGGCTCAGGGAAGGGGGGTCGAGGAGAGACGAAGGAGAGCTGCGGGCTCTTGTTGTAATGCTTGCATGGATGAGTTGGTGGATGCATGCATGGGTGCATACATGGATGGGTTTATGGATGGGTGTATGGATAGATGCATCGATGGGTGGATGGATAGATGCATATATACAGCCAATCCCTCAACAATTTATGCAATCCACCAACCCATCCAACCAACAACCCATCCATGCATCCACCCATACATCATGCATACATCCATCCATCATGCATCTATCCACCCACTAAGTCCCACTCCGACCCCTCTAAATATAACTCATTTTTTCTGTATATAGAGATGACTGTATTCACTAGTATATGCAGTAGACCTTTCTACTCTAACATTCCTATGTGACTCTTGCAGTACATCTATTCATATCCCTTCCATATGTATATAGAAATATAACGAGAATCAAGTCTCTTCTTTGTGTGACTACATTTAGTACATTTCAATTGTTTTCCTGTTTGTATCTTTTACTTAACGCATGTAAATCAAAGTCCTTAGGTTTGACAACTGGTTCTTATGTAAACCGCTCTGACACCTTCGGGTAAGGTTCGTGCTACATAAAATCACATTAAATAAAACTTTACCCCACAAATCCAACCATCCATTTGTGCCTAGGCTTACATTTTACGGCCTCGAAGCACACAGAGAAGGGACAGTTTACTAAGTCGAGGCTTTGTAGGGTGCATGGCAGGGGACAGTTTTAGGCGCCAAGGGAGGGTAGGGAGCAGAGTCAGAGTACTTCACGGAGGTAGGGGGCAGTTTTTTATTGTTCAGGGCAGGGGGCAGCGGTACTTTTTGGAGCATGGCCTTATTTTAAAGGGCTCAGCTCAGGTGGAGGAACGGCACAAAACACCAGGCAGACAGAGGGCAGAAGGACACAAAAACGAGGGGAAACAATTATAACTGAGGGCAGATTGGCACAAAAAAACAGGCATACAGAGGGAAGAAGGACACAAAAACGAGGGGGGGGGGGGGTGATTGTAACGGAGGGCAGAATGGCACAAATCACGAGGCAGACAGGGCAGAAGGACACAAAAACGAGGGGGGGGGTGATTGTAACAGAGGGTTGAACGGCACAAAACACCAGGCAGACAGAGGTAAGAAATACACAACAAGCAGGCAACAGAGGCACGAAAACAGGGTCACAAGCAGGCAACAGAGACAGGGTCACAAGCAGGCAACAAAGTCACAAGCAGGCAACAGAGGCACGAAAACAGGGTCACAAGCAGGCAACAGAAGCACGAAAACAGGGTCACAAGCAGGCAACAGAGTCACAAGCAGGCGACAGAGTCACAAGCAGGCAACAGAGTCACAAGCAGGCAACAGAGGCACGAAAACAGGGTCACAAGCAGGCAACAGAGGCAAGAAAACAGGGTCACAAGCAGGTAACAGTCACAAGCAGGCAACAGAGGCACGAAAACAGGGTCACAAGCAGGCAACAGAGTCACAAGCAGGCAACAGAGGAACAAAAACAGGGTCACAAGCAGGCAACAGAGTCACAAGCAGGCAACAGAGGCACGAAAACAGGGTCACAAGCAGGCAACAGAGGCACGTAAACAGGGTCACAAGCAGGCAACAGAGGCACAAAAACAGGGTCACAAGCAGGCAACAGAGGCACGAAAACAGGGTCACAAGGAGGCAACAGAGAGTAACAAGCAGGCAACAGAGTCACAAGCAGGCAACAGAGGCACGAAAACAGGGTCACAAGCAGGCAACAGAGGCACGAAAACAGGGTCACAAGCAGGCAACAGATGCACAAAAACAGGGTCACAAGCAGGCAACAGAGGCACTGATGAGGGCGGTCGCTGCACTTGCTCAACCTTTTCAGACACGGTCGGCATTCCTGACTCGTTAAAAAATAAAAAATTTAAAAAAAAACTAATTGCTTAAGGCCCGTTCTCTCAAAGACAGGCGGGCCGTTTTAATTGGGCCGGGTAAGTAAGCACGTCGCGGATTAATGACTATTCACGGTATACGTGGATTGCACAATTAAAATACAGTAGGGGGCAGCGTCAATCATCGTTCCCCTCCCCTGCCTAACTCGGTCTATGTTATGAGCCGAGTGTCTCTGCCTGGTCCCATCGAACGAAGTGCTGGTACAACTACTCTCATAATGCACTAGTTTGTTAAAGGAATACCCAGGCTGGAAACTGATTTACCACCTCGCACAGAATCCTCGGGAGACCTTCCTGGATGTTTGTTCTTCCACCCAACTTTTATTTTTATTTTTTTGGACGTATGACGACAGGAGAGACCTTTTCCTTGGCAGTATATGAGAACGTCAGTGACAGGCAGTCATACATACCACTGGTGTTGAGTCATTATGGGTGATCAAACGGAGGAAAGTGAGTTACTCAGCCCTGATCTAATAGACCGGGATACGATGTTTTGCTACTGGTACAGATTGGCATGAGCTGGGCCCTGCGCGATATTTGTAGGCCTCCCTTGTGATCCCGATACACGAGGAGGTTGAACTGTAATGGAGCCGTCGTACAGAAAGAAGCAGCTGCTTCGTGTGGGATAGTTTTTTGCACAGAGTGCTGTCAGAATTTCACTTTACCTTTAGGCATCCTACGATTAAGTTTTCGAAGAAGGGACGGAAACCTCCCGGCCAAATAAGACTGCAGATGTAAGATTGAGCCGGCTACTGCCCAGGGTCACATGTTGCTGGGGATCGAACCGTGATACTTGGCCTTGTTAACGCGGAGCTCTAACCAACTGAGCTAATATACCGCTTTAACTTGAGCAGACCCTACGTTGTGTCTGAACCAGTTGCAACAGGTTTCAACTCACTGCCGGACAGCAGGGGAGGGGGGGGGCCTGTGCTCGCACAGTGGTAGGATATAGCAATAGTCACGAACCGTGAGGAAAAAAGCTGTGTATAGAAACGCTTTGTGTTTTGGGAGCCAAAGCGTCCGCCATCTAAGAGTTCATGTTATAGGTTTTTAAATGTATCGCCGGGGGGGATCAATACTTCCCCACTTCTGTGCTATAGTCATACGGCTGCCACAATAAGATGTAGCTATCACTGTCTGCGGCTCCCAAACCTTCTCAGCCGAAGATTTACCGGAGACAGCTCTCGTGACTCGCAATGTCCTCGTGTTCTATATATAAATGCTCGGGGCCTCCTCTGGGTGAGTCTCGAGGGAATGCTAAACTCTGGACTAGACAGTAACGCCCCTAATTTAGCTTTACCATTTTAGAAATTTCTAGTCGACCCCATACCAAATAATAATAATCCACGTTTGTAAAGCGTCAGCAATTTACCCATAAGGGTCCCTGGTCGCTGGGGGCCGTCGGGAAGATTAAGCAAGTGTTGCCCAACGATACATGGTGCAACCCATTGGGCGGGCTGTGAGCGGGCGCACCTCCCTTGCTTTTGCCGTGTTCCCAGCCCTGACCCACCTGGCAGGGGCTTCGCCTCTTCGCTAGACGGCAATGCGCGGATCGGTTCCCTCTGCGGGAGGGAGTCTCAGAATACCAGGAGGCCGCCTCTGATCAGCCTGCGGATGAAAGCAAGCACTCACCTGGACTTCTTCCGGGTGCCGTCAATGCCGGAACAGATTCGGGGGCGTTCCCGAGAACAGGCTTTCGGCTGACGTAGCCAAAAGCCAAAAATTCTCGGGAACGCCCCCGAATCTGGTCCGGGATTGACGGACAGACCCGTCTTCCAATGGCTAGCCTCCATTTCTGCTATCACACAAGGCTCTAAACAGAAAGGCAGCACTAAGAAAGTAAAAACAAAAACACTGACACTGAAGGGAACTAGCTTCAGTGCGGCAAGCAAAATTCAGTCACTCAACGTGAAGTGAACAAGCAGGCTGACCCACTGCCCCATTCTATAGCGGGAGGAAGCAAAACGTGAATGACAACCGATGGACAGATGAAGAGAGGTTGCTGAAAGTCTCTTTATGCAAGTATAGTATACAAATTTTAGTAAAATCAAAAGGTCTTGGCCAACGACCAGCCTAAAAGCTATTGACAGTGCAGGACCTGCCAATGAAAAACAGAGCTATGACACAGGAATTAACAAGCATGTGCCTAATGCTATGGCAAATAAGAACTACAGCATAGTGATGTCATCTACTCAAGAATTACACAATGCTCATCATACTCACTGCAGCATCGATTGACGGGTTGCCATCCTATGCGCTTCGCTATAAACATATGTTAGTATTAGGGCAAAAATTGCTCTGTAGCTAATACATGGGTTGAGGATTTAAAGATACTACAACTGACAGTTAGGTCAAGGCCCCGCACATCAGATGGGCTATACTCTAGACCATGGGTACTCACAAACATTTTCCCGGAGGCATGCAAAGTTTGATCTATGGTGTGACCGAGGGATGCCCTGATGACAACGGGGTGTAAAGTTCTGCTGCTGCCCAGGGGGCCACATGTAAAGGTCAGGAGAGAAGCATACGCCCCCAGTTGTACTTTGAGAATCACTGCTCTAGTGCCTATTTTCACAAACTTTACAGCTATTACTGTGCACTCCCCCGTGCAGTTGATATGGTCAGACCCTAGGATGGTACAATTTAAGATACAGCTATCCACTCCAACTCTGGTGCCCATAAGAATGCCATCTTGTAAATTTCGTAAATGTGTTAAAATGTCACTGGAGGATTTGTTGAAGGTTCTTCTTCAATCAACCGCAGTGGTAGGCAAACATGGGAACTCAGCTGTCTCTGGCATTGAGAGTTGGATAATGGGTGCGTTGGACAAGCTGGTACCTATAAAATTAAGATTTGGGTGACACGTAGTCGACCCACTGCGAAGTGGTTTAATAAAGACCTAGCTCTCTCCAGGAAGTCGTGTAAACGCCTGGAGTGTGTATGGTGGAGAGATTATAGCAGGTAAAGTAAGATCAATTAATTACAAATCAATCAATCAATCCATTTGTAAAGCGCACTACTTACCTGTGAGGGTCACAAAAATGTTCAATTGGAACCCAATCTCATGTTTTCCTGAAAAAGTCCTTCTCCATTAAAAATTCCAAAACTTGTGGAATCTTTAATGGAGAAGATATCAGGGAACAATGACCGCATAAAAAGCGACAGCCGGCAGCAATCTTCAAGCCCGGTTTAGACTAATCGCGTTTGAAACCGGGTACCCCGGGCCCGCCACTTCGTGAGCGAGATTTTTGTGACTACACTACACAGCGTGAGCAAGAACACTGTGACCACACTACACGACCCCCCAAAAGGGATATCTATTCCATAAGGATTGAGAATTGTATGGTCCTGAGGAGAACCCCGCAATCAGGGAGTTTGAAACGCGTCGACCTTTGCTGGCCCAGTGTCAATAATCAGGATTAGAAGGACTATGTCAGGAAAACATGAGATTGGGTTCCAATTGAAAATTTTTGGGTAACATTGTTGCATTGAAACGGACATTAGGGTACATAAATTGTACAAGCAAAACGCTTTTGTTGACAAAGGGCCACACCTTATGGATTTATGTTTTATGTATGGGTTTGTATTAATGCAGGATGAATGTACTGGCCAAAACGTTTGGAGTGGATGAGTTGTAAATATGTATAGAGAGTGTATGTCATAACAGATTGTATTTAATTGTATATATTGTTTATGCACAAAAAATGTTTCCGATGATAAAAAAGCAAAAAGATACGGACTAGTGAAACAAATAAATAAATAAACTAGTGACGTTATAGTAAACAGACCGGTATGTTTTGTTCATATGGGTTAAAACAAAATTTAGAGAGTAAAATCCAGTATTGGCATTTGTGTTGTTTATTACTCAAAAAAATAAATAGTCACTGGTTTAAAAGAAACGCCCTCCCGTCAATCCTTCTTAAAAGGAAAGTCTAATACCCGTCTCCTTGCTGCCTTTTTTTTGCAAAAGTGGCAGAAAAACTAGTCAACAGTCCAAATTTATTGAGGCCAACAAGCTATTACCCCCGGCCCAGTCCGGCTTCCGTGCGTACCACTCCACGGAATCACCCTCACTGGTGACTTCTGAATCCCTGAGGCGCTATGCCAATGGGAGTCAGACAATGATGCTGATCATACTAGATCCAAGCGCCGCCTTTGACGCCGTGTCTCATGGCCTACTTCTGCATCGGCTAGGGGATTGTGGGGGGCCTTGCATGGCGATGGCTGGCATCCTTCCTTCAAGACAGATCTTTTCAAGCGATCCAGAAACTGTACTCCTCAGATCCTATCTCCTTGTCCAAGGGGGTGCTACAAGTCTCTATTTTGAGCCCTACATTATTCGCCATCTATATGCGCCCACTGGCGGAAATGGAGTGTCACAATGTTACTATTGTGTCCTATGCAGACAACACTCAATTAAAGGTCACAATATCCAAGGAGATAGATGGAATGGCTGTCCAATTTGAAAGCTGTTGGGTAGGCAATTGGATGACTAATAGATGCCTCAAACTAAATAGTAATAAAACGGGAGGTTCTCATTGTGGGGAAATCCCCCTCCATCTGAACATCAGCCTTGTGACCCGATGTAATGGGATCTACTCCAATCCAAAAGGAGAAAGTAATGAACGTAGGATTTTGGCTGGACCCGGCGCTATCTCTTGAACATCAGAGAGCTGCAGTGGCAGGTAAATGTTTTTACACCTTGAAAATGGGATGGACTGTTCCCATGAGGCACAGGGTCAGACTGATTTGCATATGGCCATGTCTGAACTGGGGTGGCGGAGTGAGCTAAAGAACGGTGATGGATTAAACCCAGATCAGTTGACTGGGGGTGAGTGTTTGTATTGTCAATGCTTTGTCCATCACCACCTTTGGTTTTTCTTTATATCTAGGAGTCACCAGAGAATCTTTAATGATAGGGGTCCAAGATATCTGACCTCTTTGGTGACCACACACCAATCCTACTGTATTCTCAGAGCTTGGAATTCACTGCCTCTTTATCTAAGGATGGAACTATCAGAACTGTTGTTCCGAAAGATTCTTAAAACCTAGTTATTCGCACTGTTTTAGCAAAGGCCCTTATCTCAGCTTTCTGCTCTGTCTCCTCTAATAGGGTTGATGTTTTAGATAGTGATGTTCCTCTCTGGCTCTTCATCTTCAAGCACTGGGACACATCGTTAGGCAAAGCAATTCACTTTATAAATGTGCTTAATAATAATGTGTTTAGGTGAAGAGAGTCAGACTGGGAGCGATCTGATCCCTTAAATCTCCAGATAGCAACCTAGGAACTAGGTCAAAGTAGAATCTGATATATTTACAGTGACATATTGTGAACTCCATTAAATGCTTTAAAGTACATTTGCCAGAGGAAATCACAAGATTTTCCTTTGAAACTAAAGTAAGAAAGAGAGCAATGGCAAATCCAAAACTCTGCTACAATCAGATGTCAGGATAATAAAACAGCTAGCATTTCCAGAGCCCTACCATGATCAGAAATGTAGCCTAAAGAGAGACTGTTGCTGAATTGAGAGCCTCTACAAATGTAGAGCCTTTGAATATTTAAAGATCTGAGATTAAATCTCCAGTGTAATTAAAAAAATGCATGACCAGTGCCCTGCTAAAATCCAAACCCTGGCACAATAGTAGCCTTGGTACAATCAGAGAAGTCATTATCAGAGCACTGATATGAGAATGCTGCCATCATTTATCACCTCACTAGATGAAACAAGTGGAATTATTTTACAGACCATGCAAATTTCTGAAGCATCTAGTCCTTTAGCAACTAGATATTTTATGAAATTCAACACCCCTATTAAGACTAGGACAAATCCAGGCAAGCTCTGCCAATGCATAACAAATAATTATACTGCACAGTACAAAATATACATATAGTTCAAATGTCAGGTAAAGGACCCCCATTAGGAGAAAGTGTCGCTATGGGCTCAACCCAGTAGCCTCTCACTCAGCTGAGCGCTGCACATCACTGTGTCGTCGGCACCATGAGGACAAGTGAGGTCGCTACACAGACCTTCCTTTGTAAAGATGACCCAGGCACCAAAACATTAACAAGATACAAAACTAAAAAGAAAGCAAAGAAAAACAGCACATATTGAATTACACAACCTCAACATACATCTCCCAATAGAACATACAACAACAGTGCATGTTACTCTCTACTCTCCCTACCTACGGCTGTACTCTAATCCACGCAACTGAGGAACAGCAAACATACACACACTTCAAAATAGAACAGCAACAGCCCACTCTAGTTGGCCAGACCACCATGACTATGTCTAGTACTTGCTGCAATCCGATCTCACAAGACCCTGATAACCATAAGGAAAATATATGTATGAATGAGGTGTTTGTACAGTGTAAACCTAGTCAAAAGGCTGCAGTGCACTGTACAGGGTCAAAGGCAAGCATACTGTTGGGGATAGGAGAGGTAGCAGGATTCTAGCAGCAGAAGTGTACTGATACTGCATTGTGATGTGGGTATTTACCCGATGGATAAAAGAATGTTGTTCCTCTGGGCTTTTATTTATTTATTTAATACTTCAATCTCCAGTCTGATGGGGTGCTTGTTTCGCACGTGCCAAGATCCAACAACGATGAGCTTGCCTACAAGATAAGCAGGGTACTGACCGTGATGGCTTTGTAAGTGATACAGGTGCTTTGAAAGATGGCAAGGAGAGGCAATTGAGTTCTATCACAATAGAGATTATGTGATATTTCTGCAGGCTCCGGATGAGGTGCTGCAGGATGACTCCAAGTAGGTAAGTGTTGACTCAGAGGCACAACAGAGCAGGGCATTACCACTATTCAGATGCAAGTGCACAAGGGCTTGAACGCAGTTCTAAAGTCACTTTCTGGAAGCAAAGGATTCACTTTCTTTAATAGATTAGTGTACTATGTGAATCCAAGTGACTTAGCATTCAGCGAAAGCTGGTGTTTTAAACATTCAGGAGTTGTATTATTTAGCGAGGTTTGTGCTTTTTCTTGCTCGTTGTTCTTGGCAATAAACAGGACATTTGTCTTGGTGAAGTTGAGCCTTGGCTGGCCCAAAACATCCAGGTCTGGATGAGGCACAAAATCAATCGTCACAGACTGAAAGAACACATAGGCACACCAGTGACACACTTTCACAACATATAAGGGCACCTTTATGGATGGCGTACAGAAACATGGCTCATGCAAATCTCCAATTCCTAAAGTCAAATCCAAGTATGCCCTGTGTGAATGCTTAACTGCAAATACCTACTCAAGAATTCAGGTACGAACCCACACAACTGCTTACCGCCTCAGATGTATAACAGAAGTGCATGCATCAGCCACACTTACATTTCAATTGTCATCGCCATCAATTAGGTGGGAGTCTAGGAAAAGCTCACACAGACTCCAATGTTAATTTTGGGTGTACATTCTACTACACAGTAGAAATACAGCTAGTACAAGTGTCAAACACAAGAACACACCAGGAGCAGTGGTTTGTGCTCAACTCATGATTTCTGAGACAAATGCCACAGAGAGAAAACTGGACTTTACATCACATTACTGCACTATGCATCCAAGGAAAGCCACTGCATATCTGCTAGTGATATATAAAAAATATTCTGGCTACACAGCCCTGAAAAACTAGAACTCTGCTTATGGTACGTTTCTTCATCCACCGTATATTAAGACATAGAAGAAACGTTAGTATGTTCAAGACTCCTTAAAACAGGCTCTTTCGCATCACCCTCCTACAATGGGCACCAGCCGGCTCTCAGGCTGCGGCCACACACGCCTGCTCCTGAATACCCTTCTCTATGCTTCCTTCCTCCCTCCGTAGTCTCCAGTCCCCACCCTCCGAGTCTCACGCCGGTCCCCCTCACAGAGAACCGTTCGCCAATATTCTCCACGCCTCACCTCCTGCAGTTGTCGAAGCTGAAGCCACCGGCTTCAGGGAGCTGACACACAGACACAGCCGCCATGTTTGCACGATGAGAGTGCGACTTCCGCGACTGGCGGCAGACAGGAGGTTTCCAGACACTGAGGACGGACCACAGAATGAGACAGCGAAGCCACGAATGCTAAATAGACGCCATCCTGGACTAGCCGAGTAGAGCATCCATAATCAAAGGAAATATTCGTAAAACTGCAAACTAATTCAAAAATTTCATCATGACTTAACTAATATAAATTCAGTGGTTGTGATCCAAAATAACAGTGAAAATATTTATTAATTAATACGTGATTTTACTACTTAATATTTTATATCAATTTGAATTACGTCAAATGAATTGAATTGATTATAGTACTCTAATTCTCTTTCTTGGAATAGGAGGCTGCTACTGCTTCTCACAATGCAGGTTGAGAATCCCGACTAAAATACCAGAATACCAGGAGGCCGCCTCTGATCAGCCTGCATATGAAAGCAAGCACTCACCTGGACTTCTTCCGGGTGCCGCCAATGCCGGAACAGATTCGGGGGCATTCCCGAGAACAGGCTTTCGGCTGACGTAGCCAAAAGCCAAAAATTCTCGGGAACGCCCCCGAATCTGGTCCGGGATTGACGGACAGAGCCATCTTCCAATGGCTAGCCTCCATTTATGGAGCTAGCCAATGGAAGACGGGGTGGATTCCCAGCCCCATACTATACTCATTAGGTTTTTCCTAGCGCATGCGTACTTCGTACGCATTGGCTAGGCAAAACCTAAAAAGGACCACTGAATCCACAGGCAGACATTGCATACATGCACATTTGTATTCCAAGCCTAGATGTTGCCCAAGATGTGTTCCATTGTGTGCATTAGGGCCCTCCCTTTAATGGTTTGTTTGTGAAATAGTCAGTGGGGGCGGGGGGCAAAGTTTTTTCTAAGGAGCCACTGCTGGTGCTGCCAAATGCTCGGGTGGTGACATGGAAAAGAAGCCTATGTTTTAAAACGTTTAATTACACTACATGTCATTTTTTTCCATTGTTCCTTACACCCACCATCTCCCCCATTCCATCATCCACTACTCCCCCACTCCGAGAGCCTTTCATATTAAGAATGTGAATTTCAAGCACAAAAATACAATTTAGTTTAATTACCGATCCAAGAGGCATCCGCCATTTTTGATCAGTAAGTAAAGAATGAAAGCAAATGGCATTTGTATAATTCTGCTCACACAAGCATGCCATCATACACGCGCATGCTACAAATTTCAATGACCCAACTGCCAGCAGTGGATGCGTCATTGCATTTCTTTTATGATGCTGCTGTAGAGTATTGCCAAAAGGCATAGGGAAAGTTAATGGGTCACAAAAGTGAGACCTTTTGGCTTTACAAAAGATTATTGCCTCCTACTATCCTCACTTTGTCTTCCTCATTTTTTCTTCCATTTCCGCCTTTATGTCTCTTGCTCTGGAAAAAAGCTAGATGATTTATTAATTCCCAGAGTCCAAAAATAAGTGCCAACAAATTGCAACCACCTGCACAAATTAAATACTAATTAAAGAACATATCTCAGGATAAACCAACTCTATATGTAATGTAAAGTGTACATCACCACAAAGGACATGCAACCTATACACCAATGATGGAACAGAGAGCAGAGGGGTCCCTGAGACTACAAAATCATCTTTGGCAAATCTTTTCTGGCAGGACAGGCATTTAGTGGCACACAACTACTCAATGATGTCAGGCAGTGTTGCATGATCCTGAACAATGGAACACCTGAACCAATACATCAGGAGCAGTTTCTTCATTTTGGCTCTGGGGCTGCGTCCTTCTGAAATTACTACATTTTTACTGCATAAAATATTTTAGCGATCAATTTATTTAGAGATACATCAGACTGCCTGCTACTGCTTGACTCTAAACAATGATCCAGAAGACAGGCAGTAAATCAACTTTCTGCATGACACATGACACAGGGCTTACCTTTCTGAAGCCCTTCTGTACCATGGTAGTCTATGGTGATATCTGCTGTGGGCGAGTGATGCTGCTAGAGTCACACTTACAGACGTGCCTGAGGCCAGACGTACTTCATTCACAGGTATAGATCCCACCATTTCCCATTCATCACAGGGTGAGACTGGATGTGAGTGACGTACATGAGATTTGGCGCCTTTTACTCTGTAATGGTAAGTGTGGTAATGCTAAACTTGTATTAGTTATATTGTGCTGAGAAGCCTGGTCCCCCGCTGTAACACCTCAGGCCATGGCTGTAGGTCGCTGGTCCCTTTAGAAGTGGAGCTGATGTATTTGTTCCTGGTGAAGTTGATCTAAAAGATGAGCAGGGTTCTGTTCCCTTGTGAAGTTGATCCAAATATCTGAGACAAGTGCAAAAGGATAAATGTGTGCTTATAATGTCCTGATTTATGGAATACCAGAAAAATGTAAAATAAATTAAATGCTATGAGTATGCATGTCTTGAATATGGTGCACATACTTGCTACTTATCAAGCTCCTTTTTATTTATATTGATCTGTGCAATAGTTCTAGAATGTTTTATTTCCTCTCTGGACATATTTGGATTTTAAAAACAGCTACACACAGTAGCATGCGTCATGTTTGTGGTTGCGTTATTCTGGAGATCTGGCTCTGTCATGAGGCATTAAAACGGACCATATCTTCATGCCTTTAACAGCAATGCCAAAAACACAGATTTCTGAACAATAAATGTTATAAATCTTAAAATAATACATGTGGTTTCTCTTTCTGTTCCACATGCTTTATTTAATTTTGCATTCCCGAAGAGTATTATGCTGTTTCTGTGTTTACTTTCGTACATTTTATTATTTGAGTATAGTGCTTACTTTGAATAATGGCAAGTGTTTATGAGGAGCTGTGTTTGAGAGCTCTGGCACTGAGGCTGGAGGCAGTGTGAGCTTCTCACAGTGCCTGTCAGCAGGTTGGCGTCTCTGCAGAGCACACAGATCAATAGTCACGTATTCCAGTTGCAATTGAAATTCTGTGTAAATGTGTGTGAAGGGGGTACACAGTTGTCAAAAAGTAAAAATAAAGAAAGTGCTCACATGTGAGTGAGCACAATGTATTTTTGGGGATGTAAAGTGAGGGAGGTGCGAGGAAGTGTATTTATGGGTGAGTGAAACGAGGGTGTGGAAGAGGAAAGAGATAATATTGAGGATGTGCAGAGAGAAAAAGGGCATATATGTCTAACATAAAGTGCATGTAACTTAAGACCAATACTCCTTTGACAGGCCTCAATAATATTTAATTCACCGTCTTTCACTGAACTATTTTCAATATTAATTATTTACAACAAATCATTGTTGCTACTCCTTTATGACAAACAGCTAACAACCAGGCGGTTGTAGTCCCTATACTTAAAAAGCCTGGTGCTGATCCTGCTGTCCTGAGTAACTATCGGCCGATCTCCCTTCTCCCCTACTTGGGGAAATTTTTGGAGACCTATGTTACCCGTTGCCTCAGTGCATTCATTGAGGGGTCCTCCTTTTTAGATGACCAGCAAGCCGGTTTTAGACCGGCACATTCCACGGAAGCTGTCATCGTGGCCGTAATGGATGTCCTGAGGCAAGGCGCCGACAAGAACTTGGCCCAGGCACTTGTTCTATTAGATCTGTCGGCTGCCTTTGACACGGTCGGTCATGCTATCTTGATCGACTGTGTCCATAACGCGGGCATTCAGGGCATGGCTCTTACTTGGATCAGTTATTTTTTGCACCAGCGCTCTCAGTTCATCTGTCCACCTTTTCAGCTCCTTTCTCTTCTCTTTCCTGTGGTGTCCCCCAGGGTTCAGCTCTTTCGCCCCTTTTATTTAATCTCTATATCCAACCTCTTATAGTTTCTCTCCATCACACCCCGGCTACTGTCTTTAATTATGCGGATGATTTACAGTTGATTTTTCCTATTGATTCCTCTCCCTCTTCCTGTGTTAATTTCCGGTCCACCATGCTTGCCATCTATGAGTGGATGCACTTTAGCCAGCTGAAGCTAAATCCCAACAAGACGGAGTTAGTATTGACAGGAGGGTCAGTTTTCAGCCCCCCTCTCTGGGCCCTCCATCTTGCCCGGTCAATTCGGTGAAGAGCCTTGGTGTAATTATATCTAGCAACTTATCTATGAGGCCTCAAATTAATGCAGTTACATCTTCCTGCTTTTTCCATCTACGCAGGATCTGCAAAATCCGTAGGTTTCTTACTACTGAGGCTCTCATACTCGTAATCATGGCTCTTGTTACCACCCGCATTGACTATGCGAACTCCCTCTACGTTGGGATTCCTGCTTATCATCTTCATCGGCTTCAGCTTTTACAAAATCAGGCGGCCAGACTGGTCTTCCAACAGCCCAAATACCAACATGTCTTGCCCCTTTTGAGGATATTGCACTGGCTCCCAGTGGCTTCTCGTTGTATTTTTAAATTGGGCTCTACTGTTTTTAAGGCCCTCCTTGCTCTTGCCCCGGCCTTCACTTCTTCCAGCCTTAAGCGCCACACTTCCTCAAGAAATCTCCGGTCCACTACCCACAACCTCCTAATTATTCCTAGGTATAAACGCAAAAAGCATGGAGGTTTGTGCTTTTCTTTTCTTGCCCCCTCATGCTGGAACTCTCTCCCAACATCACTTCCACTCTGTCCCAATTAGCTGAAGACCCAGAAGCTGAAGACCTGGCTGTTCGAGCAGTAGCGGCACCCCCCCACCCCCAGCGCCTTGAGACCCTACGGGTATGTAGTGCGCTCTATAAATGTCATTGATTGATTGATTGATTGAATTACACCTGCTTCCGTAAACTATTCAAAACTCACCTTTTTCAACTAGCCTATGTGTAACTCTGCTGTTTGGCCCGCACGCAGCTGTCTATGAGCGCCATGAAACCGTTTGGTGACCGTGCGCGTAAAAATGATTTTAACATAACATAACATAACCATTGACAATGCCAACAGTCTTGGTCGGTTTTAGGGGGATTTCAGTTTTTGTGTAATATATCTGGATGCAATAACAGCTCATAGAGAAACCAAAAATACCAGACGCACACTGTGGAAATTACAGACATTTATTTGACATGTTCCCTTTCAGAAACACCCCCGCACTTTTTTCATCCCACTTAAATGCCCCATCTGCCCATATTTCTAAATCACTAGTGCAGCCAGCAGCTTTGGGGCTTCCTGAAGCCTGGTTAGAGCATTTTCTTCCAAAGATGAAGCTGCATGCAGCACAAGACACTGGGGAAGCTCACACTTTAAAGGGGCTTAAGTTGTTCCACTGTACAATGTGAACATTACAGTAACTGTTTAACATATTAATGCAGTAAGATATGGGGCAGTGTTTAATGTGTTTAAATTTTTCAAAACTAAACGGTCACAACTGCTTCTTGCTTTCTTACTAAATTCTTTTTTAAAAAGTGCTTTAAATTACACCACTTGTCAGTCATTTAAAAAAAAAATGTATAGGGAAGAGAATCATCCTGAGTCCCCATGTTTATCCTTGTGATTGCGCGCTTTACCCGCTAGATAAAAGTCATACCCAACGTTAACGCCCCACCAGTTTCAAATGTCACTGCCATCCATTAACAGAGGACGTAGAAGCCTACACGCAGCCGGTTTTATTCTTGCACTGCACATGCACTGATTTTGGATACTGACACCGTCCAATCAAAGGGTGATGGACACCCTTCGCCTACTTTCACAGAGCAGTGCTGAAACCGGTTAAAAAGGAGAAAGAGACTCTTTTACTGCAACATGGCTGACGGCTGACGTGACTAATATGAGTGTATGACCTTAGATCCTGGCGCATGCACTGCAATATGGAACCACTTGTTTAATTCAAACATCTATAGATTCGCCATGGAAAGTTAGATGTGTGATATAAGGCAACCTTTTTCACTCATGAGGCTAGGGCACCATCGCTCACTTGACGTCCTATAAAACAGACTGATGCCAGGGTTGCATTTTTTTTGGCCTCTTTTAAGTGGTTACCATGGTGGAACACTAATACGAAAAATAAGCTTAGTTCAACCTTTTTTGCCCTCATGTGAATTATTTATTTACGCAACACGGTACATTGTACTATCCAATGTTTTGTCGATTGGGTGCTGAGAAAAGCAAACAGATTGCACTGGCCGATTAATTTAGTTTACACACTGCAGCTCTCCTTTGGCTTCTGACCTTTCTCCACAGAGGTAACAATTCTCAGTGAGCTGAGTTCGTTCCACATCTGCCCCACAGTGTATCAATAACCCTCATGTCTTAAGTGTCTCTTTAAAAGACACAAAAAGCCATTCACCCCAGCCCTCCTATCAAATTCCCAGGGCACTTCTTCAAAGAAGGGAGGCCGGGTCTTCGAAATGACTGACCTTTTGTGAAGTCGTGCTGTGTTTCGAAGAACAAGTTGTTCTCCAGGTGCCTGAAAATGTGGATGTTTTGCTGTTTGTTTAGGGCTGGTGGAAGAGCTCGCTGCTGAACGCGTGACCTGTTAAAGGCTCCTTCTTAAAGTTGCGCTGTGACCAATGCTTTAAAACTTTCATCCTTTTCTGGACGGTGAGTGTGTTTCTGATTTCAGTCCTTCAGTTCTCGTTTTTTACAGACTTGGAGTTTTGATCGGTAATTGAAACGACAATGCAGTCTTTTTAAGTGATGAAGAAACCGTGGGCCATTCTGTTGACAAAGCATTAAAATACAACGTGAGCTTTAAAAGCAGCACTGCAAGTTTTTAAATGAGCATTATGCAAATTAATTTCACTATAGGTTTCTTTTTCAATTAGATGGTTCCTTAACCAAACTTTGAGGCACAGATTTACAGAGAGATGATGGAATCTTGTGTTGGCAACACCAAAATGGCTGAAATATAACTACAGAACAACAAAGTGTTGCCATCGCTAAAGCTGTGTAGTACAACGAGACACCAGGGTCCAGAGTTACTAGCATTTGGTGTCATGTTTGCGCCACCATTTTTGGCACAGCTGTGACGCAAATTGTTAGTTGGTATCTATAAAGCAAAACCGGGGGCCAACTTGCGTCGCCTTTGCGTGGCTCGCTAAAGAAAATGTAACTCAACGCTGCCCCATCAGCTGCATTGTGTTACACTGCATCTGGGAGGCGTTCCATGGGTGGAGCATAGGCGTTCCCTTGCATCCGTCCATGGATTTTGGTGCATTTCCAGATGAACTAAAGCTGGTAAACCTGGTGATGTGTCATAATACGACACATTCCCTAGTGAGGCATAACAAGGAGAGATATGTTTATTTCTCCTTGTTACTTCTTCTTACTATAGCATGATGCATTCTCCACACAAACAATCCTGCCTGTAATGCAGGAACTTTAGAACCATGTCTACTCTGGCATCAGGCAGCTACAAGTGCACCAGCACAGGGACAGAGCCGGTAGATATGGTGCTTTCCAGCTCTCTCTCATTCATGCAACGTAAAGCAGTAACTTCGCTTGCTGCCCTAAGTTGTGTGAAAGTTTGATAAAAAATGCCTCAAAGTGTAGAAAGATTTCAAATTTTCCAGCTAGGAAGTAGTACATTCTATACCCATGTCCAGCTTCTAAGTGTGGCAACTTTCCAAAGACGACAACAAAGTGGGAAATCTGGTGCAAGAGTGCCATAGACTGCCAAAGTGTTGGCCAGCGAGGCCTCTTCTGCCTAAGAAATCATTGACAATATTTGGACATGATTGCCATGGCAGTCTATTCAAGCACTGTAAAATCACTCACATAGTGGTACACCAGACTAAGAGCCTGATTTAGATCTTGGCGGACGGGTTACTCCATCACAACCGAGTAACCCGTCCACCAAGATCTAAATCAGGCCCTAAGCCTTACACATATTTAAACTCAGATGGCCCACCAGATATAGAGTTGCCTGTTAGGCAAGATATTTTCAGTGAAAGTGCTGCTCCCAACAAGAGAGGAGCAATGTTGGTGAAACCATAGAATGCCGGTCAACCAGCCATGACATGCTGACATGAGGGACTGGACAGCATTTTATTCCATTTTCCAAAGGCAAAATGAGATCGGTATTCCTGTCACGTTGAGATTTTTCTCCCAGCACATTCATTGTTTTTTCATGCCTGAGACTAACATGCGATCCCTGGTGGAAAAGCATAGTGGCCATGCTGTCGGAAGCATTGCCATAAGTTATATATGTATTGTAACACCATGTGCGGAGCTGTTCCACTGCCGCAAGGCATATTACTCAAGGTAGAGCCAGCTGAAACCCCACTGTGGCCCCCCTCTGCTAAATAAGCCAAGCGAACTGTGAGCTAGGTGGATGAGATCTCCGTCAAAATTCAATGGAGATCTCATTATTGCCTTACTCTAAATGAGCTCTTTATTTTTCAATTTAGCTTAGGTAGGGTTTACAGTAAAGTACTGGCCCTGCCACTAATGCTCTGAGATTTTTCAACTGTGGGAATCAATATCTAATATTATGCAGTGATATCCTGAGCTACATGGAAATCTAAAAATATGATCTAGCTTTCAAACGTACTCTTCCCTAATTGATTGCAAGTTTTTCTTTAATTCTTTTTATTAAACAAATGCTCTTCAACACATCATAGGTACACAGAATCATCTGGTACTGGGCTCATCACTTATGGTTAAAACAATCTTTCCAGGACAACACAATATCAGGGATGTCATACTCAATGACATATTTTTGTAGTTAGGAGGTTTCTCACGACCTCCCTACTCAAAACGCCACTCACTATTGTGATGTTTCAAATCCCTCTATATTCCACCCACCTACCCCACTCTTTGTCCCACTTCCTCAGACACCCACGGCTTTGGTACCCCACTTTTAATATTTGTGAATTTCTATATAATTTTAAAATTGTAAAGGAAATTAAAATGAATAGTTTATTAATTGTTTTAAAGGAAATATATATATATATATATATATATATATATATATATATATATATATATATATATATATATATATATATATATATATATATATATTAATTATTATGTATGTGTGTTTAACTTTTTTTATTAAGTTTATTTTTTATATTTGTTAAAAGTGTATACGAAATCTTTATTTTTAAAAATTAATTTTATTATTTAATATATGTAATATTCATTATATGATATATATATATAGAAATCAATATTTTTTACATCTCTAATTTTTACATCGATATTCTGTGAACACTACATTTCTCAGTTACTTTTTCCAACACAAACCAGCTGATGTCATTTTCTTTGTGGTTCTTTTCCATAAAATAGCCCACAAAAGGGGCTCCTTGTTTCTTATTTCTAACAGCTGACTTATGTTTATTAATCCTTTCTCTCAGTTCCTGATGTCTTTCACCTACATAAACCTTATTGCAGGGGCATACCTGGAGGTATACTATATTTTCTATCCTACAGTTGGCCATATGGTGTGCATAGAGGTTTACTCTGTGACATGTAATACTTGGGCCACACAGGCAGGATGAGCAAATGCTACACCCCCACCTCATGAAGAATATGCTACACCCCCACCTCGTGAATTAAGCACTACTACATACCCATTGCAGCATGATTGGAGCACCTTATGCCCAATATCACAAAACACACACTTATGCTGCATCTCACCCTATACTCTTTCACTTACGCATAACAAACACAGTAGATATCTATTCATCCACTAGTATAGTAGATTATGTTTTGTAAGGAGTAGGAAAGCACTCTTTAAATTCCAGAACAATACATTGCAATGTGTGCACTAGAATGTCTAGCATAGTTGTGTTGTAAAGCTACTGTAGGACATTAAAAACGGTGTTTTTCTCAGGACAAGCAGTGTTAGACCTGTCTAGAGAAATACACTCTCTCATCAGCATGATTGGTGAAAATGCTTCAATGTTATGTATCATGACTGACCTGTGTAGCACTTGCACCTTGTAAGGAAATGCCACTTTATGCATGATCACCCCCAAAGATGTGGACTGATGCTGCTGGTGTTTCAACTCTCAGAGTACAGTGAGGCCTGATTACCAGACCTCATTGCCAGTACTCTGACCCATAAAGTGTACATTTAATTGGGTTATACCCAGTTGGATTAAGTTAACTTACTTGTAAGGCCCTAGTATATGATACCAAGGGTTCCCATGGCCTGTAAGTTAATGCAGCACTTATTGTGCCACCTGCAGTGTGGCAAAGCAAAAATGTGTCTCCCAGCCTGCCACTGCAGACTGGACAAGCAGTATAAACTGCTCACTTGACTTTGCTATTTAAACTAAAGTTAAGTTCAAACCTTTCTTTTATATATATAAGTCATCCCTATAGCATACCTATTGAGTTCTAAGGCAGGGAGCTGTATATTTAAAAAAAGTATGACATGTATGATTATGTGTCCAAACAGTAAACCCCTCAAATTATTATTTTTACTGTGGAAAGGCTACTAGCCCCATTTACAAGAACAAGGTTACATGCTTGTAACTCAGTTGAATTTAATATAGCTTTTGAGTAAATGCAACTTTTAGAAAGTTGCCACTCTGTTGCCCAAGTTTTCCAGTGGCCATTCCCAGATGCTGGCCACAAGACGGCTTTCAGCTCTCCTAGGGAGAAGTGTGAATGAATCCCAGGAAAGTGAATAATAGAGGCCTGCTCCTGGAAGAGTTGGATCTCTTCCTTGCCAGAAGCTGTACAGGGTGCGAGCATAAATGACAAGAGAGGGGTTTCTCTCTTGTTCTGGTAGACGGGTTGGAGTTGGTAATAAAGAAGGGAAACAGTTGTTGAACTGGTTTTCCCATGGATGTGTAGTCATCAGGTAGCCACACCTCTAGGGTGGGCTACCGAGCTCCCCACACTGAAAGAAAAGTTCAGCCATCCTAAGAATTGGCAGAATAGTGCACTCTAGATGCCATACACTGCAGGAGGGGACCTGGTAGCCAATTGGCTCGGAACTGGCTTATCCCTGACATCACTTTCTGGGCATAAATATCACACCCCCGGACTCCTGACCTCAAATATCTACTGGGCTGAAAAGAGGACCGAGGAAGAGTACTCTGCTGTTCCCTTGTCCTGGCAAGAGAGGCTGCACCATCGATTGGACTGCACCTCCTGATCCTTGGGACAACAAAGAAAGGACTGTGCCTGTGGTGACTGACTCAAGGAAAAGTTGCACACGTACGAGTTGAACTTCAAGCTGGCTAACTTTTTGTTACAGCTGAAGGGCTACAAAAACTGAAGAAGCCTACTTTGGCTAGTCAGTAACCACAATCGCTAGATCGCCACTGACTGTCGACATGCAGCATAGGAGAACAAGTCCTGGCGCTCAAAAGCTGCACCCGCGTCTGGTCGACCTGGTAGAACTGTCACAGTGCAGTTTGGCCACACAAGGACACTAGCATTTACCATAGGGAATTGCTGGTTTCGTGTGACCGGAGACCAGTTGCCCAGTGGTAACTGGACTTTTTCGGAACCCACCATGACATCGAGGAACATTGGCCGCTATGGACAAAGTTGCCCCACCAGGACCGTCAAACGAGGAGTAGCCCAAAGAAATCGACTGCACAGCATCTTCAGCATCCTGTACCCAATGCATTAGACCACTCCAATGATGTCCATGATAGTTCACCCATAGAACCTGGAACTGGACCTGAGAATGCTCTAGTGACAAGGTAACTGTCCTATGAATCCTTACTGGCTCCCCTGACCTACTCCCTGCCAGAGTTAGTTGCCCAAAGCAGGCTGGCATACCTGAACACATTTTTATAAGTTTTCCAAAGTTTCCGCTTACTGCTGTAGTTACCATTGCTTGTTGACATTTTAATTGAAAAGCAGTGATTTATGTTTTACTTAAAGATCTGTTTTCCAGAACCCACCAGTGGGTTTTGTTTGTTTTGGTGTCTAAAAATTAATTAAAAAACGATTTATTTTTACAAATCGATGTTGGAGTTCTTTTATGTTTTCTGACTTTCTTATTTCATTGTTTTGGCACATCTAAAAGCTTTACAATTTTTCCTTTGTTTAAGCCAGACTGCTTGAAGCCACAGCTACATGTTTTACAAATGAGCCTGACTGGACCCAAATCGGTATTTTGAGTGCATTACACTTTGATGTCTCACAACCACATTGCATCCCACTCTCCTCACACACTGATAGTATGGCCTCCCCCCACCCACCCCCCCAACAAGCTGGTCATGTGTATGACTAGTGGACCTTCTTTCTTCTGCTCAGTCACACATCTTGAGAAAAGTACATATTGCCTATGGAACTGTGAATCTGACTCTTTGGCTTTATTATTGACCCAGTAATCTGAACTTGCTTTTAGTTTCACATTATTCCCTGAGTAAAGGTTCTAGCATTCAATAGTTCAGCAGGTGCAATGACAGCAGAACTGTGATGTGTGAGTGAGTGACTCCATCTCAGCTATGGATCTTGTGGCCCATGTGTGACACTGGAGATTCATGGGGTGCTGCCCTGCGTCGATTTCCCAGTAGTTTCTGTTTTTCTCTCACTAACCTAAAAAATGTTGTCCCCCCCCACAGAGGGCCCTTCTCATTGCCATACTTGAGACTGCATCGCTGTGCTCTGTGTCGAGAATCCCAATTTCTGTTCATAGACCTGCTACTTCCCTCATCACCTGGGTTTTGTGATGACTCCTGATGGTGGGAGCATGATTACTGGTTAAAGCCTTCTGAGGGAGATATCTATCGGCCTCTGTGGTGTAAAAGATTTACCCAATGCCCATGAGCTAATGCCCTATATATTCATAATGTGGAACATTTATGGAGGGTGATTGTGTTTTACGTTTTATTGTATTGCATTATTTTTATAGTGTGTGATACCATTGACAGGGTTGCAAAGCTCTCCAATTTTCATTGTATTCTTGGGGGCGGTTTCGCTGTAGGATGAAAAGAGTATTAGTTGTAGTTTGACCTCAATGCGAGGTGTTGGGTGAGATAGGTGAGCTTTGGAGAAGTTCTTTAGCCATAGAATGACACCGTTGTTGGGTTAGGCATGAAAAGTTACAGAAAGCGTAAGCATAGATGCAATTGCTCAAGTCAATACTTACCATATTCAGGGACGTCTGTATCATACAGCAGGTACCCCAATGACGTAGGTCAGTGATTTGAAAGGAAATATACTGTAAAGTCTACCCAGGATGGACAGAAGCCCAAGCCCCTTTTGGAACTGTAAAGTAACTGGAGAATTCTATATGTAGTCCACCCAGAAGTGACATAAGCCCAAGCCCTCTTTAAACAGTTATGCAGCTTGAGAATACTATAAGCCAGTGATACACAACGTTCGGCCTTCCTGACGTTTACATGCGGCCTGCTCATCAACAGCAGTACTGGGCAGCTATTCACTCGATTCTGCACTAACATTAAAAAGATGTTAAATATTCAGGGAAGCCTTTATTTAAAGGTTAATTGAAGTTAAAGAAAGAAAGTGTCTGGATTTTCCTGCACCACTTAACTTTAGGAACACCTTTACTTTCAAAGCCATCTTGCACCAAAAGTGCATTACCCCCAGGTCCCTCCGTCCTCGACACCTTCATACTAACAAGTGGAGATAACCATCTCCTGACAGAAAAAAAAAACAAGAGGAATGCTGGGACACTAATACTGCCCCTCCCCCCGGGAGTACATAAGCAGTACTTACCCAGCAGACCTCCCTGTTCTTTTTTTCTGTCTTCGACAGATTGGATGGTGTGCTGGTGCTGCTCCTGCTGGGCTTGAGTGGTGGTGCTTCTCTTCTTCCCCCCGCCCAGCTGCCTGGCTGTGTGGGCGTGGGGTTCTCCTGGACTGCCTCCTGGCCTGCCGGGCTTGCTGGGAGTCAGTCTCTACTTGGAGCCGGTGTTCTGCTGTGCACTTCGTGCGCCTGCCGGTCCTTTGCGGCTGGGGCTGGAGTTCCCGGGAAGTTGCTTCCGGGTCACGAGCTCGTCTTCCCGAGCTTGGCCGGGGAATCGTGCCTCACTGGATGGGCTCCTGCTGTTCCTGGCTGTGGTGTTGGTGGAGTGGGGGCCTTGTTCCTGGGGTTGGCCCCTACTCTGGGTGAGTCCCGCTTGCGGGGTTTTTCCTTGCTTCTGGCATGCGTCAGCTACTTTGCACTGTGTTGCTGGACGCGCTGTGTTTCTGTGCCGATCTTTCTCCCCCCGTACATGGCAATGTGATGTCTGTACTGTCTGAGTTTTGCTCAAGCTTCCAGCTGTTGTTGCTGTCTTTTGCTGGTTACCTGCGAGGGTGGAGTGCGGCTTGCTGAGGTCCGGACTGGCGGTACGCTCCTGCTTGTGGGTGATTTCCTTCTTTTTGGATTACTTCTACAGAGTTCTTCGTTTGTGATGTCCATGTGCTTCATTACAGGCTCCAGGACTGCCGCTTTCCGATCCCCGAGTTGCCACGTCTCAGCTGTCATCGGCCCGGTTCTATGCCTCTGAGGCCCCCGCCCTGGGACATCACCCCGTGGGGAATCCCGTCAGTGTAATGGTCATGGCATGCCTTCCTAGGCATGTGAGAACATACATGCGTCAATATCGGGTTCCGACTCATAAATGCCTTGTATATGCTAAATGAAGTATGTAATTACTCTCGGGCTGCCTGGGTTTCGGGGCTGGTTCTGCTCTCCGGGACCTTTGGCTCGCTGTTATGTATCCTGTGAGGGCTGAGGTTCTCACGGGGCAGGGATTCGTTTCTGCAAGTTGCTGTCTCTGAGTCCTACTGTGGCATGTTTTCGATTCATGACGCCTGTTTTCTGTTCAGGTCGGGGTCGCGCTGCGTGGTGAGTATAGCATGGCGGACAGAGCGACTGACTCCTGTGCACCGGGCTCGGTGTTCGATCCCCAGCGGCAGCTCTTCCCCGTGTAACACTGGGCATTTGCTCGCCTTCCCTCCCCGAGGGCCCCCAGCACCTTGTGGCCATAAGGTTGTTCTGCTGGGTGCTGCGGCATGCTTTTTGAGGGTCGGGGCTGGTGGCATGGGTACTGGTACGCCAGCCTCGTGCCTCTTGTGACTATGTGTGTGTATATGTTATGTAGGCAGGGTTTTGATCCTTTCATGCGTTTCGTTTGGCCACCTGTGTCGTCAATGCTGGGGCTGCCGCTCCTTTTCTATTGGGTGTCCTGGGCGAGGTGCCTCCGCCTTTCCCTGGCATGTCCTTTTTGCTGCCTTTGAGGCATGGGGCGCTGGGGTGTCTACTTCCTGGACTGCTGGTGTTTCTGTTTTTCTCACATTTGCGGTTGGGGCCTTGTTGTGTTGTTGGCCCCCGCTCCTGATGTTTCCCCCCTTTTTTCTTCTGGAAAATAAAAGATGGTAGGCTAGCCTTCTGGACGAAGGCAGGACGCTGAGCGGAGACTCCTGGAGATGCCGGGGATTGAACCCGGGGCCTCATGCATGCGATGCATGCGCTCTGCCACTGAGCTACATCCCCTCGACTGCAAATGATTCGCCCCCTTTTCTTCTTCTGGGTGTCTCGTGGACTCTTCCTGGACGTGGGGGCTGGCTGTCCTTCTGGCTGTGCCGTGTTTAGGCGTCAGGGTCTCCTGGGGTGCATGTGTTGGGCGCTGTGCTTCGTTCCCTCTTCTTTTTTGGGTGGTCGTGCTGCTGCCACAGGTGCCTGCGCTGCTTGCTTCCTGTGTGTGCTCAGTGGCGGGTGCTCCTGTGTGCTTGTGGTGCTCAGACGCACTGGTGTTCTCTGCTGCCCCCCCCTCCCGCGGTGCGTGGGTGTCTGGTGGGTGCTGGTCGGTCGGGCGCTGGGTTCCTGTGCTCCTCTTTTTGGTCTGAGGGGTCACTTTTCTGTTCCAGGCCTGCTGCCTTGCCGCCTGCCCGCCCCGGTTCTTGTCTGTTCTCTGGGGGCAGGCGTGTCGTGGGGCTTCTCGCTTTGGCCCCCTTCTTCGGGTTGTGCCCCTGCTCTTGGCCGCTCGGGCTTGGGGATTTTCCCCTCCGGGGTTGGCGTGGGCTGCCTTCTCCTTGGGTGACTTTGTCTCCGCTGTGGGCTGGCTGTTGTGGCCTTGTTCCGATGGTGTGTCCTGGTTCTTCGCCTCCGCTTCCTGGCTCCTGTGGGGTTGGTCGGCGTTTGAGCTGCACCTGGTTCCTGTCCTTTGATGCTTGCAAGTGTCGTGCCGGGGGCTCTCTGGGGTGCTTTGTCCCCTCTGCTTGCGCTGGGGTGGCATGGGCTGCCTTGGGTTTGGCTGTTCTGTTCTGTTCCTCCCTGCCTGCACCTGTTCTCAGTTATTCCCTGCGGTTTTGCTGGTTCAGGCCTGGTTGGTGCCTGGTTGGGCGCCCATCTGTGTCTTCCTGGTGCTGTGGGCTTCTCTTTGCCCCGGCCTGGGGCTTCTGGTGTTGTCCCGGGGCCTTCTGTGTGCCTGGCCTGGATGCTTCTGCCCTGGCTCTCCCCGTGCTTGCCTTTGGCTTGCTTCTGGTGTTTCCTGGCTGCTCCTTCTGTTTCGGCCTTGGTGCCTGTCTAGTTTCTTCCGGGATGGGGCCTCCTGGCTGCTGCCGTGTCCTGTCGTGCCACCTGTTCTCTGGTGTGGTATGCTGTCCCCGTGCTCTACTGTCTGCTCGGTGGTTGTGCTTGGTCGGGCCGGGTTGGTGCCTGCCTGTCCTCCTGGGGCTGCTGGGTGCTGTTGGCTTCTTGGTCCTTCTGCTCTCGGGGGTGTTTGCTTCCTGGGTTGTTCTGGTCTCGTCTGGTTCCCTTGGTGGGTGCCTGGCTGGGGTATTGGCTGGGGCGTGCCGCTCCTGCTTGTTGGGCTCCTTTTTGGGCTCTGCTTCCTGGCCGGTGTCCCTTTGGGTCCTGGCGGGGTGTTCTGCGTTGGGGCCGCTTCCTGGTGGTTCCTTCTGGGCCTTCTCATGCTGTTGGTTCTCTTCCCGGGCTTGTTTTCCCGGTGTTGTGGGCCTGTGTGGGGTTCTGTGGCTGAGGTTCTGCCAGCTTCGTGCTGGTTGTGTGTGGCTTCGGGCTGTGCCTTCTGGGTTTTCGGGCTGTGCTGACCCTTTTTGTCCTGCTCTGGGGGTTTGTTGCCGGCCTTTTCCAGGTTGTTTCCTGGTTCTGTGGTCCTGGCTTGCTCCTTCCTCCCTTGCTTTTCCGGGGCTTTGTTCCCTGTGTGGGTCTGTTTGGCTGCCCCTCCCTCTCTGGTTGGGGTGCTGTTCTGTGGTGCTCGTGCCTCTGCGGGTTCCTCCCTCCGGGCTGCGGGTTGTCTGTGGTTTCCTGCTGCTTGGTCCTCTGCTCTCCTTCGGGGTTTGTTTGGCCTGCTGTTTCTCCTGCGTGGTCGGGTTGCTTGGCTCTGGTCCTGGCTTCCCGTTTCTGTTGGGGTTTGTTGGCCTCTTTTTTGCGGTTGGCTTGGCTCCTCTCCGGCGTTGCTGGGTTGGGGCCTTGTGATTGTGGTCTGGGTGCTGTGCTCCCTGGGCTTTCTTTTTCCCGCTGCTCCTGCCCTTGCTGCTTGCCTGGCCTGGTTGTGGGGTTCCTGTGTCTTTTGGGCGCCTTCTTTGTGCTGCCCTCTGTGCCTCATTGGCTGGCTGCTGGGGTTTCCCGGTTGCTCTGTGCTCCCCTCCTGCCTTGTGTTCCATCCCTTTGGGGTTGGGGTTTTCTGGGCTTGAGGTCGGTTTCTCTGTTCCCGACCTGGTTGTGTTTTCTTTGTTCCTGGTTTCCGGTCTTGTTGGCCTCTCCTTGTTTGGTGGGCTTTCGGCTGGGTTCTGGGGTTCCTTATTGTCCCTGTCTTTTGGGTCGGGTTCTCGGTCCTGTTCGGCTCCTGGGTGCTTGTTGCCTCCTGGGCCTCCTCGGTGGGGTTTCCTCCTCGGTTCTCTTGGGCTCGAGTCCTTTCTTTTGAGAGTTTGGCCGTGTTTCTGGCCTGTGCTTCTCCTTCCTTTTTGGGCTGGGTGCTTGTGCCTGCGCTCTGTTGGCCGTTCCTTCTTTGGCTTTCTTCCGGGTTGTCTCGTCTTCCTGGTGGGTCTGCCTGGCCCTGTGTGCCTTCCTGCTGGTTCTGGCCTGGGCGGTCTTCTCCGGTGGGTTGTTTTGGCTGGTCTTGGTGTCCTGGTCCTGGTCCTGGTCCCGGTCCCGGTTGCCGGTTTCTCGGGTTGGCGGCCTCCTTTCTTTGGAGCCCTGGCCTTTTTTCTTTTTCTCCGGTCCTTGTCCTTGCTGTCCTGTTCTGGGTTGCGGGCCGGCCTGTTCCTGCGGTCTTCCTTTCCTCCTTCTCTGTGTTCCCTTGGGTGGCTGCTTTTGTTGTGGTTTCCTGGGTGTACTTGTGCGTGCGGAAGGCCGGGTTTTCTGCTTTGATATTCTCCACTTGTTAGTATGAAGGTGTCGAGGACGGAGGGACCTGGGGGTAATGTCCTATTACTTACCGGTAATCTTCATTACTCCGGGTCCCGTAGTCCTCGACACCTTCATGCGCCCCTCCCTCCCTCCCGGACGGCCGGCCTTCCTGTCTGGGCTTGTTAGTACAGGAGGTCTGCTGGGTAAGTACTGCTTATGTACTCCCGGGGGGAGGGGCAGTATTAGTGTCCCAGCATTCCTCTTGTTTTTTTTCCTGTCAGGAGATGGTTATCTCCACTTGTTAGTATGAAGGTGTCGAGGACTACGGGACCCGGAGTAATGAAGATTACCGGTAAGTAATAGGACAACCCCCATTACCCCCAATCATCACCCGGCTGGCATTGTTGAGGCCCTTGGTCACATAACAGACCAAACTTTGTGGCCCTTAGGAAAATGTTTGCGAGCACCCATGTTAAAAGCAGTCCACCTATACCAGATGAAATACCAAGCCCTATTAGCATTATTCAGCAACCATAAGACCATTTGAAACTACCTAGGAATAGAATAAGAGCAACCATTTTTTCAACAAGGCAGAGAGAAAACAGCCATTAATTCTTAATTTCCTTTGTGGGCTGGAGCCATTGGAGGATAGTCTGTGAAGGTCAAGTGGTCAAAAGATGCTGCATCTCTCTACAACTTCTGGGCATTTATGGTAGCAAGCACAGCAGGCACCGAGAGAGAGATAGAGAGAGAGACTGAGACGGAAAAACACAGAGCATGTGTGTGTGTATGTGTGGGGATCAGTAGCCGATGTCAACATTTTTGCCAGGACTGCTTTTCGTTCTAAGGCCAGCCATGCAACTAGCCAGAATGTAAGCTCTGAGAAGTCGAGTCAGGAGCAGGAGTAGGGTTTACCGAGGTGTAGGAATAGGCATTATACATTCAGCTGTGATGTATAGGCTGTGAGGTCCATCATGGAGAGGCATTAGCCCTCACTGTGTTTGGTGTTAAGAAAACCAAGAGGGGGGGAGAAGTCAATGCTTCTGTGGGAGGAAGTCATTTTTGTTACTAATTAAGAGATGAAGAGAGGAAAGGGGGTGAATGGAGGTTGCAAGGGGGCTCACTAAAACTGGGCTGGGCTTATGTCCATAACTTTAGGCCATCTCCATGCCTTAACCACATGGCTGCTAGGCGTTTTCCCGTCCTGCGCTGAAATATGCAGGATGTCAGTGTTTCATGACGAGCTGGCCTTGTCATCCGCCCACGGCAGGTAAGCGCCATGACGAGCCCAGCTCGTCATTAGCTTCGAAGGGGTTAACAGTTCAGGTTTGGATGGCTTAGACGTCCAGTTTGGCAGTCGCTAATCAAAGTAGCTCTTAACCTAGCTGCCGATAACATGGCTATGAGTTCAGGACATCTTGGAGGGCATGGCTAGGAGGTTGAGGAAGGTGGGGGAAGTGGGAAGGTAGGGCCGGAGGCAAAGTAGTAAACCCCTGACTACACTGAAGACATGACTATGTAGGAGGAGAGGAAGAGAGAGATAGAGAGATAGAGAGAGAAGAGAGAGAGAGAGACAGAGAGAGAGAGAGAGAGAGAGAGAGAGAGAGAGAGAGAGAGAGAGAGAGAGAGAGATAGATTATTTGCCCACCTGTGATTAAGTCAAGTCAAGTCATGGAATTTGTATAGCGCACTACAAACCCGGAGGGTTTCAAGGCGCTTAGGAAGGAGAGGAGGGTTACTTGTCAAATATCCATGTTTTAAGTTGCTTTCTGAATGCTAGGTGGTTCTGGGTAAGGCGAAGGTACGCGGGGAGTGAGTTCCATGTTTTGGCAGCCAGGTAAGAAAAGGATCTGCCTCCCATGGTGGTCTTGTTGATGCGAGGTACAGTGGCGAGGGCTTGGCTGGAAGAACGTAGTTGGCGGGGGGGGTGTAGAAGGACAGTCGTGAGTTGAGGCAATCTGGTCCGATGTCGTAGAGTGATTTGAGTGCGTGGGTAAGCAGACGGAAAGTGATCCTCTTATTGACGGGTAGCCAGTGGAGGTCTTTAAGGTGACCGGAGATGTGTTCGTTGCGTGGGATGTCTAATATGAGCCTGGCTGAGGCGTTTTGGATTCGTTGGAGCTTCTTCTGGAGTTTGGCGGTAGTACCTGCGTAGAGGGTGTTTCCGTAGTTCAGTCGGCTCGTGACCAGAGCGTGGGTGACTGTTTTCCTCGTTTCGGAGGGGATCCAGCGAAATGTTTTCCTGAGCATGCGAAGAATGTTGAAGCAAGAAGAGGAAACGGCGCTGACTTGTCTGTTCATTGAGAGTGAAGAATCCAGGATGACGCCTAGGTTTCGTGCGTGGTCTGTCTGGATGGGTGCTTTTCCGAGGGCTTCTGGCCACCAGGAGTCGTCCCAAGCAGAGGGGGATGTACCTAAGATGAGGACTTCTGTTTCGTTCGAGTTCAGTTTCAGACGGCTTTGTTTCATCCATTCGGCAACTTCTTTCATTCCTTCGTGTAGGTTAGTTTTGGCGGTGCTGGGGTCATTGGTGAGGGAGAGGATCAGTTGAGTGTCGTCCGCGTAAGAGATGATGTTGAGGTTGTGTTGGCGTGCGATGGCCGCGAGGGGGCTCATGTATACGTTGAAGAGGGTGGGACTGAGTGAGGATCCTTGTGGTACGCCGCAGATGACTTCAGAGGCCTCGGACTTGAATGGAGGAAGGCGGACTCTCTGGGTTCTTCCGGTGAGGAACGAGGTGATCCATTCAAGTGCTTTTCCTTGGATTCCGATGTTATTGAGGCGTTGTAAAAGGGTGCTGTGGCAGACTGTGTCGAATGCTGCAGAGAGGTCAAGGAGGATGAGGGCGACTGTGTCTCCATTGTCCAGTAGAGTTCGAATGTCGTCTGTTGCTGCGATGAGGGCGGTCTCAGTGCTGTGTTTTGCTCGGAAGCCAGATTGTGAGGGGTCGAGGGATTTGTTGGCTTCGAGGAAGGCGGCGAGCTGGTTGTTGACAGCCTTTTCGATGACTTTGGCCGGGAATGGAAGAAGCGAGATGGGGCGGTAATTTTTGAGTTCGGTGGGGTCTGCTGTTGGTTTTTTCAGGAGGGCGGTGAGTTCAGCGTGTTTCCAGTCTTCCGGGAAGGTGGCGGAGTTGAGGGAGCAGTTGATGACGTCTCGGAGGTGTGGTGCTATGACGGAGTCTGCTTTGTTGAATATGTGGTGAGGACATGGGTCTGTGGGGGATCCTGAGTGGATGGAATTCATCAGCTGGATGGTGTTCTCAGTGGAGATTGGGTTCCAGTTGTTAAGGGTGTTCACGGGGGGAAGATGAACAGCAAATGGTGGGGTGGGTTGGTTTCTGGGTTGGTTGTCAAAGCTGTTGTGGATGTCTGCGATCTTGTTGTGGAAAAATGAGGCTAGGGAGTCGCAGAGGGCTTGAGATGGGGTTATGTCGTTGGAGTTGGCCGAGGGATTGGAAAATTCCTTGACGATGTTGAAAAGTTCCTTGTTGTTGTGGGCGTTGTTGTCAAGTCGAATAGGCTGTTGCAGGTGTCTAACCAGTTGCCGGCTAGAGTCAATTAGAGAGAGAGCGAGCGAGTGTGAGAAAGAGTGCATGTGCAGCTGCCAAGAATCTACCTGGGATCACAGGACCTACGGGTTCACGTTCCAGACCCCGTCCTTGTCATTTAGTACTATTGTTGCTGTGTTTGGGAGTGCGAGGCTATCAGTCCTTTGCAGTTGTTGCAGTATCTCTGTGAGAAAGCTCCTCCATCTCTTTCATCTTTGTACTTGTGACATGTGGAATATTGACTGTGCCAACAAGCATTCTATCTGGGCTGGTATGAAACAGCAGAAGAGACCTTCCTTGGGTCGAATTACAGAAATTGCTCGAGTGGCTCAATGGTTATTTGCTTGCTGCTCATTGTACTCCCAGTGCACTTTGGTATTATGTAAGAGACACAGATGCTTGTGCTACCACTTCTGGAATACAGATCACACTGGCACATGTTTGTCCTTTGTGATCACAATGAGGTGTTCCGTCAGTGTGTGGCTCTATATATACAAGGGTACACTTAGCTTTTGCACCCAACCTATACTACGGTTTGGGACACAGAGACATAGAAGCTTTAGGGAGGCGCGCTGACTGTGTGCCACATAGAAGGCATGCACAGTCTGTGTGCTTCATATGGGCATCCCTAGGAAGTGGGGCATGGGAATCACTGTGACAACCCCCTCAGGCATCCCACTGTTCGAAAAGAGAGGTCATTTCACCTTCAGTGAAGGATGAATCTGGGGTATCCCCTCAGCTCAAGCACAATCTGTCAGAGTAATCACCTTCACAGAGGACAGTGTGCTTATATGCAATCGGGCATACTATTGTGGCCTGCGCGGGTTACACCTAGTTAAGTGTACCCTGTAGCACAAACAGGAACAGTGAGCTCAGTATTTATTTATCGCCCTCTTGCTCATGACCCGTACAGGTGCTGATCATGCAGTGGCCATGCCCATTGGGACTGGAGAGACTCCCAGAATTCAAAAATGGCAGGAGAGCTGATTGGTCAGCCCTGATGAAGAGTAGATGGCATTTTAATGAGTAGAGTGTTTTAGGGTTTTTCAACTTCCAAAAGAGAGCAGCATGCAAATATAGCTGAGAAGACTTAGATTAAGAATTAGCACACTGTTCATGACTACATTTCTTCCAAACTGGAAATATGCTGGGGCCTAATACTCAAAAAGAAGTGCTGCTGTCACCACCAGGAGTGAGAAGGGACTAGTAAATGTGGAGAGGATGTTGTAATGCCACTTTCACACAGTATGTCCTCTGATGAGGAAGTACAGAAACGGGCTTAACCGAAGAACCCCATTAGAGCTATTGTGGGACTATGCCAGCTCCAGGACATGAATTACCTTTCAGCCAGCTACTTCATGCCATTGTTAGCATTACCTAGAATTCAGGGGAACCTGCATCTGATGTTCAATTTCCTTTGTCCCTTATGCCAACAGTACTTCAGCTTCATCCCCATTGGAGTTCTGGACTTTTTGGTTCCGTCCAGAGGTGTCAGGGAACAACACCCAAAGACCCCGGAGTTCCACCTGCCTTGGTGCACAAATAAACAGAAACACGGGCTTCTCGATGGTGGCGTCAAAGACCAAAGGTTTATTACTGCAGGGACACAGAAGTCACAGAAACTACGCATGGGCAGTATCTAGGAGCCTGTTCGATTTGTACAAAGAGGGTTGCTCCTTATATACTAAATTTTAAGCTGGGGGCAAATTCTTTACATGCAATACATTCTCAAAACCTTTGTGTCTAAAACAATAAATATTTGGCGTTACACAGGAACCGTCGATAATATCTGATGCCAAACATTACGAAGAGGGGTTCCCACTAGTTCATCACAATCCCTTGTCAATATTGCATTCAAGAGCCGGACCGCCTCATCGTAAATTTCGTTGCCTCCCCCTAATAAAGATTCAGAAAGAAAGGAACGGAGCCAGGTGTGGAAGATAGAAAAGTGGGATAAGGGATGTTTGTGGGTTGTAAATGGGCAAGGCTACCGGCTTCGGCCGCCTAATCATGATCGGGACAATGGACACGAGAACCAGTTCAGTTGGGCTGGCCTCGGGCAGAGGAGGCAGCCTTTGTCGAGTCATGCAGCTACAGCGTGTTCTGGTTTAAGGTGCACGTGTCATGAAAGAGGTGAAACTCCGGCTAAGGCTACGTGTCCTTAATTGAAATGAAGTGATCAGAGGTTATTGCGTATGTGAGGGCAAGAAACACAAAATGGCTGCCATGTTCTAAGATGGATGCCATGGGTAAATCAGAAATGCGTTTGTTACAGGAGTACTCTTGCTCGTAGCATAGCGAAAACACCAGGATATGCTAAATGGATCATTTGCGATTCGCTGATACCAATATTATGTATTTCCGACAATATTGAAAACACGGGTTCAAATCGTCACGGAACCTCAGACCCTCCTTTTGCCCTTACATAGGCAATTACTCAGTCTATATCAGAATCTAGTTCTATGCTCATCAGGTCAGTGACATGTTGTTGTATCATCATCCTTTCTCGTGCCTTTTCTCCAAACGCAGGTGGTTTTCTAAGACAAGTTGCAGCACAAAGACTACACAGAGCAGGACCACACTGGATAATCAGGCAGCATGAGAATAGGAATACTAAGATGACACCAATGATCATTAGAACCTTCCATCCCCACGCTGATATCAGAGTCCAAAACCATTCCATGAAGGACCAGTTTCCCTTGTCTACGTGAATAGAGTCGGAAATTTTGTGTAGCTTAGAGATCGCCTCATAGACTGTTGGAGCATTATTGGGAATAAAGACACAGCAGCTCGATTGGATCATTCTGCATACCCCACCTCGATCTGCAAGTATAACGTCTAGAACCATACGGTTCTGCAACGTCATGAGTCTATCCGCCTGAAGCTCAGCTGTCAAATTGCTAAGGGCACCAGCAGTTTCGGTAATAGTAGATTCAACTACCCGTGTTAGCTGACGTATGTTTCTACTATTGGCCATAGGCCCCCAGAACGGAAGGAAACCTTTGAAGAAGTCTCCAGCTTCCTGACCAGCGGTATCTTCCTTGCTGAAGACACCTCTCGCTACTCTGGTCTTGTGGTAGTCAGATGAAGCAGTGTATGTTGGAGGTAACAATCGAGCAATATAACAGGAACCCGAAAAGTCGGCAGGCAACCATGTATATGCTCGGTCTCGACAGATGAAGTAGGTACCCCTAGCAGTAAGGAAGGCAGGGGAAGAGTTAGCCGGAAACACATAAGTCTCTACGCACTCACTCCTCCCTAGCTGAGCTCTCGGATTTCTCCCATTACCTTGCAAACAGACCTGACCTCGGTGAGGTACGACCCAGATTGGAGTTGAGCTTTTACGCTTGCTTTCTCCCAAACTAAGGCGATACTCTGAAGAATTCCAACTCAAATATACTCGCAATTCGTCTCTAGGGTAAGATGGAGTATTATTGACGTCCTTGATCATGTCAATAATTCCCTGGACTAAGGCTTTGTTGGCAGAGTTATATTTAGTGGAACGTGGTGGACGCGGAGGATAGGTTTCAAGGGCATAAGCAAAGATGGTTTGAAGGGCCTGAAATGATCCATTGTAGCTGAAAGGCAAAACCAGATAAGGAATACCTTTATCCATAGTGTGGGGTATCAAGCCACACACCCAGCAGTCTGTAGTGTTAACTACCAGTTGGTGTTGGTGCAAGAGCTGTATAAAAGTGTTGTTGATGAATTCTGAGCGTCGAGCTTGCTCATGTTCAGGAAACGAGTGAAAAGAGTGTATAGAGGAAATAGTAGAAGTAGCAGGATCAAGGGGAGGTACTGTGGTTACTGGTACAAAAATCAAATTTATACAAAAGACGATTCCACCCACCAACGTTATCAAAACAATCAAAAATGTAATAGCACATTGCATTAGGAAACATTTACTATGAAGAATTCTGTAAAGTCTGTTTCTGCGAACATAAATCACATTTTCTCGTTGCAGCACAGGAAGCTCCATCTTCTACAATCCGCTCGCGACCACTGATGATGTGTACGTAGATGAAAATGCCTCTATCAGCCCTGGGAGTTCCCAGAACCAACAGAAAGGTCGACCTTGTGTCAGACCCCCGCAGATTCAACTAGGCACACAGCCACGACCCTACGGCTACCCAGACGGCAAGGCAATTTTAAAAACAATAAAACAACAGCAAACTTCCTGGCTGAAGGCAAAAGTTTAAAATTTCAAAATATCACAATAGGCAGTTGCCTGCTTTATTTGTCCATTTTACGAGGTCGTAAATTGTATCTTTGCTTTGCAGGTACTGTTTGATCGGCAAATAGCGTATCACTGGTAGCTGTTGCAGTGTTCAGGTTCGCAGGTGACAGAGTTTTTTCTGATGCAGGGGACAAATGTTCAGAGTTCAAAGGAGTCTTTTCAGGAGGAGAGTCAGATTTCGGAGTGTCAGTAATCAATTCGGCATCGCTGAAAGGGATGAACTTTGGCGTGTTTTCAAATTCGGAGGCACCAATTCCCTTCTTCACCCAGTCGTCGTAAGGAAGTGGCAAAGGTACACGTTTGACGTGAGATGCATGTACCCAGTGCTTGCGACCAGCTACACGAACTGCGGTTCTTGTCACAAGCAGGACTTGGTAGGGGCCGACGTATCTGGGCTGAAGGTTCTTCGTCCTTGCGAAGTTTCTGATTACAACTTGGTCGCCGGGTTTCAGCTGATGCCCTGGACTCTCCGGAGGCTTTGGTAATGCATCGAAAACCTGTTGGTGAATAAGACTCAATTTAGCAGTCAAGTCGTAAAGGTAGTCGATCAACATAGGATATTCTAGAGAACAAAACTCTTTAGGCCTCGGCACACCCCAAATATTTGCCGGGCGGCCAAAGACTATCTCATACGGGCTAAGCCCCACTCTAGAATGTACAGTTGCTCTCGTTGATAACAAAGCCAAAGGAAGTGCGTCTGGCCAGGATAAACCTGTGGATGCCTGTATTTTAGCTAGTTTTAATTTGAGTGTGCCATTGTAACCCTCAACTAAACCAGCAGACTGGGGATGGTTTGCACTGTGAAACTTTTGTTTGATGCCCAGACCGGCACATACACTCTGCATAACTTTCCCTATGAACTCACTTCCGTTATCTGACCATACAATCCGTGGCATTCCGAACCTAGGGAAATATTCTTTGAGAAGAATTTTGGCAGTTGATAGGGCAGTATTGTCCTTTAGTGGGTATGCTTCGATCCATCTGGAAAAAGCACAGACTACCACCAGGACGTATTTCAGATTATTACAGCGATCCATGTGAATGAAGTCTAACTGAATCACTTCAAAAGGACAGGAAGGAGGAGCGAAGTGACCAGCAGGAGTTGGAGTTCCCTTGCCAGGTTTATGCATCAGGCATACCATACAATTTTTCACCACTCTCTCTGCACACTTACTAATCCCATCATTCTTCCATACTGGAGCCAACATCTTACAGATTCCTTTAGAACTTATATGCGCTACTCCATGCGCCATCGTCACCACTGCAAGCACATACGCATCAGGCAACATCCAACGCTGCTGTTCTGTCAAATCAATCCAACACCCACTCGAATCCAACTTGCCCGTACTCTTTCTCCATACACGTTTTTCCTCCTCAGTTGCCTCTTTCTGAATCTCTTTCACACTTTCCATTGTATCCTCACACATTCCACACTCAGAAATTAATCTTGCAGACGTAGCAACATACATTCTACTCATCATGTCTCTAGCTGTCTGTTTAGCAGTTTCATCAGCAAAAGCATTCCCACGACCAACATCATCCGTGATTGCTTTATGAGCACTGCACTTCACAATCGCAACTTCAGTCGGCAAGGTTAGAGATTCCAACAAGTCGTTAACTAGCTGACCATGTTGAATCTTAGTTCCATGGGACGTAATGAAACCTCTTTCTTTCCACAAACGGCCAAAACTTTGGGCCACGCCAAATGCGTACTGACTATCTGTGAACACATTCACTCTCTTTCCCTTAGCTAAAACACACGCTCTTGTTAGAGCTATTAATTCTGCAGCCTGGGCAGAATTCTGACTCACTCTTGCAGTCTCCACAATCGTCTTCAAAGTCGTTACTGCGTAAGCAGCAGTCACATCACCATTCTCCAATTTAAAACATGACCCATCCACATACAACGTGCCATCTGGATCTGACAATGGAGTGTCTTTTAAATCAATACGTCATTTTGTCTCTTCCTCCGTTCTAAAACAACAATCATGTGGCTCGGAATCACTCGACTCTTGATTAGCCGGCAACAGCGTTGCTGGATTCAATACATTACATCTTTTGATCTGAATATGACTCGCTAGTAATGTCAGCTCGTAACCAGATAGTCTCGCACTGGTAAGGTGTTGTGTCTTGGTTCGGTTCATGAGTGTATCCACCGCATGAGGAACCATGACCACTAGCATGTTATTCATCACCAAACCAGCAGATTGTCGAATGGAAGCCGCAGCTGCCGCTGTGGCTCTCAAACAACTGGGTAACGCTCTAGCTACCGGATCCAATGTAGATGAGAAATACGCACAAGGACGTTGTTTATCACCAAATTTCTGTGTCAGAACACTCAACGCGCAACCTTCTCTCTCGTGAACATAGAGCGTGAATGGCTTGCTGTAATCGGGTGTACCCAATACAGGAGCTGAACACAATGCTTTTCGCAACTCAGAAAAGCTCTCCTGACATTCATCAGACCATGGCACCGGACTCGGAACATTTTTCCCAGTCAAAGCTACCAATGGTTTCGCTAAAAGAGAAAAATTTGGGATCCACTGCCTACAGTAAGAGGTAATACCTAGAAAGGCACGTACTTCTCTCTGCGTGCGGGGAACACTCATCTGCGTGATTGCTTTTATTCTCTCTGGGGTCAACTTCCTTCCCTCCTTTGACAAGAGATGACCTAGGTAGGTCACTTCTTGGCAGCAGTATTGCATTTTTGAAGGTGATACCTTATGATTCAAATTAGACAAATGATGCAATAACGAAACCGTAGCTGCTTTGCAAGTTTCCTTGTCATCGGCAGCCACTAGAAGATCATCTACATACTGCACTAGAGCAGAACCTGGAGGAAGGACAAAGGAATCTAACTGACTTTTTAGTGCTTGACTGTAAATAGATGGGCTCTCACAATAGCCTTGTGGAGCGCGTTTAAATCTGAAGCTTCGACCTCCTAGACAGAAGCCGAAAATATCTCTACTTTCCTCGGCTATCGGAATGCTGAAAAAGGCATTTTTCAAGTCGATGACTGAAAACCATGTGGCTGTAGCAGGAATCAATGTTAACAAGGCAGTGATGTCTGGAACCACAGGAAACTGCGGGACTACAATCTTATTAACCTCTCTGAGATCGATGACAAACCTATATACTGGAGGCTTTGTAGGATCAGTTCGTTTCAAAATCGGTAATACAGGACTGTTACAGACATTTCCTCTAGTTTCTTCAACCACACCTTTCTTAATCAAATCTTGCACAATCAATAAAAGTGCACGCTCACCTTCACTAGATATTTTGTATTGAGGAATTCTTGGAAATTTTACATTTGCTTTCAAAGTTACTACATATGGTGGTATTTCTAAAAGGCCTACATCATTAGGACCAGTCGCCCAAAGAGTATCAGGGAGTGAACGCAGCTCTGGCGGGAGTGCATCCATTGACAAGTACATCGGAGAGGTGATTCTTTTGCCCAATGTAAGCTGTACTCCTTCCGGAGAACAGTACAATGTCGCATATAGGCGTTTTAACAAGTCTAAACCAAGCAGATTTTCATTACAACCCGTAGTCAAAATCAAGGGTGCTTTCAATTGACACGGTCCAACAGAAATAGACAAAGGACCAGATATGGGGTTGTAAACAGGGGCGCCTGAAAAACCTACAGAAACATTGGTTGAGCCGGACAAAGGTGCGCCAGGGAGTTTCGCATGAATGATAGAACTTTTTGCGGCACCAGTATCCAACAGAAACGGTTCGACTACACCTGATGTTGCTACTGCGACATAAGGCCCACTCTGATCCACTGGAACTGATACTACTCCCTCTCTCTGTCCATGGCTGTCCTAGTACCCATTTTGTTGAAATCCCTCATCTACTTCACAATAGTCTTCAACAAGATATTGTTGAGATCTATTTTGTTGAGAAGACTGTCCATTTTGTTGATCAAAGTGATTGGAAGGGCGATCATTTGTCTGTGGAGGCATAGCACCTCGCCCTCGACCTCTAGAATTCTGCACAAAACCACCACGACCTCTCTGAGCTGCTGCTGCGTTATTTTGCGCTAAAACTGGACACTCATTTTTGTAGTGACCCTCTTTCTTACAGTACGCACACTGATTCCACTGATATTGAGGCCTAGGTGAACTATAATCTGTCCTTTGATATGAACCCTGTTGCGTATTATTCTGATTCATGCGAGGCGGATACGCCTGCTGCAAAAGAACTTTAGTCTTTAAGTCTTTCGTTTTCTTGTCTGATTTCTCTTTTCCCTCTTTATCCCTATTTTCATAATACTGTGCAGTTGCAAGTATTTGCGCAGTTGTAGAGACAGCCCACGCACTCTCTGAATCCTTTAATTTATTGCATAACTCAGGTAACAAATTATGCACGAATTTATCGACAAACAGTCTCTGTCCTCCTTCTGTACTCATATCTTGAGCACTATGATCTACAAAAGTCTCTTCGAACCTTGTGAAAAAGTCGGAGACACTTTCGTCTTTCTTCTGCTTGCATGCGGACAACTTGTCCCAGTTAACGCGCAATGCTGGCATCAGAGTCTTCATCAAGTCGATTATTCTACCTGGAAGATCAGCAATTAGAGGTTCAGGTTTGGCACCACCTATTTGCTGACAATCTGCGGCAATAATAGCTGCCCAATCACCACCTAGGGCAACTGGATGATTCTCTTTACGAATTTTAGCCCAAATTGGTTGCGGAACTACATTGCCAAATAACATGTCAATGTCCGCTAGGTTCATTATACAAGCCTCAACTGTTTGTGTTAGTTCCTTATTGTATCCAGCAGGATTTTTACGCGGGTCTGGCAAAGCCTGTTTCACTGCTAGCACTTCGGCTCGTTTCCATGGAATGTGTATCCACACTCTCTGGAATTGCGCCGGAGCAGCTACAATACCATTCGGTGCGTCCGCTTCTATAGCTTCGCGCCAAATTGGAGGAACCTCCCTCATTGGATATTGGCGACTTAACTTCATCTTACTTTTCTCTAATTCTCTTGGTGAACGAAGAGATGGATCATTTCTAAAACTTAAGATCAGTTCCATCGCTTCTTTTATATCTTGACCTACTATCATTCCTGCAGCGAACTCTTTCTGAACCTTAATTAAATCTTCTAAATTCGATTCAAAATCATCTTCTTCTATTTCCTCATGTAAGAGCGAGCACATCTCATCAAAGACATACCGTTGCGTTGGCTCCTTCCATTGCATAAATGTATCTAGCACATCTCTCGTACTATATCTCCTACTCTTCGAAATCCATCTAAGAGCCGTGGAATCCAAGATTCCCCGTTCCTCAATACTTGGGAGCTGACTGCGTCTCTGTACAGAGTCAGAAGTAGGAGTCTTAATTAAAGTTTTATAGAAAGGAGACAGAATATTAGAGACGGAATCAGTGATTCTTCGACGAACAGAAAGTGGAGTCAACATACTAGAGGACGCAGAGAACACAGTGGAAGTAGGAACAGATAGCGGGACAGTAGGAGTATCGAGGAAAATAGTTTGTGGAACAGTAGGTGTAAGCGAGACAGGTATAGGTAGAGAAGTCGGCAACCCGGGAAGAGGAGGTGCCGTAGGAACATTCACATTAACCACAGGAGGTACAGGAACTTGATTCTGAGGGGCAGGAGCAGGAATACCAGGTTGTCCAGCAACCGGCAACTGAACATTCGGTACAGGTGGAGCCACAATACCCTGTGCATACGGTGGAGGTGACTGTAACAGGTAAGACAACAGAGGATCGTTCTCGGGATCCTCCAGTATCTTAGCTGTACTCGATGGCAAGGCGGGATAGCACTTGTCGATCTTCAAATTATGCTCTCTAATGGCCATCTCTACTGCCTTCTCAGATTCGTTGACTTGCAGCTGTTTAACCGCCTGCTCTAGAGTCAACTCTTACTCTTTTTGTTCTTTCTTTAATCTCTTAATCTCTCTCTGTTTGGATTCTTTTCGCCAGTAACGGAAAGATCAAACATTGCCGGCCGGGCTTTCTTCCTAAACAATTTCGCTTCTAAATTATCAAGGATTTCGGGTTCAAAACTACCATGCAGTGGCCAACTAAGGACACCATCTTTCTCAGTGTATCGGACCCACACCTCATTATAAGATATAGGACCCACACCATGTTTACAGTACAAATCATATAAGGGAGTCCCAATCGGAGGAACCAGACATGAGTCCTCCAATCGTGAGTCACTGTTGCAACCAAAACAAGACAACATACAGTTTCTCCGACTTACCATTTTCAGTCCGGAATACAAAAACAAACAAAACAAGAAACAGATATGTGCACCTGAACCAAGAACTTAGGCCTACCAAAACGAACTGATGTATCGATACCCAAACTAAACCAAATAGATTATCGTAACCAGAACAACCAGTGATAATCTTACGAAACCAAACCAAACCAAGAACCAAAAAGGATTTTAACAACCCTCACGAAGTAACCAACTAGCAACCACTAAATACTTAACTGAGGCACTGAAGACGTCACCAAGGAGAAACCCGTCACGTTTCGCCGTACTAAGGACTGCACCTCGGGTCCAAGACAGGGCGACGGTCAAGGCAACGGCCCACTGCAGCCGTCCTGAACGGGAACCCTCGTGGAAGAGAACTTCGGGCCACTTTTGCGATATGCCGGGATCGATGAAGTGGGGCGCCTCCCTCAGGAATCTTCACACGAAGCTTCTCGAACTCTTCAGGCTTTTGGATCGGTACCGAATGACGTCGCCCCACGTTGGGCGCCAATTGGAGTTCTGGACTTTTTGGATCCGTCCAGAGGTGTCAGGGAACAACACCCAAAGACCCCGGAGTTCCACCTGCCTTGGTGCACAAATAAACAGAAACACGGGCTTCTCGATGGTGGCGTCAAAGACCAAAGGTTTATTACTGCAGGGACACAGAAGTCACAGAAACTACGCATGGGCAGTATCTAGGAGCCTGTTCGATTTGTACAAAGAGGGTTGCTCCTTATATACTAAATTTTAAGCTGGGGGCAAATTCTTTACATGCAATACATTCTCAAAACCTTTGTGTCTAAAACAATAAATATTTGGCGTTACACAGGAACCGTCGATAATATCTGATGCCAAACATTACGAAGAGGGGTTCCCACTAGTTCATCACAATCCCTTGTCAATATTGCATTCAAGAGCCGGACCGCCTCATCGTAAATTTCGTTGCCTCCCCCTAATAAAGATTCAGAAAGAAAGGAACGGAGCCAGGTGTGGAAGATAGAAAAATGGGATAAGGGATGTTTGTGGGTTGTAAATGGGCAAGGCTACCGGCTTCGGCCGCCTAATCATGATCGGGACAATGGACACGAGAACCAGTTCAGTTGGGCTGGCCTCGGGCAGAGGAGGCAGCCCTTGTCGAGTCATGCAGCTACAGCGTGTTCTGGTTTAAGGTGCACGTGTCATGAAAGAGGTGAAACTCCGGCTAAGGCTACGTGTCCTTAATTGAAATGAAGTGATCAGAGGTTATTGCGTATGTGAGGGCAAGAAACACAAAATGGCTGCTATGTTCTAAGATGGATGCCATGGGTAAATCAGAAATGCGTTTGTTACAGGAGTACTCTTGCTCGTAGCATAGCGAAAACACCAGGATATGCTAAATGGAACATTTGCGATTCGCTGATACCAATATTATGTATTTCCGACAATATTGAAAACACGGGTTCAAATCGTCACGGAACCTCACCATGCCTGGGGAACTTGAGAGGTAGCAGAAGGATGGTTACCTGACTCGGGAACAATTGATTGCATCTTTTGAGTGTGTGGTTCTGGAGATGCTCACTTTTGGCCGCCCCTGTTCCCACCCAAAAAAGCACATTGACTCTAGTTTTGTCCTTGCTGTTTTCAGTAGTCAGACAACTTTCCCCTCACCCTGTAGGCACACTAGCTCGGGATGCTCTTGACAATGACTGGCAGTTCCAAAGATTGAAGGCCTTGAACCATCTAGTTCCTTAACACAGATATTCTCGTGCACTGTCACCAGAAGCAGTTGCCACCCCCAATGACAGTGGGCCAGGAGGACTCCAGTGAAATGTGCACAGACAATGGACACTGAACCCTGCCTATGAAACTCTGAAAGTGACTGATTGTGAAGGATTTGGGTGGGTGGTGGGCATTAGGTCCAGATAGATTTCATGGTGGTGCATCAAACACCTGACAAAAGAGCAAATACTAGTGACTAACGGGCATATTATCAATGGCCAGCGATAATTATCGATGGCCGTACTTAGCGATAATTTTATTATCGCAGGCTATCTCTGGAATGTATCGCCCTGGTAGCGCGTTATTAACAACGCGTTTCTCCAGGGCGATACAAATTTCAGAGAGAGCGAGGTTATTGCCGGTTTGCAGGGAACATCGCTGGTTTTCCAGCGATGTTCCCTGCAAAACTGAGATAACCTTGCTGATACGACCCACAGGGTCGTATCAGCATTATCCACCCAGTGTTAGGGATAGGTAAGTCTGCATTTTAGCAGACGTTAGTTTTTGGAGAAAACAGCGGTTTTCTCCAAAAACTAATGTGTGCTAAGATGCTGGGGCAGTCTTGTAAATATCGCGATGTGAACATCCGCGATATGTGCAAGGCTGTCTATCAGGGGTACACCCAGTGACGCCCACTTTGCATCTCATTAGAGATGCAAAGGGAGGCATTGGGAAAAAGGCTGCTACCATGCGATTATGCATGTTAGCACCCTCTTGTAAACAGGGTGATAGTTTTATCTCCGCTTTTTTGGCTTTTTATGCTAAAAAAGCAGAGACAAAGCCCTTGTAAATATGCCCCCTAAACTTAAATCACTGATGGGCAAACAGAAAGTTCCATTTGACCTTGAAGTATGGCTTTTGGCCCACGGGGCAACGCCAGCCGATGGTGGGCCCCCAAGACAGTTGCAGGCCGGTTCAGACCGGTGCCGGGCGGCGCCCATGGTGGCGCCACAGTTTTTGAATTTTCATGGGTGGGATGCCAACGATAGATAATTGGCTGGTGGGGATGATAGGGGGAAGCCTAGGCCGTGGCGGGGGCAGCCAGGTGAGGATAAAGGGCGAATGCATCTTCTCACAGTTACCAGTTTTTTTTTCTCGCCTGGCTGCCCCCGACAAGCTCGTTGCTGTGCCCGCGCCCTGGACCTTGCGGCTGCTGCGGGGGAACGCGGCACTGACAGGGACTTGAGCTTCATGAACCCTCTGCATTAGATAACATTGTTCATTGGCCCACATCTTAAATCTGGCTAAATCGCTTAGCACTTAACGGTGATAATAGTGTTTGACTTCTTTTTCTGTCTAGAAAGCAACGAGGTGTTCTGTTTTTCGATGTTATACATCATTTCAAGTATAGTATTTTGTATATATGTGTAATAAAGTGCTTTCCTATTCATCGATTACATCCCTAACCGGATATTTACTAATTATGGAGGGTTGCTGGGTTAACTAAATTCTGAGTGCTATTACTTTATTACCTCCTGGAGTATGCCTTAGACCAGGGTTCTCCGAGTTTGGTTCTGGAGGGTCGGATCCATGCCAGATTTTTAAGATAACTACATTTATCTAAATGGGGATATACTTACAATCTGGCATGGATCCGGCCCTCCAGGACCGACTTTGGAGAACCCTGCCTTAGACTGTTCTGCCTCATTATCAGTGAGACTCAAGGGTTAAAGGCCAATAAGTCATGACCAATTTCTCTCAAGGTAAAATATTATTGTATTGTAATCTCTAGATATTGCGCTAAACCTTTAGGTGGGAATCAAACTACTCTTAAAATCCAAGTTATATTGTATAATTATAACCAGTCAATTAAAACTAAAACTATGTCAAAGTCTTTAAATGCAGGTTAGAAACACATATTCAATGGGAGGAGCTCCTGTGTTTTTGATAATATCCAGGGGTACCGAGATCAATTTCCCTTTCTAGCCACTGTGTCCAAACGTTCTACTCCTCTAGAAAATCGTGTCTTGAATTTTAATCTGGTTCAAAATGACTACCTGCATAACACCGGATTGTTTATTATCTATAACGTTCACTAATCTGAACATCTAGCTTTGCCCAAACCCGAACAGATGAAAAATTGAAGAAAAAAAAAGAACTTGACGTGCTGTGAGAAATGTATGCAAACTTTGAACGCCGAACACCCTTCCGGCATTTCGAAATGCTGAGCTATCTCGCTATTGGATCACACGCCACGTTGGACTTGTGGCTGTGACTTCCTGTTTCCTTAGTACCAGCCTACCCACCCTTCGGGCAACGGCAGGCGGCTTGTCGCAAGCACAGATGATGCATGGTCACAGGAGTCAGTCAGCCAGCCACTTGTTTTTCTGATAAACTTGTTTTGCTTTGAGCTGTCAAGCGTTACATCAGACTTGAGGACACAAATGATGCAGCGTCTGCTTTCATGTTTACTTGCCTTTGTTCTTTCAGTAAAAAAAGCATGTCTGAGAATTTTATCTGACCCTTAGATAACCCTTAAACTTACAAGCGTTAAGAACAAACTATTGCTTGTGATTTAATACTTCTGGTAAGCAGTATTTGTTTTTCATAACCCTTTCCAAACATTGGGGCAGATTTATGAAGGGCTTGCGCCACGTTTACGCCGCCGTTGCGTGACGCAACGGCGCGGAAACGTGGCGCATCCTTGCGCCCTATTTACAACGTGACGCATCTAGGAGATGCGTCACGTTGTACAGCACTGCGCCATGAGGAGGCGTTCCTGCGCAGGGGGGGGGCGTTCCTGCGCAGGAACGCCTCCTGAAAGTGGCTGAGTGAAATCTATGAGATTTCACTCAGTCACTTTCAGGGCAATGCTGTGTCAAAACCCTGCGCCTGCTTGAAGCAGGCGTAAGGCTTGAGGCAGCATTGAAAGAATAGGCCCCCCCAGAGCATTGCTGGAGCTGCGTCGCGCTTGCGACGCAACTCCAGCAATGCGTCACTTTTACGGCACAGATGCGTGACGCATCTGTGCCGTTTTTGCCCCATGGTGCGCCGCATCATAAATGCGGCGCACCATGGGTGGCGTAGCTGTGGCGCACTGTGGAGCATGTTAACTGGCGCATCCCTCGGGATGCGCCAGTTAACATAAATCTGCCCCATTGTGTCCCCAAATGATTCATTACCAGAGTAAAGCCTAGGGTCCAGAACAATTGTAATTTGTACATACTGGCAAGTATTTATTTGCCTTGAAGACAAGGAGAGGGGCTCAAAAGGTCCAAAGAGACAAAGCACCTATATACACAAGTAAATACATAGATTTCCCTTTGGACTCACCAATTACCGTTTACTCCATACATTCACAATGCCATCACTCAAACAAATTCTATACGTGGAACACATCCATAAGTAATACTAAGAAGCAATAATTAAAAAAATATATGCATTTAATGAAAACTCAAGATAAAAAGTCACAATATCAATTCATTCAATAAAATTCATTGTGGAAACATAACACTGATTTTAATCTAATTGTGAGATACAAGTAGGTACTTATATCCTATATGAAACAATACTTGAATATACAAGAACTTTAAAAATAGCATGGAAGGATCATAAAGAAGGCAAAACAACTCTGCCTTTGCAAAGTTATTTCAAAATAGCTGTGAACAAGGCACGGGGTAGTAAAATCAGGCCTCTGTGTAGCATGTCCCAATTCGAATGTAACAGAAAAGTTAAGCGTCGACGCGTATCGGTGGGAACAACTTGATAATGCCACCTTCTCAGGACTTGAATAATTATTGTTCCTTCCTTAAGTTCAATACCTGTATCTAACAAAACTGAAATATTTCACAATTAAAAACCCATCATACCACAACTTGAATATAGTTATGCTTATTCGGTGCAGGTGGCTATGTCTAAACATATTGCAGCGATACATCCAAAAATCTTCTATACCACATATTAAACTCAAAGTAAGGTGATATAGTATCACAAGGCTGCATATCTACTTTGTTGTATTGTAAACACAAAAAGAGGGGGACGGGAAGCTTAAATAGGAAAAAAAAGAAATACTTGAGGTCCAGTGCCCTTGCTCCCAAATGTAATAATTAAACACACAAAGGGGGCATCAGTTCCTCTATGAGAGTGTACCATAGTCTAGTTCTCTCTATCGTATAAATGAAAGGAAAGATTGTGCTGAGTAATTTAGTCGTTTGCTCTGTAAGGAAACCATAAGGAAGGGCGGGGAATGCAGGGTGGATTGATTCTCCTTGGTGACTTAGTGCCCTCAGAAGACCGTACGAGCGCCCTGAGTCATCATTGGGCGTTGCTCCTCGTGTGGGTGGCGCTTCAGTCCCTCACGGGCCCCACAAGGGGGCTCTTTAGCGGAGTTCTTTTGATGGAGATGCCGCAGTTGTGCATGTGGGTCAGAGGGCCTGGTGTTAGAGATATATATGAAGTGAGTGCAAATTTAAAATGCCCAGACAGTACCCGTCAATTAATTTATTCAAGGGTCTGGCTAGACAGTTAAAAAGAGGTGACCCCTGGAATGTCCCTATATAAACCAAATATTAGGGGGGCATCTGTGATACTAGACGATTATCTCAGGGTAAAAGTGTAGGTGTGAAAAAAGAGAGTATAATTAATAGGTCTACATATTTCGCACATCAAGTGGTCCCTAATAGATCCCGTTGCGCTTCTTTAGGACCAAATCATATTGCTTAAACCAAGAAGTTGGGTTTGAAGACACAGGTTCCAGGCCTAATGCCCGTGAGCCTGTGGTACCTTAATCATCAAGGTGTAATAGCTTCTTTGCGCTATCTGATACGTTCAAAATCTGTACCTAAGCCCAACCTGTAAATAAAAGAAAAAATCAGCACAGAGCAAACGACTGCATATTAAAACATGATTCTCATCAGGATAATGGTCATTCGTAATCCTGGCACTTTTAGTAAAACTCAATCCTATGTCAGTCTAAAATGTAGCTCCAAAACATGCCAAGTTTCATGCAGATTGCTTGTTTTATACAAAATATATATATATAGTCATCTATCAAGCTATAGTGACATCGGCCTCATGGTGGCCAAAGCTCATCATAGACACCCAGAAGTGGACACTCTAGTGTGGTTGGTTAGAGTGTGCAAAAAGAAAAAAGAAAATAAATGCAGGAAATGGAAAGGATAGGCTTCAGTGATGGAACGCTGTATGGTGTACATAGTATCGCACCTGGTTGGCTATCCATTTATACGATAGAGAGAACTAGACTATGGTACACTCTCATAGAGGAACTGATGCCCCCTTTGTGTGTTTAATTATGTATATCTACTTTGCCACATAGTGATTTCAGAATGGGATGATATAACATCCTGAAGCGCATATCTACAGGTACTCATTGTTTAAAACAACAATTTCATCATAATTCCATATATTTCCTATAGAGGTGTTCCTCTACCCCCTAACTTATGGCAAGTATTTATTTGCTACACATATCTATTTGTTGCCGTGATTAAGATCAAAAGATACAGATAAATAGTAAAGGAAGTTTTATATAATAAATGTGGTAAAACCCTGGAATTTTGAGCTTCAGATAGCCTCTATTTGTATGGACAGAATAGAAGTATGGAACAGTTGGAAGAATAGACATATTTCATTATGGGGACTATTTTATTGTTTTGTAGAGTTTGCATTGTATAACCCTAACAAGTCCGCGAGGATCTCTGGTTATTTTATCTCATACTAATACGCTCTCCCTGCCCCTACACAGCACCCTTGTAAGTTCCATTTAAACGCTGCTTTGTCCCTTTACCACTGTTTTTCCATCTTTCCTTGCCCCATGTTTCCCCTTTCAGTTTTTCTCTTTCTTGTCTGCGTCGAAGTCTAATGATTAAAAATAAATCCTGGGCCTCAAAAAGAGTACTCTCACTTACAAACTACAACCTTAAATGATGCGCTGTGTGTGTGCTAGGTCTGACTTGCAGAAATCAAGAATTCAGAGGAGGAATGGTTAAAAAAGAGGCCAATGTATACCGTAATAGTCCTGTTTCTCGATAGGTACAGAGTTTGCTATAAAGAAAGAGTGGCCCAATTCCATTGCTTGTTCAATAATGTATGCATAGTGGTTTGAAGGCTGTATGTCTAGTCGCAAGCAGCCATTGTATGGAGATGAGTGCTGATTAGATGCGAATCTGAATGGGTGTATTAAAGATCTGTTGGGAGCTGTGCTCTGAATTCTTTGTAATTGGTGAAGTATGAAATGAAGAGTCTACAGGGTTTATTTTATTGACATAGTTGAAGTATAGTTGAGGATGAAAAAGCATTAAGACAATGATCGATTGAACTATTTGAGGAAAGCCTAGGTATCTGGAAACCTTTCGCGATCATTTCATTGTGTAACAACTTTAGGCCGGATTTACAGTTTGATGGACAAGGTCCTCTGTCAAGTTTGTGACAGAGTACCCTGTCCGCTAAACTGTCTGTCAGTCTGCCCTATTGTAAGTCAGGTGAATAGTCAGCTATCCATAGGTGGTGCCCCTATTGGTTTTATTGACGTAAAGCTTACTCTGAGGCCTGACCAAGTGCTGGACATTTAAGCAAAGACATCACACCACCAGACACAATTAAGGCTTATGATCTGATGTTCTTTTTTACTATCACAAATTGAAAAATTAAAATAATCATCACCACACCCAGGTAAAGCAAGCTTTGTGGATTTTGGGATCATTTCCCATTTTTGGAGTTTGGTTCTGAAAATCAAAAACTTTGGTGGATGACCTTTCATTACTTTGAAAAGAGGTGCTGTAATGGCACTTCCTATAATGGTACAGAGATTACCGCTGGGCTGGGGGTGATCGCTAAATATGGTGGACCTCTGTCCATGAGGGTAGTGGACGTAAGTCTAGGGGTGGGCACAATTTACATAATTACATGTAGTGTAATCACACAGAATTACCTAAGAATTTCGCAAGATTACACTTGATTTGTGCAAGAAGAGGAAATCTGTTAAGTGATATTTCTTAGCACAAAATGCCTTCTCGTTTCCAAAATGGACAACATTAGGCATTATGCACTAAGAAATAGAGCTAAATGTAACAGAACATGAATAGCAGGTGTCAGCAGAGGCTCGGGCTCGCTAAATGTACTCTTGGGGTAGAATATTTCCCCAATGTGCACTCAGCATTTCACACTATTTTCTTAGCGCAAAATGTACCCTCATGCCAAATTAAATGCGGTGGTGCATTTTGTACTAAGAAACAGTGCTATGCAGAACCCATAAACAGTGCACGAGTGACTCCATTCTATATGTGCTCTCATGGTAGGATTTTCCCCGAAATTAGTAACTAGGCAAGAGAGAGAAATCACATAATTATCAGTAATTCCACACGAAAGAGGAACATGGAATTACTGACATTTCTCAGATTACTGTGGCGTAATCGAACATCTGCACAGGCCTAGTAACGTCCTTCGCCACCTTGATGTACAGAGAAAATACAGCTAAACCTTAGATCAGGACCTTTGGTGTAAATTCAGCTTCCTTTCTTCATGTCTGTTGAGTGGGGGATTCGTAGACTGATTTCCTACGCCAAATGTTCGAAGGGTTATAGTTGCTCTGCTTGTAACATGCAGATATCTTTTTTTTTTATGTTCTGACCGTGAGGTGGTTTTATAGCATCTAGAAGTCAATCAGGCTGGCAGCAGAGTATGGACATCAGTTACAATTGTTTTGTACAACTCATTGAAGGTACATTTTCTTCCTCCATTTCCATCTTTTTTCAATTTTGTTACAATCAAATTCACTCAAATTTCCTTAGAATTCCTTTCACACCTATTTCAACCTTTACCACTGACTTCTTGCTGCATACATTCATTCTTCCATCTCCAGGTACTATTTCCATGAAAATGTTGAGCAAATTCATTTTGATATGCCAGCCAACGTTCTTCCTGTGTCTCTGCCCTTAATCACATATTTTAGACACATTGACCTAAATTAAACCTCAACGGCTGAGGTACAAATCCCTTAGGTTCCTAAAATATTTACAGATATCTTGCATTCAGAGGCTGGCGGAGAGACTGAGATAATAGTGTCTATATGGACCTTTTCAACTAGGGTATATCATGCTAGCAGCTCTTCCTGAATATGACTGATATGTTGCCAACACAGGAAAGAAGACATCTCATCCATTTTAGATTCACAGCATTGATGGTCATTAAAAAGCGGGTTCAGCTGACAAAATTGTGTTGTGTGGTCAAATATTGGGTATACCTAGATTTTTTTTAACTACCAAGAAAATCTCTCCTTTCCCCCCTGTGGAGAATGGAATGACTACAAGGATACGTGGCCTATGTTCAGAGCCAAACAAGGACAGTGCCTTCAGGAGGTGTTTCAAGTTCAACTTTTTCCATGGTCTGTATTTATTAGGCCCATTGGTACTAGAGACTCAAAATAGAAGATGAGGGGTGCAATTTTAAGAAATGATACATTTCATGTATGAACATATGGTAAACATTGATGTCCACTGCCCCCAACGGTGTGAAGCTTTAAAATGTCTAGCAACAACAGGAATGTTTAAATGGAAGATTTGGTGGGTTTGTGTGCTGTCTGGTGACTCCTGTAGCTTACCTACCACTGATAAAGACCTCCCTGCTCCTTTGGCAGCACAGAACAAAATAATGAGTCTTGTTGCTTTCCCAACTAAGTAGACAACCTCAAATTGTTCCTTATATTTCTTTACAGAGTCTCATTGCTTCCCCGCTGCTTTGTACGGTACATTATGATAACAATAGACCTAGTTTGAAGTTGGTTGTGCCTTCATAGCTCTCATAAGTCACTATTTGGTATCAGACTCTGAGCCTGCCATGCAGCGGTCAGATGGGTGAAAATCAGGTGACTGTCTGTCGGCAGAGAGATAGGTCCAGAGGAATTACAAAGATTCACCTTCCCAAAGACTTAGAAGGCAACAACAACCACAGAACATGTGGCAGCTGAGGTAGGTGTGTGCTGTGGTGCTGCCTATAGCCAAAGAGAATCAATCAATCAATCAATTAATCAAGTGTTTGTTAAGCGCAACTACTCACCTGTAAGGGACTCAAGGCGCTAGGGGTTGGGGGAGTCGCAGGTTCCTGTCCATCAAGAAGGAGTCTGTCGAAGAGCCAGGTTTTGAGGTTTCTTGTGAAGATCGGGAGCGATGTTATATGTCTGAGGTGGAGTGGAAGGTTGTTCCAGGCTCTGGCTGCGCGGAAGGAGAAGGAGCGGCCTCCTGATCTCGTCTTTCTGGTGCGGAGGACCAGGGTGTAGGAGAGCTGGGCTCATCGTAGGGTCCTTTGGGTTGCGTGGAATTTGATTCAACTGTTCAGGTATACTGGTCCGGTGTTGTGGAGGGCCTTGTGAGCGTGGATTAGCATCTTGATGGTGACTCTAGCTTTGATGGGGAGCCAGTGGACTGTGTGCAGGTGCTGGGAGATGTGGCAGTGTCTTGGCAGGTTGAGGACCTGTCTTGCGGTGGCATTTTGGATGTTCTGTAGCTTGCGGGTGAGGTTTTTGTTTATTCCGGCATAGAGTGCGTTGCCGTAGTCGAGCCTGCTGGTGACCAGGAAGTGAGTGATGGTCTTTCTGTCTTCGAAGGGGATCCAAGTGAATGCCTATGAAATGTCTGCAGTGTTTGAGCATGAAGAATGGGCATTCCCATTTGTAGAATTATGGAAGAGCACAGGATATTGTTGTTACATAAGTTGGTCTCATAAAAAGTGTGTATGTTTTCACCCATTGATTGAGTCACAAAATCACAATACGATTCCTCTTCCTCCAACAATTACTTTCTCTTAATTCTGTAAAAGAATATTAATATGCAAAATATTGACCTAAGCTATGACATACTATATTCTTACCCCAAAACTACGTAACACATCTCATCATGTTATGGTACCAGATCACATTAGAAATTAAACAGGTCGTCCGTACACAGTCCAAATTACTATCTAACAGTCCTTGACCCAAAACTGGCCAGACACAACTCCTGAATATCAAAGCAGTCTTAGACATAGCAAAATGATTATTTCACTATCCATTCTTTCCTCCCTTCAGTACAGATTAATTTAATCCCAAATGTGTACAGTATAACACCATCATAAATGCATAAACCTCCATAACTTTTTCAACACACACAGATGTAATTGTATATAATTTTAATAGTAAATTTGGATATACATAGGCTTTTTTAGCCCCCATGAGGTCCCAGTGAGGAACAAAACATGCTGGCTGGGCTGAGCTTTTCTATGTTAAAAAAACACAACAATGAACAATAAATAACCCTTTTCCCCCTCAAGAGGATTGAAGACATTTCCTTAGGATGATCTTGAGGGATTTTAGATGAATATTTGTGAATACAGTCCTGCATTAGGAGGACTAGAATGTGTAATGGGTTATAATTGATTGATATTTAATAGATAAATTGTGGCATAAATTATGTGTCTCTCATTTTTTTCAATAAAAAGCATTATTGACTGTCATCAAGGCATTTCTGCTCTAGGAAGCTACCAAAATCAATTTAGTTAAACCTTTTCTGTGTCATTGGTAGCTTCTGATGCTCCATGGGAAACAGCGTTTACATCACATTTGCTACAACGCATGCGATTACAATGCGGTTGTTACAAAGACCCGTTGTTACAACGCAAGCCATTACATCGCAAGTCGTTTCTATGACTTGCTGAAGGGGGAACGCTAAACTAAGGAATAGTATAATTTACTTTTCCAACACCTTCCCTACTGTTGCACACGCTGAAGTCGGAATAGTAAATTATACTATTCCTAAATCCAGCTCGCCTCCTACAGCAAGTCATAGAAACAACTTGCGATGTAATGGTTTGCATTGTAACAACACGGTTGTTGTAACGACTGCCTTGTATCGCATGTGTTGTAACACATGCAATGTAACATCGCATATTCGTGCTCCATAGGCTTCATTCCTGAATGCAAATAAACCCTCGACATAATCTTCTACCTCCATCTCATCAGGGGCTAGATGTAGGTAAGATCAAATTTGCGAGTCCTTAATAGTGAATTTTACCGATTGGCTATTAAGGACTTGCAAAATTGAATGTAGGTAGGAATCGCTAAAATATTAGCGATTCCTTAATATTCCTTAATAATAAATTGCAAATTGAGATTCGTTAATAAGGAATACCTACCCTTCATTCCTATGGGCTAGGAGGCACAAAGGAATGATTGCGAAGATATTCCATATTTGCGATTCGGTATTAAAGAATCGCAAATAGGGGGAGCTATTTCAAGGGTACTATGGTGTCAAAAGGACACCCTGTTGTACCCCTGAAATGTGCATGTGTGCACATGTGACACACATACATGGCCTAAGGGCATGAATGTGTGCCACATGGCACTTTAAAAAAAGCAAAAAAGTGCTTTTCAAAAGGAAATCGCTAATTACCACCAACTTGAAGTTAGTGGTAATTAGCGAGTCCTTAAGGCTAACGTGCACTTTCTTTTGTGCTACTTACATTGCATTTAAGGAATCGGAATTTCCGATTCCTTAAATGCAAGAGCAAAATAAGGAATCACACTTTTGTGATTCCTTATTTTGCTAGTAGGTTTAAACTCACCTACATTGCTCTCAGCCAAATGCCGATCGCAAACACTGAAATTCTGCGAATTTCAGCGTTAACCCTCGGTAATTGGTCATCTACATCTGGCCCTTAGATGACTGCAATATGGACCCTTCTATAGTGTTCATGCCCACAGGAATTATGAGGCACTGAAAGAGCAGATTATGTGGCTGGGTTGACGAAAATAGAAAGCAAGGAATAGCTAATTATAAGGCATTATTCTACACATTCTTTGGCAGTATTATGTCTCTATGCAGTCCTTGTAACACACATTGGTAACAAGCACTGGCAATGCCAATAGGTCTGGTTTTAAGGGAATGCTGTATGGTAATGTGAATTACAAATTAATAGCATGCGAATAGGTTAAAAGGTCAAATGACAGTTGCACTTTCAAGCCAGATCTAAAAATCCATGTAGGTTAATGTCTGCCTTCCTCCCTTATGTGCTGCTGCCAAAGAAAAACATCATAAATGATCTAGTTATCTAACACACTTTATTAGCATTCTAATGTCATGTGTTTGCCCCTGAAATTTCAAGCTTAGCCAGCTGGATAAATAAAAAATTATTACAACTGCAGTGCAGGAAAAGCACTTTTTTATACAAGCCCACAACCTTTGGCCCAATCAAACCGTCTACTCCCGATTCCCAACGTGGGAGGACCCAAAGCTCCTCTCTAGTGATGCTCATATAATTATCTGGCGACAGACGTGCTGTCAAGTCAGGCCATAAAATAAATTTCAGCACTGAGAAAAATGGTTTTCTCTTGCGTAGAAGCACAGGCATACTTTTGTATGAACACCATCTATTCCAGCACCCATAGTAAAATAGTTTGCATAGAACATACAATGCTTCATTCAGAGTTTTAGGCCAGCGGACTCTATGTGGTTGCAGTGGCCTAGTGCTCAACATGGCAGCAGGGCAACATATTGGTGCGAAACACCTACATGAATAATTAATTTGCAGAAAAAAACCCTTACAAGCAAGGATCTGGCCCCATAATCTCCAGGATAATAATTCGAATCAATAATGTTATTGGAAAATGGATCCGCTTCAAACTTTTGCGCAACGATTTCATGGGTTTCTGGCATTTCATAGCTTCCTCTCACTAATACAGACTCCATTAGCCCTTTCCTGAGGGAATACTGGATCCAATGTATTAAATAGCCTTCAGGCAGATGCTCTAAAGAGATTATTATTTTACAGTCTCATAGGGGTAAAAGTTAACCCTTGGCAAAGCACTACGCTACGCTCGCGTATGTTTGCGAAGTTTGCACAACTTCGCACTACGCGAACTGCACGTAGCACAGTGCAAACATTTTTTGCTTGCTCGCAGTCCTCAATGTCAAGTTGGCGACAGCGAGCAAGCAAAATGACATCCTCGCGAGACTTTTTCCTTGTTCGCGATCAGCAACATCAAGTTGGCGATCGCGTGCATGGAAAATAAACCTCCCGGCGAGATTCTCAACGCGGGGAGGTCAGGTTTCTCATTGCGAGTGGTCACGCATGCTCGCAATGAGAAACTACCAGTCCGCGTTGAAAAAGCTGCAGCTCGAGCAAAAATCTACTCAAGCGGCAGAAAAGTACAGCTCGCACTGTGCAAGATGCCGTTTTCAATGATTGCACAGTGCCGGATGCTTGTCCGCACTGTGCAGTCATTGCAACAACATCTTGCACAGTGCGAAAATGCTATTACGCAGTTTGCGTAGTGCTACATGTAGCTCGCGTAGTGCGAAGTGCACTTTGCGTAGCTACTCGTACCACTACTTTGCAAACTACGCCCACCCCTAAAACTATCTAAACCTAAAAACGCCTCAGGACTGGTCACTTTTTAGTAAGAAGTGTTTGCCTTATTTCTGATATTTCCATTGCGGATTCGAAGATACATTAATTTGTTTTGTACAGGGGCAGATGTGGCAGTAGATGGTTCACGCCATGACAATGACTTGTTTTAAATATACCACCTCTTGACACGCTCCTGCTGTTTCTAAGCACTGTGAACACAAGGGGTTACTATTACCCTTTCTAATAGTGTGCAAAATACTAATCATGGAAGACAGAATCTGCCCTGTGGGTACTCGAACTTCTGACTTGCAGATTGCAGCCTGTTTTGGTTCTGCTTATTCAAGTCTCCCAGCTATACTGCTTGGGGATATATGGAGTTTCTACTTCTCTCACAAGTGCAACGTGACGTCCAACCCTTGTGGCCTTGCTTTACAATGCACAGCAGAATTATTCAAGCAGATAGGCACGTGCCTAGTCTCCCCTCCCTGCACCCTGTCTAAAGGCACTGCCGGGCATGCGGCATATGACTGAGTTCGTGAATCATTCTGAAAGCACCAGTCACACTGCCAGCAGCCGGTCTCCCAGTGCACGTCTCAGCTGAAACACAGACAATTCACTAACAACACGGTTTACTTCAGCACTTTACAAAGGCATTGATTGCACTTTGTAGCACAATTTATAGGCATGCATTGTCTTCTGGATGTGCAGCATCTCAAACCAATTAGAACCTGTCACCGACTGGTTACACATATTCTACATCCAATGGCAAGCAGGGGCTGATGTTTATCCAGACCAGGAAAATACTGAAGCGAAAATGGTTTATGCCAACAGCATAATACAAAGGCAACCTCAATACAAATCTGTCTTCTGTGAATTCCAATAGACCATGTAGAACCCCATTTATTGATTCACAGGACCATTTATATCAGTTTGCCTAATAATTGGAGTTTCTCGGAGCTGTAGTAAGTACCTCTTATTATTCTGGTATGATGGAAAGGAAGGTTGGGCCTGCTCAACCTCATAATTCACAGGTACAAACCAGCAGAAGGGCTTGTAGAAGGCCCTTTCGTTGCCAAGGCTCACAGAAGAGGTACTTAGGTGGCAATATGTTAAATGTAGGATGCACAGTGCAGAATTGTGCCATATGGTAGCTATTCAGCCATACAGACTTTTGTCTAAATTTACGGAAGATACCAGTATCCCTTATATGAACGGTATTTCGATAATTCCTTTGTTATTTACAGGTTAGTTCTATGTGGAAGTAGGTTTCACTGTTTAAATATAGCAATTGTAACATTTTGAATGTGTAAATGTGTTGCCCAAGGGCAATTACACGTGCTAGCTTTTTTGGCTGCTCCACAGGGAGAACATTTTCGCCTGCACTCCCCCAACGTTTGATGGCGTTTCTTCCTCATTTATATCTTCGATACAAATCTACGTGAAAGTATCTGACTGCAACAAGGGTGAGACTGGGAATGTGCTACAAAAGGTTTGCAAATTCCTGCAAACTCATACGTGTGTGTGTGTGTTCTCCTGCCTGCGGACGATTCACTGTCCTGGAATGGATACAGCTTTCCTGTAAGAGGAAATCCTGATGCAATTGTAAATGTATATTTTGTGAGAAGAAAATGTGAGCTTCCAATTGGACATTGAAGTGTCTGTAGATCACAGTGTATACACTTTTGTGAAACAAGCCCTCTGAGAGCAAATGAGTGAGTCTTGTGCACGAGTTTTCGTTTGGAGAATTTCTATCCTCAAAAGCAGGAGATGTTGTTGTATTAATCACAGACGATCCTGCATCCATTCTTCATCCCTGAATTGTCCAGGAGCTCCGTCTATTTTGGGCTATTTCTTAAACTCAAGGGGCCTTATTTATGAAGGCCTTGCGCCACTGGTGCATCACTTTTTCCCATGTTAAAAGTGACGCACCGGCGGCGCAAGGCCTTCATAAATAAGGCCCAAGGCTTCTTTTTTTATAACATTCCATTTATCCAATCTGATTTCAGACATTAATTGAAATTTGCTTCCAGTTGGGTGAACTGAGGTCCCGAAAGTAGACTTTTTCAACAGGCACCTCCTCCGCCAAGTCCTGAGAATGGTCCATGAGTGACGTTACCTGGCCAGTCATTATTACCAACTAAAAAGACTCATAGAAAAAAACTGTTTCACAGATATTTTTGTCCTGCCTTTGGCTTTAAATGACTCCTATAACAGCTTTATTCTAGGATCTTTAATCTTACATCCTAATGATGGTTATCGTATCCTAATTGTTGCTATCCTTTCAACTAAACCATTATTGGTATCAAGTTAATACTGTGTTGGTGTTTTTATCTGACCTTAATTTCTTATCTCATAAATGTCTTGCATTGTGTTTAATCTTTCCTGAATAGCACAGGATGCCCTGCAGGTGTATTCTTTGTTCGTGGCTAAAGTTTCATTGAAGCCGGAGGAATATACATATAATTATATTTTTTTAACTTTATTTAAGTTTAAAGGTCACAGTGTCATGCATGTACAGCTTGCCACATTACATTTAGTATAAGGAATAGTAAGGAGGAAAGCTAGAAAGAGTGGTGAAAAACACATTGGTCTCGCAAATATAAAACATCACAGTTTGACGACATGTCTAATGAAGTAGCGCAGTTGGGTCCAAGAGGACTATAGCACCTTACCACCCAATGTATTACATCGCATGCTATTACAACGCAGTCATTACAACAACTGCGTTGTTAGTACGCTATGCATTTTCATCGCAAGTCGTTACAACGTCTTCCACTAGGGGGCGCGCTGGACTTAGGAATAATAATATTTACTATTCCTACTCCAGTTTGCGCAACAACTGAATTTACTCAACAATAAACCCATTATTTTTGATAGAGCTAAATCCCTAGGTGTCATACTGGGGAACATCACTTACAACGCATTTTTTACAACGCACTACCATTACATCGCAACCATTACAACGCATACCATTACAATGCATTGCGCTGGGGGGCGCTCTAGGATAGGGAATATATTTAATTTACTATCCAACACCTTCCCTGCTATCCACGGGGACTGGAGTTGGAATAGTAAATTAAATAATTCACTATCCAGCGCCTAAAAGCATTATGCGTTGTAATGGACTGCGTGGTAAAATCCGCGTTGTAAAGGCATGCGATGTAAAAGCATGCGTTGTAGTGACACCAATCCGTCATACTTGACAAAAGACTCAACCTAATCTCTCAAATCAACACCATTGCTGAGAACGCACGTTACCAGCTGCGCCTTTGGTGGGGAATTCGTCTGTTCTTCCCAGAGAAAGACCTAAAAACCTTGGTCCACTCGCTAGTTCTCTCTAGACTGGATTACTGCAATTATCTTCTGACTGACCTACCCAAATCTCACCTCTCCCCCCCTCAAATCCGTCCTCCATTCTGCAGCTCACTTTATTTCAGGGTCCAAACGAAGTGACCACATCACATCACATCACATCACATCACTGCTATCCTGTCTTCTCTTCGATGGCTTCCCATCAAGGCAAGATCTATTTACAAAACTGCCTGCATCACCCGCAAAGCCTTGCACACTTCCTCCCCTTGTTACCTGGCGAAGAAACTGAAAATGTCTGGAGGCTCGAGACCTCAGAATGCGGAAAGGTTTCTGCTTGAGCCCCCCTCCTTCAACAGTGAAAGATCAATGGCTCAATCATTCTCAGGTAATGCAGAGAGAATCTGGAACTCGCTTCCTCCATTGCTCCGTGCCACCACCTCTATTTGGATCTTCAAAGCTGACCTCAAATTTCTTCTCTTCCAAAGACACTTTCAGAACTAATACCTTCATTCTCAGACCCCTCTAGGAAGTTTGTTCATCATTGTAATTTTGTAATATTTTCTTGTACATTCCTCACCCTTGCTTGCTGTGTTTGATATTGTGTTCTTACCTTCTATGATTTTACCCTACCTCTTCTAGTCTCCTGTTTATTTTTGTAATGTTCTATTTTGTAAAATTTCTCTCATGTAACGTAACTGGTTCTATTGTACAGCACTCCGACACCTTCGGGTAAAGTCTGCGCTATCTAAAAATGCATTAAGTAAACAGTAGGGAAGGTGTTGAAATTCCTTTCCAATACTTTAGTGCCCCCTAGTGGAATTTGTGGTAAAGACTTGCTATTTAAATGTATCCCATACTAACAATGTGGTCATTGTAACAACCGTGTTGTAAAGATATTGCGGTGTAATGACCACGTTGTAATGGTTGTTTTCCGTCCAGGAGTGTTTGGTGCATAAGTCTGATGTTTTATCCTAAAGACAGTGTTAACCCGAGGGGGCATGTGTAGTTGTTAGTGTGTGTGCCGTTGTTTCTATTCCCTGGCTTGTGCTCTGTATTTCTCGTTCTCTCAGGAAGTCTCTCAGGGGTTGCCATATATCCTTAAGCCTGATTGTGGGGGGTTGCATCTCTGCAAATAACTCAACAGTAGTGTCAAAGTAGATCATGCTCCTTCTCCATTTCTCCACTGTGGGCCTTCTCTTATTACCCCAAAGCAAAGCTATCTCTCTTTGCAAGAAGCAGCGCCATTGCTACCAATATACGCATAGTTTTGGGAAAACCAGCGACTTGGCCTAGTAATGCCATCAATTGGAAAGGCGTTAATTGCAAACTAGTCATGTGCCACAGTTCCGTAAATATTCCATTCCAATAAGGAGCATTCTTGTGCCCAAATCTCGCTGCATATGTGCAGCTTTTAGAGCAGTGCGAGAAGCGGCTAAAGGTCTACATGTAACATCAGCGCTGGGGTGGTATAAACACTTCATAGAAATTTAAAGTGTAATAGTTTGTGCCTGTGGTTACAGGATACTAATTTTGTCTGGAAGCAGCGCTCCGTCCAAACTTTATCTGTAAGTGGATACCCCAGATCAGTCTACCATGCAATCCTCACTTTGGTGTCTTGTGATGGTGTAAGCGCTTAACATGCATGGTATAGTCTGAATATAGGATGATCACCACTAGTGGCTTTGATAAGCAATGTGAGTGGTGTAAAATCAGTCAGTTCTATGGAATATGTTGATATTTTATCCCTGAGTGCTGCCCGGAGACGAGCCAGGATAAAGTGGTCTATGTAAGGGGCCTCTGAAAACAAGAGTCTTCCGTATAGGAAAAGATGTGGCAGTCGGGGAAAAGGTGCCCAAACGTGTGCACTTCATATTGTGGAAGAGTGTGCTGTAGCAGTAGGTCCAGTGTAGGTGGTAGCCATGGTTTAGCCAGTACCAGAAGCGCTGATGAGTATAGTGTCATGCCTCTCATTTTCCTGAGTAATCTCGTCCGTGCCCAACATGTGGTGATAATGTTTGAATATCGTGGAGGTCCGCAGCACTCCAGTCAGTAGCAAGGACCCTATTGGAATAGGGGCTGGTTGATTCCTCTCCGGTTTGGCATAAGGGACGCGGGTGTCTGGGTGGTACCAGTGCCTTGAAGAGCTACATTCTGCCACTAGATAGTAAAGATATATGTCTGGTACTCTGAATCCTCCCAGTTCGTACAGGAGTACAAGGGTTTTCCAGCCGATTCGGATCTGGTTGCCTCCCCATTCGAGCTTGTCAAAAGCATTTGGATTTGAACTAAGAAAGCATTTGTCATGGGAATGGGGATGTTGTGAAAGAGCTAGAGAAATTGAGGCAGGACCACCATTTTATTATTGGCTACACGTCCTACTATGGAGAATGGGAGTCGGATCCATCTCTCTACCTTGCGATTATTTTTTCCACGGTTGGGCCATAATTTAATCTCAATATCTGTTCTGTGTCCCTATGGAGGTATATACCCAAATATTTCTCCTCTGCTTCACATCAGGTCACAGCAAATTCCCTGCATTGCCGGTCTCATACCTCTGTCAATAGAAAAATCTCCAACTTTTTCTAGTTTATATGTAATCCTGAGAATAACCAGAATCTGTCCACCCTGTCAACAGTTGTGGAAGGTTTTCAGCGGGGTTTCTCACATACAGTAATATGTTGTCTTCATAGAGGGTTATCAGCAAAGGACCAGTTTTAAACTGCAATCTCCGATGTGAGTGGCTCTTCTGGAGATGTCGAACTAGGGTGTCCATCGCTATTATGAACAGCAACAGCGATAGCGGGCATCCCTGTCTAGTGCCGGGAGAGATGGGGAAGGGCCCAGTCACCGTGCCATTGAAGCGAATGTGTGCAGTATTTGTAGACTATGGCACTCCCACTATGGGCACGTTGTTCCTTCTGCTCCTCACCTCCAAGTCCTCTGTCTTCATGGCCATTGTTTTCATGACTTTCTCCATTCGTTAGAGCTTCCTAATAGTTTCGGCTGCATCATCATCAAGATTTGGAGGGCACATTAGAATGTCGCATGGATTGCCACCGCCCGCATGGCGGTGGCAATCCGCCCGACATTCTCTCCCGCCCGCATGCCATTTCCCCCGCCATATTACTATGACGGGGGGCCCCGGTGGTCAGAAAGACCGTCCGCCGGTTTTCGATGAGTCAACCGTGCGGAAAGGCTTTTAATATGGTGGCGGTGTCTGTTAGACACCGCCATCCATATCAGGATGCATGCAGGGATTTGCCTTTCCGTGGCGGGCCCCCAAGGAATCTGGGGGGTGCACATGGACATGGTAGCAGGCACCTCGCATTGCCTGTCACCTTGTGCATGACAATGCACACAGTGCATTCCCAGCATTGTGGCGGGCGGTGCTGTGAGCACCGCCCACCACAATGCTGGGAATAGAGGATGCCACTGCCGCGGTGGCCTCCAAATCACAGGTGCGGGACCACCGCACCACTGGTGGTCGGTCCCAGCACCACAAGGGTGGCATGGCCTCCTTGATATTCTTACTTCCGTCATATCATACGGATCTATTTGCTCTCCCAGCATGCTACTGTAACAGAGGGGGCCCCTGATAGTGGATAAAGAGAGAGACGCAGGGGGAGAAGCACCGAATCATAGAACAGAGATTCTCTACCTGTAATAATCAAAAGGCGCTTTACATCGCCGGTGGATAAACTCCCAGGAAGCTAGCCTATTAACAGAGACATGCAGGAATCATAAATTCAAAACATATCAAAATTTATTAGTGATCGATTCATATATTTATATCCATAAATAACCAATAATCTCAATAAATAACATCCCAACAACCCATTCATTCACACATTCCTACCAACAAACTCATACACACACATTTTCATCTGTCCTGAAGCTCAGGGATCCAATCATACTAACAGCGATGAGGGCAGTGTTTGAAAGAGTAGACCACATTTGTGGAGAACAGTTGCTATACCTGAATAAGTTTGGAATTTAGCCTCTCTCTGTGCTGGTATGAGAGTATCCTGTATATTTCTCTAAATAGAGTCTTTTGTATTAACCAGCGAAGGATGAATAGAATGTTGTACTTTCTATCCTTTAGGTAGATTCTTCAACTGGAACTGTGGACTCCGAGGTTTGGTGGTAAGTAAAAATATATATATATATATATATTTCTATATACTGTAGAACTTGACAAGTAGGTAGTTAAAAATGAACTGTCTCTGCCCTACTGGGCAGTCAAGAGTTAGTTAGTTCAGAAACCAGTATTAGTTGCGCATGCTGAATTAAGCCTGGGATTGATGAGGGAAAATATTATACAGCAGGGAACTAGAATACTGCCAGAATTCTATGCCAAAAGTCTTTGGATCTCCCTTTATCTGCTCCTCACAACATGCCTCAGAAACAGCTGGTAGAACTATGTTAGCTCCATGGAGTAATGAGCACCCAATGGTCAGGGAAGCAAACAGTAATAAGTTCTAAAGCTTACCTGACTCTTCTGCTCACTCCGATATAGAGCTCTGGGAACGATATTCAAAAGGGGTACCTGAATGGAAATATGCGCTCGCCGAATATTAACTCGCGAGAGAACACTGACAAAATTGCGAGAACAATATTCAGGAGCTAACACGGGAGGTAGGTAACGAGTTTCCGAAGTCTTCACTGGAATTCCATGTTCTGACTGGAAAGACGTCCATCTCCGGTCAAACATCAGTTGAAGTGCGCAGCATTCTGAATGCTCATGCATGAAATGGCAGCACGCATCGGAAGGAGTGAAAACACTAGAGCGCTAAACTTCCGCTGCGCAATCTCCCAGCTGGATGTCAAATTCAATTACCTGACGGCGTAGTGTCTTGGCAATCTTTTGTGCCCAATTGATGGGGCAATATTGGAATGTGTACCCCCTTTTAATCTTGTAGGTGGGGATTAGGGGTGTAGTTCGTCCCGCAATTTGCTCAATCCTGACACCTACAGAAATCTCAAGAAGCAATGGCACAAGGACCAGACAGACACCAGACAACCATGCAGCCCTCATGAACGCCAGACACCACCAGCTCATCAGATCCGCCAAAAGAACCTCCTTCAAGGAACGCACACAACAGCAAAGAGCTCTTCAACATCATGAAAGAACTTGCCACCCCCAGCTCCAGCTCCAATGACATCCCACTGTCGCAAGAACTCTGCGACTCCCTGTCTACCTTCTTCCAACGCAAGATCGCAGACATCTACAACAGCTTTGATACCCAGCAGCAAACCACAGACACCGACCCCCCAGAATCCACCCCTACCAAACACACCGACCATCTGCTCTCCTGGAACAACGTCAAAGACGAAGAAACACCATCCACTCCGGCTCACCTTCCGACCCCTGCCCCACCACATCTTCAACAAGGCAAGCACCATCATCACACCTCAATTGCAAAAGATCATCAACAGCTCCTTCGAGACCTCCACCTTCCCAGAGAGCTGGAAACACGCCGAAATCAATGCCCTCCTCAAGAAACCCAGGGCAGACCCAAAGGACCTCAAGAACTTCTGTCCCATCTCATAGTTCCCGTTCCCGGCAAAAGTCATTGAGAAGACCGCCAGCAGACAACTGACCATCTTCCTGGATGAAAACAACGCCCTGGACTCCTCCCAATTGAGCTTCCCCAGCAACCACAGCACTGAGACCGCCCTCATCACAGTCACTGACGACATCAGCGCCTTACTAGACAAGGGCGAGACCGCGGCCCTCTTCCTCCTGGACCTCTCGGCTGCTTTCGATGCCGTCTGCCACCACACCCTAAAGCACACGCCTCCCTGACGCAGGAATCCGAGGCTAAACCCTGGACTGGATCAGTTCCTTCCTCACCGGCCAAACCCAGAGAAATGCCTCCCCTGTACCGATCTGTAGCCACCACGATCACCTGCGGCGTACCCCAAGGATCATCCCTCAGCCCAACCCTTTTTAACATCTACATGGCAGCGTTCGTCAACATCATCCGTCAACACCACCTCAACATTGTCTCCTAGTAACCTCAATAAGGAACTTTGTCTTTAAGCATTACCATAATGGAGCCCGGCGGATTTTAGAGGAGCGGGCAAAGACCCCCCCACGGGTTTCACACTTATCTCTGGATGAAGTGCAACCAGCATCTTTCAGTGTATTTATCTAAGAATGGAACTGCGACCGCATGGGGTGGTCCAAGATTGTCCTCTTCTCCTTGCTTTAACTTTTCATTATCATCATTTAGTCATGATGATTCCAGCCCATCCCAGTCGCCTTGTTGAGAAGATCAACAGGATCAAGGAAGCCTAACGTCATTATATAATGCTCCCAGGGCTGAGGAGCCAAAATCTACGCTTAGATCGCAGGGAAGGTCTATATCACTCCAGCCCTCCTCCTTATCATCTCTGTTGGACAAACCAAGTGGACCAATTACATTTTTTGAGTGATATTCGACTTGAATTGAAACCCTTAAAATCTTTTGAAGATAATCTAGGTGGCTCCATGAATACTCAGTTACCAGCTGCGTTAATGGCTACAGAGCCATCGGGGTTGCATAGTGTTATTTCAGGGAAAGGCGAATGCCAGTTAAATATGGAGAGATTGGTTTATATTTCTAAATATCCTATGCTTGTGAAGAAAAGGCAGCACAGTTTTATCCTCTCGAAATTTACCGTAAGGTCGTACCGTACAATGGGGGTTAGGCCCTGGAATGGATTGCTTGGGTGTCGTGTCCCACGTGTATGCAAAAAGAAACGCATGCATAAGAAAGGGAAATATGGTAGTGGTATCTGCTCCAAAGCCCAACATCCCAGACCCCAAGGTGGTAGCACTGCAAATGCGCTCCCATGTAAAAAGATACATAAAAGGGTAAAACATAGTATAAAACCCCACCCTAAAACCAGTCCGGATCTCTGTTCTATTACCCCGGTAGTCCGCTCTACCGTCTCTAATAAGGAACAAATAGCAGCCTGTAAAAAGATGGTTGAGCCTCAGCGCTCGAATAAATTGCCCCTAGAACACCCCTCACCTCATGAATCCTTTATTAGGTCGCAATTAGGAAGCTCAGAACTTTTGCTCGATATTACTCGTCGAGGAAAAAAAGCAAAGAAATTTTGACCCCTGAATCGCCCCAAAATTCTTCAGCTATTCCAACAAATTCCTTCCCTCTCAGGGATAACCTCGTTGGACCTAGAGTCTGTGGGGTTTCAATTGGGCGATCAAGGTAGAGATGTTTCCAGAGTTTCTTTCATCTCGCCTTGTATTGCAAACCTAGTACTTAAGGCTGATGAAGACCTAGCAAAAGTAGGTCTAGAGGTCCTTTGTCCCATAAAAAAGAGCCCTCAATCATTAGTACCTCAGCCAGGTTCATTTCCACCCGCTATTTTAAATATGCACAGAAGGTTATTTGCAACTCAATGGGAACGATGCATACCATATATCCTGTCCCTATGGCCCGAAGCTACACAGCAACATATCCATTCACCCACCAATTTGAGAGTAGTTATAGTAAATGATAGGCCATTTTCACAATCTAGACAATTAATATGGGCTTAAGATAGTAGGTTCTGTCCCCTGCGACATATGCGGGAGGAAGGTGACTGGAATATTAGGTCCACCTTACTCTAGAACGAGGAGTCCTCTCAAAATCTAAGAATCCTAAGTTGGAATATCCATGGGTTCGAACGTTTGAGGAAGAGCGGTGAACTGGAAGAAGGTTTGAAACCCTTCCCTCTGGTATTACTTCAGGAGTCTTGGTTAAGAGAAGACCAGTCAGTTGAAGGCTTCGTGGCTTTGAATAGTAAAGGTCATTCCCGGCATATGGGGAGAGAATCTGCAGGTGTACTAACATTAATATCGACTAAGGTGATTAAGAGACCATTACAGGTCATAAATGTTTCAAGTGGTCTGCAGCTATCTGTGTGGAAATGGTCGTGGGTAAAAATTTCCTTAGTTACGTTTTGCTTATAAATGTCTATATTCATAAAGAAGACCATCGGCAAATGAATCGCTGGCTGGAATTATTTGTATCCCCTTTCCAGCATTTGGTGGCAAAATACCCGGAAGCAGTGATAATAATGGTGGGGGATGTAAATGCTCGTCTATTCCCTGCACAGCTAGACCAGCACTTGGAGGAAGTGTTGGAATCCTTCAACATTCCCTTAGCCCAGTTTCCCGCAGGTACCATCAAAAAAGAGACCAAAGTGTTGAGTCAAAGGCTGGCAAGCCACAGTCTGATTTACTTAAATCAACGTTTTAAAAAGGATTTACCAGCAACAGCAACATTTCCAGCAAGCCAACTCTTTGGGTCCTATTGATTATATATTCACGTCCCTTTGGCATTTTGGCCTCTTTAAGAGTTTTGAGGTGGCAAAATATAAGGGCAGTGACCACTGGGAAACTACAGCAGTTCTTGATTTGTGTGAGCCAGTATCCCCCGAGAGGGTTTTGCCTTTAGAGATGTCCTACCCACGTAGGCTCACAACACATTTAGACACCAAGGGCCCCATTAGGATGGCGGGCGGATTGCCCCCGCCGGGCTGGCTGCAGTCACCGTCGGCCCGGTGGGGGCAATCTGCCCGCCATCCCCTTAGAAAAGACACCCGCCATATTAGAATGGCTGGGGGGTCCGCGGCGGACAAAAAGACCGTCAGCCGCTTTTCCGCCCGGTCGACATGACGACCGGGTGGAAAAGGGTTCTATATGGTGGCGATGTCTCAAAGACACCGCCATTGAGTTGAAAAGATAGGCACAGGCGCACAGCGGAAGGTTGATAAAGAAGTTGAAGAAGATTTGATGAGAGGATTAAGGTAGGTTGAAGGTGCTCTAACAGGCGACGCAACTGTCCAGGTGCGTTGAACTACTATCTAGATGAGTGCGCTACGTGGGTACGTGGGCGCATCCCTGTGTACTAGGCACACTTGTTAAAGTTCAGGTAACCTGATTCAAATGAGGGTTCAATCGAAAATGGTTCAAATAAATGAGTTCAAAGTTTCATCATTAATTGTATTTGGTGGATTCACAAAAATGTACAATCAAGCGTTACATCACGCTGCGTTCAATATGAATCAACGGTGGTTCAACAAATGCTCCAATTCATTTCAGACTGGAGTAGTCCTTTAACAAGGAGCGCTGCGGGAGGATACAAAAAATGCATTTAGATCAACGGTAACTAACGCGGTAACATGAAGTAGGTGTTAAACGGTATGAAGTCATGCGGGTGGTGGGGGTTTTAACGTGCACTACGGAGAGTGTTGGGAGGCAGGGTTGGGTAGTGAGGGTCCAGGGTGTGATGGAAGATTAATCACAAAAAAAAATGGTGAAAGCCCGTGGTAGCAGATAGTGTGATCAAAACGGGAGTTTTAGCAAAGGTGTAGAGAGAAAAGAGCTGATCTTACGCTTCAAACATCGATGTTGTGCTCACGTCGGTGCTGCAAAGAAAGACAGTGAACGGCCATAAGGTGTAACGAACGGAAAAGCATTTGTGTGGAAAGTAAAGCGCATGCAATTGACGTACTTACTGAGAGTAGTTCAAACAGTGAACCGGGTGTCACGAACTTCGCGGAGTTACTGCGGAGTTCCAGGAAAGTAAGCAGGTGATAGAGATAGATAAAGGACCCAAGGTGTGTGAAAGAATGGAGGCGGCCATCTTGTAATGGGGTATAGTGATCACAAAGAGTATGTGCAACTAATGTGATATGCAGAACGAGGGTACATAGCATCAAACAAAGTTATTACAAATAACAACTTAATTTGGTTCGATCATTGAGCCCAAAAGGCTTCAAGGATTGGAGTCTGTAGATCCATGAGGTCTCCCTTTGTAGGAGAGTTTTGTTGTTGTCTTTTCCTTCTTTATGGGTAACCATTTCAAGTACAAGGTACTTAAGTTGAGCCACGCTGTGATGGGCTTCATTGAAATGTGTTGCCACGTTTGATTTGGTGTTTTTTGTTCGAATGTTCGATTTATGCTCATTCAAACGGGTTTTTATTTTTCTACTGGTTTTTCCCACGTAGATCTTCCCGCATGGACATTTGAGTAAGTAGATCAGGTTAGCAGAATCACATGTAGCATCCACTTGGAGATTGATCACGAAACCTCTCATAGGGTGATTGATCGTATTGCCACTGATGACGTTATTACAATTGCTACAGTGATGGCACGGACGTGTGCCCGTGTATGTTCTTGAGGTGGCAGTTGGTTTGGACAATATTTCTCTGATGTTCATGGGTCTGCTGTAAGCAAAAATGGGGGGTTCTCTGAAAAGATCTTCAAAATCTGGTTCTGATGATAAGATTCGCCAGTGTTTTAGTATAATCTTTTTGTAGGTTTTGCTCGAGGTGGAGTATCTGGAAACCAGTGCCATTCTTTGGTTTGGATCTTTTTGTTTGCTTTTCAAAGCTACAGTTCGAGAGATGGTGTTTGCTCTTTCCGTTGCCTCTTTAATGATGGCTTGGGGGTACCCCCTGCTGGAGAATCGCTTAGCCATAGATTGTATTTGAGAGTTTCTTATGTCGTTGTTGGATACTATGCGAGTGACTCTCAGCATTTGGCTAAAAGGAAGGTGTCTTTTCAGAGAATCTTGATGAAAGCTGCTGTACAGTAACGTGTTGTTACTGTCAGTCGGTTTTCGATAGAGGTCAGTTTCAATACCCTCAGGGGTCACTTTCACGAGTACGTCCAAGAACGTCAGAGCTTTGTCGGAAATGTTCCATGTAAATTCAATGCGGTCATCTCTGGAGTTCAAGGTGGTTAATGCTGTTTCTAGATGATCACGTGAGTCTTTCCAGATGAAAAATAGATCATCGATATATCGTGTGTATAGTTTCAGGTTGTCTTTCCAGTTCCAGTTTTCCAACAACGACATAAGAAACTCTCAAATACAATCTATGGCTAAGCGATTCTCCAGCAGGGGGTACCCCCAAGCCATCATTAAAGAGGCAACGGAAAGAGCAAACACCATCTCTCGAACTGTAGCTTTGAAAAGCAAACAAAAAGATCCAAACCAAAGAATGGCACTGGTTTCCAGATACTCCACCTCGAGCAAAACCTACAAAAAGATTATACTAAAACACTGGCGAATCTTATCATCAGAACCAGATTTTGAAGATCTTTTCAGAGAACCCCCCATTTTTGCTTACAGCAGACCCATGAACATCAGAGAAATATTGTCCAAACCAACTGCCACCTCAAGAACATACACGGGCACACGTCCGTGCCATCACTGTAGCAATTGTAATAACGTCATCAGTGGCAATACGATCAATCACCCTATGAGAGGTTTCGTGATCAATCTCCAAGTGGATGCTACATGTGATTCTGCTAACCTGATCTACTTACTCAAATGTCCATGCGGGAAGATCTACGTGGGAAAAACCAGTAGAAAAATAAAAACCCGTTTGAATGAGCATAAATCGAACATTCGAACAAAAAACACCAAATCAAACGTGGCAACACATTTCAATGAAGCCCATCACAGCGTGGCTCAACTTAAGTACCTTGTACTTGAAATGGTTACCCATAAAGAAGGAAAAGACAACAACAAAACTCTCCTACAAAGGGAGACCTCATGGATCTACAGACTCCAATCCTTGAAGCCTTTTGGGCTCAATGATCGAACCGAATTAAGTTGTTATTTGTAATAACTTTGTTTGATGCTATGTACCCTCGTTCTGCATATCACCTTAGTTGCACATACTCTTTGTGATCACTTTACCCCATTACAAGATGGCGCCTCCATTCTTTCACACACCTTGGGTCCTTTATCTATCTCTATCACCTGCTTACTTTCCTGGAACTCCGCAGTAACTCCGCGAAGTTCGTGACACCCGGTTCACTGTTTGAACTACTCTCAGTAAGTACGTCAATTGCATGCGCTTTACTTTCCACACGAACGCTTTTCCGTTCGTTACACCTTATGGCCGTTCACTGTCTTTCTTTGCAGCACCGACGTGAGCACAACATCGATGTTTGAAGCGTAAGATCAGCTCTTTTCTCTCTACACCTTTGCTAAAACTCCCGTTTTGATCACACTATCTGCTACCACGGGCTTTCACCATTTTTTTTGTCATTAATCTTCCATCACACCCTGGACCCTCACTACCCAACCCTGCCTCCCAACACTCTCCGTAGTGCACGTTAAAACCCCCACCACCCGCATGACTTCATACCGTTTAACACCTACTTCATGTTACCGCGTTAGTTACCGTTGATCTAAATGCATTTTTTGTATCCTCCCGCAGCGCTCCTTGATAAAGGACTACTCCAGTCCGAAATGCATTGGAGCATTTGTTGAACCACCGTTGATTCATATTGAACGCAGCGTGATGTAACGCTTGATTGTACATTTTTGTGAATCCACCAAATACAATTAATGATGAAACTTTGAACTCATTTATTTGAACCATTTTCGATTGAACCCTCATTTGAATCAGGTTACCTGAACTTTAACAAGTGTGCCTAGTACACAGGGATGCGCCCACGTACCCACGTAGCGCACTCATCTAGATCAAAGACACCGCCAGCCATATTAGATTGTGCATGCTTCAATGCCACAGAAAGGCATGCGGAGTCTGCTTTGTCGGCCCGATGCGGGCCCCCATGGTGCCACCCTGCCTTTCAGAGAACAACGTGACAGGCACCACGTTGTGCTTTGAAATGCAGAAGATGTATTTTTAGCATTGCCGTAATGTTAAAAATAGTGGATGTGCCCACCACTGTGGCGGGCGCATCCTAATTGCCCCCACAGGACCCCCACCCTTATGGCAGGTGGTCCCTTGTACCGTGAGGATCCGACCGCCATCCTAATGATGCCCTATGCATCTTCAACAATTAGCATCCCTTCAGTTAGAGGAGATGATTCCTATTCACCCTATTCATGTTGATGATGTAATTGTGTGGTATAATAATATTGTGCAACAAGTTTTGGGCTGTATTTTAGTGAAAATAGGTGAAAAGGGTGGACAGACAAAACCTCGCCCGAAGGGCTTCTCGGGCTGGTTCGATCAAGATTGCCAAAAGTTGAAATGACTGGTGAGACAGAAAGCAAGGAGCGCTAGGCGCCATTTCGTTCCCTTACTACCCAAGAGCTTGTTAAATTTAAACGCCAATATAAATCCCTTGTGCAGACGAAAAAGGCAGCTTTTTATTATAGGAAGTGGGAGGAGATGCAGGAGATTATATCATTAAATGATCAGCAAAAATTCTGGACAAAGGTCAAAGAATTTAATAGTAAAAGCAGGGGTACTCTGGCCTGTATGATTCCGGAAGACCAGTGGGCTACTTATTTGAGGGAGTTATATAGGGGACCTTTACATACCTACGGGCAAACTCTGCCAGCCAATTGGTTCTCAGTAAAGGAAGTTAAGGCAGTTACTGAGAGAATAAAACTCTCTGTTGCCACCGGCCCAGACAATGTTCCAGCAGTAATAATTAAAATAATTAGTGTCTGGTGGGCTACAATGTATCCTACCTTGTTTAGCTGGGTCGTAGGGTCTGGCCTTTACCCCTTTACCTAGAAGTGGTCCATAGTGAAATAATGTTTTTAAAAATGGGAGTGGTACAGACCCAATGCACGATAGGCTTACAAGCCTCTTGGATATTTCATTAAAGATATTCTCCAAGATTATCCTAGCCAGACTTGAAGTATGGGCTACCGAAACTAAAACTAAGAGTATCCCGCTACAACAAGGGGGCTTTCGGGAGGGTTATTCCACTATAGACCACTGTTTTGCATTGTGGGCTATCACTCGAAAGGCTATGGAGGAAAATCATAGATTGTGCAGTTGTTTTGTAGATTTCCGGACAGCCTTTGATTCTGTTGACAGGGATATTTTGTGGGGAAAACTTGCTGCTTGGAACCTACTACCATACCTTCTTGGGACTCTTCAATCCTTGCACTCTGGCAATTGGGCTCAGATGGACGGTTGTCCTAAAGAATCTCTATCGAGAGTCGGAGGAGGAATCGCCATCGTCCACAAGAACAGCATCAGGGTCTCGACTAGCACCGATGACGCGCTCAGCACCGCTGAAAACATGCATTTCAAGATCCACACAGACCCCAACTTTACCCTCAGAGGCAGCCTCATATACCGACTCCCCGGACCCCGCCCCCAGTTCTGCGACTCCATCGCCGACTTCATCAGCACGCATGCCCTGACCTCCACCGACTACATCCTCCTCTGAGAACTGAACTTTCACCTTGAGAACAACAACGACAACAACTCCACAACCCTGATCGATAACCTCGCCAACTTCCGACTGAGACAACTCGTCACAATGTCCACCCACTCCGCCGGCCACATGCTCGACCCCGTCTTCTCCTCAAGCCTGCACGTCTCCGTCAGCCACACCACCGAACTCTTCTGGACCGCCCACCGCTGCATCCACTTCACCTTCCAGAAACTCACCACACACCACCGCACCCAACAGATCCCCCGCCGCTGCTGGAGCAAAATCACCGAAGACCAACTACATGCAAACCTTGCTCTCAGCCCTCCCACCAAACCCTCCAACATCGACAATGCTGCCCGCAACCTCAGACACTGGACCGAGGACTGCGCCAAAACCCTCACCCAGCTGAAGAAATCCCCCCACAGAGACTCCAGCAAGAGGACTAGCTGGTTCACCCCAGAACTCCTAGATTCCAAGCAAGCCTGCCGGTAACTAGAGAAGAAATGGCACAGTGAACAAACTCCCGACAGCCACCCAGCACACAAGGATGCCGTCGGCAACCACCACCACCTCATCAGGGCTGCCAAGAAGACCTCCTTCAAAGACTGCCTCAACAACAATGCACACGACAGCAAGGAGCTCTTCAACATCTTGAAGGAACTCTCCAACCCCAGCTCCAACACCAATGACATCCCACCGTTGCAAGCCCTCTTCGACTCCCTCGCCACCATCTTCCACCGCAAGATAGCAGACATCCACGACAGCTTTAACACCCAGACAGCCCCAACAGAGAGCAACACAACAGACCTATGCAACACCATCAACCACATCCCCTTGCTATCCTGGACCAGCGTGAGCGTGGATGACACCATCAAGACAATGAGCACAATCCACTCCAGCTCACCGTCAGACCCATTCCCGCACCACGTATTCAACAAAGCAAGCAGCTCCATCGCACCCCACCTACGCAACATCATCAATCTCTCCCTTGAGACCGCGACCTTCCCAGAGAGCTGGAAACACGCGAAGATCAACGCCCTTCTCAAAAAACCCAAGGCAGACCCAAGAGACCTCAAGAACTTCCGACCCATCTCTCTGCTCCCCTTGCCGGCCAAGGTCTTCGAGAAAATCATTAACAGAAAGCTAACCCGATACCTCGAAGAGAACAGAATCCTGGACCCTTCCCAGCCAGGGTTCCGCAGCAACCACAGCACCGATGCCGCACTCATCGCCGCCACCGACGACATCAGGACCCTGCTAGACAACGGGGAGACTGCAGCACTCATCCTCTTAGACCTCTCCGCCGCCTTCAACAGCGTCTGCCACTGCACACTACGCGCACGCCTCCACTCCGCAGGGATCCGAGACAAGGTTCTGGAATGGACCACCTCCTTCCTCTCCGTCAGAACCCTAAGCGTCCGCCTCCCCCTGTTCCATTCTGAAGCCTCCGAGATCATCTGCGGCGTACCTCTAGGATCCTCCCTCAGCCCGACACTGTTCAACATTTAATTGGCCCCGCTCGCACACGTCGCCTGACAGCACGACCTCAACATAATCTCCTACGCCGACAACACTCAACTGATCCTCTCCCTCCCCAAGGACCCCATCACCGCCAAAGCCAACCTCCATGAAGGAATGAAGGCAGTTGCCGACTGGATGAAAGATCAGCCGTCTGAAGCTAAACTCGGACAAGTCGGAGGTCCTCATCCTCGGCTCCAACCCATCAGCCTGGGACGACTGCTGGTGGCCAACGGCACTGGGGGCAGCCCCGACCCCCACCAACCATGCACGCAACCTGGGAATCATCCTCAACTCACCGCTCTCAATGACCAAGCAAGTCAATGCCGTCTCCTCCTCCTGCTTCAACACCCTCTGCATGCTCCCCAAGATTTACAGATGGATCCCGACAGACACAAGAATGACAGTCACCCAGGCCCTCGTCAGCAGCAGACTCAACTACGGAAACGCCCTCTATGCGGGAGCCCCGACCAAGCTCATCAATCGACTACAACGCATCCAAAACGCCTCAGCCCAACTGATCCTCGATGTACCTGACACGGCCACATCAACCCCCACCTGAGAAACCTACACTGGCTCCCGTCAACAAGAGGATATCCTTCAACCTCCTCATCCACACACACAAGGCACTCCTTCTACACCCCCAACTGCCAGCTACGCTCTCCTGACCTCTCACTCGCCACCGTCCCGCGCATCCGAAGAACAACCACTGGCGGGAGATCCTTCTCCCACCTCGCCGCCAAGACATGGAACACCCTCCTACTGAGCCTACGACAGACCCAAGACCTGCTGACCTTCAGGAGGATACTAAAGACCTGGCTGTTTGATCAGTAGTGGCCCCCACCTCCTGCCTTGGGACCCTCGTGGGTATGTAGTGCGCTTAACAAATGACTGATTGATTAATTGATTGATTGATCAACAACAGCCTGCGCCAGGGGTGCGTTTTAGCACCCTTACTCTTTAGTCTATTTTTGGCTGACCTCCCATCGGTTATTTCCCAATCAAAGTCTTTCTTGCCTAAAATTGGGGACCAGCATATCGCTTGTCTGCTTTATGCAGATGATTTAGTATTATTGGACTTTACTCCAATTGGTCTGCAGAGGAAACTTAATGCACTGGCCTCTTATAGTAAGCAGAGCAAGCTCTGCATTAATCTAGAAAAGACTAAAATTATGATTTTTGGGAAAAAAGTGCAGAGTTTTTCCTGGTATTTAGATTCACAGGTGGTGGAACAAGTGGATCAATAGAAATACCTGGGTTTAACTTTTAGGAGAAATCTGAATTGTAGCGCATTGGGATGCCATTAAACAGAAAGCTCTATTGCAGGCAAGCTGTCTATCAGGGTTCAATAGTAGATTCGGGGGCTATCCCATATCCCATTACTAAATGCCTATGAAGGGAAGATTCCACCTTTAGGCCTGTATTGGGGAGAGGTATTTTCTCTTGATCCAACCTATGAATGGGACAGACTGGAAGGGGTAGTTCTTAAAAGACTTCTATCACTCCCCTAAGGGACCATGGTTCAGGCTATAAGGAGAGAGTGCAGTTGGGTCTCTTGGAACATGTCAGCTGCTACTCAGGCTCTAAGATACTTAACATTCTGTTGGAGGATGATGAAGTGGTTAGAGTCTCCAAATTGTGTTGAGAAGAGATCCAAAGTAGTGAAAGGATGTTGGCAAAGGCTTTTAGAACCAGAATAACTGCAATTAAGAACCTACATTTAAATAGTGATACAGTTACATCCAGGCGCACTTTTCCAGGCAAAAGAGTACTGAGAGAATCTGCTGATGTGGCATCAGAACAAATTGATTTATTATATTTAAAGAAGAAATCATCTATTAGCTTCTCGTTTGCTTCATTTGGCCAGGATTGTGTCTTCCTTATCTATCACGGTTACCAGATCCAGGTTTGAGAAAAGACATTTTAAGGGTTCGGGTGGGATGTAATCCAATCTATTCATCCCACGTCATAGGACTAGGGTGCAGATTAATAGTGGTCTTTGTATCTGCCCTTTGAAAGTTAAATGTACTCTTACGCATATGCTTATGGATTGCGTTTTTTATCTTGCAAATCGGATCAAGTTTTAAAAACCTTTGTTTTTTAAATATGATGCTCTTCATAGGAACAAAGCAGTGGAGTTATTGTCTGAGATGCGATATTTAGATGTGGCAGTTGGGATTGCTCGTTTTTTTACGATCCGTTAAACAGAATTTTAAAAATAAAATGTAATGGGGTGGGGTCGGACAGCAAGGAGGGGGGTTCATTTAAATGTTTTAATTGTTGAGTGTGCTTTTAGAATTTTTTATGGACAATTGTCTGAATAAACTTGTTTTGTGAACCAGGAGAACGGTCACCCAGGCACTCGTCAGCAGCAGGCTGGACTACGGCAACATACTCTACGCAGGAATCACGGCTACACTCCAGAAGAGGCTCCAGTGCATACAGAATGCCTCCGCTCGCCTCATCCTCGGACTCCTCCGCCACAGCCATATCACCACCCACCTACGAGACCTGCATTGGCTCCCGGTCAACAAGAGGATCACTTTCAAATTCCTAACCCATGCGCACAAAGCACTCCACAACGCCGGACCAGCATACCTCAATGAACGACTGTCCTTCTACACCTCGAACCGCCAACTGCACTCCACCGACCTCGCCCTCGCCACCGTCCCACGCATCTGCCAAAAGACCACTGGCAGCAGATCCTTCTTCTACCTCACCGCAAAGACAAGGAATACCCTCCCACCCATCTATGTAAGTCCTAGGACCTGCTGACCTTCAGGAGACGCCTCAAGACATGGCTGTTCGACAAGTAGCTGCCTACACCCCCCCCCCCCGGCCTCAGTGCCTTGAGAGCCTCACGGGTGAGTAGCGCACTCTACAAATGTCTTGATTGATTGATTGACTAATAAATGTTGATATGTTTTGAATTTATGATTCTTGCATGTCTCTGTTAATCGGCTAGCTTCCTGGGAGTTTATCCACTGGCAACGTGTAGCGCCTTTTGATTATGACTGGTAGAGAAACTCTGTTCTATGATTCAGCACTCTCCCAGTATGTTTAGCCTTTTATCTAGGACATCAAACCGGCTGTATAGAATTTTAAAGCCCAACAGCAGTTCTGTCATCTGTGCCTCTGTGTCTGAGGGGGGACTCCCCTCCCATGGCTCCTATCGTTGCTTCATCAGCCATGTCTCGAGTTTGCACCTGTGCCTGGTTTTGTACCATGTTGAATGTCAATCTGTGCTGTTTAGGGTATTTGTGGGCCATTCCAGCCCAGTGTGTGCAAGTTTTCACTCCCCTAGCAGCCCCCACAATCAGTCCTGGTGGCCCACCCGGGGGGCCTCCCTCACCAGTGTCTCAAGCAGTCCCCAAGAGTGGCCATGGTCCTCTTCTCAAGGTGAATGATCTTTTAGCAGTGCTCCAGTGCCTCAGTTGGGGGGGATGTGTGATGCATGCAGGGCCTGGCACAAGGCCTCTCTCCCATTTGGAGTGGTGTGGCTCACTGGTTAGAGGCGGCAGACCCGAGAGCAGAGAACAGCCTGGGACCAGGGTTCGATTCCCGACGCGGCAGGGTCTTGGACCAGTATCAGCGGACTTGATAATTCTCGCCTCGGTGCCTACTCTAATCAGGGATCACACTCGGCAACTCTGGGCATTAAGCTTGCCTCATCTCCACAACGGCCCCTCACAAACGCCAGGGATGCCTGGTTTCACCTTGGAGACTCCCAGGAGGGACTATCGCACAGGGAAAGCCAGGACGGGTTCCCCAGCGGTCTATAGCGCTACGAGGCCTGCGGTGCGGGTAGCAGTGCGCTTTACAAGACACACACAATTACAATATGGCTTGTAGTAGGTGCTCAACCCATTTGCTGCCTGAAGAGTCCTCCAATTGATCTCTCGCTCCTTGCTTCATCTGACCAGGTTTTCTAGGTTCTGCCAGCTAGGGAGAGGGGGAGGGGGAAATGTGCACACCAGCCAGTAATGGTTGTAGCTAGGCCAGAAGGTAGGGGAGGACAATGTTTGCTTATAATGGAGCAGGCACTAGGACGGACCGGCACAGGCCAACTGTAGAGCCCTGCAGTTTGGTGCTCAGCCAGGGACGGGGGCCTGGGCATGTTCTCCATGCGGACTGTAATGCAGCCTGGATAGAGAACATGCAAAATGCACAATGACTGTTTAGTCAGCCTCAGACAGCCGACCAAGCAGTCATTGCGCACTTAGGAGGGTGCTACCACTCCTCCCATGCCCTGGGAGAAGATCAGCCCCACCATGTCACATAAACCTGCAGCAGAGGTACAAACTAAAATGATAATAACATTTTGTTATAATCATTTTATTTTTCCTTTCTTGCAATGGGGGGACAACGCTCCTCCGCCTTAGCAGAGGAGCCGCCAATGGTGGCACTACTTTTTAGCAACTTCAGTGCTATATAAAAAGTGTACGAAAATAGATAATACTTCTTGTAGTGTGGACACAGCTAAACAGTTCTCATGAGAAAGTATTGCAGTTAGAACTAAGGGGCTCATTACGATGGCGTAACGATTGCCACCGCCGGGTCGTTACAGGAATAGTAATTTTAACCCTTACGCTATCCAACACTTTCCCTACTGCTGCACTCCCTGGAGTGGGAATACTAATTTTTACCCACCCGCTATCCAACACTTTCCTTACTGTTGCACTCACTGGAGTGGGAATAGTAATTTATATCCCTCCACTATCCAACACTTTCCCAACGGTTGCACTCTCGGGAGTGGGAATAGTAATTTTAACCACTACGCTATCTAACATTTTCCCTACTGTTGTACTCACCGGGGTGGGAATAGTAATTTTTACCCCTAAGCTATCCAACACTTTCTCTACTGTTGCGCTCTCTGGAGTGGGAATAGTACATTTTACCCCTACGCTATCCAACACTTTCCTTAGTGTTGCACTGTTTTGAGTTGGAATAGTAATTTTATTACTTCTGCGATCTAATATTTTTTATATAATTTTTGTTAATGTAGTATATAATTAATATTAAAGAGTAATTTTTTTTTCATTTATTATATATATTTATTTAATTTTTATTTATATTATTGTTTAATGTGTATAGATGTATTCATAATATATATGATATTTCTTTTTAAATGATAGGTTATTAAAATAATTATAACAAATTCTTAATAAGTAAGTATATATATTATATATTATACGTAATTTATGTTTTCATTATATATATATTATTTATAATTTTTTAACATTTTTAAAAAAATTAACTATGTTTATTTTAATTATATGTATTCTTTACTTTATTTTATATTATGTTTTAAACTTAAATAACAAACAATATTTTTAACGACGATATTTTTGACATCGATATTTTTTTGGTGATATTTCTGTACTTACCATTACCTTAATGTAGATAAGATGTAGATATTCTTGATCTCGATATTTCGCCTCCGATATTTTTGACGTTGATATTCTTGTATTCGATATTCTGTCCGTGATTCATGGCAGGCACCGCGTTGTGCCTGCCACGTGGTGCAGGGAAATGCCGTGCATGCTCTTTTCTCATTACGGACGGTGCTGCAGCGAGCAGCACCTTCTGCAATGGTAAAAGGCCAGGATACATACTGGCCGGCGCATCCTAATTGGGCTGGTGGGACCGCAGCACGTCTGGTGGGTGGCCCCATTACCGTTATGATGGCGGGGGACTACTTTCCGACCGCCATCACAATGAGCCCCTAAGAGTCACTTTCATACATTTTGATAGAATGTAATCCTCTCTAGAATTTGTACTGAAGTTCAGATTGCCCTCCAAACCCACTGAGTAACAATTGTCCCTTGTGTAAGAAAATCAACTGTAGGTAACACCTCTGGGGCTCAGGCTTCAAGAAGTAAGTGATTCGATGACGGAAGTTGATCTTTCCACACCAGATTCAATTGAAAGAGCCCTGAAAATAATGGGCCAAAACATTTTAAATTGACTGGGGTGGAAAACTGGCTCTGTGCTGTGGGTTTTATTTCTCCATTTGTAAAAATATGTTCACCAACATGAAATGTATAACATATGCACCAAGCAGTTTTGTAGCATTACCTGTAATTTGAACCATGAAAATGAAGTTGTTCCTGCCTTGGACAGGTTAGGAAACTGTCTGGAAAGTATTTGGGAATTCCCACAAATTTGCAAGTTTCTTTTTTGATTTTATGAGTCCAGCTTGCTGGCGCTTTTGTTTCTAAGAGCATACATAACACCTCTCCCTGAATATGGTAAACCCTTAAAACATGGTGTGTAATTGGCAAAAAATAACTTGAGTATTGGACTTATACATAAGCCCCCAGTGACAATAGACAATTCATTAAGAGATGGCATAAACATCTAGTGAAAAAAGTGGGCTGCAGAGCAGCTATACACCACCTACACGTGATATTTAAAAAACATATCAGCAGGTCCGGTAGTGGTGTCTGCTTCACTACAAATCAGGCTGCAATACCATTTAAGACAAAACAAGTTTGATTCTTTCTATAACAGTAGGTATATCACCTGCACAGTATGTCTTGAACCTCTGAAGACCCATGTGCATAATGTTCAGAAGTGAAATCTGAAAGGTTTATTGCATTCGCATCTTTCAGAAGTAACTGCTCTCAAAGTGCCTTACTGCTTGGGCTGATTTTCCAGTTTTTAATGAGAAAGCTGGACATCTGCTTTAACGAGCATATTTCTGTGTCTAGGGACCAGGGAGGGAGTCCATTTTTTGAGCCATTTTTCTACACAGTGCAATTATAATCAATATGGGCACTTAGATTTGTAATCTCAATGACATAAAAAGAGTTGTTCGTTTGCTTTCTTTGAACTCTGTTGATGGGCATGTAAATGCAGTTCAAGAACCACCTGCAGGGTGTGTAGTTGACCTTCCCCTAACATCAGAGCTATAGCCGCAATCTATTTGAATTACGGTCATTATAGGTCTCTGCTGACGAAATAAGAGTGTTGCTGGGAGAGAAGGGTAAGGAGGCTGTTTGGAATGTGTTGGTTCACTGATAGAATATCGACACCCAAAATATCCCCATACAGAAATATTGAGTTATAATTATCGATGTCAAAAATATCGACATCCTATATTTATAATGGTATGTACAAAAATATTGATAAAAATAATCGATGTAAAAAATAATGGGGGCCATTAGGATGGCAGGCGTACTTTCGCCTGCCCGCCACCCTAGCGGTGCTGGGACCGACTGCGAGTGGTGCGGCGGTCCAGCACCGGTGATTAGGATGCTACCGCCACCGTGGTGGTGGCATCCTCCATTTGCAGCATTGAGGCGGGCGGTGCTCACAGCACCGCCCACCACAATGCTCGGAATGCACTGCGTGCATTGTCATGCACATGGTGACAGGCACCGCGAGGTGCACCCCCCAGATTCCCTGGGCACCCGCTACGGACCCCCAATGTAAAAGACTGGATGCCTTTAAAGGCAAATACCCGCATGCATCCTGATATGGATGGCGGTGTTTAACAGACAAAGCCACCATATTAAAAGCTTTTCCGGGGAAATGGCATGCGGGCGGGAGAGAATGTCGGGTGGATTGCCACCACCATGCGGGCGGTGGCGATCCGCCCAGCATTCTAATGGGCCCCATAGTTGTAGAAAATATCGATTTTAATGTATAACAAATATTAAATAATAAGATTGACTTTAAAAAATGAATTAGATTTAATATACATTTTAACAAATATAACAAATAAATGTAATTTAAAAGATTTAAACACAAATAATAAACTATTAATTACATTTATTTCATAATTGTATATGTGAACATTTACTCATAAATATATATATACATACACGATAACATAAAATCTAATAAAAAAACAAATATTATAAATTAAAACATTAAACTATTTAAAAGTCTTTAAACTTACATTTCCCACTTCAGTGAGTGCAACAATCGGGAAGGTGTTGGATAGCGGATGGGTAAAAAATGCTATTCCCACTCCAGTGAGTGCAACAGTAGGGAAAGTGTTGGACAGAGGAGGGGTTAAAAATACTATTTCTACTCCAGTGAGTGTAACAGTAAGGAAAGTGTTGGATATCGGAGGGGTAAAAATTACTATTACCACTCCAGTCAGTTCAAAATTTTAAATAAACAAAATATCACTAACACAAAATATTTATTAAAAAATGAAAAACATTTTAAAATATTATAATGTTAAATAGATATGACAAATACCTAGAAATATTATATTAAATGCATTTAAAAATAATTTACACACAAATAGCTGTTTTTGATTGGAAATTATTTATAAACAAAAACATTAATTATTACATAAATATAATCTTTTATATTTCCTACTCTATAACACCACACAGTTCAAAACACACATCTAAATTTAAAGAAAATGTACCTCCATAATTAACATAAAGAAATATTATGAATTAAAAACAAATAAAACAGATACAAACTAATATACTCCCCAAACGTTATCCCTATAAAACCAAAACTCACACACACAAAAAATAAACAATTACACAAATTAATTATCAATTGATGAATTAATATCAATGATCAACTAATTATAAATTAATTCAACATAAATTACTTTCCCCCCTACCCCTATAAACTCCACAACCCACATTTAAAAACTATTACGCAATTTCCATAATCAATTTTAAAATATTAAATTATTAGCAATTAACAACCACTTAATAATTAATTAAAAATAAATTACTTCCCCCCTTTACCACTATAAACCCCAAAACTCACTTCTAAAATTAAATATACAATTGCCATATTTAAATTTTAATTAATTACTTAGCATTAATTAGCAAATAATTATTCATTAATAAAAAATAAATTACTTCCCACTCTTTACCCCTATGAACATAACAACCCGCTCCTCAAAAAATTACAAAAAAACATAATGAATCACCAATTAATTAATTAATATTAATTAATAAACAATTTATAATTAATTAATAATAAATTACTTCCCACAGTTAACACGTTAAAATCGTATCTAAAAAAATATTACTAAATAAAAAATTACCATTCATTTATTATAATTAAATTACTTCCCATCCTATTCCACTATAAACCCATAAACCACTACAGAACTAAAAAATGCAAAATGTAATGAAAGTAAAATTGTGAACCCATTTAATAAAAAGCAAAAACAACACTTACACACAAAAAATAGATCACATACATTTTAGATACATACTAAAATACATAACACTAATTAAAAAAAAAACGATATTATAAACAAATATATTTTTGCAAACGATACTAATGACTTCAATATTTTTAAAACGATAATTCTTACCGTAAAGTCGATCTTCTTGACCACGATATTCTTGCTGTCGATATTTCTGCATCCCGATTTTTCCAACTCAATATTTTTGTAAGATGACATTTCCAATCCGATATTCTGTCTGCATACCGAATGTGTTACCCAAAGACGATCAAGAGGAACTTGTAACCTCCTTCAAATTACAAAGTGGAAAAGGCATTTAATGTAGGGTTTTCCTCGAGTCATACTCACTTCCTGCACCAAGAGAGGTGCAATGCAGAGAGCATTGAGGCACTCTCAGTATGTGTCTTCTCTTCAAAGTACTGAGGGGCATATTATCAAGAAACAGCGTAACATTATCGCCGCTTTAGCAGCAGAAACTGCTGCTAAAGCGGAGATAATGGGCTTGATAATACGCCCTTGTGAATTCGAATAGAAGGCCATATTCACACCACAACATGGGCTTATATGGGAATTTTTTACAGCGTATTATCAAGCCCATTATAGCCGCTTTAGCGTCAGTTTTCTGCCGTTAAAGCGGCGATAATGTTAACACTGTGCTTGATAATATGCCACTGAGAGAGGCCACCAATTGGAATAAGTCCTGGGTGGGTGCATGGAGCCGGGAGCTCTAAACAGACTGGAGGCCCTCTTTCACCATTTTGAAATAGTGCTTTCTGAGATAGCTTTGACCATCAAGCATAATGTGTGCTGTAAACCAGGGAGGCAGGCTGAATGAAAACATTATTTTGAATGGTTCTAGAAGTATTACATCCCACTGCTGGTTAACTAATTTAAACGAGGCTGTTCACTTCCTGGAAATCAGAATGCTGCTTAATCCTTAAGATGACAGACGAACCAGTTGAACGCATGGTCTTTCACATGACGGTTGACTGGGATGATTCTTCGTTTTCTGGAATCTACATCACTACGAGACATTCTCGAGGGAGAGGGATGCTGAACCCTGAAAATTCACAGGGATTCAGAGGACTAAGGGCATCTTCAAGAAGCACTGGCAGGCCAGTGGATTGTATTTTGGTCGAGGTTTTGCTGGAGAAAGTGGCTAAGAGGCTGTCTTTCACTCTCATTAAGCGTGAGACCCTGCAAAGTGTTTCTGAAAGTTTGAGAAGATTAGGAGTGATCACAATATAATGATATTTTGTCTGACGTCCTGAAAAGCGCCACCTGTCTCCCCCTGCAATTCATAGTCGCCAGAGAGGTCCCTGAAAACGTTGGTTTATTTGAAGCACCAGAACTGAATGATTTTGAGAAAATGTGGCCACTCGGGTTCACTTCCATGTTTGAAAGCGGCACAATAGTTACACGAGGGTGACACTGGTTTTGGGCAGAGAACATTTTCTTTCAAAATGTAACAACTGCTTTAAACCTTTCCCACTACAAGGCTTTCCTTGCAGAACTAAAACATTCAATTAAACTGCTATACTACAATAGTTTTGGAGGAAAATCCCCACTTGAGCACTGTTCCTATGAAATTCATACATCAGAATGTTTCATTAATGTAAATAAATATTTAGCTTTACTTTTTCATCTCTAATGATTCAGATTAGCATTATTTTTATGGCATTTCTGACCAATCAAGTTTTCTATTTCACTATATTGTTTGAGATGTTCATTTTGTTAAGCTCTTAACTTTAATTCTGTGCTTGGTGGTGCTGGTCAAGCTTGTGGCTTAGGTCACAGCTGCTAACCACAATTTACATTGGTTTGTAACCCAGAGTAAAGCAATGCAGCACAATGCATTAACTTGCTTTACGTTCCAATGGGGTGGAGGGGGGTGATGGAGTTCCATGGGTGGTGCAAGGGCGTTATCCTACAACCCATAGGTTTTGATGCAATTTCCCATGTACAAAGTATTGTAGACAGGAATTTGTGCCACAATCATGTGCCTCTTTGAGGTAGGCAGAACAAAAGAACATGTTTTCATTTCTCTGTGTTTTTTTCCTCTTTGCGTCTCTGCTACCTTGTACAGCACACACAATAATAGGGTAATGCCTTAAAGCATAGTTTTTCTGCAGTGCGGGACACCTTTCTGCACAAAAACTATGTACAATGCAGACACCCTTGCACTATTATGTAAACATGTCTGCGTTCAGCGTGTCAGACTCAAGTGCACCATCACAGGGAGAGGGGAGAACTGCACCACTTGGAATAGAAATGGTGCAGGCCTTCTCTCTCCCATTTACATGACGCAGTGCAGCAACTTCATTTGGTGTGCTGGACTGCATGAACTCTTTGTAAATATGACCCCAAATTGGTAATGATACAAAACATAAACTCTGGGTCATATGTACAAGGAAATGCCGAAGCGCGCAGCTTCTGGACCTGCCTAAATATATTTTTGAAAAGGAGAGATGGGTGGTGGGGAGCTGGTGAAAAAATTGGTTGCAAGTAGCAGTGACAGCGGCAATCTAAGCAACAATGAAGCTCATTGGGGTGAAGAGGACTTACAAATTGCATCAATTGAAAAACCTCAAGTGACTGTGGAAACAAAGCCATCGAACTGGCTCTGCATCGTGAATTGATAGTAGAGGCAAAATGTGAGCGGTCATTGAGGGGGCTGGAGAGACATTGAGAATGGGGGATAATTTCAGTTGGGAAGCACCAGAGGAGCGAGAGCACAAGTAAAAAAAACACATGCACGGATCGCTGAATGAATAGATTTATTTATTTATTTATTTATAAAGTTTTATATAGCGCAAACTTGATCCCGAAGGATATCAGAGCAGTTTACAATTTGAGGGAGAGGAAGGAAACTTTTCTTTGCTATGAACTATACACGTCATTCAGCCTTCAGTAGTAGAACTTCCTTATCTATCTTCCGCGACTTGTACATATTCCTCATTCAGGCAAAAGTGTTGTATTGTATTGTATGTAATTGCATGATTGTACATTTCCAGTATGGCAAAATTCCGTGGAACAACTAAGTGGGTATAGGGTATACTCACAGAAACGCTTACACTAGTTTGTGCTTCTTCAGGAAAAACAAGGCGGAACCTTGTCAAAGGGGAATTTGCCGTTATGGGTGCTGGTGCGACTGCTCATGGTATCGTCCTACTGGTGGTGCGCGGGGTCTTTTGAACATGGAGACCGCGGAACTGTTGATAAAATGGAGTCACTGCGTTTTATATAACCAAGATGAACCAGCCTTAGTCGGGGGAACTGTACATTTTGTAAACATCAGGCATGGCTGCCATTGGTAACAAAACCTGAAGCAGTGGAGTTGTGCGAGGCATGCATTTAGCAGATAAATGCCTTTGGCCACCATTGGCTGGTACGCCAATGTAAAAAAAAGGCACTCAGACGCTTTAGCTTGCAAGGCTGTGAAACAAAAAGGGAAGGAAGTTGTGCAGCAGCTATAGTTAAAATGTGCCACCTAGCAGGATGCCATTGAGGAGCAGACAGTCAGCAGAGAGCGGAAAAGTGGGCACTGTTGCAAAAAAGCGTGCAGTAGGAGAAAATCATTTAAGAAAATAGTACTTACAGATTGTAAATGAAACTTACTGAGTATCTACACAAGTAAAAGGGCCTGTCCTCCTGGGTAGGTTACAAAAGCAGAAAAGGTGGCACTAAGAAGGCACTAATAAGCCGATTCACAAAGCAAAAGCAACTATTTAGACTGGACATTAACAGGAGGCAATTGAAAATATGGCAGAAACTGGGCAGAGTTCAAGTCCCTACCCGACTTTAGCATCTCTTGAGGAGACAGCGCAAGCGCTGGCTAGACGTGGTCCTATGCAAAAAAGAACAATTGATGGACAGAATGCAGAACAATGTCATACATTCACCCCAGTACAGAGATCTGGGCCTAAATCCATCGTTTTTTTGCTCACCATGCCATTCCAGTTTGAAACCAGCCATATGCAAATCAGTCTTGACCCTGCGCTCAAAAGGAACTGTCCAGCCAGAAACTGCCAGTCCAGGTCCTCCCTAGAATGGAAACAAGCATCCTAGAACCGGTTTCGGGGTTTCACCCCTCTCCAGCCAGAATAGCTTGACTCCAGTGGCAAGGAGAGCACGGGACCCACGTCTGGGCATACCCGTCCCACTCAGGGAGACAAATGCAAAAAGAACAATTGATGGACAGAATGCAGAACAATGTCATACATTCACCCCAGTACAGAAATCTGGGCCTAAATCCATCGTTTTTTTGCTCACCATGCCCTTCCAGTTTGGACCCAGCCATATGCAAATCAGTCTTGACCTTGGACGTGGACCTAAACACCAAACGATGAAAGAGGGAGAGACGGTATCTTGCACACTCTCTAATCCATATTTCTAGCACAACGAACTCTACTGATATGCATTGTTCTTGCAATATACCATTCTCTGGTATCGATTTCTGTGTATGATATTGTTGGGGAACTTTGCCTAGGATGACATTACAATGAACTACCTCCAGGAAAACTGTTCTGACATATTTCACACGTGTTACCAATCCATGGTGATGAACTGCCAAGAAAGTGGTGTGGTATAAGGAACAGCCAGCCCTTTCCTTGCAATGCCCATACATTGGCCATTTGTAAATTTAATACATCTGCCAGTGCGTGAACAGCCCAGGTGGTTCACCATAAATTAAGCAGTGCATACTGCCTCCTGCATAGAAAGCAGTGCTTAATTTGCAAAAGAATGAGTGCCAGTGGCCAAAGCTCTGCTTAGATGTCTGCAGCCTGCATTATTTAATGGTGGCGCACCCAAAACAAGGCTGGGTACTCTTCACTCCACCCAGGAGTCTTTAATCCACTACCAGACACTGTCTGCCACTTTATCTCACTATTATACCTCTCTGCTTTTGCCCTTTTCTCTTCCTCCTTCTTTCCCCTTTTTGTATTTTCCCTCTCTTGCTCTGGGAAAATCTGTTATGAGGTCAAATAAGTGCCAGTCCCCAAAAGTAAGTGCTGGTGGGCCCTACCAGCAACCACCGGCTCACATGAAGCACTGGTAGAAAACCAGTGTGCACAGCATGCATGTTATGTTATGTTATAAAGAATTTGTATCACGCGCTAATACTCTGGAGTGTCCTGGCGCGGAAGTGAACTAGGGTGAGGGTGGGAGCCAATCAGACGGTCTGACTAAACAGATGTGTTTTTAATTGTTTTTTAAAGAGTTGAAAATCTTGACTAAGCTGTCAATTAACAACCAGTCAATCTGTTGCATGCCAGAAGGGCAAGCCTACTACACAGGGCTAAGCATTAGTGGTAGTGGATGAGTGATTGGTGGCACTTTCCTAAATGGGCTGCCAGCTAGTAAATGTCAGTGATAGGACCTTAAAGTTAAAGCGCCCATATCCATTGCAATATACGTTTCCTGTAGGGAGGGATTTGTATGCACGCTCTGCAGACCTGCATTCCTTTTTAAATCATGCTGCCCAGTAAGTTCTGTCCTATATATGTGAAGAGCTCATATTTCCCGAAATACAGATTTGTGCAATGGTAGGAGTTGGTAGAGGAGAGGGACTTAGCCTCCCACATTCTGATCAAAGCATGTCGTTACTGATTAGTGCCTTCATTGGTGATGACTGCCGCTTTGAACTACAGTTATTATATTAATTGCTATTTAATTGGGGAACTGATCCCTGGCATGCTTTAACACAACTAGCTGTCGCAAATTATCAGTAATTAAAAACTGAAATAGTGGCAAAAAGCTGTACAGGTGCCCTCTGCCAATGCCTGAACGCGTTTAGATTGAGTCGTACATTTATTCAGGGCCACTTGAATTAAGTGATCCTGCATCCCTGGCTTTTTACGCATAAGTAAGCATTTATCACACTTTTCATGTGATCTACTATCTGCAGCACAGTTTGCAGATTCTCAGAAAAAATGTCGTTTCTGTCTCAAACGTATTAAAAGTCGTTTTGTCATGCAGCATGAATTTGCCAAGCATGACACATAATTGTGTCCATTGGTACTGCCTAATTCCAGTGGTCCTGTGTAAACTGACTAGTGAGCCAGTTGTACCGTCCCACACTCTCTGCTGGTCAGGCTGGGCCGGTGTGGAAAGGGAATAGCTCTTCACACTCTTCACACACTGGATGGTAGGTGTCTCTGTGTCATGTGAACGTGGCCACACTGTTCTAGTAGCCTACAATCATTACACTACCTGAAGTGGATGTGGTAATTAGTTGAAGCTCTTGTGGTAAGCATTTACTGAACGATCAGTGATAGTCCTGGGGTAGGCAATGGAAAGTGTAGTAGATCCAGTATTACCATTTTATTTTTCATCTCTAGCGCTTCATGGGGGGGTGGGGTGTTTTTAAGTGCGGGGACACTCCTCTGCTCCAAAGGAGGAGCTGCCCCTGAGTAGATCAAAGCTCAGAATAATACACACAGAATCATGCCACAAACAAATCAAACTTCACGTAGGGGACATGATGTGCTTTACCCAGTGAGAGAAAAGAGCGTGTGATGGGTCACACTGAGTGGCTTACAAAAACTACCAAGTTTGTAGCTTGCCAAAGTGACCTCAATAACAAGCCACACACTAGGATGCATTCTTTATATGATTTTTTAATTTTATTTTAAGGGTTGGTTTGCCAAAACATTAATAAATGCTGAGCAAACATTCATAAGAACTGTTGCAATCCCCAAATCCTTCAAAAACATAGGAGATTCAAAAGTAAAAGGAAAAAAAAGGAGACAAACACGAAAAGGGAAGAGAAAATCTGTACATATATATATATCAGATTAAGGATATTATATTTAATTAATTCCCCCCAGCGGAACCACATTTAATGTGCCTCGTACAATAGCAATCAGATATTCCAGCTCATAAGGGTCCTTAAAATCTCTTCAACGCTCTTGAAAAGTAGGGGCTGAGTAACATTTCCAATTTTGAGAAATACAAATATGAGCTATAGGGGTTGCATAACTTACTATATTAGGACTCTTCAAGCAAAGTAAAATAATACTTGGGTAAAGGCAGAGATACTGGTGCATCAGGGAGATACTTTTCTGAAATATAGTAGTGCAAACGTCCTCCATAACAGTCCATGTGGCAAACATTTGTAGCCTGATCTATTAGATTTTTGGGCAGCTCTTCGTTTGTTTATTCCACGTGCCTCTTCTGGAACATGTAAAACAAAGATCAAATATGGTCCATAAATCTTGAGGTTTAAGACGAGGAAGGATTGTTACAGAACATGGGTTACGACTCAAAGTGACAATTTAGTCCACTACTACTAGCTATAAATGCAATTCAGACCATTTATAGGCCTGCAACGGCAAGTCGTCAAGCTTAAACTTAACCAAGCCGGAATACAAATTTTAAATAAATGGAATTGTCCTATTCACAATGGAGATATTTTTAGAAAGTTGCTGTGATCTCAGCATCCATCCCAAAATAATGCCTAAACTGTAGATATTTAAAGAAATAAAGCTCATGTAACACATATTTGCATTGAATCTCTTAAAAGGATATGAAAATCCGATTCTGAAAAAGATTGAATAGTCTTAGAATCCCTCCCTCTTAACAGTTTGTATAGTGGTTGTCTCTAAATATCAGTATCACATCTGGAATGTCTCATAAAATCGAGGCAGCATATCATTTGGGAATATAAGAAATCGTCTATCCTTGCCCTACACCCTTTATAAGGTTTCAAAAGCCATACATTATTATTATTATTTTTTTTAAATTGGGATCGTCAAATTTAAACAAAGTATCGTTTTTTATTAGCATCATTAACGATAACTACTTAGGAGTTCGAGAAATAGCTACTTGGGTTTAAACCCCTAGTCACGTGCCCATGCAGGCCCAGTAGTATAGTTCTCAAGCTGGCAAAAGTCACCTCACTCTAAACTAGATGTCGTCAAGCTGTGGGGTTGTACCGATGAAGGAATGCTAGCAGTCAGGAATTCTTCTAGTTAAATAGACTTTATTTTGAAGTCTAAGTTAAATAAATAACGGACCCACAGCAAAGCAGAGTAGCGCTGTAGCAAGACAGAAGGAGAATGAATTCAAGGTGAATTCTAGACTAGAAGGAAGAAATAGAATAAAGAATAGAAATAGAAGAAGTATAAAGAACAGAATATTACACATCTTCCCCCTTTTAGGGAAAACATAAAAACAAAATATTACAATATTAAATTCAATTATACAATCTAATAAAATACAACATCATAAAATGTATATAGAATTGAGATAAAATAAAATCCTTAAAATGAACAGGTAACGTACTAATTCTTTTTGAAGGTAAATTATTTGAATCAACAAAAACAATATCAGAAGATGTATTGGAAACCACATATCCTTGTGAGGTAAAAGATGTAGAAGTGACAACATCATTATACAGATTAGACGATGCAACATTTGAGGAAGAACCTTCAAACAAAACATAATCATCCAAATTATGAGTAACAGCAGTTTTGTTATAAATTGCAGCTAGTTCATCAGAAACAGGAACAAGTCTGTTCTTGTTCCACCATTTCCCATCCTGAAGTAAACAAGAACTGAGTCCAACCTTAGATATTTTGTAAGGAGAAGAGAAAGAAGATTCTCCTTTCTTGACAAGAAAAGGTTTCTTGATAATAACATATGAACCAGGATTAAATACTGTTGATTTTACATGTTAACGATTATCAAAATGATATTTTTGTTTGTTTTGTGCCAAAGCAACAGATTTCCGTAACAAAGCATTTTTGTCAGTAATATTGACATGTCTTGACAAGGAATTTGAAGAATGTCGTTCTAACCAAGGAAGAAGTAAAGAGTGACATTTTCTGCCTCTTAACATCTCAAAAGGAGTGAAGTTGGTTGTAGAATGAGTTGTGATACGCATTGATTTTGTTCTTAAGAAAGAGATTCACATCTAATTAAAAAGATTGAGCAGTCTGGACACCTTCTTTAAGAAAACGGTTTGCTCTTTCAACAAGTCCATTAGCAGCAGGACTGAATAAAGCTACTTGAATATGTTTAATATCCATAGATTTAAAAAAATCTTGCATGGCATTCAATACAAAATGAGTACCGTTGTCCGTAACAAGCTCTCTTGGAGGACCTTCAAAGGAAAAAACATTTTTGAGAAATTGCAAAACAGAATTGGTCGAGGCTGATTCAACAAAAGAAAAATAAATCCATTTGGAAAAAAATCAATCAAGACCAATAAAAACCTTGAGGAGGTGGGTAAAAGATTAAAAGGTCCAGCAAAATCCAAGGCAACTTTCATCCATGGACCTTCAGGTAAAGAAACTGGACGTAATGGATTTTGTGTCGTCTTCCAGTGTTTGTCAGAGACAATGAATTGAGGACACAAATCAATAAAAGAAGAAACCTGAGCATTTAAAGAAGGCCACCAGTAATTTTCTCTGAGTTTCTTACAAGTAGCAGTGACCCCTAAATGTCCCGTATGTGCAATCATTGTAAGTTTATTCCTAAGAGAAATTGGAGGAATAATACAGCCATTCCTAGTGCAGATACAATTTTCTAGAGATAATTCTGAAGTAATTTGTGCAAAAGATCTCAGATTATGTGGAACATTGCGAATAGGAGGCCATCCCTTAACGATAAAGTCAGAATTTTTCTTTAAATCATGATCTGTAGAAGTGGCTTCAAGCCAACCTTTTTCAGATATGGCACCATTAGATGAAGAAGATGCATCAATGGAAGCTACAACACAGTCAAATTCATCGATAACATCATCAGTTGAAGGTAATTTAAGCTGAGAGTTACAATCCGCCTTGAAATTCTTACCGCCTTGAATAGACTTAACGGCAAAATTGTATTCTTGTCATTTAGATAAAATACTACCAGGCGATCAGAAGCTTTGCCTAAACCATCTACTTGTGAAAGATAAACAAGAGGCTTATGGTCTGTGTACAAGGTAAAGGAGTTACCCCAAAGATATGTTTTGAATTTGGAGACAGCCCAGACACAGGCCAAAGCCTCTCTTTCAATTGTCGAATATTTGGACTCTTCACTGGACAAAGATCTTGATGCAAAAGAAATTGTGTGGAATTTACCCGAATTTTGTTGTCCAAAAACTGCACCAAGACCATTCAAACTGGCATCAACAGTAACCGTTCAATGATGCCCATGAACAAATGGACTAAGCGCAGGAGCATTGACCGCCATCTCTTTAATATTTTGAAAAGCAGCATTAGCATCATTGGACCAAACAAAACTAGTACCTTTTTTGAGCAGAGTTCTCAAAGGTTGGACACAGGTGGAATACTCAGGTACAAAACGAGCATAGTACTCGCAAAGACCTAAGAAAGATCTAAGAGTATCTTTCTCAGAAGGAGGCGGAGCTTTAAGAATAGCCTCAACATTGCTGAATTTTGGTTTGATACCTTCTGGTGTGATTGTATGGCCTAGATAATCAATTTGCTCAACTAAAAACTTACATTTCTCAGGTTGAACTGTAACCCCTCTTGAGCTTAAAATAGAAAAAACTTTATTTAAAGTGTGTAAATGTTCTTCCTTCGTCTCTGTGAAAACAAGAATGTCATCTTGATATGCTTAAACATTTTTGATATCTGTAAAAAGAATATCCATGACCTTTTGAAAAACAGAGGCTGCCGAAACTAAGCCAAACGGCAGTCTCAAAAATGTGTAAACTCCAAAAGGAGTAACAAATGTGGTGAGATCTTGAGAATCATTACTAAGAGATATCTGGTGGTATGCAGAACGGAGATCAATGTAGAAAAATATTTAGCATGACCATGTTGGCAAGCATTTGTTGTATATGTAGGAGGGGATGACAATCGACATTGATATTGCGATTGAGAGACCTGAGGTCCACACAAAGACGAAGATCCCCATTTTTCTTTTTTGCAAGAACAATGGGAGATACCCACTGAGAGGAATCAGTTGGAGTGATGACACTATCTACAATGAGTCTCTCCAATTGTTTTTTAAGATCATTCCTAACACTAATCGGAACAGGTCTGACCTTGTGAGTGACTGGTGTAGCATTAGATTTGAGTTTGATGACATGTTCAAAACCTTTAATAGTACCAATTTCATCACTAAAAACAGAAGAAAATTATTTTTTAAGTAAATCAATAGGAGAAGAATCATTGTCAATAGTCAGAATAGGAAGGTCTCCTAGAACAACTGTTTTTTTGTGATCAGGTTTCAAATAAATATCTGATTTACCTAAGTCTTTCCAACCAACCAAGTCTCTGCCTTTGAGTGCAATATAAATCTTGGTTTCAGTAGATCTACCAATAATTTCAAGGGAGCCAATGAAGAAACCAAGAAGATCAATGTCTTTATCACCAAAAGCTTTTGGACAAATATCAGGAGCTTGTAAGGGTATGGAGTGACCCCAAACATTGAAAAAGGTGGTGTCAGCCAACACAGTAATACACCCTATCAGCCAATACAATACACCCTAATCAGCCATAACCTGCAAGGGTTTATTATTGATGAGGGCCTGACATAATGGTTTTTCACAATCAGATGGTTCATCAATAGACAAAAGCATGTTGGAAAACATGTTGGTGCACTCAGGAACAGAATGAGCAGAAACTGGGTTGAGCGAAGACTGCGAAGGAGACTGTAATTCAACACTATGTATTCTAACATTTTGATTAGGATTTCTATAGAAACGACGAGATTTACAAAATTCCAGGAAATGACCTGACCTTTTGCATTTACCACATTTTTTACCTAAAGCCGGACTTGAATGAAAATTGGCAATGTGGTTTTTTGAACCACACCTTAAGCAATAATTACTTTTTACATCCTTATTAACTTTAATAGCTGAAATGGAAAACTCAGGATTCTCAGAAATATAAGAAATAGGTGAATGTCCTTAATTTCCAGCTAAAGCTTGAGATGAAACTATTGATCGCTCAATGCTTTTCCCAATGTCAATAACCTCAGAAAGAGAAGGATTGCGACAAGTCAACAGTCGTTCTTGTGTTTTGTTTTGAAAAACAATAAAAAACAAATTGATCTCTTATAGAAGTGTCAGTGTAGTTCTCAAATTCACAGGTTGAAGCAAGAACTCGGAGAGCGCCAGTATACTCTTCAACAGTTTCATCACTTCCTTGCTTTCTCTTGAAAAAACTGTGTCTTTCCAGCATAACATTTGGCTCATCAGAGAATTTTTTTTATTTGGTTTTAGATTCAATGTATAAGTTCCATGTGCCATCACCAGAAGGTCTAGGACAAGGTGGTAAATTATTAAAGATTTTCTGTGCTGCAACACCCAAATGATTGCAAAAGTAAAGCATTTTTCCTTACAGGTGAATAATCAACTCCATCGATAGCAACAAGATAGTTCTCAAAAATGTTAATCCATTGTTTCTATACAATTTCAGGCTTGCCTGGTTTCTGTAAGAACGGTGGAGGATGTAAAGCACTTTCTGAAGAAGACATTGTAAATTTGTAACACTAGAGTAAAATGTCACAAAAATAATCCTGAAGTTCCAGCTAAATTAGAATGAAAGAATAATATGAATAATGTTGAGAGCCTAATGTGGAAAGAAAATAAAGTCTTTTGAAGTAGGAATTATGATGTCATAAGGCACATTCTTGAAGTTGCAGAAGTAGGTATTATGATGTCATAAGGCACATTCTTGAAGTTGTAGAAGCTGGTAAAACTCTCTTTGTTTGGAGAAAGAATTAAAATTCCATATCAGAGTTGTTTGCATTAATTCTGAAATAAGCCTGTAAAGTTCCAAAAGAACACAAGAAAAGTTGCCAGTCAATTGGGTATAAACACTCGAGAATGTGTTCTTCAAGGAAAAGATTCCAAAAGAATACAAGCTGTCCATCAAGTTTGTTGAATATAGAACACAATTGAAACTTTCAGAGAATGTTAATAAGGCCTTGCAGTTGCTGGGAAACAGGAATGACAAAGAGATAATCCAAACACCCTGAAAAAGTCTTCACGATGCACATTTAAATGATGCCAGACAGTAGAAGCTTGCTCGCGCCGATGAAACCGTTTCTGGAAGCTTGCTCGCGCTAATAAGACTGTTTTAATTAAGGTTAAATTGCTCCCAAAATCCTTAATAGTGGCACAAAATTGTAGGAAAACGTTGGGGCATATTATCAAGGGGGTTTATCTCCGCTTTTTTGGCTTCAAAAGCCAAGAAAGCGGAGATAAAATTATCTCCCTATAACCTAGCTGCCGCTAACACCAGTTAGCGACAGCTAGTAGGAGATAGCGACCATCTTGGGCCCCACTTTGCATGCCAGTGATATTTATCACTAATGAGATGCAAAGTGGGCGTCCCAAGATGTTAGAGACTGAAAACAGTCGCTAACATCGCTATCTCCTATTACTAACTTTTAGAGATATTCGCGCTAAGTGGGAATATCTCCAAAAGCTAACACCTGCCCTGAGCGGTTCTTAGCCATGTTATCCAATGGGAGGTGGATAACATGGCTAAGAGCATTAGCTCGCTAATGCATGAATATCGCGGACTTTTCAGCGATATTCATGCTTTGCGGCGATTTTTACCGCATTTGTGTTAAACCTTGGTAATACCAAGGTTTATTTGCGGTACAAATCGCCGCAGCGCTGCGGTAAATTTTTGTCTCTAACCAAGCAATAGCGATAATTATCGCTATTGCTTGGTAATATGCCCCCTTGTCTTTTCTTTAAAATGGAGCGCGATTACATCAAACACTGCAGACACGATAAATTAATGTTAAAACAGACCAGTTTTGAAGGAACAGTCAGCCGGCAATAACGTGCGCTGTGGGTCCAAAGAAACAATGGGGCATATTATCAAGGGGGTTTATCTCCGCTTTTTTGGCTTTAAAAGCCAAGAAAGCGGAGATAAAATTATCTCCCTATATTCTAGCTGCTGCTAACACCAGTTAGCGACAGTTAGTAGGAGATAGCGACCATCTTGGGCCCCACTTTGCATGTCAGGGATATTTATCACTAATGAGATGCAAAGTGGGCGTGCCAAGATGTTAGAGACTGAAAACAGTCGCTAACATCGCTATCTCCTATTACCAACTTTTGGAGATATTCACGCTAAGCGGGAATATCTCCAAAAGCTAACACCTGCCCTGAGCAGTTCTTAGCCATGTTATCCAATGGGAGGTGGATAATATGGCTAAGAGCATTAGCTCGCTAATGCATGAATATCGCTGACTTTTCAGCGATATTCATGCTTTGCGGCGATTTTTACCGCATTTGCGTTAAACCTTGGTAATACCAAGGTTTATTTGCGGTAAAAATCGCCGCAGCGCTGCTGTAAATTTTTGTCTCTAACCAAGCAATAGCGATAATTATCGCTATTGCTTGGTAATATGCCCCAATGTATCCAGGCAGCTAGTGAGAAGCTCAAAATTGTATCAACAACGTTTCGAGAGAAACTTGTTTGAAGGGACAATCCAGACAGGAAGCTTCAGACGTCAGCTGGGCAGAAATCCTCGAGGTACAATGATGAATACGAGTGAGCAGAGATGCGAAATCTCTTTTTTGCCCCACTCCTGGTACCAATATATGTACCGAGGAAGAAATGCCAGCAGTCAGGAATTCTTCTAGTTAAATAGACTTTATTTTGAAGTCTTACTTAAAAAAATAACAGACCCACAGCAAAGCAGAGTGGCACTATAGCAAGACAGAAGGAGAATGAATTCAAGGTGAATTCTAGAATAGAAGGAAGAAATAGAATAAAGAATAGAAATAGAAGAAGTATTAAGAACAGAATACTACAGGGGTCGGTCCGTAGGGGCTGTGGGCACACTTTGAGTGGGGCGCTGGACGGGTTCCACATGGTAAAGAGGATGGGCACAGCTCCAGGGCAATGCTAGAGCCTGGATATCCAAGTAGGCGCCTGACTTCGGAACAGACTTTCAGACAGGTTTCAGAGTTATAACAGACGCCTCGTCTTAAATCTGCAGCTGGTTTTGCCAATCGTGTGCTAACCTGTTTACAAAAAGAATAAGGGAAATAAAAGATAAGAAACACGTGTCCTTGAACCCAAAAGAATAAGGAGGTAACTCTGGCAAAAGTTGTAAATATGAAACAAGTTTTACCATGTGTGAATCCTTTGAGAACTATAAGGCGAAGTCAATGTTTGACAATTATTAACGGTGATCTGAAGGTTTTCATGTTTTTTTCCATTGATGCATTAACCGACTGTGCTAGCGACTGGCTCTAGGGCACTCTGGTTCCATAATCCCTGCTTTGACTGGAGCAGCTCCTTCCTGCTGATGATACCTCAGCCACCTCAATATTAAAGTGATGTGTGTTGTGAAGAGTTTGCATGAGTCTGTCCTCTTCAGTCTCAATTGATGGCAGCTGCTCTAGACACGCAACAGAGGGAGAGAAGTGAAAGGACTCAGAAACAACTGAAGTGAATAGTGGCGGCTGGTATGTAACGTCAGGGTAGGAGGGAATGTAAATACTTACCTGTGTGCCACCACAGCCTCCCCCACCTCTCGGTCCTTTTCGCTCCCTTCCATTAAATTTGGGGAAGGTGAATTCCAGCTACAGGCCCCCAGCTCACACCCTGACTCTCACAAGGAATAATGGGACAGAAGACTCCATCCAGCAAGTCCCTGTTTACACTTCTGGCCCTTACTGGCTCTGGGACAGGAGCCACCAGGGAGCAAGGCCCAATTGGGCATGTTCATTTCATTTCCCTGTGTGAATTTCACCCCTTCTAGATTCTTCTACTATCTTCTGCATGCATTATAGGTGAGTTTTCATGATTGATACTCTTACCACTGTAGGCTATGCTCATGAAAATTAGCGAGACATCTAGATAAAATTAAAAAATACTTTTAAAAGCAGCAAGGACACGTAGCAAAACATTTTGTAATGATACATGTCCATGTGGTCTATGTGTTATCCTACTATGAACATATAATACATTCTTACTTCATTACTTTTACACTATCATGAGTCCCTCGAGGTCTACGCATCCATTCGACTTGATTTTATGGTGCCCTGGGCACTGCATGCAGCAACCTGGCATAGTTACGGTAATCTAACAGCAGCGGTTTAACACCTTCAGTCTCATGCCATTCGGGCCTCTACTGATGAACAGAACTTTCTCTGAGCTAGGTGAAAAATGCATATACCGAGAACAGCATGACATGCTGGGGAGCCCCCATGGGTGTGACTGATTAGATTGTCTGTTAGTCACTGAATCAGTTCAGAACTTTTCCCTGAGCTTAGTGATCACAAAAGGCTAGGATAAAGTGGTCTTGTACAAGCGGGGATACGCACCCCAGCAACCAAACTCCATATAGGGTACACTATCTTGGATTTCACCAATTGCCCACAAGATGAGGACGACGGAAGGCACATAAGGAGTGGGAACTGCGATGGGTGGAGACTATGTGAGAGAAGATGTCCCTTGCTTGTCAATATAGTGAACGGTTTCCACTAACATCTTCACAGTGGTACTAGTGGTGGTCATAGATAGTCTCCCTCCTCCACCCCCCACATTTCATAATGACCAGGACCCAAGTCTGGATGGAGGGATTAAAATACTGGCCTAGAAGGCTGTCGCCAAATATAGTAACAGTCCCTGGATGATCAATGGCAAGGCAACACAACACGTCAGCTCCTCTTCACAGAAGTCAGAGTCAGTAGGGTGCTGCCGCATCGGGATGGCATGTCTTGATCACTCTTGAAACGCGAATGCAGGAACTCACCTCCATCAAAACAACCATGGACTCAGAACAAGAAGATCCGAAAATTACTGCCTGTGATATGAAATCTATGAGGGCTTACCTTCCAGTCACAATTGGATAATGTTGAGTGGAGGATGGCTGACCTATAGAACTGTATGGGAGCATTTGAAAGGGGTCCAGATTTGGGACATGAAGTTTGTAGAATGGAGATAAAAGTGACAGAAATCGAGAACCATAGCCGGAGAAACAATCTTCGCTTCACAGGGGTACCAGAGGAATAGGAGACAACAGTGGAGTAGCTAGATCATTGGCCGCCCGGTGCGACATGTAAGAACGGGGGGAGTTGGTGCTGAGGGGGCCTGCAACGGCAGGGGGGTGGTGTGCTGGCACGATTCCCGCATGGCTACCACCCTGCAAATGGCCGCTGGTATGAGCGAGAGGGTGGGGAGAGACCGCCGCCCACAAAATTCATGTCGCCTGTGGCAGTCCACACCACCACCCCCTGCTATGCCACTTGGAGACAAGGAATATGAAAGGATTTCTTATTTCATTCCAATCAGAACTTACAGGTCTATGTTCACTCGCCCATTGGAATTCCAGAGAAAGCATCGAACACATTACATGGCTGAACGCCATCCCATAACACCTCATTCTATCATTGCCTGTTTTCTTTGGCACCAGCAGGCCAGGCAGGTCATATTTGCGAAAGCAACACAAGGTCCCCTTCCCTTACAAAGATGCCAAGATATACATGTCTGACTAGGTGATTACCCTCATCACTTTCTGTTGAGCCGTTTTGAAAATATCGGGATTAGTGGAGCGATTCAGAATGCTCACGGAGCATCAAGCAGGCAAGTGTGTAACCAGCTTCGACAGCGCTCAACAAATTATCCGAAGGTGAGCTCGTGCAAAGTTACGCCTAATATTCACGCGTTCGTCAGAGTGAAACCCAATTTGGCAACACGCTGTATCTTTTGCCTGAACAGATGAGAAAAGCTGGAAGAGCACAAGAGTTGAAGTGCTTCGCTTTATAAACATACAGAAAGTTGCGAGATCAAAGATTAATCTAACAGTCGGCTCTCTCAAGTAAGTTAAAAGCAAAACAGCCTATTTATAAATAACAAAACACGACAATGAATCACCTGCTTAAACACATTCATTGTACACAACAGGGAAAGCCATCTCTCTCCGGAGCGTGATTCCAACCATTCGTAACCGAGAAAAAAGAGGATGTTTGATACCACAACAACATAATAAAGCAGTAAGTCGCTCAGCGCCGCATGTAGTAGATCTGTATCTAAAAGATACATAACATTGTCGTTTTAATATTCACCTTGAGAGAATTCACGTCTCTCTTTCTCCCATATTCAGACCACCAAGGCGTTATGAGATAGCGCAACCACAACTGGAAAAAAAACAAGTCTTTTTCAGACAGAGGTAAAAACGATTGGAAATATACCTAGTGAAACTGTTTTGAAAAATACAGGTCCCCCCAATCATTCCGTTTCCGTTTCCTTGACAAGTTCACAGTCCAGCCCTGATGAGTACTCCGCCAAATCACAACTGAGTTTAGAAACCCGTCGGCTTTCACTATTTAATACTATTTGGCTTAGCACTCACAAAGGGGTATAGAATCAACAGTGCGTATCAGATTGGTGCACACTCAAAGAAAAGTGACTATTTTCTGAAAGTAATCAGTGTGAGCACAGTCCCTAAACATAGTGATTGCATTTCTTGAAAGGACTGTTTTTGTTGAAAAGAAACTGATGTACTGTTGTCATGAAATGTTATGTATATTATTTAGCATTTTTGTTTAGAATTTTCCTTAACAACGTTGGGTGCATACAAAGTGTTTTTATTCAATTGTTTTTAATGTGTTGACTAAAACTCTATTTATGTAGTATGTCAAACTTGGATATGCTGAAATATTCATAATTCACTAAGAAAATGGTTTAAATGTATAAAATAACCACGTGTCTATGAATTAAGTAATTTAGGCCCAAAGCCTACTAAAAATAAAGAGTAGCAAGACGAAATCGAGACCAGGTGCTTGTTTTTCATAAGATATACATGTCGGCATCAAGAAACAAAGTGATGGATGGAATGCTTTAATAAATCTCAGCCACTGGCAATTGTTCATGGGCGCATCGCAATCCATTATTATTTTCTCATCATGCAACCTTCATTTGTATGCAGGTGTGTGTAAATCATCCTTGACCCAGCTCCTCATTGGAACAGTCGAGCCCGAACTGCCAGACCAGGCCACACCTGTAAGTAGGGCAAAACTGGTTCTGGGTTGCTTTTGTTCTGGTTCAAGGGGAACCTGGCTTGGCAGTTCAGGCTGGACTGTCCCTATTGGAGCAGGGTCAAGATGGATATCAATATAGCTGGGTCCAAACTGATTTGGCATAGTGCACAAAATAATGATGGATTGGGATCTGACCCCAGTGATTACTAGTGGCTGAGATTAATTCAAGCCTTCCATCCATTACTGTTTTGTATACTTTTTGTGTTGCCCTAAGTTGCCCTAAGTAGGCCGGGTATGGCCAGAGATTGGCCAGACATTGGTCCAGTGCACACTGTGTCACTGGAACGAAGCTGCACCCTGCTCATGAGCCCATATCCAGGGTAAAACTGGTCCTGGGTTGGTTGTGTTCTGGTTCAGGGAAGACCTGGCAAAGACCAAACTGAGATGGTATTGTAGTAGCAAGCCTCAGCCAGGCCTACCAGTCCAAGGGATTCGCCCTTCTCTGCTCAGAGTCCTTAGACCAATAAAAAGAAGTTGGCTCAGAAACTGGAATAGAAAAGACAGAGTTTATTAAACCTCAAGAGGTGGAACTACATTCACACAACACCCTTCAGTAGTGTATGCGGTAGCACACTGACTGAAAGGAGCTTGGTCCTTTCATACCCACACAGGGGCTCAAAAGAAGGCGGTACAAGGTACAGAATACTAGTTTCAAATACATACAAGGTCACACAGAGAGTGTGCTAGCAACAAGTGGGAAGGGCTGCAGTAAACTATTTCTGGTGGTCACATCCTGACAGTTACAAGTTAAAGACAGCTGTAAGCTCTACTGGGCATGTGCAAAGCAAAAGAGGATAAATATATCTCATCTCTAGGCAGATTTTAAGAGCAGTTAACAGGAAGGTAGGACAGAGCACATGGTAAGCACATGGCAAACAAAATGGCTGCCAGAAATACAAAATGGATTCTGCAAAATGGACAAGATAGTCTCTAAATTCAAGATGTCTTCTAATAATGCTTTACCTAATCGCTGCTAAATTACAACAGAGGACCCATTCAGCATTAGCTGAAGACATTCGTCTATCCAGGGTAATCTAGATCTGCATCCTGTACATTGATGTTCATCATCTCAGTAATTTCATAGTTTAACATTTGTTGTTCTTTTGCAATATTTCTTTTGGCAGGTGTACAAGCAGTGATGCACATGGAGCAAAGCGTAGGACCACATTTTATACAAGTACAGCATGTAAATAGTATCACCAGTAGTATACATAGAATAGTCAGTAGTTTACAGCCACAAGTAACAAAGAGTGTCCATATCCAGTTTGAAAATGTCCATGTACCAGTCTCTGGGTGAATTTCTGCAGCAATCTTATGCAGTTTAGAGATTGCATCATAAACTGAAGGTGAGTGATCAGGTATAAAGACGCAACAACTGCTACCAATGATGCGACATGCGCCCTCCTCGATCAGCCCAAATCACGTAAAATACCATCCTATTTTGAAGTGCTACAATTCTTGCAATTTGCAGTTCCTCTGTAATGTTCCCAAGTGCCATAGCTGTCTGATTGGTGACAGCTTCCACAACACAAGTTAATCGCCTTATCGTTCTGCTATTCAATGCAGCACCCACAAAAAAGAACAAACCCAAATTGAAATCGACATATAGTTGCAGAGGGGTGTCTGTCTGCTCAACTTCATCTGTACTTATTGTTCGTTTGTATCTATTCTTAGAAATATCATTGTACAACTCCAGGTCAAGGTGATATGATGCAGGTGCTAAAAACACAGGGGGTAACAAAAAAGATATGTAACATACCCCTGACCATCCAACAGGTAATTGATAATACCCTTTATTACCACACACAAAGTAGGTGTTTTGCGACGATGTAAAACTACTGTTATTAGCACCTTCAATAGTTAATGTAGAAATACATTCACTTCGTCCTTCGGGAATTCTCCCAACACTGCCAATACATATATCTGCTTTAGCTCTTGTTACAGATATCATAAAGAGTTCATTGTTTTTGATAGTCCTCACATTTGTGAAGACATATGGTGTCGAAATATTGTCCGGTTGGTACTCTTCCCATTCCCATTTAGTCCCTTTAGCTTGAGGATAACCTTCTTCATCTTGGTAGCATTCTTTATTCGACCGAAAAATGATTCCACCTACTGATGGCTTTCTGAAAGCAATCAAAAGGGCATACCAAGCTTGACATAAACCATTATGGGAAAACGGTAGAGGAATAAAAGGCGTTCCTCCTTTCTTTTGGTGTGCAGGTATCATCCCACACACCCAACAATTGGTAGCATTCGTAGCATTGTGTGTATGGTGCAACATCTGGATGAATGTGTTATTCAGGTAAGATTATTGATGCTTCTGCTCATGATAGGGAAGGATATAGTAGTGATGCTCCAGTGGTACTGGAGTAGTTGCAACAAAAAGCTGTCGAGCAGGAACCACTTTTTTCAACAAACCAAGTGGTTATTGCCAAAATCACCAGGGCAACAACAAACCCTACAGCACAAATGACTCTTTTGTTATTCATTTCAATAACAGCGATGATCGATCTTTCTAAGAACCTGTGGAAAACAATCGTTGGAGCTCTTCTCCCTTGGGTAGCCATTGATTTCTTCAGCACGGGCCAAGATGGGTGTCACTACACTAATGCAAGGCTGATCCCCCCCTTTGCCACATTGGCTCTCCGTTTCACAAACCCAGGGCGGTAGCTCAACCAGTCTCGTTCAACACTGCAGATTCTTTCTCGGTCTCAAGTGGTATCCCGAATGTCCAGGAATCGTGTGGTCTGGGAAGACTTCCGCAGATTCGTCAAGTGAGATAGCTTGACCTTTCTCCATCTCCAGAATTTCTCGATGGTCGGTCAGCGCAGCAGGTTCCACCAAGGCGGGTGATACACGCTTACAGTGCGTGGTGTGCAGGTTGTCTTTTTGTTCGTCACTCGAAATGCTGTCCTTGTAGCCAAAAGCACCTGCTCCGGGCCTTGCCACCTCGGCTCCAAGCTGTTCGATCTGTCGAAGACCTTGACCATCACATAAGCACCGGGATGGAGTTCATGGGCCTCGCCTGTAGATCTGTCAGGAAGAGCTTCTCGAACCTGTTGATGAATAGAGGTCAATCTGTCGGTTAACTGTGCCAAATAATCATTCAACAGAACACAAGGTCTACATGATCTTGTGGTACCCCGTACCAAATCTGTTTCATGGGGAGACAGAAGATTTCTTGTGTCAGCCCCTAAACTATGGAAAACTCTGCCGCATTCGATTAAAACAAGCCCCTCACTTTGGTCTTTTCGTAAACAACTCAAGACCTGGCTTTTTAATCAGTAAACTCAGTCCTCCCCTCTCTGGTTAAATACTGCAGATATCTTAGCGCCGAGATGCCCACGGGCCTTCGTTCGCGCTCTATAAATGTTGTTAATAAATAAATAAATAAAGGTACATCATGTATGGGGCGTGGCCTAGGAACTCCCCAAATGTTCATGGGTCTCCTAAATACCACCTTGTGTGGTGTAAGACCTGATCGTGAGTGTGGCACCGATCTTATGGATAACAGTGCCAAAGGCAGTGCATCTGGCCACTTTAGGGACGTGGAAACCAGTATTATTTCCAACTTCAATATTAAAGTCACGTTATACCTTTCCACCAATCCTGCTGATTGCGGGTGGAAGACTATATGGAATTTCTGTTTGATCCCTAACCCTTTCAGGACATACTCAACAACTTGCCCAATAAAATGAGGTCAGTTGTCACTCCACAAAATTTTACAAACACTATACCTAGTAAAATATTACTTCAGAAGCACCTTGGCTGTGGTAAGAGCAGTATTATCCTTTGTAGGGTACGCCACTATCCATTTACTGAAGGCACATACCACCACTAGGACATATTTTAGAATATTGCAGCGTTCAAGTTGGATGTAATCCATCTGCAAAACTTCAAAAGGTGCGGTTCGTGTAGCAAACCCTCCTGTAGGAGTTTGTGTCCCTTTTCCAGGATTATACTGCCAACAGATCAAACAAGACTGTACTATTCTTTTAGTTGTACTGGCAATTTCAGGATGCTCCCAAACTTGTGTTAGCAATTTAGTTATGGTTATGATAGGGCTCCTACATGTGCCAGCCCATGTGCCATTTGAACCATAGGTTGTAAATAGGCTGCAGGCAATTTCCATTTAATCATTTCTTTATTATGCCAACAACCCTCATCATCTAACATTCCTTCTTTAGACAATTTCTCAAGTCCCTCCACAGAGGCGGATCTCTGTATATCCAATACTTCCTCTCTAGCATCATGCCAACACTCAGCTTGTGATTTTACTATGTACATAGATGTAGTGCTTTGCTGCATCGCAGTCTCACGAGCTATGTGCTCTGCAAAGGCATTGCCTTGCCCTATTTTGTCAATAATTTTCTTGTGTGTGCTACACTTCATAATGGCAACTTTCTTCGGATATTTAAGTGCAGTCAAGAGGTTATGTACTAATTCTTCATGCATTATCTGCATCCCGTGGGATGTAAGAAAGCCTCTTTCCTTCCAGAGTAGGCCAAGATCATGAACCACTCCAAAAGCATAGCGGCTATCCATGTAAATGTTCACACATAAGTCAGTACTAAGCTTACACGCTTGTGTCAAAGTTATTAGTTCAGCGGCTTGAGCCGACATCGGATGTATGCGAGCTGTTTCCACTACTGTCTCAAGCGTGGTAACTGCATATGAGGCTGAGGTTGTGCCATCTGGTAACTTCAAACAGAACCCATCAACCCACAGTTCCCAATCTACATCTGGAAGGGGCGTATCTTGCAAATCGATGCAACCTTTTGTCTGTTCCTCAGTAAGGAATATACAATCGTGAGGTTCCTTTGACTGGGACTGAGTCGCAGGATATGGCAACAAAGTGGCTGGGTTCAGTGTTGCGCATCTCTTCAACGTAATATGAGGTGCTAACAGTGTCAATTCATATCCTGCCAGGCAGGCACTAGTTAAGTGTTGTGTCTTAGTCTGATTCAAAAGGGCATCTACAGCATGGGGTACTAGCACCAACAGTTTGTGTGACAAAACTATCCCTTCACTCTGACGTATAGACACAGCTGTTGCTGCACCTGAACGAAAGCATTCAGGCAACGCACAAGCAACAGGATCAAGAACTGCAGAAAAATATACACAGGTACGCTGCTTGTCACCGCGTGTCTGTACTAAAACTGACAATGCACCCCCATCTTTCTCGTGTACATAGAATGTAAAAGCTTTTGTGTAGTCTGGTGTGCCTAACACTGGTGCAGAGCAAAGAGAGTGTCTTAACTGACGAAAAGCATTTTGGCATTCATCTGTCCATGGAAGGGGGATCGGAGTGTTCTTAGTCAAAAGCGCTAGCAGGGGTTTAACAATGTGTGAAAAGCCCAATATCCATTGCCTACAAAACAAAGTCAACCCAATAAATGCACGGACATCTTTCGGTGTGGAAGGTACTGGGGTGTCTAAAATTGCTTGAATGCGATCTGGTGTCAATGCACGGCCCTTCTTAGACAGAAGGTGTCCTAAATAGGTCACCTTCGGTCTACAATATTGCAATTTATTTCGTGACACTTTATGATGTGTGTAGCAAGAAAAGGAAGCAAAGACAAAGTACACTCTTCACATAGTTCAGGCATATCGGCTGCCAACAAGATGTCATCGACATATTGCATGAGAGCCACCCCTTCAGGCAAAGTAAAGGAATCAAGCTGTCTCTTCAATGCTTGACTGTAAATACTAGGACTCTCAGTATAGCCTTGAGGAACTCTAAAAAATCTATATGAACGATTATTCAAAGTGAAACCGAACACATATCGACTTTCAGGATGAATAGGGATCTAAAAGAAAGCATTCTTCAAGTCTATAACAGAGAATGTAGTTGCTGTCGGAGGAACCAAAGTAAATAGTGTTGTTATGTCAGAAACCACCGGGTACTGCTGTACTACAATCTTGTTGACTTCTCGCAAATCTATGATAAATCTATAAATCCTAGTGCCAGTATCTTTTTTCAAAATGGGAAGAATCGGGCTATTGCAAACATTGTAAGAAACTTCTTCCACAACCCCCACTTAATCAAATCATGAACAATGTGTGTAAGTGCTTCTTCTCCTTCCCGAGAAATTTTATACTGAGGCAGTCTTGGCAATGAAGCACCCTCCTTGACACTAATATGCACTGGCGGAATAACCATTTGCCCTACATCGGTGTCTGAAGTAGCCCACAAAGTACTAGGGAGTGAGGCTAGTGCAATGTCTTCTTTAACAATACAAGATCTCTCAATCACAGGGTAGTTATCATTCAAAATAACCCGTACTCCTTCTGGAGAACATCGTATTGTAGCCCTGAATTATTTGAGCATATCAAGACCCACAATATTGTCTGGTGTGTTTGGAGAAAGCAAAGTGGTTGTGACAATGGGCTAAGGGAAGGTGTTCCATCGAAACCTATCGATGTAATGGTTAAGCCAGACAGGGGAGCCCTAGGAAGCAATTGTTTAGACGAGGAGCTACGAGTAGCTCCAGTTTCAACCAGAAACTGAGCAGTAGAACTCAAAACATGTGCTGTAACATAGGGACCCCTCTGATCTACTGGAACTTCAACTGCTTCCTTACCCTATCCTAGGCAATCCTATGCATAAGCAGAATCCTGCAAATCAGACAGCTCATAGTCGGACATTTGATATTGGTTCTGTCTGTCAAAAGTATTAGACCCCTCCTGTCCACGTGTATTAGCATCAAACCTAGCCCGATCATTTGTGTTTCCTCTAGGCCCTGAATATCCAGAACAATTTCTCATTTGTCCCCAACCACGTGAACCCTGCTGAGCACGCAGTACAGGACAGTCAGAAAGCCAATGTCCAAATTTCTTGCAATACGCTCACTGATCAACAGACAAATTTGAACGAGTATAGGGAGGAAAGGACGCACCATAAGATCCACGTCTACCTCTATTATTACCTCTAGAAGGTGGGCCATAAGCCTAAACCTTGTTTTTAACTCTTTAGATTTTTTATCCTCCTTACTTTTTGCTTCTAATTGTTGTCGTTCATAATACTGAGCCATAGTTAAGAGAGAAATCGGAGAGGAGGCAGTCCATGAACTTTCACTGGCCTTTTGGCGACTAGCTATTCCTGGCAAAAGGTTTGTGGCATATTTTTTATTTTTTTTTAAATTATATTTATTAGCAGTACAAGAATACAACATACAGCAGACATCTACAAGCATATGTATATCGCTGCCAAAGTACATAGGAAATCCGTACATTGTAGATGGCACATCTAGTTAACTCCTTGCATATGCAGACCTTGCCATACAGCAGAAAACCACCCTAACTCCCCCCACCCCCCCTTCCCTTACCACCAGGTAGTACCAATACTCCAAAGACTACACATCAAGTCAGTTCCATCAATGCATGCGCCATCCGTTGGATAGAGTGTACAGTGAGTAGCATCATGGTGACAATACAGTATAGCACTCAGAGCCATCAATGCGGAATGTCTGCAATCCGTGATAAATCCAAAACAGTGTTCACAGCGACCTACATTTCATGCCACCCCCCTCAAGCAGATCAGGGTGTGCAAGCATGTATGTCGTCATGGGGCTCCAGAAGTCCTTGGGGCGGGAAGCCTCGGGCAGCTCCTCCACGTAAGCCAGCAACTGGTCTCTACAGTATGTTAGGTCAGTAAGCCACAGTTTGATTGTGGGGGCCGAACGCGCACCCCAGGTTTGTGACATATTTATCGACAAACAGATGCCTACCCGTGTCATCTGTCAATGACTGGCCACTAAAATCGTGGAATGCTTCTTCAAAGCATGTGAAGAAGTCTGAAACTGATTCATCTATCTTTTGCTTGCAAGACGCTAACATAGTCCAATCTATCTTTTTAGGAGGAATAATAGTCTTTAATTTAACCAATAGATCTACCGGAAGATCTAAAATAAGTAAAATTAACTGACACAGTTTCTGTGCAGGTTTTCTATCTTCATCGAATTGTTCTAAATCTTTCCATGGTGCTCCAAATGCCACACGATCATCAACTTTACGCACAGTTCTCCACATATCAGGCGGTAATATTAACCCAAAAAACAAATCAATATCAGACAAAGTCATAGTACAAGAGCTAATGGCACCCTCAATTTCCTCATAAAAGTCTAGTGGACTTTAATGACTCCATGTTTTCAAAAACAAAATCGAAACCTATAGACGAAATATAGCTATCTAATTAAGATAACTGATTATTTGAAATTTGAAATCGGAATTTTCGACTATATATCAGGTCATATCGTTTCGCTATATGATATTAGAAAGGTTTTAAACCATCTAGTTTGAAACGAGTACAAAATCAGCAGGGAAACTGAATATTAAAATCGATTTGAACTGAACTAAACAGAATTATGATGGTAAAAGTCCTGATGAAGGCATAGTCTTTATGTCGAAACGCGTCGACAGGAAACCATCTACTTTTTTAAGAATAATTTCTTCTTTTATTGTGAAAACATATGTATTAATACAATGTCATTTTACCAATTTTGATCAATGTATTGATTTTTATCATTTTTCTTTATCGTATTAAAAATTTATTTTCTTATATTGAATTAGTTGTTTGTTTGCCCAGTCTAGTGTGCCATTACCTTGTTTGTGTGCCTGGGAGTGTTACTTTGCATACATTGTTTGCCCTGTCCCAGGATATTGATCCATATCAGGGGGTCCTTGTTGTTAACATAGGAGAAGACAAAAGAACCTTAACGTAATTGCTTACAATCAGCTGCTATATCATCTGGCTCTACTTCTACCGAATATTTCCTAAATCGATCAACAACCTCTGCAGCCAATATCTCGGTAAAATATTTTTGTTCCATTTCTGACCAATTCTTAATAGTATCTAGAAGTTCAGAAGCAGTGATAGTTCTACGATCGGCTTTTCGCGCCGCAGATCTAATCTCAGAGGCACGTTCGGTAGTTAACATCAAGCGAGTGTCTCGGGCTTTATCCTGCTCTGTAGGAGAGTCTTCATCTGGCTCATAAGGAGCAGAGGGAAGAGTATACGGAGGTGGACAACGATCTAATAAGAGAGAATCATCTTGGTGTTTATTAAGAATAGGATAAAGAGGCCTACGAATAGCGTATTGGCCATTTACCTGTAACTGACGCTCCGTATCTTCACTTTCTTTAATTGCTTTATTTTCCATTTCTAATTCTTTCGCATGGATACTTTTACGTTTTTCTTTTTCAATCAAGGCCTGTTCACGCTTCATTCGCTCATGCACTTCTTTCTCCCACATACGCACACAATCAAACATGTCTTGCCTAGCCTTTCGCTTAAACATTCGTTGCTCCACATACTGAATCTTTCGTAACTCAAATGACCCATGCATAGGCCAATGCAACTCAGGATCCTTATGGGTGTATTTGTTCCATAACGTGCTATACATTATGAACAAAATACCATACTTAATATACATGTCCCTATTAGGCGTCCCCTCTGGGGGGGTGGTTGTGCTTCGCCAAGTTTCAAAGTGGTACCACTACAAAAGCATCACATCCTACGAAGTGTGCTGGAAACAGGCATGTCAAAAATAGTGCAAAATATGCAGTATTAGAAAAAATAGCCCTTAAGGTACTCTTCGTACGTTGCGCCGTTCAAATAATCAAAAATAGAGAAAAATCTCCTTATTACCTGCCTATGTGTATTGCAACACATATATGTATATATATATACATATAAATATCAAAACAAGGTTCAATATTGGCCAATGTCATAAACAAAGCTGCAGTAAGTGTTGCTAAACTACCTTAGCAGTCAAAGGCATCAAAACCCCACAGCAAGTCCTGCAAAACAGCTCTTACCAATCAAATGGTGTCCAGGTTCCTACTGCCAAGTTCTCAAATTGACCAAATGGTCACTGCACAGCGAATCAACAGAAGAGATCTCAGTCGAGGACCGGTGCCACCTGGATGGTCAGATCAGAAAGAAAGGGAAAACGCAGTGGATGCCAAGACTCGGGTCTCCTCCGGCAGTTATCACGTCCAAAGTGAGATTCCAATCCTTTGTCTCGACCACTCCTTCGGGCATCTGAGTCGCCAATTTGTAGTAGCAAGCCTCAGCCAGACCTACCAGTCCAAGGGATTCACCCATCTCTGCTCAGAGTTCTTAGACCAATAAAAAGAAGTTGGAACAGAAACTGGAATAGAACAGACAGAGTTTATTAAACCTCATGAGGTGGAACTACATTCACACAACACCCTTTGGTAGTGTATGAGGTAGCACACTGACTGGAAGGAGCTTGGTCCTTTTATACCCACACAGGGGCTCAAAAGAAGGCGGTAAAGGTACAGAATACTGGTTTCAAATACTGTTCTGACCGGGTTTTTGTTCCCCTTTTTGAGTAAAGGTGACTTTAGCCTGCTATCATTCTAATAGAAGGATTAGACCCTCAGACCTGGCCTATTTACAAGGTGTTTGATATAATTCCCTATTCTTTTCTTTATTCTAGGGCCTATAAGTTTATGTTAGGGGTAAGCATGGGCGGAAAATCCGTTACGCTCGCGGATTTTGCGGATTTTCGGTAAATTTGCAATCTGCGAACGCTCGCGAATTTACCGAAAATCTGCAAATTCGCACGCAGCGGATTTTTTTTCTTGGTGATACAATTTTGCGGCGTGCGGTGTAAGTTCGCAATTGCGAACATGTAGGTGTGGCAGGCAGCAACAATCTCGCACTCGCGAAATTACAAAAATTGCAATTCTGCACAAGAAATCTACTAGCAAGCAGCATACATCTTCTGAAAATGATGATTTTTATCAGAATAACTCCTCAGGTTGTCATTTGCCTGCACTTTTTTGGATTCGAGGCCTTTTGATTTTCTTTGGATAACTTTTGGATTAGAAATCAACTTTCTCATATAAGCTTGTTTGGGGCATTACAGTTGCTGTAATGCTGTTCTGCAGAAAAACGAGTTTTGCAAAAGTAAAAGCATTCAGCAGGTTCAAAAGTTCAAACTCATCATTAGTAACCATTCCCTGTAGTGCTTCCTGACAAGGGCCCCTCCAGAGTTCAGTTGCTAGTTGCAACAATTGTATGACCCTGCTCTGACCCTCACAGCAGGCTCATAGAATAGCTACAAGTAGGCCACAAAGGTCCTGGAAAAAAAAATTGCACTGCAACAGAAAGCAAATTACAGATAAGGAAGCAGGTGCCAGACTGGAATTTTAAAACAGTGACACATTAATAAATCAACCCCAAATTAATTCATGTCAGTTGAAGCAGGCAGGTGTGCTTGCTTTGTCCCCCCATAATCTACAGTGATGATGAACCAGAGGGTGGCATTGATGTACCAGAGGGTGGCATGGGTGAAACAGAGGGTGGCAGCGGTGAAACAGAGGGTGCTGGGAACCTGTGATGATGAACCAGACGTAGAAACGACATAATCGTGACCGTTGCGAGCCGACAAGTAAGTTCGCAATTGCGAACTGGTACAAAACCCTCGCGAACTGGCAGAAATCCTTGCGAACTGGCAGAAATCCTTGCGAACACAAAAAAAAATCTGCAAATTCGCGAGAATTTGCGGATTTTGCGGATTGCGAGTTCGCAAATTTGCCAAATTCGCGAACGCCAGATTCGCAAAATTCGCCCATGCTTAGTTAGGGGATAGATTCCTTAGTATTAGTAATATTCCGTCCTTTTGTGAAGCTATTAGTATATTTCTGATGGAGTTATGCTTATTTCTGGCCTTGTAGGCCTCGAACGAGAGAGACTCCATCTTTCTTTCTGCCTCGGCTGCTTGAGATGCTTTTAGGTCAAATGTAATGTTTTAGTTATGAGGTGTTGTTCGCTTGGAGAGAACCGGCTCAGCCTGGCCCTTATTGAAAGACTGTATTTTTCTTCGTGTCGAAGACATAACATCAGGCCGGCCGGCTGAGAACCTGTCCTTGGCACGGGGTGGTACAAGAATTTGGTGGGCGACAGGTTACTGGCTCGAAATTTCCATGCATGAACAAGGTTCTATATTAGCGAAAGTACGCAGAGTTCAGTGAGTCAGTTAGTAGACGGCAGCTAGTCGTTAGTATTATTGCAGTTAATCAACTTAACTCAGACAGTCGCCATTTTGAAGTCCGAAAAAGACCGAAGGCTGATAATCTCTCAGAAAGATTGAAGTTACTTTAGTTGGAACAGCTGGTGAGCTTTGATACTAAGATCAGAGCATGCAGAGTGAAGAAGTTAGCGGAGCGAACGAATATTAGAGCGGCAGAAACTGATTTATAAGATTGAAGTTGGAAGGTGAAGATAGTCCATGATCGAGAGGGGTAGTGCAGAACAGCGAGAGTGAAACAGACGAAACAGAGAACAAGAGGGAGGTTCCAGTGACTTGGAGGGGAGCAGAGGAGACAGAGCATAGCGGTGCAGACGTGTATCCGTGACTGCAGGGGTGATCCTAAGATGAGCCAAGGCACAGACAAGAAGGGAACCCAGATGACAACTGAGTCCAGACTTCGTACTCATAAGGTGATGTCGACCCTTTCTTTTTAGCGTGCACACACATTCTAATTCTTTCCTTTGCTTTTCAGGCTATATGTTATATTGCAGCATTATATTGTTGTTATAATTTGTTATTGTGTAATAAAGGGACCCCAGTTCTTAGTGAACCATTGTGTAATTGTTATTTACATGACACAGTTAACCTTTCTTCTAGTCAGATGCTGTTATGTAGACGGATGCGTTTCCCGTCCGGGTAAGTGGTAACTGAGCAAGGGAGCAGGGAGCACTTGAATCAGAGAATAACCTTTGCATATCGTAATTTGGCCATTCTTGTGTGAAAGGTTAAAACTGTATATGAAATATTCCCAGTAGTATATAATGAAACTTCCCAACAGAGAGAGAGAGAGTTAAAGGTATCAATAGGACAGTGATCGTCGTTGTGTAGCGGCGTTAGTGAGAGCACTGGGAGAACCCGGTGTGTATACCCACAGGATTGTGGCTTGTGTGAGAGAGTGAGAGCACCGGGACAATACGGTGTGTATACCCACAGGATTGTGGCTTGTGTGAGAGAGTGAGAGCATCAGGAGGATACGGTGCCTATACCCACAGGATTGTGGCTTGTGTGAGCACTGATTGTGGTCAGTGTGTAATGGTAAGTAATCAGAACTGCCCCTCTTCACTATGAGTAGGAGGGTAGCATAGTCTGGGCCTACGTTGCCGCGAGACTATAAGATATGAGTGTGGTGTAGAATATGGAATTCCGTAGCGATTAGTGATTGTTTTTAGTAATCCCTATGGATTTGGTATTGTTTTAGAGGATATAAGCTTGTATATTGCTAATTCCCCATCCCCAGGTAGGTACCCAGGTACCGTGGTAAGTAGGTCCTGAGGAGGGAGGTGGTTACGTTTTGGCCGGGTTGGTGGTGTTTTGGTGAGCTGATTCTATCTGGTCTGAAAATCCGGTCGTTACAAATACATACAAGGTCATACAGAGAGTGTGCTAGCAACAAGTGGGAAGGGCTGACAGTAAGCTAATTCTGGTGGTCACATCCTGACAGTTACAAGTTAGGGACATCTGTAAGCTCTACTGGGCATGTGCAAAGCAGAAGAGGATAAATATATCTCGTCTCCAGGCAGATTTCAAGAGCAGTTAACAGGAAGGTAGGACAGAGCACATGGTAAGTACATGGCAAACAAAATGGCTGCCAGAAATACAAAATGGATTCCGCAAAATGGACAAGATAGTCTCTAAATACAAGATGTCTTCTGCTAATGCTTAACCTAATCGCTGCTAAATTACAACAGTATGGTGTGCAAAATAATGATTGATTGGGATGCGACCGAGTGATTACCAGTGGCTGAGATTTATTGAAGCATTTCATCCATCACTGTTTTGTATACTTAAGATAAACATGTCAGCAGATTTTTTCGTGTGACACCATGATCCAGAGGAAAACCTTTTTACCACTTTGAGAGCAACTCCGAAGGTGGGGATACAATGCGGTCTCCTGAAGGCTGCAATGATGCTCCTCACAATCAATGGTACACCCAGAAAATGCCTAGAACCAGAGGACTTAGAACGTTTCCTTGACACACTCCTCCCACAACATCTCAATGAGGAGCTACTGGTTCATGGGACTCAGAGGACAAGCAAGGTGATGCAGAGATACAGAGACTGGAGAAAGTGCTGAAAAGAAAGGAATATTGTGAGGGACCTAGAGCCCCCATCAGTGACAGAGACAAGTTGAGGTTTCCACAGAAGGCCTGTCGGACAGTTTGGACAGGCGTAGGGGGGGCAGATACTGTTGAAGGAATAACAGTAAAATATATTGCAGTATTCCATGTATAATCTGTCCATTCTGAGTGCAATATGGTACAGAAGAGGCAGGGCCATTCAGAAATAATCTCCATTGTGGAGGGGGTTTACTCCCTAAAACATCTCAGCAGCTCTGGCTGGCCTAGCGAGCTGGGCTTGCACCGCCATTGACATAAATCATCACTACTACTGGAAAGGGAGTGAACCATGAAGCAAGTAAAGTTGAGTACCCAGGGTTCATGCCAGATTAATTGATCATGGGGAATGGTGAGAGAAGAGACAGCATGCAGATTCAAAACTATTGGTTTTTGGGAGGTCTGCACATTCAAGAGTTTTGATTTGAGTGGGATAGTCTGTATTTAAATATCTTTTATTTATTTGTTTATTCTTTGCAATTCATTGTGCCCACCTTATATGGTGACCGTGTAACTGTTAATGAAAATACTTACCCAGACACAGAGCCCACACACACGTAGGCATGTAGTAGGCTGACTTATATGTCCTCAATGGACTACACAATCATAAGCCATGTACACCAAGTTACATGTCTAGCACCACAACCTACATATCTGGGACACTAGTCTCAAACACATACAAGAGTACGTTGGGACAAGATGAGTCAAGCCTACTTAGAAATCAGCAGTTGCTGTAATTTAACATTAATGGCCCGACACACTATATTAAAAGGAAAAAAAAGTCCTTTTCGACCTTGCCATCAAATCTCCTGACAAGCCTTTCTTAAAGACACTCATCTGAAGGAGCAGTGCCTTCATTAGGGAATGGGGGTGTTGCCCCCATCATATTTTGCCCCACTCCACCTCCCCCAATTAATGTGAACAGCAAGTAATTAATTTTAAACAATCAAACTTCTGCCCGTGGCAGTCAGCCTTTGCCACGAGCCATTTGCATAATAATTGAGCACGAGTACAAGTGTCTAAAAGGTGCGGGCCTAAGGAAGTAGGTTTTCAATTTACACTTTCCAGCCAGTGCAGGTAGTGCACCTGGGCCCAAGTACGTACATCGGGTTGGATGGATGTGTGAGAGGCTGGCCTGGTCTATGATGTACACTTATGTAAGTGGACACCCTGCACCAGTCCAGACAACCTCTATGGGGATTTAGGAGGTCTTAGACAACCTTAGAAAACTCTCTAAGTCGTAGCTGTGGAGAGCATACTTCAGGCTTTGTCCAGAAGGAGTGTAAAGCAGCTTATTTTACCAGAATGCAATCTTATAGGTATAGATTAAATGAAAAAGAACTACACAAGGTATTTATAAAAAATATGTATTTATTATATAATACTCACTAACATGTAGATATGTCTCCTACCCGGAGATATGCACAATGCACACAATACTTTGCATAGAAATCACATAAATAGCACAACGTACGGATGTACCATGTTACAACGCATACCGTTACAACTACCTACCATTACAACGCGACCATTACAACGCATACCATTACAACGCATAGCGCTTTGGGGTGCTGGATAGTGGTAAGTATAATTTACTATTCTAACTCCAGTCCCCGTGGACCCTAGGGAAGGTGTTGGATAGTAAATTATACTTATTCCCTATCCTATAGCGCCCCCCAGCGCAATGCGTTGTAATGGTATGCGTTGTAAAAGTCGCGTTGTAATGGTACTGCGGAGTAACGAATGCGTTGTAACAGGTGCATACCCAAGACAATGCCCAGAGGACATAGAAGTGTTGGGTACCCAAGGAACCACCCAAGGTGAGTGACTAGGAACCCCACAGAGAGTGTGTACAGTGTAGGAACACGACTGCGTTATCTGTACAAATCAACGTGTAAGTCACGTTTGCAATTTGAAAGAAAAAGGACCCTTTCCAGTGTACCCTGAAGAAACCCTGTGGAAGACAGAAGGTTGGAGGGCCACCCCACCCATGCGTACCCTAGTACCCACATTACCTACACCAGTAAGGCCAGGCGCGAAGGTGTGAAGTGGTGTCGGAAACCACTGTCGAACCTAATGGAGGAGTTCAGGAAATTGCCACTCCTGGAGAAAGAGAAAGTATCCGGTGGAATCCGAAGGTGGATTCAAGTTGAAGAGTACCTGCAAACAGAGGGGACAGAGTCTATGTCACTCAGGAGTGACCCCGAGACCTGGAAGACGAATGACCACAGATGCCGGGAGTTGCAGGAGAGTTGACGGTGACCTTGACTCTGCAGCTGTGAGGACCTGCAATGCTGTGGAAGACCAGGACCAGCTTTCCCATGAGATTTCCCATGTTTGATGTTGAAATGTGAAGGGTCAGTGTCCGTCGGGAGCACCAACAAGCCTTGGCAACTGCAAACAACAGGGAAGGTGCAGAAGGTGCTGTGTCGGGACCAGAAAGGTCCAGGAGACTCACCACAATCAGGGGAGTCAGGGCAGGCCCTAAGAAATCAAGGGAGCCCAAAATAAATTAAAGATGACTTTCAACAGGACCCACCGGCCGGAGGCACTGGAGTCGCAAGAGTACCTCAAGCAGCTCAAAAAAAGATGCAGGTCACGGTGCAAACGATGCAGAGAGGACAAAGATTTTGGTCACTGGAGATGCTTGAGGTTGGGGCTACTTGGAGCCTGAAGAACTTGATGGAAGGAAGCCAAGAAGCCTTTGCAACAGCAAGTCGAATCGGTGCACAGGGTTTAAGCTCTTGCAACTCTGACAAGGGATACTGGCCTCAAACTTGGTGAGAAGCCAGGGCTGCCTCAAGGAAGGATAACTAACACCTGTATTGCTGAGATTTAGGCTTCCATGAGGTTATGGAATTTTTTTGCCGTGACTTGGCGGCATGGGTAGGTCGTTTTGGCAGCGCACAAGGCGAAAAATTCCATAACCTCTTGTAAGCCTAAACCTGTTGTGCAGACCACTTGGTACTGTTGAGGGCTGGGAACTAGACATAATAGGTAGATCCATCTAATCACAGGTATATGGACATATTAAGCACCTTCTTTTTTTGACACTCTGATTAGCCTACTGGATACTTTTGTAGATACTTTTGTGTAGACAGTTTAAACAACAATACAATTTTTAAAGTCCTGAAGAATTGCGAGTTATTGAACGCAAGCGCCAGAAACATGTCGACCGTTACAAACACACACTAACTAACACTTAAGCAGGAAACATTGTATTCCATCAAGTGCAGGTTATCACCTTTTTAACTAGGGCAGGAGACCCCCAGAATAAACCTTTTCACTGGTACTCCCAGCCTTATTTTAAACCCAATTTTACGTCTAAACACCTCTGGCCCTACACCCGCACTTCACAAAACGACTTTTGGATGAAAGATCTCTGTTAAAGTGCCCCTCTTTGAGGTGAGCCCATTGGCCATTGCACCGCCGACCTAACGAGGAGCAGCCAAGATGATGAAGCATGACACCTGAAAGGGTGTGTGAGGGCATTACATCCAACAACATGGATGTCCAACTGTAGATCTCAGTGAGGCAAGTGGCATCCAAACTATAGTGTGACTCGTACGTCCTTCCTCCGAGGAGCATCCATTGTATTGTTTTGACAAATCGGGGCACACGCTGGACCTCCCACTCCCGAGTAGTGGAAATTGCCCCCTTCTCTCTCCCCCTTGTTGAACGCATGCTTCACTTACAACCCAGGAGAATAGACTCCATAGGCTGTAGGGGTTTCCTGTTCATGTAGGAGCACCCTCACACTTAAAACCAAGCGCCCTGCCTTCAGGATTGCAAAGGCCTGCTATAGGGGTGACTTATAAGTGCAGGGAGCCTGGATATAAGAAACCTATTTTTTTTTTACAGAGTTTTATATAGCGCAAACTTGAACCAAATCGGGTATCAGAGTGCTTTACATAGCAACAGTTGCATTACATGAGGACATATTCATTTTTGCTAGGCACTGGGAGATTAAGTGTTTTGCCCAGAATCACAGGATTTTCAGCGTCATTGCCGAGACTCGAACCCTGTTCCCCAGATTTGAGGTTGACCGCCCTAGCCGTTAGGCCAACTCCTCTCCTGACCCTTTTGTAAGTGGTGCTAACACCAGCTTACACAGGCTGCAATGGCAGGCCTGTAGTTACAGTTTGTATGGTCTCCCATGGGTGGCATAATACATGCTTCAGCCCATGGGGGACCTCTGGGGTACCTATGCCCTGGGTACCTTAGTACCATATACTATGGACTGATAAAGGTACCTCAGTATCCAATCTGGGATGTACCTAAGTAATGAACATAACATTTTAGGAGAGAAAGCAGAGAGACTGGGGTTCTGATTATCAGGATCCCAGTCAGACTAGTCAAAAACTACTTAGCACCAGGCAAAAAGTGGGGGTAACCATAAAAGCAGATCCTACTTTCCTACATGCTGCCTTTCTCCTGCCATCCTGAGATGCGCACTAAAAGCCTGCGCTTAGTCCCTCCACCTGCGCATCAGAGAGCCAGAGGTTATTCTAAGACGAAGCCCCCAGTCTTAGTATTAGCATGGAGGCCGTCTGGTCCAGCCAATCCAGGCGCTCCTGTAACAGCAGGAGCAACGCCAGGATTGACTTAGAAGCGCTGCGTTTTCATTACTAGGCAGGGCTTCTGCTAAATTGTTGTGCACATGTGACATGGGAGGAGGCTATCTCTCTCTTCTTTTTGTGCGCCACAAGAAACCCTTGAGGAAACCCGGCGTCTGCAATTAAACCCTAACCTCTAGTACCGGCCTAATGCAGGAAAAACCCAAGGAGCCCAAGTTCGACCCGTCAAAGGTGGCGGTGGTAAGTGAAGCGGGCCAGAAGAATGATAAGTATGGAAAAACTGTGGACTTTTAGTGAAAAATGCAGTGTAACCAGATTGTTAGTTTGGAAGTTGCAATCCGTCAAAGTATCTGTTGTGCGCCTCACAACAGATACTTTGCGCAACACCCATTGGACTCACCGGGCTTCAGCCCCCCCCCCCGTCGTGTGTGGCAGCCCGGGATGAGACAGATACCGGGGCACACAGAGCCGCACTCGAACGTTTCACAGGTCTTTAAAAGACCATTTGAATGTTAATTAGGCTTTGCAGTTGTTTCACCCCCTTCTAAGAGCCCCTGCAGCTCCACTCTGCCTACTGGTTAAAGGTTCAGCCCCCCCCAAATTTTTCCTTAGCCCCCCCCCCCCGAAATTCGGCTCTAGTTGCGCCTCTGGTTGCATGCCATAAGCCGTGGCCGGTAGTGGGAGCACCTGCCGGGTGGTGACGTGGGGAGGGGCAGGGGCAGGGTGGGGGGTAGTAATGTATGGATTACGGAGTTTAACAGGTAAGTAAGCATATAAATAAATAAAACGAATTTTGTTGCGCGCACTGCATTGCCTTTGGTGATGCAGTGCATGCAACAAAATTCCTTTTATTTATTTATTTGCTTACTTACCTGTTAAACTCCGTATCCATACATTACTACCCTCCACCCTGCCCCTCCCCCTCCCCACGTCAAAGCCCGAAGGCACTCCCACTACCGGCCGTGGCTGCATGCCATGTGCCTACGAGATCTCTGTGAACTAAAATGTGCTGGTGTTTTCTTTTTTGGCAGGTTATTTGAGTTGGTCTGTCATATAAAAGTATAATGGAGCGAGGCATAGATTCTCTGTAATTGCTGCTGAGGGTTTCTTTACTTCCCATAGGTTGTTTTGTATTATTACTGAGTTGGGGCTGTCACTCTTGCCTTTTATTCTTAACATGGAGCCTGCGGTGGTCATTAGTTCATGGCTTCGGCACCTCAGGAAAACGCAGAGCTGCTCTGTTTAACGTGCTTCTCTGGAAGAAGGCGGCTTCCATGCCCTCTGCAGGCACGCGAAACGTCTCTTTTACTGCCACGTTGGGTAGGTCTGCACCAAAGCTAAACAATAATCAGAAGCCATGTGCACATGATACTGGCTGCTGTTCACACCTGCAAAGGAAAGCTGGTTCAACGAATTCGAAACACCTGCATATTTGCTTTAAAGAAACAGTGCAAAATAACTACTAAAAGAACAAACGAGAAGCATTAGGGGAGGCTTATTCTAGGATTCCCTTTGCATTCATGAGTAGAAATCCCCGTTTGAAATGTGGTGGAACCTTACACCAACTACTCTCCCACACTCACAGACAGGAGTGCAGTTGTTCTGGAACAGCTTTACAGTGCTGCATCTCTGAAGTCACAGCAATTGAGATAAAGCATCACACAAACGAAAAGGTTAGCAGTTGTATTCAGTGGAGAGTGGTAAAGGTGTAGTTGCTATGTAGCTGATGCTGCATGTAGGAGTACATTTTAGAAAATATATTACTAAAGCATCATGCGGTAGCACACCGTCATTTATAAATGGCACGTTTCCCATTGGGTGGCCACTGGATTTGCACAGGCACAGATTTGCTAATGGGACTATGCAACACACAAATGATAATGTCAGACAATGGGGGGGTGGGGGGGTGGAAGTGTGGCTCAGTGAATATTTAATATGTGCATCACAAAGAAAAGTGTCTTTATTGTTTTTGATCCAAATCGGAGTCTCTGCTTCCTTCGCATTTCCGAGATGTGCTTACATTTGTGCTTTCTTAAGTGCTTGTGCATTCTGGGATGTTTGTGCACTTCATTTGCAGCAGGTATTTGAAGTTGCTTCGTGACAAAAAATGACCTCCTACAACCTTCAATTTTTTGTACACAGCAAGATCGGCATAGTTCACTTTACGAAATTCTCTCACTGCAATCAGAGAAAGAAAACTAAATACCAATTTCCCTTTTAAAACAATAGGCAGCAGTTTGTTAAAAGACTTAGGGGCATATCATCAAGGGGGTTTATCTCTGCTTTTTTGGCTTTAAAAGCCAAGAAACCGGAGATAAAATTATCTCCCTGTTACCTAGCTGTCGCTAACACCAGTTAGCGACAGCTAGTAGGAGACAGCGACCATCTTGGGCCCCACTTTGCATGTCAGTGATATTTATCACTAATGACATGCAAAGTGGGCGTGCCAAGATGTTAACAACTGGAAACAGTCGCTAACATCGCTATCTCCTATTACCAACTTTTTGAGATATTCGTGCAAAGCGCGAATATCTCCAAAAGCTAACACCTGCCCTGAGCAGTTCTTTGCCATGTTGTCCAATGGGAGGTGGATAACATGGCTAAGAGCATTAGCTCGGTAATACATGAATATCGCTGACTTTTCAGCGATATTCATGCATTGCGGCCGTTTTTTATCGCATTTGCGATAAACCTTGGTAATACCAAGGTTTATCTGCGATAAAAATCGCCGCAGCTCAGCGGTAAATTTTTGTCTCTAACCAAGCAATAGCGATAATTATCGCTATTGCTTGGTAATATGCCCCTGAGTTTGACATTTGATCTCTTTGAACGCACAGAAAATGTTAACAGGATAAAAACAACCTTCGTAGACATCTTTATTGCTCATTCGTTTACTAAACTCTAGCGTTGTTGTTTTGGGTATGTTGCAGTACCCCTGGAACCTTAAATCCAGAGAGCGCCTCTGTCGAAGCACGAAGATTCAATAGAGCAGGCAGAAAAATAACTAAAGCTCCACTTTACACCGTATCACGAATGACAGTAAAAGGAGTGAAAGAGGCGAGACGGTATTCAGTCGCCTGCCACAGTGAGGGAATTCTGAAACCAATGGTGCTAAATGGTATATTTTTCACCTACATTTTCAGGGAATTTGGTCATCCACCCATCCTTCTCCATTCTTCCTAATCTCCGTCAACCTTTCCTCACTTCATGCACCTATCCATCCTTCTCTACATCCATCCAAAAATCCGTCTTAAATCCATTCATTTCTCAATCCATCCACCCATCTCTCCAATAATCTCTCGTTCTTCTTTCCATTCATCCATCCATCTTTCTCCTGATCAGAACTCCCGGTCCATACATCTTTCTTTAATTCCATCCTTTGCTCCATTCTTCTCTCCCTTGCTTCCTTTTCAGTTGTCATGTTGCATTTTTTCCCCTAATCCATAGCTTCATCATACCATCATCTTGCAGTTCTATTTATGACGGGCTTCCATCAAAGTCACTGAAGTCCTAAACAACATTTGAAAGGTTTTTATCTTCCTCACTTCCCAGAGGCGCCATGTCCACTTAAACTACTAAAGTGTGGGAAGGTGACTTATGTTATGTTATGTTATGTTAAAATGGGACTTTTATAGCGCAAACGGCTACTCCAAGGGAGTGTCCCGGCGCTTTGAGCTCCAATCACAGAGGAGAGCAAGAAACATAACAGTAACAGAAGGAGCCTAAAAAAGAAAGAAATTATCCAGCAAACAACCAGGTCTTCAGGTCTTTCCTGAAGACAAGCAGGTTTGAGGTGGTTCGTAGGGACAGCGGTAGCGAGTTCCATATCTGGGGGGCGAGGAAGCTAAAAGATCGGCCGCCTAGCCGAGCCTTTTTAATACGTGGTACTCGCGCCAAAGCCAAGGCTTCTGACCTGAGGGATCGTGCAGGTCGATAGAAGTCCAGCCTTCTCTGAAGATATTTGGCACCATTGCCATGTAAGGCCTTATGGGCAAGCGTCATGGCCTTAAACAGTATCCTCTTCCGCACCGGAAGCCAGTGGAGGGATGCAAGAAGGTTTGAGGCGCTGGTGCGACGATGAAGGCCAAAGATGGCACGCGCAGCGGCGTTCTGGGTAATCTGCAGACGCTGGAGGAGATATTCAGGCAAGCCAAGATATAAAACATTGGCGTAGTCCAATCTGGACCCTATAAGGGCCTGAACAGTGATCCTCCGATGTTGCTCCGATAGAAGGGGAAAAAACTTGCGCAACATTCTAAGTATCCCAAAGCATGTTCCCGTGAGAGTGGAGACCTGGGATTTGAGCGAGAGCTCATTGTCGATTTTAATTCCCAGGTTTTTCGCCCACATAGAGGACTGTGTGGGAGGGAACATGTCAGCAGGCCACCATCCACGCCAATCTGGTTCTGATGGACATCCGAAGAATAGTATTTCGGACTTGTCCGAGTTGCACTTAAGACTGTTTTGTGAAAACCAGCTAAAAACAGCCCCAAGGCACTCGCGAATCCCTTCACCATCAAACTCTTCACCCTTGCGACAGGTGAAGAGGAGCTGAGTGTCGTCAGCATAGGAGACGATCCGGGCCCCATAGGACTCCGCTAATGTCGCCAAAGGGGTCATCAGGATGTTAAAAAGAGTGGGGCTCAGAATCGAGCCCTGAGGCACTCCAACTCCCAGTGGCGGCATCTCGGCCGATCCGGGTGGGACCCAGACCGTCTGGCGGCGGTTGGCCAGAAAGGAAGAAAACCAGTTGAGCACCGTCCCCCCTAGCCCGATGTCTCGGAGACTTGTGGCACACTACCAAGTTAATGAGCCTCCACTAGGTCCTGTATGGAAAAATGCCTATATATCAGCATTTGGCATCAAACTGTAGATAATAAGGGCACCTAATATGTTCTCACGTGTTGTAAGGGACCAACTTGTGAAACAATCTCTTAAGCAGAGATGGAAAAAGCAAAGGCTTCAAAGGGTCATTTGCTTCTCTGGCCTGGGTAACACAGCTGAAACTCTGTCAAGTAATGAAGGCACAGGTATCTCCCCCCCCCCCCTCTAATCTGGGTCCGTGGCATTGTGATTGGTGATAAACTAATATTGTTTGAAATGTTGCACTTGATAACACCTCGTAGTGGTTACTGTCTTTTTGATTTAATTTAGTATGTGTGTGATTTCTTTAAAGATCTGCCCTACTTTCAGCTCTGTTGGCAATTTGGCGCATACTGTGCACCTAGTTCTAACAAGCATTTCCAATGAAATAGGTCTCCCATTTAGAAGAGTTTCAGCTATTGACATTGTAAATGACAATGCCTTTTATTTATGTGTTGTTTTTAAAACTAATAAAAGGCATTGTTATTTACAATAGCAGAGACAGCATCAGATGCCGGATATTGACACTATGAGATGCACACTAGTGGCAGCATCAGATGAAGAGCTGTGACAGCATCAGCAGCGACAGGATCAGTAGAAGGGAGGTGTGAGCATCAGAAGCACATTGGTGACAACATCAGATGAGAGCAATGACAGGATCAGATGTACAACAGGCACAGCATGTGTAGAAGGATAGTGACAGCATCGCACAAGGGCAGTAACAGCATCAGATGGGAAGAGACAGCCCCACCAATAGGTTGGTAACAGTATCAGAGAGATAGAAATGCCATTATCAGAAAAAAGACAGCAGTGGCATGAGGGCAGTGAAGGCAGTAGGACAGCAGTGACAGGAGCAGCAGGAGACCAGTGATGGCAGAGTCAGCAAGAGAGCAGTGACAGCAGTGTGAGGAGAGCAGTGACAGCAGTGTGAGGAGAGCAGTGACAGCAGCAACAGGAGAGGATTGACAGCAGCAGCAGTAGAGCAGTGACAGCAGTGTGAGGAGAGCAGTGACAACAGCAGCAGGAGAGCAGTGACAGCAGCAACAGGAGAGAATTGACAGCAGCAGCAGAAGAGCAGTGATAGAAGGAGAGCAGTGACAGGAGCAAGAGAGCGTGTGAGGACAGCAGTGATAGGAGAAGCAGAGCAGTGACAGCAGCAGCAGGACATCAGTGACAGCAGCAGCAGGAGAGCAGTGACAAAGCAGCAGGAGAGCAGTGACAGCAGTGTGAGCAGAGAAGTGTCAACAGGAGAGCGGTGACAGCAGTGTGAGCAGAGGAGTGATAGCAGGAAAGCAGTGATAGCAGTGTGAGGACAGCAGTGACAGCAGCAGCAGGAGAGCAGTGACAGAAGCAGCAGGAGAGCAGTGACAGCAGTGTGAGCAGAGAAGTGTCAACAGGAGAGCGGTGACAGCAGTGTGAGCAGAGGAGTGATAGCAGGAAAGCAGTGATAGCAGTGTGAGGACAGCAGTGACAGCAGCAGCAGGAGAGCAGTGACAGAAGCAGCAGGAGAGCAATGACAGCAGCAGCAGGAGAGCAGTGACAGCAGTGACAGTGTGAGCAGAGCAGTGTCAGCAGGAGAGCAGTGAGAGCAGTGTGAGGACAGCAGTGACAGCAGCAGCAGGAGAACAGTGACAGAAGCAGCAGGAGAGCAGTGTCAGCAGCAGCAGGACAGCTGTGATAGCAGCAGCAGGAGAGCAGTGACAGCAGTGTGAGCAGAGGAATGCCAGCAGGAGAGTATGACAGAAGCAGCAGGAGAGCAGTGACAGCAGTGTGAGCAGAGGAATGCCAGCAGGAGAGTATGACAGAAGCAGCAGGAGAGCAGTGACAGCGGTGTGAGGACAGCAGTGACAGCAGGAGAGCAGTGAACGAAGTGTGAGGAGACCAATATCAGATGTAGCAAGAGACCAGTGACAGCAGAGTCAGCAGAGCAATGACAGCAGCAGAAGACAGTGACAGCAGTGTGAGCAAAGGTGTGACAGCAGGAGAGCAGTGACAGCAGCATGAGGAGAGCAGTGACAGCAGCAAGAGAGCCGTGTGAGGATAGCAGTGGTAGCATAAGCAGAGCAGTGACAGCAGTGTGAGGATGGCAGTGACAGCAGCAGCAGGGGAGCAGTGACAGCAGCATGATGAGAGCAGTGACAGCAATGTGAGCAGAGGAGTGATAGCAGCAGGAGAGCAGTGATAGCAGTGTGAGGACAGCAGTGACAGAAGCAGCAGGAGAACAGTGACAGAAGCAACAGGAGAGCAGTGACAGCAGTGTGAGTAGAGCAGTGTCAGCAGGAGAGCAGTGACAGCAGTGTGAGCAGAGGAGTGACAGCAGGAGAGCAGTGACAGAAGCAGCAGGAGAGCAGTGACAGCAGTGTGAGCAGAGGAGTGACAGCAGGAGAGCAGTGACAGAAGCAGCAGTGTGAGCAGAGGAGTGACAGCAGGATAGCAGTAACAGAAGCAGCAGGAGAGCAGTGACAGCAGTGTGAGGACAGCAGTGACAGCAGAAGGAGAGCCGTGACAGAAGCAGCAAGAGAGCAGCGACAGAAACACGATGAGAGAAGTGACAGAAGGAGAGCAGTGACAAAGGAGAGCAGTGACAGCAGCAGAAGTAGAGCAGTGACAGCAGCAAGACCACGGTGTGAGGACAGCAGTGATAGCAGAAGCAGAGCAGTGAGAGCAGCAGAGAAGTGACAGCAGCAGGAGAGCAGTCATAGCAGTGTGTGGACAGCAGTGACAGCAGCAGGAGAGCAGTGACAGAAACCGGTGAAGAGCAGTGACAGAAGCAGCAGAAGAACAGTGACAAGAACAGCAGGAGAACAGTGACAGCAGTATGAGCAGCGCAGTGACCGAAGAAGAGCAGTGATAGCAGTGTGAGGACAGCAGTGACAGCAGCAGGAAAGCAGTGACTGAAGCAGCAGAAGAGCAGTGACATGAGCAGTGACAGCAGTGTGAGCAGAGCAGTGACAGAGAAGGAGAGCAGTGATAGCAGTGTGAGGACAGCAGTGACAGCAGCAGAAGAGCAGTGACAGAAGCAGTAGAAGAGCAGTGACAGAAGAACCAGAGGAGCTGTGACAAAAGCAGCAGAAGATCCGTGACAAGAGCAGCAGAAGAGAAGTGACAGCAGTGTGAGATGAGCAGTGACAGCAGTAGAGCAGTGATAGCAGTGTGAAGACAGCAGTGACAGCAGCAGGAGAGCAGTGACAGAAGCAGCAGAAGAGAAGTGACAGAAGCAGTAGGAGAACAGTGACAGGAGTGCGAGCGGAGCAGTGACAGCAGGAAAGCAATGCCAGCAGCAGAAAAGCACTAACAGAAATGTGTGGAGGGCAGTGGCAGTAGCCTCACCAGGAGAGCAGTGACAGTAGTATCAGCAGCAGAGCAGTGCCAGCAAAGTGAGGACAGCAGAGACCGCAACAGGAGAGCAGAGACAGAAACAGCAGCAGAGCAGTAAAAGCAGTGTGAGGACAGCAGTGACAGCAGCAGGAGGGCAGTAACAGCAGTGTGAGGAGAGCAGTGACAATAGTGTACGGACAGCAGTGACAGCAGTATGAGGAGAGCAGTGACAGCAGGGTCAGCAGGAGAGCAGTGGCAGTAGCATGAGGAGAGCAGTGACAGCAGCATTACCAGGAGAGCAGTGACAGCAGTGTGATCGCAGACAATGGAAACTGAGAACAAAAGCAATATTGAGGACCATAAATACTAAGAGGTTGATTACGATGTTGTTTGAAAAGGCTACGAGCGGGATTAAGATTCTCCAAATCCAATTCGGAACCTATGTTTCCAAATTGGTTCCAATCAACATTTGGACATACCAAATCGTTTGCAGCCAAATCATACAGCTCTATGGACACGTTTTCCGACCGAGCCATTACGATGGCTGATTCTGACAGCCATTTAAAATCGATTTGCCCGACAAGAAACGGCTGTCAGAATCTGAATTTGGTGGCTTGTGGCAGGCCCCCCCCTTACCCGTAAGCCTACGGTTGTGGCCCGTGGGGGTACCCATGGGACCCCTCCTTCCAACCATGCAAAGTGTGTCAGGCACCACGAGGTGCCCACCACACAGTGCAAGGTTTCCCCCCAATCACCTCTTTTTAGAATGGGAGCCTGTGCTCTCATTCAGAACATAGGCTCCCATTAAAGTCAATGTGAGTCTGACTGAATGATGTTGGGAAGCATCATAATTGGTCAGTCGGACTACCGGAACCCGATATGGGCAGAAACGATTCCGAAACTGATTAGGTCGGAGGAGTTTCAGAACAATATCGTAATTTGGCCCTAAGTATAAGACAGATGACTTTCACTTCTACACGTTGTAAAAGACAAAAAGCATCCTTGGGATCAAAGTGCGAGTGATGCTGTGGCCTCAACATCCTGTGATCCTGGTCAAACCGCGAATGAATAACACACATGACTTTCACTTATGCATGTTATAAAACATAAACAGCATATCTCAGCATACCCAAAACAAACATCACCCAAAACAAACAAAATATATGCATATAAACTTCAACAGAAATACGTTTTAACCCTTTCCCTGCAGCGGCTATTCCGCTGCAGTGCTAATGGGCGGGGGTGGGGCGTTGCGGTGCTCCCACGCTGGTGACGGAACCGCTCCATCACGCCCCTCGGGTGAGCTGTGCTTGTGATGGAACGATTCCGTCACGGCATCGCCCGCTCAATAGAACGTGCCGCGCAAGCGCGAAATCAGCGCGGCGCAGGCACGAAATCAGCGCTGCGCAGGCACGGCGAGCTGGCCGTGACGGAACCGTTCCGCCACCAGCACAGCCCACCCGAGGGGCGTAACGGAACGGTTCCGTCACCAGCGTGGGAGGGGTTAATTTAGCAAACAAACAGCATGTTACACGGCTCAGACAGTAAAACATCATGTAGATTAACAACAAAAAATATAACAAATGCATTTCACTTTAGTAAAATTACAGCAATTTTACAAATAAAGAACTTCTAAATAGAACTATTACTTCCTCTGCAGCATCACAGATTGCAAAAGCAAGACACAACAACAAATAAAGCAAGGCAGTTTGTAAAACACAAACAGCACATTGTGCATGCCTCTGCAGCTAAAAAAGAATCCATTTATAAAGTAAACAGTCCTCATGAAGTGGTAATAAAAGCAGCCGATTAACAACACTAGTAGAAGTTCCAGCCCTCATGGGAGGTTACAAATGCAAACAAGATTGTACTAAGGAGGGTCTAACAAGTCTATTCATGAATCAAAAGCAAACATTTCGAAAGGACAGTAATGGGATCTAATTGAAAAGATGGGTGGGAAATTATTGGAGCTTCTATTCCATACCTCAATACAGCATGCAGTGCATGTGCTGCCCAGGCTTGATCTAAAAACAAGAAGTAAGTAGAGTATATGAGTAATAACCTTGCCTGTGTCCCATGGCTGGACAGAAAACCGAGTATAGGCTTTACGTTTTCCAGAATATTTGAAGAACCAGTAAAAGGGTTCAGCTTGAGCAGGCAGTGGTTGTGAAACTATTGAAAGGAAGATGGGCCAAAGGTTTCAGTCATACTCTCGATAATACTGCAAAGTTGCTCTACCACTCTTTGCCTACCTGTTCCTCGCAACTAAAGCCTTCTCATTTGAATACTTACATAATTATCATATGAAATCTCTTTATTGATGTCATAGCTACAACTTCACAATTGCTTTATTAACCTTCTGGATTTCTCAAAATTACTTGAAAATGCACCATTAGCCCACTCTTTTTTCAAAACTTTTTGGGGGGAGAAACCCTCTTGATCACCTTTCGACGGTTGGACTCGATTGCCACTGGTAATGGGTCTCATCACAAACTTTTACGCCTCACCACTTTCAAATGTCACCAGCCGCCACTGTCCTTCTGTCACAGGTAGAATCAGACAAATTCAAGAGGCAATGGGTTGGCAGAGATCCTTAGTGCTAATTATGAAGCTGGCTTTGTAGGACCCAGCGGAGCACAGACGGTAGCTGCCTCTCAAAAGGAGCGAGGCACTGCCATCCTCTTAAAAAAGTCACTGCAATGCACGGGAAAGAAAAATGGGGTACATCAGGAAGGGAGATATGCCTTTGCTAAAATTAGAACAATGAGAAAGATTTTTGTTGTGGGTTCCGTATACGCAACCAAGAATGGCAGGACATTTTTCTTCAGGTTATGTGGGTTATTTAACCCATCGGGTCGTGCACTATTCACCTGGTGCTCCGCACCTTAAATACTTGACTCTATTAACTAATTATACCTTGGTTTGTCAACTTAAATATTTATTTGATTATTTCCCATTATTGCATCTCATTTTTTCTTGCTTACTCTGTTATTTGTTGACAATTTTTTACTTTCTCATTTGTACATAACGAAACATTATTACATCATGATTTGTTTTAGCATAACATTTTCATTGTCCATATACATTTCTACAACAGAGCCCAATGCATTTCGGCACCTCTGTGGTGCCTTCAGCAGGGGCGAATCTGAAAAAATAAAAAAGATATACATCGTGTAAGTGTCACTTATAGGATTGTGCATGGGGGTATAAACTAAACTATATCGATGTCGTACCTGTTTTCTATCTCAGTAGATATGCCTGTGCGCTCCTTTTTGGTGGTAATTCTCTGCTTAAATTACAAAAGTAATAATTAACGATCGGTTTTTGTGTGTTTATAAAACCTTATTATCTGACTATATGCTCATACTACTGCTATAAACGTACCTGGTGAAATCTCTGTATCACCTGAAACAATAAATGAACCCTGTCAATAATGTACTCATCCTACAGGAAAAATATATAAAGAAATCTAGGTTGCTTAAAACCTTGTTTTACAAGTGCCCTACCTTATCTTCTGTGTTTTAGATTCCTGAAAATAAAAAAAATGTCGCTATGTAAATAGTATATACTTTTTTAGTGGACTGAGTCATATTATTAATCTCGGCGTCCCGTACGTGTTATGCTAAATCTCTTCTCCGTGTCCAAAATACCGCTGCCCTGCAACTGCTATCTCACTCGATCCCCGGGAGTGCTCCGTTTAAGCTTCGCGTTCTCCGCGTAGTTGGGGAGTGGTAGTAATGAAAAAAGGACTATGGTGTAGTGTATCACTCGAAAAGTGAGCGCCATCTTAGTCCGGGTAAATATTATGAAAATCGACATGAAAAAACGGCGTGTTTATTATAACTACGCTATGTTTAAGAACATCGCGTGTGATGTGCTCAGAAAGAAAACTTTATTAGATCTCCATAAAGATCGGTAAATGACCAGCTTCGTTATAATACGGGTGGTGCTCTAGATATACTTGGGAATATGGTGGTCGTGTTGCTAAGCAACCATCAGTGTTTGTGGTTTCAGGCGGCATTCGCCGTTCCTTAAAATTATTTATGAAAGTCATGATGTCCTGTTGCTAATGTAATGCCCTTTATATACTGGCAATTAGGAAGATGAAACAACCCTCGGTTTTAGGAGGCTCCCGCCGTTTCATGTTCTCTGTGGGTGGGAATCATGATGTCCTGGTCTGACTGTCTCGGTTGTCCTGTTTATGCTGAAGGAACCTCTGTGTATTAAATGATTCTTGTGTGTTGTTCCTGTATATTGTGATTCTTGTACATGCAAACAAAAAACTTCCACCATATACAATTGTGATTCATAAGCAATAAATCCAATATGTCAAAATAATGGTAAGTTTGAGTATACAGTTGAAACAACCAATGGTATCAGTTTCATATAAATTATGTGGACATATGTTCTAATACACATCTTGTCTTCTAAAGTAATACAATTTGATGACCCTTTTTAATTAGCTGGCTAGTTCCGAACTTATGACCGTCAGTCTTATTACAGGTCTAGATCTGGACGTCTAAATGATAATTATCAACTTTTGGCCAGTTCTTGCTTTTCCTGACTGTTAGTCCGGGTGTGACTTCACAGATAGCATGATAAATCATATTTGTCATTTAGACCCGTTGGTACTAGGGTTCTCAGATATTTAATCCAAAATAATTCACGTAGCATGAGTCTTTGATGATTATCTATCCCTTGCTGAATCTGTACAAGTTCAATGATGAAAAATCTTAATTGCGAAATAGTGTGTTTTTCTTCCCTCCAATGGAGTACGAGGGGTGAGGTAAGATTTTGACTCCGGATTCTACTTTTATGTTCTGTGATCCGTGTTTTCACCTTGCGTTCCGTCTTGCCGATGTACATTTTGCCACATGGGCATTTGATTGCGTATACGACATTTTCTGTGTTGCAGTCGCTGGTGTGTTTCAGGGATATCTGTTTACCAGAGGTTGGATGTGTACAAGTATTTCCAGTGATCACATTATTGCAATTTAAGCATTTCATGGTGCCTTTGTACTCCGCTGGTAATATGGGTTGTGGTTTATGTTTCAGTCTTGTTCTTAAATTCGATCCTCTAGTGTACGCATGTAATGGAAGGTCCTTGAAAATGCCATGAAAGTCTGGTTCTACAGATAATAACTCCCATCTTTTGTTGATGATTTGTCTGATTTTCGCTGATAAAGTCGTGTATTTGGTAACGAATACCATCCGGTCTTGTTTTTTCTTTTTGCTGGGTTTAAGTAAATCCTCTCTGCTCATCATTTGTACTTTATTTAGTTGTTTTTCAAGTACATCTGCAGGATATCCTCTTTCTTTATACTTCTGCATCTGTGTAGTTAATGTCATTTGACTTACTTGTTCGTCAGAGCATATACGTTTGATCCGTATGAATTGGGACACTGGTAGGTTCTGAATAAGATTCTTAGGGTGAAAGCTAGTGTACAACAATGCACTGTTCCGATCTGTCGGTTTAGTATATAGTGCGGTCTCAAAGCCTTGCGGTGTTTTGGTAATTCTCACATCCAAAAAGTCAATAACTTTATCGCTAATCTTGTGGGTGAATTGAATTCTTGTATCGACTTGATTCAATGAAGTAATTAACTGTTCAAGGGTATCCTGTGTGTCATCCCAAATTAAGAACACGTCATCAATAAATCTACTGTACATCTTTACATGTGACCATTGACTTTTTGACATCAGATTGTTTGCCTCATATTGAGCCATAAAGGTATTCGCGTAGGCAGGGGCCCCTGCAAAGCCCATGGAAGTTCCATTTAATTGAGCGTAATATTCATTTTTCCAGGAGAAATAACTGTTATGGAGACAAAATTTCAATATTTGTAGCAAGAAGATTTTTTTGTTGGTAGGGAGATCTTCCATTTTTAGCAATGCCCATTCAATGGACTCCAGTCCCGCATGGTGAGGTATCGAGGTGTAAAGTGCCACCACGTCGATGGTGCACATAATCCAGTGGTGTTGAAATCCTTCCTCTAGCCATTTCAGCTTGTTTAAAAAATCTGTCGTGTCCTTTATATAAGACCCCCATTGTTGAACAAATTGTTGTAAATAATAATCAATGTATTTACCAAGGGGGTCAAAAATTGACCCGCACCCTGATACAATTGGTCTTAGTGGAGGATTCGTTGGGTGTTTATGAATCTTTGGGATCATATAAAGGGTTGGTCGTCTGGGATTCTTTTGAGTTAAGAATGCTGAAGTTTGAGCATCAATCCATTCATTGTCTGTTGCTGTTTTCAAGATTTCATGCAACATCTGTTGTAATGATACTGTTGGATCCGAAAGTAATTTCAGGTAAGTGTCAGTGTCTGCAACATGTTCATTAACTTTGTGTTCATAAAAAGCTGTGTCCATTATTACAAGTGCTCCGCCTTTGTCAGCTGGTTGTATCGTTAGTGCTGTATTCTGAGCCAAATTCTTTATGATGTTTTGCTCTGATTTAGTTAGATTGGTATGTCGCTTTTGTTTGTAATCTAGCTCTTGTAGATCCTTCCTGACCATTATTTCGAACGTATCCAACATCTTGTGTGATACTGGTGATTGGAATACACTCTTGGGTTTGAATTTCCTCGTGGTGTCATGTTCTATATTCTCAGTGGGTTCAACCACATTTTCAAAATAATGCCTGAGTTTTAATGTCCTCATGAATCTGAAGAAAGCTCCCTCAGTCTCCATTTCATTTGTGGTTGTTGTCGGAACAAATGTAAGGCCTTTGTTCAATGTTATTCTCTGTTGTCTAGTTAATGTGATAGATGATATATTGATAATTAGCTCACTGTGCGCCCGCTCCTCAGTGCTTTTCCGGCCGCTTCCTCTCCTGGTTTTGCGCTTGCTGTTGGTGTTTCCGTGGGTGCCGTCGGTGGTTGTCCTGAGTCCTGTTCCTGTAACAAAAAAGACGGTTCTCTGCTGGTGGATGCTTGGTTGTTGGTATCTTCTGTTAATAATACTCCATCTTGTGTAACTTTGACCGGTCCCCTCCGTATGGACGTCTCCTTGTCAGTCACTAGGATTTCCTCTGAGGAACGTGTAGATGTCGGTGTTTTCTTTGGTATGTATTGGCGTCGAGCATAAATGTCTGCCCAGGTATAAACCTCGTTAAGTTTATAGTCTATTGTATCTCTTTTGTACTTTCGCAACTTGCCTTCCTGCAACTCCTTTTCGTATTTATCCAATTTAATGTTGATGCCCTCCAAGCTCATTTTCCACGTGTCCGTTTCCATCCTAGTTTCTAATTCAGTTTTGAGTACATAAATTTCTTCTTCAAGTTCTCTGATGGTTTTAGCAAGTTCCTCTATTATGAGTAGTATAAGGTCCAGAGAACATTTATTTAATATACTAAACCATTTCTCCATAAATTTTGAATTTAAATTAAAACGAAATAACATGGGTTTGATTGATAAGCGTAACCCTCTGGGGATGCGCTTGGCTCGGTGATATTGTATGAGCGTGGATGCGTGCATTCGTTGATTCAGTTGGCGACGTGTTAGGTACTCCAATTGTTTTAATTGTTGACTAATTGATCCCCCATGGACATCCATGTTTTTTATTTCTTTGATGAGTGAATAAATTTGATCCGCCTGTTCGTTGGTATAAGCCATTGTGTTTGCCCTGTTTTCCGTCATTCCTGTGATTGTATCGAACTGCATTTTGAGTTGGTGGGTGCCTCCTCCCTAAATGACTGGGTGATAGATCGGGTAAATTAGGTTCGAGAGGAGCACTCCGTTGTTTTATCCTGCTATAAACGTACCTGGTGAAATCTCTGTATCACCTGAATAATAAATGAACCCTGTCAATAATGTACTCATCCTACAGGAAAAATATATAAAGAAATCTAGGTTGCTTAAAACCTTGTTTTTACAAGTGCCCTACCTTATCTTCTGTGTTTTAGATTCCTGAAAATAAAAAAAATGTCGCTATGTAAATAGTATATACTTTTTTAGTGGACTGAGTCATATTATTAATCTCGGCGTTCATTTATTGTTTCAGGTGATACAGAGATTTCACCAGGTACGTTTATAGCAGTAGTATGAGCATATAGTCAGATAATAAGGTTTTATAAACACACAAAAACCGATCGTTAATTATTACTTTTGTAATTTAAGCAGAGAATTACCACCAAAAAGGAGCGCACAGGCATATCTACTGAGATAGAAAACAGGTACGACATCGATATAGTTTAGTTTATACCCCCATGCACAATCCTATAAGTGACACTTACACGATGTATATCTTTTTTATTTTTTCAGATTCGCCCCTGATGAAGGCACCACAGAGGTGCCGAAATGCATTGGGCTCTGTTGTAGAAATGTATATGGACAATGAAAATGTTATGCTAAAACAAATCATGATGTAATAATGTTTCGTTATGTACAAATGAGAAAGTAAAAAATTGTCAACAAATAACAGAGTAAGCAAGAAAAAATGAGATGCAATAATGGGAAATAATCAAATAAATATTTAAGTTGACAAACCAAGGTATAATTTGTTAATAGAGTCAAGTATTTAAGGTGCGGAGCACCAGGTGAATAGTGCACGACCCGATGGGTTGAATAACCCATATAACCTGATCATTTATCCCAGGAGTGACTATCCTGATTGGTCGCAGCACCAGTGTCAACAACTGGATACAAGCAGGATAAAACAACGGAGTGCTCCTCTCGAACCTAATTTACCAGGACATTTTTCTTATCATTATTGCGTCTTCTCAAGGAATTCGGATGCACACAGACACTGAAGGGTGGGGATTGGATCCTTACATAGACTGATCTGGTACATATGATAAGTTTAATGTCAAGGACCAGGCACTGCAAACACCGTGGCCCAACTGAACCCTGGCACTTGACACATCCGAAAGACAAAGAATATGCCTTTATTTCTTATATGCACCAAACACATTCCAGGATGATTACTTCCTCATGAACCACCAACCCTTAATATCTTTGAGGGATTGTAAAACCATTGAGGCGGGCGAACCAGTGCAACTGCAGCTAGAACTAGTTCATGTAAAACCGGCCACAACAAGCTGGAGGCTTAATGTGTCATACTATAAAGCGCTTGATGACAATCTGAAACTGGCTGCACTACTGTGTCAGGGTAAACATGCTTCACAATGACCGCGCTACAGCGCATGTCATTAAACCGCATTTTTTACTCCACAGCAGCTTTTACAATGCAGGGCTTTACACAGCGAGCCATTACTGCGCATTCCCCTTTACAACGCCCCGGTGGAGTTAGAATAGTAAATTGCGTTGTAATGGACAATGTGTTGTAATGACTTACGGTGTTAAGCCCTGCGTTGTAAAAGTTGTTGCGGAGTAAAAAATGCGGGGTAATGTCACACGTTGTAAACGCGTGGGGAGTAAAGTGTCATTTTCCGGCGCCAGTGCCTAAGTGAAAATTAAGGGTCTATATCATTGGCCCAAGTCCTGTGAGCAGTGAGTACAGCACCTGTGCATTTGGAGCTGGTGAGGGACTCAGCTCATAGCAAAGGACTGGAGACAGGGACACAGCAATGACTAGAACAGGTTATCAGGGCGCTAACAAAGCAATATACTAGATGCCAAGCCCTACAACTGTGACACCATCTCAAGAAAGTGAAATTCGATCTTAATGCTCTCTTTAAGTCACAAGCAGAATATGCCTTACTATGCCTTAAATTGCATCACTATCACCAAGGAGAAAAGGCTCTGTGACTACTGGCCACACACCTCTGCTAAAGGGACGCCCATTTTGCCATACTGGGCATTTGGAATGAGGCTGGTCTTATAACCAACCACATTATAGAGATAGCTAATGCCTGTGACCACATTTTAGGTGACCTATATAGTGTCAGGTCTCAGGACAACCTCCAGCAGGAACTAGATTTTCCTGAGGATATAATCCCCACCATTGTCTCAGACGATGGCAGAGAATTGTTACTGGCCGTTAAAGGGAAGAGGAGATTTTGAAGGCCATAACTGACATGCCCCGTGAGAGAATAGGTTTGCGTTAATTTTTTATAAGCTAAAGCGGCAGGGTCTTCAAAGAGGCTGAAGATGGCAAGGGCCTGCAAGAAGAATAGAAAAAAGCTGTAATGATCCTCATTTTGAAATCAGGCAATGATCTAATCCAATGTGAGAGCTATACACCTGTCTCACTGCTCGATAATGACATGAAGGTGCTGGTGAAGGTACTGGCCACTAGGCTCAAGAAAATTCTGCTGCATCAAATACATGATACATGAAGCACTGAGTTGCCCATGGGTAGCTATGCCTCTACAGATGCTACATTAATAGATAGATTCCCAAGTGGGCTTTGTGCCGGGGTGTTCATCCAGAAACCGCATGCGCAAGCTGGTGAACATCCTTTGCATGTGCAGGCAGACCTGAAAAAATATAATTCTGTTGCTAGACACAGAGAAAACGTTTGGCAGGGTGGAGTGGGATATCTTTTTGGACACTTGAAAGGCCAGGGCTCGGTCACAACTTTCTGCAGAAAGTCTTATGATTCTATACTATTCCTACTGCCCAGATTGACTCCAAGGGGAAACAGGAGACAGAACTTTGGCATTCACAAAGGGATACAACAGGGATCTTCACTATCCCAGTTACTATTCGTGCTGGCCCTGAAACCCCTAGCGGTAGCCATTAGGCAGAATGACCATATACAAGGTATTGAGACCCCGGAAGGGCAAGCTTTGGGGAATAGCCTGGCTATAAAATAAACCGGAGTAAAAGCAAGGCCTTCCCTATCACAAGATGCCTGGCCAGCCATGAAACAGGAGACCATGGTTTATCATGGAAGACATCCAACTTGAAATATCTTGCATACTACTTAAAGGAGGAGGGGATGACTTGGTCTTAGACAACATGCAGCAATTAATAGCTAAAACCGATTATTTTCTTCCTTTGTACGCCTACCAACTTTCATTGTGGGACAAATCCAGGCAGTAAGTATAGTGACAGTCTCACATTTTCACTATCTCTTTGGAATGCTACTGATCCTCATATCCAAATGTGGCTTTGGACACTCAAAAAGCACATTAAACAGTTTGGGTCACTGTCAGGACACCCTTACTAGAGTCACCAAAGCTCCATGTGGATACCAGGGCGGGGTACCTAAAGGGCATATTTATGATCGCTTAGCACCATGCTTTCACCACGCAACGTGGTACATGCATGACGCAAACGTCTCAGACATATTTATGAAGCCATGCAAAGCCTTTTTGCGTGGCTTTAAATGGCTTCACAAATATGAGCTAATGCAATGCAGCGCCAATCTTTGCGTTGCTTTAATCTGCAGAAGAGAGATATTCCATGGGCAGTACAGTGGGTGTTCCCACGCAACTCCTGTGGTTTTTGAGGCCTTCCCAGATTTACGAGGACTTGTAGACCTGGGAATGCATCAAAATCGTACACATCCCCACGTGAGGCATAACGAGGAGAACATTTTTTATTTCTTCTTGTTTTTTACTCTTTCTATGTGTGCTGCATCCTATAGCACACATAGAAAAAGGAAAAGGCCTCAATGGATTGTTTTTCTGCTGGAAGGTGTCCCTACCTGCTAAAAAACATCCTGGCTGTTTATGCAGGCATCGTTGCACCATGGTGCAAGGGAGCCCGCATTGGCACTAAGCTGTCAAAACGATGCCAGCACAAGGGTAAAGGACAGGAATGCACCATATTGGATAAATACATTGATTTCATGCCCTTTTCCCTGTGACACGGGGCAGCGCAGCAAGGTAACTTACTGTGCTGCCCTGCACCAATATTGCAGTAAATATGCCCCTAAGTCTACAGGCATGTATATCTACGATTTAGCACTCCACTTATCACAACTGGTATACCTGCTAATAGACATCACTGATCAACAGATGTGAGTCCCCTTAGAATGCTCCATAGTCCGAGCATGGCCTAGTCTGTGCATAATATACATAGAAACACCATTAAACATCTGTAGCTGCAGCTATGTGGCAGGCATGAAAAGACGCACATGAACTGGTGGGCTTTACCGGGGCGAAACGTAGGGGTGCTACAATATGGTCCAATGAAGGTCTCAGGATCGGACAACAGACATTCCGATGGCAACCTGGGATGATTGCTGGATCTGAATGATAGGCAAAGAGGTTAGGTATGAGGAAAGGATTTTAAAATTATTTCCTTTGTTCACTTGGAATACAACCTGCCCAGTTCTAGACACTATTCGTATAAAAACAGTGGTATATGTAATGCTGGAATCAATCTTAGCCAATGGTAAGGTCTCGGGCCCCATGCCTATCCATCATTATTTTGCACATCATTCCACTTCAGTTTGGACCCAGCTATATGCAAATCAGTCTAGTTCCAGTGACACAGTGTGCACAAAGCCTGCATCTGGGCATACCCATCTCACTTAGGGCAACACAAAAAGTATACAAAACATTAATGAATGGAATTCTTAAATTAATCTCAGCCACTGGTAACCACTTGGACCACATCTCAATCCATTGTTATTGTGCACACCATGGCAGCTCAGTTTGCGGTGGACCTAGCTTTATGCAAATCAATCTTGATCCTGCCCTAATCAGAACAGTCCAGCCCAAATTGCCAAGTCAGGTACCCCTGAACCAGCACACAAGCAACCCAGTACCAGGTATGTACTCATAGGCACACTTTGATTCCAGTAACAGAGTGTGCACAGGGCAAACCGTTCCCACTTAGGGTGACACAATAAGCATAGAAAACATGATGGATGGAAGGATTGAATCAATCTCAGCCACTGGTAATCACTCGGGCCGCATCCCAGTCCATCATTTTTTGTACATTATGCCACCTTCCACCTCACTTTGCACCCAGCTACATGCAAATCATTCTTGACCCTGTTGCAATGGGAACAGTCAAGCCCGAACTGCCAAGCCATCTCTTATGTTGGAGAACATTTGGGGACATCTAAATGTTAGCTTCTTGTAATTGAAGGTGGGTGTCAAGCTGAACTTCCAGTAGCAAGGCGAGATACTCCCTATTAGGTTTATGGATATCAATAAAGGACAGTGAAGGGAAGCAACTTCTGCTCCTGGCTTGTGTTTGGCAACTTGGCACCACTTTTGCTATCTTTCGTCTTAACCCCTCCCCTGCTGGTGACAGAACCACTCCGTCATCAGCCGCGGTCGCGCTGTGCTGATGACGGAGCGGTTCAGTCAAGGCCCGCTCGGAACGCCTGCGCGGCACGGATTCCACGCCTGCGCTGAACGTTCCATTGAGCGGGCGGGGCCGTGACGTAACCGCTCCGTCATGAGCACAGCGCAACCGCGGCTGGTGACGGAGCGGTTCTTTCACTAGCATGCGCCCGACGCGCGGCCGCCCCGCCCACAGTGAAGGGGTTAAAGTTAATGAACATAATAGAAGGGGAAAAGATAACAGAAACTGTACTACCAAAAGAACAGATCTGTCAGGATCAATAAAGGGTTCTCACCCAGGGACTTTTTGTCACACTCTTTCGGGGAACTATAGAGTCTTGTATACTCACCTTTAATTAGGGACTATGAATTCATTGAAAATCTACATTCACAGATCGGCCACATTTGTTGTTTTAGTAATACAGACAGTGGCTATGGAGGACACTGGAGAGCCAGTCCATTATTGTCTCTCGTTCTCTTGATCCCAGTGGGGGGGGGGAGATCTTATGGTTTCTGAAAAAAAACAGAGACTCACATCATTTACTTTCAATAGTTCTGCCCTGTAGATCTTTATTTAGCCCGCTAGAAGCAAATTAGAGATTGTAGAGAGGTTAAAGTTAGGACAGGTGATCAATGTTATGAAATCATGGAAGTCAAAGGGCGGGTGATTTCACTACCCTAAAGTTTCTGTGGATTAATGGATTATTAAAACAAAGGAGCTGGTTTCACCAAGTGTGAGCATTTGTTGGAGATAATGGCTGTTAAATATATGTGCCTCTAAGAAAATATGCGAAATAGTAAGAGACACATTTGAGAAACGCGCATAAAGTGATACGCTGTTAGCGGGTGCACTCTTTTAGGAATTGACTAATTATGTTCCTTAGCAGACTTAATTAGACATTTACTTCGCTATGCAGTTAAATAATTAGATGTTTAATTAAATATTAGTTGTTTAATTTCCATTTCCCTCGCCACACGTGTGATACATTTTCCAATTTAAATAGGCTACAGCGGTGACACCGCAGATGAGAACAGAATTGAAAATATTAGAATGCGTGGAACATTAATGGCTCCGTCTGCTGTTTCATTCAGAAACTGCATTTGTCTCAAGGATGTCTTGAGCCCATTTGTCACTAGCTTTGTGTAGAGCCAAAAATGGCATCCCCGTAAACAGCTTTTCATTTAAATAAGCATATGTTTTCGTTGCATTGTGCCAGGCGTTTTCTGAGATTATTTTTAACTACGAATTTACAGTTTAGCATATGGTGATTCATGCCCATGGTCTTCCTTCATGTTGGAGGGAAAAACACTTTGGCATGATTTTGAAAATATTAATATTATTCTGTGGAACGACCCACAATTATCTTAATTCAATAAAGTAATATGACACTATTCCATGAGTTTGGTGGGGATGGTGCGACTGGTGCAGCCGCACTGGGCCCTGACCTTGAAGGGGGCACTGACCTCAGGGGGGCGCTGTGTTTATCAATAATGTGCGATTTAAAAGCGCTTGCTGCAGAGTTCCTTGTGTGTCCAGCTTTAAGCACACAATAAAAATGTCAAGATAACTCTTGTGAATAATGTTCCTGGTAGAGAGAGAGATCCAATGTTTTTCTAGTGGCAGTTTTGGCTCACCATAAAGTAGCACGGAATATTCTGCCATTACTTCCTCATTCAGCGAGGACGGAAGCAGTGCGGAGTATCATCCTCAGTAGGTTAGACTACTGCAACGCACTACTTCTTGGAGCCCCCGGCACTCTAATTATGAAGCTACAGCGGGTACAAAACATGGCAGCTAAACTGGCACTTTCGCGTCCATGGTCTGCTTCGTCCTCTCTCGCACTCTCAGACCTGCACTGGCTTCCGGTGCAAAAACGGATCTGTTTTAAATCAGCTTGCTTGGTCTTTAGAGCCTTGCATGGGCTGGGTCCAGTGTTACTGCAAGGTCTTTTTTCTTGGTACTCTGCTGCTAGACTTCTGAGATCCTCCTCGGCCTTCTTGGTGACTGTTCCTAAGATAAAAAGGGTGAGGATGGGTGGCCGCTCTTTCAGCTTTACGGCTGCCAAGCTTTGGAACTCTCTACCTCTGGCCCTAAGGTGCAAACAGGATCTCACGTCTTTTAGAAAGGACCTTAAAACCTACCTTTTTCCGAAGGCAGTGTAATTGACATCGGTAGGAATGCTCTGTGGTCAAAGCGCCAGGATGCCCTTTGGGTGACAGAAGCGCTATATAAGTATGCCTTCATACATACATGCATACAAGGTTAAACTGCCTTCTGCGAAGAACAGATCTGTATTTTATGTGGATGGCCGATTGGATTAATAAAGCCAGACTTTACCAGCGCTTTAAAACAAATGAATGATATGTGAGAAAGGGGCTATGGAGAGATGTGGGGCACTTTTGCTGGGTGGTAGTGAGGGAATCTGAGGTGGAGGTCATGGGGCTGGAGGATGCCAAAAAAGCTTGTTGCACCAGGCGCCACCAGCACTTGAGCTGGCCCTGGCTACCGATTCTCCTTGTCAGCAGAGAACTGTTTGCCTGCCTGTGCAGCTGTACATCCATGTGGACTCTTCAGGTGGTTCACAAAGTAAAGCTTGTAGATGCCTCTTTTTCATTTAGAAGAGTGTCTGTTCGAAAATGATGTTGACAGGTGATATATGCCTACCAGGGGTCCTATTATGTAAAGGGCACACTTCCCTGTTTGCACCTGGTGCACATTAAAACAGGTGTGCCTGGTGCAAACATGGAAAGTGCGCCCTGTTGCATAAACGCTGCCCCCAGGGTAGCCACAAACTCGTGTTGCCCTGGGGGTAGCGCATTCAAGTGAAATACAGAGCGACTTTAAAGCAGTCGCTCTTTGTTTCACAGTGCAGACGACAACCCGCCTGCACTTTTAAATGGGATTAGAGATACCCAAGCAGGCAGGTGCAATCAGTGACTGCACCCGCCTGCCCGGTGATGTCTGAGGGATCCATGGGATCCCCTTTTCCCCTGCCAGAGGGCTGAAATGATGTGGCACACTGTCAGTGCTCCTCCTGAGAGCTTCTTTGCCTCTCCGCCTGCGTCTGTAATATGCAAAAACAACAGTTGATGGTTAGAATGCAGAACAATGTCATACATTCACCCCAGTACAGAGATCTGGGCCTAAATCCGTCATTTTTTTGCTCACCATGCCATTCCAGTTTGAACCCAGCCATATTCAAATCAGTCTTGACCCTGTGCCTCATGGGAGCAGTCCAGCCCGACTGCCAAGCCAGGTTCTCCCTGGACTGAAAACAAGAATCCTAGGACCTGTTTCGGGGTTTCACCCCTCTTCAGCCATGATAGCTTGATTCTAGGTGTATGGAGAGCACGGGACCCACGTCTGGGCATACCCGCCCCACTCGGGTGACAAATACAAATACAACAGTTGATGGACAGAATGCAGAACAATGTCATACATTCATCCCAGTACAGAGATCTGGGCTTAAATCCATCGTTTTTTCGCTCACCATGACATTCCAGTGGGTCCCTTGCTCACTTTGCCACTGGATTCAAGATAGCCTGGCTGATGAGAGTTATGAACCCAAAACCCGTCCCAAGAGGCTTGTTTCCGGTCCAGGGAAGACATGGCTTGGCAGTTTGGGCTGGACTGTTCCCATGAGGCACAGGGTCAGACTTATTTGCATATGGCCATGTCTGAACTGGGGTGGTGGAGTTGACTGGGGGTGAGTGCTTGCAATATTTAACACTCCGTCCATCATCCCCTCTAGTTTTGCTAAGTTCGCCCTAAGTTGGCAGGGTATGTTTATTAGCCGTGGGTCCCTTGCTCACTTTGCCATTGGATTCAAGATAGCCGGGCTGATGAGAGTTACGAACCCGAAACTCTCCCAGGATGCTTGTTTCCGGTCCAGGGAAGACATGGCTTGGCAGTTTGGGCTGGACTGTTCCCATGAGGCACAGGTCAGACTGCTTTGCATATGGCCATGTCTGAACTGGGGTGGTGGAGTGAGCTAAAGAATAATGATGGATTAAACCCAGATCAGCTGACTGGGGGTGAGTGCTTGCAATGTTCAACACTCAGTCCATCATCCCCTTTGGTTTTGCTACGTCTGTAATATGGCGCAGGTGCAGAATCAAAGGTATTGTCTCATTCGCAGAGGGCCACACCCCCATGCACATGAGGTAATGCCCTCATGAGAAATTGCTAACGCTGTATGTGCGCCAGCGCTTTTAGTATTGCAGTAGGGGATGCAGAAAAGTCTGCTGCCCCTTCTGTAATACCAAAGCGCCCTGGTAGCGTAAATGCAGGTGCAAACTCTCATTGCGCCCCCAGGGCACCTTGTGTAATACTTCACAGGTGCTGCATGACGATACATGAAGCAAACAGAATAGACAAGTGTATTAAACATACCCTTATCAATCAACTGAGGCCCCAACACGATCTCTCTGTCAGAAATCTTTCTAAAATCCAATTGAAAAAAAATTAAAATACTTTCACTGATTTCCTTCCTAAACAGCGCATATGCTGGCCTGCGAGCCTATTGGTACTTTAAAAAAACTAAAATGGCCTTAGAGCCCGACCACTACTTACCATTGTTTGGCTTCATTGTCTCTCTGATTTCCTTGCTTCGGATTGGTCAGCTTGTGGGGTTTCACTTTCAATCTTTCTGTGCTCGGCACTTCGATTGGATTATGAACCAAGTACTGATTAATGTTTCTTTTCATAAGTGTCGGACTGAGCTTTTTTTTTCTTTTCGTTCCACGTCATCCAAACTGGCTCATCCCCTCCATGTCTAAGATTAGGACTGCCAGCCAAGACTGACTTGTGCTCCGTGGAATCTGTGTGCTTATTTGGAGTACGGCTGCTCTTGGGAAGTGCATGTAATACAGAGAAAGCAAACAAAACATTTAAAAGGATTAATTGCGCTACGGGGTCTCTGAAAGGTGCATATTCGTGGCAGCTATTAAGGTTCATTCGTGTAGTGCTGTGCTGAAAGACAGAGCGTTTTGGGTGACTATGTGCATACTTGTAACTCTGGGTGCACTTGATTGGCTTTAAAAACACGCAATTAAATCATGCTTTTGTCACTCAAGTTTAAAGAATGTATTCGGGTGTGTTTACATAGAAAATCAAATGATGTAGCACCTTTGTTTAAGCACGTGATTCATGGTAATTCACTTGCACTAAAAATTTACAGTAATTTTGCACCAGTAAATCAAGGTTGGACGCTTCCAAAATACTCAGGCGTTTTTTTTACTCCTTCTTCCCGATGCAGCATTTCTTTTCATTTTGAGGGCCTGTGATTTCGTTACAAAACACACACTTAAACATAGGCTTTACACTGCTTGATTTTCTTTGCAAATACGTACCTCAATAAACTCTTTACAGCGCAGTGATAGATTTAAGGACCTACCATACCTATATATCAAATTTCCACTGACTAGTCATACCATACCATGATATATTCAATGACAGACCATACCATACAAATGACAGGTTACATCATACCATAATATGCAATGATATGCCATACCATACTATAAAATAACAGGCCATACCATGTCATACTATACAATGACAGGTCATTCCATACCATACCATGCAAAACCATACCATGAGAGACAATAATATATAATACTATCCAAACACAGGCCATACCGCACTATTTATTATTTATTTATTATTTATTATAAGTTTTGTATAGCACTAGCTGGACCCAAGGGTATCAGAGCGCTTCACATCAGGTACAATAATGCGCCCTTAAGGGCGAAGGCAGAAACCACATCTGGTAAACTTAAGAGCATTGCATATACCATTACCATACAGTTCAACAGGAGGGTTGCGGCTGCAGGGTATGAAGCAGAGGAGTTCCTTTGCTGATTGCGAGAGGGGATTCCATAAAGTCGGACGCGGTGTGGAAGAATCCCGGTGATTGAAATTCTGAGACGACTGATCATTCAACCACAACTCGGATGTGGTGCATTTCCGGCGTGTCCTGTGTTTTTCCCGTTAAGTTCAGGTGCGCTTAAGGAAGAGGGCTTTGAGAAGGGTCTTGAATTTCGGGAAATAGGAGGTCGTTCTAATGTGGGGGGGGGTGGAGTTCCAGATCTTGGGTGCATTTCCCGCAAAGGATTTACTTGTGGTTTTGCGTTTCCGAGATTTCAATGGGATGAGAAGGAGCGTGTTGGAGCTTCCGAGATTCCTGGACTGGCCGGACCTTTTGAGTTTTGCGGCCAGGTATTCTGGTTTGCCTGTGTGAAGGGCTTTGTGTGTAAGAGATGCTGTTTGGAAGTTGGCTCTTTGTTCAATTGGGAGCCATTTCAGCTCCTTGAGTGCGGGAGAAATGTGATCGAGTTTCTTGGCTTCTGTGACCATTCTAGCTGTGGCAATGAGGGTGGTTTTCAGGGGACCTAGGTGAGATTTGGCTGATCCATTCAGGTCTGCGATTCCATAGTCAGTTCTGGAGAGCACCAGTGTTTGAGTGGCCTGTTGAAGGTCTTTCGGAGGAAGGAAGGGTTTTATTTTTGTAAAGAAGTTTCAGATTGAGAAATGGGCTTTTGGCGGAACTAGAAATGTGTTTTTTGATGTCTAGTTTGGGTTCTAGGGTGATACCTAGGGACTTTACTGAGTCCGTTGGCGTGAGGGTGCCATTGAGGGCATTGACGGCTTTGAGCCATTCTTCGATTTGGGGGTTTTCGTCTCTGTTGGAGATGAGTAGAACTTCAGTTTTCTCTTGATTAAGCTTAAGGTGGTTCTGTGGGAGCCAATCTCTTTGAGCGTGCCATTTAGTTTGTGCATGTCGTCCATGGAGGTGGTTTCCAGATATAGTTGCATGTCATCCGCATAGAGGTGGAAGGGGATGTTGGAATGCCTGAGTAGTGTGGTGAGGGGTTCCATGTAGATATTGAAGAGTTGGGGAGAGAGTACTGACCCTTATGGAACTCCTCTGATGACGGGTAGTGGGTCGGATTTAAAGTTTTAAATTTTTATTCTTTGCGAGCGGTTGTGTAGAAAGGAGGAGAACCAGATTAGGACCATCATTTCCATACCTGCTCTTTCTTGAAGGACTTTGAGGAGCGGTGTGTAATCAACTGTTTTGAAAGCGGCCGATAAGTCTAGGAGAATGAGAAGGCAGCATTGGTCTGAGTCAAGTGATTTGTGTAGATCGTCTGTGACGTTTAGGATTGCAGTTTCAGTGCTGCATCCCTTTCTGAATCCCGATTGGTGAGGGTCAAGGAGCTTGATGTTCTCCAAGTGTTGGATTAACTGTGGTAGAACACATCTTTCCAGTATTTTGGATAAGAGAGGTAGGTTCGACACAGGTCTAAAGTTGTTCATATCTTCCGTGTCTAGCCCAAGTTTTTTTAGTAGCGGCGTGACTTGGCCGACCTTAAGGCAGTCGGGGATACTTCCCGAGCTCAGCGAGCTGTTAATGATCTTGCACCAAATTGGGGCTAGGATGTATTTCAGGTCTTTGGCCAGGTTAGTAGGAAGCTGATCTAGGGAGTGGGATGACGGTTTGGTGTTGGCGATCAGATTGACTATCTCTGCTTCCTGAATGGCGTGAAGACGGACCAGTGAGTGGGTGGGTTCCCTGGGGGGCTAACCATCAATGCTGGCGTCTTGGTCTCCCTATGAAAGGAGGGATTTCATTACAAGACCGGAGGCTACCATTATGCTTATATCTTTTAATTGCAGACCAGGCAGCCGCATATGTCACAAAGCAATAGTTCCAAAATAGAACACTATAAACCAAACAATAGCAGTAAGCACTAGGCAATCATCCTCTTTTAAATGCGGCTCCAAGCAGATAAGTCATATCCTTTTTTACTCCTACTCTTTATCTGATGAAATCGTTTTAATCTATTTGATTGTACCTTAGCCTACTATTACTTTACTATTTTCTCCAGTTTAGTGGTTTAGTATAGGCTAACTGGCGCCACTTAGACAGTCTCACAGTATTATCAAGGTACAAATGTTTATCTTTCACGGTGCTACAAGGTAGAAGGAACCACCTAATCCTTCCAAAACCAGCTTGTGCTTCAAAACAAAAACAGACTCCTTAGCACACGTATATCACAATATAGTTCAGTATTGGTGTTGCCACCTCAATTGACACAATTGCAATACGTAGTCCTTGGTAGTACAAGTATTCAATTTTATTCTTGAATGTTGCACGTTCTCCACACAGCCGACACGTGTTTCGTCGTGACCGGGAATATAACCCAACGACTTTTTCAAGGCTGTAGAGGTTCAAAATAAACAGATATGTAGCCATTTTGAGTACACTCCTTTCAACATACGTTAAAATTAAACTACAATTACCACAACTCATGTGGCCCTTGTCATGCAAATTTCTGCTCTCAGATGTCTAGTTTGGTACCTTACAAGCCGTATAGTACACATCCAGTGAGTAAGTGTGATCCACATCTTGATAAGGTGTTACATTGATATTATCCCCATATCCACATATTTTTGATATAAAGTCATTTTTTTGTTTGAGTATCCTTTGAGTAAGAGTTAACACATAAAGTACCTCGTTATCTTTGTAGAGGTCTATGATCCCATATGATCTGGAGAGATCTAAAATCTATAAACCTTATTAAGGCGTGGGTTTCATATCTAAAATTGTATCGTGACCGTCATGCTTTTGATGTGTATTTAAAAAAAAAAACACCCCGGACCTCCACCCTGTGTCAAATAATCTCTTTCTAAAGTAACGTGAGGTGATTCGTGCCTATGATTATCTTAAATTTATATAACATGTAGTGGTATGTGATAGATATTTCAACCATAAATATTTATGGTATAAATATTTATGGTTGAAATTACTTTACTATGTTAACACTTGTATGTTATTTGTGTATATATTCATTCATTGCATTTACTCGTATTTAACTTATTTCCTCTGATCTCGGTCACCCGACCTCCAATTTATGGAGGTCGGCTCCCGACCTCACTAATACCCTTTGGGTCTCTGGCTATCCCCCCTTTTTGTACATTTCTGGCGTTTTTACCCTGTTTTGTTGCCTCCAACAAAGCACGCTTTTCATATTGCGCTCCGGTTCGAATGAACCCTTCACTCACCTCTTCCTCCTCTCCCCGGTCCTTCGTTATGGCTCCGGTCGAGGGTTTGGAGTTTAATTTGTCCCACGGAGGTTTGTTTCTCCGTCTATACTTTTCCCCGGATTTCACTCTCAACGCTTGTAGACAGCGTTAAAGGAATGTACCTTGGCAACGCTCGCGTAGCATCCCAGGTTTGCTAAGGCTCATTCCTCTCACTCACAAAGACAGCTGATCGCGCTCGAGCAGCTTTGCCGGTTTGACTCATCGGAAATACAGCTGTTTCTTCCCCTTGCCTGGATTAGTAGTTTTTTGACCCAGAACTTGTTTAGATAGCGTTTTAAAGCCCTATATTTTGTTTTCCTACTGAGTCTCATTGTCCTTTGGACCCTCTCCACTGCCCCCAATCTCACCTAATTTTAAAGGGATTGTCATTTGGTCTACTCTTGGTATATAAAAAAAAGAGAGATAATAATAATTAGTTAATAATTTGGATATTTTAAAAAAAAGACTTGATAAAATATATATTTTAAGTTTAAGGCATCAAATAATATTATATATTTTATTCATGTGTGATTCAGACTCAGATCAGGCTAATGCAGCCGAATCTGACTGTAATAATGAATCTATTAGAAGCCTTATACATAAAGAGATGAGATCATGCATGTTCTCTACACTTTCCCAGGTCATGTCTTCTAAGAGATCATTCCCTTCCGAAGGGGATAACTTTCATGACGATGACTTTGAGGACGAGAATGCTGAAATAAGGGGTAAGAGGCATAAGAAAACAAATAAAATTGATTTCAACCCAGAGAGCATGGGAGGTCCTAGCACCTCGAGATTTACAGGAGGTACTTTCACCTCGCTTGCCTTATGTGTCCCTAATGGCACAAGATCAAAAGGTGTCCTTGGCGGGACAAAGTTTATGGGTGTCCCCGCGACACAAGCTATCAAAGTGCTCAAAATGATACTAATGATGATCTCAATTTCATTCGCAACGACAAGGATGATGCCTCAGAATTTCAGGATGAATACATCATTGACCTAGATGGCGATGACCAGGATACTGACTCCCTTCTCTTTAATGATGATGTTCCATCTTCTTCTAAAGATAGTATTATGGACCCCTTGGGTGAGGAGATGTTTTCTCCTTTTAATATTAAGCATCCAAGGAGTTCTGAGTGGACCCCCCCATGACCACGCCTGTAAGTTTATCACTAAATGGCTCAGAAACCCATTGGAGAGGGAGACTCGCAATCTCTTGAGAGCCGAATGCTCCAGACCTTCAATCGAGGGTAGAGTTTGCCAGACCCCAAATCTCAACCCTGAACTCATTACCTATCTCTTTAAACTTGGCAGGGACCCTTGGAAAGGGTTGGAAAGATCCCTTAAAATCTGCCAAGACAAAGTTCTAGACATCCTGGGTCCCTTAACTAAGATAATTGACGCAGCAGAAGAAAGCTACCTCAATGACTCCCCTTCTTGACACACGTTCAATTCGTGGTTGGAGTCAGAGAACTCTCGTGTGGTTGGGCAATGCTAATACTGGCCTCAACTCTGATAGAAGAAGGGTAGTTTTGACCAAAATTAGCCCTAAATTAAGCGATTTGGCCGACAAGGAAACTTCTCTTAACCCGAAAGGTCTACTTTTTGGTGAAGATTTGATTAAGAGCCTTGGCAAATATGTCTCTACCTTTACCGCCTTGGATAAGGCCCATCAGAACATGAAGAAGGTGTTCAACTCAAATAACCTTTTTGGAAGGGCCGGAAGAAGGGGCCAGTCTCCTGGCCGCTTCAACCGGCAGCCCTATTCTAGATCAAGGAGTTATGGCGGAAGAGGATACTAACCCCCCAGCCACCCTCAATTCTACCCCCCGAGAGGAAGAGGCTTTCATTCAAGAGGATTCAGAGCGAGAGGAGCTTCTGCCGACACCAACCCTCAAAGTGAGTACTCCTCCCCCTCCCCTTTCTTCGAATCCAAAAGTGGGAGGGAGACTGAAATTCTATTACCACAACTGGAAACTTATCACTCAAGATCCTTGGGTTTTAAATACCATAGTCGGTTTTTCTATAGATTTCATCCAAACTCCAGTTCAGAAGTCACTTCCCAAAACAATTCCCCTTACTTTAGATCAGGAAAAAATAATAGAGGAAGACATTTCCTCAATGCTCCAGAAAGGTGCAATTATAGAGGTCCCTATGGAATTTCTGAGATTTATAAGCACTCAAGTCAAGTCAAGTCAAAGATCTTTATTAGGATTTAGATAACATCCATAAAAGTACATAAAATCACAACAATCATCCAAAACACCTACTACCACAATCTTTTCAAAAATCACATAATAAAATCACATAATTCACCATGATGTATATTTAAAAAGTGCAAATAACTGCCTGGATAAATATATCCGTAATTTTAGGGCACACAATGATATACACAACAATTAAGAACAATGCAAAGATTAATATCAATAATATGTGCAAAAAGCAGATACTTGTGCAAAATGAGCAATGTGCAAGCTCAGCAAATGGTAGTACAAAACTTTTGACGCCATGTTCAATGACACTCTTGAGCGGACAGCAGCTTTAAGAAAACAACTGACTCTAAAAATTACTTCATCAGAGCTCATCAACCTCAGTAGATCACCAAGGGCTAAGTTAAAATCCAATTGGGCAGTCTTACGAAAATATGGCATTAAAAAATGTTTAGTATATTTTATATAAAAGCCACAAAAAAGGATAAAATGTGAAAGGCTTTGTTTCCCTCCATGGTTACAGGGACAGTTTAGATTTTCTAAATTTCTATTAAAGCCTATTGGGAAGCATAGTAGGTTTTTGATGCTCCCAACCCTGAACTGAAACAGCAGGCTCCTGTTCCATTTACTCATCTTTCTACACAGGTAGCCTTGGGGCCGGTCATAAGGCCTGTCACTGGATACCAAGAGGGTTATATACCTTATAGTGGCCGGTTTTACAAGCTCTTTCTTTTCCCTCTTGCTGTTATAGAGATTATACAGAGCCTTTTTCAATAAATTCTTATGTGTGCGGTCTATTGTGTGAGGGGATGTAAATAAGTGACCCTGCTCCACACTCGCTAGACTTTTTTCCACCGCCCCAAGACATGGTATGTGACTGGACCGCTCACATTTTAGATAATCCATAATGATGTCACGGGTCAGTGACGCAGCTGGATTCATCCATATTTTCAACCAGAACAGAGCGGGTCTAGATCTTATAAAATCCTCTGTATACTTAAGGCTCAATTCTCGGTGGCACACAAAGGTTGGGGCTGAAATGACCCCCCCCCCAAATCTTTCTACAGAACCTATTCTCCACCGTCTGTATATTGGTGCAATTCGTGTAACCCCACACTTCAGCTCCGTAGGTTCCTGTAGGTAAGCATTGAGTCTTATACATTTTTAACAATGATGTGATAACCTCAGCGTGTAGGGGTTGGCGAAGAGAGGTTACAGAGTTTATAGCTTTGCCCAATTTATTTCTCCCAAGGGCAACATGGGGTTGCCATGAGCCAGAGTCAGCGAACAAAAGACCTAGATATGGGAAAGTGCTCATGCTTTTTAAAACATTATTCCCTGTCAAGATTTGATTGATCTTATGTTTTTTTGGGCCGCTGCACATTATAAATGACTAGCAGCCCGTCCCGACCTTGTCTGGGAGCAACAGGCTTCCCCGACCCCCGCCCGCCCCAACATTGTCCAGCAGCCCGGGCCCCTGCCCGGCCCGGCCCGTCCCCCGCCTGCCCGACCCCCGCCTGCCCCGACCCCCGCCTGCCCCGACATGGGTCTCCTTACCTCAGCCGCCGCTCCTCCCGCCTGTCCGCTGCTGATATACTGCTTTAAATATGTTTGTTCTTCTTTGCAGAGGTGTACAGCTGACCAATCCGTTCTACAGAGTGTACATTGGCTGGGAAAGCTTACATCATAGCTAATCTTTTTGGCCTAGAGGTGTGCTAATGATTGCGGTTTCACCATAAAAACACCGGATTATTCTCTTTTCTCCTGCAGCCCGGGCCCCCGCCCAGCCCGTCCCCTGCCTGCCCCGACATGGGTCCCCTTACCTCAGCCGCCACTACTTCCGCCTGTCCGCTGCTCGCACCACCGTTGGCCTGTCCACTGCTCCTCGCGTCACCGCTCCTCCCCCGCGCCATGTCCGCCACTCCCTTACCTCAGCCGCCGCTCTTCCAGCCTGCCTGCTGCTCGCATCGCCACTGGCCTGTCTGCTGCTCCTCACGTCACCGCTCCTCCCCTGCGCCATGTCCGCCGCTCCTCGTCGCGCTCCTGGACGCCGCTCCTCCCCGCGCTCCTGACGTGAGCACCCACGTCGTGGCCGGCGCTACTTCGGAGGGACTACTTTTTTTTTTACTGTAAATTTTTTAAATAACGTTTTTTTTTTATTTATATAGCCTATAACCATCTACACACCCGACGATTCCAACAGTGTATCGGGTGTGTGGATTGGCGCTGTGGTTCCCGAGTTTACCCGCCTCAAAGGCTGAAAGTTCTTCCTTTATTTTAGTAGTATAGATTTGTTAAAATTTGTGCAGAACCCAAGGTCTGCCATATACGTAACAAACCCAGAAATTAAAATTCGCAGTGCATTAGGTGTGCGGGCCATAAGGACCGCGTCATCCCCGTAAAGGAGAGCGGGAAGTGGTCTACCATTGACTTGCGGGACATCAGTTGTTAGTTTAAACACAAAGCTGCTTAATTCATTTATGTACAAAATAAAAAGCAGGGGGGCCAGGACGCAGCCCTGTCTGACCCCCCTGCCAATAAAAATATCACTGGAGACTTCACCGAGGGTATTTAAATGGACACGGGCTCTCAAATCACTATGCAAGTGGGCCAGAAAGTAAACCAAAGATTTGTCTAAACCATAATTCAACAAAACTGACCATAAACGGGAGCGGTTAACAAAATCAAAAGTAGAACTTAAATCCATGAAACCTAAATAAAGGGGGGATTTTTTAGCAATAGTGTACTTTGCCATTAATAGATTTAAGTTTAGGCATTGCCCCACAGTACCCACATGGCTTCTGAAGCCTAGCTGACATGGGTGTAGGATGGAATTATCTTCTGCCCAAACTCTAATCCTGTTAAAAAGGACCCTTCCTAGAATCTTCAGGGTGTTGTCTATTAAAGATATCGGACGATAGCAGGCAGGGTCCGATCTGTTGCCTTTTTTAAAGATAGGCACAATAATACTATTTGACCAAGTAGCTGGGGGTGAAGTGTGGGATAAATGGTTAAAGATGTTACACAGTAATGGGGCCCAAAAATCAGGTTCCAATTTAATTTGGTCGATGGATAGACCATTGGGGCCAGGGGCTTTGTTCCCAGCGCTTTCTGAAATGGCGTCTTCCACCTCCATTAGAGTAATATTCAGTGTAGTTAACGGAGGGGCAGTACCCATGGGGTTAGGTGGGGCCTCATACATTTTCGAAAAGTGATCCACCCACACATCCCTTGGGATGTTGCAATTTATGGGGGTGATATTTGTTCCTAGTGATCTTAAACTCTTGACTTCGCTCCAGAACCCAGTGACATCCCTCAGAGACGCAAAACGCATGAGAGAGTCCCAGTGATCTCTTAGTAACACTTCTGATCTTATTTTGAGAGTATGCTTATAACTAGCCCTCAATCTCCGCACAGCAGACTGATCTCGTGGGACCGCTGTGAGGGCAGCCCTTAGTTCCCGGTTGGCTTTGGAACATAAGGAGTCGAACCACCTCGGTTGTGTATGGTTGGTGGCTCGGGCTGGTTTAGAGATCTCCTTTTTTATAGCCTTACAAAGGCCCGTAAAGGCCTCAATGATAGCATGCTCGGGACTGTCGGTGGATAGGCAGACTGACACTAGTTGGGGGCGCTTTTGAATGGTGCGAGTTAAGACTCCCTTGTTATCAATCCCCCTCCAGACCACCTTGAGTTTGTCAGTGGATGCCGCTAAGTTTTGTGCCCTAATTTCTCTCTTGTTCCCCTGTCTTTTGGTAAATTTAAGGCTGATTAAAATCGGGTAGTGATCACTATAGGGAACGTTCACAACCTTAGCCTTTAATAAAAGGTCTCCTAAAAGAGAGGATATGAATACATAGTCTATTGTGGTTGAACATCCTCGCCCTACATAGGTTGCCACAGGAACTTTAGTCCCAGTAATATTTGCCATTTCCATAGCGTTAACTAAATCGCGTGAGACTAAATGGTCAAGCAGTTCTTCTCCTCTTTTACAGCTAGGGGTTCTTGGGTAAATATGAGCATGAAAATCGCCCCCTATACAAATGCCGTCAAAACTGCCAGCACTCTGTTTCCTGTAGAAAAGATAGATAAAGGTTGGAGACCCGTCATAAATCTGAGGGAACCAAATACCTTGTTTACAGGCATTTCAAGATGGAAGTCATCCATCTTCTCAGAGATCTCTTATTAGAAGGGGACTGGTTAGTCAAATTGGATCTGAAAGATGCCTACTTTATCATTCCTATGGCAAAGGAACATCAACCCTTTCTTCAGTTTATTTGGAAAAACCGTCTTTTCCAATTCCAAGCCCTTCCCTTCGGCCTCTCCTCAGCCCCTTGGTGTTTCACCAAGGTGATGAGGGCAGTCGCCTCATCTCTAAGAGAAAAAGGTATTAGTCTCATCATTTATCTAGACGACATCCTTATACTGTCTCAAGATTACAATCAGATCATTTAGGATCTCAAAACTGTTGTAGACCTTTTAGAAAGTTTGGGTTTTATCATAAACAAGGAAAAATCCATACTATCCCCCTAAAAAAACTATGGAATTCCTGGGTTTCACCGTAGACACCACAAACTGCATTCTCCTTCTTCCTCCAAAAAAGATTTCCAAAATCAGGAAAGAGGTAAGACATGTTCTGAAGCAACAAAATCTCTCTTTAGGAGAACTAGCCAGACTCTTGGGCCTTCTCTCTTCTTCCATTCAGGCTATCTTTCTGGGCCCCTTGAATTATCGAGCCCTTCAAAGAATAAAAGCAAGAGCTCTCAGATCAGGACTCTGGTACGGAGATTGCGTCTCTTTGAACCAGGAGGCCATCTCAGAACTGACGTGGTGGTTGGACAATCTGGACACATGGAATGGCAGGGCGATCTTCGGTTCAGCACCAGATTTTATTTTGGAATCAGATGCGAGCCTTCATGGCTGGGGTGCTTGTCTCCAAGATCCAAACACTGGAGGGGTCTGGTCTCAGGAAGAATCCTTTCAACACATCAATTACCTAGAGTTAACTGCAGGGCTTTATGCTCTGATGAGTTTCTAGCACTCTCTTCAAGGCAGATCGGTTATTCTGAAAATTGACCCACATGTCTGCTGTCGCCTACATAAACAGCTTGGGTGGTACCAAATCGGAGGACCTCTCCAACCTGGCCAAGAAACTTTGGATATTCTGCCTGGAACACAAAATCTCTCTCAGGGCAGAATATCTCCGGGGAAAATCCAACCTCTGTGCAGATTGGAACTCGAGGTTCCTCATAGACTACAGCGATTGGAAGCTCAACACGTCTGTCTTCAATTCCCTCAATCTTTTCTGGGGCCCTTTCCAAATAGATCTATTTGCGAGCAGACTAACATTCCAACTGGAAAGTTATTACAGCTGGATGCCCGTCCCGGGTGCTCTAGCGGTGAACGCCTTTCTCCAATCGTGGGAAGGGATCAACCCTTATGCCTTTCCTCCGTTTGCAATGATCCAGAGAGTGCTTCAGAAGGTGAGACACCAACGCTCTTCAATTGTCCTGATAACCCCATTTTGGCCATCCCAGGTATGGTTCCCTACTACCCTGGAACTAACTTACGATCTTGCCTTTCTGATTCCTTCCCTTATAGACCTCCTTACAGACTTAGACGGTCTGATTCACCCTCTTGTTCAGACAGGGAATTTGAACCTTCTTGCCTGGAAGGTGTCAGGAGATCCAACTATCTCACAAGACTTTCGTCGACAGCTTCTACTCTCCTCGGGGAATCATGGGCCCCGGCACACATTACCGGTATTACAACATTTGGAAGGTATGGTTACGTTGGTGCTTGGAGAGGGACCTGGATTCCGTGGAGGCACCTATCGTTGATATAGTTAATTTTCTTGGAGAACAATTCGATAGAGGTCTGAGTTACAGATCTATCAATTGTTATAGGTCTGCTATTTCCGCTGGTCATTTCCTTGTCAACAATAAAACGGTAGGTAAAAATCCTATTATTTGTAGAATTCTTAAGAGTGTCAGAATTAGGAGACCTCCAAAACCTAGATATCAATCTGTGTGGGATGTTAATTTAATTCTTGATCTTTTCTCTACTTGGCCAGATAACTCCCTTTTGAATAGAAAGGACCTTTCTTTGAAATTGGCCACTCTTCTTTGCTTGATTTCATGTCGAAGAGTCTCTGATGTTAAAGCTCTGGATATTTCATATAGATCTTATGATATGTTTGGGGTCAAATTTGATTTGCATAGAAGAACCAAAACTATGTCTGATACTATTTGTTATCCACGCTTTGACATATGTAATAAACTTTGTGTTGTCCACTGCATGAAAGAATACGATCTGAGAATGAACTCTCTTCGCCCTTCTGGTCTTGATCAATTGCTTACCTCCTTTGTTAAACCTCAAAAAGGTATTTCGTCTGCCTCTATAGCAAGATGGGTTAATATTGTTATGTGTCTTGTAGGTGTCGATCTGAGTCTCTTCAAACCACATTCCATCAGAGGTGCTATGGCCAGTAAGTCATTCTGGTCAGGTGGTAAGTTGTATGATATACTCAAAGCTGTTGATTGGTCTAATTCTAGAACGTTGCTCTTCACTATTGCAAACCAATTACTCATATGTCTGATGTTGTTTTACATGGCTACCAACACGCATAATGGTAGCCTCCAGTCTTGTAAAGAAATTGCGATTCTCCTATTAACATGACTAGAGAATCTGGATTTCATTAAAGACACAGAGGCTAACATTATCCCTCCCACCCTTCCCTTTGGGTGGTCGATGGTTGATTTTAGCTTTGTATTTGACTCTTATGGTATGTTTATTGGAATACTTAACTTGCTCTTATGGTCTTATGTTCCTTTGCAGGATTGTTCCTTGTTGTTTATATTCTTGGTTTCATTTACACCTTTTTCTTTTCAGATAACCTCTCGTGAGTTCATGTTCGTGACTCCTGTCCTACGGATCTTGGAGATTTCGTTCATCCTTCATTTTTCTTCAAGTTGTGAAATTACGTTTATCCTTTGTGGATGTTTTTTGGGACATTTCCTTTCTCCTTTGCGCCACATTTAAAAGAGGCTGATTGCCTAGTGCTACTGCTATTGTTTGGTTTATAGTGTTCTATTTTGGAACTATTGCTTTGTGACATATGCGGCTGCTTGGTCTGCAATTAAAAGATATAAGCATAATGTTAGCCTCCGTGTCTTTAATGAAATCCAGATTCTCTAGTGATGTTAATAGGAGAATCGTAATTTGTGCTGAGAGATCCATCTTGGCGATTTTTTCGTTTAAAAGGTGGCAAAGTTGTCGCATTGATCTTTGGAGGCCACTAACTCAGATGTATTTGGTTTGGATGTTTGGCTTCTGATGATGTTGAAGAGTTCTTTTGGTCAGTTTTTTGCATTGTCTAGAGCGGAGCAGAAGAAGAAAGTCTTTATGTTCTTGATGTGTTTGTTGTAGTTTCTGTGTGCTACCTTGAGTTGCTCTCTGTGATGGGCGGAGGGATTGCTCCTCCAGATTCTTTTTAGGGATCTGAGATGACATCTTTCATTATTGATGTCAGAAGTAAACCAAGATATAGAGGGGGTGTTTCTGGGTTTTTTTTGTTTCAAGGGCGCCAGGCGGTCCAAGGTGGCTGTCATGTTGGAATGGTAGAGAGAGGTGAGATCTGTGGTTGAGAGGTGCTTCGTCGTGTTTGGGAGGAGCGTTCTTAGTTCTTCTTCAAGGTTGTTCCGTGGGACTTGAGCAGTATTCCTAACCCATTTGGGAGGAGCTTGTTTTATGGGTTGAGTTAGGGGGGGTTGGTTGATATGAAAAAGAATAATGTGATTGTCTGACCAGTCTACTGGAATGATATAGTCAATAGTGATAGTGTTTTTGTCCGCAATGATTGCATCCAGTATCGCTCCTCTGTGGTGCGTCATGAGAGAGTCTAGCTTCTGCTAATTCTGTTGCATGTTTGGAGGCAGATCTGCTGTTGATGAGCATGCATTTGATGAGGGGTTTTTCTTCTGACCTCGACTTGCTGGGTTGGGCTCTGGTTAGGGAGGTTAGGTGCGCCGGGGGTCTAGGGATTCTAGGGGGGGGGTGTTCCCTGCCCACTCCTGTAATTACTTGAATCGAGGACTTGGGTGAGGAGATCAACGTGGGGTCCTGTGTTAAGCCTGGTGGGGTCCCTCTCTGTGAAGGCTGTGAGGTGATGTGGTCGGGGTTCGCGGGGTGGTCATAGGATGAGGCGAGTGTGGTCGCTTCCTGAGGGGAAAGGGAGGGTTTCATTCTTTTCGGTCTATCCGCTCGCTTCTCTGTCTCAGGTTTAGTGACGGGCGGACGAGATCTGGGGGAGCGGGGGTCAAGTTGGGGGGAGGCGATTTGGATGTTCTGGGAAGGGTGGGGGTAGGGGGGTTGGCGGGCTGTTGGGTGGACAAACAAATTTTAGGTAGGTAGAATAGGGTTTCGTTCAGGCCTCGGACCAGCGTTTCGAGCTGAGCTTCCAGAGGGTTGAGGAGATGCAACATGTTTGTCTGAGTGGGAGGGTGAAAGTGGGTGGTGCTCTGGTATGGGGGTGAGTGTGCGGTCCTGTCTTGTTGAAAGATGGTGGGCAGGCTGCATGTATCGATGTTTCTAATAGGGTTCAGTGGAGGTGAGGGAACTAACTCTGTGGTTTCAGGCTGAGCTTCTAGAAGGCTGAAGCGATGCACCAGGTTATTTGTGTGGGTGGGAGGGGGAAGAAGGGTGATGTTCTGCATTGGGGAGGAATGTGCGGACCCGTCTTGAAGGATATGGGAGGGCGAGCCGCAAGTATCGTTGTTTCTAGTAGGGTTCAGGGGAGGTGATAGAGTTATCTCTAGCTGGGTGAATGGCTGCGCTGTGGGAGATTGAGGGGGCGGGCCATGGAGCCATTGTGAATGGGAATGTGAATGGGGCTCTACTCTGGTGTGCTGACTATGATTGGTGGTGGGGTGGAGTTGGGCGGCTGTTGGAGCTATCTCTAGCTGAATGTCCCGCCTCATTATTCATCATTTTCCCATTAGGCCTGTTATTACAGGAATAATGGCATGAAAAGATTACGTTTTAAGCCCTTCCTCCTTTCTTTAGTGCAACTACAGGCTGGTGCTGTTCTCTGCCTTCCTCAAAAATCCAGAGTCGGGGGCTCGGTGTGTGAAGCAAGAAACTTCGTGTTCGTTAGAATTAATAACGTTAGCGTTTGTAATGATTTCAAGCAATGTAGTGGATACCAATGACGGCTCGGCAGCATTAATAGCTGTGTTATAACAGTTGAAATATCGAAGAAAGCTATGTTCCTGCCTCATAAATCTCCAAAGTGTTCCGACTGTACTGTGAGCAGCTACGGCATAACTACCAACGGTGCAGCGTGTGCAGTGGCGCCGGGTCTCACAACAGAGCCCCGATTATTATTGTATTTTGATAACAAACCCGCAGCCGAAGGGACCGTTTTCTTGCTTGATGGGAGGCCATTGGCATTTTTAGGGAACAGGGTGATTGATTCGAGGAGAAATTATTGAGGGAGAGCCTTACAGTGTAATGTTCTTTTTTATTTCTGTATCTGTGTCTCCACTGACATAATCAGCTCGAGACAAACCATGCTGCAATTAACGTTATACTTTGCAAAGTGTTTTTCAAGTTTCTGGGGTCGATTCGGTATCACGAAAGAATGCTCCCCCTCCCCCTCCACTGAAGTTTTATCACGCTTTACTTCGCTATATCACTTTCACATAAAAACGACAGTTCTTATTACAGAAATCCATCTGAGCGATATCTTATTACTTGCGAAATGTTTTGATCTGCGCACTTCAAAGGTATGACTGTGCGCGTCACGGAATAATCTCTTGCTTTGGTGGCACGTGCGCGGTGCCGTTGGAAGTGGCTGTTAGCGGCATTGTCCTTTCATTGAATGCGGGCCTAGGAGATTTGTGAATTCAAATAAAAATAATGCCCTCGGTGCATGTTTTTGAATCTTCGCTGTCACACAATTTTACTGTACTTTTAGAGAAATGACGAAGCTGGCTGCCACTTTGAAGTGCCCCACGCAGGGTTCTGAAAGTATTAGCAAGAGTCTTATTGAAGTCTTTTAATATGGTTTCTTCGGGCTGTTGACTTTTCACTCAACTTACTTTTATCCCATGTTCGTTTGCACCTGTCAGCTGACGATGAATCATAAACAGCAGATACTTTTCCTGTCTTAACCACTAGACAAAACGGTCTTACACTTAACTTTCTGGTAAAACAATGGATTTGACCAAGGGTTTCATGAGAAATTAAAAGCGTTTCTTTCATTTTTCTTTCAATGTGAGTCATAATATGAGTAAAATTATTCTTCACAATTTTTTTGTCTTTTCATCATTCAGCTTGGTCTCTAGAAGTTATTGTGCTTCCTCGCCATCTAAACAAAGAGACTGCAATATGTTGGATCTTATTCGTTGCCAACTGAGTTCTCTTGCTGTCCGAGAATCCATCCTTAGCAGGACCCAAACAATGTGAACGCTGCTAATAGGACGTGTGCAAGCACTAAGTGAACTAAGCGCTCAGCTATAGAAGCACAAACCGCAGGTGTCAGGCCAGTTACCCCAGAGCAGGGGCGTAGGAGACACTCAATTTCTGGGGGGGACAAGGACAACCTTTTGGAGTTTCCAGTGACCCGATACAAATCGACCATTGTCTGAGAACCGTACACTACGTTAAACAAATACAATCACATAGGGGCATATTAGCAAGGAACCACGTTAAAATTATCGCAGTTTTAGCGACAGGAAACTGCCGCTAAAACGACGATAATGGGCTTGCTAATATGCGTTATAGAATTCCAATAGAAGCCCAGGTTAGATGTCCTGCACATCTAACCTGGGCTTCTATAGGAATTCTATAACGCATATTAGCAAGCCCATTATCGCCGTTTTAGCAGCAGTTTTCTTCCGCTAAAACGGCGATCATTTTTACGAGGTTCCTTGCTAATATGCCCCATAGTTTTGTAGTGAAACATTGATAAAGGCAGGAATGTAGTCACAGTTTGCAACTATGTTTTAATTGTTATTTATATTCACAAAGTAATTAGACCAAATGTGAAAGAACATATTTTTGAAACATACATCTTCATGCAACAAGCAAACAAAGGTGGGAAGAAAAAGGAAGAATAAACTGAATTCTCTTTGCAATATTCCTAAACCTCAAAATGCAACTGGAGTAATATTGGAGTGTATCTGAGAGAGAGTAGAAGCACACAGAGCTGTAAGAGCAGAGAAATGTCCACTTTGTAAAAGTGGTATATGTCAAATAGTAATATGAAATCCAATCTTACCAGTAAAGAGGATTTATCATTGCCATTCCAAAGAAGCAAAACATGACACAGCTTCTCTTTTCTAAATAGGAATTACAGCTCAAAAGAGTGTACAGATGAATTCCCAATGTTCATCTATGAGAGGAGTAGGCTTCACAGAAGTGAAAAACAAATGTAGGTGTTTTTCACTACAAGGACATGCAAAACTTAAATGTACATGCCCTACCTTTTAGTAACATAGCACCCAGACCTATGGGCTACCTAGGGCCTACCTTAAGGGTGACTTATGTGTAAAAAAAGAGAAGTTTAAGGCTTGGCAAGGGGTTTTGAATACCAAGTCGACATGGCAGTAAAATTGCACACACAGGCTGCTCTGCATTGGCAGGCATGAGACATGGTTAAAGGGCTACCTGTGTGGGTAGCACAGTCAGTGATGCAGACCCACATGTAGCATTTAATTTACAGGCCCTGGGTATTTGGTATACCACTGTAATAAGATACTTGTAAGTAAATTAAATATGCTAGTTGTGTATACACCAATGTTACCATGTTTGGGGGAGAAGTACACACATTTTAGCAATGGTCAGCTGCGGTAAAATGCTCAGAGTCCTAAGGCCAACGAAAAGAATCAGTATAAAGAGGAGGTAAGCAGGCAAAATGTTTGGGGGAAGACCACACAAGACTGACAGGTTTAATAACATGGTATAGGATTCTGTGTGTCTGAGTACTGAAGTCAGTCGGATCCCTTTTGGAAACCCCTTGTTTAGCAGTGCACAAATGAGTAGTGCATGGAATGCACTAAAGTACAAAAACTTTGTTATATGGGAGGCTCACAAAAACTATAAAATGCTCAAAACAAGCAAATATGCCTTGTGCTAGGATTATTCGAGCTAAAATATTGAGCATTTAATTGAAAGCGTGGAGACCATGCTCAAGACTATGTTTATTTACAAGTGACATTTGGAGAGTTGCATGTTAACAGTGAAGTAATCTTTGGAGAATAGTTATTGCTACAAAGAAAAAAGGTCAGATGGGCAGGATAACTTGGATATGGGTGGTGATGCTTCAGAAGATGAGCCGGGGTGTCCAACACCAATGACTCTGCTTCTGAGCATGTCGAAGAGGAGTCTGAAGACCCCTTACTGGAGAACTCTAGTCCCCAGGGAATATCTCTAGTGACACAGAGGGATGCCCTTGAGGTAGGACCCCCTTTGTTCCTCCTGGGGGGAACAAAGTGCTCAGGGGAGGTCCCTCCTCCGCCATTGCAATAGAGACCTCCATCTCTAGGAAGAGAGAGTATTCTTTAGAAATGGAATCCCACCTGTTCACTGTTGAGCGAGCAAAGCTCAGAATCAAGAAAGAACATTTGGCCCTAGATAAGGAAACCCTAGAAGTCCAGAGGGCTTAGAAGAATTTGGTATTAGAATCATCCCATGGTGGCAGCACTAGTGAACCTAGAGTTAGGGAACACTCCTTAGACACTAGGAACTTGAGCAGGATAGTCCCTCCTTACCAGCAGGTGATGACATTCATAAGTGGATTTCTGCTTTAGAGAGGGCCTGTGTAGTTCAGAAGGTTCCTCAGGGCCAGTGGGCAGCTATTCTGTGGCTCTCCTTTGCTAACAAAGATAGAGATAAACACTTAACTGTGAAGGAAGAAGATGCAGACAATTACAAAGTCTTGAATAGTGCCATCATAGGTGGGTTTGGGTTAACCACTGAGCAATACAGGGTTAAGTTTAGGGACACACAAAAGGCAAACACTTAAGACTGGGTAGATTTTGTATATAGTGCTATTAAGGCTCTGGAAGGCTGGCTTCATAGAAGTAATGTGCATGATTGTGAGGGACTGTACAATTTACTTGTGAGCAAGCACATCCTTAATAATTGTCAAAATCAGCAACTGCACCAGTACATGGTGGACTCAGATCTGACATCTCCCAAGATTTGGAAAGAAGGCAGATGAGTGGGTCCGCACCAGGGTGAAACAAAAGTCTCATGGTAGTAGTGACCAGAAGAACCAAGATTCTTCTAAGGTTCAAGAGAAAAGTGGGAAGAAATCTAAAGAAAAAAAGAGTCTTCTGAAGGTCCTCAAAAAATCTTCCTCTGTGGGTAGGTCCAATTCATCTTCCTCCTCTAACAAGAAACCTTGGTGCTATTTGTGTAAGGAAAAAGGCCACACCAATACTGCTACTATTAATCCTAAAACTCCTAGTGCCCCTAGCAATAGCACTAGTGGTAGTAGTGCCCCCACCCCCAAAAGAATGCCTAAGAAATTCAGTGGACATTTAGCTCCAATTATGCAAAGTCCTAATTACTCCAAAGAATTCATTGTACAAATAGATGCTTCTGAGATAGGGATATGTGCAGTACTGTCACAGCTTCATTCAGAAGGTCAGGATCAACCAGTAGCTTTTATAAGCAGAAAGTTGATGCTCAGGGAGAAGCATTGGTCAGATAAGAGGGAGGCCTTTCCTGTGGCCTGGACCTTGAAGTTGAGGCCATTCCTGTTTGTCACTCACTTCATTGTTCAGATAGACCATAAGCCCCTCTTATGGCTTAAACAGATGAAGGGTGAAAACCTCAACTTTTGAGGTGGTCCATTTCTCTACAGGGGATGGACTTTTCAGTAGAACGTAGACCTGGGAGTAACCATGCCAACAAAGATGGACTTTCCAGATATTTCCACTTAGAAAATGAAGACTCAAATGGGCAAGGTTAGCCTCATGTCCTTATGTTTGGGGGTGTAGGAAAGCAGAATCTGCTTTCATGGTTACCCCCACTTTGTATCTGGTGTCAGTGTGTTTTGTCTGTAGACTGCTTGGATCCTGCTAGTCTGGACCCCAGCAACTGTGCTCTCTCCCATAAATTGGCTCTGGTAAGTACTTTGGTACAGCCACAATTGGCTACTGGTGTACCCTTATAAGTCACTAGTATATGGTACTAAGGTACTCAGGGCATAGGTACACCAGAGGCTCCCATGGGCTGCAGCATGTATTTTGCCAACTGTGGAAGTCCACTTAAACTTGAGTACAGACCTGCCATTGCAGCCTGTGTGAGATGCTGCTTGCACCTCTCACAACAGATATGTTTCCTTATGTGTGAGGTCACTGCACTCAAAATCTATAAGTCACCCCTATGATAGAAAGGGTGCTTGGTTACAAATGTGAGGGTGCCCCTGCATGAGCTGGACACCCCTACAAACCCCGGATTTGATTCTCCAGGCTTTGTAAGAGCGGTCAGCCATTTTAAGGTATATAGTGGACATCAGTTATTACGTGATGTCTAACTATATAATGGCTGCACTGGACCTGGTCATGTTTTGTAGCAAACTTGTTGGAATCATACCTCAACACCAATTCTAGCGCTACAAGGATGATCCCAAGTACTGGGGGGCTCTTCAGGGGACCCCCTGTACTCCAAGTAACAGCCTTTCAGGGTCTGCCAGCAACCTAGTGCTGCCGCCAACCACAGACTCGATTCTGCCCTACTGCTACTGAGCTCGACACGAGAAGGTAGAAAAATATGTTTCCTGTCACAGGGAGGTGTGGCTTGCCGGTGGCTTCCGACTGCTTTGAAGGGCACATTTGCCAGTTCAGGAACCCCAGGCTTCCACTTTGGCGCGAAACTGGACAAAGACCAGGGGAGTATCCTTCCCTTTGTCCAACCCCTCCCCTGGGAGGGACCCCCGAGTCGTTCCAACCCTTTCCTTAGGGTAATTAAGGGCTCCCCTGTGGGTAGGTCCTCAGATTCTTCGTGGAACAAGACTCTCAACCTCTGAAACCAAGACACTCTTTGACCATTTTGACACTTGGACTTCGGCGGACTTCGACTGGACCCAAGACTGCATCAAGGAAGACTCCTACTGCTCCTGGCCTCACTGCTCTTCAAGTCTTCTGAGTCATCTGTGTCTGTGCATCATCCAGGTTCTCCAGAAGGCCTGTGGGGATCAGGGACATCCAAAGTATACTGCCTTGGCGTGAAGGAGTCAACATGCGACTCCTACACCTTGTAACCCTCACTATCTTATGTAACACATCCTGTAAATTGATTTACGTACATATGATTTATTGTTTTTGTATAACGTGGATGTGTGATTTAAGGAACTCCGAAACCCTGGACTGGATAGTGGTATAAAATTTGAAATAAGACAAAATAGTGGTATTTAAATTGTTATTTATGTAAATATTAGGACAAACCAACACATCTAACACAATATAATGCAAGATGTGTGCTTAGACTATGTCTGGTGCTAATTGTTCTCATGTTCCAGGGCGAGGTTTAACTGCTCAAATATTTAAACAAAACATTAGGCTTTTGAGTGGCTGAATTGTGCAGTGTGAAACAGTCAAATAAAGTAGGGTCCCAGCTGAGGAGGGGCAGGATGCAGTCAGCATAGCTGCCAAGGTTTCAGAATGCTTTGTTGGACATTTTCATAATATCAGTATAATTATGAGTGACATATCAATGACTATGAGTGACACTTTCTCGTGAGCAATGAAGACGAGGGAAACATATAAATATCAGAAATTACACCCATACGAGCAATGTAAAACTCTAAGGATATCTTAAAATTGCTGCAAAGCACCAGAAATGGAAGGGCGCAAACAGGAGACTCCTCCTTGCAGTCCAGCTGCACAGACTATTAACACCAACTCAATTGACTAATCTGAAAGCAATTTAAGCTTTATGGGCAAAACAATATTTTATAAAGTAAACAGCTTCAGTTATGGTCCACTAACTCATTACAATACATTTTTTAACGTTTCTTCCACACTCATATGTTGTGAATACTCCACAGTGTTGCAGTGGACCAATTCAAAGGGGCTGGGGGTGACACAGACTCTGGGAAAGCACCTCAATACTAAATATATTTGTAGCTAAAGTGAACGTTTAAAGGTTCAGGAGTCCCACCGTTAAAAATAGATTTGCATGCAAAATACTAAAATACGATACTAACTGGGAGAAAATATTACAGGCCCAAACTGTAATCTTGACACCATGTGGAAGAAAATTATGGGCCTCATTTATGAGGCCGTGCGTCACTTTTACGCCACTGGTGCGTCACTTTTTGTGACGCACCAGCAGCTTAAACAATGTGCCTTGTTGCACCGTATTTACAAAGTGACGCATCTAGGTAGATGTGTCACTTTGTAAACCCCTGCGCCACATTATACCTGCGCCAGGTATAATGTATGCAAGGGGGGGGCGTATTGACGCAAGGAAGGGTCGTTGAAGTGACGCAGTGAAATCTATGAGATTTTACTGCGTCACTTTTAGGACGCCGTTGCGTCAAAATCTTGCGCCTGCCTCACAGCAGGCGTAAGACTGACGCAGGCCCTTTCACATGGGGCTTGCCCCATGTGAAAGGGAACATTGCTGGAGTTGCGTCACTTTTGTGACACACTCCAGCAATGCGTCACTTTTGCGCTTACAGAGACGTCAGAAATACTGACGTATCTGTAACTCCTTGCGACATGATGCGTCATACATTAAATATGACGCATCATTGGTGTCGCAAGGAGTGCACAGTGAAAAGTGACGCATCGCTGTTTTCACGCAGCGATGCGTCACTTTTCATAAATGAGGCCCTGTGTTTTTTCAGTGCAGACAATATGTGGGCATATTAAAAGGAACTACACATAGTTTGCATATCTGGTACATTTGGCTTGAAAAACAATTTAAAGAGACTCCACAATCCATGTTATTACTGGAGAAGCGTTGTTTAAGTTTTTAGAAATAAACTGAAACGTACATGTTAGTGCTTCCAAAAGAGGTGCACATTCACATACAGTACTGCTTGTAGATACACCTCAGCAGATTGATTCGCACAAAAATTAACTCGTACGTGAACTCCTTTTATAAGCACAGGAATCTTTCATTTTTCTAATAGCAATAAACTTGTTTTACATTTTGCTCCGTACACTACCACAAACATGCTCGCACCGGACTCCATCTCGGGTAATATGAGCAGAACTCAACTGTACTCATCACAGCACATGAAACACTACCTTGGATCAGGGATAGGAGGGCCTTGTTATTACACACACAGCATGAATCTTTTGGTGACCTGGAGCCCGCAGTGCTGGATCACGCCAGTGGGCTGTGGCTGTCAGTAGTGAGCAATCTACAAACTTAACTACCTCTCTTGATTCGTCCTGGAAATTCAGACTGCAATCAGCTGTGGGGGCGAGTGATGAGGTGTGAAAACCTTCTTGGAGTTTTTGACGCACAACAAAAGGGAAGGGCACAGGTCAAGTGCAGGGCCATTAGCACGTCAAAGCACTCGCGCTTTGACATACAAATGGCCCTGCCACAGACAGAAGAGAGAGGAGAAATTCTTTCATCACCTCGTCCCCCCCACCCTCGTCCCCCGCGTCCCCCCACTACAAAATCTGGGGGGGATATGTCCCCCGTATCCCCCACACTTCCTACGCCCATGCCCCAGAGTTGGTTTTTCAGGAGCCAATTGGAATTCTATGTTAGAGAAAGCTCGTGATTACAAGTAATCAGCATTCAAGATACCTAGGGCCCGATTACAAGTCGCTCCAGGATCGCCAAACAGGGCCACCGCCCTCCCGCCCACCAGATTACTCGTTCTACGTGGTCTGGCGGTCGGGCAGCATGGCGGTCCTGCGGCAGTGTGTTTCAAAGGCACCTATGTATGCTTTGGAAAGGCACCGCCACAGGATCGCCATAGCTCATTCCAGCAGTGCATGGGCTGTAAAATCCATTACGTGCTGGAACTGGGGGGGGGGGGGATGCACACAGGGGGCGCAGCATGGAATTGGTGCTTCCCACTGAACAATTTCCCAAGTTTCTTGGTCTTAGTCTATATTGCTGTGTCCATACTTCAGTATCTGGGGCAGTGTTTATGTGAACCAGGGCCTCCATTTCTCATTGCATTTGTCAGGGAATCCTAGTCCCAGTATCTGTGTCAGGATTTGCCTGTACTTGTGATCAACGCCTCCTTTCTTTCAGGAACAGTTCTTGCATGCTTCTAGATGCACTTATCATCCCCTTCTAAAAAAAAATTATGATGATTGGAGAATAAAGGCCAATTACCAAGTTATCAACAATCTTCATTTCCTCAGCAAAATCAGTGGAATGGAAATGACTAGGAAGCTTCAAAAGTACCTGGTACTTAAGGCCCTCTTCCATGGCAACCAATTTGTATTCAGATCCACACGAGTCAGTAAAAACACCCAAGCTACTATGAGGTAAGGGTGTCTCTCGTAAAAAAAACAGCCGACATTCATTAACCTGTCCATTGGTCTTTGACACCATCAAGCGTATAACATTTTTGGAAAGTCTTAAATACATTCTGGCATCTCTGGATCTGTGCTGCAGAGGGTCAAATCTTTCATCACTGATGTTGGCTAAAAAGGTAGGATTTCCTTAATTGAATCATCCGCATGCCCAGTGACCTAAAGTGTTCCTCAAGGATCAACCCTCTTGCATCTTTTGTTCAACATCTAATTATGCCTCGTGGCATGCATCCTTGAGGGAAATCAGGTTTAATTCCAAATGTTCCACACAATAAAAGGGGGAGGAGGGGAACTTCTACTTCGACCTCCTCTATAAATGACTAGTCACACACAAAGAAGTAGGAGTGAGAAAAATCGCTGTTTTAAGAGGTTTTTTGGCAAAGCTAAAATGTTTGAAAAACTGCCCTCATCCACAATAAACGGTGGCATGCTTCAGCATTGGGCTGCTGAGCACACCCATGCGCAGACCAACGCACGGGGTGGAGCAATAGGGTGGGGAAAACAATACAAACACATAGAAGAGTAGGGATCAAGCAAAGAATACGTGCAGGCAAACAAATATAGAGTAAAACTAACGCAGGGATGTCCAAATGCCTATTTCATTCACAGACTTCCCGGTCACGGCTAAAAAGGTATCTCAGACCAGGGAATGGCGGTGAATAGGAACCATTCACCCCTCCACTCTGCAAATTAGTCAACATGTTTCAGCCAGATTTTGCGTCTTTCCCAGCTTTCATCAGGACTACTCGATCCCCGTACCTATACCCTCCTTTCGTACCTTAATAAGTAGATTGAGGACTGAACCTGTAATTTATACGTAGGTCATGTAATCACACTTTCAATAAAATCTGCAAGTAACAGAATATACACAAGTGAAAATACACACACACAAATACATATGTGCTTAATTGCAAAAATAATATTACTTTGCCCCTCTAGACTAATTTAGCGTGAAAAACAGCTGATTCTACACTCTTTCTTGAACTCTGTGTATTATCGGGACACTGCCCCTAACCAACGTGCACTCCACCACACAAGTTTAGTAAATCATTAGTTTAAAAACATTGCTTGAAGGACACCACCATCCATCTTTCCCCTACATGGAATCTTGTGTATCATAAGGGAATGAACGCTGTTCTTCTTACAGTAGTTTGTGCTCGAAAAGGTGTTGGAGCGAGAGCAGCTCCTTGTAGTCACACACTAGTTATAGACAAGGGGTAATACATCAATAGTTTGTTAGAAGTTCAAAAAACCAACTCTGTAGGGCGTTGCCCATGAACTATGCCCGCAATACTTATCATCACACTGTACCCGATCATACCATGCAAACGCTGGTGTCTAGTGGCTATTTAGTAACATTAGTTCCAAAAAGAGTGCCATCCCATCTCATTCATTCAGTCTCTGCCCCCACCAGATCCCCGCTTAATTCATCAAGGTGAGTTCGCCTCAGCACCAATGTCTCTCCCAACTCCGTGAAGGTTGGGAGTGGTTGATCGGTAACCCTACACACAGTGCCTGCATTTCCCGTCACGTGGTCACGGAAGTGAATCATGTGACGTGAATCACTTGACCCGTGTTATCTCGTTGAGAAACTAGAACTTCAGCATCTCCCTAAAGTAGTGCACTTCAGTCACCATCTTGGTGCGAATACAGTAAAAATAACTTTAAAAATTGCCTCAGCGGTTCAACCTTGCGTCTATTATTCCTCACACAACAGACCCACCGTCTAGTCCCAGTTGTTTGCATGTAATATGAGGCGCGAGCACCCAAGGATCATAAGTTGCACTATTAAAGGGAGGAACAACCTCTTTCCTCTGATAGACTAGTTAAATATTACACCCATATTTGCAAATGGCCCGTTTATCAGCCTGCCGATTGCTAGTGTTCATCTACGCAAATGTTTACGAAGTCTCATTATTAATGGTAACGGAAAGGATGAAAGTAGGGGACATACTTTCTGCATAAAAGTGTGCAATTAGAAAGATCAAACAAATAGTAAATTAGAGAAGGCATGCCCTCCATCTTATTACCACAATATAAAAGCAGTCGAAAATTATTATATCATGCACCACACAAGACTGAGATTGTAAAATTAGTCCACAGTCATCCAATGGTAGGTGAGGATATGTGGCACAGTGGTTCTAAGTGTCTCTATCTATACCAATGAGGTAAAAGATTCACAATGGGCGAGCGATGTTCCCTAGATGTTGTACACATTCTGCTGAGAATTTTCCAGGGTATGTCATTGTTAAGACTAATCTCATGACTACAGATCCTATAGATCCAATTCTGTTCCCTCAGGAATAGGATTTTATTAGGGTCTCGCGTTTTGGAAGAGATATTTGGTTTGTCCAGTACAGTCCAGTATAAGTCATCTAATGAGTGCCTTTTTGTCTGTATAATGAGTGGTGAAACGTTTCATGGCCCTCTGACACCTGATGTTGCTTCTGTGCTCCATGATCCTAATTTTAACCTTTTGTGTAATCATCCATACATACAGTAAGTCACACGGACATTTGATAATGTAAATTACATTTGCTGAATTGCAGTTCATATGCCTCTGTTGCTCCCAGGGGTAAACCAAGTACAAATTGATACTTTTTGTGTTTTCCGTTAGTTCACAAATGTCACATGATCCACACTTTGTGTGCCCAGTTACTGGGTGAAGACCCCATAGTCTCTGTTGATCCTTCTGTGTATCTGATTGCGGTCTAGTGTTGACTGAATGGTCCCTTATGATTGAACTTCTCTTAAAAGAAAACATGGGTTTCGCCAGTTTTAGGCATTTGAATTGAAAATCCGTATGATACGTTTTATTATCATTTGAAGCAGTGTTAAAGGTTGTCATGCAGATGGTATTGGTACTAGGCTGCTTATCTGTATTTTCCAAAAGGGCCTCCCTATTGCAGTTTAGCACTCTCTTCTTTGGCTTCTTGATTACTCTGTTAGGATATTTTCTCTTCTGAAGTTTTTCTGCCAGTGTATCTGCCTCTATTTTAAAGTCCCCTGTGTCGGAGCAGTTTCTCCGGAGATGGAGGAACTGTCCCACTGGTAGGTTTTCCCTCAGTGATCTGGGATGAAAACATTAGAATAAAAGGAAATCATTCCTGTCGGTAGGTTTGTTATAGACCCTTGTCGTGAATTTACCCCCCTTCGGGATGATCCTCAGGTCTAAAAATGGGAGACACTCCTTGGTAACAGTAGATGTGAAGTGTAACAACAGGGGGCTCTGACTATAAAGCCAATGTAGAAAATCTGTGATGAATGATTCATCACCCTTCCAAATGAGCAGCACATCATCAACGAAAAGTCTACATAATTTAATGTTGTTACTCCAAGGTCTGCCAGGATCAAAGATGAATTGCTGTTCGAAGGATGCTACATAAGGGACTGCCAGACTTGGGGCAAAGGCACTTCGTATAGAAGTGCCATGGGTCTGTAAATAGTAGGTCCCTTAGAACTCAAAGAAATTCTTTGTAAGTGCAATCTCTGCCAGGTGTAATATAAATGACCTAGGGGTGCAATATGACCCATCTTGGGCATACAGAATCTTCTCTGTCACTCTCAATGTCTCCATCTATATAGAGGGACTCAATATCAAGGCCCACCAAGAATTTTCTGGTGGGGTCAAAGTCCATGTCCTTGACGAGGTTCAGAACCTCAGTTGTGTCTTTCAAGTAGGCATTCATGTTCTGAACTAAAGGTTTAAGAAAGAAATTGCAGAACAGCGATAGTGGTTCCAAAATAGATTCAATGCCAGACACTATGAGTCTGCCTGGAGGAGGTCTGGATGGTTTGTGCACCTTAGGGAGGATGTATAAATATGGAACTATGGGATTTTGTTGGCAGAGAAAATCTCCCTCTTGCTTAGAATTCCAATCATTGCTGGTTGCTTCCTCGACTAAGGTATCTATCTCAGTTCTGATTACTGGTGTAGGGTCAGTCAGGAGGATTTTGTTGTTCCTATTGTCAGAGAGCAATCTCATGCACTCACTTTCATAGGCACGTTTAGTTTGGTGGACAATGGCCCCACCGTTGTCTGCAGGTTTGATGATAAGGTCTGGATTTCCTTTAAATTAATTCAGTGCGCTGATCTGTGGCGACCCTTCCTGTCTCTGTTGGCCACCGAATTCCAAAAGGTTACCTGTCCCAGATACCTCCGACTATTGCACCTTACGGATATGGGGTAGGAGCACACGGATGGAGAGGGCGGGAGTAGAAGGAGTGTTGACGGTTGGCTGAAAGTTCTCGGTGGACGTGGACCATGGGGGGGTGGGTGTTGTAGGGGTAGGTGGGGTAGGGTGGGGGGGTAAGTTGTTTTTGGGGTGGGGGTTCTTCGGTTCCCTTTTCTTGCTTGTAGTATTTGGCCAGATTGCGAGCCTAGCCTACGGCTGGTTGGAAGGGATCCAATGCAGGTGTTCTTTTTACACCATGGCCCGACTTGGGTGAGTGGTGCAGAGTGGCAGTAATGGGGGATGTATTTAGAGTTTTGCTACCCTGCACCCCTTACTTTCCTTGATGGGGCTTATGAGTGGAATCGGACTGCTTTGTGGGGATGTCACCTCTGTGGGATGGGCTACGGCTGGAGGCCTTTGGCTGCCTCATTGATAAGTGTGATAGCGAGTAGCCCCTGTCACCGCTTTTCTCCTTCCTTTAGACGGGCCGGCCGTGTTGGGTTGTAAGCGGCTTGCTGTGTTTAATATTTGAAACCCCTTCATGGTTATTGACTTGCCTGTGCAACTGATCCTTCTACTGCTGGCCCGCTGGGTTGTAGGCGACTATGACTGTGGGTCTTTTCTTGCTCTGTGTTTTGTCAATAAAACAGATTTAATACTAAATTGTTCCAGTGCCTCCTTCTCAACCCCAGTGAGATTCCCATATGGATGAGACTCTCTTTTAACTAGTTCTTCCACTTCATGGGTCACTGCCTGTTCGAAGGTGATTACCTCCAGGGGAGTGCTGAAGTCATCGGAACGAAGTATGACTTGGGGTGGAAAGTAGTATCCCCTTTCCTCTCTCCTGAATCCACTCTTCCCTCAAAGAAAATATTTAATCTGATGTTCCTAAAAAAGTCTGATAATTCCTGTCTGAGTTTGAAACTATCTAGTGTGTTAGTAGGAACAAACCCAAGTCCTTTATTTAACATTCTAGACTGTGGTTCAGTCAGTGGAGTATCTGTAAGGTTCATGACTTAGGCCATTCCCTGCTGGTCCCTGGTGAGGGATCCTGCGACATGCTCCTCGTCCCCCTCTGGTTCAAGTCCACCCACTGCACTCCTTGTGCACCTCTCTGTTTTCCCCTGCCTCTCCCTCTGCCTCTTCCTAAAAAAGAGTTCAGCATTTGGGGAAATTGTGCTGGAAAGCTTGGGTACATTGGGGTATGTGTGGGGTGAGGTCCTGAATAGTAAACCCTGCCTTTTCCCCTGCTTCCATGGTTTATTTTCGTAGTCACTCCCGTTGCCTCCCTGAGGTCCATTGTTCATCTCTTCAATCTTTTTCTGGATGCACTCCTCTGTAGTGTATGGGTACACTTTTTCCTTGGTGAATTTTTTCAAGTCTTTCAGCACTTTGTTAATTTTAGACTGCATCAGGTAGTCTTTGTATTCGCCTAGCTCATTGTTAGTTTCTTCTAATTTTCTTTTGTATGTTGCTAACATGAAATTAAATTTGATTTATAAAGCGCATGGCTGCTCGAAAGCGTCCCAGCGCTAACAGAATAAAACAAAGAACAAACTGAAGAGGGAACTGTTAATTAGGGTCCTGGGAAAAAGAAATGTTTTAAGGAGTTTTCGAAACTTAAGATAGCAGGGTTCAGTCCGTATCCAGCAAGGGAGAGAGTTCCAATTTTTTGCCGCATTTACCGAAAAACGGCGTCCCCCTGTAGGTGCCCTCCTAACTCTGGGAACCTTGGCTAGGTTCTCGAAGTCCGACCGGGGGGCTGGGGAAGATTTGTAGGGGCAAATCAAGCTTCTAAGAGCCGGGGGTCCTTTACCCTGGAGAGCCTTATGGGTGGTACATAATGATTAAAAAATGACTCTTTCGCGTATTGGAAGCCAGTGGAGTGCTCTAAAAACCGGGCTGGCTGAAGATCTTCTTGGGGCACCCATGAGCATTCTGGCTGCTGCGTTCTGCACCCATTGAAGGATATTGAAGGTAGCTTCAGGTGCTGCTAAGAACAGGGCGTTACTATAGTCCAGTCTGGATAGTATTAGCCCCTGGATCAGTAGTTTTCTGGACTGGGGGGGGGCAGGAGAGGAAGCACTTTCCGCACGGCTCGCAGCAGGCCAAAGCATATGCCTGCGACTTTCTGTGCTTGCGTCCTAAAGGTTAGGTCGGGCTCAAACCACACCCCTAAGCTTTTAATTTTGTCTTTCGGAGTGGGTGGCTCACCCAAACAGGAGGGCCAGGTGGCTTGGGGAGAGATGTAAAATGATGGCCCAGGAGCATGATCTCGGCTTTTGCTCCATTTAGTTTGAGCCTCGAACTGGTCATCCAGGAGAATATTCCGGCAAGGCAGGCAGAAAGATTGTCCAGACATCCCTCTTGTTGGGTTAGCGAGACGACTAGTTGGGTGTCGTCAGCATAGATGACTGTTTTGATCCCAAAGGGAGCCACCACCTCCTCCAGTGGGGCCATATATCCGTTAAACAGAGTAGGGCTCAAAGATGAGCCCTGAGGGACTCCACACTGGAGAGGAGGTAGATTTAGACAGTGCACCGCCTTCCCAGATCCGAAACGATCGATTATTCAAAAAGGATATAAGCCATTTCAGGGCCATTCATGTTACGCCCAATCTGGCGAGACGGTGGATTAATATTCCATGGTCCACCGTATCAAATGCTGCACTTAGATCCATGAGGATCACAGCCGCGGATCCTCCCGAATCTAAGATGCACTTTGCCTCCTCCGCCACCACTATCAGGGCTGTGTCAGTGCCCTGCCCTGGGCAAAAACCCGTTTGGGAGTTACTCAGCAGCCCATTGTTTTCAAAGAACCCAGAGAGCTGCTGGTTAACCATATTTCCGCTATTTTGCCCAGGCCGGGTAGCAGCGAGATCGGTCGGAAATTGGCCAGGTCCGATGGATCAAGCCCTGGTTTTTTTAAAAGGGTTTTGACCCTGGCCTGTTTCCAACTAGGCGGCACAACCCCACAGGTAAATGAGGCGTTTAGAAGCTCTGTTGCTAATGGAGCAATAGTGTCTGCAATCCGCTTAAGGATATACATGGGCGCAGGATCAGACGGAGAGCCACTCTTCAAGGAAGATAGAGCTTTACAGAAGTCATCGCTGGTAATACCACTAAAAAAGTCCAACAAAGGGCCAGAAGTATGCACCAGATGAGTGTCACCATCAGGAGTAGAGACATTCTGTGGTAGACTATCAAGGATTCTTTGTATCTTAGAGTTAAAGAAGTCCGCAAGCTGATTACATCTTGCTTCTGTACATTCCTGGGTGCTTACTGGAGAGGGAACCTTAAGTAGTTGTTTAACTATTTTAAAAGTTTCTCTCGAAGAGTTGGATGACAAGTTAATTTGTTTTTCAAAAAAAGCCACCTGAGCTTTTTTCAGAGAGGCTTTATAGAATCTCAGAGCCGATCGATAGGCCGCTTTGTTGTTTACAGCCCACTCTTTCCCCCATCTGCGTTCCAATTTTTTGCAGATTTTTCGGAGGTATCTAAGCTCTGGAGTGTACCAAGATGATTTGAAAGTACTACTTTTCTTTGTAACTAGTTTAAGAGGTAGTACCGCATCCAGTGAATTGTTCAGCCAATTGCTAAACCTTATATCTGCCGCCAATGGATCTATCTAGTGTGTTAGTAGGAACAAACCCAAGTCCTTTATTGATGCTTGCTTTCAAACCTTGTTCACTAGTCTGGATTCTTATGTTTAGGGTGTCAGCTATCCTTTTTGCTGTGGTGATAATCAAGATCAACCAATCCCTTGTACAGATCCAGGCTATAAGAGCCCAGTCCATCCTAAATGTAGTGTCTTCCAGGAAGATCAAGAGTTCATTGTTAACTAATAAACCTCCCGTTTCTCTGAGTAATGAAGGCCCAGGCAGGATCTGCATCACAGCATCATCCCCATGGGCTAGGCCCTGTTGATCTGACATGCTTTTAGGGGATTTGGAACTGCCAACCAGGTTTGTCAACATACCCTCCCGGTAAAGACAAACTAAAACTCCTGAGCCCAGCCGCTGTGCTAATATATTCCACACAATAAAAGGGAGAGGAGGGGATCTCCTACTTTGACCTGCTCTATAAATGACTAGTCACACACAAAGTAGTAGGAGTGAGAAAAATCACTTTGTAAGAGGTTTTTCGGCACAGAAAAAATGTTTTAAACAAATGATTTCCTAAACTTGCATTGTGGATTGTACGTTGGTTAGGGGTAGGGTCCTGATAATATATGGCAGTCAAGAAAGAGTGTAGAATCAGCCATTTTCACTCTAAATTAGTCTAGAGGGGTAAGGTAATATTTTGTTTGCAATTAAGTACATATGGAAATGTGTGTGTGTATTTTCACTTGTGTATATTTTCTTACTTGCAGATTTTATTCGAAGTGTAATTACATGAACTAGGTAAAAATTGCAGGATCAGTCCTCAATCTACTTATTAATGTAGGAAAGGAGGGTATAACTACGGGGATTGAGTAGTCCTAATGAAAGCTGGGAAAGAAGCAAAATCCGGCTAAAACATGTCAACTAATTTGCAGAGTGGAGGTGCGAACGGTTCATAATTTAACTTATTCACCACCATCCCCTTGTCTTAGATACCTTGTTAACCCTGACCGGGGATATCCTTGAATAAAATAGGCATTTCGATATCCCTGAATTAGTTTTACTCTATATTTGTTTGCACATATTCTTTGCTTGATGCCTACTCTTCTCTGTGTATGTATTGTTTTCTCCACTCTATTGCTCCACCCCATGCATTGGCCTGCGCAGGGGTGTGTTCAGCAGCCCAATGATGAAGCATGCCACAATTTATTATGGGTGCAGGCAGTTTTTCAAACATTTTAATTTTGCCAAAAATCCTCTTTAAATCATCCAAATGGATAACAGTGAAACACAGATCTAGCTCTATCTGGAATTCAGTTTACACAAACTTGGTAACATTACTTCATGCTTGAAACTCAGATTCATACAGGTTAAACACCAGCTTTCTATGCATTATTGATGCCACGGCAGACATCAAATTGATCAGATATCCTGTGCCCAATGTGGTATTATTTGTCTTGCCATCAAACTTTGGAAGGTGCCTGTCCACCACATCAAAAGTAAAGAATGTGGGAATTCTTTCCGACACAAACCTCAACGTAGCTTCCTAAACTAATGCTGTGGCAAATTAGGTGAACGTGCAGCTGGCTGCCTTACACTTGAAAATGTTCCTACTCTTTAACACTGAGCACAGAATTGAGCTGACATAAGCCCTCTTTCTGGCTTGCTACGACCATTATAACACCATCTGTTCTTGTCTTCTCAAGAAGCTCGTCCCTTGGCTCCAAAGGTTTCAGATGTGTGTAAAATTGAGAGGAACCTCTCAGACTAAGGGGACAGGTATTTGGAAACCCAGAAGCACTAAAGGTTCCCTTGATAAATCACTTAAAAATATATGTACTCACACTACATCACAACAATCAAGCTAATTTGCTTCCACAGGAATTTGGAAAAAACATGCAGGTCATTTAATTATATAGTCATTAAAAAATCATACATTAAAATATTTGTTACATAGCACAACCAATGTACCAGAACAAGGCAGCCAGAATGCATGTTAACCTCTGAAAGCAATACTTCATCAACCTCCTCTCAAATCTATCCCCGACTACCTGTATCAATTAAAAGGTCTTGTTCCCCATCCACTGAGGCAAGAAGCTTTGAATTGCTGCATAAACTCACTCACACTATAAACCAGGGACATTCACTCAATGTCTACCCATCAATCAGCTCAATCAATGCTCTTTCAAGTAGATGAAACACAGAGGCAGTTCACTGCGTATATAAGGTCAAAAACTCTGGAACATGCATAACCACACCTTTAGGGCTTAATCCAGTCACCTGAATGTCAGGAAGCGCCTGATTTTTTTATTTATTCCTGCCTTTAATTGAGAAGTACATGGAAAAGAGAAGAGCAAACATGGCTTACTCACCCCGCTTGACTGGACTCTAACTTATCTTGCAACAATCTAGCATCATTTTCAGATCTTCCAGCACTCTGAAATTATTGAAAGACAACATTCAGTTTTTACTAAATAGTCTAATAAATACATAAATATAGAAATATCTTACATGCCTGGGTCTACCTGTCCAATTGTCTGTTGTGAGATATTGGGTTGTGGGTTGAATGGGGGCGACCACTGTTCAAGCAACAACCACAATCCCTGTCAGGGTGAACCACAAAAGTCACTAGGTTAACCAGTGCTTAACCTTCTGGTAGCTGGGTACAAAGAAGTCAGACTTAACTGAGAGACAATGTGTAAAGTATTTATGTAGCACACGTTAAGTAATAAAGTGAAAATGCAGCAGAAGAAAAATCCCACACCAATTTAGAAAAGTAGATTACATTGAAATAAATTATCTGACACCAAAACAGCAAAAATCCAAGCAGCAGACCCAGAGAGCCTCATTTATGAGATTTTGCCGTAGGGAAGCGCAGTAGGCTTTCCTGCTGCGCTTCTCTACAGCAAAATAAAAAGGCAGGAATGCGTCGCATCTATAAGATACGGAGCATTCCTGTCCTTTTCCCCTGCGCCAGCGCACAATGGGCTGCTGTGTGCTAACGCAGGCACCTTTGCACAATGGTGCAAGGGTGCCTGCGTTGTGGGGATGATTATGTTTGTACAGGAAGAGAAACCTTTCTGTACAAAAATAATCACAAGAGGCTTTTCCTCTTTCTACGTGTGCTGCAGAATACAGCACTCCTAGAAAAAGGACAAGCATTTACAATGCAATAGGTCTCGCAGCATTAAAGTTTGAGTTACTGGCATTGTAAATGACAATGCTTTGCTTAATTATTTTTTTTATTTGCAATTGGTATATAAACATTGTTTGTGAATGAAGCTGAGCCTGTTCACGACTCCTGTACAGTGCTTTCACTTATCGTGCACTGTGAGAGGCCCTCGCCGAGGGGTCTCTTGGAGAAAACATGCACACGGATACATATGTTTACAGAGAATGCAGTGTAAAGAAGGGTACCAAGATACTCCTGCTTCATTGTGACTCGCGAAGGAGTTTACACCAAGCTAGGATACTGCCATTATTCAAACTCCGCTGGTTTATTTCCCATGAATCATGTTTACAGGTGGCGTTTGTTTAAGTAAAAACTGCAACATTTAGATTTTGGCACCTGGGAACGAGGGGAAAACACGCGTTTGTTGTCAAGAGGTGCAGCGCACTAAAAACGTGCTTGTGTTTGTTAGGCACGGGGAGATTGAATGATTTGTCCAGAATCACAGGATGATGAGTGTCATTGTCGAGGCTCGAACCCTAGCTTGTTAGGCCACATCCTCTCACCAGTGGGCCCTTAACAACCCTGAGCCCCTGTGTCACTGCACTTGCTGTACCATTGATAGCGACGCCACTGTCAGCAAAGAATAAAAACATTCCTCAGAAGAACGTTGTTATTGCATTTTTATGCCTTTTGGGGATGGTCGTTGGGGAAAAAATGGTTGCATTAATGGATACAAAGGTACATACTGTCTCAGCCCTGCTCAAGAAACCATCTGCTGTCACCTTGTTCATGAGGGGGGAAAGTGCCTGTGAGCGGCAGCCCTGGGAGAGCCCGGGCCTGAGATGTGGTATGACGTGTCCGCTGGAGTTGGTCAGACAGCATCTGCAGGACATCACCACCACGGATTTTTACAGACCATCCCAAGAGGAGAGATGTCTGGGCTTAGCCCAGCTCTCTCAAGGGGTGCTCCCCCGCTGACTAGGGGAAGCCATCAGGCCACCTGGCATGATGAACTGGCCTGTCTGCCTGTTCCTGCCCGGCCAGGCCGGGGCTGAGGTCAGCCTGCGAGCCGTAAATCGTCCCAGGAGACAGGAGGGACAACATGGGTGTGGGTACAAGGCCTGGGATTACCTCTAATGTCCAGTCCTATGGAGCTAAGGGTAGGCCCCCTGCCAATCTCCCTAAACTTAGCACAACTTAAAAGCTGTCCTGGGCTCCCCCTCCACTCACGCCATTCCGCAGACCCACTGCTCAGGGCATCACGTCTAGCCCCGTTCTAAGCTTCAATCCCTCCACCCCATACCCCATCTATCTAGCTCTCGCCCCTGCTGATAGTGTCAGTGTCACGGACAGGAAGAGAGCAAACAGCGGATCACGTGATGTCGGGCTCCGGTATGAAAGACGAGGGAGAAAGAGAGAACTGTCTTTCCATTCCTTGAGACTTGCACCCACACCGTTGGTAAGGGAACTGATATACAGGCGATGGAGGAAAGCCTACTGTCCTACAGCTAGGCAAACTTATAAAGATGCCCTTGCAGTTTATAAAAAGGCGGTTATAACTCAAAAAACGTTTTTTTTCTCGTCGCAAATTGAGACTGCTGCCAACTCTGCCAGAGAGTTGTTCTCTGTTGTTACGACTCTGTCCACACCCCCCTCTGGCTCTGGAGTTGAGCCCTCACAGAATTTTTGCAATGAACTATCCACTTTCTTTACCTCAAAGGTGGCAGATATATATGCATCTTTTAAAGGGGAAATTGAAACTGAATACAGAGGCTGTATTGGGGAAGAAGGGCCTCACCATCACAATCATGATTTCTTTTCATGCTTCTCACTTGCCTCACACGATGATGTCACCAAACTCATTTCCTTCATCAAATCAGGCTCCCCTTTGGACCCATGTCCCCCCTCAGTGATGTCAAAACTCACAGAAGTGATCTCACGCCCCCTTATGGAGATTTGCAATCTTGCATTTCAGACAGGCCAGTTTCCTAATATATGGAAGAAGGCTGTCATAAAACCTCTTCTAAAAAAGCCTTCCCTAGATCCTACGGCTGTTGCTAGTTACAGACCCATTGCGTGTCTGCCCTTTCCTGCCAAAGTATGCGAATGCCTGATGAATAGACAGCTCTCAGAGTTCGTCGAGATTCACCATCTTCTCGACGAAACGCAATTTGGTTTCAGGAAAGGGCATGGAACAGAGACCGCTTTGATAAAGGCCTCTGATGAGATCAGGGTGATCATGGATCAGGGAGGGGCGGCTGTCCTGATCCTTCTGGATTTGTCAGCGGCCTTTGACACGGTCGACCATGTCACTCTAGTCGACCGTGTCACAGCCCTGGGGATAAACGGTTTGGCCAGGGACCTTATATCATCTTTTCTCGCAAACCGTACCCAGACGGTGAAGCTGGGAGAATTTTATTCACCTATCTCTGCTCTCCCCTGTGGAGTCCCACAAGGCTCCTCGCTAAGTCCTATGCTATTTAATATCTACGTAGCGGACTTGGCGAGGGTAATAAAGGCCTCTGGGGTACGGCTTACATCTTACGCAGATGATACCCAGCTGGTCCTGGCTATCCACAGGGACGGCCTTGCTGTGGCAGCTAACTTCCAGAGAGCTATGCTTGAGGTCAGTACCTGGATGACCTCGAACTGTCTTAGGCTCAACTCGGACAAGACCGAGATTATGACCTTTGGAAAACTCTCCCCTGAATGGTCTCCCAGTTGGTGGCCGGAAAAGCTTGGCCTTCCACCTGTTCCAGTGGACAAAGCCAGAAATCTGGGAGTGATATTTGATAGCAAGTTGGCTTTTGACCTTCACACTAACAAGGTCGTTCGTCATCATTCTTTGTTCTGAAAAAAATAAAGAAACTACTGCCTTATCTTCCTCCCTCAGCTGGGAAGACTTTGGTCTCCACCTTAGTCTTCTCAAAAATAGATTATGGGAACGCTCTCTTTCTTCATACTCAGAAGCGTGTCATAACTAAGCTGCAATCCATTCAGAATGCGGCTGCCAGGATTCTCCTAAGCATCCCTCGCCGCAAATCCACTACTCATGGTATTCGTCAGCTCCACTGGCTGAGAGTTGAGAGCCGTATAAAATTTAAGGCCCTCTGTATTGCATATAAGGCAGTACATGGCATAGGACCCAGGTTCCTGACTGAAGCCTTTCAGCTTTATGTCCCCAGAAGGCAATTAAGATCGGCTAACATCAGTCTCCTCCCTGTGCCACGTACAAGAACGGCCACTTGGGGAGACAGGCGTTTTCTCGTAGCCGCACCAAAACTTTGGAATCTTTTGCCGCTTGCCATCAAAACTGCCCCGAATCTGATGAGCTTTCGCAGGCTCTTAAAGACATGGTTGTTTAACCAGTAAGAGGTTAGCTGAATTTAGTAGCTCCACAGCGCCGAGACACCTCAGGGTATTTGTTGCGCTATAAAAGTTGCGTAAAATAAAAATAAAATAAAACAGAGGCATGACCTAATTTGACCAGGATCGCACAATACACCAAGCAGGACACGCATTGACAAATCCTGTAGGTCTGGCATTGGCTGCTTTTTGGCTTTATCAATACTAGTTTTGTCGTGTTTTTTTGCCAAAACGTTGTTCCTGAGGAAGCTGTCTTGCCCTGGTAATTCTAGCTTTAAAAAAAATTGACTGAAAGTAAAAACTTTGGTTTTAGTCTCAAAAAGCACACGTGACCATAGTATTCAGCAGAACTGAAGGGAACTGCTTTGTGTGTGGATGTGATCTTTGTGAAAGAACAGAATGCCATCACTCTACTCTGACGTTAGCCAATAGCAGAAGTGGGCTGACCCACTGCCCTTGCTGAACACTGTTTGGGCGGTAGGAAAATGTGATTGCCACAAGAACATATGAAGAAGGTTGGCTGAAAGCCCACAATAAATATGTGCCAAAACGGACAGTCACTATTTCTGAAAGAACGGGGCAGTGAGATTCCAATGCACGAAAAGAGAATCAGAGGGGGGACGCTACAGTTCGGTTCTGAGTCTCCTCTGAGACATTGGCAGGAAGTCATGGTGGAAATGCGGAGACTGAGGTAGGAAAATATTCACGCCAGCGCGAGCAGTCTCCTGTTTATCCACTGCGCAGACACCAAGTCAGAGCGAGAGAGCTCACTCTCGGCCCGGGGCTCTTTTCACACTGGCAATTACGAGGGGAAAACGTCGCGTCTGTTGTGAAGAGGTGCATCACACGAGAAGCACCTCAGCGGAGCCTCCATCTTGCGCAAAGCCCAGGTAGCGTGTTTTCACTGCCAGATGCTGGTCACATTCGAGTGCCACGCAGCTGTCAGCAGACTCCAAAGTCAGTCGCACTGGTGGCAGTAAATACGTAACTGAGCAGGTTTGCCTTGCTGTGTGTTCTGTAGAAAATCATGTCGCTCTTTCACGTCTGGGAGCAACATCCGTATCCCACTAGCAGCCTTTCAATCAAGGCAGAGATCTTGCAAGCTTTGGGAGTCTCATGAATGTTTGGGAGGGAGGGGGGGGGGTTCAGCAGAGAGAGTGGGGTGGAGGAACGAGGTGAGAGAGAGGGCAAGGAAAGACAAGCAGCTCGCTGTAAGCTCTCTACGGCAGAAACACAGGCGCGCGACCCAATCCCAAGGCACGCGTCGGAATCCGACTCTGCCATGCTTCTTCGCTTCTTAATGGTCCGCGTGGCCAGCTCTTGTCTCCACTCATTGTCGGCTGAGCCGATGACTATAGTTCTCTGCGCGCTTCTAGCCAAGACCTAAAAAACGAGGGGAAATAAAGATATTTCTCCCCTTTGCGCCTCCCTCACGCCTCCACTGGGGAGGCGTAAGATGTTGGCACTGCCTTAGATTTATGATTTCTCATAAATCTGGGGTAGTGTCTAAAAAGGCCATGGATGTTGCTGGGAACACCCCCAGCAACACCCATTGCACGCCCCTTTAACGAAGAACACTGCATTAAAGGGACTGATATTTATCAGGCAGCATTAAGCCAAAAAAAGTGACTTAGTGCTACCTGATAAATATCATGCAGGCTTCTACGCCAGGGAACGTCACAAAAAGTGACATTCCGATGGCACAAGGGGCCTCATAAACAAGGCCCAGAGTTTTTAAACGTTAAGGTAAAAAATAGCACCTAAAAGATCAAAGTGCCACCATGGACATCTGGTTGCACAAGACTGGGTCCAAGTAGAAAAATATGACCAACCACAATGGAGTGTAAGTCGGATACAAAAAGTGGATTAGACCCCATTGGTGCTTACCTGGTAAAAAATTTACAAAAAGTCTCTGTGATGGTAGAAGATCAGCACGGCAAGACCCGCAGGTCGGTATCTCAGGAGGAGGCATCATCATCGGGGAGTCGGTGGATGAAGTCGTAGTGAATATTTCTTTATTCAGACTTAGTCTCCTTTTTGAAAGTCAAAAATATCCAATGGGACAAGGATGGAGGGTGTAGCCGACAAGAATAACACAAAGCTGGATACCCCTTTGGCAAAGGATCACTGAACAGGATTTGCTGTTGCAGGGATGAATGTAACGGGAGCTGCCGAGTGGACTGATAGACAAGAACTTTGGTTCTGAACTTCCTTTGCTTCTCAGAGCAGTTTTTAGCCAAGACTTGGCTTTTAGTTATCTGGGCACCTTTAGTACCACCACCAAAGCTGAGGACTGGAGTGCACCACTTGGGGATCTGGACTCACTCAGATGAGGTCTAGGTGCAGGTTTAAGATGGTTGACACATTTACTGTCCCTGAGACTCTGATCAAGAGGCCAGCTAACTGGCCCTTAAAGTTACTCTGGTAGTCCTGATTTCAAGCAGTGGAATAGGGCTCAAGCAAACATCAGGGCAGGCCTCTGAGGGCTCAAGGCAGGCTCCAGGCAGCAATGCAGTCCTTCCAGGTACAGCAAAGAAGTATGTTGGTGTACACAGCAGGCCACAGTAGCAATCAGTCCTCTGAGAGTCTTTCCAGTGATCCAGAAAGTGAACTGAAGAGCGCATCGGAGGGGCCTTTTTTTATACCTGGTGACTTCTTGAAGTAGGAGAAGTTTCTAGAGAATTCCCTTTGAAGTGCTTGACATTTCCTGCTTCTTCTGCCAGTGCTCAATGCTGGCTCGATGAACAATGCAGTAATATCATGTCCTGTATGTGAAGGCAGAGCAGCCTATTCAGTTACAATTGGGGCTATGCCCAGCTCCGCCCCCCCCCCCACTCTGCCAGTTAATGACCTATTCAGGCCCACCTAATACCTCTATTGTGTGGCTGTTGAAGAGGAATAAAGAACGTCCAACTGCCATGTGAACTAGGACAGTCCGCAGGCACCATCTAGTTAGGGCAAGATAATACCAACCTTCTGAAAGTGGCATTTTCAAAATGGTGACTTAAAATCTTACTTTACCATAAAAGTGGGTTTAAAATTACAATTTCTCAGACATGAAACACAAAATGTTTATCTGTCCCAATCAAAAGTCAGCACTTTTTAAATGTAATAAGGCAACCAATTTTACTATGGGAGAGGTACACCTCACAGTAGTGAAATACCAGTGTAGGATTTTTTCACAAACAAGACATGTAAAACTTTAACGTACATGTCCAACCTTTTAATTACAATGTACCCTGCTCTATGGACTACCTAGGGCCTACCTAGGGGTGACATATGTAATAAAAGGGAGTTTAAGACTTGGTAAAGGGGTTTATAGTGCCAAGTCGAATTAGCAGTTTAAAACTCCAGTCAGACTGCAAAGGCAGGCCTAAGACATGTTCCAAAGGGCTACAACAAGTGCTTCAGGCCCATTAGCAACATTTAATTTACAGGACCTGGGTATATGTTATAACTTTTTACTAGGGACTAATGAGTAAATAAATATGCCAATCAGTTTTAAACCTGTCCTGCCATGTTTTAGGGATTGAGCACAAGTCCTTTAGGACTAGCTAGCAGTGGTAACATGCACAGTCATTAGGCCAACAAAAACAAAGTTAGAAAAAATGGGAGTGTGGAGACAAAATTGGGGGTAACCATGCAGAGAGGGCCAAATCCAACATGTGTGTTCATGTATCTCTAGCACCTTGACCGTTTTAGTGTTTCTTATCCTAATCTCTCACTAAGGGTCTTCTTGACCAAGTGGATGTGTCAGAAAAAAAGTTGCTAATTAATTTCCTCTGTTGTAAGAGGCAAAATACTTGGACAATTATATTGAGTCTTTCTTGGGTGTACCATGTGTATCAACAGATTAAACTCTCTGAACCTGATATACTAAGGAAACCATCCTCAGATCCTGTCTTCCCAAAACACAATAATCTATTTCATGTTTTACAAGGTGATAGATGACTCATATAACAGGAGACAGTAAAGTTGTAGACCTGGTACTAGTGCATGCCCAGGTGAGAAAAGTACTGATCCTAATGGGTGCGAAATGTATAGTTCTGTGTTGGAATTTGTTTTTCTACACTAAATTAATTTGGTTTGGAAATGGATATTTATTAAGGGGCATTAACCGAGGTGAAGCTTAGATTATCCAGCAAAGGTTTCCTGCAATCGATTATTCTGTCAAAGAGAGTGGGATGTCAGGCTGCAAAGAATTGGCTTCAGATTTTTGTTTGCTATTACTCACGGTTGAGTTTAGCCCTTGGTGCAGCAGCTAAATGACAGAACAACTACATATAAACCATTCTCTTTCCACTATAAGCCCCCCTAATGAGGGTAGGTCCCTAAAGAATTTCCTGGTTTCACACAAGGCCAATGGGTGTTTTTCAACTTTTAAATTCCTGCCAGGTTCACACTTCACACAACTCCAACTTTGTTCAGCAACAGTTGATTGTAAAGTTTAAAAATATTAAATCCTATTAATGGTCTTTAGGAAACCTGAGGGAAAGTGTGTCTACATAGATAGAGCAACATGTCCTATTTTACCCTGACCACTACAAATTCCCATACTAAAACTTCAGAAGGATTGCCAATTTGGTTAAGGTATTAATTTCTTGCTTTACTAATGCTTCACTGAAAAGTATCGAGAAATGTTTTGTATCTCCAGCTGGCTCTTCAGAAAGGTTTGTCACATTACATGCTGCAAATGAGTGTATAACTGTGACAAAGAGGGGGACAGTTCAGTGGGAATATAATATCTAGTTAATATCTTACCTTGATTTCACAATCTAAATGGTGATATCATTGTAGCTATTGATGAGTTAAATTAAGTAAAATCATCCATTGAGGTAAATGTTTTGATCTGTAAAATGAGAATGATTTGTTGCAAATGTCCCTGTTTGGGATTCTTGAAATCAAAGCAACTAATGTAAAAAGACATTTGTGAGAACTCATACAATCTAAAAAAAATGAAGGATAATACCTGGTTGTTTCCAGCAAGATTTAGCTACCAGCCACACCTATATTATATGTTTGAAGAAGATATTACTTAGTTGTATGATAGTTTCAACTGATCTATACTACAGTGTGCTTGATTTTGAAATATTAGGGGGCTTTCCAATTGGAAAGTGGTCACTGCCCTCTTTCAATGACAATGAAGTACATGCCAGGGTGGGAGGTATTGAGTAATGCCTATGGCATTTAAACCAACAGAAGACCTTTAAAGGGTGCAATATTACTGGAGTTCACAACACACATCTTTACAGAGGTTTTGAATTGATTGAAAACAGTGCATTCTAAATTCCACCCATTAATTATTACCTTACAGCTATCTTTAATCCATTGGAGAGTTTAAATGTTTTGTAATCAATGAAAGCCATAATATAACCAGCAAACAAATAGTATAAGAAAGAATGCAGGTGCAACACAAACATCATGTGATGGCTAAGCATTTAAAAGATTCCTGTAGAATGAATGAAGTTGAGTTGGCCATGTCAAGTAGAGAATAAAGAACTCTGAAGTTACTTTTGAGCCTTTAGGAATTCCATGTCCTAAAGTTAGATTGCATTATCATCTTAAACCTACTAATGTTCAGTGGTCTAAGACTGAAAAATCTCTGAGTGCTCAGTAAAAGTACAGTAAATCAGGTCCAGAACTAATATCAACTGGTTTTTATTGCTCAAGATCATCATTTGGTTCTTTTTTCTCTTGAGACTACTAAAAAATGCCTTGCAATTAGGTGAGATATCTCACAGTTTGAGTGTTGTAGAAAGAATTCCAATTCAAACTCATAAAAAAAGTATGACAGAGCAAACATGAGTATTTATCATCCATTTACACTGCTTGATTCAGATTTTAAATTAACGGGTAAAATTTGTCACAGTGCTATAGCTGTTTGGATAGATGGTAGTGACAATATTTCTAACACCAAAACGGGCTCTTCTTTAGGAAATAGTATTAAAGTTCAATTTTCGTGACTTACTTTATTAATAAGTAAATATGTAACCCTGAAGAAATCTATCAGCCGTCTTTTTTTTCTTATTGAAACAGTGTATAATTCTGTTAACTGGCCTTTGCTCAAGCAATAGTTGCACAAGTTAGGAAAGGCTACAGCAGTTCCACCCAAATAACTCAGCACGTGTGCTTTGGTACAGCTGTGCTTTGTACTCTTCAGAGCAACGCTCTTCTTGAGATAAGTATACCCAGATGTTTGTCCTTTGGTCACTGTGCCACTGGAACTAAGCTGCACCCAACTGACATGCTCGATTTAGAGTGAAACTAGAGTTGGATTTGTGTGATCTGTATTGGGAGGACCTTGTTTTATTGCTCTTATTGGAACTAGGTAAAGATTGATTTGCATATGGCTAAGTCCAAAAGGAGGTGGCATAGTGTACAAATCATTGATGAACTGGTATGCATCCTCGGGTGGCTGAGAGCAATTCAAGCATTTCATCTTTAACTTTTTTGTTGCTTTAGTTGTGATGCCTTAAGTGGGACGGGTATGCCGAGATGTGGCATTGTAAGGAAAATAACAATGGACTGGGAAGACGCCTCAAATAATTACCAATTACTGAAATTATTGCAAGCATTATATATATCACTTTTTTGTAGTCTTCACTACAACACCCTAAGTGGGATGGTATGTCAAGATGTGGGTCCCATGCACATCAAGCTACTGGAGCCAAGTTAGAACTAGCTTATGAGCCCTGATAAGAATGAAACCTGCCGTGGGTTGCTTTTGTTCCGGTTTAGTGAGAAACTGGCCTGGCAGTTTGAGCTGAACTGTTTCTATTGGAGTAGGCTCAAGACCGATTTGCATATGGCTTGATCCAAACATCTGGCATGGAGTACACAATAATGATGGACTGAGATACAGCCTGAGTAATCACCAGTGGCTGGGATTATTTTAAACATTCCAACCATCACTTTTTTGTATACTTCACTGGACTGTTTCTACTGGAGCAGGGTCTAGACTGAGTTGCACATGGCTGGGTCCAAACTGAATTTGCATGGTGTGCTAAATAATGGTGGAGTGGGATGCAGCCCGAACAATTAACAGTGGCTTAAATTAATTTAAGCATTCCATCCATCACTGTTTTGTGTGTTTTTGTATACTTGGGAGGATGGGGAACTGATAGATCATTTTCTTGCACTCACCGGTGTAAGGAAAGGCTGTGTATTGGACACTACCTTAGATAGTTTATTGTACATGACTTGGAAATTACTTCCTGTAATTTTAATCTTGATATGCCAACACTGCGGGTGAGCAATGAGCAACGATGAAGTACTCCTAGGGAGAGCGGAGAATGCAGCAAATGGGTTTTTTTGGTATACGAAAGAAAAATAGTGAATAAATCAGGGGAATTCTGCATCGGTATAACTCTGCTTTCCGAAGTCCAAGCCTGAAAGACCATACTTCAGACAGCATGAGGGCTTGGTATGTGTTCTAAAATTGTAATCTATATGATCTCTGCAACTGATTTATTTCTCTGGAGTCTGGGACTATGGTCTGAAGTGGTGCCTTCTGAGCTCATACAATCTGCGTAACATGAGGGATAGGTGTCTAAAGTCAGAAGAAACAAGGAGGCAGATTTATTAAAATTTGGCACAATGCAGAACTGCAACCAAAATTCCTGCGATGCATTGCATCAAATGGAGAGAGCAGACCATCGCCGTTCCTAGTAGGAGATGGCTCAGGTTCTCCCTCCGCCTGTACTGATGTATGTTTGCTTTGCAGGACTCACACACCCTTGCACCCTTGTGCAAGGGTGCATGTGTAATAACTAGCATAGATTATGTAACTTTAGGGTATCCTTCTACTACAAAATATTGGGCTTAGTCATAGTTTACTACTTTGTCAGGTTTGTATGTGTGCTGTACAGTAAAGGAACAGTGAGAATAATGTGTGTACAACAAACATCCAGAAACACCAACACTTGTGTTCAGTCAGATACAAACTCAGGGATGGTGTCTGGAAAATTATCATTGTGCAGGAAGGGATGACACAGTTAGTCCTTGCTTGTCCAGCATAGAACCAAGAACACAAACAGCACTACTTACTCAGGTACACACTCATAATAAATCACAGAAAATTGAACATCTTGACGTTGAGTTAAGGTCGGGGAAGCAGTGAGTGTACCACACAGATCCAAGATCACAAACATGTGAACTCACTGACATACCCAGTAACTGCAAAATATTGAAACTGAGTTAACATGTTGTTTATTTTTCCAACTAGCAGGTGCAGCTAAATTTTGATTACAGTTTACTAAAAGATGAAAGGAAATATATTATCAATCAGGTAAGAAAAATGTGTTATCACAAGTGAAAACAATACATGTAAATCCTCCTTTCTAAGTCTAGTCTCTTTAAAAAATATATATTCAAATTCACTGAAAAAGCTGCAGTTGAAAAGGGAGTATGGATGTGGCTCAAATGTGTTAAGCCACTGAATTTTGCCAGTTATGGTTTATTGCTCAAACCATAATTTCTACCTCCTCCTTGCATTATGAACATCATCACACAGAACATCATTGATGACATCACAAGTGACAACATTGTTTACGTTACTTATTACGTCAAATCGGATTGGTATATGTCATGGATGGATGTATGGATGGATAAAAGGTTGCATGGATGAATGATGGATGGATGTGTGAAAAGGTGGGTGGATAAATGATGGGTGGATGGATGGAAGGGTGGATGGGTAAAGGATGGATGTATGGATGGATGAAGGATGGATGGATGGATGGATGAAAAAATGGATGGATGTGTGAAAGTGTGGGTGGATGAATGATGGATGGAATTGATGAGGTCTAACAGGCGCATTTATGGTTGCCAAAAGATGATGATGAGGAGTACCAGTTTCTAGAAACTTTTGTCGGAAGGGGGTCCTTACCCCTAAAAAGGTTTTACAAGGGAGTCTCGGCATCAAAAAGTTTGAAGAACTCTGGTATATGAGGTGGTACAGAAGTATTAGGGAAGGAATAGGGATGGGTTTAGGGAGGAACATAAACCCATCTACTAATGAGTAAGCCAATTGCTAATCACAAACCTTGCCTCTAAAATACAACACTTGGACTGCAACTGAAAATAATGAGGTTGAGGATTAAAATAAAACCCCATGGGAAATATTGTTAAAATATATGATCAGATTTTGACTTTTAAAAAACTATGGCCCTTATTACTATGTAGGTGACACCACTGCGGACTGGAACCGCCCGTCTATAGGTCAGTAGTTCCGACTGCAGAATTTGGATGCAGCCACCCTATGGGTGGTCAGAAAAATCCATTTGCCAATGGCAGCTTTTGCGGTGGGCGAGACAGGCCCACTGCAAAAGCTGCTGTTTGACAAATTGATGTCTGTAAGCATCCCTGCACCCTGTGGCAGGCACCATAGAGATGTTTAGGAAGGCACCATAGGTGCCCCCCAGGCCACATAGTGGAGGGCTAGGAGGAATAGGGACCCTGCTATGGGCCCCCAAAGTCATTTTCCGACAGTCTTTCTATGTCGGAAAGGCCAACATGGAAAGGCTGTGTGAAAGTGGCATCATAATCCCGACGGTAGGGCCAAGGCTGGCACCGCCATCATTATGGGATTATGATGCATTCTGATGCTCCAAAGTGCTCCTTTAGCCTGTCGGAAGCACCGCGGAATCCACCCCCGGGGTTTCCCTGCGACCATCAGCATCGTAATATGGCAGTCAAAGGGAAACCATTGATGTTGGGTGGAAAGTCTCCGACAAGCTGTCAGATGGCTTTCCGCCTGACATCAAAATGAGGCCCAAAATATAAATGGTATTGAAAGGTAAAAAGGTGTGTATAAGTAAAAAGAAGGATATTTCGTTATAATATGTTTAAATGAACATTTTAAAGTTTTAAAATAAAATATTTTTAAAAAGCATATTAAATAAAAATAAACATTTAACTGAAGTTTTTTTTTAATACAACTTTAAATTAATAATCCATTTGTCAAATAGATTGAAATTAATTATTTTAAATATACTTTAAAGATAATCAAGTTATAACAGTTTTTTTATTGCTTAAAGAAAAAAACTAAATATACAATAATTTAACATTCGTATTTATAATTATCATTTTTTTAACTAAATTACTTGAAACTTTAATAAACTGTTTTACTTTTCCCTATACTTGAAGATAGTGAGGTTTCCGCTCTGGTAATGGAGGCCTCTGCCTATGTCTGAATAATCACTGCTACACTTGTATATTTGGCTCCTCCCCTTGCTTTAACAGGGAAGGCACAAAGTCTACACTTAGGAGTAACTTTACACATGGAAATGGTGAACAGCTAAAAGTGGTAAAGTCACTACAAAATGTACGAGTGCATGTACACATGTGTAAATATGCAGATTTAAATTTACATTTGTGAATATGGCCTTTTTCTCTACGTGCCACAATAAAGAATATAAGAAAACTATGAAGAGCCAGAACAAGAGATAAAATAGAAAGTGAAAGAATATTGCATATTAAACGCAAAAGAGATGAATAGTTAAACATAAAAAATATTGAGTTGACTACATAAATTACAATTATAAAATGAAAGAAAAATTCATAATAAGCTACAACTGACATTGAGGATGGGAGAAGGCACTTTATTTCAGAATAGCTTGGTCCTCTGCTAGCAAACATCATACATTCGTCAAAGTTTTGTTCTCACGGTAAACAAAATCCTTTCTCTGTCTCTTCAAATTGAATGTTGATATCACTGAATATGTTGGTATTATTGTCAGTTGCGGCTGGTGCAGGTAACAGCGGTGGAGTGGGGCAAAGCGGGCAAGGGGGAGTTGACAGATGATGATGAAGGAAAATACAATTTAAAAAATAAACCACTTACCTTGTGCTCATCAGTGCAGCGAGTGTAAGGAAATTGTTTTTCTTTTTTTAACCCCTTCGATGCTGTGACGGAACCATTCTGTCATCAGTCACGGCTGAGCTGTGCTGATGACGGAATGGTTCCATCACGACCACACCCTGTTCTGGAATGTCCACCACAGGGGGAAAATTCAAGTAGCAGCCAAGGTGTTAAATTTTATTTTCTGTTGACTCCCCAGCACTCTTACCTGCACTAACCGCCACTGATTATTCTGCTTTAGGTTAATATTATTGGAGTTTTATTCTGCATTTGATATCATAGACCACTGGGTGCTATTAAAATGCGGGACAGCTCGATATCAGAGGTTTGAACTTAACTGGTTTCTAAGATATTTGAATTATTAGACAGTTTAAATTGAAGTAGGCCCTAATCTGACAGAGAGGAAGTTGTTGTTAGCAATCCAATTCTGTGGGTTGACTGCCACAGTGTACGGCAAAGGCACTCAGAGTTTGTTTGTTAAAGATGGTGACCCTAGTGTGAAAGCTGTGAATTTACTAAATTGTCTGTCCAATGCTGGTTGTTTCAAAATCACTTAGAACTGAATGATAGAAACACAGAAAGTATTTTCCTTTTCTGATAATTAAGCATGTGTTTTGGGCTACTTCTTTTGGACAGGATCTTATCCCAGTTCACTGTGTTAAACAAAAATCTAGGGATCAAATTTGATTCTGACCTGTTGATGGTGGAGCAGATTAATGCAATGGCTAGGACTTGTTTTTTTACCTACTTCAAAACATGAAACAGATCAAATATCTTTTCACTATTCAAGAAAAGAACACAGATTATCAATGCCTTTGTTTCCTCAAGGTTGGATCACTGCAATTCAACCTATATGGACTCACTGGCTAAATCGGTCAATAAATTGCAGTTGGCTCAAAACGAGGCTGCAAGACAAATTCCAAATAATAGGAAATTTGAATTTGTCTCGGCTAAACTTAATTGGTTGATAGTCTGTCAAAGGATCATATTCAAATATTTATACCTTGTGCATAATGCATTTTATAATGGCAAACCTAGCTCTTTGAATAAGTATTTTTAATTTTATGCCCCCCAGTTACCTGCCCTTTTATTGAATGTACCCATATTTCAAATAACTAGTTTGGGTTGGAGATCATTCTCAGAGACTCCGTCAAAAACAAAGAACACTCTCGCAAGGAGCTACGGAGGCAAAACTTCACTGATAATGTTCTAAAACATGTCCTCTTGCTATTTAATCACCTGTTTGTGGTGTCTCTGGAATTAAGATTATCATCAACCCTCTAACACAATGATACCTGAGGGTTGATTATCACACTTTATAGCTAAAAATAAATTAAATTAAATAAATACAAACATTGTTTTGAACCAAAAAACACCAACGTTCAATAGCAATTTAAATCGAAAAGATCACAGTTGGCACAGTAACCAGATCAAGTTCTATAAAATGCATTTCATGACCCATGCAAGTAAGCAGGTTATTGGATATATAGCAATACATTTTCTTAAAAATCATAACAAAAATATTGTACCGAAAAATAGTGAGGTCCTCAGTGAGGTCACTGATGAAGTCATAAATGATGTCATGCATATTGTCATATGCAGCTCAACCGGGTGGCACAAGTTATAGTTAAAACAGCTATATTAATGATGATGTTTTTAGGGATGTAATCATTGTTATCACTTTTCATCAATGATGTTGCATGTGATGACATTTGTAATGGAAGGGAGAGGGGATAGTTATATTTTGCTCAGCAAACCATAACTGGTGAATTTCAGTGGTTTAACACATTTGAGCCACAATCATAACTCAGGGGCATATTACCAACAACTAGCGATATTTATCGCTAAATGGGCTTAGCGAGTATTTTTTTAACGCCAAGCATCGCCGGATATTATCACAGAGATAACGTGCTATTAGCACGTTTATCTCTAAAGCGATAAAATATACGGCGTTAGCGGCAAAATGCGTGAATATCGCTGGTAATCCAGCGATATTCACGCATTATCGCTAATGAAGACTTAGCCATAATATCCAACTTCGATTGGATATAATGGCTATGAACTGGCACGAGCAGGCGTTAGTTTTTGGAGCTATACACGCTTAGCATGAATATTTCCATCGCTACGCCTGCTTTGCTAATAGGTGATAGCGTTGTTAGCGACTGCTTTCAGACCCTGACAGGTTGGGTACGCCCACTTTGCATGTCATTAGCGATAAATATCGCTGACATGCAAAGCGGGCCCCAAACCACTCGCTATCGCCTACAAGCTGTTGCTAACTGCTTTTAGCGACAGCTTGCTAATAGGGCGATAGAAGTATCGCCGCTTAGCGACCGAAAACGGCCGCTAAAGCGGCGATAATCACATATCACCCGCCTTGATAATATGCCCCTCAGTTTTTTAACTGTTGTTTTATATGAGTCTTTGTTTGTGAATGTATGTGGGTGGGTGTGTATGTGTATGTGTTTGTGTGTGTGTGTGTTTGGTAGTAAATGGTTCAATAATCTCCCACTTTTCGAGACTATATATGCTCTTCTCTCTCGATATATATATTACCTACTGCCGGTTGTCAGTAGGTAGTTATAGTTAGGACCTACTTCCCATAGAAAGAGTGCTTTTGTTTAGCCAATAACTTTGGCGTTGTTTGACAAATCCTGACAAAATTTTAAAAAACAAATATGACGCTCGTTCCAGCTGTTGTCTTGAAAGTTTCATGGTGAACCATAAAGCGGGGGCCGAGAAAAAGGGGGTCCCAAACATGTTCTCCCTATGTTTATTCCCATAGAGATTTTAGACACGACTACAGCCAGAACTGCTGAACGGAATTACACCAAATTTGGCAGAAAGGTAGCTGTTGGTCCAGAGAGCAACCTTTTAATAAATGGCATAAATCCATTCAGTAGTGTTTTGAGATATTAAGAGAAAAAACGAATTGTATACATAGGGATGTGGCTCCTCCAAGGAACCCAATAGTCCTCATGCTGAAATCTGATTGACTGTTAACACTTCAAACCAGGAAGTGTTGGCAGACATCTTGGGACTTGGCTTAAGCTGAATCCCAACAACAAATGTAAAGAAAAAAGAGAACGTAGCAGGGTAGGAATACCCTGACCCCCTAGTCCTCTTGAGGGGATTCTAGAGGGACCCTGCCAGGGCAAACTAGCTTAAAAAAAAGAAAGAAACAGCTCCTGCGATTCTTTAGTATTAGACCCCCAGGTGCACCTTATTCCGTGGGCATGTGGCACTTAAAGGAGGGTGGTGCAAGGGGACAATTGGACCCCCCGGGGAGCACCACTTCCCTGGGCTTTTTAATTTATAATGGGGGCCTCAGGTACCCCCCGGGGACCACCACCAAGGGGCAATTTTGTTTTTTTAATGGGAGGGGGGTCGGCACCGCCCCCTCTGGACCACTACCTTCCCGGGGCAGGGCCTACAACAAAAAGGCCCCCCTCCTGGAGCCATGGCTCCTGCTATGTCCCGGGGTGCCCACCCCCAGGGACATAGCTTTTTACAGTGGCTTGGCTTGGTGAAAGCTTTAACTACTCCCACCAAGCCACAGCAAACACTCCGCTTCCAGCAAGCGAGAGAGGAGAAATGCTCTCGCTTGCTGGAAGTGGAGCATTCATCTGTTTCCCTACCTGCTATCAAGCGAGCAGGGAAACAGGCAAATTGCTTTCACACATGGGGCTGCACTTCCAGCAGCTCCTTGTGTGTGAAAGCAATTCTGGCTTCTGCAGGAGGTGGAGAGGTGGCAGGGACTGTGGAGGCCTTCAGGATATCCCATGACCCAAGTGGAGAAAGATGGCCAGGCCCTGGGGGATGGGTCCCCAGGGCCGAAAGTGGCATGTGGAGGGGATTTCTAAATGACTGGGCCCCAGGAGATGGGGTTATGGTGCCAAAGTAGGCCCTGGAAGAGGGGTGAGTGCCCCCCTTCTCTATAACAAATAGGCCGGGCCCTAGAATATTGGATCCCCTTGGCAGAAATCAGCCCAGGAAGGGAGGCCACGTAGCCCCCCCATAATAAAATAACAAAAGGATACCCCTGGGGGATCTTGCCAGAGTCCCCACCCCCTTCACAACAAAGGAACCTCCTAGCACACAACTCATAGGGGGATGAATTCCCCTTGGCTGATGGGGGTCCTTGGAGGCCAACAACCCCTTCTGTTACCTCTAGTAAGTTCCCCACAGCGAGATTGCTGAGAGGTTGTTGGAGTCCCCACTCCATTCTCCACCACTCTGCAAAAGCACCTCCTGGTGCACTGCTTGTTGGTGTATGAAGTCCCCTAGTGTGTTAAGGGTCCTTGGAGGCCAACAACCCCTCCTGTTACCTCCTGTAAGTCCCACACGGCTGGATTGCTGAGAGCTTGAGGGGGCCCCACCCCCTTTTGCCACCACTTTGCAAACACACCTCCTGGAGCACCACTGGTTAGGGGATGAAGCACCTTTGGCTGCAGAGGATCCTTGGGGGCCAACACCTCCTGTTGCCAAAGTGGGATTGCTGACTGCTCATCTGAGGTCCGCCCCCTTTCTCTATCACTCTGCAAACACACCTACTGGTGCACTCCTGGTTTGGAGATGAAGTCCCTTTAGATGCTGAGGGTCCTTGGGGCCAACAATCCCTTCTGTTATCTACAGTAAGTGTCACACAGCTAGATTGCTGAGAGCTCATGGGAGGCCCCTCCCCCTTTGTCTGCCACTCTGAAAATGCACCTTCTGGCCCACTGCTGGTTGAGGGATGAAGTCCCTTGGTTGCTGGAGGTCCTTGGGGGTGAATACCCCCCCAGTTGCCTCCAGCAAGTCCAACCAGCTGGATTGCTGGGAGCATGTAGGATTAACGCCCCCTTTTTTCACCACTCTGCAAATGTGCCTACTGGTGTACTACTGGTTGAGGGTGTCATGTTTTTTAGGATTGTCCCATTATGTACATACCAATTACATACATTGTGTCCCATCCAAATGACATAACAGTCTTAAACACAGGTGACCTTTTACCTAGTAGCTTACTTCTGTCTCTTCGACAACCAGGCTCTCGGTATCCTATCTTAATCCCTGTACCTGACACACATAAACATGTCCCCAGGCACAGCAGATTTATTATATATAAGGGTCACCACTTTTTTCATCCATGGCCAACAGCCAGCTGTGCATCAGTGTTTTTCTTTTGAAAAGGATTGGCAAAGGTTTAGTGAATGCATTAAAAAGATATTGATTCTAGAAAAACCCTGGTGTGACCACTTTAGTATAAAAGACCTTCATTCCCCCTTTCAGAGAGAGAGGAGAATTCCTTCCAAACTGGACGAGACTCTGCAGGCTGCATGCTGATACTTCAACCTGCAGAGACCTGACATCTCTTGGGGTGTGCCATCTTCGAATCAGAGATGGGGTCCTTCATTCAGAACCATCAGGTGAGGGGTTAGTAATTCACCTGGGGATTCTTGTCTCCATTTGGATCTATTCTGACATTTACAAAGACATGATTCACCTACATACCTAGGCTAGGTACATTTAGGTAGGCTACGCATCGTAGGAGTACGTCAACGCTATTGTTTTATATAATGTGTTTTTATTCATCTTATTAGCCTTATGGTATAAATGTATATACTTTTTACGATATTGGTACTAGTGATTACATTTGTCTGCTCCTGTCTTTTGATTGACCCAGTTAATATGTTTCATACTAGACTGATGCTTGATCAATAAATAATTATTGAAACCGTTCCAATTGTCATTCTATGTGTATTCTGAGAAAAGCAAGCACGAGTGACTGAGCGAAAGATACTGTATTGTTTCCATGATACATGAGGAATCAGGATTGTTATGTTCAGTGGTTGACAAAAAGTACATACACCACTGTCGAATACAGGGGGTGTAAGTGGCTCTGTAGAGCTAGCTGATATAATGGCTGACTCATGCTGTGGGGGTGTCCAGAGTCTGTCTGCACACCAAGCCCTCAGTTTAGGTCATCCAAAACGCGCAGGTCCTGGGGGGTCCTAGGAACTACACAACATAGCGGCGCCAACGTTGGTTTGGTTCTTATATTAACAGTAAAATCTGAGTAGTTCAGTCGGACTTTCTCAGACAATCCTACTCACATTTTCCAGAGACGTCTGAAGTGGGAAGGTTAATCCGCCTCCGCTCAGCAGGCACACACTGTGTATTCTTACAACAACTAAAGAGTGACTGACTGTGTATTTTAAAATTCAAAATACACTCTGAACTGAGTGAAAATTAAAGTGAGAATATCAGAAAAAATCAGAAAAATTCTGAAAAAATCTGAAAAGGAGAGAGACACAAACCTATGAGTAAAAAGAGAACTCTATTTGTAAAAAGAACCCTCACTCACTCTAGTGGTGACATGCTTCATCATGGGGTTCCCACGAGGGAGACCGAATGTCCCCCCCGTGTGCTTCGACGCCTGCGATTGCAGCGGAGCAGGTTTTTTGTGAAACAAAACAGTGTGTGTTTAGTGAAGTGAGTGCTAATGTTAAAAGATCCCAGCAGTACCCTTAAATAACTTTATTCATGGGTCAGCTGGTCACATTAAAAACTAGTGGGGACCATATAGTGATTTTGTTGGAATCACTGTGTCCTAAAAAAAGGTCGACATGTTTCTGTTGCTGTTTTTGCTCAGCTTTCATCAGGACCATTAAGTGAGATCCACGGGCGGTCCGTGCTCGCTAAGGCACGTCCAACCCAGAGGATATATATGTGAAAAACAACTAAACAAAAAAAGTTTTAGTGTATTTATAAGAAAAAACTCATTCAGAAGTTTTTCATACAGACTCACGGAATTATACCGTTTCTCCGAGCTCCTAGAAATTCACCAGGGGTTCATTAAACTACTGGGACTTTACTTTCCCCATGGATTAGCAGCAAGGCAATTTCTTCACGCTGCGTTCAACTTTCAACACCGCTACTCGCCGCAATCTACCCACTCCGGGATCTGCTGCTTTCCGAAAGTGAACACCCTGTGTATTGGCTGAAGCTTTTAGACAAGCTTGAAAGGATTAAAGGTGCCCATATTGGGCTAAACCCTACCTCTTAAAGCCTTTACCTTCTTCTCCTTTCTGAATGACAGAACCTGCGACTAGCAGTGGAGGTTCGGAAGGAAACGAATTTGCTAACGCTCTTAACATTACAGAGAACTGGCAGTAACTCTGAAATTCTTAGAACATGGATTACCTGGAACAGGTGGCCATGTTACCATCGTGTTTGAGGGACACAAGGTGTTCGGATCAGAGGTATTCTATTCCTGGGTGAAATTCCCACTTGCAGATACACATACACATTTATTTCACAAATACATTGAAGTGGATCCACCGGAAGAATGCATCCCAAACAAGGACATTGAAGTTGTGTTAACTTACCAGCAACATAACAACTTCGTCTTTTTTGTTACAGGCTCCAGATCGAGGGCAACCTCCTTCGAGTCCCCCAAGAGCAACAGGCCCAGTGCCTTTAAAACCAAGCGAGGACAAGGCAGGAAAACAATTGAGAAGCGGCAAGAATCTAGTCTAATAATCAATATTTCGTCCATTCCTCTATCAACTCAAGAACTTGCTACATTGAACAAAGGTAGAACGTTTGTACCTACAGCAAGCACCACTAAACTAGATACTGAAGCAGCCATATTTCGTTTTATGCGTAAATTACGACTAAAACATTACTTTACCAACATTGTGCAAGACATACGAGATGATCGTGATGTATTGTCTGAGAGGTTAAAGCCTAAAAGTAAATTCCTAGCACCTACATCACATAAAACACTGGACATTTTCGAGATCTTGGTTAAGCATGACTGTGCTCGACTGGATTATAAAACAAGAAGTACATCAAATTTGACTCAACATGAAAAACATCTAATACATCAACATGACATTAAAAGTGAGTTTAACAACACCTAATCCTAGCAGGCCAAGGATCTATATGACACCGAAGATTCACAAGAATCTAAAGGACCCTCCTTTCTGACCAATTGTCTCGGCATGCAACTCAATTTTTGATCCTTTGGGTAGATATCTCGACTATTTCCTTCAACAGTTCATACAGAGCTGGTGCACATATATAAAAGACACCACAGATTTCCTTACTAAATTGCACAAAATTGAATTTTTGGTTCAAGAACATTGGCTACTCTGTACAATAGATGTCACGTCATTGTATACTTCCATAGCACATGCACAAGGGATTGAAGCAGTGGAATGGGACTTCTAAAAATGGATCTATCACAAGAGCAAAGCATCTTTATGTTACAGTTACTATTCTTTTGTTTGCACAACAGTTATTTTCAATGGAAAGATGATTTTTTTGGTCAATTAACTGGCACTTCAATGGGTTTTTCGGGGGCACCCGCTTATGCTAATATTTTTATGGCCAAATTTGAGAATGATTATATTTTGACACAGAAAGACTGGACAGAAGGCATTGCACAATATTGTCGATACATAGATGATATTTTTTTAATTTGGACTCAACCACAAGAAACACTTGAATAACTAATTAAGGAACTCAATGACAGAGAACCCAGAATAAAGTTTACATATTGTATCAGTCAAGACAAAGCCAATTACCTGGATGTTCTGATAAAGAAAAGACATAAGAAAATAAGTACAGAAATCTTTACGAAACCCACTGACAGGAATAGCACGTTGCTATATTCAAGTTTCCATCCCAGGAGTCTCATCGTAAATCTCCCTTATTCACAGTTCATTCGGATTAAAAGAATATGTTCTGGACAAGAAGTAGCAGATCAAAAGATTGCAGAATTTAAGGATAGATTTGCACAAAGAGGGTATCCAGAAGAGATTTTGCAGAAAAATATACACAGGATCAAAATGAAACAACAGGAAGAACTTTTTGTCAAAACAGGGAGGAACCAATCGAATACCCCAACTTTTGTATCGAAATACTCTAATAAGTCTTTGCAAATCAAGAGGATTATCAAAAAGAGATGGGATCTACTGGTGAATGAACCTGATTTCAATGGTATTTTTAGTCAAGAACCGACTTTTGCATACACAAGATCAAGAAATCTCCAAGAACTAATACAAACAGGAGCAAGCACAGTTAACCACACGGAAAATAAAGGGACAAACAAGTGCCACAATTGCATACATTGCAATAATATTATAATTGGGAAAATCCTCACTCATCCAGTGACAGGAGTTAACATGAAATTAAGGCATACTTCGGACTGCAACACAGCTAACATTGTTTACTGCTTAAAATGCCCATGCGGTGGAGCATACATAGGAAAGACAGAATGAAAACTGAAACTCGGGTTATCAGAGCATAAAAGCACCATAAGACTGAAGAATATGTCATCGAGTGTAGCTGTACATTGGACAGAAGCAAAACACACAATAGCACAATTAAGAGCACAAATAGTAGAAGTGGTTATGAAGTATAAGGGTACGGATAACAGCAAAAAACTTTTACAGAGAGAGGTGTTTTGGATTAAGTTTTTACAGACACTGCAGCTGAAAGGATTAAATGACAAAATAGACATGAGTTGTTTTTTGTGAGCAGCAGGCAGTGATGTTTTTTGTAAGCAGCAGGCAGTGAAATATTGAATTTGAAATGAGCATAGAAATGACGATAGAGTGTTTAGTATAAATATGTTGAATATATTTGTTGAATATATTTGTAAATAGTATATACTTTGCGTTGATTTATATTACATTCTGATCGTTTAATCTTGAAAAAATGAGTAAGTTGACCTTGGAATAAACAAGTATACTGCATTATTTAAGATGTGAGACCACCAGTAGATTCAGGTGGCTTGAAATGTTTGAGTACAGATGGTAATGGATTAGTAAGGCGATTATGGATGAATTGCCACATAAAATGTATTGGCTAGTACGAGAACAGAGGGACTACTAGATGTATTTTCTTGAAAATAATACACGTTAAAAATGCTGATAATTAAACAACATCTATTTATGTACAACACGATGACTTATTGCATTGGAGTTAGCTGAATATGATAAACGATGTTCGGGTAAATGTTAACTACAAGTAGCTAAACACAATAAGGAAGATGGGTTGTATACTAATAAAATGCTGATTAGGTAGTGTGACAAAACACATAGGATTGCGATAAGTTACGGTAAACAAGGATCGTTACATCTAGAGTTTAAACTACATTTCCCAGCTTTCCGGGTACACCTGATCGCACAGGAAGTAAATAATGTGAGCAACGGAGTCAGTGGTGTTTGGAAAGAGAAGGACTCCATAGTTAGCGAGGAGACGCCACACAGTTGCGAAGGTAGGAACACAAGAAGTTATAGTATTTTTACGGATCTATTCCGCAATAAGCTTAGCGGTAGAGTAAGCAAACCTTCCCATTTATCTTTATTTACAGAAACGGTGAAGCACGGACAAAAGTATTTAAACTCTACAGACGGGACAAAAAGGCCATCCGTTAACATGGAACAGTAGTGAGTGTAGTGGGTGCGCATCACCGGAGTTAATTCAAAAACAGACTTTTTAAACAATGAATATGCAAGAGTAAGCATGTTAACTTAAGGAATTTACATGTTTAGTTTCAGATACCAGGGCTACATTTTTTCTACATAACATAACACCGGTACGAAGGAGGTGAAGAGATCAGAAAACAGCACTTATGGTGAGTGCACGTACACTGGTAGTAGGGTTAATATTGTATATGATAACTCCAAAGTAATGAGAACATCCGTGTTTATAGCCAGTGTTACATGGTAAACAGTGTAAGAATTCAACAGGTTAGACCGATGAGTGAATATAATGTATGCTGGGAAATTTAGTATAAAGGCTAGCATGCACACAGTATTTTGGAGAATTGTGTACTACAAAGTCTCATCCCGGTTATTTAAACAAAACTTACACAATAAGCTAAATGTAAAGCTACGCTTATCATGTATGTAAGGACAGTTTTATGCAGAAAGTATTGCAGTTTAAATGACTTGGATTTTATGTCTAGTAACTCACAATTTTTTATCAATGGAAATATACCGCATGGTGACCCTGTACGTTTATAGAAGGTTAATATAAGATCTATTTCAGTGTGTACATGTTAAGTAATGTAAACATTTTATTTGCAGAATATTGCCCCCGAAGAAGGAACATGAGTTCCGAAATGCATTGGGCCATCGTCTAAATTTGGTTTATTATTAACTGTGGATGTATTGAAGAAATATTAAGAATAATTAAGCACAGATGCTTGGATGAAGAAAAGGTTTTTTGTACAAAATATGGAACATGCATTAAATGTGATGATACAACATATTAATGAATTATACAAATGAAGAAGTAAAAGTGATTATGACTAAAGCAAATATTTGGTGAAGAGTTATGTGTAAAGTATTAACATTTTGAATAACATTGGTTGAGGTTTGAAAGCAGTGAAAAAGGTTTAAAAATTTTTTGGAACGAGATGTTCAACAGGTACAGTGCACACTAAAGCAGGGTAACTCCTGTTCACGGATTTGGTATATAAGAGTGTGTAGCCAATACACCATTATTGTGTAGCACCCTTGTACAAACAGTGTGTAAAGATTGTATAAAGTATTGATAACTAGATAAAATAAGAGTGCGCCTCTTAACCCTTTTTGGGTATTGAATTTGAGTTTAGCATATTGGCACCAGGAGGCTGCACCGCAGGCAGTAATATTTAGCAACATGGCTACTTTTAAATCTATAACTAACATTACCGATAATAGGGCAGAAACACATTTATACACGAGTGAACAAGCTACAGACATTTATGAGCTCATAGATGAAGTTAAACTTGTAAATGTAAATTGATACTTGTATAGCGCACTACTCACCCGCAAGGGTCTCAAGGTGCTTGTTCGAATACCGCTGTGGAACCCATCCTGTCTTTCCCTGTGAGGCGTCCACTCCTTGGCACCCCCAAGGTGGAGGCCAGGCATCCTTAGCGTTGTGGGGGCCGTTGTGGAGATTAAGCAAGCTATTGTCTAGAGTTGCAGAGTGGGACTCCATGATTGGAATAGGCACCGAGGCGAGAACTATCAGGTCCGCAGAATTTTGAGCCCAAGACCCGCCGAGGCGGGGAATTGAGCCCTGGTCCCGGGCTAAACCTCTGCATCAGGGTATGCCGCTCTAACCATTGAGCCACACTTCTTCACACATGGGGGGTCCACCATGCAACAGTTGAAACAACTAGAGTACCCAACTAGGCGACAAGTAAAACAGAGATTACATGCCTCCACCCTTGTGCAATATCATAGGGCGCAAAGAATACCTAGGGGGTTGAGGTTAGCAATACGCCCCATGCTATTCAAGTTTCATTTAAACGCAAAGTTTATGGAAAGGTGGTTCGCCATTTTAAATAAGTGTTCGCTGGATCTTATTTTATTGATAATAGAAGAGCTATCCAGAACTATACGAGAATTAGAAGAAGACATTTTTAATACCAAGAAAGATTTGGAATGACAACTAGAAAATTCAATCTGGAGTGCGACACTAGAAGAACTCAATGTCAAATTAGATAAATATAGTAAAGAGCTCCAAGAAGGGAAGATCAGAAAGTATCGTAGAGATCCTGTGGACTATAACCTTAACGAGGTGTACAACTGGGCCGAAATTTACGCGAAAAGACGTTTCTTTCAGAATAAGAAAACTACCTCATCGTCTGAGGAAAGCATAGCGACAGACCAGGATGCATCGATGAATAGACCTCCAGCAATAAAACCTACAGGACAACCTTCAAAATCTACCATAGCAAAAGAAGGGATGGCCCCACAAGTTCAAACTATCAGTGACACAACAGCCACAACTTCGTCTTTTTTGTTACAGGCTCCAGATCGAGGGCAACCTCCTTCGAGTCCCCCAAGAGCAACAGGCCCAGTGCCTTTAAAACCAGGAGAGGACAAGGCAGGAAAACAATTGAGAAGTGGCAAGAATCTAGTCTAATAATCAATATTTCGTCAATTCCTCTATCAACTCAAGAACTTGCTACATTGAACAAAGGTAGAACGTTTGTACCTACAGCAAGCACCACGAAACTAGATACTGAAGCAGCCATATTTCGTTTTATGCGTAAATTACGACTAAAACATTACTTTACTTTACCAACATTGTGCAAGACATATGAGATGATCGTGATGAATTGTCTGAGAGGTTAAAGCCTAAAAGTAAATTCCTAGCACCTACATCACATAAAACACTGGACATTTTCGAGAACTTGGTTAAGCATGACTGTGCTCGACTGGATTATAAAACAAGAAGTTCATCAAATTTGACTCAACATGAAAAACATCTAATACAAGGCATTGCCAATAACAAGGCTTTAACGTTAAAACATGCTGACAAAGGTGGAGCGTGGGTAGCAATGGATACCGAGTATTATGAGAAAAAGGTAGAGGAACACGTATCAGATACAGACACATATCTTCTACTAGATAGAGACCCGACACAGAATTTGCAAATGATTCTTCAAGATATACTGAATCGAGCAGAGGAGGAAGGTACCATCAACATGACATTAAAAGTGAGTTTAACAACACCTAATCCTAGAAGACCAAGGATCTATATGACACTGAAGATTCACAAAAATCTAAAGGACCCTCTTTTCCGACCAATTGTCTCGGCATGCAACCAATTTTTGATCCTTTGGGTAGATATCTCGACTATTTCCTTCAACAGTTCGTACAGAGCTGGTGCACATATGTAAAAGACACCACAGATTTCCTTAAAAACTGGCACACAATTGAATTTTTGGTTCAAGAACATTGGCTACTCTGTACACTAGATGTCACGTCATTGTATACTTCCATATACCGAGCCACCCCACGACGCTCCCACGGACCCTTCAGCTGCCACGCCTGCAAGTTCACCTGCATCCGGACCTGCCCGGCACCAGCACCTACCAAGCCGAACACCAGCAGCAAACACCTCAAGTGCATCCTGCTCAACACCCGCTCCGTCCAGAGACAAGCCATCGAACTCTGGAACCTCCTAGACGCCACAGCCCCTGACGTTGCCTTCATCACGGAGACCTGGATGAACGCCTCCTCTGCGCCCGACATCGCCATCGCCATCCCAGAGGGCTACAAGATCACCCGAAGGGACCGCACCACCAACCAGATGGGAGGAGGCATCGCCATCATCCACAGGAACACCATCCGCATCACGACTAGCACCGACAACACCCTAACCACCGCCGAACACCTGCATTTCCAGATCCACACCGACCCGAAGACCACCCTCAGAGGCACCCTGATCTACCGACCCCCGGGACCACGCACTCAATTCAGCGAGGACATCGCCGACTTCGTCAGCCCGCATGCCCTCCCCTCCGCGGACTACATCCTCCTGGGGGACCTCAACTTCCACCTGGAGAACAACAACGACCGCAACACCAGCACCCTGCTCGACAACCTCGCCAACCTTGGACTGAAGCAACTGGTGAGCACCCCCACCCACCTCGCCGGACACACACTCGACGCCGTCTTCTCATCCAGCAAAGACATCGCCTTCAGCCACGCCACAGAACTCCACTGGACGGACCACAGCTGCGTACACTTCACCTTCAAAAGAACGACGAGCCATCACCACCAGCAACAGGTTGCCCGTAGAAGCTGGAACAAGATCACAGCCGACCAGCTCACCGCTTCCCTGAGCCAGCACCCTCCTGCCAGCTCAGCGAACCCCAGCCAGGCCGCCGACAACCTCACGAAGTGGATCAGCGACTGCGCGGACGAACTCGCCCCCCTGAGGACCCCGCCCAGCAGACCCGGCAGCAAGAAAGCCCCATGGTTCACCGACGAACTCAAGAGCTCCAAGAAGAACTGCCGAGCCAACGAGAAAGCCTGGAGAAAGGAACCCACACCGGACAACAAGACCACCCTCAAACTCGCCACCCGGAAGCACCACCAACTGATCCGAGCCGCCAAGAAAACTGCATTCAAGGACCGGCTGGACAACAACGCACCCAACTGCAAGGAACTCTTCAACATCGTCAAAGCTCTCTCTAACCCCAACGCCGGAAACAACGACATCATCCCCTCGCAAGATCTCTGCAACTCCCTCGCCTCCTACTTCCACAACAAGATCGCGGACATACACAACAGCTTCAGCACCCAACCGACGCACGCCATGACCACAGCTACGCCGCCCACCGCCGCCCTCCGAGCCTGGACTCCGATCAGCACCGAAGACACCGTCCGCATGATGAACTCCGTCCACTCCGGATCTCCGACCGACCCCTGCCCTCACCACGTCTTCAACAAGGCCGACACTGTCATCGCACCCCACCTGCGGGACATCATTAACACCTCCTTCGACACCGCCACCTTCCCGAGAGCTGGAAGCACGCAGAACTCAGCGCACTTCTCAAGAAACCTACAGCAGACCCCACCGAACTCAAGAATTATCGCCCAATCTCGCTCCTCCCGTTTCCAGCAAAAGTCATCGAGAAGACCGTCAACAAACAGCTGGCCGCCTTCCTCGAGACGAACGGATCCCTCGACCCCTCGCAGTCCGGCTTCCGAGCCAACCACAGCACCGAGACCGCCCTCATCGCCGCCACCGACGACATTCGAGCCCTGATGGACAACGGAGAAACAGCGGCCCTCATCCTCCTAGACCTCTCCGCGGCCTTCGACACTGTCTGCCACCGCACCCTAGTGCAGCGCCTCAGCAACGTCGGAATCCAGGAGAAGGCACTGGAATGGATCGTCTCCTTCCTCGACGGAAGAACACAGAGAGTCCGCCTACCAACGTACAAGTCAGAAGCCACCGAAGTCATCTGCGGCGTCCCTCAAGGATCCTCGCTGAGCCCTACCCTCTTCAACGTCTACATGAGCCCCCTCGCGGCCATCGCACGCCAACACAACCTCAACATAATCTCCTACGCCGACGACACCCAGCTGATCCTCTCCCTGACCAACGACCCCGCCGCCGCCAGAGCCAACCTGCACGAAGGGATGAAGGAGGTAGCCGAGTGGATGAGAACCAGCCGCCTGAAACTGAACTCAGACAAGACGGAGGTCCTCATCCTGGGCTCCACGCCCACCGCCTGGGACGACTCCTGGTGGCCCCCCGCCCTGGGCACCGCATCCAAACCGACTAACCACACACGCAACCTGGGTTTCATCCTGGACTCCTCCCTCTCCATGACCAAGCAAGTCAACGCCGTCTCCTCAGCGTCCTTCAACATCCTGCGCATGCTACGGAAGATCTTCTGGTGGATCCCCACGGAGATCAGGAAGACCGTCACCCAGGCCCTCGTCACCAGCCGACTGGACTACGGCAACGCCCTCTACGCCGGAACCACCGCCAAGCTCCAGAAAAGACTTCAGCGGATCCAGAACGCCTCAGCCAGACTCATCCTCGACATCCCACGTAACAGCCACATCTCCGGACACCTGAGAGACCTGCACTGGCTCCCCGTCAACAAAAGAATCACCTTCCGTCTCCTCACCCACGCACACAAAGCCCTGCACGATCAAGGTCCGAGCTACCTCAACAACCGAATCAACTTCTACGCTCCCAAACGCCACCTCCGATCAGCCAGCCACGCCCTCGCCGCCATCCCACGCATCCGTAGAGCGACAACAGGAGGAAGGTCCTTCTCCTACTTGGCCGCCAAGACCTGGAACTCCCTCCCGACCGACCTGCGCCTGACCCAAGACCACCTCTCCTTCAGGAAGAAGCTCAAGACCTGGCTGTTCGAGCAGTAACGGCGCCCCCCCAGCGCCCTGAGACCCAACGGGTAAGTGGTGCGCTCTATAAATGTCTTTGATTGATTGATTGATTGATTCCATAGCACATGCACAGGGGATTGAAGCAGTGGAATCGGCACTTCTAAAAATAGATCTATCACAAGAACAAAGCATCTTTATGTTACAGTTACTATTCTTTTGTTTGCACAACAGTTATTTTTCAATGGAAAGATGATTTTTTTGGTCAATTAACAGGCACTTCAATGGGTTTTTTGGGGGCACCCGCTTATGCTAATATTTTTATGGCCAAATTTGAGAAGGATTATATTTTGACACAGAAAGACTGGACAGAAGGCATTGCACAATATTGTCGATACATAGATGATATTTTTTTAATTTGGACACAACCACAAGAAACACTTGAACAACTAATTAAGGAACTCAATGACAGAGAACCCAGAATAAAGTTTACATATTGTATCAGACAAGACAAAGCCAATTACCTGGATGTTCTGATAAAGAAAAGACATAAAAAAATAAGTACAGAAATCTTTACGAAACCCACTGACAGGAATAGCACGTTGCTACATTCAAGTTTCCATCCCAGGAGTCTCATCGAAAATCTCCCTTATTCACAGTTCATTCGGATTAAAAGAATATGTTCTGAACAAGAAGTAGCAGATCAAAAGATTGCAGAATTTAAGGATAGATTTGCACAAAGAGGGTATCCAGAAGATATTTTGCAGAAAAATATACACAGGATCAAAATGAAACAACGGGAAGAACTTTTTGTCAAAACAGGGAGGAACTAATGGAATACCCCAACTTTTGTATCAAAATACTCTAATAAGTCTTTGCAAATCAAGAGGATTATCAAAAAGAGATGGGATCTACTGGTGAATGAACCTGATTTCAATGGTATTTTTAGTCAAGAACCGACTTTTGCATACACAAGATCAAGAAATCTCCAAGAACTAATACAAACAGGAGCAAGCACAGTTAACCACACAGACCATAAAGGGACAAACAAGTGCCACAATTGCATACATTGCAATAATATTATAATTGGGAAAATCCTCACTCATCCAGTGACAGGAGTTAACATTAAATTAAGGCATACTTCGGACTGCAACACAGCTAACATTGTTAACTGCTTAAAATGCCCATGCGGTAAAGCATACGTAGGAAAGACAGAAAGAAAACTGAAACTCAGGTTATCAGAGCATAAAAGCACCATAAGACTGAAGAATATGTCATCGAGTGTAGCTGTACATTGGACAGAAGCAAAACACACAATAGCACAATTAAGAGCGCAAATAGTAGAAGTGGTTATGAAGTATGAGGGTACGGATAACAGCAAAAAACTTTTACAGAGAGAGGTGTTTTGGATTGAGTTTTTACAGACACTGCAGCCGAAAGGATTAAATGACAAAATAGACATGAGTTGTTTTTTGTAAGCAGCAGGCAGTGATGTTTTTTGTAAGCAGCAGGAAGTGAAATTTTGAATTTGAAATGAGCACAGAAATGACGATAGAGTGTTTAGTATAAATATGTTGAATATATTTGTTGAATATATTTGTAAATAGTATATACTTCGCGTTGATTTATATTACATTCTGATCGTTTAATCTTGAAAAAATGAGTAAGTTGACCTTGGAATAAACAAGTATACTGCATTATTTAAGATGTGAGACCACCAGTAGATTCAGGTGGTATGAAAGGTTTGAGTACAGATGGTAATGGATTAGTAAGGCGATTATGGATGAATTGCCACATAAAATGTATTGGATAGTACAAGAACAGAGGGACTACTAGATTTATGGATGTATTTTCTTGAAAATCATACACGTAAAAAAATGCTGATAAATAAACAACATCTATTTATGTACAACACAATGACTTATTGCATTGGAGTTATCTGAATATGATAAACGATGTTCGGGTAAATGTTAACTACAAGTAGCGAAACACAATAAGGAAGATGGGTTGCATACTAATAAAATGCTGATTAGGTAGTGTGACAAAACACATAGGATTGCGATAAGTTAAGGTAAACAAGGATCGTTACATCTAGAGTTTAAACTACATTTCCCAGCTTTCCGGGTACACCTGATCGCACAGGAAGTAAATAATGTGAGCAACGGAGTCAGTGGTGTTTGGAAAGAGAAGGACTCCATAGTTAGTGAGGAGACGCCACACAGTTGCGAAGGTAAGAACACAAGAAGTGATGGTATTTTTACGGATCTATTACGCAATAAGCTTAGCGATAGAGTAAGCAAACCTTCCCGTTTATCTTTATTTACAGAAACGGTGAAGTACGGACAAAAGTATTTAAACTCTACAGACGGGACAAGAAGGCCATCCGTTAACACGGAGCAGTGGTGAGTGTACTGGGTGTGCATCACCGGAGTTAATTCAAAAACAGACTTTTTAAACAATGAATATGCAAGAGTAAGCACGTTAACTTGAGGAATTTACATGTTTAGTTTCAGATACCAGGGCTACATTTTGTCTACATAACATAACACCGGTACGAAGGAGGTGAAGAGATTAGAACACAGCACTTATGGTGAGTGCACGTACACTGGTAGTAGGGTTAATATTGTATATGAGAACTCCAAAGTAATGAGAACATCCGTGTTTATAGCCAGTGTTACATGGTAAACAGTGTAAGAATTCAACAGGTTAGACCGATGAGTGAATATAATGTATGCTGAGAAATTTAGTATAAAGGCTAGCATGCACACAGTATTTTGGAGAATTGTGTACTACAAAGTCTCATCCGGGTTAATTAGACAAAACTTACACAATAAGCTAAATGTAAAGCAATGTTTATCATGTACGTAAGGACAGTTTTATGCAGAAAGCATTGCAGTTTAAATGACTTGGATTTTATGTCTAGTAACTCACAAGTTTTTTATCAATGGATATATACCGCATGGTGACCCTGTACGTTTATAGAAGGTTAATATAAGATCTATTTCAGTGTATACATGTTAAGCAATGTAACATTTTTATTTGCAGAATATTGCCCCCAAAGAAGGAACATGAGTTCCAAAATGCATTGGGCCATCGTCTACATTTGGTTTATTATTAACTGTGTATGTATTGAAGAAATATTAAGAATAATTAGGCACAGATGCTTGGATGAAGAAAAGGTTTTTTGTACAAAAGATGAAACATGCATTAAATGTGATGATACAACATATTAATGAATTATACAAATGAAAAAGTAAAAGTGATTATGACTAAAGCAAATATTTGGTGAAGAGTTATGTGTAAAGTATTAACATTTTGAATAACATTGGTTGAGGTTATGAAAGCAGTGAAAAAGGTTTAAAAATGTTTTTGAACAGATGTTCAACAGGTACAGTGCACACTAATGCAGGGTAACTCCTGTTCACGCATTTGGTATATAAGAGTGTGTAGCCAACACACCATTATAGTGTAGCACCCTTGTACAAACAGTGTGTAAAGATTGTATAAAGTATTGATAACTAGATAAAATAAGAGTGTGCCTCTTAACCCTTTTTGGGTATTGAATTTGAATCTCTTGGGGTGTGCCATCTTCGAATCAGAGATGGGGTCCTTCATTCAGAACCATCAGGTGAGTGGTTAGTAATTGACCTGGGGATTCTTGTCTCCATTTGGATCTATTCTGACATTTACATAGACATGATTCACCTACATACCTAGGCTAGGTACATTTAGGTAGGCTACGCATCGTAGGAGTACGTCAACGCTATTGTTTTATATAATGTGCTTTTATTCATCTTATTAGCCTTATGGTATAAATGTATATACTTTTTACCATATTGGTACTAGTGATTACATTTGTCTGCTCCTGTCTTTTGATTGACCTAGTTAATATGTTTCATACTAGACTGATGCTTGATCAATAAATAATTATTGAAACCGTTCCAATTGCCATTCTATGTGTATTCTGAGAAAAGCAAGCACGAGTGACTGAGCGAAAGATACCGTACTGTTTCCATGATACATGAGGAATCAAGATTGTTATGTTCAGTGGGTGACAAAAAGTACATACACCACTGTAGAATACAGGGGGTGTAAGTGGCTCTGTAGAGCTAGCTGATCTAATGGCTGACTCATGCTGTGGGGGTGTCCAGAGTCTGTCTGCACACCAAGCCCTCAGTTTAGGTCATCCAAAAAGCGCAGGTCCTGGGGGGGTCCTAGGAACTACGCAACATAGCGGCGCCAACGTTGGTTTGGTTCTTATATTAACAGTAAAATATGAGTAGTTCAGTCGGACTTTCTCAGACAATCCTACTCACATTTTCCAGAGACGTCTGAAGTGGGAAGGTTAATCCGCCTCCGCTCAGGAGGCACACCCTGTGTTTTGGCTGAAGGTTTTAGACAAGCTTGTAAGAATTAAAGGTGCCCATATTGTGCTAAACCCTACCTCTTAAAACCTTTACCTTCTTCTCCTTTCTGAATGACAGAACCTGCGGCTAGCAGTGGAGGTTCGGAATAAGACGAATTTGCTAACGCTCTTAACATTACAGAGAACTGTAGACAGGCAGTAACTCTGAAATTCTTAGAACATGGATTACCTGGAACAGGTGGCCATGTTACCATCGTGTTTGAGGCACACAAGGTATTCGGATCAGAGGTATTCTATTCCTGGGTGAAATTCCCACTTGCAGATACACAGACACATTTATTTCACAAATACATTGAAGTGGATCCACCGGAAGAATGCATCCCATACAAGGACATTGAAGTTGTGTTAACTTACCAGCAACATAACAACTGGTTTAAAGGCATTCTAAATCACACAACTTCAGTCGAAAGACTTGGTCCACTCAGCATAGGAGGAGTGACATGTCCATTCTTAGCGACTTACACTCCACATCCTGAGATAGACACACTCCAAATAGGGGAAGTGTGTACACCTTACAAAGACGTAGTCAGGCTATACAGACATATTGCCCAGTTCGGTAAGTGAAAACGTACATTACAACTTGAGAGTTCAGCTCCACTTGGTACAGTCCATTCCCATAACACACCAATAATTAGTCCACAAATACTAAAAGCAATAATGGGTGCATTCCCATCAAAAAGGTGTCAAGTAACTACCATTCTGGATTGCTAATAAAATAGCACAGGTGGAAGCAGTATTTCCCCATATGGGTCTGCAGGAAAAACACAGGATGTTAACAATTTGCTTGCCAATGGGAATGGTTCCCTCACTTGAGAATTATACCACATGGAGAACAATCTTTGCTGCAGTATATATTAGAATATACGGTACCCCAACCAAATCAGTTATTCCTGAAATATTAAAACAGGTACAGAACGAGTACGGGGCAGGACCGGCCCTAGACTTGGGGGTGAAACTGATGGGTAATTTTGACCAAGTCTTGGCAATTATGCTGAGCAACATCAAGGGGGAAGCAGCAGAGGTAGCCATGCACCAACGTTTAAGGGAAACAACTCCTGCAAATCAGGAGCGTGCCTTACCAAAAATTATCGAAGAAACCTATGCTTCACTAGGTAGAGATAGTTTGGGAGCCAAACCAGGGAAACCACACGTGGTGGGTTGCTCTGATAAGTATAACTCAAAGTAGACACCAATTTCTTCTAAAAAGAAATGGGATAATAATCAATCTAAAACTAATAATAATAGAAACACTTCATGATCAATTACTATGCACTGGAAATCGAAAACAGGGCCTAATTATTTGAGATGGAGAGCAAGTTTTTTAAAATGGGCGGGTAGTGAAGGGACACTTCGCCTGCAGCTAGCTAGGTGCACTGCTAATTAAAAGGCGTTGGAGGCGACAACGGCATGGGGGGTTTTGGTGGCAGAACTCCAAGTCCCTACCGGGGATGAAGAGGAGGAGGAGGAGGCTGTAGAGCTAGATCAAGGGGAGAGAGCGAGGGTGGCAAACTCATAAGAAACATAGGGAGGGCTGGAGCACCAAGTTGTAATGCAAGGGAGGGTCGTTTTGCATATTCCAGGCTTAGTGGTATTAGCGGGTTAGTGCGGAGACGCAAGGAGCATACACTTGATCAAAAGAACTTCCTGTTTGTTTTTCTATTTTCTTTTCCCTTGATTGATGAGTTGAGAGGCAGGACGGATCGGTAGCTATAGTTTGGGCTGGATAGGCTGGGGCACACTGACAGAGGGTGGGGGAAAAGGGGAGGGGGGTTAGAACTGTTGGGGAAGAATTCTATTAAGCGACATTACATGACACGTAAAATGATTGATGGGCAATCTGTGTAATGGCTGTAAGAGAGATGAGTAATTGAAAGTCCTGTATGGTATTGAAAACAATAAAAATTATTTTTAAAAAAACCCACTTCATTATCAAGTGGTGGGTCTCCCCAATGCGAGTCCTCTGAAAAGAGGCACCGTAGGAATTGTGATAACATTAGAAAACCTGACAGGTATCAGGATACTGATAGACGTTCCTTTTGTTCCTTAAAGGGATCATCAAAAAGCTCGGAGAGGCAAGGATGTTCAGAACAAAGAATTGAAAATCGACCAAAGGGAAAAAGGGAATCTCATCGCACTTCAGATTTCATTAACAAACAGGAAGAGCAACGTTAAGCAAAGACTCAATTCTAAAAGAAGAAAGTAGCTGGCTTAAAAATTAGAAATGCCCAGGTTACTGAGGACTCAGCTTCTGAACGGGGAATGGGCTATGATGATGCTAGACAGCGCGGCAGGAGTATCAATAGCTTGCCAGAACCTTGAAGGAACTTCTGGTGACAGCAGTATTGAATGACTACATCCCAGTGGAAACACCTGATAGAAGAGTGGGTGTCCCCACCGTCTATACAAAATTAATATTCAAATAGAGGGGGACAGTTCAAGAAAAATGAAAGGGTCTCTTTTGGGAAAATTTGACATTTGGATAAGACATCCTGTTAGCAGAAAAAGATTGACCACCAGAATGTATAATGGATAGCCCAAAAGGTGGAAGCTTCATTTTGCTTGCTTTTCCGACCTCCTTTCCTTAAAAAACTCATATGCGCTAGCTCCGGCATTATACCACAACCATGTAGGGTGGGATGTGGAGTCCAAACACCACGAAATCCCATTCAAAACTACTCCTACTCCACAGAGACAGTACCCCATTAAAAATGAATCGAAGAAACAGGTCAAAGGAATCTTAGACCAACTCGAATACCAAGGTGTGATTGAAATTTGCACCTCGCCAATGAACAACCCTTTGTTTCCAGTAATGAAACCTGACAGCACATATTGTTTGGTTTTAGATTACAGACACTTGAACATATGCACAGAAACATTTGCAGTTCAGAACCCACATAGTGCCACACTAATGAATACATTGCGCAGAAGAAATACAAAACAACACTAGATAACCCAAATGGAATCTTCTGCCAAAATATAGCTCCTGAAAGCTGATATTTGAACCAGATGTTCTGCCCCCGGCACTCAGTGTCAGTTTTGTTGCCTGGACCAAGGCTATAAGAATAGCCCCAGGTAATTCTCTGAAAGAGTGTCAGGGCTATTACAAACTAGCGAAGAAGAGGCAGTGTCCTATGTAGATGATATTTATCTGATGGACGATTAATTATTTGAACACTTGTGCAGGGTGAACAACATAATTGTTGGTTTTGCCAATTTGGGCTACAAATTTTAAAAAATATCTAAAATTGCCCATCTCAGTGTCCTATTTTGGGGATATGAGCTGTCAACTGAAGGCAAAAGTCTGGCTGCAAACATTTTAGGTAAGTGCGCACTAATCCAGCCTCTAAAAACTCTGAAGGGTTTACAATCCATTTTAGGATTTTTGAATTTTGGCTGAACGTACCTTCAAGACTACATAGAAAGAGTAAAATCTTTCTTTGACTTAATCAGACCTGATTTCACAGAAAACAAATGAACTCATAACATACAGACACTCTATATTTAGTTCCAGCTGACATGAAAGCTTCAAAACACTTGCAGACACGAGTAAACGTCCGCAACTTGGAAATATGGGTCATCCCCGGGTTATCAGAGGATACCTACATCACGTTCAATGAAGGTGAGACAGTTCCAATAGCGTAAAAATCTCATTTGTACACGAATGCTGAAAATCGATTTGCAGCAATAGAAAAAATACTGACGGCAGTACAGACTGCTGTAGGGAGAGAAAGAGCAATAGAACAGGGGAAAATAATTATTGTTGTGACCCCAATACCGACTTTAGAAGTGGTAACAAAAGCCTGCATTCCAAATGCAAAGGCATTGCATCCACGTTATATACAATGGGCTAATTCTCTCACTGTAACAGATGTAGAATACAGATATGGTCCTACACTGAAAACACAAGCATTTCTGCAGTACAAACAAGAATACCCTCTCCCGAATAAAACCTTACCTCTTGATCAGTATGAATACATCATTGACACTGATGGTTCTGCCCAAGCGTCTATTGGAAGTAAACAGCAATATAGGGCTGCATGTGCTATAGTGGAAGGTCGAATGCAGGACGGCAAGTTCCATCCCAGCAATACGACTGTGCAATCTCTGGGAGATTGTACAGCGCAGCTGGCAGAACTGAAAGCCCTGATACTAGCACTACAGTACACGGATTGGGAATTCCCCACACTGATTGTGTGTGATTCGTTTTACTGTGTGCAATCTTACAAAGAAAATCTTCACTACTGGTACCAGAATGGGTTCAGAGACTCCACGGGTTGCACGATAAAACACAAATGTTTATGGGAACAAGTGGCAAAGCTGAAAGCATGCCTGTCATGGGCTCCAATTATTCACACCTTGAGTCATCAGCGTGTGGGCATACACATTGAAGGGAATTCATTGGCTGAAGAAGCCGCCAAGCGGCAGAGAGAACTGCTGCCGTTGCAGCAATCACTCACACACAAGAATAGACGGAGATATACTAGTAGCTATCAACCCCGCAAAGAACGGCTCTGCCATCCTGCCAAAAGGCTTTCCACTCAAGTACTCCTACAAGTTAGATGTGCACGCCACACCATATGCTCAAATTCCATGAGTGGAGGATAGAGTAATAGCAAATAAAGATCGCAGATTAGGTTTAATACTAGCTGTAAACGAGGGTCTGGGCTCAGCACACGCAGGAGTAAATGCAACAATTACATTACTGAAGCAGCGTTACTGGTGGTTGGAGCTGACAAAACAAACAGAGGACCATGTCCTGATGTGCGATATTTGCCAGCAGTTTAAGGGTTCCACCATTCACAGGCCACCACACTATTACTGATTTCAGACAGACCCCTTGTATGTGTCTATTTGGACCACTGCAGCCTCTTAAATTCTGATGGGGCTTACAAGTAAATCTTAGTGGCAGTGGATTTGTGCTCTAGATTCCTATGCGTTTGGCTCCAGCGCTCTACTGATGCAATAACTGTTATAAAGGATTTGCGAGTCTTCATCGGAACATACGCAATTGGCAAGTTAAATTTCAATGTTGGTCCTCTGTTTAGCTCTAGGGCTTACAAGGAAGCCATGGAAAGTATGGGCGTGGCCTGGCGGTACTCCTCCCCCTACCATCCCCAGGGAAATTCGGCGATGGAGAGGAAAAACCGGGACCTAAAGCAATCCTTAACAGCAAGGGTATTAGGCGCTGGTGTAGTTGGGTCAATCACCTGTATGGGGTCCAGAGGGCACTAAATGATAAGCCAAGAAAATCCTTGGGAGGTCGTGCCCCTTATGAAATCCTGTTTGGGACAAGAATGTGGGTGCCTGATCTTGATTGTGCCAGCGCAGTGGTGGATGCAAAACCATTTTGCACTGAATGACTGTATGGCTGTTTTACAGGAACTAAATGAATTCCGTGCTTTACAAAGCAACGTGCAAGTCAAACGCACCACCACTGAGAAAGTGAAACCAGCTCCAGCGAGACCTGCCTGGGTCCCGAAGATTGGGGATCTAGACAGGGAAAATATTGTGGATAGAAGAGCGTTTAGGCCATCTTACGGAACAGCTGTACCTGTCCTAGCGGTAGAAGGAACAAGAACAGTACTTCTTCTGCCTCTTGCTTGCAAAAAAGATAAAAGATTTGTCTCCATTGATCTTATAAAACGGCATCATGTGGCCGATCCTCAACAGTAGGCCACGTGGGGTCCTGAGTAGCTGTAAACCTCCTCTTGCTACTATACAGGAAGTTCAGATGGAAAGGCTAATAACCTTTCAAGACTCCACTATGCAATGTAACAGAGTAATGAATAATGGACACAAAGCATTCCAGATTAAATTGAAAAACATCAAGAAGAAACAACAATACAAGTTGCAATTCGGCCCAACAATGATGTATACATTAATGTGCCTTCAAACAACATGTCTGTCAGTCCTACAAAACATGTACAGCTACCAAAGATAGATCGAACTGCATCTGGCACCTTCATCAACTTCGATGATTTCTCTTCAGATCCAAGTGAACCTGATCAAATGCCACCCATTTCAAAGGAAGAGAAATTTCGGCAATTCTATCTTTTGTTCAAAAAGACTTACTTAGCGCCACCTTGGTTGCATATTTGGTTTGCAATAGGGGTAATATACCTTTTCATTTGGATTAGCACAGTGACTGTCTTTTTTTCTGCTTCTGAATGGACATTATCTCCCAGAACGCTCTGCAGTACAATCCGTGAACTTAGTCCTGAAACCACATATGTCATCGCACAGCAAACAAAGAGACTTGTCCCTGGTGAACATTACAGCAATTCCAATACCGGATTATATAGTTTACCATAAAGTTTCATATGATGTACATGGCCCCACTGAACATTTAAAAATTCCACATTTGTTTTAAATTTCTTGAAATGATTTTATTACCCCCAGTGCTTTCTCTGATGATTCGGACATTGAAACTGTGAATACTATGCTTTCAGATTTAGAACAGTCTACTGCATTTTTTTACCGGGAACTGTATGAGCATACAACTAACTACAATACCATGTTTCGTTACCAGCATTATGGTCATCATTCTTTTCATAAAGCAAGTGTACCACACATTGCTAATGTGTACTATCAATGGGAAAGTTGCACAACACCACAAAAAGGTAGTTCTGCCACATTCACACAAAAGTTTGCATACTTTTCAGGGTTCAATACATCCAACCCAGAATCGTTATACTACAAACTTGCACAGACCATATCAACAGCAAAGAAAATTATGCTAACAAACACAAAGCTGATATATTCAGCACCTTTTATCCCCCAACTGTCTATACAGGTTTTTAAAAAACAAAAACATTTTTATTCGTCAATTTGCACAATAGACGCATGACTCTGTACTCCAGAGTCCACTGCAGTGTCACATTACATAGGCTTATGACAGCAATTGACTTTTGAGGAAAACAAGATAATCAGCACAATCAACAGTGGGTATAACTTAAAACAACTGCCTCTGTGCCCCAACTATTCCCCCCTCCCCCCACCCCCCAGCGTTGTGCAGCCACCACTGAACCCACTCACCCAAGCACACACTCACCCCAGACTACCTCCGACCCTACGCCCGGCCCAGCCACCCCACTCCTATCCACATTCCATCAAGACAGCGTCCTTTTCAGCCGGAGGCTCCAGCCACAAGCCCCTATAGTCAGCCCACCTCTTCCAAATTTTGAAGTGCTTAAGCGGGAACCCCCAGGCCACAAATATCGGCTGCTCCAACCCCATGCAGAAGTCTAATCCAATTTTCCAGTCAGCCACCGAGGGCGCCCGCTCATCCTTCCACATCTGGGCGATATCATGTTTTGCCAATGTGAGGCCCTACAGTAACAAATGCCGCTTAAAGATATTGCCCCGATCCCTTCCATCACATGCAATAGGGCAAACTGTGGTACGTGGAAGCGACCACCCCAGGACCTCTGAAAGGCAGGCGAATATCCCTCTCCAAAAACGGTCCAGCGATAATCATTGCCAGACTGTATGCAGAAATGTGCCTTCCGTCCCACCACACCAGAGGCATTCCGGGGAGGCCACCAGCCCCACCCGCCACAATCGCACCCGAGTATAATAGACTCAGTGGAGGTATTTAAATTGGATGAGGCGGAGTCGCATGGCTATGGATGCCCCCGGAGGTGCGGCTAGGGCCTCCTTCCAGTCTTCTTCCTCTAAGACCCCCACATCCTCTTCCCATACCCCCGTAGTTTCTCAAATGGGGACGCACTGTGAGTATCCAGGGTCTGATATATTCGCGATATCTTTTTGGTCCCTAGGTCTCCCATAAAAACCTTGGCTTCCAGCGGGCTAAACTCAGGTTTACAGTCAAGGCCCTGTCTATACAGGGTTTTGACTACTGGAGAGACACCATAGACACAAAATCCATCCGGGGAACAAGAGAGTGGCAGGTTCAGGGGACTGAGGTTTTATTCAGAGCTTGCCTCATACCATTACAGATGATTTTCCTGAACAGAACAGTGCAGAAAACTACCTGTTATAGGTTTGCAAAAATCAAAAACCTGAAAACACCAAGCATCCCTTCACCCACACCTATTAACCCCTTCGATGCTGATGACGAGCTCAGCTCGTCATCACCCACGGGGGTCGTGTGCTGATGACGAGCTGAGCTCGTCATGGTGCCACTAAAATGGCATTTTCCAGCACACAGCGGGAAAATGCCTAGCATCCAAGTGGTTAAGGGTTTTCACAAATAACACACTAACAAATGAGGGGACACATGATACAAGCACATACAATTCATTATCCCCCAATTGGAAGAGTTGGTTGGTTTGGCCTGTAGACACGAATATGTGTAATGCAAGATTCAAGGGTACCACCGAAGGGTTTAGTATACATAGCCCCAACCCAGGCTATGTATATGCAGATGACCCAGATTCGGTAGTGACTTCCTATAGTGTCGGGAAGTTGTGCCTAGATTGGCTAAAGACCTTGACACTTTCACACGTGAAACAACACTTGTCCATTCTGTCAGACAACACGGATCTTGGAGATTTCTTGTTAGGTCCCAAGGAACCCCGTAGGAATAGCTTCTTTTATACTATCTATAATGAGATTTGGAAAGTCTTCCAACAGGAAGCTGCAGAGAGACTTCGTGAAATAGATAGAATTAACCTAGAAAAGGCCTTAGCTGTGGTAGGCAACGGCATGACCACACTCTCATCTTGTATTTATTCACTGCACAACATTTTGTCCTGAGCTATCTACATAATGGAATAAGATTTTTCTATTCTACGTGGGCAATCACAGCTACGTGCTATTATGATTTTAAGCTGGACGCTACAATCATTGCATTCTGGCCATGTTCCATGGTGATACATTAAAGACACAAATTCTTTTTCGGCTTACAACCTGACCAAAAGACAATTGACCATCGCACACAGAGATGCCAAGCACACCATGCTGCTCATTCAAAAACTAGAGAAGGTACATTTTACTGTATCAGAATCACCATCTACTGAATGGTTGATCCATGGCTATATCACCCGGGAAACGAACATCGCAACGCATGCGTCACATCGCATGCGTTTACATTGCGTGGCGTTACAACGCACGCAACTTTACAACGTGTGCGTTTACTACGCACGCCATTACATCAGAGGTGCCATTAGATCGCGGGCGTTTACTACGGACACGGGAGACAATGCTGGAACGACGAGACAGGTAAGGATGACGATGTACCCGTAGTGTTTTAGGCTTTTAGGTAGTTGATGAGGAGTGTAGTGGAGGGGCAGGGTTTAGGCTTTAGGGCTTAGGGTTAATAGTAGTATATGGTTGTGTTTTAGGGGTTAGGGCTTAGGGTCGGAAACAGTAGTGTTTTAGACATTTGGGTTAGGGCTTATAGGGCTTAGGGTTAAGGGTCGGATATGGTAGTGTTTTAGGATTTAGGGTTAGGGCTTATGGTTAAGGGGCTTGTAGGGTAGTGTTTTAAGGTTTAGGGTTAGGGCTTAGGGTTAAGGGTCATAATTGATACACTATTTTGGGCTGTAGGGGGTCGTAGTGTGTTTGCTACGTTGCTTACAGTGTAGTTTAGGCCTTAGGGTCAGGAGGAATGCGCATGGGGTAAAAATCACAATTTTGAAGCATGCGTGGTGTTGGTATGCGGTGTGAATGTCTTTTGCATGCTTTTCAATTGGGATGCAACGTGATTGGGTGCGTTGTAATTACTTGCGATGTAAAGGGCATGTGATCTAAAAACAGAGATGTGAGGGTATGCGATGTTACCGTTTGCGATGTGCCATAATACATCCATATCACACTGCCAGTCACGACATTCCAATTCCAGTACTGCCTGAAATATTACCCAGTAGGCTGGTATGAAGCATTGGGCGAAGGGTATATACGAGAAACCTGGGAGTTACCATACATATATAGGTGCGGGAACAAGGAGAAGGAAGTTTTCTTGAGTGGTTCAAACTGTGAAAAGGCTTTAAGTAGGTCTTTAGTGTGTAAAGAAATATTGCTGCACGGAACATGTAATGCGTCAATAGCAAACTTTGTCCTGCTACCTGAAGGGTTCCCCAGCTGCTGTAATTCATCAGGTTTTTTAAGTTACTTTCTAATGGGAGTTTCTTGATGCTGAATGTAAAAGGCTGCTGTGGTATGATGCCCGGCATTGCTTGTCTAGTGACCATCAACTCCGGGGTTATATGTTGTAAGCAAGTATTGTTTCGCCCAGCTCGCACAGTTCGGGAGGCACCACTGTGGCCTTCACTGAATGTATCCAACATAGGGTTTGATTCTCTGAGCAGACTGAAAGCCATGCTGTTTCAGCATAAATGTGGCCTTAACTTCAGCCCAAGAGACTTTTTATCTCCAAGTGGCAAGGTCCTCAGCAGAAATACAGGACAGCCTGAGTCTTTCACAGCCTATTTGTACAGCTCTACGGACACAGTTTTTGGATGAGTGATAAAGATGATGGATTCTGACAGCAATTTTGATTCGTTTTCCAGAGACAAAACAGCTTTCAGAATCGGTCTTTGGGGGCCTGTTGTGCCCTCCCCTCACCCTGAGGCATCTGAATGTGGCCCGTCGGGTACTCAAGGGACCCCTCTTTCCAACCACACACAATTCGGTAGGCACCATGGGGTGCCCGCCACAGGGTGCAAAGCCAGCGCTGTGCATGAGAGTATGGTTGTGTTCATGTGCGTTTGTGCGCTAATACAATATGTGCACAGACGCAAATGCACATAAACACAGAGCGCAAAGTCTGCACCAACATCACGGCGCATTATAAACCGATCCTCTATAAAGCCATCAGGCGCATATTCTTGCGCACAGCGACAACTAGCCCCAGCACAGCCATGTGTAATACAGCCCTAGATATGCAACGTGCACCAACAATTTCCAGACTTTTGTCTTATTTTCAATGCCATGCTAGGCTTGGCAGTTCGGGCTGAACTGTTCCCATGAGGCACAGGGTCAAGACTGATTTGCATTTGGCCATGTCTGAACTGGGGTGGCTTGGTGAGAGAAATAACGATGGATCAAACCCAGATCTGTGACTGGGGGTGAATGTTTTGCCATTGTGCAACATTCCGTCCATCCTCTTGTGTGTTTTGCTATTCACCCTATGTGGGAAGGGTATGCCCAGACGTGGGTCCGGTGCTCACTACGCCACTGGAGTCAAGCTATCCTGGCTGAAGACGGCTGATAGCCAGAAACCGGTCCTAGGATGCTTGATTCCGGTCCAGGGAAGACAAGGCTTGGCAGTTCGGGCTGGACTGCTCCCATGAGGCACAGGGTCAAGACTGATTTGCATATGGCCATGTCTGAACTGGGGTGGCTTGGTGAGCAAAATAACGATGGATTAAACCCAGATCTGTGACTGGGGGTGAATGTTTTGCCATTGTGCAACATTCCGTCCATCATCTTGTGTGTTTTGCTATTCACCCTATGTGGGAAGGGTATGCCCAGACGTGGGTCTCATGCTCACTACGCCTCCGGAGTCAAGCTATCCTGGCTGAAGGTGGCTGATAGCCAGAAACCGGTCCTAGGATGCTTGATTCCTGTCCAGGGAAGACTTGGCTTGGTAGTTCGGGCTCAACTGTTCCCATGAGGCACAGGGTCAAGACTGATTTGCATATGGCCATGTCTGAACTGGGGTGGCTTGGTGAGCAAAATAACGATGGATTAAACCCAGATCTGTGACTGGGGGTGAATGTTTTGCCATTGTGCAACAATCCGTCCATCATCTTGTGTGTTTTGCCATTCACCCTTTGTGGGAAGGGTATGCCCAGACGTGGGTCCCGTGCTCACTACGCCACTGGAGTCAAGCTATCCTGGCTGAAAATGACTGATAGCCAGAAACCAGTCCTTGGATGCTTGATTCCGGTCCAGGGAAGACATGGCTTGCCAGTTCGGGCTGGACTGTTCCCATAAGGTACTGGGTGAAGACTGATTTGCATATGGCCATGTCTGAACTGGGGTGGCTTGGTGAGCAAAACAACAATGGATTAAACCCAGATCTGTGACTGGGGTGAATGTTTTGCCATTGTGCAACATCCCGTCCATCATCTTGTGTGTTTTCCTATTCACCCTATGTGGGAAGGGTATGCCCAGACGTGGGTCCCATGCTCACCACGCCACTGGAGTCAAGCTATCCTGGCTGAAGACGGCTGATAGCCAGAAACCGGTCCTAGGATGCTTGATTCCGGTCCAGGGAAGACATGGCTTGGCAGTTCGGGCTAGACTGTTCCCATGAGGCACAGGGTCAAGATTGATTTGCATATGGCCATGTCTGAACTGCGGTGGCTTGGTTAGCAAAATAACGATGGATAAACCCAGATCTGTGACTGGGGGTGAATGTTTTGCCTTTGTGCAGCATTCCATCCATCATCTTGTGTGTTTTGCTAGGGACTTGAGCCCTCATCTAAATTTAAATATGACAGTATGCATTTTTGATTTAGCAATAAGGGTGTATATAAAAATGTCCTCTGCACACAATGCATTTTGAGTTAGGGAAATGGGCTGCTTACATTTGAAACCCCTTCGCTGCTAGGCCTTCCCCACCGTGCTAAGCCTTTTTTTGGCTATTTGGGGTAGTTTGCGCTTAGGCCCCTGTAACTTTTTAGACCACATAAGGTATCCATGCCAAATTTGCGTCCTTTTCTTCCAACATCATAGGGATTCTAAATGGAAAAAATGGGGAAAAAGTGCTGCAATTGAAAGTGTCTGGGTTTTTCCCTGCAAATGGTATCAAAAAAGGGTTTGTGGGGCTGAAATCACTATTTTCCCAGCTTTTAGGGAATGACAGACTTTTGTCAGAAAACCAACATTTTTTACACAGTTTTGGCATTTTTCTGGGACATACCCTATTTTTGCAATTTTTTCTGCGTTCAACCCCCTTCCAGTTAATGGTAGAAATGGGTTTAAAAGCAATAATGGATCCTAGAAAGCTCTACGTTTAAAAAACATAGACAACATTCAGAATTAAGCAAGGAGTCATTTATGTAGATTCTTCTAGGTTTCTTTATAGAAACTAACAGTTGAATATAGGAACAATTGTAAATTAGTTGAAGAAAACAGCCTTTTGTGTCAACGTTTTCACCTGTTACTTCTTCTAATTTTGACAGCTCTTTGAAAGCAATATACAGTTACATCCTCTAGACCTTACTGGTTGTGGGGATATATAGGACTTGTATGTTCACCAAGAATCCGACGAATCCAGAGCCAAAAACTGAGCAGCGACTTGCAATGGTTTTTTATTATGTATCGGGTGTAAGCAATTTTTCTGGGAAAATGTATACATGGAAAAATCAGTATGAAAGACTCCTATGTATTCCTGAACTTAGAACAAAATATATAGTTTAGAAACAGTAGATATTTGCACATTTCCAAAATTGGAAATACTCACACTAGCATGAGAATGATCTGCCTTTTTTCAAAATGTCTTATTTTACACACATTGTCTTTCATTTGGAAGGCAGAAATGCATCAAAGTCAATAGGTAATAACAGTTGCTCTACAAACCTGAAATACTCTAAGTCTCCCAAGAAAAATGGTATATCACTTGTGTGGGTAGGCATAGTGCCCACATCAGGAAACAGCTAAAAACACAACGTGAACACACCACATTTTCACAATGAAAAATTACCCTTTTTTTGCAAAGAGCCTAGCTGTAGTTTTTGAACCCTAGCTCAGCCGGCACCTAGGAAAACCTAGCAAACCTATACATTTTTGAAAACTAGACAACCCAGGAGAATACAGGATGGGGGTGACTTGACTGGCTCTCACCAGGTTCTGTTACTCAGAATCCTTTGCAAACCTACCAAAATGTCAAATAAAAACACATTTTCCTCACATTTATGTGGTGGAAAGTTCTGGAATCTGGGTGGATCCCCAAATTTCCAACCACACCACGTTCCCCAAAGTCTTCCGAGAAAAATGGTACCTCACTTGTGTGGGTAGACCTAGTGCCCGCAACAGGAAACGGTGCAAAATGCAACGTGAACGCACCATAATTTCACAGTGAAAAACAACCCTTTTTTGGCAAAGTGCATAACTGCTGTTTTTGAACCCTAGCTCTGCCGGCACCTAGGGAAACCTAGCAAACCTATATGTTTTTGAAAACTAGACACCAAGGGTAATTGAGGATGGGGTGATTTGACTGTCTCCCACCTGGTTCTGTTACCCAGAATCCCTTGAACACCTAAACATTTGTCCAAAAAAAACAATTTTTCTCACATTTCTGTGGTGGAAAGTTCTGGAATCTGTGTGGATCCACAAATTTCCACCCACCCCACGTTCCCCAAAGTCTTTCAAGTAAAATGGTACCTCATTTGTGTGGGTAGGTCTAGTGCCCGTGACAGGAAACGTTGCAAAATGCAATGTGGACCCACCTCAATTTCATAGTGAAAAATGACCCTTTTTTTGCAAAGTGCCTAGCTGTAGTTTCTGAAACCTAGCTCTGCCAGCACCTAGGGAAAACTAGCAAACCTATACCTTTTTGAAAACTAGACACCCAGGGAAATTTAGGATAGGGTGACTTGACTGCCTGTCCCAGGTTCTGTTACCCAGAATCCCTTGTAAACCTAAACATTTTACCAAAAAAACACATTTTCCTAAAATTTCTGTGGTGGACAGTTCTGGAATATGCGCCGATGCACAAATTTACACCCACCCAGTGTTTCCCAAAGTCTTCCAAGAACAATGGTACCTCACTTGCCTGAGTAGGGCTAGTGCCCGTGAAAGAAAACGGCGCAAAACGCAACGTGGACATACCACAATTTCACAGTGAAAAATGACCCTTTTTTTGGCAATGTGCCTAGCTGTAGTTTTTGAACCCTAGCTCTGCCGGCACCTAGGGAAACCTAGAAAACCTATACATTTTTGAAAACTAGACACCCAGATAAATCCAGGATAGGGCAACTTGACTGCCTTTCACCAGGTTCTGTTACCCAGAATCCCTTTCAAACCTAAAAGATTGTAAAAGAAACACATTTTCCTCACATTTCTGTGGTGGAAAGTTCTGGAATCTGCGTGGATCCTCAAATTTCTACCCACCCTGCTTTCCCAAAAGTCTTCAGAGAAAAATGGTACCTCACTTGTGTAGGTAGGCCTAGTGGCCGTGACAGGAAATGGTGCAAAACCCAACATGGACACACCACAATTTCACAGTGGAAAATGACCCTTCTTTTGGCAAAGTGCCTAGCTGTAGTTTTTTAACCCTAGCTCTGCTGGCAACAAGGAAAACCTAGAAAACCTATATATTTTTGAAATCTAGACATCCAGGGAATTCTAGGGAGGTATGGCTTGCGTGGATCCCCCAAAGTTTCCTTACCCAGAATCCCCTGCAAACCTCAAATTTACCTGAAAAAATCACTTTTTCCACACATTTTTGTGTGGGAAAGTTGTGGCATCACCGGGCTGACACAAATTTCCTACCACCCAGTGTTCCCCCAGGACTCCCAATAAAAATGGTGCCTCACTCGTGTGGGAGGCCCAAGTTCCCACATCAGACAAGGGCCCAAAACGTATTGAGGAGACATCAAAATTGCCTATCTCAAAATGACCTGGTTTTGCAAGGTGGGTCACCTATGTTTTTGGCCCCGTGCTCGGCGCCATCTAGGGAAACCTACCAAACCCACACATTTCTGAAAACTAGATACCTGGGGGATTCCAGGGAGGTATGGCTTGCATGGATCACCCTATGTTTCCTTACCCAGAATCCCCTTCAAACCTCAAATTTTGCTGAAAAAGTCACATTTATCACACATTTTTGTGTGGGAAAGTTGTGGTACCCATCCACGCACACCGCCAGCCAAGTGCCCGTTCATGCACACCACCAACCAAGCGCCCATCCATGCACACCACCAGCCAAGTGCCCGTCCACGCATACCGCCAGCCAAGCGCCAGTCCATGCACACCGCCAGCCAAGCGCCAATCCACGCACACCGCTAGCCAAGCGCCAGCCCACTCACCGCCAGCCAAGCTCCAGTCCTCTCACCACCAGCCAAGCACCAGTCCACGCACACCACCAGTCAAGCTCCAGGCCAGCCAAGCGTCAGTGCACACACACCGTCATAATCTTTTTTAAACAAGAAAGAAAACACAAACAAATTGCAACTAAATACAAAACTACAACTACAAAAACAACAGCAATAACTAAAGACATCATTCTATTGCCAAACGTTAAACTGAACAACTATATAGAACCATACAGACCCGTCACTACACTTTTAGACTCATGGTTGCTCCCAAAAACTCTTTTCAGTGTGATACAATCTGAAACATGGCACACAGAGCCCAGGATTAGAATAACAATCAGCATAGTGCATACGATTCTCCTTCTGCACACCCCCTTCGCAAGCAGACTCTACATCTCTTACAGGGATTGTTTTTTTTGGGGCGTGGGAGGAATTAAATTAGGAAATTTGTGATCTTTCATTCTTGCCACATCCTCTACCACTCCAAGTCTAGGAACAACAACACGGCTGCCAATCACAGACTCCTGAAACTGAACAAAAGTCAACTTTGAAGCAGGAGAACACTCCTTGAACACAACAAAAGCATAGAAAGTTGCTAAATTGAAGAGCTGGATGGTCAGCTTCTTATACCAAATGTAAGCCTTACAAATAGCAGTTTAAGGTTCCAACCTCTGATGTACTCTATCAACACTAACCATGTGCTTATTGTAGTCTAAAATGCACACTTCAGCAATCTGACCCCAAACAGTCACAGGTGAAGTACTCTCATCATGGATGGTAGTCAGCATGTGCACATCCCTCCTGTCCACAAATTTCACAGCTAGTAGTTCATCACTATGCAAGGAACTGCACTGTCCCCTCTGAAGTTTTTTGCAAACAAGCTCTTTTGGATAACCTTTACGGTTAGAGCGGATTGTGCCACAATCAAAAGTGTCCACTTTGAACAATCCCTTAAACAATTGCACAGCAGTGTAGAAGTTATCAAGGTACAAATGGTAGCCTCTGGTAAACAGTCCTCTATCAAGATCTCACACAATTTTCTCTGACACTCCAAAAGTGGACGGACAACTAGGGGGGTTAAGTGGAATCCCTACCAGTGTACACACAGAAATTAAAAGCATATCCTGTCCTACTCTCAGACAACATATGCAGCTTAATTCAATAACATGCCCTCTTTCTAGGAATGTACTGCCTAAAAACCAAACAGCCATTGAACAGGACCAAAGACTCATCAATAGATATTTCTTTCCCTGGATTATAGATCTCTGAAAATCGATCTACAAAGTGATCAAGAACAGTCCGAATATTAAAAAGACGTTCACAGTCAGGGTGATCTTGTGGCAATGACAAAGCATTATCAACAAAATTCAGCATCCGAAGCAAAAGTAAATACTGATCATGAGTCATAATTGCAGGAAATATAGCCGTTGCCATCAAGGGACTGGTAGACCAATATGAAGTCATGGACGGCTTCCTTATCAAACCCATCAATAAAGTCAAACGCCAAAACTTCTTCATATCTTCCAGATTTGTGGGAGTCTACCGGGTAGCTCTAGAGTGGGGGCTAAGTCTGGCACTGTTGTCCCTCAAAAACTGTTCAGTATACATATTAGTCTGCTCAACAATCTCACCCAAAAATACATCATCCATAAACAACTGAAAAAACTGTATAGACAAAAAATGTTCACAATCCACTTTACACCCTGCATCACCACTAAAGGTAGGCAACACCATCTGTACCATGTTTGGATCCACCCAGAGTCCAGCACTTCCAGTAGGAAGCCAAGCAGCCTCAGGCTGCAATCCAGATGCCTCTTGCACCATCAGCACAGCTGTGTCCTTCTCTAAAACAGGCACTTCATCCGCACTGAGAGTAGCTTCATCCACACCGAGATTAGCTTCATCCGCTCTGAGAGTAGCTTCATCATCCGATGATTGCATGTGGAGAGAAAACTCACTGCCTGAATCTTCCCCTCCCTCCTCTCCCTTAGACGCACTGTCAGTCTCATAATCCTGTTCAGAGGAAGATTCAAGAAGCATACCAACCACCTGCTGAGCAGTAATTCTACCGCTAGCCCTAATGCTTACTAATAAAGGTAACTTGTCAAACAAGTCAACAACAACACACCCTTTGTAAAACAATAATAATAAACAAAATGTAGCTTTATCACAAAGACCTATATACTCCAACACTATACCCACTCACTTGATAGAAGCAGCTAGACTCACCACCACCTCCTCTGCACAGACACATTAAGGATCAACAACATCCCACTAAAAAAGAGAAAGAAAAAAAAGTAAATTGCACATACGACAATGCAAAACACATCCCAAAGATTTTCGTGTTCAGAACAGTAAAAAATAAGTTGCCATTAAGACACCACTTACAAAAAAATTCATTCATGCATGACAATAATACTCATTCGGAGAAAACACAACAAAAATGTATTTCTTACCAAATGAATGCAATTACGCAAAACTGCAGGACAGCCACTGCCGAAACCGCAAACAAGAATCAAAAGCGTAACACTAGAATAAAAAGGAGAAAAAAATTACAATCACATATGCAAATAATGCACCAGTCTACACAAAATCCACCAACCAAGCTAAGGGGTAGGTGGGCCTAACAGTATAAATAAAATGTTCACCCCCATAAAAGGGGAGCAACCCTTGCCCAAGAGGCCACTTCCCAACACTTCCCAACACCAAAATTTAAAAAACCCTGGTGTCTAGTGGCTTCGGCCCCCCTTGGGGGCAGATGGGCATAAAAACATACTGCTGAACTGTCACCCACAGAGGGCTGAAGTGGCCCCAATCATTCTCCCATAAAGGGGAGCGACCAAGGGGGGAACAGACAGCCAAAAATATTGCCCCAAGGGGTAGTGACCCTTGGCTAAGGGGCCACTCCCCACAAAATAATCCCTGGTGGCCTACTGGGCCACTAAATAAATAAATATGGTACAATCGTGCTGCAGGAATGCTCAAAAGAGGCATAATTTTTTTATATTGCCCCCCTTCCCACAAGGAGAAACTTACCTCCGTGTACTCCAACGTGCTGGAAGCAAATGGCTTCCAGCACGTTGAAAATCCCTCAATGACGTCAGCGTACCTCGCGCGCTGACGTCTTTGATGACGCAGAAGGGGTGGCGGTGGAGACAGGGGAAGGGCTTCCCCTGCCAATCCCCGGTGGGGGCACGTAGATGGGCAGCTCACAGGGGCAGCACCAGTGCTTCCCCCGTGGGTGGGTGCTAGAATGGCTGGGAGCCGTCCTGAGCACACGCCCACTGTGGCTCAGGACGGCTCCCAGCCATCCTGAGCACGGAAAAGGTTAATTTCTGATTGATTTTGCAAGGTTTAGGTGCTGACTCCCAGTGAATGGGGCATTGAGTGCTTTTATCTCTCGAGGAGTCAGGGCCACATTCAATATCAATGTTTTTGCTCTACATAACATTCCAAGATGAATCAATTTACATAGTTGGTCAATACAATACAATAAAATCAGTTAAAAAAAACGGCTTTTAAATAGGTTTGCATTATTATTATACATCATCTACATATGAGTTCATTAGGATAATTATAAAAAAAATAGAAAATAGGCATAATCAAACCGTCTAATATCAGCAATTTCTTTATATGTGAGGCCATGAGCCATGAGTGAAAGAAATGTAGTTGTATACCCATTTTTCTTGTTTGTTGCACTGAAAAAGCATAGCAACAAGGCATCTTTGATTTTTCTTATCCCTGCTGCACATAAAAGTGGTTTTAGGAACGTAAGCCTCAGATCCTGCAGTAGCCAGCAAAAGATAAACATATTTTCTATTGTTTGAGATGATTTATTGCAGAAGAGGCTCTTTTTGTTCTTATATACAGGAGTTGACCAGGAATCTTTGAATTGTGAAAGTGAGATACATAGATACAGACTATGGGGCCGATTACGGTGTTGGGTGGATAGACTCCAACCAACAGTTGGATTCTCCTAGACTGTGTTAGAACCAATTCGCCTGACTCGGTCGGAAACAATTCTGACTGACCAGTTATGATGCTCGCGATCGGAAGTGAAACCATTCAGTCATTCTGAATTGGGTTAGACTGGCACTCTGAAATTCCAAGTCCTTCGGAGGCGATTCGTACAGCTCTATAGACAGCGTTTCCGACCGAGCGATTACAATGTCGGATTTTGACAGGCTTTCTGAGACTGCCTGTGCGCCATGAAAAGGCTTTTGGAAACTGACTTTGGGGGCCCCTAGCAGGCCCCCTTTCATCCTGAGGCCTGCATTTAGGGTCCGTGGGGATACCCAAGGGACCCCCCCTGAAAAACCATGCAAAGTGTGGCAGGCACAATGGGGTGCTCACAACACGGTGCCAGGCTTTCCGCAAATGCCCATTTTCCCCATGGGACCCTGTGTTGATGGTCAGAACACAGGTTACTATTGAAGTCAATGAGAGTCCTTCCGAACGGTGTTCGGAAGCGCTGTAATCGGCCATGTGGAACCAAAAAGGAGTCAGATGGTTTAGTTTCCCCACAACATCATAATGAGGCCCTAAATCGTAAAAATGCCTTTATATCCAAAGATTCACATTGGAGTCTAAAAATACTTGCCTTCTGCTTGTAAATGGGTAAATCTTGTAGCTAGAGTTCTTATATTTAGGCATGGAACCATTATCAATGCAGTGGGATGAAAATGTAATATTAATTTTAAATTAAAGCTTCCAAGAGAGCTTTAGAGGTGACACTAAAGTTGAAATTGGAGGCAAGTGGTAGTTTTCTACGAAGCTTGATCTCTGTGACCACAACTCTAGTTCTTGGGTGTATGTTTAAATCCTCTTTAATTAAACCTGTCAGTCTTCTCAGTGGTGCATTACAACAGTTACAAAGATACTTAATTACATTGATTTGATTTAAAACTGCTAAATGATAAAGTCTCAGTTCTAGTCTGATCTGAGTGTGAGATGTTGATGGTTTTAGCTTGAAGGTTTCTGAAAAAAATTGAACAAAAATAATGTTTTATTTCCTTTTTAAAGCCACTGCCCCATATAGAAGAACGGAGCAGATTTTCATGTAAAGGTCCCACATAATATTGCTGATTAAGTTTACGGTACAGAAGCCTTGTTAATTTAGAGAGGGATTGACTCAAACAGGGATCAGAATTTAGTAAAATTTGACAAAGCTGAAATAATATCAAGTTTTAATTTGTTTACCTCAAATTCAGAGATCCCTTTACAACTGCTCAATTGATATCCAAAGACAATATAAAAGACCAATCAAGGTCAGCTCAATTAATAATTTAGGGCTTTATTACGATGTTGGTTGGAAATGCTTCGAACGGCATTCGGATTCTCCTAAACCATGTCAGACCTATGCTTCCGACCGACTCGTAAACGTTTCCGACTGACCGATTATGATGAAAAGGTAACCATTTGGTCAGTCCGAATCGGTTCTGAAAGGCAATCCGAAAATCCTAGCCAGTCGAAGCTGAATGTGACAGCTCTATGGACCATGTTTCTGATCAACGCATTACGATGTTAGATTCGGGCAGCCTTTCTGAATCTTTCTGTCCGACGCGGAACGGCTGTCGGAAACTGACTTTGGGGGTCCGTAGCAGGCCTTCCTTTGAACCTAAGGTCTCTGGTTGGGGGTCTATGATGGTATTCAATTCAATTCAATTCAATTTGACTTTATTCGGTTAAAAGAATAATAACCATAAAAGTACATAAAAAAAAACTGTTCATAATAATACAGTGTCATACTCAATACATCATACAAACAGGTAGAAATATACAAGTTAAACATGAATTAAATTTAAGTGCAAATTGATTTACGTAATCTAAAAACATTGCTAAAAAATTCCGAGATACAGGCAACATTAAAAATAACATCTAATTTCTGGAGTTCCATGAAGGCAACCCTAGAACGTCTCATGCCCATTTCCCTTAGAATTGGAATAATCAATCTTTTCCTGGATAACGTATAATATTTACAGAAAAAAGTGACATGGATGTCAGACTGTTCCGATTGGTCATTACATGGGCATTTGGTGAGATTGCAGGACCAACAATTCATTGCGGGGAAGCTTAGGGCCCTAAAGAGGATGCCTAACCTAAATCGGGTCAAAATGAACCGCAAAAATTCTGTCAAGGAAAGGGTTAAGTATGGTTGGATTTTTCCTTGTGTTGATACAGATAGATGGGCTAAGACAGTTTTCTTCTCATGTTCCACTGTCATCCTACGTTCTTCCAGGTGTTTCATACACTTTCTTTTTAGTGCCTTTCGCGTGATGTTACACATGGACAAGGGATTGTCATAATAGCCCATACAGCCAATACCTCCAAGGAAGTCCCTAATGAATATGAACCACCTTATCCTCCCAGCATAATCCAAACTTAGTCCATCAGTTAGGATAGCACGGTTCAATACACATCCATCACTAGTCCAGGCCCTATGCCACAGCAGTATTGGTTGGATTCTGATAATTTCTTCAATATAACATTGGCCCAATTCTGTATGACAAATGTAACTAGAGGCACTCTCAGGTACAGCTAAGATGTGTCTCAGAAATTTGTTTTCGGCCACTTGTATAGATTTGGCATTTTCATACCCCCACAATCCAGCACCATAGACCGCAATAGAGACACAGGTGGCATTGTAAATTTTTAAAAGTTCTACAGTTGGTTTTTCCCCATCTTTTTTGCGAAATTCTTAAGGGCAGTGATAGATTTGCAGAACAGGGCTTTCCTTACTTTTATCGCTTCTGTCCAGTTCCCTGCTTCGTGAAATAGAATACCAAGGTAAAAAAAGGTGGCAGTATAGTCTATGGGGGTTGCATTAATAAACATCCGCCTCCTTCTTCTGCTAGCTCCAGGGCCACAGTTCATAGAGAATGTCTTGGAGCAGTTGATTTTCATATCCAGATTAGTCATGAATGCATTAAAAGATGTTACAAGACATTGCAGAGCCACCGGGGTGCGAGCCATTAAGACTGCATCATCTGCGTATAGTAACGCAGGAATTGGTCTTTTAGCTACCCTAGGCATATCACTAGCTGTTTCCACTAGAGCGTTCTCTATTCCATTTCTATATACCAGGAATAGGAAAGGTGCTAAAACGCAGCCCTGGCGTACCCCACGTCCAATATCAAAAGATCTAGTGCATTCACCTTTTTTGCCATAACGCACTGTTGCGATGGCACCTGAATACAAGTCCTTAAGAAAGGCAATTATATTTCCTTCTACACCAAGAGATTCCATAATGTCCCATAATTTGCTGTGTGAGACACAGTCAAACGCTGACGTCAAGTCAACGAAGGTGAAGTAAATGGGCTCACGTCGTGCCTTGGTATATTTCTGCTGGAGGATAAATAAGTTTAGGCCCTGATCTACTGTCCCCTGCCCCTTTTGATACCCGTATTGAAGGTCACTGATTATAGAGTTGTCTTCCGACCATTTTTGTAGCCTACCTAGTATTACTCTTCCTAATATCTTTACAGTGCTGTCCAATAAGGAGATGGGGCGATAGCACATAGGGTTTTGCCTGTCCCCTTTTTAAAAATTGGAACAATAACAGACATAAACCATGATGGGAGTAGGCTCATCTTTAAGGATGCATTAAAAGGTTGCACTAAGAGTGGGCCCCACAGGTCAATATTATTTTTAAACAGGTCTGGAGGTATGCCATCTGGACCTGGGGCTTTGCCGCCCCGTGTTGCTTTGAAGCTCTCAGTTATTTCTTCTAGGGTAAATTTGAATTCCAAACCATTCGTTCTCATTTCCCCCTGATCAAGTATTGGTAATTGCACCGGAGGAATCTGCTCATCGGTGGAGGTACTATACAGGCTGGAATAATGGCCCACCCAAGAGTCCTCAGTAATGGCAATTTCAATACGTGCTTTTCCTGAATCAAAGAAAGGGGCATTTACTGCTTTCCAAAAAGCACAGACATCCTTACTCAATGAGGCCTCACAGAGCTTCTCCCAGGCTTCAGTTTTAATTGCCAACTTCCTTCTTTTCAATGCACTCTGATAAGAAATCCGTGCCACCCTAACCCTTAAAGGATTACGGGGGACAGCATGTAAAGCTCTCTTAAGCTCAGAGTGGGCCTTTGTACACGTGTGATCAAACCATTTTCTCGTCTTTTCCTTACTTGAGTTAGAAACCACCCAGAGGTTACCCTTAATTTGAGAAGCAATAACCTCAAACTGTTTAAGGATCTCCTGACTAGTCGCATTTTCATCCAGAATGGTCACGAAGCTAGGCAAACATTCGGTTACCAGGTTGCGCAGAAAATCACTTGGGACCACCCTGTCCCACTTTAATGCGTATCCATTTTGTTTTGCCATACTAATATCAGAGATGTTCTGCATGGATCTCCCCTCTATAGCCACTGCCTGAAAGGGATTTATAATCTCCATAATTATCGGGTAGTGATCGCTAAGAGGGGTATCAAGGGTCCAACACCTTTTGACCATATGTCTGTGCCTAACGGAAGTTATTACAAAATCTATTATAGACAAAACACCCCTGCCATTAAACGTAGGGACAAAGGGGAGCTCTGTTTGGCCAATTTCATTTGTGTACCCTAGATCTTCAGAGTGAAGAATCTCATTTAATAGGTCTCCACAGATGGAATATTTAAAGTGTGTTAAGTCAGTATCCGGGTCTAACATAAGCCCACATACTCCTTTCTGGCTTCTTTTACATATGGCACCTAGCATCTTAAGAGTCGGTTCCAGGTCAGTAGGAGGGATATTATTATAAATATTTATAATTAAAAGACACAGTTCCTTGCTTGCATCAATCCGCACTAGCTGGTAATATGGGTTGTAGGCAGAAAAGTGGATCTTCTTGCAATTTAAGGTGTTAGATTCAAACGTTGTTAGTCCCCCTTTAGCCCTACCGTGGTGAACCTCTACTGCAGATGTAAACAGTGTTTAATAGCCTGGAAGATGGAGGGGTTCTAAGGTCCAAGTTTCCTGTAGACAGAGAATCCCATTCTCTTTTATTGTTTTTAACCAGATGGGATTCGATGATTTGGACCTGAGCCCTGCCACATTCCAGAACATTATGCTAACAGTTTCCCTGTTTAGTGAATTCACTGCTAAGCATTGGCCCATATCTACAACTGGGTTATTAATAATAATGGTTCCCATTCCCTGGGAGGATGGATACGCCGGGGCAACAGTGGGGGGATTACAAGAGTGGGAATAAGAGGAGAACTGATGCCAGATGTTACACCAATACCATTGTCAGAAGTGACTGGGTTTGAATCAGATGATACACCAAGTCCATTGTCAAAAGTGACTGGGTTTGAATCAAGGGCTGAGGGCTGTCAATCAACCCCGTCCAGTCCATTGAGAATGTGACAGCTCTATGGACCATGTTTCTGATCAACGCATTACGATGTTAGATTCGGGCAGCCTTTCTGAATCTTTCTGTCCGACGCGGAACGGCTGTCGGAAACTGACTTTGGGGGTCCGTAGCAGGCCTTCCTTTGAACCTAAGGTCTCTGGTTGGGGGTCTATGATGGTATCTAAGGGAACCCCCTTTAAAACCATGTAGAGTGTGGCAAGCACCAATGGAGGCCCACCACAAGGTGCAAGGATTTCCGCAACTACCCCTTTTTCCAATGGGAGCCTGTGTTGTTGGTCGGAACACAGGCTCCCATTGAAGTCAGAGGGGAGGCTTTCCGAACGGGGTTCGGAACCATCGTAATCAGTCAGTCGGACTCACCAAATGCGAATCGGTTGGAACCGATTTCGAAGAAGAGTTGGTCGGAAGAGTTTTTAACCAACATCGTAATAATGGCCTAAATTGTAAATATGGTATACCTGCTGAGAATCACTGTATTTTCAAAATTCTATTCTAGAATGAAATATTTCCCTGAGTGGAAATATAATTAGAGTTGATAAATAGCCCCACAGGTGTGCAGACAAAATATTGAGTACAAAATATTGACTTACCAAAATGTAGAGTAAAAAATATTGTGATATCGAATATTATTGTCAAGAACATCAAATTTAAGGTAAGTAATATAATTATTTAAAATTTTGAAGTCATTAATATCATTTACAAAATATAGTTGGTTATAATTTCATTTTTTAGCATATATTTAATATGTATATGATGTTCATTTTTTGTACAATTATTGTTTATATTTTTAATATAGTTGCTACATTTTTAGTACTTATTAAATTTAATGTCATTCATTTTTGTGATTTTTAGTATCATAGCGGTTTGTGGGTTTATTGGGGTAAAGGGTGGGAAGAAATTTAATTACAATAAATAATGATTATTTTTAAATTAATATTATTAATTTAATTGATAATCGATTATGTTAATTGTGTAGTTATTTTTGGTTACGGGTTGTGGGGTTTTTAGGGGTGCAAGTTGGTTAATTCAAAGTAATGATTAATTCATTGTTAATTAATATTACTTATTTAATTGATAATTAATCATGATAATTGTGTAATTAGGTGTGTGTTGTGGTATTTATTTAATTGATAATTAATTTTGCAAATTCTGTAACTAAATTTATTAATTAGCATTTTAGGTGTAGGTTGTGAGTTTTGTAGAGGTATATGGTGGAGTAAAATTAATTTTAATTAGGTAATAATAAATTTTTAATTGCAATTAATTATTAAATTGATAATCAATTTTCTTAATTGTGTAATTCTTTTTTTTATAAATTCTTAGAGTTTGTTGTGTGTTTTGTGTGGGTATATTGTGGGAAGCAAATTATTTATATTTATTTATTAATTTGTTTGTTGATAAAAATGTATGTTGATAGTACAACCAAATTGATTTTTATAGTTACATTTTGGGTGCAGGTTGTGAGTTCTGTAGGGGTATATGGTGGGAGGTAACTAACTTCAAACTATTTAAGATTTTTTTTGTTAATAAATAGATATACATATATATTTACATGAACAATATTTTTGTATTTTAATTATAATAATGTTTGTAGTTATTTATGGTATGTGTTTAACATTCTAATATGTGTTCACTTCATTTAATTTTTTTTATCAAATATATTTGTATTTTATCCAACATATTTATATATTTTATTTGGTCACTATGTTCTTGAAGTTATTTTATTGTGTTGAAGGGAATTTGTTTGTTTCTAATGCTGCATTGACTGAAGTGAGAATAGTAAATTTTACGCCTCCACAATCAAACTCTTTCCCTACTTTTGCACTTCCTGAAGTGGGAATAGAAAATGTTACCACTCAGCAATCGAACACTTTCCCTACTATTGCACTGACTGGAGTGGAAATTTTAAATTAAACCCCTCCACAATCCAACACTTACCCTACACTGACTGTAGTGGGAATAGTAAATGTTACCCCTCGGCATTCCAACATTTTCCCTTCTGTTGAACTGAGTGGAGTGCGAATAGTTGATTTTTCCTCTCCACATGCAAGACTTTCTCTACTGTTGCATTTTGTGTAGTGGGACTTGTAAATTTTACACCACCTGAGTACAACACTTAGGTGTCAATTATGATGTTGGAGCTGCCTCCGACTGACATCTCTGCGGTTTCGGAACTGACTGACCTCGGGTCGGGGGTAGGAAACTGCAGTTACTATGCAGCACCACATAGGGCCTGATTATGATGTCGGGTGGAGTTTCATCCGCGCAACATCCTGTAGGCCATGGGACACACCAACATCCGGTTGGTGGTCCCAACCAACTAATTAGGATGCGACCGAACTCTGTTTAGTTGCAGTCCTATACTTTACAATGGGAGCATGATTTCCGGCTGGGAATGTTGCTCCCACTATAAAATAGGATGTGCAGTTCATCCCTGCATCCGATGGCAGGCACCTTAAGGTGCCTGCCACAATGTGCAGGGATCAACTGGGGAGCACCATAGGTATCCCTTCGACCTCCAACTGGAAGCCGTGCACCCAGGGGGCCCTGCTGGGGGCCCCTAAGTTGAGTTCCAACAGCATTTCTGGGTCGGAAAGGCCAGCACGGAAAGGCTGCCAAAACCCGACATAATAATCCCTAAACTGCCCTAGGGATTAGTGGCCACATTCCGACTGGCGGACGGGCTCTCCGAGCCCATCTGAAGCCAGTCCATCATAATGATGTGGTTGGAAAGGAACCTGACCCATCCGAACGCAATGTAATAAGGCCCATGGTGCAGTCACAAACTCCCCTTTCCCTATGGGAGCTTTTAGTGCGGGCAGAAGCCACTCGCAGCAGAGGCTCCCATAGAGAAATAGGTGTCTGGAGGCTACAGAGGGTAGAGGGCCCTGCTAGGGTCTCCCAAAGTCTCTTTCCGACAGGCTTGCCATGTCGAAAAGCTCGACATGGAAGCCTTTCTGAAAGCGACATCATAATCCTGATGGCAGAAACGTCATCCGTTCGGGATTATGTGCGATTTACCAATTGCCGATGGGCTCCTTGAGCGTATTAGAGTTGTTTTGACTGGCCGGTTTAAACTCCAACCGCCTTCTTTGTAATAAGGCGGTCGGAGTTTAAACCTTGGATGACATCCAAAATGAGGCCCTTTGTCTACTTTTGTATATATTGTAGTGGGAATAGTATATGTATTAATTTTTAAAATGCTGTTTACTTTATATTGTTTACATTTATATTAATATATTTTTGGTTATTTAACATTTTAATATTTATCATTATTAATTTCTTTAATATTTAATTTTTGGGGAATACATTGAAATTTTTTATTGTGTTTCATTTTTTATTTGTAATTAAAATGGATTTAATCTTTTTTAATGGTTTTGGATAATCGTATATATATTTATTCTTTAATGTATTACATTTTAAAAAGTTTAACATTAAACATATTAATTCAATAATATTATTAAATTAAATATATGCAAACAAATCTATATATATATATATGCTTGTTTTAATTTTTGAAAACAATAATTGTTATATTTAAAAAATATATATTACATATTTTTTTATTATATTAGTATTATTATTTAATTTAATAATGTTTCCTATTTATATATATCTATATTTAAAAATGTATATTTTAGACAACAGAATTAATGACAACAGTATTTTTTTATACTTTTGTAACTTTAATTTTATTTAACTCCTTCGATGCTGATGACGGAACCGCTCTGTCATCAGCCGCAGTAGCGCTGTGCTGATGACGGAGCGGTTCCGTCATGGCCCGCTCACCGCGCCTGCGCTGGGCGTTCCATTGAGCGGGCAGGGCCATGACGGAACCGCTCTGTCATGAGCACAGCTCAACCGAGGCTGGTGACGGAGCGGTTCCGTCACCACCATGGGCGTGCCGCACGGCCGCCCCGCCCCCTTAGCACTGCGGCGGAATAGCCGCCGCAGCGAAGGTGTTAAAGGAAGTCCATATTTTGGCATCAATGTCTTTGACTCAATATTTTTGGATGGAGATATTTTGAAAGTCGATATTTTGTCAGTGAACCGGATTTGAAAGGGGAAGTAGTACTTTTTTATTTAAGTAGTCGTCATGTGTCTGCTAGTTGGTTGAAATGGCTAAAAAAGAGAAGGAAGTTTGAGAAAGATGGTTGGGAGTTCATAGTTATCAGAAAGAACTGGGTTGAGTCAAAGAGATAAAGGATGAGACAAAGGTTTAAGGGAATATTTATTTTTATAACTCAACTGAAATTGTACACATGTCACTTGGGGCCTCATTACGATGTTGTACAGAAAATAAACCGACTCGTGATCAGCGGTTCCGCACGACTGATTACCATGCTTTCGAACACAATTTAGAAGACTCCCATTTACTTCAATGGGAGCCTGTATTCAGAACAAAAACACAGGCTCCCAGGGGGAAAATGGGTGTCTGTGGAAAACCTTGAACCCTGTCATGGGCACCCCAAGGCTGGCAGAATCTGATATCGTAATCACTTGGTCAGAAATGCTGTCCGTAGAACTCCGACTGACTTGGAGTGCTGATCAGAACCGATTCGGAATGACCGAACTGTTTCCCTACTGACCGCTAGCATCCTAATCCATCGTTCACAATTGTGTCCTACCGAGTCGGGCAGAAAGGTTCTGACACGGTCTAGGAGAATCCGACTGTCGGACAGAGGCTTTCCGACGACTTTGTAATGAGGCCTTTGGTGAAGGTTTAGTGGCTGGAATAAACTCCTCTATATACATACCCATAAGTTAATAGAAGCAGCAATATTTGCAAGTTCAGGTGTCTTGAAGTATTCAATTTTATAAAGTTTCAATTAACTGTGAATAATTCATACACACATATGTATAGTTGACACTTCTTAAACTTTTAGTACAAGGCATGAACCCCTCCATACGTGTTTGGTTGCAAAATTCAGAATTATATACTCATTCAAATTAATACCTTACACTATGAGCTTGATTATGATATTGGTTGGAGGCCTCCAACCGACACTGTTGTGGTCTCGGGAATGACAGACCTCCAGTCGGCGGTCCCAAAACCGCGAATGCATTGTGACTGCACATGATGCATTCGCATACTCCCATTTCTCAATGAGAGCTTGTGCTGCGGCCGTAAACCGGCCGTAGCACAAGATCCCATAGGGAAATGGGAGACTCGGTTGATCCCTGCACGGCGTGGCAGGCACAGTACCTACTGCTGTCAGTAGTACCTCAGTCATCCAAATTACCTCATCCAGGGATTTGGGAGACCTTCAGGCAGCAGCAGTCAGACGCACTGGCATCCGTCCATCAGATAAGCTCACCATTGAGTGTTGTACATTTTTATTTTCAAAATAGTATACTATAACAAAATCATTGTGAAAGTAAATCAGAAGATATTGCCACTTTTTCTAAGCATCTAATGTTGGTGTGTGATATGTTCACAACATAATCAATAATGCTTGTGATTATTTTGCATCTTTGCTTATAATTCAAGCTGAACATTAATTAAGGTGTCACTTCCTTCTGAAGCTGCTTGATCGAAGATCATGTCTTTTGCCATAAAATCAAGGAGTCAGGTTCAGCAGCTGATATCACTGCGAATCTCAATGCCACACAGGAATGTGGCTGGAGCAAGTGAATGTGATTTTGCATTGCACATCTTCATTGAACACTTAAGTGCTACAGTTTAAGCTGTCACATGTAGGTTTACACAAAGTAGATCACATGTGGAACTTCAGATAGATGCAAACAAAAATAGTTCTAACTCTTGTGTTGTAGCACATGATATACTATGGCAAACACTTATCATGTTACTACCTCTGTCTTTCAGGTGCTGAGGACAATGAGTCACTTAGATGGTGGTGGGCAAGCTGAGGAGAGAGCCCATCATCCTCTTAGCAGCAGTGTCAGCAGCCAGCACTGCTCAACAAGAGGAGGATGAGGAGCAAGAAGATGAGCAGGTGCTGGTCGCGGATGAGCACCTGGATTAGGAGGAGTTCATTGTTAGCCCACTGGCCAAAAGGCGGAAAGCAAAATCATGTACAGCCATCATTGTACCTCCCATTTCCCTTCCGAGGATTGTCCATTCCCAGCAGTAAGCCAACAAGCCACAGAGTTCACCTACCCCAACACAACCATCCCCTCCTCAGAGCCATCACTTGCAAGTTCAATGTGTTGCTTCTACTCCCTTGACAGTGCATCCCAGGCCTTCTCACAAGCATCTGAATGACCTTAAATCCTTGGTTGAGGAGTAGTATCCCCTAGGCACGAATTTCCTTCCAATTGCCTCCTATGTACTACCCCTCCCCATGCTGGTGGACTGGACAGTCATAGCAGAGGGCATCCCATGTGTAGGTGGCTGGTAGAGTCTCATGATGGCCAGTGGAAGGAAGATTTTTCCCAACAGCAGTCTGATATGAGGCAGGACATTCGTGCATAGGGGTTACTCTGTCTGAGATTTCAGATTTACTACAGGAAATCCCTCAGATGATTCACAGGCAGATACATGTCTTTGACAGTATTGTCAAGTCTTGCTAAGACATGTCAAGGATGAACCATGACCAAATATCAAACTATAGGAAAGAGAGTGTGAAACACCATTCCTTGGACATGAAGATGATGAGGGCATGTTGAACATCTTTCAAAGTCTTCCTTCAGGTCAATACATGGAGTTGACCCAACACACCTGACTGTACCCCACCCCACCAAGCCATCTGGACCACCACCTGCACAGGCATCCCCCCACAAACACAGGCAAACCCCCCTGTGCACATGCCTCCATGCACAGGTGGCATATGGTTAGTACTATGTCAGTAAAACTGTGCGTTTGGACAACATAAACATCAAAAATATGCAAGACTGACCCCACGCACATCCTCAGGATATGTGGGACTTACTCCTGGCTAGCTCACAATGCCCCCTCTGGACCTGTAAACCTTGCAAGGTACCAGAGGGCATGTGCAACCTCAGAACATGACAACTCAGCCTCTGAAAAAAATCATTTAAACAGATCAGCCTCTTTCATTAGTAACTCATGCATACCCAAAGGGAGATATAATAAATTCTTGAATTGGCATTTCAGTCATTTATTGAAGCATTGTGATTCTTGTGTAAAATACATGTATTGCAATGATAAATTGGAGAATACAGAACAGAATAATCAGCATTATCAGAATTGTAAAGAAGATTAACAATTCAACCTCTTTGCTGTTACGTTGATTATAAGCATAAAAGTATAACCATATCTATACTCTTACCTAGCACTTCCTAACTTAGTGGGCTTAGGGGACGCAAATCTGACAGAATATCCTAGGGTGATCTAACACCCCAGATACCTGTAGGTATGTTTCTTCTGGGAGCTCATTCTCATGTAGAGCAGGCCATCGCACTTCTCAGGAAGGTAAATAGGATTCAACTGGGCTGGAATTCTGGCATGGAGCAACCTCGACAGCAACAGCAAAATGCTCCTCTGTCTAAACAAAGGTGGTGTCATTTATATAATAAACTTCACCCGTGTTACCATACTGGAGCCTCAGTCATGAACAATTCTACCCCTGCAGGGCTGTCGCTGAGCGGATAAAAAACATCAACATTTATGAGCAGTGAACTTAAGCCTGTTGCAGAGTATTCAAGTCCGTGATAATAAGCCTACGAAGAAGTGAAAATGTAATTTCAGAGAATATTATCCTATATGTGTGCGCATGCATATATGTGTTGAGTCAACGTTTTAGAGGGATGTTAACTTTAAACGTGAACATGTAAAATGGTAGTGTTACTTGCCGAGTGTAGTAAAGCAGACTACACAGGAAGTAGGTTCAAGCAGGTTTATTCGTAGGAAGAACAGCTTAACAACCACAGTTAGCAAGAGATGTCTTCATCATCAGTCAAGCAGTAACAGTCTACAGTCAAGGGAAAACATTTCAAGATCCTAACACTCTACTGAGTGCCATGGGAAGGTTCCAGATGACATAAGGTAATGGAATACCACACCGAGGCCTATGTAAACATATAGCACAGGCATCTCCTCCACCTGGACAGGCTTGACCCCGACCTGTACAGGTGCCCTCCCTACCTGTACAGGCAACCCTCCCGATGCACTGGCACATACCTCATTTGTACAAGCACATCCCCCACCTGTACAGGCACATCTCGTCCCTGTACAGTTGCCCTCCCCACCTGTACAGACAACCCTCTACCTGTACAGGCAAGTCCCAGACATGTACAGGTCTCCCCTTCCCCGTGCGCACCCTCACCCACTAATCAGGCATGTCCAATGCCTGCACAGGAACCCTCTCCACCCACATAGGCACACCCGCCAACTGCACAGTCACAACAATCCCCTGCTTTGCAAACTAACCCACCAACACAGGCATATCTACCACACCCCACCCACACATCAGCAAAGACACAGAATACGCACTTACTCACAGAGATCCTCACCACTACATTTGTGAAATTACAAGAGGCCCCCTATGACCACTGTACAAATGCAAATACTTAAAGAAATTGTAAATGGAAACAATAATTCACAATTCAATACTTCAATCCAGAGTGGACTGATGGTTAAATGGTTACTCTGGTCATAGGACATACACATGACTATAAATGCGTGGAAATAAGACATGTTGGTTTTAAGGACCATCTTTGTTACAAGGTATCATATTGAAAGCATAGCCAAGCACCTACAGAATCCAGCATATATAATGGAAACCACAAGTCAGAGAGATGTGTTTAAACAATATTTTATATAGTGTTGAAGATTTTAATGCCAAAACTGATCCACAAAATAAATTGTCAATAAATATTGCCCATTGGAAAGGGAGAAAGAAAGCAAAATAAAACGTTCTTGCAGAATGGGCAGAGGAACTTGGGGGATGGGCAAAATAAAGAAAACATGTTAGGAAGCATCAGGGGAACCAGTCTTTGTACAAGGGGAAAATTAAATGAAAGCCTGAGTCAAAACATTGTCCTAACAGAAGAGTCCAGGGTGATGGAGCAAGGTTTCATACGTTAATAAACTTGCTAGGATTCAATTCTCTCGATTAATATGTAATAATGTAACCAACATGTTTTGTAAATACTAATAATTGCATTACACGTCATTTAATTTATCTAGAGGAAGCTTTTAAATGTGCTTTACTAATAAGTAATCCGAGTGTCTAAAATGGCTGCTGGAAACGCAGGAACTCTTCTGCACATGCGTCTACTGCATCTACAAAGTATGACATGTTTCGCTTTGGTGGGAAATCTTTGCAGCTGCGCAGTAGTATTTATGATGGCCGCTTTCAATCTGACATGTTAATGCACATACTACGCTTCAAACTAAACCTTGCTTGTCTTACTAAACTAGTAATGCAATAGTTAAATTAAATTAAATTAAAGGGAATAAAGTAGGAGTAAGTGGTGTACAGTGCATTCGTTTATTTTAGAATTCTAACATGTTTTTCTTTGACTTTGTTATTAGTTCGTATTTGGGCCTGGAGAGTGACTGAAAATCGCCATCTTGTCTGACTTTGCGCAAGCGTACTGAACTCTGCACTGTGAAATTGAAATCCAGCCAAGGACACTTGAAGGAGAAAAGCACCTGGGAACAGCACCTCTTGACCCGGAGAGAGGGAGGACAAATTTGACATACATTGTTGACGAAATTGATTCTGTTTGGTTTAGGAATTAAAGCATGGGAAAATAAATAAGGGGAGGGAACATAGAACAATGAACCTTACAAAATGACATTACATTAGTATGGTGCGATGACCTCTCCCTATCCCATTGTCCAATCACCAGTGGGGAATACACGAATATTGAAACATTGGGGGGTGGTACATGCACTGATAATAGTATAACTATGGTAGGCTCAGTCAGTTAGTTTGTCATACTTGTAACAGACCTTTCATCGACCCATCAATGCTGCAGAAGAAGGCGGATGCCACAGAGGTCAAAGACGCTGCTGGAGCAATGTGACAGAAGAATCAAGAAAGGAGAGACGAAGAGAGAGAAGAGTCGGAGAGATTGCTGAGGGAGAAGAATCTGTCCATCCAGAAGGGGGAAGAATCGAGGAGAGTAGCACCAGAAAGGGGTGTAGCGCTGGTGTTGCACTTAGAAGATGTTACCTGTCATGTCCTGAACCTGTCCAGATCTGTTGGCTCCTGACTACTCAGGAGTTCCTTCTCCAGCTCCTTGGCCAGGGGTTGGTCCTCACACCATTCTAGCTAAATATAAATCTATGTGGTATGTCCTTGTACTGTTTCCTTTTCCACCCTTCCCAGGTACCAACGTCATGAGATTTTACTAAGTCTTTGCAATTTACTTTGATCATTTCTCTTTAAAAAGTTGGTGTTTGACATGTATTGGTATTTGACTCACAAAATTATTGCATAGATAAAGGGTTTAAAACTCTCCCGAGTCTGTGGTCAACCAAAGAACTAAAAGGTAAATGTAATTTATACCTATTATGCTAACAACCCAATTTAACGACCAGAGGAAATTAAGAACTAAGGTGTTAAGGTTTGGTAAGAATTGGTGTACAGGTAAAGATATATTTCAAGGTAAATTCAAGTCCTGATCGCCAGCGTATGATTGCCAGCTTATTGTATGAATGTTTTATGGGCCCAGGTGAGTATGGTGCATTAGAATAAACCCAAGCTAGTAATCACGCTGCATCAATGGTCAAAGGAAAATAAATGTCTGCCTCTCCCAAAGCTACATGAACTTTCCCAACAAGTGTCCAGGCTTGGGGGAACACAATCCCTGGCCACCCTTATTTTCCTCCTTGATGACAATGTCCAAATCCTTCACACCTGTGGACTCACTGTGGCTGGTCGACTCATGGAAGTGGATACCTTAAGAAGTACATGGGGTAGCGGGGAAAACATAGAGGTAAGACACACTTGAGGACACAACAGCAGTGGTCTGGGTGGGTCAGACAATATGGCTGCACCCAAGGATGTGATGAAGGTATTGATGTTTGTTAGTAGTCTGGACTGGGACTCTCAGAACATACGTATATCATCCCCTCCTGTATGCCCAGAGAGAACACAGTCTGGTCATCATCAGCTGGCACCATCACTTCCAGGGTTGCAGCCATGGGAGAAACCACACATGCTACATACTAACTGCAATCATATTTCATGCATTCATACTTTTAAGAGACAACTTGGAAACCACCCGAAAATTATATGTTCAAATTGAAATCTTTATTATATCCTTTATAGCTTGTCAATGATTTGCATTTCGATCAAGAGAACTGAATGATTTGCATTCCGATCAAGAGAACTGCATTTTGAAATATCATCTTAAAAGTATGAATGCATGAAGGATGATTGCAGTTAGTATGTTGTATATATCAAAGCTCTTTGCAGATTTATGAAAATCATATTTATGAATCTTTTTTTATATTACCATATATAACAAAGTAACCATTTTTGTATTTTCCTAAATATTAGTGTCACTACTTTCATTTGACTTGTTCTGCTTTTTCTATAAAGTTGAAATTGCCCTAGATTATTTACAGTTAGATAGAGGCTTATTCGAACAGCCAGGTCTTAAGGACCATTTGGAATTCTGGAAGTGAGCTGGTGGTCTGGTGTGTGGGAAGGCTGTTCCAGTTCTTTGCTGTGAAGAGGGACAAAGAACGTCCTCCAATTCAGCTTCGATAGATGCTAGGAGTATGGGCAAGTGAGAGGGAGGAAGAGTGTAGTCTTCTAGAAGGTTGGTGGAAGTTCAGGCGGTGATTAATGTACGGTGGTCCTTGGTTGTATAGAGCCTTATGTGTGTGGGTCAGCAGCCAGAATTGGCTTTTCTTCTGTATGGGGAGCCAGTGGAGTTGCCTGAGGTGGGGTTTGATGTGGATTTGTCTGGTAAGGCCAAAGATGAGTCTGGCCGCTGTGATCTGTATGGTCTAAACTCTCTGTAGGAGGTGTGTGGTGACTCCTACTTAGGGGGCAGTGCCATAGTCTGGTCAGCTGGTGATGAGGGCCTGTGTCACGGGGCATCTTGTGTTTAGGGGTAGCCACTTGAAGATTTTATGTAGCATGTGCACAGTGAGGAAGCAGGTGGAGGAGATTTTGTTGATCTGTGATTTCTAGGTGAGCTTGTTGTCAATGTTGACTCTGGGGTTTTTGGCATGGTCGGAGGGAGTGGCTGCGGGTCCGTGGTCTGATGGCCACTAGGAGTCGTTGCCTGTGTTGCTGCTGCTGCCGAAGATCAGTACTTGTGTCTTATCTGTGTTCTGCTGTAGGAATTTGTTTTTCATCCATTCAGTGATGTCTGTCATGCATCTGTGGAAGTTAGTACTGGTGGTGGTGGGGTCGTAAGTGAGTGAGAGGATGAGTTGCGTGTCGTCTGCATAGGAAATTGTGTTGAAATTGTGGGATCTGATGATGTTGGCCAGCAGGGTCATATGTGCTTTGAAGAGCATGGGGCTGAGGGATGAGCCCTGAGGGACTCCACAGGTGATTTCCTTACATTCAGAGGTGGAAAGTAGGAGGTGGATCCTCTGGGTTATTACAGTGAGGAAAGAGGTGATCCATCTGAGCACGTTCCTTTGGATGAAGATGTGGAGGAGTCTTTCGTGTGATGGGATAGGGTGCTGAAGGCTGCCGAGATGTCAAGGAGGATCAAGCTGCTGTTTCTTCTCATTTGAGGAGGGATTGGATGTCATCGGTGACTGTGATCAGAGCAGTTACGGTGCTGTGATTACTGCAGAAGCTGGATTGGGAGGCGCCGAGTAGCTGGTTCTGCTCCATGTCTGTCATGAGTTGATTGTTGATGGTCTTTTCCAGTACTTTCCCTGATATTGGGAGCTGGACGATTGGTCCATAATTTTTGAGTTTGCTGGGGTCCTCAGAGGGTTTTTTGAGTAGTGGTCTGACTTTGGTGAGTTTTCAGGCATTGGGAAATGTTGCAGTGGTGATAGAGGTGTTGAGTAGGGTGGTGAGTTACTGGCCAATCCTTTGATTTCCAAGATTGAAGATGTGGTGCGGGAACGGGTCTGTGGGAGTTCCGGGATGGATAGATTTCCTGATGGAGGTGGTGTCCTGAGTGGAGAGGATGTTCCAGATAATCATTGTGTGGTTTGTGTCAGTTATGGTGATGGCATTTCTTTTGAGGAAGTCCATAGGTGTGGGTTGGGGTTCAAAGTCATTGTATATATGGCTGCAATCTTGTTGTGGAAGAAATGGGTGAGGTTGTTATACAGCTCTTGTGAAGGTATGATGCTGTGTTTGTAGGCAGTAGGGTTAGAGAATTCCTTAACAATGTTGAAAAGTTCCTTGGTTTTGTTAGCACTGGTTTCAATGCGTTCATCAATGGCCTGTCTTCTTTGTTGCCCTCAGCAGGCGGTGGTAGAGTTTGAGGAAGGTCTTGAAGGCCACCCTGTTGGAGGGGTCCTTGCTGGCATACCATCTCCTCTCCAACTGTTTGCTGTCCCATTTTGCTGTTCTGACTGCTTGGGTGTACCAGCTGGCCTTTATGGAGAATTTTCTCTTGATGTTGCTCTTAATGGGGACGATACTGTCTGCACAATTGGTGATCCAGGCGTTGAGGTTTTTGACTCCCTGTTTGAGGTTGGTGGCAGTAGCAGGGTTGGAAATGTTGAGGACGTTTGCCCAGCTGTCTCAGAGATTTTGTTCCACCTCTGGCGGGAGTGTTGATCATCTTGGGGGTGGCAGTGCGGGGGCTGGAGATGCTGAAGTGAATAATGGAGTGAACAGTCCATGTGAGTTCAGTTATTTGACTGTATTTGACATAGTTACTAGAGGGGAAAATTAGATCCAGCGGTGTCCTGCGGTGTGTCTAGGGTCATGAACAATCTTGGTCAATCTGAGGTTGCTCATACAGTCGAGGAGGTGTGCAGTGTTATTGTCATTGGGGTCGTCAATGTGGAAATTTAAGTTGCAAAGAAAGATGTAGTCCATGAAGTCTAAAACTAGGGTCGCAATGAAGTCTGCTATGGTGTTGCAGAAGCTGGAGCGCAGGCCGGTTGGTCTGTATGCGATGGTGCCTCTGATGGTTGTCTTGTCATCTGTGTGGAGCTTGAAACGGAGATTCTTCATGAGGGTGGTGGTGTTGTCGGGGCTGTATGACAGAGGCACACATGGCGAAATCACGCTTGCCTTTACAATGCAGCCTGAACAACAAATGCATCTGAACAATGCATTCCATTACCATGCATGCCAGCTTGGTGATGGTGTATCTTCGGGGGTGGAAGGGCCAGGGGTCATGGCACTGGGCGTGATCCAGGCATTGAGGGGCGCAGACAGGCTTGCCTTCGGCATGTCCGCTGCATTCATCAGCTGCGCAGTACCCTGAATTAAGAAGGTCCTGGGGAGGACAGGGCTTCTGTTGGCTGGAAGAACGGTGAGTGGGAAAACCCAGTCAGGAAAACCCAGGCAACTGCAGAGTCACTGGATCAATCTGAAACAAGCAGGAACTGGAGGCCATAGGCAAGATAGGTGTCCTGGCATTTCCAAGCTGTGCTTCCTGTACCCTCATTACACTGCTCTCTCATGGGATTCTCTCCTGCCCTCTCTGTGATGTGATCACCCTCCTGTGCTCTTCCCACCTGTGTGCATTTCCCCCTCCCAGCTTGACTTTGTTCTCTCTCTCACCTGTTAGCTTTTCTCCCTGCTTCTGCACATTTCTCTCCATCTTGTCTGTTCGCTCTCCTCATGCTCTCTGCATTACTACCGCCAACCCAAACCCTCCATTTTGCTTCTGGTCCATGTGTTGCTCCGACCCTCACTTCCCCCACGTGCTTCTAAGTTGCCTTCAAGTCCCCTGTTTTGCAATATTTTTTGTTTCATTTGCTGATCCAAGTTGGATTATCAAATAAAAAGGGAAAAAACAGCTACATCATTTTGTAGGCACATGCGTGAATGGTGTGTGCATCTACAAAATGATGCAATAGGCTTTATTTTTTCTTATTTGGCAATGCTCATACACAAAGAAAAGAGTAGGACCTGAAAAATCAAGCAGATACAACAATGTAGCTATGCTCCAGGGGAGGGACATATATAAGAAAAGGAAGGAAAGTCTACACATGCGAGCAAATAAGAAGCAAGCATATCTTGTCACTAAGCACCCTAACTTATGGGCAATAAGGTAATTTTAGGGATGAATTATTTAGTGGTTAGAAGTAGACTAGGATTATTCTTACAGGTCTTTCTGCAAACATGAGATTTTGAGGGCTGCCTGGGACCAGGCCAAAGTGTTAACAATAGGTGACACAAAAAGAAAAACATAGCACCTAAAAAGCAAACAGGGCACAGTAATGTAGCCATGCTCCAGGGACGAGCCATATACAAGAAGAGGAAGGAAAACCCACACATACTAGCAAATGAGAAGCATGCCCATATTTTATCACTAAGCACCCTATTTTATGGGCAGTAAGGTCATTTTAGAGATGACTGATTTAGTGTTTAGAAGCTGACTAAGTGTATTTTTACAGGGTGTTCTGCAAAGATGAGCAGGCCGCAGGAGACCATGCCTCAGTGTTAACCATACATCTGGTACTTTCTATTTTTCTCAAATTAAGGACTGATAATACACTGATAATCAGGTTATGTGTGGAATTGAAACCAGCCTCTTTGTTTGGACACTTTAGGACTAACATATTGTCAAGTTATTAATTGTCCATGAATGATCTAATCTTCAGTTCTACCTAAGCCAATCTTCACTCACCTGTTTATCTCAAAAATACTTCCCAAGCTTCATTTCGGCGTGAACACAAAGGGGTCGATTACAATGCCATCCGGAAAGGCACTGAACAGGATTTCGATTCAGCAAATCTGATTCGGAACCCATGTTTCCAACCGAATCGGACACCTTTCCGGACGACCTATTACGATGCAAGGAAACAATTTGGGCTGTCCGAATTGGTTTCAAACACCATTCGAGCAGACCGCGTCATTTGGAGCTAAATCGTACTGCTCTATGGGCACTGTTTCTGAACTAGCGATTACGGTGACCGATTCGGACAGACATTTCAATTCGGTTTGACGTACATGAAACAGCTGTCAGAATCTGACTTTGAGGGCACAAAGAAACCCCCCTTCACCCTGAGGTCTCCGGTTGGGGCCTGTGAGGGTACCCACGCGACCCCTCTTTACAACCATGCACAGTGTGGCAGGCCCCATGGGTACCTTTTTATAATGGGAGCCTATGTTCTCATTCAGAACACAGGCTCTCATTGAAGTCAATACGAGTCTAACCGAACGATGTTGGGAAGCATTGTTATCGGTCGGTCGACCTCACAGAACTTGATTTGTTCGGAAATAATTCTGAGATCGATTAGGTTGGAAGAGTTTCCTAATGAGATCGTAATCGGCCCAAATAATTTGAAGGTTTTTTGATAAACATTCATTCCCATGAGCCCTGTCTCCCATTTTCCCAGTCACTGGTAAATGCTCTTGGGAGATATAGTGCTTGTGGTGGCACATGGTGCCTCATATAGGGTTGCAGTAACTCATAGGGACTCTGGAGCACCCTGAAATATTGTAGTACACAGGCCCTCACTCAGGATGCTCTAGTTCCCAAAAGATTGTATTACCCAAATTAGTATAGCATTCAAAAGCATCTATCTAACGCTCTCCCTCCTTTAAAAGAGTTCACCATTTCACTGCATCAACTACATGGTAGAGCTGGAAAAAACACTAATCATGCACACCTTAACTACTGCAACATTGTAAATGGCTGAAGGGACTCCAGCATCGGGTAGATAGACTGCAATTATTCTTGCGTACGTGACCACATCAAACCAGACTTGAATTTGCTAAACTGGTTCCCGGTGGATGTGAGGATCAAGCTGAAAATCTGATGTTTTGTCCACAAGACCTGCTGGGGAAGAGGATCAGGATACCTTCAAAAACATACCTCTCTTTACAACCCCGAAAGAAACACATTCTCTGCAATTGCAAACCTCATCACACAACGTACTTTCAAGCCACTGATACACAGAAGAAGATCTCCGTGTCCTGAATCCCATAATGTGAAATGCAGTCATCATGACTGAGGTCTACGCCAAAATCCAAGGAACTCAGAACAGGTCTCTAAAGCAAACTATGATAAACCACATTTCACTGATCTTCATGCAAATGGGACAGTGACTGAAGAGTGCAGAACCTATGCTTGCTACCACTGATTGGATTCTAACTTCTAAATAACAACATGCACACTCTTGCTCAGCTCTAGTTGTCTAAGGTACCCTCACATCGACATGGAGAACTATATAAATCTACTTAAGGAACAAATAACTAAATAAATATGTGTGCCCTTCACAAATCACAATCACTTCAGTTATCATACGAGTGTTCTTTTCCTCATTATCTTAATCTATTTTAATAAAATGATACAATTCTAATGCCAACTAGATACCTACCTCACATGTGGACATTTCTATAAACTCCATATTCTCTTTGCCATCTATTTTCTACTGGCAGTCTTATCCTACATCACCTTTGAAACATCTACTGTATTTTGGTAACATATTGACACAATGCATTTCACTTGTAAACCACCTATGTCATTACTAACTGTATTCTTGTAAATTGTATTTGTACATTTCTCTATCCTTCATTTCTCTTCCAACAGAAAATTATGAATGAAGTTTACGTTTGTTGAACTGTATTGCAACAACAAGCAAAAAAGAAGAAATTTGAAAACTGAGGTCTAGATTTATCAACGTATTGCGTTGCCCTTGCATCACGCAGGGTGTTGCAAGGGCAACATAATCACTAAATCAAATTTACCTTGCGTAGTCCTGCATTGATTGGTAAATTTGGAGTAACGCACAGCTTTTCAAGACTCTTCCTTGCGTTACTCTGCCCTGGGAAGGCATTCCATAGGTTGAGAGTGGAGTTTCTCACCTATGGATTTTGGCACATTCACAGATTTACCAACACTGGCAAACCTGGGAATACGCAAAGATGCTACGCATTCCCAGAAGAGGCAGAACGGGAAGAAATATTTACAGCACACTTAGAAAGAAGGAAATGCTTCTGAGGATTGTTTTTGGACAGGTAGGTGCCCCTTCCTGCACAAAAACAATCCTGCCTATAAGACAGGCACTCTTCCACCATGTTGCAAGGGTGCCTGCGTTGATTCAAGGCAGCACATTGTGTGCCATCACAAGGAGAGGGCAGGATTGCACCATATGATGTTAAATATGTAGCTTCCTAACGCAGTAAAAAAGGGAGAGGGCGATTTGTGAAAGCAGGATAAATCTATCCCAAATGTGTACTGAAAATTGGCTTGTAGAAATGTATCACAGGTCAATCAAACAAAAAAATGAATAATCCATTTGGACTAATGACATGTCATGAGGCATTTTCAACTCGCCAGTTAGAAAGGAAGTAATGTATTTTAAAATTGTCAGAAAAAGGAAATTCTCAATGCACAGCTACTAAAACAGAATATACATAAGAATGAATGAAAATTATGCTACTTTGAACCAACACCGTGGTTAGGGCTGCATTGACTTGAAATACAATGGCATTTAAATTGCGTCAGTTAAATTAAAAGAGACGCACTTTTTTAAACATTAGAGAAAAATAGAGTTCCAAGAACAATCATACAGAATTTGAATAGCTTAATAACAAAATTACCTGCAATTTCAGTTGTCAATCTGTGAAAAAATGTTATTAGTAAGAGTACAACTTCCAAAGAAAACAATAGGGAGTTTGAGGCATTGCGTGCAAAGGGAGTTGAACGCGTCACCTACTCTGAATTACAGAATGAATGAAGCGAGAGTGAATACTGTTCCTGAAAGCCAAGTGTTTAATTCACGTATAGGTATGTGACTTATCGATGGCTACAAAGGAACGGGCCACTCTACCGGGGGTGCATTGAGGGGTACAGGATAGGAACAGGAAGCAGATTTGGACTAGATAGACAGAGACAGAGGGCCCTCAGACTGGTGAAGAAGAGTATGGAAAGCGGAGATGAGTGGGTGTCTAGGGACAGGCTTGGGAAAGTATAGGAAAGGGGGTATGATTAGAAATAGGGGTCAGGCAAATTAAGGGACATGGCTAAATACCAGAGGCTACACTACGCACGTCATTTTCAAAGAACGGTAAGTCATCGTAATGATGGAGGATTAGGAAAGATAGAATATTGTGTAGAAAATGAGATATTATTTTTGTCATGTTTAATGAACATAACTTCAGTTCCATGCTAGTTACTTCCTTCCTTTTTCAGACTCTCAAGACCAAATTTACTAAATTATAACGCATCCCAGTGCAGCCAGAAAAATGTGTGAAAAGGAGAGAGTAGGAGGGCCCATATTTACAGAGATATGGCATGCCCAACAACCCCCCCCCAACAATCCCCCTCCCAGTACAGGTGCTCAATAAGGGAACATGCGCCACGGACACTCCTTTGCACCAGAGTTAACGGGTATCTATGTGAGTCTAGCATAGGTTTTGCATCGAAGGATACCCTTCCAGTACAAAATACTATGTGTAGGCTAACTTAAAAGCTTTTCCCACTTTGTATGCTGTGCAGTGCAGCACACATGCACAGTCAGGAAAGAAAGGAGAAATTAAAGTATTTCTCCATGATGGCACAACACCCTGTCTACTTTTTTAGTAGATGGGGTTTTGTGTCGAAAACCATGGGTGGTTACATGTGAGCACCCATGCAAAACCTATGAAACACCCCCTTGGTGTTAAGTAATACGAAGCAGCGCCATGCTCTGCTTTGCGCTCTTTTAAGTAAATTGTGAGCACAAAACAAGTTTTGCGGTGAAAGTAAATTGGGAAAAAAGGTTTTGGCATGCAAACATAGAGCAACATTTTATTAAATATACCCCTCAGTCTTTTTGTCATGCAAACACAAAGCAAAATCCTATTAAAAATACCCCTGAGTCTTTGCTTGACATGGGAATAGAACTTAATATCTGGCCTCCTCCCTTCATTTGCTTTTCTCGTCAGCAAGATTCTATCCAACTTGGACTACAGATGAAAGAATCAGCAGTTAGAGGAGGCAGTGGGCGGGCTGAAAGCTTGGGTCCGGGGCCTCATCCCAGTAAATCAGAGGAATGAAATGTTGCCCTTAGGAATAGATGGTGGAAAAAAGATGACCTTACTGCATGCAATATAGCTGGTTACACATTGATGGGAGAACACAGACTCACGCCCTTGAGCATGAACAGATGCCCAACGCATAACACAGGATTGAGGGCTGGAGAGTGAAAGAATCTCAACACATCCTGAAGAAGCAAAGAAGTGAGCAGAGCGGAGTTGGCCACACCATAAATCATCAGGGCGTGGCAAAGGCACAAGAGTGAAGAAGGGTAGAGAGGATAATTAACAATCAGAGGGGGGAGATAGAGAAATCAGAATGGATTCATTCTCCCTGGGCATATTTAAATAAACAGTTAGAATCCACTCCTTGAGATTAAGGGTGTCTCCTCCACAGTGGGGAACACCTTTATGTTTTTAGGTCCCCTCACACACCAACAGGACCCTTGGTGTCATGCTTCATCATCGTGTTCATCGTACCCCTCTACGGGGTACGGCGTGCTGCGACCTACGGAGACATGGGAGCACTTGTTAGACTATGTGTGGTGTTGGTGAGGGGGTATTTTGAATAAATGTGAGTGTATTGTGGGGTTTGGGAAATAGTGATAGTTAAAAAGAACCTGGCTCGTGGGATGACTAAAAATTATTTAATAAGCCCCCGGGCTGGTCCTGTTAAAAATGAGGGTGGGAGGTCACTACGCTGACAATGTGCGTTACCTCCTTTTTGTGTGCGTCGACATGTTTCGGTCCCAGAAGCACCTTCTTCAGGACGGGGGGCACAAATCCCCACCTTACTCATGTTTCTCTAACTAATACCAGAATTTTCGAATAAAAGTGAGGAAAAATAACAGTGCAGGTAAAAGTAATGTACCTAGCAAAAAAAGACGTTGTCTATTGATCAACCTGTAAAGGAAAGAAGACAAAACATTTTTTTCTGGTGGTCTCTCTCTCCATATCCATATGTAAAATATCCAGTGGTTACAGGTGACATACTATAGCTGTATTCCAATGCTTATAGTGGGATAAAAATATTTTACAAAAACACACTAGACTCACTGACACACAACATAGAGCACACACACTTAATGAGGAAATTTTTGATCAGCTGTTTTCAAATCATTTCCTGGTCGTAACACTATTGTTGGTAAAGAGGGAAAGGACAACGTTTGTGTTATATCCCTGTAAAGTGAGGAGGAAAAATGTCAATTTCATGCCATTACATATTTACAACATACTGTTTTGGAGTTGTGGATAAACCTCATGAGCCAAAACGTCAGGATCTGATGTGCTAACTAGCACCTGTTCGAGAAAGAAAGGCATATTCAGGTCTTGGTTTAACTTACATTCATGTAGTGGTGGCAGTGCTCACAATCATCATACCTTTCTACTCACGATTTCTACGAGGAAATACCTCCCGATCGATCCCTACATGGCTCCGGTGATAATGCCAGAAGGAATTTTGAAACCGGGGTTTTATACCTTTTCCCGGGTTGGAGTTAATTAGTTAATTGCATGACTAAGGTTTCCTTATGGCCATATATGGTCATTGTCGGTTTTAGTTAGTTAATTGCATGATTGTGGTTTCCTTATGGCCATATATGGTCATTGTCGGTTTTAGTTAGTTAATTGCATGATTGTGGTTTCCTTATGGCCATATATGGTCATTGTCGGTTCCTTGCTCGCGGTCATTGTTTTCTCGCGTCTTTCCTTCGCGCATGCGTCCATGCGGTGTGTTTTGTCCTGCTGCGCATGCGCTGTTATGGGTGTCTTTGTTACCCGTTATGCGCATGCGCTATCCTGCGCTTGTCTCATATCTCATGATGGTTAGTTATTGCAATACGAATGATGTTTTTCCTCCTAATGAACACAATGTGCATGGCGTTTCGTTGGAAAAAACGCCCACTTTGTTCATAATACTGCGTTTCATTGTTTGCTTGTTTTCTTTTGCCAAGGGTCAGAGAATACATATTACCAGGATGTGTGGATATATATTCTAAGGATGAATGAAAGATGCAGATCCCGGGCATATTTTGGTTCGTCTGGTAGATGCTCATGTGGGGAAAGTCTGGAAATCTTCATGAGACACTCTGTTTACATAAATTGTATTTACGCCGCGTTGAAGAGGTCATTCATCAGGGCATCATCTAAGTTTACTGACCCCAGGGGATATTGTCATTTAGACCTGTAGTGTTAGTCCCCAGTCTAAAAACCCATCTCTGCTCTTTCTCAAAGAGTCCTTGTTCAGATGGGAGTTGTTCAACTACTGTTCACCTGATGTCATTCACACAATGTCCATTCTCAATGAAATGTGTGCCCATTTTTGTCGTCGTCTTCTTACAACGGATATTGCTCTTATGTTCCCCGATTCGTGTTTTCACTGGTCTTTTTGTCATGCCAATATACTCCAAATTGCAAGGGCAGGTTATCATATAAATGAAATTTTTGCTGTTGCAGTTGGTTAGTTTCCGTTGTTCCCACCTCGTTCCGTTAGTAAAAGTTAGATTCTTACTTTTCTGAGTCAGGTGACAGCTCGCACAGTTACCACATGGGTAGTGGCCTCCCAGTCCTTGTGGATGGAGTTGTGGCATTTGTTGCAGTTTTGGGCGTGTGTGCACTAGCATGTCCTTGAGATTTTTGCCTCGTTTGTGGGCAAATAAGGGTTTCTCAATGTTTAGTTTGCCACTTGTCAGGATGCGCCAATGTTTATTCAGAAGTTTGGAAACCTTATTGGTTTGGGGGCTGTAGGTAGTCACACAGATGGGTCTGGCTGATGCCTGATTGCTCTGGGGTTTGTTTTCCAGTAGTGCCTCCCGATGGTTATTTCTCGCCATTTTCATCGCGTTGTTGATGACCTTCTCTGGGTACTGTCTTCTCTGCAATTTGATTTTTAAATCCTTTGCTTGTGCCTTGTAGTCCTGGATTTGTGGGCAATTACGTCTCAGGCGTAGGAACTGACCATACGGCAAATTGGTGCGTAAGTGCCGTGGATGAAAGCTGTCATAGCGAAGGAGAAAGTTCCTCACTGTTGGTTTAAAGTGGGTATTGGTATGTAGTTTCCCGTCTTTTGGGAAGATGTTAAGATCCAGGAACACCAATGTTTCTCTTGACACTGTATGAGTGAACTTTAAGAAATCGTTCTGCAGGTTTAACCAAACCATAAACTCAGATACAGATTCTTGGTCCTCATGCCATATCACAAGCACATCATCGATGTACCTTCTCCATGTGTGTATGTGATGTCTGTATGGGTTGTCGGTATGTAGGATTTTTGTGCTCTCCATGTGGTGGACATACGCCGCGAAAGTGCTGCCCATACTGGTGCCATGGCGTTGGAGGTAGAGGGTCCCTTCATACTCAAAAATGTTTCTCGTTAGTGCAAGTGTGATGCACTCCATTACCACACCTCTCGGTGTTTGGTATTTCCAGTCGGTACTGTATAAAACCTCTTCTATGATAGCCAAGGTTTCATCATGAGGGAGGCTTGTGTAGAGGCTCTCCACGTCCAGGCTAAGAAGTAGTTGATTTTCTGGATCAAAAGTCAGTTCTTGTAAAAGCTGGAGGACTGCTTTTGTGTCCTTCAGGTATGTGTTCGTCCCCTGGACTAAGGGGCGCAAGAAGGCATCAGAACATTTTGACAGGGGCTCAAGGATGGAGCCTATCCCCGAGACGATGGGTCTGCCTGGTGGATTTTCCAGGCTCTTGTCAATTTTCGGGATGCAGTAGAAATACAGTGTTTTTGGTGTCTTCTGGGCTAGAAATTCAGCTTCTTTCTTTGACAACCAATTATGAGCCAGGGCTTCCTCCACCATGGCTCCAATGGTAATTCTAATGGATTCTGTCGGGTCTTCGTTTAGGATGGTATAATTCCGTTGATCCGACAGTAGCCTAAGGCATTCCTTTCTATAGGCTGTTGTTGTCTGGATTACCACAGCTCCCCCTTTGTCCGCTGGCTTGATTGTTATGTCTTGTTAGCCAGGTCACGAATGGCTTCGTGTTCATAACGGTTGGTATTTTGGAAGACCTGGCGATTATCCTTGTTCAGGGCTTGTAACTCAGTCATCGATGACCCCGATGACCCCGATGATGAAGCATGACACCAAGGGGCCTGTTGGTGTGTGAGGGGACCTAAAAACATAAAGGTGTTCCCCACTGCGGAGGAGACACCCTTCATCTCAAGAAGTGGATTCTAACTGTTTATTTGAAGGGTAGAGAGGACCAGAGCGGGCCCCTCAAACTACCCTATATCAGCGTGTATGAGGGCAAGGAAGCTGGCAGGTGAAGGGGAGTCCTATGAGAAGTGGAAATGGTCGAGAGGAAACAAACCCTTTGAGCTGAGGCGGACTCAGCATGGTTGGGGCCCCACAGTGCTTGTTGGGGCGACAGTATCTATGCCACCAAAGAAAAAGCAGGGAAACAGGGTGTCCAACTACTTTACCCCGGTGGAATCACACGAGGTGACACCCACCCCTAAAGCACATGGTGCAATGACCCTGACAAAGTCCCGAAGGACTTCAAACGTGAACTGCAAGAGGACCTAAAGGCAGATATGGCCTCTTCCCTTGAATCTCTCCACGCAGGTATTAATGCCTGCCTATTGACATTGCAACAGGATGTAGACTCAGTTGGAGCTTGCACTCTGGACTTGGAAAGTAAGCTCCAGGAATTGGAACAACGCATGATCCAGGCAGAGGAGGCATTAATGAGACTCACCACTCAGCTAGAGCTGTCCATACTTAAATGTGAAGACTTGCAAAACAGGTCTCAAAGGGACAACATACGCCTAATAAACCTGGTGGACGGGGTGGAGGGATCAGATTTGGAGGCCTTTGTGGAGGGCCTCTTTCCCACCCTGCTTGAAAACTCGCAACTAAAAATCAAACTCGACAGAGTTCAAAGAGTGGACCCAATGCCACCTGGGGAGAAGAGAACCCCAGGGATGTGCAAGCTAAGTTACATTCCTTTAAGGTCAAGGATGCTATTATACAGGCAGTTCAGAAGAGGTGTTACCCTCCATGGGGCCTTATGCACCATTTTCCAAGATGTAGTCCCTGCAACCCTGGTGACCTACTCTTTTGGATTAGCATTTGAGTGGCACAATAAGGAACATCAATTAACAGATCTCCAGGAGGCATTGTAACTCTTAGGCTTAACAGCAAAGGCGGAGAGACTAACAACAGGGGGAGTGAGAATTTCAAGGGAGGTACCAGTAGACCAAAGACCAGAAAGGCAGCAGCTCAATCAAGGACGTCCCAGAGCACAGAAGAAATTTGGGAAAGGGGAAAATGTTGCTGCTTGCAATTGAAGGGAAAGTGAGGGTGAACACTGGTCCAAGCAAGGGGAAAAGAGGCCCCTAAGCTGAACTGAAAAGGGGAAGCCAGTCAAACGAATGGCAATCTAAGGACACCAACCATGATTACTCTGGGCAAGAGGAAGATGAACAGAGGACAAAGGTCAATCGATGCAGCTGAAAAAGGGCAGGGGGTTCCTTGGAGGGGGCTCTTGAAAGAGTTAAGTGGATTCCTGAGTACTGTTAAGCTGACATGGGCTAGGCTGCCTTAACGGGCGTTAACCTACTTGCTCAAGAGTGGGTGCCTGCCTGAAGGAATGGCAAGTTCAGGAAGACACTTTTATGGTCTAATTGTTCAAATTGTGAAGTTTTCTTTTGTTTACTTTGTTTGGTACAACGGACTCACAGAGCTTAATAGCGAGAAACTCGGGGGAAAGGGGCAAGTAGGAGTTGGGATGGGGACATCCGGAGATCACATTGGGGAGACGTGGGACAGGGGAACAGCTGTGGCCAATCTGGCCAATGATATATATCTTTGATAGTAGGCCATGGTGATCACAACCCTTACTTGGAATGTGAGATGATTGAATTCTCCCACGAAAAGGCAGAAAATGTGGAATTATGTGCTGGACCAGAGGCACTATGTGGTGCCTTTGCAGGAGACACATATCAAATGCTCCGAAGATCACAGGTCAAAACATAAAAATTACCCCCTCATGTACAAGTCTTCTGCAACAAGCAGAAAGAATGGGGTCGCGTTCTTCTTTCACTCTTCAGTTCAGTTCCAGCTTGAAGGCTGCAAGACAGACATGGAGGAAAGACCATTCTCAGTGAAAGGGGCACTCACTGGCATAAATGCACCTTTGCCTCTCTGTATGCGCCCAACATGAATCAAGCGGCGCTTCTTCATACATTTCTCTCTATGCTGGGGGGCTTTGCAGAGGGTGACATTCTCCTCATGGGAGACTTCAACCTCACATGGGAAGCAAGGGCAGTGCCTATGAGGCACTGCCTCATATATCTAGCACTGGGAGCTACCCAAAAACCTTTTAGAGGGAGTTTGGGGAATAAGGACTCCATGACAAGTGGTAGCAGCTACACCCGAAATATTGAGACTATTCCTTCTTCACACTCTCACAAGAGCTACTCCTGATTGTGAGTAATACACTGACCTCAGCCTTACAGGCGGTCACCTTCCAACCCATCGCAATCATGGATAATACTCCAGTGGCTACAATACTTGAATGGGAGCCCCCCCCCCACCTAGATGCCTCAGGGGTTCTTTCCCAATTCGCTACTACAGGATCGCCTGCTGCGAGATGACCTGAGAAAGTCCATCAGAGACTACTTCCATACAAGTGCCCCACAAGACACCTCACACTCCATCCACTGGGATGCATTTAAAGCTATCTTTAGGGGACAATGTATAACATTGAACGCATCACTAAATAAGCAGAGAATAAAAGAGAGACAAACTCTGGAAGCAAAGCTAAGAGCGGCCGAGCAGTTACATAAGGATAACCTAACCTTAACCCTTCAGCGGCAAGTGATGGCATTACGAGGGAAGCTTAAGGCTATATATAACAATAGAGCAGAACTTACCTTGTTGCGACTTCAATGCCCGACATGTGAGCAAGGCAACAAGGTAGGAACCCTTCTAACAAGTCAGTTAAGGAATAAAAGGTAGAAGGAATATATAGGTAGTACTAACGATGAGGGGGGCGAGACAATGACCTCAGATACTGGTAAAGCTCAGGTCTTTGAACGATTCTATAAAAAGCTGTACTCAGCACAGAAACCTAGCGAGCAGGCCCTACAAAAGTACTTGGAAGAGGTAGTCCTGCCACGGGTATTTGATACACAGAATACGTTTTGCGCTGCCCTATTACTGAGGAGGAAGTGCAGGCAGCAATCAAGAGACTGAAATCGAATAAATCTCCAGGGCCCGACGGGCTGACAGCCCAGTTTTAGAAAGCCTATGGCAAAGAAATCATTCCACACCTAGTGTCTCTCTTTAACTCAATGGTGGGGACCGTAGCAGTTACACCATCCATGAGTGAGGTTCTCATTTTCCTTTTACCAAAACCTGGTAAAGATCAAGCGGTCTGTGGTTCCGATTGCCCAATAGCCCTCCTAAACATAGATGCAAAGTTGTCCTCGAAAATATTGGCTACCAGATTAGAAGTTCTGCTTCCTGACTTAATAACCTATTCAATCCCTCATCTGTAGGTAAGTGATTGGCATGGTGACCCATGGGTTGACTCCCTAGCCTGGCCAGAAACACTGCTGCCTGAACTACATGAATGGGTGAGAGCGGGAGCAGATTTTAGGGGAAAGCTTTTGCATTATTTCACTATTCCTCTTGCAACAGTGTTTGTAGAAGCGCTCATCTCCCATCTCTGTGTGGCAAACGTGGTTCCCTGTCCTGCATGTCAGCACTTCTAATCTACCTATGGGAGCGGTAGACACACAAATACTTAGCCTTGATGTTCACATTGAATCTCCAGGCAGTGGTGCACTAGAGGTTGGTAAAACCATGTTGTTATGTGAGGGATGCTCATTTTGGATAGGGACAGGATGACAGTGAAACATTTTTCCTCAAACAGATCATCTTTGTCCTTATATGCAGATACCTTTCTATCATTGCTAACAGAATTTGGTACATCATTGATATAATCAGTGAATAGTAAATATGTGTAGTTTGTGGATTTGTTGCTTTAGTGGAAAAGAGTACCCATGTATTTGGGTTCATGAAATGTCATCACTCCTCATCCAGTATAACCTAAGAGCATTTCACCTGAATTTCTCCATTTACTTTTTGGTTCAATCATACAAAAATATGTTAAAAAAATATTGGAGTAAATCTGAGAAATTGTGTCTCTGTTTACTAATCCTGCACAGTATATTATTCCACTAGCTTCTGTTGAACTTTATTACTTGCTGCCAGTAAGATTTGTTAATAATCCTGATTGTTAGAACTGGCTATTTCTGGTAGGCTAAGGCTGACGCCAAAGCCAGGCAGAAACCACCAATCTAGTCAGGGCAAGGAAGTCACACGCCAAGATAACCCCTGCTCACCCCCTTGGTAGCTTGGCACGAGCAGTCTAGGCTAAACTCGGAGGCAATGTGTAAAGCATTTGCGCCAGCGCACAACAGCGACAACATACTAGGTACACCACAAAAGAGACTCCACACAAGGTTATTATAAAAATAACTTTTGTATTGTAAAAAAACACATCAGATAAAATCACACATATACATGGTGCCAACTGGCACGGGCAATATTCACAGGGATTATGTACACAAGACAGGGCCACATGGGCGCCTGTCCAAATCAGATATAGAACTTCTAGATAAAGTGTAGAATATAAAATCACTTCTAGAATGAAGAATAAATGTAACATAAAATACTAATCAAAGATAACCAGTAACCACTGGTAACAGGAACCAGGACCTTACTAGGACCACCTGTACTAAGAAAGAAGAACCAACTAAGTATCACACAGCATTAGGGGTCTAAGAAAGAATACATTACTCATGATGCAATAAACCTACATTCAGAGGAGTAATAAAGAAGAACACATGATGACTAAACATTCAGAGGTGTTAAGAATAGAGCACATGATGCAATAAAATCACATTCAGGGGTGCAGCGCAAGAAGACACATGATGACTAAACATTCAGAGGTGCAGCGCATGGAAAGAAAGACACATGATGCAGTAACACATTCAGAGGTGCATAATAAATCAATAGCGCAAAAACTCACATTAGCAATAACTATTAAAAAGCATAGAAATCACATTGCGCCAACACTACATAAGCCACTACCTGTGGCAGTCCCTAGGCCAACTGGCCTTGTGGGGCAAGGATGCCCTGGGTCCAATGTCAGGGCGCGCTGCCATGCAGCGCCAGTCCAAAGTACAAAAAGCCTAAACGTGGCAGCTGCCCACAAAGTGCTGGGCAACTGGAGAACAAAAAGTTGTGGCAGGGCTCTCAGTAGCCCCCAGAACAAATCTGCGCCACCTGAGCCACACAGGCTCTAATACAAACACTGGTCAAACGTTGGAGCCATCAGGCTCTGCAGACAATGCCCCCTCGAGCCTTCTCATGGCCCTGGACAACGTTGGGGCGACCCGCTGCCAACTGGGGCCGCCCTGACTCTGCGCCGTTCACGGTGGAGTCCCCTACGGGGGACTCTAATTTCTCAAAATGCCCCCAGAGCCTCTCAGGGCTCTAACTACGAAAGATGGGGCGGGGAGCCTCTCCGGGCTCCGTGCACGTTGGGGCGACCCACTGCCAACCGGGGCCGCCCATGAAGCCTTCATGGCTTCCTACTTGCACTAGGCGCAACGTTGGGGCGGCCCACTGCCATCCGGGGCCGCCCTTGAAGCCTTCGTGGCTTCTCTGCCTCGAGCGCGAGCTCGCGCTACTGCGGGGGAGGGGCGGACACCGACAACGTGTCCCGGCGCCCCTCCCCTGCTCTGCCCCACTCCGCCCGGCCCCAGCCCAGACTCACCGGGCCTCAGGGGCGGCTCCTCCGGACGGCGGCTCTTCTCTGCTGGCGGTGGGGGCAGGCACCGACAATGTGCCTCGCGCCCGCGCCGCTCCTCTCCTCACTCGGGCCTCCTCCTCAAATGCCGCCGGGCTCCCTCAACTCACGGGAGCCCGGCCGACCTGCGGCCATGCAGCGCCATCCTCTCTCCTCTCCCCCAGCCCGGCGGTGATCACGGCCATCTTCAAAACACGCCCGGGAGCCAGCCAATGACAGCGCGGCTCCCGGGACCAGCCCCTGGGAGATGCTAAGCCGTCAGCCAATCAGGGCGCGGCCTCGGCGATGACGCGGCGGCGCTGGGCCAATCCCAGCGCGGCGTTACTGGAGGGGCTCGTCTCGCTGGGCCAATAGGAGCGCGGCGGCTTCGATCTTCGCTACCGCAGCTCCTGGTCCTCGTCCTGGCCCCGGGCAGCGGCAATCACGGCGTGGGCAGCCAAAGTCAGACAAAATTAACAATAAGCGAGGTGGGCACTCGCCAGGGCGGCCAAAGCGCACCTCAGCGCTATAATCGCCCAGCGGGAGGTGGAGCCAGCTTTGTAGTTAGGCAGGAACAGCCCTTCACTATCAGGTGCCATCTCCTCCCACTTCCCTGGCAGCAGATGCTGCCTTTCATCATTGGGCTAACTTCAGACAACCTCCTGGGCTCTCTAGCCCCTGTCATCCTCAAACCAGACAGTCAATCCACAAGCAGGCCCAGGCACTCTGGGCCAGGTTCACCAGCCAATCACATGCTAGCACCAACTTACACAAATATGCCAACTTCCAAAAGTAGTACTTCTAGACTAGACACAGTCATGCCGCATACATCATTTCGCAGCATTCACTCTCACGAGTTGATACATACCAAACTCACCCCTGCACTCCCCACACATCAGGAACTACCATGGGCATACATATTCCCCATTCATTCCTATGGGAGGGCAGGTCACTCACCACACATTCACAGAGAGCTCAAGCACTTTACACTGTACCACAGTGAAAAAGTGCGCAGAGGCCTAAAATCACCAACACCAGGTTCCATAAACAGGCTAGTAAAAAGCAAAAAGTCTAGGGGTGAACCTGCCCAACGGGCCGGGTCCAACACAACCCCCTTCCAGCCAAAACGCAGGGTAGACCAATCACTCCACTGATGGGCTTCCTTGCTTTGGGCGACAAAAACCACGGACACGGACCCGCACGGCAGGGACACCTTCCGGTTTTACGCCACTCTGAACCCACCTGGTTACCTCCAAACAATAACTCTCTGACACAACTAGGATACCGCACTGGTACTCCCTAGTCATCCACAGCCAAGACCAGGCCATAGGCCATCCAAATCACAGGTCCTAACTAATCCACAGAGTGGGGGGTAGTAACCCCTGGCACACAATAGCCATTCTCCACTTTCTCTCCCTCAGTGTAGCTAAACCTACCACTGATCCAACAACCTAGGGTCCACACCCCCAGGCTGATCAGAGGTCACGGGCCAGAATGCCCCACCCTACCTCTACTTCTGGGTTTCCGCACCCTCACAGAGAAGCACTCACCAGAACACAATTCTACCAGATCAGGACCTCACTCCATCACTGGTCTACCACCTGGAAACTATTCCACTTCTGAGGTACAAAGCACACAGCACAGTCCCTCTTCAAGCAGGTGGGGGGACACAGCACACAGCAAAGTCCCCTTTCCTCTACCTTGGTGGAAACAACAAACTGCAGGTGAGCCCCAGAACAAACAGCAAGGACAGCCCCCTCAATCTCTTCAGCTGATCCACTTTGGTAGAGATTCCTCTTGACCTAGAAGTTTCCTAATCTCCTAACCTAAGATCTAAACCCTCAGGTTACACCTGGGTCATGAGGTAAGGACACCGTCCCTCTGCACCCCCTTCCAGTTCCAGTATGTCTCAGGCTAGACAGAGCACACGCCAGCGGCGTATCAGCGACACACTCTCCTCCAGTACTTCTCCCAGGTCAGGCCACAACCCCAACCCGGCTTTCCCCCCTCCTCGGGGAACGACCTCCAGAGGCCCCACAAATGGTCAAGCACTCTAGACGGTCAAATGCTCAGCGAGCCAGGACTTCTGCACCCTCCACTAGGAGCGGTACTGCCCAACACTAGGACCGCCGGAGTTCTGGTTATAGACACTCCCCGTCCTCTAGACACAGGAAGATCCTCCTCAAATGACCTATGTACAGCTTAGGCCCCTGACCTGGCGCTCCCTTAGGGAACCCTCCAGGCCCTGAGATAGGGTTTCAGGCCAATGTGGAACACACCGTCCCATACTCACTCCACCTCCACTGAGACAGGGCGTGAGCCCCTACACCCCTACCATACTACTGGGACCTAACTGGGTTACACAGTAACCTCTTCCCCTTCACAGGATCATCAGATACACAAGCCACTCCTTTTGGAACCACTTCCTAATGCCTCTGCAAGACATCTAGCACACCGCCAGACATCCACCTTCCTGTCCAGTGCCTCTGCAAGACATCCTGCACACCACCAGAGGTACACCTCTCATGCAAGCTCTTTAACAAAAAGAAAACTCACACCAACTCCTCCAGTTCAGCACATCATTCATTCGCACACTCCCCCCCCTCGGACTGGTAAGGCAGTTACTACCACCCCTGATCACTCAACCTGGCCACACGTGACACAGGTACCAAACTCTGGGAGCGGGGAATGGGAATTAACACACTGGACACATTAAAGCTGCCACCACTGGATCCTACCACACTGGGGAATCCAGACACACACACTACACTCAGGGAACAACCACCCTCCTGAGCTAGTCATTTCTCCTCACACCCCTTCTCTCTCCTATCTACCCACACACACACATGGGGACAGGATTTGGGATTGGACACAGGACCCAGCAAGGGATTCCTAATCTATAGGAACCTCCCCCTCTACTGGCGTCCCGCCCTGTCACTTTCTCTTATCTGCCACTAAACATAAAGTGCAGAAACACATTTGAAAATGACACTCTTGAGGAAAAAAAATCAAAAACAATAATCCCAAACATGTGACTATCTGAAAAAAACAATTGCAGAGTTTTGTAATGTAGCCAGTTGTCGCTATGGCACTGCGCAAACACATGTCCAAAATCCGCACCGCTGACCAACAATGTTAGAACTGGCTATTTCTGGTAGGCTAAGGCTGATGCCAAAGCCAGGCAGAAACCACCAATCTAGTCAGGGCAAGGAAGTCACACGCCAAGATAACCCCTGCTCACCCCCTTGGTAGCTTGGCACGAGCAGTCTAGGCTAAACTCTGAGGCAATGTGTAAAGCATTTGCGCCAGCGCACAACAGCGACAACATACTAGGTACACCACAAAAGAGACTCCACACAAGGTTATTATAAAAATAACTTTTGTATTGTAAAAAAACACATCAGATAAAATCACACATATACATGGTGCCAACTGGCACGGGCAATATTCACAGGGATTATGTACACAAGACAGGGCCACATGGGCGCCTGTCCAAATCAGATATAGAACTTCTAGATAAAGTGTAGAATATAAAATCACTTCTAGAATGAAGAATAAATGTAACATAAAATACTAATCAAAGATAACCAGTAACCACTGGTAACAGGAACCAGGACCTTACTAGGACCACCTGTACTAAGAAAGAAGAACCACCTAAGTATCACACAGCATTAGGGGTCTAAGAAAGAATACATTACTCATGATGCAATAAACCTACATTCAGAGGAGTAATAAAGAAGAACACATGATGACTAAACATTCAGAGTTGTTAAGAATAGAGCACATGATGCAATAAAATCACATTCAGGGGTGCAGCGCAAGAAGACACATGATGACTAAACATTCAGAGGTGCAGCGCGTGGAAAGAAAGACACATGATGCAGTAACACATTCAGAGGTGCATAATAAACCAAAAGCGCAAAAACTCACATTAGCAATAACTATTAAAAAGCATAGAAATCACATTGCGCCAACACTACATAAGCCACTACCTGTGGCAGTCCCTAGGCCAACTGGCCTTGTGGGGCAAGAATGCCCTGGGTCCAATGTCAGGGCGCGCTGCCATGCAGCGCCAGTCCAAAGTACAAAAAGCCTAAACGTGGCAGCTGCCCACAAAGTGCTGGGCAACTGGAGAACAAAAAGTTGTGGCAGGGCTCTCAGTAGCCCCCAGAACAAATCTGCGCCACCTGAGCCACACAGGCTCTAATACAAACACTGGTCAAACGTTGGAGCCCTCAGGCTCTGCAGACAATGCCCCCTCGAGCCTTCTCATGGCCCTGGACAACGCTGGGGCGACCCGCTGCCAACTGGGGCCGCCCTGACTCTGCGCCGTTCACGGTGGAGTCCCCTACGGGGGACTCTAATTTCTCAAAATGCCCCCAGAGCCTCTCAGGGCTCTAACTACGAAAGATGGGGCGGGGAGCCTCTCCGGGCTCCGTGCACGTTGGGGCGACCCACTGCCAACCGGGGCCGCCCATGAAGCCTTCATGGCTTCCTACTTGCACTAGGCGCAACGTTGGGGCGGCCCACTGCCATCCGGGGCCGCCCTTGAAGCCTTCGTGGCTTCTCTGCCTCGAGCGCGAGCTCGCGCTACTGCGGGGGAGGGGCGGACACCGACAACGTGTCCCGGCGCCCCTCCCCTGCTCTGCCCCACTCCGCCCGGCCCCAGCCCAGACTCACCGGGCCTCAGGGGCGGCTCCTCCGGACGGCGGCTCTTCTCTGCTGGCGGTGGGGGCAGGCACCGACAATGTGCCTCGCGCCCCCGCCGCTCCTCTCCTCACTCGGGCCTCCTCCTCAAATGCCACTGGGCTCCCTCAACTCACGGCGGCCATGCAGCGCCATCCTCTCTCCTCTCCCCGGGCCCGGCGGTGATCACGGCCATCTTCAAAACACGCCCTGGGAGCCAGCCAATGACAGCGCGGCTCCCGGGACCAGCCCCTGGGAGATGCTGAGCCGTCAGCCAATCAGGGCGCGGCCTCGGCGATGACGCGGCGGCGCTGGGCCAATCCCAGCGCAGCGTTACTGGAGGGGCTCGTCTCGCTGGGCCAATAGGAGCGCGGCGGCTTCGATCTTCGCTACAGCAGCTCCTGGTCCTCGTCCTGGCCCCGGGCAGCGGCAATCACGGCGTGGGCAGCCAAAGTCAGACAAAATTAACAATAAGCGAGGTGGGCACTCGCCAGGGCAGCCAAAGCGCTCCTCAGCGCTATAATCCAAATAAAGCTCTCTTCAGCGCCAGAAACAGGCAGAGCGCTCCCAGGCGCTCAGGGGGAAGCACAGCGCTTCCTGCAGGCAAATGCAGCTCCTCCATGCTGCAACAAGGTCCCAGAGATTCCAAGGGGCAAGCAAAGTCCCCCCTCAGCCCAGCAAGACAGAGGGGTCCCCCAGGAGTCCAGGAAAGTCCATCAGAGGTCCAGGAGCTGGGCAGGGCCCAGGGGTTCCCCTGAGCCCCAGCAGCAGTATGCCCCTGGCAGATTCAAGTCAGAAACAAGAACATTTTGGAAGGGGACACAGCCCCTTCTTATACACAGAAAATCCTTTGAAGTCCTTTGAAGTCCTTTGAAGCAGGCAGTGTGAGAACCAGCTAGACTGGTTTAGAGGGAAGTCCCCTTCAGTATCAGGGACAGAGGTGTCAGTCGCCCAGCGGGAGGTGGAGCCAGCTTTGTAGTTAGGCAGGAACAGCCCTTCACTATCAGGTGCCATCTCCTCCCACTTCCCTGGCAGCAAATGCTGCCTTTCATCCATGGGCTGACTTCAGACAACCTCCTGGGCTCTCTAGCCCCTGTCATCCTCAAACCAGACAGTCAATCCACAAGCAGGCCCAGGCACTCTGGGCCAGGCTCACCAGCCAATCACACGCTAGCACCAACTTACACAAATATGCCAACTTCCAAAAGTAGTACTTCTAGACTAGACACAGTCATGCCGCATACATCATTTCGCAGCATTCACTCTCACGAGTTGATACATACCAAACTCGCCCCTGCACTCCCCACACATCAGGAACTACCATGGGCATACATATTCCCTATTCATTCCTATGGGAGGGCAGGTCACTCACCACACATTCACAGAGAGCTCAAGCACTTTACACTGTACCACAGTGAAAAAGTGCGCAGAGGCCTAAAATCACCAACACCAGGTTCCATAAACAGGCTAGTAAAAAGCAAAAAGTCTAGGGGTGAACCTGCCCAGCGGGCCGGGTCCAACACTGATCATACAATCAACGAAGCATTAGAAATTGGTTCATAACTATTATTCCGTATGATCCAGGTGCCAACGCATTCTGTAGCGTGAATATTAATAAGTTTGTTTCCACAAGTTCACGCCCATAAGAATTATGCAGATTAAAAAGCCAGAAGATAACCAATTCTCTTCCTGAACCTATTCTGAACGGTATTAGAATGCTCAGTTGAACTACTGATTGAGAAGATGGATTTGTTAATATCAAGAAGTAGTTAAAAAAAATGATAGTTTACAAAGTGAGAATACTAACATAAGATCAGGAATACTTATAATTGTGGCATGTGATGACAGTGGAAATCAGAATTGCAGTGGAGAGGACCAGGATGAAGCACTAAGGAAACTACTCACAGGATAGCAGTGATGAGCCGGCTCATGGGGTAAATATGGCTGGGAGGTGTGAGAGTAATGTGGGCTCAACCATCCTTCCATCCCCTCCATCTTTTTCTTGAGGAAATGCACTTTTAGCAGGATGCCCCTCCCTTTTTGCCCCCACTTTGCAAGATTTGGTGCAGGTTTACTGGCTCTTAAACACAGCGGCACTGACGTCCAGCACCCATTGTATGTGCCCCTCTATTCCTAATGTATATGTGCACTTGGCTAATATATGATTGGCATACTTACCTGCAAGTCTCTAGTAGATGGTACTCTGTGTACTCAGGGCCTGTAAGTTAGATTTTACTAGTGGACTGCAGCACCTATTGTGCCACCACTAAAGTGACAAGTGAACACATACCTCAAGGCCATAAAATGCAGCCTAGCTGTTAAAAACTCCCAAAAATCATACCCCCAGTTTCCCTGATACGATTTGTGTTGTTTTGATGTCTATTTGCTCCTAAAAATGTATGCTATTTTAATAAATTGGAGTTTGACTTTTATTGTGTTGTGTTTTAGACTTATTAACTATTTTGGTACTGGTGAATGCTTTACACTGGTTTCCTTTGAATTAAGCACGACTGCTCTGCACCATAGCTGCCCTGGATTGAGCTAAAGTTCAAATAAAAGTAACCCAACTGGACCTGAGATAGAATACCAATGTTACTACTTGGTGGCATCTCACAACCACCCGTCCTAATATCCACTTTCAAACACTTGTGAAAAAGGAGAGTCAGGGATAAGGTACTGCAGAGTAAAATAATGAATTTGGGAACCTACATGCATGCCAATATGGGAGGGTCTTCCCACAAATGGTGCAAAAACTCCAGGTAATTACCTTGCACTTTTGGACACAAAAACTGAGAAATGCAAATACTTAACACACATGAAGTAAGTTAATCTTCTTAGACAGTATCTAAAAAATAAATGTAACTTACATGAACCCCCAACCAGTTTAAAAGATATCACCATACTAATAATAACAAGCTTTTGCAATGCACTACGTCTCGCATTTATGGGAGTTTGAGCTATTGGCATTGTAAATGGCAATGCCTTTTATTTATGTATTGCTTTTAGAACAGATAAATAAAAAGTATTGTCATTTACAATGACAATAGCTTAAACTATTGCAAATGCGAGACCTATTGCATTGGAAATGCCAGCGACCCTGCTATAAACGCTTTAAAAAAGCGTTAGGAGAGAGCATATTGTGCCTGCAGCAGCAAGCAAGACAAAGCTATTTGAGAAAATAGTGCTTGGAGGCTAAAATCAAAGCCTACCGAGTAACAACACAAGTAGCAGTGGTGTCGAATAGGAGGTTACAAAGTTAGACAAGGAGGTACAAAAGAGGGACTACTAAGCCTTTTGACCAATGACCAGCCACAGTTTACAGTAGAAAATGGCACAAGTCAATGAAAATATGGGTGGAGAGCGGGCAGAGCTTCAAATACAGCATGCCTCGCAGCGCATGCGCTGCCCAGGCTTGACCTACAAAGCACTACTATTTATTTTATCTAGCCTACATTTAGTCACCTATTCTACATCTAGTCTACATCAACTAGTGTGCTTAGAATTGTGAAATATTATTCAGTAACACAATAATCAATATTGTAGACAATACACATCATTAATAAAAGAACTCCTCCATAAAAGGAATAGAAACCAATAAGGTTAAAAAAAATCTTGCACTTCAAAACAAAACTTAAAAAATATTTGATATTATAATTTATAAAACAAGTAACCATTTTAATAATTATTATTTGTTACTATTTTTCTAACTGATTAAAATTATCCATACATATCAACCAATATATATAGTGTCACAAAAAGGAAACTAGCCCTATCAGTTTCAGCTACTCTTATTACCAAGAATACAACATAAATAACAAAAACACACCAGGAGTGCACCATTCCAACCAGTGCTATGAAACAGCAACTAGAGGTAATGACTTTGTAGAAAACCCGATGAGAGCAGAACCATCCACCATCAGCAGCAGAAATTAAAGCGAGTGATGTGGCCGATTTAAAAGCAATAGCCACAATCTCTACTACAAATACACTTGACTATATGGAAAGACTGTGCTCCACAAATACTTGAACACCTATTTGGACAACTCTAATGCAGTTACCAGCAAGATTAATGGAAGATTCTCTCAAATTGTGTCCTTTCAACCTTTGCTTAAAGTTACGCTATACATGACCAATATCTAGACAATAACATTTTGTTAATCTATGCCCATCTGCCCATTAACCAATCTTCCATATACAATGATCTATTGCAATTCTAGATCAAAAACATATAGCTAGTTACCACAAAAAAGTAAGATAATTTCAATTTACAATGATTAATAACATTAATGGAACTGGGTGATCATCTCCCTTCAGGTCATTTAGGACACTATTTCCATGACATGGCTTCAGGAAAAGTTTTATTCTTTTTAATAAAATTAAAGGTACAGACTATCCCGAGGCTTTAGCCTATACCCCATTCTAATGAAGCAGTAAAAAAACTTGATTTATTTATAACATAATACACCCAAAAATATAAATTAAAATAATTTGAAATAAGAAAACAAACAAAGCACGTATAGCAATTCATAAAAAAACGTTAAAAGAACATATGTACCTCAACCTAAATGTAATTAAAAACACCACAACAATTCTTACCCAATTAATAACATGCATTTTTGAGATGCTAAATTTCTATCCTAACCCTAGCCCCACAAAGTAAATAAATTCAGGGGGTAAAATTAATGTTCTAACTCGAAGCCTACAAATGTTGGGGAAAGTGCACAAATTGAAGGAAAGGGTAGATTCACAAATTGAAGGAAAGGGTAGATTTACAATTTTAAATCCAGTCGACAATCATACTGAAAGAACATCCATTAAGGGATTAAAATATAGTATTGCAATCCGATTATCACAAACTTTGGAGAAAATGCATAAAAACATGTAATCAAAAACAAATGCTTGTTGTTTATACAGCATCTAGACAATATTTGAAAGCTGAAATAGCACTATCAAAAAGTAACTACATGGACCCTCCATCCTCCATCCTCCTACCTCCCGTACAGAGTGATCACAGTCAGATTTCAAATAGTAAGCAAATTTTGAGCAACAAACAAAACAATGTGGAGAAGTGTGGCTCACTGGTTAGAGGAGGCCGACCTGGAAGCAGAGGTCAGCCCGGGACCAGGGTTCAATTCCCGGCTCGGCGGGGTCTTGAGTCCTAAAATGTCCATAGACTCGACAATTCTTGCTACGGTGCCTACTCGATTCACGGGTTCACACTCTGCGACTCTGGGCAAAGGTTGCTTAATCTCCACAATGGCCCCTCACGGCGGGATGCCTGGCTTTCACCTTGTGGATACCCTGCTGGGGTTATCTCACAGGGGAATACCAGGACAGGTTCCCTAAGCAAGCGCTTAGAAACCGGTCGGTGATTTGTGCTATATAAATTACTGTACATTTACAACATATCAATTTCATAATGGTTTTAAACCAATACAAAGCAGAAATAAATCTTGCAACCAGTAAAAATGAGTTAACAATACTACAAAACGAAAAGTTTCTTAAGAAAATCTGCATTAAAAGTTACTCAATTGACTTTATTAAATATTCCTTCAGTAGGCACAAAATGGTAATACATGTGTGCATTAATGTGAGGAAGTGGATTATTAGTTGAGGTGGATGGTGGTCCACCGCAAGCAATAATGTCACAATTCTTGTTAGGTCCTGTAAAGGTTTCAACAATTTGCACAGACCAGACAAGCTTAATGTAAACAGTTATGAAACCAAAAACACAACACAATAAAAACCCCATTTCAATTTATGACAATAGAGAATATTTTAACGAACACAATGACAACAAAAGGACAAACGTCCAATAAGGGGAACTTAAGAAGTGCATTTTTAAACTTGCAGCGCCAAAACATGCAAAGTACCAAACAGCCAGCTGATCACCCTAGACTGGGACAAGAAGCATAGGTTGGATACAGAGACCAGGTGTGTGCAGGTTGGAGGTTTTACCTTCTGGCTTAAGGGCTGATTCTGACATCGACGGACTGCTGGCCCACTGATGCCACGGGTGAGAGAATGCTACATAGCCTGCAGCTTCTCCACTGTCGTATTACATCGCCATGCAGGCGGTGTTGTTTCTGTGGTATCAGCACAACAGCATGATACGGCTGAGAAAAAATGCCAGTAGGCATGCCACTGCAATGGAGTGCACTGTGTGGGCATGTACCATGTCTTGCATGCCACATACAATGGTGTACTTCTAGGGGGCACAACATGTGCCCCCGCATGCACCCCATGGGTAGATTTGCCCGGGAGCTCTGTTTGGGTCCCCTACCTTGCCTTTCCGCCACCCTTTTCATGGTTGGGTCTACACCATGAATTGAGCAGTGGAAAGGCAGGTTGTAATCTGCTCAGTGGTGTTGGCAGCAGCACCACCACCATTTCCTGCCCCTCTCACCACCACGGCCACAGCAGGGTCTCGGATCCCAGTGGTGGGCTACCTATGGTTTTTTGGTGGTCTGACCGCAAGGGTTCGAATTGGGCGGTCTGACTGCTAAGGTTGTGGCAGTCAGACTGTAACCACAGGTTTGGTGGTCCCAAGTCCACCAAACTCGGAATCAGGCCCATAGTCTCTGAAATGGAAGACAAAAATCCTCAGTAGGAAAAGGCAGCAGGCTGTGGCCAATATGTTTTCCACAAGACCATATGGCCACTTGACAAAGTCCCTTAGAAGCTGTTGACTTTTGTCGAGAAAGCTCTGAGCGAGAAATATTCAAAGTTTGCCCACAAAGAAAGTCACTTGATGGCGGGATTCTCTTAGATACCTTCATCGGGTGAAGATTTCTATCTTTGAACTTTTTTGGAGCTCAGATCCTCCAGCAGGGCAAGCCGTCATGCTGTTGCCAAACAGGCCTCCACAAGACCAGGTTCCTTCTCTACAACATCCTACTGAAATGGACTTAGTGCTGCAGTAAAGTTCTGAGCGGGAGCAACATTAATCTTTGGCCTAGCTGCAATGTACCTTTATTGGACTGACTTGGCACTTGTGTACCGATCTTCTGACAATGAACCAGGAGAAAATCCTTGAAAAAGTTTCTAAGTCCCAGCTTTTAGGGTTAGGCAAGAAGAGTAGCCTCCGACACTTATCTAGGGGCACCAGAATCTTAGGGTAAACCTTAGGAGTCAATACTCACTCCTGTAGGAGCCACCAGCAGGTTTTTGGACAGGTACAGTTGGAATTTACCCGGAGGTAAAAAAACTGACCCTTGTATTCCACTTCTTAGCCCTGGGTCCAAATGGGATCAGGTACAACCCTTATTGTTCTCTTCTCAGACTCCAACAGCAGGGGCAGTCATCCTTCTTCTGTCTTCTGCATTTACAGAGGTGTTCTGAAACTTGTACTGGGGGTGCCACATTTATTGTCAGCCTGTGTATGGGGAATACTCCTGTCCAATCCCTGATCTGTGGAATAAATGTTCCCCAAGGTGCCTCTACCCACTTTTACAGCACTTACCATGGGTTTTACTGTAAACAATTCCACATTGCCCCTTTCTACTTAAACCTAACATGACAAGGCAGAACCTTATTCTCCTGTGCCGAGCTCCCTATGCCACCCAGAGGCGTGGCTATTTTAACAGGCAAACCATGCCTTGTGGCCACTCCAAACCAGTTCTTGGGTAGTTCCCCCTCCCACTGAGCTTGGAGACAAGCTGGCTATGAAGGCAAAAGGAAGGCAGGTCTGGTTGTGAGCTACATCTGCCAGTGACAGGGTGGACATCGTTTGAAGTTAATTAAGTTCCATGGCACAACCCAGGTGGCCAGGGGAATGCTAAGACCTCTCTCTTTGTTTCAGCTCTCGCAGCCACTTTACACCTAATCAAGGAGCTGTTCAGCTCCTGGATGACAGTGAACACTGGCAGAAAGGCACGCTTAGCTCAGGCAGAAAAATTAAAACTTTCTAATTGTCATTTTCAGAATAATAATATAAAATCTATCTCAAACATTGAGTTGGATTTTAAATTATAATTAAAATGCGTCGGTTAATCATTTTCCTAGCTACTGGTGTTAAGCATTAAGATGGTATAATATAATCCAGTGCTTTTCTTTGGGACAACCAGCCTTACCACAATAAAATACAACTTTGTAGTTTTTTACTGCCATGACATGTAGCATAAAATATACATGTCCTGCTTTTCCTAACTTAGGGGTACCTTTTAGACATTAAAAATGAAGGTCTAGGTCTGGAAGAGGTTTATTGTGGCAGTTTGAATTGGCAGTTTTAAAATTGCTTAATGCGGTGCCTTGTGACATGTTTTGCATTGTCACTTTAATATGTGCTGCAGTCCACTTGTAGCATTGATTTACAGGTCCTGGGTACACTTTTGTACCATGTACTTGGAATTTAAAGGAAGGTTAAGTATGCCAATCAGGTATATACCAATTTGACACGTTTTTAGAGGTCAGAGCACAGACACTGAGCATTGGACAGTAGAGTTCCAGTGTGAAGAGTCAAAAGAAACAGCAACAAAATCTAGCCAAAACATGGGAGCAACCCCACAAAAAGAGACATGGTCCTACAATTATTAATGCAAAACTGTATTAATCCCAACAAGGTTTGATATTTTCTTTTGACAAACATGTTATTTACAGGAGTAACAAAATGATATGCTTCACCCACAATATTATCATATATTTGTCATCACAATATTTTGAACATGATAATATTTCACTATAATAAAAACTTGAGACACATTCATAAAAGGCATTTTGAAATATATAAAAGAACTACTCGAGTAGTACTAACTCGTGCTACAAAATTCAATTCAGAAACCTATGGGGGTGTATCTCCAGTACGCCTTTGTTTTCTACCTTTCTATTCTTGAGACCTTCATTCATGTAGATATACATGTTAGTAGTAAATATGAGAGGGACAAGAGTGAATGGTGAGAAAATAGGAAATAATGAAATAATTACTACAAAAGGGGGGTTAGGGATTTGAAGGGGAGGGGTTTAGAGAGGAAAAAACTAACCAAAACAAAAACGTATGAAAGAGTAAGACCATTGCAATTCACAAAACAGACTTTGAAATTTATGACACCCCTGATAGTGTTAAAGCAGGCTTAAAAGTACTGCATCCGGGCTTTGGAGTAAGCCAATCACTGCACATTGACAACAGCTAGTGCTGCAATGCACTCCCACAGAAAACAATGGTGGCAGGTAATGAAACTAACACCCCCATAGGAATTAATTCTAAATTCTAAATTAATTTAATTAATTTTAAAAAAGTATACTTATTAAATTTTTTAAAAATATATTTACTATACAGTTAATTAAAAAAATAACTTAAAGTGTTCATCTTATTTCATGAAATATAAAAAATAAATGACATACCTTTTAACAAAGGTTATTATAAATTACATTAAAAGAATGTAGGGAGGATGCATGATTCATAATTATTATTACTATTCAAAAAGTTCTCTTTCAAAATGAAATGACATCAATATATTTAAATTAATTTTATTTACAAATTTAACTTAAGGGTTTTATTTAGTTTATCAGTTCCAGATTAATATTATTTAATTGAAATTAATTTATATTTATTTTTACTTAAAAAAATTATATTATTTAAAGAAATACATTTTAATCATTTTTCTGTACATTTTTTCTATACAGATATCTCCATCTCGGTGATGGAGATGTCAACAAACAGCATGAAGTTATGTACAGTTTTGATGAGTTTAGGAGGCTCTGAGCACTAGGGTGTTTGCTGTTGTGTTACAAGTCGGCTGTTTTTTAGGAATTATTACACTGATGACATGCTTATATCTTAAGAATATGCCTGTTTGTGTTCTCTTATATGTTATTTATCTATTATTTAGGGATTGATTTCTTGTCTTTTTCATTTTAGTGATGACCATTTCAAAGTTAACCTTGTGCTATGTTTAATGCTGTTAGTCTATCACCCATTTACAGAGGCCAGACCACTTGCCACCTACTAATCTTACATTACAATGCTGAAATATTTGCAAATATCCAGAATATGACGCTCCTTTTTAGAAAAACTACTGAACCTGTACTTTCTGCAAAGATACACAACATTTTACTATTGGACAATGCACTACCTTGTCTACTCATCCTCCTAGACTTGTCAGCAGCATTTGACACAGTCAACCATGACAAATTACTTAATAGACTTCATGACAGGATGGGAATGTCTGGCACGGTACTGAAATGGTTCGAATCATTTTTAGAGAACAGAACACAGAGATTCCTAGTAAACCAAGCACTATCCCCTTCATGCCCAGACACACTCGGAGTATCGCAAGGATCCACCTTATCTCCTTCTCTGTTTAACTTATACATCAAACCTCTCACAGAAATTCTATGGAAATCAAATATATCCTACCACATGTACGCAGACGACACGCAACTTTACATCAAGATTGCTAGCCTGGAAGACATAACTACAATGAATGATGCCCTCAAAACATCGTTGAATTGGTTAACTAACAATCATCTCGAGCTTAACGCTAACAAAACCGAATTCTTACTCATCTCACTACAAAAAAATCAATCCTTAGTCAAAGAATGGTACAAAATGATTACAGCATTAAATTTCATCCCATCTCTAGTTAACTCGGCGAAATCTCTCGGAATCACACTGGACGAGAACCTGGATATGAAAACCCACATTAACTCTATGGCAAAAAATGCCCGCTTCCACTTGAACTATTTAAGAAAGATGAAATCTTTTTTAACGGAGACAAACCTGAAACTAGCGGTGCAATCGCTGGTTATATCTAGGATTGAATATGGTTGTACTACATTTGCTGGCCTACCAAAAATTTCAACTGTACCCTTAAAAGCCTGCCTTAATGCTGCGGCAAGGCTTATTACAGGATCGAGGAAATTTGACCACATCAAACCTCCCCTGAAGGCCTTAAACTGGTTACCGTACGAAGCCAGAGTACAGATGAAATGGCATGTATCACCCATAAAGCGATTCATCACAACACACCTAAATATCTCGCCCACAAATAGAAATCACAGGAAAAAACAGACTTGTTAGGAGTGCCAATTATCTGCTCTTGAAACCACCTATCTTTAAGAAGGAAAAAACATATGAAAGGACATTCTCAGGCGTAGCTCCCAGGATTTGGAATTCTCTTCCTGCAAACATCAGAAAAATTAGAAACACTACAACATTCAAGAAAGAAATTAAGAACTTTTTTATGAGCAAGTTCCTCCCAGAAACAAGTTAAACGCAACCGAAGACTGTGTTGTATTTTATGACCTTATACCCATTATAGGAATTGAGTGAGCAGCGAGGAATACTACCTCAGAACTTTGTTAACTCTGGTATTAATCAATTCCGACACTTCGCTGCTTTCCCCGATATTAGGCTTTATTCACCAGGACTAAAACTACACTATTTAATCTACACCTCTTAATGCTCTATGTACACTGTATAAGTAACCTATACCATATGATGTTAAGCACTCTGATACCCATGGGTCATGTCCGCGCTATAGAAAACTGTTAATAAATAAATAAATAATAAATATTCTAGGGTAAACTCCTGAAAAGCAGAAAATACTTTGTATCAGAGCTAAATTATATTTATTTATGCAGGACACCCTTCAAATAAAACTTCAGAACAGAAATCCTGGAGTTTGTAAAGATGAATAAAAATAGTGTGCAGGAAATCTTCATGATGTGTTTCGGTCTTAAGGAAAATGTTAAATGCGTATTTATGACCAAATCACTACAAAACAGTACATTTTAAAACAAGAAAATCAGAACAAACGCTCTGTTGTAACCGAACACAGAGGCGAAGGAAATAACGATTACCCCACACCTACAGTAAAAGCAAAAGTGTAAATGCTAGCTAAATAAGCTTTTCACAGAAAATTGAATCTGTGTTGCTACAAAGTTAAACAAGCATTGGCAAAGCCGCTAGGTCTTGCTTTGGGGACTTTTTCAGTGTTTAGCTAAAGCTATCTGCTATGCTAATGTATTTAAACTATGTTGCAGAGTAGTGTGGCTTGTGTGCAGCATGTTGCAAAATTTTAATAAACAAGTGTTATAGGTATTTGTCACTCTGTCTGTAAATACGGTGAGAATATGCATAATTGAACAACCTTATTAAAAAAGATTTCGTAGAAAAAAGTTTAGTGAATGATTTAAAAGTGCACACTCATCCGCAGCTCTTTCTATATATGCACTTTGTTAGCTAAACAATGACCTTCGAACCCCATGGAGCAGGGGAGAGAGGAGGACACAGAATTAATGAGAATGGCACAGCGAAAGCAGAGAAGTTGCAGGAGAAGCAAGTAGGGCTAGAGAGACAGAGGAAGTAAAGAGGAACATAAGGTAAAGAGAGGAACATGACATGACTAATTCTGATATAGTCTGAAACATCAGCACAGTTTTTGTTGTGTGTTAGAAAACAAAGATCCTACTCCCTATACTCATGGGTATTCAGCAGTATTTTCATGTAAACTCTGTTAGCCAAAGATAGAAATACTAAACTCCCTCGGGAGACAGCTTCACATTTGACCTCTGTTTTTTAATTCACAGCAAATGTTAAAAGATAAGAAACAACTTTAAAGGCCTGTTTAGAGAAAGCTAGTTCATGGAAGAATACAGTAAACAAGGGTTGGGCAAATGGAAGGACAAACTCAAGCTGGACAGCCTAAAACAAATGACACCAGTAAATAGAAAGCCCAAAATGTGAGTTACAAAGCCAATGGTCCGCAGTGGACAGAATGCACTCCTAGATCAGCTTTCTGAATGCCCCCAAGTTGTCTTTAGCAAGCCAGACAGCTGTGCTGTCTAGTAGGCTTTGATCTAAAAATACTGGTTCATAAAAATGAACAGGTTCATAGATGACTTAAGCCTTTTGATTTTATGAATAAAAGTCAAGAGTTCATAAATACCTGACACTCAGCTGTGGAAATAAAGCATATTGTGATGTTTATGCTGTCTGGAAAATCATATAATCAAATATTATGAGTGTTTTTGTGGGACTTCTGTCATATTACCTGAAGTATAACTTTTCAAATATAAAATTAAAGCATTTTAGAAAAATCTGGAAAGGATCCACCTCATGTGCTTTGTATAGATTAATCTCATTACTGGACAAAGATGCTAAAATGTTCATAATAATATAGGAGGGCAGGTGAAATAGAGTTATTTGAGAATTAATTGATAAAGACCAAACAACATTTGTTAAGTGTAGTAAAGTATATAATAGCATTATTCAGCTCATCAACATTATACTGTTAGTTGGTAACAGCCAATAGAATGTGTTGCTTTAGAGTAGGAGGATTGAAAAGCTTTTGATAATGTTAATTGTTACTACCTATTAAAGGTAATTAAGAGAACAAACTTTTTCTTACACAGACGATTGCAAAAATATTAAAGTGTTAAACATAGATTCTCTTGCCAGACTTAATACAAATGGTCTGTTATCAGACACAAGTGCAGTCCGCTCTCTCTCTTATTATATAAAATATATTCAGCACCATTAGTTGTAGCAGTGAAATACCATTTCAAACGTTTGGGGATTACAATAGGATCAGAAGATTTTAGGTGTCTGCTATTTGTAAATTATATTTTGCTTAATCTAGCCAAATCTGATTTATTATTGCCTCATCTCAGAAGCATGATCTGGTAACAGTTCTTGCTGCTTGTCTAGTTCAGAAGTGATGTGGTCCAAAGCTGTCTTCATGCTCACTTCCATCAGTATTCCATTAAGTAAATATTCTTTACTTCCAATGACAAGGAAATGTAAGCTACTCATGGAGTTATGTTTTATTGTTACCAGAAATGTGTAGACCAATATTAGTTGAAGCATACATGGTGTTTTTAAGAGCATGAAGTAAAAACATACAATGATTATTGTTGGAAATTAACATCTTTTGTGTGCTATTTTCACAGATTTTTGTATGAACTGTTTTTGTTGGCTTTAGGAACCTACCCAGATTACTCCTGTTAACCAGTAGTAGAGTTCTGGGATCTCCCTTCAAACATGCTGAAATTGGCATACATCTGACTGGCACATTAAATGCCTATAAACCCCTAGTATATGGTACCACATGTACCCAGGGCCTGCAAATCAAATGCTACTAGCGGGCAGCAGCACTCATTGAACTCTCTCTACAGTTGCAGTGTACATAATTTCTCCAGGCTTGCCACTGCACCTACCTGTTCAGTTTTTAATTGCCAATACAACCAGTCTATATCACCTTTGTGACAGGACTACAACTACTAAATACCTATAGGTTACCCTGTAGTGGGCCTTATAGATCAATAAGAGACAGCGTGCATGCGCAGTTCTCTCGAGATGTACGTTCCACGTAGGAGAGAGACGGTGAGGAGGAGGAGGCCAGGCTGGTGATGCCAGAGTACAGGTAAGGGTGTTTTTATTTCTTTTGAAATTAATTTGTAAATGTTTTTTATTAGGGGATTAGAGGCGGGTGGCGTAGCGGAGGGTAGTTCCACTGAGTTTTTTCCCAACTCTGTGGACCTCTACGTAGTCTCATTATGCCAGCTCCACCCGGGGTTACTTTAAAGTGGGACATGTAGAAATTACTGTTATTCATGCCCTGCCAATGAAAAAGGCCTCAAGTGCCATTATTATTGGGACATCGTAATCTGCACCATAGGAATACACTGGATTTCATTATGCCACCTTATAATGCTAATTTCAGGCTGGAAACAGCTACAAAAATAATTCAAGTACTCATTGTAATAATTATTCAAAATCCAATTAAATGGCAACATCAAGTTTTGACTGTATTTGAAAAGATAGTTTTAGAAAAGGCACTGCTACCTGCCTACACTTCTGGAGTCCTTTCTGCCAGTATTCAACTGTCACCTTATTGTTGACAGCTCCAGGTGGTGAAATGTAGATTGCTAAATTTCAGTGAATCGATACACGTTTTGTGTATTTAAGATGTGTTAATGGGAGCATGTATCCCTTCTTCTTTCATGTAGGAAGGATTTTTCCACCCTTCATGGGGTAATTGGGTTTCCCTAATGCCCTATCTGTTTGAATGTAATTGAGCAGCACACAGCTGTAGGGTTCTCTACTATAGGACAGTGGATCAGGACCCTGTAGTAGTGTTCTACAATATTTTACCTTTGGCTGAAACAGAAGCATAGCAATAATGACTGACCAACTTGGACTTGCCTATAGAGACGAAATGGCATCGCTCATACTGCAGCACCATCTCTTATACCAGACACAAATATAATCCAAAGCCTTTCCCAATCACAGAACTGGGATGAGCTGAAAGAACTCAAACGGAACCAGATGAAAACACTCCAGCATGGGGCAATCATGAGAGAATATCTAAGCGCAAATATAGCCCATTATGGTCTGTTGGTTAACAATGAACCTAGAATCTTTCTTGATGATCCTATATTTCAAAAGTATGGTCCCTTATTGCATGGTGATACTCCAGAGATTGGCTGTTACTAATCTAAATACAGCCAAGCGGATAGCTGAAACACTGCTGCCCAAGATTAAAGTCAGTGAGGATTTCCTTAACACCCATATCAAAATCTCAGTATATAAGAAGAAAGTAGATGAGGTTAACAAGGAAATCAAAGAACATAAGGACTTTATCATGCAGAGCAAAATAGACAAACTACAAAAAGATATAAAGAAAATTCTCACATAAGAAAGTCTACCCCTACATCAAAGATGGACTTAAGAAGAGGCCAGATTCTGAACAGGACTCATCATGTAGGAATACATCTGAATCCTCATTTTTAGACCCTTATGGATGGGCAAGTGATAGCTCAAGCCAAGGCAGGAGAGGTAGATGGAGACAACAAGCAAGAGGGGGCTTCTACAATCCCCTCTACGCAGGATCCAGATGATGCTCTGGCCTCGCCCATTTGGGTCACAACCCTATCAAGGGCCACAGAACCCATAAATGATCCCTCCTTTCTCCCACCCAGCATTTTTTACGGAGGGGCATAAGGAGCGGGAGACAAGGCAAAAGAGGTGGACAAAGAGTCCAATGGGAGACAAACAATTGGGAAGGACTGAACACTTGCAGCCGCACACTGGACAACCAGCAAGCGGGTCTGAGTTGCCCAAAAACATAATGTGAAACCTCACCACAGAAAGACTAACTACTACAGAACTTACAGTTTTGAATAAGGATTTAGGTTTTGTTCCTACAACACAGATAGATACATTCAAGACACAATGGGAGCTAGTGGAATTCTTTAGCAAAATACACATTAAAGCATTCTTCCATGGATCACCATATAAAGAAACCCATTGCAGCCACCTAGATCTGAAGAACAAATGAAGGTTCCAACACCCGAAATCCTCCATCCCATTGACGGTATTAGCATTTGAGGAAGCAGTCACAGGGAGGTAGAAACACTTCAACCAAATAGAAGAATCTTGTCGAATCTTACCAACCAGGTAAGAACTGCCTTCAGTGCCCGTGAGAAAAAAAACACACATGGTAATCAGACCGGCTGACAAAGGGTGCAGTGGCAATCCAGAACTGTGAAGCTTACAGAGAGGCCTGCCTTAGCCTTCAACAAGAAAGAAGAAACTATCAAGGTATCAATACTTACCCTACACCACATTTAAGCAACTTGATTAAGTGTCTCACTGATGGAGGGCTGGAAAACGAAGGGATCACGATGAAGGAGCAGGACTTTCTCGTCTCCATTAAACCATGTATACCACAATTTTACACACTGCCAAAAATCCATAAGAATGCAAAAAAAAACTTCCAGCAGACCTATAGTGTCCGGGATAGGTTCAATTCTGGCACCCTTATCACAATACATAACAGACCCCATAACAGAAACTATGCTATGTCTAGATGTAGAGGCCATCTACACAGGTATACCCCAAGATGAAACTGTACGAGAAATGAATTACCTTCTGCTATCACAAGACTGGGGCTGGACAACCCCTGTTTGACTGGATCATGCAAATAGCAGAGATTGATCTTAAAGAGAATGTTTTCAAATTTGAGGAACTGACATATCTACAATGCCACGGCACATCAATGGGCAGTACTTTCACCCTGAGCCTGGATTGTTTGTATGTCAATTGTTTTGTGGATAACAACATTTGCACAAACAACCCATAAAAGAACAAAATCCGCCTATGGTGAAGATATATTGATGATATTTGTGTGATCTGTTGTGGCACAGACACAAACATTGCCGGATTTCTGAACAGAAGAAATCAATTCCTCACCTTCACTCTTACTGCGGACAAAAATAAAATATCCTTCCTGGACATTACCATCCTGGCCGAGATTGAAAAATTACAACTACTCTGGAAAAAACACAACGGACCGCAACAGTCTCTTACACTTCAACAGCACACACCCCAGAGCACTGAGGAAAAACCTCCCTGTAGGTAAATTCCTGAGAATTCATAGGAACTGTGCAGATCTTCAAGACTATAAAAATGAAGCAGAGTCCTTCTTGAATAGATTGAGGGAAAAGGCTTACCCGGAAGCCCAGAAATATCCCAAGAGAATCACTACTTGAAATAACCCTAGAGAAACAACAGATTCTCTTATTTTTGTAAGCACCTTCAACTCCATGCCCAACCATGTCATAAAGATCGTGAACACACACTGGCATATGTTATCTTCCAGCAGTCTACAGCTTTCTAAACCTATGTTCTGTTTTAAAAAGAACAGAAGCTTGTGAGACAGACTGGTCTATAGCAAATCCATGCAAGAAGCTCCCCAACAGGAGAATACGCTATGGGACCTACCCCAGGTAAAGGGACACGTCCCCTGTGAAAATTGCACATCATTTGCCCTCACCACCCTCACCTACACAATAAAATCTCAATAAATCTGGATAAACTGAAAATGCTATCTCTAAATCATACTTTCAAGTTCTGAACCTAAAGAACTATAAAATCGCACCTGCTTTATTTCAGGCTCAATTTTCACTATGAACTGTTGTTTCAGAAACCGTGGGATGGTGAATAATGGAAAAGGAAGGGGTTAAAAATAGAAGTCGAGCATTATCTCCAATCTCTGTCACATTTAAATCTACTAATATGAGCATAGATAAACTATTTTCAAGATCTGCATACTGTGATCAAATTGAAGAAAAAGGCAAAAAAACTGCACCCTTCCCCTAAAGTCCTAATATAGGAAGACCTCTATCTCCACCTAAGAGGAAAAAACTTTGATGGCTGTAAAGGATTCCTAATGTAATACTCTCAATCAACCACATCCAGGAAGGTCAAAATTACAAGTTTTTGGACAGATTTCATTACTCTGAAAGACTAACTGTCTGCTTCAAACAGCTGGCCTGTATTACGCTATTGTACGAGCCCCAGTGCATGCACATGATTGTAGCTTCCCTGGGGCAAGTGCATGATCAGTAATAAAAACGCACTTACCTTGTTTGTGCCCGGCGCACCTAGCAAAACAAGGGACAGTGAGCCCTGTGTACAATAAGACCGCTGATATTTCCAACAACATAAACAGCTGAAGAATACAAGGTATTAATGCAGACTTAGTACTCTAGTTTATATATGGTTCTAAACCCTCTACTTGGTGGGTTAACAAAACAAAAAGGATTCACATAACATTGTCCTTTTACATGCACTTTGGCAGCTGTTTGTCACTTGTTTTGAGTGAGAAAATCACTAAAAGATGTGCCTCTTTAGGAGCCTATTGGTGAGAGAAAGAAGAGTATTCATAATTCCTCATAATTCCTCATCGTCTTTAAAAATAAAATAGAATTGTGTACTATAGAAATGCTACAGTTAGGTCTTACAATAAGTGGCGCATCCCTGCATATCAGCAGGGATGCGCCACTTATTGTGCACCATGCCTACGCCAACATGGTTGCGCTGCATTTACAATGCGGGGCACCATGGGGCAAAAACGGCACAGATGCATCACGCATCTGTCCCGTAAAAGTGTTGCATTGCTGGAGTTGCGTCACAAGCACGACGCAGCTCCAGCAATGCTCAGGAGGGGCCCTATTCTTCCAATGCTGCGTCAATCCTTACGCCTGCTTCAGGCAGGCACAGGGTTTTGACACAGCATGGGGCCCAAAATGACTGAGTGAAATCTTTTAGATTTCACTAAGCCACTTTCAGGAGGCGTTCCTGTGCCAGAACGCCCCCTCCCTGCGCAGGAACGCCTCCTTCTGGCGCAGAGCTTTACAACGTGACGCATCTCCCAGATGCGTCACGTTGTAAATACCCCGCACCATGGCGCATCTTTTGCGCCGCCGCTGCGTCACAATAGTAACGCAAAGGCAGCGCAAATGCGCCGCAAGGGGCTTGTAAATATGCCCCACAGTTTTTAAAGTCATATTACGATGTTCCAACTTTTAGCTACCATGCCTGTAAAGTTTGTTGTCCGTTTTCTATTATCTTTCTGTCCAAATGATATCTTTCACAATTTGATCATACTTTGGCCACCATAACGAGTAAGGCGGAGTGGTATGGCTTTGGATATGAAGGATATGGCTTTGCCGAATTGCAAAGGGCCTGCACCTCAAGTTCCTTGGCGTCGGAACAGTGCACCACCATAAAGTCTGATGGATACATTTGCAAAAGATGTGGCTGCTAGAGCGGCCTGATCCTCTCCTCTGGCCCCGGCCTCAACCCCATCCTATGGCGCTGCGATAACATATAATGTACTCATCAGCTCTACCACGTAATCTGCAGAGCACCGTCACCCACCCCACCCCACTCCCTGCCCTGCATCACTCCTGCTATTATTTACCATAAACTTAGACCAAGTAGTAAATGTGAACGTCAATAGACAAGGGAATGGCATGAGCAATGTTACCAATAATAATTGGTATTCGTGGTTATTTCCCCATTCCTTATGGATTAACTCACATTAGGTGGATTTAGTTGCAAATATACCAGTGACGATTGTTAATTCTGTCCAGCTGGCCCTTAAATCGTCCATATTGCACGTGTACATAGATTGTTAGAACATACCTTACATTGCACTAAAACGAGCTGAGTGTAATCTTCAAATTAAAACCAGGATATTATTATTTCAGATATTGCATGGTAACTCAATTATGTTTTATTTTCTTTGTACTGCTTTCTCAATGAATACAAATATTATATAATTCCTAACTTTTGTGGAGAGATAATGGAATTAACAATGCTTATAAAGTAGAAAAGAAATGCTAACATGGATTTGTGTTGAAGCCATGGTGCTACAGGCCCACTTCTAACTGGTTCTGGTGATGGAAGTGCGGTAATCAATTTTCACAGAGGCTGTGGGATCATAGATGTTAGGAATGAAGTTGATGGAATCGCTTCTCAAGAGGAGGTCTTGTTATTGGATTAGAGATACTATTTATAGAGCTCCTTGCTAAATTGTAGAAAGTCTTCAAACGTACCTGTGAGCAAGCTTGGGTTGATTGATGTAGCTGTTGCTTTGTCATTGCCAATGTGGAAAAGGATGGTGAAATAATCTGTCTTGTAAGGCCCATGAGATGTCCATTGTCCTTGTGCAGCTTGAAAAAGTGCAGTGCATGGCTGTATTCACATATATGTACCATATATATATGATATATATATATATATGTGTGTGTGTGTGTGTATATATATATATATATATATATATATATATATATATATATATGTATGTATATATATATTCACTGAAAAAACCATAGGTTATAGACCATATATAGTTAGGGATTAGCATTTACAAAACCTTATTTTACTCGCACAAAACCATTGAAATTATATATCGCGCACCCGCAATCCACTGCTGATGATGTCACATATTACATCATTCATGACATGGTCAGTGACATCACTGATGACATCACTGATGACATCTCAAATGACATCACTGATGACATCACTGATGACAACACCCAGTGACTGTATGTTTCTGTAAAGTTAAAATATGTCTTACATATTGAAGAATGAGTGGATGTATAAGTGTCTGGATGAAGGATTTAGTAGGTGCATGACTGACTGTATGAGTGAGTGATTTAATGTGTCTCACTGAGTGCATGGGTTAGTGACTAAACTGTCTTAATTTGTGCATCATTATGTCTGTTGTTCTGTAAACTGCTGCATGTGTTGATCAGTAGCTATATGAGTAACTATATGGGTTATTGATTGGTTGCCCAAGTATTTGTATGGGAGACTGAGTGTGTGTGTGGGTGGCTGGGAGGTGTGTGACTCTGTGCATAGATGTGTGAGTAGTTGATTCACTATATGTATGGGTTCAAAAGTGCATGTGGAAACAGCTGTATGGGCGGTTGACTGTGTGCATGAGTGTATTGGTGAGTGAATGGATTTGTAAAACACAGTACATGTGAGAGTTGACATATATAAATAACTGTGCATAAGAGCCAGTGAATGTGTGAGTGGCTGTAAGGATCATTGTGAACATGTATCAGGGATTGTATAAGAGAGTAAATATGTGTTAGTATATGTTTGAATAAGTAAGGTGTGTATAACTGTATAGTTGAGGAAATGGAGGTGTGATTGATTCTTTGCATGACTGACTAGGTGTGTGAGTAACTCCATGGATAAGTGACAGTCTGTGAGTGTCTGTTTATACTGAATGTATCTAAGGTTATATTAGAGTCTGAAGATGTTCATTGTATTATCACATAAATGATATCATCAGTGATGTGATCAGTAATGTCAAATGAGATGTCATCAGTGATGTCATCAGTGATATCACTTGAGATGTCATCAGTGATGTCATCAGTGATGTCATTTGAGATGTCATCAGTGATGTAATCAGTGATGTCACTGACCATGTCATGAATGATGTAATATGTGACATCATCTGCAGTGGATTGCGGGTGCGCGATATATAGTTAGTGCAACTAACTATATATGGGAATTTCAATGGTTTTGTGCGAGTAAAATAAGGTTTTGTAAATGCTAATCCCTAACTATATATGGTCTATAACCTATGGTTTTTTCAGTGAATTTTCAAGGTTTTGTAAATGCAAATTCCTAACTATATATGGTCTATAACCTATGGTTTTTTCAGTGAATTTCATTGGTTTTTTAAAGCTAATATCTATAGCTGTAAAATATATTCTTTATTACGTGACGTATCACGTAGCCACGTGAGACGCCTCATGACGCGTCGCATAAACGTGACGTATCGTCTCTGCAGCGCAAACAAAACCCGTAACGTAAGCGCGCCGGAGCACGCTTACAGATATATATATTTTTTTTAACCTTAATTAGACAAAATCCACACGTGCACATATCTTGAGGCCTTGCAAAGGCACATCAAACAAACAGTCCCTACAAATTTGCCAAGTTTGGTGGAAATCTATTCCTTTAAATTTTATTTTACTGTTTCTCTTGGTTTTCCCCTTGTTACGCTTACCGGAACGCTACCCGGTACGCAAACTGGACGCTCCAAAAACACAAGATGTCGGACTCCCGTTACGCTGCCGGTTAGCTGCCCGGTTGGCATACCGGGAAGCGCCTCTACCGCAAAAAATCGAAATTTTATTTTCTTTTGCCCCGCGGGGAACTTTAATAGCCCCCTCATCAATCCTAGGGTGTCAGGAGGGGTCTACCTTACCCCTTTCCTTCAATTACACCCTTTTTTTTCCACCTCTTGTCTCTCGATCCTACAGAGAGACAAGAAGGCGGCCGCTCCGGACTGTTTACAATGTTGACAGCCAACCAGCTTCTCCTCAGACTCCCGTTACGCTGCCGGTTAGCTGCCCTGTTAGCTGCCCGGTTCGCGTACCGGGTCGCGCCTCTACGGCGAAAAATCGCAATTTTTTTTTTTGCCCCGCGGGGCACTTTAATATCCCCCTCATCAATCCTAGGGGGTCAGGAGGGGTCTACCTTGCCCCCTTTCCTTCATTTCCCCCTTCGTTTTTCACCACCTCTTGTCTCTCGATCCTACCGAGAGACAAGATGGCGGCCGCTCCGGACTGTTTACAATGTTGACAGCCAATCAGCTTCTCCTAAGACTCCCGTTACGCTGCCGGTTAGCTGCCCGGTTAGCTGCCCGGTTCGCGTACCGAGACGCGCCTCTACGACAAAACATCACAAATTTTTTTTTTTGGGCCCCACGGGGCACTTTAATATCCCCCTCATCAATCCTAGGGGGTCAGAAGGGGTCTACCTTGCCCCCTTTCCTTCATTTCCCCCTTCGTTTTGGCCTTCTCTTGTCTCTCGATCCTACCGAGACACAAGATGGCGGCCGCTCCGGACTGTTTAGAATGTTGACAGACACCGGAGAGCCAATCAGCTCCGCTCCGCAAAGTTCCGTTACGCGAAAAGTACGCGAACCGGAGCACTACCCGGGACGCGGTCACCGATATATCTGTTTTTTAAAACGTTAATTTCTCAAAATCCACTGGAGCACATATATTGAGACCCAGCAAAGGCACATCGGGCTAACAGTCCCTACAATTTTGCCAAGTTTCGTGCAAATCCATTCAGCCGTTCGAGCTAAAAGTGAGGCCAAACGCCCTATGGAAAACTCAATGTTAAAAACGCGTTTTGGGACCCCCCTTTTTTCTCAGCCCCCCCTTTACGAAACCCCCCCAAATGTTCAGGGGCTGCTCATAAACAAAATGTGCCATTTTCCTGAAAATTTCAGCCGATTCCAGCCACAAACGCCAAAGTTATTAGACATAGAATTTTCAAAAGTTCCATAGAGAAAAAATCCTAACTATATATACCTACTGGCGACCAAAAACACACTTTCCCCATTCATTTTCCCATAGGAGCTTTAGACACAGCTACAGCCTAAACCGCTGAACGGATTTACACCATGTTTGGCAGAAAGCTGGATCTAGGTTCAGAAAGAATGCTTTATTTGTTGTGGTGTAAATCCCTTCAGTAGTTTGTGAGCACTTAATGGTCAAAACTTAGTATATCTAGAGACCCAGAAGCTCTGCAGATCCCAACAGATCTCAAACTTGGATCTGATTTGCTTCCATTACCACCTCAACCAGGAAGTCATGGCAGCACACCTAGGACTAAAAAAAGACACAAGGGCAGGATTGGAGTACCCTGATCCCCTAGGCCTGCAGAGCCCCGGGGGCCAAAAATGTTCTTTAAAAATTGTGCTGCGAATTTACAGAAGATCTATGAATCTGCTGCAAAAGTGTTGTTTCCCGCTTTTGAAAAAAATAACTCCCTAGTGGGCCAGGTCGCAGGGGGAGTACATGCACAAAAGAATGCCAAACTCAGCCTGGGGTTAACTGCATACAGGGGGTTAGATTAACGTACGGTTATTAAATACTACTTTATGTTTGCAAAAAATTCACTGAAAAAACAAAGGTAAATTAATAATGTTAGGTGAAATGTTCAGTAACAAATTAATGTTTTAAACTCTAAAAACCATTGAAACATATGATAGGTGTTCGCAACCTGTTTTAATGGGGGCAGTGACTCTTTGTTACACATTACGGTGGCGTAATGGTAGTTAGCACTATTATATAAGTTTCACACTTTTCTCAATATTCACATTTAGTTGGGTTAGGTCAGTTATTCTTTTGGTCGTGAAAGTGTTGATGATGATAAAGTGAGCAAAGTGGTGAGTCCCTACCAGCAGCTCTATGGTGGATGCTTACGTGAGGCACATTCTGACCCACCTCATATTTTGTCCATATTGTTTTACACTGTGCATGACTAATGTGCCAGTATATCTGTAATGTTTTTAGGAACACTTTGGCATGGATGTGGGTGTTTGCTTTATATCTTGTTTTGAATACATACTCATACGCATACGGGGGTACGACTGAAACAGTATAAGCATAACCTGGCAGTGGTCCCCGGCATCCGCAGAAACAGAACAGGTGGGAAGGCCTTCTCCTACATCTAAGCCAAAACCTGGAACTAACTTCCGGCGAACATCAGGCGCTCCCCAACCCTGCACATCTTCAGGAAGAGCCTCAAGACCTGGCTCTTCGAGTGATCCGGAGCTGCTCCCCCGCCCCTCCCCCTGCGTCTTGAGACCCTCACGGGTAAGTACAAACCCCTGATTGATGATTGATTGATCCTTCCCAGGAGGTACAGTTGATACCCATGGAATTTAAGAATTGAATACGTTTCTGTGTGTTAGAACCGGGATTCCTTAATTGGCTGAGGTAGGTACCTTTGGCAAAGTAGGGACCCTCGCTTCCATGTCAGGGAAAGGAAGTACAACGTCTCAGAAAAACCCCTGCTCACCCGCTTGGTAGCTTGGCACGAGCAGCCAGGCTTATCTTCAAGGCAAATGTGTAAAGTATTTGCAACTACGCTCCCAGTGACCCAATGGCGACACCACTAAAGGACCCCACATGAGTTTCATATAGAAACAAGTACAAGTTTATATAAATAGATATACGATGAGACCACACAATAAAAATCCAACATATGCGTATTTGTAATATACCTCCTGGCTAGTTATTAGGCCAGCCAGCTCTTCTAAGTTCTGGCGGTATTAATGAGCACTTCTAGGTGATCCTATGCAGTCCTAATGCAAGGCTATGCAGTTTATAATGCTAGAATCAGGAACTTTACTGTGTAAGAATAATGCAGTTCGTGATGCAAACGAATGCAATGTGTAATACAACCATCCAGCAGTTCGTTATGCAGAAATAATGCACTGCATAATAAAACAATCAGGTAGTTCTTTCTGCAAACTAATGCAATGCGTAATACAACAATAAGGTAGTTCGTAATGCAGAATGAATGCAAAGCATAATGCAACAATAAGGTAGTTCGTAATGCAGATTTAATGCACTGCGTAATGCACTCCAGTGCTTTAGACGGTCTCTCCACCCCTCTTACTGACTCTTGGTCAGTATCCGTCACCATATGCCCACAACACAGATCTGGTGTTAAATCACAGAGCAGCTCCCCGCTCCGGTACTGCCACTCCTTGGCTCATGCAGGACACGACACGAGCTGGGACAGAGGCTCTCGCTACCAGAGTTTCTCTCTCTGAGCCCGCACCCCGCCCCAGGCGCCGGCACACATTCCCTGGGGGGTGCAACTTCGCTCTCCTCTCCTCCTCTTGCGACTTGGGCCTCCGATGCAACTTGGTTGGTTCCGGGCTGATGACGATAACAATGATCTCATGCTGCAACAGGGCACACACACACATCATTGCTGAGACTCCTTTGAGCCTCAGGTATGCACGGTCACAGGGCAATCCTCACGAAGGTCTCAGGCTGCACGAAGCACATACACACAGTATCACTGAGACTCACTTGGACTCCTGGTACCCCCGATCACAGTGAAATTCTCCTGAAGGTCTCAGGCTGCAAAAATCAGATGCACACAGCGTCGCTGAGGCACACTTGAACTTATGGTGCCCACGATCACATGCAATTCTTCGGAGGGTCTCAGGCTGCACAAAGCACACACACACAGCGTCTCTGAGACACACTTGAACTTCTGGTGTGTACGGTCACAGGTAAATCCTCACGAAGGTGTCAGGCTGCACGAAGCACACACACACACACACACAGCGTTGCTGAGAATCACAAGAACGCTAGGTGCACACAATCACAGGACAATCATTACGAAGGGCTCAGGCTGCAAAAAGCACATGCACACAGCGTTGCTGGGACTCAATTGGACTCCAGGTGCCCACGAGCACAGGGCACGACTTACAAACCTCCCAGGCTGCAAAAAACATGCGCACACAGCGTCACTGAGACACTTCTGGAAACTTTTGTGTTCCTGAGTTTCCACAACAGGGAACCAGCTCACCTCGGGCCCTTGGAGTTAAGTTACTTCAGGACACAGCAAGGCAAAGTCCTCTCAAGCAGGGGGACACAGCACACAGCAAAGTCCCTTTAGCCTCTTCCTTGGTTAAAACAACAAACTGCAGGCCAACCCCAGAACACAGAGCAAGGGTCAGTCCTTTCCTTCAGTCTATTCAGCTGTTTCTTCCTTGGCAGAGGTTCCTCTTGACCACAAAATAGTTTTCAATCCTTTTCAGTCTTGAACAATCCAATTCCAATTCCCAACATTCAGGGGGTTCATCTCTCATAGTTATACCCCTAAATGTCTTTGAAGTCTTTGTGCTAAGGGGGGCACTGACCCCTGTCCAAACCAGTTCTGGGTGTCTCCCTGCAAGTGACGCCTTCTTTGATAGTGGGGTCTCGATCCTTCCTCACTCAGCAGGGGATGGAGCCATTATTTTATGGCTGCAGTCCAGGCCTCTTCACCTCTAGGGGATACTCCTCCCCCTAAACTCCAGATGCATGTCAGCCTGTTGCTGTCTCACCTCCTCCCCTGGGTCAAGACATTCCCCAGATCCTATCACTTTCAAATCCAGAGAGTCAATCAACAACCAGGCAGAGACACCCAGCAATGTTAGAGCAAAAAGCCAGCCACTTCTAAAAGAGTGGTTTCTAAACACACAATGTTATTACATTGTGAGTTCAAGCATACTAAACATCACCTCTCCATCTTAAGCTTTTCGGAAGATAGGCTGGAAAACACATTACACAGCCTCCCCATTCTGTCGTATGGGCAAGATGGCCTTTCAACAGTGAAAAACGAAATGGAGAGTATTACACTGTCAGGACATGGTGCACATCTCAGTACATGTCCTACCTTTCACATACACTGCACCCTGCCCAGGGGGTACCTTGGACCTACCATAGGGATGTATGATGTGCATAGAAAGGGAAGGGTAAGATCTGGCAAGTGGGTGCACTTGTCAGAACAACATGGCAGTTTACCAAACTGTGCACAAGCACTGCAGTGGCAGGTCTGAGTTTTTCTCTTTAAGGCTACTTGTGTGGGTGGCACAATTAGTGATGCAGGCCTACTAGTAGCATTTACATTACTAGCCCTGGTACACATAGTGCACTTAACTAGGGACTTTACTTAGTATGGCAAACATACCAATCATGGACAGCAAATTACCATTCTACTTTACAGAGGGAGAAATTGCACTTTGACACTGATCAGCAGTGGCACAGTGCCCAAAGCATCTAAGCCAGGAAAACGAAATCCATCACAGCATCAAAAATAAAGGAGGTAGAGGCAAAAAGTCAGGGGTAATCACTCCAAGAAATGCCAGGTCTAACACGTGTCTCCTCCAGTTGAAAAGTGGGGGGAACTACCCACCCTCATGAAAGTTCTCATCACTAAGGTGGAAAAATCTGGACAGACCATCAGCATTGGCGTGTTCCGTTCTAGGGTAGTGTTCCACCATGAAGTCCATTCCCTGTAGGGAGATGGACCACACAACAGTTTTGGGTTCTCACCCCTCATTGTATCAACCATCAGAGGGGCCTGTGGTTGCTCTGAGCCAGGAAGTGAGTCCCAAACAAGTAGGGCCTCAGCTTCTTCAGCAGCCAGACCACAGTAAAAGCTTCCCTTTCAATCACACTCCACCTCTGTTCCCTGGGAAGTAGCCTCTTGCTAATGAAAGCTACCGGTTGGACCAAGCCCTCATCATTCAATTGTGAAAGTACTGCTCCCACACCATGCTCTGAAGCATCTGTCTGCACCACAAACTCTTTGGAGAAATCAGACACCTTGAGCACGGGCGCCATGCACATGGCAGTCTTCAGGGCATCAAAAGCGGTCCAGATCACCTTCTTGGGCTGTTTCTTTGACGTCAGTTCTGACAAGGGGGCAACAATAGTGCCATACCCCTTTATGAGCCGTCTGTAATACCCAGTGAGTCCTAGAAAGGCCCTCACTCCTGTCTCGGTCTTGGGAGGTTCCCAAACCAGAATGGTATCAATCTTTGCCTGTAGGGGTGCCACCTGGCCGCTACCTACTTTGTGTCCTATCAAGCACTTACTTGCCTTGATAGTCAGGCCTGCACTCTGCAAGGCCTTCAACACTTCACATAGGTGATGCACATGTTCCTCCCAACTGGAGCTGAACACAGCAATGTTGTCCAGGTAGGGGGCACTGAATTTCTCCAGTACACTCAGCACCTGGTTAACCAGTCTCTGGAAGGTGGCAGGGGTGTTCTTCAACCCAAATGGCATAACTCTAAACTGGTAGTGCACCTCTGGCGTTGAGAACCCTGGCCTCTCTTTGGCCCTCTCGGTCAAGGCAGTCTGCCAGTACCCAGATGTCAAGTCAAATGTACTGAGATACCTTGCAGCTCCCAGCCCATCTACAAGCTCATCAGCTCAGGGGATGGGGTGGCCATCACTCTTAGTGACCGCATTGAGCCAACAGTAATCCACACAGAACCAGAGTTCTGGGGTGGCACCAAGCACAGCCACATTTGTCACAAGGACCACTGGGCTAGCCCAGGGGTTGCCCGATGGCTCAATCACCCCTAGCGCCAACATCTTGGAAACTTTCTCCTTTATGCTGGCCCTGACCAAAATGTTCGTTTTACAGGCAGACTGTCTCCAGTGTCCACATCATGGACGCACCAATGGGGACTCCTGGGGCCAGGGAGAACAGGGAGGCAAACTGACCCAATAACTGGCGTCAGTACCTCTGCTGTTCCGGGGTCAGGATAGGCAAGAGGTTCACCCCATCCACTGACCCATCCTTCTCCTTGGCTGACAGAAGATCAGGAAGAGGTTCACTATCCTCGTCTGCCCCATCATCTGTAGCCAAGAGCATGGTCACATCAGACTGCTCAAAGTGTGGTTTGAGGCGGTTCACATGGAGGACCCTCAAAGGGTTCCTAGGAGACCGTAGGTCAACCAGGTAGGTCACTTCGCTACTGCAATCCACCACCTCATAAGACCCAGTCCACTAGTCTTGGAGCATGCAAGGCTCCACCGGTGCCATCACCCACACTTTTTGCCCAGGTTGAAACTCAACCAGAGTGCCACTCTAGTCATACCACTGTTTAATTTCTTCCTGGCTGGCTTCCAGGCTTGTCTGAGCGAGTTGCCTGAAATGCCTCGTTTGGTTCCTCAGGGCCAGCTTGTAGCTATATACATCCTGGGGAGTTTACTAGGAGCCTTCTTCCAGCCCTCCTTCACCTAACTCAAGGGTCCTCTTACAGGGTGCCCATACAGGAATTCAAAAGGACTGAACTCTAAGTACTTCTATGGCACCTCTCTGTAAGCAAACAGCAGGCATGGAAAGAAGACATCCCACTTACGCCTCATAGGTTCCTCAAGACCCACAGTCATGCCCCTCAGGGTCCGGTTACATCTCTCAACCAGACCGTTGCCCTGGGGGTGGTAAGGCATGGTGAACTTATAGGTTACACCGCACTCCTTACATAGAGATTTCATATACCTAGATATGAAATTATTTCCCCTGTTGGACACCACCTCCCTGGGGAACCCCACATGGGAGAAAATCCCCATCAGTGCACGGCCCACCACTATCACCGTCTGGAGAGGGATAGCTTCCGGGTACCGGGTGCCATGGTCCACCAAGACCAGGATGAACCTGGTGGTCTCAGGATCCAGAGAGGCCCCACAATGTCAATGCCCACCCTCTCAAATGGGGGCTGACTACAGGGAAAGCTTAGAAGGGAGCCTTTTGCTTAAATCCACTCTTACCACTTACCTGGAAAGTCTGAAAGCCCTGCAATGAGTATCAGAACTTTTAAGCATTTGAGGCCAGTAAAAGTGGTTGACAAGCCTTTCAAATGTCTTGTCCTGCCCCAAATGTCCTCCTAAAGGTACATCATGAGCCAACCCCAGTAGCAAGGCTCGGAAGCACTGGGGTACCACCAGCGCATGGGCTGACCCGGGCTCAGCAACCTTAGGCTCAATATATAGTTGTTCTCTCAGTAAATCAAGTGTGACCCAGACTGATCACCTGCTGCCTGGTTTGCTGCCTGTTGCCGCATACCTACTAGAGAAAGGCACTTCTGCTCCTCACAGAATTCCTCTCTGGAGGGCCCTCCCTCCTGCAGCCATTCGGTCAGCTCAGGTAGGTCCCGCAGTTCAGCTACATGCTCCCCGTAGGCTCCATAGCATCCCCCTCAAAGGGTCCCCCCTCCTAGACTGTGGGAATCATGGGGGCAGGTTTCTCTTTAAGGCAGGCACCTGAGCCTCTGTTTTAGGCTCCAGGTCCTCTTGAACACCTTTACTGGCTGTCACAGACCAAGTGGTCACACAAGCCCACTTAGGCAGACCCAACATCTCCAAATGCGCCCTGTGCTCCACCTCCTTCCAGGGGGGAACACTCCAGGTTATTCCCCAGCAGACATTCTACAGGCATCGATGGACTTACAGTGGCCTTCAAGGAACCTGAGACCCCCCCCGAGCAAAGGGAAGTAGTGCCACTTTGCTGAGGCGCACATAGTAGTCTGCTGCAACTACAGGGTGAAGTAGATTGGGAATTTCCTGCTCCTCAGTCACCCACTGACACCTGACAGATGTCAAACTGGCTCCTGTGTCTCCCAGAGCCTCCATTGATGGTCACCAAATGCCTGTACTTCTTAGTATTGTCAGGCAGGGAGATCTCACGGACCATCTCTCGATCTCCTAATGAGACCAGGGTCATAATTGCTTGCTCCTCCCCATTCCAAGGACTCAATTCCTCCCCCAACTGGACACTCACTAAACCCGGTGTTGGAGCAGCAGTGGGTGCAGGTGAGTTTTTTGGGTATTTAGAGGCAATATGACCCACTTCTTTACCGAAATACCAAGTGGCAGGACCTCTGTTGTCCCGCTTGCTCCTATGGGTCCAGGATCACTTATACTTGGGGGACTGAGACCCTTTTACCTGGGAACTACTTTCGGGCCCTTTAGAGAATCCCTTGTGGTTACCCTTGTCCTCCCCACCTTCTGCTGGGGACCCTGTACACTTTTGGTAGTGGTACCTCCAATCCCCTTGTGGACCCTGGTGCTAGTCCAACGGTCCGCCTTCTCAGCAAGCTTACCGGGATCAGTCAGCGTACTGTCTAAAAGATGCTGTTGCAGCTCTGGAGCACACAGACTACTCAAGTGCTCCCAACTAATTAAATCGCATAGGCCCTTAAAATCAGTTACTTTGCTGCCCTTCATCCAACCATTCAGTGCATGCGTTTATGCATTCGCACACTCAACCCAAGTTCTGGATTACAGTTTCTTGAAGTTCCAGAATTTCTGCCTGTACTGTTCAGGAGTGAGCATACCTGAGGCATAGAGCCTCATTCATATTGGCATTGGTTAGGGTTCCTGCCCTCTCCAAAGGGGGTAAAACATCCCTCGTAGAAGCCTCAAACTGTTTCCATCGGCCTGCCCCCCATGCTTCTCAGGCCCCTCATTCATCTTCAGTGCAATATCATATGCCGTGAACCATGCATGAATGTCATCACTCCTTTAGTATTCTCGCACTAAGTCTTTGGGAATGTACACATTCCCCACTGTCACTGAATGCGTGCTGCCACCATTTGAACTGGACTCTGCCTGTTTAACCTTCATTTCCAGTTCCCTCAAGCTTAACTCATGAGCTAAGAGAATCTTTTTCTCTTCAAATGCGAGATCATTCCTGCTCTCCTCTTCCAGCTTTTCACTTTCAATGAGCAGCTTTTTATCATCTGCTTGAATGGCTACTAACAGCCCCTGAGGTTGGTCCCTTCACTGGCAAATCCTGTGGACCAAATCCATTCCCTGGGTCATTCTCATTCACCTCAACATCACCTGACTCCTGAACCCCTTAGGCTTCCCACCAAGCCCATAAGGCCACTTGCAGCTCCTCTTTCCTGGCGCTACTTTTCATGGGACATCCCAAAGTTCTGCAGAATTGCCTCGATTAATAAACTTTGTAGGTAAGCAATGTCTCAATGTCAAACTCTAATGCTGCAGCCTCACTGGCTACTTGACTCCTCTGAGACATGATGTGTATCTTAAATGTCGCTCAAAAATAGAACCAAAAAATCAAAACACAATATGTGGTTATGTCGTGGTCTGCGCTAACCTAGTGATTTTCACCAATCACTGTGAGTGAATTTACAAATGCACGTTCAATTCCAAACCCGCTGACGATCAACAGTAGGTCCCAACCGCTGCCTCCAATGTTAGAACCGGGATTACCTAGTTGGCTGAGGTACGTACCTTAGGCCAAGTAGGGACCCTCGCTTCCACGTCAGAGAAAGGAAGGACACCTTCTCAGATAATCCCTGCTCACATCCTTGGTACCTTTGTACGAGCAGCAAGGCTTATCTTCAAATGCAAAAACAACAGTTGATGGACAGAATGCAGAACAATGTCATACATTCACCCCAGTACAGAGATCTGGGCCTAAATCCATTGTTTTTTTGCACTCGACACCACCCCAGTTCAGACATATGCAAATCAGCCTTGACCCTGTGCCTCATGGGAACAGTCCAGCCCAAATTGCCAAGCCATGTCTTTCCTGGACCGGAACCAAGCATCCTAGGACCGGTTTCTGGCTATCAGCCGTCTTCAGCCAGGATAGCTTGACTCCAGTGGTGTGAAGAGCATGGGGCTTATCTTCAAGGCAAATGTGTAAAGTATTTGCAACTACACTCCTAGTGACCCAATGGTGACACCACAAAAGGACTCCACACGAGTTTCATATAAAGTACAAGTTCATATAAAAAGATATATGATGAGACCAAACAATAAAATTCCAACATATACATATTTGTAATATACCTCCTGGCCAGTTATTAGGCCATCCAGCTCTTGTAAGTTCTGGCGGTATTAATAAGCACTTCTAGGTGATCCTATGCAGTCCTAATGCAGGGCTGTGCAGTTCGTAATGCTAGAATCAGGCACCTTTCAATGTAAGAATAATACAGTTCATGATGCAAATGAATGCAATGCGTAATACAACCATCCAGCAGTTTGTTATGCAGAAATAATGCAAGGTGTAATTCAACAATCTGCTAGTTCTTTCTGCAAATTAATGCAATGCGTAATACAACAATCAGGTTGTTCGTAATTCAGAATTAATGCAATGCGTAATACAACAATCAGGTAGTTAGTTCGTAATGCAAAATTAATGCAATCTGTAATGTACTCCAGCACTGATCACAGTGCTTCAGACGGTCTCTCACCCCTCTTACTGACTCGCAGTCAGTTTCCGTCACCATATGCCCACAACACAGATCTGATGTAAACCACAGTGCAGCTTCCAGCTCTGGCCAAGGTACTGCCACTCCTTGGCTCGTAGAGGCCGCAACACGAGCTGGGACAGAGGCTTGCGCTACCAGAAGGGGAGAGGCCGACAGCGTCTCTCTTCGAAGCCGCACCCCGCCCCAGGCACCAACACACGTTACCTGGGGGGTGCAACCTCACTCTCCTCTCCTCCTCTTGCGACTTGGGCCTCCGATGAGACTTGGTTGATTCCGGGAAGATGACGATAATGAAGATCTCAGACTCCCTTGAGCCTCGGGTGTGCACGGTCACAGGGCAATCCTCACAAAGGTCTCAGACTGTATGAAGCACACGCACACAGCGTGGCTGACACTCCCTTGAGCCTCGGGTGCACAATGTCACAGGGCAATCCTCATGAAGGTCTCAAACTGCCCGAAGCACATGCACACAGCGTCGCTGAGACTCACTTGGAGTTCTGGTACCCATGATCACAGGGCAATTCTTCGGAGGCTCTCAGGCTGCACCAAGACCACCCACACAGTGTCGCTGAGACACACTTGAACTTCTGGTGCCCACGATTACAGGGCAATTCTTTCGAGGGTCTCAGGCTGCACGAAGCACACGCACACAGCTTCGCTGAGACTCACTTGGATGCTAGGTGCGCACGGTCACAGGACAATCCTCATGAAGGGCTCAGGCTGCAAAACCACACACACACAGCGTTGCTGAGACTCGATTGGAATCCAGGTGCCCACGATCACAGGGCATGGTTTACGAAGGTCTCAGGCTGCAAAAAGCACATACACACAGTGTTGCTGAGACACTTCTGGAAACTTTTGTGTCCCTGAGTTTCCACAACAGGGAGCCATCTCACCTCTGGCCCTTGGGGTTAATTTACTTCAGGACACAGCACAGCAAAGTCCTTTCAAGCAGGAGGACACAGCACACTGCAAAGCCCCTGTAGCCTTTTCCTTGGTTAAAACAACCAGCTGCAGGCCAAACCCAGAACACACAGCAAGGGTCCGACCTTTCCTTCAGTCTATTCAGCTGTTTCTTCCTCGGCAGAGGTTCCTCTTGACCACAAAGTAGTTTTCAATCCTTTTCAGTCTTGAACAATCCAATTCCAATTCCCAACGTTCAGGGTTTTGAGCTCTTACAGTTATACCCCTAAATGTCTTTAAAGTCTTTGTGCACAGGGGGGGCACTGACCCCTGTGCAAACCAGTTCTGGGTGTCTCCCTGCCAGTGACATCTTCTTCCTTTGATAGTGGGGTCTGGATCCTTAATCACTCAGCAGGGGATGGAGCCATTGTTTTAAGGCTGCAGCCCAGGTCTCTTCACCTCTAGGGGCTACTCCTCCCCCCTACACTCTAGATGCAGGTCAGCCTGTTGCTGTCTCACCTACTCCCCTGGGTCAAGAAATACCCCAGATCCTATCACTTTCAAATCCAGACAGTCAATCCACAACCAGGCAGACACACCCAGAAATGTTAGAGCACAAAAACCCAGCCACTTCTAAAAGAGTGGTTTCTAAACACACAATGCAAAAACCACCTTCATAAAAAGATTTGTTATTACATTGTGAGTTCAGGCATACTAAATGTCACCTCTCCATCTTAAGCCTTTGGGAAGACAGGCTGGAAATCATATTGCACAGCCTCACCATTTTGTCCTATGGGCAAGATGGCCTTTTAACAGTGAAAAATCAAATGGAGAGTATTTCACTGTCAGGACATGGTACACACCTCAGTACATGTACTAGCTTTCACATACACTGCACACAGCCCAGGGGGTACCTTGGACCTACCATAGGGATGTCTGATGTGCATCGAAAGGGAAGGGTAAGGTTTGGCAAGTGGGTGCACTTGTCAGAACAACATGGCAGTTTATCAAACTGCGCACAGGCACTGCAGTGGCAGGCCTGAGTTTCACTCTTTAAGGCTACTTGTGTGGGTGGCACAATTAGTGTGGCAGGCCCACTAGTAGCATTTGCATTACTAGCCCTGGCACAAATAGTGCATTTTACTAAAGACTTTACTTAGTAAGGCAAGCATACCAATCATGGACAACCAATTACCATTATACTTTACACAGGGAGCACTTGCACTTTGACACTGATCAGCAGTGGCAAAGTGCCCAAAGCATCTATGCCAGCAATACGAAATCCATCACAGCATCAAAAATAAAGGAGGTAGAGTCAAAAAGTCAGGGGTAATTACGCCAAGAAATGGCGGGCCTAACACCTTGTATGCAACAAAATCATGCCAGTGTGTTGAATAACTATATGAGTGGAAGGCAGGCTGGTTTTATAATCCCCTTATGCTCCTTATTTAACCCTTTCGATGCTCATGACGAGCTCAGCTCGTCATGATGCACGGGTGAGCTGTGCTGATGATGAGCTGAGCTCGTCATGAAACAATGGGTGCCACAAAATCACAGCACAGGACGGGAAAACGCCTAGCAGCCAAGGTGTTAATGAATTGCCAACACTTCAAACCAAGAAGTGTTGACAGCCATCTTAGAACTTGGCTTCAGCTGAGTCTCAAAAAAAATGTACAAAAAAATAAATGGGGCATGATTAGTATACCCAGCCCTCCTAAAACTCTTGGGTGGGGGGGGTCCCAGAGGGGATCCAGACGAAAAATGCTAAGAAGGAAGCACCTGAACTCCCAATTAAAATAGGTTGTGAACATCTAACATATGTATTTAATGTGTGTCTAGTGTTCACACCCAATTAAAACCACTTCATACCGTGGTTTTAATTGGGTGCGAACACTAGAAAAAGATTAAATACATATGATAGGTGTTCACAACCTATTTTAATGGGGAGTTCAGGTGACTCTTTGTTACACATTACGGGGGCGTAATAGTAGTTAGCACCATTATATAGGTTTCACACTTTTCTCAATATTGACATTTAGTTGAGTTAGGTCACTTATTCTTTTGGTCATGAAAGTGTTGATGATGATAAAGTGAGCACACATGTGAGTACGTACAGCAGCTCTATGGTGGTTGCTTACGTGAGGCACTTTCTGACCCACCTCACATTTTTTCCAAATTGTTTTACACTGTGCATGACTTATGTGCCAGTGTTACCTGTAATGTTTTTGAGAATACTTTGGCTTGGCTGTTGTTGTTTGTTTTATATATTGTTTTGAATAATGATACACATATGGGGGCACGACTGAAACAGTATAAGCATATCCTTCCTAGAAGGTACAGTTGATAGCCATGGATTTTAGAAAAATGTAATAAGTTTCAGAGTATGCATCAAAATCAGGCCTGTGTGTTGAGTAACTGTATGAGTGGAGGGAACCCTGGTTTTGGAACCCTCTTATGCTTCTTATTTAATTAATTGCCAACACTTCAAACATAAAGTGTTGGCAGCCATCTTAGAACTCGGCTTCAGAAGAGTCCCAAAACAAAATGTACAAAAAAAGAAAACAGGGCACACTTGGAATACCCTGACTTCCTAAGCCTCCTATGGAGGGGGGAGGGGTGTCTCAGAGGGACCCTGCCAAGGCAGAAAAAGTTTTTGAAAAAAATATTTCAGCTGGAGCCAGGGCTCCTGCCGAAAAATGTAAAAAAAGAAGCACAGCTCCCGTGCTTCTCTATTATCTAGCCTCCAGTTGGGCCAGGTCCTGGGGGCATGCAGTCTTGAAAAATTATCGGGAGGTGGTGCAGAGGGCCCACTCTTTGTGCCCCGGGGTCCGCCACCTCCCTGGGGCATATTAAAAAGAAATGGGGGGAACGCAGACCCCTGTGCCCCTGGGACTATCCCCTTCCAGGGGTTAATTTGTTTGTTTTGGGGTGGTCTCACGGAACCTGGAGACCACCACCTCCCAGGGGCCAAATTGTACTATTAAAAAGCTTGGGGCTTTTATTGTGGGGCCTACTACTGTCACCCCCCAGAGCTGGCTTCTGCTATGTCCCGGGGAGCGCACCACTGGGACATAGCTGCTTGCTGTGGTTGGAGGGAGCTTTAACGATTCCATACCCTCTATAAGAATATTGTGGAAGAATACAGTATTGTCTCAAAACACGATGCATCAAATCCCAGTAGAGGATCAGCATTTTACGCTGGTTAAAATCTCCTTAGAATACTATAAACACAATGGAAGGCGGTAGGAAGGATATTCAAGTTGCACCCCATTTTCCCCTAAGGTTAACTAATTACACAGAGAGGGATGCTATCCATTAACTTAAAAAACAACTCTGACCTATTCTCGACCATATATCAGGGATAAACCTTGATTTTCCTAAAAGGACTTTCGCCCACACAGTTGTGTAACATACTTCATCAGTAAGTCTTCACCCGGCTAGCTTATCATATCTACACTTATGGAGGGAGCAATGTCTGGTGATAAATATAGTTTTTGGATCAGAAAAAAAAAGATAAAATCACTTAAAATACTCTTTAGAGCCTTTAATAGTGAGGTTGTCCATGGCAAGATTAAAGATTAAAAACATAGCTGGATGTTTCAGGAATGGTTAGTAATCCCTACATCCATAGTTCAACAAGTCTAACTTTTCAAGTGTCTCTACCAACCGCAAAGTTAAGGAGCTGGTGGTGGTGACTTTATCCATACTTGTATGCATGGATGACATATGTATGTGTGAGGAATGAGAGTGTCTGCACTCAACAGAAATAATTTATGAAAACAAGAATGTTGAGGTCAGTTTGGTCCTGAGAAACCCTGGAGACCCATATGGCTTAGCATGACCGGCTGAAACAATTTTCCTTGCACCTCTGCCATGTAAAGTTTTCTCATCAGCAATTTCATTGCAGATGTTGCAGCAATATTGTCAATGATGTCAGAGAAGGTGTCATGAGCGGTGCTTAATTTGAGGGGGTGCTTTCCGGTGCTCAGCACCGGCACTTAATTCTCGGCACCGGTGCTAATAGCACCAGTTAAGGACACACTTAATTATAAGGCACATGATTTTCCCCAGACTCACAGGATGTTGAGCCACGTCGAGACTCGAACCTGTTTCCCCAAGTCTGAAATCGGGAGCTCTATTCATTAGGACAAGTCCTCTCCTGCTTAATAAGTGCCAGGCCTCTAGTCAGGAGGCAGTCTGCTCCTGCACATTTGTCCTGTTAGTAGGGAAGGAGAGTGGTCCACAGGAAATGCCAAGTCCATATCAGTTTTCACGTATTGTTATTAGAGGAAACACACTCAAAAAAACTCTGGACCGCTTGAGTTTTATAACAATGAAGTCTTTAAAGGGGGTGATGAGTGTGTTTGACCAAATTGTTGATATCCTTAGGCTGAATCCTTGCTCATGTAATCAAAATCAAGAGTCCATATTATATAGAAAAATTGCTTTTTATTAATTTAGGTTAAAACATGAACAGCCCACACGTGTTTCGCCCCCTGTGTCGGCCCGTTCAAGAAAGTGCAGAGGAAATTGTTCTGCTGAACAATTTCCTCTGCACTTTCTTGAACGGGCCGATGCCTCCTCTAGTCAAGATTGAAATTTTGAAACAAACCGGATATTTTGAAAAATAGCCCATATTATGAAGATCTGTAAATGAACACATGATATTGTAAATAGCCTTGAAAAAGCCCCGGCACAAATCGCCACAGGGGGCGAAACACGTATCGGCTGTTCATGTTTTAACCTAAATTAATAAAAAGCAATTTTTCTATATAATATGGACTCTTGATTTTGATTACATGAGCAAGGATTCAGCCTAAGGATATCAACAATTTGGTCAAACACACTCATCACCCCCTTTAAAGACATTTGTCCTGTTAGCCCTGCCTCCAGAGGAGAGCTCGGGCACTTTTTATTTAACAAATTAACCACTGGTCATGAGTGATGTAATATGTGGGGAAATTAGCAGTGCATGGCAAGGGTGCCAGTTATAATTACCAAAGAGCACAAGTTATGCTCAGCTGTTTTGTACATTTTCGTTCAACTATAATGCCATTTTAACCTTTGTTTTTTTCTGTGAATTCTTCGAGTTTTTTTGCATGAAGTAATGTTTTATTACCATACATAAAGCCAACTTCTCGCTATGCACAGGTTTTGGTCAAGCCCATTGGCAGAATTTGGCTGTGCATGGCATGGGGTTGGCTGCAGAGCCTGGTATGGGGCCAGGCCCTTTCCCCAACCACTTGCAGGCAGCCAGCCATACATCACAGACCTTTTGGCTTGCATAGCGTGATGTTGGTTTTGCAGGTCCTGGCTGCACTCAGGTAGACTTACTGACTTTGCCATAGAGTCAAAACACCAACATATAAAAAGCTACTCTATTGTAATATTTTTCCAAAAATCACCAATTTAATCTGGTGTACATTTTAGTAATTCATAAAATGCAATGTTTAATAATAGTGATTATTATAAAAATGTTTAATAAGTATGCATTAAAAAATAAACATCTGAGTTTTTCTTTTAATATAGATTTTATTATTGCACTTTGGGCCAGATGTAGGTAAGTATATTTTACAGACTCATAAATACCGAATTTTACCGATTCGGTATTTATGAATCGGTAAAATTGAAGGAGGGAGATTTAGGTAAATTCGGTAATTGAATTACCGAATCTTTAAAAATCGGTATTTACCGAATCGGTAAATACCGATTCAGTAATGCCCATTGATTCCTATGGGCCTTGAAGCCCATAGGCATCAATGGGCATTACCGAATCGGTAAATACCGAATCCTGCAAGGGTGCAGGGGGTGTCACTTTTGACACCCTCTAGCACCCCAAATACAGGCATGTGTGCAATGTGGCACACAGACATGCCCTAAAGGCATGTCTGTCTGTCACATGGCATAGGTGTGCATGCACACATGTGCATGCACACCTGGATTCGGTATTTTACCACCCAATTGGATTGGATGGTAAAATACCGAATCTGTAAGGCCTGTGGGACTCAGAAGAGTCCCACCTACATCTGGCAGTTACCAAATCGGTAAAAATACCGATTCTGTATTTTACCGATTCGGTAAATTTACTGATTCGGTAAAATTGCCGACCTACATCACAAATACCCATTTACCGGTCGGTAACGGCCGAAATCAGCCGTTACCAGTCGGTAAATGGCTTTCTACATCTGGCCCTTGGTGTTAGAAAACTGTAAAAAGAAAAACTCAGATATAATGTTTTTACAAAAAAGTAACATGTCTCTGAGTCTTTCTTTTATAAAAAAAATGTCCCTCAAAATGCAAACATAGAAACAACCACTCCCTATTCTAGGGGCACTGCCAAGCCTAAAAGACGAATAAAAAAATCCCTTGCTGTGCATTATGGGACGCTCCATGCTGGAGCAGTGAACAATAAATGAGAAACTCCTGCCACTTATTTATTATTCACTTTGGACACGCTTTATAGAATTATTATTAAACAGGGGCGCATAGACCCCCATCCAAGTGCCTCCATGGCCCAGGTGACCCCCCATTCTCCTGGACCTTTCTCCATAATTAGTGGAAGGGTCACTTTGAGCCCCAGGGACCTCATCCCCTGGGTGCTATAGTTTTTATTAAAGGGAGGGAGCACAAGGGCCATCTCCAAAAGCCAACCCCTGGGGTCTTTATTCTTAAATAAGGGAAGAGGGTGCACAGCGGACCTACCCAAGTCTTTATGGACCCAGTTTCCAAGTAGGGCACCCACAAACAACTACATTGGAAGCTGCTGAGGGAGCCCCGTGGACCCCCGTGTTTCCACTCATGCACCCACCCTAGGTGCATCGGGAGCCGGCTTTGCTCCAGCCCAAAGAGTACTAGCTGTTTTTGCATGCTTCCTTCGGGTGGGGACAATTTGAGTTTCTCTGCCTGCAAGAACATGGACAGGAAAACAGTTGTCTGCTCCCACCTGGCAGGAGCATTTTTTAAAGTTCCCTGCAGAGTGGATGCAAACATCCTTCCCTGCCTGCAAGCAGGGCATGTCTGCTCCCATACAGTGTAAGCTACTAAAAGGATTTACACCAAATCACAAAACACACTCTTTCTGGACCAAGATCTAGATGACTGCCAAATTTGATATAAATCCTTTAAGCCGTTGGGGCTGTAGCTGTGTTTAAATTTCCTATGGAAAAATGAATGGGAATGGGGAAATTCATTTTGGACCCCCCCCCCCTTTTTTCAGCCGTCGCTTGATGGGTCACCACAAAACTTTTCATGCACAAACTAGGCACAAAATAACATTTTTTTGAAAATCTTTTGGGAGATTCATCAAATAGTGCCAAAGTTATTAGCAACTCAAAAAGCAATTACCTATGGTTACACAATGCTAACTATAACTACCCAGAGGTGACTGCCACTGAGTAACACATATATATCTGAAGTTAGGTGAAATAAACCCATACTTGCCAACATATACCAAACTAAGTCGACATTTTGGTAGCTTACTATAATTTGGTACGATTATATCAAATTTAGCATTTGGTTGAAATGGTATTCTGCCAAACTGAAGTTCCATCTTCCTTTCTTGGAGTCGGGTGGACCTTCAGTATGTTGATGGCAGAGAATACCCTCTCTCTGCCCCTGACATACACGTCCAGTGGCCCGATGGAGTATGTTTTTACTACCAGAGTTTTTGTCATTTGTATTCCAGCATTATTTAGAATGGGTGAACAAATGGCAGGTTTTTCCTGTCCGTCACAGCCTGATAAAACCTGGCAGCAAGGGCCAGTGAAAACTGCAAATTGACTTCCATGCGAGGGACGTTGCTTGTTTTTATTTAAAAAAAAAATCCACCTTTTTCATTTGTTATTGAAAAACAAATATTGAATATTTGATGTATGGCACTGCCATGTTGTGGCAAAGCTGTTGTTCAAACTTTAAATACATTGACTCTAACTGTTGTCTGCTGGTTTGAGAGACATCTTTATACCGAGCGACGTGCACTTCCTCGGAGTTATAGAGTACTTTACTCCATCTTCTTGATGAAGTAAATCCCATCCGCCAAACTGTAAATCCGGCCATAATTAATATTTGGGGATTGTACCCCTCCAAGTGGTTGCAGGCGCATATGGTAGTAGATTGGTTTCACAGGCCAACACCATCCAGCAAGAGCAACTTTGGGCTTGGTTCATCCCAGAGATTGCCCCCACCTTAATGTGGATTAACGCTGTACGGATTGGGAAATCTCTCTGGTTCTCCTATGCTGTGATTAAACTTTTTTAAGCATTTACCCCTTCCCAGTGGATCAACCAGAGCTTACCTGACCAGCCACAAGCTCTGTTCAATTCGCTTCAGTTCTCATTCATTGGTAGCCAATTTCAGAATAAGGTGGTAATTACCACTATGCAATTCTGACTAGGCATATCCCTGGCAGACTGAAGGTCTGGGTGTTTGAGGTAGGTCTGGCCTTCTCTTGCTGGAACATCAAACCTCATGCATTTTTGAGCTGGAAAGGTGTCACGATTTTTGCAGGAGTCAATAACCAATGTCCTTAATGTAGAAGGAAAGGAATTCAAGTTGTGAACCCAGCTGTCCGTAGTGTACCTTTAAGGAAGTTGTTCACACAAAGATTGAAGAATGCTATTTAGTCACAGATAACAGAATCTGAGGACACAGTATATTTGTTTCTGCCTTATGGAAAAAAGTCTGAATACAATGCGGTCCTTAATGAGCTGAATACAAGTTGTGATTGCAGCTGTCCGCAGTGTAGATTGAAGGCAGTTCTTGACAAAAAGATTGATGAATTATATTTTATCTCAGTTAACAGAATCTGACGACACAGTATAATTGTCTCTGCCATATGGAAAGCAAGGCTAAAAACAATACTGTCCTTAATGTAGAAGGAAAGCTCAATTGAAGTTGTGAACGGAGCTGTCCGTAGTGTAGATTGAAGGCAGTTGTTGACACAAAGGTCGATGAATGCCATTTAGTCACAGATAATAGAATCTCAGGATACAGTATAATTGTCTGTGCCTTAAGGAAAGCAAGGCTAAATGCAATGCTGTCCTTAATGAAGAAGGAAAGCTGAATTCAAGTTGTGAACGGAGCTGTCCGCAGTGTAGTTTGAAGGCAGTTGTTGACACACAGATTGATGAATGCTATTTTGTCACAGTTAACAGTATCTGAGGACATAGTATAATTGTCTGTGCCTTAAGGAAAAAAAGGCTGAATACAACGCGGTCCTTAATGTAGAAGGAGAGCCGATTTGAAGTTGTGAACTGAGGTGTCCACAGTGTAGATTAAAGGCAGTTGTTGACACAAAGATCGATGAATGCTATTTAGTCACAGATAATCGAATCTGAGGATACAGTATAATTGTCTCTGCCTTAAGGAAAGCGAGGCTAAATGCAATGCTGTACTTAATGTAGATGGAAAGCTGATTTCAAGTTGTGAATGCAGCTGTCTGCAGTGTAGATTGAAGGCAGTTGTTGACACAAAGATTGATGAATCGAATTTTGTCACAGTTAACAGTATCTGAGGACAGAGTATAATTGTCTCCGCCTTAAGGAAAGAAAGGCTGAATATAATGCAGTTCTTAATGTAGAAGGAAAGCTGTATTCAAGTTGTGAACCCAGCTGTCCGTAGTGTAGATTGAAGGCAGTTGTTCACACAAAAATTGAAGAATGCTATTTAGTAACAGATAACAGAACCTGAGGACACAGTATAATTGTCTCTGGCTTATGGAAAAAAGTCTGAATACAATGCGGTATTTAATGTAGAAGGAAAGCTTAATTCAACTTGTGCATGCAGCTGTCCGAAGTGTAGATTGAAGGCAGTTGTTGACACAAAGATAGATGAATGCTATTTTATCTCAGTTAACAGAAACTGAGGACACAGTATAATTGTCTCTGCCTTAAGTATAGCAAGGCTGAATACAATACTGTCCTTAATGTAGAAGGACAGCTGATTTGAAGTTGTGAACTGAGGTGTCCACAGTGTAGATTTAAGGTAGTTGTTTACACAAAGATCAATGAATGCTATTTTGTTACAGTTAACAGAATCTGAGTACAGAGTACAATTGTCTGTCTTAAAAAAAGCAAGGCTAAATTTAATGTTGTCCTTAGTGTAGATGGAAAGGTTATTTCAAGTTGTGAACACTACTGTTCGCAGCGTAGATTGAAGGCTCTAGTGAGCACAGTTATAGATGAATGCTATTTGTGAGATTCTTTTACAAAATTGGGAGACATAAAATCCATTAGTCTCTACCTTAAATAAAGCAAGGCTGAATTGAATTTTTTCTGTAGTAGTGGAGCACCTGCTAGCAAGTTTTGTTTTTTACTGGCCGCAGAATATATTGAAGACAGTTGTCAGTACGGTTATTGAAGACAAATTTAGTTCCAAAGCTGAATTCAAGTTGTGAACCAAGCTGTCCGCAGTGTAGATTGAAGGCAGTTGTTGACACAAAGATCGATGAATGTTGTTTTGTCACAGTTAACAGAATGTGAGGACACAGTACAATTGTCTGTCTTAAATAAAGCAAGGCTAGATTCAATGTTGTCCTTAGTGTAGATGGAAAGGTGAATTCAAGTTGTGAACCCTACTGTTCGCGCTGTAGATTGAAGGCTCTAGTGAACACAGTCATAGATGAATGCTATTTGTGAGATTCTTTTACAAAACCGGAAGACATAAAATCCATTAATCTCTACCTTAAATAAAGCAAGGCTGAATTGAATGTTTTCTGTAGTAGTCGAGCTCCTGCTATCAAGTTTTGATTTTTACTGGCTGCAGAATATATTGACGCAATTGTTAGCACAGTCATTGAAGACAAATTTAGTTCCAAAGCTGAATTCAAGTTGTGAACCCAGTTGTCCGCAGTGTAGATTGAAGGCAGTTGTTGACACAAAGATTGATGAATGCTGTTTTATCACAGTTAACAGACTCTGAGGACACAGTGCAATTGTGTGTCTTAAATAAAGCAAGGCTAGATTCAATTTTGTCCTTATTGTAGATGGAGAGGTGAATTCAAGTTGTGAACCCTACTGTCCGCAGTGTAGATTGAAGGCTCTCGTGAGCACAGTTATAGATGAATGCTATTTGTGAGATTGTTTTACAAAATCGGACGACATAAAATCCATTAGTCTCTACCTTAAATAAAGCAAGGCTAAATTGAATGTTTTCTGTAGTAGTGGAGCTCCTGCTATCAAGTTTAGATGTTTACTGGCCACAGAATATATTGAAGGTAGTTGTCAGCACAGATATTGAAGACAAATTTAGTTCTAAAGCTGAATTCAAGGTGTGAACCCAGCTGTCCGCAGTGTAGATTGAAGGCAGTTGTTGACACAAAGATCGATGAGTGCTATTTTGTCACAGTTAACAGAATCTGAGGACACAGTACAATTGTCTGTCTTAAATAAAGCAAGGCTAGATTCAATGTTGTCCTTAGTGTAGATGGAAAGGTGAATTCAAATTGTGAACCCTACTGTCCGCAGTGTAGATTGAAGGCTCTAGTGAGCACAGTTATAGATGAAAACTATTTGTCACATTCTTTTACAAAATCGGAAGACATAGAATCCATTAGTCTCTACCTTAAATAAAGGAAGGCTGGATTCAATGTTTTCTGTGGTATTGATGTGCTCGTGGTATGAAGAGGTAAACTCTTTTGTTCGTAGTGTACATTTGAAGGTAGTACTTACTCTAGACATTGAGGAATATTTATTGTGCCATCCATTAATAAAATTGTGTCTTCCTTACATAAATGAAGGCTAATTTGAATGCTGTGGATAGTGTAGATGGAAAGCTGCATTCAAGTTTTGAACCCTGCTGGCTGTTGGTTGGATCAAAGGCAGTAGTTGACAGAGTCATGGAGGAATGCTTTTTGTCACTTATTTAAACAAAATCTGAAGACATGAAGTGGAAGCATCTTTAAATTAAAAAAATGAAGGCTGAATTTCTTACTGTTCAAAATATAAGAAACTCTGAGGACATTGTGAAATTGTCTCTGAAAGGCAGCAAGTATGCAAATTTGTCACTGCCTAGGCTCACGGTAGTTGATAGAACAAAAAGGGCATGATAAAGGGCCTGCACTTTGAATAGGAATATGAAATTGAAGAAGAGTTCATAACCATTGCGAAGAAATAAAGGAAGTGCGCAAATTTCCCACTGCTTTCTGCCAGTGCAGTATCTACATGAAAAAGGCTTGAAAAAGGGACATGATTTTAAATTAGAATATGAAAATGAGGATTAATTAATAACCACAGCCAAGAAAGGCAGAAAGTGTGCAAATTTGGCATTGCCTTCAGCTGGGGTAGTAGCTACACCAAAAAGGCTCGATAAATCCGGTTGAGTATGAATCAGCTTATGAAATAGGTGTTATACTTAGTTTAATTTCCACTGAGTTAGTGGTACCTGAAACAACAAGGTTTGTGGAGCTTGCGAAGATGTGTGCTGCAGGTAGGATGTACTAATAGTAATTTTTATTGGTCTTGTGAATTCTGGCTTAGTAAGGGCAATTGGCGATTTTGTGTAGGTTTGAGGTAGATTACTTTATTTGGTACTGTACTTTATACGTAATGAATGAAGAATCAGTTACATTCTGGCTGAATATGGACTTGTGGTGATGGTAGGAGGTAGCTGTTACCAAGACATCACGACTACGTATCATTAATTACAGCTGCACAATATTGGTAATTTAGCGTATGTGAATGCAGCAATGATAAGTGGTGTAATGCGTTAGTGACACCTGAAGGAACAAAGTTCTGTGAAGTCTGCGATTATGCGTGGTACAAGGCGGGCGCATTGGTAGCAAAGTCTTTAAAATCAAGTTTTTATAATTAATGTTGGCTGTTCATTCACAGAAGTAAGTTGAAGTATATCTCCAAAAAGTAGGATATTTTTTTTTTGTAAATAAGTCATGTTATCCAATACGGTCCTGTGTTGATGATTTCTGGTGCACTGAGTTAGTAATACTTTTGGCGCTGAGGTTGAATGTACCCTGTGATGATACATGATTGGGGGGGGGGACAGTAATTGAAGTAATGTCTTATGTCGACTGAATTCTGCATCAATTCCATTTAAAAGGAATAGTATGTTTCACTATAACATAAAAGTGTTCACTCTTCTTGGTGATTATTTATGGTGGAGTGAGTAAGTAGTTCCTTTAGCGCTGAGCTTGTACGTTCCTTGCGCAATGTAGATTGAAGGCAGTTTACACAGAGATAGACGAATGCTTTTTGTCAGTTATTTAAAGAAAATGTGAAGACATTTAGTAAAATTCCCTCTGCATTAAATGAAGACTGAATTTCCTACTGTTCTAACTTTAAGAAAATCTGAGGACATTGTGCAATTGTCTCTGTTTGAAATAAATTAAGAATGTATTGAATGTTTTCTGTAGTGCTGGTGGTCTTGGTATCTAGTTGTTAACTGTAATCAGTGCTGAAATGATTGAAAGCTGTTGTCAGCACAGATACTGAAGAGAAATTTACATCCAAAGCTGATTTGAAGTTGTGAACCCTGCTGTCTGCAATGTAGATTGAAGGTACTACTCGACACAAACATCGATGAATGTTATTTTGTAAGCTATTTTGTATTGTTAAAAGAATCTGAGGACATAGTACAATTGTTTCTGCTTTAAATAAATCAAGAGTAATATGTCATATTGCACAAAGGAAATGCTTAGGTCATGAATAATGAGAAGTTTCTTTTTCTTCAAGTGTCTTCATAACAAGCTTCTCCAGATAGTTTTTGGTATTCCAATTTGCTGTCATGTTCCACAGGTAGTATAAGTAAACGATGTAATGTAGCATTGAAAATGTTAACATTTGGTCATATTTTTAATATAAGGAACTTATTACAAATATGCAAGAAGCAAATGATGGTGATTATGGAAGTATTCTACAAGATATAACAATTGGAGAAATGAGTGAACATGGCAAAATAGTTTTACAGAGACGATTACTTTGAAATTTGTTTCTAAATGAAAATATTGTTTCTAAGGTTGTTGGTAATTTAAAAAAAATTGACAACCCCAGTGAAGAAAAGCAGTGTTACAATATCCTACTGTCTTCGGCTGGGGTATTAGCTATAACAAATAGGCTCGATAAAGGGCCTTGACTTTGAATCAGAATATGAAATTGAACAATAATTGATAACTCCAGCCAAAAAAAGGCAGCAAGTTGGTGTGTGTTATGTGTAGATGATGTGTTGATTTACATGAAGGTAAAAAAAGGGGAAAAATTAGAAAGGCTGCAGACACGTAAAGTACCCAATGCATTGTCAGGGAAGTGGATCTTTAGATTTCAAACCTCATTATACAGATAGGGCGTCAAATTTCATAGGGACCAAGGAGGGACAGCTATACTGGTCCTACTGGATCTCTCGGCGGCCTTCGACACGGTCAATCACACCGTTCTGATTGACTGTGTCGAGGAGATGGGCATTTGCTCAAAGGCCAAATAGCTTCTGGCATCATTCCTGTCCAATAGAACACAGGCAGTGACATTGGGCGCATTTCAATCCCCTCAGCTCGCCCTCCCATGTGGCGTCCCGCAAGGCTCATCCCTAAGTCCGACACTCTTTAACATCTATGTGTCGGACTTAGCAAGGGTGATCAAGAACTACCGGATGAGCCTTACCTCCTACGCCGACGACACCCAACTGGTGATCGCTATCAAGAACAACGGTGAGGAGGTTGCCGCCAGATTCCAAGAAGGCATGCTTGCCATCAAGGAATGGATGTCTGAAAACTGCCTGCGTCTCAACTCGGAGAAAACCGAGGTAGTGATCTTTGGAAATTTATCACCACAGTGGTCCACTCTTTGGTGGCCGACACCCCTCGGAGCCCCTCCAGAACCAGTAAAAAAGGTCAGGAACTTAGGCATTATATTTGACGACAATCTCAATTTTTCCAACCATGCCAACCAGGTTGCGTCGTCTGCTTTCTACAAGCTTAAGATCATTAAAAAAATCCTGCCCTATCTCCCTGAGAGTGCTAGGAAAACAGTGGTGAGCTCCTTAGTACTCTCTTCACTCGATTACTGTAACGGACTGTTTGTAAACGCCCAGGCAAGGGTGGTGGCCAAACTCCAGCTTATACAAAATGCGGCCGCAAGGCTACTAGCTGGCATTCCCAAGTTTCAGTCCACCAAGCATGCGATAAGAAATTTCCACTGGCTAACAGTGAGAAATCGCATCAGATTCAAGACCCTATGTCTCACCTACAAAGCTCTTAAGGGTCTCGGACCAGCTTTTCTCAAACGAAAACTTCATTACTATTCACCAAAAAGATCCTTACGCTCCGAACACAGTCACCTACTGGTAGTGCCACGCACCAGGACGGTGACATGGGGCGATAGAAGCTTTACCAACGCTGCAGCCAAAATCTGGAACATGCTCCCAAAGGAAATAAAACTGTCACCATCGTTATTTCAATTTAGAAAATTGGTAAAAACCTGGTTATTCGATCAATAATCCGCTCAGTAACAATACGTTTGAAGGCAGATACCTCCTTATTCTGGGATTTTCAGCAAAATTATAGCGCCAAGACACCCATGGGTATACGCCGCGCTTTATAAATTTTTAAAATAAATAAAATAAATAAATAGTGGGAGCCTGAGAAATGGCTACCACATCAAAGGAAGCAATGTAAGTGCACTAAGTTACCACTGTGGGCGGCAGGGCTATACAATTACAACACCGGACCAATTTCAGGGACTCTACTTTAAATTAGAATAATACTTGGGAAAGGCAGCAAGAAAGGTAGCAGGTACGTGTGTTTCAGGTAGTAGATGTAGAATAAGGTAAAAAGAATGAAAGGTAGCACATGGTGAAACAACCCACTGCCTTGTAAATGAAATGAGTCTTTGGTTTTCCACTCCATTACAGACTGTTAGTCAGATTCCGCAGTGGGAGCCTGAGAAACGGGTATCTCATCTAAGCAGTTAAGCAAGTGCACAAAGTACACATACTGTGCGGTCGAAAGGACGCCAGAAAGGACGCAAGTGTGCAAATTACCCACTACCATTCATGGGTAGTAGTTACCAAGAAGGTTCAATAAAGGGCTTGAAATTTGAATTACTTGAGGAATAATAGATAACCGCAGCCAAAAAAAGGTTGCAAGTGTGCAAATTTCCCAGTGCCTTCGGCCGAGGTAGTAGCAACAAGAAAAAGGCTCGATAAAGGGCCTCCACTTTGAATACGAAATAGAAGAATAGTTGATAACAATAGCCAAGAAAGGCAGGAAGTAGGTGTGTGTCTGTGTAGATGATGTGTTGATTGAGTGGAAGATGAATAATGTAAAAAATAAGAAAGGCTGCAATGTGACCAACCACATAAAGAGCAGCTTTCTAAACATGAACTCGCACAAAATAAAGGTACTCATCCTCAGACCCACCCCTTTAGCCGCCTTCTGCTAGCTGACTACACTTTGGACAGTACCAACACTTACCAACCATGTCCACAACCTAGGATTCATCCTCAACTCCTTCCTTTCAATGTGTAACCAAGTCAACATTGTCTATTTGTACTGCTATAAGACCCTCCACATGCTCCTCAACATTTACAAGTGGATCCTAGCCAAAAGAAGAAGAACAGTGGCACAGTCCCTCATCAGCAGCAGACTACTCTGTGGGAAAACTCTCTACAGAGGAATTGTAGCCAAACACCTACAACATATCCAAAAGACCTCCAACCGAGTGATTATCACTGTCCCCTGCTGCAGCCACATCACTCAGCACCTGATACAGCTACACTGCATCAATACCAATAATAGGATCACCTTCTAGCTCCTCACCCTTACTTACAAAATACTCTACAGCACCAGACTAATCTACCTTAACCGAAGTAATCCTGAAAGGCCAAATTTTGATCTTAAAATTTTGGCTTACAAAATATTAGGTAACAATTTGGTAACTATTTAGGCAAACGTTGCTTAAAAACTGATTGATTATTAGAATGTATCCAACCTTTCAGACATTTTAAATAAACAGTGTAATTTCCAGATGTTGTAGAAGGTACATCATGAAAAATATTTGCAACAGCTACAAAAGTTCTTCCTGACATTGAAACCTGACCAGCTACAAAAAATTTAATTAAAGTTTCCAATGTTTCTATTGGCAGCAAAAGTGTGCAAATTACATAGTGTGTTTAGTCGGGGAAGTAGTTACAACAAAAAGGCTTGATAAAGGTCCCTTGTCTTTGAATTAGAATATGAAATTGAACAATAAATGATAACCCCAGTCTAAAAAGGCAGCAAGTGTGTGTACGTGCGGATGGTGTCTTGATTGAATAGAAGATGAATAAGGTGAAAAATAAGAAAGGCTGCAGATACACAAACTACCCTCTGCCTTGTCAGCGAAGTGGGTCTTTGGCTATCCTTTTTATTATATACCAATCAACAGAAGAGTGTCAATGTAAACATCAGACGCAGTAAAAAGAAAAAAAAAATGTTCTCAAGTATTTTAAAGCATCAGAAGAAACTGTTAATACAGTAGGAAAAATAGGGTGCATGTGCTCAGAGAGCTAACTAAAAGGACCATCAGGCCCCAGCTGAAAGCTGGTAACCAGTTGTCTTCATCGGGTCCTCATTAGTTGCAGGAAAAGTGAAAAGTGCGTTAAAAAGAGTGTGGGCTACTCCTCAAAACTATTTTAATGAGAGGGTAGCTCTAACTCTATTAAAACCAATGTGTGAAAAATATAATAATTTTTCAGGACTGCTAAGAGGTTGTGTGAATTTGAACCAGTGAGTCCCTTTAGTTATGTGAGAAAGAAAGGTGATAAAATACGGTCAACATGTTTCTGCTTATCGAGCAATGGATCAGCTCAGCATTCGTCAGGACCAAGAAAAAAGCACATAGAGGTACCAGTCTTCTGTAAATAAAAGGTATCTTTGTATTGAAAAAAGTTCAGTTTCAGAGCCAGGGTAGCACAGTCTATCACAAAGGCCTTAGAGGTGTTATATGACCATGTGGTTTGATCAAGGATGTCAGCCAAAACGTTAAGGGTTGCATTTTGAGGGATACAAGTATACAAACTTTCAATGTCTAAGGAGACTAGATAACACGGTTCCTCTGGTAATTGTACATTGAGTAGCATTGAAAGAAGACTCTTGGTGTCCTTGATATAGGTGCTTGTGGATTGAACTAAAGGTTTAAAGAAAAAATCACAATACTTAGAGAGTGGTTCCAACTGGGAACCAATCCCAGACACTATAGGTTTTCCCGGTGGTGGAACCCGATTTTTATGGGTTTTCAGGAGAGTGTAGAAATAAGGGATTTTTTCATCTGAATTTGTCAGGAAATCGGCCGCTTGTTTACTGATGTAACCATCTCTTTCTGCAGTTGTAACAAGCTCCAGGATTTCATCTTTTAGAAACGGAGAGGGGTCTTGTTGGAGGATGGTATAGCTGATGGTATCTCCCAGGAGACGTTTGCACTCGGCATCATAGGCCGTGGCATCCTGAATAACTACACCACCCCCCTTGTCAGCGCTTTTGATTACAATTTCTTCATTCTCCTGCAATGATTTAATAGCCTTGTACTCCCCTGCTGTTAAATTCTTGAAAGAAGCGGGCTCTGTCAGAGCCTCAACTTCACGAGATACAGCCTGTTCGAAAGCTGTAATATCAGCGGATACCAGGTGTGTTGGAGGAGTGAAATTAGATTTCTTTTTAAAGTTGGTGTCACTCGATGTAGCAGGGGCTTGTGTGTCTTGTTGTTCAAAAAAGGATTTTAGCCTGAGTTTCCTAAAAAACTCGTCCAGTTCGCATTTGAGTTTAAAACGATCAAGGCGAGGACTGGGTATAAAACCGAGTCCCTTTTCTAACACTGCAGTCTCATCTGCGGTCAGGACAACTTTTGATAGATTTGTTATTAAACTCATTGGTTGCTCTGAGGTTCCGTGACAATTGTAAGTGGTGTTTTCGACTCGTACAAATATGGTCGAGTTTGGTATCTATGAACCGCAAATGACGAGTTTTATAAGTGTGCGCAGTTTCACTGTGCTAACCTAAACCGTTCGTTTGTTTCGTGGGTTTCTTCATCCGAGCCCACGGGTTCCATCTTAGATACGGCATCCATTTTGTCTCTTGCCCTCAAGTAGCCAGCGAACGGACGCTGTCCGCTTCGCGACCCTGGGATTCCCAAGACTCTTGCAGAAGACACATGTTCCTTTGAAAGTGTCTTTATGATGAGGGGGATGATACTGTAAGGCAGATGGCCCCGCTCGAGGCTCATCTTGCCGTGCCGGTCTATTGTCTTAGCCGTGCATCTCATTAGGCGCGTCTCTTTGATGCCTGTAGCTCGTGTTTCCCGAGACCACCCTTTTACACCCTTTTCCGATCTCCCCACTGTCCTGTCTTCCTTTGCACCTGTCCTTGTCCCTTCTTCGATCTGTTTATTGCTGATTGGAATGAACTAATGGTGGGAAGATGGGTTTTTACAGTTGGGAACTACCAAATGTTTCCGTACTTATGTTCCGGACCCTGAATACATCAAAGCGACCCCTCTCGGGGATAATGTTGGGAACCAAGTTGTAAACCTTTGTGTACCATGTTAACGTATGAGAGAAATGTGTATAAAAGGAGCGACCTACAGTAGCAATTTGAAGCAGTCTCCTCGAACCTACACACGCTGTACTTCCTGTGACTTCTGTGTTCCCTGCAGTAAATAAACCTCGAATCTTTGACGCCGAAGGAAGTGTCCCGTGTCTCTGTCATTTGTACGCCGGAACAGGTTACCCACGAAGGTTTCAGGTGTTGTCCCCTGGCACCGCTGGGTCTTAGAAAAACCCAGTCCTTCAGTTGGCGCCCAACGTGGGGCTGCATCAGTGGTACCGGTCCAAGCCCAACGATCGTGAGGAACTTCGTGTGAAATCTCCGAGGGAAGGTGCACCCCGCTTCATCGATCCTGTTGTCGAAATAAGTGGCCCGACGACTTTTCCCGCGAAGATTCCCGCCTCCTGACGGCTGCGACGGACTGCTGCCCTGACTGTAGACCTGTTTTGGCGCCTGGCGTAGACCTTTGTACAGCGAGACGATTGACGGGCCTTCCTGGTGACGCCATCGATCTTTGAGTTAAGTATTTGTGGGTCGCTCCCAGAGTCCTTAGTTGTGGCTGCTTAGTTGTTGCATGGTTCCATTGCATTTGTGGTTCTTAGTACTTGGTTCTTTGTTGTAATTTGACGCCTGCAGACGCCAAAAACCGAGGGTTTTGTTCATTGCTGGGACTTGGTAAATCCCGTAACCCTTGAAGTTTGTGAAACTCAGCTAGTGTGCGAGATGCCTAGCCGTAGTACTTTGTTCAGTTGTTTTCGTCGTTGTTGTACGGATTCCCGACTGGAGGGCTCATGTCCGATACCTCCGGTTGGAACTCCAACATATGAGCTCTACAGCAAGCACGGACTAGGTCCGATTACTTTTAATGAATATTGGATCCGCTATACCAAAAAAGATGGTGTCCTTAGTTGGCCACCTCATGGCAGTTTCGAGACTCCGATCTTAGATAACCTCGAGACTAAATTGTTTAAGAAAAAGTCAAGGCCGGCCATGTTTGATGCCTTTCGGTTGTGGCGTAAAGAAGCCAAACAGAGAGAAATCAGACTGTTAAAACGTAGTCAGAGAGATGGAGTTGCTACCATTGTAAAGAAAGCAGAGCAGTTTCAGCGAGATAAGGAGGAAAAGGAAAAGGAAGTCTTTGATAGATTACAACGTATGTCTGTCGATAAGTGCTATCCTGCTTTACCGGCGGATACGGACAAAAAGGAGGATGGTACCGAGGACCCCTTAATGTCTTATCTCATGAAGTCACCACCTCCATATGTACAGGGTACCGCAGTTCCTGTGGTTCCTCCTGTACCTGTTCCTCAACCAGCTCCTGTCCCTGCACTTCCCGCTGCTCCTGCTCCTCTACCTGCTTCTGCCCCTACTGCTCCTCCACTTGTACTTCCTCATACTCCTGCTCCCGCTGCCTCTACTGTTCTGGTTTCTCCTGTCGTTCCTTCTGTTCCTGGTACTTCTCTTGTTACCCCTCTGGGCTATTCTTTGTCTCCGTCTGTTCGACGTCGTACTCCTTCTGTAGCTGCTAACTTCTTTACTTCTCTTGGTCCTATTCTTGAGTCCGCTGGTTCGGACGGTCCTCAAAGACGTAGTCAGCTTCCTGGTGGTAGGGAGCGTGACTCATTGTGTAATATGGCTATGGGTTGGGTGAGATGTCCTGCTAGGAATGCTCCACGTGCGGTATTGAAAACATTTGAGCAATTCAATATACCGACACAAAGATTTGTTTTTGAAGAAATGTGCAAAGCTTTACGTGACCTAATATCGGCTGACGCATCCGATGATGTGATGACTGCCTTGACTAATCTACAGCTTCAGTTCTCAAGCGGAATGATCATAGGTACCAATGTTCGACGTGCAGTCGAGCAATTACTGTCCCTTCGTCCTACTATGATGTCTCGAGCGTTGTTTGTAGAAGACATTGAAGGGCCGTTAGGAGCATCCGGTCAGTACCCCATGCGCGAAGTTCCACCAGTGTATATGCCTGGCGATCCTAATGCTAACCCCATTATTCTACCGTATTTCCAGAGAGTATGGATACATCTTCCATGGAAACGATCGGAAGTGTTACAGGTTAAGCAATCTTTGCCTGACCCTCGCAAAAATCCTGCAGGGTATTATAAGGAATTGTCGTTGCTCGTAGATGCTACGATAATGAATCTTGCCGATATCAACATGCTGTTTGGCAATATCGTGCCGCAACCGGTATGGGCTAAGATTCGTCAGGAAGATCATGCAAACGAATTAGGTGGTGATTGGGCTACTCTCACTGCGGCGGATGCACAACAAATTGGTGGGGCTAAACCTGAACAGATTATTGCTGCTCTTCCTCAGAGAATCATTACCCTAATGAAAACGCTTATGCCAGCTATGAGGGTAAATTGGGACAAACTGTCCGCTTGCAAGCAAAAGAAGGATGAGAGTGTCTCGGATTTCTTCACGAGATTCGAGGAGGCTTTCATCGACCACAGCGGTCAAGATATGGGTACCGAAGGTGGTCAGAGGTTGTTTGTGGACAAATTTGTTTCCAATTTATTGCCTGACTTGAGCAATAAATTAAAAAATTCTGAAAGTGCGTGGGCTGTTTCTACTTCTGCTCAGATATTGGCTACGGCTCAATATTATGAGAATAGGGAGAAAGAGGAGAACGATCGTGCTGACAAAAAGACGAAAGAACTCAAAACTAAAGTGTTGTTGCAACAGGCGTATCCTCCGCGTTCGAATCAGAACGATTCACAGCAACGTAATAGATCGCAGTCTCAATCAAATAGGTCACAACCACGGAATGATTCCTCCTCACAAAGATCGTGGTTAGGGTACAATCAGTGTGCCTACTGTAGACAGGAGGGTCATATAAAATTCAACTGTCCCGTTTTGAACGAGCGTTATTGTGGTAACACATCTAGAGGAGGTCGTGGTGGTTCTCAACAGACATCACGTGGTAGGGGTCGCGGAGCTCAGAACGATCATTCCACTAACACTTCTGACTCCAATAATTGTTTTGATCAGCGTGGATCGTCGCAAGGGCGATCTGCTCAGTACAATGTAGATGATTATTACGTCGATCAGGGAACTGACGACGGTAATTACTAGGACAGCCTTAGACATGGAGAGGGAGTGGTATCAGTTCCGGTTGATCAGAGAGGGCCTTACGTCGCAGTTGCCACCTCGGGCGTCGTTGAGCCTTTTCTGTTGGACACTGGTGCAGCGAAAAGTTCCATTATGCATTCGAAACTCCCTGGCGCACCTTTGTCTGGCTTAACAAATGTTTCCGTTGGATTCTCTGGCGCCCCTGTTAGCAAACCAGTTTCACGCCCTTTGCCTCTTACAATTGGGCCTCGTGAGCTCGAAGCTCCGTTGATTCTAACCACTGGTTGTGGTGAAAATCTTTTCGGCCTGGATTTGCTAAAACGTCTGTATGCGACTTTGTATTGTTCTCCTGCGGGAGTGAAGCTTACTTTGGGTGAGAGAGTTATCTCTCCAATGTACTTGTCTCTCGATAAGCTTCCACCGGAATTGAGTTCTCTTCCTGCATCTTTGTGGGCAACAGGTCCCAATGACGTGGGCCTGCTTGATATCTCCCCTTATGTTGTCCATTTGAAATCTAACGTGCGGTTGCCACGTATTCCCCAGTATCGTATCTATCTTGATGGTGAACGAGCATTGTTGGCGATCATCTATGATTTGATCGAGAAAGACGTTATTGAGGAGACGCGGGGAAACGTGTGTAACAGTCCTGTGTTGCCTATTCTGAAACGTACTGATCCTTCGAAACCACCTGTCTATCGTTTTGTTATCGATTTACGGGAGGTAAATAAAATTGTGATTCCTCAGTTCCCTGTTGTGCCCGATATCACGGCGCTACTGACTCTGATTCCAGCATCGGCATCTTGGTTTTCGGTGATCGATCTGAAGAATGCGTTCTTCAGTATTCCGATTGCTGAGGAAAGTAGAGACCTTTTCGGTTTCTCTCTTGGTGGACGCAGCTTCCAGTTCAAGCGTGCTCCTCAGGGCTACTGTGAAAGTCCATCGATATACAGTCAAGCCTTGAAGGGCCAGCTAGATGCGTTTATGTTACCGGCTGGTGCAGCCTTGATCCAATATGTTGACGACTTATTGGTTGCTGCAGACACTCAGGACATTTGCAAAATTGCTACGGTATCGTTATTGCAACATCTCTGTGACTTACATCACAAGGTGTCTCCTTCTAAACTTCAATATTGTTGTCAAGAAGTAACCTATCTAGGTCACTTATTGTCAAAGGAGGGAAGAAGGTTGACCCCAGATAGAATTGCTGCGATTGCCCGGATGACTGTGCCAACAACTCAGAGAGATGTGCTTCCTTTTTTGGGCATCACGTCATACTGCAGACAGTGGATCCCGAATTTTTCACTGTTAGCGAAACCATTGGTGGCTCTTACGTGTAAGGACGTTCCAACTCCTTTACCATGGACGGAAGAATGTCAGAAAAGTTTTTCTGAATTACGTGACGCATTGTGTTCGGCCCCTGTGTTAGGTACCCCTGACTACAGTAAGCCGTTCACATTATACGTGCACGAGAGAGAAGGTTGTGCGTTGAGTGTCTTGACGCAACCTTTTGGTGGCAAGCAACGTCCATGTGCATATTTTTCCTCGACCTTGGACCCGGTAGCTAGAGCATTGGCGAGTTGTTTGAGAGCAACAGCGGCAGCTGCAGTGTCTATCCGACAATCAGCAGGATTGGTCATGGATAATATGCTTACGGTGATGGTTCCGCATGCAGTTGACACTCTCTTAAATCGTACGAAAACTCAGCACTTGACGAGTGCAAGGTTGTCTGGGTACGAGTTGACGCTTTTGGCAAGACACATCCAGATAAAACGCTGTAATGTCCTAAACCCGGCGACTTTATTGCCAATTAGTACAGAGTCAGACGACGTAACAGCTCATGACTGTTATTTAAGGACTGAGGAAGAAACAAAAGGTCGCGTGGACCTTAAAAACACTCCTTTGGATGATCCCGATGGGACTTTGTATGTGGATGGTTCATGTTTTAAATTACCGAATGGTGATGTCACGACTGCGTATGCTGTGGTAACTTTGAACACTGTTGTGGAAGCTGCGAGATTGAATCAGAATTCTGCTCAGGCTGCGGAGCTGATAGCTCTGACTAGAGCGTGTGTGTTGTCGAAAGGGAAACGGGTGAATGTGTTTACTGATAGTCAATACGCATTTGGCGTTGCGCATAGCTTTGGACGATTGTGGCGAGAGAGAGGTTTTATGACGTCGCATGGTACGAAGATTCAGCATGGACAACTTGTGAATGATCTTTTGGATGCACTTACTTTGCCTAAGCAGGTAGCGATTGTTAAATGTAGTGCGCATCGTAAGGTGACGGATGACGTTGGTCGTGGTAATGCGTTTGCGGATGAGACTGCTAAGGAGACTGCCCGGAACCTTAGCACTAGAATGTATGTGACGAGTTCGGTAAGGTGGCCTACAGAAACGAGCATGTGTGAGGATACCATCGAGAGTGTGAAAGCGATACAGAATGAGGCCACCGAGACTGAAAAGGCGAAGTGGAAAGAAAGTACGGGAAAGTTGGATGTGAATGGATGTTGGATTGATTTGTCGGAGCACAAGAAGTGGATGTTGCCAGACGCATATGTGCTAGCTGTTGTGACAATGGCACATGGGTTAGCACATATTAGTGCGAAAGGTATTTGTAAGTTGTTGTCCCCTGTGTGGAAGAATGATGGTATCACGAAGTGTGCTGAAAGATTGGTGAAGAATTGTATGATATGTATGATGTACAACCCTGGTAAGGGAACCCCTACACCCGCTGGTCATTTTGCACCCCCTTCATGTCCCTTTGAAGTGATCCAGCTAGACTCCATCCATATGGAGCGATGCAATAACCTGAAGTACGTTTTAGTTGTGGTTTGCGCATTCTCCCGATGGATTGAAGCCTACCCTCTTAAAGACAACACTGCTATGTCCACTGCGAAAATCCTACTGAAGGAATACTTTCCTCGGTATGGAATGCCGCGAATTGTATGGTCAGATAACGGAAGTGAGTTTGTAGGAAGTGTAATGAAGAGTGTGTGTAAGGGCCTTGGAATTACTCAGAAGTTCCATAGTGCCAATCATCCCCAGTCAGCAGGTTTGGTTGAAGGGTATAATGGCACCCTTAAACTCAAACTAGCGAAGATTCAGGCCACGACTGGTCTTTCTTGGCCTGACGCTTTGCCTCTAGCTTTGTTGTCAACAATGGCGACTGTACACTCCCGAGTAGGGCTTAGCCCCTATGAAATAGTGTTCGGTCGTCCTGCGAATGTTTGGGGGGTCCCTAGACCAAGTGTGTTTTCTAATCTTGAGTACCCAATGTTAATTGATTATCTTCATGATCTGACTGCTAAACTGAGGTTAATTCATCAACAGGTTTTTGAAGCATTGCCGACGCAGACGGAGGGTCCAGGCCACCAGCTCCAACCGGGAGACTGGGTGGTTACCAGAAACTTCGCTCACAAGAAGAATCTGGAACCTCGCTTCACTGGACCCTTCCAGGTCCTCCTTGCCACGAGAACTGCTGTCCGCTTGGAGGGACGCAAAAACTGGGTGCATGCCACCCACACCAAAAAGGTACCTATACCTTTACCAGCGGACTCGTGGGTGAGGAAGGGCATTGCTTCATCTGAAACCGAAGGACTGCAGACCTTTGTACCTTTTAGCGACGCACAGCCTGTTGGAGAATCCTCAGTGCAGCAGAAAGACATTGTTGAACATCCATCATCACACGACTCAAGATCGGAACAATCGACTGATCGACAGAACTCTGTTCCCTCATCGGATCCCTTGTTTGATGAACAGACACGTCCTGGAAAGAGGCGATACTTTTTGCGATCCAATCCTAAAGACTAATAAAAGATTAGTTTCTATCCTTTTGACATCTACGTTACCCCCTTTGCCATGATCAGTCTAAACACACGTACTGTTGTGATTTTTGTAAATATTGAGTTTTTTCCACATGTGTTTTTGCTTCCACAGCTGAGAGACTTTTGTACATACCTGTATATAAAATACCTTACATCCAGGTGAACCGTAGGGCCGCGCGTGTACTTCCTTCTGGTTAGTAGGTCTTGACATTAGGTTGAAGGCCGTCGGTTCCTAGGAACTCCTAGGGATTGACTACTGCTACACAGAACGAAGTGCGTCAAGAAACGTTGCGGACGGTTTTAGGGGATGGCGTTCTCAAAAATTGTGGATTTGGAAAAAGCTCAGGCGCAAAGATTCAAACTGCAACAAATTACCCTTACCAAATGCTTTATGTTTCAGGTGTTCCTCCTGTTTCTAATTGTTTCCTTGTTATTGGCGGGTGGGGTGTACTACATGATGTCGTACTTCTTACCTTCTGCCATACCTACTCCTACTTCTGAACCTAAACCTACCTCCACTGTATCCCCTCATTCCTTCCATATCTTACCCGAACACGAACAGGCTAGACGTGCAGAATTCCGAAATAATTCCTTTATTCAGCTCCTTCATCAGCACCAGTTAGTGGTTAACACTACTAATTGTTGGGTGTGTGGGTTAATGCCACATACAACGGATAAGGGAATTCCGTATCTGGTCCTTCCTTATAGTTCCCAGGGTTCAGCTCGAGCATTTCAAACAATGTTTCGAAGTGCACTAGATTCCTACCCCAATCGAGAGCCACGTTCTTCCTACTCCGGTCCTGGCTCGTACCACAAGCCTTTGGCTACAGCGATAGAGGATTTAGATAGGGATATCTATGACCCGTCGCTCATCCCAGAGGAAGAGGTACAAGCCTATAGGGTCCTGAGTAAGGTTGAGTATAGTGCGCTCGTGAGTGAAAAACAGCTTAGAAGCTCGCCCCCGATATGGGTCGTACCCCACCTTGGTAATCTTTGCTTAATGGGTCGTGGTCGAAGAGCGAGAGTTCGTCTTGGAGAGAGTGCTTGCTCCGAGTTTTATGTTCTACCGATGCTCTCTTCCCCTGTGTTTCTGGCTGCCAAGGGTACATACTTTGTCTGCCATGATCGTGCATATACATGGTTGCCTTCTGACTTTGTGGGCTCATGTTATATCGCAAATCTGTTGCCTCCGACGTTCACTGTTGATGCAGATTATCACAAGACTAGAGTTGTGAGAGGCGTGATTAGTGAAGAGGACACTGCCGGTCAAGAGGCGGGAGACTTCTTCAAGGGTTTCTTTCCGTTTTGGGGACCTATGGTTAATAGTAGGAACCTGAGACAATTGACTCGAGTGGTGGAATCGACAGCTAATATCACTGCCAGTGCCCTTGGTAATATCACCACAGAACTTCAGGCGGATAGGCTCATGACGTTACAAAACCGTATGGTTTTAGACGTTGTTTTAGCAGATCGAGGTGGAGTATGTAAGGTGATCCATTCGAGCTGCTGTATTTTCATTCCAGATAACGCTCCGACTGTCTATCAAGCCATCTCAAAGTTGCATAAGATCTCTGAGTCCAGTTTCTTTTTGAAACCCGTGACAGTTGCTTTAATGTGGGTTTCTGTGGCCTGGATGTCTATTAACAAAGCCTCTGAGAGACGCATTGCTGTTTTGATGATAAGGATAGCCCAATCATGTGTGCAATGCCAGGTGATTTGTGCCCATTCTTTTCTAAATACACGTGGACGTAGTGGACGTAGGGGATTGGACGCTACTTGGGTGGTTTTGGGGCCTGATGTCGACTTGGGGTTGGAAGATTCTGATGATCATCGGAGTTGTTGCAGCGTTTCTGTTCACGTGTTGCCTTTGTGTGCAGTGTGGTCCTGCCTTATGTGGCCTCTGTGCTACGACGTGTATAAGACAGCCGCTTGTTACCAAAGCTGCTCAGTTGGATAGAATTATGTTGCAGCAACATCTAGACGGTCTGATGAATATCGAATATGATTCCGACTAGTGCTTGCCTACATGAGGGCAAAAGGAGCGTCTGAGGTTCCGTGACAATTGTAAGTGGTGTTTTCGACTCGTACGAATATGGTCGAGTTTGGTATCTATGAACCGCAAATGACGAGTTTTATAAGTGTGCGCAGTTTCACTGTGCTAACCTAAACCGTTCGTTTGTTTCGTGGGTTTCTTCATCCGAGCCCACGGGTTCCATCTTAGATACGGCATCCATTTTGTCTCTTGCCCTCAAGTAGCCAGCGAACGGACCCTGGGATTCCCAAGACTCTTGCGGAAGACACATGTTCCTTTGAAAGTGTCTTTATGATGAGGGGGATGATACTGTAAGGCAGATGGCCCCGCTCGAGGCTCATCTTGCCGTGCCGGTCTATTGTCTTAGCCGTGCATCTCATTAGGCGCGTCTCTTTGATGCCTGTAGATCGTGTTTCCCGAGACCACCCTTTTACACCCTTTTCCGATCTCCCCACTGTCCTGTCTTCCTTTGCACCTGTCCTTGTCCCTTCTTCGATCTGTTTATTGCTGATTGGAATGTACTAATGGTGGGAAGATGGGTTTTTACAGTTGGGAACTACCAAATGTTTCCGTACTTATGTTCCGGACCCTGAATACATCAAAGCGACCCCTCTCGGGGATAATGTTGGGAACCAAGTTGTAAACCTTTGTGTACCATGTTAACGTATGAGAGAAATGTGTATAAAAGGAGCGACCTACAGTAGCAATTTGAAGCAGTCTCCTCGAACCTACACACGCTGTACTTCCTGTGACTTCTGTGTTCCCTGCAGTAAATAAACCTCGAATCTTTGACGCCGAAGGAAGTGTTCTGTGTCTCTGTCATTTGTACGCCGGAACAGGTTACCCACGAAGGTTTCAGGTGTTGTCCCCTGGCACCGCTGGGTCTTAGAAAAACCCAGTCCTTCAGCTCGGCCCTGCTCTCTGTTCCTGGGCTTTGCTCCGTGTATTGTCCCCTACGGATTCTGTTGGGCCCCAGTGAACTTGATTGCCAGTTCTCCTCTTCCCCCTGCCTCTCCGGCCAAAACCTAAAAAAGGCTGCAGGTACATATTTTGTTGGAACTGTTGTGGCGGGGGGGCAAAGTGCGGGTTCCAACCAAATTGTGGTGGAAATGGTGGTTGGTTGAAGGGGGTGGGTTGGAAAACACCCGGTCCTTGACGTCGGTAAGGAAACCAATGGTGATTGTATTGATTGTAATTCTGTTTTCCTCTACCTCTACCCCGTTGTTTGTTCCCTCTACTCCCAGTACTCGAGTTGCTGGAATCTGAATCAACTGAGGTATCTGAATCCTCATTAGTACGGGCTGTGGGGGTATAGTCTGGGCTTGCATAGGGGTAGGTTTTATCATAAGACCACCTTTTTAAATCTTTTTGGAACTTGGCTACTTTTGATTGTGCAAGATTCTCTTTGTATTCATTAAGCTCTTTATTGAACTCGTCCAGTTTCTTTTTGAAACCCGTGACAGTTGCTTTAATGTGGGTTTCTGTGGCCTGGATGTCTATTAACAAAGCCTCTGAGAGACGCATTGCTGTTTTGATGATAAGGATAGCCCAATCATGTGTGCAATGCCAAGTGATTTGTGCCCATTCTTTTCTAAATACACTGTCTTCTAGAAATATTCGCGGAGCATTGGTGACCAAAAGTCCCTTGGGGGCCATTTTGTTGTTAAGGTATTCTTTCATCATGGTTCCGTGCAGAATAGCTCTAATTCTGTTTTTCTTTTGTTCACCCAGCTTATCCCAGTCAGTGGTCTGTGATATTGCTTGAGCAACAAGAGGGTCAGCAAACAGAGAGGTGTCACTCAATATGGCATCAGCCTCCTCTCTAGAGTATGAAAGGCCCGATGCCTCCATTTCAATCTATATAGACAAACATGTTTTTTTCTAAACCAGTTTGAAAACATGCATTTATCGACAGCATACGACGTGTGGCCATACTAGGCTGACGCACATGATCAGAGACTATTAATGAAGATTTAATCCTACAAGAGGTTATAATTTGGACGCTTTTGTTTGTCTGTTTATTTTTACAGATTTTTTCGATTCTCCTATAATGAGGAGGCACTTGGGGAAGAATTTTCCATAAAGAGCTTCGACAACTTCAGGCCGTATCTTTCCTTGTTGCTACTCTTTAGGTCTGGACTCTTTAGGGGGTGTCGACCATCGAGTAGTATTGTGCTTTTTTCTTGGTCCTGACGAATACTGAGCTGATCCATTGCTCGATAAGCAGAAACATGTTGACCGTATTTTATCACCTTTCTTTATTACATAACTAAAGGGACTCACTGGTTCAAATTCACACAACCTCTTAGCAGTCCTGAAAAATTATTATATTTTTCACACATTGGTTTTAATAGAGTTAGAGCTACCCTCTCATTAAAATAGTTTTGAGGAGTAGCCTACACTCTTTTTAACGCACTTTTCACTTTTCCTGCAACTAATGAGGACCCGATGAAGACAACTGGTTACCAGCTTTCAGCTGGGGCCTGAGGGTCCTTTTAGTTAGCTCTCTGAGTACGTGCACCCTATTTTTCCTACTGTATTAACAGTTTCTTCTGATGCTTTAAAATACTTGAGAATTTTTTTTTTCTTTTTACTGCGTCTGATGTTTACATTGACACTCTTCTGTTGATTGGTATATGTATTTGTAAGGGGTATGAGAGTGTTTTTTCTGACCCCTTCTCTCTCGTTGTTTGAATTATCCTTTTTATTATACAGACAGGGTGTTGGATTCCGCAGTGGGAGGCTGAGAAATGACTACCACATCTAGGGAAGCAAAGCAAGTGTACTAAGTTCCCACTCTGGGTCGTAGTGCTCAAAAAACACCGGGCCCTTTCCTGGGCCTCTACTTTGAACTAGAATAATAGTTGGCAAAGACAGTCAAGAAAGGCAGCAGGTAGGTGTGTTTGTGCTAGTGGATGCAGAATAAGGTGAAAATTAAAAAAGGCAGCAGACGTTGAAACTACCCAGCTCTTTGTAAAGGAAGTGGGTGTTTGGTTTTCCAGTCCATTACACAGACTGTGTGGCGGATTTGGCAGTGGGATCCTGAGAAATGGGTGTCACATCTAAGCAAACACTGGAAATTCAGAAAGTACCCACACTGTGTGGTAGAAAGGATGCAAGAAAGGACGCAAGTGTGCAAATTACTCACTGCCATTCATAGTTAGTAGTTACCAAGAAGGCTGAATGAAGGGTCTGCATTTTGAATTTGAATTAATTTTAGAATAATTTATAATTCCAGCCAAGAAAGGCAGCAAGTTTGCACATTTACTGCTGCTTTCGGACGGGGTAGTTCTTACAACAAAAAAGCTTGATAAATGTCTAATGACTGATGTGGAGGACAGCGATGCTACAGTTTCTTATTTTTGATGAAGTTGATAGACTATTTCCCGTAACACAAAAGTTCATCGCAATAAATGCATAGAAATTTAAGTTTACCAAATTCAAGATCAATATGTGAGTATGGACTGTTTGCTGAAGATGCTGTTGCTGCAGTTGATGTGCTTGGTGCAGGAGCAAGTGTGTTGTCGTGCAATCTCTGTGTTGCAGCTGAAGCAAAGTTGTTGGGGTGGAAGTTGTTTCTGTGTTGCACTAAATTTGCTGTGCCAAAGGAGTATTTTTTGGATAGATCACATCTTGAAAGAGTTCTTTGGTAAATTTTATAGGTTAGTAATGGTGGTTGTGTTTCAGTTAGTATGTGTCTGGATTTTGCTGGAATCTTTAAGGGACACATTAGGGCTTACATAATATAGAAATACTTTGTACTTAGTGACATCCAATTCTATTTTATGATGAACGGTTGAATTCTACATCCACCTTTAGGACTAGTGGGAAGGTAGCATGTTAAAGTATTTGACAGGTTACACTACATGTGTCCATGCAGCCAAAGAAAACTTAGCTTGGTTATGCATGGGCATCCTATCACACAAAACGTAGCACTCAGTATTCAGGATTGCAAAACCTTGCCATAAGAGTGACTGATGAGTTTACATATGTGAGTGAGAAAAGAAAAACAAGTATGTTTGTTTTACATTAGAGATATACAGACCTGAAAGAGTATGCATATACATCCATTAAATCTTTTTTGAAGGTATGGAAGAAAGCAGTGAAAGGGTGTTTAGAAGCAATACTATCCAGCATAAAAAGTGCAAGATTGTTCTTTTTGTTGAGTGTAAAGACACCTTTTTGATTAGGACTATGGAATAGTGGTGTAACTACATCATAGATTCTATTGTCAGATATCTACCATAGTGATAGTGGAATTACCACTACTTTTTAGACTACCATTGAACAATCATGTGTAGAGGAGCGGTATTGCTTCTTCACCTTTAAAGAGGAGGAAGATTAAAATGTATATTTCAACACCTAAACAAAATAATTGTTTATTTCAAAAAGAAAATTAAGTAGGAATGTTAGAGGAAGTGTGGTCCAACTCAAAAAGGATTGTGCAAATTGTCACAGATGAAATAAGTTTCTGAAGAATAGTTTTTTATATATTTAAGCAGTAAAAGATAAGTAACAGTTACATTTGGATTTAGAAAGTTAAGGCGGAGTCATCGGCTGCATTCGAAACATTGGACCTGTTGGGAAAATAGTGAAAAGTATGTTATTAGTAACATTGCATTGTTTAAAGGTCAATAGCTGTTTGAAATGAAAACTTTATATGTATTTATATGGTAAACATAGTTATCTCTCATCACTTAGTGGAAACGTGGTAATGAGTCAATAAGTTGGAAGGGTGTATAGGTAGCTTTCTCACATGGTGAATGTAACTCTAAAACAGGGGTGTGGAATTTAATAAAATATCTACTTGTCCATTGGATAGGTTGCTTAATTCCTATAGAAGCCCATGTTCTGGTGTTAACGTGGGGTTCTATGGGAATTCGCAAGGGCATATTATCAAGCCGATTATTGTGGCTTTAGCGGCAGTTTCCTGTCACTAAAGCGGCAATAATTTTAACACTCTTCTTGATAATATAACCCGCAGTTCAGAAATATTTTCTAGGACTACTATGTCTTGTCCTACTTCTGTAAAATTTGTGGGAATTCATGAAAGCTGTATAGCTGTACTTCATGCAAGGACATGTACCATGGGTTCACTTTTGAGACTTGGGCCCCAAATTGGGTCTGGCATTTACCGTGACCTTTTGTGTTTATTAAAATTTTGTCTCTCTCTGTATCGGCTGGCTTCACTGTGAGTGACAGCATTCTTGTGTTTCAAAAAGAGCATACCAGCACGCATAGTAGCTTTGTTCAGTGCCAGTAAGTACTGCGGCAGTGTGTGCTTTTTGAGACCAAAACCTATTTTTGATTTTGCCAGTGTTTGTTATAATGGCGAGGGTCCAGCAGCTCCCACACCACTAAGGTTTTAGAAAAGCTAAGCCAAAACAATTCACAAATTGACAACACTAAAAAGCTAACCACCAATATCAGACCTACTTGCTTTGTCAATGCTAGTTTATTTTTGTTCCCCATAATTTTATTGAAACTGGTTACATTGATTTTCCATAATGAATATTTTTGAGAATACTAGCATGCATCAACAAACACGTTACTAAATGATGCTGAAAATAAATGGTACCTGACAGTTCATAGTAGTTTAGCTAAATGTTGTTTTCCTGCTTTCATTTTTAGATGAAGATTTTATTTTGAAAGTAAAAAATCATTAATCTTGCTTTCAAAGTTCTGCACATATTTGTATCAAATCAGGGAGCATTCTGGGAGCATTATCCATCGCCTCATATTGCTATACTTTGAAAACCTGTGTACACATTGTAATACTGGAACCACTGTCAGTAGTGCAGTCAGAGCTCCCAGCATTTACTTAGAATACAAGTTTGAACACTATCAACATATGGACAAAAATGTTACCTTAACTGCAGACAGGGCCCTTCCTTGATCCATAATGTGGTACTGCAAACTGGTAGCCAAAGAGTTTGTTCTGCATGGGGTTGGGCCTACTTGTCCCAAGGACAAAATACACATAAAAACGTGTTGCCCTTGACCCCAAACAATATGTCCTGGGTGTCGGGGAATTCCACATCCCTACACTAAAAAGACCCTTGCAAATGCCTCAGTTATTTGAGTGAGAGTTACATACTCCCTGTATTAGCAAATGTGAACTGGAGAGTTAATGCGTTCTAAAGACTCCAAGGACTTTTAATAATTATAATGTTGTCTATTTACACTCATTGACATTATTTACCATTACCTTTTGGACGTATGTTGTTCAAGTACCTTGGTTGCATACAACAATTACTTTCAACAGACTGTAAATGTAAAAAAAGATGTACGTTAGGACATCGTAACAGCAATGCTAACAATTGAAAACTTAGTTTGCAATATATTATGTATGAGTCTAAGTCTTTTCAGATCCAGGATTAGAGACAGTTACAACTGTTGCAAACATATTTAAAATGCTTTACTACAAACAATATTGAAATTTCACAACTATAATGACAATATCTTACTATACTTTGTTAAAAAGTAATGATATGTCTTCGTCTATGAAAGATCTTGTATGAAAAAACAAAATAAAGAAGAATCCAATGTTCAGGACAACACTAGAGTATGAGACCTTATTTATCATTGAAATGTTAAAGTCAAACCTATTTTATTGCAGCTACACCAGAGGACACTGTCATTATATCTGTAATCCTAAACACAACCCAGGTCAGTCCACAGAACAGAGATCACTGTGGGGCAGTCTTCCACCAGTTTAATTCTGGTGGGAGACTGCCCCAAAGTGATGTCTGTTCTCTGCACTGACCTGGGTTGTCTTTAGGATTACAGATATAATGATAGAGTGTGCTCTGGTGTAGCTGTAACAATTTTGCATTCTGGGCCTTTTTTGGTCTTGAATATTATTGTTACCCTGGTGGGTGGGCACGTAAAGACCATCTTTTCAGTGCCTCAAACCAATAGGATTATACAGTGGATATATAGACTTAGAATGTACCGAGATGTGGAGACCATAGAGGAAACCCACAAGTGGTGCCAATATTATTGTTTAAAGTCAAACGTGATGTCTCAATTAGGTTTATTGCAATGTTCAGTCCATAATTCTTCAGAAATATTACTTTAGTAAAAATCTGGGCTACTGGCTGACGAATTGGGTAGCATTCTGCAAACTGAATAACTGAATAACATAATAACAAATGTGTATGTTGAGCAAACATCCAACCTGACTGTTAAACCAATCATAGGTTTCAGAGTAGAGAATTTCAGTACACATTTATGGCAAGTTATTAGTTAAAGATAAGTAACTGTATTAGGAATGAATATATATATAATTTGTGTTGAGAGACATATGTTTGAGGGGACAGCATGGATTAGTTGTAAAAATATCTGAAAGCACACGAGGTTCTAAAGAGGAAGAAATATGTACATCATACGCTATTAGCTATAGTATACACTATTTACAAGTAGCAGAACGTGGTGTACCTGGTACAGGTTGTGAAGATTGAATCTGAGATTCTCTTTCCTAGCCCCCTGCTTCTGGAACTCCCTTACGAACGAGTTGAGATTGGCAACATGTTACACAAAATTTAGAACCCCACTGAAGACACGCTTATTTTCACAAGCCTATGATTAAATCTCCATGACTCTCACTGCTACAGTTTTTCTCCTCTCTGCGCCATGAAACCGCTTGGTGTAAGCGCGCTTAAGAAATAATTTTAACATAACATTTTAACATAACATTGATCACGTTGTAAAGATTGATCAGTTGCTGGCGAATTATCACTGGTTATGCTTCCTGCAAATTAATTTTGAAAAAAAGTAACATTTGTTAAAGAAAAAACTAGTTTAACAACCTAACACAAACGTTTCTTAAACACAAAAAATTAATGCAAAATAAAAAAAATTATGAATGTAGTTTAAAATATATGTCGTGTGTAGAAAGTTTAAGCGAGGGATGTAGAGTACAGACTACAAAAATATAGAGGTAAGCCCTGTGAAATGGATGCAGTTTCAAAACATGACAGTTTAACAAAGGGCGCTCAGGCCGTGCAGTGATAGGCGTGATTTTTATATTTAGAGTTTCTTGTGTAGGTGGCAGAATTACTGCTGTAGGCCCAGCAGTAGCATTTACATGAGCAGCCTTGGTATACTTAACTATCAAGATTAACATTTTAATCATAGAGAAACAATTACCATTACAGTTTCAAAAAAGGGAGCAACTGCACTTAAAGACTGATCATGAAGTGGTGAAGTGTCAAAAACATGTATTTTGATGAAAGTATGTCGATAGAGGTAAAAATGGTTAGGTAACCTAAGCCAAATAATCGGTTAGAACAACACCGTAGTGTCAAAGATATAAATCCAACAATTATTATGAATTAAATGTATGCTAGTCAGAGGAGGCAAAAGTTTAGTAGGCCAACTAGAGCACAGAAAAAAGAACTATAGGTCACGTGAGGAAACAAGAAATTTTATGTCTGGGGAGGATTAAAAGGAAGCAAATATGATGATTAAGATGTTGAAACACAAAGCACGTGGCGTAGCACAAAAATGCAACATACATATTTATGAAAGTACAATATGTAAGAAAACAGGCTTGGGAAGGCCATGTGAGCCAGTAATAAATATTAAGAATCATGGGAGAAAAAAAAAAGGACAATAGAGCTGGGAGGGCCACGTGACGTAGTAAAAAACATAATACTAATATGAATGCTCAAATTGGACCAATACAGGCTAAAACACGGGGCACAGTTCAAACAAAACATAGAAATTTGCTGAAACACAATTTAGTTAAAAAAAGGCGTAGGACGGCCCTGTGACGCACAAGGAAATATTATGATTAACGATATATGAACAATAAGAATGGAGAACTGGAAAGGCCACGTGAGGTATCAATAAACATTAAAAGTGACGGGAGGATTAGGAGGGAGCAAATACAATGAAGTACAAAGCAAATGGAGCACAAAAGTAAAGCAAAACGGCTGGAAGGGGCACGTGACATAGTAAAAAAATACCAATATGAATGCACAAATTGGACCAATACAGAATAAAACTCCGGGCACAATTTGAAAATACGACACAGAAATTCATGCACACACAATTTATTTAAGCATTGATGGTGCCGTCGGCCGCTGAACGTTCGGAGCAGTACCTGACTGGTGCTGCAAATGCTCAACGTCCGACGGGGCCTAGCCCACTGTTCAGAACCTGCACACTGCACCGAAAGAACGGTCGCAGTAAACAGGTTAATTATGATAAACAATATATGATCAATAAGAGTGGAGGCCTGGGAAGACCACATGAGGTAGCAATGAAGAGAAAAAGTCACAGGAGGAGTAGGAGGGAGCAAATACGATGAAGTACAAAGCAAATGGAGCACAAAACTAATGCAAAACAGGGCTGGGAAGGGTACATGACTCAGTGAAAAAGTAATTCTATTATGAACGCACAATTTATAAGAATGCAGGCCAAACCACGTGATACTTGAAAAATACGATACAGAAATTCATGTACGCACAATTTATGTAGAAAAGGCCTAGGACGCCTCCGTGATGCAGAAGGATATATATTAAGATAAATCATATATGAGGAAAAATAATAGAGGCCTGAAAAGGCCACGTGACACAGTAATAAATATTAAAAGTGAAGATTGGGAGGGAGGAAATACAATGAAGTACAAAGTATGTGTTGCAGGAAACTAAAGGAAAACAGAGCTTGGAGGGTCATGTGACAGTAAAAAAAAAAATACTATGATGCAGGTACAATTTACAGCGGAGGCTGCTGCTAACAGCTTCTCCTACCTCTGCTTCTGTTCTCTCTTGGCTTGTCTTCAAAGGCTGGGGCTTTGGCTGGGCCTGGGTGGGTGGGTTGCGGGCGACGCCGACACTGTGGCTATGGTGGCCTCGCTGGACGGTAGTAGCAGTGACACCACGTCGAGTGTCATGAGTCCTTCTGCTCTCGAGCAAACCATTCATAGTACAATCAACGACGATTACAGTCTGTCTGTCACCGCAGCGCAGGCAAAAGAGAGCGTGCTTTCGTTAGTATCCGCTTTATATGGGAACCGCGGGGGTTGACCAAACTAAGTCCAGGGCCATCATTGGTGGTATTTTGGTGATCTAGAAGAATGACGGCCCTGTGGGACCTCCTATTGGCTAATGTATTGGTTTCCAGGCTTAGTAATAGCAAGAAAGCTACGTGGTGATATCTAGGAAAGTGTGGGCGGGCATGTACCGCGCATGTGCAAGTGTGAGTGTGTGGACCAATAATTAACACCAGAGAGAGAAATGGGCAGGGTTTTCATGCACGCAGAGGAAGGGTCAGAATCGGATCTCCAATGAGTGACCACTTGTAACCAATCTCGTAGCGCGCCCTGTGCTCTGATTTGACAGTGAGAAAGTGATTGCATCATAGTTTGTACTGGTAATCATTCTCAGCGCGTACTCTTGCATACGCTACGATACGCTTGGACGTTACGCGTTGCATCCATGTTTCTGTGTGACGTAATGTACGGTGCCCCGTACGCGAAAGGCGCAAATATTTTTAATTGTTTAAAAAGATATACTTATATATTTAATTAACATACTAATAGAGTACATTATCCAGAGTACTTATGAAAATTGTTTTTTTAAAGTTTGGACAATCGTATGTTACTTTAAAAGCGATTATAGAAATTGCGGTGGAACGTAATGCGTACTCGCTTCGTAAGAGCACATGAAGCTCAGCGTAAGCATACGGAAAGCCATGCGACTTTAAAAGAAGAGATTTGGTTGGTTCATAATTGTTGCTATTGCAAATGTTGAAAGTTCCTTCCCATTTTAATCATTTAGTTTGACTTTCTAAGAAGAAGCATTTCTTCTGAGAATCCTGCAAAATAAAAGATAAACCACCATAGTATCAGCAATGGACTCATATTCCAGCCATTCTTCAGATGGAGATTTCATTCCTGAAGAACCTTCAAAGAAGAGGAAAGAAGCTGTAATTTGGAAAATTTTTACTTTTCCACAAGGGCAAAAAAAGGTTAATGCTCCAAAAGTAACCTGTAAAATTTGCCAAACAACTCCTTCTAGGGGTGATCCATGTAAAAAATACTCCTTTGGCACAGCAAATATGGTGCAACACGTGAAGAACTTGAACCAAACAACTTTGCTCGAGCTGTAAGACGGAGCTTGCAGGACAACCCACCTGCTAGTGCACCAAGTACATCAATTGCTGCACCAGCATTTCCAGCAAGCAGTCCACACCCACATATTGATCCCGATTTTGCTGATGTTAAAATTGTATGCATTTATTGCGATAAATTTGTGTTATGGGAACAGGCTATTGACCTGATGAAACGCAGGATGCAGGAGCATCGCTGTCCTCGACATTAGCTTTTTTTTTTTAATCTTTTGTTCGTGTTGGATACTTTTTGAGTTCCTGTTCAATTTTATTCGTTTAAAAAAAACTTGTCGAAAAAACACAAAAAAAATTGAAAACTAAAAACAGAAAAAAACAGTTCTTTTTATAACTACCGTCACTGGTCAAAGAAAGAACTATATTTCTATGTGTGTATAAAAGTTTGTCAGAGTGAATGTGAAGTTTATAAGTGAATGAATGAATACATTACTAGTGTATGGTGAATGTTAAGGTGCAGAACTATAAAGAAGTGTTACAGTAATATTATGTAAGCAGTTTACCTATAGTATACTGTAGTACCTCTGAAGCGCTTGAATGTAACATATGCACATAAATATGTTACAAGTCTCTGCTTAAATGTGCACTGCTGGTGAAACTGCCTGGATGAATTTGTATGTGTTAGGCGTGGATTTACAACTCCCTTGTGTCTCTTTTACAAAGGTGCAGCGTCACTTTTGTGACACACTGGTGGTGTAAAAGATGTGCCATGATATGTGGTATTTACAATGTGACGCATTTGGAAATTGCATCACATTATAAAGCCCTGCGCTACAAGGAGGAGATGTCACAGTATACAATAAGTGACATATCTCTGTGATGTAGCACTTATTGTACATCTGCTGATTAGTGATTTGATGTAGTAAATGGATTCTTTTAGATCAGTGTATAGATAAACACATAGTGCTGTATGGTCACTACAATACTGAAACAGATGTATGATAGTGTTTACTTGAAGGATAAGAATACAGATTGGGGAATTGAAGGTATAAAAGAGAAGTTTGTCGGTGGATAGAACACTGGATGCATAGTGTGTAGGTGTTTGAAGCAGTTAATGCCCTGAGTCACACTTTCACCATGAGTACTTGGGTAGTGGCTGAATGATTACAATTCTGCAAGGAGAGTGTAACATCAAAGCGTATCTGTAACGTGTGTGCGCGTACGCGCAGAGGACGATTTACTGTACAATGGACGGTGTGATCACTGTACGCGTACGGTACAAATACGGGAAAAAACTATGAAAAAGGAATTATATAGAATTTCATTTTAATACATTGAGAAAAAAGAAAAAATATTAATTAATAAAAACATATTTTTGAATTTAGTTTTGTTATTATTTTACATTAAGAATATGAAATATTATTTAAAAAATAAAATAAGTATCAATATTCATAATATAAATGTAGGAAATTAGTATAATAAGAAAGAAATATAATAATGCATTTAAGAATTATCATTTACAAAACCTTTGAAATTCACTGAAAAAAACATAGGTTCCACAAACGTTATAGTTAGGAATTAGCAATTAAAGAACCTTAAAAGTTCACTGAAAAAACCATAGGTTTCACACATGTTATAGTTAGCTGGACATTTCACTCATACAAAACCATTGAAATTCCCCGTTATGGCTAGTTTAGCTAACTATAACTTGCGCACCCACAATGCACTGCTGATGACTTCACATATTACATCGCTCATGACATGGTCAGTGACATCACTCATGAATTCACTGATGACATCTCAAATGACATCCCTGATGACATCATCCGTGTGAAAGAGTGGCAGACCTCCTCTCAGCGTAATATAACCCTTGATACACACTCAAAAACAGAAACAAATATTTTCAAAAAAATGGAGATACCAATACCAGATACAACAACCTATTTAGTAATTCCACCATCTACAAACACATCCACTCATTCACCAATAGTTCTATATAGTCACTCACACTTGTACTCACTCATCATATGTACTCATACACCTATACATCCTGTTACACACCGACACTCATCCATAGAGTTACTCACACACATACTCACACATGCAAATAAACTATTGAACATCCATTTATTTGCATATACAGCTATACACACACACCACTACACTTACTTTTACAGAAACGTACACACACTCTCTTAAACAATCACTTATAGAAATATATACTTATTTATTCAGGAACTCTTCCAATCTCTGACTCTCACATATAATCACTTATATACATCAATACTCACATATAGTAGATTAAAACATATGTAGTTACTCATAAAGACACTATTGAGACAGTCATGCACTCACTAACACACCCATACACACACTCATCCACCCATATAGTCCTGCACACATGCTGTCTTCAAAACGCACACAAACAGTGGTCACTCATTCATGCATCTATGTGCTAAGTAATACCCTCCACTGAACCATACAGACACTCATACTGATACTCAAAAAAACAAATAATAACCTATATAGACACTCATGTAGCTACTCACCAACCCATGCAGCCACTTATTCATAAAGGGTGAGACTGATACAGTTATTTACATATTTAAACATTACTCACTAACCCATGTATTCAATAAGATACAATTAATCAGTCAGTTATACAATCAATTTTACAAAAAAATGATCCATTTAGACACTTATATACCCATTTATTCTTCCATCGACCTTGAGATATACATATATAAAACATATTTAAATTTCAGAAAGACACCCATTCACTGGATGATGTCATTTGAGATGTCACCAGTGATGCCATGAGTAATGTCACTGACCATGTCATGAATGATGTAATATTTGACGTCATCAGCAGTGCATTGCGGGCGCGCGAGTTATAGTTAGCTGAACTAACTATAACGGTGGAATTTCAATGGTTTTGTATGAGTGAAATGTCCAGCTAACTATAACACGTGTGAAACCTATTATTTTTTTCTGTGAATTTCTAAGGTTGTTTTAAATTCTATTTCCTAACTATAACGTGTGTGAAACCTACTTTTTTTCAGTGAATATATATATAGATAAATATTAAAGGATTTGGCAAACATAATATTGAAATTGAATTGAGCATTAATGTAACTTTGGTTCTTCAATATTTATTACAATGTTTATCCACATCCTCTGGAATACTGGCTGTGCACAGTTGTACCTAGGAAATAAGGTACAGGGCGTAGTTATCTTTATTGCGCCCGGTGTAATGGCACTAAGGCCAGATCATGAGTAGTCCACTATACCCCAACAAGGGGTAACTTTAATTACCTAGTAAGGGAGCCCATTCTCCTTGCTTGCAATGACGTCTGTGGCACCAGTGCTATACCACTGACTAAAATACTGCCTTTAATGGATAAAGAGTTGAAGGGATATGTTTTTTTTATAAGAGAGGTTTAGCAAGATCAACAACTTCTAGGCGTAACGGTATTTATGGACACTTCTACTTCCCCAAGTCTTAGTCACATGGGAACAGAAAAGAAATGCTTATGAACCAAAGTCAACATGTACACGGAAAATGGTAGAAACCGATCGAACACTCTGAATTTATGCATGCCTTTCAAAATTAAAATAAAAAATAATTGATGAAAAATAGTATAAAAAGACAGCCTTTCTCATCCCAAGTTACGTTTTTTTTTAAACAAACACCTATAAAAAGCACACTTTATCACAGCCTATGAAAGACTTTGGAGTTGTATTTTGCGGTTTATATGAAGGATGTTTTTAATGGGCACACTACAAAAAGCGAACGTGCATTTTACAGGGAAACATGCTGTTCCTCAAAAACCATTAAAGATGCTGTCATCTGCCATATCCCTATCTTGTTGACCTTATTTACAGATTTCATGAAAAAATACAACATAATAAAATTGATGTATGAGCCTTGCAGCATCCAATTTCTTTGAAGAATGCCTTCCTGTAAAATATGAATGCTGGTCAGGAACACATGGACGCTGCGGCAATGCCAGTGTGCTAAAATGCTATGGAATATATTGCACACAAATGCCTTTTTAAATGTGGCCCTGCTCCCTGGAAATAAAGCAAATTGGCACCCTACCTGCGCTATGAATGAAATAATGTGCTTCGGAGGCAGAAAAAGGCTATAAATGTGACAGTCTTGGAGTGTTATTGACAGCTTCTTGAAAAATGTTGAGCTGGCCACACATTTGTCTTTATTGTCAACATGCTTGTCCTTTCTGAAAGCGCAAAACAAAGAAGCTGGGAATATAATACAATCCGTCCGGCAGTCATCCCCTAAGCATCTTTTGACACCGATCCTGTTTTTTAGGCCCTCTCAAACTGGATTTTTATTAATTAACATTTAGGATAGTGATGGAAAACATACGGATAATTAAGTGGCAGTTGATTTTTCAGGAAATTTTAAAAATCTACCTCAGTCTCGCCTTTTGGTAACCATGGCACTGTCCTTGCATGCCCTGCTCTCTGGACCATCTATGCAGCAACAGGAACAAAAAAAAAGCATGCAGTATGTTTACTTTTTGTGCTTGCCTCCCCCCCAGCCAAGTAGCAATAACAAGCATTTGCAATGCTATAGATCTCACCTTTGGGACACATATATGTATTTAGCTATGCAGCACATTTTGTCTGGGTGTTGAACCATCTACTGTTCTTTAACACGAAGTAAAAGTAAGCACCAAACTGTGTGGCACGCCAGGTATAGGAACACATGGAGAGAAATATTGCCTTTCAGCAGGAAATTGCATAGTCCTAAACTCTGTTTTTAATATAAAATCAGGGCCTTGGGTGGTCATATCACTGAAAATACAAGATTTAAAAAAAATATTATTATCTACAGGTGCTCGTTGAAGACAATTTCTATGGACTCGAATCTAGAGAATGCTAAAGGGATTCTGGTATTTTACTGACCTCTGCTGGTCGTTTTCTATCAAGAAAGCTAAATAGAGGCAGTTGCCAGAAAAATAAAATAAGAAAGTCTCTCAGCAGAAAACAATTCTAGTATTTTACTGACCTCTACTGGTCCTTTCCTATTAAGACAGTTAAATAGAGGCAGTTAAACTGAAAAAAGTTCCTAAGTGGAATCAAACAAGTCCTAGGGCTAATCTCCAGAGCCCACAAAGTACATACACATATAAGTATATACTGATATATAAGTATTCACTATAAGTATATACTAAAGTATATAAAAGAGGTCTCGAATGCTAAACCTAAAAATAAACTGGGCCTTACCTCGGGTTGTGGCCCAAACAAGCAGGCAGCAACCAGAGGGCATTCCTCCTCTGTTCATGTAGTTCGAAAGTAGCTGACTTGAGCAAAGTTCTGCGTTTAGATTCCATCTTTGTCAAGTGCATTAATCAAGTTAATTGGACTAGATATAACGCGTGCCAATTTTTAGGTGCGGCTGCGAGTGAAGCGGGCATTATGTTAATAAATAAAAGTATTTGACGGCCGTGCACAGTATAGGTATAGCCAATAGATCTCGCCTTTGGGACCTAATAAGCATTTAGGTATGTAGCACATTATCTTATGTATTGTGTTGCTGTGCATTAACAAATCAGCTAGGTGAAAATAAAGTGTCTTTTGTACATTTCTAAAACCTGAACTTTTATTCTGTAGCTGTGGTAAGAGAATTGAATTTACTGATTTACTGCAGTATAGCAGAAGCCTATACAGAAGGCATGTGTTTTAAAGTGCCATCGAATTTTGCAGACATGTAAATAAACTCTCTTTTTCTTTTTCTTTCTCATCCTACTCTCATCCGCCTGCAATCATTGGTGATGTTATGGCCAGGGTAAGGCATGGCAATCACCCATTTTAAAGGAGTATCACTTTGGGTGGGCCCCATTTCCAGCCGATTCGGGCTCTCTGAAGATGAGCAACTCGCTTAGTAAAATGTCGACCAGCAGGAAAAATACCAGCTAAATCAGGATAGGATGCTATCAGAAGCATGGCTGCATAGTGCGGCTACACCAGTAGGCTTCAAGTCCACAGGAGTTTTTGTTAAGGTTGCCTTCTGCGTGAGCAAACAGTGACTTCCATCTATTTTCCAGCTTGCCAATCCTGAGCTCAGGTTATAAAGGGGATATTTTTGTAATGCCTTGACAGCACTTGATCTGGGAAAAATTTCAATTATGCCAGCTTAATTTTGGGAATTTCCCATTACGCTGGTTACATGAAATTCCTGAAATTAAACCATTATGCCACACTGCATATTTACGCACAGTGTGCAGAAAAACGTATAGTGAGTGCATGGAACAACACAAATGGTCACAATTTGAGATGTTGCTGCTCCCCTCACTTCAAATTTTTGTCCTTGTGTCAGAAATTGATGCAATGAGATACCACACTAAAATGACTTACTGAAAGGCTACTGTACACCTTAGTTAAAGTCATCAAGACCTATTTATGGAAGCATGATATATCTATCTCTGTCCCAAAATTTTTTTGAAATGGAGAGCCAATACAATGGATTGTAACATTAAAAAACACAATTACGGATCGGACCCAGACTGTCACCATGGGTAAATACAGATCAGCTGAGGTAGAGATTACGAAAGGGGTGCCACAGGGCTCCTGTTTGAGCTCAACACTCTTTAACATCTACGTGGCACCCCTGGCAAGAGTGATGCGCAAATTTGGTTTCATCCCCGTGTCATATGCGGATGACACGCAGCTCCTCTTCCCCTTTCAAAACCTCACCACAGAAATAAGAAACTCCTTCTCCGCTGCCATGAAAGCCGTCGCACAGTGGATGTCCACCAACTTCCTACAGTGCAATGTCAACAAGACGGAAGTAATGCTGTTTGGAGACGCCAAATTACTATGGACCCCTGACTGGTGGCCATCTGATCTTGGTACTGTTCCGGAGCCCAAACAGATTGTCAAAAATCTGGGGATACGCCTTGATCACGACCTTTCTCTCAAACAGCACAGTAATATGGTAGCTGGCTCATGCTTTCACATCATCAGCATGATGCGCAGAATATTCCCACTGCTACCGGACTCCTTCAGAAAAACTTTGGTGCAAGCCCTTATATTGAGTCGTATTGACTACTGTAATGGGCTGCTCCTTTCTGCTAATGAAGGAGTTCTGGACAGGCTCCAGGTGATCCAGAACACGGCAGCTCGCCTTGTCCTAAATGCTCCCCCTAGAACAGCATCAAAACCCCTATTACAGAAACTACACTGGTTGAGCATTCGACAAAGAGCCAAGTTCAAGATATGTTGCATCATTCATAAATGCTTAAATGGAAATGGCCCTACATATCTGGAGCAGAAATTTACCCTCTACACTCCCTCCAGATCGCTGAGATCTAGTGAGCATTTTCTGTTGGCTGTACCTCATGCAAAAAAAACCAGACATGGAGGGAAAGCTCTATCTGTTGCGGGGCCCACACTGTGGAACAAACTGCCTCTGGCCCTCAGGCTCTGCACAGACCACTTTAAGTTCAGGAAGCAACTGAAAACTCTGCTGTTCACTGATAAAATCTAGACCTACCCCTCATCTGCATATTTGTTTGGACTCTATTTGGTATCACAGCGCAGAGATACTCCGGTTGGAGTCGATTCCAGCGCTATAGAAACCCATAAATAAATAAATAAATAAATAAAAGAGCACAAATAAATATGCTGCTTTCCAAGAAGAAGCAACAAACAATAAGTAATCTTCAAAAATAGAATCTCTCCAAGTCCTACGTGCTGGAGACATTTCGGAAACTGAGAGGAGTGAACTCGATTTCTTGGAACTCAGTAGGGATCCAATCACGCACGCAAAACTGAAGTGCACTGCAGCATATTCAGGATGCAATTTTACTGGGTAGATAATCTGGACAGTAACATAGCATCGAGTGTTCCTGCACCCTGGAAGCCCAGTTGTTGGAACAGTAGGCCATGTATAATTATGCAGAGTATTAATGGCATTGGGAATTCCGCTCTGCACAAGTGTTAACTGGGACCTTTTTTGGAGGTCTTCCATCTTCCATGATGTCATAAAAGAAACAACCCCGCCGCTGCAAATAATGTTAATTTGGGCAGTAAATTTGAATGCTCATTATATTAATGTGCCATGGCTTTTTGCAAGAAGTGAGTACTTTGCTAATGATTTATATGAATAACTCATTTACGTTATTTGCAGTTTAGACAAGTTCATTTATAGAGTGAAAACAAAAAAGGTAAATGATGGATTCGGTCAATTTTGGATTGAATGCATATTTTCTGGGGTATTAGGCTTTTTCCCCCACACATTTCTGAGCTGCCGCACAGGCCGAGAACGGACTATAGTGCTATTTAAGCTGTGAGGTTGTAGCTGCAGACAATTAGGTATTGTGTGGCTTTAATAAAGCAGGCGCCATGTTAATAAATGAAAGTTTTTCGGCGGCCGTGCACATTATTGGCATAGCGCGGCTGTGAATAAAGCAGGCGCCATGTTAATAAAGAAAAGTATTCTGTGGCTGTGTATATTATAGGTATTGCGTGGCTGTGTATATTATAGGTATTGCGTGGCTAAGAATATTATAGTTATTGTGAGGCTGTGAATAAAGTGGCCGCAATGTTAATTAATTAAAGTTTTCGGCGGTCCTGCACAATATAGGTATTTCGCAGCTGTGAATAAAGTGGGCGACATGTTAATAAATAAAAGTATTCTGCGGCCGAGTACATTATAGCTCTTGTGCTGCTATAAATAATGCAGGCGCCATGTTAATAAACAAGGAGTCCCTAAACATGACAATCAACAACCACATTGCAATGAAACTGTAGTTGGTTGGATGCTGCTTCAGATAAAAATGGAAGTGATGCATTGGACCAGCAACCAATAGGGAGGCCGGAAAACATAAATGAGCCAATTGCAAACAGCAGCCAAGCAGAGGCGGGATTACCCTCGCTATATGAATTACTAGAAGTCTCGAAGAGACAGGGCATGCGTGCTGCCTACGCGAGACCTAATAAGGAAGCTCTTGAAGGGTTACCACTGGGACAAGGGATCCACTCTATGATTACACCGGGGGTCAAAGGGAATGACTACTTACAATTGTATGATAGTATCATTACTACTTACAATTGTATGATAGTTAGAGATTTGCCAGGATGACCATAATAAAGTCTATCCTGGCATATCTCTGACCTTCTCACTTCCTAAGGGTGCCCGCTCCAGACCATAAAACTTGTGTTGGGTGTAACTGGGGTAATTCTCTCCAGCGGATTAACTCATAGTTACTATAAAATTACTCATAATCAGCTGTGGCACCTTTATTAGGGCAGAAGAACGCCGCCCCCCCGCCACCACCCGAAAACTACAACAATAATAAAAAGGGTTTTAAACCTGTTTTATTATTGTTTTATTTTAATCCCCCAGGACCTGCCCCAGGACACTGACAAGTCTTAGAGGTGGGTCCAGCGGGATGACATTGTGGTCGGGGAGAGGTAGTGCACTCTCTTGTCCCTTCTCTGCGCATGAGGTTTAGGCCTGCCGTTTTAGAACGGCCAAACCCTCATGCGCAGTGAAGATTTCTCCAGCCCAAGCTGTGTTGCTTGGGCTGGAGAAAGAAGGCACAGTCTCCCAGTCTGCCTGGGAGCGCAAAGTCCCACCCCTGAGGCCAATCCTGATGCTGCTTTCCTGCAGCGCTATGATTGGCCGCAGTGAATTCTGGGTGCCTTTGCCCAGAAGAGCGCAAAGCAGCAGACGGCAGCAATCAGAAAAGTAGTTGAAAAAAATTAATTTTACTTTGTTCCAGATTAGGACATATCATTTTGTTCTTTTTTAACTGTTACCGCATGAGGGTTTCAGAGCGCAGTACATATATGGCCAGATGTCCGAGGCTGTTTTTAATCATTTGTAGAATCGGGCTGTTTGCAAGCGCAAAATTACTTTTTAAATGTACAAAACTAAAATTGTGATTCAGTAAAATGTTACCTAATTGCATTCGGGTATATGCCCTTATTAAGTTTTAGTATTTAGAAGGTGCGAGTTTAGAGCATCCCTTCCCAAAAAAACAATACTGTATGGTATGCGTTAATGCTTGTGACTGAAATCTGGTCATAAAGCATTGATACTTTGCTAACCCCAGCAGACCCACACCCCTGTGATGGCTGCCATTACTAGTGGGTCGCAAATTATTAACTACCTCATTAAAATTATTTGCATCCCACTAGCCTTGGTATTTTGGAGCCGACCTATTAGTACATAGGTAGATTCACAGAATACTACACAAGTCGCAAAAATACTGGTCCTAAATTGCGACAAGTATTTTGTGACTAATGCTACATCAGGCCCGTTATGAGTGTACATTATTTAATCATACATACCACAAGTAAATTCAGACACAAATGCAAAATAGTGTGTAGATTACAATATTGTATGGCGATAACAATTTCCACGTGCAGTTTTGTAGATTTTGCAACACTTGAAATACAAGGTACATATTGTCGGTTGTTCACAACTTCGTTTACAGTGCTTTACATATTCAGCATCAATGTATACTTTGGGTGAAGGTTTAAGGGGCAGTTTTCAGTATCACATTTTTCCAATTTGTTAACAGATTCACTTGATATTATGTATAAATAAGCCAGCTTTTATTTGCTGCAAGAAAATGTAGATCTAATTTCAGTGCAGGTGTCTAAAATTTCCATGAGGAAAACTAGCCTAACTAACAACAGCAATTGGACGTGTGCCATGGATTGGGGGACTTCTAGTACCTTTGCCATTGTGAACAGCAGGAACAATGTAGAGATAAAGGGAAAGAACTAAACCCTAACTCTATCTTCTCTAATGTTAGAGACAAGAGGCAAACATGGCTATCTCGGGTACTATGAGAATATGGAAGTGTACTCAGATATATATAGAGTGTAGAGCTGCATATGGGGCAATCATGTTAAGGTGGGAGTGTTACAGCTCACACAGGGACTGGTAATAATTAAAGATATTTATTCCAAGAATTGCGGTACAGCAACACAGCATCTAGCTGGCAGGCAGGAACAGTATCAACTGACCTGGTGCCTAGCAGCAATAAAGGTTCTAAACATAACAGTAAGACTACTGAAAGATGTAGTGCATGTAAAGAGACATAACATAACAAATAAATATATACATGGAATGTAACAGGGAGTTATAGATGACAGCAAGATTCAGGAAGTGTGTGACTGTTGAACAACAAAGAGGTGTTCTTTCAGGTTAACTGGAGACTGGGGGAAGTGGGAAATAGAGTGACCAATCCAGAGGTCTAAATTTGCCCAGAACATTTTAGCACCCAAATTTCCTCCTGTGGGCTGCTTATGAGCAAAAATAAACATTATGATTATTTTCAAAGAATCTTGATTTTTCACAATTAATTGTAAAGACACAACACTGGTAATGTACTTGAATCTCCTTCTTTCAGCAATGAGTGAATATTGTCTTAAACATTATATTAACTATATCATTAATTTTTACATGTACAGTTGCCTTTCAGCACATAAATGATGTAGAGCCCTGATGACAATATCATATATAAAAGGACATTACCACGGAGGTCGAAACGCATTATTGATAGTTTTTGTAAATAGCAGAAGGCTAAAGTCCTTACAGGACAATTCCCCATTGCCTCATACAAATGCATCATTTCTTATTAGGGATTATAAGTACTGTAACACACTCTAATCTTGGATCATATTGACTGATTGACTAAAGAGACATTGTTAAAGGACTATACGCTAGCCTTATATTGACTGGACACTACTATTCCGGGTATATCTGTTCCATTTCTGGCAGTGGTACCCAGAGTAAGGAGAGCTAGGTCGGGGGGCAGGATGTTCTCACTGAACGCCGCCAAGCTGTGGAATGCACTCCCTTTTGATCTTCGATCCACACCCGACCTACTCCCTTTTCGCAGGAAACTGAAAACCATACTATTTAGGAAGCCCTTTTAGTTCCTCCTGTGTTCCGTCTCGTCTCTGTCTAAACTCAGCGCTTGGATGCCCCTGGGCAGCAACCGCGCTTAATAAATCGATAATAATAATAATAATAATAATAATTTGTTCATTTAAGTTATTTAATTTTTCTTTGAAAATTTCACATATTTATGTGCATTTATAATTATATTTTCATTTGACAGGTTTTTTTCTTGTATGTCTAATATTTATGTGTATTCATGTTAGCAACAATAAATGTTGATGTATAGTGCTGTCGCAAATTAAGTATTAGAATAAGTATAAAGTCATTACACGCACACTGAATTATTTGTCTTTCTTACTGAAGTGAAGGTAGATCAATAGTTCAATGGGGTTATATTTTTCGCAGATTTGGGCGGCTTGGGTCAAGGAAAGCCTTGGTATACCTGTTTTTTTTTTTATGCCATGCTTATCTTGAGTTCCTCTCTGTCACCATGACCCCTGACACAAGAAGTAACAAGGGCAATGCCAGGCCTCTCAAATGGTGGGAGAGGGGAAGCAACTGCAATCCCTGTCTAATTAACATCTATTATGTAATATCAGTATAGTGTTCCAATGTGGGACAGTCCAGAGACGTTTGGTGGTGTTGAGTGAAAAATAATCTACTTTTAAACAACCTTGGGAATCAATTATTCTGTAAAACATGGTCCCTAAGAGAGAGTGAGCAGGAAGCAATCAATACAGACCCAATCAGTGCTGTAATAGGTGAACTTGTCCAGCCGGTCAGTGGTCCAATGTTTAATTAGTCAAAATTCTTTAGGTAATGTCTGATTAATGTCTGATTAACATGGTTGAGAACCACAGTTTCGATCCCTGTAGTGAGGTGCTATGCACATTGGACGTAGAGTCCTTATACACTAATATTCCACAGAGAGATTCTCTGCTTGTGTTGGAAACTGTAATCAACAAGCGGCCACACCCCCACTCAGTCCCAACGAACTTTATCCTTGAAATCCTTGAGATCTGCTTAACAAGGAATTTCTTTGCATTTGAGGGCCAATTTTACCAACAAGTGAACGGAACTTCAATGGTGGCTGTTTTTGCACCAATCTAGCCATCCTGTATATGGATTCTCTTGTCCGCAACTAACCCCTTCCACAAGGACATCAAGCAATGGAAGAGATATATAGATGACATTTTATGATCTGGCAAAACACTGAACAAAACCTAGAGGCCTTTCTCCACTGGCTTAACAATAATTGTGGGGGTCTGAAATTCACATTGTCACATGATAAAGCATAGATCCCATTCCTTGATCTATACATTGTACATAGAGAGGGCACACTCATTACCAGTTTATTCCGCAAACCCACTGAGCGCAACACTTTTTTGCGGTACAGCAGCCACCACCCGCAGGCACTCAACGACTCTCTACTGTATTCTCAGTTCCTCAGAATTAGGAGAAATTGTTCCTTGACGGAGGACTTTTTCAGCGAAGCAAAGGTACTACGTAACAAACTCACCAGTAAGGGGTATCCACGCAGACTTGTACGGAATGTCATGAAAAGAGCATGGTACTGCCCACGTGAAAACTTATTAGAGGCCTAAACAAACCAACACAAAATCGCTTGATCTGTGTTACAACCTTCTCCCCAGTCACCAACACAGTACGCAAATCCATCTTAAAAAACTAGAATGTTCTCAATGCGGGTACCCTTAATCTTGAGTGCCCTATATTTGCTTTTAAAAAAAGCAAAATCAACAAAGACCACCTAGTCTGTGCAGCCCTGCCCACTAAAAAACAATCAATCACACTGAACGATCAATGGGGGCTCGCACCTCTTACTGGCCATGCCAAATGTGGCAAATGCAGCATTTGTGACCTCACGATTGAAGGCAAAGAGTTTTGTTTTGATAATATACACTTTGAGCTTAAAACAATTACCAACTATATTACTTGCAATGTCGTATAGGCAATCTTATGTCCTTGCAACAGAATCTATATTGGGCAAACTACTCAAAAAATAAGAATGTGCATATGCCAACACCGGAGCACAATAAGATGCAAGACACCTAATGCACCATTGGTGGATCACTACACAGAGACTGGACATTCTAAAGACGACCTAAGGTGGACCGTCATGTGGGTGGTCATACTCCCACCAAGGGGTAGTGATTTCTCTAAATTGCTCAGCAAAGAAGAGCTCAAATGGATTTTGAAAAGCAATAGCCTGCACACTGGTTTAAATCGTCTTGAGGACTGGACCGTTCTTATATAACTTGTGACATTGTATCTAATCTGCAAGTACTGGACTGCTCTCGAACAACCTGAGTCACTGCACCATATTTGGGAATATGGCCTCCTAATAACAATTTTTGTGACCCATCTATGCATCACATTTAGTAACTGTTCCTGTAGCCCATGTATGCATCTCAAATGATTTTAATTTCACTCCCCTCACTGGGCAAATGTTTTTAAACCTTCTTGCTTCACCCTCATCCCAAGTGCCTCACACTGGATGCAATCACTCCCTGGGCCATCCTGACTCCACTCCAAGATGGCCTCTCTCTCACTCATTAGGCCCCGATCACTTTCAGATTTCACCACCTGATCACATGATCCCCCCATCCTATCCAGGTGCATCACTCCCGATAGGAGTCCTAGGAGGTATTTCCAATCCCTCTGCATTCACGGACGCTGACCACTGAACTCAGCACGCCGCATCGCCTGGCTCTAGGTAAGCCCACTGAACTACCACCCGAGTGCTCTCACGCACCTCACCCCACCCCTTGACCTTCTCCCCCTGATCCCCTGCCATTACCTCCACAGGCTATTACACCACCCTAAAGGACACGACTCTGACTCTTCAATTGGGACGCTAATCTTACGCTCTTGTTTCCTCGCATCACGAGGTGAGTGCCCTTCACTCACTCTTGCCTTGCCTGCCATCACGCGGTTTTCCCGTGCCTTGACCTAAAACCTCCCCCTTTTTTTCAGGCTACCGCTTGCTCAACCGGCATCCGGCTCCCATGCCGTATTCTTCATCACGTGCGTGCTGGTAACGCCGCCATCTCCGATTAATAACTCAGTAAAGACCATTCCCACCAGTAAGAACGGCTACCTAACCCTCACGCATGTATCTTTCAGCCGCCTTATGTGCCTCTTTCACCCGCCTTATGTACCAATAGCCCTGGGAAGGCTCAGATTGCGGTAGCTTCCTAATCTGCATGCGACCTAGGCTGAATGCCTTTGGTTCCCAATGCTAGTAGCACCTAGTCACTGAGTCCCCACCCCTTAGTATTCACACACCTTGTCACCAGGCTTTAAGCCTTTTCTCCCAATCACTCTGTCACTGCGCCGACTTTCCCTTCCAGGGGAAGGTAACTGTCATATAGTCACCCCACCACCATTGATGTGCACCTTTTAATTGCTACTTCTTTTCCCCTATTATCTATATCACTTCGCCGTTTGTGATTCTTCTCTGTGTTCTAGAGAGATGACACCAGGGGCCAGATGTAGGAGCCTTAATACCGGTCGGAAACGGCCGATTTCGGCCGTTTCCGACCGGTATTTGGCTTTTGAGATGTATATTTACCGATTCTGTAAATATACAGAATCGGTAAAATACTGAATCGGTAAATTTACCGATTCTGTAAATCAATATGTAGGTGGCACTTCAAAGAGTGCCACAGGCCCTTTCGGAGTCGGTATTTACCACCCAATCCTATTGGGTGGTAAAAATCCGATTTCATGTGTACATGCACATCTGTGCATGTACACCTATGCCATGTGACACACAGACATGCCTTTAGGGCATGTATATGTGCGACATGGCACACAAGCCTGCACTTGGGGTGCTACAGGGTGTTAAAGTGACACCCTATTCCCCCTGCCAGGATTCGGTATTTACCGATTCGGTAAATACCGAATCGGTATTTCCCTTTGATTCCTATGGGCTTCAAAGCCCATAGGAATCAATTGGAAATACCGATTTGGTATTTACCAAATTGGTAAATATGTGTTTTAAAAATTACCTACACCTGCCTCCTTCTAATTTACCGATTCATAAATACCGAATCGGTAAAATTCGGTATTTACAGTCGGTAAATTAGATTTACCTCTATCTGGGCCCAGGTCGCCTCCTCTTTTCATTATGTCACTGCTCCGAATGTAGTTCTTTTTTCATTTATTTAGTGCCACAGAGTTGACACTATGTCAATTTGCAACGTTGTTCCAGCTTCATTAGGTACACTTCATATGTCATAAGCGCACCGAGCAATATGAGGTTATGTCTGTTTTACAGGCATCCTTCTAATTCTCCCTTTTCATGTTTCCCCTTTTTTTTTATTTCCCTCTTGAACCTCACCTTCTTGACTGTTATTGAATAATACACTAGCCATAGGCACTTATTAACAGACATGCTTATTTAATGTCCTGAAGATAATCCTTGCATTGTTGTCTAGGATCAAAATGCAGTCGCCACCTCAAAACTTCTCATACATACACTGTGATGTTATTATCTCCTGGGTAGAGTTGTTACTTGCGATTTGTTTGTCTATTGATGATTGTTCTTTGAAACAACCACGAGCATTCTATGAGCCTCCCCTAAATGTTTCCCCAACTGTATGTATTTCCGTTTCTATAGTAGGACGAAGGTTTGTGTCCCACTTTGAGTATTCATGCTCACACATTACCTAAAGAATTTTGACTATATAACATTGGACCACTGTCCGGCTGGATACAAAAAGACCTCGACCCACAACCCCCCACAACCCATTCCCCGAAGAAGCTGGAACAAAATTACCACCGACCAGCTCTTCACATCGCTTCACCAGAACCCTCCTGCCAAATCATCGGACCCAAACCAAGCAGCCACCAACCTCACACAATGGATCGCCCACAGCGCCGACGAACTAGCACCCTTGAAAAACCATCAAATCAAGCAAGGTAGCAAAAAAGCCCCCTGGTTCAACGATGACCTTAAAAAATCCAAGAAGTTCTGTCGTACCCTAGAGAAAGCCTGGAGAAAAAATCCAACCACTGACAACTTGGCCACCTTCAAGAACGCCACCCGCAAACACCACCAACTGATCCGATCCACCAAGAAATCAGCATTCAAGGATCGTCTTGACACCAACGCCCAAAACAGCAAGGAAGTATTCAACATCGTCAAAGAATTTACCAACCCCATCGCCGGCACCAACGGCATCACTCCCTCCCAAGACCTCTGCGACTCCCTAGCCTCATTCTTCCACAACAAAATCGCCGACATACATAACAGCTTTGAAAACCAGTCTGAAGACCAGTCCACTTCACCCACCTCCGAACCAAACCCGCCCTCTAACAACCTTTGCGCCTGGAACCCAATCACCACTGAAGACACCATCCGCCTGATGAACTCCATACACTCAGAATCGCCAACCGACCCATGTCCCCACCACATTTTCAACAAAGCAGACTCCATCATCGCACCCCATCTCCGTGACGTCATCAACTACTCCTTCAACTCCGCTACCTTCCCAGAAAGCTGGAAACATGCCGAACTCAGCGCCCTTCTGAAGAAACCCACAGCAGACCCCACTACCACCGCATCTCGCTCCTCCCATTCCCTGCCAAAGTCATTGAGAAAGCCGTCAACAGTCAGCTCGCCACCTTCCTTGAATCCAACAAATCCCTCGACTCCTCACAGTCCAGCTTCCGAGCTAAACACAGCACCGAAACCGCCCTTATCGCAGCAACAGACGACATTTGAACTCTACTGGACAATGGAGAAACAGCTACCCTCATCCTACTTGACCTCTCCGCAGCCTTCGACACAGTCTGTCATAGCACCCTCATACAACGCTTCAGCAATGTCGGAATACAAGGAAAAGCATTGGACTGGATCATCTCGTTCCTCGGCGGAAGAACCCAGAGAGTCCGCCTCCCCCCTTTTAGATCAGAGGCCACCGAAGTCATCTGCGGCGTACCACAAGGATCATCACTCAGTCCCACCCTCTTCAACATATACATGAGTCCCCTCGCATCCATCGCACGCCAACACAACCTCAACATCATCTCCTACGCAGACGACACCCAACTGATCCTCTCCCTCACCAAAGACCCAAACACCGCCAAAACCAACTTACACGAAGGAATGAAAAAGTAGCCGAATGGATGAAGAACAGCCGTTTAAAACTGAACTCGAACAAAATGGAAGTCCTCATCTTAGGCTCATCCCCCTCTGCCTGGGACGACTCATGGTGGCCACCAACCCTAGGAACCGCACCCATACCTACGGACCACGCACGTAACCTGGGCTTCATCCTGGACTCCTCGCTCTCGATGACCAGACAAGTCAACGCCATCTCATCATCATGCTTCAACATCCTACGCATGCTCAAAAAAATCTTCCGCTGGATCCCCACCGAAACAAGAAACGGAAATACCCTTTACGCCGGAACCACAGCCAAACTACAGAAAAAACTCCAACGCATCCAAAACGCCTCAGCCAGACTCATACTGGACATCCCCCGTCAAGCTCAAATTTCAGGTCACCTGAAAGACCTCCACTGGCTCCCCGTCAACAAGAGAATAACGTTCCATCTCCTCACCCACGCACACAAAGCCCTCTACGACCTTGGACCCGAATGCCTCAACACGCGACTGTCCTTCTACACCCCCACCCTCCAACTACGATCGTCCAATCAAGCCCTCGCCACAATTCCTCGCATCCATAGATCCACCATGGGAGGAAGATCCTTCTCCTACTTAGCGGCCAAAACCTGGAATTTTCTCCCCACCCACCTCCGCCTTACACAGAACCACCTTTCCTTCAGAAAGCAACTAAAAACTTGGATATTCGATAAGTAAAGTACCCTTCCCCCCCCCCCCCAAGCGCCTTGAGACCCTCTGGGTGAGTAGTGCGCTATCCAAATTTTGAACTTGAACTTATATAGCACTGATTGGGTCTGTATTCATTGTTTCCTGTTCATTCTCTCTTAGGGACGACTGTTGTACAGAATAAGAGTTAAAAGAATGGATATAATGGTCCAGGCCCCTTATAGTGAGCAGTGAATTGGTCACTCATAGGCCAGCTATTCAGCTATGGTCAATGCAATTGGTTGACATGTTTTATGCCACAAGAAGCCCTGAAGTAGTCTATCGGCATTTCTTTGAGACCAAATGGTGTGTTCTGTGACCTAATCTTCTCAGTGGAGTTAGGAATGCTAAAGTTTACTTTAATCACATTTTTTTATTTTATTTATGAAGTTTTATAAAATGTGAACATGACCAGAATTTTGGTGTCAGAGCGCTGAACAACCTAATAAATAGCATCAAATATACAAGGAGCAAAATCTAGAATATACAGCATAAAAATATAATACAAAGAGACATAGTGAAAACACCAGCAAAGAAATCAAATTGGCATGGAAAGCCGCCTCAGATAGGAAGGAGATCATTCAGTAGTCTCATTTTGAACTTGTTTATGAAAAGAGCAAAGGAAGGGCTGGTCCTGTTCTCTGGGGGAAGAGAGTTCCAAATTCTTGGGGCAATTCCAGAAAAAGATCTTTTATAGGTTTTCTTTTTGTGAAATGTTTGGGGTTGCAGCAGTAGGGAGCATGTACTACGAGAAACTCTATTCCTTCTGGATAGAACCAGTTTCTTAGCCAGGTAGCGAGGAGTGTTGTGGTGGATGACTTTGTTCGTCATGCATGCTATTTTTAGGTGGATCCTATATTCATAAGGTAGCCTGTTCAGAGAGTGGAGGGCTGGAGTGATGTGATCATTTTTCTTTACGCCTGTGATGAGCCATTCAGCCGCATTGAGGGTAGCCTTCAGCTAGCTTTATTTTCGGTAGGCCAACAAGTGTAGCATTCCCATAATCAAGTTTGAAGATCACGAGAGCCTGAACCGCGATCTTGAGAACTGCATTGGGCAGGAAAGGCTTTAGTTTTCTTAAGACATGGAGATGGAAATTTCCCTCTTTGGGTGTGGAGCTGATATGGTTCAGCATGGAGAGTTTGTTGTCTAGTGTTTTTCCTAGGGATTTTGCTGAATCAACGATATGTGGGGTACAGTTCAATGCAGTGAGTAGTGGTAGCCACTCTTTGATGTTAGAGGTTGGGTTGGGAGGCTAGATTAATAGGAATTAGGTTTTGAGGGCGTTAAGTTTGAAGTGTTAACCAGTGTTGAGTTTTGTTCAGGATGTTATTGAGAGTGCTGATATTGTATTCATGTACAATTGCGTATCATCAGCATACATATGGTAGTAGATGTTGGAGTGTTTGAGGATTTCAGTCAGGGGTTCCATGTAAAGATTAAACAGAGTGAGGGAAAGTGAAGAACTTTGGGGTACGCCGATAGTGACCGGTGTCTGATCGGATAAGTCATGATTGATTAGGACTCATTGAGATCTGTTTTGTAGGAATGAGCCTAAGTTCTGAGAAGGTCAGGATGGCTTCATGTTTGACTGTGTCAAACGCTGCTGATAGGTCGAGACGATAAAAAACAGGATTCATTATGATCGAGAAAGCGTAAAGTATCGTCGACAATGTGGACCATCGCAGTTTCAGTACTGTGACCTGGTCTGAAACCAGATTCGCAATGGTTGAGCTCTTGGTGCTGGTTAATGTGATTGCAGAGTTATTGATGAACACATTTTTACAGGCAAGGGAACAACTGCCAACCACAAACCAACCTAGTGACATGCTTGGAGGAGGTCAAGAGCTGGATAACCATGTCCTGCCTGAAACTCAACGATGATAAAACGGAGCTCATGCTCCTAGGCCCCGCAGCCCCTACCACCTTGGAGCTGTTATGGCCTCTGAGCATGGGTGCTCCTCCCACTCCCAGAGATAATATAAAAAGTCTGGGAGTGTGGCTGGACAAATCGTTGACTTTTAATACCCAGGCAACTAAGGTTTCGGCGGTCTGCTTTGGCCTCCTTAGGTCGATCAAAAAAATCCTTCCTCTTCTCCCCTTTGAGGCCAGGCAGATAGTGATTCAAGGACTAATTCAATCCCGCCTTGACTTTAGCAACTCACTGTACCTCGGGGCTCCGGAGTACAGCCTGCAAAAATTTCAGCGGACACAAAACTGTGCAGCCCGCACTCTGCTGGGACTCCCTCGCAGAACCTCGATAAGGCATGGCCTAAGGACTCTACATTAGCTTCCCGTCAGGGATAGAATAAAGTATAAAACTCTCTGTATTGCCCATCAAGCCTTTTGGAAGACAGGCCCAGAAATCAATCATGCCCTAATCCTCCCCTACCAGCCCAATAAATCACTTCGCTCATCAAATGCCTTCTTGGCAAAAGTCCCTAGGATCTACAGAGCTAGATCAGGAGGCCGCTCTTTTGCCTACAACGCGTCCAGACTGTGGAACACTCTTCCATGCCATCTGAGAAGCAACTCCAATCTGTCAAGTTTCCTCAAACAGCTTAAGACCTTCTTGTTTAACTAATTTGGATCCTTACTGTATTGTCTCTCTGGAAGACACTGTTCTAGTTTTAGCGCCTGGACACCTCAGGGCAGCTGCTGCGCTCTATAAAATTGCTTTTCATTTCATTTCATTTCATACAGGAGCTTGGCTCAGGTAGGATACTCGAAATAGAGTGAAAGTTGTTGGGATCAGAGAGGTTCAATTCTGGCTTTTTTAAGATAGGTGTCACTTGTCCACTTTTTAGACAGTCCAGCATGGTCCCTTGCTTAAGAGAGGCATTGATAATTCTGGTCCATAGGCGTACCAGGAGGTGTGAAGTTACCTTGAGTAATTTGGAGGGGAGAGGGTCATTGAAGTGGTTGGAAAATTTAGTGGAAGACAGTAGTTTAGAGCTGTCAGTGTCCTCAAATGTCTGAAAGATGGACCACGAGGCATTGTTTAAAGTTTAAAGAGAACCCCCCTCCCACTGGCCCTCTTGTGGCCTATTCATTGCCCCTCCCCCCCTCCCCCCCCCCTCACGCGCCCTTTGACCTATACGTGCACAGAAAAGATGCCATTACACGCCCGCCCTGACTATGGCTGGCCCTCTATCTAAATGATCTGTTGCAGGCCCACGAGACCCTTTTGTTGACTGATGTGTTGTATGGCTGCTGTTTCTACGTACTTGCACCTATGTTTGACGTTTTTGGTTTAGCTTGTTGGGGGGTTTTGTTGGGCGAAAAATGGTGCTGATAGACACATCCTTTCCACAGGCCGCTGTAGCGGGTGGTTGACCGCTGCTTACTTAGGGGCGGCTTCATTGATTGTCGCTATTTTTCAATTGTCAGCAGCACTGTGAGAAAAGTAAGACCGTTTACTCGCTGAAGTCGCACTGCACACGCTAAAGATTTTATTGTGTTTCATGTTTACCTCTGAATGATTAACCCGGCCGGATGACGGCCTCTGATCTGTTTCTCTGAAATTTTTGTATGACCTACCTGATAGCGGCCTGCCTCCGGGTTGTTGGCGTGACGCAGTGTGCATCTTCTTTTTCATTTGTTTATAATAAATGTCTTACAACAAAAAAAAAAAAAAAAAAAAAAAAAAAAGTTTAAAGAGAAGGTTGCTAGGACAAATTTCCTGTGAGGTGGAGGTGCATTGCGTTGGGGTTTCAGGTGGTAAGCAATTCCCAGCAATTCTGAACTCATTGTCAATAGACTTAGTTTTCTCATTATTGAAAGTTATATCCCCACTCTGTATTTGGAGGGCAAGGTGTCAATGCAATAAGTCTTGCATTTTCTTAGAGTTAGAGTTAGTGTCCTTGTAAATGATAATGTGTTTTACCTATGTGTTTTTGTTTGGCGCTGTAAATGACAATGTATTTTACTTATGTTTATGGAGTAAATGTATGTGGTGTGGAGGTGAATTATGTGGGTTGGATTGAAATTGTTAGTTGTGGAATTGTGTGACATGGAATAATGTGGAATAGATTTGTGTAGCGAAATTATGTGGCATGATGTTTACTGGAATGATGTGGATAGTAGTAATGAGATATTGAGTAGACTGGAAGTAGGTAGAGTGTAATTGTGTGTTATGGAGTGTAATTGTGTGGATTGGTATTTTGTGTTGTGGAGTGGTAGGTAGTGGAGTTTAATTATGTGGTATGCTGTTGAATTTTGTGGTGTAGATTGGATGCATGTGGTGTGTTGTGTAATAGTGTTTTTTTTTTGTCCTCATTTGCCTGTACCTCTTGCCCGCAGACTATGTAGCCAACCACCTGTTCGTGCAACTCTGGGTGTGACGCACTCACATTCGCCATGTCTTTGGGGAACAATCTAGCGGGAGACCAAATCTGGGTTTACTGAGGTTTTTGTAACGAGTGACGACCAGCCATACCCGACACAAACTCCATCGAGGTAGGGACTACTGCGAGGTCCTTTTCTTGTCTAACGGAACCGCCACAGTGGACTCTGAAGTTTGGAGGCATAATCATAGGACCGGGGAAAAAAAAAAAACCCCGGTACACTAACACCAAGAAGATAATAGATTCCAAAAAGAGAGGTTTTTGCTGCTTCAAGATCTAGCCAGATCTACCTTTGATGTTTCGATTAGAGATGATAGCCAGCTAGCATGTGTTGGCCCCTTGGAGTCATCCCAAAATTTACATATCTGACGCCTGGCGAGTAAAATTGCATAAAATAGTAACGGCCTTGCTGTACCAGTCACATTGTCAACCATTCCAGATATTATCAATGTTAATGAACAGGTTAAGGATACCTTAAGTATCGAGCCCAATGTAACCAGGACTTCCGCCCAGAAAGTCTTGATTGGTGGGCAGTCCATAAACATGTGAACGTCTGATGCGCCCAGAAGACTGCACTTATTACAACATTTACCAGCTTGGAACTTTGCCAGCTTTTGTGGTGACCAATAGGCTCTGTGTAATGTGAAGAGGTGTAATAGTGTTGTTGAGTTGAATTATGTGGTTTGTTGTCGAATTACGTGGTGTGGAATGGAAATGTGTGGAGCTGAATTGTGTGGCATAGAACTGTGTGCATTTGTATGAATTGTTGCTATGTGGCATAGAGTGGTTTTATATAGGGTGTATTTATGTGGTATTGAGTAGAGTTTAATTATGTGGTTGTGGTTACCTGTCTGCTATACTGCGAGCTGTGTCTCTGATGAAGAGCAGGTTTATTGAAACATCTTCAGGCTGCCTTCAGATGTACTGTTCAGTGTGCTGCAAGAGGAAGCTGGTGTGCAGCTGTTGGTTCTGTGTGTGAGTAGTCCAGGTGTGGCGTGGGAGAGACACCAATCCATGCAAGGAGGGAGAGGGGAGCTCAGCTATGTCTGGAGACAGAGGTTTTCCCTGAATACTGAGCACAGCTTCATAATTAGCAGCATCTGTGGCAGTGCGGCCTTCCACATGTAGGGTCTCATAGCTTTCACACATGGCAGGTATGGGCAATCCATGTAATAAGTGAACAGTAGCGGTCGATTGTGGGAGTAGCTGCTGGGCGGTGACATGGGGAGGGGAAGGGGCAGGGTGGGGGGTAGTAATCTATGGATTACGGAGGATTACAGGTAATTCAACATTTAAATAAATACAACGAATTTCGTTGCGCGCAATGCATCCCCAAATGGGATGCAGTGCACGCAACAAAATTTGTTTTATTTATTCATATAGGAACGTCTCGTGCACTAAGACATTTGCACAGCCATGCTCTTCGTGTCTCGAGACACAGTAATTTAGTGTGGCACAGTGGGACAGGTTTGTGCACAACCAGGACCTCCAGAGTGGGGGTGCGCAAGCTTCAAGGAAACCACATGACGAACTCGACCAGGTTCTCACTATCACTGTCAACAATTACAGGGAAAAACTTATATTGTTAGGGGACCAGAGTACAAAATAATGAAGAAGTACAAAATTAATCCTAAGAATAAGGTGACCACACATCTGCTACTTATACGGATCGCCAATGAAAGCAACCTAATATTTGTCGCACTGTAATGTTATCTTTTGATGGATATAATTTTGTCCATCATTTTAGCACTTCCAGGTAGCACAACAAGCAATCCCAAGGCTAAAACATATTCCAGAGTCATCTAGGAGTGGGTGCAACTGCTCATTTGTACAATGATCTAGGATTGGAGCATTGAAGGCACGACATCCAATCCTCGTAAAACACATCGTATTTTGAAGTACTGATTACTTTAAGGACTTTGGGGGATATTATCAACAAAACGCGATACATATCGCAAAGCGCGTGTAGCGCATTTTTTTTATCGCCCTCTGTCGCTGGTTCACATCCCATCATTAGCAGCCTATTATCAAGGCGCCGCTAAGATACGATGTGAAAGCCAGTGATAGCGGGTTTTAGCAGGAGGCATCCTGCGATAAACCCAGTGCGCTAAAAAAAGCTTGCTAACAGGCAAGCATGGTCGTAACCTGCCTATCCACCTCCCATGTAACGTATGGCAATGTATGGCTAAGTCATGTGTTATGTAGGCGTTAGGGAAATGCGATTAACGTGCATAGCGCACTTTTTTTATCACATCGCTGGATTCGTGCTGCATTGGTATCAGGGCGATGGTGTGTTAGCGACCCTTTTCATGGACTTTTAAGTCAGGAACGCCTACCTTGCATGCCATTAGTGATGACATCCAATGCGCAATTGAAAACGGTCGCTAACATTGTCAAGCAAGCGCTAAACCAGCTTAGCGCTTGCTTGATAATTGTGAGATAGAATTATCGCTGCTTTGCGCCCGAAAACGGACACTAAAAGCGGCGATAAGTCTATCGAAAGCCCTTGATGATATGCCCCTTTGTTTGTGCCATTTGTCAAGCTGTCCTCTTGTAGTTAGCGGGTGGTGTAGATTGGTGTGGGTTACACTGGAGGCTCACTTTAAATTGAGGTAGTCACATACCTGGCGGTGATATTCTCTCTTAGGCAGGTGGATTAGGTGCTGCTGATGCCTACCGTCTAGATGCAGGGATGGGGTTATGTGCGGAGCAGGGTCCTGGTAGAGAGGGAGAACGAGTGATGTCTTTTATTTATGTGTGCATTGGGTGTGAGTGAGTGTCTTCACGCATTGCAGCAGGAAAGCTCATATATTAATTGAGCTCTGACACGGAGGCAGCAGCTGCCATAGTAAGGAAGGTACCATGAGACCAGGCTGTGCATTTCAAAAACAAGAGGGAGGAGGAGGCAGCTGCAGCCGAAGAGAAGGAGCAAACAGGGAGGAGGAGGAGTCAGCTGCAGCACGGTAGACGGAGCAAACATGGGCATGTGTAGTTCCTGCGCCTAAACAAGCAAATTGGAAAAAAGAGTGTGGCGAAAGTAATAAATAACATAACGAGTAGCAGCACATGTAACGGAGCAGTCCTCAAAGGAGGAGACAAAAATCCAAAAGGAGGGACTACTAAGTGTATTCACCAATGAAAAGCAGCATTTCTAAAGAACAGTATGAGGAACCAATGAAAAGGGTGGGAGTTTTTGAAGCTCATATCCTAGACACATGCAAAAAGAACAATTGATGGACAGAATGCAGAACAATGGCATACATTCAACCCAGTACTGAGATCTGGGCCTAAATCCAGTGTATTTTCGCTCACCATGCCTTCCAGTTTGGACCCAACCATATGCAAATCAGTCTTGACCCTGCACCCAATGGGAACAGTCCAGCCCGAACTGCCAGGCCAGGTCCTCCCTGGACTGGAAACAAACATCCTAGCACTGGTTACGGGCTTTCAGCCCTCATCAGTCAGGATAGCTTGACTCCAGTGGCATGGAGAGCACTCGACTCACGTCTGGGCCTATCTGTCCCACACGGGGTGACAAATGAAACGAGAACAATTTATGGACATAATGCAGAACACTGTCATACATCCACCCCAGTACAGAGATATGGGCATAAACCCATCGTTTTTTTGCTCACCATGCCTTCCGGTTTGGACCCAGCCATATGCAAATCAGTCTTTAAGCTGCACCCAATGGGAACAGTCCAGCCCGAACTGCCAGGCCAAGTCCTCGCTGGACTGGAAACAAGCATCCTAGGACCGATTTTGGGCTTTCAGCCCTCATCAGCCAGGATGGCTTGATTCCAGCGGCATGGTGGAGAGCACGGGACCCACGTCTGGGCATACCCGTCCCACTCAGGATGACAAATGCAAAAAGACCAATTGATGTACAGAATGCAGAACAATGTCATACATTCACTCCAGTACAGAGATCTGGACCTAAATCCATCAATGTTTGCTTAACATGCCATTCCAGTTTGGAGTCAGCTATATGCAAATTAATTTTCACACTGCGCCCAATGGGAAAAGTCCAGCCTGAACTGCCAGGACAGGTCCTCACTGGACTGGAAACAAGCATCCTAGGAACGGTTTCAGGCTTTCAGCCCTCATTAGCGAAAATAGCTTGACTTCAGTGGCATTGAGATCACCGGACCCACATCTGGGCATACCCGTCCCAATCTGGGTGACAAATGAAAAATTGATGAACAGAATGCAGAACAATGTCATACATTCATCACAGTAAAGAGATCTGGGCCTAAAGCCATTGTTTTTTTCCTCAACATGCCATTCCAGTTTGGACACAGCCATATGCAAATCAGTTTCGACCCTGCACCCAATATGAACAGTCCAGCCCGAACCGCCAGGCCAGGTCCTCCCTGGACTGGAAACAAGCATCCTAGGACCCGTTTCAGGCTTTCAGCCCCCATCAGCCAGGATAGCTTGCCTACAGTGTCATGGAGACTCATGTGGCTGAGTCTAAACTGTGGTGGCATGGTGAGCAAAAGAACAATGGATTTAACCCAGATCTGCTGACTGGGGGTGAATGTATGATTTATTCTGCATTCCGTCCATCATTTGTTTGCTTAGCACTTTTCACCCTAAGTGGGATGGGTATGCCCAGACGTGGGTCCCTTGTTCACTGTGCCTCTGGATTTAAGCTAGCCTATCTGATGAAGGGTAACACCCAGAAACCGGTCCCAGGATGCTTGCTTCCTGTCCAGGGAGGACCTGGCTTGGCAGTTCGTTCTGGACTAGTCCCATGAGGCACAGGGTCAAGACAGATTTAAATATGGCTGGGTCTAAACTCGGGTGGCATGGTGAGCAAAAGAACGATAGATTTAACCCAGATCTCTTGACTCGGGGTGAATGTATGATTTATTCAGCATTCCGTCCATCATTTGTTTGCGCAGCTCTTTTCACCCTAAGTGGGATGGGTATGCCCAGACGTGGGTCCCTTGCTCACAGTGCCACTAGATTCAAGCTAGCCTGGCTGATGAAGGGTAATACCCAGAAACAGTCCCAGGATGCTTGATTCCAGTCCAGGGAGGACCTGGCTTGGTAGTTCTGTCTGGACTGTTCCCATGAGGCACAGGGTCAAGACTGATTTGCATATGGCTAGGTCTAAACTGGGGTGGATGGTGAGCAAAAGAACGATGGATTTAACCCAGTTCTCTTGACTGGGGGTGAATTTATGATTTATTCAGCATTCCGTCCATCATTTGTTTGTGTAGCACTTATCCTAGACACAGCATGGCTCTTAGAGACAGCATGTACAGCACATGCGCTGCTTAGGCGAGACCTAAAAAGCATTAACAGAAACTGCAGTAATGGCCGTTCCTGTCAATGCTTTCAGAAATGGCAGCCTGCTTGGTGGTCATTTCCCAATTTGGGGGGGGGGGTACATATGTCAGACCAATGGAGTAATTTACTCCATCTCACTGATGGAGAAACGGCCATCCATCTGCAAATAAATCAGGCCCTTTTTCCTTTTCTAGTACCTTGGGAAAAATTGGGGCAGGTGGGTGTGTTGGTCTTTTGAAATTTAGATGACTAAACTATTTCTCACTGTGCAAAAGCAGGAAGAATATGGGTTTAGGTGAACATTACACTTTAAGTTGAAATAGATACATTAATTATGATATTAAGAAGCACAAGCATTCTTTTTTTGTAGCATAAATCTGAATGATACTAAGTCTAACATTACAGAGTACAACTCCACAAGACTCTTACACCAAGTACAGTACCACAGAGGTTTTTAGACTTTCACACTGAAGATCCTTACAACATTTCTAATGCTTGTGGTAAAGATTTCATTGTTCAACCATTCCACACAGCTTACGTAAAAAGTTTAATTGTTTGTTAATACCAAAGTTATTTTCATGATAAGTCTTATATGTTTCACAGGTAATGTATTGTTATTTCAGATAATTCTTTGATCTTGTACATATACTATTAGGGAGTGGAGTCACGCATTAGTCACAAGCCTGCCCCAGTCGTTCCCAAACCATTCTGTTAAATGTAGTTCAAGGTAGCTTCTAACTCTTAGTTACTTGTGGTTGTTTGATTGGGGAAGCATACTTAGTGCTGTGTTGCCCTGGACTAAGACGGGCGGAAAATCCGTTACGCTCGCGGATTTTGCGGATTTTCGGTAAATTCGCAATCTGCGAACGCTCGCGAATTTACCGAAAATCCGCAAATTCGCACGCAGCAGATTTTTTTTTCTTGGTGATACAATTTTGCGGAGTGCAGTGTAAGTTCGCAATTGCAAACTGGTACAAAACCCTCGCGAACTGGCAGAAATCCTTGCAAACTGGCAGAAATCCTTGCGAACACAAAAAAAGCATTCAGCAGGTTCAAAAGTTCAAACTCATCATTAGTAACCATTCCCTGTAGTGCTTCCTGACAAGGGCCCCTCCAGAGTTCAGTTGCTAGTTGCAACAATTGTATGACCCTGCTCTGACCCTCACAGCAGGCTCATAGAATAGCTACAAGTAGGCCACAAAGGTCATGGGAAAAAAAATTGCACTGCAACAGAAAGCAAATTACAGATAAGGAAGCAGGTGCCAGACTGGAATTTTAAAACAGTGACACATTAATAAATCAACCACAAATTAATTCATGTCAGTTGAAGCAGGCAGGTGTGCTTGCTTTTCCCCCCCATAATCTACAGTGATGATGAACCAGAGGGTGGCATTGATGTACCAGAGGGTGGCATGGGTGAAACAGAGGGTGGCAGGGGTGAAACAGAGGGTGCTGGGAACCTGAGACGATGAACCAGACGTAGATACAACATAATCCTGACCGTTGCGAGCCGACATGTAAGTTCGCAATTGCGAACTGGTACAAAACCCTCGCGAACTGGCAGAAATCCTTGCGAACTGGCAGAATTCCTTGCGAACACAAAAAAAGCATTCAGCAGGTTCAAAAGTTCAAACTCATCATTAGTAACAATTCCCTGTAGTGCTTCCTGACAAGGGCCCCTCCAGAATTCAGTTGCTAGTTGCAACAATTGTATGACCCTGCTCTGACCCTCACAGCAGGCTCATAGAATAGCTACAAGTAGGCCACAAAGGTCCTGGAAAAAAAAATTGCACTGCAACAGAAAGCAAATTACAAATAAGGAAGCAGGTGCCAGACTGGAATTTTAAAACAGTGACACATTAATAAATCAACCCCAAATTAATTCATGTCAGTTGAAGCAGGCAGGTGTGCTCGCTTTTTCCCCCCATAATCTACAGTGATGATGAACCAGAGGGTGGCATTGATGTACCAGAGGGTGGCATGGGTGAAACAGAGGGTGGCAGGGGTGAAACAGAGGGTGCTGGGAACCTGTGATGATGAACCAGACGTAGAAACAACATAATCGTGACCGTTGCGAGCCGACATGTAAGTTCGCAATTGCGAACTGGTACAAAACCCTCGCGAACTGGCAGAAATCCTTGTGAACTGGCAGAAATCCTTGCGAACACACAAAAAAAATCCGCAAATTCGCGAGAATTCGCGGATTTTGCGGATTGCGAGTTCGCAAATTCGCAAAATTCGCGAACGCCAGATTCGCAAAATTCGCCCATGCTTACCCTGGACCCGAGTATTTCATTCTTTTAAATCCTTCAGAAGGGCAGGGAGAGCTCTCCCCTACTAAGACTCACCCTCCTGATAAGTACAGAAGTATGAAACATGTGCAAAGGATTACCAGGTACTGGGATTTGCGTTTGAACTTGCAAGTGACTTCTTGTCTACAGTGAGTAAAGGCTTTTTGTTACTAAATGGACTAGAATTCAGTGGGACAGACTTTGACAGTCTTGCCAGCCAATGTGCAACTACACCCCTTTGATAGAAAACCAGCAAGGTCATTCCTCACTTCTGCACTCCTGCCCCACTCCCGCTGACCAAGCAATGGATAACTGTTCACTGGCATGGCATACCACTACCAATGTGCAGCATGCCACATTTTTTATATTAAAGCTCCCAGTACTGTGGCCTTATGGGACACGCTTCATTTGGGACTTATCTAACATATAACAATAGGTTTTTCTACATGCAAAGGAACTTTTCTCTGCCATGTGTCACTGCACAGCTATCCAAACCCAGGCCAACCAGAGCACAGATTTGCTATCTGGAACCACAGATGTGTGTGGTGTAAATACTCACTGTAGCCACATATGACATTTAGCTTTCATGTCACCGGTGCACTTTCTGCACCAACATACAATGGCCTCACTGCTCTTTTTATAAAAACAACTGGGTGAAACTAATTCTGCAATACCATTTTAGAGTCTGAGCGCACACACCGTGCCACTGAATGGCCGTGTCACAGATTAGAGTCCTAACATACGGTCCACAAAAAGTCAACTAATCTCAGACTGTGCTTCAATACAAAAATCAGTGTACAATTTTCTTCAAGCCCATCAGCTAAAGTATTGCTGATGCTTAACTATGGTCATTTAGGTCCTTCTTGTTCTGCTTTCCCTGCTGTGTGCCGCAGGGCTCTTCATTGTGTCCAACACTTTTTAATCTTTATGTCACCCACATTGGCACTCTAATACAATCATTTAGATTCACGGAAGTGTCATATGCTGATGACAAGCAAAGCGTGGCATCCTTGACAGGTGAACAGAGTAGGTTTTGTGGCTCTATGCAGGAAGTTGGAAAATGGATGTCCAAAACCTGCCTTAAGCTAACCGCAGGAAAAACTGAGGTGCTTCTATTTGGGCATGACACTTCTTTGTGAACACCTAGTTGGTGGGCGCACAAACTGGGAGAACTTCCTAAGCTGGTCAACAAGATACAAAACTTAGGAGTCTATTTTGACACTAAACTGTCTTTCGAAGATTAATTTAATGCCGTCACCTCCTCCTGCTTTTTTATGATCAAAACCCTCAGGAAAGTTCCACCTTTTATTCCTTTAGACCTTCAGTAAACTGTAATCTCTGCACTTATTCTATCAAAGATTGATTACGGTAGTGCACTCTTTTTTAATGCTCAATCTAGATTCTTAAACAAATTGTAGGTCCTCCAAAATGCAGCATCGTGTCTTCTGCTTGCCATCCCTAAATATCAATCAGTGGTGCATGCCCTGCCAATGTTGCATTGGCTCCAGTTAGAAGGCGAATCGAATTTAACTTCCTCTGCATTGCCTTTAAAGCACTACGTGGGCTTGGTTCTGATTATTTTACACATAGATTTATGTTGTATGTTCCAGAAAGACAGCTTTGTGCGGCATCGTCTTTCAATCTTGTAACTCCAAGGGCAAAATCAGCATCTTGTGGGGAAAGATGTTTTAAGGTAGGCACAGTCAGCCTTTGTAAGTCTTTGCCTTTGGCCCTTAAGAAAGAAAACACGGCCAGATTCATGAGGCTTAATTGCGCTCGCAAAGGGCCAGATTCTCAGAATCTGGCCCTTTGCAAGCGCAATTTTTGCATTTGGGATTCATCATCCCAAATGCAAAAATCGGTAATAGCGAATTCGCAAATTTGCGAGGAATTACATTTAAGGAATCTCTATTTGAGATTCCTTAAATGCAATTCTTCATCCATTTTTAAATTGCGAAATCGCAATTTCGGGCCGCTATTTACCGCGAGGTCAAACCTCGTGGTAAATAGCGAAAACTTTGAAAAATGCTTTTAAAAGCATTTTTCTAAGTTGCATGTTGCACACACACATGTCCTTTGGACATGTATGTGCTCAACACCAATGTAGTTTACCTTTCAGGGGTGCTAAAGGGTGTCCTTTGGACACCCCTAGCATCCTTGAAATCGCATCCATATTTGCGATTAGCAATTTGCTAATCGCAAATAAGGAATGTGTAGGAATTGCATTTTATTTTGCGATTCCTACATGAATCCCGTTTTGCGAGTCTGTAATAGCGATTCCTTATGAATCGCTATTACTGACTCGCAAAACGGGTCTTTGATCAATCTGGCAGACAATCTTTTCGTTTTTCGCAAACTTTTAAAAACGTGACTGTTTAACAAATTGATGAGGCCCTCAACCAGCCTTTTCCGTTCCCTGTTGGTCCCTTTTTAAAAAAACGATCTTCCGCACCTAGACACCTTTGGGTATTAGTGCACATTACAAATTATAATTTCATTTCATTAGGGACCAGTTTTACAATGATTTTGCTCTGGGTCTGCACCACTTGCTTCAAGAAAGCAAATTATGGGTGGAGCCTGAGCGTTCCCGTACATTTACCCATGCATTTTGAGGCAAATCCAGAATTGCAAAGTCTTGTAAACCTGGGTTTGTACCAAAATGGTGCAGCTGCCTGGCAGAGGCATAAATGAGAGGGAAATATCTCTATTTCTCCTCATAAAGTCCTCTTCCTCTGTGTGCTGCATTCTGCAGCACACATAGAAAGAGAAATATGCCTTGAAGGATTGTTTTTGTGGAGGAAGGTGTCCCTTACGTCACAAAACAATCCTGCCCGTAACACAGACATGGTGCAAGGGAGCCTGCATTGGCGCTAGGCAGGAGAGGACACAGTGGGCTGGGAGAGAGCAGAAATGCTCCATATCTTTGTAAATATGGAGCCTTTCCTCTCGCTCCTTTTCCCACAAGGCAGCACAGCAAGTTCCCTAGCTGCACCGTGTTGCAGTGAAAAAATAGTACGTGTGCCCTCTAGGAGTTTCTTTCAAAAACACATTGATTCGATAGATGTCTTTCTATTGCAGCAGCTTTTTGGCCTTAGCCATGGTGTTCGTCATGAGGCCACCAGGTGGAATTATAATTGAGGTTTAATTGGGCCAGATCTCTCCAGGTGGCCTTAAACTGGTATGAATTATAGAATTATGCCAGCATGGATCATAGTGCAGATTAGATTCCCAAGAAATTAAAGCAGATCCCTACGCAGAATGCAGGAGGGCTGCAAAAAATGTCTACAAATACTTGATGCTCTTACATTGTTTCAGGAGCTATTAACTGGTTCTATTATTAAGTGTTTGCTAAAAAAAATGGTCCAAAGAAGCTGACATGAGAGCTGTGCAAATTACACTTCTCCGTGCCCTTTATTATAGACTTTATACATTTGTGTAAATGTTGAAATGTATAGCTATTTTTCAAGAGGAATATAAGTGTAAAATATTTCTGCAGATGAGGTTAATCATGGTGGTGTGGACTCTCAAAATATAAATATATGTGATAGTGTTTATAAGGAAATTATTTGAAATATTTGAGGTATGTTATATTTTACTGTGAAGGCCCAAACCCATCAACGCATTTGACATCTGCCAGCTTCTTCTTAATAAGAATGACGTTAATCTTTCATATATTGTTTTTAAATCCGAAATGTCAATTGGTTGCTAGAAGGATGTTTATTTAGTATACATCATATTTCAATGGTTTTATAAATAACTGATTGATATTTCGAAGTTTGTGGGTGTTTTGTAATTCTTAAAGACTTTTACAACTGATTGGCCATCCTTTCTCAAGCATTTCCTTTTGTCAAATAGTCTGCAGCAGCGTATGGATGGACACAGAATGGCCCTAATGTATAACATTACGTGCATTAACCCCTTCGCAGCGGCGGCAATTCCGCCGCAGAGCTAGAGGGGAGGAGGGCCGCACGGCGCTCCCATGCTCTTGACGGAACCGCTCCGTCACGAGCCTCGGGCACGCTGTGCTTGTGACGGAGCGGTTCCGTCACGGCCCGCCCGCTCAATGGAACATCCAGCGCAGGTGCGAAATCAGCGCCGTGCAGGCGCGCCAAGTGGGCCGTGACGGAACCGCTCCGTCACCAGCACAGCGCGACCTAGGCTGGTGACGGAGAGGTTCCATCACCAGCATGGGAGGGGTTAAAGCGCACGTTCACCCCTAACTGGGTATCTTGGTGCTGTATAACAAATGTTTATTGTTACCCAACTCAATGATACTCATGAAGTCGAACCCAGGCTCCTGCAGTGGATGCATTAGTCTACTGAGACCCCAGATCCGGCTCTACATAACACTACATACACAACAGTGATCTACAACTATGTTGCATCCAGTCCATCGCCTCCCACTACGTTCTCGTGGTAAATATGTCATTGGTGTTTTTACCTTTACATCATCGGCAAGCCCTTTCGAATATTGCTTTCATGTTTCTTGGATAGAGCAGTCAAACACTATCAGACATGCAATATAGTGGGCGTGTCCCGGTGGTGGCAAACTTTTTGAGGTCGCTCGAAAAATGAAAATAAATATCTGTATTCTTCATTTTCCTCTCATACACGAGAGTATCCTATATCAGTTGAAGGAAATACATCACAGATTATAACATTCTTGGCCGCTCTTCCCCTTTAATGACAAGCAGGACTCAAAATGCATCGCGGCCCTTGCTAAGGCAGTCCTCATGCCTGTAGAGTGCGCCTCGCGCTCATTAACTGGGACCTCAATGTCACACTAGGTGGCCCAATCCATCACGAGTGAAGCAACGCATGGGTTTCTCTATGCGAGGTTGTGGTATACATTCACATTGGTTCACGTGTGGCGTCTGACTATACATTGCCCTTTTGCAAGCATGACACGTGACAGCCTAAGAAACTAATGTAAAATAAATTAGATTGATTGAAATGTATTGGGAGTGTATCAATTTAGGAATGTGCCCGTCCGCCACCAATCTCAGCCGTTGTTTAGACTATAGTAGTGGGTAATGTGGTATGATGGATTTATAGCGCCAAAATCCGTTTAAGGTGAACGTATGCACTGTACAACATCCCTAAATTCAAACTTTTATTAATGGTGCAAATGACAGACAATCCATGCATTATAGCTGCCAGCTTGGACACGAGCTGTGAAAATGGCATTTTCCATGCTACAATCATGATACAGTGTACCAGAATACATTTGAGATGGTTCCGTTTGTCAGGCATGGCAGACAATTTCTCCCCTTGCAGAAATTGGTTGCAAAATCAATAGAAGTTTATTTATTAAAATGTGCTAAAAACTTGAATAAAAAAACTGTAGTATTTAAACGTAACTAATACATTATTCAGTGTTTTAAAATTCGGTGAATTCATTAATTTTTCTGTTGCAGCTTGCTATTTTTGGACGATTCCAGAGATTTTAGTAGTACCCCACAAATCAAATGTTCCTACTGAGTTCTCATTAGGTTGCATTTTATTGTACAAAACTCTTCAAAATGCACAGCCATCTGTACATTTGTGACCATGTCGTCCTCTGCCTATTGAAAAAGCAGCACGGCAGACCTTAACCATCAGACAGTATCAGCAGCAATGGCTATGTTGTCATAGATATAAGAGTCGCTTGTCCCAGACTTTCATGCGGTGAATCCAAGTCAGAATTACAGTATTCAAGCCACAGCATCAACACACATAATGAGAATTACATTATCTTCATCAGAAACATCTGACATCTCTCTTCCCTTTCCATAGAATTAAGATATTTTACCCATATACAAGATGGGGTAAAAGATAAGATGAACTACTGCAACAACGTACACATGGGGTTCTCCCATTACTTATTCTTTACATAGGACACAGTCATAAACAAACCACTATTTAATCAGCCTAGGACTTTAACTACCTCATACCAAAGATGATAAGCAGTTTATATATTTTCTTAAAGTTGAACATAATATGAAATGCTTACACTAATGTCCCATGCGTTTAACTATTCTGTTCCTCCTTTTATCTCCAGACAGCCCATCTCCATATTACATCACGTCCATTGTGGTCTCCTAATTCACTTTTGTTTTCGCTACACCACCCCTACATATTGCTCTGGATTGAGGTTGATGATTTCAAATCTTGATTTCCGGAAAGGTCCTATCTAAAAGAAGGCCCTTACTAATAAGTCATCCAAATCTGTTTCAAATTGTAACATTGCAGAACCGAGTAATATGACTGTTCAGGAATGTCTTACTTCCTTGAAACTTTACATGAAGTGTTTTGAAAGGATGGGAATAGGTTCACCAGAAAATATGGTCTGACTCCAGTCTTGTTTTGTCTATAGGGTCGGCTGAGAGCCTGTTTGTTTCTTTCCACCCAAAAAACCCTAATTTTTAAGAACAGCTAATCATCAATGTCTCTGAGACAGTCCATGAGGCCACTTTAAGGGGCAGGGGGTGTTCCTATAGGCTTAGAAGGTTCATATGAACAAGGAGTCTCCTTTGTCTGCTCCCTTTAGGTTTCCAGTGAGATCTATCTTCCCAGTCAGATTCCTGCAAACAAGGTAAGTAATTGAATATGGGAAAAGAAAGAAAACACTAACTCCAGCAGAGGCCAGCAGGGCTCAGGCAGGCCAAGTTGCTGGTCCGGTGCAGCAGGTCAGCTAGACAGTTGCAGGGGGCCTCTGGAGCTAGTTCTATCACTGTAGCTCAGAACAGGAGGTCAGTCAGCTGACCCTTGGAGCCACTCAGCCTGGGATGAAGGTTGCAGGCCTAGCCTTCCTTCTCAGAGAGCAGGGCAGGCCTTAAGCAGCAAGGCAGTTCTCTATCAGCAGGGTAGTCGTTCCTCCATAGTATCCACAGGTCCAGGAGTGATTTGAAGAGTGTGTCTGAGGGTCCTGTTACTATACCTGGTGCCAGCTTTGAAGTGGAAGAAACTTCTGGAGTTTTTCCCCCACATATGTTTTGGTATTTCTTGCCTCCCTTCCCAGGCTCCACAGGGTCTGGGGTCACAAAAGGCTAGTGTGAAGGCCTTTGTATGTGTGTTGAGGCTGCTCCTTTGACATCTAGGTGGGGCTGTGTCTCTGCCCCTCCCATCCTGTCAGGATAGCACATTCTTGGACTTGGTCCTCCCAGCAGAGCCATCATTTCACCCACCTGTTTTCCGAACCAGTTTTTGTTGGCTTTTAGGACACTGAACACTTTACCACTGCTATCCAGTGCTCAAGTGCTTGTGTGCTCTCCTTTAAACATGGTGAAATTGGCTTACACCCAATGGACATATTTAATTTACCTGTACATCCCTAGTAAAGAGGTACTACATGTACCCATGGCCTGTAAATTAAATGCTGCTAGTGGGCCTGAAGCACTTATTGTGCTCTCCACTTACGTAACCTTTTAAACATGGCTCAGGCCTGGCATTGCAATCTGTGTGTGCAGTATTAAACTGCCGTTTCGACCTCGTAAAATAAACATTTTGCCATGCCTAAGGCTTCCTTTTTGATATATATGTCACCCCTAGGGTAGGCCCTAAATAGCCTATAGGGAAGGACTCAGTGTATTTTAAAAGTTAGGTATAAACTTTTGAATTTACATGTACTGGTAGAGGAAACCTCCTAAACTCATTTTGCACTACCGCAAGGCATGCCAATCCCATAGGATACATTTATTAAGTAATATCTTTCAATTTGGAGCAGGTGGGAATATCAAGTTTGGTGTCTAAAGAATTGTTATCTAAAACCCTCTTTTATGGTAATGTTGGATTTTAAGTCACATTTCTGAAAATTCCACTTTTAGAAAGCTGGCATTTTCCTGTCCTAGCCGTTTGGTGCCTGCAGCCTATATCCTGTGTCACATGACATGAGGTAGCTGGCAGTTGGTCTTTGTGTATTGCTCCCAGACAGTGAGACAATGGGGGAACAGTTGGTGGCAGGAAGGGTGATCTTTGATTTTATAGAGGGAGGGAACTGTCACCTGCTACGCTGCCCATCACAAAGGCTCTGCCTGAGCACAAACACAAAGGGTTTGACACTAGTCTTTTGTGACCCCAGACAAGCTGGGGCTAGTGAAGGGAGGCAGGACAATCAAAGCACCTCTGGGGTGTAATCCTCTAGAAACATCTCCTGTTTCACAGTAAGCACCAAGTATAAATAATAGACCCTCAGTCCCAACTCTTCAGTACACCCTTGGACCTGTTGAAGACTAAGAAGGATTGCTTGGTGCTCTGCAAGAAGGACTGTTACTCTGGTGCCCTGCTGCCTGCTGCCTTGCTGCCTAAGTAAGAAGGACCGGACCTGCATCTTGACCATCAGAGTCACTTCAAGGGTTGGTTGGCTGGCCTCCTGTCTTCAATCAAAAGAAGGGGGAGAATGAACCACGTAGGTCTCAGAGCCAGAGTCTCAAGGAGAGACCCAACAGAGGAGGAGCCTCAGCAGGCAGACGTGTCCTGCTGAGGCTCCGCGATCGGGCACTCATTATGACCGCTTCCCAGCGTCGCCCCGACCTGTTCTGACATCGGCCAGGTGTCGGAGAGCATGCAGTGCTGGGAGATGCCGCGAAGTTATGCCTGGGTGCGCTCCCAGCAACAGACCGGGGAGAGTTGGACTGCATGCTCCCGGTGGCAAGATGGCGCCCGCCGGGGCTCTGGGAGTCCGGACCGGTGCCTCGAGCTATGCGCCAGGAGCAGCACGGGGGCACTTGTTTGCGGCCGCAGCGGAGGAGTGGCGGCACTCCGACAGTGCCTTTCCCGGATGCGAGTTCTGGAGGGCACACGAGGAGGCAGGTAGCGGCGATCGGTGACGGCCCGCCATTTTGGCTGTCCTGGTCTCTGCCTCGCCGCTCCACAGACCTGCGATCCCACCGAGCATGGTCGTGACGCCACCCATCCATCGGCGGTGATCTGGGAGCTGGAGAGTCGATTGCTGCCCCCAACACCGCACTGAAGCACGAAATAGCCCCCGATCGGCAACAATCGCCTGACTCCAAAATGGCGTCCAATGTTGAAAACGGCCGACGGAGCCGATCCTGAATATCTATGGGTGTACAGCACCATCGGGACAGAGGTGAGCAGCGGACCACGCGCTTCCAGGGACAAACCTAAAGGGATTTTCTCTCTCTGCAGCAAGAACTTAATTAACACACGAGGGCAAACACCCACCCGTTGCTGTGGACTGCCTTTCTCCCCCCGGACTTGCAGCACTCTTCCTGGACTTTCAGACCTGGACCCCTGTGTTCCCCACCATTTTCTTTTTATGACTCACTTCTTCTTCTACCTTTCTCCTCCGCCTTCTTAGCGATCTCTCACCTCCCCCTCTCTGTCCTAGTGACCTCTCTATTGTCTCTCCTGATGCCTACTTGTTACTATCTGCTTCCCTCGCTGGTTGGTCTCACTTTCCTGCCCTTCTCTGTCCCCCCCTTGGTGATGTGACTTTAAAACCAGTCTTATCCCCTCCCTATGTATATAGAGATAACTCTAATCACTAGTATATGCAGTAGATGTGACTTTTAGAGTATATCCATGTGTATCCCCTCCCTATGTATATAGAGATAACTCTAATCACTAGTATATGCAGTAGATGGGTCTTTTAGAGTATATCCATGTGTTTCCCCTCCCTATGTATAGAGAGATAACTCTAATCACTAGTATATGCAGTAGATGTGACTTTTTGAGTATATCCATGTGTATCCCCTCCCTATGTATATAGAGATAACTCTAATCACTAGTATATGCAGTAGACCGTTGTGCTCTCTTCCATTGCTATGTGACTCTTAGAGTATATCCAGGTGTTTCCCCTCCCTATGTATATAGATAACTCTAATCATTAGTATAGGCAGTAGACCGTGCGCTGTGACTGCATCCACTCTTATGAATAACTCTAATTAATGGTATTCGCTTTAGACCTCTAAGTGATTCTTAGATTGTATCCATGTGTATCCCCTCCCTGTGTTTAGATTTATAGCTGTAACGACTAGTCGCCTGTGTGACTGTTGGATTATAGCCAGGTGTATACCTTCCCCCGTGTGAAGAGATACCCTACTCACTAGAACAAAAAGAAACGTGCTGAAATGTGTAACGTAACTGATTCTATGCAAAGTGCTTTGATAACATGTAACGGAACGGGTGCTATATAAAGCGCCTTGATAACCTAATCGGTTCAAGTTCCTAAAATGTGTAACGCAACTGATTCTATGTAAACTGCTGTGATAACATGTAACGGAACTGGTGCTATGTAAAGCGCTCTGATAACCTAATCGGTTCAAGTTCGCGCTATAGAAAACTCTAAAAATAAATAAAATAAAAATAAATAAGGATAGCGTGTTGGAGACCCTCAAACACACGTTCACAGTTTGGGGTGTACGTAATCTCCGCTTAGTGTAGTTGGTGGATAGTGTTGTCATATGGTGTGCCAGTTGAGTGTGCCTTTCTCCAAGTGACTTCATAACCTCCAACAGGAGAGAGACTGTCTGGATTTTGGCAGTGGTTGGTTGGTTAAAATTACCTCCTACCCTGTAGGAAAACCTTTAATGGGGGAAACAAAGAAGGATAGGGATGAGACTAAAAACAAAACCGGTGTTCAGTGGATGAGTCACTGAGCCGCAACACCTAGTGGTTGACTCGAAATAATTTGGAAGCTAGTTAAAATGCCACAGACAACATTGCCTAACACGTCATGGTTTTAAACCTACAGCTCTGCTCGTCTCTCTATGGTAAACATTTTACATGGCGGGCCACATCAGTACCTTAAGCTGGAGAGGGTTTAGATCCTGGAAGAGGCATTAGACCCCACCAAATGATTCTGGTGCACAGTCAGAATTTCAGCTATATACTCTGAGCTTTCCTTTATGTATGCCTAATACAGCATGTGCTCTCTATTGTTCAGTATTGTGTGCATTTGACTGTGTTGCTGCTGGTATGTCAACATTTCCTTCTTGCCTAATAAATACTCAGCCCAGTTCCTCTTTGGGTCAAGCATCAGCTAGGGTCAATCAGCACGGTACTGCAAGGAAATGGGTGCCATAAAAACTTTATGGAAAACAAACACTGTGAATAACTGCCACAAACAGCAGCCACCTTCTCACTGACACATCAGCCTCCTAGCAGCGCTGCCTGGGGTTACCTTCAGGCACAATTCTCAACATGACTTAATTTTAATGTTTTTTGTATTTAATTGTTATTTTAAGGAGGCAAAGCAAACAAATTAATTTAACAATGTTCATTTGTTTTAAGTGTACTCCTCCACGAATTTTAAAATACCCTTTAATTATAAAAACATAATAATAGTAATACTAACACTACTTCAACCACTACACATCTCTAAATGCAGCAAACTTTTCATTGTCCCTAAACACTACCAATCTGTGAACCCTAAAACCTTAAGCCTATCCATTAAACTAAATAGTTTTAATATATTTAAATTTAATCATGATTAACGTCAATAATAGTTACTCATTTTAATTTCAATTTATTTGAAATGTTATTAACTTAAATAATAAAAATAAGCTTTACTTATAAATTGATTACATATAGTTTAAAATTCAATTCATTTAAAACTCAGTTACACATTTATACCAATAATTCTTAATATTCTCCATATATTACAGTTGCCACTTTGTAGTAATAGTCAGGACCTAGTTACCAAAGGAAGAGCTAGTGCCATTTGTTGAATGCTCATGAAACTTTCCCCCAAAAAAAGTTCATCCACCTCACCTCCTTACTGGAAAATGTTGAGGTGAGCTGTGAAATAAGGGCTGAGAAAAAAGGGGAGTCAAAAAATTTTGTTTTCCCATAGGAAAATTAAACAGCGATAGATGTGTCGGAACGGAATTGCGCCAAATTTGGCAGAAGGCTAGATCTTTGTCAAGAAACCCGGTTTTCTGTAATTTGGTGTTAATCAATTCGGTAGTTTAAAAAAAATTAATGTTCAAAAGCTTTGGCCATGTGGACGGGTGGGTTTGCAGGAGGTTCGTAAGAGTTCCGTGATCATGCAACCTCAAATAATAGGGTGATCTGAGGAGGCTTTTTTCCCAATCTGCACCTCACGCCCCCAGGAACGAAAGGCTCCTTCAAACTCTGACAGGAGCTTGCACTCTGATTGGCTGGCTGCAACATGAAGAGGAATGGTGTGGCCACCATTTCAGAAAATGACTCGGTCCCTTTGTCCTGAAAAGTTTTTAGTATAAGGGGGCAGGGGTAGCCTGACCACTTGGAGCTTGTGGGGGCGAGTTCCCTGAGAGTCCCCCCAGGCCAAAGTTTCAATAAATATTTTTTGGGGCATTGCTGTGATGCTGTGTGTGATCCACGGGAGCCAGCATGCCCCACTGGACTCCCTCTAGAGTCCTACAGGTATGCAGGAGCCACACTGACCCCTGTGAGTGTCTCACTTGATTAGATGTTTTTGAAAACGGGTCATGGCCTGAGTGCCTTTGATGGGTGAAGCATCCCCCCCAGCCTGGTAGCATGCAAATGACCACGCCACACACAGAGCTCTATAGTGCACACCTTTATTTTTCAGAGTGTAGGCGTTAACTAACTGTATGCATTGTGTTATGAACTTTATTAACCACATCCAGATATACCCAAATGATTAAATCATTCTTCTATGGAGTCCAACATGAACCAGAAGGGTCCCACTATACATATTTACATGACACTAGATGTCCCCTCTGTTAAATAAAAATAACAAATATTGCACATATACATAAAAGGTCCTTAATGAGTCGTCAAGGCGCTTGAACCAGTGTTCCAGACCTAGCCATGTGAGGTTTATGGAGCGAAGGAGTGGGGCCTGCCTCAGGCACCAGGGATGCAGAGATAGGCCTAGGAGGTTGGCTCTCGGGACTTTCAGGTGGGCCGGTCTCACATCTGACATCTGGAGCCAATGAACATTGAGGTAGGTGCTTGAAGTGTGACTAATCTCTTGTGATGGACTTTCCAGGAAGTTGAGCAGTCACTATATGTCCTTTGCTCATCACAACCCACAGGGGTGCAGCATCAAATGGAGCCTTAGACTTGAGTTTTTGTTTTTGCTTGACCAGGACCCGGTCTTCTTCCTTGAAAATCATGTCGCGGGCACATCAGTGTTTATCAGCATAGGTCTTCATTCTGGACTTGTGCAAGGAATCCATAATTCGGATCTCATCTGCATCTGTCGACCTATGAGTGGTCCATTGCGGCAATTTGGTTCCCTTGGCTCTCCCAAACACGAAAGTGGAAGGGCTTTCACCTGTAGTGGAGTGGGAAGTTGATCTGTAGGCTCAAAGATCTGAACACAGAGCCCATTTGAGATCACTTACTTCTAGCGCAGTTCACTGAACTACTCACTTTAGGGTTCCCATGAAGCGTTCAACAATGCCAAAGGCCTGTGGCCAGAGGGGGTTATTTTTCTGATGTTTGACCTACATGTTAGTGAGAAACCCTTTAAACTCTCATCTGTTGAATAGTGGGCCATTGTCAGACTTAAGAATGGAGGGGGCACCCCATGTTGCAAAAACTTCCTTTAATAGTCCAATTACTTTGCCATGTGTGGTTGATGACAGGTCTTCCACCAGGGGAAATCGTGAGTACTCATCAACAACTACCACTGTTTAGGGGTTCAAACAAATCACCAGCAATCCTCTCCCAGACCTGCTTTAGGGTTCCCATGAAGCGTTCGACAATGCCAAAGGCCTGTGGCCAGAGAGGATTATTTTTCTGATGTTTGACCTTCATTTTAGTGAGAAACTCTTTAAACTCTCAACTGTTGAATGGTGGGTCATTGTCAGACTTGTTGCAAAATGTCATTTAATATTCCAATTGCTTTACCATGTGTGGTTGATGACAGGTATTCCACCAGGGCAAATCGTGAGTACTCATCAACAACTACCACTGTTTAGGGGTTCAAACAAATCACCAGCAATCCTCTCCCAGACCTGCTTTTGGAGATCAGACATAACTAATGACATAACTAATGAATGCTGCATTGTTTTGGGATACAAGCAGTTCCACAAATGGCAGACCTTTATTTCTCTTTCAACTTTTTTGTTGAGGCAAGGAAACCACACTCGGTCTTGAAGAGCTCTCTTTCTGGTGACAATGGCACCATGACCCTTTATATGCCAGTTCAATGACTTATTGTTGCAATTTCTCTATAATGACAATTCTAGTACCTCATAAAATAATGCCTTCTTGGGTCACGTTTTTTAACTTTTGGTATTCAAAGTAATATGTTAAAGGTCAAGAGTGTTTCTTCCAGGATTGCTTGATAATAATGTCTTTAAGAACACAAAGATCTCGATCTGTATTTGTAGCAGCAAGAAATTGCTCCACTGAAAGAGCTGCAAGTATGCTTGACTGTAAAGATAACATAAGCCTCAGCCGCTACAGACATTGTACTGTGACACAATACTGCCACTCGTGAAAAGTACTCAGCAGGATTTTTATCTTTTCCTGGCCTATGCATGAAAGTGTAATCAGAATCTTGCAATCCCACCCCCTACCTCTGGATGCGAGGGGGCCAAGATGCTTTTTGGATTACCAAAAATAGTAGGCACAGCTTGGTGATCAGTGGGAAGTGTTTTCCAAATAGAAACACATGGAATTGTTTATAAGCCTGGACCACAGCTAGACTTTCTTTCTCAGGTTGGGAATAAGCACGCTTGGTCTGCGACAGACTCCAACTCACATAAGCCACAATGTGTCTTTGAGCATTGTTGTTTCCTCGTGCTGTGAAAGGATCACACCCAACCCAACTGGGCTGGCATCTACTACAATCTTAGTATGAAGTTTTGGATCAAAATAGGTAATTTCAGAGCGTTCTCAATTACATGTTTAATTTTCTTAAAGCTTCGGTCGCATCAGTGACCACTGGAACACAACATTCTTTTTTGGCAAGTCTCTCAACGGGGCACTGACTGTGCCAAAATCACAAATGTACCTGGAACAGTAACTGGCCATACCAAGGAAGGATCGCAGCACGGTCACATCTGGTGTCATCACCTTTTCAGAAACATATGTCAAAATAATTTTTGTCTTGTTTTGTGAAACTCACACTTTTCTGCTTTTAAAGGAAGACTGGCATCAGCCATCAAGAGGCATACTTGTGTAAGGGATTTGTCATGTTTTTTTGAGTGGCCCCAAATATCAGTGCATAATACCTATAATTAAAAGCATGTGCGATAAGCTAAATTATGCGGTGTATGACATCTTGTAAAAGTTCTGCAGATGGCAAAACCTCAAAACGTAGTCTTTTTATCTGAACAAATTAATATGGGTTTAAAATGTAGTACTGTACCTGCAGTTTTCCTCTAGTTGAAGGTGATGATTCCCCTTATTCAGATCAAGATGAGAAAAGACTTTGGAACCATTCAGAGCCAGTTGTAGGTAGGTAAATACCGGTCGGTAACTGCAGAAAATCAGTAAATATCCCGTTACTGACCGGTATTTAGCCCTTTCCAATGTAGGAGGCTTCAAATATGGATTCGGTTATTTACCGATTCGGTATTTCAAGGAATCAGTAAAATACTGATTCCTTAAAATAACGAATCAGTAAATTACCAAATCCTTATAACCAATGTAGGTAGCACTCGAATTAGTGCATTTTTACATTAAGGAATCGTTATTTACCACCAACTACAAGTTGGTGGTAAATACCGAATACCTTAAATAAAGCAATTATTTGGATTTTTTCACAGTGCCATGTGGCAGACATACATGCCCTTAGGGCATGTATGTGTGCCACATGTGCACACATGCACGATTCAGGGGTGCAACAGGGTGTCAATGTGACAACCTGCCACCCTTGAATATGCTCCCGCTATTACCGATTCGATATTTACCGAATCGGTAATAGTGAATGGCTTCCCATTCATTCCTATGGACCTCCAGGCCCATTCAGTTCGGTAATAAGGAATATTACTGAATCTGTAAATATTACCTACATCACATTTACCGATTCTTAAATACCGAATCGGTAAAATTCTGTATTTTAGAATCAGTAAATTGTGATTACCTACATCTAGCCGTCAGGTGGGTAATTATATCTGCAGCAGCGGCCCAGGATGTCGTTCTCTCTCAATTGCCTAGTTTACGTGGTGCATGTCAACACAGGAGCACACAGCACCTCCACTACCCTTTTTAGACACTACAACAGGCACTGGTGAAACCCAAGGTCTCGGACCAGTAGAGCGCTAAACGATATCAAGCTTTAACAACATTTCCAGTTCTTTCTCGCCTACTTCCTGTAAGGGAAAAGCAATTTGACGATGTTGTTGAGCAACAAATGTCCTTATTGATATGATGTTGAACTTTCATGGTCTTAAGCTTTCCTAGTTCAAGAAACATGATGGGAACTGACTTACAATGTATGCATGTGCATTTATGTTATAGTTGATGGAAATCAGACCCATTTCTGCAGCACCACTGAAACTGAGTGAACATGCACCTGACAAAGTACCCTTAAGTATATGAATCAGCACTTGTACCTTCAGCTTCATCTGTCGCAGGGTGGCTATAAATGATTTTGGACTTTACAGTGGCGTGGAGGCATCCCACGTGTATACCTTTGTCTCTGGAGGCGTGAGATGAGGCAACAATGACAGTTCATTGTACTTCTCTGCCAGCATGATGTTTATCACTGCACCACTATCGATGATAATAGGTATAGAACAACCATTCACCTTTAGTGTGATCTTGGGGCAATGTCCAACAGAACGTGGTCATGTGGGGATCTCGCTTGGACTTGGGATTTTCTCTGCATGAAGCCAAACCCACGTGCTCAAATAATTCACCAGTTAACAGCATCATTGTGCAGCTATCTGCTTCACTGTCATTCAAAAATGAAGTTGAATAACTTTTAGAAGATGAATTCAATGAAAATCTACCTCGTTTAGTTTCTACTTGCCTCAATTGGTGTTGCTGCTTTCTCTTGGAGTGGCTAGAGAATTTCTAGAACTTTCTGGTGTCCATTTTCTCTTCTCAACATAATGCAGCCAGTTTTTCTTTCACTTTGGAAACCTTCATGCAAAATGGAGAATCCACATTGGAAACACAATTTCTGTGTCCTTACTTTATAGCCCTCGACCTTGTGTCTCTAGTTACTTTTCATGTTCAGTGCCAATTCACTCTGGATTATTCCACCTTACATATCAGAAGTTTGTCGATCTGCACGTTCATCTGCTCTCACAGCCATGAGCACTCTCTTGAGGAAGAATGTCTTGTGCAGCGTACGTCATCTGAACGAGTCGTAAAGACAACCATTGATGACTCTGAGACGGATGACTTCTTCATCATTAATTTAATTGAACTTGCAATAATTGATGAGGACCTCAAGTCAATCAGCAAACTTATCCATTGTTTCTCCAGCTTGCTGTCTGTCTTGGTGGAAGATATACCTTTCATAGTCGACGATTGGCATTGGATTGAACTTGATTCCCGATGCCACCTTAATTTGACAGTAAGATATTTCATCAGTTTGCGGTATTTTCTTTATCGCTTCTTTCATACCACCACCTGCAAGGTGCTTTATGTGTTTGTGTGTATTTTTTTCATCTGATTCATCTAGTGCGTTGACAAAGTTATCAAACTTTTCAATTCAACCAGTCCAGCTTCTGCCAGCATTCTGCTTTTTGGTGGTATCGAAGGAAAGCAGCGGTTTTAAGAAAACTGAAGTGTCATAGCCAGTTGTGGATCTCACTGACATTGAGTGAAGGACCCTCTATGGCGCTGTCTGCTGCCACTAGGACCTGCTCCATTCATACCACCTTTAAGCCCTAGCTTTTTCATCTTTGGCAATGCGTAACTGTTTTGTCTCCTGTACATGGTCATCACCACTCACAACCTTCTGCATTGTACCTGGTTTCCACTGCCTTTAGTGTTTCGTAGTGCCTGTCTAATTTGCTTTTCGCACGCTTTTCTGCACCTGTAGGTCGCTGCCTTATGTGTTTCTCTGTACCTAGTTGTCACTGCCTTGAGCACTACTATACTGTGCGTATTCTGGCTTTGTTTTATGTGGCAGCACAGTACCTCTTCTTTTGGTCTTACCAGCAGGTTCTAAGCCAACTGTGATTGAACTTTCCATAGGGCATTCACCTTCTTTATAAGCCATGCACTGTCTGGAGTGGTGCTTTAACTCCACATATGTCAAATGACGACTGCTTCACCTCGACTGTGGCATAGGTGAAACACACAAGTTGTTTGCTGGACTTTGGCAAACTCCCTGGGAGAGCACTCTTCATTACTTTGGTTTGCAAATCCCTAACTCATTCCCAGTTTTAGCATCCTCCCCAGCCCAGTAGCATGCAAATGACCATGCCACACATGGAGCTCTGTAGTTCATGTTTTTATTCTTCAGAGTGAAGCTGCTAAGTAACTGTATGCATTGCATCATAAACTTTATTAACCACATGCAGATACACACAAATGATTGCATCATTCTACTATGGAGTCCAAACTGTCTCCCACTATGCATATTTACAAGACCCTACAGTGGGTTGCGGCAATCAATCAGAGGCTATGTGTGGCGAGGGGTTGGTTGACTGTCCAAAGGGGATTAGTTCAAGGGCCTGGCCAAACCCACACCATGCACTGCCCGAAAGCAGGGTGTTTCCTTATGTACAGTAATAAAACATTACTTAAATAAAAACGTTTAACAAAAAATTCACAGGAAAATACAAAGGTTAAAGTGACATAATAGTTAGGTACAAAAATCAGTTTAAACATAGCGTCTAAAACTAAAAAACATACATTGAAAGGCAACAGTTATAGTTATTTCAAATAAATATAACTTGCACCCTTGGCATGCACTGCTTATGCTCTCACATATTATAACACTCATGACATGTTCTGTGACATAATTAATAAAATTACTGATAGCAACTGAACTGACATCTTAGATGAACCCCAACATTGTGCATGTGTGAGTTACAGTTAGTTTTTAGATGAATATATCTATATATCTATAAATATATATAAATCTCTAGATAGATATATACTCACACAGCAAGACACACACTTAACCCCATCTTCGCAGGAGGAAACAGCATCTTCTTCAGCCACACCATGGAACTGGTTATGACTGACCACCACGGCATCCACTTCTCCTTTACTAAACCCACTGCACATAACCACGGGCGCTGCCTCCCACACAGAATCTGGAACAAAGTCTCCAAAGAACATGTCACCTCTGCCCTCACCCCCAACCACGACAGAAACCATCACCGTGGCAAGCAACCTCCACCAATGGAAAGCCAACTGCACAAACATATTCCCCCCCTCCAGAACACCACAAGGCGACACAACAAGAAATCAAACTGATTCATCACAGCACTCCAATAATCCAAGCGCTCCTGCTGACGACTGGAAAATACGTGGAGAAACAGCAATACTCCGGAAACACAGTCATCACGGCACACCATCACCTCATCAAATCCACAAAGAAGAACTTCCTTCAAGACAGAATCCTCTCAATTGCCCACAACTTCAAGGAACTTATCACCATCATACAGGAATGTGCCAAACCCAACAACAAAACAACTGACGTTCCTCCCTCCCAAGACCTCTGCAACAGTCTCAACTCCTTCTTTCATCTCAAGATCAAGACGCTCTATGACACCTTCGATGACCAAGACCCCTGCACCCCCGTAGCCCCCACCCCCAGTGAAGCCACCTAACAGACCCTACTTACCTGGACCCCACTCACGACAGAAGACACCCTTAAGACCATGAAGAGCATCCACTCTGGAGCACCTTCAGACCCCTGCCCGCTGCACATCTTCCACAGGGCGGCAACTGCCATCGTAGCCGAGGTACGTTGAACCGGTCAACTGCTCCCTCGAAACTGCCACATTCCACGTCAACCCGAAGTGCACCAAAGTCAACCCCCTCCTAAAGAAACCCTCCACAGACCTGACGGACCTCAAGAACCTCAGGCCCATCTCACTGTTTCCTTTCGCAACCAAGGTCATCAGAATGGCAGCCAACACCCAGCTGGCACACTTCATTGAAGCTAACAACAACCGAGACCCCTCTCAATCTGGAATCCACAGCAACCATGGCACTGAGACTGCCCTCCTCGCCACCACAGACGACATCTGCACCCTCCTCAACCAAAGCCAAACAGAAGCCCTCCTCTTCCTGGACATATCAGCAGTGTTCGACACACAGTGTCCCACCGCACACTAGTCACCAGACTCCACGATGCCAGCATCCAAGGAAAAGCCCTAGACTGATTACGCTCATTTCTCACAGGCAGAACCCAGAGAATCAGACTTACTGCCCTTCCTCACGGGACTGACAGAGATCAGTTGCAGAGTACCCCAAGAATCCGGCCTCAGCCCCACCCTCTTCAACATCTAAATTTTCCCCCTCGCAACAGCATCTCCAATGCCGATGACACCCAGATCATCCTCTCCCTCAACAAGGAACCCGACATCACCAGGCAGAACTTTCAAGAAGGGATGAAACCTTTCACAACCTGGATGAAGAACAGCTTCCTCAAACTCAACTCAGAGAAAACAGAAGTCCTCATCTTCGGCTCCAACCGCCCTGCATGGGACAACACCTTGTGTCCCCCGGCCCTCTGAAACCAACCAGCCCTGACAAACGATGCACCTAAACTCGACATCACACTAGACTCATCGCTCACTATGAATCGCCAGATCCCCGTCGTCTCTTCCACACGCTTCAACACCCTCCGCATACTACGTAAAACATTCAAGAAAATGGTCACTCACGTACTCATTATCAGCAGACTGGACAATGCCAAGGCCCCTATGCCAGAATCAATGAAAAACTCCTCTGCAAACTCCAGACTATCCAGAACTCCGCAGCCAGACTAATCCCCGATATCCTATGGGACAACCACATCACACAACACCTCTCTAACCTCCACTGGCTCGCCATTGAAAGAATAATAACTGCTCATGCACACCTACAATCCCTCTTCAACATCAGACCTCAATACCTTCTTCCATACCCCAAGAGAAACCATCTCCTCAGCCGACCTCTCCCTAGACACTGTCCGACTCCTCTACAGGACCAGAGCGGGTGGAAGGTCATTCTCCTATCTCGCAGCCAAGACATGGAACGGTCTCCCCCTTCACCTCTGGGGAAGCCTGACACTGCACCAATTCAGAAGAGACCTCAAGACCTGGCTCTTCTAGTGACTCCAATGGAGCTGTTGGCACCCACCCCTCAGCACCTTGAGACCCTAATGTGTGATTGGTGCACTCTACAAAACCTTGATTGATTGATATAGATATATATCGATATAGATATTTGGCTGTATAGGTCAGTGAGTTGGTGTTTGAGTGGCTGTATGTGTGAGTGAGTGGATGTGTGAGTGGCTGTATGGGTATGTGAGTGGCTGTATGAGTAGCTGTATAGGTGAGTGACTGGATGGGTAAGTGGATGTATGGGTGAGTGAGCAGCTGTTTAATTGTGTGTATAAATAAGGGAGTGGGTATGGGAGTGGCTGTATTGGAGAGTGAGTGTCTGTGTGATTGGTTATATGTATGAGTGAGTGGGGTCACAGACCCATACACCCACTCACATACCCACAAAGCAACTCACAAACCCATACACCACTCATACACTCATTCTCAGGCCCATACAGCCACTTACATACATACTCACAGACCCATACAGACACTCACACACCCACTCCAAGAGGTTACAGTTAGGAAAAAATAATTAAAATACCTTTGAAATTCCGTAAAAAAAACAATGGTTACAGGGACGTTCCAGACAGTTAGGTAGTACCATTAAAAAAACATAGAAATTCACTGATAAATGCAAAGGTTACCAGAACATTACAGTTAGGAAATAGAATCTTTGAAAAACCTTTGAAATTCACTTAAAAAAACAAAGGTTACAGAGACGTTACATTTAGACTCAGGTTCACATGCGCATTACCAGTGAAATTCAGCAGTCATAGTTACCTGAGCTAGCTATAAGTTATGCCCCTGCAATGTACTACTTATGACCTCACTGTTAACAATATTGTTTTTAATAAATCATATTTTTATTATTTTAATGTACTTTACTATACATTTTAATTGGATATGGTGGACATTGTATAATTATTGTTAATTATTTTTTCACAGTGTGTACACTTTCAGTTTTTTAAATGTAATTTATTTGTTTTCTGCCATTTTTGGTACTGAAGCAGTTTGTGGGGTTCATAGGTGTACACATTACAAATGATAATTAATTAATAATTCATGTTTAATTCATAATAATTATTAACTTGATAATTATTTATGTTAATTGTATAATTCTTTTTTTAAAATGTAAGTTTTTGGTGCAGGTTGTGCGTTTTATAGGGGAATAGGGTGGGAAGTAAATTAATTATAATTACGGAATAAATAGTCATTATTATATTCAACTATTTATTCGATAATTCATTATGTAAATTGTGTAATAGTTTTTCTTTATTTTTTTGTGGGTTGTTTTTGTAGGGGTAAAGGGTGTGCAGGAAATAATTGTAATAATTGATGCTAATTAATAATAATTATAAATTGATAATAATGTAAATTGTGAAATTGAGTTATTATTACATAATTACTAATTATTATTACATAATATATAACTTTTTAAGTTATATATAAGGTGTGAGTCACATACTCACTCAGACACGTTCACACCTAATCACAGGCCGGAGAGGCACTCAAAAAACATGCACCCACAGACCAACAGAGATACTTACACACCCACACAGCCACTCTGTCACTCACTCACAGGCTCAGAGATACACTCACACACCCAGTCGTGGACCCACACAGAATCTCACACACCCACTCGCAGACCCACATAGATACTCTCACACTTACTCACAGACCAAGAGACACACTCAGGCACCCATTCACAGATGTTCAGAAACCAGTCACACGTCTAGACCACTACTTACACACCAACCTTGAGAGACACTCACACACTCGCTTACAGACCCACATGGAAATTTACATACCCACTCACAGACCCCCCACAGAAACTCTCACACTCACTCATAGGCCAAGAGAGACACTCACACACCCAGTCCCACACCCACACAGCAGTTCCCAATCACAGGCCCAGACAGACACTCTCACACCCACTCACAGGCTCAGAGAGATACTCACACACCCAGTCACACACTCACACAGCCACTTATACACCCACACACAGACACATACAGGCCCTAACGCATCCCCACACACACCTATGCAGGCACTCACAGTTATAGTTATAGTTATCTCAGGTAACTATACTTGCTGAATTTTGAGTTTTATTCTGTGTGTGCGAAATCTTAGCCTAACTATAATGTCCTGCAACCTTTGTTTTTTTCAAAGAATGTATATATATTTATATACATACATATTCCTTCTCAATGACCGCTCATCTTGAAAAGTCCAGCTTCACCCACTCCAAAAGACAGCCAAGAAACTCCGGTGAGTACTTTCTCTTTAATCGTGCATATTTTATATTTATGCTCAATTCATGTGCCCAACACTAAACACATGACACCTTCGCATCTCGGCTACTGCCTTCAACTGGGCAACCCTAAAAAATTTACAGAAAAAACAAAGGCTAAACAAACAGTTAGATGAAAATTTCAGTAACATTTTAAACAAAAAAACATTGAAATTCAACAATTATAGTTATCTCTAGAATATATAACTCATACCCTAAACTTGTACCCTGCAAAGCACTATCTTCTCATCATTTAAGTAATTTTAAATGTTGCAGACTTGTTATTAGTGATATAATAGAACATGTGATGAATGATTTATTATGTGGGGTAATTAGCAGTTCAGGGTGCTATAGTTACCTTTAGAGCACGAGTTCTAGTTGCTAGAGATAACTGGTAAATTTCAGTGGCTTTTTTCAATTTAAAACGTTACATGAAATTTTCACCTAACTATAATATCACGTTAACCTTTGCTTTTTTCAGTTGGTTAGGCACTTATTTAACAGTCAAATATGAGTAGTTCAGTCGTGCTTTCTCTGAGACCCCTACTCACATTAAACCGGAGATATCCGTAGTATCTCTTTTCAGTTGCTAATTTTAGTTTATTATCCCTTTTCCTTTTAGAAAAATCAAGTGCTTGCTTAGAGTTATCCTTTTCAGAGTTTTCCTCAACCACTGGTGTCCCAGGCCTGGCTCCCAGATAATCTTTTCCCAGAGAGGCGTTTGTTTCCACGATAATCTTAGGTAACTCCCTCTCCTGCTGTATAGGAGTGAATTCTCTCAAGAATTGGCGTATAGCCATCGCTGCTACCTCCCCTTTTATGTTGCTTAACATAATTGCAGAAACTTTGGCAAAATTGCCTATTAGTTTCATCCCTAAGTCCAGGGCAGGTTTGACCTCTTACTCATTCTGTATTTGTTTCAACACATTTGGTATCACAGCTATTAAATGAGTACCATGAGTTATGGTGAAAACGGCAGCAAAGAATGTACCCCAAGTGGCACAATCTTCTATCGGGGAAGCTATCCCCATTGGAAAGCAAATTGTTAGAATTCTGTGTTTTTCCTGTGGGTCCGTATGGGAAAAAAACTCTTCAATGTTTGCTGTTTTTTGTGCTATCAAGAACAGTACTTGCTCCTGACTGGTAGGAATCTTTCCCATTATGGCATTCAGCGTTTGATACCCGTAGTAGCCGATTGAGATTGTACAGCCTGAGCAGCCCTCACAGGTTGAACTTTAAATGTTTGCATTATGAATTGTGCATGATTTTTATAAATGTTTACTACATTTTGATATAGCTTGTGCATTTCTGCTGCTGGTAACCTGTGAATGTCAGGGTTTGGTGTATACGAAGCTAAGACCGGCCAGGTCGCTACCTCTTTGCTGAGCGGACTGAGTCCCATATTTTCTATGGTGTGGGGAGGGTACCTTTAAACACAATTTATATGCTCCTGGTAAGTAAATGGGTCTTCTATATCCACGTATGGAAAGTATTCATCTGGTGCCTCATCTTCAATGTAAATGTGAAATAATTTTGTGCGTGCATCTGCAGTAGGGAATCTAAACTAAGATTAGAATACCTATGTCTGGAATGCTTTGTGTGCCTCAACCATGAAGCTAACATCTCTGCCCGTTGCCGGGCGGCCATGTTTTAACAATTTCATAGTAACTGCCTGTCTGCAATTTTCTGAAGTATTTAAAGTAGCTGTTTCTTCTTCAATGTCCTCTCCATGTCCGGACATTGTAAAATATGAAAAAGTATTTTATGAAAATGAAATTATTGAGATTCTGTTTGTACAATATGAAAATATTCTTTAATCCTTCAAGCTTGATACAATTTTCATCAATACTCAGGATGTTCCTACTCAGCCAAGGCGGGTTCCCTTTCTCAGTCTTTTATTTTTTAACGTAAAGTAATATTTTATTGCCATTCGTAAAGCCAAGCTGCCTAGTTTCCTGCCAAATTTTGCCTAATTTGTTCAGCAGTTTTTGCGATAACGCTTTCCAAAAAGGTCTGAGGAGATTTTGTGTTTTGGCATCCCCCTTTTTTCTCGCATGTTTGCTACCACTCGAAGGGAGACTTAGAAATGTTTTCTTGTCCACACTGATGTGGACTGGTAAACTACTCTGTCCTGGGGTTGGGCTCTCCGGGACACAGTTTGTGAGCCAACCCCATGAGAATGGGGTCCCCGGCACCTTCAGAGGCTCAAGGAGGGGGGCCACGGAGTCCCCTTTGAAGTTTAGCCCCCCAGCCCTGAGCTTAATAGGCACCAGGAAATGAAACCTTAACTTTAAAGGGAGGGGTACACGTCCTCCTTCCTGAGCCTTTAAAGGCTACAGGGACCCCATTACTTGGGGCTTGCTCAATTACTGTGTCCAGGGGAGCCCAATGGAAACAAATGTCTGTTGCAACCTGGCAGAAACATTTCAAAAGCTCCACAGAGGTGGAATCAGATGGCCCTTCCCTGTCCTCAGGATCACTTGAAGGGAAGGCATATCTCTTATCACTCAACGGGAGCTTTAAAGGGTGTGAGCAGACACCTTTTTTCCCTGCCCTCCTCCTACAGGCAAGGAATACACATCACACATATGGCTCCCATTCCCTGGGAGAAAACAAAAACCAAAACTCCCACTGGGCAGCAGCAATGCAGGCTCATGCAGCGGCAGAATGCAGGCTCATGCAGCCTGCAGGGGGAGCTGGCTGGGGCCATCTGTGCCCTATGGATCCCCTTTGTGGCTCTCAATGTACTATTTAGTGGGTTCCAAGGATGAAATACCAGGTTTGGTGAGGAGGGCCATGTGCCCCCCTACCCTTATAGTTGTGCGTCCTAGTGTTTGAGGTCCCTGGGGCCTATTAAGGCTCAGGGAAGGTGACTGCATGCCCCTCTTAAAATACTTCTAATTACTAACCCTGGGGAAAGCACTACGCTATGCTTGCATAGTTTGCGAAGTTTGCGCTACTTTCCATTATGCAAATTGCACATAGCACAGTGCAAACACGCGTAGCATAGCGTAGCGTAGTGTAGCTTGCTCGCGGTCCCCAACATCAAGTTAGCGACAGCAAGCAAGCAAAATGACAAACCGGCAAGAGTTTTTTCTCGTTTGCGATCAGCATCATCAAGTTACCGATCGCGAGCGTGGAAAATAAACCTTCTGGCGAGATCCTCAACGTGGGGAGGTCAGGTTTCTCATTGCGAGTGGTCGCGTATGCTCGCGATCGCTCGCAATGAGGTCAGGATTCTCATTGTGAGGGGTCGCGTATGGTTGCGACCACTCGGGATGAGAAACTACCAGTCCGCATTGAGAAAGCTGCAGCTCGAGTAGAAATCTACTCGAGTGGCAGAAAATGACCCCTTGCACTGTGCAAGATGCAGTGTGCACTGACTGCACAGTGCAGACAACGATCCGGCATTGTGCAATCAGTGCAAACATCATTTTGCACAGTGCACAAAGCATTTCGCGTGGCTACTCATAGCTGACGTAGTGCGAAGTGCATGTCGCGTAGCTACGCGTAGCGCTACTTCATGAACTACACCCAGGGTTACTAATTACCCCACATATTACATCTATCATGGCATTTTGTATGACATCATTGATAATATCACTGCAAAATTTGCAATGCAATTATTAATCACAAAACGGTGCATGGTGAGGGTGCAAGTTATAGTTACCTTAGGAAACAAGTTACAGTTACTTTAAATAACTATAACTGGTGAATTTCAGTAGTTTTGTATGTTTAATACATTACAGTGCCATGAAAATGTTCACCTGACTATACTTTAAAAAAAAAATGAATGTAGATACATAGGTGCTGGAAGAAGGAGTGCTGGGGATGCTGCAGCTCATCCAATATAACCATGGTGGAGTTCAGAAGGTGAATGAGCAATAAATACTCCTTTACATTTAGCTTTTATTTGGTCAAATTCGCTGTGCATCAAAGGTAGAGGGCAAATGTGTGGCAATATCTAATGAAAGAAAGATTTTAATAGGATCAAAATATATCAAGACACCCTTTTTTCCTGAAACTTGATTCCCACACATGATCATTTGTGCACCTTTTAGCAGTAAAGCCTATTTTTGAGCAAACATAGGGCATCATTACGATGTCGGTCGGAAATGCTCCGAACGGCATTCAGATTTTCCCAGCCCGTACCATACATAAAGCTACCTACACACAGCATAGAGCCTTTGGCCATGTGCGGCAGGGGATGGCCACAGGTTCTGGCCTGCTGCCAGCACATGCAGTAAACTCCCCACATGGAGCCAACTCCACACTGTGCACAACATTTGTCTGTGCACAGCAAGGGATTAGCAAAAGGGCTTGGCCTGTATCCAGGCCCTGTGGCAAACCCACCTGGAGCAGATTACTCACCTGCAGACAGGCAACTTCATGCTGTGCACAGTCTTTCATAGCATGTGATGAGGGAGTAGCCAGGCTCTGCTTCCAACTCCCCACTGGCAGCCACCTGAAGGTAGCCAACCCCACACCATGCACTGCCTTTGCTCGTGCATGACATGGGGTTAGTCACAGGGTCTATGTTGCAGCGAGGCCTTTTTTTTTCAACTCTTTGCTGGCAACCAACCCCACGCTTTGCACAGACTTTAGCCATGTGCAGTAGGGTTTGGTCACATGACTTGTCCTGCCACCAGGCCATGTGACCAAACTCCCAACAGGCAACCAGCCCAACATTACATGCAGACTTTGGTGTATGCAGCATAGAGTTGGCATTTGAACCCCAGGAACCTCATCCACTGGGGCTAACACATATATACTAAAGGGAGCGGGCGGAGGGGACCCAATCCCTTGTGGCCAAATACTATAAAAATAGAAGGGGGCAAAGCAGCCCCCTCCATAAGCCTTTGTGGGCCTTGGTGACCCCATTCCCAGGGCCTAAGATGAGGGGAAGGGGGCATGTAGCCTCCCTTCCCAAGCCTTATTATGCCCAGAGACCCCATCCCATAAGGTCAATTATAATAAAATAGAGGAGGAGGATATGTGCGACTCCTCGGAAGCCGTATTAAGCCCCAGGAATCCCATCCCTTGGGGCCAAACCAATAAAAAAAGGGAAGGAGGCCATGTGGGGAAAGGGCAGCACTGATTCCCTTTCCAGCCTTATCAGGCCCTGGGACGCAATCCCTGGGGCTGAAGTCAATTTGGGCCACAGGGACCCCATTCCTTAGTCAAACTGAATTGAAAAGAGGAAGGGGCTTGTGGACCCCCCCATGAGCCTTATTAGGCCCGAGCACACCATCTTCCAGGGCTGAAATTTAAATAAAGGGGAGGGGACATGCAGCCCACGGCATGAACCTTTTGGGCCCTGTGAAACTCATGCTCTGGGGCTGTACCTGATTTAAAAGAAGGGGCTCTTGACCCCGCTCCCCAAGCCTTAGTTGAGCCCAGGAAATATATCCCCCCGAACCAAATATAATACAAAAGGGGAAGGGGAATGCACACCCCTCCCTGAGATTTGTTAGGCCCTGGGACTTCTTCCCCAGAGCAGTGTGATGTTTTTAAAGGGGAGTGGGCTGCATTGCCCCATTGCCAAGCCTCATTAAGTACTTGGAATTCCAACCCTGAGGGCTGTTTTTATTTTAAAGGAGATGGCCCCATCCCTTAGCCTATTATGGCCTTCAAAGGGGAGGTGGGTACACAGCTCTTCTCTCCAAGCTGTATTTGGCACTGGGGATCCAGGGCCCACATCAATTAAAGGTGGGTGTACTGAGGTCCACCCAGGGCAACCATCAAGCAAACATTGGGGGCCGCATGGGAGCCCCTGGGCCCCCGCTGCCCCAGCCAGCTCCCAGCATGGTGCAGGAGCCAGCCTTACTCCCACCCTCAGGGAGCAGCTATTTATGATGATCCCTCTGTTTGGGAGCAATCTATTGATCTGTTTCTGTCCCAAAATAGTGTGGGCAGAGAAACACATCTCAAGCCTGATTTCAGCCAGCAGGAACATTTTTAAAGCTCTTGTCAGACTTTGCATTTGCTCCTGTTTCACAGGAAATAAAAAAATGCTCCAGCCAGGTGGGAGAAAACACTAGTTTCTCTGCCCATGCCGCTGTGGCCAAGGAAACCAAAGTGTCCTGGGGTTGGGCTCCCTGGGACACAGCAAGTGAGCCGGCCTAGGGGGCCATTAAAGGCTCAGGGAGGGGAAAGAGAGGCCCCATCCCTTTTTTTCAAAAGAATGGCTCTGGGAGATAGGGTTTCCCAGGCCTCTTAAAGGCCCAGAGAAGGGTACCGCAGTGCCTCTCTTCCCAAAAGCAATACAGTGGGCCTCTGAGGATGGGGATCCCAGAGTCTGCTAAGGTGCAGGGAAGGGGTTGGTACCCTCCTCCCCTAAAAACCTAATTTTTGCCCGAGAGATGGTGTCCTGGACCGAAAATGGCTCTAGTGGGCGTCGCATTTCCCTCGTCGCCTCAATTAAAGAATGCAGCCCGGGCAGCCATTTTTGTTTTCCAATTCCAATCCATTTTGGCCCCCACCTTTGTGCCTAGGGGCAGGGGACCCACTCTTGAAAGGCTTTCGATAGGCTCTTGCCAACCCAACCATCCAGCTATACAAGTTTATTTTTACCTTAATTTCTCAAAAACTACTGAACAGGTTTACACAATATCCCAAAAAAGCACCAAGATCTAGATTCCTGCCAAATGTGGTGTAATTCCATTCAGCAGTTTTTGCGGTTGTGTTTCTTAAAGAAGTCTATGAAAAATGCATGGAGATTTTGTGTTTTGGGATCCCCCTTTTTCTCAGCCCCTGCTTAACGAATACCCTGAAACTTTCCATCCACACACTCGTCAGAAGATAGCACCTCTTTGAAAAGTTCTGTGAGAACTTGTCAAATGGAGCCAAAGTTATTAGCAACACAAAAAGCATTTCCTATGGAAACACTGACACGTAACTAGAACTTCCCAGTGGTGAGCGCCACTGGGTAATTAATAATATATATATATATATCCATACTAATACAATAAAGAGATAGCCCAAACCTTTGAGGCGGGTAATCTCAGGAACCACAGCACCAATCACAACACCCAATACAGCGTTTGAAAGGGCAGTTGAACAGAAAGGCATAGGCTATGCAGACGCCCACCATAAGCATTTAAAAGGTAAAAGAACCGTGCCAGCAAAGTAGTCCCTTGTGGGCGTGTCTGCGTTGTACTGTGGGCGTGTGCTGGGGGCGTGACAAACGCTGGGGTCGTGTGGTACGTTCCGCCCTTCATGCCATGTCTCATATTGTGTGCTAATCCCACCCTGCTCCCTTTAAATACTCCTGCACCCCATAATCATAACCCACCCTCACTCCTTAAAATACCCCAATACCCTTAAACACTAACCCATCTTAACCTATAAGTATACCCTGTACCCCAAAACCTAAACCTATCCCTAAACCCTAAAAATACCCCTGTTCCCCAAAACCAGCCCTGAACCCTATAAATACCACTGTACCTCGAAACCCAAACCTACCCCTGAAGGCTAAAAATACCCCTATACCCCAAAACCCAAACCTAGCCCTGAACCCTAAAAATAACACTGTACCCCAAAACCCAAACCTAGCCCTGAACCCTATAAATACCCCTGTACCTCAAAACCCAAACCTACCCCTGAACCCTAAAAATACCCCTGTACCCCAAAACCCAAACCTAGCGCTGAACCCTCAAAATAACCCTGTACCCAAAACCTACCCCTGAATCCTAAAATACCCCTGTACCCCAAAACCCAAACCTAGCCATGAACCCTAAAAATACCCCTGTACCCCCAAACCTAGCCCTGAACCCTTAAAATACCACTGTACCCCAAAACCCAATCCTACCCCTGAACCCTAAAAATACCCCTATACCCCAAACTTAGCCCTGAACCCTAAAAATACCCCTGTACCCAAAAACCCATACCTATCCCTAAACCCTAAAACTACCCCTGTATATATAACTATATCTGAACCCTTCAAATACTCAAACACCCCAAAACATATACCTCAGTACCCCAAAACGTATACCCCTATACCCATACTTACCTTATCCAAACATTTAAAAAAATCATGCTTTTACCATTCATGCATTTACAACGCATTTCGCTGTAAATGTATGTGTGGTAAAAGCATATATAATGTAATGCCATGCGTTATAATGGCATTGCGGAGTCATGGTACTTTCGTAATGAAAGTATGCGGAGTGATGGTATGCGGAAAGAAAGTTGCTGAATAATGGGTGTTTACCCTCCCCTGGTAAGTACATTGGTGTCACGGCGGCCCACATCTCCAGCAACATACTCATTTTTTTACCACCCATTTGAAAAATGCACAGGTCTCTCTCATTGAAGGCCAGCGCCGACATCAGCTCAACATCCTGTGATTCCAGGCAAATCGCTTTGTCTCCTCGTGCCTACCACAAATTAATGTGTTTTTCTGTAATGTAAATTGTGCTCATGCCATGTTGTCGAGTTCGCGCTATATAATATTGCAAGGAAAAATAAAGTAGGGAAACTCGAGTTCACACACTACTGAACGCGCACTCTTAAGTGCATCAGCAGTGCACTGTGAATCAGAGCGTTTCACAGGCCTGTCACAGATAAGAAATGCTATCAAAACGAAATCCTACAAAACAATATACTGCTGGCCAGCAGCAATTCATACCCGGACAACGTTGGGACGGGCAGCTAGTATATATATATATATATATATATATATATAGCAACACAATCCAACTATGTAGTCGAAAAACGGCAAGCACGCTGGTATCCGGATTTTAAATATTTTAAAATAAATATTTTAATGCAAACCCCCCTCACCCCAGACAGACGCGTTTCGCTATTCCAGCTTCGTCAGTGTCAGTTTGTGTGTACAATCAATCGCCATTTTAAACCCACCGGTCACTGCTGCATCCATTGACATAGATGATGGTAAATTTTTAAACATATGTCTCTACATATATCATAAGTGTTTATCATAGCGAAAAATAAAGTGCTTAGTGCATAATTAAAAACATTTCTCCAGCAAACAATTCATAATTCATGTACATACTATCATTATTATACAGAGGGGAAGATAATCAGATCCCATATGGCCACAATACAATATTGCACTTTATTGATGTCTTTCCTTGTAGGGGTGTATCCCCAATTGCATTATGTTATTAGTGCCAAGGACCGGGATGTCCACCCTTTTATTTTTTTTTATTTTGTAGCCCTGTATGGGCAGAAGTATCCTACTATGTGATCCAATAAGCAGTGATGTCAGCTTTCGGATATATGGGTGTTGGCAGACAGCATCTCTATTTTTCAGTTAGAGTTCAGACATATAGGGATGTTAATACACATGATCCCATGTGTGTATTCAGAGGTGGACCCACAATTCTTCGTCATTATTAAGGCCCCATGGGGTCATAGTTTTAAGGTCGATGATATACCTAGATTCTAGGACCCGAAGTGCCTTTTCTCTGTCCCCCCCTCGTTCCAGACATTTTACCTGATCTATGCAGTAAAAACTGAGAAGATCCCTATTGCTATGATGGCATTCTGCGAAATGGCGAGCAACTGGCTAGGATTTATCCTAATTTGCGATTGCTCGCATATGTTCTAGGATTCTGAGTTTAGTGGGGTTGATAGTGCTCCCAATGTATCTTCTTTTACACGGGCACTCTAGACAGTAGATGGTATTGTCTGAATTGCAATTTAGGAGTTTCTTTATTTTCCTATTTGGTCTATCCTCTCCTGTTCTGCCCGGATATTCTAAGACTTTCTTACTGCCTTTACAGGCTTTACAGCGCCTACAGGGGAAGAACCCTTTGATGTTGGTAAGGTCAGTGGGCTGGGCCTTTGAGGAAAAATGGCTATGGACAAAATGATCAGATAGTGACTGGCAGCGTTGATAAGTTATTAAAGGCTACTGAGGGAGATGCCCTTTCAAAACACTGTCAGTAGTCAAAATGTGCCAATTTTTCTGAAAAATGTGGACTAGATCACCAGATTTGGTGTTGAATTTGGTAATCAATCTCACCGCATCTTCCACCTTTGGCACTTCCTTTGCCACCAGGAGATCCCTCCTGTTGACTATAGACGCCTTATTTGAAGCCTGTTGAAGTGTGCTCTGGGAATACCCCCTATTTTGAAATCTCTCACTGACATCAGCTTTAGTGTGTTGGAAATCAGTTTTTACTGAGCAGTTTATTTTTAAGCGCAGTAGTTCGCCATAAGGGACATTTTTGATTAGACTCTTCGGGTGGTAAATAGCCGCGTGTGACACGGCATTCCTCGCCGTGAGTTTTCTATAGAGTCTCATTTGAAGAGTGTTGTTATATATAAAAACCTCCAGATCCAAATAGCAAATGCTAGTTGCACTTATTGTGCTGGTGAATTTCAGGTTCCAATTATTATTGTTGAGGACGGCAATGTACTCCTCAGCCGAGGTGCGATCGCCGCGCCACACAATAAAAAGGTCATCTATGTACCTAGTCCACATTAAAATTTTATCTGTCCATGCCTCATTGATCTCACCCCACGCTTCGTGAATCTCCCACCAGCCTATGAACAAGTTCACGTAGCTAAGGGAGAAGCACGAGCCCATAGAGGTACCCCTGATTTGTTTGAATAGTTGGCCAGAAAAAAGGAAAATGTTATGGTATAAACAAAATCGCATCATGCTCAACAACATATTGCTGTGTGACTTATATCTATATATATATATGTTCTCCTACCAAAGTGATCCTTCAACTCCATGCGCTCGACTGTGGGTGCTCTGCATAGGGGCCGGATACTGTCCCAATTCACAATATTTCCACCTGGCGGTCACATCCTGTATGTTTAACATTGCGGTGGGCGCTGCTTGAAGCTGCACCCGCCACAATGTTAAAAATGCAAGCAGTGCATTTGCATTCACCAAGCGGCAGGCACCGCGCGGTGCCTGCCGCTTCATGCATGCAAATGCAGGGGGGTACCATAGGTACCCCTCATGTGCACTTCCACCCCCCTTCACCCTGGGGGCCCACAACGGGCCCCCAAAGAAAAGTCTGTATGCCTTTTCGTGGCATACAGGGGTCAAAATTCCCAAACAACATATCTATGTCCGCCAAATTCATGACGCACGAACTCACAGTTTGCGTAAGCTTTAGACAACACAATTTGGACAGTGGACCACTCTTATAGTCTCAAAGCACCAACCCACATATCACCAATAAGTATATATAATTTCCAATAGAAATGCGTGCAAATTTTCAAATACTCCCTGTCCTGAGAGTATATCCCAAAACCTTGGGAAAAACGTCAATATTTTTTATCAAGCTTGAAAAAGCACCGCTTCAGAGTTTGAATCTCCACCGAATATGGGTGATAGAATACGTAATCAAAGAATGTCCCAGATGAAAAGACGCTGAATCATAATTTCAAAAAAGTTCAAAGTTCTTTTAATAGTCCATTTAGGAAACCAGCCAACGCGTTTCGTTCCGTCAAGCGGAACTTCTTCAGGGCTGTAAATCATAAAGAGGAAAGAAAGACAATTTTGAGTTTGAGTTTCATGTCCCGGTGCTGTTATATGTCCTATATTGATAACTTGTTTAAATATAATCTCTTCTCTTCAACATTCTTGTAATAACATATTGGGGTTAAATAAGTGCCTGTGACCCTATACTATGTGATATGAATCATTAGGTACGGAACATGTTTGGTGCGAATGATTACTACAGCCTAATGCTCAGCTGTCAATAACAATGATGACGCTGATTTTTGTGATTGCATTTTGAATCTAATTATGTAGGAAGATTTGCTTCCCAGTAAATATGTGAATAGCCAAATGGCGTCTTAGTTAACAACACTACCTCATCTTTGGGCTCGGACCCAAGGTACACTAAGAGACTTAAACAAATTGAATATGCAGCATTATAACTAGAGAAATGGTTTAACAATGTATCTATGTGACTCAATGCTGCAATTTTTAGACAGTAATGTGTTTTTAATGTGGGTATACATTTTTTGGTGTGATTTTTATGTATTTATTCGTGTATGTACACATGTTGTTTCGATGTAACTTACACTGGCTTCTTGTATGTCTTTCTTTCCTCTTTATGATTTACAGTCCTGAAGAAGTTCCGCTTGACGGAACGAAACGCGTTGGCTGGTTTCTTAAATGGACTATTAAAACAACTTTGAACTTTTTTGCAATTATGATTCAGCGTCTTTTCATTTGGGACATTCTTTGATTACGTATTCTATCACCCATATTCGGTGGAGATTCAAACTCTGAAGCGGTGCTTTTTCAAGCTTGATAAAAAATATTGATGTTTTTCCCAAGGTTTTGGGATATACTCTCAGGACAGGGAGTATTTGAAAATTTGCACGCATTTCTATTGGAAATTATATATACTTATTGGTGATATGTGGGTTGGTGCTTTGAGACTATAAGAGTGGTCCACTGTCCAAATTGTGTTGTATAAAATTTCAATTGTTGGACCCATTTGTTGCACAATCCAAACAAAAAAAATTGTTTTGCTTATATGGTCTTTTTGTATTAGAAGTATTTTGCTGTAGGATACCTAGTACGCACCATTCACTCTAAATTTAAAGATACTCGAGAGGAGATGGCCTCAAGTTTATTTGGCAATAGTCAGTTTGTTGGTGCCAATATATCAAAAGAGCCTAGCACAGAAGGCCTTCGAGCTAAATTCTTAAAGTTAGAAAGACTTAAAAAGTTAGAGATGTCCAGATGGTGGGACGGAATAACGTTACAGAAATATTTAGATAATCAAAAAATTCCACGGGGCTTAAGGATTTTGATCTTCCCAACCTTTGAGGACTTGGATGACGATGCCCTCAGAGACTGGGAGGAGAATTTGAAACAGGCTTCTCATACTATGATGAAAATATTGATCCGCCATTCTGAGAAAAAGGTTGCAACTTTGAAACAAGAAATTGTAGATTTGGAACGTGAAATAGACAAATCCAGTCTGAAGGATAGCATAAAAAAGAATTATGAAATCTTTGATGATGTTATAAGCCGGTATCAAATCTACTTACGTGATAAAAAACTACGAAAAATCAAGCGCGACGATAACGATTACAAGACAGGGCGTATTTACACCTTTGCTCACAAATTCGACAATCTAAAACCAGGAGGGGATGGTAAACGAGCCAGAGAGGAATCGGTGAGTGCCAGCAGTAGCTCAATCTCCTCCATGGACAGTTCATCCTCTGAGGATGGTGGGGCATGCCAGGCCATCTCTCCAAAATGTAATTTTTTATTGGAGATGGAACGTATTCGTCAAGAGAAAAACATACCAAATACCAACCCAGACCCAAAACCAGGAGAGGGGGGAAAGGGTGGAAAAACAGTACAACCAAGAGGGGGAACAGTACATCAAATGGACACCAGATCCAAGAGAACTTAGACAGTTTGACTCCCTCTGAAACTTCAAGTCTCAATATTGACCCCGAAATCCCTACTGACAACGCCCTGTCTATTGTAAACCTATCAGACCGCAAACTTACAGATGTGGAAATCAACATCTTAAAAAAGGGTTTAAGTTTCTGCCCATCACAAGTTGGGGATCCAACCTTATTGATGGTGGATTTGTTCAAATTTACACGACTTTTGAAATTAAAAGATCATTTTCGAAACAATCCTAGACCTCATAGTTGTGATTTGGTCACCGCATCCTCCTGCACCACTACTATTTCTGACTTACAGAATGCACAATTATTATTGTCTATTGAGACCGGTGACAACCCCTCATTGCAGGAAATACGCTCTGACCTGAATATTGAGGAAGATATAACTATCAGTAGTGGTCTCAAGGCTCGTTCCAAATATATTCCTACAAATACACATAAAACATTGACTTGTTTAAAGAAAGAGTTTCACAGGACTTTTGCAGACTGATTGACTCTCCTAACAGATATACACTTAAACAACAGAATATGACACAAAAAGAAAGACTGGCACTTGATGGACTGGCTAAAGACAACAGCATTACAATAAAAGAAGCGGACAAGGGAGGAAATGTAGTTGTCATGAACACTGTCGATTATGACAATGAGATCATCAGACAACTAGGTGACACTACTTGTTACAAAAAACTAGAAGGCAGCCCCATTCCCTCCCTTGTTACTCATATTAACAATCGGATACAAGATTGGGGTGAAGTAGGTCTTCTTTCCGAAGAAGAATGTCGGTACCTTAAGGTAGTACATCCCATGGCACCATGTATTTACCTACTCCCTAAAGTACATAAGAGAGGCTCTTTTCCACCTGGACGCCCCATCATATCGGGGATTAATTCCCCGACAGAACGTCTTTCCCAATAAGTAGACGGGTTTTTACAACCTTTGGTGGTCAATCTACCGTCTTATATACAAGATTCAGGTGACATTCTGAAAACATTTGACGGTCTTGAATGGTCTACGGATCTTATGTTTGTTACACTAGATGTGACCGGATTATACACTTGCATACCACAACATTTTGATATTAGAGCTCTTTCCTCATTTCTATCACTGAGAATAGCAGATCATATTGACCATAATGAAATGCTTATTGAAATGACTGAATTGATACTTTCAATAAATATATTTCCTACACAAAGACACCTGGGGCCTCATTTATGAAAAGTGACGCATCGCTGCGTGAAAACAGCGATGCGTCACTTTTCACTGCGCACTCCTTGCGACACCAATGATGCGTCATATTTAATGTATGACGTATCATGTCGCAAGGACTTACAGATACGTCAGTATTTTTGACGCATCTGTAAGCACAAAAGTGACGCATTGCTGGAGTGTGTCACAAAAGTGACGCATCTCCAGCAATGCGTCCTTTCACATGGGGAAAGCCCCATGTGAAAGGGCTTGCGTCAGTCTTACGCCTGCTGTGAGGCAGGCGCAAGATTTTGACGCAACAGCATCCTAAAAGTGACGCAGTGAAATCTCATAGATTTCACTGCGTCACTATTACAAGGCTTTTTGCGGGGGAACGCCCCCTCTGCATACATTATACCTGACGCAGGTATAATGTGGCGCAGGGGTTTAAAAAGTGACGCATCTACCTAGATGCGTCACTTTTTAAATATGGCGCAACAAGGCGCATGTTTTACGCCGCAGATGCGTCACAAAAAGTGACGCATCCGCAGCGCAAAACTGACGCAAGGCCTCATAAATGAGGCCCCTGGTACCACCAAATAAGGGGTACCGCGATGGGGAGCAAATTTGCTCCCTCATACGCGGGGCTTTTTATGGGGTGGTGGGAACGTGAACATGCTTGGGGTAAATATGCCTCCCCCTGGATAGATATGATTATCTTCTGGGGGAGGTATATTGATGATATCATCATGTTGTGGAAAGGAAGTGAAGTACAGCTATTAGATTACTTTAATTACCTATAAATGACAACCCCTATAATGTACAGTTGACAGTTAAATCAAGCCACACTCAGATAGAATTTTTGGATATACTCTTCTATGTGGAAAACAATACAATACCGAGTAATCTGTACCGTAAAAGTACATCGTGCAATAGTTTACTGCACGCATCAAGTGCGCACCCTAATTCCACTATCAGTAATATACCCTACGGAGAAATGGTGCGCATTAGACAAAACTGTAGTAATGAAAAAAACTTTAGGGATCCCATACGGGACAGCAAAATCAGATTTGCCAACAGAGGGTATAATACAAGAGTCTTGGATAAGGCTGAAAAGAGAATTCTGACTGTTACCCGTAGTAATACTCTAATCAAGAAAGCAAAGAACAACAGAAAGTCCCAAAAATCCAACATGGCCTTTATTACCCAATATACACAAAATAGCACTGCAGTCTTCAAAGTTCTGAGAAGACATTGGAAGCTATTGAGTGAAGTCCCCAACCTAAAAGAAGACATTAGTGATACACCTAGAATCACTTTTAGGAGAGGTAAAACCTTACGTAATGCTTTGTGTCCCAGTTATCCCATTACCAAGAGGACAGGAACATGGATACCCTCAAAACCTAAAGGTTTTTATACCTGTGGAGGATGCAACATCTGCCCTCTTGGTAAGAATAAATCTAAGAAGTTCAAATACAATACTGATCGCGAATATGAGATAAGGCACTACATAAACTGCAATACAAGCTATGTGATCTACGTTATCGGTTGTGGATGCGAAAAGATATACGTTGGAAGTACTGTGCGACCATTAAAACTAAGGATTCAAGAACATACACGTGCTATGAAAAATTATGATTTAAAGTACCCCATGACATATCACATGCAAGAACATCACAAAGACAACAAGACAATATGGTTTCAGGGTATTGATCATGTACCCCCACATCCGAGGGGGGGAAACCGCAAACTCACCTTAAGGAAAAGGGAAGCAGCATGGATATGTCGTCTGAGATGTGTGGAAAGGGGACACAATACAGAGGATGAAATGCATTATTATTTGCAATAAACTAGTGTGCCAGTGTCAGTATCCGTGTGACATGTTGTGTGTCATAGACACAGTACTGGTTGCCCTGTAGTTAAAATCATGGGACCTGTACCCCCCCCTTTTTTGTTAAACTCCTCTTGCTTTCCGGCTGACCTCTGCAATTTGCCATTGTGGCCAATAGTCATATAAAGTACAAAGATTAACAAAGGTTCGGGAATTGTGTATACCTTGTGACTGTTTGGGAAAACACAATGTTTAAGATTATTGCACTGCTTGCCTTATGTCTGTTTGAAAATGTTGAAGGTACAACTGGGTGATTCCATCGTGTTTCGGTACCCCTGGTTGTCATATTGCCAGTCCGAGATTACATGAAACAAAACAAAGACCTTTCTCTATATACGGTATGTACCCCTCCCCGTTAATATCGACATATGCATCTTCTCGCTTCATAGTATACACAAATATTATCCAAATCATTGTTAGAATATGTCTCCTTTTATGTTTATAAAATTAAGAATTAAAATGAGTTTTTGGATACATCCCCGTTATGTTCGCAGTAACTAATGCCTTAGGTAATTCTAAATAGGAATTCAAACTTGGCCCCAAATATAACAGAACACAGTGGCTTAGGATTTGTTTGCTTAAAGAATTAGTCTTGGCGTGATAAATCACGCAATTTTCAAATAAATATTTGTCACATATTCCAGCCTGAATAGGAAATACAGCTATAGGTAGTTTCGATTGACTAGGTTAAAATGGCGGTTACATTAGACTGAGAGGTAGTGATAAATGACTTGTGATTTAACATCCGCCCCATGCGGGCCAGGAGTGGCTATATTTAAACTCTTTGAAGGGCGGGTCCCTCCTTCTACCTGCCGAAAGAAATTGGCGTGTGGATTTGGAGACGCCAGCCTAGGGTTACGGGACCTACCCTGACAGGTATGATTCACAGGGAACTACTTCGATTGGAAATAGAGTAATGTAACAACCCACCGTTGATTATATTCATTTGATTATGCCCCTCATATTGACGTATGTGTTATACGAAGTTATTTAAAAACATGGGTGGGTTTCCCACGAGTCGGTCCAATGTTTATCCTATAAACGATAACGGCGGGTACTGATAACACCGCGTTTCGACTTGTGCTTGTAATAATATATACAATATAGCTCATGGGCGTTTACATATCTTTTTTAGGTGACTACCTCAAAGTGACTTTTATATTGTGTTCTAACTGAAGAATTAAAAGTGGGACAACTCGACGGTGCAAAATGTGCACGTCATATTATTAAGGTATGTTAAATTACAGTCCATGCATAATGTAAGAACCGCATACATATTCGGTTAGAAATGGAGACCTTAATTACCCTTAATCCGGGTATTTGTTAACAATATTTGTTTCGAATGTGCCTTACACGGACACATGGGATACATGATGTGATTGACCTATGGGGGTGGGTCGTCTTTGAGTTGATTACTATTGAAGTTCACTCTCTAAGTAACATGGCGGTTATTTACATTTCCGCATTCTTTGACTTATATAGGTATTAATAAGGATTATATATATTTTTTGACAAATTGGTTATACCAAATATATTGTTTTAGGTTACTACCTTAAAGTGATTTATGCAGCACGACTGAAGCAAAATACAAGAAGTAGGACCTTTGGACTGTGATAAGTGCGTCCGTCTAAATAGTAAGGTATGCAAGTCCTATGCTTTTACACTATGTGGGAACTACATACATAGGCATGTAAGGCCATATATATGCAAGATTTGGGGACTAAAATTTCCTTTATACTTTATTTTTTATATTCTTAGGCGAATATCACATTTTAAACCCTTCAAAAAATCGATGTGATATATAATTGAAAAATATTTCCCTGAACTTGGACTTACTTCATTTTGACCACCCGCATAGAGGGAATGGATATACTCTGATATGACGTTTTGCTTTGGAATATACGCACGTGTGGTGACACCTATTGCGGTAGGAACTATACATATTTCTGAACCATTTTGACTTTAATAATAATTTCCAATCTTTAGTTAAACAATTGAATGGAGAGTGAAGTATCAATTTCATGTATATCGAGCTGGTTTTTTGACGACTGGGGGGAAGAATGAATTTAGATCATGCACCTATAAATAATAAGTATTTTAATGAGGTTTTTTGGAACATTGTTTCATGAGGACAATTTTGAGTTTGAGTTTCATGTCCCGGTGCTGTTATATGTCCTATATTGATAACTTGTTTAAATATAATCTCTTCTCTTCAACATTCTTGTAACAACATTGCCTTGGGGTTAAATAAGTGCCTGTGACCCTATACTATGTGATATGAATCATTAGGTACGGAACATGTTTGGTGCGGAATGATTACTACAGCCTAATGCTCAGATGTTAATAACAATGATGACGCTGATTTTTGTGATTGCATTTTGAATCTAATTATGTAGGAAGATTTGCTTCCCAGTAAATATGTGAATAGCCAAATGGCGTCTTAGTTAACAACACTACCTCATCTTTGGGCTCGGACCCAAGGTACACTAAGAGACTTAAACAAATTGAATATGCAGCATTATAACTAGAGAAATGGTTTAACAATTTATTTATGTGACTCAATGCTGCAATTTTTAGACAGTAATGTGTTTTTAATGTGGGTATACATTTTTTGGTGTGATTTTTATGTATTTATTTGTGTATGTACACATGTTGTTTCGATGTAACTTACACTGGCTTCTTGTATGTCTTTCTTTCCTCTTTATGATTTACAGCCCTGAAGAAGTTTCGCTTGACGGAATGAAACGCGTTGGCTGGTTTCTTAAATGGACTATTAAAAGAACTTTGAACATTTTTGCAATTATGATTCAGCGTCTTTTCATTTGGGACATTCTTTGATTACATATTCTATCACCCATATTCGGTGGAGATTCAAACTCTGAAGCAGTGCTTTTTCAAGTTTGATAAAAAAGTTTGCGTAAGCTCTTTATAATACCCCGCTGGATTTTTCCGCGGATCAGGCAAAGTCTGCTTAAGCGCTAAAACTTCTGCACGCTTCCATGGAACATGTACCCACACTCGCTGGAAGTGCGCAATAATGGGTGGAACAGCCGTCGCATCAGCAGGTCTCCAAACCGGAGGAACCTCTCGCATCGGATACTGACGCGCTTGTCTCCTAACTGACGAATCAGGCTCAAGCAACCGTTCAAAAGAAGCATTATTTCGAAATGACAATAACGTCGACACCGCTCTCTCGATGTCGAGAAGCCTCACAATCGTTCCCTTCGCAAACTCAGAACGCAGTCGGAACAACTCTTCAGGAGCTTTACCCACCTCATCCGTCCATTGTTCATGGAGGAACGCACACATGATCTCAAAAAACATACTGTTGCTTAGGTGCTTCCCATTGCCGAAAAACATCCATGATACCCTCAAGATCATACTGAAACGCATACGTAACCCATCTACGCGCCATGTGATCTAAAACCACTCATTCATCCATATCAGGCAGTTGACTACGCAACTGTCTATGCTCACTCACAGGAGACATACCCAATTGTCCCAACCAAGGAGTCAGAAAACCAGAAAAAGCGGTCATCCGCTGTCAAGGAGAAGGAGTAGTCGGAAAAACGAGGGAAGATGAGACAGTAGTAGAAGAATCCAAAGTCGGAACAGGCATAGAAGTAGTAGGGACAGGCATAGAAGTGGCAGTCGTAGAAAAGGGCAAAGTTGGCGTCCCCTGAGGAGGCTGCGCCAAAGGAACAGTAGCCAACGGAGAAGCTGGTTGTAGAGGAATCACAGGAGGCAAAACAACCGGCAGTTGCACAGCCACGACTGGTGGAGGTGGTGCCGTAGCATTCTGCACATAAGGTGGCGGTGAATTTAACAGATGCGACATTAAAGGATCTTTCGTAAGATCTTTCTTGTCCTTCTGTTCTTTAGGCGGCAAGACTGAGTAGCATCTATCTACCGCTAACTTCCTCACTCTAAGCATCTGTTCACTTTCATGTTCTTCTTCATTATCTCTATATGCAATGGCAGCTTGCACCATTGACATACCTCTTTCTCTCTTATTCTTTTTCGCTAATTTCATTTCTTTCTGTTTGGCTTCTTTGCGCCATATGCGGAAAGAGTCAAACATCGCCGGCCGGGCTTTCTTCTTGAACAACTTCACCTTGAGGTTATCTAGTATTTCAGTTTCAAAACTACCGTAACGGGGCCACTGTAGGACACCGTCACTCTTCGTATATTTTACCCAGATCTCATTATAGCTAATAGGGCCCACACCATGTTTCACATACAACTCGTATGTAGGAGTTCCGATCGGAGGAACCGGACACGAATCCTCTAACCGGGAGTCCCTTGATATACCACAACTAAACAAGTTTCTAAAACTGCTAAAACCAGGCATCTTGCTCACTAGTCTCGCTTCAAACAACAAGGGAAATCTAGAAACGATAATCTCGTGAATACACGAATCCCTTGGCTTTGGGGCCTGCAGGTACCAAATCAAAGCGATCCACTAAAGGATACCAAACAAACTAAGGACTAGGAGACGTTCCGCTTATACTCAACTGAAATGTCGATGGCGTCACCAGAAGACCCGTCAATTGTCTCGCTCTACAAACGTCTAAGGCTCCAAAACAGGGCGACAGTCAGGGCAGCAGTCCTTCGTAGCCGTCGGAAAGCAGGAAACCTCGCAGCAAAGACTTCCAGACCACGACGACATACAGGGGTCGATGAAGTGACCGGTACCGCTGAAGTCACCCTACGTTGGGCGCCAACTGAAGGACCGGGTTTTTAGAACCCAGCGGCGTCAGGGAGAACGCCTGAAACCTTCGAGTTCCCCTGTCTTGGCAAACAGAGACACGGGATACTTCTTGATGACGTCAAAGACCAAAGTTTAGTGGCTGCAACCAAGAGCAGAGATCTACGAAGCACACACGGGTGGCTCGTCAGAGACTGCACACATTCAATAAGCGGAGCATGGTCTTTTATGCCAAAAATCAAGCCTCAGGCAACATTCCAAATTTACATTCGGTGCATACAAACTGACCAATGACAGTGTAACATTTCAAAAGTAGCGTATGACGACAATCTCAGACAATCCCATTTTCCGTGGTCCAGCCCACCAGAAATGACGACGCACATTCCCAGTTTCCTGTTCGATCAGGCCGGACAAACCCATCATAAAGCCTTCAACCCAAATCAATGATTATGTATGTCGTAAAGGAAAGGCAGAAAAAGATTGGAAAGGAGATAGAAAGGTGGGAGCAGTGTACCATAAACTCGGGCATGTCCTGCTCTTTGATCTTTATCAGCCCAGCTGCTGAACAAGGAACTGGCTCAGCGAGGTCATCCTCGGGCAAGAAGTCAGTTCGGCCAGGTCACCCAGGAGTCAGCTAAGGTGTACGTGTCTCAAGGACTCGTTCGGCCACAGTCATCGGGCCTATGTTAGGGCAACCACACAAAATGGCTGCCGTATACAAAATGGAACCCGGAGGTTCAAACTAAATCCTCAAATACAGAGTGTTCTCCTATATCGATTCATACGAAAACACTCAGACACGCTACACTCGCCATTTGCGGTCTGCTGACACCAAAATTGTCCATTTCCGACGATCTTTATTGAACAGGTTCGGAACCATCGAACCCAGTTTGCGAACCACGGAACCACACCCATTAAGATAAACTTCTTTGCCGTCTTTCAGGCACCTATATGTGAAAGGAAGAGACCATGCTTCATGGAGGAAGGCACCACCTAACGGTTCATAACGTCCTATTGCAACATATCGCATACAACTAGTGAATTTGTACAAGGCGAATGGTAATGTAATTAATCCATGGATAAGCCACGTTGCATCAGTGGTCTCAGCACCAGAGAACGGTAAAGATTCCAACCTCTCAATGTGTAACATAGAAAATGATGTATCGCGCATTGAAAGCATGCTCTGTTTGTCAGTCAAATTAAACGGGGCACAGAGGGAGGACACGTTCATGTAATTCCAGGGCACACGGCCAGACTTAAGAGTCTGCAGAGTCCATGCAAACTGCATTACAGAACGCAATTGATTTTGGCCATGGTTAAAAAACAGACACCTCATCATTTACAATATCAACCACTGAAGAAACAATGTTATTCAACGTGTATATGCGGGAAGAAAGCATGTTAATACTGTTATCGACAACTGCAAGCACCTTTTCTAAATTAGCTTGATCAATAGCTCTCAGGCGCTTAGCAGCCTCAATTTGTGAAAGCGTCCAGATTTCATTGTAAACAGCATAAATCCAACGTTTAGATCTACCACTAGCCGGGCCCTTTATAAAATCATTTAGATCCACATCATCAGTTAGTGTAGAATGTTGTAACCAATTCTGACATAATTTGCCAACTGAGTATGTTGTAACAGTGTGGTCAGGATCAAAACGTGGATCAGGCCTGACTTGTGTAAAACCTTCAGTTAAACCCATAAAGCGACGCTGGCAAGAGTCATAGCTTCTGTGCCACAGCAGCCAACCCTTTGGATCAAAACTGGACACATTAAAGGATGCATTATGTAGTAATGTTTGCAGCTCTCGAATGGAGAACTTTGTGTAATTATCCCAACCGGAATATTCTTCCAAATCAGGGACAGCAGGGGTATTTAACTTTTTTGAAGTAGCCAATCCAAAGCACGTTGTCTGAGAAATAGTAGAATTCAAAAACAACATGTGATTCGGGATGAGACATGCACGGTGCAAAGCCTCAGTGCCTTCTCCCTGCCAACTTTTAGAACCCCAAACCGATTTAAGGTCAATGGTTTCCTTCCATAGCTCGTAGCCTTCTACAGCACACTTTTCTAGAAAGGACTTCGAATACAATAATTTAGTATCGGTAAGTCGAACTTTGGACATGGGCTTCTGTGTCATCTTAAAATAAAAGGACTCAGGACTCGATTGATTAAAGTCGGTAAAGTAAGTGTACTTCTTCAAAAATGTACTGGAGCTGCCTTGTAATGGTGCAGGGCAATGTTCCCACTGTGTGTAATTTACAGTACCCCTTCTGGAACTTGTTTTATGCAGAAAATGGTTACCATAATGTTGAAAGCAAAATAAATCACCATAATTAGCAGATTCTAAATATAAATCTTCAGCATCAAAGGCAGCATAATATTTTAAACCAGAGAATAATGATTCTACGGCCTGAACATTCCAATCATCAGAACGTATGTTTTGTTTTACCACATCCCCCATGTTCAGTCTCAGTACATTCGGGACATTAACCACTTCAGTGGGGCCATGAATTTGAAATTTAACTGCATCCCACACAATCCCATCAAGAACCGGCCAAGCTGTGATGTTAACAAAGTTCAAGTCTCTTTTCAGTCTGTGTGCAGAATGTGAAGAGGAAAAGAGGGCCAAAGTTCCATTAAGATGCCAAATGCATGTTCTCTCCTCGACATAGTGTCCATCCATGATACGGAAAAAATAAAATACAAACCAAATGACATAAAAAGGTAAACTGAAAAAAGCATTAGCCAAATATATGTCCAAGGGGGAACTAAAAAATGTTTCTTGAATAAAGAGGCATAAATTGCACAACGTGAGGGTTTTGTCGAAGTCAGTGAAGCAGAGTCAAATGAGAATCTAAAGTCTGTGGCCAAACGTGTTTGTAAGTCAGGCATCGATAAATCAGCAGGATAGGAATAATCGAGGTTATCAATGTTATAAACTGGGAAAGTGTTCAGTAAAGGATTGGAAATGACAGGCATTTCGAGGGCCACTTCTGGCTCAGCAGCTGCAGTAATGGCCAAAACAGAATTTCTCACCATCGAAGGACAGGAGACTGCCGGTGTCATGCTATGAAGAATCGGCCACCCTGTGTATCTTGACATTGCCAATTGATATAAACCTGTTTTCCTTACGACCTGGAAGTGGTGGTAATATGACTGTTCTTGTGCCCTTCACTCCAAGAACGGGGACCGGTGCTCGATAGGAAGGACCAAATTATTTCTTGTTATCGATCTTCTCTCAAACCAGTTCTCCAGCTTTGGGTAGCCAGACAACTATCGGGATCTGCAACGCATCATCCGACGTGGAGGGCAAATATTCCTTTGCAAGACTGTCTCTGGTCTTTTGTAGATCCTGTAAAACATTGCAATGTTCATCTACGTCAAAGGCCGTGGCTTGAGCCACTCAGTCTAGACCGTCGAGGTCAGGGACATACATCTTGATACCAAAGAGCATTTCGTACGGGGTCCGCCCACCCAGAGACCTTCTAGGGAGATTATTAAGAGCACGCTGCACGCCATTGAGGTGGGCCAGCCAGTTTCTGTCAGTGCCTATAACTCGAGCTGTCAAAGATTGCTTTAAGTCACGGTTCATTCGTTCCACTACACTATTACCCTCAGATATGTATGGAGACAAAAACTTGACTTGGACCCCCAACGAAACCATAGCGTCCTTATACGCCTTAGAGTCGAAAGCCGGACCTTGATCCGCATGGAAGGTACCACAGCCAAAATTCCCTACAAAGACACGCAAATCTTTAATGACAGTCCGTGAATCAGCGCTGCGATTGGGCCATACCCACACAAAGCGTGTGCATGAATCAACTGCTACTAAGATGTACTTATACGCAGTATCAGAAGAAAAAGGACCCCAGTGATCTAAATAAACACATCCTAGAGGTTTATTAGAAATGTACAACTGTGTCTGTGACGGACGCGCAGCAGTTGAAGGCTTAATCTGCTGGCAAATGTCACATTGAAGGACATAATCGCGCATCTGTTTGTACAGTCCCCGCCACCAGAATCGTAGCTGTAGATGAGTTACAGTGGCTGAGACACCGCATGCGCAGACGCCACACCTTCATGAGCCGCTGTAATCAAAGTAGCTCTGCGATCCGAGTTGGGAATCAAACGTTCACCAACATCAGGAATTTTCACGTAAGGAACCTTATCGGGACTTAAGTGGTATGTGTACTTCGAAGGGAACCCCGCAGGATATTTACCTCCCTTCTCAGTGGCAGCAACAGCCGCCAAGATGTCATCATCTATTTTACTTTTGGACCGTGTAACTGCTGCAACTAACTATTAAGATACTGCTGACTTTGCTGCTTTATCAGCAAGCGAATTACCAACAGCGTGGACTCCCACACACTGATGGCCGAGAGTATGAGTCACAAACACAAGTGGCAACTGCTGTTTAAGCTCAGCCACTCGGGCCCAGATCATTTTATGTTTTATTGTGCTACCCTTGGAATCACGAAATTCATTCTGAATCCAAAAGAACAAGTTCTCATTGTAAGACTGGACACAGTAGTAAGAACCACTTACGACAAGAGTCGTCACACTAGGAGCAGCGTACTCCAATGCAAGCATCAGAGCACGAAGCCCTGCCAATTGCACAGTGCAGTCTCCAAGTGTCTGCGTGTGCACGACACTGGACCTGAACTCATCGTTCACCATGGCACCGACCACAATGGCGCATGCGGAAACGTAGGCATGTTTAGAGCCATGCGCAATCCGCGCCGAACCATCGGTGTAAATGATGCAATGGAAATCCTCCAGGGGTCGCATTGCTAATGGAGCCGGATGAACGAATTCAAACTGTAAGTACTCCTGCAACCGTAATGTGGCATCAAAGATAAACGTGACAACCTGAGATGTCAAAGATGCAGCCCATTGAATCCACCGAGGGTGCAAAGCTTTAGAATTAGGTACACTGGCTATTGTGACTGCCTCCAAGGCAGGAAACGGGGTAACAACCAACATGCGCTTTCCCTGTGACAGGTCAGGTTCCTTAAGAATAGCCATCTGCACAGCTGTCAAAACTTTCTCCACAGTGGAAAAGCGCAATTCAGCCGAAGTGTACAAGTGTGACTTGTAAGCAATAGTTTTTTGGACTTGGGCTGAACTTCCGTCTCTGAAGTTTGTCCCTGGGGCTGCTTTTTATCTTTAACAGAAAAAGGCTTAACACCCTTACAATTGCGACCCACGGTTTTATAAGCCGCCACAATAATCTTCGCTAACTGTCGGGGTTTCTCGGCCTTGGGAAGCACCGCCAATGCGTTAGCTACCTTAAAGTTCACTGCATCCCCCTTGACATTAGCAAGGATCAGATCGCAAACTACATCAAAGGTGCCACACAGGCGCATGCCCAACTCGACCGCAGATTCCGGTCCGTGATCATCTTGAACACGTTTAAGGATCGAAGACAGCACGGACATAGATGGGGTGCCGTAGCACCGAGCATAGACCTCCGCAAAAGTCTTACCCCAGGTCTCACAGTCAACGAGCTCAGGGGCCAAATCCTTTGGCAAACTAAGTGTAAGAATTCGGTGTTTTTCACTAGGAGTCGTATTAGGAAATACAGCTTCCAGCTGGTCAAATTTCTCGGCAAGCCAGAAAGGAAAATCATCCTTTTCCTGGGGCTTCTTGCCCATAACGGCATTGACCATGACAGGACTGATTTTCAAACCACCCTGCCCTGCCGGAAGCACCGCACCCCCCGGGGCTCCACTTGGAAGATTACGGCCCATGTAATGCACTAAGGCTCTAATCACGGCAATCGCGACTATATGTAGTCGTCGGAGTTCAGCTACATTACAATTGCCTTGTAGAGGATGAGGAGTAAATCCAGCCAAAACAGGCCAACTAGGGCCTGGAATGGACAAAGGACCTAACCTCGGAGCGGTTAAAGAATGGGGTAGGGCGCCACCAAACCAAACTCCATGCTGCCAAACATCAATAGGTACTTCCTGTGCTCTGTACGGAGTATACTCATTAGGTACAACCGTGGGAGTGTATGTGTGGAATACACCTGAATTAGCATCCACGGCCGGAAATGTCACCCACGAATAAAAGAGTTCGTAAGGGTAAGCCTGTTCCGCACTCACCACCATAATCAGAGCCAAGCCTTCAAGAGGAACATTGTAAGCCTGCAAATGATCTCGCACCGCAATGCGACTATGCAGCGGAATGTCCACGGCTTGGGCCATGACAGCACAGGAAAGAGGATAAAACAAAGTAAACTTTGTAGCACAACTGGGTAGTAATTCAAGGAAACCGTTTTAGTAAGAGTCAAGCTTGAAAGGACCTATTTCAAAAATAGGTAGGTTGTTCCGACACCACCGTTTACGGGAAACGTCAGTGAAGGGGTTAAGGATTGAATGATATACTACTCGAGTGTCATGATATAAGGCCAACAACGTATGGGCGCCATGTAGCGGGAATTCCGTTCTCCTACAGAACTGTGCATAGAGACCTGGAACCTCAGTGAATTAGGATGGCCCAAAACTCACCTCAGTACCCAAAATCCCCTTATCGAGCTAGCTACAGAGTCTCATTGGTCTTAACAAACTCCCAATGCTTAGACAGACCAGAACATGAACTTAGAATACCTCAGGAATGGTGGAACACATGAACACTCTTTCGTTATATAATCATCACAAACCAGAATGTGGAGTAACAGAGGACACGTGCATGTTTAAAATATTTATTTATTAATGCAAGGTTCTCAAACGCAGTATCTTGTATAATACTAGCAAACATATTATAAGCAACAAAGTTATCAGCATAGTTATTAGTCCATAAAAGGCGAATGGAGACAGCATACTAAGATGCTGGAATTAATAGAAATTAACAACGTCTAATTCACACCCTCCCTATTTAGCATAGTATTTTATATCTATGAAGGTATCATTTGGGTTTTAGCAGGGCGGGGCCATACCTCAAAATCTCAGTGGCAGTAGGATCACATCATCTTCCACCAGCTCTCTGCATGCGAAGCATATCAAGTGTGTTTTTGTGCATTCAGCACAACAATATAAAACTCGCCTAGAGCCAGATTTTGGCAGCAGCATGAGTGTTATGTCTATAGGGGTGCGAAGATCAGACCTTACAACAACACTGGGTTAAGTTATCCGTGTAGCCTTCAGCACTCACTGTGCAGACAGAGTGCAGAACAAAACTGATATCAGAGCAATAACATATTATTTCTCTAGTAAATTACGAAGCTCTTCTGGGTTGAAAGCTAAAACAACAATTATGTATTGTGTGCAAAAGTGAAGCAAAAATGAAAACGGTGTGCAAACATTTAATAAACTCATGCGATTACCATGCAGGAGGGGACAGAGGCTGCGGCCCCTGCAGGAGCATCAGTGGGGGAGGAAACTTCAGTGGTGGGCGGTGGTAAGTTATATTCATTACTTATTTGCATTACTAGGTGGAAGGGGGACATTTATTTCCTTACTGTGCTATGAGACTTAACACAATATGTAGAAAAGAAGTAGCTATATGACACTACAGTGCTTATATTATTAACAATTATATTTCCCTAACTTTTTAACGCACCTTATTTTTTCCAACCTATTAATCCTCCTTCCTAATTCAATGTTAGGAAAACCTTCTTTGGTCTTAAATTTGTTGTCCAAATTTTGGGTAACTATCCAATGCCCTCCCTGACTTTCAGTTCGTTCAAACTGCCTCTGCCCCAAGACTCTCTGTGCTACTACTATTAGACTGTGTGTAGCCAAGCTTGCCCTGTTGGCCACTCTTTAGTTAAGGTATTCTTTTGAATAAAGCTGTGATAGAATAGCTGTAGCCACTGGGTCCACTCCTGTCTTTTGCGTTGTCCTCTGTAATCTCCAGTCTTTGTCAATTCCCACCAACAAAAATGCACAACCATATGTTTGCCTACTAATTTTTGTTCAGTTAGTATACTTCTACTACTGTTGTGGTTATTATTCTCTGCACATACACATACAGAACTATGCACAAGAAAATAGGATGTTGTTGATGTTGGTGATAGATAGGTTGGACCTTACACCCTGGTCACAGAACTCAGTCAGAAGAACCCATAATCTAATGACCGTCTAGTCTACCTACCTAAGTGTCTCGGTCATAGTCATTTGTCCCACTCCCGACCCCCACACGAAGATAGTTATATATATATATATATATATATATATACCCAATGATTTTAATACACAACCCAGGCCAGAACAGAAGAAGACCCTTTCGCTAACTCACTCGTTTCAGTCCACAACACCCCAGACACTGAAAATATACTACAGAGTCTATGTGCAAGTTCAAAAACTTTATTTTTTTAATAACAAGCTTTGTATTGTTGTAACTTGTAAGTATTTCCATGAAAAACATTCTGCTCCACCATGCAAAATGAATAAGATTTTGTACATCTACTGCACAATAGAGAAATGTGTGAATTGTGGGAGACCTCTCTCCGTTGAACGTATACTGTTAGTGGTTACACATGCATCTTTCGAAAGCTCTGCAAATCCCTTGTTTCGTAGAAGGCAATCTTCTCTCTCATCTGCCTATGAGAAAAATGTTGCACGTTAGACAGTGAATACAACTATGCCAGTTTTTAGCAGTCATGGCAAAAAGTGCAACATTATGGATAAGAAAAAGGGACTAACAATACTGGTTTGTCAATTGTATGCAACACTCATGTGGCCTCAATGGTGTCTTTTTTACTGTGCAACAAGCTGCGAGGTAACATGGGCAAAGCAGTAGACCCGGATCTAAAAATGGTTATAATACTCAGGCTAACTTTCCAAAGACAATAGTAGGAGTAGATTAGATGACCCTAGGGACCATCTAATAAATTAAAACTAAACTCTGTCTAATGTGACTGCTATACATTAGGACGCAATTTTGACTAGTTACACTGTCACAACGATTCATGTTGTACGTAACTGTTTTTTCAATCTTCCTTCCTGGTGAAAAAAGTACAACTAGTAAAATAGGGGGAGGTGTGCAGGCATCTAAAAAGGTGTACTTGCTTTTATAGGTGCACAATCACTACCAACCACCAGTGCCGACGGGGCCAGCGGCAATGCGATTACCATCCAGGAGGGGACAGAGGCTGCGGCACCTGCAGGAGCATCAGTCGGGGAGGTAACTTCACCGCTGGGCGATGGTAAGTTATATTCATTACTTATTTGCATTACTAGGTGGGAGGGGGACATTTTTTTCCTCACTGTGCTATGAGACTTATTAAGAAAGTATGAATTTGAAGTTGTACTGGGCAATATACAATGGTTGAAGAAGACACCCTTTGTAGCATTACCAGTTTGAGTTGAGGAAACAAGGCCTCTTCCATCAGACTCCAACTCAGCTGTGAAACTTATGGAGAAGACTAAAAGTCAGATCAGATGACCTTAAGGGATGTGTTGAACAAAAAGGGAAAGAAGTGAACTAGGCTGGAAGGAGGAAGGACTAAAGATATGTAATAATAAGACTAACTACCATAGAAGGATACTTTGGAAGGTTCATTCACATGGCTGATATGAATCAGATGCATGGGTTGTTAAAGGATGGGTAGAACTGGAAGGTCAAAGAAAATGCAGGCCTGGTTGGGCAAAAGAATATGGGTGCATGGATACAGTGGATAGCAAGAATCATGAGTGGATTTTTGTGTCAATGAAACCCAAGGCAAGGAAGGAGTGGACGCATGGGTGGTTGCTGGTGAAAGCGAAACCGTCTAAGCCGATAATAAAGAATGATAGACATTTACTTTTAATGGGTGGATGCCCCCTAAATGTATTTGTATTCATCATAGGTGAAGACTGTCAGTGAAAGCAGAGTCTTACTTTGAAAAAATAAAAGGAGATACAAAAAAGACTTTTGTTCTTATGTGTACTCAAGGCCACCCAGTACTAGGGCAAGTATAATGCCGGAAAAAACTTCAACAAATGCTACAGGCAGGGGAAGCAGGAGGACAGATTAGATAGATACTAAAAGTTGACACCAATTGTATGTACTGCGCTTGGTAGTGCTACTATGCCACAATGTACTGTTGAATTAATTATGAAGAGTTTCAGTTACAATTCTGTTTCTTTTTTTATAGATACTCATACTCCTTCCTCAAAACCATCGCGGAAGGAGTTGGCAGCCAGGGCCCAGCAAAGGAAACTGCAGGCCATTGTGGAGGAGTACCGCAAGCTGGTGGCTTAGGCTGAGGAGGAGGAGGAAGAGGCGGCGGCAGCAGCTGCTGCCTCTCCCAATGCGTCTGGACCAAGCAAGGCTCCACCTGCAGGAGTACGGCGCCGCGGCCAGGCAGCCACTCACCGCCGGCATTTGACATCTGCCACCCCCACATAGCATGGATGCAAATGTAGGTGCCGTGCATTTCGGCAACAACTTCTCCTCCGGGTGGCCAAGCTGGAGGACCAATTAGAGGAGCGCGTAAAGATCATTGTGGACAAACACCTCAAAGCCCGCCAATTGTAATGGACCCGGACCCTGTTGATTTGCCCCTTTTTTAATACTTTTGTTGGTGGGTGGGAATTGGGTGTTGGGGTTATTTTTGTGGGACATTCTTTGGACTTGGACATTGGTTGGGGTTAGGGTGGGGATAGGGGTGGGATTGGAGGATATTTTTATACATGAATAAATGTTATTTATTTTCAACTTACACATATGATATGATGTTGTTTTGTGGTGGGGTTACTGTTGTACGTCACAAGGTTTACTCTAGATGCAGGGCAGCGGCCAGTGTTTGATTGAAATACTTTATTAATTGACCACATGTGTAACATGCAAACAGATAGATGCTGTGCCCCTCACTCAGTTATATTTGTCCTATTAGTACTACCAGCCTCTCCTCCATTATACCTCCCAGCAAACTTCTCTTCTTACCTGTGATTGATGATGATTACGTTGGGCACCGCAAGGGCTGCATGGTTTCCCAAGACAACGGAGAATATGCCGTGGTTGTGTGATGTAGTAGTAGACTAGACCCCTAGACACTGGCACTAGCATTGGAAAACAAAAACAAAGAGACAGTCATTTGCCTGAGAAAGAATGTGAGAGAAGTAGAAAATTAAAGTACATAATACAGACAAAAAATACAAACAATATTGCAACTGCTAAACAAACTCAAAGAAATCAATGGTGTCGGGGACTGAAAAAGTAGAAGAAGATAACTGTAGTTGCGTTGGAGTCATTAAAACACAATACAAATCATAAACATAAATGCTCTAAAATTAAATTCAAACAATGCCAGCAATGATTTACATTTTTTCTTTGGGTCATTTTGGGAAATTAATTGCCTTGTACACTATTACATAAAGTGAGCTTGGGTGGGCAAGCAGAAGAAGATCCTCGCCCTGCCTCGTTGACATTTGATTTCATTAGTGTTAGTTTCACCACATCTGCCCCAGCAAGCGTGAGATCAATTGTTGGTGTAGATTTAATGTAGTAACATCACACCTCAATATAAAACCACACAGCCCGGGGGAAGAGGGTTAGGGTTTGATGAATGGATGAGAACGGGGGTTTGGGGAAAGGTCTGACAAAGAAAAACAGTACGCATGGAGACAACAAAAGCAAAACAATGAAGATGATGATTGCTGATCCACAATTCCCCAACAAATGTAAAGTCAATTTAGAACACCGAAATGGATGCACGATGAAGGTTTATTATTAACTTGATGGTTAATAATAAGTGGTAATTACTTAACTAGAACTACACAATTCAAAGGAACAACTTCTTATGATATGATATGACTTTTGCCTAGGCTGTATGCCCTCTGAGAAACTGTAATACCTGATGTAGCGGGCTGAAAGCTAGCAAACAAAATTGAGATAGTTTAAGTGAACAATCAATTTCCAAACACAAGCGTAAAATAAATGAAGAGGAAAAAGGAATCAAAGAAAAATATGAAAATGATACTAAAGTTAATGTATTATCCAGGGCCAAATGTGTAGTTGTATCTCGCCATTCATTTTTTCCTCCCTTCCATGGACACTGTTGTGACTGATTGATTGATTATATCATTCTTGGGCGCCTCTGGCAGGATGATGTTGAGGTGGATTGGTAAGGTAAGTGTGAGTTGTTGCTCCACGTATAATAGCGCTGGGTGAAAGGCCGGCCTGTAAGTGTTGATGAAAGAAGAAATGGGGTATTACAAAATAAGTTAAAAGAATGAAAACATAAAAATCAATTACGATGTAATGCAAAAAAGACAAGACTTGTGAGCGAGAAGATTTTCAGACTGAGGCTGCTTGGATACATTGATTAACTCTACTCTTCTAGTTGCACAGCAGTCATCGAAAAGAACAACAAGATAGGAGCCCGCACAGAACAGTTACAGGGCCACACCACAATACCAGGACGTGAGTCTGTGGCCCAAACTCCATTTACCTACATTTTTCAGAGTTTCAGACAAAAGGCATATACATCAACCTAGTATTTCCAAAACAAGTGATTGATGTAAATCAATGCGCCAATGTCAGTCAAACATACCACTATTCCATTCCACCACTGCACACACATGTAGCCTAGGTCTGCTGTGCTTCTTGTTGATTGGTTGTATGTTTACCTTGTATTCCACTTCCTGAACATATTCCATCAATCATCTCTGATCAAACTGACCGACAGCGTGCAAAGATGGTATGGTGGTCATCATCATCATCATCCGGTGTGGCATGTGTACGTGTTCTCCAACAGACCAAAAACAGCAACTAAGCCTGTAGTGAGTGACTACGATTAAGTCCAGACTGCACCTGCAGTAGTAGGAGTACAATTGGATACATGGAAACATTGACCATCACTTGAGACACAAGCACTTTGAAACTACTAGTATACTTCTACTTCATGCACATTTGCTCTGAGTCAGCAAGCAGCCAATGCAATTTATGGCATTATTTATTTCATATACCTGTCTTTCTCTTCTTTGTGGCTGTCAGATCACAGATGCAGCAGAGCCTTCTGAAAGTGATGACAAGTTTACTTTAATTTTGAAGCCCTGCTCAAGTTCTGACATTGAAGAGTTGTGTATGCCTGCAGGCAGAGGTGTAGCCTTAAGACAGTGATGCATTTCAGATTGGAAACAAAACAAAAGATGGCTGTAGTCACGTACGTTTCACTTGTTATGGAGGGACTGTTAGAGGCTATATTATTGCACTATTGTCCATCTCCATCCAAAGTATGGCAAGATGGAAATGTATTTAGGGTGAGTCAGGAAGATGGATCAGGACTCTGATGAGTGGAGTGCACAGTAAATGCTCAGATGTGCAACTCCAATAGGTAATTAAAAGAGAAAGGAAGATGATGTTGGTTTTCAAGTTTGAGTCAGAAAGACAAATGCACACAAATAAGGAAGGGAGAAATAAAGGAAGGGAGAATGTAACAATTTCCAAGCCTAGTTGTCAGGGAAGAGGATCTCGTCCCCAAACCCTGGTGGTTCTTCTGACAGAAGTAGGTCCTGTAACCCACTACTTATTTCTTCCAACTCGCTCTCCTCTTCCAGCTCTGATTCACAGACTTTGTAGTCTGGTGGTATCAAGTGCTGGATCATTTTTATCATGGTTAACCTCTCCACGCTTTTGGGCGAGAGATTGGTCCTTCTCACAGTCACAATGGCACCAGCAGCACTGAACACACGCTCAGAAGAGACACTTGCAACAGGGCAAGCTAAATACTTTATCGCCAGCCTGCTGAGCTCTGGCCATTGGCTTCTTGTCCTATACCATTACACCAATGGGCTTTGCTCCATGAACACCTCTGTTGTGTCCTCCAGATAGGCCTGGACCATCTGCTCAATGTTCATTGGTGCTCTAGTTTGCTCATCCTCTTTTTACTTTGCGACAGCAACAGACTTCCCCATCCCTTTCTGTAGAAACCAAGCAGCTATTTTTTTGCTTGTGTCTGATGAATCAGATCCTGTTGGTGCAGTTGTTGTTATTGTTTGTGTTGGTGACTGCTGGGAAGCAAACGCACTGCTCGCATGCTGTGCAGAAGAACTTGACTCTGTAGGATGTTCAGTGGTACTTGCACTGTCCTGGGCTGGCACTGGCAGGCCTCTAATTGATAGCCGTTCATTTTCTAAATCAGTGGCTTTCTTGGCTAGTACAGTTTTGTACTTGGAAACATCCCCTTCTGAAAAAGGAATTACTGAATTACTGTTCACAAATAATTTGTACCGTGGATCCAAAATTGTGGCAGTAATGTAATGTTGATGTGACAAAATCTTATTTTGAATCCTTGTATTCTCAGATAAGCGTCCGGCTAAGGACTTTGCAAAATTACATGCTTCACGTTTTCCTTCCACACCTTCGTATGTTTCAGACACCTCCTTCAGCTCTTGCTCAAGCATGTACAACAATGGGATTGATTGGCTCATAATACAGTCCTCCCTGCTGACAGCACTTGTGAAGACCTCAAAAGGAAGTAGCATCTCAGTTAGGCATTTAATGAGGTCCCATTGCCACATCTCAACGGTCATGGCTTTAACAGTAGGATCCCCTGATCTTCTTGTCATGACATAAGTATTAAGTGGTATGTACTGCTCAAACAGCTGTTCGAGCATGTAATACGTTGAGTTCCAATGTGTTGGTACCTCCTGGATGAGTGCTTTGACTGGCATGTTACACTCATGTTGAATGACCCGTAGCTGCTTCTGGGCTTTAAAAGAATGATTGAAATGTGTGCAGATTCTTCTGCAAATGGTCAGTAAGTTGCTGACTTTGCTTTAATTTTTCAGAAAGTCTTGAACCACAATGTTAATGCAGTGTGCCAAACACGGGACCCTGAAATAGCAACCATCTTCCATGGCCTTAACTACATTACTGCCATTGTCGGTGGCAACAAAACCAATATTGAGGCCTCTTGGTCGCAGCCATTCAAAGACCTTGCTGTTGAACTCATCCAAAATGTTTGCAGCAGTATGCGATTTCTCCATAGCAAACATGGCTACAGTAGCATGTTTGCGAGTATCATTAAAAATCTCAGTAGTGTCAATGCCTGTAGATATCTTGTCTCTAACACCTGAAAAAGAGATCCAGTGTGCAGTGATGCACATGTAATCTGTGGCTTGGCAACTGCTCCACATGTCTGTTGTCAGGTGGATACTATGCACAGCACTCTGCTGCAAGGCTTTTCCAAGCAATTCCAGCACGTCGTGGTGTAGTGCTGGAACAGCAACTCTGGCAAAATAGTAGCAGCTGGGAACATTCCATTTTGGGCAGAGGGTAGTCACAAATTCCAGGAAACCCATCCCTTCAACAGAAGAAAAAAGGAGAAGGTCCAGAGCTAACATTTTAGCAAGCTTAGCATTGTACAAACGTGCTATTGGGTGGTTGCGCTCGTACTTTCCCGCCTGCCTAAACATGCTAACAATGGTACGCTGCTTGGTATTTCTTTCAGATATGCCGATGCAGTACTTCGTGTCACAGACTTCGCACCCGTACTCCTTGGTGTCTCCGGGTTACTACTCTTACTCTGGTGCCACAGAGATGTTGCTGATGCGGAGGATGTGGGTTTTACCACTGCAGTGCTGGGGAGTGGGACAGGGGTACTTAGTGTACCACTACCAGATAGAATGTCTCCCTCTTCTTCCTGTCCGACCCGTGGACCTTCTACTGCTTTCCCACCAACATTAATGGTTCCTGCTTTTATGATATGTAGGTGGTCCTCCCACTTGATTGCGTGGTGTTTTTTCATATGGGTCATTTGGCCTCTGGTACCATAGTTTGTACCAAGCGTACCACGACTAACAGAGGAATGACAAATGGAGCATATAGCAGTGAGTGTTCTCCTCATTTGCGCTAACTGTAAAGAAGTCCCACACTGGGGAGCTTAACTTTTGTCTCCTGCTAGAGGTGCCACTCCCAATGCCGGATGAACTGGAGGTTGTGTGGTGAACTTCACTATGTGGCTGCGCAGTAGTACCAGTACCTACTTCTGCTGAGGTGGAACTTGTGCTGGATGTAGGACGCTGCCGGCTTTGTGCAAAGGTAAAAATTAAAGCTGGAGGTAGTTTTGGTGTGCACTGTGTTGGTGGTGTGCGTGCTACTACATCCCTAGTCACAGCCATTCTTGATAGGGTTAAAATGTTGGTCTCCATGTCCTCAGGGCCAGGAGTAATGCTTGTGATGACTGGGTCTGACTCATCATCACCATCATTATCTGGCTGCTGAACATCGTACTCCATAAGTGGTAGGCTTCTTGGAACCTTCCTTTTCCCTAGCCTGGTCTTCTTGGGATGGCTCTCCCTCTCATGCTCAGATTGTTCTGGCTCCCAATCGAGGTCAAGATCATCAGAAGGGATGCTTGGTGAAGAACTCAATGGACTAACCCTCCTTTTCCTTGGTGGGGATTTGGAAAACAATAGATCTCCTGCATGAGGTGCTGCCTCTTCTTGCTCTGCATCAGGCTCAATTTTCTGAACTACCCCAACTTCGGGAGGAACAACAACTACTATTGCCGGTGGTGGTTCTTGAACAACAATTATTGCAGACGGTGGTTGTGGTAGTTGTTTTCGTTGATTATCTACTATTGCGGGCGGTGGTTGTGGAAGAACTACTATTACAGGCGGTGGTTGTGGTTTTTCTTTTCATTGAGCATCTACTATTGCGGGTGGTGGTTGTAGAACATCTACTATTGTGGGCGCTGGTTGTTGTTCACCACTTTTCTGCTGTGTTCCCTCTTGCGTGGAATGTGTACTACTTTGAGATAGAGATAAGTTCAGGTCAGGCTCAGTATCACTGCTTTCCACCATTAGACTGGCTACCTCTTCCCCACTCATCTGCTTGGGCCTGGGGTGGTGGCTTGGGTCCACTGATGCGGAGGTGCTGGACCCAGCTTGGACCCCGGTCACTGCTGCTGCAGGCGTACTTTTTTTCCCAAAAAAGGTTTTCGGGTCAACACCAGACTTAAGTGTCACTTCCTTCTTATGTTCTTCCTTCTTCTCAGCAACTTTCTTGGTCTTGGAGGACCTGGTACCTGCTTTCTTTGGGCCCATCTTCTTCAAATGTCAGCAGCAGCACTCAGTTGCACAAGTTGCTGAGAATGATGTCTGGTCAGGTTAGTCACTCACACCACACGTGACGAAGTACAGAAGGACGGCCGTCTGGCCGTAGAATAAGCGATGATTGATGACAGACACCTCCTCTTCAGTCTTTTGTGCACCTACAAGCAAAGAAGGCAGAACAACATCAGTCGAAAATTGATTTTTTTTTTGCTTTAATTACTACTAGAAGTATTAGTACATCCAGTAAGAGTAAGAATAGCAAAGAATTAAAATGCAAATGTAGTGGAAGTGGAACTTGTTTATCCTTAATTTGTGCATCATTTTGGATGGATGCAGCATCAGTGACCAGCAGCAGATAGCAATGGGGATGTGAACAGTAGTAAGCCAACAGGAACAAAGGCAAGACACTGGCCAATTTGTCAAAAACAAAACAGCACACTACTACTACCACCACAGCTCCACATGGGCACTCTCATCACAGGTACATGGGTAAAGGCCAGAAAAAAATAAACACAAGCAGGCCTATATCCCTCCCTATATGGCAAGAAAAAGGAGGATGCCTACATCACAGCTTAATGCAAAAAAGAAAATCCCAATGGCTACAAGGTTTGAAAGTTACACAACAACACAAACAACAAAGACATTTGGAGTTTTCCCCCAAACAGTTAACTACACCCCAAACACCACATTTGAAAATTCAATGCATTGCCACCCATGCCCTAAATGATGTTAAATTCAACAGACAAAATGGAAACCGCTACATCAAGCATCCCCGCTGACTATCTCTGGGACTCTAGGCCTACTGGCAGAAAAAAATCACACAACTTTGTAGGCCTGCAGCAAAAAAACTAAACCAGGATGGAAGGTCACACAAAAGGGCCGCCCACACATGGCCTGGCCAGTGCCACCCCCAAAAACATGAAAAGAAAGAGAAGACAGACAATACATTCCTATGGCAAAAGGACAATGCTTGGCTTGACAAAATGACAGCCTAGCTGCCCACATGGTCAGGCCACCCTCAAACAACAAAGTACATAGAGGACAGAAACAGAAAGTGGTCCATACTCCAAAAAGTACAAGCAAATTACAACCTGAGGAGTTTCTTTTAGCAAAATGAACAGCATCTACATTTTCGGGAAAGTTTTAGGCAACTCGAGAGATAGTCCTCACGAGAATGCAAATTCGGCGTGTTCGGCGGCGTCAACTGTACAAAACGTCGTGATCGCGCGCCCGAGCACGCACATTGAGCATGCGAAGAAGACAAAAACTGTAAGGTCGCGCTGTAGCAGTGTGCAAAGTTACCAAAACTACACGAGCTGATTTCTAGGGTTACCTAGTGCGCAGGAAAAAGCCATATTATTCAACACACACCCAAAACCTGCAATTCAACACCAAAAACACAGTTTGGTAATTAATCCAAAGCCATCCATGACCTACATGATGTTACACTTACAACTTAAACACCCCTATAACAGTTGAACAACTTTCATGCACCCATGATGAGGAGGACTCTAATAGTACCCTTGGGCCTACCTACTGGCATAGTAGGCCACAAGCTTGGAGGCATATGGCAAAAACACAGAGGCTACTACTAGTACCAGGAATTAAAATGGCCGCCCCCACATGGCCTGGCCACCCCCAAAAACATGAAAAGAAAGAGAAGACAGACAATACATTCCTATGGCAAAAGGACAATGCTTGGCTTGACAAAATGGCCGCCAAGCCGCCCACATGGTCAGGTCACCCTCAAACAACAAGGTACATAGAGGACAGGAACAGTAAGTGGTCCATGCTCCAAAAACTACAAGCAAATGACAACCTGAGGAGTTTCTTTTAGCAAAATGAACAGCATCTACATTTTCGGGAACGTTTTAGGCAACTTGAGAGATATTGCTCGCGAGAATTTAAATTCAGCATGTTCAGCGGCGCGAACTGTACAAAACGTCGTGATCGCGCACCTGAGCACGCACATTGAGCGAGCGAAGAAGACAAAAACTGTAAGGTCGCGTTGTAGCAGTGTGCAAAGTTACCAAAACTACTCAAGCTGAATTCTAGGGTAACCTAAGGCGCAGGAAAAAGCCATATTATTCGACACACACCCAAAACCTGGAATTCAACACCAAAAACACATTTTGCTAATTAATCCAAAGCCATCCATGACCTACATGATGTTACACTTACAACTTAAACACCCCTATAACAGTTGAACAACTTTCATGCACCCATGATGAGGACTCTAGTAGTACCCTTGGGCCTACCTACTGGCACAGTAGGCCACAAGCTTGGAGGCCAATGGCAAAAACACAGAGGCTGCTACTAGTACCAGGAATTAAAATGGCCGCCCCCACATGGCCTGGCCACCCCCAAAAACATGAAAAGAAAGAGAAGACAGACAATACATTCCTATGGCAAAAGGACAATGCTTGGCTTGACAAAATGGCCGCCAAGCCGCCCACATGGTCAGGCCACCCTCAAACAACAAGGTACATAGAGGACAGAAACAGTAAGTGGTCCATGCTCCAAAAACTACAAGCAAATGACAACCTGAGGAGTTTCTTTTAGCAAAATGAACCGCATCTACATTTTTGGGAACGTTTTAGGCAACTCAAGAGATATTGCGGTGCGAACTGTACAAAACGTTGTGATCGCGCGCCCGAGCACGCACATTGAGCGCGCGAAGAAGACAAAAACTGTAAGGTTGCGTTGTAGCACTGTGCAAACTTACCAAAACAGTACAGGCCTCCCTCAATATTAATTTTTAAGAAAGATTGAGAAGCACAGAAAACTGTAGTTAAAAAAAAAACATTTACAGTACACCAATTCTCAATTCTCAAACTTATTTGTGAAAGAAAAGTTCAAATCCAAAATTCCTCAATAAATCCAATTAAATGCTATGATGCAGCAGACAAACACAAAGAGTGTTCCTTCCAGCTCCAATTCCAAATGAAAGTGAACACCACATGGACAAAGCACTGGGAGGAGCCTGGTGGACAGGAACAGGAAGTTGGAGACTCAGGGGCAATTCATTTCTCTTGAAAAAAAGAGTAGAAACAAAAAGAGGACTCCTAGCCCAAAAAAATACAGCCAAATCACAATCTGAGGGGTTCAATGAACATTTTTGAGAAAATGTTAACATGCTCGAGAGATATTCTGTGCCAGATTGCAGTTTCTGCGTGTTCGGAAACGCGATCTTACCAACATGGCGCTGCAAGGAGGATCGCGCGTCCCATGACATGTTCGCGCGTCCGAATGACGTAATCGCGTTCTCAAAGTCGCATGAGATTGTGCGGCCGGATTCCAAACATCGTAGCGAACGCGACCGGGAGAGAAAAGTGAGAAAGCGAACGTAGAACCACGGTAAGTCATTACCGCGCACACAAGAATGATGTTGAGGAAGAAAAACTACTACGCTACGCTGTAGATTGCGAAGTAGTCGACAGCTTCGCGCTCTCCGCGAAGTGCGAAGTTGCCGAAAATTCGCAAACTCCGCGAACGGAGCGTAGTTCTCCGCCCAGGGTTAACAAATACTCAGTTAACTAATCAATAACTAATATAGACTTTCACATACCTAGTAACCAACTGGAGAACCAATTTACACAACAACTGACAAAGTGATACAGATATTCACACAGTTTAATCACTATCCACTATATTTAGTGAGACACTATAAATTGGTAAAGTAAACAGTCAATTTCACTGCTCCTAAATCCTCCATCCAAATAATTTTTTTTATATATCCACCCATTTTATTATGCAAAATGCTATATATATAATGCATATTTAAATAACGAAGCAAACCACATTCACTGGATGATGTCATCAGTGATGCCATTTGAGATGTCATCAGTGATGTCACTGACCATGTCATGAATGATGTAATATGTGACATCATCAGCAGTGGATTGCGGGTGTGCGAAATATAGTTAGTACAACTAACTATATATGAGCAATTTCAATGGTTTTGTATGAGTGAAATGTCCAGCTAACTATAACACCCCTAAAACTTATAGTTATTTGAGTGAATTTCAAAGGTTTTTTAAATGCTAATTCCTAAAAATATAAGGCCTGAAACCTATGGTTTTTTCAGTGAATATATATATATATATATATATATATATATATATATATATATATATATATATATATATATATATATATATATATATATATATATATATATATATATATATATATATATATATATATATATATATACATATATTACCTACTGGATATAGCCAGTAGGTATATATAGTTAGGATTTTTTCTCTATGGAACTTTTGAAAATTCTATGTCTAATAACTTTGGCGTTTTTCGACGGAATCGGCTGACATTTTCAGGAAAATGGCACATTTTGTTTCTGAGCAGCCCCTGAAAATTTGGGGGGGGTTCCGTCAAGGGGGGGCCGAGAAAAAAGGGGGGTCCCAAAACGCGTTTTTCCCATTCATTTTTCCATAGGGCATTTGGCCTCACTTTTAGCTCGAATGGCTGAATGGATTTGCACGAAACTTGGCAAAATTGTAGGGACTGTTAGCCCGATGTGCCTTTGCTGGGTCTCAATATATGTGCTCCAGTGGATTTTGAGAAATTAACGTTTAAAAAAACAGATATATCTGTGACAGCGTACCCGATAGCGCACCAGTTCACGTACTTTTCGCGTAACGGAGCTTTGCGAAGCGAAGCTGATTGGCTCTCCGGTGTCTGTCAACATTCTAAACAGTCCGGAGCGGCCGCCATCTTGTCTCTCGGTAGGATCGAGAGACAAGAGGAGGCCAAAACGAAGGGGGAAATGAAGGAAAGGGGGCAAGGTAGACCTCTTCTGACCCCCTAGGATTGATGAGGGGGATATTAAAGTGCCCCACAGGGCCAAAAAAAAAAAAAAATGCGATTTTTTGTCGTAGAGGCGCACATCGGTACGCGACCATGTCATGAATGATGTAATATGTGACATCATCAGCAGTGGATTGCGGGTGCGCGATATATAGTTATTGCAACTAACTATATATGCGAATTTCTATGGTTTTGTGCGAGTAAATTAAGGTTTTGTAAATGCTAATTCCTAACTATATATGGTCTATAACAATTGGTTTTTTCAGTGAATATATATATATTTCCAAAGGTGCCCTGTTGCATGGATGCATACAAACCCTTTATTTGCGCAAGAAGACGAAATTTCACCCGAGTGTTTTAACCTCCTGCGACACGTTTCGAAGCATTGTGCTTCTTTTTCATAGGCATCTATGAATATGCAGTCTTTCTGAGCTGGCCCTCGTCCCTCATGTGCTAATTAACTTATAGGCCTCCAGTGTGCCTTTTCTCCTGTTGCACTTCGGGACATGTGATTTGAAGCATTTTTTACCCTCCAGTGGGCTCCGCATATTTTCACAACAAATTAAGGTCCAGATTCATTCACAGCCCTCCAGTGGGCCTCGGAGTGAAACTATCGCCTTCACAAATCTTGCCCTTGCTGTGCCACTAGACTAGGATCCCTTCCATGTCCCAAGGACCCATACTCATTTCTTTAGGCGGTGCAATCCTCCGCGGCCAGAACTGCAGCGATTTAAATATTTCCAAAGGTGCCCTGTTGCAAGGATGCACTCCACAGCAGGTGAGTCACAAACCATTTATTTGAGCAAGAAGATGAAATTTCACCCGATTGTTTAAACCTCCTGCCAACCCATTTCGAAACTTTGTGCTTCTTTTTCATAGGCATCTGTGAATAAGCAGTCTTTCTGAGCTAGCCCTCGTCCCTCATGTGCTAATTAACTTATAGGCCTCCGGTGCGCCTTTTCTCCTGATGCACTTCAGGACATTTGGTTTGAAGCATTTTTTACCCTCCAGTAGGCTCTGCATATTTTCACAACAAATTAAGGTCCAAATTCATTCACAGCCCTCCAGTGGGTCTCGAAGTGAAACTATCTCCTTCACAAATCTTGCCCTTGCTGTGCCGCTAGACGAGGATCCGTTCCATGTCCCAAGGACCCATACTAATTTCTTTAGGCGGTGCAATCCTCCGGGGCCGGAACTGCGGCGATTTAAATATTTCCAAAGGTGCCCTGTTGCAAAGATGCACTCCACAGGGTAATTTGTCAAGTGGAGGCCGAGAAAAAGGATGGTCTCAAAACGCGGTTTCTCCAAGTTAATTTAAATAGGAAACTTTAGACACGGCTACTGCCTGAACTGCTGAATGGATTTACACCAAATTTGGAAAAAAGGTAGCTCTAGTTCAGCTGCACTCGTTTTATAAATGGCGTAAACCCATTCAGCAGTTCTTGAGAAATTTTAATATTTCTCAGATATACAACTGGGATATGAAGGATCTGCAAACCCTCCTGATCTAGGGCCCGCAATCTGATTGGCTGCAAAAATATCAAACCAGGAAGTGTTGGCAGCCATCTTGTGACTCGGTTGAACTGAGTCACAAGAAAAAAGTTATAAAACGTTAAAAATCAAGAAAAGGGGTCGGAGTGGAAACACCCTGACCCTCCCCACCACATCCAGGTCTGCTCAGGCAGTCCCACAGGGCCCAAAAAATCATTTTTTTTAAATCACCGGGATTCATGCTGGATTCACAAATTCGGCAGAAAATTACAAAAAAATGAAGCGGGCTCCTGCACTTTGTTTTCTTTAAGCTCCCGGGGTCCCAGGGGAAAGCAAAAATAAGGATGCGGGGGGCCTGCACGGGCCTCTGCAGCCCTGGGGAATGTCACCTCCCTGGGCTTATGCATCCAATGTGGGGGCTACGAGGCCCCCTTGCAGTCCCGGGGACTGCCCCCTTCCTGGTGTTATATTTACGAAAAGTGCGATGTAATATGTGATGCCATCAGCACTGCATTGCGGGTCGCAAGTTATAGTTAGCTCAGCTAAACATAACGGCTGAATTTCACAGGTTTTGTACAAGTGAAATGTCAGCCTAACTATAACGTGCCTGTAACCTGTGTTTTTCCCGAAAATATATATATCTATATATAAACATATATATGTATATATAGATATATATTATTTACATATATAATTTTATTATTAAGTAATTTAAAACTGTTAAAAAATAACACCTGCGAAATGTAAACCTGCAAAATTCTTAAAATATACCTTCCAACTACCTATGTAACTCTTCTGATATGACTCCCGATCCGATATAGAGCCTATCAAGTAAAGATTACACACCTTCCATATATATGTTCTTTCGAATGTACAAAATTCCATTCCTTTGTTGGACTTGAGTTCAGGGTCTAAATTTCACGTACGGAATTGATTTTAACGTCAGTTATTAGTTAATTTAAAATGGCTGTCTATTGTTCCTGGAGCTACCTTTAAACACTAAGCTATTACCCAGTAATGAATAAAAAATGCCATATTTCAAATCGCTGAGCGACGAACATCCAAGTCTCAAGATGATCAAACTGACGCTTCTAGACATTTACATCTTCATCTTACCGTAAATCAAACCACCAAGAAGGGCTTCGATAAAATACAAAATGCAAAACATTCCCAGGGCAGAGTCCTTTACAATTTTATCTGATTCAGAGAGGCAAAAAATGTCACAAATCAGTCATGGCTGTATCCCGGGGAGTGCTATGTCACTCTGCAAATGGCTTTTGCTGCAAAACTGTATCCATTTTGGAAGATATTGCTTCTTCTGTGACTCTTGCATTTCTAGAGTTCAGACTTTACCCTTCACATGCTAATACTTATACTTCAAACGTGAGTCACGAAAGTTGCCTTCGTAAGAGCACAAAGTGTGGTCTTAACAATATCAAATGTAAAAAAAAAACAGCAGTAGATCGATTAGCAAACTGCAGGGAAAATGTTGCACCTCTTACAAGAATTTGTTTATGGTCAATTGTTACGGAAACTCCTCACAGTAACATTTTATGACAGGTTAAGACTTATTTTAAGGAGCATTTACTCAATGTATTGCTGTATTCGTTTAATCTAACACAGTTTACCAGTGAAAGGATTTGGGAATGGGGGAAATCAGGTATTTTTCTGTATTCTTGCTTTCCTTTGGGTGCATAAAGGTGGGGTGACCAGCCACTTCATGAGACCAAAACCAAGAGGACCCCATTGGAGTATCCAGGTGGGCAATATAGGTTAAGACTCGAGCACTGAAACTCTGATCAGATCACACAAAACTAGGCAGGCGCAAGGGTGAAGTCTGTAGGACCGTAGCCAGTCGTCCTTCTTCTCAGGTGCCACAGCACATGAAAATGTCTCAGATTTTACTGAATAATTGTGTGGGTAAGTATTACCTAAACACGCACAAATGATGGACAGAATGCAGAGGAAATCAAACATTCACCCCCAGTCAAGAGATCTGGGTTAAAATATCCATTGTTCTTTTGCTCACCATGCCACCCCAGTTTAGACCCAGCAATATGCAAATCAGTGTTGACCCTGTGCCTCAAGGGAACAGTCCAGCCCTAACTGCCAAGCCAGGTCCACCCTGGACCGGAAACAAGCATCCTGGGACCAGTTTTGGGGCACCACCCTTTATCAGCCAGGCTAGTTTGAATACAGTGGCACAGTGAGCCCGGGACCCGCGCCAGGGCATACCCAGAGCAATTAGGGCGAGAAAGCAGAAGACACACAGATGATGGATGGAATTCAGAGCAAATCAAACATTCACCCCCAGTCAACAGATCTGAGTTACATCCATCGTTCTTTTGCTCACTATGACACCCCAGGTTAGACCCAGCCATATGCAAAGCAGTCTTGACCCAGTGCCTCATGGAAACAGTCCAGCATGAACTGCCAAGTAAGGTCCTCCCTGGAGCAGCGACAAAACCTTACTACTCCCCAGAGCAGGTGCAATAAGGAGAAATGCTTTCACTTTTCCTCGTTTATTCATCTTTCCATGTGTGCTGCATTCTCCAACATACAATGGGTCTGATTAAGAAGGCCACTGCATCGCCAGAATGTTGCTTTTAATGATGATCTGGTGGCGCACAATTCAGGGCCATATCTACAAGTCCATGTCAAGCCATCCTGCGCTAGGGAGGTGTGCCATGGGCTCGATGGGCTCGATGGTGGATGTTCCCATGGAACGCCCATGGTGTTTGACACTTTCCCAGATTTATGAGATGTTGTATACCTGAAAATGCATCAAAAGCCTATGCCTCCCCAGGGGTGCGACAAGGAGAAATAACATTATTTCTCCTAGTGTTTTCCTCTTTCAATGTCTGCTGCATTCTGCAACACACACAGAAAGAGGGAGTCACCTCCATTGGTGTCCCTTCCTGCACAAAAACAATCACCCCTAAAACACAGACACCCTTTAACCCCGCGAGAAGGGGGCCTGCGTTGGTGCATGGCAGCCATTTGTGCATTAGTGCAGGGGAAAAGGACAGGAATGCAATACATCTGATGGATATGGCACATTCCTGCCCTTTTCTTTTGCTGTAGGGCAGTGCAGCAGGAAGGCTTGCGGTGCTGCCCTACAGCAAAAAATTGTAAATGCGGCCCAAAGAACTAGGAAAATATTTCCATGGATTGTTTTTTTGTGCAGGCAGATACCCCTTCCTGCACATACGCAATCTTGCCAACAGCGCAGGCACACTTGCACCATGGTGAACGAGTGCCTGCATTAGCTCTAGGCACCAAATTGTGCACCAGCACTGGCTGAAATGACAGGAATGCACCATACATCATAAATAGAGCACATTCTCACACTTTCCTTTTGATGCAGGGCAGCACAGAAAAGTGACTTGCTGCTCTGCCCTGCACCAGAAACTCGTAAATTAGACCCTGAATATTTTCAGCTTGCATAAGAAAAAATGCAATGTAATTCTATGAATTCTGAGAGTGTCACCAATATTTTTGACAAAGTGCATACATGAAACAGCTTCTAATTTTTCTCCTGCCGTCTAAAAATGCTTTGTAGGTGAATACTTGCTACTGAATGAATCCAATGTATTCTTGATGCTGAGCAAGCCTACTAAACGCCATTCCTTTTTGATTTTCCTGAAAATGTAAGTAAATTCACCAGTTTTCCTGAGCCAGTGTAACCTGGTTGGCCTAGTGATTCCAGCTCATCCCAAAAATGTTTCAAGGCCCTGGTAAACAAATCAGTAAAGATTGCATCTCTTGTAGAAGACAAAGCTGCCCTCAGTAGGAGAGCCCATGGCTTGTTCCTAATTCAAAGTTACTTGTCGACAAAGCCCCAATCATACCTAGGAACAGGTTTTTCAATAATCACAAAAGAAAGGTTCTTGCTTCTGAGGCTGGGAATTCTACCCGCAAAAGGCCACCTTCCACCGTGGAATGCACAGACACTTCAAACCGTTGTAGATTTTCGGAGACCTCAATGAACACCTACTATGCATCTTCAATGGCTTAGGAGCGGAACAAAGACAGCTTTTAAAGCCGCTCCTGATTACAAGCCAGGTTCGATCATGCAGGGAGGCGGTAAAGGCCTGTTTTGAGGGCAGCAACATCCGGCTGGCCGGTAGCCTTGTCCTGTTCATGAGTGCAGCAAATGCAAAGTTAAGCCTGGAAGCACTGGTCTTCAGCCCAATCCCATTGGTTTATGAGAGGAGTACAACTACATTGACCTTAAGGACTTCGTCTGGCAAATCTGTCTAATGCCATGGTCCCTACGCTCTCTGGCAGCCACCTCGGGCCGGCAGCTGGCTCAGCGACATAACATTTTCATATACATTTTTTTCACGGGGCGCAACGACCCAGGAGAGCTAGCGTCATGACGAACTACATTCCGGTACCAGCAAAAACTGGCTGTCAGCTTCCCAGTAACATTCCAAAACATCCTCAAGATCCAAGTTTTTATAATTAACTTCAAAGGAATTGGGACTACACTGGTGCCCCCACTGATTAGCACTCCGACAAATGTTGTACTCCGTCCCATCTGATCCCCCGCACAGGCTGTCTCGCACACTAGTTTTTATTCTCTTGCAATTTTATGGAATTACAGCACATTTGCAATTATTAGCATTATTTAATGAAGATGTATTTGAACACATGTTTTACTTGTTTGTAAAGGTTTTAATTAATCATGCAATTACGCGATTATTATTATTATTAGTGATTTAGTTCAAAACTAGAAGAGGTAAAACGGGTAACGAAGTGGGACATTTTTACAAAGGTGCCTAGTGACCTTTCTGAGAAGTGGGGACCATGCAAGCTAAAATGTGGGTGAGATTTACCATGTTCAGGATATAGTGAGATGTAAAATGTCACTATGTAAGCCTGGTTAGATTTGGCCTAATGCCAAGAACTCCGTATTCGTTGCCAGCTCTACTAAACTAAGGACTCTGTTATAAAAACTGAGAAAACATCATTCAAATTCGCTAGCAAAAACTGAGGGGTATATTTACAAATCCTGTGCACCGCCAGGACTTAGCCATATCTACAAGGACACCCTGCATTGCTTTTCATGGCCTTGTAAATTTGGAGTAAGGCGAAGCAGCCAACAATTTGCCACTGGTGGTGAGCAATTTTTCAGTAATGTTTGAACCCATGGGCAGTGCAAAAACAAAAGTTGCACCAGTTGATTGATAAAGAATGATATTTTAAACCAGGAAGTCAATGAAAATGTAGATTTCATCCTGAAACAAATTTGCATCATACAACTGCAAAATAGTTGACTACAGTGCAAACAAAATTAGAATAATACCTTGGTTCGAAAGATTTTTCAGTGTATTTAAGGACTAATATCTCATACTGTGCATTGCTGAATCATACATATGCCCTGCACATCAAACAAAAAAAACAGTACACATTGTTTCATTCAAAGTGCTGTGTGAAATAGGAGAGTAATGAGGAGCACAAATACCATTTTATAGCTAAAAGAGTACCTCCATTTCTATTAAAATAATAAACGTTTTAAATAGTGTAAAGCTGTTGGAATGTAAACTTTATTGTGCTTAGTTTGGTACTCGTCTGTCTAGGGCTACTTGAAAGGCAAATGTATTTTTCACCACATTGTTAGATGGTTAGCCCATGTATGGTCTACCACAGTATTGAGTTGTATATATTGTACTGCCACAATATTACATCCAGAATATCAACAGCGACAATATTGTAAGGGTAAGCATAAGTGGGTATATATGGTTGTATTATTCTTAACTCCACATCTAGATACCTTAATGATGTACACATATGTATTTTCAAGGTATGTAGATACGGAGTTAAAAATACCAAATCTATATTTTCCTGTACATACATACCTTGAAGATATTGTGGGAGTCGATATTGCGACATACATCCGGTGCTTTAATAGAATAATGGATTATTAAAGTGTCTGATGCAGGAAGTGCCCGCATTTCCTTATGCTTATAAAAAAACATACAAACATCTTTTCAACTGGTTGGGGTTTCTTAATATCAATGTATTGGTAAAGTTGGGGGCATACTAGACCTGGGGTTAAAGAATGAATATGTCTGTGCTCTCCTCCTCTCGTCAGAGTGGCATCGGATGTTCTTACTTAAAACAGGCAATCAGGCCTGCAGTTTCACGATGCTCCCTAATAGGGGAGCATAACCTCCCACCCCTCCCACTCCAACAGCATAAAGGTGTCATCTCAATTTCTCTTTCTTTTATAAACTCCAGGGATGGGATTGATGCACCTCTTGAAGCTGAACAGCTGTCACTTACTGTTGGTGCAAGTAGATGGATCAACCATTTTACAGAAGAAAATGCTTCTGAGCTGACTAAAGAGTAAAGGATATTAAAGGCATGTAATATTCATTGACTTATATTTCTCAAGGAGTTGTATTTGTGTAAAAAGAAGACATTCTTTTACAGGCCATACAGTTTTATCATAGTGCAATGACAGAAGTATGCAACCAGGACGGCTTTGCACCATTGCTAATACCTTGGGAGACTTATCAGTACCTATTTTATTTGGCTACCCTCCTCTTGAAGAGGAAGAGTACAGTACCTCTCTCTGCCAGAAGAATCAGGGATGATGCACTGCACTGACCATGTATGACGCGGCAGAGGGATGCAGTGCGCTCTATTACAACTGGAATTTTACCAATGTATGGAAGCCATTTGATATTGACTGAAACTGCTTGAGTAAGAAGTGGAGGAGATACGCGCTATGATCTGTTATGATTCATATGGTCAACATTCCGAAGCATTTTAAACTTCGGTTTAAATAAACATTGATTCATCAACCTGGTCAGATCCTTTTGGACTCCTTTTTGCTAGGTATCACTGGACCTCAGTTTTGATGCTTCAAAGTCATGCTCTTCTTGCATCCTTTTTCCCAGATGATGACCCTTGGACATCCTTGCCACAATGGGTGGAAACGTGTACTACTTCTAAGTGTACACAAAAGGAGTCAACATGGTCAAAGGAACTAAAATAAATAGATGGTGACATTAACATTACTTCATGCTCTTAATTTTGTATTGAACATTTTTCTCTCTACTTTTATACCTTCCTCACCGAACTCAAAGTTGATTTCTTATTCTGACTGACCACAGCACACACACAAGCACGTTAGCACTGCATCATGTTATAATTTGTAATTAATATTACCATTTGTTGGAAGCCAGAGTTACCTGGGGGTGCGACCCCACTCTCCTCTCCTCCTTCAGTGAATTGTGCATTCCGTGCCGAACTTTCTCAAAGGGCCTCAGCAGCTCGGTCTGGCAGCTCAGTGCCTCCAGAGCTGCTGGTCCAGGCCGTGACTGCTAGGAAGGTCTCAGGCGGCTACAGAGCACACATACCCCACGCCCCTGTGAATACTTTACTCCGGGTGCACGTTCATCACAGCACCCTCTGGGTCTCCTCTGGCATGAAGCCACACACACAACGCTGATGGGACTCTACGTCAACTCCGAGTGCACGCTCACCAGGCACTCCTTCCTGCGGTCTCAGTTGGCACCAAGAGATGCACACCGCGCTGCAGAGACTCACTTTCCTCCGGTGCACACGATGGACAGCCGAACACCTCCACAGTCCCAGGTTGCACCAAAGCACGCACACTGCTTCACTGAGACCTACTCCAACTCTTGTGCCCCGATATCCAGGCGCTCTTCACCAACGCCTTCGGCCACACCACGACACGCTGACCGTATCCAAGCCTCACTTCTCCTCCGTTGCACTCTACGACCAGGCGCTCTTCACTAACGTCTCTGGTGCACCCCGACACGCACCCTGCGCATCCGAGACTCACTCCATTTGTAATGCACACGTTGATCAGGCGCTCCTCACCAATGCCTCCTGTGCACCACGACACGCACCTTGCTCGTCCGAGACTCAATCCACCTCCGATGCACCCGCCGACCAGGTGCTCTTCACCAGCGCCTGCGGTGCACCGCGACATGTACCCTGCGCATCCGAGTCTCACTTCAGCTTCGGTGCACACGCTGACCAGGCTCTCTTCACTAACACCTGCAGTGCACCACGCCACGCACCCAGCGCGTCCGAGACTCACTTCACTTTCGATGCACATTTTGACCAGGCCCTCTTCACCCACGCCTCTTGTGCACCACAACAAGCACCCAGCACGTCCGAGTCTCACTTCTCCTCCGTGTGTCCAAGATTACAGGGCACACCTTCTGAGGGTCTCAAGCTGCCACAACACATGCCCACAGTGTCGCATGAAACTTCTCTGGAAATTTTTATGTTCCTGTGTTTTCCAAACAGGGAGCCAGCTCACCTCGGGCCCTTAGGGTAACAAGACCCGGCACAGTCTTCGTCAAGTAGGGGGGCCCAGCATACCAAGCACAGTCCCACCAGCCTCTTCCTTGGTTAAACAGCAAAGTGCAGGCCAGCCCCAGATCACGAAGCAAGGTTTGGTTCTTCCCCAACAGTCTCTTCAGTTGTTCCTTCTTTGACCACGAAATGGGTCCAAGCCTTTTCAGTCGCAATCCATTTCTGTTCCATTCCAATATTCCGGGGTTTCAGTTCTCATAGTTATACCCCTAAGTGTCTTTGAAGTTCATTGTGCTCAGGGGTCCCTGACCCCTACCTAAATCATTTCTGGGTGTCTCCCTCCTAGTGTTACCTTTCTCCCTTTCATACTGGAGGTCTGGATACTTAATCATTCAGCAGGAGACGGATCAATTGTTTTATAGCAGCAACTCAGGCCTCCTTACCCGGGGCTCCTTCTCGCCTACTCTCCAGATGCAGATCAGCCCGGTGCCATCTCTACCCCTCCCTTGGATCAAGACCTCCCCCACCTCTTCTCACCTCTCAGATCCAGACAGTCAATCCACATTCAGCAGACACACAGAAATGCTTAAAGCACAAACCTCAGCCACTTTCTGAAAGAGTGGTTTCTGAATACACAGTGACAAAACCACTTTCATAGAAAGATGTGTTATGACACTGTGAGTTCACACATAATAAACTTCACCTCTCCATTTTAAACGTATAGGAAACTAGTCTAACAAAACACAATACCCAGCCTCCCCATTCTGTCCCATGGGCGGGATGGCCTTTCACGAGTGAAAAACGAAATGGAGTGTTTTTCACTGTCAGGACATAGCATACACCTCAGTATATGTCTTGCCTTTTACTTACACTGCACCATGCCCAGGGGTTACCCGAGATCTACCACAGGGGTGCCCACTGTGTATGTAAAAAGGGAAACTAAGGCCTGACAAGTGGTTGCACTTGTCAGGACAACATGCTAACTTACCAAACTGCCTGCATGCCCTACTCTGCAGGTCTGAGTTCCCTTCTCCGTGCGACCTTCGCATTACTAGCCCTGGCACACACAGTGCACATCACTAGGGACTTTACAAGTAAGGCAAACATACCAATCATGGCCAACCAAATTCCATTACACTTTACACAGGGAACACTTGTACTTTTACACTGATCAGCTGTGTCAAAGTACTCAAAGCATCTAAATTGGGAACTCTATGTCAGGAAAACGGTCTAGGGGGAAAGCAAAAGGTTTAGGGAGCTTTAGCCAAAAAGGCCAAGTCCTACACCATTATCATATGAATTTCATGTATCTGTGTGAAGAACTCTTTTTGAATGCAATATGGTTGGAAAATGTACTTTTAATAGTGTACTATGCCAAGTCATGTTATGGCAATTGTTGATTAAAAAAAAGAAATATAATTATTTGCATATTCCAGCTTGTGGAGTATGTTTCATTGAAGATACCTCTTGTGCTAATTATTCTAGTGTTACAAGTATGAGTTTTGAATTTAGACACTACACACTACACATAGATCATTCTCAGCTGCACAAAAACAGAAATACCTTTAGAATCACTGTTTTCTGATAGGTTATGTTTAACAGGTAGTAAAGGGGCTTGTAGTGAAGTGGCCCAGTGTTGGGAGAAGGCATTAGGCCACCCCAGCCCTGTTTTGGACAGGAAGATACATCTTCCACACCCAAGGCCTTATATACTGTTATAACTGTGCTACTAGGCAGTCATGGCCATAATCTTGAACCGTATTGTAGGAAAAATGGGCTGATTTTGTTTTCTGTTATACCACTACGTTACACCTACCCCGCCCTCTGCCTCCCAAGCTGATGCCATATGTAATGGTGGTCGAAGTGTTAGCCACTCCTACTGTAATCTAATACCTCCTTTTTGCTACTCTTTTTAGTGGATACCAATTTATTTCCAGTGCTATGATTTCAAGCATATCTAAATCAGGTGCCCGTTGATAGTGATGGCTATGGAGTTGCCAGAATGCCAGCGTATCGGTAGTCACATCACTCCTCGTTTTGCACCTGAGGGCATAAACAGTTGATCCTTTGCCTGACCTTAGCCCGACAACAGACTCCTGTATGCTGCTGAAAAGCCTCTGAAAAGGCATGGGGTTGAACTTACTAAAAATAAACAGGGATTATAGGGTATTAGAGTTACTGATCCTTCCAGTGTCTTCATACTGCCTCCAGGATGGAAGCAAGTCAGCAGAACCAACATATGGGCCTGATTACGATGGCAGGGAGATCACCACGGACAGGCCATCATAAGCCAGTTTACCACCTGGCATATAACAATGGCGGGCATATGCTTGGCAGTCAGAATGATTGACCGCCACGGGTCCGACATTCGGAATGATTCTGATTGCCTGTCAGACCTCCAGCTAATCCATAGGGATTATGATATCCCTTTGCGTCTGTCTGTCAGTGGCGGCAAACCCGCCGTGACCAGGCAGATGGAAAGGGACTTTGGGGGCCGGTAGCAAGCCCCCTTTGTTCCTGGCCCTGAGCTGTGGTTTTGGGGGGAGGGGTGGCAGGCACCTCATGGTGCCTGCCCCGTAGTGCAGGGATATGTTCAGTGTCCCCTTTTTGTCTTAAGGCATGTGCTGCTGCCAGCAGCACATGCCGCAATACAATATATAGGCATTGCGACCGCCATGCTGGTGGTCGCACCGTAATGCCTATGTTGGGACCATGGACATCCTGTCAGGCGGTCCTGTTTCCTTTGGGCGGCGGGCAATTAAAGGCCGCCCATCATCCTAATCAGGCCCTTTGTGACTTGGTTAGCAGCAGCAGCTACGCTGGCTCACACTAACTGACTTCTACACTGTTAGTCAGTGGATGTGGTTTACTATGGCAGATATGCAGCGGGATTGTGTGATTTAGCACATTCATTTTAGGTATCCACTGATGTGAAGTAGCCATATACTTGCAAATTTTCTGGCATTTTCTTAAGCGAGCTACAGAAAAGAGTCTTCAAGAAAAACAAACTGTAGGTTCACTATCCAGGTTGAACTCTTCAAACCAAGAAATATTTAAGAATTTCTGTCAAGAAATTAGTATTTCCCCATCTCCAACCGTGACTAGCTGCTCTGGTTCAGTGTTTTATTGACATTCTGGGACTTGTAGACTACTTCATAATATTTGACCTCCGTTCTACATGGAACTTTAAATTCCAGTGATTTGAAGGTACCTTCTGTAAAAGCTGGCTCTTACACTGAAACCACTGTTAAAGTTTTTTTTTAGTCCAACTATTTGTACGTGAATACGCCTGTGATAGCATAGTACTCCCAAAAAGATCACTGGAACATGTTCATGCACTGGAACTATGCAGTTAGACACAGTGCAGCTAGTATTACAGAAAATATCACTGTCTTTACCAAATATTGCATTTAATCCTGCACTTTCATACTCAGAAAAAGAAATTGAGGCGGTAAGGCCAATGTACAATTTGAAAGCTTTTGTTGGAGTGTAAATCTTCGTTTCTCCAGCATTATATATGACATCTCCAACGTCAGCGAGACCTCAGTAAATCATAGCATTATCATCCATTTCTGGGCTTGAGGTAGAAAATGTCAGAGTGTGGTCTAAATAATTTCCATCACCCAGATACTCATCAAGGAACACATTTCCAATCTTCACTTGGAGCGTGGAACTAAAATGTGCAGCAGTACGTTTGTCAAGTTCAGTAATAGATTGTACAATGATCGAGTCAGAATTGGGAGAGCAAAAAGCATATGATGAATTAAGGCCAGATCACAAAAATTGATCCGGTAGGGAGCAATTTTGAACTGGTTTCTTGCAAAGTTGCACTGGTGCCAAGCAATTTTTCAGAAAGATTTGCACTGATGGATACCACAAACCATCAGTGGCAAAGCCAATAGGTCGTTCGTTTGGGCCCTGTTGACTTTGCTAACGCCTTTAGCCATGATGAACAGCATCCGTAAGATTTCGTGCAGTATGGAGAAAAAGAGAAAAAAAAGGTTTGATGACATTATGTAGGAGCCTGCATGCTGTGGTATGCATGTGCACCTGCAAAATGATGTGGGTGCCATTTTTTTACCAATCCAAGATGGATTGGCAAATACATGTTTTAAAAAGTAACTCTAAACCACTATTAAGGCAAATGGGCGGGCACCAATTTACTACATTGTCCCCTGCTAATACTAAAAATATTATTAATAATAATAATACTTAAAAAACAATGGGTGGGTACAGGAGGCAGCAACAGGGAGCAGGTGGGCCACAGGGTAAAGTAACGGGGAGTGGGTAGGAGGGACGGGGTGAAGCAGCACTGAGCAGAAGCCTACAAATGAGAGAGCAATGCGAGGGAGAAGCACACAAGGGAGAGTGCAACATGGAGGGGGGTGGACAGGTCCGACTGGAAACCGAAACCGGCCCTGGAAAAGAGCTCGGCCGACCGTGGGGGGAGGAGGTGCTTGTGGAAAGCTTTGTGCAGCTTTTCGCTTTTGTTAGGGGGGGGGGGGCGATATAATATCGCCGATATTGCAGCTATGCTGAAAAACCGACCCCCAGTAACAGAAACGGACCACCCAAGGGGTCTCAAATCGGCCTCCACCCCAGCGGCACACGGGGAAACGCTGGGTGCCCGCTACAGCAGTCTGGCCTTGGGGGTGGACAAGAAGCATATGGGCGACAGAGAGCAGCATAGAGACAGTGGTGGAGGGGAAGAGAAGTACACAAAGGAGACAGCTGGCAAACACATGCACTCTTATGGAGTGCTTAACTACAAAGAATGAAAAACAGTACCTGAATATTAAGCAATAGAAGGACGCAAGAAAAGTGGCTGTGCTCCAGGGAGACAAACATAAATGGAAAGCTGACACAAGCGTAGGGATAAAAAGCAAACAAAATAGAGTGACATTAAAGCCAACCAATGGAAAACAATGATTGGGCTTGAGGCATACTGTAAGCTGACAATATGTGTTTTCGCAACCAGACAGCTTGTGCTGTGTAATAGGCAAGACCTAAAAATGCCATATGATCCAAATTGTTAGTTAGTAAATTAAATTTTGCATCAGGTGGCTAATAGGCATTTCAGCATAGCACAACTTTTCTTGGTACCACCTCAAAAATGCCACCCCCAGCGCAAACAAAAGAAACAATAGGTCCTGATGACACAAAAAAGCACCAGTTCTTGCCAGGTTTAGAGTAGTTTCAAGCATTTTTACAGTGCTGACTACCAATTTTTCAGGAACATTTGCACCGATGGCAGAGGAAAACTAATATTTGCTCCAAATGACCAGTGTAAAAATTACACTTCTAACTTGGCGGTCAGTGACAATTTCTTTATAAGGCTGGCACCAAAGTGTCTGAACCCAGTGTGAAATTGTGAATTCCGCGACCTAGTTGCAGTTTCCCAGCAATGCCACACTTGTGCAATGTACATCGTGCGAATCGTGTTGTATGCAGTGGCACTTGTGAGGTATTGGACCACTGGTCACTGTGTTCACTTTCTGAAATAATTGTGGTGCTAGAAGAGGAACACAAACACAAAAAAGGGACATCAAAAGGCTAGCAAGAATCTGGAAATGCTCAGCATTATTTCAAAGCGAGCCTCTGTGAGAAAACATGGGACGAGGTCTTCATTGCAAGAAGGTGGAGAAACGCTGGCACAGATGCAGGCTTAAGACATAGACAGGAAAGGGATTAATGGCGCTGACATGGCGGAGAGATGATGCATGCCTCATATTAACCTCTTGCCACGAACAGGTGGAAGAGGATGATTGACGATTGACCCCGGGTTAAATTACTTCCACCCTGTACTGTGCAGAAAGATCCAAGCAAATTACATTCGGTCTTTCTTTTTTTTTTCTTTTACACATTTAACATTTCTGCACCTCTTCAGCTGCGTATCCCTGCACTTTGGTGTTCGCACTGTTTTATTACTGGAAGTCAAAACAGCACAACAATCGTATCGAATATTTTGTTCCCAGCCACTTCTCTCCGTATGTAAAACGCACTGCAGCTAATCATGAAGTTTATTCTAACAAAAATCGGCTACTCTTATCCATCATGTTTCTGATAAAGCACACATTTAGCTCCAACGGAAATCAGAACTACAAAGGGCATTTTCATAATCTTAGGTGTGGAACCTTGAACAAGATGCAGGGAACGCCACCCAGTAACGTTCTTTTTTTTTTTTACATATAGTTACAATTTAAGGCACAGTGAGATAACCTGATTGGCACAGAATCACACAACCTGTTGGCCAAGTGTGGAAGACAGGATTTTTGAACTGAAGTCTCACGAGTCAAAAGCTAGAAACTGAGGTGCAGATTTGCAAGCCCCTTGCGGCTCTTTTACGCCGCCGTTGCGTCACTTTTGTGACGCAGCAGCAGCTCAAAAGATGCGCCATGGTGCGTGATATTTACAACGTGACGCATCTGGGAGATGCGTCACGTTCTAAAAAGTCCTGCGTCAGAAGGAGGCGTTCTGGCGCGGGGGGGGGGGGCGATCCAGTGCAGGAACGCCTCCTAAAAGTGGCTGAGTGAAATCTACAAGATTTCACTCAGTCACTTTGGGGCCTATGCTGCCTCAAAACCCTGCGCCTGCTTGTAGCAGGCGTAAGGATTGACGCAGCATTGTAAGGAGAAGCCCCCCTAGAGCATTGCTGGAGCTGCATCGCGCTTGCGACACAACTCCAGCAATGCGTCACTTTTACGGCACAGATGCGTGACGCATCTGTGCCGTTTTTGCCCCATGGTGCGCCGCATTGTAAATCTGCCCCTGAGGTCCTACTCCACGTTTCTTCGAGCAAAACCTGACTTATGCTCTGGAAAATGGATGTTAAAAAAACAGGAAGCTTTGAATATTCTCGTTTAGTGTAGACATTAAGAAGATGCTGCAGGCAAGTTGAAAATAAATACCAAGGTTCTCTAGTTCACCCAAGGACCACATTTCCCACATTCCCCACTTCCAAAATAAATCACTGACGCTGCAGTTAAACAAATACATATGATCAAAACACATTCCATCAAGATTAGAGTGATCCAGTCGGTCAGTCAAAATACACTTTATTCGATTTTTGTTAAAATCATAAAAGGACAAGATACAGTACAATACAATTTTTAAAACATCAATAGATTTGATTACTAAATTTATAACGTGAGTTATTGATTTCATTTTTCCACATAATTACAATGATTAAAATTTACAGATAAAACCAAATTTAAAATTAGATTAAAATAAGGCTTTCCTAGATGTTCTTTTCTTCCTTAGTCTGAAGGCGGCTGTTAAGTAACATGCAACGCTAAAGATGGTATGAGTTTCCGCTAGCGATTGGAGGAAAATTAAAGCTGGCCTTACTTGGATGAAACCAGTAGCCTTTAGAACAGGAAGCAAATATTTTACCGTCTCCCTAGTATACAGACCACAAAAAAAAGTAAAATGGAGGGTGTCCTGAGTTGAAAACTGATCTCAATCACAGGGTGGTCCATCTTCAGGTTTTGACCACACGGGGAAATTACCAAGTGAGTGATGGATTAGGTTCAGTCTAAATTTTGTCAGCAAGAGTCTGTGGAGTGGATTGGTAACAATTTTTAAGTATGGTTCCAGGGAGGGAGTGGTAGTTAAAACTATGTGGGCTCTTACAGAGGGTTTCCTCAGTTCTAACTCCTCTCTCGCCAGACAAGCCCTCTCCAGAAACTACTGCTTGATCCATTTGATATCTTCCCTCCTGATGTTGATTGGGTCAGTAAAAAGTTCTGGTCTCCCAAGCGTGGCGAAAGTAGATCTAATGTATTTCAGCCAGGGTATTCTCATAGCATTGTCCCTCGAGGTAACATCTTTAAGAATGGCATGATTTAATGTTAGCTCAGAGTTCAACCATGTTTTAGTCCAGAAAAGAAGTGGGACTAACTTCAATTTATCAACAATATAAGGCAAGCCCATTTCCTCATGAATCGTATAGGTGGGAGTGGAATTGGGGACAGATAAAAAATTTCCTAATGAGTCCATTTTCCACCCTCTGGATTTTATCCAAGTTTGCATATCCCCACATAGCAGACCCATACATGGCAATTGGGATACACTTACTGTTATATACCTTTATCACTGCCTCCATTGGTTTGGCGCCTAATCTTTTTGTAAAGGCCAACAGGGCTGATGTAGATCGAGCTAGACTAATGCTCTTTGCCTTAATCTGGGGGACCCAGGAGCCTCTCTGGTCAAAAAGGACCCCCAGGTACGGAAAAACAGGAACCCTAGAGAGAACCTCACCCTTGCAAGTAAAGGATTTTGTGTGCAACATATTTCCTTTTCGGCCTATAATCATGGTATGGGACTTTGTTACATTTATTTTTAAATCAAGATTCTCCATAAAGGAGCCAAAGCGATTCAAAAGGGCCTGTAGACCAATGCCAGTTCGTGTGATTAACACGGCATCGTCCGCGTATAGGAGGGCTGGTATCTGTTCTCCTCCTATACGCGGCACATCAGCCATTCCTGCATCTAAATATTTCCCCAGCCCATTTATATAGATGGTAAAGAGAAGGGGGGCCAGGATACAGCCCTGGCGCACCCCTTTCTCAGATTTAAAGATGTCCGTGCACCTTCCGTCCCTAGTGACCCTTATTTTAGCTGACAGGTCCTGATGTAAACTAGCAATGAGACCTACTAGGTGTTCTTCTATGCCCATCTCGAGCAGGAGGTACCATAGCTTGGTCCTATTGACCAGGTCGAAGGCCGAGGATAGGTCCATAATGGGCCAAATATACTGACCCCTCCCTGGCCACCGTATATTTGGAGACCAAAAGGTGCAGATTGGAACATTGTTCAAGTGTCCCCCGTTTTTCTCGGAACCCGTATTGAATATTCGAGAGCCCCCCACATCGTTCTAAATTTTCCCTCAATTTGGTCAATAAGACTCTGCCCAAGATCTTGAAGGCAGAGTCAATGAGGGAAATGGGGCGATAACACCCTGGGTCCTCCCGATTGCCCTTTTTAAAAATGGATACAATGATGGAAGTTGCCCATGTTTCGGGAAAGATTCCTTCATTTATTGCCCCGAAGACTCTAACTAGTACTTTGGACCAGAGTGTCGGACAGTATTTAAAAAAGTCCGCCGGCACACCATCGGGGCCAGGGGCCTTGTTTTTTGTAGACTCCATTATAGCTTTGTGGACCTCCTCCTCAGAAAACTCTACTGTAGCTAAGTTATGGTCCATCTCCTTTGTACCTACTGTTTCATTACGCTTACCTCCATATACATTGCTAAAATTCTGCACCCACTTCTCGTCTGGAATCACACAATCTGTGACCGTATTATCATCCCCGAGAAGAAAGAATGATTTATAATGTCCCAACATCGTTTACTGTCTCTAAGGATATCTATAGTAAGGAGGTCATTCCATGCATTGTTTTTAATCTCATTTTTCCTTGCCTTGATGTTTGCTTTATAGTCACGCCTCACATTTGAAATTTCATCCTTGTCTCTTACCATGGCCTTTAAGGCCTGTTTCAGAGCTCTATAGGACCGTGAGCATTTGGTATCAAACCATTTATGAGGCTTTGTAGGGAACTGTGATAAGGGTTTTGTGAGGTCCCTAGCAGTTTGTGCACAAATGGAATCAAAAGCTGCTATAATTTGGGGGTTTGGAGTGGTATGATCCATACAAATTTCCAGTGATCCCTCAATTTTAGGCAATAAAATGTCCATAAATGTTTCCTCCACAACCCTACCCCATTTAAGCCGTCTGCCCTGGTCACTGTGCACCGCCATGGTACAAACCCAGGGGTTGTCCCACTTGTTTGCGCCATAAGTCACTCCAGGGTAACTCCACCGACAGAGGATTGTGATCAATATGGGGTGAGGCAGATGCCTTATAATCTTTCACCTTTGAAATAAGGCCTGGGGAAATGAATATGTAGTCGATAACCGACCCATTTGTTGAGCCTTTATAGGTGGGTACCATCTCATTTGTTCCTGTTAAATGGTTCATACAAGTTAAAACTAGCTAGCAGTAGTTCGAGCGCCTCCCCTGTTTTGGTATGTTCAAAGTGGGGGGTGTCTGCTCCAGTAGGAGACTCTGAAACGCCTGAATGGCACAATTGTTTACATTGATGACTGTTAAAATCTCCCATCAAAAGGAATATGTGTATTTTGACTATAGTTATTCAAGAAGTTCTCCAGGTGGTCCACGTGATCTGTTTCTGTTAGTCCTCCCCATGCATTATAAAAATTAATTACGAGTAGGGTGCACCCGGGGGAAACTAACCATTCTATAATCAAGATATTGGGCGAACCTGAGTCCAACTGATTAAAGGACCCCGTTAGTTCTAAGGAGAAGAGTAAAGTAAGCCCCCCTTTCGCTCTCCCTGCATTGCTTGGGGTTGCTGGTACTGTGAAGCTTAAGAAACCATCTAGTAAAAAGGTTGGTGAAGTATCCCGGGTTTCTTGAATTGCTATCACCTAGTGTCTAGAAATATAATTAACCCAAGTTGGATCTGACCTTTTGGCTCTCGTCCCTGCGACGTTCCAGGTCAGGAATGTACATAGGGATGGGGCCACCACCTCGGGGGGCACTGGTGTTGGGGTCGCTGTTGAGACTGGTTGTCAGTCATTAGTGTTTATATCGGCTAAGGGGTCAAAAGGGTTAGCTAGAACCAGGTTTAGGCCTTCGCTATTGGGTGTAGGTCTATTTTGTCTGGTGTTACTAGGTACTGTTTGCCACCCATTTCCCGCTGTCCCTGTGTAGGGAATTGTGTTCATGTGTGTGTTAAGTCGGGTATGCCCCCTTAACGTGGGATAAAAGAACCCTAAGTGGACCGCTCTAAGGGTATCATTTTGTTGTATATCTGACCCGTCCCAGAACAAGCTATTCGGGCAATGGGCGTTATCAAAATTTGTCACCACACAGTCACCTTTCACGGTTTTGGCTCGCTTCCCCACCCAACCCACCCTTCTCGCTAGAATAATGATAGAGGAAGTGTTTGATTCTCCACTACTGGAGTCATCACACCATTTTTTTGACTTCCTCACAAGGGTAGCAGTAGATTCGGCCTCTCCTTTTCTTAGCGGGGGGACCCCTATGAAAACTGCTACAAAAGGTACTACTGCTGGGAGCAGATTTAGATGGATCTTACATTCTGAATGCGTATGCTCCCTTACTGAAGAAGGAAGAGCCCCCTGTGAGGGATTGGATGTAGGTGGTTGAGGTTTCTCATTCATACCTGGCCCTACGCTATTTACTACCATGGTGTTATTGATGGGTGATGGTAACAATGATTTTGGCCGCAAATTTGTGTGGCATTCCAATCCCAGTGTATGACCTTTGTGGGCACTATCAAATTTTTTAACTAAATCGTCTATCAAGACACATTTTTTTAATAATCCTTCAAGGCATGTATTCATAGTGTCAACGATGTCCTTCGCAATGCCCACTAAGAAAGGTTCAATCCGTTCCTCAAAAAGAGCTTCAAGATGATCCTTTAAAGTGTCCTCCACCACTTTTTTGACTTCGGGGTCCCCCTCTCCTTTCTTCCTCTTTTTCGATGTCAGTTTTGGAATTACAGGTGGGTCCAGAGTCACTATGGGTTGCAAGACCTGTGGAGCACATACTTGTTTCAAACCAGGGGCAGAAGTGGGTTTCGTTATTATGACATCAGGTTCTAATGGGATGTCTTGCACCGTAGTTGGTTCTGTTGTGGTGGGAGAAACGGCTAATAAGCCCAATTCTTGCTGTGCCATAGCGATTTCTTTTGACAAAGCCCCAACCGCGGTAGTAAGGTAAGACATGATGGAGTCAGATTGTTTAGCGACTTTTGCCTTTCCCCCCCCTTCATCCACAGTCGCTCCATTTTTGCGCTTACCCATTTTGACAGTAGTTGTACGATGGGCGGCCCAGCCCTGCCTGGTCCTGTCGTGGACTGCCGTAGACTGTCCCGCCCTTGTCCCGGGCTTCTCCCGGGCAGCTCCCACGCGCGACGCGCGGGGCGAGAGTAGCCTCTGCCTTATGTAGCGCCTCCAGGCGCGCTGGTCTCGTGGCAGGTGTGCGGGGTGGCCGGGGTTGCTGGGAAATGTAGTTCCAGATTGGAACTACTGCCGTTGCCCTCACGGCTCTCTCGGGTGTCTGGCCGTTCCCCTCACGGCGTTCAGGTGAGAGTGAAGCTGTCCCCTGAAATGTCCCCCGCAAAAGCTTGTGCAGCCTCTGCTTTATGTAGCGCCTCCAGGCGTGCTGGTCTCGTGGCAGGTGTGCGGGGTGGCCGGGGTTGCTGGGAAATGTAGTTCCCGATTGGAACTACTGCCGTTGCCCTCACGGCTCTCTCGGGTGTCTGGCCGTTCCCCACACGGCGTTCAGGTGAGAGTGAAGCTGTCCCCTGAGATGGCCCCCGAGAGTGATCCATACAGACTCTCTGTTGCGTTAAACTCCATCTCAGGTCACACTGTTACTACTTGACTGGACAAACAAGGTGCAACACCAGCAAGTCCTTAACTACAAATCTGGCGGCACGTGGACCTCTTGCAGCTCTTCTAGCTGTCCAGGAACCCCTTACCTCACTGTACACTGTTGGATTATTGAAACTCACACTGAGATTCTTGAATTCAATGTCTAATGCACATGGATAAAATGTGTAGGTAGTTGAAAGGGGTGTTTTCTATCTCTCCATCATTTAATTATATGTTGAGATACATATCTGGTCGTACCTGATAATTCAGGTGTGAATCTGTTCCATATAACTCACCAAATGTACTATGATAGGTTTAATGGCCTTTCTAGTCCATGGAGTCCAAAATAAAAAATTTATATTGAAAGCGTTAGTGTACCCTAGACATTTGATTGATATAATGAATACACGTATAAAGATAAATTGTCAAAGAATATGACTCACTATGTTCATATGGACTGGACCTTGCTATGTTTGTTGTTAAGATAAAGACATTTTTGTCTTCAGTTTTGTATTTGCCGTTACTCTGCTCTTCTGCAACTTTTTGAATGTTGCTGTTGAATTTACTTCAATCCATAGCTGTTCTTTGCGGGCCAGGTTTCCATTATCTTGTGTAAAGCAACCTATTGCTACACCTAAGTCCTGGCGAACCGTTTGCAGGCAAGAATATATGACATACTACAGTAAGTAATGGACTCGTTCTAATATACATTTCAGTTAGGAGATGTAAACAACAATGCCAGCCTAAAAAGCCTACATTGAATAACGAGGCCAGCTGTCACCCATTCTTCTTTATAATGTGGCATTTGTCAGCATGTATATTGCAATGCCAGCAGCATCAGGTAAAGAGAATGTTTATTAGAACATGGGAATGTTGGAAGCTCCATTGAAAACAATGGAGTGCACCAGACTTCTAATGGCTGGTAGAAGCTTGGAGCATCAACAATCCAATGCTTAACAAAGGCCTCAGGAAGCCCGAGGGGGTAGAAATCCCTTTGGGCTCGGTGAGGCTTCTGTTTTAAAAATGAGAACATTGGGCCATCTACGGGGGAATGTTGTAATAGCCTTAGAGCCCTCCGCAGTGGGGCCTACTGGCCATTAAAGGCCTGCTCCCTTGTTAAAGGCTTTTTAATGCTGGAGTGGGCCTTTAATGACTGTTATAGCCCTCTACAGTTAGCTCTAAGGCTATATTATTTTTTTTAGAATTAAACTACATTTACAGAGATGGCAAAACATTGCAGTCAATGACTCTAGTATTTCTTTCAACCTTGCTAGTTAGGTTCCCCTGATAGTGGAGCACATTCACGGTGGGGCAAAGGAGGAGCATATTTGGCCCATCACCTTGACCATAGGGGTGGAAGAGGACTGCCCTACATTAGTATTACAAGGGGTCAATTATATACCCTAATCTCAAACAAGCATAATGAGTTAGTACAACCAAGGATTCCAAAGACAGTAACAGACACCACGTGGCAGTGATAAAAAAATGGAGTCACATGCCGACCTAATCTTGTACCAGTAGATGGTACCTTTTAAGACCAGACTCAAAACCATAACTTATCATTTAAGGGAATGGGGAGAGTACGTGGAGAATGAGAGGAAGTACACACTTGGGAACGAAAAAAGCTCAGAGGGAACAAGGAACAACTATATCCTAAACCAATGATCCTAATATTTGTTTTCTATGGAGCTTTATGTTACATATTTGCTGTCTCTAAGCGCAGCAATCCCCAGGGGGCAAAAAATATCCAGTTTAATGGTACCCAATTTAATATCAATAGAAAAATGGATGATAGAGTGGGCTTTTCTAGGTCCTGAGCTCGGTGCTCAGGAGCGAGCTTATAACTCATTAACAAATGTTGTCGACAATAAAGACCAAAACCCAAGCAGCACAATGAAACTATATGTTAAAACATACAGTTTAGGATGAGTGTGACAGTTTCACAGACTAATCTCCATTGGATAGTTTGTGATTGAGGTAAATCCATCAACATGAACCATTTCAAAAGCCTATTAGTGTCAAGGGAGCAGAGAAAATCATTGATAATGAGATATGTAAAATTACTGCAACAAACCACCCCGATAATATTGTCAAATGTTGCCTTATTAGATTTGAAAGTGGCTTAATTTTTTAAGCATGTTTTAAAGTGTATCTAATAATGTGGTGTTGGAACCAATTATTGGTGCTCTCGTCCTGACTCTCCTCTTAGATACCTCCAGCTTCCTGCCACCTAAGTTAAAAATGAATTAATAGGTAGCCCTTTGCAGCTATTTTGGGATAATATTAACTTATTTTAAAATACAATTTCTACAAGTGCCACACTGGACCATAACCACCCCAAAAAACATTCCACTCAACTCTCGTTGATCTTAAAGTTATGGGTTAAAGGTCCCTAAATCCTTCTGTGCCACCTCCAGATTCAGATGTCCCGCCACAGAGCACCATTATATTGAAAGCCCAACCTCTGAATATTAGAACTATATCATAATTAAGGACTCAAGGCACAGCCTATTTTCCAGCTTGAAGAAGAGCATGTGTCGACCTCCCACTCACAAGGAAATCTTTTACTCTCTGCTATTTCTAGCTACTCACAGGAATGGCAGTGATTGAAGTTCCTTCTCGTATCCTCTTCAACCATTTTGTAATGTTTTGCATGGTGATCGAAAAGCTAAGTGTGTCACGTGAGAAAACAAAATGGACACCTGAAGATTACAGAAGCGACGTTCTATGCACACCCACAAGGCCAAGTGGCAAAATCTGCTGAGGCAACTAGACATTAAACAAAGTTAATTGTCATATAAATCTTCGTCCAAGAGTTCTTCAGTGTCATTGTCAAGTGACAGTGAAAAGAAGATGGATGTGCGATTACAATGTTTACCTCAGAGAAAGGTTCACATGTTGGACCGGCTGCACACAAGGAAGAAGACAAGTCAAAGAAAAGTCAAATCACAAAAGTCATTCATACATTGTCCTAAACTTTTGCGAATGGTTGCTCAAGTTTTGTTCCATTGGTCATTCTGGGGTCAGCACAAATGTCTGTTTTCTATCACCATTGGTTAATTTGAGGTGGTGATTGCATATGAGGCTCATCAGCACTCATTTCTGGGGAACAATACTTCCTCATCAAACTATGACCCTGAGCAAGAAAGTGAAAAACCAATAAGGGAGTTCAAGGAGTAAGCGAAAGGTTGAAAATCCATGACAAAGCAAGAAAGCAGTAACCAGCATGAGTGACATAAACTGGACAGAAGAGTCTGAGGGTGCATTAAAGATGCATGAAGTGGAATCATCACTATACTGCCTTGGTATTCGGCTTGTCGACATTGAGTTGCACCAACACTGGAGTTGTGATCCCAGCACTCACTCTTTTGCAAATTAGGTGTTATCACAGTTTAGTTCCTCAGTGCCACCTGATGTTTGCTATGATTCTATGTACTATTTAAACAATACAAGGGAACCCAGGGCGCAATAACCTAAGGACCTTGGGTAGGTAATTATTTTCAAAGACAGTGGTCCTTAGACAAGAAAGGAAATGTATAGAGAATAAATATAGACTAAGTAGAACTATATTTTTTAGGAAATGTCCAGCCGGACAGTTTAATATCTTGATACGAATAATACACGAGGAGTAAGTCACAAAGTGTGATGGACGTGGGACACCAGCCGATGTCCGACTAACTTACTGGGGGGACACAAACAGGAGAGGAGAATAGTAGGCAAGGTCGGGTCATCTGAGCATCGTGAATCATAAGCAGATAATCCACACTATACACATATGCATGCACAATTTATGTCAACTATGCATTTAGTGCATTTTTGGTCGACGACGTTTCGAACCATACATAATATCGGTTCATCCTCAGGACAGTGATGATTGCCTAAAGAGAAAACAATTTCACTTGAACCCACAGTGGAGTAAGCTGACAATCAATCAGCACGGTATAGGCGACTGATTGAATTTCACAGGGTAGAGCCGGCGTGAAAAATGAAGGATCAGAGGGAGCGATGCCCTGGTCCAAGAATCGGATTGCGGTTATGGTGCAGGTCCACAATGGGGGTACTTGCACAGAGTGTTCCTCACGCTGTTCAAGGACCCCCATTGTGGACCTGCACCATTTCCGCAATCCGATTCTTGGACCAGGGCATCGCTCCCTCTGATCCTTCCTTTTTCACTCCGGCTCTACCCCGTGAAATTCAATCAATCGCCTATACCGTGCTGATTGATTGTCAGCTTACTCCACTGTGGGTTCAAGTGAAATTGTTTTCTCTTTAGGCAATCATCGCTGTCCTGAGGATGAACCGATATTATGTATGGTTCGAAACGTCGTCGACCAAAAATGCACTAAATGCATAGTTGACATAAATTGTGCATGCATATGTGTATAGTGTGGATTATCTGCTTATGATTCATGATGCTCAGATGACCCGACCTTGCCTACTATGCTCCTCTCCTGTTTGTGTCCCCCCAGAGTGTTAGTCGGACATCGGTTGGTGTCCCACGTCCATCACACTCTGTGACTTACTGTTAGAACCGACTGTTTCTAGTTGGCAGAGGTATACACTTCTGACAAATAGGGACACACCTTTTCTAGTCAGGGCAAGGGGATCACACCCTTTGATAACCCCTACTCACCCCCTCGGTAGCTTAGCAGAGCAGATAGGCTTATCTCGGAGGCTGTGCGTTAAGCATTTATGACCACATACAGTAATAAAGTGAATGCACTACAAATGGACACGACACGGTAGTATTATAAAAATAAGTATTTTTATATAAGGCTTAGCACAAGACCAAATAACGACAAAAATGTACACAATCTTAATAAATACTCTGGGAAGGGAAAAATAGTTCAAAGGTAGTTTCTTCTTTAGCACAAAGTCTTTAGTATCAAAGCAAATCTTCTTCTTGGAAACACAGTTCTTAGCAACAGGGTAACTCACAAGGGAGCTACACGACGTCAAGGCAAAGTTAATCCAAAGGTTCGGCGTCGACCGCGAGGAGCGCTACGTCGAGCCCGGAGTCACACGGACCCCCAACAACACAGTACCTTGGAAAATGAAGCACACGATGATCAGCGGCGTCGAGCAATCCTGGCGTCGCGTCTTCGGTGTTGATCAGGCCTCAGCAGGCGTCGTCGTTGATGATGCGGTTGCAAGGTGTGAGCAGCGCTCACGGCGTCGAGAGGGCACGAGGGCGATGCGATCAGCAGCGGTGCAGACACGAGGTCCTTTGGAGCTGGAGCCGAACTCGCTACTCACTGGCGTTGCTGCTGGCGTCGCTCGGGCCCGGCGGCCGGCGTCGAGGAAGCGGGACACTGGGGCCGTTACCCACTATGTCGAGCTGGATTCGGCGACGTCCGTCGGCGTCGAGATTGCTGGCTCTTTCAGAGGTGCTGGATTCACAGGTTCCAGCAAATAGCACTTTAAGCAGATGAAGTCCTTTAGCCCTGTGACTTCAGCAGGAGACTGGCACTCTTCCAGTCCTTGGAGATTTTCTTAGCAAGCGTGAGAGTACACACACAGTTCCTCTCTCCTGGTTCCTTGGCAAAAATAAAGAAGCACTGCAGGATTCCCCCCAGCAAACAGCACACTGGCAGAAGGGGTAGGCAAGTCTTCAGATCAGCAGGCCTCTTGTCCTTGGTTACAGGGTTCCTTGTCAGAAGTGATCTGATTTCTTAGTTCAGGGGTCCTTCTCTTATACCCCTTTTCGGCTTTGATCCCTTTGTCCATGCCGGGGACTTTCCCAACATCCTGGGTCTGTTGTGGGTGGAGCCAGGCAGAAGCACCTGGCGTATTCACTGAGCAGGGCTGGGTCCTCAGACGCCCAGCAGGAGGTGGAGCCAGCATTGACACTGGCAGGAGCAGAGCTATCGGCCTCCTGGCAGGAGGTGGGGCTAGGATCGTCCATGGCAGGCACAGAGCCATCAGCCGCTTGGCAGGAGGTGGAGCCAGCATTGTATCAGGCAGGGCAGGCTATCAGCAACTACTCTCCCCCCCTACTCTCAACGCAAATGTCCCACTCATCCCACACTGACTCATCCAGACCTGTGGAGCCACCCAGCTCCTGTCACACACACGCAAGACCAGCAGAAATCAGATATGGTTAGACAAGAAAATAGACACTTTCTACAAGTGCTATTTTCAGACCCAGAGTCCAAAAACCATCCACACCATCGGGTGCGTAATTAAACCCCGAGTTCAGGGATACCAAACTCGACATTGCACCATGCTCCCCGAGCCAGCTAGGATCATAGCATTAATAATCCCGGCGGCCCATCCTAACTAATGGAGAGCAGGCTACCTCGCAATAGTGAAGCACGAAGATGGCTGTAATTCACTATTAGGACATGCCAACTTGGTCAGGCGTGTCCTACCTTACACTTACAATGCACCCAGCCCGTGGGCCTACCATAGGGGTGACTAACATGAAGTCAAGGGAAGGTTTGAGGGGCTGGCAAGTAGGTATACTCGCGCAGCCTGCGTGACAGCACTAGGCTGCACGTGGGTCTCGCAATGACCGACCCGTAGACATTCTTTTACGAGGCCGCTCTTGTGGGTGGCACAACGCGTGCTGCAACCCCACGAGCGGCACTTGTATTTACAAGCCCCGGCACTCCTGGTGCACTAGACTAGGGACTGACAGTAAACCAAATAAGCCAAACATGGATACGATCGATACATCAATTTAACATCGGGAGCACATGCGCTGTGGCACTGATCAGCAGTGGCACGGCGCCCAAAGCATATACCAGCAAAAACATCGTAAAACAGTGGAGGCAAACAGAAAAAATGGAGGAGAGACTCAAGCCAATGATGTCAGGTCTAACACGTGTCCCCTCCAGCTGAAATGTGGGGAGAACTACCCTTGACCTAGGGAGTCCTCATCACTAAGGCGGAAAAATCTGGACAGACCATCAGCATTGGCGTGATCTGTACCAGGGCGGTGTTCCACCGTAAAGGCCATCCCCTGTAGGGAAATGGACCACCTCAACAGTTTCGGATTCTCACCCCTCATCTGCATCAACCATCTGAGGGGCCTGTGGTCTGTCTGAATCCGGAAGTGAGTCCCAAACAGGTAGGGTCTTAGCTTCTTCAGCGCCCAGACCACATCAAATGCTTCTCTCTCTATCGCACTCCACCTCGTTTCCCTGGGAAGTAACCTCCTACTGATGAAGGCTACAGGCAAGTCTCTGCCCTCTTCATTCACCTGAGCTAGAACAGCCCCCACGCCATGCTCTGAAGCGTCCGTCTGGACAATAAATTCTTTCGAGAAGTCGGGTGCCTGGAGTATAGGTGCTGTGCACAGTGCAGTTTTCAGGGTGTCGAAGGCCGTTTGACAGGCATCAGCCCAGATCACGTTTCGTGGCTGCTTCCTGGAAGTCAGCGAAGTCAAGGGGTGCACAATGTTACCGTAATCCTTGACGAACCTCCTGTAATAACACGTGAGTCCTAAGAAGGCTCTCACCTGAGTTTGGGTTTTGGGCGGCGCCCAAGCCAGGATGGTATCAATCTTGGGTTGCAGGGGGGCAACCTTGCCGCTCCCTACTTGGTGCCGCAAGTACACCACATAACCCTGCCCAATCTGGCAATTACTGGCTTTGATTGTGAGGCCTGCTCTGCGCAGGGCCAACAACACTTCCTGGAGGTGGCGCAAGTGTTCCTCCCAGCTGGCGCTGAACACTGCGATGTCATCCAGGTAGGCGGCACTGAAATCCTCCAGTCCAGCCAAGACCTGGTTGACCAACCTCTGGAAGGTGGCAGGGCATTCTTCATCCCAAAGGGCATCACCCAGAACTGGTATAGCCCATCTGGTGTGGAGAATGCGGACCTCTCCTTTGCCCCATCAGTCAAGGCGATCTGCCAGTACCCAGACGTTAGATCAAACGTACTAAGGTACCGGGCAGCCCCCAACCGATCTATGAGCTCATCAGCTCTGGGGATGGGGTGCGCGTCAGTCTTCGTGACCGAATTCAGTCCTCGGTAATCCACACAGAACGGGAGTTCCGGTGAAGCACCAGGCGCTGCAGCCTTCGGGACCAAGACCACTGGGCTGGCCCAAGGACTGCTAGAGGACTCAACCACCCCTAACGCAAACATTTTGGAGACCTCCTCCTTAATGTAAGCTCGGACCTTGTCAGTCACCCTGTAAGCCTTGTGCTTCACAGGAGGGCTGTCTCCGGTGTCAACGTCATGGACGCACCAATGAGTGACACCCGGAACCAAGGAAAACAGATCCGGGAATTGTCCCAACAGGTGGCGACAATCCTGTTTCTGCTCAAGGGTCAGTGTGTCAGAGAGGACCACACCATCCACTGACCCGTCTTGCTCTTTAGCACACAGGAGGTCAGGAAGAGGCTCACTCTCCTCCTCCATTCCAGCATCTGTAGCTAGGAGCATGCCCACTTCGGACCTTTCTAAGTGGGGCTTCAAACGGTTGACATGCAGGACCCGCAGGGGGTTCCTGGGAGATTTCAAGTCCACCAGGTAGGTGACATCGCTCTTCTTCTCCACAACCTTAAATGGTCCAGTCCACCTGTCCTTGAGCGCACAAGGTTCCACAGGGGACATGACCCACACTTCTTGACCAGGCTGAAGCTCTACCAGAGTGGCGTTCCGGTCGTACCATCGCTTCATCTCCTCCTGGCTGGCCTCCAGATTTGCCTGAGCAAGTTCTCTGAAGCGCCGAGTCTGGTTCCGAAAGGCCAGCATGTAGCTGTATACATCCTGGGGAGGTTTCCTGGGAGATTGCTCCCAGCCTTCCTTGACCAGACTCAAAGGCCCTCTTACCGGGTGACCGTACAAAAGCTCAAAGGGGCTGAACCCTAGAGACTTCTGCGGCACCTCTCGGTAAGCAAACAACAGGCATGGCAAGAGGACGTCCCATTTCCGCCTCATTGGTTCTTCAAGACCCATGATCATGCCTTTCAGGGTCCGGTTGAATCTTTCAACCAGCCCATTTCCTTGAGGGTGGTAAGGAGTGGTGAACTTGTAGGTTACCCCACACTCCTTCCACAGAGACTTCATATAGTTAGAAATGAAGTTGGTGCCTCGGTCTGACACCACCTCTCTGGGGAACCCCATCCGGGAGAAAACACCCATCAGTGCCCGTCCCACCACGGGGGCCGTCACTGTTCGGAGAGGGATGGCTTCCGGGTACCGTGTGGCGTGGTCCACCAAGACCAGGATAAACCTGTTGCCCATGGCTGTCTTGGGTTTCAGGGGCCCAACGATGTCAATACCCACCCGGTCAAAGGGGGTACTGACCACTGGAAAAGGTTGGAGGGGAGCCTTCTGCTTCTTTCCGCTTTTCCCACTTGCCTGGCAAGTGTGACAAGTCTTGCAATGGATGTCTACATCCCTACGCATCTGAGGCCAATAAAAATGGGTGACAAGCCTGTCATAGGTCTTGTCCTGCCCCAGATGTCCAGCTAACGGAACGTCATGAGCCAAACCCAGTAGGAAGGCTCTGAAGCGCTGGGGTACCACCAGCACACGGGCTGACCCAGGCTCAGCAGCCTTAGGCTCGCTATACAGGAGGTCGTTCTCCCAGTACACAAAATGTGACCCTGCCTGGTCACCTGAGGATTGGGCTGAGGCCTGCTGCCTCATGCCCACAAGAGAAGGGCACACTTTCTGTTCCGCACAGAATTCCTCCCTGGAGGGGCCACCATCCTGCTGCCAATGGGTCAGCTCGGGCAGGTCTCCCAGTTCGGCAATTTGTTCCCCTGTGGGCTCCAGGGCATCCCCCTCAGGGTCTACCTCCTCCTGGACCACGGGAACTATGGGGGACGGTTTCCCGTGCCCCCTTCCTCTTCTCTTCACAGCTGGGTCCTGGGCCATACTTCCAGGCTCCGGGACCCCATCAACACCTTTACTCGCTGTCATCGATCGAGTGGTTGCACACACCCACTCTGGCACACCCAACATTTTCAAGTGCGCCTCTCTCTCCACCTTAGCCCAAGGGAAGTCTTCTAAATCATTGCCCAGGAGACAATCGACAGGCATGGCGGGCCTCACAGCAACCTGAAAAGTACCTGAAACTCCCCCCCATTCAAAGGAAACCTGAGCTACCTCACTCTCTTTCTGGGAGTTGTCGGCTGCTATCACAGGGTAGAATGCGTGGGGAACCACCTGCTCTCTGGACACCAAGTGACACTTGACAGCTGTCACACTCGCTCCGGTGTCTCTGAGAGCTTCCACTCTATGGCCATTAATGGTCACCCACTGCCTATATTTACTAGTGTTACTAGGCAGAGGGGGTGGAGGGACCATTTGCATGTCTCCTAGCGAGACCAGGGACATTTCTGCGGGACCCCTCCCACCATGGACAACCATCTCCTCCCCTCCCAGGGCTACACTCGCCAACTGACGGGGGGTGCACGCGGCGGTGCATTCAAATCCTTTTTGGGACACTGGGGGTCATAAAACCGGTGTCCCACCTGCCCAAAACCGTAGCAGGTTAGGGGGCCCCTATGAACAGGTTTACCCGTCGGGGCCCCTGGCTTCTTCTCAGGGGGAGGCTGGGAACCTTTCCCTTGGTTCCCTTGGGGATTACTTTGGGGCCCTTTCTGTGACTCCTTCTGTTTACCCTTGTCCCCCCCACTCTTCTGCTGGGGACCCTGCCCACCTTTGGCCGAGTCTCCCACTGGACCCTTGTGGACCCTGGTACTGACCCAGCGGTCCGCCTCCTCAGCAAGTTTTCTAGGGTTAGATATATTGCTATCAATAAGGTGCTGGCGCAGCTCTGGAAAACAGTTATTAGACAAATGCTCCCAAGCAAACAAATCATACAGAGCTTCATAACTTTCCACTTTGCTGCCCTTTACCCAACCATCCATGGCTCTGCAAAAATAAGACACATATTCAACCCACGTCGTACCAGGCAACTTCTTACATTCTCTAAAAGTTTGTCTGTACTTCTCGGGGGTTAGGCCATACCGCAACATTAAAGCATCTTTCATATGAGCATACGACATCCTATCATCAACAGGCATGTCTAACAGGGTATCTCTCCCTTCATTCACAAAGCGACCCCACAACCCCGCTCCCCAATTCTTCTCAGGGACCTGGTGGGCCAACAATGCTAACTCATATGCTTTAAACCACTGACCAATATCTTCGTTCCTATGATAATCTTTTATCACATCTTTGGGAAAGTAAAACTTACTTTCTGCAGGCCCAGATGGGATGCTGCCACCAGAGGGATTCAACTCTAACTTCTTAGCTTGGATGTCCAACTCCCTCAACTTGGTATCACGCTCCAAAGCTAACTTCTCTCTTTCAAAATCTAACCTTTTGGTCTCCAAATCAGCTTCTCTTCTACCTCTTGCATTTTCTAACTCCAACTGCCCATTTATCTTTAGCCTTGCCATTTCCATGTTGTATGCACGCTCCTTCGCCCTTTCTTCTCGTTCTTCAGGGGAAAGACCTTTGGAGGAAACACTGCTTCTGGGAGAGGACTCAGGCCCATTTGCTGGCGCCTCCTCTTCCCCTTCCACTGGCGGTACCACCACCGGATCAGTGGGATGTCTGGATTCCAACCAGGCCTCCAAAGCTTTGAGATATTCCTCCTTCAACGAGAGGCCTTTGGTAGGAACTTTAAACTGCTTGCAGAAGGATTTCAGTTTCTTCAAGCCGTAGTCGTTTATCTTCGCTCTGTCGAACTCCTCCACGACAACAACAGGGGTAGTGACTCCGGTGTCACTCATGGTCAAAACTGGCAGTGTTAAAAAAAAAATCAAGCTTCAGAAAAGCGGAGAACCAAAAATAGGATCCTTCCTAATTAGATCGTGACTGCACTATGGTCTGCTTTCACTATGTAGCGCACACTAATCACTGCACATGGGTCATAAATGCAAAGTTCAAATCCTCACAGCTGACCCACCAATGTTAGAACCGGCTGTCTCTAGTTGGCAGAGGTATACACTTCTGACAAATAGGGACACACCTTTTCTAGTCAGGGCAAGGGGATCACACCCTTTGATAACCCCTGCTCACCCCCTCGGTAGCTTGGCAGAGCAGATAGGCTTATTTCGGAGGCTGTGCGTTAAGCATTTATGACCACATACAGTAATAAAGTGAATGCACTACAAATGGACACGACACAGTAGTATTATAAAAATAAGTATTTTTATTTTTTATATAAGGCTTAGCACAAGACCAAATAACGACAAAAATGTACACAATCTTAATAAATACTCTGGGAAGGGAAAAATAGTTCAAAGGTAGTTTCTTCTTTAGCACAAAGTCTTTAGTATCAAAGCAAATCTTCTTCTTGGAAACACAGTTCTTAGCAACAGGGTAACTCACACGGGAGCTACACGACGTCAAGGCAAAGTTAATCCAAAGGTTCGGCGTCGACCGCGAGGAGCGCTACGTCGAGCCCGGAGTCACACGGACCCCCAACAACACAGTACCTTGGAAAATGAAGCACACGATGATCAGCGGCGTCGAGCAATCCTGGCGTCGCGTCTTCGGTGTTGATCAGGCCTCAGCAGGCGTCGCGGTTGATGATGCGGTTGCAAGGTGTGAGCAGCGCTCACGGCGTCGAGAGGGCACGAGGGCGATGCGATCAGCAGCGGTGCAGACACGAGGTCCTTTGGAGCTGGAGCCGAACTCGCTACTCACTGGCGTTGCTGCTGGCGTCGAGGAAGCGGGACACTGGGGCCGTTACCCACTATGTCGAGCTGGATTCGGCGACGTCCGTCGGCGTCGAGATTGCTGGCTCTTTCAGAGGTGCTGGATTCACAGGTTCCAGCAAATAGCACTTTAAGCAGATGAAGTCCTTTAGCCCTGTGACTTCAGCAGGAGACTGGCACTCTTCCAGTCCTTGGAGATTTTCTTAGCAAGCGTGAGAGTACACACACAGTTCCTCTCTCCTGGTTCCTTGGCAAAAATAAAGAAGCATTGCAGAATTCCCCCCAGCAAACAGCACACTGGCAGAAGGGGTAGGCAAGTCCTCAGATCAGCAGGCCTCTTGTCCTTGGTTACAGGGTTCCTTGTCAGAAGTGATCTGATTTCTTAGTTCAGGGGTCCTTCTCTTATACCCCTTTTCAGCTTTGATCCCTTTGTCCATGCCGGGGACTTTCCCAACATCCTGGGTCTGTTGTGGGTGGAGCCAGGCAGAAGCACCTGGCTTATTCACTGAGCAGGGCTGGGTCCTCAGACGCCCAGCAGGAGGTGGAGCCAGCATTGACACTGGCAGGAGCAGAGCTATCGGCCTCCTGGCAGGAGGTGGGGCTAGGATCGTCCATGGCAGGCACAGAGCCATCAGCCGCTTGGCAGGAGGTGGAGCCAGCATTGTATCAGGCAGGGCAGGCTATCAGCAACTACTCTCCCGCTACTCTCAACGCAAATGTCCCACTCATCCCACACTGACTCATCCAGACCTGTGGAGCCACCCAGCTCCTGTCACACACACGCAAGACCAGCAGAAACCAGATATGGTTAGACAAGAAAATAGACACTTTCTACAAGTGCTATTTTCAAACCCAGAGTCCAAAAACCATCCACACCATCGGATGCGTAATTAAACCCCGAGTTCAGGGATACCAAACTCGACATTGCACCATGCTCCCCGAGCCAGCTAGGATCATAGCATTAATATTCCCGGCGACCCATCCTAACTAATGGAGAGCAGGCTACCTCGCAATAGTGAAGCACGAAGATGGCTGTAATTCACTATTAGGACATGCCAACTTGGTCAGGCGTGTCCTACCTTATACTTACAATGCACCCTGCCCGTGGGCCTACCATAGGGGTGACTAACATGAAGTCAAGGGAAGGTTTGAGGGGCTGGCAAGTAGGTATACTCGCGCAGCCTGCGTGACAGCACTAGGCTGCACGTGGGTCTCGCAATGACCCGTAGACATTCTTTTACGAGGCCGCTCTTGTGGGTGGCACAACGCGTGCTGCAAGCCCACGAGCGGCATTTGTATTTACAAGCCCCAGCACTCCTGGTGCACTAGACTAGGGACTGACAGTAAACCAAATAAGCCAAACATGGATACGATCGATACATTAATTTAACATCGGGAGCACTTGCCCTGTGGCACTGGAGTGGAGAGGTGTGGCTCACTGGTAAGTGGAGAGGTGTGGCTCACTGGTAGTGGAGAGGTGTGGCTCACTGGTTAGAGGCGGCAGACCCGAGTGCAGAGAACGGCCCGGGACCAGGGTTCGATTCCCGACGCGGCAGGGTCTTGGACCAGGATCAGCGGACTGATAATTCTCGCATTGGTGCCTACTCCGACCAGGGAGCACACTCGGCAACTCTGGGCATTAGCTTGCCTCATCTCCACAACGGCCCCACACAAACGCCGGGGATGCCTGGTTTCACCTTGGAGACCCCCAGGAGGGACTATCTCACAGGGAAAGCCAGGACGGGTTCCCCAGCGGTCTATAGCGCTACGAGGCCTCCGGGTAGCAGTGCGCTTTACAAGACACAACAATTTACAATTTACTGATCAGCAGTGGCACGGCGCCCAAAGCATATACCAGCAAAAACATCGTAAAACAGTGGAGGCAAACAGAAAAAATGGAGGAGAGACTCAAGCCAATGATGTCAGGTCTAACACTTACTCCTCGTGTATTATTCGAATCAAGATATTAAACTGTCCGGCTGGACATTTCCTAATAAATATAGTTCTACTTAGTCTATATTTACTCCCTATACATTTCCTTTCTTGTGTAAGGACAACTGTCTTTGAAAATATGAATCTATGTACTGCAGTTCTGACTGGATACCCAACAAATAGGAAATGTCCAGTGCTTTCACTTGGTAGGGTGCAGCTGTCAGGTTCGCAGGTGTCCTGGAATGAGCTCAGCAGTGGTGAGGCTGAGCCACTGCACAGGTCAAAGGAACACCTGCACTCGTAACGATCTTTATATATAAATAGTTGCCTTTGGCTTACGAGCAACTGAAAGGGGGAACCCTTGGCTACTTATGATGCCTTTTGCTATTTAGATGCATTGGCACAACATATCAACCTGTGCAACCGTAAAACCGTGGATGGATTGCACCAGCTTATTGTGTGAACAAGATATTGTTTTTTATTTTCTTCCTGTCGCCTTTGTTTTCTTTGTTGCTATATTTGTCCTCTTCTTTATTACTTTCTTTTTAATCTACAGATACATTTTTTGTACTATTACAATTTATGTAAAGCGCTTTGTGAAAGGCCTAAACAGACTCTCATAAATAAATAATTGAATAACAGCTTTTTCAGATTCAGGGTGTCGATTTTGTTGAGTGTGTCTCCCAAGAGGCATATCCTTTGTGTCTCTCCCAAATAAAATGAGGGCTGTGTGATGCGCGTAAAGTTTCTCTTCAAACTTGGTTAGGGAACAATAATTATACAGAATTTGACCTAAAGACATTAAGTGCCAGTCCATATGGTGAGACTATCAGCGTCAGGTGTTTGATGTTCAGGCTATGAAAACCGTGGATCACTTGTGGTTTTGAAGTGTTAATAAATAACTTTTCTATCTCCCTCCAAAGAGATTAATAGGGATGTATGACGTTACAACGCATACTTTTACAACACATTTTTTACAACGCAACATCCATTACAACGCATTCCATTACAACGCATGACATTACAACTAATTTTTAAAAACTACCTTTACAACGCATTCCATTACAACACATACTACCTTTACAATGCATACCATTACAATGCATACCATCACATTGCATGTATGGTTAGTATTGGATAGTGTAGGGGTAAAAATTACTATTCTAACTCCAGGGGGGTGCAACAGTGGGGTAAGTGTTGGATAGTGTAGGGGTACACATTACTATTCTAACTCCAGGGGGTACAACAGTAGGTTGAGTGTTGGATAGTGTAGGGGTAAAAATTACTATTCTAACTCGAGGGGGTGCAACAGTAGGGTAAGTTTTGGATAGTGTAGGGTGCTGTGCATTGTGATGGCATTCGCTGTAATGATATGCGTTCTAATGACTGCGTTGTAATGACATGCTTTGTAATGGTATGAGTTGTAGTGCCAGGCATTGTAATGGTTGCGTAATGGTTGCGTTGTAATGGCATGCATTGTAATGGATCTTGCGTTGTAAAAGTTTTGTTGTAATGGTTGTGCGTTGTAAAAGTTGCGTTGTAAAGGTTGTTTTCCGATTATTAGTGTTGTGTAAATATTTGTAATAATTTTTGTGAATTACGAATGGGCTTCGTGAATCCTCACAAACGCAGTGATTGACCACACTGCAGTACGGACACTTTCCACCCAATTTTATGAGTGAAATAATAATGCTGAATACAAATGTTTAAAAATATTTTGAAATGTACGATTTATTTTACCAAGTAATCACATTTTTTTCATGAAGAATAGATATTTGTGTTCTTGTACATTTTTAAGGGCACATCCATGCTCAGGGAGCCTCTCAGCGATACCTTGTGGGTACACTCTACTAACAGGTCTGGCATCTGGAGAGAAAACCAGAAAAAGGCTACATTGTCACTGTACTATTAAGAAGAAAGCCAAGGGCTCAGCCTCTCCTGAACTGTAGGGTTGGCCATGGGCGAATGATCACTGGAATACAGTAGCAAAGTTTGGCTGATTGGACCCTGACTGCTGTCCTAATCAGAATTTCGTTCCTACTCTTCGATGAGGGAAAAAAGAGCTTGTGTGAGTGATCTTAAAGAACATGCACAAACATACTGTGCAAAGTTGATAATCAAAGCTACAAAAGTCCACGCCTGATTAAGCAAAAGCATTTGCTATTGTAATTTAACGAGGAAAATTAGAAAATCTGTTTCACAGCACATGGGTTAAAAAAGCAGGCTATTATTCCAAGTCAATATGCAAGTTGAAATCCAAATTTGTGTCTTTCATAATTTCTTGGTTCCTGACAGCCTTCATCAGAGTGAGGCAACTGTCCAACACAGTTAATTGGATGTTTTCTTTCCAGAGTTTAACTCTAGGGGACAAGATCTATGAGTTTGAAGAATTCAGGGGCATATTATCAAGCAGGGCGTTAAAAATTATCGCCTCTTGAGCGGCAGAAAACTGCAGCTAAAGCGGCGATAATGGGCTTGATAATTTGGCCTTGTGAATTCCAATAGAAACCCATATTCTGGTGTGAACATGGGCTTCTATTGGAATTCTCCACGGCATATTATCAAGCCCATTATCGCGGTTTAGCTGCAGTTTTCTGCTGCTAAAACTGCGATTATTTTAACACCCTGCTTGATAATATGCCCCTCAGTTTCAAAATATTCCTGACCATCTAACCTTTTACAGGCTCTAAGGCCCCAGATTGTTCATGGTTGCATTTCTTGAGGCACTCAGGTTTGTTTTAAGGTTGACCACTAACTGTGCATCACCAGCATGAAATATATGGTGTTATATATGAGTGAAGTAGTGTGGCTCACTGGTTAGAGGCGGCAGACCCGAGAGCAGAGGACGGCCCGGGACCAGGGTTCGATTCCCGGCGCGGCAGGTTTCTGGACCAGGGTCAGCGGACTCGATAATTCTCTCGCCTCGGTGCCCACTCTGATCAGCGATCACACTCGGCAACTCTGGGCATTAGCTTGCCTCATCTTCACTAACGGCCCCACCAGACCGCCGGGGATGCCTGGTCTCACCCTGGAGATACCCATTAAGGGACCATCTCTCAGGGAAACCAGGAAGGGTTTTGCAGCGGTCGAAGCGCCTTGGGACCCTACGGGTAAGTAGTGCGCTATATAAATGCCTATACATACATACATTTACATGTTGTTACCTGAAAGGCACACATAATAACCACCAACAGTCTAAGATAGCGGTGGAAAGAAAAGGAAAATGTACTTCAAATGCAGATTTTCATTTCAACATGAAGGTAAATGTCCCGCTATTGGACAAGTGAGAAAGGGCTACTGGAACGAGAATAATTTTGTACAGGTTTGCAAGGCAAAGGAAAAGCTAAGTGTGTTACACCGAGAAAACAAAATGGACACTCAAACTTTCCAGAAATTACGTTCTACGCATGCCCACAATGCCAAGTGACAACATCAGCTGAGGCAATTAGAAACTAAATGAAGTTGAATATCATCTAAATCTTAGTCCAAGAGTTCTCCGATGTCATTGTCAAATGACAGTGAAGAAGAGGTCAATGTTTGCCTCAGAGTAATGTGCACGTCGGACTGACAACATGCAAGGAAGAAGACAAGTCAAAGAAAAGTCAGTAAGTCAAATCACAAATGTCATTCCAACATGGTCCTAAAATTACACTAAAGGTGAATATTTGCTCCATACCGTCTATTATAGACAGTGGTGCGTTGATAAGCATTATTCCTGAGGAGAAGTACCACAAACTGTCTCCAGTGCCTGTCTTCACACTGTTAAAGACTAAAGTGTTTACATGGACTACATCAATGCCTATGAGAAGGTCAAGGTTAATTTGTCGCAACAATGAAACACAAAAAAATAAAAGTACAAATATCCCATTCATCTACTTCAAGGTACGGCGTCAAGGGTTTGTTTACTCAGCTTCAGCACAGCTGCTGATTTGGGAAAGATGATTCATACATTTTCATTATGAGTAAGTCAGTTCCCTTTGTTGTTTCATGGGTTGGGAAAACTCAAGACTTTGAAAGTACAATTACACATCAATGAGGACATCCAACCTACTGCTCAAAGACATAGCCAAATTACATTTCATTTACATGAAGCAGTTAAAAAGAAACTGAACCTTACTCAAACATGATATTATTGAGCGTTCCACTAGTCCAACACCATGGTTTCTCTCTTGTAGTATTACTCAAAAAGGACAGTGAAGGAGCTGTATGCATCTTATTGGATATGCGTTTCGTAGCCAAGACAATTAAAAGAGAATGACATCCAGATCCTCACATTATTGACATGATAGCACAACTGAATGATGCGAAGGTCTTATCTTGCTTTCATTCGAAAAAGGGATAACATCCCAAATTCGTTTTATGTGATTAATTTCTAGCAAGCAGATTACTCAGCTTGAGCAGAATTCAAGGTTTTCATTTGGAAAAACTCTGGTACACTCCGATTTTCCAATTGCTGTTCAGTTTCTCTTCCACGGGGGTCATTCCATGTGCAAAGGAGCTACTAGCGGACCAGTCATATTGAGAAAGTAATGGGGAAATACCAATAGTGTAAGCCTATTCCTGTTTCCTGCTCAGAATAAAGAACTAATTGCAGTATCAGTCTGCACACCTGATTATCAAATATTTTCTTTCCGTCTAACCATTCTGCTGTTATCAGCACAGGGAAAAGATGATGTATGTCCTGCAACTTCATGCAACTTATTTCTACTAATAGTTCAGGGTATCACAGGGCTCTTCAGAATGAGGGCATAAGTGTTGGAAATTCAGATTCATCAGAGGATTTAAATATATCATCCAGTCAGGTACTACTTTTTAGGTCTGGCATCAGCCAATACCTTCTGATTAAAAAAATAAAAATGCACACACACACATGCACACACACACACATATGTATATATATATATATATATATATATATATATATATATATATGCACTGAAAAAAAATAGGTTTTACAGATGTTATAGTTAGGAATTAGCATTTAAAAAACCTTTAAAATTCACAGAATAAACCATAGGTTTCAGGGACTTTATAATTAGTTGGACATTTGACTCATATACAACCAGAGAAATTTGCCGGTTATAGTTAGTTAAGCTAACTATAACTCGCGTGCCCACAATGCACCGCTGATGACGTCACATTTTACATCACTCATGAAATGGTCAGTGACATCACTGATGACATCATCCAGTGAATGCGTGTTTCTGTAAAGTTTAAATATTTTTCATATAGATCTAGGCCAAGGTATATTGGAGAATGAGTGGATTTACAAGTGCCTAAATGGATTATTTAATAGGTGTGTGAATGACTGTATAAATGAGTGATTGAACATGTCCTACTGAATACATGGGTTAGTGACTAAACTGTGTGAAACTCTGTATTAGTCTCTCAATTGGGGTGTAAGTGGATGCATGGGTTGGTGAGTAGCTACATGACTGTCTATATGGGTTATTGATTTGTTTTCTCAGTATCTGTATCGGTGCCTGAGTGTCTGTGTGGGTCGGTGGGGGGGTGACTGTGCACAGATGTCTGAGTGGGTGATTCACTGGTTGTATGGATTCAAAAGTGCATCTGTGAAGGGCTGTATGGGTGAGTTAGCGTGTGTATTTATGTTTTGGTGAGTGAATCAATGTCTCAGTGGTATATGTATGAGTAACTACATATGTTTTAAGGCATTATATGTGAGCATTGGATTATATAAATGACTATACTTGAGAGTAAGTAATTTGAAGAGTGGGTGTATAAATGAGTGTCTGGTCGTATCAGTGATTGTATAAGACAGTAAGTATGTGTTAGTATCTGCATAAATAAGTGATGTGGTGTGTGTATAAATAACTCAGTTGGTGTGTATAACTGTATACATGAGTAAATGAGTATGTAATTCATTCTTTGCGGTGTGTGAGTAACTCTATGGATGAGTGGTAGTGTGACTGTATGTATAGGTGTATGAGTACATATTATAGTACTGTACTGACGAGTAACTGTATGTATAAGTCACTGAATGTGTGTATAGACCTAGGAAATAGTCAGTAGTATGTAAGATCTGGCATTGTTGTGTGTATGGTTTCAAAAATAGTAGTCTGTATTTTAGAGTGGGTGTATCAAAGTTTATATTAGAGCATCAATATGTGCATCAGATTATCACTTTAATGATGTCATCAGTGATGTCATTTGAGATGTCATCAGTGATGTCACTGACCATGGTATGACTGGCATGGCGTCACTATGTGACGTCATCAGCAGTGCATTGTGGGCGCGCAAGTTATAGTTAGCTCAACTATAACTGATGAATTTCTCTGGTTTTATATGAGTCAAATGTCCAACTAACTATAACAACCCTGAAACCTTTAGTTTTTTCAGTGAATTTCTAAATGCTAATTCCTAACTATAACGTCTGTAAAACCTATGTTTTTTTCAGTGAATTTCAAAGGTTTTTTAAATGTTGAGACCTAGAGTTGGTTGCACCTGGTCGAAGGGAGTACTTTCATTTCCACTCTCAGATACAGTTCTAGCATCATCCACTATGGTATCAAAACGCAGTTCCACTGTTGGTACCTGATGGACTACTGTGTTAGTAGTATACAGAGCACTCCACGATGCTCGGCCTCAGGTTGGGTGCTGTGTGCCTGTGTCGCGGTAGCCAGCGTTAATCTCAGGAGCCTTCCGAGCTCGCAGACCTCGGCCCAGGAGCTTCCGCCGGCACGTGGTGGGCCCTCTTTCACATACAGCGGTGTAGAAAAATGAACTGTGGAGCATATGTGTGTCGCAGCGGCCATAACGGTTTCTGGATACCTGCACACTCAGAGCATCGTTCACGCAGCCACCTTCACTCACGGCGTCAGCCTTGTGGCGGTGTAACCAGCGCAGACCTGGCAGACTCGTTCGCCATTCTAGAACAAATCCACAGCCAGAGAAATATGCCTCTTCCCATACCACTACGCATACACTGAACCAGCCCACTACACTAAACATTTGGGGGGGAGGAGGCACATACGCGCTACCTTTCTGTAATCTTTCCTACTGACTGTACTATCCTGGTTGTGTCTACTTACTCAAGTGTGTCTGGCACAGCCCCTCAACACTTTGCATTGTATACTTTTATAATTGAAAAATACTTCACACATACTTTTCTCCTTTCTCTCCCCGCATTCTGCATTGTGTGGCAGAGGTACCATGCCATGTTTGGTTTACATACATGGCTAGCCATGGTTCCCACAGTATGTAGTGTCATTGTGTGTGCTAGATGTACATGTTGTTTCTCATGTTGTATGTGATTATATAAAGTAGCGAGTTTATTCACGAGCAGTGGTTTCCCCCATTTACATATCGCTGTCTTAAAGAGCATACATACGTTTTTGTCACAGGTGAAAAGTGCGACCACAATGGCAGTCATTCATTACTATCCAAGAATGTCCAACTACACGGAGCTTCTAAGCTTACAGCCCCCAATCTTGCGTCCTTTCTTAAAAGGACACCACCTCCCACAATCAGACGAACAGTCACACAGCTTTCTAACGGCAGTTATCTGCTTCTCAATAACATGCACTCCTATGGAATGTGAGCTGGCATACCGTATGTCCTTACTGTTTCAAATCGAGTAACTTCCTGTGGCAATGTCTATTTCCCACCCACACAAACTAACTCCCAAACTTCAACTTGGCCTTCAATCCCTACTTTGAAAACAGATTTCATTAAACAAACCAAGCTTAAAGCGCTTTTGTTCACAACAGAAGTGTCCTTCACTTCTGCAAAAGAAATGTATCGACTGCAGGTACCACAAACTTCAAGTAATATACACTCCCTTTTAAATACGGACCTCCCATTACATTTTGTGAATTGTTACACAATTTTCAACACATCTCACACTCAAGGTCTTACACGCTTTTTTAACATGGTCTCCTCCGGGCTTCTCACACGCTTTCAAACTGTTTTTCTTTTAATACCAGAATTGGTAATTCGAGGATATGAATTGAATCGCTTCGATTTTCTCACATGATGGCAACATACCTTTTGGTACATTACGCATCTCAAGCTGCGGAAGAACTTCTGGACTGGAATCTCCAAGACTTGTAAGAAACACGTTATTCTTGGATGGATTTTTCCTATCTTTTTCCTTTACATTTTTTTAATACACTTCAATTGTACTACTTTGATATAATAACTTTCTAAGTATACTCAGACATTTGAACTCTGTCTTCATTATTGCTCCTTATGTCTCCAGTCTAACCAGGGATCGGTGATGTATGGCCTATGGAAATAAGCAATTTGCTTGCTAAATTAGCCTAAACCAAACACCCATTTAGAAACCACGTCTATTCTTTGTGCACACATCTCTCTGCCTGCCTCTCATACATAAAGCCCTTTCACACAAATGTACTCATTCTCAGCCTCTGCTCACAACCTGGCGATCAAAATTAAAAAACACAATGTTGTTTAGGAACTGGTTGGCACAGTGTTGTAATCGTACCCTACCTTTTTTACATTGTACAATTTAGTCATTCATGTCTAATAGCTATTGTTTATGTTGGATAGAACTGTAACATGTAATGTGGAATTCACTGATACAGGAGCATCGGTTTGAATACAGCAGAAGCGGTTGGAGTTTACCTCAGCTGGATGCCTTAGCTATCTGCACATTAATGTTTTTTTGAAACAGCTGAAGACAATAATGTATGGTTTGACCGGAAAGGTACCAAATGTGCTACACAGAAGCGCAATGTTTGTGTTCCTCCTCAAAGTTCCAATGTGGGTCGAACTATTATCAATGCTCATACGCACCAGATTGAATCTACTGCACAGGAGATTGCTGACTGTTCTACTGTTGATAAATTTATGTTAGGAAAAAATGGAGTACCAGGTTACCTAAGAAGTTTGATAATTACATTTTACAATTATTTTTTTGTTTGTTTTCTTAAAGGATATATGTGGCAATCGTATCCTACCTTTATTTCCATCATAAAATTTAGACTCATTGAAGTGTAATAGGTATTGTTTATGTCACATGGAACTCTAACATGTCATGTGGAATTCACTGATGCAGGAGCTTACGTTTGAATACAGCAGAAGTGGTTCTAGTTTGCATCAGCTAGATGCCCTAGCTCTTGCACCAGTGGGTCCATTCAAGGCACTTAAATAAAGACACTTTCTATATAACTTTCAAACTCCATCGCTTTATTGCACACAGCCACTTTCTTAGACACACCTCATTTCACCATTTGTCTTCTGTGGCAGTGCATCATTCTGAATTATATTCTTTACGATTATTTCTTTATTCCTGCTTGCTAAAACACTGCATGTGAGTCTTCAGATCGGTATGGGTGAATAGTTCGCTTCCCACTCCCTGTATAGTATAAATGCATACTAACACTACTTACACAGGTATGCTACAGCAGCCAGTAGCCTACAGCGCCCACAGCATATCACTTTACAGCAATCAGCTCACAACTTAGACTCACAGTTTCACCCCCGAGTCTTCAGAGCGGTACCAGTGAGTAGTTTGCTTCCCATTCCCGCTGTAGTCTAAATGCATACTAACACCACCTGCACAGCTATGCTACAGCGGCCAGTATGCTACAGTGCCCAGAGCATATCAGTTTACAGCACTAAGCTCACAGTTTAGGCGCACGGTTTCATCCCCGAGGTTACCGGCACCTCACCTCACCTCACCTCACTCTAGGCAAAACCGCACTTTCACACCGGTAAGGATAAATACTTTGCTTCACACTCCCTCGATAGCACACCCTAACCACCCTACAGAGCTCACAATGCTCCTACCCTCTTCTTTCCTACTCTTTTCACATTTTTTACCCTTACTTGCTTAAACTGAATAACAAAATGGTGGCCAAAACTTCCTATTTGCCACAGCTCACACCGCTCGCAGCCAATGAGCAGCAAGCTCATGCTCGTAACGCCTCAGCCAATCAAATTGCAGAATTCCAAAAATTTCGATATCTGTAAATTTTGACATTTCTCCAAACCTACTAAACAAATTTACACCAAAAAAACAAAAGCGTGTCACGACCTGGCTTCCTCAGGATCAGGATGATGCTTAAAAGGGGTCCACCTCCCGATTGCCCTATACTCTGACAGTGTATTTTCACAGAGCATAAAGAAAATCAGGCGAGGGAAAAGGTAAGGAAGGGTCTGGAATGGGAAAGGGAGGCTGAAACGAGAAAAGAAGAAAAACACACAAAGGTAATTACAGTAAATTACTGACTACTCTCATTTAATTCTCGCTAGGACACCACCTACCAAGTCGACTATCTGTAAAATGACTCCTCCTCTTTCTTGGTAGGTATTAGATAAACGCTTCTATACCATGGTAAACAACTCTGCAATACATAACAAAGAGAACGGTCATGCATGGAATGCAACACATCAAACGCCACCAATCACTTCTTTCATGATGCATGCATACCTTCCCGTCTTCCCAAAAGTAACCAAAAAAAATCCCATTAGTTATGTCGATCAAAAATAAAGCGGTAGTCAATATTCCTTGAGTAATCCAAAGATCAATGGAAGTCTTGAGCATTCAAATCCAATTAAAGAAAGGGTTTTAAAAGTTTTCCTTTTTCTGAAATTGAACCAAGTTCGAAAGCACAGTTCCGTTCATAGTAATTGCCAAGTTCAGTTTAAAGTAACAATTGTTATTGCGCATCTCAGCCGAGAACGCGAGTACTCATGTTATGAAACAAACACTGGCAGTCTTTCACTACACCAAGCTCAAGGATTAACCAAGCGTCTCAGCCGAGAACGCATTCGTCAGAGTTCTCCTTTCCCCGGCAATCAAGCACAGCTCCGGGAAGTAAATCAGCAGCCGCGCACTGCTGCAACTTGATGGCTGCAAGACAAGCAGTCTTTCCCGTGCAATACAGCACAGAACACTAGAGAGTCCAAAAAGGCGCTCGGCAGCCGCCGAACGCCAACAAACAGCTGGAAGCAGACAGCAATCCCCGTGTCGCAAATAATACACGATACAGATCCCAGCAGAAAACAAAAGCGTCCAGCAGCCGCTGAACGTGGTCGAATTCCAGAAACAAATCCCAGGACACAGTTCCAATTCGGGTAGCAAATCACGTACAACCCGCAGCGCTAAAATGGCTACCTATATAATGTAACCAACTCCTCCCAGTTTCTAGGCATTGTGGTACCTGTAGTCCAACACTACATATGATAACTTCTATGCAGTTCCAAGCCTAGTTTCATGTAGGCGCTTTACGTGTACAAAAGGCAAATCATGACAATATGTCCCTCACCCTATCGCCTCCTAGCACCAGGCTTCTCCGGATGTAGAGCGTAGAACCGGCGAACAGCAAGAGCAGCATGAACCCCGGAGCTCGGTTCCCACGAATTATCCTCCGCAGTGTACCCTTTCCTTGACACAAGAAACCACAGTCGCCCCTGCCGATAACGGGAATCCAATATCCGACGTACCTCATATTCCAAGTTCCCATCACGGAGAACTTGAGGAACAGCCTTCCAACGAGCCGATCGAGCCGGTTTCAATAGGCTACAATGAACAACCGGATGGATTCTCAACGATGCCGGGAGTTTCAGCTTGTACGCCACCGGATTCACACGGCGTATTACGGGATAAGGCCCAATAAACCTAGGATGGAAAATACTCCGAAGACGAAATGTAATGTTCTTGGTTTAAAGCCACACACGGTCCCCCACCTTGTACACCGGACCCTCCTGCCGATGTCGATCTTCCCATTTCTTATACTTCTCCTTTGCCTTCTCCAGATGCGCTTGCACCCTCCTATGTATCTTCAGGAGAGCCTTCACCTGGCCCGCCACCGTGCGATGGTTCATCACATCGCTCGGTATAGTCACAGGCAGCGTATTCGCATGGAAACCAGAGTTGGCGTGAAATGGTGACTCACCAGTGGAACAATGCCACGCATTGTTATAGGACAACTCGGCCAGCCATAACAAAGAAACCTAGGAGTCCGCTGCCTCATCGGCATAGCAGCGCAGATATTTCTTCAAGGTCTGATTCAACCTTTCAGTCTGGCCATCAGATTGCGGATGGAAATTTGTCGAAAGGGCAGCAGAAATATTGAACGCCTTACACCAAGTGTGCCAAAACCTGGCTATAAACTGGGGACCCCTGTCTGAGATGATAACTTGAGGGAGTCCATGAAGACGGACCACCTGTGTTAACAGCAACTGAGTGGTTTGGGATGCAGTCGGGAGGTTCTTAGAGGGAATAAAGTGTCCCATCTTCGTAAAGCTGTCCACCACCACCAAGATGGCATCGCTCCCTTTATCCAAAGGCAGACCTATCACAAAATCCAAACTGATGACCTGCCATGGTCGGGAGGAAGTCGGAAGTGGCATGAGCAAACCTGAAGCCTTCGATTGAACATTTTTAGCCCTTGCACAAGTCTCACATTGATTTACCCACAGTTTAACGTCCCTGGCCATACTTTCCCACCAGAAGTGACGCTGTAACGCATGAACAGTTTTTTGATGACCCTGGTGCCCTGCCACCAATGCATTATGGCACCAATTGAAAGCCATTAACTGAAGGGAATGCACTGGAAGGAACAGTCGATTCAATACCATCAGCAAACCATGTTTGAGAGAACAAGACTTCTTTGCAGCGGCCCACTCCTTCCATTGCTGCAAAGAGCGTTGATTAGCCACCAACTCCAGGAAATGTTCCACTTGAATGGAACACAACACCACCTCCAGAGAGAGAATAGGCAGTGGGTCTGTTTGGGGAGGACTTTCCGAATTCAATTGTCTAGACAATGAGTCCGCTTTCTTCTTCTCTATTCCTGGACGGAATGTGATGATAAACTCATACTCTGCAAAAAAGAGCATCCAACGCATCTGGCGTTGGGACAGATGTCTTGCAGTTTTCAGGTATTGAAGATTCCGATGGTCAGAATACACTGTTACTGGAAAAAGCCCACCCCACAAGTAGTGTCTCCATTCCTGGAATGCCTTCTTCACTGCCAGGAGCTCCTTCTCTGCGATGGTATAGTTTGCTTCAGCAGGATTGAGTTTTTTCGATAAAAAAGCCACAGGATGCAACTGGGCTGTCAGTTTGTCTCTCTGCGACAAGACCGCCCCAATTGCCACTTCAAAGGCGTCTGCTTCCACCACAAAAGGCACATCCATATGAGGATGAGTCAGAATAGGAGTAGTGCTGAAAGCTGTTTTCAGTTGTTCAAAAGCATCCGAGGCCTCCAGAGTCCAAACAAAAGGAACACCTTTTCTCAACAAACGAGTGATAGGGGATACCAACTGTGAGAAATGGGAAATGAACCTCCGGTAATAATTTGAAAACCCCAGGAAGCACTGGACATCTCTCACATTCATAGGCACCGGCCACTCCTGAACTGCCTTCACCTTTCTCTCCGCCATCCTAAACCCTTTCGGGTTAAGAATCACTCCCAGAAACTCTACCTCATCCACATCAAACTCACACTTGCTTAATTTACAGTATAAGCTGTTTTCCTGTAACCTCTGCAAGATCATGAGAACATAACTAACATGTTGGGCCGGGGACTCAGAGTATATCAACAAGTCATTGATATAAATGACAACAAATCTGTCCAAGTACTCTTTCATGATGTCATTCAAAAAATACTGAAACGCCGCTGGGGCATTGCAAAGCCCAAACGGCACCACCAAATACTCATAAAGGCCGAAACAAGTTTTGAAAGCAGTTTTCCACTCATCACCCACCCTGATGCGGACCAGATGATAGGCCCCCCTCAAGTCCAGACGCGTATAAATGGCAGCCCTTCAAACCTGATCCAACAGGACGGGGATGAGCGGAAGCGGGTATCGGTTTCGGATAGTGACCTTGTTAAGCTGCCTAAAATCAATGCATGCCCGCAATTCCCCATTAGCTTTTGAATTGAAAAAAAGTGGCGAGGCTGCAGTAGAGCGTGAGGGATGAATAAAACCCAAGTAACAGAAGTGCTCCAAATAATTTTTTAATGTGCTGTTTCTGAAACTGACAGGGCATACACCCTACATGAAGGCACCACTGCCCCTTCTACCAAGTCAATCCGGCAGACGTACTCTCTATGCGGGGGAAGCGTTTCAGCCTTTACCTCACTAAAAACATCAGTATAACCCATGTATGCCTGAAGCAACATAACCTCCTTTTCTGCTGCAGTAGCAACGGTGTATGCTTGGACCAAAGAAGAAACCTGAGACAGAGAAGACTGCAAACAATGAGACACACACCCCACCGACTCGAAATCAACAGATTTATTCTTCCAGTCTATGGACGGGTTATGTTGCCACAACCCGGGCATACCTAAGATTACCTCATACTGAGGGGCCTCAATGATGTTTAACATTATCATTTCCTGGTGATTGTTCACCTCCCCTGGCATAACAAGTTTCAGTTCCTCTGTGTGGGCGATAATAGGGCCTGATTTCAACTGTGTGCCATCCACTGCCAAAACTAACTCAGGTCTTAAGGTCGGCACTCTCACTAACCCTAATTTGTCCACCAGGCTTTGATCAATTTATTTATTTATTTTATTTATTTAACTTGTAACGCGCAACAGCTACCCACAGTGGGTTTCCCGGTGCTATGGATAAACTCAAGAAGAAAGGAACATATCAGGTAATACCAGCAAACTCAGGACAGCGGGGCTTAATAAAGACAAAGATCACTCAAAAAGCAAAGTCTTGAGTCCCTTCCGGAAACGTAGCAGATTTTTCTCTAATTTTAAGACAACTGGTAGGGTGTTCCAGAGCTTGGGGCCTAAATGAGCGAAAGATCGGCCACCCATTCTAGCAAGTTTAAATCTCGGGATACTAAAGTCTCCATTGCCAGAAGATCTATGGGTGTGGTGTGTCCTATATGGTTGAACCAAGTTCTGTAGGTATTTCGGGGCTGTGCCCTGTCTGATCTTAAACAGGTAACATAAGGCTTTAAATTTGATCCGGCTTGAAATTTTAAGCCAGTGAAACTCCCGCAGAGCAAGCGATGCTGAAGTTCTCCTGGGAACATTCCGAAGCAATCGGGCAGCCGCATTTTGGACTACCTGCAGAATTTTAATGGTTGCAACATCAGCTCCCAAATAGAGAACATTCCCGTAGTCCAGGCGGGAAACAACCAGCGCCTGGACAACAGTTTTCTGAGTGGAGAGGGGCAGCATCCATAAGATTTTCTGTAGCCATCTTAAGGTGACAAAACAGATTGTGGCAACCTTTTTAGCCTGTTGCCTCATAGAGAACTTGTCGTCAACAAGAAAACCAAGATTACGCACCACTGTAGCTGGTTGAGAAAGTGGTCCCATATTCTCAGTGGCACCTGAATCGATCATAGTCGACACCGGCTAACTGTTATGTACAGTTTGCAAAAACATGGATAGCACTATATGTGTTTCCCTGTGCTTACATGAGGACACCTCCAAAGAAGGTATCTTCCATTCCTGGAAAGACCTACCTTCCATCTGTTCTTTCCTATCCTCTTGCAGACAGACAGAGTTTTCTACTGCCTTCAGTATTGCAACCTTTTTACCTGGGAAAAAAGGGGTATTCCTCTTTGGTCTCATAGTACATTCCCGGACATAATGCCCTTTTTTTGCCACAATACATGCAGAGACCCTGTGCGCGCCTGGTTTATCCCTCAGCTTTGGTCAACGGAGGTCTAACGGCCCCTATCTCCATAGGCTCAGGACCCACATCTTTCATCCCGGTGCGTCCCGCTATTTCCAAACCCCCACCTACTCTATCACCCTTCTTGCGTTCACCTCCCCTCTCTGACATGCAATGATCCAACCGCAAGGTGAGATTTATTAGAGCAGTGCAAGTGGTAGGTTGAGGATCAATCTGCGCCAATACGTCCTTAATATCTTCATTCAGACCCTGATAGCATAAAGCCATTCTTTTCTCTTCGGGCCAAGATGTTTCCGCTATCAACCTATTAAAGGCAGTCATGTACCTAACAAGCTCCTTTTTGCCCTGTTGCAACCCCAAAAGCTCCCTATCAGCGCTAAGCGTAATGGCTCACCTATCAAAAACTCTTTCAAATTCTCTACGAAAGTCATCCCAATCCGTCAACAACGGATCGTCATTACGCACTAATGGCACCGCCCAACTTGCAGCATTACCAGTCAAGTATGATATCGCAAAGCGACTCGAGAAATGTTTGTAGGAAATGAGGCCAATCTACATGAAAAATGTAAAGCTATCTGGGTTAAAAAGGTTTGTATCTTGTTAGGATCACCAGCATTACATTCAGGACTAGCCAATGGTACGGGAGGTGACACTGTGACTTGGATAGGAGAACCACTAGAAGTTGCATCAAACGGATTCCTCTCCTGTCTATCTAACCGGTCTCTTAATGCGTCAGTTTCAACCTGTGATGCTTCTAACTCCTGCTGCACTAAACCTAAGGCCTGCAAAACATCCTCCATAGTGGCCATCTTCTAAACACCCCTGACCGGGAGGAAGAATGTTCTTGGGTACGTGATTCTGTCACGACCTGGCTTCCTCAGGATCAGGATGATGCTTAAAAGGGGTCCACCTCCCGATTGCCCTATACTCTGACAGTGTATTTTCACAGAGCATAAAGCAAATCAGGCGAGGGAAAAGGTAAGGAAGGGTGTGGAACGGGAAAGGGAGGCTGAAACGAGAAAAGAAGAAAAACACACAAAGGTAAGTAGAGTAAATTACTGACTACTCTCATTTAATTCTCGCTAGGACACCACCTACCAAGTCGACTATCTGTAAAATGACTCCTCCTCTTTCTTGGTAGGTATTAGATAAACGCTTCTATACCATGATAAACAACTCTGCAATACATAACAAAGAAAACGCACGGAACGCCACCAATCACTTCTTTCATGATGCATGCATACCTTCCAGTCTTCCCAAAAGTAACCAAAAAAAATCCCATTTGTTATGTCGATCAAAAATAAAGGGGTAGTCAATATTCCTTGAGTAATCCAAAGATCAATGGAAGTCTTGAGCATTCAAATCCAATTAAAGAAAGGGTTTTAAAAGTTTTCCTTTTTCTAAAATTGAACCAAGTTCGAAAGCACAGTTCCGTTCACTTTAATTGCCAAGGTCAGTTTAAAGTAACAATTGTTATTGCGCGTCTCAGCCGAGAAAGCGAGTACTCACATTACGAAACAAACACTGGCAGTCTTTCACTACACCGAGATCAAGGATTAACCAAGCGTCTCAGCCGAGAACACGTTCGTCAGAGTTCTCCTTTCCCCGGCAACCAAGAACGGCTCCGGGAAGTAAATCAGCAGCCGCGCACCGCTGCAACTTGATGGCTGCAAGACAAGCAGTCTTTCCCGTGCAATACAGCACAGAACAGTAGAGAGTCCAAAAAGGCTCTCGGCAGCCGCCGAACGCCAACAAACAGCTGGAAGCAGACTGCAATCCCCGTGTCGCAAATAAGACACAATACAGATCCCAGCAGAAAACAAAAGCGTCCAGCAGCTGCTGAACGTGGTCGAATTCCAGAAACAAATCCCAGGACACAGTTCCAATTCGGGTAGCAAATCACGTACAACCCGCAGCGCTAAAATGGCTACCTAAATAATGTAACCAACTCCTCCCAGTTTCTAGGCATTGTGGTATCTGTAGTCCAACACTACATATGATAACTTCTATGCAGTTCCTAGTTTCATGTAGGCGCTTTACGTGTACAAAAGGTAAATCATGACAAAGCGTGCTTTCTAGACCAAGACCCTTATCCCTGCCAAATTTGGGGTAATTCCGTTCACCCGTTCGACCTGTAGCCTTGTCTAAAGTTTCCTATGGAAATTATCTTGGAGAAAACAAGTTTTGGGACCCCCTTTTTTCTCAGCCCTCCTTGACGAATCACCCCCAAACTTTCAAAATAGGAGCTGATATGAACAAAGAATTTGTTTTGAAAATGTCATGAAGATTCATCAAATGACGCCAAAGTTATAAGCAAAACAAAAAATGTTCTTCCTATGGAAACTTGGTCCTAACTATAACTACCTACGGGCAACAGCCGAAATCTCCAAATTGGATTTTTGCGGGGAAATGAGATTAGCCCAGATGGAGACGCGACAGCGAGGTCCAGCGAGAGGAACAACATGGGGGAGGGGATGGGGACAAAACCCACCTCAACCAGACGCAGTAAAAGAAGGAGCAAACCCAAAAGAGGCGAAGACAAGAAAAAACTAAAATAAAAAAGATGTCACTGAATAAGGATCGGGTCATCAACATCTCTAACGTGACTCTTAACACCGATCATATTAGCCTCTTGAATAAAGGACTAATCTTCTGTCCAAATGCAAATCTAGATATTCCCAACTCTCGCATTGACTTATACAAATTTTGCCGCAAAGCCAAACTCAAAAAATACTTTGAGGAAAAATCAGTAACCATGGGTGGCAAAACTGGTGCAAAAACCGCTGCAATTTCCTCATTGAACCAACATGACTTGCCTGCTCTAAGAATAATATCTAACCTAGGGAATAACACTCAAGAGCACAGTGAAAGACATACTCTCAATATTGCAGACAATGTTACATTTTGTCAATGAGAAAGCATACAGACCAACTATGGTGGTGAGAGTGGACTGAAAACTCAGTCAAAGTTCTTCCCACAATTACCTCCCGGGAACAAGGTTGACCTGTTTCACGAGATTGTAGTAGATGAGCTCAACCAGCTGGCCATGAGAGAGAAAACCAACAAACAAACATGGAATTTGACCCAAAGAGAACAAAAAGGACTAAAATAACTCAGGTATAACCGGCAAATTATCATCAAGGCCGCCGATAAAGGTGTGAATATTGTTCTCCAGGATCGAGAACAATACATCTCCGAGGCCTACAGGCAGCTGAGAATTGAGGAGCACTACCAAAAATTGGAAAAGAACCCAATGGAACAATGGACTGAAGAATACCATCTACAACTATTGGCTTGGAAAGAAAGGGGACGGATCAATTTCGAGGAATATATGTACCTTAAAGTGGAAAATCCAGTAACATCAACAATATACTTTTTGCCTAAAGTACATAAGTCAACAACGGATCCTCCGGGCAGGCCAATAGTTAGCTCCATGGGCTCTCTCCTGGAACGCACATCACATCTTCTTGATGGAATATGTCTTGAAGCTCCAGTCATACCTAAGGGACACCACAGCCTTCCTGAACAAATCGAAAATGGTGAAATGGAATGGCAATCAAATTTTGGTCACAATTGATGTGACCTCATTGTACACATCCATCCTCCATAAAGATGGCCTAGCTCCAGTGCAGAAATTCCTGAAAACACGATCTCTCAGCTATCTGGAACACTCAGAAATGATCATGGTCATGCTGAACTACTGGTTATCACACAATGTGTTTCTCCTTAATGGGGAGACAATCCTGCAAAGGCAAGGGACGGCAATTGGGACATCATTTGCCCCAACATATGGCAATTTGTTTATGGCACTCTGGGAAGAGGACATCTTATCAAGCAGGTACAGGCCGAACATTAAATCGTGGATGAGGTACATTGACGATTTATTCATAGTTTGAGAAGGAGACCTGCAGATCCTGGAAGAATTCATTCAAAGTCTGAAACAAAATAGTTACAATCTATCCTTCACATCCTCCTGGAGCAGGACACAAGTGATCTATTTGGATGTGGAAGTGTTTGTACAAAAGAAGATGCTCTGTACCAGAATTCAGAGAAAACCGACTGCCACCAACAGTATCCTCCATGCCAATATTGACACCCACAACATCTGAAATGGAGTGTCCCATACGGAGAAATGCTCCGCATTAAGAGGAACTGCTTGGAAGACAATGACATAGATAAGAATCTTGATGAAACTGGAACGAGATTCCTAGCAAGAGGCTACCCCTTGAACGTGATTGAAGCAGCAGAAAATAAAGTGACTGAGAAATTGAGACCAGAATTACTGAATGAGATAACTGATGAGGAAGATGATGAAACAACTTTAATCATTTTGGATTTTAATGTGGAAAACAAAAGTTTACGACACATCTTGAAAAAGCATCGGAACATACTATTGTTTGATGAGTCACTAAAGAGGAAATTACCTCCAATTACTAAGATAACGTACAGGAAGACTGCATCGCTAGGTGACATCCAAACACAGAGCCACCTATAAACATCAGGAAAAGAAAATGTAACTTGATTAACAACTCCAGGATTTTGGAAATGTTCAAAATGTAAGGCCTGTGAACACGGAATGAATACACAATCATTTGTACTGTCCAATGGAAAAAAGGAATGGATAATTGCACATATCACATGTGAATCAAAGCATGTGGTGCACATCTTAGAATGTCCTTGTAAACAACTTTATGTTGGAATTACCATCAACAAATTAAAACTACGGATTTTACAGCATCTTAGAGCGATTAAAAACAAAGACTTGGCATATCCGGTGGCCAAACATTTTTCCGAAAAACATCAAGGAAATGCTCAAGGGTTGAGATATTATGGAGCCAAGATGATAAAACTAAATGAAAGAGGGGGGACAAAACCCTGGAACTCAGAAGAGCAGAATCAAAGCTCATATTGGTACTGGGGACTGAAAAACCCTTTGGCCATAATCTGGATGCAAAACTACATGTCCATCTCTGAGTACCGACCCATCCATAATTCTTAAGACACATATCGGATTTAAGAAATGAACTGATTCTGAGAAGAAAATGAACATAATCCCGTTATGGTACAATACTGGACTATTGGAACTGTGTAAAATTGGCGAATGTAATAACAAGGGACTCATAATGGTGTTGTTGGGGACACATTATATAACAACTACCATCATAGTGTTGAATTAACAGAGAGAGCATCCAGGCCTGAATGCTACCAGGGAAAGCAATTGAAGTAATGCCCAAAAAGAACACTGCTAATAATCATCATGATAGAAAGAAGAAGGAGTATGAGGAGAAAGAAATATTCTTTGTCCGGAAAAATTACAAATTTGCACAATATACGTGTCACTTTAAATACTGGATCCTAAAAGATAATGATATTGACGAACCACTTGAGTACAGGCTCTAAGATGTTAATTTGCACAATGTACTTTTCAACCGCTATTTTACCCATCAATGAGTCAGCCTTAGTATGTAGCACATATCATGTAAAATTGGTGGACTATCTTACCTATAACCCACGAATGCACATTTTGCACTTTAGCACATGACACTTTCTCTTCCTCCCATAACAGATGAAGATTGTTAATCGCAGTAATAATCAGGGGACAGCTTCACGTATCAAAGGCCTTGGAATGGAATTTGACTTTTAGATATATATGGAATTTTGATAATTTTTTTACCTCAAGGAAAATACGTTGAGAAATTGGGTCTTACATATAGTACTTCACATAGACAGTTAAGACTACCGATATCCCATTAGAAATATATGTAAATATCTGAGATTTTCATACAAAGGGGTCTTATTAATTTTCCATAAATATCTTAAAAATACTTTTATGAATATTTTGTAAATATTTTGTAAATATTTTATAAGTATGCTATGAATGCATTATTGTCCATATATTATCAAAGTATTCAAATACCCCAATTTTTAACAACCACTGGTAGAACCCCAAAGGACTTTACCATTTCACCATTCCACCACCTATGGGCTATCATTTTTTTACTTTTAACACATCGCCAACATATGTAAAAATATATATTCATACGTGTGAATTAAAAAGCACAGGCCTATCATAACAAAGATCACCACTTCATTAAGAGTACTTTACTGTGAAAATTGCCAACACCACTCTAAAATTTGACCACATGATTAAAATTGTACTTAATGCTCTTAGAAAATGGCAGCTATAGGTTGCTGATTCACAAATGTTTTTTTTAAATGGGTGAGTGGTCTAGCCTTTTTTTTTAGAAACAAACAAGGGATCAATTACACTTGTCACTTTAAATGGACTTCCTAGACGGTAGGACTCTATGGTCCAGTTGAAGGCATCAACCGAAACGCGTCAACCGTCCTTTTGTGTTGCACATGGTGTGAGAGAAGGAAAATAAAATTACCTTGAAGGAAAACTGCAGTGCTGTGGACATTCTCTAAGCTGTGGATACTCCGTGGGGTCCTGCTGTGTTGTTCTGCTAATATATATATATATATATATATATATATATATATATATATATATATATATATATATATATATATATATATATATATATATATATATATATATATATATATATATATATATATATATATTACCTACTGGCTGTCGCCAGTAGGTATATATAGTTAGGATTTTTTCCCTATGGGATTTTTGAAAATTCTATGTCTAATAACTTTGGCGTTTGTGGACGGAATCGGCTGAAATTTTCAGGAAAATGGCACATTTTGTTTCTGAGCAGCCCTTGAAAATTTGGGGGTGTTTCGTCAAGGGGGGGCCGAGAAAAAAGGGGGATCCCAAAACGCGTTTTTAACATTGAGTTTTCCATAGGGCGGTTGGCCTCACTTTTAGCTCGAACGGCTGAATGGATTTGCACGAAACTTGGCAAAATTGTAGGGACTGTTAGCCCGATGTGCCTTTGCTAGGTCTCAATATATGTGCTCCAGTGGATTTTGAGAAATTAACGTTCAAAACAAGATATATATCTGTAACAGCGCTCCGGGCTGCGCTCCGGTCCGCTTACTTTTCGCGAAACGGACTTTGCGATGCGAAGCTGATTGGCTTTCCGGTGTCTGTCAACATTCTAAACAGTCCGGAGCGGCCGCCATCTTATCTCTCGGTAGGATCGAGAGAGAAGAAGAGGTGAAAAACGAAGGGGGAATGTAATGAAAGGGGGCAAGGTATACCCCTCTTGACCCCCTAGGAATGATGTTGGGGTTATTAAAGGGTCCCGTGGGGAAAATAAAAAAAAATTGATTTTTCACGGTAGAAGCGCTTCCCGGGCCGCGAACTGGGCCGCAAACTGGTAGCGAAACGGGAATTCGCCATTTTGTGTTTCGTTTTAATTAAATTACTAGGTATAAGGGGGTGCGGGAGACGTATCCTAATCCCTTATGTTTTCTGAGGGTGGCTGAGGAGGCTCATATATGTTGATATATGTCTTCCAGCGGCTGTGCGTGCGCCATCTTATCTCTCGGTAGGATCGAGAGAGAAGAAGAGGTGAAAAACGAAGGGGGAATTTAATGAGAGGGGGCAAGGTAGACCCCTCTTGACCCCCTAGGAATGATGTTGGGGTTATTAAAGGGTCCTGTGGGGAAAAAAAAATAAATTGATTTTTCACGGTAGAAGCGCTTCCCGGGCCGCGAACTGGGCCGCAAACTGGTAGCGAAACGGGAATTCGCCATTTTGTGTTTCGTTTTAATTAAATTACTAGGTATAAGGGGGTGCGGGAGACGTATCCTGATCCCTTATGTTTTCTGAGGGTGGCTGAGGAGGCTCATATATGTTGATACATGTCTTCTAGCGGCTGTGCGTGAGCTTTTTTTTTTTTTTGCTGCGTGACGTCTGTTAACGTTCGATTCGATGGAAATCAGGAAGTGTTGACCGCCAGTTTGTCAGTGCGATAAAATATTTTGTTATAAATGAATCCTTATTGATAAACATTGTCTGCGCCATCTTGCCTTTTTTCCAATGCCACAATTTTGTCATGCACGGCAGCCATTTTAGATGCCTTGACCAGACCCACTCTCTGCACACCGTTGATTCTCAGCACGGCTCCCCACCCTCGCAAGCATCTCCCCCACGCACTGGTCACCCCCGCTCTCTCTCTCATGCATGGGCCATAAACTTCCCCCCATCTGCGCTGCTCTTCCCTGAGAATCACACCCTGTGCCCGCCCGACACCTCCCTTTCACCCTATTCACTACCGCACCCTCTGACACTCCTCTTCCTCTGTGTCCGATTGTCCAGGCCGGTCCCAGGCTATCACCTAGCCCTGCGGATGTAGTTTATGGCCCCAGCTATAGAGAATCCAGACATGCCAACCCTCCCGATTCAGGCGTGAGACTACCGATTTCAGTGCTAGTCTCCCGCCTCCCGATTCCTGCAAGCAAAAACCCGATTCCTCGGGGGTTTCAGCTGACAGGGCTTGGTATTGTGTTACGTGCTAATTCTTCCCGGAAACGTCAGAGGGCCGATGCAGGGGCTCTAGAAGGGGTGATAAACCATTTAAGCCTCATTAACAAGCGCATGGTCTTTTAAAGATCTGTGAAGTACTCGGGGCGGCGGTGTGTGTGTGCCCTCTTTCAGGAGCGGGCGGGGGGGGGGCACTGCCAGCAACTTGCCAGGCCAGGCAGTGTTCAACACTTGCATCACCCTTGCTCTGCCTGCTATTGCGCTCCATGCTTCGGAAAGGTAAGAAAAAGAACGTGCATTTGAGTTTGAAATGTCCGATCCTGTAGCAGTACACTTGCAAAGCCCACACATGACAATAACCCGATTCAAGGCCCCATTCACCCGATTTTTTAAAAATATATAGCACTCCAACAAAGTAGGATTATAAAACTTTATTAACTTATAAATATATCGAACGCAACAAAAACTGTAAATACATTTAAACATTTTTTGGCAAAAAGAAGCAACAATGGTCAGTAGCTGTCTTTTGTGCGAATAGTCCCAAGGCAGCACAACGTGCTGAGTTCTGGACGGCACCCAGGTGATGTCACCTGGGTGCCGCACTGGTTTTTGGTTTCCTACAATGCAGCTCAGAAAAACAGCGTGGGGCGTCCCGGGTGGTGCGGGGGGAGGCCTCGTCAGTAGCGGTCTGTTGTGCGAATAGTCCCAAGGCAGCAGAACGCGCTGAGATGTGGATGGCACCCAGGTGATGTCCAGTAAACTGCCGCACTGGTTTTGGTATCCTACAATGCTGCTCCGAAAAACGGCGTGGGGCGCCCCGGGGGGGGGCGTGGGGGAGGCGGCGTGAACGGGCCTCCCCAGGTGGCGGCCATCCAGCTGAGTTGCGCCCGCTCTTGCGGCTACAGCGTCTCGCTCACCATGTAGTTGAGTTGCGCCCACTCTTGCAGTGCAGCGATAGGCGGCTGCCACAGGACTCTTAAAATGGCGGACGGCTCTTCGGATTTGGGCCTGGTCCACTAAAATGGCGCTGGGACACCTTGGAACTCGGACGCTTGCCTGCTAGGGCTTGGGCTCCATTCTCGAAAGCGTCCCCTCAGCCGTGAAGATTCTACAAAAGTCTTGGGGGCCCTCGACTCCTGCAGGCTTCCGGTGGGGAGCGGCTGCCATGATTGCTCGCGGAATGACCACGACGGAGCCACGAGATGGTGGTGCTCTCATGCTGACGCCAGCTTCAGTCTGAATCATCCAGAAACAAGGTGGGGCTTTCATCGTTTGGGAAAAAAAAATGTTCTAAACCAATGAAAAGTGTTATTTTTAGGTCATATGACCAAGCCTTCCATCATTAGGAAACCAAAAGTAAAATGAACCAATGAAAAGTTTTATAAACAAGTCACATGACCTGTTATGCGGCATAGGGCTACAAAAAGCGTAGAAAATCCGTTGACACGTGAGGCGGCGTCAGTAGCGGACCGATGTGCGAATAGGCCGAAGGCAGCACAACGCGCCGAGATCCGGATGGCACCGAGTTGGTGTCCAGCAAGTTGCTGCACTGGTGTGGCTATCCTACAATGCTGCGCCGAAAGTCGGCGTGGGGCGCCCCGTTGGCCTGTAAGGTCGCGTCAGTCAGTGGGGGCTGTGCGTCTCCCCCAAGATGGAGGCTCCTCGGCTGCAGTGGGGCGCCCCTTAGCGTTTCACTCGCCGTCCAACTGAGTTGCGTCCGCACTTGCGGCTACAGTAGGCCGAAGGCAGCACAACGCGCCGAGATCCGGATGGCACCAAGGTGGTGTCCAGCAAGTTGCCGCACTGGTGTGGCCATCCTACAATGCTGCGCCGAAAGACGGCGTGTCCAGCTGAGTTGCGGTCACTCTTGCGGTACAGTGACTCGAACGCGCCGAGATCCGGATGGCACCGAGGTGGTGTCCAGCAAATTGCCGCACTGGTGTGGCCATCCTACAATGCTGCGCCGAAAGACGGCGTGTCCAGATGAGTTCCGGTCACTCTTGCGGTACAATGACTCGAACGCGCCGAGATCCGGATGGAACCGAGGTGGTGTCCAGCAAGTTGCCGCACTGGTGTGGCCATCCTACAATGCTGCGCCGAAAGTCGGCGTGGGGTGCCCCGTTGGCTTATGAGGTGATGTCAGTAGTGGACCGATGTGTGAATAGGTCGGAACCAGCACAAGGCGCCAAGATCCGGATGGCAAGTCCTGGATGTTGAGTGCCATAGTTGAGAGTTCTGAGCAGTGTTTGTAACACTGTCTGAAGCTTATTTGCACCTGCTGCAGCTTCATTATTGCCCTGGTGTGGCCAAAGATCGCCCATGACATAGGCGGCCGGCTCCCGAGGTCCGGCGGAACTTTTTTCCTTTTCTTTTCTGCATCTTGTCCCATAATCCGTTTGACCTGAAGACACGACCAGGTCCCTGAATGTGTGCAGGGGGACGTTATTGATTGAATCAAAATGGCGGCTTCACACAAAGCTGACTCAAGCGTTGCTGTTGATGCTATACAGACAAAAATTGGTTTTCAGTTTGAACATTCTTCAGGATTTTTTTTTCCATCCAAGGCTGATTGAGAGTTTGTAGAACAATGGCTTCAGATTTTCAACATACTACTCTTCAACATTCTTCCTAAATGTAACAATGTGAGACTCACTAGGAGAACGGCTGTTTATCTTTCCTTTCAAAATGCTGCCAACAATATTTTCTGAATGGAAGACACCATCTTGTAGCATAAAGGGCCGAAAGGGGTTCTGGTCTGGCCGATGGTTGGTGGAGACATTTTGACTATATCTTGCACCTGCCCGGCCTCGCCCAAAATGGCGCCGGTATAAATGGGACTCGTAACTCCTTGTTGTGTACTGGTTGAACAACCTTGATATCACGAGATATGAATGCAGTTTTGATACTCATGGCGGGTGAGGACGAGAATTGATTGAATATTTCGACATCCCTATTGATATTAAGTTCTGATGTGTTATTGATTACTGTACTATTGAAAGTTCGAATTAACGTCACCCATGGTACTTGCCCGCAAATGTATATCTAGATAATTTTTTTGTAAGTGGCCCTGTCGTATTTTAATTACAAAATGTACGTCCACCGATTCCGCAACTGTTAGACACCTTAGTTCTTGCAACCTAATGGCCCGCTCGTTACGTTCCTCTACAGTGTAAATGTCTCCTCATCATATACGATTTCAGTTTGCTCCGTGGCCGGCCCACGTGGTTATAGGCCCGTATTTGTATACTGACATTTTGACAATAAAGGTTTTTAAAACAAAACATGGTAGTAGTATTTACATTGGTAAAGTTTTTACTTTTAGTCACTGTTTTCGAATCAGTAAAAGGCAAGTGAAATAAAGCAGTCCAATTACATGACGGATAAAAGGTATAATACGTAGGAACGCAGTAAAGATAAATGGTCAAGGGCAGTTGTGTTTTCCACTCCTGCAACATAAAGTGATCGATAAGAATCTGATAATCAGGCGTATCGGCGACTAAGACAGCAGGCCGAGCCTCTTTTACTCAACGGCTCCGTCATGGGACGAAGAAACGCCCTTTTTCTCGAAAAAGGAATATATTTTACTTGCAGGACAGTTGTAAATTTTCCGGGAAAGTACATTAGCCTGGAACATTATAACATATATGTTTAAAAAAAAATAATGTTCGAAACCAATGAAAAGTGTAATTTTTAGGTCATTTGATCAAGCTTTTCATCATTAAAATAACAAAAGTAAAATGAACCAATGAAAAGTTTTATTAACAAGTCACATGACCTGTTATGCTTACGTTACGCGCTGCGCGCCGCGCCCCGGATCACTTCCGGGTGCGCTAACGCGGCGTGTCATATAACGCATTACGCGACAACGTAGGTCAAGAATATAGTCAAAATGTCTCCACCAACCAGCGTTCGGAACACAACCCCTTTCAGCAGTCCAAAAAGTTCTGTTAAATGACAATAGAGGGGACAGGAAACAAGAACCATCAGTCAAAGAGGAGAGGGCAAGTTCTTCTCTACCGGGTCATGTTGGGGCGCTACCGGAACTGATCGAATTGGTAGTCTACAGTGTTTCTGGATGTTTCAGACTGAAGCTGGCGTCAGCATGAGAGCACCACCATCTCGTAGCTCCGTCGTGGCCATTCCACGAGCAATCATGGCAGCCGATCCCCACCAGAAGCCTGCGGGAGTCGGGGGCCCCCAAGACTTTTGTAGAATCTTCACGGCTGAGGGGACGCTTTCGAGAATGGGACTCAAGCCCTATCAGGGAAGCGTCCGAGTTCCAAGGTGTCCCAGGGCCTTTTTAGTGGACCACGCCCAAATCTGAAGAGCCGGCCGCCCTTTTGAGAGTCCTGTGGCAGTCGCCTATCGTTGCATCGCAAGAGCGGGAGCAACTCAACTACATGGTGAGCGAGACGCTGTAGTCGCAAGAGCGGGCGGTAAACAGCTGAATGGCGGAAGAGGTACAGTGTAGCAAAAGCGGGCGGAATGGCAACTAAAACGGTAAAGGGGCGCCCCACTACAGCGTGTCTTCTGGTCAAACGGATTGTGGGACAAGGTCCAGAATAGAAGAGTCATCAAAAGGCAAAAAGTTCCGCCGGACCCCGGGAGCCGGCCGCCTATGTCGGGGGCGATCTCAGGCTACACCAGTGCTATAAGATTTGGGGAGGGGGTCGGAGCCAAGCGTCTTCTCCGAGTCCGTGCCATCACACCGCCCCTCGGGGGACTCCGTCAAGCGGTTTAGGGAGGTACCATATCACATTGTTTTCAAATGCAGTCAGGTCCACAAACGACCCTCACTTACTTTGAGAATAGTGAAGCTGCAGTAGGTGCAAATAAGCTTCAGACAGTGTTACAAGCGCTGCTCAGAACTCTGAACTATGACACCCAACATCCAGAACTTATGCCATTTGAGAATGGCAGTGACATCGAAGCAACTCAGGGACCAAAACCATTAACGTACTTTCACGTATGAAAATCTTACTTGGGGAGGGGGCAGGAGCCAAGCGCCCCCTCCCAGTCCGCGCCAACTCACCGTATGTTTAAAATCTGAAGCCATCGTTCTACAAACTCAACCAGCCTTTGATGAAAAAATCTAGAAGAATGTACAAACTGAAAACCAGTTTTGGTCTGCATAGCATCAGCAGCAACGCTTGCTATCAGAGTGCATGAGTTTCATGCTCGATCGATTGAGCTAGCCGGATCGGGCAACAAAAAGTATAAAATAGTTATGTAAATAGTTATATAATAAAGTGTTTTACCCTGTTACTTTGCAGGTGTGTTGTATATATTTATAATTTTTGCATAGAGTTTATCGTTATTTTGGGCGGGGTGGGTGGCGGAGCCGAGCTGTCTTGCAGCCATCATGGTGTCGAGCTCAGTTCATCTCACTATTTTTGTATTTCTCATGAAGGGTTGTTCCTAATGTTTCTATTTTAGCAAGGTCAAAAAGAGATCCAATTAGTGGCCTACTGATTTTGCTTGATTCCTTTTGTTTTTTTAAACAATTTTTTACTATCTGCAAAAACTAAACAGAGTATTGCGACTCTGTGCTTGTTTGTAAATAGAGAATGAACCAAAGAGAACCAATTCCAAAACAATAAATGCTTGGATAACAATCAATCAAATGTAGAGGGAAGCAGGCACGACGGATTACAATGGGGGCAAAGGCCTGTGTTACCTACTCTTCACTACGCAGGTACTACCGCTAAACTCCAAAAGAAACTACAACGAATCCAAAACGCCTCAGCCAGGATCATATTAGACATCCCGCGCAACGAACACATCTCTGGTCACCTGAAAGACCTCCACTGGCTACCCGTCAATAAGAGAATCACTTTCCGACTGCTAACCCACGCACACAAATCACTCTACGACATCGGACCAGAATGCCTCAACTCACGACTGTCCTTCTACACCCCCTCCCGCCAACTACGTTCTTCCAGCCAAGCCTTCGGCACTGTACCTCGCATCAACAAGACCACCATGGGAGGCAGATCCTTCTCATACCTGGCTGCTAGAACATTGAACTCACTCCCCACTTACCTTCGCCTTACCCAGAACCACCTAGCATTCAGAAAGCAACTTAAAACGTGGATATTTGACAAGTAATCCTCCTCCCCTTCCTAAGCGCCTTGAGACCCTCTGGGTATGTAGTGCGCTATATAAATTCTTTGACTTGACTTGACTTGACTATTTGCAAAGAGAGAATACTCCAAAAAGAAAAGAGGAGGGGGGGGGGGCAGCGTTAAAAGCACATCAGCGTGCATAAATACGAAAATGTTTTTACCTACCACGTACTTGACATTTTACAGCTTTTGATATTTGCTATTAAAAAACCAATGAAATTCACTGAAAAAACCATAGGTTATAGACCATATATAGTTAGGAATTTGCATTTAAAAAACCTTATTTTACTCACACAAAACCATTGAAATTCCATATATAGTTAGTTGCACTAACTATATATCGCGCACCCGCAATCCACTGCTGATGATGTCACATATTACATCATTCATGACATGGTCAGTGACATCACTGATGACATCACTGATGACAACATCCAGTGACTGTATGTTTCTGTAAAGTTAAAATATGTCTTACATATTGAAGAATGAGTGGATGTATAAGTGTCTGGATGAAGGATTTAGTAGGTGCATGACTGACTGTATGAGTGAGTGATTAAATGTGTCTCACTGAGTGCATGGGTTAGTGACTAAACTGTCTGAATTTGTGCATCATTATGTCTGTTGTTCTGTAAACTGCTGCATGTGTTGATCAGTAGCTATATGAGTAACTATATGGGTTATTGATTGATTGATGAAGTATTTGTATGGGAGACTGAGTGTGTGTGTGGCTGGCTGGGAGATGTGTGACTGTGCAGATCAATGTGTTCTTGTATCAATGATTGTATAAGAGATTAAGTATGTGTTAGTATATGTTTGAAAATGTAAGGTACTCTATGTTTAACTGTATTGATTAGAAAATGGAAGTGTGATTGATTCTTTACAGGACTGACTAGGCGTGTGAGTAACTCCATGGATGAGTGGCAGAGTGTGAGTGTCTATATTGGTGTATGAGTTCATATGATAGTGTTGTAAAGATGAGTGATTGTATGTATGAATGATTGTATGAATGAGTGAATCTGTGTGTAGACTTAGGAATCAGTGAGTGCGTATGTAGTAACTAGTATTGGTGTGTCAATGGTTTAAAAAATTATATTCTGTATTTTACACTGGATGTAACAGAGGTTATATTAAAGTGTGAGGAGATGCATTGTATTGTCACATGAATGATATCATCAGTGATGTCATCAGTGATGTCATTTGAGATGTCATCAGTGATGTCATTTGAGATGTCATCAGTCATGTCATTTGAGATGTCATCAGTGATGTCATCAGTGATGTCACTGACCATGTCATGAATGATGTAATATGTGACATCATCAGCAGTGGATTGCGGGTGCGCGATATATAGTTAGTGCAACTAACTATATATGGAATTTCAATGGTTTTGTGTGAGTAAAATAAGGTTTTTTAAATGCAAATTCCTAACTATATATGGTCTATAACCTATGGTTTTTTCAGTGAATATATATATATATATATATTCACTGAAAAAACCATAGGTTATAGACCATATATAGTTAGGGATTAGCATTTACAAAACCTTATTTTACTCGCACAGTACCATTGAAATTCGCATATATAGTTAGTTGCACTAACCATATATCGCGCACCCGCAATCAGCTGCTGATGATGTCACATATTACATCATTCATGACATGGTCAGTGACATCACTGATGACATCGCTGATGACATCTCATTTGACATTACTCATCACATCACTGATGATATCATTCATGTGATAATACGATGAACCTCTTCAGAATCTAATATAACCTTAGAGACAATCAGTGTAAACAGACACTAACAGACTGTCACTCATCCATGGAGTTACTCACACACCTAGTCACTCATGCAGAAAATCAATCACACCTCCATTTCCTCAACTATACAGTTATACACACCTTACTTATTCAAACATATACTAATACATATTTACTCTCTTATACAATCCCTGATGCAAGTTTAAAATGATCCATACAGCCACTCACACATTCACTGGCTCTTATGCAGAGTAATTTATATATGACAACTCTCACATGTACTGTGTTTTACATATGTACTTACTTTGACATGTAGCACTGAGATATACATTCACTCACCAATACACCCATGCACTCAGTCAACAACCCATACAGTTGTTTTCACATGCAGTTTTGAATCCATACATCTAGTGAATCAACTGTTGACACATCTATGCACAGAGTCACACACCTCCCAGCCACTCACACACACACACTCACTCTCCCATACAAATCCTTGGGCAACCAATCAATAACCCATATAGTTACTCATATAGCTACTGATCAACACATGCAGCAGTTTACAGAACAACAGATATAATGATGCACAAATTAAGACAGTTTAGTCACTAGGCCATGCACTCAGTGAGACTCATTTAATCACTCTCTCACACAGTCAGTCATGCACCTACTAAATGCTTCATCCAGACACTTATACATCCACTCATTCTTCAATATGTAAGACATATTTTAACTTTACAGAAACATACAGTCACTGGATAATGTCATCAGTGATGTCATCAGTGATGTCACTGACCATGTCATGAATGATGTAATATGTGACATCATCAGCAGTGGATTGCGGGTGCGCGATATATAGTTAGTGCAACTAACTATATATGCGAATTTCAATGGTTTTGTGCGAGTAAAATAAGGTTTTGTAAATGCTAATCCCTAACTATATATGGTCTATAACCTATGGTTTTTTCAGTGAATTTTGAAGGTTTTGTAAATGCTAATTCCTAACTATATATGGTCTTTAACCTATGTTTTTTTCAGTGAATTTCAATGGTTTTTTAATAGCACATATCAAAAGCTGTAAAATGTATTCTTATTCTAATTCAAAAATATATTTTATATTTTTGTAATATAATTTTTTTATTTATTTATTTATTTTAACAATTTTTTTTTGTTTCGCTGCCGGTCCGCGAACCGGGCAGCTTCCCGTTAGCTCAATTTGGTTCCGTGACCCGGTCCGCGAACCGGTAAACGTTCCGTTAGCGCAACCACCGCGTTAGAAAACAACATCGTGACGCGTCGCGTAAGCGCGATGTATCGCGTTGCCGCGTAATGCGTCTTATGACGCGCCGCGTTAGCGCACCCGGAAGCGTTCTGGAACGCGAACCGGAACGCGTAGCGCAGCACCCCTGAAGCGCTCCGGGGTGCGTAGCGGAACGCTTAACGTAAGCGTAACAGGTCATGTGACTTGAAAATAACACTTTTTATTGGTTGATTTCACTTTTGGTTTCTGAATGATGTAAGGCTAGGTCATGTGACCTAAAAATAACACTTTTCATTGGTTTAGAACATTTTTTTTTCCCAAATGATGAAAGCCCCCTCCTATTTTTCTCACTCTGACTTTCAACTTTGTGAGAGGAAAAACTATTTTGATTATTGGAAGATGGCTTCAATTGTAGCTGCAGCTGGTGGACCCCCACCACCACCACAACCTCCTAGGAAGGATGGACCACCTCCCCAGTTTATTCCCAACCCTGAAGAAGAGGAGGAAGAAGAAGAACAGGATGTACATCAAATAGAATTTTTGCCTGAAGAGCCCCGGAAATCACACCGCAAGGACAATTTTATTTGGCAGTTTTTTTCATTTCCTGCAGGCCAAAAAAAGGTGAATGCCCGTTATGTTACATAACTGATATGTAAAGAACCTCTGTCCCGAGGCACAGATAAAAAGTATAGCTTTGGTAACTATACTATGCATCGCCACATGCAAAGGTGGCATCCAATAAATTACAGTGTGGCGGAGGTGCATAACCTACGTGAAAATCCACCAACTCCTGTGGCCACCACCTCAACCCATGAAAATCTTTCGGGACCAGAGGCGAGGGAGACGGTCCCCACTATTTAAACTAATTTTCAACACATCAAGCTAGTGTGCATTTATTGTGGGGGTTTGCTTTGTTACGGCGAGATGAGCGTAACCTTAATGAACAGAGCATATGAAAATCACAAGTGCTCAAAGCGCCCCAGAAAGTGATTTTTTTTTTGCTCCTGTTGAGCCGTTTCTAATGCCTGTTTTAAAAATAATTTTAAAAAAAGTTCTTTTCAGAACTACCTCCTCTTTATAAGAAATTGCTAGAATGTTTAGCACTCTGGCAACCTCTGTTTCTTTTGATTCGCTTCCCGGTTCGCGCGCCGGTACGCGAACCGGAAGCAAACTAAAAAAATTTTTTTTTTTAAAAAAAGAAGAGTAAGTAAACAGAGAGTAATGTTAAAAGAAAGATAAATAGAGGGAGTAACACACAGATACTGTTAAAAGAGGAACTGAGAAAAGGAGTGGAAAGAGTAGTATAAGTAAGTAATAGAAAAAGAAATAAGGGAAGTAGCAAAGGCAAAAAACTGAGGGTTAAATTAATGAAGCAGTGGAACTAATAAAAGTTAAATGTGATAGAGTACTAAACACTTACCTTATAATTGTCATTAACTTAGTCACTTGTTATTTTTATACTTTTAATCTGTGTAAGAAAGAACAAACATTTTTAAATTAATAGAAGGTAGTAAAAGATGAGTGAGCATGAGACAAGATGAATACATATTAAAAATCACAATTCAAAGTACAAAATTAATTATACATATTTAATGGTTTATTTTTGCTGTTCTCAGAATATATCAAATTTCACTGAAAGCAGTGAGTTGAAGGTATTCATCATATAACAGCGGGGAAAAAAAACACAATCAAAATGATTGTGTTTAAAAAACCCATAAAATATAATCAATCAGAAATCAGAACTCCTCAAAAGTAACTTACTTTCTATGACGTCAAAGGATGTCCTATGAACAGCTTATACTCTGTTGTGTTGTTACTATATTCTGCCCGCCACTTTCTGAAAGATAAGCTCCATCGTTTTAAGAAAAATGAGACATACAAAGCAATTTAAAACAGCACACTAAATTACAACAACACTTAACCATTCAAATTACATCTTTCAAAGAACACATCCATGCACCCTAACTTTCTGTTTTCAGCAATGGAAATCCACCAATCACTGCTAATGAACCATTAGCACTGAAACTCCACAGTTTTTTTTCTTTACAACCTCCTACTGTTTCAACTGCCATTTCATTCCCACACTTCATCTGACTGCAGCAGAACCTCCTCTCACCATGTTTTATGTCTGGATTCTTGGACATAGCTACATCCACTGGGCTCACTGGTATGCTGATAACAGAAATTTACACAACCTCAATTTACAAAATGTGGAAATCAAATGGATTGGGCAAAGAGGATTGAGATGTCACCAACTGATACCATTGGTGAAAACCTTTTTGCATTTGCCAAACCCTGACCTCATAATAGTGCACTGTGGAGGAAATGATTTGAGCACTTTGACTGGGGTAGGTCTGGAAATGCTCTTAAAGGACACCTTTGACCAATTAATGGCACTTTTTCCTCAAACTGCCTTGGTATATTCCAATATATGCCAAAGACAAAAATGGAGGTGGTCCAATCAAATTTGTCCACAAATTGAGAAAGCGAGGAAGCATGTAAATAAGTCTGTTTCAGCTTATATGAGAGACCATGGAATGGGCGCCATCTACAACAATAACTTGCGTTACTACATGCAAGATATCTACAGAGGAGATGGTGTGCACTTCTCAGATGAGGGAAACAGAGTTTTCATACAAAATTTAAGACTGTGTATTGGTACCTACTTATAAGTACCTAGAACTTAACCAGAACCCAAAAGCTCTTTTCAGAGCTACCTTAACTATAATTACTCTTTTCAAATTACGAATGTACCTTTTTTCACTAATTTTCACTTATGTTCGCTTCCCGGTTCACTACCCGGTTCGCATACCGGCAGCTAACCGCGCGAAAAATTCAAAATCTTTTTTTTTTATTCCAACATATATGAGCCTCCTCAGCCACCCTCAGAAAACCTAGGGGGTCAGGATACATCTCCCGTGCCCCCTTATACCCATTTCCCACATTGATTTTCCTCCATCTTGTGATTAAATTCCACCGAAACACAAAATGGCGAACTCCCGTTACGCTACCGGTGAGCGACCCGGTTCGCGTACCGGGAAGCGCTTCTACCGCGAAAAATCGAATAACCCCAACATCATTCCTAGGGGGTCAAGAGGGGTCTACCTTTCCCCCTTTCATTAAATTGCCCCTTCGTTTTTCTCCTCCTCTTGTCTCTCAATCCTACCGAGAGACAAGATGGCGGCCGGTCCGGACTGTTTAGAATGTTGACAGACAACGGAGAGCCAATCAGCTTCACTTCGCGAAGTTCCGTTACGCGTCAGGTACGCGGACCGGGGCGCTAACCGGAGCGCTGTCACAGATATATCTGTTTTATAAAACGTTAATTTCTCAAAATCCACTGGAGCACATATATTGAGACATAGCAAAGGCACGTCGGGCAAACCATATCTACAATTTTGCCAAGTTTTGTGTAAATCCATTCAGCCGTTCGAGCTAAAAGTGAGTCCAACCGCCCTATGGAAAACTCAATGTTAAAAACACGTTTTGGGACCCCCTTTTTTCTCGGCCCCCACTTCACGAAACCCCCCAAACTTTCAGGGGACGCTCAGAAACAAAATGTGCCATTTTCCTGAAAGTTTCAGCCGATTCCATCCACAAACGCCAAAGTTATTCCACATAGAATTTTCAAAAATCCCATAGGAAAAAAATCCTAACTATACATACCTACTGGCGACCGCCAGTAGGTAATATATATATATATATATATAGCACTAAATGTGAATTAAAAAAAAATGCATTTTGGAACACGTGCGTACCACCGTGAACAATGAAACACCGAAACGCATCGACCGTCCTTTTGTGTTGCACATGGTGTGAGAGAAGGAAAATAAAATTAACTTGAAGGAAAACTGCAGTGCTGTGGACATTCTCTGTGCTGTGGATATTCTGTGGGGTCCTGCTGTGTTGTTCTGCTAATATATATATATATATATATATATATATATATATATATATATATATATATAAATATATACATACATACATATATATATATATATATATATATATATATATATATATATATATGCAACACACCCTTCTTCACACGAAAGAAAGCAGAGGCCACGGAGGGGAACACCAAGGAAACTGCTTTATTTACTAGCTGTGGCGAATGCATTTCGGCATGTAAATGCCTTCTTCAGCGCCCAAACAGACTGCAGGACCCAGAATGCTCGATGAGGCTCCCAGGTAAGATGTGGGTGGGGGAAATCATGCCAAATGGTGCGCTTGAGGCAGGATATAGTGCAAAGTTCAAGAAAAAATGTTCCTGCTTTTCGGTTTAGTGAACACAGCGTCCTCGGGTCCCCAACTACTCGAACCTTGATGCTCGGGAGTCTAATTCAGTGGGGACAGCCAGGCAATGCTCGCCGCCCAGCATGAGGCGGAATGCCTCAAAACCATCTGCTTCTCCTCCCAGCACCCGGGCGTTCTCAGACTGTCCGATAACTCGGTAACACAGAACTGCCTGAAGCAGGATGTCAGCGAAGTCCGGGCCACTTAAAGGAGCAGTATATATATCACTAAATGTGAATTAAAAAAAAACGCATTTTGGAACACGTGCGTGCCACCGTGAACAATGACAGAAGCAACGCAGTGGCTAAACACATGGAGAAGGAGCATGGAGGAAATTGGAAAGATCTAAAATGTTATGCTGTGGAAACTGTGGGAGTGCATCCACGTGGTGGAGATCGTGAAAAATTCTTAGGCAAAAGGAATAGAAACATATCCTCAGTTTCCAAACCTTAACTCCGTATGAATTGAAATAGGATGAGGAGTTACATTACCACCTCTGAGACTTATTCAGTACACTGATACCCTTGTAATTTTTGCAACAAGGGTGAAATGACTTACCTCCCTATTATGCAATTTTGTTAATTAATTTTCCACTTTTTTAGGTTTTTAATGCTTAATGGTGTACACTGGGCACATATACATACACAAGAAGGGTGGGGTAGCATAGAGAAATAGACAATAATGACTTGTGTAGATACAAATTCAGAAAAGTGACATGAAGAATGATCATCAGAATAATGCTGTGGCAATGAATAACATATTGTACTGCGGTCGAATCAGTATAGTTATACTGAGCAATTCCAATGCCCACTGGAGGGTTTTACAACGCAGACATTATGTATTGGATAGGCCCACAGGAGGGTTAGAGCAAGTTATGGTTTAATTATTTGGAACTATGTTGCAACAGGTCCATTGTAATATAGTGTCTGAAATGATCTTAATATGCTATATATTGACTATGTCCACTGGAGGTCGTTATAGGTGATTCCATACACCGTAGACAATAAGAAAATATCAGGTGTTTCGAAAGAAAGGATTGTATTTGAAATTACTTGTCATCAAATGTCATATGAGGGAGTTACTATTTGAGTTAAGCGAATGCACTACATGTCCCATACTGCTTAGCTGTCAGAACAAGGAAATGGTGTCACATGTGCATCCACTTTTTATATTTTATTTAAAGAAAACTCTGATGAAAAAATGTGGTTCTAAGCAGTCTCGTGAGCAAGGTCTCTGTAGAGACCGAAACGCGTAGAATTGTGCTGCTGGCTTAGATGTTATTAATAAAAAAACTTGAACTACACGAATGGTGTGGACATCGCTAGTTTGACTCCGGGAGTGCGCGAGGAATGCCCTGCGTGGAAAGGAGACTGAATCGAATCATGGCGTGGCTCTTCCGTACCTCAGACACACCGCCTCAGAGCGCCTAGTAGACTGAAAGTGGGCCACTTTGGGAAAGAGAATATATATATATATATATATATATATATATATATACACACACACACATATATTACCTACTGGCGGTCGCCAGTAGGTATATATAGTTAGGATTTTTTTCCTATGGGATTTTTGAAAATTCTATGCCGAATAACTTTGGCGTTTGTGGACGGAATTGGCTGAAATTTTCAGGAAAATGGCACATTTTGTTTCTGAGCGTCCCCTGAAAGTTTGGGGGGTTTCGTGAAGTGGGGGCCGAGAAAAAAGGGGGGTCCCAAAACGTGTTTTTAACATTGAGTTTTCCAAAGGGCGGTTGGACTCACTTTTAGCTCGAACGGCTGAATGGATTTACACAAAACTTGGCAAAATTGTAGATATGGTTTGCCCGACGTGCCTTTGCTATGTCTCAATATATGTGCTCCAGTGGATTTTGAGAAATTAACGTTTTATAAAACAGATATATCTGTGACAGCGCTCCGGTTAGCGCCCCGGTTCGCGTACCTGACGCGTAACGGAACTTCGCGAAGTGAAGCTGATTGGCTCTCCGTTGTCTGTCAACATTCTAAACAGTCCGGACCGGCCGCCATCTTGTCTCTCGGTAGGATTGAGAGACAAGAGGAGGAGAAAAACGAAGGGGCAATTTAATGAAAGGAGGAAAGGTAGACCCCTCTTGACCCCCTAGGAATGATGTTGGGGTTATTCGATTTTTCGCGGTAGAAGCGCTTCCCGGTATGCGAACCGGGTCGCTCACCGGTAGCGTAAGGGGAGTTCGCCATTTTGTGTTTCGTTTTAATTAAATCACAAGATGGAGGAAAAACAATGTGGGAAATGGGTATAAGGGGGCACGGGAGACGTATCCTGACCCCCTAAGTTTTCTGAGGGTGGCTGAGGAGGCTCATATATGTTGATACATGTCTTCCAGCAGCTGCGCGTGAGCGGAATTTTTTTTTTTGCTGCGTGACGTCTGTTAACGTTCGATTCGAAGGAAATCAGGAAGTGTTGACCGCCATTTTGTCACTGCGAGTGAATATATTGTTCATTTCAAAGCGTTGGAACATGGAAAAGGGAGAAGGTAGAGATTGTCTTGCTGCGTAGTTTTTCTCAGGGTGTGCAGTAAGGCCCCGGTTGTGCTTATACTCACGGTGGGGTCTTCGAACACTTTAGCCAATGATGATCCAAGCTGAGGCAAAGGAGGGTGTCAGTCGGGGGGGGAGCAATGGTGCAGTTTTCACTTCCATGTCTATGTGTTAAAATCTGGTTTGCGAAGTCAACATAATCGGCGCCACCTTGTCCCCACTCAGGCATGTACGCTCTAGCAAGCAGTAGCCATTTTGAAAGCGTTATGGCCCCTCTGCCCCTCGCCGGTCCCCAGCGCGTCTCCCTGGGGCTACGAACACCCCCCCTCTCTGACCACCCCCGCTCTCTCTGTGGAAAATGAATCCGTATTGATAAACATTATCTGCGCCATCTTGCTTTTTTTTCCAATGCCACACTTTTGTCGTGCACGGCAGCCATTTTAGATGTCTTGACCAGACCCACTCTCTGCACGCCGCCGATCCTCAGCACGGCTCCCCACCCTCGCAAGCATCTCCCCCACGCACTGGTCACCCCGCTCTCTCTCTCATGCATGGGCCATAAACCTCCCCCCATCTGCGCTGCTCTTCCCTGAGAATCACACCCCGTGCCTGCCCGACACCTCCCTTTCACCCTATTCACTACCGCACCCTCTGACACTCCTCTTCCTCTGTGTCCGATTGTCCAGGCCGGTCCCAGGCTATCACCTAGCCCTGCGGATGTAGTTTATGACCCCAACTGTAAAGAATCACCCCTCTTCAAAGGAGTTATAATAGATGAAGGCCCCCACCCCATGAGATCCGTCACACCACACGCATTCCGGGAATCGGCGGAATGTCCTGCTGTTCCTACTATCTGATAACGATCCTGTATTGTGATTGGGGAGGGGATTCTCACTGTAAGGGTGTGTGAGACCGAGCCTGAAGCGGAAGATTCCAGGGATGCTTTTCTGTACATCAAAGTCTTCACAAGAATGTGTCACATGTAATAAAGCAATAAACCTGTGTATAAGAGGCCAGGCCTCGGAGATGTGGTCAGAGCACCTCCCAAAGACATCCTGCGTGCGTGTCCGAAATGACAGGCTCTCCTCATGAGAAATAAACCCTGTTCTTGCGTTCCAGCTCCAGCGCCTGTCTCTTTATTTGGTAACTATTTGCTATGGGAAATTAGAGGCGTCCTTGCGCCAACAGCCTGGGCATTCAACAGTAACTGGCTGCTTTTCCTCAATTGGCGTCCCAACGCGGGGCCCATCAGCGACATGTGGGTTCAGTAAGAGAGGTCCTGACGACGGGGTGAACGTCTAAACGATTGGAGTATACCTGCCTGGAGAGGACCCTCGTCTGGCTGCCGATCGAGTGAACTTCACCGATTCTGAACGGACCTCTCTTGAGTGACCTGCTGTCCTGACTGGGACCCCACAGGAGTGCTGTGGTAAAACTGGAGTAAGAGGACAATCGGGCGCTGGAAGGGGAAGGCGAAGAACTGTCCTCGTGGCCCGGGTAAGGTTAAGTAGGACGTTTTATACGTCTGATTGGCAGGATAGTTTTATCCACCTGATTGACTATTTGATTGATTGTTTGTATCGGAATTGTTTGAAAATACTAGTATTATTCGATTGATTGGTTCGTTTAGCCTTGGTCGCTACTTGATACATTGGTCCTCTTTGGAGATTCTCTGTCTACAAACGGAGAGGAATATGAAGATTCTCTCTTCCTTTGCAGGTAGTGAAGGGTAGGTAACGCGGACCTTTGTCCCCTGTTGTAACCCGTCGTGCCTATCTCTTTCTCACCATTTGATTGTTTGATTGTCCGAACACTGGTGTTTGATATTAGTTCTTTGGAGGTATTCTCTGCTTACAAATAACGTGGAATAGAGATATTCCGTCTAGTCTTTGCAAGCAGTGAAAAGATAGGTAGTGCGGACCCTTGTCCCCCCTTTTGTAATCTGTCATGCCTATCTTCTCCCCACTGATTGGTAATTGGTTCTACCCGGACCATTTATTAGAGGTAGCTCGTCCGGCCCCACCGGAGGGCACCCCTAATAAAGAGGACATATATATAAAATACGGATTAGCCACGGTACCTTCCTAGCAAATTATGGCAAAACGAAAGGAATCGAACAAAATCAGTAGGTCACTAATAGGATCCTTTCTGACCCTGCTAAAACAAGAAACACCAGGAAATAGCCCTCCGCAAAAAGTATGAAACCAGGGGGAGGAGCCAAGCTTGCGGTCGGGATGGCCACGAGGTAGTTCAGCTCCGCCGCCCTCGCTGCCTAAGCATGCCTGCCCTACCACCCACCCCGCCCAATAACCGACAAACCCTATACAAATGAAAGTCTGCTGATACCCACTATCGGCGTCACCAGATTGGACTAGATCACGCACAATTGGACTATGTCTTTTTCTGGTTATACAGTAACATCTTTGTGCTCGTTGCCACATTACAAATATATAGCACTCCAACAAAGTAGTAGGATTATAACACTTTATTAACTTATAAATATATACAACGCTCCAACAAAATAAACACGTTAAAAAAAAAAACATTTTAAACAACTATTTACATGGCAGCCTGCTGCAACATCCATCTCAAAGCATTCACCGTCCGCTTTACACTGTCCCTGCCCCTCCCTCCTCGGAGTAGCACCAATGGGCTGCTTTGGGCTGTCTTTTAGTCGGCTTTGGGCAATAAAAAGCCTACAAAATCCGTCGGCCTGTGAGGCGGCGTCAGTAGCGTACCGTTGTGCGAATAGGCCGAAGGCAGCACAACGCGCCGAGATCCGGACGGCACTGAGGTGGTGTCCAGCAAGTTGCCGCACTGGTCTGGCCATCCTACAATGCTGCGCCGAAAGATGGCGTGGGGCGCCCCGGGGTGGAGGCGGCGCGAACGGGCCTCCCCTGCCTCCCCAGGTGGAGGCTCCTCAGCTGCAGTGGGGCGCCCCTTGGCGTTTCACTCGCCATCCACTTGAGTTGCTCCCGCTCTTGCGGCACAGTGCCTCACCCGCCATCCACTTGAGTTGCGCCTGCTCTTACGGCACAGTGCCTCGCCCGCTATCCAGCTGAGTTGCGCCCGCTCTTGCGGCTACAGCGTCTCGCCCACCATCCAGCTGAATTGCACCCACTCTTGCGGTGCAGCGATAGGCGGCTGCCACAGGACTCTCAAAATGTCGGCCGGCTCTTCGGATTTGGGCCTGGTCCACTAAAATGGCCCTGGGACACCTTGGAACTCGGACGCTTGCCTGCTAGGGCATGGGCCCCATTCCTGAAAGCGTCCTCTCAGCCTTGAAGATTCTACAAAAGTCACCGGGGCCCCCGACTCCCGCAGGCTTCCGGTGGGGAGCGGCTGCCATGATTGCTTGCGGAATGGCCACGACGGAGCCACGAGATGGTGGTGCTCTCATGCTGACGCCAGCTTCAGTCTGAAACATCCAGAAACACTGTAGACTACCAATTCGATCAGTTCCGGTGGAGCCCCAACGTGACCCGGTAGGGAAGAACTTGCCCTCCCCTCTTTTGACTGATGGTTCTTGTTGCCTATCTCTTCTGTTGTCATTTAACTGAACCTTTTTTGACTGCCGAAAGGTGTTCTGGTCCGACCGCTGGTTGGTGGAGCCATTTTGACTATATCCTGGACCTGCCCGACCTAGCCCAAAATGGCGCCGGTATAAATGGGACTCGCAACTCCTTGTTGTGTACTGGTTGCCCAGCCTTGATATCACGAGATACATATGCAGTTTTGAAGCACATGGTGGGCGGGGACGAGTACTGATTGAACATTTGGATATCCCTATTGATATTAAGTTCTGATGTGGTATTGATTACTGTACTATTGAAAGTTCGAATTAACGTCACCCATGGTACTTGCCCGCAAATGTATATCTAGAGAATTTTATTGTAACTGGCCCTGTCGTACTTTAATTATAAAATTTACGTCCATCGATTCCGCAACTGTTAGACACCTTAGTTCTTGCAACCTAATGGCCCGCCAGTTACGTTCTTCTACAGTGTAAATGTCCCCTCATCATATACGATTCCAGTTTACTCTGTGGCCGGCCCAAGTGGTTATAGGCCCGTATTTGTATACTGATATTTTCACAATAAAGGTTTTTAAAACAAAACCTGGTAGTAGTACTTAGATTGGTAAAGTTTTGAATAATAGCCACTGTTTTCGAATCAGTAAAAGGCAGGTGAAATAAAGCAGCCCGATTACATGACGGTTAAAAGGTATAATACGCAGGAATGCTGTAAAGATAAATGGTCAAGGGCTGTTGTGTTTTCCACTCCTGCAACATAAAGTGATCGATAAGAATCCGATATTCAGGCCTATCAGCGACTAAGACAGCAGGCCGAGCCTCTTTTGCTCAACGGCTCCCTCTCGAAATAAGAATATTTTACTTGCAGGACAGTTGTAAATTTCCCGGGAAAATACATTAGCCTGGAACATTGTTAGTGTTTAACTGTAAATGCATCTGGGTCCTTTGCTTTACAAGTCAGAGTGAGAAAAAAAAAGGTGGGGCTTTCATCATTTGGGAAAAAAAATGTCCTAAACCAATGAAAAGTGTTATTTTTAGGTCATATGACCAAGCCTTCCATCATTAGGAAACCAAAAGTAAAATGAACCAATGAAAAGTTTTATAAACAAGTCACATGACCTGTTATGCTTACGTTACGCGCTCCACGCCGCGCCCCGGATCGCTTCCGGGGCGCTGCGCTTCGCGCCTCGGTTCGCTATCCAGAGCGCTTCCGGGTGCGCTAACGCGGCGCGTCATAAGACGCATTATGCGGTAACGTGATACGTCGCGCTTACGCAACGCGTCACAATGTTGATTTCTTACGCGGTAGTTGCGCTAACGGAACATTTACCGGATCGCGGAACAAAATGAAGCTAACGGGAAGCTGCCCGGTTCGCGGACCGGCAGCGAAACAAAAAAAATTATTTAAAAAAAATATATATATATATATATATATATATATATATATATATTACAAAAATATAAAATATATTTTTGAATTAGAATAAGAATACATTTTACAGCTTTTGATATTTGCTATTAAAAAACCATTGAAATTCACTGAAAAAACCATAGGTTATAGACCATATATAGTTAGGGATTAGCATTTACAAAACCTTGAAAATTCACTGAAAAAACCATAGGTTATAGACCATATATAGTTAGGGATTAGCATTTACAAAACCTTATTTTACTCGCACAAAACCATTGAAATTCGCATATATAGTTAGTTGAACTAACTATATATCGCGCACCCGCAATCCACTGCTGATCATGTCACATATTACATCATTCATGACATGGTCAGTGGCATCTCTGATGACATCACTGATGACATCTCAAATGACATCACTGATGACATCTCAAATGACATCACTGATAACATCACTGATGACATCTCATTTGACATTACTGATCACATCATTGATGACATCATTCATGTGATAATACGATGAACCTCTTCAGACTCTAATATAACCTTAGATATACTCAGTGTAAACTGACACTCACAGACTGTCACTCATCCATGGAGTTACTCACACATCTAGTCAGTCATGCAAAGAATCAATCACACCTCCATTTCCTCAACTATACAGTTATACACACCTTACTTATTCAAACATATACTAACACATATTTACTCTCTTATACAATCCCTGATACAAGTTCACAATGATCCATACAGCCACTCACACATTCACTGGCTCTCATGCACAGATTTTTATATATGTCAACTCTCACATGTACTGTGTTTTACATATGTACTTACTTTGACATGTAGCACTGAGATATCCATTCACTCACCAATACACTCATGCTCACAGTCAACCGCCCATACAGCTGTTTCCACATGCACTTTTGAACCCATACATCTAGTGAATCAACTGCTCACACATCTATGCACAGAGTCATACACCTCCCAGCCACACACACTCAGTCTCCCATACAAATACTTGGGCAACCAATCAATAACCCATATAGTTACTCATATAGCTACTGATCAAATCATGCAGCAGTTTACAGAACAACAGACATAATGATACACAAATTAAGACAGTTTAGTCACTAACCCATGCACTCAGTGAGACACATTTAATCACTCACTCATACAGTCAGTCATGCACCTACTAAATCCTTCATCCAGACACTTATACATCCACTCATTCTTCAATATGTAAGACATATTTTGACTTTACAGAAACATACAGTCACTGGATGTTGTCATCAGTGATGTCATCAGTGATGTCATTTGAGATGTCATCAGTGATGTCATCAGTGATGTCACTGACCATGTCATGAATGATGTAATATGTGACATGATCAGCAGTGGATTGCGGGTGCGCGATATATAGTTAGTTCAACTAACTATATATGCGAATTTCAATGGTTTTGTGCGAGTAAAATAAGGTTTTGTAAATGCTAATCCCTAACTATATATGGTCTATAATCTATGGTTTTTTCAGTGAATATATATATATATATATATATATATATATATATAGCTCAAAACTTCATCTCCATCACAAAAACAAGCATTTGCAATGTAATAGGTCTCGCATTAGGAACGTTTGAGCAATTGGTTTTGTAAATGACACTTTTTTTATTTATGTGCTGTTTTTGAAAATAGCTAAATTGCTAAATTAATAGCTTTGTCATTTACAATGCCAATAGTTATAACTTTCCCAAATGTGACACCTATAGCATTTGTAATGCAACATGTTTGGAATTACATGACTTAGATGTATTGATATTACAAATAACAATGGCTTTTAGTTTTTTTAAATAATTAATACTTAAATAAAAGTAATTGTAATTTATAATGGCAATAGCTGAAACTTTTGTAAATAACTTTTGTGAAGATTATGTTCAGTGTATTTTATTGTGACGAAAATCCAAGAACAGAAGTGAAATATTAACATCTTTTTGTGAAAGTTGTAATAAAGCTTGGAAAATTGACAGAACATATTTGAACCAGTGATGCGGTGGTTGTGCTGAGTGATGCTGTGGTTGCACTGAGTGATGCTGTGGTGGTGCTGAGTGGTGCTGTGGTGGTGCTGTGGTGGTGCTGAGTGGTGCTGTGGTGGTGCTGTGGTGGTGCTGGGTGGTGCTGTTGTGGTGCTGTGGTAGTGCTGAGTGATGTTACTGGGGGTGAATGTTTGACAAGGTTCAGCATTTTATTCATCATATTGTTGTGTTGTTATGTTTGATGTACTATGTCAAATTAAATTATGCTATGGAATAGAAAGTTATCTTAGAGGTGCAAAATGCTCTGGTATCGTAAGTATATGTTACACAATGAGGTGTTATGCTGAATGAAACTGGATCTTCCACCAAGGCAGTGAGATGCAATCCATGTACATTTTAATGAAATTCATTTAATATATAGACAAAGTAGGAGAAAGAAAACATAAAGCAGGGCTGGCACATGTCGGAATCAATGTTGAAGGATTGTTAGATGCCTGCCGATATTTCGATTTATCGCTCTGCAGTGCAGTGACAACAATTGGCAAGGAAAAGGTAGTCCAAACTGCCCGCTAACATGTTGACTGATAGTGGTCCAATTATTGTGAGAAGATATATTACAAAGTTAATGTATCTGCTGCAGAATTTTGAACACAACTTGCAGATCGCAAGCATCACGTGGGTAAAACTCAGAAAGACGTGTTTTACTAAAGATGATACAATCAGTTAGACAACAGCCACACCGATGAATACAGTGCTTCAAAACCGCAAACCAGAGGCAGCCAACAATATATGGAAAAGACTTGCGAACAGCCCACAGCAATTATGTGGTTATCTCTCCAATATACAATCTACACCATAAAACATATTTCTTCCCACTTCGCAATGCAAACATAGTTGCCAGAGGCATCATTGCATGTATGACATATTCAAACAGTCATGGCTGACTGCCAACAGCCCACTGTATTTTGGGTCTTGGAGGCCCATATTAGCATGCACAATAAAAAAAACAAAATCCACAGAATGGAAAGTGTCTTTAACACGGACAATAATGAATCCACACGTTCAGAAAGCAAAGGTCTAATGGCAAGAGCCAAGCCTAGTGGAGGTGCCACGCAATCAATGGTCCATCGGGAAGGTTGGGGACAACGCGCAAAGCGCCTACCTGAAAATGATGCGCCTTGTGGCTCATCGCACACTCATTTTACTCCTCGGAGCGGCTAGGTTTATGCAGCAGAGGGTGCAGCTCGGCGCAGGCCAGCAGCTTCAGCGGCCGCCACAGGCCACCTGACCTGGCTTGACCCCCCCAGGAGGGTGGGCAGCAGTGCGGGCCCCGTCCAATGTCCAGCGCCCGCCGGCCCCCTCGGGATGGCTCCTCCTGCTGCCTCTGGCTGGACTCCTGGCACGGCATCCCGCAAAGTAAAAATAACGGAAGTTCTGGAGCGTCGCGTCGTGGGGCGGGACTTCTGCTTTTTGCGGGAAGCCCGGTCCACGGAGAGCAGCGGTGACGCGGGGCCTCCAAGCGTGAGGGAAGCCCTGCATATGGTGACACGGTGGAGAAAACACCAGGGGAGTTCGGAGCCTGTAGAGCGCAGCGAGGCGACGTGACAAAAGAGCACGGTGAGTGGAGGGGGGATATGTGTGTGTTTCTGTGTGCATGGGTGTGCGCGTGTGTGTGTGCACGTGAGCCCGTGAGTGGTGGGGGGTGTGCGTGTGCACGTGTGCGCTTATATGTGCCTGCGTGTGTGAGCCTGCGTGTGTGCCTGCCTGACTGTGTGGTGTGTATGTGTGTGTTCGCGCACTTCAGGGAATCTGAGGCAGGAGATGTGCACGGCGCAGGCCTGGACGTGGCGTCCACAGACACCAATCACCGCACGTGTCCGACCCCTGCCTCAGATTCCCAGGAGGAAGGCAACATTAGTTGTCGAGCTGGATGCAATGCTTCGCATTGCTTTCTCAAGCTCGACCTAATGAAGGGACCGCACTCGAAAGAGGTTGCTGCTCGGTTACTTTATTTTTACTGCGACAAACACAAAACACAAGACGCGTTTCGGCTTCGCGCCCTTTTCAAGGTGTATACACAGTGCAACAGTTCCACATGATTATATCCTGTTACACTCCTAGAGCTTCCGGTGCAACTTAGATTAACATAAATAACGGACTCAAAACATAAGCATAAAGTAAAAAGAGGCGCCATTTTTGCACATGCAATTAGACAAAGCAATTATTATAAATTGATCGCCGGTACATAATAAGCATCAGTGTAATGCAAAATTATTTCACAGTAATTGATTCATTTCTGCCATTGGATGACTTCACTAAGAGTTATGGGAAGCTTCCCTTTCACAAGGAACACATCCACACACAACGTAGTTCCCTTCGGTGCCAGTGAGTAGTATGGTAATGTGTGCTGCATTGAAATCAAAAACACTTTTGCCTATAGTCAATGTTATTTTTAGATTGAAAAACTCCCAGCAGCTTCCCACACAATAAAGTTTTGCAAAAGCTATGAAAAAACAAAAATTGCAAAAAGATGGCAGATGACGCCAGACCATTTGATTTTGCAAATGCTTGTTTATTTAGTAACAGTCATAAGGGATGAACTAAAGAAGGGGTGTGCTCTTGTAACTGCAAGCTGTACACAAGGTAGTAATTTCGATGTAATTAATAAATTAAATATAGGATGGATGGATCTGTTTCAGCGAAGAAAGTGCTTGTTGTCAATAAACAATTTTTTAAACGCAGAACATTAAGCAGTAATTAAAAATAAGGTGCTCAGCTCTGCAACAACATTCTAGACAGGCTAGTTTTAGAATCTGTTATCACTTATGGCAATCAACGTGCAAAGTAGCATTTTCTAGTTTAGCAAATAGAATTAATTCGAATAATGCAAGCTCATTTAATTTAAGGAAGTGTTGAGATCGCGTGAAAGACGAATTCTTGTTTTTTCCAAAGTGTACAAACTGGAACTCCTCTTAAGTTTCCTCATTATTTACTTTCCTGCGATGTCTAATGGCCGACCCGTACCACATCTCTATTAACCTCACGGAATATATACATTTCTCAAACCATAGCTTCAACGCTTGCATTGAGTGTCACAGTTGGAGCCTGAAGTCATGAACCTGTCAGGCGAATCGCAAGAGAACATTAATATTACTCAAAGCATTAACATATAACCCCGACAGTACTTAAGTTAATCACATCACTCTGCGGGTTCTTAAAGAAGAAAGGTTTGATATACTAACAATCTTTCCTCATATGTAAGGCCCTGTAACCTTAGACTTGTTCTGACGCTCCATCCATCTGGAATGCTGATTTGGGGGGCTCTATATTCACTATTTGCCTCCCTGAAGATTGTATAGTGGTAGAAACTAACTAAGAAAGAAAATAAAAAGTTTAGTATGCTCCAGTTTATGCCATCAAATGTATTGTTGCACTACAAATGTAAAAGTGGAACACAGGAGATTGATGGATAGAGTAAACCTCTTTTTAGGGTCTGGCTCCAGACATCTTTGGGTGTCTGTAAAAAACCTGATGTCATCACTGTACGCAATGCACATTATACAACATGCTGCGCGACATACAATATAGAGAAAATAACTCTGGGACTTTCTTCTGCAGCCATTGCCTTTTGTGTGACAGTTTGCCGATACTTTTGTTTTTCAGCATATGAACATTGAGCAGTGATGAAGAACAGTAGTTTGTTTTTTATGTGTTTTTGTACGTAGAGTGATGCATTTTACATATTCTTTGTGCGTTCTGTGTTCATTATTGGAAGCATGGTATTTGTTTGAAGGCCATAATATTTTTATTCGAGTTTCAAACACAGTTCTTGCACAATGTGGCACAGAGAAAATAATTAATTAGAAAGTCAGGAAGGTCTGGTATTAATGAAAGTGACAAGTCATATAAACACAAGCATTTATAATTCTCATTTATTTTCTATATAAAATAGCATTGGGCACCGCCTGATTTAATTTTAATCAACAAGAACTGTTGAGTGGGTGTTCAGAAAAAAATTGTTTAAAAATATTGTGAGACTGAAATGTTATGTGATAAATATTATGATGTTAGGAATAGAGTTGGACAGAATATAGAATGTAAGAATATTGTGTTTTAAGGTATTATACTTTAAAAAAAAACATACATAATGATTTTAATAGCTGTATATGATATAGCTTTTAAGTTAATTAGATACATCTTAGTTGTTTTAGTATTATAAGTTTAGTATTGCAATAATATTTGTGTTTAATTTGTTTTAATATAGTTTGTAAACTTTTATGTGAAATGGATTTTTAAAAATGTAATTAGAAATTATTAGTTTAGTAGCAGATTGTTGGGTAAAGTGAGGATTAGGGTGAATTTTTTTTAAATATATTAATTAGCATTTTGAATAAGAGAATAAGAGGTCTTAGACAACCTAAGAAAGCTCTCTAAGTGGTAGCTGTGGAGAGCAATCTTCAGGCTTAGTCCAGAAGGTGTGTATAGCAGCTTGTTTTACCAGAATGCAATCTAATAGTATAGATTAAGCCAAAAGGACCACACCAAGGGGTCGATCAGGATGGCGGACGGAAGAGCCACCGCGGCCCATGAGTAGGTGGAAAAAGCCTTTTCCGTGTCCGCCTGCCGCGGATACTCCGTCCGCCATATCAGGATAGGAAAACTTGTCAAATTTCCGTCCGCGACGGAAAAGCACGCTCCGCCGGCCAACTACACACGACCACGCGGCGGACGTAACAGATCCGGACGCACCGCCGTACGTACTGACGACGAAGACCGTCCCCCCAATCAAGATGGCGGAAAACACACATAAAACCGCAGCGGAAAAACAACCTGTCTGAACACGTCGGAATCCCCACAGCGAACACAGGTGACATAGCCGAGATACCCACCGCAAGCTGACCACCACCATGGACCCTGCGCTACACGCCTTCCCGATGCTCTTCGCGATCCACCACGTCCTAGTCATGGCCTACTATGGACGACGCAGGTAAGGCACAAACCATTGGCTGTCTGGGGGTGAATACCAGCAAGGGACGTGACGTAGGGAGGGGGAGTGTCATGTCACCGTAATCACTGATGAGAAGCAAATACGAATACACAATTGTAGTACGCAAGCAGGAATGACAACGAAAAACCACGAGATTTGATAGACCACCTTTATTTCACAAAATAGGGGTTCAATCACAGTGTATGCGTGAGCATGGGCAAAGTGGGCACCAGAGCAGGCACATCATAGCAGATAACGGGAGGGCAGTATGCAGTATCAGAGCATCAACAGGGCACAGTGCAGTACACAGCAGGTACATCATAGCAGGTAACGAGAGGGCAGTATGCAGTATCAGAGCATCAACAGGGCACAGTGCAGTACACAGCAGGTACATCATAGCAGGTAACGAGAGGGCAGTATGCAGTAACAGAGCATCAACAGGGCACAGTGCAGTACACAGCAGGTACATCATAGCAGGTAACGAGAGGGCAGTATGCAGTAACAGAGCATCAACAGGGCACAGTGCAGTACACAGCAGGTACATCATAGCAGGTAACGAGAGGGCAGTATGCAGTATCAGAGCATCAACAGGGCACAGTGCAGTACACAGCAGGTACATCATAGCAGGTAACGAGAGGGCAGTATGCAGTAACAGAGCATCAATAGGGCATTGCAAAGAACAGGTCCATCAGAGGCAGCACATGAGAGGGGCACAGAGAATCAACAGTCCATTGCACAGAACAGTTCCATCAGAGGCAGCACATGAGAGGGGCCAAGTGCATGAACAGTCCATTGCACAGAACAGTTCCATCAGAGGCAGCACATGAGAGGGGCCAAGTGCATGAACAGTCCATTGCACAGAACAGGTCCATCAGAGGCAGCACATGAGAGGGGCACAGAGAATCAACAGTCCATTGCACAGAACAGGTCCATCAGAGGCAGCACATGAGAGGGGCCAAGTGCATGAACAGTCCATTGCACAGAACAGGTCCATCAGAGGCAGCACATGAGAGGGGCAGTATGCAGTATCAGAGCATCAACAGGGCACAGTGCAGTACACAGCAGGCACATCATAGCAGGTAACGTGAGGGCAGTATGCAGTATCAGAGCATCAACAGGGCACAGTGCAGTACACAGCAGGTACATCATAGCAGGTAACGAGAGGGCAGTATGCAGTATCAGAGCATCAACAGGGCACAGTGCAGTACACAGCAGGTACATCATAGCAGGTAACGAGAGGGCAGTATGCAGTAACAGAGCATCAATAGGGCATTGCAAAGAACAGGTCCATCAGAGGCAGCACATGAGAGGGGCACAGAGAATCAACAGTCCATTGCACAGAACAGTTCCATCAGAGGCAGCACATGAGAGGGGCCAAGTGCATGAACAGTCCATTGCACAGAACAGTTCCATCAGAGGCAGCACATGAGAGGGGCCAAGTGCATGAACAGTCCATTGCACAGAACAGTTCCATCAGAGGCAGCACATGAGAGGGGCCAAGTGCATGAACAGTCCATTGCACAGAACAGGTCCATCAGAGGCAGCACATGAGAGGGGCACAGAGAATCAACAGTCCATTGCACAGAACAGGTCCATCAGAGGCAGCACATGAGAGGGGCCAAGTGCATGAACAGTCCATTGCACAGAACAGGTCCATCAGAGGCAGCACATGAGAGGGGCAGTATGCAGTATCAGAGCATCAACAGGGCACAGTGCAGTACACAGCAGGCACATCATAGCAGGTAACGTGAGGGCAGTATGCAGTATCAGAGCATCAACAGGGCACAGTGCAGTACACAGCAGGTACATCATAGCAGGTAACGAGAGGGCAGTATGCAGTATCAGAGCATCAACAGGGCACAGTGCAGTACACAGCAGGTACATCATAGCAGGTAACGAGAGGGCAGTATGCAGTATCAGAGCATCAACAGGGCATTGTGCAGTACACAGCAGGTACAACAGAGGCTGCACAACTACGTGTCCCTACCAACCCGTCACAGGAACCACAAGAGTGCCACGCAGTTCCCAATGGACACACCATGTGAAGTTAAATTTCAGTGAAGTGTACAGCACCTCACATCACAGACTCGGGGGACTGCGTGACCCACCTGCCTCGGACACACTGGCAGCACCAGCAACAGGAGTGTGAGACACAGTCACAGCCCGAGTCACACACACATGGGCCACGGACCCAGACACACTGGCAGCACCAGCAACAGGAGTGTGAGACACAGCCACAGCCCGAGTCACACACACATGGGCCACGGACCCAGACACACTGGCAGCACCAGCAACAGGAGTGTGAGACACAGCCACAGATGTAGTCACTGACACGTGAGCCACTGACCCAGACACACTGGCAGCACCAGAAACAGGAGTGTGCAACACAGCCACAGATCTCCTAACTGACACGTGAGCCATAGACCCAGATACACTGCCAGGACGTGCAACAGGAGAGGGCACAACTGACACTGTGCCACCATCTGATACATGAGAGTCAACTGCACCAGCGCCACTGGGACAACTGAAATGATGAGCCACAGGGCTGTATGGGCCAGGAGGCAGGGTGGGCCTGGGAGCTGGTGATAGGTCATCTAGAGCCAAATCGGGTGTGGCAGGTGTCAATGGTGTGTGTCTGCGTTTCTTATGGAGGTGTGAGTGCACCCTGGACAGGACTGGACTGCCAAGTGGCGGGGACTCCAAAGAATCACCACCCAGCATAGGTGGACCAACTGCTGCCGGGGACCTGGTTTCTGGGGACGTGCTGGAGCCTGCTTGTCGTTTGCTCTGTGCCTGCCGCCTGGACTCGGAATGATGTGTAATGGGGGATGCTACAACAGGGGACACCCACCTTTGCTTCTGACTGGCCTGGATGGGAGTGGAGGTATGGGGGGACTCCGCCGCGGAGACATTAGTTTTGCGTCCAGTAGTAAACATCAGCCTCAGTGCAGCCAGGGGTGGAGTATGCCTGTCCTTGATTGCGCCAATGTCCATGCCAGATGACTTGTCCGTAGGAGGTGCCTTATCCTTAGGTGGAGTGTTGTCTCTGGATGTAGCCTGTGCCCTGCTCGCCGCCCTGTTCCTGCCAGCAGACTTGTCGTCTGTGGTGCACCTGTCTCCAGTAGACACCTGCTCTCTGTGTGTGTACATGCCCTTGGGAGTGTCCCTTACCTCTGCTGTGGGCCTGCTCTTGGGAGTCTCCCTGCTCTTAGTAGGTGCCTTAGTCTTCTCACTGTCCTTGGGAGTGTCCCTTACCTCTGCTGTGGGCCTGCTCTTGGGAGTCTCCCTGCTCTTAGTAGGTGCCTTAGTCTTCTCACTGTCCTTGGGAGTGTCCCTTACCTCTGCTGTGGGCCTGCTCTTGGGAGTCTCCCTGCTCTTAGTAGGTGCCTTAGTCTTCTCACTGTCCTTGGGAGTGTCCCTTACCTCTGCTGTGGGCCTGCTCTTGGGAGTCTCCCTGCTCTTAGTAGGTGCCTTAGTCTTCTCACTGTCCTTGGGAGTGTCCCTTACCTCTGCTGTGGGCCTGCTCTTGGGAGTCTCCCTGCTCTTAGTAGGTGCCTTAGTCTTCTCACTGTCCTTGGGATTGTTCCTATCGACCGCTGTGGGCCTGCTCTTGGGAGTCTCCCTGCTCTTAGTAGGTGCCTTAGTCTTCTCACTGTCCTTGGGAGTGTCCCTTACCTCTGCTGTGGGCCTGCTCTTGGGAGTCTCCCTGCTCTTAGTAGGTGCCTTAGTCTTCTCACTGTCCTTGGGAGTGTCCCTTACCTCTGCTGTGGGCCTGCTCTTGGGAGTCTCCCTGCTCTTAGTAGGTGCCTTAGTCTTCTCACTGGCCTTGTCCAAGGAACAGTCCATGGACATGTGAGTATCCCATGCCTTGGGAGTACCTTTTGTGTTGAATGCCCGTGTAGCTCCTGAAGGCATGTCCTCCAACAACACTTGTGGATCCTGTGTGTGTACTCCAGTGCATCTGACGTCGTGTACGTGAACAGATGTAGGTGATCTAGGGGATGTGGTCTGTGCCCTGCGTGCCCTGACGTGCTGTCTGACGCTGCTTCGAGTGCAATAACCTTTATTTGAGTCTTGCTCACAATAATCACTACCCCCCGAGACATCCAGCGGTGTAGATGGGGAAACAGAAGTATGACCCTGTGCATTCGACTGAACTATTGCAGACGACACACTGCTTGCCAATGACTGCACTGTCCTGTGTAGACCTGAAAGATCGCCATGCATCCCTTCCATGAATGCCACCACCTGCCCCAACTTCCTATCATGGTCCTGGAATGCATTCGTCATATTGGTCTGCCCCACAAACAGCTGTCGCAGCAGATCAACTGCCTCAGCACACAGTGCATTTTGGCTCACCGTGGCAGGGGCAGCGGTGCCTGCACCGAACGCCACTCTGCTCCCCCTACTCCTCCGGCCACGAACAGTACATGGTGCAGTTGGTGGAAGTGTGGGCCCTGTGTGCTGTCTTCCGACAGAAGGTGATGAGTGCCCACTCCCAGTCTGTGACAACAGTGCAGGCTCACCAAGAGAGTCCGACGAGGAGGACGATGGTGTCTCCACATGCGAGTCCTCAGGGACGGTCCTGTCCCCCTCTCCGGCGCTGGCCTCCTCCGTGTCAGTCTGCGTGTGTGCGATGTCTGAGCCGGACTCATTTCCTCGGCTACTCTCCACCGTCTGTGGCAGAGTGTCCTCTGTCAAAGCTGAAATGCACAGAAAAGATGTGTGAGTCATGGGCAGACTGACGTACAGATGGAACTGGATAGCCAAATTACATAGCAGACAAAGGTTTAGGAGCCCACATCCTGCATATGGCCCACCCCTACCAGTCATCCTCACATTTCCTGGAATGGGGCCATGGACCACTAGGGGATGTGCATTAACACTCAAGTACTAAGCAAGTGGCGTGTCAACATGGCGGACCTGGCTGTCAAATGACTACCACCCAATGGGACCAAAATGGCAGCACAGGCATACGTACGCAACACGGAACTCAATAGTGTGTCTGGGCACCAATACATGCATAGCACTCACAAGTTTCCTACACAGACAGTATGCTCACCGCTAGTTTGCTGTTGATCGGCACTCAGACGTTCGGCCAGTTCAGGATGCGTCACTGCAATTATACGGTGCATGAGAGGGGTCATGGAGCGTCGGGCCAGACGGGGCGTCCTTGGAATCAGGCCCAGTGTTACTTCAGCTACATTCTTGCTCAGCCTGGAAATGTCGTCCCAGCGTTTGTGGCAGTGTGTATGTCGTCTGTTGCACACCCCCAATGCCCGAACTTCCCGTGCTATGCCCCTCCACAGGTCCTTGCGAAGGTGCAGCTTGACCTACCATGATGAAAGAGAAAAGGGTTTTAGTCAGTGGACAGGTGGCCTGTGACACACATAGGGGCAAGACGTAACTGTCAGCAGCCATGCACAATCGGGAACATATGTGTAGCCCACACTACACAGCTAAGATAGAAATTGGCAAGATCATTTAGCCCCCTCATGCACACCAACATGTCCCACACTGCACTTACCACCCGTCCTGGTGCGCCGTAGAGGCGTCCATAGTTGCGGAGTACACCGTCCACGAGCACATCAAGCTCCGCGGCGGTGAAGGGTCGAGACCGGATCTCATTGCCTCTCGACATGGCAAGATCACGGAGTATGGCACTAGAGCAGCAGTCGGTGGTCAGCTCAGCAGCAGCAGTAGGTCGAGGTGATGGTCACAGGCAGCAGTCGGTGGTCAGCTCAGCAGCAGCAGTAGGTCGAGGTGATGGTCACAGGCAGCAGTCGGTGGTCAGCTCAGCAGCAGCAGTAGGTCGAGGTGATGGTCACAGGCAGCAGTCGGTGGTCAGCTCAGCAGCAGCAGTAGGTCGAGGTGATGGTCACAGGCAGCACTGGTCCCCAGGGTAGGTAGCGTCGTTTTGGCCAACACACATATATAGGGCCCTCTGCACGTGTCAGTGGCATACGTCGCCAGCAATTGGTCAGCCCTGGAAGCGTGATCGTGAAATGGGCCAATGACTGGCCCATAGTTGCGGTGCACACCTTACGCTACTTGCGATTGGCCATATGCGGCCAGCGTCCCTCTCCCCATTGGCTGCATGTGCATGGACCGTCACGGGCAGACATCGGCGACCGCACGTGCAAGCCTCAGGCACGGATGCTTCCGTTGCAACAATGTACTATCACTGGCGCCTCCATGGCGGTGCACGTACTCAGCGGGGGAGGTGCAGGCCCATACACCCTGTAGATGTAGTCAATGGACATGCCATTTCATGACCCCCCTTACAGTCACCTTGCATCATCCACCGTACACCGGCCGGAGCGGCCGGGCCTAGGACGACCACCGTGCCCGGCCATGAACACAAGCGCCATGGCCGGGCACGGCGGTTGTTCATGGCCGGGCACGGCGGTTGTTCATGGCCGGGCACGGCGGTTGTTCATGGCCGGGCACGGCGGTTGTTCATGGCCGGGCACGGCGGTCGTCCTAGGCCCGGCCGCTCCGGCCGGTGTACGGTGGATGATGCAAGGTGACTGTAAGGGGGGTCATGAAATGGCATGTCCATTGACTACATCTACAGGGTGTATGGGCCTGCACCTCCCCCGCTGAGTACGTGCACCGCCATGGAGGCGCCAGTAATAGTACATTGTTGCAACGGAAGCATCCGTGCCTGAGGCTTGCACGTGCGGTCGCCGATGTCTGCCCGTGACGGTCCATGCACATGCAGCCAATGGGGAGAGGGACGCTGGCCGCATATGGCCTTTGGGAAGTAGCGGAAGTTGAGCACCGCCATGGCGGCGCCAATTATGTGATCTTGTCAGACGCTGCACCGTGATGTGTTGTGTGCAGTTGTGTCATGAGGGATGTGAGCGTGATTGGGAAAGGTCATATGTCATACAATATAGCATGTGTGTCCATACAATGGCAATCGGTCGGCACATTATGGGCAAAAGATGTGCATTTCTACTTGTTGACGTCGGGTGTGACCCTACAGACGTTGTTACATCTTCACAACTACACAGTACATCACGGCTGTGTGGCCAATGAATGCATCTGTTGTCAGTTTCTTGTTGTGTCGAGGTGACTACAGTGGTGGTGGTACACATGCATTCCGTGTATGTGTTTTGTACGTTGTGTCACCATGCATGTCATTTCCGTATGCACATCATTATTGGTGGTGGCATTTGTGCTTGATGACATGGCGTGTGTACACTTATCGTTTGTGTGCATGCAGTAGCATGAGTGTCTGTGATGTGTCTACGAAACATTAGGGTGATGCCAGAAGTTTTGTCAGTAAGGTACACATGTGATGGAGTTCTACACGTATGCGTCGTTTGCAAGTTGACCAAAGTTACATCTCTGTCCCACACAGGAGGGCTCCAAATGTGCTTCGGCCATACACAGTGCTGGAGGATATGGTAGACGAGGACATCATTCGGAAATTCAGGCTGGATCGACGTCGGTTGATGGACCTTGTGGCACTATTGTCTCCTCATCTGCAGCCACGTAGAACGTATCCTGGGTCGATTACACCCACTGCAAAGGTCATGGCGGTACTACATTTCTTCGCTACTGGCACTTTTCAGTTCACTGTTGCAGTTTCCGGGGGGATGTCGCAGGCCATGTTTAGCACGGTTCTTCGGGATGTGTTGAGAGCTATGATGCTCTACAAGGATGAGTACATCCATTTTCCACGACCGGAAGAGTTGCCAGCTGTCAAAGCTGCTTTCTATGCACTGGGCCACATGCCTCACGTTGTGGGCTCAATTGATGGCACACACATCGCTCTGATTCCACCACGGGCACACGAACAAGTGTTCAGGAATCGCAAACACTTTCATTCGCTGAACGTGCAGGTGGTGTGCCTGGCGAACAACATCATCTCCCATGTGTGTGCCAGATTTCCAGGATCCGCACATGACGCCCACATCATGCGGAGCAGCAATGTCCCACGACTCATGGCAAATCTGCGACCCGGTCAAGCGTGGCTTGTTGGTGAGTGTGCAGTGGGTACTCTTGTGATCTCTGTGTTGCATGGGGTACCCACCATATGTATTTCTGATGTTTGTCTCTGTCATCCCCCTACATAGGCGACTCGGCTTACCCAAACCGGCCCTGGCTCCTCAGTCCCCTACGCAATCCGAGGACGGCGGGTGACATGCGGTACAATGAGGCACATGGAAGGACACGGAGAGTCATCGAACGTACCTTTGGACTGCTAAAGTCCAGGTTTCGGTGCCTCGATAAGACCGGAGGGGCCCTGCCTTACACACCAGGAAAAGTATGCAAGATCGTGATAGCCTGCTGCATGCTCCACAACATTGCAGTACGCAATGGCATTGAACTGCTGTTGGACCCTGAAGACGAAGGAGTGCCTCGGCCTCCCATCCCACCCATGTCCACTGATGAGGATAGTGGTGAGGAGGAAGGTGTGGACCAGAGGCGCCAGCTCATAGATCGCTACTTCCCTTGAATGTGAGTATCTACCTGTAGTGGCGGTTGACAATGCCTCATGTATGTTTGCTGGTGTTGTGTGGGTATGGGGTTAATCAGCTGGGTGTTGTTTGTGATGGTTGCACATGTGTGTCTTCATGTCTTTGGACATGGAAGTGTCCATGATGTGTGTGCTCTCATCCCATGCTTGTGTGATGGTTGTCGTTTGTGTAATGTAGCTGTGCATTGTGTTGTGATGTGTGTGAATCTCTTTACTGACGTGTGTTTGCTGTCTCTGGTTTTCTCTAGGTCACTCCCGCAGCGCCATGATCATGTACGACTATGATCCCTGTACCAGTTTACGTCTGTATCAGATGGCAATCATGTGAATAAACATGGAGGCAAAACATCATTGTGTGAATTAATGCTCTTTATTTACAGGTTGTGCTTCTGTGCTGGTGAATATTTACAAGTCAGTGGGGTGGAGGGAGTTGGAGTTGAAGGTATTGGGTGATGAAATGTCCGTGCTGACGCCACATTGGGGGGTGTCAGGGTAGACCAGCAGACCAGTGGGAATGATTGTCTGTGGGACAGGCTACTTAGCTGGGTGAATGTCTGGCACAGGCAGTGACATTGTCATGGTCGTCCCCTCTTGGAACGTGTGCCTGGCGCTCCAACACTGCTCTCAGCCTCTTTCTTACTCGGACGGCCCCTCCGTCTCTGACCTGGAACAGATTCAGCTGGGAGGGCAGGTTGTTGATGGGCCACATCCGTCGCCAGGGGCTCAGGTGGTGGTGGCGGCGGTGGAGGCGGAGGCGGAGGTGGCGGCGGAGGCGGAGGTGGCGGGGGAGGCGGAGGTGGCGGGGGAGGCGGAGGTGGCGGTGGCGCTACCACACTTGGTGGAGGGGGGGGGTTGTTCCGGTCAACCCATTCACTCCACATCGTTGCCTGCTGCCCCATGATCAGCAACATCTGGCCAAGGATGCCAGCGATTTGGCGCTGGGTGTTGGTGTTGTCCACTGAGTCCTGGTGTGCACGATCAGCGTTTGCCTGGGACCGGTCGTATGACGCCTGGCACCTGGCAAGAGCTTGTAGGGACTGTGCCACTGGCTGGGGTAGGTGTTCCTCCTCTGCACGGCGGTGTGTGGCTCGCCTGATTGGATGTTGTCCCGTTGCCTGTGTTTGTGGCCCACTCACCCTGCTTGTGTGTGGGGCCGTTGGACCAGCGTTGCGCGGTGGGTTCTGCTGGGTGGCAGCGGCAGGAGTCGTGGTGCTGGTGGTACTGGTGGTACTGGTGGTACTGGTGGTACTGGTGGTGGTGGGGACTGTGCAGATCACAGAGACAGGTGCCGCTGGAGTCACACATGCGACGTTGGTCTGTCCAGGGAGTCCCTGTGAGCCAGATGGCCCTGGCTGCGTGCTTGGTCCCGCTCCATCCTCCGCCCCGGAGCTGACTGTGTCCTCGTCACCAGAGAGTCCTGTAGATGTGAGAGGCGAGGCTGGCGGCCGGGTACTGGTTTCCGCAGGCAGTTGAGGATCACCTGAGGGAGAAGATCGAGCTGGTCAGTAATTTGGACATTACATGGGTATATGGATTTGTAGCCATTTCGGTTTCCTGTCGAACACACCCCACCCTCCACCACCACCACCACCCTCCCCGTGAACATGGGGGCCTGTTGGGAGTTGTAGTTTGGGCCTCTCACACACCCCACCCTCCAGCACCACCACCACCACCTCCACCCTCCCCGTGAACATGGGGGCCTGTTGGGAGTTGTAGTTTGGGCCTCTCACACACCCCACCCTCCACCACCACCACCACCACCTCCACCCTCCCCGTGAACATGGGGGCCTGTTGGGAGTTGTAGTTTGGGCCTCTCACACACCCCACCCTCCACCACCACCACCACCCTCCCCGTGAACATGGGGGCCTGTTGGGAGTTGTAGTTTGGGCCTCTCACACACCCCACCCTCCAGCACCACCACCACCACCTCCACCCTCCCCGTGAACATGGGGGCCTGTTGGGAGTTGTAGTTTGGGCCTCTCACACACCCCACCCTCCACCACCACCACCACCACCTCCACCCTCCCCGTGAACATGGGGGCCTGTTGGGAGTTGTAGTTTGGGCCTCTCACACACCCCACCCTCCACCACCACCACCACCACCTCCACCCTCCCCGTGAACATGGGGGCCTGTTGGGAGCCATGGACATGTTAGTGAGTTGGTGTCGAACGTGCATGGTTTGGGGCGTAGGGGATCTTTCTTCTCATTTGTGTGAGCCTGACCATGTCGTGCTGATCGTGGTGTTGGTTTGTACTCACCAGTCTCTTCTCCTTCGTCAAGTCCGTCTAGGCTCTCTCGGTGCAGTGTCCCCAGCACCTTCTCCTCCCAATCTGTGTAGGGTAATGGCTCCGGGGGTGTGCCACCGCCAGTATGATTGGCTCTAGTGACGTTTTTCGCTCGGATGCCCTTGACCCTGGTCTTCAGGTCATGCCACCGCCTCTGAATGTCATGCTTCGTCCTCGGCACAGTCCCCGACGCATTCACCCGAGTGACGATCCTGTCCCACATGTGGTTCTTTTGCGCCACGCTCGTCTGCTGGACTTGGGCCCCGAAGATGTGGGGCTCGACACGGATTATTTCGTCAACCATTACCCTCAACTCTGTCTCTGAGAATTTGGGATTTTTTTTGGGGGCCATGGTGTGTGGTGCTCAGTGTGTGAGTTGTGTGAGTTGGGAGGTGCAGGTGTGTGGTGTGTGATGTGTCGGATTTGTGTGGTGGGTGTTTGTGTGGTGGGTGTGGTAGGGTGGTGGGTGGGTGTCTTCTATGTGATTTTATGTGAGTTGGCAGTTTCTCGATTAGCCCTCTTGCTGGCAGCAATGCTGTGGTGCAAAGGATTGTGGTTGTGTGTGGGTGTCATTTTGTAGTCGTGTCTCAATGGTTGTTGCGAGTCAGGTGGTAGGTGGGCGTGTTGACGTGTGTGCATTGTTGGATGATTGGGACTTGTCATGGTGGCTTGTGATTGGTGTTGGGGGGGGGGGGGCTTGTCAATGTTCGTATGTTTGCTTAGGACTTGCGGTGCAGTTTCTGACTTTTGTTCGGCGCTAGGGATGTTGTGCGTGTTGCCCTTCCGCGGTGATGCTGTGGTTCTCGTGGCATTCTTTCCGCCGCGGACGTGGATGGCTGTGCGTTCCGTGGTACGGCCGGATTTATCCTAATTGCGGCCACGGAGTATTCTCAGGTATGGCGGTACATGTTTTATTTTCCGCGGTCATTTCCGTCCGCGGCAGTGGTTGTTCAGTGAACTCCGTCCGCCGCGGACGGACTTGGTTGTGTTCCGACCGCCGCGGACGGTGTTGGTTGTGAACCGTCCGCCGCGGTCGGAGTTTCGTCACATGAATATCCTAATCCCAAACGCGGTTTCTCCGCGGCGCAGCCGGGAGTAAAATTTCCCCCACCATGGCGGACAGTACCCATTTCCGTCCGCCATCCTGATCGGCCCCTTAGTATTCATAAAAATATGTATTTACTATATAATACTCTCTAGCACGTTTAAATATCTCCTACACAGAGATAAACACAATGCACACAATAATTTAGCAAAGAAACACAGTAAATAGCACAGAATACACAGTGGATCCCTGAGGGGGGACTAAACCATATACTAAGAAAGTGGTATAAGAACCATAACTCGGGTCAAAAGAATGTTGAGAGGATGTAGAAGTGCTGGTGACCCACAGAACCATCCAAGGTAAGTAGATAGGGACCCCATGGAGAGCGCTTACAGTGTTGGAACATGACTGCATTCTCCATATAAGTCTACGTGTAAGTCGTGGTTGAATTCTTAAAGATTAAGGACAGTTCCCAGTGGATCCTGAAGAAACCCCAAAGAAGACAGAAGGCTGGAGAGCCACCCCACCTGTGGATAACCTGGAACCCACGTTACCTACAATGGGGAAGCCATGTGTATACGTGTGAAGTGGTGTCGGAAACAGCTGTTGAATCAACGGAGGACTTCAGGAAAGTGCCGCTGTTGCAGAAGGAGAAAGTGTCTGGTGGAATCTGAAGGTGGATTCTAGGTGTGAGGTACCTGCAAGCAGAGGTGACAGAGTCTATGTCACTCAGGAGTGACCAGGAGACTTGGAATACGAATGCCCTCTGATGTCAGGTGTTGCAAGATGGGTGACGATGACCTTGACTCTACAGCTGTGAGGACCAGGTGTTGCTGAGGAGGACCAGGAGCTGTACATGAGATGTCCCACAAAGGATGTTGAGTGTTGAGGGGTCAGTGTACGACGGGAGCCCCAACAAGCCTTGGCAAATGCAACCAATGCAGGAAGTGGAGAAGGAGCAACGTCGGGGTCATCAAGGTGCAGGGGACTCACCACAAGCAGGGGCATCAAGGCAAGCCCTGGGTAATCAGAGAGCCCAAAAGAAACAAGTATGACCCTTAAATAGACCCACAGGCCAAAGGCACTGGAGTCACGAGAGGACCTCAAGTAGCTCATCAGAAGATGCAGGCCACGATTCACATGATGCGGTGTGTCTTAAGATTGTGGTCACTGGAAGTGCTCCAGATTGGGGCTACTTGAAGCCCAAAGCTCTTCTTGAAAGAATCTAACAAGCCTTTGCTACTGTGAAACCTGGGCCGATAATCGTGAACATTACCTGCGCCATCTTGCCCGATGGTCCCTTTCTACGCGCACATAGGCCGCAGCCATTTTGATCGACCGCAACCATTTTGTGTTATGTTGTTCACCTCTGTTTCACCTGCACTCCCAGAAGTATCTGTATAAACCTCTGACCGACTTGGTATGTGTGCTAAGGGCCATAATCTAGCAGTCATGCCCACGTTTGATGTTAGCTTCAAAGGGACATTCTATTGCCACCACAAACCTCTACCCTCCTTGTTCCTCCCCATCCCTGTGCAGATAAACAAAGATCGTAGATACCAAAGGGTCCCACACTAACCTGGTTTATTGCACCCCGAAGAATGCACCTCCTGATGGACAATAGAACTTGTTTCCCTATCAACAGTAAAAGACGTTACAACCTGACAAGCCTTGCATTTTCTCGACCCTGAGGCAAAGGCTAGCTGCCTGAAAAGCATCATACGTCTGACTATTTATGATTGGGAGAGTACGAACCAACTTGTCCGGAATGTATGGCATCTTGTCCGGGGCGGGGGATACTAAGTTTACATGACACCTACCTTTAATGGAAGAGGAGCAAACTCAATAATTGATTTTGCCCTATTCTCAGCACGGTATTCAGCACAGGTAATTGATTGGCGTACTCTTGACTCACCTATGTGCGACCATTTCCCCATTCTATCTATCTATAATTTTAAACTTAGTAACCAATTCCATCCTCCTGGTAGCTGTTATGACGTTACACCGATTCTAGGCCAAAAAAAGGGTTTACAATTAAATGGGAAAAGGTAATCCCAGAAAACTTTAATAAAAACCTGATTAGCTCCACCCTGGAAGACTTTAATATCTGTTTATCCCCAGATGAGGCTCCATTAACTGTCCTTAGATCTTTTGGTAACATCTCAGGTAAAATTAAGGACCTCCTTGTAAGAACCCATTGTTATATGCAAAAAGGTCCTTTCGGATGGTTCGATAAGAAGTGCAGAAGCGCTCTCACTGCATTAAAAAATATCTTGCATAGTAGTTCATCCAGGAGATTAGAGATCAGAACTGCGAGACGGAACTATTGCCTTGCACTAAGCTCTAGGAAAAAAGAACTAAAATTAAAAGCGTGGGCCAATTTGCATGAAGCATGCAAAAAAAGGGACAACGTTGCCTTTTGGAAGGTCGTGAGCGCTCCATTCTACCAGGAGCGCTCGGGCCCCTCAATAGACAATGCAGTCTCTGCACAGGAATGGGTCCAACATTTCCAGAGACTTTATAGTAGTTCTGTCCCTACTTGTGAGGATCACATGACTACAAAATCTATAAATGAAAAAGAGGGTTCTAGCTATCCAATAGATATTTCTTTTACCTTAGAAGAAGTTCAAAGAGCTTTAAAAGAAATAGATGTTTTTAAAAATCTCCCTGACCTTTTGGCCCCAATTCTAACAAACGTCCTTAATTCCTCTAATAAAGTCGGATTCATTAAAACCTGGCAAGAGGCCATCCTGGTCCCTATAAACAAAAAAGGGGATAGAAATGATCCTGCCTGCTATAGGCCTATTTCGCTTTTAGATGGCCTAATGAAAACAGCAGGCAGGATTATTCTTACCAGGATGCAGGAGTGGCTCGAAGAAAAAGATATTTTATCTACAATGCAATACGGCTTTACTAGAGGAAAGGGAACAATTGAACAAGGTTTAAACCTTGCCCTTATTATGTCAAAATATGTTCATGCCAAAAAGGTTCATTTGTACATAACATATGTAGACCTTAGTTCTGCTTTTGATTGTGTGAGGCATGACACCCTGTGGCAAATTTTAGAAGATATTGGTTTAGATATTAGGATTAGAACTTTTATTAAAGAACTTTACTCGGGGGCTGGTGCGCGGGTGAGGTTCGGCAAGGGAGGTGAATGTTCTGATTTCTTCCCTATACGTAGAGGAGTAAGGCAGGGGTGCATTCTTGCACCCCTGCTTTTTAATTTGTATATAAATGATGTGGGAACCTTGTTAACAGAAAAGTATAATCACTATCCAGGGATCAAAGGAAAATCCATACCCATACTCCTCTACGCCGATGACGCGGCTATCCTGTCACAGACTAAGAGAGGCCTACAAAACGCAGTAAATACATTTTCTGAGTATATGAATAAGAGGGGATTATCTATAAACGTTTCTAAGACTTTTACCATGTCGTGTGGCCCAAGGAAAACCAGAGTTCCATGTAATATAAACTTGGACAATAAGTGTGTTGAATTAGCAGACATTTTCTGTTACCTTGGGGTACATATGGACAGACAAGGTAATTGGAAATCAGCAGTGAAAGCAAGAGCTTTGGCACTTACCAAAGCAACAGGAGCCTTATTAAACTTTGCGAAGAAGATTGGATCAAGGCCACCAAGGGAGCTTTTACAAATTTATAAATCTAAATGTGTTTCCACTGGTACTTATGGGGCAGGGTTATGGGGGATACAGTCTGTGGAAATTATCCAACGAATAGAGAACAAATTCTTAAGGTATGTTTTGGCAGTGCCGCCCAGCACATCAATATATGTACTGCATGCAGAATTGGCCATGCAACATATCTCCGATACTATTAAGATGGCACCAATTTTATTGTGGCACAACATCTGGACTAATCCTGCCACAAATCTCAACAGAGCGATAGCAGAGGACTGCCTGCAATGTAGCGGGGTAAAAAACATCACGTGGCTCACCTACGTTAAGAACTTTTGCTCTGAAATTGGTTGTCCAGAATATTTCTCTAACCCAGCTACCATGGACTCTGTCTCCAGATCCGCGTTAAAGAAAATCTTGACTGAACATTGTGAATCAATCAGATGGAAAACTCAAAGGGCCAAGATATCAGTCAGAAATCACGATGAAGTGACACTGCATAGAAACATCCAGCTGTATCTTATTGTTGACCAACCCTTTTTTTATCGTAGAATATTAACATCCTTCCGATTTGAAACATTCTTTAGACTTATAACTCTCCCAAGGTGTAATGATTGGTCCAAAGATAAACTAATTTGCCCCTGTGATAGGTTGTCAATTCAATCCAATATTCACTGCACTTTATATTGCACTTTATACGCACATCCAAGGCGACAAATACTAAGGCCCCTTCTGTTAAAATGGGGCATAAGAAAATCGAGGGAAGCCTATAATAAATTGCGATCCCTGGAAGTTTACTATACAATTAATACTGTAATGATGTATTTAAGAGCAATAATGAAACTTAGACAGGACATTACGCTAGAATAAGTCACATTATATTGATGATATAAAGGTTTTGACCTAGTTTAGGCTCAATTTATTATTGAATACCTAATTCCCACATGTTGTTCTAATATTACTGTATACATGGATATTTAATAGTGGCTTTTTTCCTTTTAATGTAATTTGAATGACTTTCTTTGTTTTGTAGACTGTATGTATGCTTTTATGAATTGTTTTTAACATTTCAAATAAAGCTTTTTTAACTGAAAACTGAAACAAAGATCGTAGATACCAAAGGGTCCCGCACTAACCTGGTTTATTGCACCCCAAAGAATGCACCTCCTGATGGACAATAGAACTTGTTTCCCTATCAACAGTAAAAGACGTTACAACCTGACAAGCCTTGCATTTTCTCGACCCTGAGGCAAAGGCTAGCTGCCTGATAAGCATCATACGTCTGACTGTTTACGATTGGGAGGGTACGAACCGACTTGTCCGGAATGTATGGCATCTTGTCCGGGGCGGGGGATACTAAGTTTACATGACACCGCTCATGAAGATTGTATTGTCGAAACACTGTATAAAAGTGGCCCGTTGAAGAGTTGAAGTTGGAACACCTCCCTGAGAGACATCCCGGTGTCTGCAGTAGACGTGCTCCCCTCTGGAGAAAAAAAAACCTTGTTCTTGTCTTTCAGTTGCCAGCGCCTGCCTTGTTATTTTCTTAGAATTGAATGTGAATTAAAAGTGACAAGCCAAGCAGTTTCAGGGGTCTCAAAGGAGGCTGCTTTTCCATAAACCTGCAAGTCGATGGGGTGCACAGGGGTTCGGCTATTGCATCCCCCACGAGGGATACTGGCCTCAAACTTGGTGAGAGCGCATGGTAGGGCTCGGGAGCTGTGGAAAATTGATACCTGTGTTGCAGAACCTTACGGAGTCTAGAGGAGCTCAGGATCAGCAGACTGGCCGACTTAGTTGCGGTGCCTGCGAATTCAGGGCATGGACTTCTTCACTCCAAGGGAGATTCCTTCAAGAGTCTTTGATGCTTCACAGGCCGTGGAAGGTTCCTGTATGATGGACAGGCACAAACGATGCAGCAGACTGGAAGGAAGATGAAGTCATGCCTAAACGAAGTCCAGCGAAGTTCAGAGTGCCCAGACGGTAGACGTAGAAGTAGTGGCTGTTCTGAATCCTATCCAATGACAAATCGAGGGACCTACACTCATATAAGCCCTTAAGTGCCCTAGGGAAAGGGCTGGAATGATTCAGGGGACCCTCCCAGGGGAGGGTGTGCATAGTGGAAAGGTTACTCCCATGTCCTCTGTCCAGTTTTCTGCCAGAGCGTCCCATAACTGATTTGAAATGGACTATGCACAGGGACACTAAATGTGCCCATCATGTAGACTTTGTGGTGCTGGCAAGTGCACCCACCCAGTCCTAATACACTAAACCCTGTCTTGGAGGTGGTCACACCTCCCTGTGACACAATACCTATTGTTCTGTCTTCCCCTGCTCGAGCTTGGCTCAGCAGCAGGAGGGCAGAAATGTGTCTCTGGTCGTCAGCACTATTTTGTGCTGTCCAGGTCTGGAAGGTTGGCACCGGAAACACTGCGAGCCTAATGGAGGCTTCTTCCAATGGTTGGAATCATACCTCCCACACCGTGTACGGTGTGGGAGGTATGATTCCAACATGTTTGATACCAAACATGATAGGATTTGTTGCTGCCAGTTTAAAAAAGATGGTCATTGTGTAACTACACGGTGCCCCTCTATATAGTATATGGCTGCTTCACTGACAACATGGGAGCATGGACTCTGTAGGCTGTAGGGGTGTCCAGCTCATGCAGGGAACCCTCACACTTAATACCAAGCACCATGTCTTCAGGATTGCAAATCCCTGCTAAAGCAGTGACTTATTAATTTTAGGTGCAGTGACCCAACTTACACAGGCTGCAATGGCAGGCCTCTAGTTCCATTTTGAATGGTTTCGCATGGGTCGCGTAATACATGCTTCAGCCCATGGGAGACCTCTGGGGTACCTATGCCCAGGGTACATGGGGAACATTTACTAGGGACTTATAAGGGTACCCCAGTATCCAATTTGGGGTATACCTAAGTACTGAACACAACAATTAAGTGAGAAAGCAGATAGACTGGGTTTCTGATTAGCAGGATCCCATTCAGACTAGTCAAATACAGCTTAGCACCAGGCAGGGGCAGCTGGTGAAATGCCAGAGGCCAAGAGGTAGGAAGGGACGAAGGTAAATGAGCATCAAATATGACTTAAAATTATTTCATTGTGTCACATTTGCTCTGCGTTCAAAAACAGAGGTCAAATGACAGTCTAGTCTTCTGACAAAATTGCTGCTTATCCTTTCAAAATCAAGACTGGTGTTTACTTTTTCTTCTCCTATTGGAAAGTGTGAGTATTTTGTAAAGGGAACTATGTCAAATTTGTGCTGGTGTGAAAGAAAAGTCTGTAGGATGCCATTTTCTTCTAACACACAACAAAATGTAAATACTTATAAATGAACTGTACAAATATTTCAAAATAAATAAGCAGGAAAGTTCAACTGAAACACTTTCTTTTTTAATTATAATGTGTGATGTAAACAAAGATTTTAACAGGGTCAAAACAAATCAAGACACTTCACTTGGTGAGGCAAGTAACATTTTATCTCTGTGCAAATATAGTTTTCCATTTCAATGGAAAATGTGCTGCCTGTAAATGGCATTTGCTACCACACCATGCTTTAGTAATATATTTTTGACAGTGTGCTCCTAGATGCTATTGTTATTAAATAGCTTTATTTCGATATATTTGTCATATCATAAAAGCATTACAATACAAAAATGAATAAAAAGTACATTGCAATCTAACAGTTCATTCCTCTCCGACAGTATACATTATATGAAATCTACAATAAAATATCATAAAAATAGATAATTTGCCCAAGAATAAAAACATGCTAGGGGCTGGATCAAACAGAACGTATTACTGGAGAAGCGATTTCCTCACAGATCTTATCCGCCATGCCCAGCCAAGGAATTTTGCCAGGCAACAGGCGAACAAGGGGCGAGCATCAGATTGTAATATACGTAGAGCCTCCAGATGCGATCTAGTGCCCAGGCTCCTACATAATGGTTTCAGCCATCTGTTTCTGGGCGCTACATAAGCGGGACACTCGAACATTAAATGGGCAATAGAATCGACCCTTGATTCACAGAAAGGGCAATACGGTATGGTTTGCAATGGTGGCTCCCAGCTCAATGTAAGCTGTCCTAAAGGTAGAACTCCCACCCTGAATTTGAAGTACAACAATCTATCACCCAGATTAAGAATCAAGTCCAGGTAGGGTTCTCTAAAGGGGAGCTCCTTAAATGATAAAAACACAACGACAGATCTACATAATTTGGAGTTGCTCGTTCTGTCGTTAGCCGCCCAAGACCAATATAATTTCTTGAGCATCTGTTTGGATGGAGCTGTTTTGTTATCCCAAGCATCTCCTAGACCCAGTTCACAAAGGAGTCGCTTGACTTCCCTAAGCCAGCCAACCTTGTGCCAGCCGGGTAATGAGAGGAGTTCTCTTAGGGCATCAGCATAGCTGGACAGTTCTGGTACATTCCATATCCGAGCCCATAATAAGAGGGGGCGTAGCCTAGCTTGCTCGCTTATTGGGCGTGTACCTGCATCAAGTAGGAGTGGGAGTGTAGGGGTACTGTGTGGTAACTTCATAAGGTCTATGTGGAAATTGTTCTCGAGGTGTGTTAAGGTGGTGACTCTCTGAACACCCCACAATTCCGCACCATACAGTGCCGCACTCACCACCCTTGCCCTATAGATGTCTAAAATTGCCCCAATGGGTTGTAGAGATGAGGCACGTTGTTCTTTTAGCAGGGCCCCTGTAACCCTCTTATGAGTCAAATACATTTTTTGGTGGGTGGCCTTCCAATTCATGGAGTCACAGAGTCGGATGCCCAAGTAATCAAACTCCTTTACCCTTTATTATTATTATTATTATGTTTCTTATATAGCGCCTGAATCGACCCCGAAGGGGTATCTCCGCGCTTGCCTTGGAAACCCGTCCTGGCTTTTCCCTGTGAGATAGCCCCTACAGGGCATCCCCAAGGTGAAAGCCAGGCATCCCGCCGCGGGGGGCCGTTGTGGAGATTAAGCAAGCTTAATGCCCAGAGTTGCAGAGTGTGAACCCATGATTAGGTCAGGCACCGAAGCGAGAATTATTGAGTCCATGGACATTTGAGCTCAAGACCCTGCCGCGTCGGGAATTGAACCCTGGTCCTGGGTCTGACCTCTGCTTCAGGGTCTGCCTGCTCTAACCAGTGAGCCACACTTCTCGAGTGGGACTGAGTCTAGAGTGGGAAGGGTTACAGTTTTCCTAGGGGGGTTTAAGACGAGGAATTTGGTTTTGCTTACATTGATAGCTAGGCCCTTGGTGTCGCAAAAGTCCTTAAAGCTAGAAAGCAACTTTTGAATGCCTACTGGGGTCTTTGAGATTAGGAGGGTGTTGTCTGCAAATAGGAGGGTAGGTATTTTTCTGCCAGCCAGGGAGGGTGCATCTGCTGGATGTTGGAGTAGATGCTCCACCACTCCGTTAACATAAAGTGAAAACAGAGTGGGGGCTAGCACACAACCCTGGCGGACACCCCTATCTACAGGAATGCGAGATGTTTTTTGCCCCTGATCACCCCACCTAATCTGTGCAAAGTTGCTTTCATGAAACTTAATAAGCAATCCCAATAAATAAGGAGGAATACCCAACCCGTCTAAGACATTCCACAGTTGGTCTCGTGGGACCAGGTCAAAGGCTGTCCGTAAATCTATGAAAACTAGATACAAACTGCCCTTGCCCAATACGACCACTTTCCAATGCAGCATTAAAAGGCGAAATGTCTGCTCGATGGTGCCAGTTCCTGATCTAAATCCGGCCTGGAAATCTGACAATATCTGATTTTCTTCAGCCCAGTGCAAAATCCTGCCTAAGACTACTTTGCCCGCTACCTTTTGGGTGGAGTCGAGGAGACTGATTGGGCGGTAGTTGGCTGGGTCGTCCCGGCAGCCTTTCCTGAAAATCGGGAGGACCTCAGCGCCCCTCCAGGACTCAGGTAGGCAGCCTCCCAACACAGCCTCATTCAGGAGAGAGGCAATTAGTCTACTCCATACATAAATGTTTTCCCTCAGCAGATCGCCTGGTATGCCATCTGGGCCTGCTGCCTTATTAGCAACAAGGCACCTGATTGCCCCTTCTATTTCCTTAGCACTGAAGGGGTGTTCATTGACTATGGAGGCAACCGGCAGTCTGGGTGGGAGACCTATGTTTGATTGTATTACACCTAATGGGATGGAATAGAGCTTTGAAAAATGGGCAAACCAAGCCTCCCCTGGGATGTTGCAAGTCAGTTGTGCATCGATGGGCTTGTCCCTGGCTCTCATCAGATCCCAGAACCCCTTGGAGTCCTTTTTAGAACTCGCGTCCATTAGCTCACTCCAGAAGTTGGAATCATGTGCTTTCCTTGCCAGGGCTAAAGTTTTTTTATATGATTTCCTAGCAAGTCTGATTTTGCCTGGGTCTTTGGATTTTACAGCTAAAATAAGTTCCCCTTTGGCAACCCGACATTCCGAGGAATACCATTTGTCTCTTGCCTTGGAAGCACCTCTCGTTGTGGCCCTTGCCCTATTTTGTGGAATTATGAACAGTTCGCTTAGGGCCGAGATGGTTTCTGTGAAGGCCGCAAGAACAGCGTGTTCAGTAATATCCGATGTATCTAGACGCAACCTCACAGCTGTCATTATGGTCTCTGCTTGCGCCATCCTCCCCTCGTCCACTGCTACTTTGGCCCATTTTAGCCACCTACCACAATTTGAAGGGACAAGTTTGTGGGATGATTTCCATGTAGGAGTGGTCTTGGCTGAGTTCCTGTCGTGCCACGGGGGGTTGAGGGTTAGAGACAAAGGGTTGTGATCGCTGTCGCAAGTCAATAGGACTTCCATATCTTGGTGGAACGGCCAAAGATTGTGATTCAACAAAATGTAATCTATTCTGGAAGTATGTCCCACCCGGTTGTAGGTGTGCGCTCCCCGGGTGTCTGACTTGGAACGACCATTAGTTGCTCTGAGGCCGTATTCCATACAGAGTGAGTTAATATCTATGACACTCTGGGTCCATTTTTGGATCGGATCTAGGGAGAGCATGGGAATGCCTCTCCTTGCGTCGTCTTCCCAGGTGTCCAAAATGTCCTTGCTGGCCAGGGGCTCAAAGCAGCAGTTAAGGTCGCCTGCGAGGACTACAAAGGAGTCGATATTACAGGATCCAAGTTCAATATTTAGTCCTGTTGAGGATAACGTAGATGCCCCACCCCTGGCCCCCCTTAAATAGAGGTTAAACACTTCTAACTTCCTGCCCCCATGGCACTGTATTGTTATTCTCTGAAGATCAGGAGATTGAGTGGTTTTATGCCTTATGTTTAGACCCAATGCAATGCTGACCCAAATGAGAAGGCCGCCAGACGGGCGACCTTTACTGTCCTGGTGTTGGGAGGCAGAAACAAAGTAAGTTGTGTAGCCTACCCTGTGTCTAGGTTCCACGCACCATGTTTCTTGTAAGAGACAAATATCAAAGGGATCCACAAAAGAAATCCACTCTGGATTGTCAAAATTGCGTGCAAGCCCTGCTACATTCCAACTTAGGATCTTCAGCTGTGTTTTACCTGGAATGTCCTGCTTGGGCGAGGGGACAAAAGTAGGGGGATCAGGCTCCAATCCTGTCACTGCTATGACAGCTCTGTTTGGCATTTGGGAGGGCTCGTACTGGTTATGGGCAATTGCCCTAGGTACAATAGTTCGCTTCCCATCGGGCAGGGCCATCCGATTGAGAAACAAGGGAGACATCGGGGGTGCAACTATCACGTGCTCAACTGCGTGGGAGTTCAACGTACTATACCTGTCCCACTCTCCTGCAGGAGGGGTGTGTCTCATTTGCGATCCTTGTTCTTTGTGTGATGCTTATATCTTTCATAATCCCTGTGAGTTCAGTGATGTAACATTGATGGCAGCACCACCAATCAGAAAATTTATCAAAGACCACTGCCTACTAGGGCCAGAGGAGCTTTTACAGCAATGAGAACTTTATGTTAGCTTGATCTGACACCCTCAGCCGCAGAAGTCAAACTCAGGCAGCAGACTATACTGAAGCAACTGCATTCAGCCCTGTCTTCCTGATTCTAGCAGAGGTCAAAGAAGAAGTTATGCCCATGCTGCAAGGTGGCTTCTGAAGGCAAGGAAGTAAGAGTAATCACTGTGTTCAGCCTGCCAGGGGGTGAGCAGACAATGGTAGTTAGCAAAAGAACATAGACTTACGTAGGAAAGAGTGCTGGAACTAGGAAAATTATTATTTATAGAGTTTGTTGTTTCATTTTATGCTACAACATGCACTTGTTACTTTAAACAACTGTTTGGGGTTGCTAATGCACAATTCTTTCTTATTAAATCAAGAAGTAGGAATAGTTATCCCTCTGAGACACTTGGAAACCATCCAGAATCTCAGAAAACAAGATGTTGCTCTCCACAGCGAGATACTGAGAGAGGGAGAACATGAGTAACTGCTGTACATAGTACTGTAGTAGTGGTGGGCGAGCCACCAAATTAAAAATGAGAGCAGAGTTAAGAGTCTGTCTTGGCTATAAGAGCCCATCTTGCAAAGAGCAGAGCCGTGCCAACACTTGGCATGGAAATCAAAATTCAAAAAAGTAAATTTCTTCAACAAGTGTTTCACATTAGTACATCAGACTATGGGCTTTATTACGAGTATAGCGGTCCAAGGACCAGAAAACCTGTGGGGGCTTGGTGGGGGCACAGCAGTGGTTGCAGTCTTCAAACTGCCCCATTACCACCAGAGTGGTTGGGCTGCCCTGGGACCACCGCAACCACCAGGGATGAGAGACACTGCGGCCAGCCAAGCATAGTACGAGTTTCCTCACCACCACACTTTTCATCGTGGTGCGACCGCCATGAAAAGAGTGGTGGTGAGGAAGCAAAGGGGCCATACAGGGCCCCCTGGTGACTCATGCCCTGTGGATGCACACATGGGGCACAACCTGTGCTCCCTTGTGTGCATGCATGCCAGTACCTGCACGGCATGGACTGCTCAGTACATGATTTGCAGGTACCGCCTTTGACATTCCCATTGCTGTTCCTATTTCATAGGCACTGCCCTGGGAATGCCAAGGAACTGCTCGCCAGACAGGGGAATAGTCCAAATCTGGCAGACGGTTTAAACATGGGTTTGGCAGTGCAGGAGTGAGGCGTTCCTGCTCCCACACCACCAAACTCATAATAAGGCCCCATTTTCAAGGTGTTGGGAGTTGTTTATTAACAGTGATAGTTTTTAAACATGAACTTAGAAACATTCATACCCCTACCCCAACAGCAATTCCATTAATGAACTAAGAGGCAAACCAGTAGTAATGTGCATCCTATAAGTCGGCTATAATCTTATTATACAAAGAGCAACATTATAGTATATTAAGTCAAACCAATAGAGATGTTTGTGCCGCAAACTTCCTCATGTATTTCAAGATTTTCTCATATGCAATGATGAAAAAAATAGGCGGCATGATAAAGTAAAATAATTGCCTAGGATCACACATTTTGGTCAAGTGGATGAGCCGGAATTGATCCCAGGTTTTCCGGTCTTGCATTTTGTAATTCAGCCACCAGATTGGTATTCCCTTTTAACTCCTCTTTGACTTCAAAGTTTAATGCCCTGTCTTTCATTCTTAGTGCATGAGACTAGAGCAAGGGTAGCAGGCAGACGCTACAAGAAAGCTCAGCTCATTTTGGGCTTGAGGGCTCAAGAGGACCTCAAGGTGAACCAAAGACTAGTATCTGGCTTAAGCCTTCAGTGGCTCACCCACTTCTGTACTGCACTCTGGGTATTGTGTGCCATAAATAAATGTAGTTGCCACTTCCATTGTAATACCTGTTTTATATGTGAGTGTGTCTTAGCTTGTAGTGTTGATGACCATCTTGAACTTGTGCTGCATGTGAGGGGAACTTACACTGCTGCCAAATGTTTCATATTGTGTGTGTGTTTAGACTTGGACTGCTGCTGCAGATGCTGTCCAGGTTCTGTGCATTTGAGAGAATCTTTCATTGTTTCTGACCAGATCATTATCTGTTGTATTGGTGTGAGGGAAGTGTGCACTCCTGCCTGGTACTGTATGCGTGTGAGTCAAGCTTCAACTCATGCAACCCAGTACTGATCCTTACACTTGTACCAAATCTAAAAAGCTGCTTGTTCATTGTATCTAAAGGAGGCGCTAAATGGGGCTGCCCAGTGCCACACTTGTTCCATGTCTTTGAAGGACGTTTAGCCTGAATGACCCTCCAATATCACACATGGTCCATGTCTTTGTAGAAAGCGTGCACTGGCCCTGTAGTTCCACATTTGTCCAATTTCTTTGAATGACATTTCACTGGTCCTGCAGCACTACATTTGTTTTATGTCTTTGAAGGAAACTTGCACTAAACGGCCCTGAAGAAGCATACTTGTTTCATGTTTATGAAGGTAGCTTGTATTGGTTTACAAATGGTGTATGTCTTTAGGTGTGTGAGCTAAGGCCCCTCTGCACTCCTGCTTCATGTGCTCTATCTATTTCTGTGTGTTTAGGTCTGACCAAAAGACTGTATTAGCTGTCTCACCAGCTTCATGTTTTGTCGGCCAGGTAGGCCCACTTTAGTTATTCATCAGACTGAATGCCAATTACATATTAATTCAGCCCTTCAGATAAAATACATACAATGTGGCATTGGACCAGCCCTCTTCAGCCAATTTGCCTCTGCCTAGTAGACAACCGCTGTTTTTTATGATGTCCTATAGTCTGACTAACAGTATTTTGCCTGCTTTGTCTCTCTTACTCTGCATTTAGAGAAAATGTTTCTTTAGGTCATCCCCCAGCAGTTTACCTGCAAATGCAGACTAGTGCTAATTGGGCAATGAGAGCACAAGCAGCTCTGGTGTCACTAGTACTGGACCACAACTTTTCTATGTAGGGCTTCAGACATCAATGCTGCAAGCTTCAAAACCATACCACCATCTTGAAACGCTATCCTGCATCTTCTGTAATGTTTTACTGTTACAAGGTGGCCGACCAATGCAAAGCTTTACTTTTTATTTGTTTACTGTAGCACATGGACTCCACATTTAATTGCCATGTATCTTTCTTTCTTTCTTTCTTTTTTCTTTTTTCTTTCTTTCTTTCTTTCTCCATATGCTTGCACGAAAAAGAAAACCACAACTTTGTTTTTAGAAGGCAAGTGGAACTTTTTTCAGGCCAAGAGTCTTTCTTGCAAATGTACCCTTATGAGGGGCCCAGTTACTTTGCTTGCCCTAGGACCCATGGCAATCCAGCTACACCACTGTGTAAAACATTAAGGGCCTTATCACGAGTTTCAATGGGGGAGTGGATACGCCGCCACCACCACCACTCTCCTGCACCACTGAGATTCACCGCCGCCCGGCCACCAGATTATATCTTAAAAGTGGGTTGGCGGGCAAATGGCGCGTCGGTCCTGCAGCGGTGCCTCTTTCAAAGATGGTGGTGCCTTTGAAAAGGGCACCGCAAGGGGAATGCCACACAAGGTTCCTGAACAGCATGGATTGTGAAGTCCATGCCATGCAGGAACTGGTGTGCATGCACACAGAAGCCACACTATGATTGACATGGCGTGAGGCACTAGGGGGCCCTGTAAGACCCCCTTTGTTTCCTTTCAGCCACAATCCTCATGCTTGGCGGGACCGCCACTGTGCTGCCAAACATATTGGAGCCTCAGGACCACCGTGCAGGTTCTTGGCAGTGTCGTTAATCCCAGGGTGGTCTGACAACCCAACTCATAATGGGGCAGTCGAACCGCTGGTGGACCGCCATCAACGCACCACCATGAGTCGTAATTGTTAATTGGTTGATTAATCTATCTATATTTTAACTGTGTTAATAAGTGTATAAGTGTTGTTTTCCTTACTATGTCATGGAATATTGATTATTTTTGATTTGTTAATGATATTTATTTATTTAATTAGTTTTAATTGTTTGGTTCACTGACAGAATATCGATGTAAAACATTTAGGGGCCGATTTCATCCGGAAGGGCTCCAAACCATGTTCGTAGCCCTTCCGACTGAACGGGAATGTGTGGGCCGGATTCCTTCCTGACCGAGCCATTCTGATGGGCTCGGTCGCCAAGGAATCCAGTTCGGATTTCTGGATTGTGGACAACAGGCTCAGAGAGCCTGTCCGCAGTCTGAAAATCCTCCAGTACTCTCCCGGTCACCTCTGTACGGCTGAGGGAGTACCATTGCAGCTTTTCACTGCCTTTTTGTGCTGGTCTGTCGGCGCGAAAAGGCAGTTGGAAGCTGTCTCTGGGGGCCCCAACAGAGCCCCCATGGGTGTGAGGCTGTATGGTGCCACTCTGTTGATCCCTGCACCCGGTGGCAGGCCCCTTGGGGTGCTGGCCACAGAGTGCAGTAATGAACTGCACCCCTGCTTTCTACATTGCAAGCATGCTTTCTGGTCGGAAAGCATGCTTGCATTGTAAGGTATACAAGGTATACGAATGCGACCGAACCATGTTAGGTCGCATCGTACTAGCAGGATTGTAACCGACAACAGCAGTTCGGTCAGTTACAGCTCCTGCCCGATGTCGGACGGACTCAGGTTCGTCCGACATCGGAATCGGCCCCATAGAAGTAAAAAATATAGTTGAAAAAATATAGAATGCTAAAATATCGACTCCCAATACTTAGACAGGTAAGCACAAAAATATTTAAAAAAATATTGATGTAAAAAATATCTTTGTATCAAATATCAAGATATATATAAATATATAGGCTCCCTGGAGCCAAAGCGCGTAATGGCAGACAGAATTTTGGGAACAATAAAATAGATTCTGTGCACTCAAATGTGGTGCGTGCTCCATTTCTGTAGAACTACAAAGTCATGGGGCAGTGGCTTCATCAAGAAATAAATATATATATATATATATAATACATATGTATATATATATAATACATATATATATATATATATATATATATATATATATATGTATATATATATATATATAAATATATATATATATATACATACAAAATAAATTATTACATATTAAATATGTTAAATAATTAAAATTAATATAAAAAATAAAGTTGATTTAATATACATTCCAACAAATATAACAAATAAACTTAATTAAAAAAAGTGAAATTTATTTATTTATTTATTTATTTGTGGAGCTTTTAAAGCGCAACAGCTACCCAAAAAGGGTTTCCTGGCGCTGAAAATAGATAGCTGTTGAGCAGGTCATAATACTCTGATGCGAGGCAGCGACAAGTTATTGATTAAACAGCCAGGTCTTTATGGCTTTGCGAAACCGTAAGTTGAGGGGGAGTGAATTCCACAACTTTGATCCCAAGAGTGAAAAGGACCTTCCACCCATCCTGGCTAGATGGACTTTAGGCACGCTGAAGAGGATCTTAGACAACGGGCAGGAAGGTAGGCCTGCACCAGAGATTTTAGATATCTCTGGGAAGAGCCAGATTTAATTCTGTGCATGAAACTCAGGGTCTTGAACTTGACTCTGTTTTCGATTCTGAGCCAGCGCAAAGCCCTGAGATGCCCTGACATACGTTCTCTCCTGTGACACTTGCACAGCAGTCTAGCTGCGGCGTTTTGCACGAGCTGGAGACGTCGCATGACAGCTTGTGAGGACCCTAAATAGAGGACGTTTCCGTAGTCAAGCTGCGAGGTGATGAGGGCATTGACTACAGACTTTTGCGTGTCTCCAGGCAACATCGATATGATTTTTCTGAGCCATCTCAAGATGGTGAAACACGTGACTGTTAACTTCCTAACTTGAGGCTGCATGGTGAGGCCTTTGTCAATGATAATGCCCAAATTTCGTACATGGTCCGACGGCATGGGAAGAGATCCCATTTCTGGAGGCCAGTGACTGGTGCTCCAAAGATCATGATTTGGGCCAAGGATTAAAACCTCTGTTTTGTCACATTGAGCTTCAGTAGGTTATCCCTCATCCAAGTAGCAATTTTACTTAGACCTGCCTGCAAAGGAGAAGAGGAATTCCCATCTGTGTTTGAGAGTGAGAAGATAATTTGCGAATCATTCGCATATGTGAACATGGTCGGGCCTTCTGATTCGGCGATCTGCGCAAGTGGGGCTACATACAGATTAAAAAGCAAGGGACTAAGCACCGAACCCTGGGGAACTCCATAAGGGGACAGATGGATGTTAGATGACCCAGTGTTTGAGGTTATTTGAAATGTTCTTTGGGTCAAAAATGAAGCAATACAATCTAAGGCCTTGCCCCTCACACCAGAGGAAGAGAGGAATTTTAACAAGATGCTATGGGAGATGGTATCGGACGCTGCGCTGAGGTCAAGTAGAATCAGCGCAGCTGGGTCCCCTTTATCCACTAGATGGCACAAACATTCCGACACCCCCAGTAGTGTAGTCTCAGTCGAAAAGCCAGGACGGAAGCCTGGCTGCGTAGGATGGAATATGTCATTGGCTTCTGTATAATGGGCGAGGTGGCTATGAACATGCTTCTCCAAGATTTTGGAGAAAGCAGGCAGGAGGGAGATAGGGCGAAAGTTGGCCAACATTTTTGGATCGGCCGTTGGTTTCTTCAACAAAGGTGAAACCATGACATGTTTCCACATAGTGGGGACAGTGGCTGTTGATAGGGATAGGTTGAGTGCCTTGCAGATCACAGAGAGTTGCTGGGTGTCAAGGAGTTTGAGAACAGATGTTGGGAGGGGATCGACTGGAGATCTGGATTTCAGTTTCCCTATTATCTCTCGTAGGCCTTGAACATTCATCTCAGGCCAGGAAGTGAGTGGCTCATATGACAGATCTGGCTGGGGGGAAGAATACACATCCATAGAGTCAGACTCAGAATTCATTACCACAAGCCCCAGCTGTTGTTTGGAGATATCCGAATAGATGGTGTCAATCTTGCTAGTAAAAAAGCAAGCCAGTTCTTCACATTGGACATTACTCAGGGGGAGGGGTTCGGCAATGGTTTGAGAGCCCGCTAGTTCTTTAACTAAGTTGAATAATGTTCTGGATTTATTTGTGGCTGCCGAAATGGTCTTCGCCACATAATCGGCTCTAGCTGCAATACAGTCTTTGTGATAAAGCCGGAGTTCCCTCCTGTAATTCTGACCCGCCGCTGGAGAATAATCCTTCCTCCAAAGGCGCTCGAAACATTTACATTTGGACTTTGTAGCTTTCAATGAGTTATTGAACCATAGCGCAGGGGTGTTATGGGCTTTGACTTTCTTGTGTGCAAATGGCAGACAAGCATCAATGGCCTCCATAAGCCAACTGTCAGTCTTTATGGCCACTGTTTCCATATCGTCCGAATCTACTATCACATCATGTAGTTTAGAGTCTAATGCGGAAACAAGCATACATAATAATTAAAGTATTCATTTACTTTAAAACAATTATTAAACTATTAATTTTAATTTCTTTTTTAATTTTAAAATTACATAAAATGTCTAAATATATACATATATATATATATATATATATATATATATATATATATATATATATATATATATATATATATATATATATATATATATATATATATATATATATATATATATATATATATATACCAATAATCAAATTAAAAAAATTCTATTATAAGTTAAAATATTAAACTATTTAAAAATCTTCAAAATTAAAGTTCACATTCCAGTCAGTACAACAGTAGGGTAAGTGTTGAATAGCGGAAGGGTAAAAATTACTATTCACACTTCAGTGAATGTAACAGTATGGAAAGTGTTGGATAGCGGAGGGGTAAAAATTATTATTCCCATTCCAGTCAGAGCAACAGTAGGGAAAGTGTTGGATTGCTGAGGGATAAAAGTTACTATTCTCACTATAGTCAATTGTGTAACAATTGGAAAACTGTTGGATAGCGGAGGGGTAAAAACTACTATTCCCACTACAGTAAGTGCAACGGTAGGGAAAGTGTTGGATAGCGAAGGGGTAAAAATTACTATTCCCACACGATTCAGTGCGACAGTAGAGAAAGTCTTGCTTAGCGGAGGGGTAAAAATTACTATTTCCACTCCAGTGAGTGCAACAGTAGGGAAAGTGTTGGATAGTGGCAGGATAAAATTTACTATCCCACTCCAATTAGTGCACCGGTAGGGAAAGTGTTGGACAGTGGAGGGGTAAAAATTACTATTCCCACACCAGTCATTGCAACAGTAGGGAAATTGTTGGCAGTGGTGGGTTAAAAATTACTATTCCCACTCCAATAACTGTAGCAGCAGGGAAAGTGTTGGATAGCGGAGGTGTAAAAATTAATATTCTCACTCCAGTCAGTTCAAAATTAAAAACAAGCAAAATAATAACACCCAAAAAATATTTAAAGAACAAACTAAATATGAAATATAAAAATATGTTAAAAATTAAAATACAAATATATTTAATATTAAAAGATTAAAAAACACATATTACAATGTTAAATACATATGACAAATACCTAAAATATTACATTTAAAAAATAATAATAATTTTCAAACAATTGAATATTTTCAATTAGAAATTATTTAGAAACAAAAACATTAGTCATTACATAAATATGCCCTACAACGCCACACAATTTACAACCCACATCTAAATTTTTTTCTAAAAAATGTACTTCCTTAATTAACATAGTTAATTACCAAATAAAGAAATATTATGAATTAAAAAAACAATAAAAACTCATAAAAATTAATTAACTTCCCATACTTTGGGGTCAATTCCGATTCGGGAAACTAATCCGTACGACGATTCGAATTCGTAGCCCTTTCCGTACGAATCATACAAATCCGTCCGAATCGCGTAGTTCGATCCGTAGGAAAAGAATACGTCCGAATATTTGCAAACCATACGAAAAGCAAGGGAAAATCTGTACGATATGGACCCTCACGGTGAACCGTACGAATCGTAAACTTGCTGTATGACCCGACAAGTACCATCAGGACCAGGGAACGAGAACACGATTCGTACGGTAAACGTTGTATGAGCAATTCGTACGGAGAGCCACACAATCACATACGCCCCATAACCCAGCAATAATGGGGGTACGTACTATACCCCTACCCATCTTACACCTATGCACCGTACCCCTATGCACCGTACACCCATGCATTGTACACCTATGCACCGTACCCCTATGCACCGTACCCCAATGCACCATACCCCTATGCACCAAACCCCTACGCACCATACCCCTGCGATCATTGGGTGTACTCGCGTACCCGGGGGGGTCCGTTTCATACGCGGTTTGAGTCAAATTCTGCTTTTACGGATGTTTTGAGCTTCCGTAGAAATAGAGTAGTACGGAATGTTGAAGTGAGGAATCGTACTTGCTGGGTCGGAAAAAGCTGCTTCCATCCGTACGGACGTCGCAAACTGTGTGTTCCGAATGCTATTTGTACAGATTATTAAGTCGTATGGTCTTTTGTACGATTCATACGGAGACCTGCTTTGGGTTCAGATCATAATTCATCGTACGTACGGGGTCGGTTAAGGTGTACGATTCGTACGGGACATATGCTCCGTACGGCTATTTCTAGGGGATTTTACCGAATTCCCGCAATCCACACCTAAAATTAAACTGCAACAACATTAATTACACAATTAAAACTTATTTCAAATAAAAAAGTAATAGTATTTAACAACTAATTATATAGTAAGTAAAATGTATTTACTCCCCACACTGTACCCCCATAAAAGTAAAACTGACACACAAAAAATATAAACAAATACCTCAATTAAATATCAATTAATTAATGAATATGAATGATCAACTAATTATCAATTAATTAACATAAATTACTTCCCACCTTTTACCCCTATGAACCCCAACATACACATCTAAAATTAATAACACAATTTCATTATTTAATTTTCAATTAATGAATAATAATAAGCAACTAATTATTAATCAAATAAATATAAATTTCTTCCCACCCTTTATCCCTGCAAACCCCGCAACCCACACCTAAAATAATTACACAATTTCCATAATTAATTACAATTAAATAATTCATATTAATTAACAACCAATGAATAATTACTTACTAATAAATTACTTCCCATGATTGACACTATAACATCTCAAATAAATACATATTAATTCATATACATTCACAACGAGTTATTCATTTATCAAAATGTCCTTAATTTCAATCAATTCATTAATACAAATTACCAACTAATTATTAAATAATCAAAAATTACTTTTCGCCCTTTACCCCTGTAAACCCCTCAACCCACATATAAAATAAATTACACATTTACCATAATTAATTACCAATTTATTAATTAACATTAACAACTAATTAATAATTAATTACAAATAAATTACTTCCCACCCTTTACCACTATGAACCCATCAACATGCAGCTAAAAATAATTACACAATTACCATAATTAATTACCAATTAAATAATTAATATTAATTAACAACCCATTAACACTATAGAATCTCAAATAAATAAATATAAATAAATAAATAAATAATCATAATAATAATAATAATAATAATAATAATACATTCATTATACTTGAATCACTTCCCACTCCCCACATCCCCTATAACCCCACATTCCCTATAAGCCCACAACCCGCTACAGAACTAAAAAAGGCAAAATTTCCTTAAAATAAAATTGTTAGCTACCAAAAATTGAACACATATATTAAAACATAGGGCTCTATTCATAAAAGTAATATGAGACAAAATCCTGACTTTCGGTATTCACAGAAGGCATTTAACAGTACTAAAGTTAAGATCCCTAACCTTACTACTCCTAAATGCCTTTTGTGAATACCGAAAGTCATAAAGTTAGGATTTTTCTCAGTTTAGGAGTTTTAAAGTTAGGAATCCTAACTTTAGTACTCCTAAATGGCTTTTGTGAATACCGAAAGTCATAAATGGGTCGATTCCGATTCGGGAAAAAACGCTCCGAATAGCCGTATGGAGTGTTTTTCCCATACGAATCGTACTCTGCAGCGTCCCCCGCACGTACGACGAAATACGATTTGTACCAGGAGCTGTACTCCGTACGAATCGTACAGAGACCGCACAAATCAAATCCCCGTACTAATCTCCCTCGGAACTTGCTGTACGCGTCATCCATAAGGTTCGCGGCTGCTTTTTCCTACCCTGCAAGTACGATTCGTGTGGGGTACGCGCCATACAACGCTTTTTCTACGGGAGACGAAAACAGCCGGAGAAGCAGAGTTCGCCTCGAAGCAGGTACGGAACGCCCCCCCACCAGGTACGGTGCGTACACCCCATGATCGCAGGGGTATGGTGCGTACCCCTGTGATCATGGGATGTACGCACCATACCCCGCGATGGCAGGGTGTACGCACCGTACCCCATGTTCGCTGGGTGTACGGTGAGAGCACCCTGCGATCACGGGGTACGGTGCGTACACCCCATGATCACAGGGGTATGCACCGTACCCCTGCGATCATGGGGTGTATGCACCGTACGGTGTGTATGTGATTTTGTGCTTTCCGTACGAATCGGCCTTATCTGACGTGGACCATACGAATCACGTCCTCATACTCCGGTCCGAATCGACTCATCGGGTTGTACGGCATGTGTACCAGTCGTACGCTTCACGGTTTCACCCTTGCAATACGTACGGATTGCGACGATTCAGACGGATTGACGAAATACAGATCGTACTACGCGACTCAGACGGATGGGTACGATTTGTACGGAGAGGGCTCCGGATCCAAATCGTACGGACTTTTTTTTCCAGGATCGTTATCGACCCCAAAGTTAGGATTTTTCTCAGTTTAGGAGTAGTAAAGTTAGAAATCCTAACTTTAGTACTCCTAAATGTCTTCTGTGAATACCAAAAGTTGTAAAGTTATGATTTTGCCGCAGATTACTTTTGTAAATTGGGCCCATAAACAATAATTATACAAAAAATACATCACATACATTTAAAATATAACCTAAAATACATAGCACTAATTAATAAATCAATATTTTAAACAACAATGTTTCTTACCTTAAAGTCGATTTTCTTGCGCACAAAATTCTTGCTGTAGAACTTTCTGTGTCATGATATTTCCAACTCTATATTTGTGTAAGTCGAGATTTCCAACTCAGTTTTCTGTCTGAATACCTTCCCTACTCTTGGGGACAACGCAATCCCCTACTCTTGCTCATGTTGGAGTGGTAATAATAAATCTAACCCATCCAACGCCCAACAGTTACCCTAGTATTTGTGATACCGCAGAGTTTGGAGAAAGACTACTGAATTTCAATTCTTCAAGTGTAGCTTTTTTAATCTGAATGTTTTAAATTGCTTTAATATACATTGCTTGCTTTGATTTTACCTCGGTTTATTATACTGTTTGTTATATTTTTTTGTATTCTTAATTTGCATTAATCTGTTTTCTTTTTAAAATTGGTTTTCTATATTTTCTAAATATGTTATTATATTGCACTTATATATCTAAACAATTATGATCGCATTTTTTATTTTATAGCTTTAAATATTTTTTCAATGCAATGTTATTATTTTTTTGTTAATTGTAATATTAATTTCTGTACATATAGGTTTTGAAATTGTAATAGTCTATAGTACTTATACATACATTTTCTTTACCTATGTTCTAATGATATTCTGGTCTTACATACTTTTATTTTTTATATTTTTGCTTTGTATACAAATGATGTAAAGTTGAGATTTTTGTCCAATATTGTTTGGGTAATTTGTTGTTCATGAAATATTTTTTGACAATATTTCATCAAACAACTTTTAAGTGATTTCCCTCTCTAAATCAAGGGCACTTTCTGACATTTTTTGCATGTATACATTTTAAACCAACTTCCATTTAAGTGTATCAATAACATCTACTTTTTGCTATAAGACGATGATTATATTATTGTATTTCCCAACACTGATGCATTTTTGATAAATTATAACAAATGAATACAATTATCGGTTTGTAAACAAAATAAAATATTACAGTAAAAAGTTATATGCATTATTTTTCTGAACTGAAATCATTGTAGGCGATACAATTCTAACATCTCAATTAACTGCTAAAATATGTTTGAAGGATTATAATCCCATGGATTTAATCACATTTGTGGCATTGGGTCAATTTTGTATTTTCTGTATGTTCTTACGTGCCTTCATTTGCCTATCATAATGTTTTAGACTCGCCATGTTTGGTGTGGCATTCCTCCAAACATTATGCCTTTACCCCTCCTATTTTGCTGAATTCGTTTAAGTTGGCATCAGGACTCTGTGCACCTGACCACTACTAACCAGAGCTAAAGTTATTGTGCTCTCCCCTTAAAACATGGTTGAATTGACATACGCCCAATTGGCACATTTATTTTACTTGTAAGTCCCTAGTAAATGGTACTACATGTACCCAGGGTGTGTAAATTAAATGATAGTAGTGGGCTTGCAGCACTCATTGTACCATCCACTACAGTAGCCTTTTAAAACATGTCTCAGACCTGCCATTGTACTGCAGCTTTAAACTGCCATACTGATCTGGCAAAATAAAACTTATGCCAGGCCTAAACCTCCTTTCAAATACTTATGTCACCCCTATGGTAGAGCATAAAGGCTCATAGGGCAGGGTAAATGTTATTTAAAAAGTAGGACTGGTGCACTTTTACATGTCCTCGCAGTCAAACACTCCTAACTTTCACTGTTGTAAGGCCTATCTCTCCCATTGACTAACACTGTGGGGGTCATTACGATGGCAGGCCGACACGGGGATTGGGACCGCCCACCATGCAAGTGGCGGTCCCGCTTTCCAAATTAGGATGCGACCGCCACCATGGTGGTCACCTTTTACAGTTTAACATTGCTGCGGGTGCTGCTGACTGCAGCACCCACAGCGATGTTAAAAATGCAGGTTGTGCATTTCACTGCACTATGTGGCAGGCACCACACGGTGCCTTCAACTTAGTGCAGTGAAATGTAGGGGGGTACCATGGGTACCCACCAGTGCACCTCCCCCAATACAAGAGAGGCCTGCACAGGCCCCCAACACCAATCCCCACCAGCCTGTGAATGGCGGTTCCATGGCTGGAGGGGATGCAGCATTGTAATTTGGCGGATGGTGCCTGCTAGACACTGCCACCATTTTAGGGATCCTGACAGCTCTGCCGCACAATTGGACCGATTGCCTGTGGCGGATCCATGGTGGGCGGTCTTTGCGCCCGCCACGGTCGTGGCCAAATTAGGTTGGCGGGGCAAATCGCGGTCCGGTGGCAGAAAGCCCGCCACCGTACGGCTAGTGGTGGTGGGCCTTCTGCCATCATAATGACCCCCTGAAAGGTGTTCTGAACACTCGTAACTCTTCGGTTTAGTAAAAATAATTCAACTTAATATTGATTTTTGTGTTTCCTAATCAAACTTCAGTATGAGTTAACAAGAGGTATTCCCAAGAGAACAATATTATACATCTACATATATGCGACCGTCATGCACAAAGGATTAGATTTCTCATATATGCATACAATTGTATTTAAATTGTATTTAATACTATGCATTTTTACAGAAGTCAAGTAGGAGCCCACATCATGCTCCATTAGTGAGTGGCTAGTGGCAAGGCTTGATGTAGTTATTCAAAGCATAGAGATGTGTAAGTGCACTTGTACTTTTAAGATATTTATTTTTCATCTGTTTTGTTTTCAAGAATGTTCGTTATGCAGAGATATTGCTATGTGCATCCCTTAAAGTTCCTCTTATCATTCTTTATACCAAGTTAAGTAAGATATCTTATTATCTTGCAGAGATCCACTACAGTCTGCAGACCTTTTTATCCAATGGAAATGGCGAGGCAGAGTGGTGGAGATATTTGTCTCTGTGTTCTCTCTTGATCTCTTCTCATTTCCCGACTTCTACCACTAGTCTTCATATTCTGGTATATACGGTCACTGCTGAGAGAGGTGGGTGAAGGAAAAGAACATTGCTTCCACTGGATCTTATGCACAATATTATTGCAAATCTGACAGATTGTCTAGCCCATGACATTATCCAGCCTGTGTGATGGATTTGCACATTATTCTTTTTCAGATCGTATTAAGAGTGACAGGTTTACAGATTATGTGGTGCAGTTAGATCATCACTTATCTGAAAGTCGAACAGAAAAGACAAAGGTACTGAGCGCAGGTTTATAAAGACATCTGGGCCAATGCAGTTAGATGGTATTAGAGGGCCTGTAACTAAATAGGGGAATTTCTGAAATACACAGGGTTGATTATACAGGGCCATTGTTAAGGTATGTCCATTTACATTTACAGTTACACTTGGTATTCTTTCAGACAAATTACCTAGGATATCTCTTTATCTTGAAGGGATCCACTACTGACCAAAGACGTTCTTGATGAACATAAATAAATTGCATTGGTACAGGGGGCAAGAGAGACAATAGGGACAGACGCCTCTATTTGCTCTCATGTCCCTTTCCCTGTTTCTACTACATTCTGGTGAAAGTGGTCACTGGTGGAGGTAGTGAGAGTTGAAAACAGGTTATCTCCAGAGGCTCTTGCTCACAACATTAGAGTAAAGCTGACTGTATGGCCTTTTATATTTTTACACAGTGGTTCTTGACACAGGCTCTATCTGATTGCATGCCTGGAGCTATACCATAAAAAGGTGTGGTTGCTAACGGCATAGTTGACCACGTCTTTTGATGCAGATGCACTGTCTAGAGAGCATACATTTAACTCAGAATTTCTCTCAGTTAGTGCTGATAGCATATCCGGGAAACAGAGAGGAACAATGTCAGACCCTGAGTTCTCGGTTTTTGCAACATAGTACCATCACATACTTAATAAACACACCCTGGTTAGTTTCAAACATATATGATAAGAGAAACCATTGAAGAACCGTTTATACCCACTTACTGTGTCTCGATGGCAGGGGAACCGCCCAAGTCTTCCATACCCTCCTTATTTAGTAAAAGGAGACACAGGAGCCTTCATCTGCAGGAGGAACCAAGTTTTATTTGAATAGCCCGGGCTATGGAACAGAGTGGGACAGTGGCGTGACCAAGTCTTGCGAAACAGGATGGATATGTGCAGGAGTTCCGTCCGAGGGTGGTGAGGCCAATTCTTGGTTCCCGTTTTCGAAATTGGTTCAACCACAAGGAGCAGGAAGAATAGGGTGGTTGTGAAAGCTAGAATTTCAACAGACATCAGCAGAAATGACCAGGAGGGTCGTGCAGAGGTGTTTGACACAAAACGGCAATGCAGAAACAATGAAGTCATGAGACAAAATGGATGCCGACAAGAAGGACACTTTTCCTCAGACCCTCCTTTTGCCATTGAGTGGCAAATACTATAGGAGACATTGATATTCATAAGATCATCTGTTTCTTGTTGGAGCAACATCTTCATATTAGTGTTGTGAATGTTAGATTGTTGAGGCTTGAATGCCTGAACACACATTGCACAAAGCATTGGCAGACATTGAATGCAAAACAGCAGGAGACTAGGACAGCCACTCCCAAGGCAAGGAAGATGAGGACCCTCCATCCCCATTGGGAAAGGAGGCACCAGATCCAGGCTGTGAGCGACCAGTTGCCTTCATCCTGATGAATTTCTGAGGAAAGGTGATGCAGACGTTGGATGGTATCATGTACTGTGGGTGCGTGATCAGGAATGTACACACAGCAGCTGGAGCCAATCAATTTACACACACTACCACGATCAGTGAGGATGATGTCAAGGACCATACAATTTTGAAGTGTTACAAGGCGATTTGCCTGTAGCTCTGCCGTGATGTTGAAGAGGGCACCAGCTGTTTCTGTGATGGTGGCTTCAAGGACCCTGGTCAGTCCTCGTATTGCTTGACTGTTTGCTATTGGGCACCAGAATGAGAGGAAACCCTTAAAGAAGTTCCCGGCTTCCTGGCCTACTGTATCCTCAGCCGATACGACACCCCTATGTGAGCGGCGTGCCCTTCATCAACAGGTGGCAATCTCCATGGGTAGAATACGTCGGTGGAAGGAGAAAGGCCTGATAGCAGGTACCAGACCAGTTACGGGGGAGCCAAGTGTAGGCTGCTGTGTCACAGATAAAGTAAGTGTTGGGGTATGCCACAAACTTTGGAGGAGACTTAGAGTTCAAAGTTTTAGTGATGTCACAGACACTAGTACCAACTTTCTTCGTTCCTAAGCCATGGATGCAGGCACGGCCCGCTTATTTATAACATTCAGAGTGTTTCGTACATCAGGTAGAAGCCTTCTGGCGTGAAATTTGGTAATGTGTGTTGAGAAGTTGAATTAAATACCACCATCTCACCGAGGTCATCCAGTGGTAATAGCAATGTGGATGAACTGGTTGGGCAAAAAGGGATATTGGTATTGCCAGACCTGTTTTGCCAGAAGTCATCTTGAAATGTTCCAAGGGCAGAATTGGCAGTACCATTGACAGTATAGGCCTCCTGCATCAACATCCACCATGCAAGATAGGACCCAGAGATGGAGAAAGGATAAGGAAAGAATGGAACAGGTTGTGTCATAGCATCATAGCATGTGGCATCAGTCCACATACCCAACATTTGGAAGTATTTATGAACAGCTGATGATGATCATCTGGACAAAGGTGTTATTGAAAAATTCTGCACGGCGGGGCAATTCATGGGCAGGTAACGTGAAATACTGATGCTCTACAGGAGTCGGGGTAGGAGTTGGTGGGGTAACAGGATAGTAGATCAGTAACATCCAACCGATGATAGACAAGGCGATTGAGACAAACAGCGTCACCACGGGGGCCACAAAGCACTTGTTATGTAGGAGACTGACATATTGTTTCTGGACTTGGGTGTATTGGACGGCTGCCATTGTTTTTCCGGGGTTTGAGAGGCAGAGGCAGCACAAGTCGTGTTGGACCTGCACAGGAGCAAGCACAGCTCTCTCAACACGCCCGAGGAGGTGTTTAAACGAACACCAAAGGTACTTTAAAGGCCTTTTGAAATTCGGAAAAGATTTCCAAGAATTAACCTACAGAACAAGGTAATTCTTTCCTTTTTTCATTTGCTCACTATAGATACTAGGTCCTGAAGAAAGCCAACCTGACCCCCTATGGGCAATTAGTGGCTGAAACATGTCAACCTTTTTATGGACATTAGCAAGTGAGGAAGCCCCCTAACCGCAGCTTCCTACGCATGCCTAATTCTTTTAATCAGGCCTTATCTCCAGTATTAAATAAAGTTTGTTTTAACTGGTCATATAAACCTTTTTATTGTAACACCCCACTTTTTGCAATCACTAATCACTACTGCACTAACCAGTGGTCTACCTCTGGGTGGAGGAAGCATACAACTAAACCCAATGATAATGCTGTCATATCACTAACATAAAGGCGGAGAATCAAGATACACCGCCATTCGAGCCTTGGTACGTGAATGGGTTTTTTTTTTATCGGACCCGGAATCGATTAGATTACAAAACCCTGGCTACTCAGGACAAGTGATCCTTTCCCCCCATTCATTTTTTGCCATACTAAGCCAGGGACCACTAGCGGCTGTCTGTGATTGGTGGTTGCTTCACTGGATGCAGTGCCAACAGCCCTATGGCGTACCTTAGTCTGCTGTACCAGCACCATTCTTAGCCGGGAGATCACAGCCCTACAGCCTGTAGGCACCTGAGCAAAGTCAAGGGCAAGCCTTCCTTCGGGAACGCAAGTTATATCGGGTAGAAGTAGGAACAGTATGGTCTGGGAATAATTGTTCCTGATACTGAGCAGAGTGAGGGGAGTGTTTTCTCTTTCCCTTCAGTATACTGTCACTCTCTGAGTCCGTAGATGTGGATTGTAATCTTGCATCGCTGAAGTAAAAAAACGTCGGGACTATGTCTGTCTCTGAGTCTCCTTGTCCTTCTCTCACCCACTGTCATAGGGGAGAGGCAGAGGCACTCATCTACAGTGCGTGGCGTGGATCCAGTTCTACCGTCCTTCAACTTTCACGGTTGTGCGGGTGGCCAGTAACACCTGACGGAGCTGTGTCCAGCGGGGCTCGAGGCTCTTAGTACGTTGAAAGTTTTGAATCAGGACCCAGTCGCCTGGTTGGATAATGTGTCCTGGGCCCTCGGTTTTATTAGGTATGGCCTCCTGCACCTGGTGGTAAAGAGTATGAAAGGTGTTAGTCAAACTGTACAGACAAACAGTCAACACAGGGTATTCAACATCAGACAGTTTCTGGGGCCGTGGAACACTCCACACATTGGCAGGCCTCCAGAACACAATCTCATGGGGAGATAGGCTTATCCTGGTATGGGCCATTGTCCTGACAGACAGCAGGGCCAGGGGCAGAGCATCAACCCAAGTGACACCTCTCTCGGTTACAATCTTGGCCATTTTAGTCTTTAGGATGCCATTGTACACCTCCACTAGACCTGCTGATTGGGGTGGTTAGCTGCATGACATTTTTGTTTTATGCCCAGGGCTGAACAGACATACTCCATTATCTGAGCCATAAATTGTGTCCCATTGTCACTCCAGACAAAACGGGGCAAACCGAATTGTGGGAAGTATTCTTTCAATAGTATTTTTGCATAGTGATAGCGGTACAGTCTTTGAAAGGGTAGGCCTCCACCCATCGGCTGACGGTACAGACCACCACCATTTTAAACTGTTACATCTGTCCATCTGGATATAATCCATTTAGAGGGCTTTGAAAGGAAAGGTAGGGGGAGAGAATCCTCCTCCAGGGGTTACTGTGCCTTTCCCCGGGTTGTACATAAGGCAAATCATGCATGTTTTGACCATCTTCTCAGCATATGCTGACATCTTTGAGTTATACCAGGTGGGTTCCAGCAACTTGCATATCCCTTTCGCACTAATGTGAGCAGGCCCATGGGCCATCATTACTACTGGTAGCACAGGACTGTCTGGCAACATCCATTGTGATGTACAGTAAAAATAACATAAAAGGCTATACCTACCACATAGCCCCAATACCATTACCAAATAACCAGTCAGTTGGCAGTGAAGAAGGGTCAATCGTTTATGAAGCAAAATACTCTATAGAGGAGCCTCTCCAACCTCACCCATCAGGTGCGTGGAGAAGACTGCTAGGTTACAGTCAAAACCAAACATATATACTTTCAGTTCAACACATGAAGTCACCGTAAATGGAAAAACACCTTTTCGCCTAAACACAACTCTGATGTTCACAAAACTATCTTGCTGCTGACCTTTTTCTGGCGCCTTGACCCCTGGGAACATCCCAGGATCACCGCAGCACGGTCTTAACCGCGGGAGCTGCTGCAGCTGAGTGGGGTTCTCTGTTGCTCCTTGCTGACGGCGGATACCGGCAGGGCTGCGAGTTGAAGCCAGGGACTCCACGGACCAGGAGTCCCTGCATGCCTGATCTGCTCCACCTGGGCTCCTCTCCCTGCCGGCCCGCCCACCCGCCCACGGAGGTAAAAGGAAGTGCCTGGCCACAGGCATTGGGATCGCCTAAACACAACTCTGCTGTTCACAAAACTATCTTGCTGCTGAACTTTTTCTGGTGCCTTGACCCCTGGGAACATTGCAGGATCACCGCAGCAACTCGCCGGACCCGCTTCGCGGGTCCCGCAGCGCGGTCTTAACCGCGGGAGCTGCTGCAGCTGAGTGGGGTTCTCTGTTGCTCCTTGCTGACGGCGGATACCGGCAGGGCTGCGAGTTGAAGCCAGGGACTCCACGGACCAGGAGTCCCTGCGTGCCTGATCTGCTCCACCTGGGCTCCTCTCCCACCCGGCCCCGCCTACCCGCCAATCACACCCTGCATAGACTACTTTAGAAGGTAGTGCACACGGTGCGCGTGAGCGCGCGGAGAGCCCGGGGCTAAGCCCGGGCAAAGGGCGGGCCCTCTTAGGCCAGAGTAGGCCAGAGTAGGCTGGGCTGGGCCCATCCTCCAACGTCTGTAGATCTGCTGTCCCTGTTACAGGCAAGTGTAATGGCTATGCCATCTGAAGAGGGAACTCCTGGGAAAAGAGGAAGACTACGTAATGGGTCTCTGGACAATTATTTCCCGAAGGTCTTGTGTTACGGTGACAAGGAATTATCTTTGGCTGAGCGAAGGGCTGAGCGACGACGTTCAGTCGAGAGTTTGAAAAATAGATCCCTCACTGACAGTGCTCCTCTTACTACGGCCCGGGAGGGAGGCTCACTTGATATGAGCGGGGAAACTGCTAGTCAAGAAGGTGTCCCCTTTTTGCTGCGCAATTGTACCCCCACTCCCTGCTTGCCCTCAGACCATATTGTAATTGTTTCCCCTACTCCTAGCCCCTGTTGTACTACTGTTACAGCAAAGCCGAGGAAGTTGAAATCTAAGCAATTAGTTGTAGCCCAGATCCATGGCCCACCACCTAGTAAAAAAAGGAGGAAATTAAGGGCGGGCCCTAGGCAAAGTTAAAATTCCGCACTCTGACTTTGGTAAAGTGTTAAAAACCGCCACTACACATGAGAGGGCAATAGTGGAGGTGCCAGTATTTCCATCATCTGAGGCACCACCGCCAGAAATCAAATCAACCGAAATGGTCACAAATGTTGTAGGTTCTGATAGTAATGCGGGGTTGTAGTATCAGATACATCATCTCCCCCTACATTAATAGGGAACTTGGAATTTTTACTGAGATCTTTGCTCCTACCCATTAACGAGACCATTAAGAAAGTTGAAATTAGATTGACAATCCTGGAGACTGTTATAAACAGCATGGTTACCTTAACCAAAGCCCAGGGAAGCGGGGCGGCGCATCCCATACCTCCAGTTAGACTACCTAATAATAATACTGCTAATACCCCAATTGCTCCTTCCCAGCCGTCTAAACAGAAGCCACAGCCCCAGGGTAGGGCTGAGCCCGGCCTTCAAAATCCTCTCCCCCCTAAACAACATATAAATACTCCAGTAGTAGAATCGGGTGGTGACGCCAAAAGGCTAGTGACGAAGGCCCCAATAACAAACAAACGGGAGGAACATGTGGAAGGTAGATACACTAGAGGTCCAGTAAACAAGGGGCCGCAAGTGGAAATTCCCCCAGAAGCAGTGCCCTTTGTGGTAGTTTTGACCGGGGTTTCACCGTTAGTAGAGAACAAGAAGGAGGGATATGCTGAATTAAAAAATAAAATCATACATTGGTTGAGGACATATAGGCCCATAGCACACAACATGGATGGGGACATAGTGCATGTCAGGCGGATCAACTGGCTGGGTAGTAGACGCAAGGATATTGAAGGGGACATAGTGGTGGTTAACTTTAGAGACCCTCGGGCAGTAGACTACATCCTAAACTGGCCCACTGGAAGTGGGGACAATCGTATTATCCCTCGGGCTCTAACATATTTCTATCCTAGGTCAGTTGCTTTTCCCCCCAATCACCAAAACAAGTTCCACCGTTATAGACCTAACCCTCCTTTACCGCATAGCAACATCTATCCTCCGTTCGGGCAGTACTCTGCCCAGGCTGCTGATCACTTTGGCTGGATTACAGTACCACAGAGATACAAAATGAATCACAACACTAGGATGAACATCTGAGACCCTTTACTCCTCTGGACACCTGCAATAGGTTTTCGCAGCTTTCCGGTTTGGAAGACTGCGATTGATGTTCACAGTCTAAGGGGGAGAGAAGTGGACAGTTAGGTGTGGAGGCTCTGCGGTTAGGTGGGTCCAAGGGCATAAGTCAGGAGGGATCTCTTGTAGTTCAAAATGCGGCTAGCAACAGTACCACTGGGGCCTCATTGGAAGCCCTGAGTATGGATAATACTGTTGGCTGTACTGTATACCCCAAACCTCCTATCCGGGTGATGGATAGCTGCATGACTAAGGCGGGTGGTGATGGGGGGAGCAAGGGGGTCCATGCCAAAGTCCTTAAGGGCCGTCGGGTGATAAACCTGTTATCTTGGAATGTAGCGGGGTTAAAAAGGAAGATGGACATACCGGAATGGCATAAATTCATTGAGAAGTTCGATGTTTGTCTGTTTCAGGAAACCTGGAGCCTGCTACCAATAAATAAATCGGGTTATACTACCTTTTTTTCTCCAGCAGTAGGCAGAGGGAAGGGCAGACCGGCGGGAGGCCTCACGGTCTGGATAAAAATTGACCTGGACTGGGATGTGACCCTCCATGACTCGGAGTGTAGTTATATACTACACCTCTCCTCTAGGGGTCATATTGACGGACATAGGCTTGAACTATTCAATTTGTATGCCAGAGGGTCCCCGGGGGATACTACTTCAGCAACTATACTAAGTTTAGATTCAGCATTAGTCAACTGTCCTCCTACAGCTAAAATTATTGTGGGGGGGATTTCAATTGTACGTTTGAACCTCTCCTCGGAGATGACCCCCTAGGTATTGAAGAAGAAGACTCTAAATGGTCCATCCCACTCTTGTCATTACACCCCATTCGAAAATGGTCTGCAAGGGCAATTCAAATTAATGCCCTTATCAGGGATCACAAACTGAGAGCACTTAACGGTAGGACCATGTCAGACCGGGCAGGTGCAATGACCTTTAATAGGCTCACAGGGCCGTCCAGAATTGATTACATCTTAATGGACGTCAGTATGTGGACTGACCTAATTGATATGGAGGTAGTATCCACTCAGGATAGTGATCATAATCCCTTGTGCAGCAAGTTTAAGTGGGGTAACCTTAAAGATAGGGGGGTGAGCGCCCCCATGAAGTTAACTAAAGAGATTATCCCATATAACAATAATCGTAGACTGAAATGGGATAAGGCAAACTTGAAGGAGGACCAACTAGGGGCCATTAAATCCCTTGTGGTGGGCCTGCATTTGGATCTGGAGGTTTTGGATCAGGAAAACGGGAGCAACCTGAATCCTCCCTTTACCCTTGATACAGTTTATAAAGCCACAATAGAGCAAGTAAGTCACTATTTTCTCTCTAAATGGAAAAGCTGCAGAATGACCAACACACCCCCCATTTCAAGCAACCCTTGGTATTCGGCTCAGTGCAAGGGTAAAAGGAAAAATCTGACAGAAGCCCTTCTCTCAAGGGATCCTTTACTAGTTAGAGCGGCTAGAAAGGATTACTTGAAAGTATTAGCGCTGGCTAAACGTGAATGGGAGGAACAGCATTGGCAGGATTTAACAGATGCTGTGAGTAAGAGGAACCCGCAGTTATTTTGGGACTTAATCAATAGAGCTAGACAGGGGAGATCGCAACCTCTAGCAGCTCATATAACCAGCCAGCAATGGTTTAATCACTTCTCAGCTTTATATGACGGAACTGAAGATACAAATAGCCCTGTGGTAGCCAGCGGTGGGGGTGGGGAACCTCTAGGGGAGGACGTGCATCCATTTACGGCCTCTGAAGTAGCAGTGGCTATTAGACACTTGACCCCAAAAAAGGCGGCCGGTCCGGATGGGATCCCAGGGGACCTCTTGATTGCGAAACCTATGGCCTGGGCCAACCTAATTGCCATTACAATGAATTTGATTGTAAGGGGCCATCCTGTGCCAGATTCTTGGAAGGGGGCTGAGGTGGTCACTGTGAATAAGAAGGGGGCAAGAGATGACCTTGCCAATTACGGACCTATCATTTTGATAGATGTAATCCAGAAAGTGGTTGGCAGGGTCGTTATCTCAAGGGTTGGCGATTGGATGGAGGAGGCTAGCATCCTCTCCCACCTCCAAGCTGGATTCCGCAGGAAAGTGGGCACGATGGACCAGGTCTTTCGCTTTTTTGTTATCTACTGGAAGACAGTTACCATCAAAAAGGGCAGTCTTTATATGGCCTTCATAGATCTCAAAACAGCTTTTGACCTGGTCCCCCGGGCTAAATTGTGGGAGATTCTAGGAAGGATGGGCTTACCCGGCAGACTCTTGAGTTTAATTGTAAAGCTCCACGAGGGGAACTACACGAGGATCAGATGGGGTTCCCAGGGACAGCTGACTGATAGGGTCCCCGTGAGGAGTGGAGTACGCCAGGGCTGTGTTATGGCTCCGACTCTTTTCTCCTTGTTTGTGAATGGAGTGGTGGATCATCTGAGAGGGGAAGAGTCGGATGCTCCATCCCTGGCGGGGGAAAGAATCCCCAATCTACTCTTCGCTGATGACACTATACTTATCTCCAAATCCCCAGTAGGACTGCAAAAGCTTTGAAATCGATTTAGCTCCTTCTGCATAGATAGAGGCTTAACCATCAACACCTCGAAAACCAAGCTGTTGGCTTTCTAACCCTCCAAAAGATTTAAAAACAATTTCTCGCTCAATGGGGCACCCCTGGAGATGGTCAATTCGTTCGATTATTTAGGGGTGCGGATAAATAGTCGAATGAATTGGAAGGACAACTTGGCTAAAATGTTACTTGGGCACAAAAGAGTAGCTGGGGTGACCTTGAGGGAGTATCGAGAGTCAACAAGTAAACCTGTGTCTCCGGTCATGGCCATTTATGAGGGCCAGATACTCCCGGCAGCATTATATGGCTCTGAGCTCTGGGGGTTCGAAAACGTTTTGGAACTTTCCTTAGCGGAAAATAAGTTTCTGAGGGAGGTGGTGACTCTCCCCGCCTCTACCCCGCTGATCCCCTTGCGACAAGATTTGGGCAGACGAGCCCTAAAGGACCTAGTGAGGCTGCGTCCATTACTCTTCTGGGTCCGCCTAAGAAGGACCAAGGAGCTTGCCAAATATGCTGAAGGGCTGGATGACCTACTATTGCTTGATACTGGCAACAAGATTGGATGGCTGAACAATGTGAGACACCTGGTTCTCCAATTGGGATTGAGAGATGTGTGGGAGACCCAAATGCCGCCGCCCAAACTAGTGATCAAGAAGTTATACTGGGATTGGGTGCAGGGCGAGGCAATACGCGGTGGGGCTGGGGGTTCACTCACTGAACGGTTTTTAGAGTTCAAATGGGCTAGAAAGCTGGAACCCCTTTTTGATCTTATAACCAAGCCTCTAGACAGAGCGTTATATTTAAAACTAAGGTACGGGACCCTCCCGGTGCATGAATTCACCGCGAGGTGGTCCAACTCTGGTGGCCCTTCGCGTCCATGCCCTGGTTGTGCAGCCCCTAAGGAGTCTGTGGCCCACTTACTTTTTGCCTGCCCCGCCTACAAAGTGGCACGGAAGATCTGGCTGAAACCTGTATGCAGGGAGTTGGGGCTGAGGTGTCACAGACTGGCCTTACATGTACTCTCTACTGACTCATCATCCACTGCCATGATATGCGGGTGGCAAAATATTTGAGCAGTGCATGGCTGACGCGCTCAAGGATATTGAAGCTGCACTCTAGGCTACCAATTGATTGACTGTATGTAATCGATGGCTCTCCTATTTAACATAGTGAACTGATGAGGATGTTTTTGGCTAAGGCCTATATTAATTATACTGCTATATTTTATCATTGTTTTAGCGGGGGAAATGTACTTTTATTGTGAATATGTACTCTTTTATGGTGAACAAATTTTACCGAATAAAGATATTCAAACAAGAAAAACACCACTCTGCCCTTGGGCCCCAAGGAAGGACCATATATGGCACACATGATTGGTCCAACATCATCGTTCACTTTCTTATGCGCTTTACATTTTATAATAGCTACCTTTCTGGGGAGTGTCAGGGAGTCTAACAATCGGTGAATTAGGGGGCCATGTTGAATTTTGGTCCCATGTGAGGTAAGGAAATTCCTTTCTTTCCATATTCTCCCGAAGTTGTGGACCACCCCGAAGGAATATTGGCTGTCAGTATAAATATTTACCGTCATCCCGTTGCTTAATTCATAGGCTCTGGTGAGGGCCGCTAACTCTGCTGCTTGAGAAGAGCACTGCGGAATCTGAGCTGTTTCTACTACTTGTTCTAATGTCGTGAGGGCGTAGGCGGCTGATGTGTTACCATCTGGCCCTCTGAGACATGATCCGTCCACATACAGTGTACCTTCTGGGTCTGCTATTGGTTTATCTGAGGTTCTACGATTTCGGATTTCGTCCCGTATCTAGCCGCCATTTTGTGTCCTGTTGCTATTTTGTGTTGCCCTCACTCAGGCAGCACGGCAAACGATGTGCTTTTGCTTTTCCAGCTGCTACGTGTCCTTTCAGTTAAAAAATAACTCCATTGTCCTTGTTCATGAAACCCGATGTCAGGGTCTGGCTGAGTTCGTTAATCCATGTCTGGCTCGATTGATCCCTGTCTCGGCCGACTATTTGCCCTCCCCTATTCTTTCCTTATACTATCTTATCCGACTGGCCTTGGCTATTCTCTCCTTGTATGCTCCTATTACACAACCATATTGAGGCACACAAATACATCCTGCCACCTGCGAGAGGGGATTGTCGACGCCATCTCTGATTAATTTGTCGGGAGGGATAGCACACGGGGTCTGAGAGAAGGGCGTATTTGAGACACCTGATAGCTTGTTTTCCAACTTTTCTTATTGGTTCGTTTTGTATGTGCAAAGCGTGAGATACTGTAAATATGTTTCCTATAAAAGACTGTGCGCCACGGATTGAAGTGGCAGTCTCCTTATAATCCACCTTGACTGTAACTTCTGGGACAACTGTGCTTAGCTGCAGCTAATAAACCTGGCTTCCACGCTCAACGGAGTGTCGCGTGTCTCTGTTTTTTACAAGGCAGGCGAACTTGGGATTAAGGCGTGCCCTGCACTGCCCGGCCCATAAGGCCCGGTTCTCCATATCCTGTAAGTCAACCCGTCCCTTCGTCTCCTCCACTGTCCTTAATATGCAGTCATGTGTGTCTAAGCGGACATCCTGAGCATCCAGTGGGAGTAATGGGGCGGGGTTTAGTACAGTGCATCTTTTGATGTTAATGTGGCTGGCAAAGAGTGTCAGTTCATATCCTGTAAGTCGTGCGCTAGTGAGGTACTGTGTCTTGGTGTTATTAAGGAGGGTATCTACAGAATGGGGGACCATCAGAGTTAGGGGGGAGTTCATGACGGTCCCGCACTCTGACGGACCATTAGGGCGGCCTCAGTGGTCGCCCGTAGGCATCCTGGGAGAGCCCTCGCAGCAGGATCTAAGGTGGTTGAAAAATAGGCAGATGGCCGATGGTGACCTCCGAATATCTGGGTGAAGACAGCGCATGCACAGCCGTCGGTTTTCAGGCTGTCAATAAAGCGCCGGGACACTCTTTGAGTAGCCGAGCGCTATAAAAGACACAAAATAACATAACATAACATAACATGTACAAAAAGAAAAAATTGTTTGTTGTAATCAGGAGTACCGAGGACTGGAGCAGTACACAGAGCCCTCTTTACATTTCTTGGAAGGCCTGTACTTGCTGTCTAGTCCATGGAAAGGAACTGTCTGATACATCTTAGTGGTGAGGCAAGAGAGGTTTGACCATGGCCGAAAAATTAGAAATCCCTTGTCTGCAGTATGAGGTTAGACCCATGAAGGCTCGCACCTGCTTTTGTGTCTGTGGGGCATTGATAGCGCTACACGATCAGGTGAGCTGCCTTCCCTCCTTCAAGAGGAGATTACCTAAATAGGTCATCTTCTCTTGACAAAACTGAAGCTTTTTTAAGGAGACCTTGTGGTTATGGAGGCCAAGGTGGCGTAACAAACAGAGAGTAGCCTCTTTACATGCTGGGGCAGAATTTGCAGCAAGGAGGAGGTCATCTACATATTGTAATAGCGTGGAATTATTGAAGATTTTCAAGGAATCTAGTTGAATTTTTTGATACTGGGGCTTTCGGTGAAACCTTGAGGGGCGTGGCAGAATCTAAAGCTCCGCCCACCAAGGGAAAAACCAAAAAAATGTCTGCTGTCAGGATGTATAGGAATGCTGAAAAAAGCATTCTTTAGGTCTATGACAGGAAAGTGTGTTGCATCAGAAGGTACCATCGTTAAGAGGGCTGTAATGTCGGTGACAACAGGATATTGGGAGATTGTTATTTTGTTAAGGGCTCTCAGGTCAATCACAAATCTGTATATTTTGGGGGAGAGAGCATCTCCATTGATATTTTTAAGAATGGGAATAATGGGACTGTTACAGATATTCCCACGTGTTTCCTCCACTACACCCTTGTCTATTAATTCAGATAATATTGTTAAAAGGGCCATTTCTCCTTCTGCGGGTAGTCGATACTGCCGGAGGCGGGGGAGAATTGCACCTGGCTGGATGCGTACCACATGAGGGGATATGTTGAGACAACCCACATCAGTGTCTGATGATGCCCAGAGGGAGGAAGGTAAAGATTGCAACTCTGTTGGGAGGGGACCGGACAGGTACATATAGGACGCTGTGGTGGGAGAAATTGTTAGGGATACACCTTGGGGACTACATGATATGGTCGCATACAGAGGTTTCAGTAAATCCGTGCCTGACAAGTTTTCACTGCAACCTGTAGTAAGGACAACCTGACAGACTCAAACATCGAGGGAAGAATCTTCTGTTTTAATAGCTGCTCCTCTAGATTTGCCAGAACCTGTGGGTCAAAGGACCCATAAGGCGGCCATTGTAATTCTGAGTTACTTTGTTTAGTGTATTTGGTCCAAAAAGGGGAAAACATTATAGCAGAAGGACCATGTTTAGTATACATGGTGTGACCAGGGGTCCCCTCTGGAAGAAGCAGACAGGCCGCCTCCAGCTGGGAGTCATGCACACACATACAACATAATTTCTTAAACTTACTACTGACCGGCATGCTTGTAAATAGATAACAGACAACAGCGGTTTTAAAAACCCACCTCACTGGCTTAGCTTTTGCAAAAGTCAATAACAGCAGAATCATCCAGACTCGGTGGGTGATCAGCCCACCCTTACCTGACAGAGGTAGTTCTCTTCTGCAGACATAGGGCTGTGTCCTGCTCCAGAAATCACTTTGCTAGGGGACTCCAGTAAGGACGGGTCACATGTCCCAGACCAGGTGGGGAGGAACAGTGGGCGAGTCGTTCGGCTACCGGACTGCAAGAATCCCTCCGGTAGGGTACCTTCCGTTGGAGTCGCTCCATGCACCTCCTGACATCCACTGGGCCTGACCTTTGTGCTCGTAGAGTCCCTATTTGGGTGCCATTTGAAGGACCGTTTATACCCACTTACTGGGTCTCAGTGGCGGGGGAACCCCCAAGTCTTCCATACCCTCCTTATTTAGTAAAAGGAGACACAGGAAACTTCGTCTGCAGGCGGAACCAAGTTTTATTCAAATAGCCCAGGCTATGGAACAGAGTCCCAAGCTCATTAGAAACAAGACTGAGGAGGCTGGTGCTTCACTCTGCAGCCTACAGGCCTTATATACACATTTCCCACATTAAGAAACCACTTTGGGTGGGGGTTTTGGCACCCCCAAGTCAAAAATCCAGTTACACCATTCGTTGTTCAGGCAGGATAGGGGCTGCAACAGATGGTACAAAGATTACGGACAGGTCTTGCAAAACAGGATATGTACGTGAGGGAACGGAGAGATCTTGAACAACAGGATATGTGAAAGAAACAAGTTCTGGGACGGTGGTGTGACCAAGTCTTGAGAAACAGGATGGATGTGTGCAGGAGTTTAGTCCGAGGGTGGTGAGGCCAATTCTTGGTTCCCCTTTTTCGAAATTGGCTCAACCACAAGGAGCAGGAAGGACAGGGTGGTCGTGACAGCTAGAATTTCAACAGACATCAGCAGAAATGACCAGGAGGGTCGTGCAGAGGTGTTTGACACAAAATGGCAATGCAAAACCAATGGAGTCATGACACTTTTCCTCACGTGCATCAACCAGTGGTAGCTGTGGTGCAAACATCACCCAATCCCCCAGGAAAATTATTCCTACATTCAAGCAGTGCCAACAATTTCATGGCAAAAATAAATTAAATTCCTAAATCAATTTAGAACTTCAGAGACGCTTTTGATGAGCAAAAGACACGTAATTATCAAAATTTGATAAGGGTAAAGGGAGATATGACTTTTTTAAATGTTTAAGACAAAAAACATCTTAGTCACTTTTTTGGTTCTCATAATCCATAAGGGAAGCAAGACTGGAAGCTGCAGTCAGGAAGGGCTCCGCAAAGCCTGATACCTTCACAGCAAAGTCCCAGTGCACCAGTTTTTAGCAAGGTGAAATGTTGCAGATGTGTCAAACCTGGGGGCATATTTACAAGGAAATGATGGAGCGTGGAGCTGCAGCAAAATTTGCAGTGCCACTCCACACCATTTCCAAAATGATATGGTGTGCCGTATTTGCAACAATATGGCACACCCCTGTATTTTCCCTAATGCTGGCTCTAAAAATAGATGCTGAGCGCCAAAGCAGACACCCTTGCACCATAGTGCAAGGGTTCCCTGCATTGTAAGGAATGATTGATTGTGTGCAGGAAGCTGTCCCTTCCTGCACATAAAACAATCAATAATGGTGATTTGTTTTGTTCCTTTCTGCAACGCACAAGTATCAAAACACCATTATCTAATGAGTGTTTATGTGATTGGAGAATGTCCTACACCTAATCAGTACTATTGACTTGCACCATTTCTACGTCTTTTACAGCACTTCCTCCTTGGTTTACTGCAAAAATTCCCAGTTGCTCTAATTCCAAGATGGGTATTCGTTTTCTCAGTCCAGAAGGACACTAGTCCTTCCCTAGCCACTCCTTTTCTTACATTTGGTGCTCTTTCCTCTATCAGGATCCAAATTGTTTTTACTGCTACTATAATGCTAGTGTTCAAGTGAGAATGTCTAGGATATCACTGGAATGAATGGGAGCTGTTCCTGCAAGCCCCATTTGTCATTGCCAAGTCAAAAGACATTGTTGACAACACCCCTGCCTTCCTCGTTTCAGAGTCAAGTCATTATCCTCTGGAAACAGAGTTGTTAACTCCCAGCCAGGAATATGTAATGAGCATCTGTAGAAGAGTTGAGAGGCACACTGGTTCTAAACCAGATTTGTCGCAGGTTGCACAAATTACACTTTCTTGAAGTTAGCTTCCCACTAAATGTATCCAAAATATACTTTGATTGTTTTATTAGATTTTGAAACACAGTTAAAAAGAACTTTCAATAATGTCTCTAGTATTGATCCTGGAAGAGATTTCAAATATCTAGGCCTTTCCAGAAAATGCTGCTTTACTTACACAGTGAAAGCAGCATTTGTACAAGTGTTCACTGGGAACACACACTACTTCCATTTGTAGTATGCCACAATAATGTTTCTATATTGAACATCTAGCCCTGTGTGCTTATAAAGTACATTTTAGAAGTGACTTATCTAAAATATTAAAATAGGGTTTCCTTCAAGGCAAAGGGACTTTTCTGTGCAAACTGTCAATAGAATGCTTTTAAACTGTAACTCAATCATATTTGTAGGTGATGGAAATATAGACTGCAGCCCACAAGGTGCCTGACAAGGGTGTTGAGTAGTAAAATAGTGAAAGCAATGTTATAGTACCATTTTAGAGGTGGAGCACAGGCAACGTGGCACTGAATTGCAGTGTTACAGTGCAAAGACTACTAGTACCAACACAAACAGGGTCCAGAAAAATTCAAAAGTCAGGGGAGACCAAATAAAAAGGAAACTTTAATACAGCAACCTCTGTTTACTGTTTTCGAATAGGATTGTCTGCAGATCATGAGCTAAAGCTAAATAATTCAGAGATAATTTGTGAGTGCTTTAGACAACATGATCAGATAAAAACAGGTGCACAACTCTAGTCTGATCCAGCACCTGCTTTCTCAATAAAGCCCCAAGACCGGAGAGTGATTGTGAACAAATATGTACATCTTTCTCTAATTCTGACAAACTTAAGATTAATGAGGCACTTGTCTGGTGTGTGCTGTTTGCAGGGAAATTTCCACTCTACCCACCCTACACTGTCAGAGTGATTATTATGTAATGTAATTCTTTGTTCTGACCTCCAGATGTACAAGGCTCATATACAAAAAAACAAGCCTAAAAATGAACATATTTGGGAGTCTTTTCTTATGTGTATCAGTTTCTTCCCATCCAGTTTCACTGTTCATTACCCCACTTCTGGACCAGATTTAGTCAAGGCCACCCCCCCAGGGTTCCACTGTTATACTCTGGACAGGTTACATAAAAAAGGGGGAGGTCTTGCGGTCATTTATCATGGTTCTCTAAAACCCAATTTTCTCCCAACTTCCAATTCAACATGTGAAGCTTTAGCCTTTGATATTCATTCTATGAATTATAGGATTTTTAAAGGTATATTGGTGTATCGCCCACCAGGTCAAAAAAAAGGGTTCCTGGAGACAGTGGGTACCTTAATGGAAGAAGGGCTCTGTCAAGATTCTTACACAGTAATGAGGGATTTTCATTTTTATTTAGAAAACCATTTGGACTCTGATACTCATCAGATGGATTAAATTATGGAGGCTGGAGGCCTTCACCAGCTGGTGATTACCCCTACGCACAAAAAGGGACATACCCTAGATGGTATATATTCAAACAACCATGATCTTGGCCGTATTTCAGTTCTCCCTCTCTCATGGTCAGACCATTGTGCTATTCAGTTTGAACTTAAGTATGGCGGGCATCAACTAGCTAAAACTAAACCAGTCCGGGGGATAATGACTAGAGCATGGGGAAAACTGAACATCAATAAACTTGAGAGTTCCCTAAGCAGCTCGATGCGACCCCCCCCAACCGAAGTGGAAACTGCGGCAGCTGATTATAATCAATGGCTAGCCACATCTTGCAATCTATTAGATCACAGCAGAAAGTGGACTCCCAAACGAGCTATACCATCCGCCCCCTGGTACTTAGAGCTATGAAACTTGAGTGTAAACTGTTAGAAAGGGTTTGGCGCAAAATATATAGTGAAACAGATAAGGAAAGATATAGACATTCCATTGCAAGTAACAAACAAATCTTATTTGAAGCTAAAAGACAGTTTTTTTATATGCAGATAACGCTGGCTAAGTCCAAATCTAAGGAACTGTTTAACACTATTAAAAAACTGACTACTTCCACTATTCCCAGGAGTCATAGCAACTCCTCATTTCATAATGAAATCGCTGATTTCTTTAAACATAAAGTTGAAGTGATATTCTCTTCTTTCTCTGAAGTCACTGAAATGACACAGTCAGACTATAACAGTGATAGATTGGACAGCAATGACTCTTCAAGGACACTTGATCAATTCTTACCATTGGGGGTATCAGAATTAGTTAGGGTCCTGACCCTGATTCACTCGGGAGCCCCCAGTGACCCTTGTCCTGCCTGGGTCATTAAACAAATTCCAGAGGTGATAGGAATGGCCCCCTTGCTTAACACAGTCCCCCTTGCTTAACACAGTCTTTTCCTCCGGTATATTTCCTAAAATCTGGAAACAAACCTCTGTTCTTCTGCTTTTGAAAAAGCAGAATCTAGATCCCAAAGATCCTAAAAACTATAGGCCTATTTTGCGGCTCCCTCTCCCTGATAAGATTCTGGAGAAGGTGATGAATATCCAACTCAGTGCATTTCTCCATCGTAACAACTCTCTGGACCCTTAACAATACAGGTTCAGGGCTAATCACAGCACTGAGTTAGCTCTGTTGAAGTTCACAGAGGAAATCAGCGAAGCCGTAGACAGAGGAGGTAGTGCTGTCCTGACTCTACTGGACTTGTACGCGGCCTTTGACACGGTCCATCACAAGTTGTTGATGGACCGGTTGTCAGATGTTGATGTGGAAGGACTCGCGTGGAAACTCATACAGTATTTTCTAGCTGACAGGTCCCATACTGTGGATCTGGATGGCAATTCATCTAAGCCATTTACACTCCTGTGCGGAGTGCCACAGGGCTCTTCTTTGAGCCCTATGCTTTTTAACATATACGTGGCACCTCTAGCGGCAGTTATTAGATCCTTTGGCTTCCAGCTCACCTCCTATGCTGACGACACACAAATTGTGTTGTCGATAAGTAAAGGAGGTGAGAAAGAGACTGAGGAGCATTTCCATGAGTGCATGAGTGTAGTATCTGGTCGGATGTCCTCCAACTGCTTAAAACTTAACTCTAATAAGACCGAAGTCTTAAAGTTCGGGAACAACCCACTGGTGTGGACACCAGAATGGAGGCCTGAAGAATTGGGTCCCTGTCCTATACCCAACAAGAAGGCCAAAAATGTGGGTGTAGTTGTGGACGACAAACTTGTCATGAGGGACCAAGTTAGCTTGGTGACCTCAGCCTGTTTTATGATTCTTAGAATCATAAGGAAAATAAAGTTCTTCCAGGCAGAAAGTAATCTTAGACAGTGGTCATGGCCCTGATAACATCGCGGTTGGACTATTGTAATAGTCTATATTTGAATATGCAAAAACAACAGATGAATAGGCTTCAATTAGTCCAGAACGCAGCGGCCAGGTTGCTGTCTGGAACTCCTAAATTTGCTTCTGTCAAAGGCGAGCTCATGAAGCTTCATTGGCAACCTATAAAACAAAGATCCCGCTCTAAAGCTCTTTGTATAGTCTTTAAAGCCATTAAGGGTATTGGTCCGGAAATTCTCAGGCAAAAGTTCCAATGGTATGTGCTAAGGAGGACACTGAGATCTACCAGTGCTAAATTAATGCAAGTTCACAGGCTGAAAAAAGCAAATTGGGGAGGCAGGAGTTTTACTTACGGTACCTCGAAAGCCTGGAACGAGCTCCCCTCGTTTCTCAGAAATGCTCCAAATCTTCTTACATTTCGGAAGAGCTTGAAGACATGGCTTTTCTCACAGTGATACTCTCTCTGTTTCCCATGAGGACCAGTACTTAGTGCCAGGACACCCATGGGTAATCGCGCGCTCTACAAGATCTAATAACATAACATACCAAAATGCCCTGGGGCGTGCAAAGCGTGCGCAAACGCCCGTTGCGCCCCAGGGCACTTTGTGTAATACACACCTTGATGTCAATATTCTCTGTTACAGAGCAAGGGAAAAGTACCACTGGGATACCACCAGTGATAACATCTCACAAGCAATAAATCCACTGCAGCCAGTGGTACTCGCACTAGTGTTGATAATATGCCTTTCACAAACAATAGTGTTGTAAACTGGCGGAATTTACAGGCCAAAATAAGATCAGATCTAAACAGAGGAAAATCTTTTTAGCAGCGTTTGCATCAGGAATCTTTGTTTATGAGTAATTGCAAAATTACTTGGCTTTATTCCTGGTGGCGCGTTCATCTGGGTGAGCAATAGTTAAAAGCCAGCGTGATTTTTATGTAAGTAAGCCTTTGTTTCTATTCACATTCAGTGAATTGTGTCACTGAAACAAGTGGCACAACAGTTTCTAACCTAACCTGCAAAACCCAAACAAGTGCGCTAAGATGGGCGATGAAGGCGGAGATGTTGAAAGCCTGCAGACTGGTAATATGACTGGAATACAGTTGGCATCAGGCAGAAACCCTTTCGCGACCCTTACTAGCAGAAGAGAAAATAGTGTATGGCTGCAGTATCTGTCATCAAATATTTTTTGAAAGCATTCACTTCAATTTATCAGTATTATAAGAGTGAAATGCGATAGCAATTTGCTGCATAGCAAATGCATTTTGTATTCAGGTATTTTAACAATGCATAAACACATTTTTACACAGCGCCTTGCCTTGTGCTATTTACATCAAAGGATGGCTAGTAGATATTACAAGTCATCTTGTGAATGCATATTGAGTCCCAATGTTCCTGCATCTATTTGAATAAAAATGGCAGGCCTCGGTTAATGACGCAGTAAAAAGAGGCAGGCCGTGACGCTGGCCGGTGAGTGCTACGCGAAGCTATTTACCATGAGGAAATGAGGGTCTCGGCCTCCCGAACGCTGAGGAGCCATTGCACATTCCGATCACAGGCCTGCATTTTAAACACGCGTTTCCACAAGCAATAAACGCAAAGTCTGGCTGCAGAAGTCGTCCAGGCAGGCAATACATTACCCCCAGCATAAAAGGCACATCTTACCTCGTCCCTATGTCACTGGCTGAAACGTTTTTACTCTTTCCTTAGTATCTGTATCATGTCTCCCCGAGGATTTATTGCGTGTAGATAAAGAGATGAAAAGGCTTTGCAGGTCTGAAGTCACTGCTGAGGCGCTCCAAGAATCTGCTGCCATGTCCCACAGACCTTCCTGTTCTTCACCTCTCACCCCAATCTCAGTCAAGAATGTTAAATTCCCTGCCCGCGGCATAATGGAAGGAAGACCCACCTAGAACTTGCATCCTTTATTAGTTTATGATTTACTTTCTGCCAAGGATGCTTCCTAAAGTGCTTGTGATGAACAGGAAGGGCACTGGAAGAGAAGCAGATGGAGTATTGATGGCAAATCTTGCGAAACTGGAATTACAACACCAGGGGCCTTTATCATAATAGGCTGCGCTGGCTCAGTGATGAGCCGAGCGCCTGTTTTTATGCACCTAGCGTGTGTAGAGTAAATTCATTTAACACAATATTTTTCAGAGTTGCAGTATTATTTTAGGCAGCATGTTCAGAAAGTGGCAAAACCTTGCTCACTATTTCCGGTCTGTAGTGTCCAAAAATGAATACCTAACTCTAAAAAAAAATGTCAGGTTAATGTAATTCACTTTACACACGAAAGGCGCATAGAAACAAGCACAGGGCTCTGGATTAGCGGAACCCATCATGATATGGCCCCTGGACAAGTTAAGCGCTTCAGAGTCTTATACTTTTAAAAAAAAATCCTTCTCTAACAGGTTGAAAAAAGTTCATTTTGTATATTCAATGTATGCCATTTGTGTGCCAGGGGGTTTGGCAAGCGCAGAAGGCACATGTTTTCTTATTCACAAAGAGAACCTCTCATAATGCACCATTTTGGCCCTCTTTTTAATTTATTTTTGTTCACTATTCCAGTCTGTAACATTTATTCAACTGCATATGAAAACCTAGCGTCCGGCTAACAACCCACCTCATTTAGAGATGGTGGGCCTTAAGTATTTCGACGATGGAGAACCTGTTAACATGGCCAACAGAATGCTTCCTTCGACGGCCCAATGGAGTAGAGGCCATTGAAGAAAGGAGATTATACTGCCCACCCTACTTAAGGTGAGCAGTGTAATGTCTTTTTTAGGTTTTGCCTGGGGCACGGAGCTCCTAGCTCTGCCCCCAGGAGAAATCTTTAGTTTTGCAGTATGGGGGACTTGAATCCGCCCTCTGTTCCATTGGCTAGCTCCATAAATCGAGGCTAGCCATTGGAACAGAGATCTGTCCGTCATTCATGGACCAGATTCGTGGGCGTTCCTGCATTTTTTTCCCTCTCCACCCGTTTTGCATCGTCATTGGGCGGTGGGCGGAGTTTCTTTTTGTTTTTTTGGGTGTTTGTTTTCCTCATTCCATGCCGACCACGGCCGCCGGAAGAAGTCCAGGTGAGTGCACTCCTTCCCCCCCCTACCGCTGTCCGTGTCTTTCCCACCCCACCCTCCCGCTGTCCGTGCGCCGTTCCCGCCCCCTAGGCCCCCCCCCCATCCGTGAGTCTAACTGAGATATGCTCTTTTAAGGGAGGCTTTAGTTGTGTTAATAACCAGCAGGTGTTAGCTGGAAGGGCGGGGTGTTCCGTGCTTGAAATATGACTTTAATCCCTACTTGTTTGTGTATGCAGCAGCAGTATTCGTTTGAGCCTCGACTTTGTGCACGAGAAACAATCCCAGCTGAGTTGGGCAGCAATATTCCATAGCAGCCACTAGAGGGAGCCCTTGCCCTGACTGTTTTAGAGGCACTCGTAAAAGCCGTGCCCCTTTTCAGGTTGATCAGGGTTCTGCTGGTGGCCTGCAGGCGTGCTGCTCTTTATGTAGCCATGAGACTTATTTGCAGCTTGATACTGGGGCTGCTATATCCTTTCACCACTTCTCCATTCCTTTCTTTACCTTGCTGGAGGCAAGATCTCGGAACTGGTGAGGGATTCTGCGTCTAGCGTGCTACTCCCCCATGCAGGAGGGGGTAACACTGCAACCTTGGTCTTCCGGTCTACTGGGTTCCAGGCTCACCCTCTGCCTAGTAGATGCTGGGAATGAGGGCAGTAGGGTGCCAAAGTATTGAGGTTGTCGGGTGGTAGGTGCATTGTAGCTGGGGGGGAGATGTTGGTGACAATGTTGGTGGTGATGTCGAAGTTGCCCCCTTTGATCCACTTGAACCCCTCTCGTAGCTCCTGGGGGTTCTAGGGTTGCATGCACATGGTTGGGTTTACTGCATTAGACCATGCTGCAGAGAGACTGTGGTGGGCGATGATAGACGGAACCGGGGCAGTAGTGAGTGAGGCCTCCAAGTAAACCGCAGGCTGCACCCAGGGCTAGTCCAGGCCTCCTCCGCAGTCCACCTGGTGCCTCTTTTAGCAGCTGCCGACTTAAAGCAGCTGCACTCACAGATTCCGTTTTCAGCCTCAGGGCTGCCAGATTGTCCAGCCAGTGGGGGGAGAATGGTGGGGAGCTTGGGCTGTCGCGTGACGGGGACGGAGGTGTCCCACTAACCTGCCCAACTTCCTATTGTTAAACGTTAGGGATCTGGGCTTCCAAACACTCCTTTCTCTGAAGAATCAACATGTAACTGTTGAAACACTGGTGGAGACAATTATATGGCACCAGCTACTCAGCACACACAATGGAAGTATTAATATTGGTCGCACATGGGGGTCCCACTCACAATATTGTTCACACAAATAGATCCAGAGGGCAGATATATCCTAGTAGATGTAACCCTTGTCAGAAGGCCAATTTTCCTCGGGAGCACAAACGTCCCTAACATTGAACAATTACACTTCCTTGACACCCTGTCCCCACATCTCCACAGAAAGTTTGTTATGGGGAGGAGACTACAATGTTTATGTTCGGGTAAAGTCGGGTAAAGTCCGCGCTATATAAAAACGCATAAATAAATAAAAAATTCAAAAAATTTGTTACGCCCGCGTACACCCGTACACCAAAAGGTCTCTTGGCACTAATTGGAAGTTCAAAGCCTTCCCGAGGTTTGATCTAACAAAAGTTTTGGGTGAACTGCCAAGTTTTGTAAGGCACAATCTAGTACTAGATGGTGCCTTAGATCGATCAGTGCTGCCCCTTCCCTTGGGTGCCAGCAGGCCACTGATATAGAGTTTTAGAAGGTAGGATATGCAATGGGTACTTACGGACTTGTGGAGGGAGACCCATCCTGAAGCTCAGGAGTATTCCTATTACTCTGGGGTACCCTGAGGAGGATAGGAGCCCCGGGAGAACCATCTACTCAGTGGTGTGAGGTCGTAGGCGTCTGCAGGCAGCCCGGAGCTTGCAATGCGGCATACGCCCCAGCTAGCGTGCCTGCCTCCTTATGCATCAGTTTGCGGAGATACAATGATGGGCGAGAGTAAGTCCGACTTCTCGATGCCCACATTACCATCCGACTTTCGCACCTGCCTGCGGTACCTGGAAGGGAACTTGGTAGCTGCTGTGCGGTGGTTGGGCAGCGCCAGTTGGGAGACAACAGCTTTGGGAAGTGTCTTCACCTAAGTGCGTGTGGCAATAGCGTCCTATAGTCCAGTGGACTGCGAGCATTGCGAGCGTTTAACCTGCCGAAGTCGATTAATCAAGCCGCTACCCTAATTTGGGTTCAAAGGCGGGGACTGATTAAGAGGGCATTCAGAAGATAGTTAGGGGCCTTGATGTCTTTGCTTCAGGCAGGCACGGTTTGGCTGCATCAGGATAGGCTGTGTACCTGTGCGGGACAGGACAGACTGGCCTTTCAGTAAGTCGGCTAGTACAGCGGCTGCTGCTGCCTGAATGAGACAGGTTTTCCGGCTTGCTAGGGGTTAAGAGAGCTGCTTTGTGGGGGGCCGCTGCGTGGTCAGGCTATGCGTAGGACACATAGGCGGCCTGCCGAGGGTCAGCTGGGGGTGAAGGTACAGTTGGTAGTCTGTGAGACCCCTAGACGGCCTGCCCTTATGATTTTCTCTTGCCAGAGTTCAGTGGAATCTTGCTTGCGTTATGTCCGGCCTGGGAGCAAAGCTGGCTCTCCTGACAAGACCACCACCATGTTCACCACCACCACCACGTCCACCACCACCACATCCACCACCACCACATCCACCACCCCCACATCCACCACCACCACTTCCACTACCACCACCACATCCACCACCACCACCACATCCACCACCACCACATCCAACACCACCACATCCACCATCACCACCACATCCACCATCACCACCACATCCACCGCCACCACATCCACCACCACCACATCCACCACCACATCCACCACCACATCCACCACCACCACATCCACCATAACATCCACCCCAACATCCACCACCACCACATCCACCAATACATCCACCACCACCACATTCACCACCACATTCACCACCAATGCATCCACCACAACCACCACTACATCCACCACCACATCCACCACCACCACCACCACATTCACCACCACCACATTCACCACCGCCACATTCAACACCACCACATGCACCACCACATCCACCACCACCACATTCACCACCACATCTACCACATCCACATACTCCACCACATCTACCACATCCACATACTCCACATCCATCACATTCACCACCACATCCACCACTACATCCACCACCACGTCCACCACCACATCCACCACATCCACTACATCCACCACATCCACCACCACCACATCCACCACCACCATCACATCCACCACCACCACATCCACCACCACCACATCCACCACCACCATATCCAACACATCCACCACCACATCCACCACCACATCCACCACCACATCCACCACCACATTCACCACCACATTCAACACCACATTCAGCACCACATCCACCATCACCACCACATCCACCACCACCACATCCACCACCACATCCTCCTCCACCACCACCACATCCTCCTCCACCACCATATCCACCACCATATCAAGTCAAGTCAAGTCAAGTCAAGTAATTTATATAGCGCGCTACATACCCAGAGGGTCTCAAGGCGCTTGAGGAAGGGTAGGGAATTACTTGTCGAATATCCAGGTTTTAAGTTGCTTTCTGAATGTAAGGTGGTTCTGAGTGAGGCGAAGGTGAGTGGGAAGTGAGTTCCAGGTTTTAGCTGCCAGGTAGGAGAAGGATCTGCCTCCCATGGTGGTTTTGTTGATGCGAGGTACAGTTGCAAGGGCTTGGTTGGATGATCGTAGGTGGCGGGATGGGGTGTAGAAGGAAAGTCGTGAGTTGAGGCATTCGGGTCCAAGTTCGTAGAGTGCTTTGTGTGCGTGGGTTAGGAGGCGGAAAGTAATCCTCTTGTTAACGGGGAGCCAGTGGAGGTTTTTCAGGTGTCCAGAGATGTGGTCTTTACGTGGGATGTCTAGTATGAGTCTGGCTGAGGCGTTCTGGATGCGTTGGAGTTTTTTCTGGAGTTTTGCGGTGGTACCGGCGTATAGGGTGTTTCCGTAGTCCAGGCGGCTCGTGACCGGTGCGTGGGTGACCGTCTTTCTGGTTTCGGTGGGGATCCAGCGAAATGTTTTTTTGAGCATGCGAAGAATATTGAAGCAAGAAGATGAGACGGCGTTGACTTGTCTGTTCATAGAGAGAGAGAGGAGTCCAGGATGACACCTAAGTTCCGTGCGTGGTCCGTCGGGATGGGTGCTTTTCCAAGGGCCTCTGGCCACCAAGATTCATCCCAGGCGGAGGGGGAGGTGCCAAGGATAAGGACTTCAGTTTTGTCAGAATTCAGTTTCAGGCGGCTGTGCTTCATCCACTCGGCTACTTCTTTCATCCCTTCATGTAGGTTGGTTTTGGCGGTGTTAGGGTCTTTGGTGAGTGAGAGGATCAGTTGAGTGTCATCCGCGTAGGAGATGATGTTGAGGTTGTGTTGGCGTACGATGGTCGCGAGGGGGCTCATGTATACGTTGAAGAGGGTGGGACTGAGAGAGGACCCTTGTGGTACGCCGCAGATGACTTCAGTGGCCTCTGAGTGGAATGGTGGGAGGCGGACTCTCTGGGTTCTTCCGGTGAGGAAGGAGGTGATCCATTCCAGTGCTTTTCCTTGGATTCCGATGTTTCTGAGGCGTTGTATTAAGGTGCTATGACAAACTGTGTCGAAGGCTGCGGAGAGGTCGAGAAGAATGAGGGCGACTGTGTCTCCGTTGTCTAGCAGAGTACGAATGTCGTCTGTTGCTGCGATGAGTGCGGTCTCAGTGCTGTGTTTGGCTCGGAAGCCGGACTGTGAGGAGTCGAGGGATTTGTTGGTTTCGAGGAAGGCGGCGGGCTGGTTGTTGACAGCTTTCTCGATGACTTTGGCCGGGAATGGAAGGAGCGAGATGGGGCGGTAGTTTTTGAGTTCGGTGGGGTCGGCTGTGGGTTTTTTCAGAAGGGCGCTGAGTTCGGCGTGTTTCCAACTTTCCGGGAAGGTGGCGGAGTTGAGGGAGCAGTTGATGACGTCTCGGAGGTGCGGTGCTATAATGGAGTCTGCTTTGTTGAAGATGTGGTGAGGGCATGGGTCTGTGGGGGATCCTGAGTGGATGGAGTTCATCAGGCGGATGGTGTCCTCAGTTGAAATTGGGTTCCAGTCATTGAGGGTGTTCAAGGAGGGTGGGGGTCCTGCAGAGGGTTGAGTGGGTTGGTCTTCGGGTCGGTTGTCGAAGCTGTTGTGGATGTCTGCAATCTTGTTGTGGAAGAATGAGGCTAGGGAGTCGCAGAGGGCTTGAGAGGGGGTGATGTCGTTGGAGTTGGCTGAGGGGTTGGTAAATTCCTTGACGATGTTGAATAATTCCTTGCTGTTGTGGGCATTGCTATCTAGTCGGTCCTTGAGAGCGGCTTTCTTGGCATTCCTGATCAGTTGGTGGTGTATACGGGTGGCGTTTTTGAAGGCGTCCTTGGTGCTGGTATTTGGGTCTTTTTTCTCACCACCACATCCATCACCACCACATCCACCACCACCACATCCACCACCACATCCACTACATCCACCATATCCACCACCACATCCACCACCACCACCACATCCACCACCATCACATTCACCACCACCACATCCACCACCACATCCACCATATCCGCCACCACGACAGCCACCACCACATTCACCAGCACCACATCCATCACCACATCCACCACCACATCCACCACCACCACCAGCACCACATCCACTACATCCACCACATCCACCACCACCACATCCACTACATCCACCACCACATCCACTACATCCACCACCACATTGACATCCACCACATCCGCCACTACCACCACCACCACATCTGCCACTACTACCACCACCACATCCGCCACTACCACCACCACGTCCGCCACTACCACCACCACATTCACTACATTCACCACCACATTATCCACCACCACCACCACGTCCCCCACCACCACGTTCACCACCACCACGTCCACCACCACCACGTCCACCACCACCACGTCCACCACCACCATGTCCACCACCACCACGTCCACCACCACCACCACGTCCACCACCACCACATCCACCACCACTACATCCACCACCACATCCACCACCACCACCACATTCACCACCACCACATTCACCACCACATTCACCACCACCACATTCACCACCACCCCATCCACCACCACATCTACCACATCCTCATACTCCACATCCACCACATTCACCACCATATCCACCACTACATCCACCACCACGTCCACCACCACATCCACCACATCAACTACATCCACCACATCCACCACCACCACATCCACCACAACCACATCCACCACCACCACATCCAGCATCATCACATCCACCACCATCACATCCACATCCACCACCACCACATCCACCACCACCATATCCAACACATCCACCACCACATCCACCACCACATCCACCACCACCACATCCACCACCACATCCACCACCACATCCACCACCACATCCACCACCACATTCACCACCACATTCACCACCACATTCAGCAACACATTCACCACCAGATTCAGCACCACATCCACCACCAACACATCCACCACCACATCCTCCTCCACCACCACCACATCCTCCTCCACCACCATATCCACATCCACCACATCTACATCCACCACCACCACATTCACTACCACATCCACCACCACATTCTTCACCACCACATTCACCACCACATCCATCACCACCACATCCACCACCACCACATCCACCACCACATCCACTACATCCACCACATCCACCACCACATCCACCACCACCACCACATCCACCACCATCACATTCACCACCACCACATCCACCACCACATCCACCATATCCGCCACCACCACAGCCACCACCACATTCACCACCACCACATCCACCATCACCACCACATCCACTATCACCACCACATCCACCACCACATCCACTACATCCACCACCACATTCACCACCACCACATTCACCACCACCACATTCACCACCACCACATTCACCACCACCTTCACCACCACCACATTCACCACCACCACATTCACCACCACATCCACCACCACCACATCCACTACATCCAACACCACATTCACCACCACATCATCCACCACCACATCCACGTCCACCACCACGTCCACCACCACCACGTCCACCACCACCATGTCCACCACCAGCACATCCACCACCACCACGTCCACCACCACATTCTTCAACACCACATTTACCACCACATCCATCACCACCACATCCACCACCACCACATCCACCACCACATCCACCACATCCACCACCACCACATCCACCACCATCACATTCATCACCACCACATTTACCACCACATCCACCATATCGGCCACCACCACAGCCACCACCACATTCACCACCACCACATCCACCATCACCACCACATCCACCATCACCACCACATCCACCACCACCACCACCACATCCACCACCACATCCACTACATCCACCACCACATCCACTACATCCACCACCACATTCACCACCACCACATTCACCACCACCACTTTCACCACCACCACATTCACCACCACCACATTCACCACCACCACAATCACCACCACCACATTCACCACCACCACATCCACCACCACCACATCCACTACATCCACCACCACATCATCCACCACCACATCCACGTCCACCACCACCACCACGTCCACCACCACTCACAGATTCTGTTTTCAGCCTCAGGGCTGCCAGATTGTCCAGCCAGTGGGGGGAGAATGGTGGGGAGCTTGGGCTGTCGCGTGATGGGGAAGGAGGTGTCCCACTAACCTGCCCAACTTCCTATTGTTAAACGTTAGGGATCTGGGCTTCCAAACACTCCTTTCTCTGAAGAAGATACATGTAGCTCTCTTACAGGACACACACATGCTGGAATCTGAGCTTTTAAGGCTGTTGAAACACTGGTGGAGACAATTATATGGCACCAGCTACTCAGCACACACAAGAGAAGTATTAATATTTGTCACACATGGGGGTCCCACTCACATAATTGTTCACACAAATAGATCCAGAGGGCAGATATATCCTAGTAGATGTAACCCTTGTCAGAAGGCCAATTTTCCTCGGGAGCACAAACGTCCCTAACATTAAACAATTACACTTCCTTGACACCCTGTCCCCACATCTACACAGAAAGTTTGTTATGGGGAGGAGACTACAATGTTTATGTTCGGGTAAAGTCGGGTAAAGTCTGCACTATATAAAAACGCATAAATAAATAAATAAAAAATTCAAAAAATTTGTTACGCGCGCGAACACCCGTACACCAAAAGGTCTATTGGCACTAATTGAAAGTTCAAAGCCTTTCCGAGGTTTGATCTAACAAAAGTTTTGGGTGAACAGCCAAGTTTTGTAAGGCACAATCTAGTGCTAGATGGTGCCTTAGATCGATCAGTGCTGCCCCTTCCCTTGGGTGCCAGCAGGCCACTGATATAGAGTTTTAGAAGTTAGGATATGCAATAGGTACTTACGGACTTGGGGAGGGAGACCCATCCTGAAGCTCAGGAGTATTCCTATTACTCTGGTGTACCCTGAGGAGGATAGGAGCCCCGGGAGAACCATCTACTCAGTGGTGTGAGGTCGTAGGCGTCTGCAGGCAGCCCGGAGCTTGCAAGGCGGCATACGCCCCAGCTAGCGTGCCTGCCTCCTTATGCATCAGTTTATGGAGATACAATGATGGGCGGGAGTAAGTCCGACTTCTCGATGCCCACATTACCATCCGATTTTCGCACCTGCCTGTGGTACCTGGAAGGGGACTTGGTAGCTGCTGTGCGGTGGTTGGACAGCGCCAGTTGGGAGACAACAGCTTTGGGAAGTGTCTTCACCTAAGTGCGTGTGGCAATAGCGTCCTATAGTCCAGTGGACTACGAGCATTGCGAGCGTTTAACCTGCCGAAGTCGATTAATCGAGCCGCTACCCTAATTTGGGTTCAAAGGCGTGGACTGATTAAGAGGGCATTCGGAAGATAGTTAGGTGCCTTGATGTCTTTGCTTCGGGCAGGCACGGTTTGGCTGCATCAGGACAGGCTGAGCACCTGTGCGGGACAGGACAGACTGGCCTTTCAGTAAGTCGGCTAGTACAGCGGCTGCTGCTGCCTGATTGAGACAGGTTTCCCGGCTTGCTAGGGGTTTAGAGAGCTGCTTTGTGGGGGCCCGCTGCGTGGTCAGGCTATGCGTAGGACACATAGGCGGCCTGCCGAGGGTCAGCTGGGGGTGAAGGTACAGTTGGTAGTCTGTGAGACCCCTAGACGGCCTGCCCTTATGATTTTCTCTGGCCAGAGTTCAGTGGAATCTTGCTTGCATTTTGTCCGGCCTGGGAGCAAAGCGGGCTCTCCTGACAAGACCACCACCACGTTCACCACTACCACGTCCACCACCACCACCACATCCACCACCACCACCACCACCACCACCACATTCACCACCTCATTCACCACCACATTCTTCACCACCACATTCACCACCACATTCACCACCACATCCATCACCACCACATCCACCACCACCACATCCACCACCATCACATCCAACACCACCACGTCCACCACCACATCCACTAAATCCACCACCACATCCACCACCACCACCACATCCACCACCATCACATTCACCACCACCACATCCACCACCACATCCACCATATCCGCCACCACCACATCCACCAATACATCCACCACCACCACATTCACCACCAATGCATCCACCACATCCACCACCACATTCACCACCACCACATTCACCACCACCACATTCACCACCACCACTACATCCACCACCAAATCCACCACCACATTCACCACATCCACCACGTCCACCAACACGACCACCACATCCACGTCCACCACATCCACCACCACCACATCTACCATCACCACCACATCCACCAACACCACAACATCCGCCACCACCTCCACCACATCCACAACCACATCCACCACCACCACATCCACATCCACCACCACCACATCCACATCGACATCCACCACATCGACATCCACCACATCGACATCCACCACATCGACATCCACCACATTGACATCCACCACATCCGCCACTACCACTACCACCACATCCGCCACTACCACCACCACATCCACCACCACCACCACATCCACCACCACCACATCCACCACATCATCCACCACCACCACATCCACCAGATCCACCACCACCACATCTACCACATCCAACACGTCCACCACCACCAACACGACCACCACATCCACGTCCACCACATCCACCACCACCACATCTACCATCACCACCACATCCGCCACCACCTCCACCACATCCACAACCACATCCACCACCACCACATCCACATCCACCACCACCACATCCACATCGACATCCACCACATCGACATCCACCACATCGACATCCACCACATCGACATCCACCACATCGACATCCGCAACTACCACCACCACCACATCTGCCACTACTACCACCACCACATCCGCCACTACCACCACCACATCCGCCACTACCACCACCACATCCACCACCACCACATCCACCACCACCGCCACATCCACCACCACCATCACATCCACCACATCGACATCCACCACATCGACATCCACCACATCCGCCACTACCACCACCACCACATCCACCACTACTACCACCACCACATCCGCCACTACCACCACCACATCCGCCACTACCACCACCACATCCGCCACCACCACATCCACCACCACCACCACATCCACCACCACCATCACATCCACTACCACTACATCCACCACATCATCCACCACCACCACATCCACCAGATCCACCACCACCACATCCACATCCACCACATCTATGTGTGTGTGGCTCTGTGTCTGTCTTTGTGTGTGTGTGTGTGTCTGCAAATGCAATAGGTCTCGCAATTGCGAGAGATTAAGCTATTAGCATTGTAAATGACGATGCCATTTATTTATCTGTTTTCAAAACCAACACATAAATAAAAGATTTGTCATTTACAATGCCAATAGCTCTAACTTTTGCAAAGGCGAGACCGTTGCATTGTAAATGCTTGTTTCCCTTTCCTGACGATGAGAGACATAAAAAGAACAACAATGACCTCCACATCCTAGTAGAATACTGCTACAGCATGACGGCTAATCATTTTTTGTTATAATGAAAAAAAACACCACTTTGGGAATTTGTTAAACTTAGTAAAACCATGGTGGACAGTCATCAAAAACGATGGCGGCCATCCACAAAACATTCAGTACACTGAAAGGCACCGCTGAGATGGCAGTTCCTTTCAATGTACAGAGATTATGACAGAGCTGATAGTCACCTCTAAATGTGGCAGAAAAAGGGGCATATTAGCAAGGAAATGTGATAAATATCGCATTTCCCGCTTTGCACGATTTTGTTTAACGGCGCGTATCGTAGGATTTAATCGCAGAGAGATCGCATTATTATCAGCGCATATCTCCACGGCGATAATAAATCCTGCTATAGTGGCAAATTCAGCACACATCGCTGGAATTCCAGCGTAAAAACGGTAGCGATAAGCTCATCCTAGGTGATAGGAAGATGTTGCCTCAGCCGAACAATCCACTTGCCATTATAAGCATGGCTAGGTCTGTTTCAAACCATGCTTTACAAACCTGCCATAACCGCGGTTAGTGCGGTTTATTTTATAGCACCACAGGTTTGCTCGAGGCTTGCTAATATTGCAATGTCATGTCAGTGCTGATTTCCATAGAGTAATGGAAGGAACGCCTACTTTGCATGTCATTAGCGATATTCATCGCTGACATGCAAAGTGGAGTAAAAAGGGCTGCTTACTCAAGGAAACACGCATTAGCATGTCCTTGATAATTGAGCGTAAAAAAATGTGCCACTTTTCAACCGAAAACAGCCGCTAAAGTGGCGGAATTCAGCTTGATAATATGCCCCAGAGTGTCCTTAGAATGATGGAGGTAAAGTCCTCTAACATCCCAACGGACATTACTCCGTCAGCCAAACTCTAAATAAGGCCTATAGAGTTTTGCTAGAGCATTATAGGAACCAAATAAAGGGTGAAGAAGACAAAAATAAACTAAAGGGTGTGAGAAAGATGAATGTCAAGAGACTTGTTTCAGACCTATATGTCAGCTGGTGTAGTGGATTTTAAAAATAGGGGTCTGTGAAGTTGGCAATATTAGGTTAGATTTCACCCACTTTGTGAAGACTGTTTTCAAACTTCACCATTTTAGGCAACAACAACATGAATTAAAAAAAAAATTGGGTTGCAAATCCTGCAAAAAATATGTTTTGTGTGATCACCCCCAAAGCAGCTTATTGCAAGATGATCGCAAATATCTAACATAAATAATTCGAGCAAAAAATATTGTTTACTGGAAATTTGACCTCCAGTACTTCACAAAACTGTGCAGATTAAATTCCTAATTTTGAGAGGCAACCAATAGCTCCAGATCATGCAGGTTGCAGCAGCCTTGAGTGTTAAGTAGGGCCATTAGAATTATGCCCCAGGCCAAAAGGCCAATGTGAGGGGGCGAAACAAATGTTGGCTGTTGTATGTTCTTTCTTTTTGTCTCGGGGATCTATGATCCGCCTCAGCTCTGCATGACTCTGAATCATGGTAACAGTATTAAGCAAGCAATAAATCGGAATTTTTTCAACAAAAGGAAGGATTTCTTTCACTTGTTCTGGCACATCTTGAAGTTCTGTACCAGTAATGGGGAAGGGATCTCTCATTGCCAAGGACAAAGGATCTATACACTATATATTCTCTATTGATGCAGGATTGCCCAGGATCTTGACCCATTTACCCCTTTTTTCCATGACCATTGAAATTATGTGAATCTGCCGCCGTGGCTTTTTTTCATTGCTATGGATTTGGCACATTTGCCACATAATCCATCACCTGCTGCATTATCTGCAGATTTGAGCTAAAAACATTTTGTTTCTAGCTTAAATGAATCAAAAGCTACTAAAAACTTTGTGATGTGGTTGTGCATTGTGGAAGGCCCTTCACAAAGGTTAACTGGTCCATTTGAGTTGCTTATTTCTGCGTTTGGTCGTTAAACTGACACTAATGAGATGAAATCATTACACAGACAATATCGCCACAAATAAAAATCACGAAATAATCAATTAATACTATAAAAAATGTGCTGCATTATCACGCATAATTTGGCTTTTCTTGCCACATCATTTAGTCAACTCTACCACATAATTTAGTTCTCCCCTCTGCCATAATTCCAGTGTCACTAGTCATAAGTTTTTCACTGACTGTGACATGATATGGGGTAGCTCATCATCCGAGATTCTAGGTCCATCATTGGAGGCCACATCTTTATCACTGGAGTACCTGCTTGACTCCTCAGTAGTCATGCTGCAAGACTCCTGAGCCACCGCCACCACAGTAGCAAAGGCGTCATCCTTGCTGTCTGTAGCCAGAAGTAGGTTGGGGCCTGCCCTTTTCCATAATCAATTTATGTTCCTTCTAGCTTGTGGTTTTGATTTCAAATTATGCTTTTGACAAGGCCCTCTAGAAGCAGCTGTCCTTATTGCTACCTAATCGTGATCAGTTAGAAACAAGCACTGACCCTGTTCCATGACCTTTAAGTGATATTGCCAGTTTACCAAGCTTGATTTCCCGAAAGGAGGTGCACTGTTGTTGGATCATTGTAACATAGGGGTCATTAGGATGGCAGACGGACCTGCGTCCGTCCGCCACCCCGAGGTTGAGGGACCGTCCGCATGGGCAGCGACCGTCCCTCCAAGCAAATTAGGATGTGACCACCACCCTGGCGGTCACATCCTGTATCCTTAGCATTGCGGCGGGTGCTGCTTCAAGCGGTGCCCGCCGCAATGTTAAAAATGCATGCATTGCTTTTGCATGCACAAAGCGGCAGGCACCGCGTGGTGCCTGCTGCTTTATGCATGCAAATGCAGGGGGGTACCATAGGTACCCTCCATGTGCACCCCCACCCCCCTTTCACCCTGGGGGCCGGCAAGGGCCCCCGAGCAGCAAAGGTTCATATGATTTTCCAGGGCGGAAAAAACGCAGAGGAAAAGCATGTCTACACATGCTTCCTAATTTGGCTGACGGTGTCTTGCAGACCCCGCCACCAAATAGCCCTCCAAAACCTGCGGATCAGCGGCGGACGGACCTGCTGTCCGCCGCTGGTCCCACCGCCATCCTAATCTGGCGGTGGGTCTTTTATGTGGCCGCGGCGGTGAATCCGCATCCTCCGGGCCGGCGGTGGCTCTGCCGGCCCGGAGGATGCAGATTCACTGCCATCCTAATGAGGCCCATAATTCGGCAAGACCTTTACAGTGGATTTTTTTAAACGGCATAGGTCCTTTTTCTCTTGACTCATACAGTGCAATGTTTCATTCCCTGAAAAGAAGCAAATTTACTACAAAGGTTCAGGGGTGGGAGGTCCCCTGTTCAATATAGTCTGTTTGATATTCTATGTGCTCTTCCAACTGAAAAGATGTCTATTAGCCCTTCTGCCCTTAAGGCTGTTTTAATGCAGTCTTCAATGAAAGCCACAAGATCATCTTCCTCGCTCCAATCATCAAACTCCAAAAAACATACATAGCTGTGGCATCCTCAGCTCTGCATCCAAGAAAACAAACCCTTTCCAGTAGCTCTGTAGGCATGGCGTTTAGCGCAGATATCTCAGGTGACAGCTCAGCTATGTTAGATTCAGTTGTCATCAGATTGTCAATCAATTTACCCTGCTCTACAAGGACCTGTGTAAGGTCAAGCACCATCAAGTTCATCTTGGCTTCCAAAATTATCTTAGTATATATAATGGCTTACAACATAGCGTCTAGTGTCACTTTCTCCTCCAATTTTGGGTTCAAGTCCGATTTAAGGTAGAGGATATAAGAGAAATGGACTGATGTGGATGGTGACAGTGAAGGCATGCCTCCCTTGCCTGTCCATGGCCATGTCCATTTGACAGCTATACTTCATGACCAAGGTTCACCAGCGAAAGGTGAGTGTTTCATTGCATTTTCGTTTAGAGTTAAATTCACGCATTACCACGACGTGTCATCTGAATATACCTGTTTACTTTTGTATTTTTTCAGAATTACGAGGTTACTTACTTGAATGTAATTAGGACTACACTTATATGGACACAGTATGTTTGTGACCCATATTCTTCCTTATAAACAATCGACATATAGATACGGTCTTTGAATATGGCATCTTTTTACTCTAGGATACAGCTTTTCTTTCATTATACAGGTACGCTATTTTAATGTCCACTTCCAAGCATTATTTTGCAGCACTCCATTTCATAATTTTGGGTGAATTTGCATACTGTGTAAAGATCACTACAAGATTTATTGTCTTGAACAACACATAACTTTATTGACTAAGGTTTCCAATATCTATCATGCTGCTTGGGTCACTCTTAACCCTTTTTGAATCCTATTCACACTATTCTATTTCGCGCATTATATGTTCACTCAGACACCTTTTTATTATCTTTTTAATTGGGCTCATTTTGTATTATACACAAGCATATGATGGCATCCATCAATTGTTGGGCTACAGGATTCTCTTTATTTAAACTTGGATACAATTGTATGACACCAAATTTGTTTAATTGCAGATATGCCCCTGAGGAAGGAACCGCAGAGTCCCGAAATGCATCGGACTTTACATTAATGTTATGATAAAAGCAGTTTTTGCATAGATTGCAACTCTTTGTATATATTTTGGTTTGGAATATGAAACACGACTGCAACTTAAATACAATTTCATTGTTACTCAACATGTACAGCAGATTGTATGAGGTGTTCAATATGATTTGTTCTAAAATAATATTTTGAATGAGACACAACATAATGGAGTTGTTCTTATAGCTTGGATTGTAAAAAAATGTGGTTCACATATATGCAAATTGTGTAAAAGACATCATAAAACAGTCAGTTCTAGGGAACAGTGCTCACTGCATTCAGGATTTTTATCCTGTTAGATTTATGGTTTACCTAATGCCCGTGCCGTCAACATGTGCAGAGGTGAGGCACCCATAGATCGAAATTGTTAAATATAATTTAGATATACAAATAACTTTGAAAAAACGTTTTATCAAGGAGTGCTCCTCTACTCTCCACATTAATATCTTGACACTGTTGACTTCACTGAAGGTAGCACCCAAGGGGTAAATATGTCATTCAACTTTATAACAAGTATCACAGAAAATCGAGCCACAACTTTAGCCTACACCAGTGAACAAGCATCAGACATTTATGCTTTGATTCAAGAGGTCAAATTAACTGATTCCCGTGGAGGAATCATCACCCAACATTTAAAACAATTGGAATACTTAACACAACGACAACTAAAACAGTGGCTTCATGCATCTACATTGGTGCAATACCACAGAGCAAAAAGAATACCAAGGGGACTTCGGTTATCCATCAGACCGATGTTAATTAGATTTCATCTAAATCCAGCATTCATGGATAAATGGTTTTCTATCCTCAACAAATGTTCTTTGGATTTATTATTTTTAATAATTGAAGAACTTTCTAAAACAATAAACGAACTGGATCAAGAAATATTTAATTTGTAAAATGACTTGGAAAAAAAAAAAAAAAGAATGGGGAGCTAGAGCAAGATGGCGTCTGGCTAGGCGGCTAGTGGAGAACGCTCCGATGCCGACCTGTTTGTCTTGAGGAATATGGATGAGATACATCGCTGATAGCAGAAATCACACGCTGATCTCTAACAAAGACAAAGGTACTCTCCAGCGATACCTGAATGGGGATTGGAGAGGTCCTGGATTTGATCTCCGCAGCAGCGGCAGCGGTAGTGGCGACAGCAGCTGAGGTGCAACCCTCATGGCGTTTTCAGCAGCCTAGCGGAGCAGGCGGAATTTGCGGAGCGTATCATACAGAGCACGGCGCTCTCGGAAACTGCAGCAACCAGCGGCGCAGGAGAGATAGTGGAGCTCAGAAGAGCAGAGTACCGGCTGAAACGCCACTGAGACGGCAGCCGAAATGAGGACAGCGGAGGTGGTGCAAGCGGCAGCGGCACGCACGGCTACACTGTTACTCTTACTTTCACAGCGACGGCCTGAGAACACCCCAGACTACCGCACTAAAGGACTGCAAAGCTAATCACGGCACAGCTGGTAAGTCAGAAGCAGTGCGTGGGGTCAGAGGGGTTGCAAGAGAAACTCCGGCATTGATAACTTCAACAGGCAGGGCTGCGGGAGCAGCAAGCACAATAAGAAGATACACACCACGGTGGTGCCTGAGCCTGAGCCTGAGTTGGAGCCTGCCTGGCACAAAACGGCTGAGAGACTCACAGAGACAGCATAACCATCATAATTTAGTAATAGAGACAGAAGTATCAGAGTTTGCAGTGGTTGCCGAGGGGGCTAAAATGGCACCAAAATCTACTCGAGGAGGGAAAGCAAAAGCGCCCGAGGGGGGTGAGAAACAAGCTTTAGGGCAAGTCGTGAAAAATAAAGGGGGAGATAAGGACCCGCAAGCCCAAGCTCACAGCGCTATGAAGGAGGAAGGAGCAGCTGCCTGGAGCAAAACGAGAGCCAGGAAACAGGCTGCAATAAATGCTACGCAGCCATCTGGCCAATTAAAAAGTATTACAGGATACTTTACCCCTTCCAATGTAGCTAATACAGCTAATACAGCTAAAGAGAACACTGCCAATACTTCTGAGCCGCCCAGTAATCCCTTAGCAGAGACACAGTGGAGCAACATCATGGACCTCAATGATATCATGGACAGTACAGAAGAAAATACACGTCCCACTGAAGAAACAGCAGTGGAAACACATAGGGACACAATCATAGGTGGGACTCCGGAGACAGCAACCACTATAGCGCAACAAACTGGACTATTGGTACAGAAAATAACTGCAAATAGCAGCCTGAGCGGGCTAGAGGATAACGTAGATCCAGTTGATAATTTCTACTCAGTGACAGACGGGTCTGATGCATCTAAGGACACATGTTCAGGCTTGGAAGAGAATGGTGGGATAAACACTGATTCAAGTTTGTCCTTAAATTTGGAAGGGGGAAGCGGATCTTCACCAAAGGGGAAAAGTCAAGAGCCAAGGAAAAAAAGGTTGTCCAGGCGACAGAGAAGTACGCAGTCACAAGAGAAAGCAGGCAGCAGCCGTAGACTAATAAGTGTGGCAAGTACCGAAACAGAAGCAGGTCTAAACTGGGATTACTCAGATACACAGCATATTTATAATGAAATTGAGATTGAGAAGGAGGATCCAAACGCTGGGGGGGGCACACGGACAGACACCATCAGTGGAACCCACACTTCAGCTAATTTTAAACTCAATCAAACAATTGCAGGATGCAACAAAGGCCGAGGGGAAAAAAACCGCTTAGCAACTAAACATTTACAAGGAGCTATAAAGAAGGTGGCCAAGATCTGTACAGCCACAAATACGAGGATGACACATTTGGAAGATCGAACGGGCATGATGGAGGATCAACAAGTCAAAGACTCGACTAGACTGATGGGATATGAACAACAGATGGTGGATGCCCAGTGGAAGCTGGAGGATTTAGAGAACCGCCAGAGACGAAATAATCTCAGAATCCTGGGTATAGAAGAAGGGGCAGAAGGCGGGGATATTAGGGCATACGTCCTGAGAATGTTCAAAGGAGCCTTCCCGGAATTGAATCATTGGGATTGGGACAGGGAAGTTCAACGAGTGCACAGATTCCCAATGACTTCAAAAAAGAAAGGGCCTTCTACTACAGAGGGGATACCAAGATCGAGAGCCATATTAGTATACTTTGGCAACTTTTTACTGAGAGAAGAGGTGTATGCAAAAGCTCGCCCCAATGCCAAACGTACGTTTGAGAGCCAGTCCTTCTTCTCAACCCCAGATTACTGTCATAGCACAGTCGAAAGAAGGTGGAGACTCAGAGAATTATTGGATCCATGCCATAAGATGGGCCTGCAGGCCTATTTAATGAACCCGGCAAAACTAAAGATAATCTATAAGAATTCAAGTAAGGTTTTTTTCTCTGAAATCCAAGCAAAAGAATATATGGACATGATTCGCACCAGTGGTGAAACCAGCAGAGAAGCTAGTGACAAACCTTGAAGATTTCACCGATGACGCTTTCTTTAATTAACCCCTTTGCTCAGCAGAAAGACATGTTGGTCTTAGAGGGGTTCAGCCTCGTCTAATATATACAAAGAGATAGTATATGAACGAAGGAGGGCTAGGGGCAAAGGAATTGTAAATATGATTTGTGATTTGGTTGAAGGGGTTGTGAAGGAGATATCAAAGTGAAGTAACTTATCCAGGTGATTTAATGCAATTATAAAGGTCGGCAAAGGGGAGTCGATAGCCAGACTCCATCACAGAGGCCAGCGGCCTGCTTGCTCTAACAGGTGGGGGGGAGGGGGGAGGGTGGGATGGGGAACAAGGAAGGGGGGAAAAATAAAAAAATCATCACATCAAGATAAGATCAAACAAGGGGAGGATCAGAAATCTTTTGAAAGATGAGAGAGTTGAAGAAAGACTGTATGTTGAATTGAGGATAAAACAAGAATATCAATGCGGATAGGTACATTGAATATTTGTGGATTGAATGACGGAAGGAAGCGAAGGGAGGTGAGGGAGTATTTAAAAACAATTCATGTTGATTTGCTCTGTCTACTGGAGACCCATATAGAGGTGGCCCAAAATGGATTATTTGGGCAGCTAGGTTTTCAACTGCTTGCTTCTATGACACAAGGGACGAGGACACGAGGGGTGGCTGTATTAGCACAGCAAGGTAGTGTGATTTTTAAAAGGCAAAAAGTAGATTCATATGGGCGCTGGGTGCTGATGGAATGCCAGGTGAAGGGATTTAACTTTACTTTATGCTCATTGCACGCCCCGACAGTTGATGATCCTGAAATGCTTAACATGATGAATACACAATTGGCTAATTGGCCCCAGCCCCTGGTGGTATGTGGGGATCTTAATATTAACGGCTTGAACGGCTTATGGAAGAATGATCCCAAAAATTTTGTGGGGAGGAAAAAGAGAAGCCATACTGCTTTGATAAGGCTAATGGAAGATAACGGCTTAATAGACATATGGGAACAGCAGCATAATGTCGGTGGCGTAGTACGTATTTTTCTGCACCTCACAAAATATTAGCAAGGTTAGATTATTTTTTGGTCTCCTCTACAATAGCAACTATGGGCAAAGTGAGCAGGCTCCCCCGGGTTATGTCGGATCATAATCCGCTGATTTTAGATATTGCAATTCCAACACAAAATAAACAAACCTCAAATTGGACTTTTGAGAGGGTCCTGCTACAAGATGCTAAGTACATTGATTTTATGAGAGGATGGTTGAAAGGTTTTTCGAGGTAAACAGAGGAACAGCGTCCCCTGCTATAGTCTGGGATACAATGAAAGCAGGCATAAGGGGAGAGACACTTAGCTACTTAGTCAGACGAAACAAGGCAGAAAGGGAGGAGATGGCAGGGAGAATTAGAACGGTGGCGAATATTGAGGAAGAACTTGGTGTCGCTATTAGGTCTAAACAAGACATTATTGTAATATCGCAGAGATTAACAGTGGCTAAAGCAGCAGTGGGGGAGTTATTTGCAGCTAAAGCAGCAGGGAAATACCTGGTTTGGAGGAAGGAACAATATGAATACAGCGAACAGATTGGCCGCATACTAGCTATGCGAACAAGACAGGCGGCCACAAAGGGAGATATTGTAGAGGTAATGCTTCAAGATGGTAGCATGGTAACAGCACCTAGGGATATATGTGCAATGTTTCAAGAGTTTTATCAGTTACTTTATAGCCCTGATCAAGGGGGTGAGATACGTGAGATAGAGGAGTTTCTTGAAGGAGCAAATTTAGAAAAACTGGATGCGGCTGATAAAGGGACTCTGGAAACAATGTTTAATCGAGGGGAAATGCATAGAGCAATTTTGGATCTTCCAGCAGGGAAAGCTGTTGGTCCGGATTCTATTCCATTAGAATTTTATAAAACCTTTTTGCCTGAAATAGAAGGGGATTTTTTCAATTTAATAACTAATATTCAAAATGGTACCTCCCCCCTAGAGTCTTGGAGCGAAGCAGTCATGATTGTGTTCATTAAAAAAAATAAACCTCCAACTAATCCTGGGTCATATAGACCAATTAGCTTAATGAACAGTGATGTGGAAATTTATTCGAAAATTATGGCAAATAGATTAGGGAGTGTAATAGGTAAGATCGTATCCCCAGACAACATGGGTTCATCCCTGGGAGAGGCACTGCGGAGCATATTAGGAGAGTATTAACCCTGTTTGATGGAACAGCAGCCTCACGAGACCCTATGTCATTAATATTATTAGATGCAGAAAAAGCATTTGATAGGGTCTCGTGGGGATTCCTCTGGGCAGTGCTAGAGAAGGTAAATCTCGGGAATATTTTTATAAAAGCTGTAAGGGCATTATATATTAATCCAAGAATAAAACTTAGAATTATGGGTGAAATGAGCGATACAATAATGATTGGGCTGGGAACCAGACAGGGGTGTCCCTGCTCTCCACTCCTCTTTGCCCTATATATAGACGCATTTATACGAAGAATAGAGCAGAATATAGACATACGGCCAATTGTTTTGAACGCATATGAAACAAAAATTCTGGGGTATGCGGACGATTTGGCGGTCACATCATGTGATCCCGAATTGGCATTGCGGGCGATAGAAGTAGAGGCAGCTATATATGGAAAACTATCAGGATATAAGTTAAATGTAGATAAAACACAAGTCGTAATAAATCAAAAAATAACGATGGTAGATCGAAGAATCACCGGAACAGCGATATATTTAGGAGTCTTAATTACCTCTGATATTTCGACAGTGGTGGCAAAAAATATAGAACCTATAATAAGTAAGGCCAAACTTGATTTTAATAGATTAAATAATCTACATTTGACTACAATTGGCCGGTGCAATTTGATAAAAATTTCTTTTTTACCTAAAGTACTTTATCTCTTTAGGACCATCCCCCTGTTATTTAATAATAAATGGTTTAGGGAGCTGGAAGGGGTAACAAACAGGTTAATCTGGGCAGGAGGAAGAACACGTCACAGGCAAAAAATGTTGTCGCTACCCCGAGAACGTGGCGGGCTGATGCTTCCCGATTTCAAAGCCTATTATTGGGCAACAGTTTTGAAATATATAAGAGGGATGGTGGGGGGGATATAACGGATAAATGGAGAGGGAGGGATATGATTCCGGATGTATACGAACTTTTGGTTAAAGACTCGGATAGATGGCTTCTTAAATACGATGAGAAAAGTTATTACAAGAAGGTGCGCTTCAAGACCCTGGGGGCTGCAATAACAATATGGTCTACCATTAAGAAGAAGATAAAATTGGGTAGAATGAACTACTATACACGGCTATATGGGAACCCATCGCTCCCAGGAATATTTCATGACTCTGTAATGAAAGTTTGGGATAGGCAAGGGGTAAGAACTATAGGAGACCTTATAGGGGCGGCGGGGGTAATTATCACCTATGAGAACGCGCAGCGGATATATAATCTAAGGCATAGAGATTTTTATAAATATCTACAAATCAGGTCAGTCCTATTAAAGAAGCATGGTGGGGGTGTTGATATGCAAAAGATAGATTTAATGGAAGACATAAGAAAAGAAACAGGATGTTCCATATCGCAGCTATATGGTGAAATATGTAAATATAAGGAGAATGACTCTGAAAAAATGTATGAGAAATGGGGAACAAAACTGGGGCTGACAGGGAATGAGGCTGAGAAATCGTTAACATTGTCAAATACTGTGCTGAGAGCAACAAATCTGCAAACCCAGCAATATAAAACATTGTTTGAACTATATCATACTCCCCACAGGGTGGCACAGTGGGGTGGAATAAGAGGCATAACCTGTCCAAGATGTCAATCCACCCAAGCCGATACTATCCACATGTTTGCTTCATGCCCTGCTTTAGATAAGTATAAACAAGAATTGGAACAGTTTTTTAATAATTCGTTGGGAATGAGTATAGCATTGCTGGATGAAGTAATGATTTTAGGAGTAACAAAGGATGGCTTGGATGTACCTCACTATGAGTTTTTGTATATAGCCATGGTACTAAGTAGATTATGTATAGCGTCGTTATGGAAAGATCCCAGACCACCGACATTACAACAATGGGTCTCTAGGGCGTTGGCGATATATACTTTGGAACAGGCTTTATATGAAAAAAAGGGAAGGGTAAGAAGAGAAGCTGCGAGACGAATATGGGCTCCAATTATAGAATGGAAGCAAAGGCTGGGGGAGGTGTAAGCATGCAGTAAGACATTTAATAACTTGCTTTACTTTGAGTCAATAAGAATCAGTATAGGCAGAATTTGCATAATGAATTCATGAACTTATTTAAAGGATTAATTTGTTAAAATGAATGTTCTCTGATTTTCTTATCTTGGTGAAATATATAATGAAAATGAAAATGTAATCTTGATGTTGATGTACAATAAAAATATTTTTAAAAAAAGGAAAAAAGAATGGGAATAGAAACCTTCACAACCACTCTGGAAGATCTTGATCAAAAACTTGATTGATACAGAATGGAACTACAGGAAGAGAAGATACGGAAATACCGCAGAGACACCTTTGATTATAAACTAAATGAGGAGTACACTTGGGCGGAAATCTACGCACGTAGGCGGTTTAATGCGAAAAAACAGCAACATCTTTGGAAGAGAGCATTGTAACAGAACAAAATACTGTGATTAATAGACCACCCATAGCTAAGTTGAGTCTGGAAATTCAAGGTCCATCTACAATATCCATTGCGACCAGGGACTCTCAAATACCAACACCGTCCACTAAGTCTTTTTTATCGCAGGCACCCGATTAAGGGCATCCCCCATTATCAAGTACAACAAAAACAGCAGAGTCACCAAAAAATCAGTAGAGGACAAGGGAGGACAAACATTGTGCAGCAGCAAGAACAGAGCTTTATAATCAACATATCGTCTCTTGCTCTATCCAAAACAACAAATCACTGTACTTAATAAAGGAATGTCTTTCGTACATACCAACACCACCACACGTTTCGAAACCGAGGTTGCTCTCTACAAATTAATGCATAAATTGCAACGTACACATTATTTCACTAATGTCATCATTGTGACCAACGAACAGAACAAGGATACCATGACTTCGTTTAGACCCACAATCAAGTATCAAGCACCTGCTTCACATAAAATGCTAGATGCTTTCGAGAACATTGTGAAAAATGATTTATTTAAATTGAGTTACAAAAAAGTGAAAAGCCAGATTTAACTGAACATGACAAAAGGACAATTTGATCAATAGCAAACAACACTGCATTAACATTGAAGCCAGCTGATAATGGAGGTGCACTAGTTGTTATGGACCCCACGTATTACGTCCAGAAGATTAATGAACACGTTCTTGATGACACAACGTAATTAACACTTGACAGTCATCCAATCATTACATTACAAGGCATACTACAAGATATCCGTAATGAAGCGGAAGAGATGGGTCACATAGACAAACAACTGAAATTATACAGCACTATCAAAATTCCACGCAGACCTAAGATTTACATGAGTCCCAAAATCCATAAAAATCCATTAGATCCCACATTCTGACTAATAGTATGAGGATGCGGCTCTATTTTTGATCCTTTGGGAAGATATTTGGATAACTATTTGCAAAAATGTGTTCAAAACTGGTGTACATACACCAAGGACACGACAGACTTTTTACAGCAATTTCAAACCATGCAACCTTACATCCAAGCACATTGGGTACTGTGTACAATAGATGTTGTGTACAATAGAGTTTACAGCTTTATGTACTTCAATTGCACATGCTGCAGGACTCGAGGCTACAGAATGGGCGTTAGAAAAAATGCACGACATTGATACAGACAAAGTATTTCTGTTGAACTCTTACATTTTTGTCTGAACAATAGGTATTTTATGTGGCAAGAAGATTTTTTCATCCAGTTAACTGGAAAATCAAAGGGTTTTTCTGGAGCTCCAGTGTACACCAATTTTTTTATGGAAAAATTTGAAGAGGACTTCACCCTGAAAGACAATAACTGGACATCGGGAATAGCAAAATATTGCAGGTATATAGATGTATTTTTTTTTATTTGGACTAAATTGGAAAAGGATCCGGAACTATTGATACAACAATTGAATACCAGAAGTCCTTCAATCCAATTTACTTACACAAAACACAATCAACGAGAATCAGATCAACTATGTGGACGTCCTAGAGACAAAAGATTCAACCGGCACTGGTTTACAGACAGCTGTCTATACGAAGTCCACACACAGGAATAGCACGCTGCATTATACAAGTTTTCATCTGAAGAGTCTCATTTCCAATTTACCTTTTTCTCAATTCACTCGAATTAAAAGGATTTGTTCAGAACCTGACACAGCAACATCTAAGATCCAAGAATATAAGCAAGGATTCGCAGAGAGGGGTTACCCTGAGGATATTTTGCATACAAATATGACTAGAATTGCAAGTAAAGAACGGGTGTCATTATTAACAAAGTCCACCAGAACTAAGAGAGACATACACAACATTTGTGTCCAAATACTCTACATCTTCCAACCAAATAAAGAGGATACTTAACAACAGATTGAAACTTCTACAGAATGAAGGTGATTTTAAAGGACTATTGAATATTAAACCGACATTTGCTTACACCAGATGAAAGAATCTACAAGATTTACAAGGTAAAAAGAGAAAGCTAAGACACACTTCAGATTGTAATATGACTAATGTAATCTATTCTCTAAAATGTCCATGTGGGAAGGCCTATATCGATAAAACAGAACGGAAATTTAAATTTACACTCACGGAACACAAGAGCACTATATGCACCCTTAATAGAACCTCCAGCGTAACAGTTCATTGGCAGGAAGCTAAACCCACACTATCACAGTTAAGATGTCAAATTGTTGGGGTAGTTGAACCAATTGTGGGTATTGACATCAGTAAAAAACTATTACAGCGTGAAGTGTTTTGGATCAACTTTCTAGACACTCAAGCCTCAAAAGAGTTAAATGACAGAGATGAGGTGTTTTTTATGAAGAACTCTGGTTATCATGTACTGTCATTGTATTCATGTCAGATATGTTAACATGCAATAAGAGCCCACATATGATGTATTCTGTTTTATTATTTTCCACGATAATCACTTCTCTTTCTTTCAAACGTTTTTCACTCTGAAATTTTCTTCTACCAGATCTCGTTTACACATCGAGCACACTTTTGATTGTCAGCGCCTTGTTTAGGGTAATGCTTTCAGTATATCACCAAGCATACCTTCGACCTAGATTGCACACATCATTTACGTATTGTATCGTTCTATGATCCACTATTCATATTAGTTTTGTCCCTTTCATTAGTTTGCCAGTATATTACCACGCCATGTCATCTTAATATACCTGTTTATTTTGGTATTTTTTCTGGATTACGAGGTTACTTATTTGAATGTAATTAGTACTACACTTATATTGGCCAGGTATGTTTGTGACCCATATTCTCACTTATACACAATCGACATATAGATACTGTCTTATAACATGGCATCTTTTTACTCTAGGATACATCTTGTCTTTAATAATACAGGTACGCTGTTTTAATGTCCACTTCCGAGCATTCTTTCGCAGCACTCCATTTTATAATTTCGGGTGAATTGGCATACTGTGTAAATATCACTACTAGATTTTTTGTCTTTAACAACACATAACTTTATTGACTAAGGTTTCCAATATCTATCATGCTGCTTTGGTTACTCGTCTCTCTTTTCGAATCCTATTCACACTAATCTATTTCGTGCATGATAAGTTCACTTAAACACCTTTTTATTATCTTTTGAATTGGGCTCATTTTGTATTATACACAAGCATGTGATGGCATCCATCAATTGTTGGGCTACAGGACTCTCTTTATTTAAACTTGTATACAATTGTATAACTCCAAATTTGTTTAATTAGAGATATGCCCCTGAGGCAGGGGCCGAAGAGTCGCAAAATGCATCAGGCTTTACATTAATGTTATGATAAAAGCTGCTTTTGCATACACTGCTTCTCTTTGTATATATTTTGGTTTGGAATATGAAACATCACTGCAACTTAAATACAATTTCATTTTTGGTCAACATATACAGCAGATTGTATGATGTGTTCAATATTATTTGTTCTAAAATAATATTTTGAATTAGACACAACATACCAGAGTTGTTCTTATTGCTTGGATTGTAAACGTTTTGGTTCACATATATGCAAATTGTGTAAAAGACATTTTAGAATGGTCACTGGTATTTAGCGCCAGAACATGATGAGTAGTTGTACTGCACAATGAGGCCAGCACAAATGCAGGGATACTGTACCCCTTGGGGTAGGGGCACTGCTATCAAACACAAGGAGATGATAGACGGAGTGCTGAAACGTTTCAGACACTCACCTCCAGTCACAGATTGAGGTTGAAACCATCATCATTCTTTAGCTCACTTCGCCACCTCTGTACAGACCCAGCTATATGCAAATCCGTCTTGACCCTGTGCCTCATGGGAACAGTCCAGTTCGAACTGCCAGGTCAGTTCTTCCCTGAATTGGAAACAAGCATCCTGGGACCGGTTTCTGGGTAACACCGTTCATCAGCCAGGCTAGCTTGAATCCAGTGGCAAAGTGAGCAACGGAGCCTTCAACGTGTAGAGAAATCACCAATTACAAAAGCGCTCCTTTTACTAAAACTGGAAATGCTTGTTTATTTATAATGAAAAGCATCCTTGTGAGTCCCTGGGCACACCATCATTGTTATGCTCTATAGATAGCTGTGTTGCCTCGTGGATGAAAAATAGAACAACATTTGCACATAGTGTGTTGAAGCCTTGTACATCGTGTTCAAGGAGTCGTGATAATGGTCTTGCAAAGTGGAATTTATAAGCGAAGCAGTTTCAGAGAAGCAAATCCAGCATTGTAATGTATGCAAATGTGTGGAAAAGCTTATTATGAAAAAGGGAAGGCAACTTAAGAAACATGTTCATGGTGAAAGATGGGATTGTTTCTTCTTGGGCCTAACTAAGACACATGAAAACGCTAGGTCTCAGATCAAGGCATTGGGGGCCTGCATCTCATTGTAGCAGCACTAGCAGCAACATGGCCAAAATTGCCGCTCACTCACTGCCAAGACCATCACCAGTGAGACAGTAAGCAGAAGGCTGCTTGAGGGGGGAGACAAATACTACACTGCCCAGCCCTCTCAGCAAATGTAGGTACCACAAGAATGCATCCACAATACTCTACCTTCATTAGATTTCTTGTTAGCAGCTGTTAGGTAGCTGAGGCAGTGCTGTACCCTGATTGCGCCACACAACAGCCTTCAGGCCTCTCTTCTTTGCAGTCTTCACTTCCAGAGACTCTCAGACAAGTTTACTGCTCCAGATGCTAGATGTTCACTGAATAGAGTGTGCACCAAACAAATGCAGTCTCTCCTGTGGAGCATGATCCCACCACCAGGTCCCCTCCTGGTGTGGCCAGGGTGCAGGTGCTAAATTGGGAAACAGAATTAGGCCACAGACCTGGCTCAGGCAGTGCCATGCATGGAATCTGCTCTGCTTCTCCTGCCAGGAAGTCAGGTCAGCTCCAATTAGCTCTGGCACTGTAGCAGGGTTTATCATTCTCCCGTTCTTGTGGGATGCGCCACTAGTGTTGTGTAGTGCTTGTCAGACAATGGGCTTTTAGCTTGTAAACTCCTTCAGATTACCTTGCATTGAATGGACTGCTGTTCCAAATGCTTGATAGCATCTACACAAGGTCAAATATGGCAATCCCAGGTCCATTTGGGATCACCAGCCCACTGCAAGGCTTCATTTCAAGATAGCCTGGTAGCATGTGCCATGTTGAGAGATGGTACCAGTGTTCAGCTGCGACTGTTATCTCTGGGCAGGTTGTAGCATCTACCCTAAAGCACTATTGCATTAGATGCCCAGACTCACAGCACAGTGAGACATAATTTGTTGGAGTTATTAGCCTTTGGTGTGCAAGGTGAATGCAAGATTAGGAAGGCCATTTGGGAGCCACCGCCCTGCACTTCCTAGTCCATCTGTTGCTGGCTACACATCCATAAGAATTCATTTGTTGTTAGTTTTTTGACCATACATTAAACAACAACTAACACAGTAATAATATATTAATGTATCAATTTTCTAGCTTAACTATCATCTGGAGAATGAGGAAATTGTTGGTCCCATGTTGGAAGACCTCGGCTAAAAAACTCCAGTGCTGTTCACCAGTCTCCTTCCTAGGCAACCCCTACAAACTGCAAGTTCACAGACAATAGCTAAAAAGCCCCATCTGCTCATGTCAGCTTCTGAGAACTTTCCAGAACCCTAAAGGTACCCAGTTAGCTCCCTTGTTCCATCCTCCAACAGACTCTGGTCTTTCCTCAATGTATATGGGTAGAAAAACCTCCTTCATTCAACAATCTTCTAAGCAAACCAATCATATGTCAACTGTTGGCATGATTAGATGTCAAAAACACGAAGGGGAGAGAAGGGGTAGGACCTGTACTCCACGTTCAGTACAAATAATTAAAATAGGTACCCTCTATAGGAACCATAAGCGGTTTGGTGTATAAAGACACCCCTGTATTTTACAAGTTAGTGCTCCCGCGTATTCGTAGGTCATAGCACTCTACTGTCCATAGAGGGCAGGAATTGACCCTATAATGAAGCATGCCATCATGGGGAAACACGGGTGGGTGAGGGTTTTATGAAAAAGAAAATTATTTTTATTTCAGATTGTTTCTCTGCAAGACAATACAATCTCTAGCCCTTCCTTCTCCTTCCTATGGAGGGTACCTCTTTTGATTATTGGCATGTTTAGATGGTCACGCTAGTGTGAGTGTGGAGGTGCAGAGATAAATCCTGTCCTTTGGAATGATACGTTTTTCTAGCAACAATACTTTGGGTGGGAGACATTCATTAAACAGTGGAGACTCCTGCAAAACTGAATCCCATTAGGAAAAGGTATCAGGGTTGAAGGAGACACAAACTTGCAACTGGGAGGATATAAAATAATCTTTCAAAGACATGATCAAATTGCAGTAGGAACATCTCTATCTGTCGAGGGAAGAGGATGAGAGGGAACATGCATTGATTATTCATATGATACAGGTGAAAACACAATGGTCCCTTTGCCTTTCTTTATGGCCAATACATGGGAAACATCCTTTAAAACGCAACTATAACAACTCACTACCATTACAACAAAACGATTACAACGCAGGATCCATTACAACGCATGCCATTACAACGCAGCTGCTATTACAATGCATGCCATTACAACGTAAGTATGGGTAAGTATTTATTTTAATTTTAACCCCTACACCATCCAACACTTACCCTACAATTACGCCCCCCCCTGGAGATAAATAGAAATTTTAACGCCTACACTATCCAACACTTACCCTACTATTACGCCCCCTGGAGTTAGAATAGTAATTTTAACCCCTACACTATACAACACTTACACTACTATTACATTCCCATTAATTTAAAAAAAACTAAAAAAAATATGTACGTTGTAATGGCATGCGTTGTAATAGCAGCTACATTGTAATGGCATGCGTTGTAATGGATCCTGCGTTGTAAAAGTTTTGTTGTAATGGTATGCGTTGTGAAAGTGTGCGTTGTAACGTCATACATCCCAATACATATGTCCCCAGTCAACTGGGGAACAACAGAAACCTGTTTCACCAACATCAATGAGGAACCACCCATAAACACACCTACTCTCACTTTGCAACTTCAACCTCCTGTAGGAACAGTACAGCAACACTGGACACCCAGACAACTTCTACATGGTCGTAGACAATAACCAAAACCCACATTAACTGTTTGTCTTCCTTTCATTCACATAACCTCAGAAAACACTACTCCCAATTGTTAAAATACACTTTCCACATTAATTTATGTATGTGGAGGGCGCAAACCTCACCCTCAGGTAAAGCTCTGCTGAACGAGCACTTGAACAAGGAAGAGGGATAGCACGAGGTGCAGCTGAACAACCCATTGTAATTATGCCCTCATGAGTGGTGGGAGGGGTGGTTTCAGACTTCAATGAAGGAAGGGCCTTCTTAGGGTACACTGCAGATGGTAGTTGTACTTGGCTAGAGGGAGCCGCATTATCTGCCTCCTCCACTGTGGTGTCCAGTTAAAGCATCCACTTGATGGTCTTCCTATCCTCTGTGAAGTATCTCTTGGATTGCAATCAAGTGACTTGATAGGCAGGTGCACCCTCCATTTTGGTGGATGCTCTCTCCTCCTCTGTGGTGTGCTCGCCTAATGACAGGGTTCTCTTTCTCCTTCATTTCTGCTTTGCATGTTTACCATTTTCTCCTTAGTTGCCCCCTGATTAGGAAAGGGAAAAAGAAAAAAATCATGAATGCATATGTCTACTACTTCATGTTGATCAAAAACCAAATTTCAGCAAAACAGTATTAACACCACTACAGCCCTGGTTTCCACCCCAACATGACGGAGACTTGTTTTGATGTTTGGGGCGCTAAGCAACTAACCCTTTGTTGCTTTTTTCCACTAAAGTTATACAGGTCAAATGTGTATGTCCGATTTCCCCACATGTTGGAAATTCGAAAGGTACTCAAGGTTTGTCCATTTCCATGTAGGAAACCAAGAAAAATATGTGTTGAAAAAATAGGAAAAAAGCGCTGTGCAAAAAGTGTGTATTGTTTTCATTTTCAGAAAATGGCATCAACCAAACATTTGTTCTGCTAGGATTATCCTTTTCCCAGTTATGAGGCACAACCAAATATATTATTTTTCTGCAGTGTTGTAATTTTTCTAGGAGGTAGATTTATGTGATGTCTAGCTACTTACAGTACAGAGTGGAAACAGTTGTGAAATCCATGGGTGAAGAAAAGCTATGTATTTCTTTAAAATTAAACACTAAAGCAAAGAATATTCAGAAATAAACAAAAGGTCATGTGTGCAGATCGCTCATGGTTTTCTCAAAGAAACTAATTGGTGAAATAAAACAGAAAGACAATAATTCATAATCTTCTGCCCCAATGGAAGAGTTACAAATGTAAAATACCTTTATGCCCTTAAGAATGTTGGCACTGCAGAGATAGATAGCATTTGTTGGTTGACCAAAAACATGATTTCCAAAGCTTACAAATGAGCTGTAGCTTATAATAATGTTTTCCTTGTAGACCGACATGCATCAGTTCATATGTGAATAAAAATGGGTATGAACGAAACGTATGAGTTTTTGAAATGTGCCCAAGATACTGAGTTTTGGAATATTCGTTATTTGTACAACCCTTTATTTTGTATTACCCATGCAATCACGCGATTTAGAGGGCATATAAAATATTGTATGTCTTGTTTTGTCTTCTACACTGGCTTACACTTGGAAGCAAAAAATAAATTGAAATTCAATTGGGAACAACATTTCTGCAAGTCTGTGTTCCTATACTTTCTCAATAAAAACAGTGCTGCATTTATATGGTAGAGCCTTTTACCTAAGAAAGGAAAGGCTCCAAAAAAGCAAAATGGAGACATCAATATTTCCTCTTAGAAAAGGACCCATTCTGGCAATGTGGGTAGTTGCTGTATTTGGGCCCTTGCTTGGACACCAGCCAGGCAAAGCAGCCATTTGTGAAAACTAGACACTGAGGAGAGACCAGGGTAATCTTGCATCACAGGACAATTTTTTTTTAAACAATTTTTATTGATACAGAAGTAAACAATGGGCATTTCAGAAGACATTTAGTGCATGATCAATAGGACAAAATAAAAAAGGAGAATCAAAATAGATAATCACAGGACTATTTTGAAACATAACATCCTTCTGTGTAAGGACCAGAAGGATTTTTTCCCCTGTATGTAGAACAATGTGTGCGTGTCATCCGCGATTCACTGATAACACATCAACACTCAAAATATCCCCATACTACAATATCGAGTCATAAATATAGATATCAAAAATATCAACATCCTTGATTTATAAAGGTAAGTACAAAAATATTGAAACAAAAATATTGAAGACATCAATATTGATGTAAAATATATAGTTTTTTATATCTATATAAAATAAAATAAAATAATAAATATTAAACAATAAGCTTAATTAAAAAAATAGATTTTATATACATTTAACAAAAATAACAAATGAACTAAACCTAAAAAATAAACACACATTTATAATATTTATTATATAACTTTACTTTAAAACAATAAATAAACTATTCATTTACATTTATGTTATACGTTTATAAATATATAAAAATGTAACAAATAGATATATATATATATATACATATATGAAAAACATAAAATGTATTTTAAAAACACTCTATTATTATTTAAAACATTAAAAGAATTAAACATATTTTAAATTAAATTTCCCACTCTAATCAATGCACCAGCAGGGAAAGTTTAAGATAGCGGAGGGGTAAAAATTACTATTCCCACTCCTGTAAGGGGAACTGTAGTCAAGTGTTGGATAGCAGAGGGATACAATTTAATAGTCCCACTCCAGTCCGTGCAACAGTAAGGAAAGTATTGGATGGCGGAGGGGTACAAAACTATGCCCACTCCAGTCAGTGCAACAGTAGTGAAAGGGCTGGCTAAAGAAGGGGAACAACTTAATATTCCCATTCCAATGAGTGCAAAAGTAGGGAAAGTGTTGGATAGCAGAGGTGTAAAAATTAACATTTCCACTCAAGTCAGTACAACAGTAGGGGAAGTGTTGGATAGCAGAGGGGTAACAATTACTCTTCCCACTCCAATGAGTACAACAGTAGGGATAGGGTTGGATAGCGAAGTGGAAAATCTTAATATTCCCGCTTCAAGGAGTGCAACAGTAGGCAAAATGTTGGATAGCGGAGGGGTAAACATCAATATCCCCACTCTAGTCAGTACAACAGTAGGGAAAGTGTTGGATAATAGAGTGGTAAAAATTACTATTCCCACTCCAGTCAGTGCAACAGTAGGAAAAGTGTTGGATAGCGGAAGAGTAAAAATGACTATTCCCACTCCACTGAGTGCAACAGTAGGGAAAGGGTTGGATAGCGGAGGGGAAAAAATGACTATACCAACTCCAGTCAGTGCAACTGTAGGGAAAGTGTTGGATAGTGGGGGGGTAAAAATGACTGTTCCCACTCCAGTCAGTGCAACAGTAGGGAAAGTATTGGATAGTGGAGGGATAGAAATGACTATTCCCACTCCAGTCAGTGCAACAGTAGGGAAAGTGTTGGATAGCGGAGGGGTGGAAATTACTATTCCCACTCCGATGAGTACAACAGTAGGGATGGGGTTGGATAACAGAGGGGAAAAGCATAATATTCCCATTCCAATGTGTGTAACAGTAGGGAAAATGTTGGATAGTGGAGGGGTAAACATTTATTTTCCCACTTCAGTCAGTAGAGCAATAGGTAAAGTATTGGTTAGCGGAGGGGTAAAAATTACTATTAAAAATAAAATGTCCTTCCATAATTAACATAATTAATTATCAATTAAATACATATTATTAATTAAAAAACAAATTAAAACACATAGGAAATAATGAATTTTCCATCCTTTACCCCATAAACCCTACAACCCACATCTAAAATTAATTACACAATGCACATATTTGATTTTCGTTTAATGAAACGTTATTAATTAACAACTAATAATTAATTAATTAAAAATACATTACTTTCCACCCTTTACCCCTATGTACCCCACAACCCCCACCTAAAATTAATTACACCATTTCCATATTACGTTTCAATTACTTAACTAATGTTAGTTAACAACAAATTAATAATTAATGAAAAAAATTACCTCCCACAATTAACACTATAAAATATCAATCGAATAAATATTATTAAACAAAAACTATCATTATTGTATCATAATTAAATTACTTCCCGCCCATTCCGCTATAAACCCACAATCCGCTACAGAACTAAAAAAACGCAAAATTGTATTATAATTAAAATTGATAACTACTAAAAATGTAACACATATATTAAAATACATAAACAAAACTTATACAAAAAAGACCACAAACATCTAAAATATATACTAAAACACATAACACTAATTGAAACATTTATATTTCAAACAACTATATTATTGTAAAAGATATTATTGACTTCTATATTTAAAGAAATTATATTTTTTACCTTAAATTCGATAGATTTGACCACAATATTCTTGCTGTCGATATATTTACCACTGACGATATTTAGGAATCAATATTTCTGTACTTCAATAATTCCAACTCAATATTTTGTCTGCACACCGTCATCCTCATTCCAAAGTTAATGAGAACATTGTGAATGTCTCATCCATCACAGCAAACAGGTAAAGTGTGACTATAAATAACACTATCACATAACCCATCACTTTTGCCATGAAAGCTTTCAAAATCACGTTGCACACTTGGCAGTGGTTATCCAAATGAGACCATAGGCCAAATGTACAAAAGTTTTTTTTATTTGCAACTGACTCGATTCAAAGTATTGAGCCGTTTGCGAATTAAAATTGGCATTTTTATTATGTACAAAGGCACAATTTGCGATTTGGTAACCTATTACAGATTCTCAAATTGGGTTTGTGAATCAGTATTAGAAAGGGATGTGTTTAGGTCATTCCTTCCTCATGCCAAATCACAGTGGTATGTGTGAATGATTTGCGACTGAAATGCGGTTGCAAAACATTCACATTTCACCACCTACTTCAAGTGGGTGGTAACCAAATCTCAAATGAGAAGGGGTTCCCAAGGGACCCCTTCCCCTTTCTGAATGTTTGTAAAACATTTTTAAGAGCTGCTGGTAGTTCCACAGACCACTGCATACTCTTAAAAACATGAAAATAAATCTTTCAATTTTTTCTTTTTGAAACACATTTAGTTTTCCTGGACAGGTTGTATTTCAACAAAAAAAATTAGCTTTATTGAAAATCAGTCACAGACATGGTGGTCTACTGACCCCAGCAGGTCACCATCCCTGTGATTTTTGTGATTCCCAATGGGTCTCAACCGAGGCCTACCTCATGAATATTAAATGAGGTGGGTCTATTTGCGAAACATTTGTACAATGGTGTTTGTAAGTACCAAATAGCAAATCGCAAACATTAGTTATTTGGTAATTGCAAATGATTACCAACGTACATCTAGCCAATAATTATTTGGCTCTTTAAAAAAATAAGCATTAGGGATGCCCCGTTATACCAATACTGTTCCACCTTAAAGTTTCCAGATGATGGCACATAGGAAAACAGTTAAATTAGAAATCCCAAAATTAAAACGTGGGTCTAATATGTGTGTTTAATTTGAAAAACATTACCTAGATTATAAAGCATCTGCCACAATGCCATGAAGGCATGTTGTGCACTTCCATACACAACATGGCAGGCACTGCGCTGTGCCTGCCATGTTGTGCATGGAACTGCATGGGGGTACTAAAGGTACCCCTCATGTGCACCCCTCACCCCAACCCCCCAGAGTCCCTGGGGGCCCGCATAGGGCCTCCAATGGCAGAAACCGACTGCCTTTCCGTGGCGGCAACGCCGCCAAGGAAAGGCACATCCCCGCACTCATGCTAATATGGATGGCGATGTCTCCCAGACACCGCCACCATGTTAGCTGCTTTTCCGCCCGGTCGACTCTGTGACCGGGCGGAAAACCGGCGGACGGTGTTTTCGTCCGCCGGGGTCCCCACCGCCATAGTAATCTGTCGGGGAGAATTTGGGAGAGGGCTGTGGTTTTTAGAAGGCGGATTGCCACCGCCATACGGGCGGTGGTGATCTGCCTGCTATACAAATGAGCCCCTTAATCTCTCTGTGCCTATGGACAGCACCCTCATGGGTGATTAGCCGCGCTATACAAATTCAAGTATTATTTTTTATTATAATTTTAGTCCTCACACTGCATGTGGGGTCCTAGTATGTTATTTGAAAATCTTTCTGTGTGTCAATGATTAGTGTAGCCTGAATATGTAACCAATACATGAATGAGTGAGTGCATGATGTGGATACATATTGAATGGAGACCTGCACATTTGCATGTGACATGATGATGGTAAACCATTTATCATTGACTTTGCACCTTCCAAAGACTGTAATTTAGCAATCAAACTAGCAGCTGGTCATTCACCTGCAAACCCTGACTTCTGTTCTGTATCTCCCCTGGTAACCTTGATTAGGGCACCATTCAAATGTAAAGTTCACACGTAAGCTGTGACACATGTTGATACTGTTCAAAATACAACAGTTTACAATAATCTTGTACACAACGTCTATGTATTCTAAGAAATTCCACGAATTGAAGGAAATAGCACGTTGTGCTGTGATTTACAGCCAGGAACTCGTTCCATGCTGAAACATTCAACGCAAATGGCACAACGCAGCGTGACAAAGTGTGTAGCCTCTCAAGTTTAGTTTGTTGCTGTTCTAGTAGATTTTCTACACCAGTCGCAGTTTCTACTGTGGATGGTTGTGGCCGCAAGTGACTGCCAGCATTGGAGGAATAATGCCGGGTGCCCTGGTTTGTGGTGCGTCTTACTCAGATTGCCCGCTCACGCCTGGTGACATCACCAGACGTGAGCGGGCAATCTGAGTAAGACGCACCTCAAACCAGGAAATATTTAGAACACAGGACAACGAATCTACCTCAAGATACCAGGAACAGACAAACAGGAGCTGTAAATAGACAAAAGGGCCGAGGGGTACTCCCAAGCAGATACAAAGAGGCTTACCGCCGGATGGTGGCAACCCCAGCGGCCCACTAGGCAACAGAGACAGAACAAGACAATGTTTTTCTTTCCATCCAACCTCAAGGCTACAACAAAGGAAGAACACAAAATCTACCTCAGGGATGATGCGGGGCAGCGGAACTTTGTCGTCGCACACCCACTCAGCAAGTAAGGGAGGGCGGGGGTGGGAAGGGAGGGATGGGCGGAGGGACCAGGGGGGTTTGGGGGGAGCGGGAGCGTATACATGGGCTTACTTTCTATCATCTCTTCTTCTTCTACTATCTTCCCCTCTATACCTTCATGTCGAGGTCCAGCATGCGCAGGCATAGGTACCGAGAAATGCATACAACACAGAAACCACAAGCACGCAAGGAAGGGCCAAATAGAACGCGAAACACGAACATCATAAAATGACAAACACTAGCCAGAGCAGCATCGCGACAGACATTAAGATAGTGTCCCTAAATGTCAAGGGTCTTAACAGTCCGGTCAAAAGGAGGAAGGTGCTTGAGCACCTTAAGAAACTCAAAGGCGACATCTATGTGCTCCAAGAAACGAGATTAGAAGCAGCAGACATTGGGCGCATAGGTGCGAACTGGATAGGCGAGGTTGTGGGATCTCCGGCACAGAACAAGAAGAATGGGGTAGTAACAATTATCAGCAAAAAATCCCAGCTAGCAGTGGTAGACTCACAAGCAGACTCCCAAAGAAGGACACTGGTGACCACTCATAGAAGAGCGGGAGAAACACTTCACATAGCAAACATATACGGCCCCAACACCGAAGACAAATCATTCTGGGAGGGGGTGGGATCACAACTACACACCCTACCACTAGAAGACCTGCTGATAGTCGTGGGGGACATGAACCAGGTTCTAGACTCAGCGATCGACAAACACCCAAACAGGCCAAGCCAAGCAGCAAACAATCCCAACATCCTGAAGAATCTCTGCGCCAAACTCAGACTGAGAGACCCATGGCGCCTAAGCAACCCAGATGCCAGAGAATACACATTCTACTCCAACCCACACAACTCATACAGCCGAATAGATTATATCCTCATGTCAGAAACACTCACCCACCTCATAGACCACACGGAGATAGGACCCAGATCAGTATCAGACCACTCACACATAAGTCTAACCTTGGCAGGCAGGCACAACGAAAAGCCAACCCGCAGATGGCGATTCGATGATAACCTACTCCATCACGTCTCAGCGAAAGCCGAGATAGAGGAGGCGATAAAAGAATACCTGCTAATGAATGGTGCACCGGAGACAAACAGGGAAGTACTATGGGATGCACTAAAGGCCACCGTATGGGGAGCAGTCATGACAGTCAAGGGCAGATTGAACAAAGAAAGGAACAAAAAAATTGTAGACCTAGAAAATGAGATTAAAAAGCTGAAGAACAGCCACATAGCCAGAATGGAAGATAAGAACACACTCACGAACCTGACCAAACAGAAGTACAAACTCAATAGAATATTGAGTGAGCGAGCAGGGACTTGGATTAACAAATATAAATCTATTAACCTCTGCACTGCAAACAAAGCCGGCAAAAATCTAGCATCCTACTTAAGAGGGAAACAGCAACAGCACACGATAGGAGCCATCAAGGACAGACAGGGCAAGTCCATGACTGCAAACAAAGACATACTAGAGGTTTTCAGAGATTTCTATGAGGGGTTGTACACCAGGGATGAAACACTAAAGGAGGATGGGGGAAAAGAGCTGCTAGGGAGCATAACCACACCTACATTATCAGACCGTGAACGCAACATCCTAGAGCTAGACATAACGGAGGATGAGATAGACAAAGCCACGGCAAGCCTCAAGGACAATGAAGCACCAGGGCCAGATGGTTTCACAGCTGGCTTCTACAAACATTACCTGCACATTCTCAAACCCACAATGAAACAGGTATTCACAGAGTGCGCCCAGGCTGGACACATGGCACCCTCGATGGCTGAGGCAAACATAATTGTCATACCAAAGGAGGGGAAGGACACAACTGAGGCGAAGAACTTCAGACCGATCTCCCTCATCAATGTAGACTGCAAGATCTACGCTAAAGTATTTGCTAATAGACTCAACGCATACCTACCCAAACTCATACACAACTCTCAAGTGGGCTACCTCAAAAACTGCATGTCCCACGACAACACGAGACTACTATGCCACATAATCAACCACTCCTCCAGGAGCAACAATGCCGCAGTCATGATAGCCCTGGACGCAGAGAAAGCTTTCGATAGGGTCTCATGGCCTTTCTTAGAGCACTGCATGCCAAAATTCGGTTTAGGACCAAACTACAGGAAGATGGTGATGGCCCTATACAGCAATCCCAAAGCCAGGGTGGTGGTCAACGGAGGCACATCGAATATACTCAACCTAGGCAGGGGTACGAGACAAGGCTGCCCACTCTCACCAGCCCTATTCCTGTTAGCCATTGAACCACTCCTTACGATGATTAGAACAAATGAAGATATAGTAGGGATACCAATAGGGGGAGAAACCTTTAAGTTAGCGGCGTATGCGGACGATGTTCTAATAGTCACAGAAGACCCGGAAAGATCCATTAAAGCACTGACTGACACTATTGACAAATACGCCCAAGTCTCGGGGTACAAACTCAACAAAGATAAATCAGAATGCAAACCCCTAAACATCCACACAACAAGAGAGGTACTAGGGACATCCGGATTAACATGGCAACAGAAGCCCATAAAATACCTGGGCATCCTTTTTTGAGAGAGACCTAAGAACGACACTGGAACACAATGAACAGGCTACAATCCAGAAAATTAAGGATAAAGTGGAAGGGTGGTCGCCCAAATTCACAACATGGTGGGGAAGGGTAGAAGCGATAAAAATGATGCTAACACCTGTGGTCAACTACATGCTAACCATGCTCCCATTGACTAACACAGAAGATTTCCACAAGAGACTAGACAAGATTCTGAATAACTTCCTGTGGAAAGGGAAAAAACCCAGAATAAGCCTACACAAGCTCAGGCTCACAAAAGATCAGGGCGGTCTGAACATAACAAACTTCAAAAGATTCCAGGTAGCATGCACAGCTAGACAGGGACTACACTGGCTAGACCCAAGAAAGGAATATACCCCAGCATGGCTAACACTAGAGCGTGGACTATTAAAAGGCATGAACCCCATCACCCTCCTCACAGCCACCCGACACCCAGCAGTCAAGGAGAACCCCGTCCTGAAGAACATGAAAACAGCTCTCCTGATTGTCGACAAACTACTGACAACAAGCATAAGGAGCAGCCAACTCGAATCCATATGGCACAACCCGACATTGAAATACAGAGATAAGGTCCTAGACATGCACGAATGGTATAGACATGGCATTTCCACTGCCCAAGACCTTCAGAAACAGGGCGCGTACACAACATTCGACACCATCAAAGAAACACACAACCTACAAAGCATAGAGCTCTACAACTTCCTGAAAATCAAAGTGGCCATCAGGAAGGCAAACCTCAATAGCCGTACACCATCGCTCATACAACTCGCAGCCAGTCTCAACACACTAGGACACCAAGTAGCACACCTATACAAAGTCCTCCGCCCCCAAAACTCCAAACTAAACAATAAGGTCACAAATTTCTGGGGGGCGGCAGCAGGAAGGGAGCTAAGCGAAACAGAGAAAGCAGAGATGTGGAGATCCTCCACTAGGAAGAAAATAACGGCAGCGCTCAACCAGACCAAATATTGGCTAGTGCACGAGGCATACTGGACACTGGCCCGCCTGGCCTCCCTGGGGATACGGGATAGCGATACATGCTGAAATTGCTACAAAGGGAAGGGAGACCTAGAACACCTTTTGCTCAGCTGCCCTAAGGTCAGGGGATTCTGGAACAGAATTGGAACACTTATCAATGAGATCACAGGAGTAGACATACACATAGATTTCCCAAACCTAGTCCTAGGCTTTACGTCTCCGTCAATCACAACGACAGAAGATCGAGACCTCATTGACCTATTGCTGACGGTGGCAGTCAAAACGGTCCTAAGTAACTGGAAGGACACCTCAAAAGCTGCGCGCCCAAGCATGGCTCAACTGGGTCACGTTCTTAAGGGGGCAGATAACATCACAGCGAAACACTCACCGAAAACCCATAGGCAGTCGAACATGTGGGGACCCCTAGACCACTACCTAACTGCACATAATCCCCAATAGGCACAGAATCCAGACAACAATAGAAGGGACACACTCTCCTGCGGACCCGAACACTCTCTCTCTCGACCTCAACCTCTATCCTCCCCCTTCCTCACTATTGCCCGGGGCTTGGGAAAGATATACCAACGAACAACGAAGCATCGCAAAGGAAGAGGCATAAGACAACGACCAACAAAACTTGGACAATCGATCTATTACCCACCCCCCCCGGCGCTTTTTTCTTTTCTTTCTTCTTTCTTCTTTCTCTGGTCCCCCACTCATGTATATCCCATGCTCCATGTAAATATATATTTTTTTACTCAATAAAAAATTACAGAAATCAAAAAAAAATAAAAAATGCCGGGTGCCCTCCAAGGAACTGAAAATTTCACTATGGAAAGGCACATCTATCTTGGCCAGATACTGCTTTCGAGTCGCACGCAAGAATATTCTCAACTAGGCAGTGGTTGGCGGAATATGGCCAGAACATCACGTTATGCTTATTTCCACCAATCCTGCCAGCAGAGCAAAATATATCACCCATCCTTCATGCTGACCTATAAATACTACAGAGAGAGGGAAGCAAGAAGCAACAGAAAATGCTGCACATAGTGAAACAGTCATGTCTTGAGTAGTTCTGAAAGACTCGCAAAGATGTTTCTTTTCCCAATTTGATAGGCATACTGTTCCATGATCTGGTCGCTGCTACGGAGTATGCTGTTCCTCCCAGAGATGTATACTTCCATGTAGGAACGTAAGATGAGTAGCTCCTTATGTTCTTAAGCTGTGGTCAAGTTTGTAAACTGAGAATTTTTTACATAGTGAGTTTTCCATTAAGTACTTTATGAACTATTAATAAGCAACTTAAACACAAAACTCTGGGCTACCGGTACATAGTAGCATAATAACTCACTTTTGCATCCGATTTGCTTTTTTTCCTCTTTACTTAGATAGACACATCCATTAATGTTTTACACTGATGTAGTATACAATGATAGCTTGCATACAATTGTGTACCCTTTTCTACCTCTGTTGAAGCTGCATGATTTTATGTCAAAAGGAAAAAGTGGGCATAACTGGTGTCACCTGCAGCAAATCCGTGTGATATTTACTACAAGACAGTACAATACAGAATTAATCTCAACATGTATAAATGCATGCATTCAATGCTACTGGGTTGTTGGTTACAGTGGTGTGACCACTTCTCAAGCAACAGCCACAACCCATGTCAGAGTGAACCACAAAAGTCCCTAAATTAACCTAAGCTTAACCCTCTCATGGTTTGGCACAAAAGCAGCCAGTTTTAACTTAGGAGCAATGTGTTACAGCACACATACAGTGATAAACTGAAAGTGCGACACAAGAAAAATCCCACACCAATTTAGAAAGATAGAGTAATATTTAATACATTATTTGATACCAAAATGACAATCAACAAATCAGTAGACCTGGTGATTTGCAATTTTATATTGCCTGAAAGCACAAAACGACATTTGCAGTTATATGGCCGGGCAAAAGTGACATGTTCAAGCTGACCGCACTGTAGAAGGGGCCAGATACCTAGACCAGGTTAGCCCCTCTGAAAAAGTTACCTTCTAAAGTCCAACAGGAAGAGTTGTATTTGCAATGGAAAAGTCAGGGAGGAGTAGGAAGAGTAGTGTGAAGAGCAGGCCACGCATCCCAGATGATTATTCCTGTAGCAAGAAATATAGTCAGGCATCATGGATGGTTGTTGCTGAAGCTTCATGTTGGTGGTCGCTGTAGGCTGCCAATGCTGTAGTGCAAATCTCGCATTGCTGGTGCTTGCTGTAGTGCGAAGAGTCAGATTCAACGGACAGCGCAGGCGGCAAGATCTTGGCATAAATGAGCCCATGCATGGTCGTGAAGAGCCCAACACTCCAGGAGTTTACCTTTTCATTTAGGAGGAGCTCCACTTATGTCAAACCAAGAGTCAGGACCTTAGGGGCACACCTTTAGGATCAGGAACCCACTCCATCAGAGGCTAGCAGGGATCAAGTAGGTCCAGTGGAAAGTCCAGTCAGGTCCAGTGCAGCAGGTCAGTTGGGCAGTTGAGGTTGTTATGTCCCAGTAGCTCAGAGCAGGGGATCAGTCAGCCAACCCTTGGAGTCATTTCAGACTGGGCTGAAGGGTACAGGTCCAGCCTTCCTTCTCAGACAGGAAGGTAGGCCTCAAACAGGAGGATAGTTCTCTGGCAGCAGGGGAGTCTTTCATCTGTAGTATCTACAGGTCCAGGAATGTACTTATGAGTGAGTGTGAGGATCCACTTTATATACTTGGTGCCCATTTCCATGTGGAAAAAACTTCTGAGGTTTTCCCCACATTTAAGTGTCTAGAATGTCCTACCTCGCTGTCCTGGCCTGGTCCCAGTCTATCAGTAGGCTCAATAGGCTAGCTTGAAGTCCTTTTGATTTGAGCTGAGTGAGTGTCTCTGAAGTGCACTAGCTCTGCCCCCCCTTATCAAGTCAGTATAGCCCATCCTGCCAGCACTCAGACCCTTTACTGTGTGGCTGTCTGGGAGAAATACACAAATACACAACGACGAACTGTCAACTACACCTTGTCATGCTACCCAGGAACAAACTTCAGGCACCAAATGTTTATGACAAAATAATGCCAACTTTGTAACAGTGACATTTTCAGAACTGTGACATACAATCGTACTTTACTATTAAAGAGAATTTTGACTTACAGTTCTTCAGACACCAAACATGGCATTCATATTTGCTCTTAATCAAAAGTTATGACTTAATAAATATAATAAAGTACATTGATATAATTCTCTGGGAGAGGTAAGCCTTGCAGTTGTGAAAAATTATTTTAAGAGATTATTTCACTACCAGAACATGTAAAAAATAAAAGTATCCATCCAACTTTTTAAATGCATTGTTCCATGTACTATGAGCTGTTTAGGACCACCCTTTGGGGGATTTATATGTATTAAAAATAAGGTTTAGGACTAGCAAAAGGTTTATTTTGCCAGTTCGAAATGGCAGTTCAAAACCGCACACACAAGATAGGATGGCAGGCCTGAGACATGTTTGAAGAAGATACTTTAGTGAGTGGCACAATAAGTGTTTCAGGCCCACTAATAGCATTTCATTTAAAGACCCTGAATACAGGAAGTACCACTTTACTAAAAAACAAGTAAATTAAATGTGCCAATTGAGTGTATGCCTATTTAGTCATGGTTGCATGTGACAGCAAAAGCACTAGCACTGATTTGTACTGGTAAAGTATGCAGAGGCCTCAATGCCAACAAAAAACGTGTTCAGAAAATAGACGGGGTGAAGGCAAAATGTTTGGAGGTTACCCTGCATAGAGAGACATGTCCAACATTTCTGTTTTCGGGTGTCTGTTGTGACATGTTGAAGTTATGACTAGCTATGATTGTGATGCCATTCCCTAGATATTGGTGTACTGCTAGATTTATTTTGTAAAGATTACCTCATAGATCAGTGCCTCACAAATTTGTTAGAATCACAACACAATTTTTAGACCACGTAACTTTTGAGATCCACCTATCTATAATGGATGAGGAGGGTGTATGCTAAAGGTAACTAAAACATTGTGTGGTAGTGCAGATAGTACAGTTTCCCTTGAAATGAGCTCTAAAGTTGCACATACCAACAGTTTTACAGATGCAACTATATTACACACAAATGACAATGTGTGGAAATCAGATTTCAGTGAATAGTTTGCCTTTGTGATTCACTAAGTAAAGCATTGTAATCTGTTTTGATCATAATGAAATATTTTGGCATTATTTAATATCCGGTGGACAAGCCAACGTCCCGCCATGGGGACAGAGTTAATTAAGTTGTTTCCATGATGGAGAGACAACCCACCTATTTTATAAATGACCATTAAGTAGGCAGCCATTTATAAAAGCATTGGCAGAATCAGTTGTGACAGCAGTTCCTGGCAATGCATATTACTCTGTGCAACACGACTACATCAACAGGATGCAGTCCTGTGGCACAGAGTAGTTGTTATTGCTTTAAAAAAAGAAAATCTGAAACAGGATTTTCTTTTTGTAAAGAAAAAGTATAATGCTCCCCTCATCATGGGAGTCTTCTCACATGGAGGGGGGAGCATTATCATGTCTTTAATGTTCCTTACGACCAGGTTTTACCTAGCAGTAAGAAGCAGAAAAAATATTGACTACATGTCCACTCATCCTAATAGTATGGGTGGAAATATAGCCATTTCGCTGATGGCCCTTACTCCCCAGGGAGGGAAGTTTGGGCAGGTCCACCTGCGAATAAATAGGGTGGACGGACCACTATGTTGTTGGAAGGGAACTCAGTCGCCACATGGTGGAGTTCCCTTCCCGCCAACATATAAATTGGGCTCTTTGGGCCCGATTCACTACAGTAATCTGAGACTAAATCCTAACTTTCCGAATTTTGGTATTCGCAAAGGGTGTTTAGGAGTAGTAAAGTTAGGAATCCTAACTTTACTATTCCTAAATGCCCATTGTGAATACCAAAAGTCATAAAGGTAGGATTGTGTCTTAGTTAAAGTTAAGTTTTGGTCTTGAGATCACCTTCACCTTCAATTACAAAAAATTGGGCTTCATTTTTGTTTTCCTAACTGCTGAGTATGTATAGTCCATTGACAGGTAGTTACATTTTGTTGTGCCTTATAAAAAAATACAGACTACAGCCTTTCCTTTCACACTTCCTATTCTGCAGGATTCTTGTCAAATAATTATCTTTGCTTTTCTTTCTCTGTGTGCAAAGTGAGAGTAGTTTGTAAAGACTAATCCCAATGTTAAAACATGATTAGCAATTTGTCAGAAGGCATAGCCTGACATTTAACCTCTGTGTTTGAAGTACAACAAATATGAAAAGCTAAATGCAAAATGTAAAGACATCTTTATTTATTGCCTGGACTATTGTGACACCTAAGAAATTGATTCCAGACCCTCCATTGGGTAACGAACCACGGAATACCATTTCATGCCACCCATTGCCTTTGTTACAGGGTCTGTTGCATGGGGAAGAAATGGTGTACTCTGTAGGAGAAACATCCCAATATGTGAAATTAGACATTGATGCGCATAAAAGGACAATGATTTTGTGGACTTTAAAATGTATTTGTGTCTTCATTTATAGTCACATGCTTGCAGGAATACCTTCAGAAACATACTGAACATTTACGATAAAAGCAACAATTCCCAAAATTAAACAACACTCAATATCAAGAAAGCAACACATTTTTAATATTAAAAGTTAAATGTGGTTGATAAGTGAAGAGGAATGTATGACGCATGCCTTTACAACGCAGTTTTTACATCACAATATCCTTTACAACGCATACATTTACAGTGCATGCCACTGCAAAAAATATTTAAAACTACATTTACAAAGCATTCCATAACATCGCATTATACCTTTATAATGCATACCATTACAATGCATACCATTACATTGCATTTGAGGTAAGTGTTGGATAGTGTTGCGCTAAAAATTACTATTACAACTCCAGGGGGTGCAACAGTAGGGTAAGTGTTGGATAGTGTAGGGGTAAAAAAATTACTTTTCTAATTCCAGGGGGTGCAACAGTAGGATAAATATTTAATAGTGTAGGGGAAAAATTACTATTTAAACTCCAGGGGGTGCAACAGTAGGGTAAGTGTTGGATAGTATATGGGTACTATGTGTTGTAATGGTATGAGTTGTAATGACATGCGATGTAATGCCTTCATTGTAGTGACATTCGTTGTAGTGTCATGCATTGTAGTGACATGTAATATAATGGGCACGTTGTATTGTCATGCGTTGTAATGGATGTTTCGATGTAATGACTGGTGAGAAAAAGTGTCCTTCTCATCGGCATCCATTTTGTGTTATGACTCAATTGTTTTTGCATTGCCATTTTGTGTCAAACACCTCTGCACGACCCTCCTGGTGATTTTCTGCTGATGTCTGTTGAAATTCTAGCTGTCACAACCACCCTGTCCTTCCTGCTCCTTGTGGTTGAGCCAATTTCGAAAAAGGGGAACCAAGAATTGGCCTCACCACCCTCGGACGGAACTCCTGCACACATCCATCCTGTTTCGCAAGACTTGGTCTTGCCACCGTCCCAGAACATGTTTCTTTCACATATCCTGTTGTTCAGGATCTCTCTGTTCCCTCACGTACATATCCTGTTTTGCAAGACCTGTCCGTAATCTTTGTACCATCTGTTGCAGCCCCCGTCCTGCCTGAACAAAGAATGGTGTAATTGCATTTTTGACTCAGGGCGCCAACCCTCCCCACCCAAACTGGTTCTTAATGTGGGAAATGTGTATATAAGGCCTGTTATCTGCAGAGTGAAGCAGCAGCCTCCTCTGTCTTATTTCTAAGGAGCTTGGGACTCTGTTCCATCGCCCGGGCTATTCGAATAAAACTTGGTTCCTCCTGCAGACGAAGGCTCCTGTGTCTCCTTTTACTAAATAAGGAGGGTATGGAATACTTGGGCGGTTCCCCCGCCACCGAGACCCAGTAAGTGGGTATGAACAGTTCTTCAAATGGTGCCCGAATAGGGACTCCACGAGCACAAAGGACAGGCCCGGTGGATGTGAGGAGGTGCACAGAGAGACTCCAACGGAAGGTACCCCACCCAAAGGATTCTTGCAGTCCGGTACCCGAATGACTCGTCCGTTGTTCCTCCCCACCCGCTCTGGGCCTTGAGACCGCATCCTCGCTGGAGTCCCCTAACAAAGTGATTTCTGGAGCAGGACACAGCCCTACGTCTGCAGACGAGAACTACCCCTGTCAGGTAAGGGCGGGCTGATCACCCACCGAGTCTGTATGATTCTGCTGTTATTAACTTTTGCAAAAGCCAAGCCAGCGAGGTGAGTTTTTAAAACCCCTGTTGTCTGTTATCTGTTTACAAGCATGCCGGTCAGTAGTAAGTTTAAGAAATTATGTTGTTGTAATTGTGCGTAGGACTCCCGTCTGGAGGCGGCCTGTCCATTTCCTTCATAGGGGACCCCTGGTCACACCATGTATACTAAACATGGTCCTTCTGCTACAATGTTTTCCCCTTTTTGGACCACATACACTAAACAAAGTAACTCAGATTTACAATGGCCGCCTTATGGGTCTTTTGACCCACAAGTTCTGGCAAATTTAGAGGAACAGCTATTAAAACAGAAGATTCGTCCTTCGATGTTTGAGTCTGTCAGGTTGTGGAGGAAGGAAAATGAGCAGAGAGCAAAGAGGGAAAAGGCACTAGAAAGGGAGCGGGAGCGGATGTCAATGGCTGACCATGCTAGGGAGCACTTACAGGACAGAATGGAAAAATCTGTAGAGATAGCCGATAGGGAACATAGAGTGTAGGTGCAGAAGGGCTACCCGGCCCGGGAAGAGAAAGGAAAAGGCTTTATGGAAGGGGAAAAAGAGGGCGATTCCCTGCTCGATACCATGTTGGAAAGTCCTTCTGCTTATACCCCCATGTACCCTGCGTTGATACCGACTGGCTTCCTTGCGCTCTGCAGTCAGTTTTTCGTCCCTTCGAGAAGATGACATGCAAAAGCAAAAGTGTGAATGTTGGATAAATAGCGGGAATATTTATCCATTTAAAGAACTATGGTCCACCTTTTCCCAGTGGACGATTATGGAACAGACCACCAGGGCTGAATGCATGTGTACCTTGGTTATGCAGAGATTTGAGAATTCATTTATGCAGATACCCGCCGGATTAGTGGACCTCAGGTCACAAATAAAAAGAGGCGATGTGCAGGGAGAGGGGATGTTTGGCGCTATGTCTGCTTTGATAGCTTACTGTGATATGACCGCCTTCCCCAAACTCCCTCTACAGGCAGCTATGACAATGAGAGATGCGGCCCCTGTCTTTGTTAACGCACTCACCGATGCCCAAAATAATGGCCGAGGGGCTGTCGAAGCACATTGGCGCAGGCTATGATTTCATGTCCCTTGGAAAAGGTCAGAGGTAATTCAGTTGAAAGGGCAGTTACCAGATCCTCGAAAAAATCCGGCTGCCTTTCACAAAGAATTAGGCCAGATAATATCTGCTGGTACACTTATTCTTAAAGACATCGACTTGCTCTTGGGTACGGTCGTTCCTACTGAAATTTGAGATAAAATTCAACACACTGACCATGAAGTAGAGCTGGGAGGTAAATGGGCTAATCTGGAAGCTATGGAAGATGCAAGGTCAGGAGGGACTAAACCAGAAGCTGCCATCATGACCTTGCCCGGAAAACTAATAACGCTTATGAAAACATTTTTGCCAGAAACAGTCATTAACTGGGATAAGATAATTGTCGGTAGGCAACGAAAAGATGAAAGTGTGGCTGACTTCTTTACACATTTTGAAACAGAATACAAGGGACATAGTGGCTTGGACCCCCGTATCCCAGGCTCTAGCGCAGTATTTGTCGATAACTTTGTCAGCAACCTGCTTCCTGAGATTTCCGCCAGGCTCAGGAAAGTTGAGAGTACATGGTCCGCCAAGACTATGACTGGTATCTTGGCTATGGCACAGTATCACGAGAATAGGGAGAATCAAGATAGAGAGAAGGAAAGTAAGAACGCTAGGGATCTTAAGACTAAGGTACTTCTGCAGCAGGCTTACCCTCCCCGAGGTCCCGATGCCCGCTGGAATTTTCAGACCACAGCCCCAACCCCCTCCGAGGGCTCACCAGTCTACCCCCTCAAGCCCTCAACGCTTGGGAGCCCTCCAAACAGATCAGTGTGCCTATTGTAAGGGGTACGGCCATTGGATAGATGAGTGTCCTGTATTAGCTGAAAACATCCGAACAGGGAAGACTCGGCATCGCGCTCATAGGGAGGGGAGGCCGACTAGGGACCATGGCCCGCCCCATTCGCAGGACAGAGAACGTAGGTCCAGGGATGACGCTCCTGTCCGGCAATGCCCGGCCAATAGGTTTGATGGATACGAAGCAGCACACACTTATTGCAATGATGATTATGACGAAGTTGATGGGACAGGAATCTATCAAGCATAGGACAGCCAGGAAAGGGGTAGTACTAGAGTGCAAATTGCAGTGGATCAAAGGGGCCCGTATGTTCAAATGTCAGTTGTGGGGAACTATCAGAATTTTCTTTTGGATACTGGGGCCACCAGATCTTCTATTGCACCTCTGTCAGTCCCGGAGGCACCCCTTTCTGGCAAAATGAATGTCTCCGTGGGTTTTGCAGGAACAACCGTGACCTGCCCTGTCTCTGAACCCTTCCCTCTCGATATTGGCCCAGCACATGTTGACGCTCCCTTGGTTCTTACTAAAGGTTGCAGTGAACCCTTATTAGGCATGGATTTACTGAAGCTCTGTATGCGATCATATTATGTAGTCCCCAAGGTGTATCTCTAAAAATTTCCCCCACTGCAGCCTCCTATATGTATCTGTCTGGTCCTCTCCCACCAGAGTTGCAGTCTTCACCTTCCTCCCTCTGGGCATCATCAGACACTGATGTGGGGTGTCTCAACATACACCCTCATGTGGTACGCATTCAGCCAAGCTCACTTCTCCCCCGCCTTCGACAGTACCGACTACCCGCGGAAGGAGAAGCGGCCCTTTTAACAATAATATCTGAATTGATGGACAAGGGCGTAGTGGAGGAGACATGTGGTAATATCTGCAACAGTCCCATTATTCCGGTTCTTAGAAAGACCAATGGAGGTGCTCTCCCCCTAAAATATACAGATTCGTGATTGACCTGAGAGCCCTTAACAAAATAATGATCTCCCAATACCATGTTGTCCCCGACATTACAGCCCTCTTCACGATGGTGCCTTCTGATGCCACGCACTTTTCTGTCATAGACTTGAAGAATGCCTTTTTCAGCATTCCTATACATCCTGACAGCAGTCAATTTTTTGGTTTCTCCCTTGGTGGGCAGAGCTTTAGATTTTACCGTGCCCCTCAACGCTTCACAGAGAGCCCCAGTATCTATAGTCAAGCTCTCAAAGGTCAACTAGATTCCTTGGAACCCCCTGATAATTCCACACTGCTGCAGTATTTTGATGAACTCCTCATTACTGCAAATTCCGCCCGACATGTAAAGAGGCTACTCTCTGTTTGTTACGCCACCTTGCCCTCCATAACCACAAGGTCTCTTTAAAAAAGCTTCAGTTTTGTCAAGAGAAGGTGACCTATTTAGGTCATCTCCTCTCGAAGGAGGAAAGGCAGCTCACCGCTGATTGTTTAGCTGTTATCAATGCGATGGCGGCCCCACGGACACAAAAGCAGGTGCGAGCCTTCATTAGTCTAACCTCATACTGCACAGTGGATTTCACATTTTTCGGACATGGTCAAACCTCTCCTTGCCCTCACCACTAAAAACGTATCAGACAGTTCTTTTCCATGGACTAGAGAGCATATGTAGGCCTTCCAGGATTTAAAAAGAGCTCTGTGTACTGCTCCAGTCCTCGGTACTCCTGATTATAACAAATATTTTTTTCTTTTTGTACATGAGGCAGACGGCTGTGCATGCGCTGTCTTGACCCAGATATTCGGAGGTGACCATTGGCCATGTGCCTATTTTTCAGCCACCTTAGATCCTGTTGCGAGGGCTCTCCCAGGATGCCTATGGGTGACAGCTGTGGCCGCACTCATGGTCCGTCAGAGTGCGGGGATCGTCATGAACTCCCCCTTGACTCTGATGGTTCCCCATTCTGTGCATACCCTCCTTAATAACACCAAGACACAGTACCTCACTAGCGCATGACTCACAGGATATGAATTGACACTCTTTTCCAGCCACATTAACATTAAGAGATGCACTGTACTGAATACTGCCACATTACTCCCACTGGATACTCAGGATGCCTGTTTAGATCCACATGACTGTATATTGAGGACAGAAGAGGAGACAAAGGGACGGGTGGACTTACAGGATACCTCAATGGCAGATCCAGAAGGTACACTATATGTGGACGGATCATGTCTCAGAGGGCCAGATGGTAACACATCAGCCGCCTGTGCACTCATGACATTAGAGCAAGTAGTAGAAACAGCTCAGATTCCGCAGTGCTCTGCTCAGGCTGCAGAATTAGTGGCCCTCACTAGAGCCTGTGAGTTAAGCAAAGGAATAACAGTTAATATCTACACTGACAGCCGGTACGCCTTTGGGGTGGCTCACAACTTTCTGAAACTCTGGAAGGAAAGGAATTTCCTTACTGCACATGGGACAAAACTTCAACATGGCCCCCTATTCACCGATTATTAGACTCCCTGACATTTCCCAGAAAGGTAGCTATTATAAAATGTAAAGCGCATAAGAAAGTGACGGCTGATGTTGGAAAAGGCAATGCCCTAGCTGACTAGACAGCCAGACAGACAGCTCTTAAGAAAAAGGAAAGAATGTATGTGGGAGGTCCCGCCAGGTGGGTGGCAGAGGGGGGCATGGTTGAAGATACTGTACAGTGTGATCGATATTCAGTCCCATGCTCCCCCTGAGGAGCTGAGGATGTGGACGGAGCATTTAGCGGTAAAGGAAATTGATGGCTGTTGGACCCGTATCACTATGAAGAGACAATGGATGTTGCCCGACAGTCATGGGCTACCGGTAGTAACGATGGCCCATGGCACTGCTCACATTAGTGCCAAAGGGATATGCAATTTGCTGGAACCCACCTGGTATAACTCGAAGATACCAGCATATGCTGAGAGGATGGTCAAAACATGCAATATTTGCTTTATGTACAACCCGGGAAAAGGCACAGTAACAGCTGGAGGAGGATTTGCTCCCCCTATCTTTCCTTTTGAAGCCCTCCAGATTGATTATATCCAGATGGACAGATGTAGCAGTTTAAAATATGTCCTGGTGGTGGTCTGTACCTTCAGCCAATGGGTGAAGGCCTACCCTGTCAAAGACTGTACCGCTATTAATACCGCCAAAATTCTATTGAAAGAATACTTTCCATGATTTGGTTTACCCCGTTTGATCTGGAGTGACAATTGGACACACTTTACGGCTCAGATAATGGAGCACGTCTGTTCAGCACTGGGTATAAAACAAAAATTTCATGCAGCTAACCACCCCCAATCAGCAGGTCTAGTGGAGGTGTACAATGGAATCCTAAAGACTAAAATGGCCAAGATTGTAGCCAAGACAGGTGTCACTTGGGTTGATGCTCTTCCCCTGGCCCTGCTGTCTGTCAGGAGGACAGCTCATACCAGGAGAGGCCTATCTCCCCAAGAGATTGTGTTCGGGAGGCCTGCCAATGTGTGGGGTGTTCAATGGCCCCAGACACTGTCTGATGTTGAATTCCCTGTGTTGACTGATTATCTGTACAGTTTGACTAACACCTTTCGTACTCTTTACCACCAGGTGCAGGGGGCCATGCCTGAAAAAAGCGAGGGCCCTGGACACATTATCCAACCTGGCGACTGGGTCCTGATTCGAAACTTTCAACGTACTAAGAGCCTCGAGCCCCACTGGACACAGCCCCGTCGGGTGTCACTGGCCACCCGCACTGCCGTGAAAGTTGCGGGATGGAAGAACTGGATCCACGCCACATACTGTAGACGAGTTCCTCTACCTCTCCTCTATGATCAATGGGTGAGAGAAGGACAAGGAGACTCAAAGACAGAAATAGTCCCGACGTTTGTTCCCTTCAGCGACGCAAGATTACATTCCACATCTACGGAGGCAGAGAGTGACAGTATACTGAAGGGAAAGAGAAAACACTCCCCTCACTCTGCTCAGCAGCAGGAACAAATATTCACCGACCATACTGTTCCTACTTCTACCCGATATACCTTGCGTTCCAGAAGGAAGGCTTGCCCTTGACTTCACTCAGGTGCCTACAGGCTGTAGGGCTGTGATATCCCGGCTAAGAACGGTGCTGGTATGTCAGACTAAGGTAGGCCATAGGGCTCTTGGCACCTGCATCCGGTGAAGCAACCACCAATCACAGACAGCCGCTAGTGGTCCCTGGCTTAGCACAATGGCAGCCGTCCAATACATCCAAGTCCAGAAACGATATGTCAGTCTCCTACATAGCAAGTGCTTTGTGGTCCTCGTGGTGACACTGTTTGTCTCAATCATCTTGTCTATCATCAGTTGGATGTTACTGATCTACTATCCTGTTACCCCACCAACTCCTACCCGACTCCTGTAGAGCATCAGTATTTCACGTTACCCCCCCCTCACGAATTGCACCGCTGTGCAGAATTTTTCAATAACACCTTTGTCCAGATGTTACATCATCAGATGATCATAAATACCTCCAACTGTTGGGTATGTGGACTGATGCAGCATTCTATGACACAACCTGTTCCATTCTTTCAATATCCTTTTTCCATCTCTGGGTCCTGTCTTGCATGGTGGATGTTGATGCAGGAGGCCTATACTGTCAATGGTACTGCCAATTCTGCCCTTGGAACATTTCGAGATGACTTCTGATGAAACAGGTCTGGCAATACCAATACCCCTGTTTGCCCGACCAGTTCATCCACATTGCTATTACCACCGGATGAACTTGGTGAGATGGTGGTATTTAACTCAACTTCTCGACAAACATTTACCAAACTTCGCGCCAGAAGGCTACTACCTGAAGTACGAAACACTCTGGCTGTTATAAATGTGCTGGCCGTGTCTGCATCCATGGCTTAGGAACTAAGAAAGTTGGTACTAGTATCTGTAACATCACTAAAACTTTGAACTCTACATCTCCTCCAAAGTTGGTGGCGTCCCCCAACACTTACTTTATCTGTGGCACAGCAGCCTACACTTGGCTCCCCCATAACTTGTCTGGTACCTGCTTTCTGGCCTTCTTCCTTCCACTGACGTATTCTACCCATGGGGATTACAACCTGCTGATGAAGGGCACTTTGCGCCGCTCACGTAGGGGTGTCATATCGGCTGAGGATACAGTAGGCCAGGAAGCCGGGGACTTCTTTAAGGGTTTCCTCCCATTCTGGGGCCCAATGGCAAACAGTCAAGCTATACAAGAACTGACCAGGGTCCTTGAGGCCACCATCACAGAAACAGCTGGTGCCCTATTCAACATCACTGCAGAGCTACAGGCAAATGGTCTTGTAAAACTTCAAAATCGTATGGTCCTTGACATCATCCTTGCTGATCGTGACGGTGTGTGTAAATTGATTGGCTCCACCTGCTGTGTGTACATTCCCGATCACGCACCCACAGTATATGATGCCATCCAACGTCTGCATCACCTTTCCTCTGAAATTCATCAGGATGAAGGCAACTGGTCCCTCACAGGCTGGATCTGGGACCTCCTTTCCCAATGGGGATGGAGGGTCCTCATCTTCCTTGCCTTGGGAGTGGCTGTCCTAGTCTCCTGCTGTTTGTGCATTCAGTGTTTGCCAATGCTCTGTGCAACGTGTGTTCAGGCTCTCATGCCTCAACCTTCTAACATTCACGACACTAATATGAAGATGATGCTCCAACAAGAAACAGATGATCTTATGAATATTGATATCTCCTAGAGTATTTGCCACTCAATGGCAAAAAGAGGGTCTGAGGAAAAGTGTCCTTCTCGTCGGCATCCATTTTGTGCCATGACTCCATTGTTTTTGCATTGCTATTTTGTGTCAAACACCTCTGCACGACCCTCCTGGTAATTTCTGCTGATGTCTGTTGAAATTCTAGCTGTCACGACCACCCTATCCTTCCTGCTCCTTGTGGTTGAGCCAATTTCGAAAAAGGGGAACCAAGGATTGGCCTCACCACTCTCGGACTGAACTTGTGCACACATCCATTCTGTTTCGCAAGACTTGGTGATGCCACTGTCCCAGAACTTATTTCTTTCACATATCCTGTTGTTCAAGATCTCTCTGTTCCCTCACATACATATCTTGTTTTGCAAGACCTGTCTGTAATCTTTGTACCATCTGTTGCACTCCCCGTCCTACCTGAACAAAGAATGGTGTAACTGCATTTTTGACTCGGGCGCCAAACCCTGCACCCAAACTGGTTTCTTAATGTGGGAAATGTGTATATAAGGCCTGTAAGCTGCAGAGTGAAGCAGCAGCCTCCTCTGTCTTGTTTCTAACAAGCTTGGGACTCTGTTCCATAGCCCGGGCTATTCGAATACAACTTGGTTCCTCCTGCAGATGAAGGCTCCTGTGTCTCCTTTTACTAAATAAGGAGGGTATGGAAGACTTTGGGCTGTTCCCTGCCACCGAGACCCAGTAAGTGGGTATAAACGGTTCTTCAACTGACACCTGAATAGGGTCTCCATGAGTACGAAGGTCAGGCCAGGTGGATGTGAGGAGGTGCACGGAGAGACTCCAAAGGAAGGTGCCCTACCCGAGGGATTCTTGCAGTCCGGTAGCCGAACGACTTGCCACTGTTCCTCCCCACCCGGTTTGGGCCACGTGACCGCGTCCTCGCTGGAGTCCCCTAACAAAGTGATTTCTGGAGCAGGACACAGCCCTACGTCTGCAGAAGAGAACTACCCCTGTCAGGTAAGGGTGGGCTGATCACTGACGAGTCTGTATGATTCTGCTGTTATTGACTTTTCCTTTTGAGTTTTTAAACCCGCTGTTGTCTGTTATCTGTTTACAAGCATACCGGTCAGTAGTAAGTTTAAGAAATTATGTTGTATGTGTGTGCAGGACTCCCAGCTGGAGGTGGCCTGTCCCTTCCTCCAGAGGGGACCCCTGGTCACACCATGTATAATAAACATGGTCCTTCTGCTATAATGTTTTCCCCTTTTTGGACCAATACACTAAACAAAGTAACTCAGAATTACAATGGGCCCCTTATGGGTCTTTTGAGGTGAAATGAGGTGCTCGATGCACAGAGTGGTTCACAAAATTATAGAAGTTCCAAGATGCTATATATAATAGCATTTGCACTGAACACTTTATGCTCTGGCATGATCTTGAGGTGGCGTTCCTTCCTTGTGTGGGGATGAGACCTCATACACTTTACCTCTCCCCCTGGGGCATTTTACTGAGAAGTTTCACTAGGTGGCGAGCGTGTGCGCGGCTCTATCGAAGCAGAAGCAGAGCAGAGCAGACAGACACAGAGGCCGAGCGAGCAGGAGCCGCGGCGGGAGCTGCAGTGAGAGGCTTCTTTGGGCTTCTTTTGGGTTTTCTCGGGGTATCCAGACTCAGCCCCAGGCCCAAGCCCCGCACTTTGATTTCCAGCTCTCCTTCAGCCGCGCAGACGGGAGCCCGAGAAGCCGAGACCTTGGACCTTGCCCCTGCCCCTGCATAACGTCCAGACGCTCCGGTCAGCCCAGAGCCACCGAGGAGGAAGGAGAGGTGCGGTCAGTGAGTTCAAGGTGTCCGGTGGTTTGCAGGAGGCAGCCCAGTAAGTTGGCTATTGCGCTTCGCCTTGCAGCTCGTTGCTTGTTGCAGTTGGCCGCTTTGCTGTGTTCTAGGGCCAGGGCCAGCATAAGCAACGCCCCGGCCGCCTCCATCCGGGAAACCCTCCCCCTCTTGGACCTTTCTTGGACCATTTCTCAAACTTTTCTTGGCCTGCCATCGAGAGGCTGAGAGGCAAGCGAGTGGAAGTGAAGGGCGCGTAGGGACAAAGCACGAGCGCGGTTGCCGTTAGAGGCAGCCGCTAAGTAAGAGCCCGGGGGGCAGCCGAGGCCAAGAATGACTAGGTCCGCTTTGGCTCAAGGTACCCCCTGAGTGCACCGCTCGTCCGAACCAACTGCCCCCCTCAGTGTTCCACCTCGGTCCATCCTTGCCCTAACCAGCAGGCCATTCACCTTTCTCTCCAGCACCAATTCCAACACATTACTGTGAAGGACAAACATGCGTTCAGGTACCAATCGACAGGCTACAACAAACAAAGCATCACGCAGCAAAAAGATAAGGAAGTCAGACGCATCAAAACAAGCTCAAGCAGCTTCGCCCCTAGTCGTTCTGCAAGAGGGGGTGTGCGACGGAGAGGGGACAAGCGGGAAAGTATGCCCACCCTCGCTCCCGGTCTGCCCCAGCCGGTTACGAGGAAATCAGCAAAAGATCAACAAATTTTTCTTTTTAAAAGACCCTGTATCGGCAATGTTGGCAACAACGAGGGAATTCAGGAATCTACCAAGTCCCATCCAACCGGCCAAGAAGACAAACACCAGCCACCCAGGAATCCCAAATTGTGGCAATTCATCAACGGCCCTAAACCAAACTTCAGAATCTTTCATCCAATCTCAACCTGTTCCACTAATTGAGCAACCATTCAAGTCTCTCACAAAAAAACAGATCTCGTACAGGCAATGATTCACAATTGTAGTTCTCCAAAATCAAATCAAACAAGCCTGGGTAAACAACTTGTTCTGCCCTCACCCATTTCTCCTGGTCAGGACTCTTTAGAAATCTTATTCAATGATTTCAATAATAAATCGATAATGGGAGATAACAATCATGCTCTTGATCACAACAAGGCCAAAACCAATCATGGGGATAGATGTTTAAAAACGCAACCAATCCAGAGGCCAACAAGGCAAGACGACCAGACTGACCACTCGACTGGATCTAATCTTCCTAATTTGGTCAATGCGACACTGGTTTCGGCCCCAAGCCATCTGTCGCAAAAGCTATATCTAGATCTAAATTTGGTCTATGACCAACTGGCCGAGGAACGAAATCTAAATCCAGTGGCGTCTACGCCCCATAATGTGGTTGCCTCTAGCACGACTCATAGAATCTTAATCGACGACACCTCGGGAACTCGCAGCATCTACCAAAAAAAATCAATACAGTCTCCTATATCAATTTCTTCAACAAGTTCGACCTCCCAACGGGAGGAGCAGATTAAGATCAGCTCCAGCCAAGCGCCTCCCGGGTCCTGGGGGAACACTCTGATTAGCACTTTGGACCAAGCTATAAAGGCTCTCAATTACCAAACCGATAAGATGGAGGTCCAAATAGATTTGATAAACGTCATTGCAGACCACATTGCCCAAATCAGTTCTAAAACGGACACAATCATCACTCTCTTGACAAGCAAACAATCGTCGGATACTGCCCTGGAAAAACAGGCTCTAACCGACAAAGACCTTACAAGCCCATTGTCCAGTTGCGACTGTGGGCGCATCATCGAGAAACTGGCCACACTCCCTGCAATACTCAAAGATATTCTGGGAGCAGTAAAAAAAGGAAACAACCAGGTGATAAATCTAGTTCCATCGGGAGAAAATCACAACACGGGGAAACCAAGTGCTCCAACCTTTCAACCTTCATTATGCGAGAGTCCAGATGGGAACGGGGATCCTTGCCCGCCATCCCACTGAAAGTCGCAGAATAAAGCTTCCTTGATCTTGATCGTCCATTCGCTCAAAGGTATGACCGATCCTGAACCTCCGCCCCCGTCAACCTTACAAAAAAACAAAGGAAAAGAGCGAGGAAAGCTAGGTCCAAATTAAAAGGTAAACAAGGGATCACCATCGACAACTTCTTTTCAAAAACTTAGATCAATCAGCCAAGAGCAAATGGATCAGCAAACACCTCTTCCAACACTGTCACTATTTTGTCGGAAGGACAATCCCTTATCCAGGCAAAAATTCCAACGAAAAATTCCAAACTGTGGGCACAGTCCTGCGGCACAGGCCAACCATCCTCAGAAGGACTGAGCAAGACTCAGAAAGCACTGACTGCTCGTTCCAACATAAAATCACCCTTGCAACTCGCCCCGGATCCGACATCATTGGTGAAAACCTTAAGTCCGACTCCAAATGCTAAACAGACTCCCGTACAAGGAAATAGACCAATAGCTGGGAGTGACCCGCTCGAAAAAACATGTCCCTCGGAGCATCTAACAATCAACCTAAAAGGAGTCACAACACCATGTAGGACCCAACGAGGAAGTGGCCAAATCCACGCCCACTCAGTACACGATTTGACCCCAATCAAAATAACTAAAATCGGGAATGACAGGCAGTGTACCAAACAAAAAACAATGGCCCAACCGGGAATAATGCAACATAAACCAAGAACCCGTTTTGCACAAAGGAACATCACCCCGATTTTAATAACCAAAAACGGGCAAAACCGCAATTGTACAGTGCAATCACATCCGGCTATCGAACCCAAAAACAACCATAAGCCACTATTAACCCTTTCTCCCGTAAGAGGTTCCAGCGCCAAGGGTTCAACACAAAACGTGACCAAAAAAACAAAAAAGCATCCAGTGAGTAACCCCAATCACTCTATCACATGCCCTCAAGAACTATTGAAAAATTTGATACCAGATCTAGAACCAATGCTAACATTTACCCCCGAATATGAGTCAAAGGGCTCGCATGACGTTCTAAACAGAGGAAATGTATTGAAATTATTTGGACTTGTTCCCGAGCTTAGAGGTATATCCTCTCAAGACCTTGTCTCAGTTGAGTTCGGCCAAAAAACAGATCATACAAACATCGAAGTTTCGGTTACAACCTGGGCTACCAAGGAGATAGCCGCAAGAATCTTAAAACACTGGGGAATTATCATTACACAACATACACGCAAGAGATATCCCTTCCCGCTTGTAAAAAGTTTGCAGAATACAAGCAGTGAGGACAGAACCAACCACAAGCAAACCTCGTGTCTTCATGGGGCCCTCTCGGCTACACTAGCCCAAGAGAACTGTGGTAATGATATATTCCAAACGCATTCTGGTCCAGGCGGGTTCCAAAACCCATGACTGGTCATGGATCCCGTTAACCTTAAATCAAAAGTATACCTAAGAAAAGTGAACTTTTAATTCAAAGTACACGGCCAAAACTTGCATTCAAGGACAGGGTTAAAATGCCTAAAATAGGCATCTGCAGTTGGAATATTCATGGATTTAGTAGTATGGATCAAGCCAGTGAGACTCAATTGTTTTTTAACAAACATGACATTCTACTATTACAAGAGACCTGGAATCTGGTATACCCCGCCATTCCTGGCTTCACCGAATATCACATCCTTGCCGAGAGAACATCCAAGTTTGGGCACCCCAGTGGTGGGTTATCCACATACATCTCGCAGAAATACAATTGGGAGCCGGAAAAACAGGACGTGGGACTAAGTTGGGTGCAGGTAACCAAGATCTCTATAAAACCCCGCCACCAATTGTTATTAATAAACATTTACATTCACCCTGATCGAACAAAAAAAAAAGAGAAACTGGCCGTGCTTACTGAACTTATAAAATTATTCCAGAAATCAAACTCCCAAAGCTTGCTGATTCTATCAGGCGACTTTAATTTAAACCTAAACGATGACGATTTATATACTTACATCTCTAGACAAAACACCCGGGCAGAGCCCAACTCATCAATCTCAAAACAACTGACTACGTTGGGATTAACAATTTTAAAGTCTGAAACAGCAGGCGGATTGACAATAGTTCCCACATACATGAGTGGCAAGGTTTTGTCAACGATCGACTTTACCTTAATCAGTAACAAACTGATCGACTTATTGGAGGGCTATGAAATTGTAATGCGATCTGAAAGTGACCACTTTCCTCAAATTACTTGGATCAACTTAGGGGTGCCGGAGTCTGCCCAACTAACTGCTCTCTATGATCATACAGAGAAATTCAATTTACGAAGACTGTGTTGGAGGGGCAGCAGAACCAAAGCCATCCACGAAACCGCAAGCGACTACTTTGCTCTACACAAAAATGAACAAAAAAAAGATCCGGTTTCAACTTGGGAAAATCTGTTAGAGAACCTGTCCATTCAACACTCGGTACCCTTTGCTTCACATCAAGTCCCACTAGTTTTACGGGAACCATGGTTTAATAATAAACTAAGACAGGAAAAGAGAAAATAAGCCCAGGTGCAATGGAAGGCAATAAGGAGCAACATCGAGCGCTCCTCACTAACCTACTCCCTTGTTAGGAGTATGAGAAAAAAGTATCGTAAAATGGTGTGGAAAGCCAAGAACAAACAGAAGGAAGAAATGTGGGCGAAATTGCTAGTAGCCAGTAAGAAGCGTAACACAAGGGACTTCTGGGGCATTATTAATAAATTAAACAACGCAGGAGTAATATCCCAGGACCCCGGCATTAGCAAACAAAGCTGGGAAGACCATGTTAAAAAGCTCTACTTCAAAATGGACGTATCTCTTCCTGAAAATTATTGTTGTTCCAATCCCACCACGAATTCAATTCACCTGAAAGGAGCAGTAGAAAACTCAACAAATAACAGAGATATAGGAAGGCTTAATGACCTGCCGATACAGTCGGACTCATTCTCCAGCGATAGAGTCAAAAGGTTTATCAACAAACTTAAAACAGAAGGGGCACCAGGTTCCAACGGTCTTCCCAATGCAGTGTTTAAACATAACGCTGATTTTTGGGCCCTCCAGCTCTCTGCTCTGTTTAACCAAGTTTTTGCCCGTAAGCAGCAGCCTCTATCATGGAACGGTAATATCATCCACCCCATTTTCAAAAAGGGGGACAGGAGACTGCCACAGAACTATCGTCTAATATCTTTGATAGACGTGGTAGCCAAACTATACGCATCCTGCATTCTGGAGGAAATACAGGAATGGGTGGATAATAACAATCTAATCCCCAGTTATCAAACAGGTTTTCGAAAAGGGACAGGGACAACAACAAATCTCACAGCCCTAGCACTCCTGATAGAAAGAGCCAAAACGAAGAACAGCCGGTTATACGGCTGCTTTATCGACATCAGAGCAGCCTTCGACCGAGTTAGTAGGGAGAGACTTTGGGCAAAACTCAAGAAGTGGGGGCTGTCAACAAGCCTTCTCAACTCACTAATGCTCCTCTACACGGACACTTGGGCAAGGGTTAAACAAGGACAGGGCACAAGTCTCACGTCAAAAATTCCAACCGAAGACGGACTGAAACAGGGCTGTGTCCTGGCTCCTTGCTTATTTAATTTATACCTCGCCGATCTAGGGAAAAAACTTGGTCAAGTTGTAAGTCATGCTCCGAACCTCTGCAATACCCCAATGCCAATCATTCAGTTTGCAGACGACATTGTCCTTTTAAGCCAAACTCCAATCGGGCTGCAAAGGCTGATAAATGCTCTACAACTCTACTTAGAGGAAGAACATCTGGAACTTAATAGAGACAAGACAAAAGTAATACATCTTGTAGAGCGAAAATCAATCAAATACAATTGGACATGTAACCACCTTGCAATAGGGGAACAGCTGCACTATCGGTATCTGGGGGTCACCATCGGCAAAGATAATTCAAAAAAACAACACTCTGCGGTGTTAAAAGCTAAGTCCCAGACATTAATCTACGGATACAGGCGTCTCTTGCAAAAAAATGGATGGTCCAAATTATACCCATCTTTTAAAAGTAATGGCCGCTAAGGTTTTACCCACATTATCATACGGGCTGGTAACATGGCTTGGAGGGGAGGCCGGTCTACTAAATACTCTACAAAACAAAATTTATAAAGAAGTATTCAAACTGCCTAAATGCTCCTCACCAGCGCAGGTGAGATTAGAATTCGGGCTTCAAAATCAAAACTTCAGGGCCAAGTCAACATTTGTTAAATTTTGCCACAAACTTCGTGCCGCCGACCCAGACACTCTAAATAATCTTTGTTGGCAAGCAATCAATACAGATCCCACTCAGCCCTGGGCCATTCATTTGGAGAAATGTCTTGTGGACTTCGATCTGCCAGTTACATGGAATAAAAAAGTTGATCAAGCCAGTTTCTGCAAAATAGTAAATTCTATTACCAAAAGGAAGTCTGTTCTAGAAGACAAACAAACATTGTCCCATCGACGTCATGCCTGGTCAGTCATTTCTTCTTACTCACTCCAACAACCTCAGGCCTATTTGGCAACCCATTTTAGCCACTATTTAAAAAAATACCTTATCAACCTCCGTATGGGCCTTCATGAATCTAAGGATTTACTACCTTCCTGGAAACCTCAAGATGATTGCCCAAAATGTCGACTCTGCGGATATCATACTGAATCTCTAGTTCATTTGTTTTGTGTATGACCATCCCTTATGGTATCTAGAAGACGCTTTATACGGGGCATATTGAACAACCTGAATATAAGAACATGTCGCCAGGCCGTTATTTTCTGGCTGGGAGGTTCATCTCCGATCCTGACCTGTCGGGGTCTCAAATTTATGATGGAAATTAGAAAGCAGCTACAGGCCTCCCAATGATCATTTTACATATTGCTTTGCCCCTACCCTCTTTGCTAGTGACCCTCAGCCCACTCTATAAATCCTTATCTTGTAAGAGGGGGCGGGTTTCGAGTAGAGCTTTAGTTTTGACTCTTTTTTAAATTGTTATCTTCTTGTTTTTATAATGTAACCTGCTTTGCAAATACTGGTTAATCTCACCTTTCTTATTGTAAGGATTTTTATTAATTCAACAATAAAAAACATATTGTCATTGTCATTGTCATACTGAGAAGGGTGCTTAGGCAAATAGGCCTTCAGCAGGACTGTGGGCCACATAGGTGTAAGACACAGTCAGTGCACCCACAAGCCACTCCTGCTATGGAGGAAAAGGACCCCGAGGCATCCCCCTGCAGGTGGGTGCGGACCCTCACTGCTGTAGTTTGTAGGGGAATCCCTGACCCCGTTTCAAATGCAGGCCAGATTGCTGCCTGCATAGTGAATGGAGGAGCAGTGGTTTCAAACACTTCATCTGCTTTTCACTAGTGTACCCCGAGGGCACACATGGATTCGTAGCTGTGATGGGGACAGCACATTTACTCTAAGAGTGTGCACCATCCAGGTTTGTGTCAGGCACTCCCGGTAAAAAAAATAGGGCCAATGATGTAAAATCTGACACAGATTTGCTGTTTGACTTCAGCTACCTTCGAATGTATGCTGAGGCACACATTAGAACAATTTTAGTTATCCTGATTCGTCCATAAACATTGGTTTAGAGAAAACTGAACTTCAGAGTTCTATCCCCCAGATAGAGTTTATATAAGGAAAATCCTAATAAAATGTGGCCTGGGAAGTGGGCATGACTGGATTATTGTAAAAATCAGTGCACAAACACCAGTTATTGCTGCAACTCGCCCTTCCCAAGTGAAACATTCGGAATGGTCCAGTAACCTCAGAATTAGTACACTCTGCGTATAAATAATTATGGGATTACCAATGTGCTTTTCATGTAATGAGGCCCTAGTGGCTTTCATAGTTGCAAGGGTAGCATAAATGAATCTACATTTTCTATTTTGTTGGTGAATTGGAAGTTTAAAACAGGAAATGCAGAATTACACATTTTGATTGTACTGTGAAATACATAACGTTCAGTTGCCTGCTTTAATGCTGTTCTACAGGTATGTGCCCCCAAAATAAACGCTGACCCTTTACAGAGCTGGCCAACGCTTATAATGCAATTGAAATATATTTTATAATAGGTAAAGACATTTCAGAGAGACATGAAAAAAATACCCGATGACATTTAAAGATGCAGCTAAACACAATAAATGGACGCATTTCTTAAGAGGACGGCTTGTATTTTCCAGAAAGTTAATTTTCTCATCATGTCAAAATCATACGACCTGCATTGAGGTATGGGACCATGCCTTTGATTGAAACTGTTTAAACATTTCTAGGAATTGCACTTTCATCTTCCAAGACTGCTTTGTACAAGAGCATTGGATATAAAATCGACAGTCAAACGCGGTGTCTTCTTTAATTTGAGTCCACCTTCCGGGATGACCTTCGTGGCAGCCAATTCATCCAAAGATGTTTCTATTTCAAGAGGTACTTAATAAGAGAGGCTCCTGGGTGAGAACATTTAGTCAGAGCGTTTGAAGGAAGATCCTTGTCTTAGAATGTGTAATAATATACAGTAAATCGCCTACACATAGGGGTCCTATTCAGTGAAATGCATTCCTTTTATTTGGTCATTAAAATAATTGCCAGAGAGCCGAGTCTTCTGTCTTCCAGTGGGTATAGTTACATCTTCAATCTATAAAATAATAATGTGAGCAGGGTTTTTCAGGAAGTGTGAAACATTCTTTCTCATCTATCATGAACTCAGGACTTCCAGATCATTACTTGTTTTGATGGCTGGTGTCCCAACAACAACACATGTACACCAACTATGCTGTGGATAAGGAACTTCTTTATTTCAAGTAATTATACACACACATGAAACGGGTGTGACTGGTTCCAATGCTGCAACTGTAAGGAACCAGAACGCTCAGTGTAACCAGTCTATGTCATTAATGACACTCTAAAAGATACAACCCAAACCACTTCCCCTTCTTTATAAAACAGAATAGAGAAGGAATAATAACATTTTACAATAAATTATTTTTGCACCTTAGAATCCTCCCCTCATCATTACAAATGGAGATATGCCGTCATAGCATTCTCTGTTTTCTTTACATCAATTCTCCAATACCACCCTTTATTGACTAACCCACTTAATCACACAGGTAAATCTCCCAACATGCTGTTTTCACTTGGATTATAGAGGGTGGTGGTTTTATACCTCACACATATCAAAATATGTTCTAGCTGCATTAGACACAAACGGCAACCCATTATCGCTCAAATGTACAGCTGGCATCCTTTCGGGCCAAAATGTCCTGTCCAAAAACTCTAACAAGATAGCTGTGTCTGCCCTTTTCACCACATCTACAAATGGCCAGTTCATAAACAAAATCTATCATTTCAGTCATATACTCCTATGCCTCCCCTACTGGGCCCAGGAAATTCACTGCAGCATTCTCCCAAAGTTGTTTTTGAATACAACCTTCACTCATAGGTGGTTTCAAAGTACTTAAAGTCTTATCTGATGAAGAATAAATACCACATTTGTGGATTAACCTCTCCTATTGCGTTAGCCACATCAAATCAACAAAAGACTCCTTAACAACTGCTTTGGTCCTAAGCACCAGAAAATGGTCTTCAAGATCCCCAAAGATTTTTTGCACACCAACAGGAGAAATAATTTTACAACCTCTAAAAATAGTTTCTCTGTCCACTGACAACTCAGACCTAGTTCCTCAAAATAATCTACACTCATCAGACACAAGTTTTCTCCTAGGCCAACCCTGAACTTTGTATATCAAAACTTCCTGCAAGGCTCAATCCTCTTTCTATTTTTCCTCCTAGTCCTTCTGTTTAATAGCTGGTGACCCTGAGTCATGAATCAAAGGTACATTAAAATCATTATAAGGATCATCCTCACATGCCTCTAAAGGACATTGCATTCTAGATAAACAAACCAGCACCAGATTGTCTTTATTCCGGAACATATACTATGCTGTAAATATAATGTTTCATTCACATTTACAATCTTGCAGTTCTGGCTGAAGTCATAACACTTCCTTCCATCGCCAGCAATTTTACTAAAGGTTCATTTATGATCACTCTGAATAACAATTTGCCTACCCCACACAAAAAGCACAACAATGATCAAGCGCCAATGCTCAAGCTAATGCTTCCTTTTCTATTATGGGGTATCTTTCTTCTGCCGGTGACAAAGATCTTGAGGCAAACACAAGATGCTCTCCTTACCACTAGCATCTTTCTTTATAAGAACCGCCTGAAGGCCCTCATTACTGGCAACAGTCATCACAAAGCCCCCCAAACTGGTATCAAAACTGCTTGTGGCAAGTATGTTTTCTTAATAACCCCTATTGTAACAGAATTCCTCTTTGCAATAGGGATCACACGTACACTTCACTTAAGTAGTTGTCTAATGTTAAATATTTGTCTGCACAATTAGAGATACATTTCACACAGTATTCTGGTATCCACAGGAATGATCTTACCTTCTCTCTGTTAATAAGAAAAGGTACCCGAGAGATTGCAATAATCAAAGAAGTCTTAAGCATGATACCCTTTCACCAATCACATGTCTTAAATAAGTTACGTTCTTCTCTGCAAAGTTACACTTACTCAGTTCAACAGTCAAATATTTGCGCTCCAAAATCCTTAACCCATTCTGTAATCTCTCATCATGCACTGCTCTATTTTCCCCAAAGATTAAAATGTCATCCTGGAAATATAATACTCCTTTCAAAATAGATTGTGCATGAGTCGTTGAAAACTAGCTGCTGCTGATGCAAGCGCAAATGGCATGCGCTTACATTGAAAACATGCAAATAGCATGATAAAAGGTGTTATTTTCCTAGATCTCGGTGTAGCGAAACCAGGTGATATGCACTTGAGAGATCAATAGTCGAAAACCATGTAGCCTCTTTAAGACATAACACCATCTCGGTGATTTTGTTTAAAATGGAAACAATGACTAAGAATGTTGTTGTACTCATGATGCAAATCCACACAAAGATGGATGTTGCCATTACTGCAGCATGCTATTACCACCAGAGAAATCCAATATGAGCAATATACAGATTCAATAATATCCATCTCCTTCAAATGTTCCTATTTCTAAGATACTTCCTTTTATTCCACCATACGCAGTGGCCTAATCTGAGCAGGTGCTTTCATGTGCTCAGCACCTGCACTTCTTTCACAATTTCTGACCCTGCAGGTGGTGGTCTCAATATTAATTGTTCAAATTCAAAATAAAAAGAATAACATACATTGCATGGTGACTGGCTGGTAAATGTTCATAAAGAGGCCAGCATACGCCTGTCCAGGCAGGCATGATTGTGTATCACCACGTTAATGATGATGTCATCACGCCGATCACAAATCCAAAAAGTCATCGAGAAACTATGGCTTGCATTCTATTCCCCGAGTTTGCTGCACCCTGCCACTGCCTGAGCCTAAGCCTCCCATTGGATAATTGTAGCTGGGGTATGGCTCATGACGGAGTTGAGGCAATGAAGTTGCAAGAGCGCATTTGGAACTTGGGAGTGAGGGCTCTTGAGGAAGAATAACCAAAAGTAGGTGTGGACTTTCCACTTCCTGCATAGCCAGAGTAGCATATCCTACAGCCCTGCATTGCTGCTATCCTCAACATGCTCGATGCGGCTGTGACCCAACACATTTTTTGTGCGCCACGGCGTCACCTGTAGAATCTGAGCGCTGCGCCCCAGCATGGTAATTGCTGAGCGTACGTGAGTCCAGTAGGCACCACAGCCATACTTACCAGCAAAGGCAGCATTACGGCTGGGGACAATGCCTGTGCTGTAGCAAGCAGGATCACAGTAAGCTGAGCAGTGGATGCCGATGCCATCCCTGGACCTACTAATTACAGGCAGCACTAGCAGTGGCATCACATGCCGTGCTTGAGCAGCCGTCTGTTCCACAAAAAAAAAACCAGTCATCCCGCACTGATTTATATATGCAAAAAAAGCATTTTCATTTGGTGTAAATTTTGTTTTTGCACTATGTGTAGGTAAGAAAGTAAAACACTCCATCTTCCACTTCTTTAGGAATGACAACAGGAAAACGCAGAATTCAAAATAGCAGGGACATGTACAGGCTGATGACAGGGGTCACAGGCAGCAGCAGTGTTATATATGAGAGAGAGAGCAGGAGTAAAGAGGAGAAAGAAACAATAGGAGAGGAGAGAGATAAGACGGAGCTAAGTAGAAGAAAAGGACGGAGAGCAAATCAGATACAAAGAGAAAGCAGCCATGATGTGAAGAAGAGAGCATTAAGAAGAGAGAAGAGAGAATGAAAGGATGTAGAGGACAGGAAGGAGGAAAAAAACCAGACAAATGATAAATCAGAGACACATCTAATCACTGCTAGTAGAGTGTTCGTAAAGAGCCAAGATCGAGGGGAGAGAGAGCAGAGCATGGATACAAGTGAAGAGGAAAAAGGGCAGGGCTAGAATGAATAGAGGGCAAATCAGAAATACAGGGAATAAGTTAAGACACCAGGTGTGACAAAGATGATAGAAAACAAGTAGAGAGGTGAGATGATAGACTCTTAGAGGAAAGACGTAGGAGTCAGACAACATATCAAGGTTAAAAGATAGAGACTGAGGCAGTGAGAGTGTTGAAAGTGGGGCTCACCAGAGGAAGAAGTGAGCTGGGGCCTCCTTGGCAACATTTTCAGCACCTGCATTTCTTTTTTTACAAATTAAGCACTGTACGCACCATATTCATTTTGCATACTTCGATAATAGCATCACTCTTTAGAAGAATGCCATGCTCTAATCCTTCCAGCACACCTAGATGTTTAACAAAGACTCTAGGATATTACTTTGCCATTTCCATCCCCACAGTACTTCCATTATCCACAGCCAAAACGTTTTCCACATTGTTCAGATCCAAAACAATATGGAGGTTGACTTGATCATTGAAACCCAAGACAGATGACCCTCTTTTAGCCACTTACAATTTACCCATCGAGCATCTGTTTTTAAAAACAAAAGATACCCATCTGAAACCCAAAATAGTAACCCTTTCTCCAGTAAAACTTCAAGATTGATGCCTGATGGAGCGAAATGCTTACAATTTTCTCAAAAAATGTGTTCCTCCAAACCTCCTCATTCATGATGCTAAAAGCTGATCCTGAATCAGCATAGATTTTTATGAGAAAACTTCCGATAGAAACATCACATTCAGCTTTGCTTTTAGTGCTTTTCACCTCTATGTTCAGAAGAAATTTCTCCTGTAAGCTCATTACACTGTCCAGCTTTGGAGATTCCTCATCTCCTTTACTCTCACTGAATGTCGCTCCTCATAAATACACTTCACTCTGTTGTTTTTCCTCTTACTTACATTTACATAATGGCCCATTGTACCACAAGTTAAGTAGTCTACTTGAGTCCAGGACTTGTTTTACTATTTACAAGGTGTTCCATGCTGTGGCAACGAGTAAAATGTCTGTCATATCCTACGCGTTGTCTTTAATGTCAATCTAATCTTTTTCTCATTTACTCCTTTACTGGGCATAACTTTGCAAACACAAGCTTGTTCCTTGTCCGACTGCTTCAGCTCAGTGGCACATATAGCTGACATTTCGGCTTTATGTACAATGGCAAGTACCTCCTCCAGTGGTGAATCTCCATTCACCTATAGATTTCCCAACATGGCCAGACTGGTGGCATGCAAGACCAGTTGATCTCTTACTAAATCATCATGAATGACACCAAATTTGCAATCAATAGCCAATTTTTGTGACTGTGCCACATAATTGCCCGCTGATTCATTTTACCTTGCTTGTGTTGGAAAAACTTGGATTTAGTAGTTCTTATGCACACTTTAGGGCCAAAAAATGTATCAAATCCTGTAAGACAGCAATAAACACATTAACATTCGCCCAACGGCAGCTTTCGGCATGCAACAATAGGCCTAAATACGATGTCGGTCGGAGTTGACTCAGACGGACATCGTTTCGTGGGAGCAGCTGCTTTACCATAGGTCGGCAGTTCCGACCATGCAATTAGGATGCGACTGCACATGGTGTGGTCACAAACTTCCATTATTCAATGGAATAAGCAGCAGAACAGAGGGCAGAGGCTAATAGAATCCTCACCCAACACGTGAATAGTGTCAGCTTATTAGATTATAGGTGCACGAAACCAGGGAGTACTTCCCTCTATGCTCCCACAAAATAGGAACTAGTCCCACAGACTTAACACATCAAAAAAGGTTTCATCACTCTATGCAACGTTTAGCAATGTTTCTTATCACAATCCTCAGTCAATAAGTATCACCAATATTTTGCACATAAGGAAAATAGGTATCCAGATTCAATAGATATTTTTCTTGTTCCAGCGTCCTCTTTATTATTCACAAAACAGATTCTTCTTTCCCAAACAGATTCCTCATAGCCAACGCGTTTCGTCTCTTTGAGAGACTTATTCAGGGCTCTCAGTATTTGGCATATGGTATATTCTTCAAGCCAAAACGCAGTATTTCAAAGGAAATGTTAATAAAGCACTCTGTACAATGTTCTATCAATATCAAACCGGCATAGTAACCGCACACAATCTCGTAGGTATATCGGTATCACCAAAAGGATTGTGCTAAGAAACATCGCTAAATGTTGCATAGAGTGCTGAAACCTTTTTTGTTCCATTATTCAATGGGAGCTTGTGTTGCAGGCTGAAACCGCTCCATTGGCAGAAACACAGTGAAACCACTGTGTGGCAGGCACCTCACGGTGCCTGTCACACGGTGCAGGGATGTTTAGGGAGCATCATAGGTGCCCCACATGGCCAAATGCAGAGGGCCAAGGGCAATGGGGCCCTGTTAGTGGCCCCCAATGTCAGTTTCCGACAGCCAATCCATGTGAGAAAGGCCGACATGAATTGGCTGTTGGAAACCGGCATTGTTAGAAAATGGGTCTCTAGTTGGCAGAGGTAGGTACCTTTGTCCAAATAGGGACCCTTGCTTCTAGTCAGGATAAGGGGATACACTACTAAAATAACCCCTGCTCACCCTCTTGGTAGCTTGGCATGAGGAGACAGTCTTATCTCAGAGGCAGTGTGTAAAACAGTTGTGAATACATAGAGTAAATCAGTGAAAACACTACAAATCAACACCACACCAGGTAAAAAAAATAAGCCATCTTTATCTAAACCAACACAAGACCAAAAGACAAAAATCAATGCAAGTTGTAAATACAACACTTTTCCAACAAAGTACCTTCAATGCGTCACGCAAAACAAACAAAATGGTCACAGGGAAGGTGATGAATAAGTTCCTTGCTTGGGGAGGCGATACGTCTGTTCCTTACTACAGCGCTGGGGAGGCGATGTGTCTGTTCCTTACCGGAGAGGAGAGGATGCATCTGTTCCACACTGCATTCTGTTTACAATGTGACAAGATGGTGCCTAGATGCGTGGCGACAATCCAGTGGGATGTTACCAAATAGCTGCTCGATGCGTGAGATGCGACAGTCTTTAGAGGTCCTAAACAGCAGCAGCCATCTCTTTGCAAGTTGGAATTCCCAGCAAGGAAATTCAGGGGAGCTGGTGGTGAAATATTTGTGTCCCTGAGACTTCAGAACAGGAGGCAAGCTCAGTTTCAAGCTCTCGGAGATCTTTTCTTCAAGCAGGTATCAAAGCAAACAGAAAAGTCCTTTTTTTCCTTTCCTTGGCAACAAGTAGCCACTGCAGGCCAATCCCAAATCAGCAAACAGCACAAGCACAGGGACAGTAATCTTCCTCAGCTTCTCCTGCTCTTCTTCTTGGCAAAGGTTCCTCTTGATTTCCCAGAAGTGATCTAAAGTTCTGGGGTCTGGGTCCCATTTTTTATACACACAAATCCGTTGTTCTCTGAAGGCAGAGGGTCTGTTACCAGGCAAAACCAGTTCTGTCCTCTGGCTGCAGCTTCCTGGCCGGAGGTGGAGACAGCATTGTTGACAGCAGACCTGGCCCAGGTAGGTGAAAGGAAATCTCCCCCCCTACTCTAAATTCAACCCAGGTCGATTCAGCCCAGCCCTGACTCATCAGAGTCCTGAGCCACTGCCCTCCTCCAGCCCCTGTAACTCACAAGCCAGACATTCAATACACAAATCTAGCAGAGGCACACTGGATGGTTAGACAAGAAAACACCTACTTTCTAAAAGTGGTATTTTCAAACACAGAATGTTATTAAAAATGGGATTGGATCCTCCTTTGGTCCATTTCTTGGCTGAACTCCACAAGGACTTAAAGGCTTCCATCAGAATGGATCAAGAGGGACACCTTACAGCATGGTTTTAATCAGGCAGGGGTGTGCGGCAAGGCTGCATCCTTGCCCCTATGCTGTTCACTTTATACATAAATTCTCTGGAAAAAAATCTGCTGGCTGCATCCGTGGACACACCGCGTGCAGGAGACACTCACATTCCAGTGCTCCTGTACGCGGATGATGCTGCTTTAATAGCTAGGACACATCTGGGCCTCCAGAGACTTCTTAATGTATTCAGTGATTTTATGTCTTCTCTTGACCTTGTGGTTAATAATGCCAAACACTAAATCTTTTTACTGTAAAGGGGAAGTGATTACTAACGTTAAAGTTTTCACTTACCTCGGTGTAATTTTTGACATCAAGGGCAGTTGGATCCCTCAGAAAACAGCAAAGACCAAAGCAGTGAGGAGCTCTGTTAATGCTATTCTGAGCTTCTCAAGGAGACTCGGGGGGAAACCAAGTGGTGCACTACTAGATTTGTATAGGGCAAAATCACTGGCTATAGCTAGGTACGGAGCTGGATTATGGGGATATGTAAAAACTGAAACCATTCAAACAGAGGTCAATAAGTTTTTCTGTTCTATATTAGGACTCCCCTCATCAACAGCCACTTTTTCTGTCCATCAGGAGCTTGGAGTAGGATACATTACCGATATCCTCTCTATGGCACCCATTCTTTTGTGGATAAGAGTCTGGACTAATGAACATTTAGGTCTCAACCACAAAATTTTGATGGATTGTTTAAAACTTGATAAATATAAAGACATTGCTTGGCTGGCGTATATTCATAAGTGCTCTGTAGAACTTGGACGTCAGGAGATTTTCTCCTCCCCGCTTGACCTAAAAAAAAGCAGACCTAGCTTGGGTCAAGGAAAACTTTCATAAACTTAAGTCCTTGGAGAGAGAACAACTCCAGTTAACAAAACCCACGGTCAGAGCACATTATATGACAATCACTTGTGTAGCTATCCAACCGTATCTTGCCTTAGTCAACATTCCGTTTCACAGGTGGCTTCTGGTTAAGTTTAGATTTAACCAGATTTATTTGGTACTCTGTGACAGACAGCGATGGTTCAAGCTTGAGGATGCGCCTGTATGCAAATGCGATAACTTTACCATCTAAGACAATATGCACCTTATGTTATTCTGCCCTTTTTATCATGCACCTAGGCAAAAGTATTTGTTACCTTTGTTGAAGGAAAAAGCATTTACGCAGGCAAAACCAGCTTTTCTGTTTTTACAAATGCTTGATTCGCCCTTAGTAATGTTTAGTGTGGCAAATTACCTTGTTGCCGCTGTGCGGATTAGGAAGAGGAAATTACAAGCTTAATAGTGGGGTCAGTGATGAACGTGGTATATCTTGCTTTTTTGCACATGATGAGTCCTTTTTAATCTGATCTTTTTATTGTTTTTAATTGCATTGTACTGTATGAAATCTTTTTTTAATATGTACTTGGATTGATTTTTAACTGTTGTAGTATGCTTTTATGATTTTTAACAAAATCGAATAAAGTGGTTTTTGACTTGACTTGAAACACAGAATGTAAAAATCACCCTCACTAAAAGATGCATTTTAACATTCTGAGTTCAGGTATACTAAACTTTATTTTCCTATCTTGTTTCCAGGGTCAGTTATGTTTATAAGATGTTATAAGCAAACTGCCCATTCTGTCATATGGAAACAGATAGCCTTGCAATAGTGAAAAACGAAATTAGCAGTATTTCACTATCGGCACACACATCAGGGGATGTCCTACCTTTCACATACAATGCACCCTCCTCAGAGGGGTACCTTGGGCCTATCTTAGGGGTGACTAACATGCAGAAAAGGGAAGGTTTGGGGACTGGCAGTTGTGTGCACTTGCCAAGTCGACATGTCAGTAGCAGACTGCACACAGGCTCTGTATTGGCAGGCCTGAGCCACATTTTACAAGCTGCTTCTGTGGGTGGCACAATCAGTGCTTCAAGCCTGCCAGCAGCATTTGATTTACAGGCCCTGAGCAAACACAGTGCACTATACTAGGGTCTGACAAGTAAATCAAATAACCAATCATGGAATCACTAATCCATAACAACAATTTACAAAAGGGAGCACTTGGACCTTGGCACTGAACAGCAGTGGCACAGTGCCCAAAGCATCTAGAACAGCAAAAACACAGGAAGCAACATAAAAAAAATGGAAGGGAGACCCACGCCAATGGTGCCAAGTCTAACAGGTATCATAATCCCAAAGGAGGAAACTCCACCCATAAGGGTTTATGAGGGTTTTCCAACTGGCCGTCAGGTTCCTTGAACCTGTCAGAACTACATTGGATTCCCAGGCCTGTTTAAACTCAAGCCCCCATCATAATGATTTGGCGTCAGACTTTAAAACTACCATGCCGGTTGGAAATCCTCTGACGTGCAGTCGGAGGCTTTCTGACCGTCATCGTAATCAGGCCCTATATGTTTTTCTGCCAACAGGACCCAAAGAATGCAAGAGAATTCTTTTTTCTGCACCACTAAAAGTTTTAGATTAATCAATTGCAGCAAAATTATTCTCAAAGTATTCCTTCTATTCTTCCCATGCCTTAGTAGGTTCAGATCCTGATACCCAAAAGGCAAGTGGGTGGGCGGATTGAGAAATTCTAGTGTGCCATATTTCAGTTCCACAAAGAGCTCCTAGAAAATTAGAACTTGTGCCCACAAACAGTTCCTAAATGAATGCCTGTGTCCCAATGTAAGAACTAAAAATTCATCTAAAAATAATGTTTTGCCTAAAGTTAAAGCCATACATATGGTGTCTTTTTCTTACAGTTTCAAACGTGTAACAGACGCAAATCCAGATCAATTGAAAAACAGCTTCCATGGAATTGTCTTCAGACCATAACTCTACTTCCTTGCCTGCTGTATCTAAAAATGGCCACCCATGTCACGTAATAGGATCTCGACATGTAGTGTGCATTGCTACGTGTACTACACACACTACAGCGCAAAGTTGTGTCCTTCGAACAAGGACAGCTCGCTCCTACCCAGTGCTGTTGCAGGCACGCTCATCTTATGAGCTTTGGCGCCTGCATGTAGTACAGGACAACAAACACACTGCAGGGTTAAAAAATGCCCACAGTACCTCCTCGCTCCAGCATTTTACATACACTCTCCACACTTCATGAAGCTAACGGGGTCCTGGAAAAGATGGTTGCTCAGGTTAGTTCCCAAAAATTCCAGCAGCACCAACTCCAACCAGTTATGGGAGAAAAAAATCTTTTAAACTGCTAGGTCGGATCCCAGCTCATCGCCAAATTGTTGTGATGGTTGGTGTCACAACAACAACACATATACACCAACTCCGTTGTGTATAAGGAGCTTCTTTATTTCAAGTAATTATACACACACAGGAAACAGGTGTGTCTGGTTCCACAGATGCAACTGTAATGAGCCAGAACGCTCAGTAGAACCAGACTTTGTCATGAATGACATTCTAAAAGATACAAACCATAATATTATTAGCAAGTTACAAGAAACATTGACTGGCATTGTTACAGTGGTGGCTGGTGAACTTTGAAAGTGGTGAGGCTAATAGTTTCCCTGAATTTATTGAGCAAATGTAGTAAGCAAAGCCAACATATTTAAGGAGGTTTTGGTGGGAGGGGGGTTCTCCGCTAAAAAAAGTTGTAAAAAGAGGAAGGGTTCAAATGGTTATTTTAAAGTAAAGTTTTCATGAGAATTTTATATATAAAAAAAGGCTCAGAAAAGGCATTAATACAATATTCCAGCACTGGTGTGGCAATGAATCCTAGCGCTTCCAAATAGTTTACACATTGTTTTGCAAACATTCCTATGGGTTCTTCCAATAGGGTAAAAATATGCCATGTCCCCATATGCCAATGTGGAGGTTTGGGAATTTCAATTCTTAGTAGTGTGAGCTGTTTAGTGGCTATCAGTCTTTACTCTTTTTTGGACCCACAACATTATGGTGATGTTATTTTCAAGGGTTGTGGGAAATTTGCATCATTTGCTTCCCTGTCATTACATGAAATTGAAGTAAAATGGCACAAAATTGCACTTAATTACGTGAAAGATAAATCTGAATCATCGCATCAATTTTTGAGAATGCATTCCATGCTAAAAGAATAGAGCAAAAAAAACTAAATGCTGCTAACAGTGCTGCTTGCATTCTGTTGTTCCTCTACATGTGTGGTAAACTTTTAACGCCAATGGCAAGTAATTACACAAAGTAGCGTAATGACATCATTTTGGGAATTTCATGTAGCGAGTGTAATGGTAAATTCCTGCAATTACAGAAATTACACTAGTGTTGTTTTATTCCACCCAGGCCTGTTTTTCAAGTGATTATAAAGAAATTGGTTTTCATTTCCATTCTCCTGTTCATTCATTTTGCCAATTTGTTCTTCCTTTTTTCCTGCTCCTAACTCTATTCTTATAACACTTCACTTGACTTCTTCAAGTAACTTTTAAGTTTTTCTTTCACATCTCTGCTTGTCTCATTTCCCAATACTAAAATCCATCTTCCATGCAGTCCAATCCTCCCCATGACAAGATGGATGGTGATATGTTGGCACCTAAATAAGATTTGATTATAGTAGATAAAAGGTTAATGATGAGTATTTAACACACCATCCTGCTTCTCTGTTTAAGGGGGCTTAAAACTGTAGGGGGACTGGTGGATACCTGTATCTAGTGCTGGCACACATCCTATGAGGTAGCTATGTGTGCTAGAAATCTCATTATTATTGTTAGTATTAGTGTTATTCTGCTCTTCACACAAATAGCAAAGGTCTGCTGAATGAAGATGCTCTAACTTCGACATGAGATGTCTATGGTGGGGTGGCCTGCGTTCAGATACTGCAAGCCAATGTCACACTGTCCTGTTCTTTGTCTCGAAACATCAAGAAAGAACTGGGCTAATACATTCATTATTACAGTCTGCTCTGGGGATATTCTTGTTCTACATAGCCATAGGGGAGAAGTCTGCTAAGGAATTAATGTGCATGCTGTGACCCATAGTGCCTTTGGTAAACGAAGGAGCTGATGTAATAAACAAACTTCATGGCCTTTGATTTGGCAGGTCACACTGTCACACCGTGAATGAAGTTTATTTTACATTGTTGGGCTGTGTCTACTGGATTTCGTTTTTATTTGAAAGCCAGCACAAAGATGTCTAGGCATCTATTTGTTCCAAGAATATGAGTGGGTCTTTGTTTATTTGAAAGCAGTGTGGGGACTATCCTCCTTTAGGGCAAGGCACTTTTTTCTTTCTATTCTCTGCAGTGTGCAGTGTTCTAGAGCAATTTACATCTTGGGGTAAAGAATGATCATAGCTCAATATTTTGCCATTAAATGCAGCTGCGGTGTTTTGTACCGGTGATGTTGCAATTGTCATGCCTTGATTCAGCACAATAAGTTGCAGGCTTTATTTTGACGTGGAGGCAGTAGGAATGAATATTGAACTAAGTTATCTTGGGGCTGTATCATGAATGCACCCTACTGCAGGTTGCAGGATTAGAACAGGTCTTAGCAGCTGGCTTTGTAGGAACTGAGGTGTCTGCTGCAAATTCCAGGAACTGCAGAGCAGTGGTTGCTTACTCATATTTGTGAGCTGTACTGTGTAGAGCTCATGCAGTAACACATACATGTTCTGAGTTAATGTATGTGTTATAAACAGTGCAGTTTTACCAAAACCAGTGCTTGGACTCCTTCTGGGCTTGCTCATGGGTACTGAAGAAATTCATTATATGAACCCTGATCTTCTGTACGAGGGGATGTAGCATGTATAGGCATGATTTGCAGACCATCAGAATCTACTCCTTAGAACAGAAGTGTTAGGTATAGTGTTTTATGGGAGGGACATTGATTCTAGAGGCATGCACATGCACAATGATCTTTGCTGCCGCAATCCAGATATCTTAGCTTTCTTAAAGCATAGCTCCTGGTATCAGTGAAGAAGTAATTAGTGATGCCACTTCCCTTAGACTGAGACACACAGAAACATGCAGCTAACAGCGAGCTGAAGCTGTATCTCCCAGTAAAGGAGTGGAGGTAAGTCCTGGGGATCTGAAGAACTTGTGGATTATACAAGGTCATATAAAGTGTTTTACCATGGCCTGAGTAGGTCATAGCGGGAGCCTCCTTCACAGCAAAGTGCCTAGAAATAAGGTCTGCACTTATAACATTTGACTACAGAAGGCATCAAAGAAGTAAAAGTGAGGCAAACCTCTTGTTTTCCAATTTCTACTTAAATACAAATATTTCCTTCATTGATGTTTTGTTAGTTACAATATGCTTAATTAAAAACCTGAAACCCTAATTATAAATAAACAACAAAGTTCCTCAACTTCAATATTTAGATTCAAATGAGCTAGAAATGGCCTTTCACAATTAAAAAGAGTATACAATATTAAATATGCTCTAATAAATAAATAGCATTTAGTTCAACCAGTTCTGCCTCCCTTCATGGGAATGAAAATAAGTATTATTACTGTCTCCTCTGTGTGTTAATAGTAGTTAACTCTCCATCAGCGGGTGTTAACCACTGTTAACTGCAGACCCCATGACTATTAGCAGCTTCTATAGCCTGACAGCCTATGTGTAATGAGCAGTTCCTTCACATCGTCGTATTCTCATCAAATATTGGCAGACAAGCCGATCAATTGTTCCAGTCTGTCGTATGTCTCTGATTCGCACTCCCAGTAAGCCTGAAAATCATGAAATTCTTAAACATCTAACAATAGACCTACCAGCTAGGACTGGGATACACTAAATCACTAAATGTGAAAAACAATATAAACCCTTCTCCTGATCAATGCAAAAGCACATATAAGTCTGACCTGACAACTCAAGATTGATAACCAATCCCCTTAGAGGCTTACTGTGGGAACTCCACCATCACCACTTTCAGTTGTTACTTGGATTATAACACAAAAATAGGCAAAATCAATACACAATGATGATCCTGGAGACTGGAATAACCGGGTACAAATATACAAAAAATCCACCCCTGAATGCCTTGAGGTATTTGAGCAAAACTGTAAGATAAGTAAATTCCAAAAGGGCTTCTCCTCCCAGAAGTCTTTTCAGAGTCACAAAACACCACTCTTCTCCTCATAAACTGCCACACAAACCTGACACCACTCATTCAACATGTTATGTACAAAACTCTAATACCAGGCATAACATGTCTCACTGCACCATTGTATGGCAAATCATCAAAGTTATGCAAAGGATTCAGAGTGTTTAAGGAAGCCGAATGTGAGGTAAACAGCTCTAACAATTCAGAATGCCTCCCACAGTAAAGATTTAAATGACACTGATGTCCACACAATTGTTCTATTACCTGCAGACAGATTGCTTGGCAGGTACTACCACCTTAAGTACTTAAGTGTCATATGCAGAATCCATGGCAATCACAGCCTCTCTCAAATACAGCCATACACCAGAACAGTACAACAATAACACCAAGGTGTAAGTCCTCTATTTGAATCATATACTTCTTCAGAAACCAAGGATCTGCCAGTTTGTGATGGGTCGAAATGCATAGCAAAATAAAGGATACCCCCAACTAAAACAAAGGGAAATATTTTCATCCCACTGTAAATGATTATGTTTGATTATGTTCATAGTCAAAGACACATTTGTTGTATTTCTATCTAGGACCCTAATTCGACATTCCCGATTCATGCCCTTATGTGGTTATAATAAATAGTATCCTTATAAAGGCATAAGAATCATATCCATATTTAGTAATAGCCCATGCAGTCCAAAGCACGGCAAGGCTACTCCCATAGACTCCTAGAAAGCACAACGAGTTCTTTACACAAACCAAGCCACCAGCAGCCCCGGAATTCCCCCCTGCTTTTGTTTTGATTTGCACAAGAACTCCTGGAGTCCAGAAAGAACTGTTAGTTCTTAGTGAAGTCTTATGTCCAACCTTACGTCAAACCTGGCACCTTTCAGGTATAAATATACCAACGTTGCCTTAAGCAAACACACGATGGTGTGGAGCAGAGCGGCTATCTACTTATCCGAAGCCCAGCTGATGCGAGAGCCAAAGGAAGCTGCCCCTCCCCTTTGACGCGCTGGAGAAGCTGCCTTTTCTCACGCCGAGAAATCCAGCTCCGGTATTCCCAAGTCACCCTCTCGAGTTGCTGGGAGATTGAGTCCTGAGAAGCGAGATACAAGACCTCCTTCATTCTATAACCAAGGTACGGAGCTGATTAAAACCTTAGAGAGAATTCTTGATTCCGTTACTTGGCAAAAAACCCAACTTAACTTAAAAACTGCAACTTACTTACTCCTTCCCACATATTAGCCTTAGGTAAGGTACACCGGGGTAGGCGTGTCTTAGAAGCACCAGTTGAGTTCGTTAGTCAATGTTTTTATGTATGTATATATTTTATCCATTTTAAAGTATCATATGGCTAAGAAACCATATCAATACTTTTATAGTATTATTTCATAATACTACTTTTACTGTACGCACTTTACTTTATGATAAGTATTGCAATTGTGGCAATTCATTTCTCTTGCATGAGAAGGAAGACTGCTCAATAAAATAACACCTTATATTGAAAATGCCTGTCTCTCTATTTCTCTGCACTCTGGTGAAACTAAGCATGCACAATTGACTGAGTGAAATAGCCGCCTATTGTTTTCACACGACTCTAGAGATACACTCTTTATTCTGAGAGAGCAAAGTTGTCATGTTTATGCGGTTGTCAGAAACTAATCCCTTCTTGTCTAAATCAGGACGGTTAACCCTTTCCTGAACATTCGAGAAAGCTTCTAGTGCCCTCTGAGCTAGCTGGCAAAACTAATTAAGTCTAACATAGTCAGTAGAGACCTAGATGACCTCAGTCCTACGTCTACACTGCTGTTTATGTTATTCCAATGCACAGAGCCTATTGGGAATATAGGAACTACACTACATGGCGCCCAACATTTGGTAAGGCGATAATCTAATGCAAGATACTAGAGTAACTCAGTCGTGCTTTTCACACAGACCCCCTTTTCCCGTAAAAACTCCAATAGACGTCTGGAGTGGGTGAAAGGTTAATATCCGCCGGAACTTAGTAGGATGAGAATCCTATGTATTCGTTTTTGGTTTAGTCAACTTTGAAGGATACAGTGTTCCAAAATATTGTGCACCTAATCTTTGTTTCCTTGAAACTTGATCTGCAACAAAAAACTTTCAGTCAGTAAAAATGGCAGAAAGTGATGAAGAAAGGGAAAGAGTTAGACTAGCAGCTCAACTCATAGCGGACGACACACTTGTCCAAGACAACAACCCGGATGCAATACTCATCCCGGTCAATATAAGAAAAACCATAACTATAAAACTTATAGAAAATGGATTAACATCAAGAGGTGGTACAGTCGTATTTGTGGTAGAGGCACATGAGTTTCTGCAGACAGAGGTATTCTATACCTGGATAAACTTTCCAGCAGCACATGCTGTAACACATGAGTTCCACTACTACAAATTAGCGGAAGCTCCAGAGGAATACTCTCCTTTTGAGGAAGTTGAAATTCCACTAACATATCAAGAGCATCGGCTCTTATGTAAAGGCGCCCTAAAACATCAAAATCACATCACCAGGCTCGGTCCACTAGGTAGACCAGGAGCCATGTGGCCGGTTCTAGCCAGTTACTCACCACACCCAGACATTGAAGCAATGTCAGACAGAGAACTTTTAGTTCAGTTAAAACAACTAATTAAAATACATAAACAATTGGTCCAATATGTCATGAGGACTTCAACAGTCCAACCTGCAATTAAACTTCCACAAAACACCCCTCATCAGGGGAACACAAACAAGATTACACCACAGAACATACAATCGTGTCTTGGTAAAACACCCGCAAAGCGGGAACAAATTCCATTCTGGTTAGCTCAAAAAATCACTCAGATAGAGGCAGTATTTCCTGATACTACCCCACACGAAAAACACAGAATTCTGACTGTATGCCTCCCAATGGGGATCGCACCACATGTGGAGGACTGTGACACTTGGGGTACAGTCTTTGCCTCTATCTACACAAAAACACATGGTGTTCTGTCTATGGTGGTTATACCAGATGTCCTAAGACAGATTCAAAATGAATACGGTCCAGAACCTGCTTTAACTCTGGGTATGAAATTACTGAAGGATTTTAAGCAGGTCTCGGCTATATTATTAGCCAACATAAAAGGAGAAGCAGCATGTGTGGCAATCTGCCAGAAATTGAAGGAGACAGATATAACAGACCAACCATTTGAACTTGCCATAATAATTGAAAAATCCTATGAAAAATTAGGCAGAGATAGTTCGGGTGGTAAACCAGTAAAACCACAACTAATTGAAAATCCTGAAAATACATTTATTAAAAATAATCTAAATTGTCAAAAGAAGAGTTGGGATGGTAATAAACAATCCACTCCCAGAGAAAAACACTTTCAGTCCAGAGGAAGGTCCCCCCAACTGAGGAATAAATCACCGGTTGGAAGAGACAAGTCTCCCCAAAGGGAACCCTCAGAAAAAAGATATAACCTTAGAGATAGTGATAAAATAAGAAAACCTGACAGATATCAAGACATTGATACACGTCCCTCTCGATCCTTCTCACTCAATCTTTCTCGATCTTCCTCACAGAAATCGGGAAGAAGAGGACGGTCAGAACACAAGGAAGAGCACGCCAAGTCCAAAGACAAAGAACCTGCTCATCAAAGCAAAAAATCACAATTTCCCAGAAAGAAGGAAGCAAGTATTAAAATTAAACATGCCGAGGATTCTGAGGACACAACTGAAAAACGGAGAGTGGGCCCAGACAATGTTAGCAGAAGTGACCATAGCTCGCAAGATCCTGGAGATAGTGGACACGAATGAATACATTCAGGTGGAAACGGCAGACACACGAGTTAGTGTGCCCCATAAACTATATGAAATAACATTGAGTATAAAGGGAGATAAAACTAGGAAAATAAAAGGTCTCTTTTGGGAGAATCTTTCTAAAGACTTATACATCCTGTTAGCTGAAAAAGACTGGCCACCAGAGTTTGTCAGGGAATGCCATCATGGCGAAGAAATGATTATGCCTGCCTTCTCAAATCATATTCCAATTCATAAAAAATACACATTCGCAAGAAAATGGGCAGTAGCCCAAGCCCCTGCATTATACAAAAATCATGTAGGATGGGATGAGGACTCACCTCACCACAAAATCCAGTTAAAAAATCAACCTAGTGCACAAAGCCAGTACCCAGTTAAACAAGAAGCTAAAAAGCAAGTAAGAGAGGTCTTAGATCAACTTGAATATCAAGGGGTGATTGAAACATGCACCTCACACATGAACAATCCTTTGTTTCCTGTCTCCAAGCCAGACAATTCATATTTTCAGACAATTCATAGTTTTGGACTACAGACATTTAAACTCCTGTTGCAAAACCTTTGCAGTACAAAATTCACACAGTGCAGCACTAATGAACAACATCATGCGCAAAAAATATAAAACAACATTAGATATCTCTAATGTAATCTTCTGTCAAAACATTGCACCTGAAAGCAGTTATTTGACCGCTTTCTCAATAATGGGGTCGCAAAAACAATTTTGCCGACTCCCACAGGGATTCAAGAATAGCCCAGGATTATTCTCAGCAAGAGTAACAGAATTACTACAAATATATGATGATGAAGCATTATCATATGTCGATGACATCTATCTTACAGACGATGACCTGGAGACTCACTTGAAAAGAGTGAACACCATAATTCTTGGGTTCGCATCAGAGGGTTACAAATTCAACTTTAAAAAGTCAAGAATTGCCCATCTAACGGTCCTATTTTTAGGATATGAATTATCAAGTGAAGGCAAAAGCCTGGCAGACAACTTCCTATAGAAGTGCGCAGTACTCCAAGCACCTAAAACGCTGAAAAATTTACAATCAAAACTAGGTTTCCTGAATTTCGGAAGAACATACATTCTAAATTATGCAGAGAGGGTTAAACCTCGCTACAAATTAATAAAATCTGATTTCAAACCAAATAATTGGACTCAAAAACACACAGAAATTTTGAGATCATTACAGACAGACATGTTAACTAAAACAAAACTGCAAACACGCGAAAATGTACGCAACCTTGTAATCCGAGTCATCCCAGGAAGATGCAATTCACGTACCTGACCTCCAATGAGGGAGAAACGGTACCTATAGCTTACAAATCACACTTGTACACTCAAGCTGAAATGAAATTTAGTTCTACAGAAAATATTCTGACAGCGGTTCAAACTGCTGTAGCAAGAGAAAGAGCCCTAGCCCAAGGCAAGAGAATAACTGTATAGACAGCAGAACCAGCTCTGAGGCATTAACAAGTCCATGCAATCTGAATGCAAGAGCATTAGATCCAAAATGGGTACAATTTGAAAATTCTCTTGCTGCAGAAGACGTGAAATACTATTTTGACCCGAAAATGAAAAAACTAGATGATCTAGAATACGAACAAGAATATCCTCTTCCAATCGAAATTCTGCCTCTCGAACAATATATCTGTGTAATCTATATGGACAGATTTGCACAGCATTACGATGTAGAGAAAAAATCCTACAATGCAGTATGGGCGATTGTTAAAGGTCGATGGCGCTCTGGTAAATTCAAAACGCTGATTACCAAAACTGAAATCACTCAGAAACTGCTCAGCTCAGCGAGCTGAAATAAGATCTTCAAAGATGGCGCTTGAAAATGCCGATCGCGAATTCCCCACACTAATAGTGTGTGATTCGCATTACTGCATCAAGTCATACAACAATGATATGCAGACATGGAGCAAAAATGGTTACAAAGATGACAGAGGTGCCACAATAAAGAATAAAACGCTTTGGGAACAAGTAGTTCTTTTGCAGAAAGAACTACAAAAGACTCACGTGATACATACACTGAGTCATCAACGTGATGGCGTTCACGTTGCAGGGAATTCACTGGCTAATAGAGCCACAGCGGCAGCGGTTCAACCTGCTTCCGTAGCCACAAAAAAGCGTTCAAAAAACACATAGACGGAGAAACCATGCTGGCGGTAAAAGCATCGTTAAAAGGCGATTATGCAGCATTACCTCTCAACTATCCACTCAGTATTACATACATAATTGATGCAAACTCCGTTCCTTTTGCTCAAATCCCTGGAGTGGGGGATAGAGTAATTCCAAACACGAACCGAAGAGTTTTCTTGATTGAAGATGCACACATGTGACTGGGTCCAAGGCACCAAGAGATCTTGAAATCTCTACTAGAGTTACAATCAGAATACTGGTGGCCGGGGATGAGCTTGCAAATTTACAGATTTGCAATGGATTGTCCAGACTGTAACAGAGATCGCAGTTGTGAACCGGATCAGACCACTGCCAGGACACCTTTATTAGAAAGCATCAGGCGATCTATACGCAGAAATCCAACCAAAGAAATGCGTCCCCATAATTATTAGGACAGAATTCACTTAAAAATGTGGCCCCAGCGCTCGGCTGACGCCAGAACTGTTATAAAAGATTTGCAAGTCTTTATCGGCACATACGCAATTGGCATGCTACATTCTGACCAGGGTCCTGCGTTTAGCTCTCGAGCTTACAAAGAGGCCATGACCAGCATGGGCATTGCTTTGCGGTACTCTTCTCCCTTCCATCCTGAGGTAAATGCGGTAGTGGAAAGAAAAAACCGTGACATAAAGCAATCTATAACGGCGACGGTATTAGGTTCGGGTGATGGGTGGGTCAAACATTTAATAAGTGTCCAACGTACGTAGTCTTAATAACATGCCAAGAAATTCTCTAAAAGGTATCAGTCCGTATGAACTTTTGTTTGGTACTAGAATGATTATCCAGGATCTGGATCGTCAAACTTCAGTGGTAGAAGAAAAACCTTTTGATATCAAAGATCGTTTGGCTGTTTTACAGGGGTTGAATGAAACAAGAAAAAGTCTAAGTAACACAAAGTTTAAGCCAACAACCACTGAAGAACCACCTGTCCCAGCAAGACATGTCTGGATTCCAAAGATTGGGGATCTGGTCAGAGAGAATATCGCGGTGAAGAAGGAATTTGGGCCTTCTTACAGAAAAGCAGTACCTGTCTTAGCTGTCTGCGGAACAAGATCAGTAGTACTACCGCCACTTGCTGGTAAAAAGGAAAACAGAATTGTTTCCATCGACCTGGTGGAACCACAATTATGTGGCCGATAATAAGTAGTAGGCCCAGTGGACTCCCAAGAAATAGCAGAATACCAAACTTTGCTACAGTCCAAGAGGTTCAAACTGAGAGACTAATCACATTCGATAAACCAACAGTAAATAAAAAAGGACTATGCAACAAAGCCATGGAACTTGTGCCTCTCGAAACCCAAATTGCACAATTCATAATGATACACCAGTCTACAACGATATAGCTTCAGACTGCACGAATGTAACAAAAGAAAATGCAAAGATCAATGGAAATCCGGAAATAATCCCACCAATTGACAGAACTGCATCTGGCTATTTTATCAACTTTGATGACTTTTCCGATGACCCAAGTGAACATGGAGACAAGCAATCAACAAAAACTTTCAAAGGAAAAATAACAGAGCTTTTTTACCAACTAAAAGAGACATATCTGATTTCACCATGGATTGAATTTTGGACTGTGTTAGGTGTACTTTTACTCCTGCTTTGGCTCATCATGGTTTTATACTTGGGTAAATTCATTGATGGAAAATATAGTACAATGGACATAGCAAATCAGAACATCAACTTGGTTCTAAAGTCTCACAGATCCTCTCACATCGAGAAAAGAGAACTATCATCAGTGAACATCACAGCCAATCTAATACCTGGGGGTATAGCATGGGACAGAACTGACTATGAAATATATGGCCCGATTGAGCTCTTGAAATATCCACACCAGTTTAAGGTTTCCTTAAGTGACTTTGTGATACCAAGTTCTTCATCTGATGATTGGGACTTTGAAAATATTAATAATATGATGTCAGATTTAGTAATGGCAGCTAAATTTACAGAACATGATTATTTAAAGGGTTCATCAAATTATGAAGAATTATACTGTTACAATCACTATGGTCATCACTATTTTCATAAATCTGCACAACCTAGAAATGTTCTTACTTATAATCAATGGGAGCATTGTCCAACTCCTCCAAATGGAAGTTCAAAGACATTTTTTGAGAAATGTCCATACCGCTCAGGGTTTAACAATAGTGATCCAGAAACGTTTTATTTTAAAATGTTAAATAAGACAGGAATGAAAAACATGCTGACAAATACTAAATTGATTTATTCTGAAAACATTTTTGACAAAATGTCAACATTTGGCTTTGAGTTTTGGAAAAACAATATTGAAACGAAAACCATTTGGGGAACAAAAGACTATGCAGGTACAAGGTCTAGAATCATTATTTAGAGCCTGCATGATCCCAGAACAAATAATTTTCCTGAATGATACCATTCAACAAACTACTTGTCTTGGTTTAGCAAAGATAAAAGACTTAAATAAACCGTCTATTCCAATGCCATACCTGATAGTAATAGCACTACAGATGTGGAAATAGACGTATCCCATATTTTTCACCAAAACAGAACAAATCCTGATTGGAAAAAATGGTTGATCTGGCCCAAAGACACAAACAACTGTCCAAACTGACCAGACCAGACCCAAGATATTCCCGGAGACAACATACAGGGATAGTTACAACATACAGTGTAGTGAAATTATGCCTTGAGTGGCTACAGAAATCCACACTGGCTGAAATTAAGCAACACTTGACTTTACTTAAAGAAGGTGCTGACTTGTGAGATTTCATACTGGGACCTCGCAAACAGCGTCAAAAACGTTTCATAGCGGCCGGTATGTACGCTGCATACAACGAAGCTTGTAAAGTAATGCAAATTGAAACAGCAGAAAAAATACAAGAAATTGATCGTATAAATTTGGAAAAATCACTTTCTGTAGTGGACAATGGGTTAACGACCCTGTCTTCCAGAATATATTCACTGGACAGTATTGTATCTTCTGCCTTTGATATAATAGAGCAAGACTTGCTAATGTTACAACATGGTCAGTCCCAATTGAGTTCTATTGTACAGCTAGGCTGGACGTTGCAAAACCTACGTTCAGGCTACGTGCCATGGTGTCTAATCAACATAACATCATTATTTTCTATCTTTAACCTTACTGATAAACAAATCAGTTTGGCACACAAAGGAGCAGACTATACGATTCTGAGCATTGAAAAACTTGAGAGATTACCATTGACAATGTCAGAGAGACCTGTCAACGAATGGATAATACACGGAACAATTACAATTCCGATAACAACTTTCCAGTTTCAATATTGCCAAGAATATATACCAGCAGGCCAGTATGAAAGGTTGGGTAAACGATACATCAAATCAACCTGGGATTTACCTTACACACAAAAATGTTCTGGTGAAGGGAAAAAGGAGGTATTCCTTAGTGCTAATAATTGTAAAAAATCACTAAGCAGTACACTTCTGTGTCAAGGTATTAACTTGCATGGAGCCTGCGAAGGGCCTTCGAATAACCTTTCTTGTCATCTGCAAGGCACTCCTGCAACACAGATAGAACCGTTCTTCAGACAGCTTTCCAACGGTAGCTACGTTATAATAACTGACCACAACTGTTGTGGATTGGTGCCAGGAGAATGCTATCTCATAACTGTTTCTTCCAGGGTCGTTTGCTGTATGCAAGTACTGTATCCAAACAGCAATCCAGACATGGAGGAGGCAATATGGCCTTATATGAATATCTCTTCTATTCGAATTGATACTTTAAGCAGAATGAAGTCTATTCTTTTACAGACGACTGTGCCGTTGACCTCATCAAAAGAAATGTATGATCTGCAAGTTGCAAGGACGGCAGCAGAGATACATACCCTTTTATCAACAAATTTCCCCATGCATTACGTAGAAATGTTAAGTCACATTTTAAACATGTCTGATACCAGTGGCATCACACATGTATTTAAGACAATTTTTTCAGAACTGTTAACACAGTTTGAAACAGTTCTGGGTATCTTCCCGAATTTTGTACATTCTGTCTTTGGCGGCCTACCTTTAATTTTGAGACTCGTAGCAGGAATTTTATTTTTATTCCTTCTGCTCCGATATGGCAAGCCAAGTCACAGACAAGACTCCAGCAACAATGGAAGAAACGATCCTAGCCATACGCTACCGAGACAAAATCACTAAAGTCTTCGGATTAGGCCTGCTAAGAGATCTGAGTGCAACTTGTTTTTTTTCATTCAGACCAATCTGGCTAGATTGCATCTTACCTGTGCTTCGATGTCTGCTCTGCGGAGAACAATGCGTGTTGGACATCTGTCTTACACTACCATCAGCAGTACCAATGGATATCGATACTTTGCTAGGTCCGGTAACGACTCATGCAACGTGTTGTCCCCAGCGGCTACCTATTCTGATGACGGCATTCATTGAGACTTCACCATTACGAGTAGGTGGCGGTGAGGTATGAGAGGAAAGCAGCACCAAACAAGTACAACCTTCTGTGAGCATTACTGATCCAAACATCGATGATAGCAATCACGCAGAGAACTGCACTGTTTCAGTATTTTCGAACTTGATCGAACTTTCACCTGATGTTGTAGACCAATTTTTTGCAAGCCTATCTGATATGATGTTCTCCCCTGAACAACGGGAATAACTTAAAAAAAAAAAAAACAACAACAAGCACACAGCATTCCCTGAACTCTGAATTTGGCCTTCAGTTCTGTTAAACAAAGCAACTGAAAACTTTAGGAACTCATTTTTTTTTCCCCCTGAAAGCGAAATTATTTTTCTTTCAAATCAAAAATATTTACCATTTTTTCCGGCACATGATACTTTGCTTAAAGTAGAACTATTCTTAGAGAACAGCGCTTCTATTTTAGAGACAATATTTTACCTCAGCCTCTAGAACATGTACAATATCGTATAAATATGTGATGAAATGGTCTCGACCTTCTCTTCTGTATACAGAGCCATTTCATGTGTCATTTTCATTTATAATTTTCGCAATTCATTCAGCTGATATATATGCATTTAACTGAATGATAACCTTGCTTGAAAAAACGTACAGTACCAAATACTCATTTTCGTGTATAATCCATACACCATTTCAAATGCAAATATGTATTGTGGAATGGGTTAGAAAACACACATGCATCATATGTTTAATATTGCTTTTTTTTAGTAATGATGGACATTAATACGTGGAGTGGGTGTTGTAGTTCTATCTAGGACCCTAATTCGACATTCCCGATTCATGCACTTATGTGGTTATAATAAATAGTATCCTTATAAAGGCATAAAAATCATATCCATATTTAGTAATAGCCCGTGCAGTCCAAAGCACGACAAGGCTACTCCCATAGACTCCTAGAAAGCACAACGTGTTCTTTACACAAACCAAGCCTCCAGCAGCCTGGGAATTCCCCCCCTGCTTTTGTTTGATTCGCACAAGAACTCCTGGAGTCCAGAAAGAACTGTTAGTTCTTAGTGACGTCTTATGTCCAACCTTACGTCAAACCCGGCACCTTTCAGGTATAAATATACCCACGTTGCCTTAAGAAAACACACAGTGGTGTGGAGCAGAATGGCTATCTACTTATCCTAAGACCAGCTGGTGCGAGAGCCGAAGGAAGCCGCCCCTCCCCTTTGACGCACTGGAGAAGCTGCCTTTTCTCACACCGAGAAATCCAGCTCCGGTGTTCCCAAGTCACCCTCACGGGTTGCTGGGAGATTGAGTCCTGGCAAGCGAGATACAAGACCTCCTTCATTCTATAACCAAGGTACGGAGCTGATTAAAACCTTAGAGAGAATTCTTGATTCCGATACTTGGCAAAAAACCCAACTTAACTTAAAAACTGCAACTTACTTACTCCTTCCCACGTATTAGGCTGAGGTCAGGTACACCGGAGTAGGCGTATCTTAGAAGCACCAGTTGAGTTCGTTAGTCAATGTTTTTATGTATGTATATATTTTATCCATTTTAAAGTATCATATGGCTAAGAAACCATATCAATGCTTTTACAGTATTATTTCATAATTCTACTTTTACTGTACGCACTTTACTTCATGATAAGTATTGCAATTGTGGCAATTCATTTCTCTTGCATGAGAAGGAAGACTGCTCAATTAAATAACACCTTACATTGAAAATGCCCGTCTCTCTATTTCTCTGCACTCTGGTGAAACTAAGCATGCACGATTGACTGAGTGAAATAGCTGCCTATTGTTTTCACACGAATCTAGAGATACACTCTTTATTCTGAGAGAGCAAAGTTGTCATGTATATGCGGTTGTCAGAAACGAATCCCTTCTTGTCTAAATCAGGACGGTTAACCCTTTCCTGAACATTCGAGAAAGCTTCTAGTGCCCTCTGAGCTAGCTGGCAAAACTAATTAAGTCTAACATAGTCAGTAGAGACCTAGATGACCTCAGTCCTACTTCTACACTGCTGTTTATGTTATTCCAATGTGCAGAGCCTATTGGGAATATAGGAACTGCACTACACATTAGCATGGGATAGAATTGGGATTGCCTCGATGTAAAAATACATAAATAAGTGCACTACACAGAATCAATAAAGTTATAGTAAATATGTGCCCTAGGCTTGAAATTGTAGCTTGTTTGTTAATCTGACTCAGGCTGCACCAATATGCCTCTTTTAAGTTTTAAATATTATTTGGTAGACAATCAACAGCATTTCAGATATTTGGATTCATATGTGGATTTAGATATGTTTCTTATATTGGACTACTCAAAGCTGAATAGTTAAGGCTGATACTATTGAAATGTTCATTGGCAGAAAAAGATTTAGCGCTTGATTTATAGTATAGTTGGAGGGTTTCCATTGACAGAGATGTAGTGTAGTTCCTAGTTTCCCACTAGGCCCTGCGCATTGGAATAACATAAACAGTAGTATCGACGTGGAACTGCGGATATTCCAGGCCTCCACTGACTATGCTAAACTTAATTAGGTTGTGTTACCAACTAGCTCAGAGGTCACTGGAAACTTTCTTCTCTGCATAGGAAGTGATCAGCTTCCTTGGCACAGACAAGAAGGGATTCAGTTTTCCAACAACCGTGCAACATGACAACTTTGCTCCTCAGATCAAGAGTCGATCTCTAGGGTCGTGTGAAACAATAGACATAGATTTCACTCAGTCAGTCTAGTGCAGTTTACTTTCACAGTATGTAGAGAATAGAGAGACGGGCGTGTATCAATAAAGGGTAACATTTATTGAACAGTCTTTCTTCTCGTACAAGAGAAATGTATTGCCACAATTGCAATAACTGTTATTATGAAAAGTACGTACAGTAAGATAAGAATAGCGAAATAGAACTGTAAAAGCATTGATATGGTTTCTTAGCCATACAATGGTTTAAAAGTAATAAAACATATATACAGTCATATATACATTAGGCTAACATACTCAACTGGTGCTTCTAACTAAGCCTACCCCAGTGTGCCTGACCTAAGCCTAACACGTGAGAAGGGGGAGTAAGTAAGTAGCTTAAGTTAAGTTGGTTTTGCCAAGGTTTGTTTCAAGAATTCTCGTCTAAGGGTTTAGTCAACACCATACCTCTGAATAGAATGATGGAGGATTGGTATCTCCTTCAGGGGTCTCTCTCTCGATATCCCAGTCACCCGCGAGGGTAAACCGGAAGCGCCGGGACTGGATTTCTCTGCACGAGAAAGGCAGCGGCTTCTCTCAGCGCGTCGAGGAAGGAGGGGTGACAGCGTCCGCGGGCAGCTGGGCTGGATGTCTTCGCAGAGGACGGCTGCACGGCTCCTCAAGCGTACTGTACCATAGTTCGCGCTGTAGCGGCGATAATGGTAATCAGCAGCTTCACCACCACAGGATAGCAGGCTGCAGCGACAGAGTGCTAGTTTTTACCAACACGGGTCATGCAGGCAGCTGGCATCAGCAACAGTAGCTTGTAGCTCACAGCTCACATTGCTTAAGGCAACGTTGGTAATATTTATACCTGACAGGTGCCGGGTTTGACGCAAGTTTGCTGGACATAAGACGTCAATTAAAGATGTCACTAGGAAGTGACAGTTATCAGTTGCTCATTAGAGTTCTATTACTAATCAAAACATAGCAAGCGGGGATTTCCAGGTTTGCTAAGTTTTTATCTTGTTGAAGAACTCGGAGTGTTATCTAGGAATATCAGATAGTGACTGCTGCTCTGTCATTGCACTAATTGGTCGCAAAGGAAGTAGCAGAGAGTCATGCTGGAATGTGGCTCTGTTCGTGTGAGGCCAGAGATGACTTTACAGAAAATCGCACTTGAACGGTTATGCCAATATAGGGAATAAATGGATTTATAGCCGAATAGGGGCATAAGGTCACAGTATCGATCAGGAACCTAGATAAGCACATAACACCCACTCCACGTATTCATGTCCATCAAAATTACTAAAACTAAGCAATTAGATGCATGTGTAACAGTGTGTAACATAGCCCACCCCAAAATACATAAATGCATTCAAAAATAGGCGTACTTGAAATACATGGAATTTAGGTTTTTTAAAGCATAGCAATCATTCATAAAAAATGTTTGCATATGGAATCAAAAGAATTACACATGAAGTATCTCTGACAGAAGAAAATGCAAGATAAATCATCACATAAAAATGCATTGTAATAACATGTGTGCTAGAGGCTGGTGTAATGTTGTTATGTCTCTAGATGTGCTTAGAAATGGAAGTAGAAGTGTGAAGCTTCTGTTCTCTAAGAATAGTTTTTACGTTAAGCAAAGAATTGTTCGTGCCAAAAAGAGAGAGGGTCAATATTTTTAACAAAATTGTCCAATCAAAAAGTTATTGCTTCAACGGGGAAAAATACATTTCCAAAGCTCATGGCAGTTTTTGTTGATTAAACTGAAGGCCGAATTCAGAGTTCATGGGAACGCTGTGTGTCGGAAAGCTTTTCAAAAGTTATTGTTTCTCTATGGGTGAGAACATCGTATCAGACAGGCTCGCAAAGAATTGGTCTACAAAATCAGGTGATAGTTCAACCAAATTAGATAGCGCTGTAACTTGGCAGGTGTGAGAATGATTGCTGTCATCGAAGGCAGGACCAGCAATGCTCACAGAACGTTGTACCTGGGTGATGCTGCTTTTGTCACTCGCTCCACTGTTACCACTTGGCTGTAGTACAGGAGTCTCCACAAATGCCGTCATCAGGATTGGTAGCCGCTGGGGACAACACAATGCGTGAGCCGTTATTGGACTTAGCAAAGTATCGACGTCCATTGGTACTGCTGATGGAAGTGAAAGACAGATGTCCAACACGCATTCCTCACCGCAAAGCATACACCGTAGCACAGGTAAAATGCAATTTTGCCATATTGGTCTGAATGAAAGGAACCAGGTCATGTTTAGATCTCTCAGCCTGGCCAATCCGAGGACGTTAGTTATCCTGTCCCTGTAGCGCATTGCTAGGATTGTCTCTTCCATTCCCATGGGAGCTATGTCTGAGCCGAGGCTTGCCATAACGTAGCAGGATGGTCAAAAATAGAATCCCTGCGATGAGTCCCAAAAATAGTGGAATGCCGCCAAAGATGGAGTGCACAAAATTAGGAAAGATTCCCAAAATTGCCTGGAAGGGTGTTAGCAGTCCCGTAAAGACTGTCTTAAATATGCCTGGGATGCTTGTAGCACTAGACATGTTAAGGAGTTGGCTAAACATTTCTACGAAATGCACGGGGCAATTTGTTGATAAAAGGTCATGGACCTCAGTAGCCGTCCTGGCGACTAGAAGATCATACGTCTCTTTAGATGACGTTATAGGCACTGTTGTCTGTAAAAGCACAGATTTCATTTTGCTTAATGTATCAATTCGTATAGAATAGAGATTCAGACGAGGCCAGAGGGGAGTCACTATGTCTGGAGGCCCGCTCGGGAACAATGCTTGCATACAGCATTTGACCATGGACGTTACTTGTACTAGATAACTTTTCCCTGGCGCGAGGCCACAGCACCTGTGATCCGTTCTTAGAATGTAACTCCCGTTTGCGAGTTGCATAAAGAAGGGCTCTATCTGAGTTGCAGGTGTGACTAGCTGGTGGCATGAGAGGTTGTTTGAATTTCCATCACATGCTCCGTGTAAATTAATACCTTGACACAAAAGTATACCGCTTAGTGAATGTTTACAGTTGTCACCACTAAGAAATACATTTTTGTCACTGTCACTGTAGCAAGAATGAGTGTATGGTAATTTCCATTCGGATTTTACATATCCCTTACCCAATTGTTCATATTGGCCAGCAGGTATGTACTCAAGGCACTTTTTAAAGCGGAAAGTTGTAATCGGAATTGTGATAATTCCGTGTATTATCCATTCAATGACAGGGCTCTCTGACATTGTCAATGGTAATCTCTCGAGTTTCTCGATGCTCAAGATTGTATAGTCTGCTCCTTTCTGTGCCAAACTGATCTGTTTATCAGTAAGGTTAAAAATGGAAAATAATGACGTTGTGTTTATCAAACGCCAAGGCACATAGCCTGAACAGAGATTTTGCAGCGTCCAGCCTAATTCTATAATAGAGCGTAATTGAGATTGGCCATGTTGTAACATCAGCAAATCTCAGTCTATCACATCAAAGGCAGAGGATACAATATTGTCCAAAGAATATATTCTGGAAGACAGAGTCATTAACCCATTGTCTACCACAGAAAGTGATTTCTCCAAATTAATACGATCAATTTCTCGTATTTTTTCAGCAGTTTCAATTTGCTTTACTTTCCAAGCCTCGTTGTAAGCAGCATAGATGCTGGTCGCTATGAAACGCTTTTGACGCTGTTTGCGTGGTCCAAGAATGAAATCGCGCAAATCAGCACCATCTTTTAAAAAAGACAAGTGTTGCTTAATTTCAGCCAGTGTGGATGTAGCTAGCCATTCGAGGCAGAGTTTCCCTACACTGTATGTTGTTATAATTCCTGGATGTTGTCTCTGGGAATATCTTGAGTCTAATCTGGTCATTTTTAAACCCTGGGTTTTATTCAGGAACCTATCTTGACAGCTATTTGTGTCTGTAGGCCAGATTAACCATTTTTTCCAATCAGGATGTGTTCTGTTGAAATGTAAAATGTGTGACACGTCTAACTCATTATCTGCAGTTGCATTCTCAGCTATTGGCTTTGGTATAGACGGTGTTTTAAGGTCTTTGTTCTTAGCTAGGCCAAGACAAGATGTTTGGTGTACAGTGTCATTTAAAAATAACATTTGTTCTGGTATCATGCAGGTTCTAAATAGTGCTTCAATGCCTTGCACCTGCCAATCTTTTGTACCCCAAATTGTTTTCGTTTCAATATTATTTTTCCAAAAATCAAAACCAAATGTCATCATTTTGTCATAAAATGCTTCTGAATATATCAATTTAGAATTTGTCAGCATTGTTTTCATTCCTGTTTTATCTGACAGTTTATAATAAAATGTTTCTGCATCACTGGTGTTAAACCCTGAAAAATATTTGAATTTCTCAAAAAATGCTTTAGAACTGCTTTTAGGTGGTGTAGAACAATGTTCCCATTGATTATACATAAAAACATTTCTAGGCTGTGCAGATTTATGCAAGTAATGATCCCCATAGTGGGTATAACAGAATAACTGCTCATAACTAGATGAACCTTGTAAATAATCATGATCTGTGAATCTAGCTGACATTACTAAATCAGACATCATGTTATTAATACTGTTAAAGTCCCAATCATCAGAGAATGTACTAGGTGTAACAAAGTCACTTAAGGAAACCTTTAGTTGATGAGGATACTTCAGGATTTCGACCGGACCATAGATCTCATAGTCTGTTTTCTCCCATACTACCCCACCAGGTATTGGAATTGCTGTGACATTTACTGTTGACAGTTCTCTTTTCTTCACGTGGGATGATCTGTGTGGTTTCAGGACTAGGTTGATGTTCTGACTTGCTGTGTCCATTGTAATATATTTTCCTTCAATGAATTTTCCCAAACACAGTACCATGATGAGCCAAAGCAGGAGGAAAAATACACCTAGACCGAACCAGAACTCTAGCCAAGGGGAAACAAGGTAGATTTTCTTCAGTTGATGAAAGAGTTCCGTTGCTTTTTCTTTAAAAGACTTTTTTGTTTCTGGCATCACTTCGGGGTCGTTTAAATCTTCAGAGAAGTTGTCGAAGTTGATGAAATAACCAGAGGCAGTTCTGTCAATTGATGGGATTGTTCTTTCAATCTGTCTTTCGGTAGCACTTTCTGATGCCACATCATTGTAGACTGGTGTTGTTTCTTGACGAACTGTTTCAATCTGTGTTTCAAGAGGCACGAGTTCCATGGCATTATTGCATAGTCCTTCATTGTGCACTGCAGGCTGATCGAATGTGATTAGTCTTTCAGTTTGAACCTCTTGGATTGTTGCAAGTTTGGGTATTCTGTTGTTTCTTGGGAGTCCACTGGGCCTACTGTTGATTATAGGCCACATGCTTGTGGTTTTACCAGATCGATGGACACGACTCTGTTCTCCTTTTTACCAGCAAGGGGCGGTAGCACAACTGATTTTGTTCCGGTGACTGCCAAGACAGGTACTGCTTTTCTGTAAGAAGGCCCAAATTCCTTCTTAACCGCGATCTTTTCTCTGACTAGATCCCCAATCTTTGGAATCCAGACAGGCCTTGCTGGGGCTGTTGCGGGTGGTGCCTCGTCAGTGGTACTTGGCTGTTGCTTTAACTTTATGTTGCTTAATGATTTTCTTGTTTCATTCAGTTCCTGTAAAACAGCCAAACGGTCTTTTACTTCAAAGTGCTTTGTTTCTTCTTGTACCACTGACATCTGACTATCGAGGTCCTGAACGTTCATTCTTATTCCGAACATTAGTTCGTATGGGCTGAAACCTTTTAGAGAATTTCTTGGCATGTTGTTAAGACTAGTCTGGACACTTATTAAATGTTTGACCCACCCAGCGCCTGAACCTAATACCTTCGCTGTTATAGATTGCTTTATGTCCCGGTTTTTTCTTTCTCTCACACTATTCCCTTCCGGGGTATGACTGACAAGAATACCACAACCCAATTCCCATGCTAGCCATTGCCTCCTTATAGGCTCGAGAGCTGAAAGCAGGACCCTGGTCAGAATGGAACGTGGTAATTGCGTATATGCCGATATGGACTCGCAAATCTTTTATAACCGTTCTAGCGTCAGCCGAGCGCTGGGGCCTCATTTTTTAAGTGCTTTTTGTCTTAATGGTGTACACTGGGACGCGCTTCTCTTCTTTGATTGCGCAGATAGACCGCCTTATGCTGTCTAGAAGGGATCCTGAAACTACACTGGCCTGTTCATTACTGCGATCTCTGTTGCAGTTTTCACAATTTTGAGCAAAACATTGAATATCTATACTCATTCCTGGCCACCAGTACTCTGATTGTAATTCTTTCAGAGAGGCTTTGATTGTTTGGTGTTTCAGACCCAACCCCATGTGTGCTTCCAGTAGGAGGAAGCCCCTCCTGCTCCTGTTTGGAATTACTCTATCCCCCACTCCAGGGATTCGAGCAAAAGGAACGGAGTTTGCATCGATTATGTATGCATAATTGAGTGGATAGTTTACGGGTAGTGCTGCACAGTCGCCTTTTACGGTCGTTTTTACTGCTAGCATGGTTTCCCCGTCTATGTATTTATCTGTACGCTTTTTTCTGGCTACGGAAGCCGGTTTAGTTGCTTCCGCGGTGGCTGTATTAGCCAATGAAGTCCCTGCAACGTGAACGCCATCACGTTGAAGACTCTGTGCGTGAATCACGTGAGTCTTTTGTAGTTCTTTACTTAAAAGAGCTACCTCGTTCCAGAGCAATTTATGCTTTATTGTGGCACCTGTGTCATCTTTGTAGTCGTTTTCGATCCAACTCTGCAGTTTATTATTGAAAGAATTGACGCAAAAATGAGAATCGCACACTATAAGTGTGGGGAATTCGCATTCTGCATTTTCGAGCGCCATCTTTAAAGATCTGATTTCAGTTCTTTGAACCGAACAGTTTCTTACAGATTCAGTTTTTGTTACTTTCGGTCTGAATTTACCGCACAGCCAACGACCTTTAATGATCGCACATGCTGCCTTGTAGGATTTGCTCTCTACGTTGAAATGCTGTACAAAGCTATCTGTATAGATTATACAGGCGTATTGTGGGAGAGGCAGGATTTCGATTGGCAGAGGATATTCTTCTTCATACTCTAAATCATTCAGTTCTTCGTATTGCGGGGCGAAATAGTATTTCACGTCTTCCGCTCCTAGAGAATCTATACACTGTATCCATCTCGGATCCAGTGACACTGTAGGCAGGTTTACTGGGCTGAATAGCGCTTCGAAGGCGGATTCCGCTGTGAGGATGTTAATCCTTTTGCCGTGTGCTAGTTCTCGTTCATTTGCTAATGCAATTTGCACTGCGTTCACAGTTCTTTCTGTGTGACTGAATGTTTTTTCTGCTTGTGTGTACAAGTGAGATTTAATTGAAATTGGTACCTTTTCTCCCTCATTAGAGGTTAGGTACGTGAATCCGCATCTTCCTGGGATGACTCGGATTACAAGATCGATCGTGTTGTCACGTGTATCTAATCTTGTTTTTGCTAACATGTCTGTTTGCAGTGATCTCAAAATTTCTGTGTGTTTTTGAGTCCAATTGATTTGTTTTAAATCAGGTTTAATTAGTTCGTAGAGAGGTTTAACACTCTCTGCGTAATTTAGAATGTAAGTTCTTCCGAAATTCAGGAAACCTAGTATTGATTGTAAATTCTTCAGCGTTTTTGGAGCTTGGAGTACAGCGCACTTCTCTAAGAAGTTGTCCGCTAGGCTTTTCCCTTCACTTGATAATTCGTACCCTAAAAACAGTACTGTCAGATGGGCAATTCGAGACTTTTTAAAGTTGAATTTGTAACCCTCTGCTGCGAACCCAAGTATAATGGTGTTCACTCTCTTCAAGTGAGTATCCAAGTCGTCATCTGTGAGATAAATATCATCTACGTAAGATAATGCTTCATCATCATAGATTTGTAGTAACTCTGTTACCCTAGCTGAGAATAGTCCTGGGCTGTTCTTGAACCCCTGTGGGAGTCGACAGAATTTTTTCTGCGACCCAAATGCGGAGAAAGCGGTCAAATATCTGCTTTCTGGTGCAATGTTTTGACAAAAGAAACCATTAGATATGTCTAATGTCGTTTTATATTTTTTCCTAACTATGTTATTCATTAGGGCTGCACTATGCGAGTTTTGTACTGCAAAAGTTTTGCAACATGTATTAAGATGTCTGTAGTCCAAAACTAGACGATATGAATTGTCTGGCTTGGAGACAGGAAACAAAGGATTGTTCATTTGAGAGGTGCATGTTTCAATCACCCCCTGGTACTCAAGTTGATCTAAGATCTCCCTGACCTGTTTTTTAGCTTCTTGCTTTATGGGATACTGCCGTTGGGCAGTTGGTTCACTTTTTAGTTGGATTTTGTGAGGAGGAGAGTCCTCATCCCATTCTACATGATTTTTATATAATGCAGGTGCCTGGGCTACTGCCCATTTCCGTGCATATGTATATTTTTTATGAATCGGTATGTGATTCGAGAAGGCAGGCATAATTACTTCTTCGCCACGAGGGCACTCCCTGACAAACTCCGGGGGCCAATCTTTTTCAGCTAACAGAATATCATAGCCTTTTGAGAGCTTATCCCAAAATAGACCCTTAATTTTCCTTATTTTATCACTCTCCATACGCAATGTTATTTCGTATATTTTATGGGGCTCGCTAAGTCTGGTGTCGGCAGTTTCAACCTGAATGTATTCATTCGTGTCCACTGTCTCCAGATGACTCATCAAGATCTTGCGCGCTATACTGATTTCTGCTGCACTGTCCAACATTGTCAATGCCCACTCCCCGTTTTTCAACTGTGTCCTCAGTATTCTCGGCATGGTTGATTACTCTAATACTGGCTACCTTCTTTTTCTGAAATTGAGATTTCTTATTTTGAGCAGGTTCCTTGTCTTTGGACTTGGTGTGCTCTCCTGGGTCTGACCGTCCTCTTCTTTCCGAATTCTGTGGAAAAGATCGAGAGGGACGTGTATCAATACTTTGATATCTATCAGGTTTTTTTATATTATCCCTATTTCTAAGGTTATATCTTTTCTCAGAGTGCTCCCTCTGGGGAGACTGGCGTTCTCGAGTCGGAGTTCTTTCCCTCCGTCGAGGAGACCTTCCTCTGGACTGGAAAACTTTTTCCTTGGGAGTGGATTGTTTATTTCCATCCCAGCTCTTTTTAGGAGTATTTAAATTATTTTTAATAAATAATTTTTCTGGATTTTCGAGCAGTTGGGGCTTAACTGGTTTTCCACCCAAGCTGTCTCTACCTAATTCTTCATAGCATTTTTCTATGATTTTTGCTAGCTCAACAGGATCTTTTATATCTGTTTCCCTCAACTTCTGGCGAATCGCCACAGATGCTGCTTCTCCCTTTACGTTGGCTAATAATATAGCCGTGACCTGCTTGAAATCTTTCAGTAATTTCATACCCAGATTTAAAGCTGGCTCTGGACCGAATTCATTTTGAATCTGTTTTAGCACTTCTGGTATTACCGCCATAGACGGAACACCGTGTGTTTTTGTGTAAATGGAAGCAAAGACTGTACCCCAAGTGTCACAGTCCTCCACATGTGGTGCGATTCCCATAGGAAGGCAGATGGTCAAGATTCTGTGTTTCTCAATAGGGGTAGTATCAGGAAATACTGCCTCTATTTGAGTGATTTTCTGGGCTAACCAGAAAGGAATTTGTTCCCGTTTTACGGGTGTTTTACCAAGACATGACTGTATGTTCTGTGGTGTAATCTTATTTGTGTTCCCCTGATGAGGGGTCAGCTGTGGTGAATTAACAGCTGGCTGGATTGTAGCAATCCGCATTACATATTGGACTAATTGCCTATGTATTTTTATTAATGTGTTTAGCTGTGCTAACAGCTCTTCTCTTGACATTCTTGCAATGTCAGGATGTGGTGTGTAGCTGGCTAGAACCGGCCACGTGGCTCCTGGTCTCCCTAGAGGACCGAGCCTAGTTATGTGATTATTGTGTTTTAGGGCGCCATTAAACCAGAGCAGGTGCTCTTGAAATTTAAGTGGAATTTCAACCTCTTCGAAAGGGGTATACTCATCCGGAGGTTCCTCTATTTTGTAATAGTGAAACTCTTGTGTTGCAGCGTTTGCCGCTGGAAAGTTTATCCATGAATAGAATACCTCTGTCTGCCGATACTCGTGAGCCTCTATCACGAAAATTACTGTACCACCTTGAGGTGTCAGTCCGTGTTCTATAAGTTTTAAAGTTATAGATTTTCTTAACTGGACCGGGATGATGATAGCATCCGGGTCTGCTTGTAGGAGACTCGTGTCTTCCTCCATTAGCTGGGATGCCAGTCTAACTGCTTCCCTTTCTTCTTCACTGTCTGTCATTTAAAAAATGCAGGTTTTCAGAGTAGGTCTCCAAGGAGACAAAGATTAGATGCACAATATTTTGGAACACTGTATCCTTCAACGTTGAATAAACCAGAGCTTTACATAGGAATCTCTTCCTACTAAGGTCGGGCGGATTTTAACCTTTCACCCACTCCAGACGTCTATTGGAGTTTTTACGGGAGAAAGGGGTGTGAAATATGCACGACTGAGTTACTCTACAAGTCTTGCGTTAGTTTATCGCCTTACCAAACGTTAGGGCGCCATGTAGTGTAGTTCCTAGTTTCCCACTAGGCCCTGCGCATTGGAATAACATAAACAGTAGTATCGACGTGGAACTGCGGATATTCCAGGCCTCCACTGACTATGCTAAACTTAATTAGGTTGTGTTACCAACTAGCTCAGAGGTCACTGGAAACTTTCTTCTCTGCATAGGAAGTGATCAGCTTCCTTGGCACAGACAAGAAGGGATTCAGTTTTCCAACAACCGTGCAACATGACAACTTTGCTCCTCAGATCAAGAGTCGATCTCTAGGGTCGTGTGAAACAATAGACATAGATTTCACTCAGTCAGTCTAGTGCAGTTTACTTTCACAGTATGTAGAGAATAGAGAGACGGGCGTGTATCAATAAAGGGTAACATTTATTGAACAGTCTTTCTTCTCGTACAAGAGAAATGTATTGCCACAATTGCAATAACTGTTATTATGAAAAGTACGTACAGTAAGATAAGAATAGCGAAATAGAACTGTAAAAGCATTGATATGGTTTCTTAGCCATACAATGGTTTAAAAGTAATAAAACATATATACAGTCATATATACATTAGGCTAACATACTCAACTGGTGCTTCTAACTAAGCCTACCCCAGTGTGCCTGACCTAAGCCTAACACGTGAGAAGGGGGAGTAAGTAAGTAGCTTAAGTTAAGTTGGTTTTGCCAAGGTTTGTTTCAAGAATTCTCGTCTAAGGGTTTAGTCAACACCATACCTCTGAATAGAATGATGGAGGATTGGTATCTCCTTCAGGGGTCTCTCTCTCGATATCCCAGTCACCCGCGAGGGTAAACCGGAAGCGCCGGGACTGGATTTCTCTGCACGAGAAAGGCAGCGGCTTCTCTCAGCGCGTCGAGGAAGGAGGGGTGACAGCGTCCGCGGGCAGCTGGGCTGGATGTCTTCGCAGAGGACGGCTGCACGGCTCCTCAAGCGTACTGTACCATAGTTCGCGCTGTAGCGGCGATAATGGTAATCAGCAGCTTCACCACCACAGGATAGCAGGCTGCAGCGACAGAGTGCTAGTTTTTACCAACACGGGTCATGCAGGCAGCTGGCATCAGCAACAGTAGCTTGTAGCTCACAGCTCACATTGCTTAAGGCAACGTTGGTAATATTTATACCTGACAGGTGCCGGGTTTGACGCAAGTTTGCTGGACATAAGACGTCAATTAAAGATGTCACTAGGAAGTGACAGTTATCAGTTGCTCATTAGAGTTCTATTACTAATCAAAACATAGCAAGCAGGGATTTCCAGGTTTGCTAAGTTTTTATCTTGTTGAAGAACTCGGAGTGTTATCTAGGAATATCAGATAGTGACTGCTGCTCTGTCATTGCACTAATTGGTCGCAAAGGAAGTAGCAGAGAGTCATGCTGGAATGTGGCTCTGTTCGTGTGAGGCCAGAGATGACTTTACAGAAAATCGCACTTGAACGGTTATGCCAATATAGGGAATAAATGGATTTATAGCCGAATAGGGGCATAAGGTCACAGTATCGATCAGGAACCTAGATAAGCACATAACAGAGAAACATGCCTTTGTCCCCCTAGCTGGACTCTGCATGAGCCGCCACTTCAGCAGTTTCCCTGAAGGCAAGTTTGGCTCGTGGCCACCATGTTTGATGGAGCTGCTCACCAGTATATTTGTTTTGTAAAATCTAACTCCCAAAACGTGAGTTCGTTTTCTTGAAACAAATTACTAATGGCCCTGATACCCTGTTAATTTTTTCCTTGGATTTGGGGGTCGAAAGTATTTTTTTTCAGTTCAGGGCTATCAGTTTTTTCCTGGCAGTTCCCAAACAGAAGACAAAAAAACAGCAGACCACCCACTCTGAATAGGGTGGGTGATTTGATGTTATTGCACCACTGGCCCCAACTGCATCAAGCTGTTGGCATAATGTTACTGATGGCAGTGCCAGCAGGAGCACAACTATCTTAAAAATGATGGTGCGCCCAACTCACCCAGCTATGTTTATGGAGCAATACCTTGTCGGCAAAACTCACATCAGGCCCTTACTACTATATACATTTGCAATTTATAATTTAGACTGTTCATTGGTGCTAATTAGTTTTTTTTAGTTTTTAACATTTTGGTTCGAAACATAGATCTCATTAAAATGAAAGGAATAAAAAGATTGCGGCAAGCAATATGTATGAGTGCTCGCAATGGTACTATATAATGCGACTTTAATTTTGAAAATACACATGTTCATGTCTCTATGTAGTTATGAATTTGGTATGGACATTTGAAAAATGTGTCTGTATTCAACTGAATACTAATAGTAGCTTTTTAAGGCAGTCACTAAAATCTAGCTAAAGAGAAATGTATTATTTGCATATTTATTTGTGTTCAAGTGTGCAATGCTGTAGTAGTCTTTTGAAATCCAATATTAGGGCCTGGTTTAGAATGTGGCATAAGGGTACAACATCAAAAACATGATGGCTCTCCCATCTGCCTTATTACAAGTCTCTCATGTTTATCAAATAGTACACATCCACCAAATTCCATGTTAGGCCTTTATTATGTTAATATTGGATTGCAATGTGTGAATCCTGTTGCATATTAACATTTAGTTTATTCTATTTGTTATATTCTCTGCCCCAGAAAAAAACGAGTTAATTATAACAAATCCTGTAGCTTTGCGATCTTCAAACCGTATTACTAAATAACATTGATGAGCCCTAAATGCAGTTGTGTGTCTATGATTGTATATCTTTGAGAAACAGTCATCTCTTACTGACATTACATTTAAACCGATTAGGGGATCATCCAACAGTAGATTTTTCTCATGCACAAAAATTCTGCATGTGCCCTAATTTGAGTTTGGACATCCTGGTATGCTAAACACACATATTCTAAAATATCTCTAGTTTATTTCACTACAAAAAACCATACCTGTAGAGTATCAGTGACAACTTTAACAATGATTATACATAACATTGAACATTGACACTACAAAGATGTTAAGCATCAATCATAGTACAGTATGGCATCAACTCATTAAACTGTACTTGGTCCAGGACTTAGCTCACTGACACCAAGCAACAGAGAGAGCTAACTATGAACAATCTCGATCACAACACCGCTCCAAAATGTAAAGATACTAACACAAAGGCAAACCTGGGGTAGAGCCTGACGATACAAGCCATTTACAACCCATCCATCACTTTAATCCAGGCCAAAAACCACAAATAAGTTCATTTTACAACCATGATATCAAATTATTTTCCATCTTCTTTTGTTTCCTCTCTGCAGCAAATCGCCTGCTGCTCGACCTCTATAGATGCACTGCGACCTACATTACAAGTAGACCTGGGCAATATGTAAATTAAGCCACTATAATGCATGCAATTTAAGGACTTTAAGGAATATTGCAGTATGCTCGCTACGCAAAACTCCAGAAAGTAAGACACTATGCCAGAATGTGTAATCATGCACAATTCGCAATAAAGATTTCCTGCAAAGGTGTCATTTGCAACAAAAATATACTGTGAAGGCACAAGAAAAAAAGAGTGTGAGTAACTGTTTTTTGCAGGGCTTTTATTTAAATGTGCCCTCAGGCCAAAAAGTGATATAGGGTTGTATTTTGAGAAAAGATATAGCACAAAATGGCAGACTGCATTTTCAACAACCCCTAGAACTGACCAAAACTTAAAGGAGATGCATAACCACTGGGACATAAGTATTTAAACCCTTAAGAGAGAAGCTCCTTTAAAGCTTTAGGACATCATACATAAACACACGTTTTTTGGCAACTGTGATAAGAAACAATGTTTGCCAATCAATAAGTGTTGGGCTTGGCATTTTCGGCATGGTTTCCTGTGACATTTTGCCTCTACCTTCTGTATTTTTGCTGCTGTGCTGGATTTCATTTTTGCTGGCTTAGATGAGTTGGGAACTTTACAACTGCTGATCAGTGTCAAAGTGCAAGTGCTCCCTGTGTAAATTGTTATACAATTGGTTCTCCCTGATTGGAATATTTGATTTACTAATAAGTCCCTAGTAAAGTGCCCTGAGTATGCCAGGGCCTGTAAATCAAATGCTACTAGGGCACCTGCAGCACTGATTGTGTCACCCACAGCAGTAGCCCTGGAAAGGTATCTCAGGCCTGCCACTGCAGTGTCTGTGCAAAGATTTAATTGCAAAACAACAGTTGATTTACAGAATGCAGAACAATGTCATACATTCACCCCAGTACAGTACAATGGATTTAAGCCCAGATCTCTGTACTGGGGTGAATGTATGACATTGTTCTGCATTCTGTCCATCAATTGTTGTTTTGCATTTGTCACCCTGAGTGGGATGGGTATGCTCCGACGTGAGTCCCATGCTCTCCACACCACTGGAGTCAAGCTATACTGGCTGAAGATGGCTGATAGCCAGAAACCAGTCCTAGAATTCTTGATTCAGGTCCAGGAAAGACATGGCTTGGCAGTTCGGGCTGGACTGTCCCCATGAGGCACAAGGTCAAGGCTGATTTGCATTGGCCATGTCTGAACTGGGGTGGTGTGGAGTGCACAAAAACGATGGATTTAGGCCCAGATATCTCTACTGAGGTGAATGTATGACATTGTTCTGTATTCTCTCCATCAATTGTTGTTTTGCATTTGACACCCCGAGTGGGATGGGTATGCTCAGACGTGAGTCCCATGCTCTCCACACCACTGGAGTCAAGCTATCCTGGCTGAAGAAGTCTGATAGCCAGAAACCGGTCCTAGGATGCTTGATTCCGGTCCAGTAAAGACATGGCTTGGCAGTTCGGGCTTGACTGTTCCCATGAGGCACAGGGTCAAGGCTGATTTGCATATGGCCATGTCTGAACTGGGGTGGTGTTGAGTGCAAAAAAACTATGGATTTACAGCCAGATTCATCATAGTCCCGTTTTGCGAGTCCTTAATAGCGATTATTAAGTAATCGCTATTAAGGACTTGCAAAACGGGATTCATGTAGGGATCGCTAAATAAATTGCGATTTCTACACATTCCTTATTTGAGATTATCAAATTGCTAATCGCAAATAAGGAATAACTCCCCATTCTTTCCTATGGGCCTATAGGCCCATAGGAATGAATGGGGAGTTATTCCTTATTTGCGATTAGCAATTTGCTAATCGCAAATAAGGATGCGATTTCAAGGGTGCCAGGGGTGTCCAAAGGACACCCTGTAGCACCCCATAAATGTATTCTACATTGGTGTTGCGCACACACATGTCCAAAGGATATGTGTGTGTGTGTGTAACATGCAACTTAGAAAAATGCATTTAAATGTATTTTTCTAAGTTTTCGCTATTTACCACGAGGTTTGACCTCGTGGTAAATAGCGGCCCAAAAGTGCGATTTTGCAATTTTGAAATGGTTCATGAATTGCATTTAAGGAATCTCAAACAGAGATTCCTTAAATGCAAATTCTAGCAAATGTGCGAATTCTTTATTAGCGAATTTTGCATTTGGGATGATGAATCCCAAATGCAAAAAATTGCACTCGCAAAGGGCCAGATTCTCAGAATCTGGCCCTTTGCGAGCGCATTTTTGTTTGATAAATCTAGCTGTTAGGCCCAGATCTCTGTACTGGGGTGAATGTATGACTTTGTTCTGCATTCTGTCCATCAATTGTTGTTTTGCATGTGCACAGTTTTAAACCACCATGTCGACTTGGCAAGTGCACCCACTTGCCAGGCCCTAGCATTCCCTTATCTTACATGTACGACACTCCTCAGGTAGGACCAAGTTACCGCCATAGGCAGGGTGCAGTGAATGTGAAAAGTAGGACATGTACTGGTGTTTATGGCATGTCCTGAAAATACTGCCAATTTCGTTTTTCACGATTAAAAGACTATCTGTCCCATATGATTGCATGGGAGATCTTACAAGTGTAACTTTCCATTGGGACAAGATAGAGTAATAACGTTTAGGCTCTCTGAGCTCAGAATTTAATAACACATCTTTTACTAAAGATGGTTGTTAGAAATTTGGTAGCATGGTGCAGAGCGGGCAGGCCAAACTCCTGAGGACATGTGTGAAGCATCCACGCAGTACACACAGACGACACACAAGGCACACTACAAAAAGAGACCACACCAGATAAGATGGAAAGAATAACTTTTGTATTGTAAAAAACATACAAGAGAAACTATGTAGGTAGCCACAGTAGTCCTTGGACTGCGCCAACTGGGGCCAGGGCAATATATACAATGGGGATTATTTACAGGGAAAATGTAAAAGGTAAGTCCCTCAGTTTCGATGCTGTAATAAAAGCATAAAGAGTCATCATTTGGCATAGAACATCAGGATGCGTAATCAAGTGGCCATTGGCATCCACATTAGGCACATTAGTTTAGGCATAGGCATCACTATTGGTCCTAAGCAGGTTCAGACTAGCAACATCCCATAGGATTCTTCAAGACAAAACATTTCCTAGATTCAATGGAGAACATTTCATAAAACTACTTTCAGTATAAACTATTTCTGGTGTAAGGGGATCCTTTAAAGCAACTCACTAGCGGCAGAACTTAAGCTCCAGTATCACAATTAGCATGTCCGGCTCAGGGGCCAGCTAAAAGAACATTCCCCTAACAAAGGGTGAACTTAGGCAGTGTCATTTACCATGCGGGGAGTCTGGCGTCCCTTCCCTGGGCCCTTAGCCCCTGACCTCCTCACTCCTGGCCCTAACAGGGTTAACCAGGCCAACGGGGCCCAACTATGGTCTCCTGAGGGGGGGGGGGTGGTTGCAGGGCTGCCTCGCCTATCTTCTCCACCATACCCCAGGACCTTACCTCAGTCCTTGGCTTCACAGGTGACTCGGGAGCCCGCGCAGGCTAAGCGGGCTCCCAGCAGCTCCTCGCGCCTTCCTGGGTACTCCCCCCTTTGTTGTCCAGGCAGGGGAAGCACAGGGGGGCTCCTACTCCTCCGGGAGCCCCCGCGTCAAGACCGGCCCGTCTCAGCAGCTCCTTCCTACGTCGGAGCCAATCCGGTGTGGGCCTCAGGAGGTGCGGCGCCAACAGCCAATAAGGGTTTGCCTTCCAGAGGGCACGGTGTCAAGTCCCAATCTGGGCACGTTAGGCAGGAGCGCGGCCGATGACGTGGCCGGCACCCCAGCCACGTTATACCGCCATTCTCGGCCTCACCGGCCTAGCGCAGCATTTCCTCAATACCACAGCGGTGATTCCCAATGGCGCCTCTTCTCCCTCACGTTTCCAGGGCAGCGGCGTGCGTTGCTTGCATCAACGCGCAGCAATACGGTGGGGGGGTGGGCACCCGCTTAACTCTTCAGGCGGCCATCACGCAGTCTTCCTCTTTGTCCGTGCCCAGGCTGCTGCGGTGAGTCCCCCACGCCAGCGCTTTTCCTGATCACAGCGAAATGGGGACATTGGTGATCTTGGACACCGGGCGCATTCAATTACGGCACTGGGCGGTTCGCTCCGGTTCTGTCCGCGGTAGCGCTTTACAGCCACAGCTCTTGAGACCACCACCACAGTCTAGGTGGGCGGCACTTCGCTGGCCCAGCGCCCGGTTTCATAGGACTCCACCAGGACCTGGGCACTCAGCAGCGGCCCCACCTAGAGCAGGAAATTCTTGTGGGACAGCGCTGGTAGCAGGGTCCTTCCGCATAGCACTTGATGGGGCCCTGCGCTTATTATTTAGGGCACTGTCCACAGAACTACAGCACTTCCACAGCCCAGTGCAGTGGAGGACAGACACTCCTCTTCCCCAGGCACTTCTTATGCAGTGCCCACGTGGTGCCAGGTCCCTCCAGCAGCCTTAGGGGCCCCAGGGTAGCGCTACAGGTATAGCGCCCTTCCTCTTCCAGGCTCTTGCCCGCTGTCAAGTCTCAGGTGTAGCGCTCTCCTTCAGGGGTCAGGTAGCAGAGCAGCAGGCACCACTGGGCAAGGTCAGCAGTCAGTGGGTGCTCATCAAGACAGGGCGGTAGTCTTTAACCATACTCCACTGTAGCGTGGCACTCCTCCTGTACAGCAGCCTGTTCTCCTGCAGTGGGCTTCCACTAGCCCTGGGGACAGCAGAGGGGTTTTAGTTGGGTGCAGGGTCCAGCACAAAGGCCCAAGGGGCGGTTCCCCCTGGCAGCAGGTCCCCTCACGTTATTATCCCTGCTCTGACTGAGCACATGGTGGCACAGCCCCCTTACTTATACGCCCCTCACCCCACCTACCAGGCAGTGGCAGAAGCTTCTAGAAACCTCTGGGGAACTGGTTCTAACTGGCTCAGGGGGAGGAGTAGAGCACCCTGGGTGCCAGGATTTCCCTCCAAGAGCTGGGATGGCTTGGAACTGAACATCTAGACTGCTAACTAACTGCAGTCAAGTGGCACACACACACAGCCATGGCATCCATTTTAAACGAAGCATTTCACCAGGGTGCATTTTTACAATGGGGGGTTAACAAGTGCGCACACCATTGCATTACATTTAACATTGCGTCTCACACCACACATGGCCTATACATTTCTTTACCATGGGGGAGACATCCTAAAACAGGGGGGTTAAAAGCAAAACATTTTAGGCAAATGGTCCAACAATGGTCTTTGAATTATGTGTTCGAAAATGACAAATTTACAAAGTTGGCATTTTCTTTTTTAACCATTTTGTGTGCCTCTGACTATTTTTGGATAGACTGTCTGGTTTTGGAGTGATAGGGACTGGACATATGCATTTACTGTCGACAACCATGGGGTTCATTGAGGTGTTCCTGACCCTTCCTGGATGACTCAGAGCTGAGCTGGGCTGAATAGACCTTGGCTGCTTTTAGAGTAGTGGGAGGAGTTTTCCTTGCACCTGGATAGGAGTATTACTGCCCTTTTGCTGTGTGCTGTGTAGGGTTGGCCTGCAGTTGGTGCTTCTGCCAAGGAAATGACACAGACTAGAAATTTGCTTTAAAATCTGCTTGAAGAAGAATCTCCAATGGCCTGTGTGTGCTGGCATCCTGTTCTGAAGGCTAAGGGACACAAATACTTCAACCCCAGTTTCCCTTAACTCTATTGCTGAGAGTTCTGACCTGCCAGGAGGTGCCTATTCCAGTTTGGGCCTCTCGAGGTTGTTCTGCTGTTGGGAACTGGAAGCAACTTGAAAGAAGCAAGAAAACCTGTTTCCGATACTCTCAGTGATGCCGCTGTGCCACGGGGACCTGCACCGAGGCACGGGGCACTGCTCGTGAAGTGCAAGATGCAACACCCTGCCTGCTCCTCAGCTCTGATGCCCATCAATGCCTGCTGACACCTACAGTTATCAGCCATACCTGATGCCAGCGCTTGCACCAACTCCGTCACCGGCTGCATCCAGTTATCAAAGCACTGAGGGTGACTCCATTAACTCGTCGACTTTGCATCGTCACCAGAACCGATGTCACACTGCAGATGCAACTGACTTCCCCTGTCCTAGATTCGACGCGTCACCTCTTCACGGACACAATGTCTCGTCTCCATAGTGGCAGCTGGTCTCCACCTCGGCACTGACGCGTCACCTTCATGACACCATGCATCGTCATAGAGTTTGTTTCCAAGGTACTGTTTATTTGGGGGTCTGTGTGACTCCTTGCCCGACGCCGCACATCTCACAGTCGATGTAGTACTAGGATGGAGGGACAAAGGGGAGAGAGATGTTATTTGAAAGATTTGGGGCATGGTATACTTAAAAAAGGTATTTTCAGATAAAGTGAAGAGAAACTACATTTTCAAATTAATAAAACACAAATTATCTTTGACTATCCTGGCTGAGCATTGGAACTCTTTGCAATTGGCCAAATCCTAGAGGGGACACCACAACACGAGAAAGAGTCTAATATGATAGTCACTGTGCTGCAAATGTCTGATCCTATATTAGCTCAAAACATAACTATGCAAATCGACCCAAAAATACACATCACAGTGGTGCCATAGGTGAGTGTACACTGACAGCTACATAATAGACAGAATGGGCTTGAATTAGGGGAAGAGAGAAATTTTAAGCTATGTGGCATGATATATTCAAAAAGAAGAATTTTGGGACAAAATGAAAAGAAAATATATTTGCCAATCAATAAAAAAGAAGTCATCTTTGACTATATTTATTAAACTGTGAAATTCTTAGTAATTGAAAAGTCCTTTGCGAAAACACATGTGAGTGCAAGAGCTGACCCATTAGGCCACAAGTGACGCTATAGTCTGCTGAATAAAAATATAACTATGAAATTTAACCCAAAAATACAAGTCAACGTGGGCCATAGGTTTTTGTTCACTTACAGCTACATCATTTAAAGAATAGGATGGAGGGTCAATAGAGAGTAAGATAGAGAAGCTCTTTAAAATCTTTGAGACATGATATACTTTCAGACACATTGAAAAGAAAAAAATATTTGCCTAAAATAAGAAAAAAACATCTTTGATTGTGTTTGTTGAGTACTGAAATTCTTCATAATCACCAAGACCTGAGAGAAGACTAAGCTATATCATACTTCTGTTCTGTCCCAGTACAAAAGCACTGTCTGCTGTCTAGTGCCAAGACAGGCACCCTGCTGCAAGGGTGCCTGCATTACAGCCAGGATTGTTTCTGTGCTGGGAGGAATACTTTCATGCACAGAAACAATCCTCAGAGACAAATTCGGGTGAGGGCTGTGGTTTGGCTCGGGAAGGTGACAATTTCGCCTTTTATGTGTGCTGCATAATGCAGCACGTGTGGACAAAAGAAATAAAGATATTGCTTCTTGTTACACCTCTTGGTGGTTGTCACACCATTTAGGCACAATTTCAGGTTTACTAGCTTTAGTAAATCTCTTGTTGCATCAGATTCCATGGGTGGATGCATGGGAACATGCAAGCTCCACCAATGAAATGCCTATCGCAACGAAATGTAACGCAATGCAGCGCAAGCCGCTGCGTTACTTTTCTGTAAAATGTCACACAAGTTGGCACTAATCGCTATGGGCATGATATATTTCAAAAGAGGTATTTTTAGACAATGTGAATAGAAAATACACTTGCCAATCAAGAAGAAAGAGGTCATTTTCAAATATCTTTGAAATACTTGGTAATTGACCAGACTATTGAAAAGCCACAAAGACTCAAAGCCATAATCTTCACAATGTGATTGTATGCACTTAACATGATTCTATATGTGACACTCTATTATGATGTTAAAAAAAATAACTATTAAATTGGACCAAAAATGCAAGTCACTATGGTGTCATAGGTAAGTGTAAACAAGACGAAAGAGAGTGAGATAGAGAAGATCTGGTAAAGCTTAGGGGGCATGATATAGTTAAGGATGTATTTTCAGACAAAGTGAAAAGAAGACATATTGCTAATCAATAAGAATGAAGTCATCTTTGACCATATGAGTTGAACATTTGACATTTTTGTAATTGACCTAACTATATAGGAGACACATGAAAATTGAGTGCCTGGTATTAAACCTTAACTTGTTGATTGAGAGACTAAGGGGCCCATTAGAATGGTGGGTGAACCTGAGTCCACCTGCCATCCCCGCGGTGTTGGACACGGTCCCGCATTGCAAATTAGGATGCGACTGCCACCATGGTGGTCGCATTCTGAAATTTAACTTTGCGGCGGGTTCAGCTGACAGCAGCACCTGCTGTGATGCTGAAATCGCATGCCAGTTATTTCACTGCACCACATGGCAGGCACCACACAGTGCCTGCCACTTGGTGCTGCGAAATGTAAGGGGGGTACCATAGGTACCCCTCAAGTGCACCTCACCTCCCCCAGACACAAGGGGGGCCGCAACGGGCCACCAAACACAATCCCCACAAGCTTTTCCATGGCGGCATTGGCGCCATGGAAAGGCCTTACAAACCCGACATCCTAATATGGTGGACAGTGCCTGCTAGGCACCGCCACCATATTAGAGCCCCTGCTCCACTTGGCAGGCAATCATGGCGATTGCCACTGGCAGAAAAGTAGCAGACGGGCTTTCCGTCCACCGCGATAACCACCTCCATCATAATGTTGTAGAGTAAATTGCATTACGATGGTGTAATGATCGCCATCTCCGTCCCGGCGGTGGCAATTGTTGCGCCATCTTAATGGGCCCCTAAGACTTTAACCACAAAGCTACAAGTCACTTCATATTGTGGATGAAAACATAACTATGATATTTGACCCAAAAGTACAAGTCAATGTGGTGACAGAAGTGAATGTCCACTGACAGCTACATCCTTAGAGAATGGGATGGCAGTAGTGGAGGGGGATGGGGGATGGAGGGGGGAAATTAAAAGAGAGCAATGTAGAGAGAGAGAGAGAGAGAGAGAGAAAGAAAGAGAGAGAGAGAGAGAGAGAGAGAGAGGTTTTGTTTAAGCTTTGGGATATAATATATTTAAAAAGAGGAATTTTCAGATAGAGAAAAAAGAAAACAATAATGAAATAACTTTTACCTATAAATTGAAAATTATATATTTTTTTGTAATTGACCTCATTTTTACAGAGACAAATCTTCATTAGACACCAGAACTTGAACTTAAGTTTTCAAGATGAGAGTCTAAGGCTTTATGTAGTAGGCTACAAGTCACTCATTGCTGTGGTGGATCGAAACATAATCAGGACATTTAACCCAAAAATCTAAATGAATGTGGTGCCATAAGTCTGTTTTCAATGACAGCTACTTCATGTACAGAATGGGATGAAAGGAAAGGGAGAAAGAACGAGGGAAGTTCTTTTTTCCAGCTTTGGTTCATAATATACTTAAAGAAATGTATTTTCAGACAAGTGAAAAGAGAAAATATACCTGCTTTATGAAAAAAATCATGTCACATCCATACATTGAACTCTTTGTAATTGACCAGACACATTACCATAGGGACACCAGAACTCAGATCCTTATACTTCATTATGATAATCCGAGACTTTACCATTAGGACACAAGTTTTTATATTTATATATGTATTTATATCACGCGCGGATACTCAACAGAGTGTCCCGGCGCATACTTGAAGAAAGGAAACATAAACCAGGGCAAGACTAGAAGAGAAGGCTGTTTAACTTTGTTTTAAAGATCACAGGATTATGTGTGCCGCGCAGCACCAAGGGTAGTGCATCAATGCCAAAGCAGCTTTCTGCACAAAGGAACTCCCACCCAGCCTCTGGCATTTGAACTTAGGGGTCTGCACCAGAAGTTGGGAGGAGGAGCGCAACTGTTTCATTGGATTGTAGAAAGCGAATCTCTTCTGATGGTAAGTAGGACTCGAGCCATACAGATCCCTTGGGCAATAGCCAAAGTGTATATATATCACAACAAACAGAGGAGAGAGGGTCAAAGGGAAACAAAGTTTAAAGACCACTTCCTGGTTCACATCCCCAGCTACACAATATGATCAGCACAAGGAACACAGAGGGTCTGAGAGCCAATTAATTTGGCCTGGCTGTCATTAACTCCAATAAGTCAGTGGGTGCCAAAGTCACCGTTGAACAGCCTCGAACAGGGAACACGGGTTGCCATACACTTATGTGTTCCCTGTACAAGGCTGTTCAACGGTGATCACAATAGCCAAAGTTTAACATTTTATTCGGGACTCCACAGGGAGCCAGTGCAAAGAGCACAAATGAGTGCACACACTACACCTGCTAGAGAGCCCCAGCAGGAGTCTGGCAGCCGAATTTTGAACAACCTGCGATTTATTCAGGAGGTAGCCAGAAATGCCCACAGTGCATTGGCATAGTCCAGCCTGGACAGAACCAGGGCACTTACAACTGTTTCTTTAGCAGGTCTTTGAAGAAGAGGAAGAAACTTCCTCAAGGCTTTCAGAGTGCCGAAGCATGTCCCAACCAGCTTCTTGACCTGGGTTGAAATAGACAGGTTCTCATTGAACCAGACCCCGATTTTTAACCAGAACCAGATTTTTAGAAGCATTACCTATTGCCTATTGCACTAGGCAAAGGGAAGCCGGGGGGACATAGCCCATCACTGAAATTCGCAGGGAAAATGCCATACAAAAGGACCTCTGATTTGTGACTCTTCACTGTGCTGGATCAACGCACAACTATGACAATCATCAAAAAATGCTAGTCAATGTGGTGTGATAAGTGAGTGTACACTAACAGGTACATCATTTTACAGAATAGGAGAGAGAGAGAGAGAGAGAGAGAGAGAGAGAGAGAGAGAGAGAGAGAGAGAGAGAGATTGTTGTAACCATTGGGGCATGATATACCTTCAAATAGGCATTTTCGGGCAAAGTGAAAAGAAAAACAGTTGCCAGTTAAAAGGAATGGAATTACCTTTCACTATATACGTTGAAACATTTGAACACTTTTGCATTTGCTTATCCATATGACCTTTGAGTCACCAAGAAAGGACCCCTCAATTTTTGAAGTTAGAATTTAAGGCCTTTGTTTCCTTTGGGCTAAAAGTTGCTCTTTATTGCGCTGGATCAAAACATAATTATGACATTAGACCCAAAAATACAAGTCCGAGTGGAGCTTTGGATGAGTGTACACTGAGAGAGAGCTACATCACTTACAGACTGGAATGGAAGGATTGGGAGTGATTAAAGTTTTGTTAAGCATTGGGGCATACTATACTTAAAAAGAGGCATTTTTAAATAAAGTGAAAAGGAAAAAATATTTGTCTATTCAAAAGAATTAAATAGTATTTCACAATATACATTGAGCAATTGAATGTTTTGTGTTTGACTAGACATAAGAGCAGTGAGAAACCAAGACTCAAACAAATAAGCGTTAAAAAAAAGAGGGTCCCATTAGGTTGGTGGGCCGATCACCCCTGCCGGGCCAGCAGTGGCTACCACCGGACTGGAGGGGTTGATCCGCCTGCCATCCGTCCATTAATCATCCCCGCCATATTAGGATGGCTGGGGGGTCTGTGGCAGACGGTAAGACTGTCCACCGCTTTTCAACTGGTCAACACATCGACCGGGGGTAAAACTGCCACAAAATGGTGGCGGTGTCTGTAAGACACCGCCATCCATATTGAGATGAGGTCGGAGATAAGCCTTTCCATGGCGGCGTTCATGGCAAGGCATGCGGTCTTTGCTGTTGGGGGCCCGTAGCGGGCCCACTGATGTTAGCGGGTAGGGGTGCACATGGGGGGTACCCCCTGCATTGGCATGGACACGGTGGCAGTCACCACACAGTGCCTGTCACCTTGTGCATGTTAATGTACAACGTGCATTCCTAGCATTGTGGCAGGCGGTTCTGTGAGCACCTCCCACCACAATGCTGGGAATGGGGAATGCCACTGCTGCAGTGGCATCCGAATTGCAGGTATGGGACCGCTGCACTACTGGCGGACAGTTCTGCTGCACCCCTGGCGGACTGTCCCTCATTCCGTTACAGTATTGGGCGGACTTTGTCTGCCCGCCATCGTAATGGACCCCAGAGTTTTGGACTTTAACCACAAGTGTCTCTTCCTTGTACTAGATCCAAACATAAGCATTAGTAGCGATCTCACTCTTAAGACCCAAGTCAATTCTGCAGTCTCGTCCTGCTTCTTTCACTTGCGCAGGATTCGTAAAATTAGTAAATTCCTCTCCTTTGAAGCCCTGGTTCAGGTCACCTTGGCCCTAGTAATGTCACAAATTGACTATTCTAATTCCCTGCACGCTGGGATCCCGGCGTATCAGCTGCAGAGGCTTCAGCTGGTTCAGAACCAGGCGGCCAGACTTGTTCAGGGTCTACCCAAGTCGTATCGAGCTAAACCTCTCCTCAAGGGCCTCCACTGGCTCCCCGTGGCGCAACGCTGCCTCTTCAAGATCGGCTGCTGAATCCACAGAGCTCTGTCTTCCCATGGGCCTGTCTTCATCGCTAATAGAATCCAGCGCTACATCTCCCGTCGGACCCTCCGCTCTACCAACGCAAATCTGTTGATTCCCCTTGCCTTCAAGCGCAAGAAACTCGGGGGCTGAGATGTGCGTCCATTGCTCCCCAGTTCTGGAATTCCCTGCCACCGACGTTACACCAAATGGAGTCTTACCCCATGTTCAGGAAATCTCTCAAAACTTGGCTGTTCTCCCAGGCCTATGACCAATAACCCGCACCCCCCTCTACACACGCCTCCTTACCCCATTGCCAAGAAACCGTTGGTGAATGAGCGCTATATAAATCCTTATTATCATATCATATCATATCATCATTATCAACAATGACATTTGATGAAACAAGCATTGGAAATGCAATAGGTCTCGCATTAGGAAAGTTTGAGCTATCGGTCTTATAAATGACTATTTTTTTTATTTATGTGTTGTTTTTTAAAATAGCTAAGTTAATACCTTTGTCATTTACAATGCCAATAGTTATAACTTTTGCAAATGTGACACCTATAGCATTTGTAATGCAACATGTTTTGTATTCACGTGACTTTGATGTATTGATATTACAAATAACAATGGCTTTTAATTTTTTTAAATAATTAATACTTAAATAATTTATTTAATTAGTAATGTCAATAGCTTAAACTTTTCGAAATAACTTTTATGAAGATTATGTTCAGTGTTTTTTACTGTGACGAAAATCCAAAAACAGAAGTGAAATATTAACATCGTAATAAAGCTTGAAAGCCATATTTGAACCAGTGATGCTGTGGTGGTGCTGAGTGATGCTGTGGTTGCGCTGAGTGATGCTGTGGTGGTGCAGAGTTATGCTGTTGTGGTGCTGAGTGGGAGATGGGGAGTGAGAGAAAAAGGAGAGCAGGGAGAGGGAGAGGGTAAAGAGAGGGAGAGAGGAGAGAGAGATGAGAGAGAGGGGGAGAGAGGAGGGAGAGAGGGGGAGAGAGGAGAGGGAAGAGAGGGAAAGGGAGAAGGAAGTGAGGGAAAGGGAGAGAGGGAAAGGGAGAGAGGGTAGAGGGAGAGAGGGAGGGTAAGAAGAGAGGGGGAGGACGAGAGCGAAGGATGGAGGGGAGAGAGAGGGGAGGGAGGGAGAGAGAGGAGAGCAAGCAGAGGGGGAGATGGGGATTGGGAGAAAAAGGAGAGCATGGGGAAGGTAAAGAGAGGGAGAGAAGAGAGAGAGGGGGAGAGAGGAGAGTGAGAAGGAGAGGGTGAGAGAGGAGAGAGTAAAGTGAGGGAAAGGGAGAGAGGTAGATGGAGAGAGGGAGAGTGAGAGAGTGAGGGGGAGAGAGAGGGAGGAAGAGAGTGAAGGAGGTAGAGGAGAGGGAGTGGAGAGAGAGAGAGAGGAGAGCAGGGAGAGGGATAGAGGAGTAGAGAGTGAGAACCATGTTATCGACTCCAGCACCATGAAATGCAGAAAAGTAACACGATAAACAATCAGTCTCATAAGCCACACATATATGGATGCACGGCCAAACATGAAGCATTATGCAAGTAAACTAGAAAAAGAAATGGGAGGACGTTCTTGGTAATATATACAGGTTACATAAAAACAGATTGATTGAATGCCAAAATGCAGGACACTAACTGTTTAGTGTGTGTATGCAATCGAGTACGTCTCTGATGGAGGCTTTATTCATGTGCAGACATTAAAGGCTGCACAGGTGTTGCCTCTCCAGAGAAAATCACTAAGGAAATAAATTAAGAATGGACACAAGAATGTGAAGAACTGCTGAGGCTGAACTAGTCATTCTGTGTGCTCTGTGAAACCTCCGTCTTCACAGAGCGCCTCTAGCAATGCCTGGCAACACCAACGGTGTCAAAAAGAAACAATCACACTGGACAAACGCAGCACGTTACGAGGCAGGGCCAGCCGTGTCTGAGCTCTGCACCAATTGTAATAACAGAGGGTGTTACTACCTACATATCTCAAACACATAACGTCCAGACGTAGAGGCAAATCCACATGAAACAAGACGGAGGGAAGACAGAGATGGGGAGGAGAAATACGACACAGCGGGCAGATGAGGGGGCGAAGCGGGTAAAAAAAAAAAACGGAGGGAAGGCAGAGAAGGGGAGGGTTTTAACAATTACAACATAACACTGCGAAGCGCCAACCAAATTTTTTTTTAGAAAAGAGCAGAAAGATTAATTATTGTAACTCTGCTGGTCATCACGTGCAGGCGCAGAAAGAAACCAAAGAGAACAGATTAGTCTAGATATAAATCATTTAAATGCACTAAGTCTTTGCTATAAATGCACTGAGTATTTGCTGTCTTGCGCGCCCATTCTCGCCCCCTCTGGATTCAAAAGCAAGCACTGAATATAACATCCAGGCTCCTGCCTGCCCTAACGGGGACTCCTCCCACCACACTATGCAATTAGACAGTTACCCTGCAATGTACATGCAGAAAAGTAACGCAATATACAATCAGTTACCCTGCAATGTACATGCCGAAAAGTAACACGATAAACAATCAGTCTCACAAGCCACACATATGTATGCACGGCCAAACATGAAGCATTATGCAAGTAAACTAGAAAAAGAAATGGGAGGACGTTCTTGGTAATATATACAGGTTACATAAAACCCAATTTATTCAATGCCAAAATGCAGGACACTAACTGTTTAGTGTGTGTATGCATTCGAGTACGTCTCTGACGGAGGCTTTGTTCATGTGCAGACATTAAAGGCTGCACAGGTGTTGCCTCTCCAGAGAAAATCACTAAGGAAAAAAGTTATAAAGAGACCCAGGATTTTGGTGGGGAGATACGGAAGTTGATTGCTAGTATCAATATCCAAATCTAGGCCAGCCACGTTTCTGAGGTATGTGGGGATAGTTACTTGGCTTAGCATAAAATAGCTAGGGAGGTTATTAATAGTTCAGCGAATGTAATAACCATGGAGGCAGGCAACACATACATACAATGGTGTGAGGTAGGTTTTAGACTAATCTATTAGAGGAAGGAGGGAGATGTGATGTAAAATACCGTGGGGTTTCCTAAGCTCATTTTATTTTATACAGAATTAATTATTATGAAGCCGAACAGGAAGAATATTCTATGGAAGGTTGGGCTTCTTGCCTCGAAGCCCAACATTCGTGAAGTAAATTAAGAATGGACACAAGAATGTGAAGAACTGCTGAGGCTGAACTAGTCATTCTGTGTGCTCTGTGAAACCTCCGTCTTCACAGAGCGCCTCTAGCAATGCCTGGCAACACAGACGGTGTCAAGAAGAAACAATTACACTGGACAAAAGCAGCACGTTAGGAGGCAGGGCCAGCCGTGTCTGAGCTCTGCACCAATTGTAATAACAGAGGGTGTTACTAGCTACACATCTCAAACACATAACATCCAGACGTAGAGGCAAATCCACATGAAACAAGGCGGAGGGAAGACAGAGAAGGGGAGGGGGGAGGAGAAATGTGACACGGCGGGCAGGGGAGGGGGCCGAGCGGGGAGAGCGGCGATGAGGGTGTGACGCAGCAGGGGCCTTTGAAGTGAAGCAAAGCTTCACTTCAAAGGTGTGGGAGGAGTGCTGCTGGGGAACAGACGGCGATTTGATGATGTGCACCCGCATTTTAGGTCAATGCGCTTGCGCATTTACCTAAAAGCGCACGGGCACAGCACCAAATCGCCAGTTGGGATACTAGTTGGGTAAAGTCTGTTTAAGTCGCTATAGTCTCACTCTGCTCAATGCGCATGCGCATTGAGAGGCGAGACCTAAAAAACATATCAATGTGGTGCCATAGATGAGTAGACCCTGGCAGCTACATCAATTGGGAATGAGATGGAAGTAGTGAGAAAGAGAGAGAAAGAGAAAGGAGTTTGTTAAACATTGGGGCATGATATAAAGAGGACTTTTTAGTAAAAGTGAAAAGAAAAACACATGGTTGCTGATTAATAGGAAGGGCATCATTCTGCACTGTACACTTTGAAGATTGGAACATTTTGTAATTGATCATATCATTAAGAAAATATCTGACTAGACACTAGGATTCATACTATAATGTTAGTGAGATTCTTAAGTTATTGGCCACAAGTGACCCTTTACTATACTGATTAAAAACTTAACTATGCCATTTGACCCAAAGAATATAAGTGGATATAGTGTCAAAAGTAAGTGTACAATGACAGCTACATCCTTTACAGAACAGGATGGAGGGAAGAGGGAGAATGCAGAGTTATTCTAAAGCAATGGGGCATGATATTCTAAAATAAAGGGTATTTTCTGACAAATGGAGAAGAAATATATTTGCAAATCAATAAGAAACAAGTAATTTTTTTACAATAATGTTTTTAACGACAATTTGTGTATAACCAGACCTTAGAGGAAACATTTGACCACTGATACTTGAACCCATAATTTTCACACCTAGGCCCAGATTTACTAAGCCCTTGCATTGCTATTGCGTTGCAAAAGGTAATATTTACTAAGCCACACAAAGCCACCATCCATGGCTCAACCTGACTAAATTCAGAGCAACGCACGACAGTGCAAACCACTACCCTACATTACTCTGCATTGGGAAGGAGTTTTATGGGTGGAGTATGGGCGTTCCCATGCATCTACCCTTGGATTTTGGCGCATTCCAAGATTTACTAAGGAGAATAAGCTGGAAAATGAGTCAAAGTGCTACGCCATCTCTACAGAGGTGTACTAAAAAGCAATATCTTTATTTATCCTTTTTATTTCTTCTTTCCTAGGGTGCTGCAGTTGCAGCAAAATTAGAAAGCAGTAAATTCCTCTTATTATTGTTTTTCTGCAGGAAAGTGTTCATCCTGCAAAAAATGATCCCGACTCTAAAAGAGGCACCCTTGCACCATGGCGAACGGGCCCTTGAGTTGGCACTAGGCAGCACTCAGTGCACCAGAGAGAGAAAAAGATTGTCATATCTTAGTTAAGTATGCACATTCCTGCTCTCTCCATTTAACACAGGTCAGCAAGTTGTCCTACTGCGGTGTGTTGCGTCATATGTTAGTAAATATGGTCCTGAGTGTCTAGGAGCTTAGCTATTATGCCAAAAGTGTCTCTTTGCTATGCTGCATCAAATCATAACTTTGAAATTTGACACAAACATACACGTCAGTGTGGTGCTATCAGAGAGTGTACACTGAAAGCTACTTCATTTATAGGATAGAATAGAGGGATGAGATAGAGTGGCATACAAAGTTATTTTAAATCTTAGGGACAAGATACACTTAAAAAAGGGTTTTTTTCAGAAAAAGTGAAAAGAAAAAATATTTGCCTTTTAATAAAAAAAGAATATATCTTTGACAAAATGTATTGAACATTGAAACTCACCACACCTTAGAGAAAACACAAGACCATTAAGACACCAGCACTAAAAACCTTAATATTCAGTGAGAGAGTGTAAGACCTTGACCATTAGGCTATGACTGTATCTTTAATATGGCAGATCAGAACATAATTATGCCATCCAACCAAAAATTAAAGAGTTTTGCAAACTTGAGTGTTTAATTAGGTAAAATAATGCCAAATGCGCATTTGTTATTTTTTGTTTAATGTATATGTGAAAATCCCATCAACTTTTGGTGTTAGGGCACATTTAAAAAAAAGCAACAAGAATAATACTTTGTCACGTTCTTTGTTTCGGTGCATTTCCAGTAAATGTTTACTGCAAATGGCGCCAATGGCTTCAAGTCTTTATTGCAAATGATGCATAATAACGCAAAGTAGCATAATGGTGTACATTCAGGAATTTTGCATCCCAAGTGTAACACAAACTTCATGAAACAATACTATTTACACTGGCATAATTAAAATTTTGTTCAGGCCTAATTACAAGCCGTGCTAATTTCGTTGTGGAGATTCCGGGTAGGTGGAAATAATTATTCCAACTTGTATTACTGTGTCATAGATCCACCTTTTATTAGGTATTTCCGGTGGACCTATTTTTCCGAGTGAAATTCTGCACAATATTCCCTTACCTTGGGGATTACCGGTCCTATTTACTATCTGCTCTGGACAAGTGGTAAATAAAAATGTGGGAGCCAATGTGAGGGGATAGAGGAGGGATGGTTCTGGAAGTCAGGGGATAAAGGATGTGAGATGGGGGAATGCTCTGTGCTTCCTTTCCCATAAGAGAGGGTTAGGTAGGGGATTGAGAACATGTCCATGCTGTACTTACAGTCTGAGCCTAACTTTTCTTGATTACATGTCTGGATGCGGGAAGCCATTCCACTGATAACTGGTTGGAGTGATAAAGTTTTACTGAAATCAAAAGGTCTTGCCTACAAACAGACCTAAAGAGGGTATTGTGGTGAAGCACAACTGGATCAGCTTGCTTGTCATTTTTATTGAATAAATGTGCACCCGGAACAGATAGGCAGGTATGGCTTATTTTTTATCCATTACATGCTTGGCATATTTCAACTTATAGTTATTCATTTTTAGTCATTTATTAATATATTTTCAGTTCTTGACACATGTATTTATCTTTTGGTTAATCTCTTGGGAGGAATATAAGTATTAAACGTGGTAATGTTGATGTTTTTCATTCATTATACATGGCATGTGCTAAAGTTACTTCTGTTAAGAAATCCATCACTCTGCACAGGCAGGCATGTTCTGCACTTCCATTAAATGTATTTCAAAGGACTTGTGTGTTAATGTGGTCTCATTAACACAAATTTACTGTGCCTCCTTTTTTAAAATGTCCCATTTCTGGGATTTGAAACTCCTTAAGCTCACTACTGCAAGTGAGTGGTGCTCCCATTTTGGGATAACCCTTGTTAATGGAGGAACAGCAAAATTACTTCTCAATTCAAATTAACACGATAAATCTATACATTTGTAATTCACCTAAAAAACCATTACTTGTTGCAACAATTTCACAGAAACACATTGGGGCCCATTAGGAAGGCAGGCGGATTGCCCCCGCCAGGCTGGCTGTAGCCACCGCCGGCCTGGCGGGGGCAATCCGCCCACCATCTATACCTAAATGCCCCCCCCGCCAAGGCATGCGGTCTTCACTTTGGGGTCCCCCTGTGGGCCATCAGTGTGAAGGAGAGGTGGGGGGTGCACACAGGGGGTACCTGTGGTACCCCTCTGTACTTGCATAAACAAAGCGGCAGGCACCGCGCGGTGCCTGCTGCTTTGTTTATGCAAATGTATACGTGCATTTTTAGCATTGTGGTGGGCGGTGCAGAGAGCGCCGCCCACCACAATGCTAAAAATGCAGGATGCGCCTGTCACAGTGGCGGGCGCATCCTAATACCCCTCACGGGACCCCGCCCTTATGGCGTACGGTCCCAATCACCGATAGAATGGCGGGCGGAATAAGTCCACCCGCCATCCTAATGACCCTCATTGTACATCAATTTTACACAATTGGATAGTCCCACGCCATACTTATGAAAGTAAATGTTAGATTTGGAATAAGCAGATTGTGTTTCTGTAAGAACTGTTATCTATAAAATTGTACACATGGTCTAGTTATGGCCAGCCTTCATCCCATTTTGAGTGAGGTCTGTTGTTTGGCTGGAAAAGGTGACAGCCTGTTTTATAGGGGTTTTAACTATTGAAGGGCAAGAGTTTATACATGACCACATCAAATGGACCCTCTGTGAATTTACAAATTGTAAAACGAGAAACATTGTGTATGCCATCAAATGTCCATGTCCCACACTGCACATTGGGAAAACCACGCAACAGGCCAATCAGAGGATTGTGCAGCATCGATCGCGCATAAAAAATAAAGTACTGACTGCCCCAATGGTCCAACACTTCGTGAACCATAACCATTCAGAAAAACAATTTGAATGGACTGTTTTATCCTGCGTTAAGCCACCACCGCGTGGAGGAAATATGGAAAACATGTTGGCCAAAAAAAAAGCGTATTTAATACTTAAATTCCATAGCACAACCAATGGGCTGAATGACCTGACAGAACTAAATCAATTCTGAACAAGCGCAATGTTTGAAGATTCCAAAAACCGGGTATTGTTTCATCACAACTTCATCAAACTACGTGTCCTAGAAACCCTGCTACAAGGAACAGGAAGAAGAACATATAAGCAGAGTCAGCACAAGTCCCGTGTGATGAATGTTTGTGGAGAGATGCCATTTGCCAAGTGAAGCTTGAAGAATATCGCCTAAATGTAATTGTGGAGAACTGCTCAAAATGTTTGGCTTTATGGCTTATTGGCAAACATGTGCGCAGCATTTATTAAGCAGGTTTTAATCTATTGCAAAAAAGCAGCCACATGATGAACTGTTTGAGGTTAATGACCGGCAAAGAAGATGTAACTACAAACTAAAAGCGCGAGTCCTAAACATTTGGCCAGGAGGAACATTGATAAATATATACGCACCGTTGAAGCACTTCTCAATTTAATGTAAAAGCGCAACGATGAAAAGTCTGAATCTGAAAATATTCGCACATGCGAAGGAATGAATAGAAACACCAAAAACTTGAAATGTGACATACCCCGAAGTAATTCAGACTTTCTTACCATTCTTCCAGTTTCATCAGGAAGTGATAACCTGTTAAGAAGAGCCAGGAATCCCCTGAAAAATTATTACAACATTCACAAGTAAGGGAGAGGCCACATTAAGCTCGTCCTGTGCTTTCAACATTGGTTCATAATGGTTGTCTAAATGACCACAATTTAATTCTATTTTAGGGTGGAATGTAAAGCCCTCAATGAAGTATTTTGGCTCAATTTAAATCGCAAATAAGGATACAAGGTGGGAGTCATCTCAAGTAAACACAAAGACTCCAGTAAGTCTCATATATTTAGACAAAAATGAATCATACCTGCTGAAAATGATCAGACTCAAAACCTCATACTTACACAATTTATTTAATCATGTTCAGGTGTCTAGGAGCATACTATTAGGAGATTGAATTTCAGCAAAGATGATAAGGTACAAGATAAACTTAGTGCCCATTTTACCTATTAATTGCACAGAATGAAAGGGTCATGCAGTGTGTTATTTATACATCTCATTATTTGTTAATTTAGATTACACCGTGGTCTAAGCCCTGATGATAATCCCCTGAGGCATAGGGGGATTGGAAATGCGTCGGCACGCTAATTTTTTTCGTGCGAGGGATCAACATTAATTGAAGCTCTAGAGAGGGTGCCACTACATGAAATATACCCCGAGTGCAAATCACTTCCAGAGAAAGTTGTCCCCGCATTATACCTGTTTGAAGCGCTCAACAAACTGAACAATACTCAATGTCATAGCGCTTACAGGCATTGTTTGAATCACCAACTGGTGTTATTGTTTAAATTAATCGTCAGATTTGAATTCATTGCCGTCATGTTTAAGTTTTTGAATTGTCCAGTTTTTTATGTGTTTATTAACATTTATTCATGAGGAATGTATAAATGAATGAAATGTGTATTCTTTTCATGTTTCCGTGGGTTTGAGCATTAAAAAGCTTCCACAAAACCTTTAACGAGTCATTCCGCAGTGTTATTATCGACTTCAGTCGCTTATAACACATACAATGGCAGAAAAAGATACCCTTTCATTCACTGAGGCACACATTCAAAGACTAATGTCGAATCCTTCCCCTTTCCCCTCCATATCTCTTTCCCAGCCAAACAACAAAATGAGTCTGATAAACTAATACAACTAAGCAAAAAGCACATTAGGACTGAGCTACATGGCCACTTCCTTCTTTCCCACTTACGAGCGGGCACTATTCCGTTGGGCCTGCAAGTGAAAAATATCCCTGTAGTCTTCACAGAAGATCCTGAATACAAAAAGGGATTTAGCTTCATCAGCACAAAGTGTAGTCACGACTTAATGGTTCATACCATTGAAACCGCAGCACGCATTTGCCAGAAGGAGCTTTAAGAACTTGACGCTCTAACCACAGCTATTAAAAACAACCACACGCAGGTCGAGGCCAAAGCATTGTTGGAAAAAATTGAAAAAGAAATACTGACATTTAAAGATAATGCAATTAACTTCAAGACAAACAAATTCGAAAAAGACACCAAAAACTTCAACATAGAAACTGTCTATCCTTACCTTAAGGAAGACTACTATGCACAGGTGGAAGCGCGTAGAGCATTAACTCAGTTTCAAGGAAGATCAAAGAATCGGTTCACTACCTTTTCTGAGTCATCATCCTCAGACTCGTCTGGTGACACAAATTCACGAGAGGGACCATCAAAGAGACAGGGTCCTTTTTAGAACAAGGCGACACGAGAAACAAAGTACACTTCAAACCACCTCAACCACAATGGGAGATGAGAACGTGGAATAATTACTACAAGAGCTAAAAACCACTTCCATAGTGAATTTATCAAAGAGAATATTGACAGAAGCAGGGAAATCGGTCCTTGAGCTAGGTATCAAATTTGTTCCATCAACACGGACAGACTTCGCCAATTTAAAAATAGAGACACTGGATCTGTTTCGAAAGATCAGATTGAAGGTATTCTTTGCAGGAAAAGAATACCAAGGAAACCACAAAGCGTCCGGTTTGCAAAAGAAATCAACTTTTACCCCTCCACCACACCTGATGCCGAAACAAGTAATGGCGTTCGAACAAGCCGTCATGTCCTCAATTTGCCATCTAGAGAAACAAAAACAGTTTACCAGAATGAACATTTCAAAACAACAAAATGAAGCAATCAAGAGTTTACAGAAAGAAGATTCGGTAATTATAAAACCTGCTGATAAGGGCGGAGCCCTAGTGGTATGGGCCAAGAATCTGTATGTATCTGAAGCTCACAAGCAATCCTGAATAAGGACTGGTATCGACAACTAAGTTAAGACCCGACACGTCTCATTCAAGAGGAAGTCAAAGAAATACTGAAATGGGGACTGGAGGAAGGAATATTGGGACTGAAGAACCATGAGTTCCTGAACAAAACAAATCCACGTATCCCAGTGATCTACTTTTTACCAAAAATTCATAAAAGCATGGTAGATCCTCCCGGGAGACCAATCTTCTCCGGGGGTAAGTCAGTACTAGAGCCGGTTGCCAAATAAGTGGACATCTTTTTGAAGCCGTTCATCAACCAAGTGCCATCCTACTTACGTGATACAACCGACTTTATAAACAAAATTGAAGGACAACCATTTGACAGCAACTCACAGTGGCTAGTTTCATTTGATGTCACATCTTTTTATACACAAATCCCTCAAGATGAGGGCCTCGAAGCAATGGAGGTTTACCTTGAGATGCGTGTAAGACCACACAGAGTGCCGACAGTGTTTATTCTTGATCTGGTACGACTTGCATTAAAACGTAACTACTTCCGATTTGAGAATACTTTCTACATGCAGGTCAAAGGCTCAGCCAGGGGGTGTCCTTTTGCACCAGAGATGGCCATTCTGTTCATGGCCTTGCTTGAAGAACGGTCCATTGACAATAACAATCCTTTCAGTGACTGCAACCCACAGTGGTACAGATATATCGATGATATCTGGTGTGTCTGGAGTGGATCAGAGAACCAATTAGCACAGTTTTACGAATGGTTGAACACGAGACACCCAGATATCAAGTTCACGATGACAAAGAGTCCCTCAACACTCACATTTCTTGATGTTGATGTTTTTAAAGAAAATCAAAGATTGAACACAACACTACACCGCAAGTCGACTGATAGGAACACTATACTGCACTATCGGAGTTCCCACCCCAACAATATAAAAAATAATCTCCCTTACGGGCAACTATTAAGAATCCGACGCAATTGTGCACGCAAAGAGGACTTCATGGCCCATGTTTCGATGTTTTCTGATCAACTCGGGGATCGAGGTTACCCACGCAAATTGCTGAAATCTGCTGTAAAAAGAGCGTGGTACACCCCACGAGAGATTTTGTTAACCAAAAGGGTAAAACCACCAATGGAAAGCTTGTTTGGGTATCCACCTTTGACCCTCACACCAATAAGTACAAGATAATCATCACATCAAATTGGCATCTCCTGTCACAGTTGGAGTGTCCAATTGGGAAACCCTTGTTCGCCATGCAAAAAAACAAAAGCATTGGCCAGAAAATAATTCAAGCAGACATGGAGACAACGAGTTCCAAAGTTAAAGACTTGTGGACACAGTGGAATCTATCTCCCATACAAGGCCATCGGAAGGGTGGAAATTGTTCAGTTTGCAGCATAAATATTGAGGGCAAGAGTTTATACATGACCACATCAAATGGACCCACTGTGAATTTACAAATTGTAAAACGAGAAACATTGTGTATGCTGTAGGAGAGTAGGGTCTGCAATCCTATGGTCACCCCAGATTTTTGCTTTTTGCTTCACTGGTTTACGACTTTCCCTGGCTGTGGGCCTGATAATCAGACCCACAGCCTAGCTGTTCTCTCTCTAAATTGACATCCATGTACTTTAGGTGCATTTACCAATTGGTATTGGGTCACTCTTGTAAGTCCTTGTACAGTGTACCATAGGTACCCAGGGCATAAGTGAACCCAAGGCCTACCAGGGGCTGCAGCATGTGTTATGCCACCCCTGGCTGGTCCTCCAAATCTGACACAACTGGCTGATCAATCAGCTGGGGCAAGGTGGTGTAATCACCCTTTGCTTTAGATATAGTATACCTATATCTAAACCTAGAATTGATACATATACTCCTATAAGTCACTCCTATGGCAGGCCTTAACAATCCTGGAGGCAGAGTGCTTGGAATTATGTGAGATAGTGCTCTGGCATGAGCTGAGCCTGTCTACAGCTTGCGGAACCAAGTCCTTTAGCTGTTTCCATGATAACGCTATACCATATACTCTTAAGTGCATTATAACCTCGTGGTTATTGCTAACTTTGGCATAGCATTATCAAAAGATGTCGAGTACGGTGTCATACGAATTGGAATACTACCCCCTCACCAATTCTGGCGACAGGGGTAGCATTCCACCCTTTTAGAGGGACACGACATGTATGTAACTGTGAACACCGGTTAAAGTTAACTCGAGCCTCAGCATCACAAAATGGATGCTGCCACCACAGACACAAGTCTGACCTCCTGCTGCTGGGAGTCCTTCCAGTGGAGGAGGCTTGGAAAAAGGGTTTCCAGCCTTGGGAGGTGCTAGCACCACCCCAGACAGGATTTTGTGTATTAGGTAGGACAGGGCAGAAAGGAATGAGACATGCCTGGGGCACACAAGGTGCCCTGTGCATACACCGGTTCAAACCAGTTGCTGGGGCACTCCAGCCCCAGCTCTGGCATGAGACCAGACAAAGGATAGGGGGTGTAAGAACCCCCCTTCCTGGTCCCACCCATGGGAGGGACCTAGTGATAGTACAGCCCCCTTTAGCAGGGTAAAGGTAGGAGCTGGTCCCATTCCAAATCATATTATTCCTGATCTGAAATTCTACAAGAAGAAACTCTGGACTTCGACTTTCTACACAGAAGACTGAAGAAATCTCCTTTGTGGGCAAGGAGTGTCCACCCTGCACAAGCAGGCACCATCAAGCGTCCAGCGGCTTCACTTTGTCGTCTTCCCTCGAGGATCCAGACTTCAGAGCCCAACAAGACCCGGATTCCCAGACCTCTCCGACCTCAACTCACATCTGCAGCACAGCTGACATCCGTGGGTGCGACGAGACACGTGGGACCGGCCATCTTGGAGAAACTGCACTTAGCTTCCAGCATGACTTCTGACGTAACCTTGATGAAGTGCTGTAGAGATTGAGAAGCCCCAGCCCCGAGCAACTCCTGCACCGAAGACCAGCCCTCCAGCATCCACGAGATCTGCGTGGGGCCCTTCTGCCTGTTTGCTGCTCGACGCGTTGTCTGGTCACTTGCCGGCTGGCTAATGGCCGCCTAGACGTCGATCCACGACATCAACACTGCTGGTCTGGTTGCTCCAGACTGGCCCTTGCTTCCCTGCAAAGGAGTAGCACCCCGGACCCTCCTGGTCCGCACCAGACATCTTTTCCACTCACCGCATGGGTTGCCTTTGCCAAGGCCTGTTGACGCCGAATCCGGAACCAACACCGCCGACAGCGAGAACCTGCGTGGGACAGCTCGTGCCTCCATCCTGGTTGTCGAAGACACCTCCTGGTCCACGTGGCTGCAGAGTCAAGCGTCCAATCCTCACCTGATCGCGACGACAGCCTCTTGTTCCTTCCTGGTTCCACTCCAGTCACTGGCTAGTGACTTTGAACATTGTCCCCTCTGCTTTCAGGTCTTCAGCATTCCTGATACACCCTTGGATCACATCGGACATCTTCCTCCTGGTCGCCTGCAGCATCTTTTCTTTCAGGCTCCATAGACTTCAAAGCAGAAACCCGACATGACTTCACACCTATGCACCCGCAGCCCGTGGGTGAGGTAACGAGAGCATTTCGGTGCTCAAGGGTAGATTGACTCTCCTAGTGTCCAGTTTCACAGTCGTTTTAGTTCTACTAGTCAGGATTGTCCATACTCACCTTTTTCTTGAATTGTACTGTCCATAGACGTTGTTACGCATCTCGCGTGTGAGTTCACACTCTGCACACGCGTTCCGTGGGCCTCCTATTACTTACCTAAAGTTAGGATAGTGTAGTCCCAGCGATCCTACAGACTCTGGACAGCTCCATTCCTTCTATTGACTTCCTTACACCACTTGTTTAGTATATGGTTTGTTGCGCCCCTAGGGCAACATTGTAACTTGTGCAACTTAACGTATTTTTCTTAAGAATCTTGTCATGTGCTTAGCCCTCTGATCTCATAAAGAGTTCAGAGGTGTTTCTTAGTTAATAAATATCTTGTTTATTTTCATAACTACCTGTGTGGTGTCCTTTCATTTGGTATTCAAGGGGTTATATGTGGTAGAACAGCTGGCTTCACATGCCAAAAGAGTTTAGCCTAAGACTGCTTTGTCCATGCTACCATTAGGATAGCTGGTCTATAAGGTTGACTTACAACCAATCACCATAAGGATTGTTTGGACTGATACAAGGTGATCACTAGAACTAGTGACCATCATATATCAGGCCAACTTCTCACATAAGCCATCAAATGTCCATGTCCCAAACTGTACATTGGGAAAACCACGCAACAGGCCAATCAGAGGATTGTGCAACATCGATCGCGCATAAAAAATAAAGTACTGACTGCCCCAATGGTCCAACACTTTGTGAACCATAACCATTCAGAAAAAGAATTTGAATGGACTGTTTTATCCTGCGTTAAGCGTGGAGGAAATATGGAAAACATGTTGGCCAAAAAAGAAGCATATTTAATACTTAAATTCCATTGCACAACCAATGGGCTGAATGACCTGACAGAACTAAATCAATTCTGAACAAGCGCAACGTTTGAAGATTCCAAAAACCGGGTATTGTTTCATCACAACTTCATCAAACTACGTGTCCCAGAAACCCTGCTACAAGGAACATGAAGAAGAACATATAAGCAGAGTCAGCACAAGTCCTGTGTGATGAATGTTTGTGGAGAGATGCCATTTGCCAAGTGAAGCTTGAAGAATATCGCCTAAATGTAAGTGTGGAGAACTGCTCAAAATGTTTGGCTTTATGGCTTATTGGCAAACATTTGCGCAGCATTTAAGCATGTTTTAATCTATTGCAAAAAAGCAGCCACGTAATAAACAGTTTGAGGTTAATGACCCGCAAAGAAGATGTAACTACAAACTAAAAGCGCGAGTCCAAAGCATTTGGCCAGGAGGAACATTGATAAATATATGCGCACCATTGAAGCACTTCTCAATTTAATGTAAATGCGCAACAATGAAAAGCCAGAATCTGAAAATATTTGTACATGCGAAGGAATGAATAGAAACACCAAAAACTTGAAAATGTGACATACCCCAAAGTAATTCAGACTTTCTTACCATTCTTCCAGTTTCATCAGGAAGTGATAACCTGTTAAGAAGAGCCAGGAATCCCCTGAAAAATTATTACAACATTCACAAGTAAGGGAGAGGCCACATTAAGCTCGTCCTGTGCTTTCAACATTGGTTCATAATGGTTGTCTAAATGACCACAAATTAAATTTAATTTTAGGGTGGAATGTAAAGCCCTCAATGAAGTATTTTGGCTCAATTTAAATCGCAAATAAGGATACAAGGTGGGAGTCATCTCAAGTAAACACAAAGACTCCAGCAAGTCTCATATATTTAGACAAAAATGAATCATACCTGCTGAAAATGATCAGATTCAAAACCTCATACTTACACAATTTATTTAATCATGTTCAGGTGTCTAGGAGCATACTATTAGGAGATTGAATTTCAGCAAAGATGATAAGGTACAAGATAAACTTAGTGCCCATTTTACCTATTAATTGCACAGAATGAAAGGGTCATGCAGTGTGTTATTTATACATCTCATTATTTGTTAATTTAGATTACACCGTGGTCTAAGCCCTGATAATAATCCCCTGAGGCATAGGGGGATTGGAAATGCGTCGGCACGCTAATATTTTTCGTGCAAGGGATCAACATTAATTGAAGCTCTAGAGAGGGTGCCACTACATGAAATATACTCCGAGTGCAAATCACTTCCAGAGAAAGTTGTCCCCGCAGTATACCTGTTTGAAGCGCTCAACGAACTGAACAATACTCAATGTCATAGCGCTTACAGGCATTGTTTGAATCACCAACTGGTGTTATTGTTTAAATTAATCGTCAGATTTTAATTCATTGCCGTCATGTTTAAGTTTTTGAATTGTCCAGTTTTTTATGTGTTTATTAACATTTATTCATGAGGAATGTATAAATGAATGAAATGTGTATTCTTTTCATGTTTCCGTGGGTTTGAGCATTAAAAAGCTTCCACAAAACCTTTAACGAGTCATTCCGCAGTGTTATTATCGACTTCAGTCGCTTATAACACATACAATGGCAGAAAAAGATACCCTTTCATTCACTGAGGCACACATTCAAAGACTAATGTCGAATCCTTCCCCTTTCCCCTCCATATCTCTTTCCCAGCCAAACAACAAAATGAGTCTGATAAACTAATACGACTAAGCAAAAAGCACATTAGGACTGAGCTGCATGGCCACTTCCTTCTTTCCCACTTACGAGCGGGCACTATTCCGTTGGGCCTGCAAGTGAAAAATATCCCTGTAGTCTTCACAGAAGATCCTGAATACAAAAAGGGATTTAGCTTCATCAGCACAAAGTGTAGTCACGACTTAATGGTTCATACCATTGAAACCGCAGCACGCATTTGCCAGAAGGAGCTTTAAGAACTTGACGCTCTAAATACAGCTATTAAAAACAACCACACGCAGGTCGAGGCCAAAGCATTGTTGGAAAAAATTGAAAAAGAAATACTGACATTTAAAGATAATGCAATTAACTTCAAGACAAACAAATTCGAAAAAGACACCAAAAACTTCAACATAGAAACTGTCTATCCTTACCTTAAGGAAGACTACTATGCACAGGTGGAAGCGCGTAGAGCATTAACTCAGTTTCAAGGAAGATCAAAGAATCGGTTCACTACCTTTTCTGAGTCATCATCCTCAGACTCGTCTGGTGACACAAATTCACGAGAGGGGCCATCAAAGAGACAGGGTCCTTTTTAGAACAAGGCGACACGAGAAACAAAGTACACTTCAAACCACCCCAACCACAATGGGAGATGAGAACGTGGAATAATTACTACAAGAGCTAAAAACCACTTCCATAGTGAATTTATCAAAGAGAATATGGAAAGGGGCGACCGAATCGGTCCCCCCGAACTTATGGCCGAGTGCCTCGATCCCCCCGGGAAGCCATTTTGGGCGGGAGGCGCGTCTCAGCTGGTATGCCCGAAGCGGCGTAGCTGGGGCGCGCTCGTTCCCGCCCTAGAGTGGGCTGGCCTAGACACCGACGCAGCCAGCCACGCCCTCAGGGGCAGGCAGGGGCGGGTATACGCCCGCCCTGAAGACGGATAAAAAGGGGCGCAAGACCAGAAGACATCCTCTTGTTCTTGTGCTCTGAAGCTGCACCTCCTCGCTGCACGTGAGCTCGGGACAGAACGAAGAGCCAATTTTGAGCGTTTTAATCTCTCTCTTTGTCTTTTAGATACTTCGTCGAAAGGATGCCCAAGAAAGGAGCAAAGGGAATGTCGACTGACCAGTTGGTTCGGGCACTCATGAAGGACATGTCCGAAATTAAGAAGCGGTTGGCGGAGCGAGACGGCGAGGAGGGATCGGGGCGTCCACCGGCCGGAGGGAAGCCAAAGAGGCCGAGAAGGGGGCCGGTCGGGGGAGACGTCCCGGTTCCCTGTTCTCCGCTCGAGGCGCCAGCCCCGGTACCGACCCCGGTACCGGTTGAGGGGAATCCGATTCCCGTGATAGTCACCCCGACGTCTGCCGAAGATATGCCTCCCGAATTGGCGGCACAGTTAGCAGCATGGTTGGGGGACAGTAATGGGGGCGCCATGGCTACCGAAGCGCAAGCACTCATAAAGCAGTTGCGCGAGAAACGTGATGCAGCCAAGGTGCCCGCGCCGGATGCGGCGGTAGACAAGCCACGAGGGACGGAAGCAGCGTCCGGTGCAGGTAAGCGGCCATTGCCGATTGCAAGGGATGAGTCAACACCCTCTCGTAGAGAAAGATTGGGGCAACATGTTCCTTTGCCAATAAAGGAAAAGATTTGGGCGGGGGAATACGTTAACATTTTCTCCCTGCTCGTCGATCACTATGAGGTCGAAACTGTTAAGGGTCAAAAGGATCTGATGCATCCGAGTGTTTGGCGCGCAAAAATGGCCGCCTTTAAAGTGAATGAAAATATTGGTAACTGGGGGAATGCTTGGGGAATTTTCACGGCAATTTTGGGGGAACGTAGGCCTGATTTGCTCCCTGAATTTCCAGTATATCAGTCACGAATTATGGGGTACTCGACATCACACCAAGGTAACCAATGGTTCTGTTATGATAACCTTTTCAGGAAAGCGATGGAGCATAACAAAAGTTTAACCTGGGACTGTTACGATTCTTTAACATGGAATAAGATGAAAGAGTCGGGAATGTTGAAAGTGCCATTGGTGGGGAGTGCTGTTAGTGAGTCCTCCCGCCAAAATGGGGGGACACCCTTTCGGTCGGGTACGGGTACAGACGATAACCCGAGACCCGCCGGCAATACAGGGAAGAGGGGGTTCTGTTTCAATTTCAACAGAAGCAAATGTACTAGGCCCCCGGGATCTTGTAAGTTCAAACACGAATGTAGTGGTTGTGGGGCACCCCATCCTGAGTCCTCGTGCAGAGCCAAATCGGGTGAAAATGGGGGCAGAGGAGGCGCTAAACAGGTCTAATATAGTCCGAGGGGCGCCTTTACCAACCCCGATTGATACCCTGGCGATGATTCCCTGGCTCAGCGAATACCCAGATCGTACTTCTGCTGGGGTGCTACGAAGCGGTTTTTCATATGGTTTCCGCATCCCGGTGGGTAACTTTCAGGGTGTCGGGACGTGCAAAAATCAACTTTCCGTCTTGCAGCATACTACTGTAGTACAGGATAAGATCCGGAAAGAGGTTACCCGAGGTCGGGTTGCCGGCCCGTTTCCTGTCCCCCCGGTACGGAACTTTGTTTGTTCTCCTTTATGGGTGGTCCCCAAGAAGGACCCGGGTGAGTTTCGATTGATTCACAATTTATCAGCCCCTCATGGCCTTTCTGTAAACGATGCAATTAATCCAGAAATGTGTTCGGTGCGGTACGCATCATTCGATGAGGCCGTAGCCATTTTGAATCGCCTGGGGCCCGGGACGCTGATGGCGAAATCAGATATCGAGTCAGCGTTCCGTTTGCTCCCGGTATACCCGGATGACCAACGTTTGTTGGGATTCATGTTTCAAGGTTTGTTTTACATGGACAGGTGTATGCCAATGGGGTGCTCGATATCTTGTGCTTATTTCGAGAAATTCAGTAGTTTTCTGCAATGGGTTTACACGAAGAAAACAGGTTTTCGGAATGTGATGCATTACCTCGACGACTTTCTGTTCCTTGGGGCCGCTGGGGATGATGAATGTGCCCGGGCCTTGACTGAATTTTGTGTTTTAATGAATCAATTTGGCGTGCCGTTGGCACCAGGTAAAACTGTGGGTCCCACGACTTGCCTCGAGTTCCTCGGGATCGAGTTGGACTCTAGTGAGGGTTGTTTTCGTTTACCAGCTTCCAAAGTATCGAAATTCAAGACAGCCCTGCAAATGTGTATCACTGCATCTAAAGTTACGCTGCATCAATTGCAGCAATTGGTGGGGAAGTTGAATTTTGCCTTAAGGGTGATCCCGATGGCCCGCCCCTTCTCCCGTTCGATTGCACAGGCGATGGTCGGCCTAAAGGAGGGTCACCATCGCACGAGGTTATCGGCCGAGGTCCGCCAAGACATGCGTATTTGGTTAGCATTTTTGGCGGATTTCAATGGTCGAGTCGTCTGGAACAAACCGGCCTTGTCCTCTGAAGAGCTTGGTCTATGGACGGATTCAGCGGGAAGCATGGGTTTCGGCGCCATCTTCGGCACAAAATGGTCGGCACAAAAGTGGCCAACATGGTGGCACGATGAGGGGCTGACGAGTAATATTGCTTTCCTTGAGCTGTTTCCTATTTTGGTGGCCCTCAAATCCTGGCCCGATGGATTCAAAAATCATTCTGTCATATTTTGGTCTGACAATATGACCGTTGTAGAATGCATTAATAGTCAGGCAGCACGTTGTAAAATGATTTTGAGGCTGCTTAAAGAAATTGTCTTACTGTGTATGCAACTGAACGTGGTATTCAGAGCAAAACATGTCCCGGGGGTGATGAATCAGGCTGCTGATGCACTGTCTCGTTTTCAAATGCAGGCTTTCTCGGGTTTCCTTCCATCAGCGGACCCCGAGCCAGCACCCTTTCCCGAAGCTCTCTGGTCTCTCGGTGCCCCGAACTTCGTTACCTCGTGGGAGAGAGTCTAGCACCAAGGACGAGGAAGGCATACGAAGGGGCGTTTCGGGCTTATTTGGCCTTTTTGGGGACTGAGAGAGGGGGACTTTGGGGGCATGAGGATTGGGTAGTACATTTTCTGATGTCCTTGCGTAAGGCTGGGAAGTCGGTGGCTACAGCCCAGAGGCATCGTGCTGCTATCTCCTTTGTTGCCAGGGCTCATAATATCCAGGACCCGACAGCGTCTTTTGCTGTACAGAAAGCGCTGCGTGGGTGGCAACGCCTTGAGGGTCGCAGAGTAGACGAGAGGCGCCCGATAGGTCTGGATAGGTTGTCCCAGTTGCTGGCCACACTCCCCGACATATGCTCGTCTCAGTTCGAGGCCTGTTTGTTCCGAGCCGCTTTTACGCTTGCATTTCACGGGGCTATGAGGATAAGTGAGCTGGTGGCAAGGAGCAAGCGGGATGTGGCGGGGGGTTTGTGCCGGGACCACGTTCAGATCAGGGGTGAGACTATGACGGTATCCTTTGTCAAGTCAAAAACCGATCAAAGTGGGGTGGGAGACTGCATAGTCATTCGCAGGATTCCAGGGTCCTCCATGTGTCCGGTGAGGTGTTTAGAGGATTACCTAGCACAAAGGGTGGCATCATGGGGGGGGACAATGTTGAGACACGCGGACGCCACCCCACTGACAAAGTTTCAGTTTCAGCGGGTGCTCGCGATGTCAATTACCGCAGCAGGCTTGGACCCGGGTGAGTTTGGGACCCATTCCTTTCGGATAGGGGCTGCCACTGAAGCTGCAGCCAGGGGTCTTAATGGGGAACAAGTAAAACGAGTGGGGCGTTGGTCCTCCAATTGTTATAAGAGGTATGTGCGGTTGCACATGTTGTGAAGCTGTAACAATGTACTCACGCTTCTTGTCTTTTGTTTGGTTTTCAGTTACGCAAGCCTTCGAGGCGGGGCGGACTATGCAGTCGACCCAACACCGGGCCAGCGGTCAGACATCACCGGCTGTGAGAAAGGAGGTGTGGGTCGTGGGCCACTCATACGTGAGGCGTGCCGCAGACGTATTCAAAGCAGGTGACATGATTCACGTAGCTGGGGAATACGGGTACAGGATGTCCTTCTACGGAAGGGGCGGTCTCTGTATTGACCAGTTTCAAGCTTACTTTGAGGGTTTGTTAGGGCGGATGAGGTCACCGCCGTCTATAGTCATAGTACATTTAGGGGGCAATGATTTGGTCACCACCGGTAGACGACTTCTCCTGGAAGCAATGCTTTCCACCGTAAGTTGGTTGGCGAGGAAAGTTCCGGGGTGCATAATTGCGTGGTCTCATATGATCCCACGGAAAGTGTGGCGGGGGGCTATTTCGATCCCTGCTTTGAACCATTCTGTTAGGAAACTTAATAACAAAATGAGTAGGTTGTTCCGTTCCAGGACATTGCATTCTATCTCGCACGGTTGTATTAATGATGACAGTATGTATATGGGGGATGGTGTGCATTTGTCTCGGGTGGGAAATGAGTTACTCATAGGAGACTTCTTAGCATGGTTAAAAACGTTGGAACATGACCTTTAGCTAGGAGTTTTGGTGGGGGGCCCGGATAGCCGGTCAACTATCCGGGCCTGTGGCGGTAAGGTCATGATCGGTGAGCACTAATTAGTAGATCCCTATGAGTGGGCGTCACCCAACACGGATGGGAGCGCTCGGGAGAGGTGGCCATTGGCCCCTCAATGGGGAGGCGGTCCCTTCTAAGGATGGGTCGCCGGAAGTAAAGGAAAGGCGGTCAAGGCCCCTTCCTTTGTAGGAGGGGTTACAGCCCCCTCCTGGGGAATTTCCCGGGGCCAGTGACATCTGCGACGGCAGATGCGGTAAGTTGTGTGGGGTTGGGATAAGGGCCACGATACCTTCTAGATACCTCACACGAGTATTCGAACGACCTTTAACTGGCGTCGAGTTTTAGGTGCCCCCGTCAAGTCAAGGGAAATTGGTAGTAGTTGCACTTGAGGTACGCCTCCGTGCTGTCGCCCATCCCAAGTGGGAGGGGTAAGTCCGGTTAGGGATCTTGACACCGGTTATGACCTTGCCGTTGGCCCTTAAACGTTAGGTTGTACAATTTCAATATGTCAAGAAATGTTTTGTAGGTTGCTAGTTCGGCTAGGAGAACCTCTGTATTAGAGAATCTGTTAAGGTTAGCCAAACATCGCAATATGGTAATGAAATTGTACATAACATGAAACGTTTAATGTTTTAATTTTGTTTTAATAAATACGGCCGGGATGGTCACTCCATCCCACTTCCAAAAACTTCAAGAACTGTTTCCGGTTTCACTCCTTTTGGGGATTGTGTTGAGAGGGGGTGGCGGGTATCTCGGCTATATGGAAAGGGGCGACCGAATCGGTCCCCCCGAACTTATGGCTGAGTGCCTCGATCCCCCCGGGAAGCCATTTTGGGCGGGAGGCGCGTCTCAGCTGGTATGCCCGAAGCGGCGTAGCTGGGGCGCGCTCGTTCCCGCCCTAGAGTGGGCTGGCCTAGACACCGACGCAGCCAGCCACACCCTCAGGGGCAGGCAGGGGCGGGTATACGCCCGCCCTGAAGACGGATAAAAAGGGGCGCAAGACCAGAAGACATCCTCTTGTTCTTGTGCTCTGAAGCTGCACCTCCTCGCTGCACGTGAGCTCGGGACAGAACAAAGAGCCAATTTTGACCCACCCACCAGCCCCTGAAGACAGCCAGTTGTGTATAATAAAGTTGATTAATTTTGTTTTGTTTTCGTTTCCAGGTTGTAGTGCCATGTTGATTTTGAGTTAATAAAGAATGTTCGTTTTGAGTATGTTTGCCATTAAAGATATCCAGTTAGTGTCGAATTTTGATGTATGCTCTTTCAGTCATAGTGGCCAATGTATTCTTAGGTTAATTTGCACTGTCGTATTTATTTTGGTAGGCGGTAAGGTCATGATCGGTGAGCACTAATTAGTAGATCCCTATGAGTGGGCGTCACCCAACACGGATGGGAGCGCTCGGGAGAGGTGGCCATTGGCCCCTCAATGGGGAGGCGGTCCCTTCTAAGGATGGGTCGCCGGAAGTAAAGGAAAGGCGGTCAAGGCCCCTTCCTTTGTAGGAGGGGTTACAGCCCCCTCCTGGGGAATTTCCCGGGGCCAGTGACATCTGCGACGGCAGATGCGGTAAGTTGTGTGGGGTTGGGATAAGGGCCACGATACCTTGTAGATACCTCACACGAGTATTCGAACGACCTTTAACTGGCGTCGAGTTTTAGGTGCCCCCGTCAAGTCAAGGGAAATTGGTAGTAGTTGCACTTGAGGTACGCCTCCGTGCTGTCGCCCATCCCAAGTGGGAGGGGTAAGTCCGGTTAGGGATCTTGACACCGGTTATGACCTTGCCGTTGGCCCTTAAACGTTAGGTTGTACAATTTCAATATGTCAAGAAATGTTTTGTAGGTTGCTAGTTCGGCTAGGAGAACCTCTGTATTAGAGAATCTGTTAAGGTTAGCCAAACATCGCAATATGGTAATGAAATTGTACATAACATGAAACGTTTAATGTTTTAATTTTGTTTTAATAAATACGGCCGGGATGGTCACTCCATCCCACTTCCAAAAACTTCAAGAACTGTTTCCGGTTTCACTCCTTTTGGGGATTGTGTTGAGAGGGGGTGGCGGGTATCTCGGCTATATTGACAGAAGCAGAGAAATCGGTCCTTGAGCTAGGTATCAAATTTGTTCCATCAACACAGACAGACTTCGCCAATTTAAAAATAGAGACACTGGATCTGTTTCGAAAGATCAGATTGAAGGTATTCTTTGCAGGAAAAGAATACCAAGGAAACCACAAAGCGTCCGGTTTGCAAAAGAAATCAACTTTTACCCCTCCACCACACCTGATGCCGAAACAAGTAATGGCGTTCGAACAAGCCGTCATGTCCTCAATTTGTCATCTAGAGAAACAAAAACAGTTTACCAGAATGAACATTTCAAAACAACAAAATGAAGCAATCAAGAGTTTACAGAAAGAAGATTCGGTAATTATAAAACCTGCTGATAAGGGCGGAGCCCTAGTGGTATGGGCCAAGAATCTGTATGTATCTGAAGCTCACAAGCAAATCCTGAATAAGGACTGGTATCGACAACTAAGTTAAGACCCGACACGTCTCATTCAAGAGGAAGTCAAAGAAATACTGAAATGGGGACTGGAGGAAGGAATATTGGGACTGAAGAACCATGAGTTCCTGAACAAAACAAATCCACGTATCCCAGTGATCTACTTTTTACCAAAAATTCATAAAAGCATGGTAGATCCTCCCGGGAGACCAATCTTCTCCGGGGGTAAGTCAGTACTAGAGCCGGTTGCCAAATAAGTGGACATCTTTTTGAAGCCGTTCATCAACCAAGTGCCATCCTACTTACGTGATACAACCGACTTTATAAACAAAATTGAAGGACAACCATTTGACAGCAACTCACAGTGGCTAGTTTCATTTGATGTCACATCTTTTTATACACAAATCCCTCAAGATGAGGGCCTCGAAGCAATGGAGGTTTACCTTGAGACGCGTGTAAGACCACACAGAGTGCCGACAGTGTTTATTCTTGATCTGGTACGACTTGCATTAAAACGTAACTACTTCCGATTTGAGAATACTTTCTACATGCAGGTCAAAGGCTCAGCCAGGGGGTGTCCTTTTGCACCAGAGATGGCCATTCTGTTCATGGCCTTGCTTGAAGAACGGTCCATTGACAATAACAATCCTTTCAGTGACTGCAACCCACAGTGGTACAGATATATCAATGACATCTGGTGTGTCTGGAGTGGATCAGAGAACCAATTAGCACAGTTTTACGAATGGTTGAACACGAGACACCCAGATATCAAGTTCACGATGACAAAGAGTCCCTCAACACTCACATTTCTTGATGTTGATGTTTTTAAAGAAAATCAAAGATTGACCACAACACTACACCGCAAGTCGACTGATAGGAACACTATACTGCACTATCGGAGTTCCCACCCCAACAATCTAAAAAATAATCTCCCTTACGGGCAACTATTAAGAATCCGACGCAATTGTGCACGCAAAGAGGACTTCATGGCCCATGTTTCGATGTTTTCTGATCAACTCGGGGATCGAGGTTACCCACGCAAATTGCTGAAATCTGCTGTAAAAAGAGCGTGGTACACCCCACGAGAGATTTTGTTAACCAAAAGGGTAAAACCACCAATGGAAAGCTTGTTTGGGTATCCACCTTTGACCCTCACACCAATAAGTACAAGATAATCATCACATCAAATTGGCATCTCCTGTCACAGTTGGAGTGTCCAATTGGGAAACCCTTGTTCGCCATGCAAAAAAACAAAAGCATTGGCCAGAAAATAATTCGAGCAGACATGGAGACAACGAGTTCCAAAGTTAAAGACTTGTGGACACAGTGGAATCTATCTCCCATACAAGGCCATCGCAAGGGTGGAAATTGTTCAGTTTGCAGCATAAATATTGAGGGCAAGAGTTTATACATGACCACATCAAATGGACCCACTGTGAATTTACAAATTGTAAAACGAGAAACATTGTGTATGCTGTAGGAGAGTAGGGTCTGCAATCCTATGGTCACCCCAGATTTTTGCTTTTTGCTTCACTGGTTTACGACTTTCCCTGGCTGTGGGCCTGATAATCAGACCCACAGCCTAGCTGTTCTCTCTCTAAATTGACATCCATGTACTTTAGGTGCATTTACCAATTGGTATTGGGTCACTCTTGTAAGTCCTTGTACAGTGTACCATAGGTACCCAGGGCATAAGTGAACCCAAGGCCTACCAGGGGCTGCAGCATGTGTTATGCCACCCCTGGCTGGTCATCCAAATCTGACACAACTGGCTGATCAATCAGCTGGGGCAAGGTGGTGTAATCACCCTTTGCTTTAGATATAGTATACCTATATCTAAACCTAGAATTGATACATATACTCCTATAAGTCACTCCTATGGCAGGCCTTAACAATCCTGGAGGCAGAGTGCTTGGAATTATGTGAGATAGTGCTCTGGCATGAGCTGAGCCTGTCTACAGCTTGCGGAACCAAGTCCTTTAGCTGTTCCATGATAACGCTATACCATATACTCTTAAGTGCATTATAACCTTGCGGTTATTGCTAACTTTGGCATAGCATTATCAAAAGATGTCGAGTAAGGTGTCATACGAATTGGAATACTACCCCCTCACCAATTCTGGCGACAGGGGTAGCATTCCACCCTTTTAGAGGGACACGACATGTAAGTAACTGTGAACACCGGTTAAAGTTAACTCGAGCCTCAGCATCACAAAATGGATGCTGCCACCACAGACACAAGTCTGACCTCCTGCTGCTGGGAGTCCTTCCAGTGGGGGAGGCTTGGAAAAAGGGTTTCCAGCCTTGGGAGGTGCTAGCACCACCCCAGACAGGATTTTGTGTATTAGGTAGGACAGGGCAGAAAGGAATGAGACATGCCTGGGGCACACAAGGTGCCCTGTGCATACACCGGTTCAAACCAGTTGCTGGGGCACTCCAGCCCCAGCTCTGGCATGAGACCGGACAAAGGATAGGGGGTGTAAGCACCCCCCTTCCTGGTCCCACCCATGGGAGGGACCTAGTGATAGTACAGCCCCCTTTAGCAGGGTAAAGGTAGGAGCTGGTCCCATTCCAAATCATATTATTCCTGATCTGAAATTATACAAGAAGAAACTCTGGACTTCGACTTTCTACACAGAAGACTGAAGAAATCTCCTTTGTGGGCAAGGAGTGTCCACCCTGCACAAGCAGGCACCATCAAGCGTCCAGCTGCTTCACTTTGTCATCTTCCCTCGAGGATCCAGACTTCAGAGCCCAACAAGACCCGGATTTCCAGACCTCTCCGACCTCAACTCACATCTGCAGCACAGCTGAGATCCGTAGGTGCGACGAGACACGTGGGACCGGCCATCTTGGAGAAACTGCACTTAGCTTCCAGCACGACTTCTGACGTAACCTTGATGAAGTGCTGTAGAGATTGAGAAGCCCCAGCCCCGAGCAGCTCCTGCACCGACGACCAGCCCTCCAGCATCCACGAGATCTGCGTGGGGCCCTTCTGCCTGTTTGCTGCTCGACGCGTTGTCTGGTCACTTGCCGGCTGGCTAATGGCCTCCTAGACGTCGATCCACGAAATCAACACTGCTGGTCTGGTTGCTCCAGACTGGCCCTTGCTTCCCTGCAAAGGAGTAGCACCCCGGACCCTCCTGGTCCGCACCAGACATCTTTTCCAATCACCGCATGGGTTGCCTTTGCCAAGGCCTGTTGACGCCGAATCCGGAACCAACACCGCCGACAGCGAGAACCTGCATGGGACAGCTCGTGCCTCCATCCTGGTTGTCGAAGACACCTCCTGGTCCACGTGGCTGCAGAGTCAAGCGTCCAATCCTCACCTGTTCGCGACGACAGCCTCTTGTTCCTTCCTGGTTCCACTCCAGTCACTGGCTAGTGACTTTGAACATTGTCCCCTCTGCTTTCAGGTCTTCAGCATTCCTGATACACCCTTGGATCACACCGGACATCTTCCTCCTGGTCGCCTGCAGCATCTTTTCTTTCAGGCTCCATAGACTTCAAAGCAGAAACCCGACATGACTTCACACCTATGCACCCGCAGCCCGTGGGTGAGGTAACGAGAGCATTTCGGTGCTCAAGGGTAGATTGACTCTCCTAGTGTCCAGTTTCACAGTCGTTTTAGTTCTACTAGTCAGGATTGTCCGTACTCACCTTTTTCTTGAATTGTACTGTCCATAGACGTTGTTACGCATCTCGCGTGTGAGTTCACACTCTGCACACGCGTTCCGTGGGCCTCCTATTACTTACCTAAAGTTAGGATAGTGTAGTCCCAGCGATCCTACAGACTCTGGACAGCTCCATTCCTTCTATTGACTTCCTTACACCACTTGTTTAGTATATGGTTTGTTGCGCCCCTAGGGCAACATTGTAACTTGTGCAACTTAACGTATTTTTCTTAAGAATCTTGTCATGTGCTTAGCCCTCTGATCTCATAAAGAGTTCAGAGGTGTTTCTTAGTTAATAAATATCTTGTTTATTTTCATAACTACCTGTGTGGTGTCCTTTCATTTGGTATTCAAGGGGTTATATGTGGTAAAACAGCTGGCTTCACATGCCAAAAGAGTTTAGCCTAAGACTGCTTTGTCCATGCTACCATTAGGATAGCTGGTCTATAAGGTTGACTTACAACCAAGCACCATAAGGATTGTTTGGACTGATACAAGGTGATCACTAGAACTAGTGACCATCATATATCAGGCAAACTTCTCACATAAGCCATCAAATGTCCATGTCCCAAACTGTACATTGGGAAAACCACGCAACAGGCCAATCAGAGGATTGTGCAACATCGATCGCGCATAAAAAATAAAGTACTGACTGCCCCAATGGTCCAACACTTTGTGAACCATAACCATTCAGAAAAAGAATTTGAATGGACTGTTTTATCCTGCGTTAAGCGTAGAGGAAACATGGAAAACATGTTGGCCAAAAAAGAAGCATATTTAATACTTAAATTCCATTGCACAACCAATGGGCTGAATGACCTGACAGAACTAAATCAATTCTGAACAAGCGCAACGTTTGAAGATTCCAAAAACCGGGTATTGTTTCATCACAACTTCATCAAACTACGTGTCCCCGAAACCCTGCTACAAGGAACATGAAGAAGAACATATAAGCACCAGTCCTGTGTGATGAATGTTTGTGGAGAGATGCCATTTGCCAAGTGAAGCTTGAAGAATATCGCCTAAATGTAAGTGTGGAGAACTGCTCAAAATGTTTGGCTTTATGGCTTATTGGCAAACATTTGCGCAGCATTTAAGCATGTTTTAATCTATTGCAAAAAAGCAGCCACGTAATAAACAGTTTGAGGTTAATGACCCGCAAAGAAGATGTAACTACAAACTAAAAGCGCGAGTCCAAAGCATTTGGCCAGGAGGAACATTGATAAATATATGCGCACCATTGAAGCACTTCTCAATTTAATGTAAATGCGCAACAATGAAAAGCCAGAATCTGAAAATATTTGTACATGCGAAGGAATGAATAGAAACACCAAAAACTTGAAAATGTGACATACCCCGAAGTAATTCAGACTTTCTTACCATTCTTCCAGTTTCATCAGGAAGTGATAACCTGTTAGGAAGAGCCAGGAATCCCCTGAAAAATTATTACAACATTCACAAGTAAGGGAGAGGCCACATTAAGCTCGTCCTGTGCTTTTAACATTGGTTCATAATGGTTGTCTAAATGGCCACGATTTAATTCTATTTTAGGGTGGAATGTAAAGCCCTCAATTAAGTATTTTGGCTCAATTTAAATCGCAAATAAGGATACAAGGTGGGAGTCATCTCAAGTAAACACAAAGACTCCAGTAAGTCTCATATATTTAGACAAAAATGAATCATACCTGCTGAAGATGATCAGACTCAAAACCTCATACTTACACAATTTATTTACCCATGTTCAGGTGTCTAAGAGGATACTATTAGGAGATTGAATTTCAGCAAAGAAGATAAGGTACCAGATAAACTTAGTGCCCATTTTACGTATTAATTGCAGAGAAAGAAAGGGTGATGCAGTGTGTTATTTATACATTTAATTATTTGTTAATTTAGATTACACCATGGTGTAAGCCCTGGTGATAATCCCCCGAGGCATAGGGGGATTGGAAACGCGTCGGCACGCTAACATTTTGCCTGCGAGGGTTCTACATTAATTGAAGCTCTAGAGAGGGTGCCACTACATGAAATATACCCCGGGAGCAAATCACTTCCAGAGAAAGTTGTCCTCGCAGTATACCGGTTTGAAGCGCTCAATGGACTGAACAATTCTCAATGTCATAGCGCTTACAGGCATTGTTTGAATCACCGACTGGTGTTATTGTTTAAATTAATCGTCAGATTTGAATTCATTGTTGTCATGTTTAAGTTTTTGGATTGTCCAGTTTTTTATGTGTTTATTAACATTTATTCATGAGGAATGTATAAATGAATGAAATGTGTTTTCTTTTCATGCTTCAAAAAAATTAAAGGATGTTTTAAATTAAGTTGAAATAATTCAACTGTGAAAGAAAACTGCAATGACGTGATGCGTTGTATTTCCGAATCTGCATGAGTAACTAGCAGTTCCAAAACTGGTGGCCAGGTAATTCTTTTTGAATTTTTTTTATTTTTTTTATAGGGGTGGCACAGGAGACATGCTTACTAGGGTTGTTTCTGACACATAGAAAAGCTAAATAACACAAGGCTGGTATTAAACAAGCCAGACCATTTTTAAGGCCTAGACCAAATATTTAAATTGTCCCCTCATAGCTTACGAACCTGTTCCTAAATTAAAAAATATCCAAAACACAGCAGCATCAGCATTTGGCAACATATAAGTGGGCATTATTTAACTTAGTTGACTTCCCGATGCAGGAGGAGTGAGTTGTCGCAGCCACACCCCTAACAATGGCGGCTCGTACCTGGCTTGCTGCAGGCTGGCATTCCCGGTAAACTTTGCTGAGTGAGGCGGTTTTCCATCGCGAGGAAGGACAGGTTACCGATTCCAATACCGGGACTGGGCTAGATGCAGAGCCTTTTACCCGAAGTGTGTTTAAAGTGTGTTTGAATACTGGAACCGGTGAATCAATTTATCGACCACTTCCTCCAACCACTGGTATTGGAAACTAAATCATATGTGAGAGACTCAATGCACATCATTCAATTGCTGGAAGGTCAACCATATGATGAAGCCAGTCAATTCATGGTGACACTTGATGTAACCTCTTTGTACACATCTATACCCCAAGACGAGGCAATAAACATCATACATGGCGCATTGGACAAAAGACCAGCTCCCCACTAGATACCAACAGACTTCCTTACCAACCTCTTGGAAATAGCAATGAAACAAAATTACTTTGCATTCCAGCAACAATTCTACCTACAATGCAAGGGAGTAGCTATGGGCGCGACTTATGCACCGAGCCTAGCGAATCTTTATATGGATCAGTATGAGGAACTACATTTATACACAGAAGAGAACCCATACGTCAACTCAATCTCAATATGGAAAAGATATATTGATGACGTTATTATGATTTGGACCGGCACAAAAGCTGATTTAAAAGACTTCTTCCTCTGGTTGAACTCAAGATGCAATGATATACAATTCACTATAAGCTATGATAAACGGAGCATTGCCTTCCTCGATCTTCTGTTCAAAGCTGAAGACGGACAAATTATCTGTGAACTTTACAGAAAGCCTACAGAAAGAAATACCCTGCTGCAATATAACTCCCACCACCCTCGCAATTTACGAGATAACTTGCCCTTCGGGCAATATCTGCACATGAGACGCAATTGCACTAAAAAAACAGATTTCTTCAAAGAATGTGAAACACTCACCAATCGCCTAAGGGAACAAAGGTACCCACTAGGACTACTCAAGCGTGCCAAAAAGAGAGCCTGGTACTGCCCAAGAGATGAGTTACTTGCTCCAAAAGAGAAGAAGGAAGCATCCCCTAACTTGGTCTGCGTTACCACCTTTCATTCAAGGAGTAATGTCATGAAAAAAACGATAATGAAATATTGTAACCTGGTTGCACCAGAGCTGAACACCAATGAAAACCCATTGTTTGCTTTCAAACGAGGGCGAAACATAAAAGACAACGTAGTAAAAGCATTTTTAGAGCCTCCAAGACCAGTTACCCTCAGGGATCATTTGGGGCTACCCCCTGTTACAGGACACTATAAGTGCAGCACATGCAAGGCATGCCCTCTGTGTATCGATGGACCATTGTTCACGCACAACAACAAAACATACACCTTACCTTCTCTGACAAATTGCAACACGTCTAACGCCATATACATTGTCCTATGCCCATGCGGAAAACCTTATGTGGGACAGACAACGCAAAAGGTGAAAGCACGTATACTGCAACACATGAGCAGAATTCGGTGCAAGGTCCATGGTGCCCCCATGGTAGACCACTTCATTAGCCAGAACCATGAACCAGAAAGCCTACGCTGGCATATACTTGAAAGAATTAACACAAACCCACGTGGTGGCTCCATAACTTCTGCGCTCAACAGAAAGGAGTTCAAATGGATCCATATTTTGAACTCTGTAAGCCAGGGACTTAATGAACAGGAAGAGATCTCCAAACAAATGGGCTTACTGTGATCTACAATGTATCTACCCGTTATGGGTGCTTTGAGCCTTCACAGAGACGACACATGTACCATTACATTTATGTGCCCAACATTGTATGACTGTTATAATGCTGCAGTAGGACTTTTGTCATAATTCCTAACAAACACATGTACTGCTTTGAGCCTTCACAGAGACGACACATGTACCATTACTTTTATGTGCCCAACATTGTATGACTGTTATAATGCTGCACTAGGACTTCTGTCATAATTCCTAACAAACACATGTACTAGCGCCCACATTATTCGATCTGCAGAGTAATATATGGGTAATGCACAACACAAATGCCGGATATTGGTTATATCATTCAACGATGATGTGATGGTTGATTTATTTTTACTATGTTATTACACCGCATGTTTTTGCCTTTCACGATGTCCCCCTCTTAAATCGCCTGGCTCGGCGAGCAGCCTTCCCCAAGTTGCGATGCTACCGAGAGGCTCGCCCCGTTTCAACCTATGAGGTTCAATTGTCGATTAATCCCATCGACGTGACGCGCATTTAGGAGGCTCGCCTTTCACCAACCAATCAGATTTCTATGACGCCTCAAGAACTTGGTTGCCTGGGTTTCCGACGTGCTTATACGTCCTCGCGGCCCTCGGTCTCCCCCTTCGAGCTACTGCACACGCTGCATGTTGGTGCTCGGACCTGCCACAGAAGTATTTCTCCATTTGCATTGGGTAAGCTGCTCCTCCCCTTGTTACTATCTGCTGTTGGCATCGCACCTCAAGCACCATTGAGACCACAACCACGCACTAAGACACGGGTCTCATACTGCACCCACCGCGCGTCCAATCATTCCGCGACGGGTTTACAGGCTCTGATCATTGCTGTTGGCACCGTGCCTCAAGCACCACTATGACTCGCTTTCGCAATCAGGCATGCATGCACAGCCGTACGTTAATATGTTTTATTAACCACTAGCATTAAGCGGCACGCTACACCCCAGAGCACTCCGTTTTTCCATGATAGAATTGTTTGCTCGCAACAAGCAGAAACTTTAGCCTAACATTCACGGAATTGTAACAAGTGGTACGTTTTTATTGGAGTCCATCACATAATTGCATGCCATTCACATGGGGTTCCCTGCATCTTTAAGATACTTGGCTGCTTATTGACCCACAGCCTTATAACCAGCGCAGTTGTCAATCAATATGCACACTTCTCTTGGTGCCACTTCTTAGATGCACGCCCAGTGATTAATATCTCACATGCTGTATGGCCCCAACAGCATTTTAAGTTATATCTGCACCTTGCAACTATCTCTGATTTTACTGTCAGGGTACTAAATCAAAGTTACCTTCTCCCCAGATTGATCTCAGGCTTTCCTCCAGGGTGCGATTACTCCATCCAGTGACTCCCCGACCTTTTGTGAGTATTTTGGACTCACCTTGTCCAATTTGTTTTAACACTTGGACTACACCTCTCTAAAACCCCCTCTCATTGTGTTCTAGGTCCCCCTCCCCTCCCTGTCTTGATAAAGACCCGCCGTGACCTCGGATTGGGGCACCCAAGGGTCGAAACGTCGACGCACAACATTGGTCAAGAAACCCCCAGGAACAGGCGTAGTGACCATCTGTGTCCTTGGAGTACTCATTTAGAACTCTGACCACCAAAACCAAAAACTTTGCCTTAAACCCTCCCACCCCCCCCCATTTACTCTTGTACAATACTGTATAGATTTGTAAATAAGTGTCACTCACGAACTATGTTCACCAACAGTCACTTGCTCACATGTTTTTAAATGTTATTGAATTTGAATTGGAATGAAGTAATTCCAGTACAATACAATGTTGATTTTTTCATACATAAAAACCTTGAACTAAATCTGTTCTCTGAGAGGTGTATCTGAATGTAATTTATTATCATTCTCTTCAATCGTTTATGAGCTAACATAGCCTTACTCAAAGTAATTTGTCCAGCCACCCGACAGAACCGCGTATAGGACAGGGGCTGGTCACCCAGGGAGGCCAAGAGTGGGGTTGCCAAGGCCGAGGAACGAATTATGGCAGGGAGCCCCAGGTGGAGGAAGAACAATTGGCCAACAGGTAGTGCCAATGGGGGAGGGGGAGGGTTGGGACTCTATTATATAACAGATATGCACCACTTCAGTGGGGAGGACATCTCAGCGAAGTGGACTGACTGCAGGAAGAGAAATCAGGCCAGGATAGTGCCCCGAGCGCAGCCCTGCGGAACTCTAAGCTACAGGGGGAAGAGCAGGCAGGAGAAGTTACACCAAATACACATCAGTTTATCCACTGCACCATAAGGACCCCCAGAATAAAGGCACCCCAAGGTATCGCTAGAGTAAGCTTAGACCCATGTTCCGAGGTAGATACATTAGGGAGCACTATTGATTTCGTATCTTGGAATATAGTATGCCTGTCAGCTAAATTTCAGAATCGGGAGTGGGTGGAATATATTAGTAAATTTAAAATGATCTGCCTTCTGGAAACCTGGGAGGCAGACCACTCTAACTTTCATTTAGCTGGGTACAAATCATTTGGGATTCCGGCAAGCAAGTCCACTGCTGGAAGAGCGAGGGGAGGCCTCTTAGTATTTGTAGATGTGTGCCTGGAAGGGAATTGGGATGATCTAAAATGGAACTCAGAGTTAGACAGAAGGCTAAAATCCCTGATTGAGCAAAAACAGAGCACAATGGCTCCCATTGCGGGGGATTTTAATTGTCATTTGTGCCCCAAACTGCTACCCATTAAAGAAGACTGGACCTCCTGTAGCATAGAGGAGGGACCCCATTTGGAGCACACGCCGGAGAGTAAGGAGTTGAGCAAGGTAATGAGTAACCTGGGCTTGAGCATACACTGGACCTATTGGTTACCGACCCTAATAAGTTGGTCACACCCACTTTTAAGGGTAGGGGCTGCAGCTCTTTCATTGATTTTATTTTGGTGTCCCAACTATTAAAGAGTCGGGTACGGGGATTCTCAATAGAACTGAGTGGTTTTAGTGATCACAACCCCCTAGTACTGTCCCTATAACTGGCAAATGTAAGTAGGATCCCAAAGAGGGGGGTTGAGCCAAATGTAGAAAAGATTACTGATCAGGGCAGGCACCTGAAATAGTCGAGAATTAATGGGGAAAGCTTTTACAGGTCCTTAGTCAAATCTTATCTTATCTTATCTTATCAAAGTTTTATATAGCGCTCGCACACCCGAGGGTTTCATGGCGCTGACCAACAGGAGCTAAGTGAGTAAGAGGCAGACAAGGAATTTGGAAGTAGTTAGGCCGAGAGTTGGACAAACAACCAGGTTTTCAAAAGCTTTCTGAACGAGAGCAGAGTAGAGGAAGAGCGGATTTCCAAGGGAAGGGAGTTCCATAGTTTAGGAGCAAGGGTGGCGAATCTTCTCCCACCCTTGCGTTGAGACTTGAACCGGGGGACAGAAAGGAGAATTTGCGAAGCAGAACGTAAACTGCGAGAGGGAGTGTATCTAGGTAAGAGATCTTGGATGAATTTTGGGCTGCGAGTATGCAGAGTCTTAAAGGCCATGCAGGCAACTTTAAAAATGATGCGTTGAGTAATGGGAAGCCAGTGGAGTTGCCTCATTAGAGGTCTGGCGGATTGCCAGCGCGGGAGACAATATATGAGTCTTGCAGCCTGATTATGAACCATCTGCAGGAGCCTACTAAGAGTTGCAGGGAGGCCCAGGTAGATGGCGTTCGCGTAGTCTAAATGAGACAACACCAAGGCCATAACTACCTGGGTCAAGGCTGACTGTGTTAGCATCTGGCTGATCTTTTTTATCTTTCAGAGCTGAAAGAAACATGCCGCCACCACCGAATTTACCTGAGGTTTTAGTGATAGATCTCTGTCAATAATCACCGCTAGGCTTTTGACCGAAATTGACTGAGAGCTAGGGGGGCCTAATTCAGATGGCCAGTAGTGTGGGCCCCAAAGTAGTTGGCTTTTGCCAAAGAGGACAAGTTCCGTTTTATCCGGATTTAGCTTCAGTTGGTTACTGTCCATCCAGTGGCGTATAAAGAGCATAGTATTCTGGAATGAAAGGATTGAATCAGATGAATTATCGATTGTGAAGGTGAGTTGCAGATCATCTGCATAATTAAAAGTGGTGACTTTAAAGGATTTGAGGGACTGAAGTAGAGGAAGTAAATAGATATTGAACAAAATAGGAGAAAGTGAGGAACCCTGGGGAACCCCCACAGGTGGTAGGGAGTGCGGGAGAAGAGAAAGGAGGTAAACCAACTGCCTGCGAGCGGTCACTGAGAAATGACCTGATCCAATCGTGTGCTGAGCCATGAATGCCGGCTAGTCTGACACGGTCGAGCAGAATATCATGGTCAACCGTGTCGAACGCAGCCGACAGATCGAGAAGGACCAGTGCCTGGGGAATGTCCATATCAGCATTGTGACGCAGGGAGTCCAGAATTGCCGTGATGACCGACTCGGTAGGGTTGCCCTGTCGAAATCCGGCTTGGGCAGGGTCCAGAACATTAGTTTGTTGTCAAAGAAGGCAGACAGCTCTTAGAGAAATGCTTAGACATATCCATGGAAGGGTCACACTTAGTTGACCTATTTGAAGAAATGGGTCGCCTAATAGATGGCCTTTTAAAAGTGACAGGACAGGCCAAACCTAAAAATGATCCCAGGTGGTTTGACAGTGCATTCTCTCTTGGACAGAGAAAGCTAAGAGCCTCACGAACACTGAATCCAAGGGACAAGCAAAGGGTGATGCAATGCAGGCTCAACTTTAAACAGATGCTAAAACGATGGAAGAGGGCCCTCCAAATTCAAACTTGGGAGGACCTGAGAGGAGCTGCAGAAAGGAAAGATAAAATTACCTTTTGGAAGATAATTAATAATCCCTGTTTCCAGATGTAAATAGCCCACAGATAGGTTCTAATGTTCTCCTGGGACAGTGGGTGGAGCACTTTAGAGGTCTTTATAATCGGAGGAACAGCGAGTAACTGTATAACGATGATGGGATGGGGAGGTGGAGTGTAACACTTGAATTCACCCTAGAGGAGATCAATGCAGGCATTATGGGCCTAACTAAAAACAAGGCACCAGGCCCGGACGGGATTCCGCTGGACCTTTTTTTAAGCAAGGTGGACCTGTGGGCCCCAATCTTAACAAGAGTATTAAATGCTGCTATAGCTACGGGGCTCCCACGTTCTTGGTCAACGGACACAATAGTGCCTATCTTTAAAAAGGGGAATAGAGGCAATCCCCAGTGTTACCACCCCATCTCCCTTATAGATGTCACGGCCAGAGTCCTGGGACGAGTCGTTTTAAACCGTCTGATGAACTGGGCCGAGGATCAACAGATTATTACTGATGTCCAGTATAGATTTAGGGCCAAAAGATCTACAACAGATCAATGTATAAATGTATACCTCCTGGTATCTAAATATACCAATGCTAGTAATGAAACGGTCTATTTAGCGTTTATTGACCTTACCGCTGCATTCGACTGCGTTAATAGGAAGAAGCTGTGGGCCCAACTAAGTAATCCAGGGGCAGACCAGGATCTCCTAAAAATTTTAAAAGCCCTGCACTGGAATACTTCAGCCAATGTAAGGTACAATTTAGAGGGCGAATGCACTGAGTCCTTCACCTGCACCAGTGGTGTGCGACACGGGTGTATCTTGGCGCCATTTTTGTTTTCGCTGTATAGAAATGGCTTAGAAAACGCCCTTTTAAGCCTAAATATGGACTCACCCAGAGTAGGCAGAAGAACAATCCCTGTTTTGCTCTACGCTGACGACGCGGTATTGCTGGCACGGACTCCGCGGGGCCTATAGACACTAATAGACGGCTTCGTGGATTTTATGAATAAATTAGACCTGCCGGCTAATCTAACCGAGTCGTACATGATGGGAACAGGGCTGAAACAACGGAAATGTTTCAATTATAGAATAGGTGCACAAAAATTAGAGAAGGTGCAGTCCTTCTTGTATTTGGGCATTTTAATTGACGGGCAACTAAATTTTAAAGCATTACTTGAAGAGCGCTGTAATAGGCTAGTGTCCAGCACAGGGACAATTATGAATTTTGGCCGTAGACTGGGCCGCTGGTCCCCGGAGCAAATGATGAATCTATACAACTCTGCTTGTTGCTCCAAAGCGTCATATGGTGCGGAACTCTGGGGGATTGCCAACTCTGATAACCTGAAGGTGTAGGAGAACAAATATTTGAGGAGGCTCCTCAATGTCCCACAGGGTGTCCCCGCATATATTGTGCACAAAGAATTGGGTGGGGCCTTTATAGAGGATAGGCTACAGGTCAGACCCCTGTTGGCATGGTTAAAGATTTGGGAGAATCCGGAGGCAATGCTGACCAGGCAAATAATTATGGATTGCCTTGGCAGGGATAGGGGATTGGACATTCCTTGGCTGAAATATCTCAAGGCTATTCTGGAAAAAATAGGCTCCCAAGATCTCTTCCCAAACCCGACCCGAAGGGTAGGCCGGGATAAGGATAGCGTGATGAAGAGGTTTATTACTTACAAAATTACCGCTAGAGAAGTGAGGGAATCGGGCAAACAGTCAGTCACAGCCTACACCCTAGTGAGGTCTAATGAAGGAATGGAACCGTACCTAGCCCTTATTCACAAAGCTCAGGATATTTTTTAATAACACGTTTTAGGCCCAACCTTTTACATTATTTATTAGCTGATCCAGCAGGTTTTACTAATGTTGAGCCTAAGGGTCCCTGCGGCTGCGATCAACGATCTCCGCAGGATACCCTTCATTTTGTATTATTGTGCCCTTTTTATTCATTGCCCAGGCACCTTTCTTTAATTAGTCTGCTGAAGAAACTCAAATTTAGGCATGCTAAGGCCGCCCTCTTATATTTACAAATGGCCCCAGATCCCCTGACCCTGCTCTCTATCACGAACTTTCTAAGGCTAGCACTCAAACTAAGAGGAACGAGAAGACTTACCGGAGGGAGCGGGGACTAGACGTGGGATTTAATGAATTTTAATGAATTTCAATGAATTGTAATGAATGTCCCGGTACCTTTCTCTTTATGCTATTTTTTCTTTCCCGCTGTATAGTCCAATAATATATGTATTTTTTGTATTTTAAACCGTACTTTTATGGTGTTTTTTATAATACCGAATAAAGACTGTTGATGATGATGAAGTGGTATTAGCCATGTCAGCTATCTCCTTTATTAATGCACAGGGCACACATGCTTCAAAATCTATAACTACGTTTTGCAGCATGGGGCACTGAAAAAGCCTAGGAAATAATGCCCCCTTGCTGACATAAGTAGGGCAAAGCAGAATATGAGTGGAGGCAGATATATAGCAGGCATGTCCTGATTGAAAATGGAAAAGAATGTGAGTGTTCTGCAATATCCTTCAGATTGCTTACCATTCAGGATTACATGAGAGCTGCAAGTGATATGTGCAATTAGTTCTGGGGCAGTTTCCAGTAGCAATGTAAATGTGAAATCCACTTCCTGTACAGTGAACATTTACACCATCATGGTCTGTGTCTGTTATTTCCTAGTGTATTGTTAATAGGAAATACAACTATTGGATGTAGCTTGTCCAAGATTTACTTCCCTATTTAAACCACTAGATAATGTGAGTCATAGCCAACTGTCTACTTTCTGGAGGACTGGAGAAGTACAGGGGTTTTTTGAAATTGTTTATGACTCAAGTTTATATTGCAGTGAGTCAACTGTGTTTTTTTGGCTCATGTATAACATTAATAAAGAAAAAATGTCATCTCTCCTACACTGAGTAAACCCTCTTAGTTTTACATATCCAAAACATATTTTGGAGCTAGTACTGATACTTATGAAAGAATTAATATTAAAACGTAAATGTACCTGAGATTAAACAGATGATATGTTTAAAAATAGCGCTCTTACCAAAAACAAACAGGATGTTGTTTGTGTGAGAGGTGCACGTACATTAGAAGATTCCGTCAGCATTCTCTAAACATTTTAGATCATTTTAGTGATCTCTTGTCTGAGATATTAATCATTCCCCAAATATGTTTAGCATTATCATCAAGTTGCAGTGGGAGCATACAAGTAAATTGACAGAAATTATATTTGAACAGTGATGTTGTACTCGCTTTCAAATGGAAAATACACCAATAAAAAAAAAGGAATAGGTTTTGGAGGTTTCAGATGGCTGTGAAAGTGGACGGAGGGCTGTATTTTTAGTTTGATGGATGGGAGTTACTCCATCAGGGTGATATAGTAAAGTACCCTGGCACCCTAACAATGTCCCCATGGTCAAATTTAGAGATGCCCACCAGCCCAGGGGGCATCTTTTGCATTCACAGGAACCCCCATGACGGTGGTTCCTGTAAATGCAAGAGATGCTCCCAGGGCTGGTGGGCATCTCTAAATTTGGTGGGTGGGTACATTATCAGTGTGCTGTGCGGCTCTATCAACATGAGAGACATCATGACAGAGCCGCAAGGTACACTTTCAATTTCTTTTTTTTATTTTTAAAAACAAAACCCCAAAGTGGCATTTTATTTTTGAAACGAAAAAAAGCATTGACCCCATATCCATGGACGTTGGCAAGGGGGTAATTTAAAAGTATTTACTATCCCTTACCGCCACACTTTGGATGGTGGCAAGTAAAAGCAAAAACTTGCCATTTATCTGTCCTCTTTAAATCAGGTAGGCAGACAAATAGCAACACCTCCGATGTCCCTTACTCTGTCAGTGGAGATGGAGTAGTCTATACTGTCTATATACTGAGGGTTAGCCCAACTCTAAATGAGGCAGACAGACCTTCAGTTTAGCAGAGAGGGTAGTCTGTTGTTTTTGCGATGGAGTACCCACTCCGCCAAACTCTAAATTGGGCGCTCCGAATCATGAAAGGACTGACATAATATAAGCACTGATCCAAAAATGTAATCTGGCCAATGAATATATTAAAGTTTGCAGCCCAGACATGGCAACCTGGTAAATTTACATGTTTAAAAAATCAAGTTAATTAAACATCTTTCCTTATATAGTTAGCAATGCCAATCTGTTTCAGGCTTACGCTCAAGCACCACCACTTGTACCACGCACCTCACCATCTCCCACTCCACCATCACCAAATTGCACATCATGTAATTTCAGTTTTAATCCTGCTGACTGTAAGAGGCCACCTCATGCCATCCTTCTGATGCTCCGCCACGGTCCCTCGATGTCCCGGAACTGGCTGCACAGGCGCATGCTCTAACTTCGGCATAGGGTTTTGAGACATGCTAAGCTCTTCCAGCTGAACAACACCGGAAGTATCAGGGGCACCATAAACATGTACCACTCCCATCTGAAGTGTGAAACTCTCCCTAAAGAAAACCTCTCTGGCCTCAGTGCCCTCACCTGGCACCCATACCCATCTACTCGGGCACAGCTCATCACTGAGCAGCCTACTGTGCCTCAATTGCCCAATATCAGTATGCAAAATTATGTCTGGTGCACATGTACAGACCTTACTTACTCCATCTAATCAATTTTACTTGCTTTCCTATGTCTCTTGCCTTTATCTTGTAACCCTAAGCCTCTTAGACAGCTCATACTCATCTTCCTTAGAGCTCTCTTTCACCTTCACTTCCACTGTAAGGGATTAAAGACTTCAATGCACTCCTCTTTCCAAAAACACTCTATTGGTGCCATGGTGTTAAGAATGAAAGTCCACTTCAGGTAATAAGAAGAATGGAGTTTATTGCAAACCAGTTTCAAGCTCCTCTGGCACTAGAGTGGTAGCGCAGTACCACAGAGGCGAACGTTCGAATTGACCATACAGAGGAATAAACCAAGGGGAGAAAAGGGAAGGGGTGGAAGGGAAACAGGGAAGGGTGGAAAAGAGGGTCACATGAGGGGAAAGTTACAACACATCTTCCTTTCTGCCAGAAATACAGAATGATCAAACAATTTCTGGGATAATCACAAACAGATACTAGAATTATTTCATCACATAGTCTTTATGCCATAAAGGTGTTTTAATGCTTCTTTTAAACTGATGCTTGTGAACAATCTCGCCTTCTTTGCGCGAGATAGAATTGTCAGATAGAACAGGAGCTTGGACCAATCTGTCCATGCTCCATTTTTTGCCATCCGACATAGTAACCACATTTTTCCCTACTTCTTTTATCTTTTCTGCTTCATAAAATTTATTGTACTTACAACTCGTTGACACAGGCTTTCTTATCAAAACTTGTTGACCAGCTTCCCACACTCTGGGCTTGGTTCCCCATTTTTGATCATATTTACATTTATACTTTTCTTGGTTACTCAGGATTCTTTCTTCCGCAACCTGTTTGTTCCAACTAAAAGTACTATCTTGGAACAACCAATTGGGTGTAAGCTTAGAACCGGGTTTGCGTCCTCTTAACAGGCTGAAAGGAGAGTAACCTGTAACGCTATTGGGTGTAATGACATATGACCAGATCATATCTTTAACAGATTGAACAATAGGTTTGTGTGATGCCACTGCCAGTTGCAAAGTATCTTTTATCATCCTGTTGCATCGCTCCACTAGACCATTGGCACGTGGACAATACAATGGGGTTGAAATATGTATGATAGCTAAACTGCTCAAGAAGTCTTTCATCTCTTCCGAGACAAATTGAACCCCATTGTCCGTAATGAGTGTATGTGGAACACCTTCATTTGAAAAGATGTCAGATAAGAAACATTTAATTGTTCTAGTGCAGACATTGTTTACAAACTTAGTGACAATCCACTTAGAAAAGTAATCCACTAAAACCAGGATATACTTTTCTTGCAAACCTGGAACTTGTAGAGGACCTATGATGTCCATGCCTAACTTTTCCCATGCTTTGATCGGAATGGGAATCGGTTGTAAAGGTGTTCTTCTAGTAATTTTAGTTTTGTCACTTAAACCACATGCGTGACAACCCTTGACTAACTCTTCCACACCAGCGTCCATGGCCGGAAACCAATATCCAGCACGAAGTTTACTTTTAGTTAGGCTCCTTCCTAAGTGCCCTTCATGAGCTAATTTACAAATTTGTTTTCTGAGGTTTTCTGGGGGTACAACCTTATCATTTTTGTACACATAAGAATTCACAATAGACAGTTCATCCCTAACATTCCAGAAAGGTTGGAGTTCAGAGGGAAGATTCTTGCACTTGTCAGGCCAACCATGAATGATTTTGTCTTTCACATCTTTAAGAACATTGTCATTCTTATAGGAGGATTTCCATTCTTTTTCTAAAATCGAAGGAATCAAGACTTGTAAGACATCAAAATCCTCTTTTTTCTCCTCTGTGGAAGAGATTGCCTCTATGGGTAAGCGGGAAAGACAATCTGCTATAAGATTTTTCTCTCCCGGAATGTATTCAATAGTGTAGTTGAAAGTTTGAAGAGAAATCAACCATTTGCCTATTCTAGGGGTAGTCTTCTCTATGCTTTTGGATGCAAATAAGGAGATAAGAGGTTTATGATCAGTTTTAAGTTTAAATGGTATCCCCCATAAAAAGTATTTGAAATGATTGGTGGCCCAAAAACATGACAGAGCTTCTTTTTTAATGGTAGAGTAATTTACCTCAGCTTCCTTCAAGGTCCTTGAGGCAAATGCAATGATTTTTTCCTTACCATCTTGGATTTGGGAAAGGGTAGCGCCAAGACCCCTTTTACTGGCATCAGTAGTGAGGATAGTATTCTTGGTGCTATCAAAATTTCCAATACAGGGCGCAGAAGCAATGGCTGATTTGATTTTTGAAAAGACTTGCTCATGTTCTGGAGTCCACGAGTATTTAACATCTTTTTTTAAAAGATCTCTTATGGGTTGTACCAAATCAGCAAAGTTTTTAATGAATTTGGACATATATTCAGCCAGTCCTAAAAATGATTTAACTTCCTCCTTGTTCAAGGGAGAAGGCGCTTTACCAACTGCCTCAATGAGATCCACCTTAGGTCTAATACCTTCAGATGACAGCGTGTGTCCTAGAAAATCCACTGAAGCCATTCCGAATTTGCATTTATCTTTTTTTATGGTAAGACCTGCTTCTTTAAGCCTGTCACATACCTTTCTTAAGTTGCTATCGTGTTCTGTTTCATTGGATCCGTAGACAAGAATGTCATCTTGAAAACATAGTGACTTTTCAACATTCCTTAGAATATGTTGCATAATTCTTTGGAAAGCTGAAGCAGCCGAAGCCAGTCCAAAAGGTAATCTCAAAAACTTAAAAGTACCGAAAGGAGTAGTGAAAGCTGTGAGGATTTGAGATTCTGTGTGTAAAGGTACTTGGTAATAAGCTGACGTGAGGTCTAAAACTATGAAAAATTTGGCACCCTTAATTACAGATAGCATTTCATTAATATTTGGGAGAGGAAATCTATCTACCCAAATACTAGCATTAAGGCTCCTGAGGTCCACACACAAGCGTATGTCTGTACTATTCTTTTTGGATGTGATAACAATAGGGGCGACCCACTCTGAATCTTCAACTTCCATTATGATCCCTTGTTTGACCAATTTATCCAATTCCATTTTTAAAGGTTCTCTTAGTAACAATGGCACTGAGCGAGTTTTATGAATAATGGGTACAGCCTCTTTCTTGAGGTTTATTTTGTGTTCATACTCCTTAAGCACCCCTATGTGATCAGCAAACACTTCAGGATATTCTTCACTTATTTTGCTACCGGTAAGAGATCTATCTACAAGTAAGACTTGTTCTTTATTATTGGGATCAAGAGTGATACCCAGCTCTTTTTGATGTCTCCACCCCAGCAAGTTGCTTCCTTTCTTGGTGACATATATCTTCCCATAAGTGTGTCTATCCTTAAATGAAACTTGCATTTTGACCATACCTTTTATAGGGATAGGGTCTTTGTTGTAACCACCAGGATGAATGTCTGGTTCTTGCAACACATATTCATCTGAATTAAATAAACTTTTAAAGGTTTCTTCCTCAACCAGAGTATATGGCGAACACGAATCAGCATACACATTTATATTTTTGCCATTCAATAATATGTCACATTTAGGATAGGTAACATCTTCATCATTTTCGTCTTCATCCTTAATTTGGAAAATAAACTTGTTTTCAAAACTTTTAGATTCTTGCTCTTGCTGCACAAGATGTACCTCAGGTCTACAATCTTTGGAATTACAGCATTTAGAAAAATGACCAATCTTATTACATTTTCTACAAGTTACTCTTATTGCTGGGCATTTTGGAAAGTTTGCCAGATGGTTGGTGTTACCACAGCGGAAGCATCTAATTTGATCTTTCAAAACTTTGGGTTTGGTGGATGTATTAACTTTAGTAATCTTTAACACACCTTCCACATCATTAACTTCATTAACATTGTTTTAATCATATAAACCAGATTTGTTCATTTTCATTTCTTTGACACAAAATGCTGTATGCTCTATGCCCTTCGCTATGCTAATAGCCTCTTCTAAATCTGGATTAACTGTTAATAATCTTTCTTGCACTTTATGATCATTCGTGCAACGAACAAGCTGATCTCTAATAAGAGAATCTGCAAGGGCCCCAAATTCACAAGCTGCAGAAAGACCTCTCAAAGCAGCTATGTAATTGGTAACTTTTTCATTTTTACCTTGAGCTCTCTTAAAAATTTGTGTCTTTCCAGCACAACATTTATTTTATCTTTAAAGTGAGCACTTAATTTGCGTAAAGTTGTGGTAAAATCATCATCATCACCTTCACCACCCTCTTCTTCACCTATTGCCAGGTCCTCATACACTTTTCTAGCTTGTGTACCTAAATTGTGAAGCAAGATATGTTGCTTTCTAACTGCTGAGAATTTCCCCCCCCCTATTGCAATTAAATAGGAGTGTAACATTTTTATCCATTGCTCCCAAGGTATATCTGGTTCACCATCCTCATTAAGGAATGGAGGAGGTTGACTCATGTTTGTTACTGACATAGTGTTTTGTTAGGTTTAGAAGAAAAATTGGAGGGAGAATTCAAAGAAAACGCACAAGAAATATGGAGAGAAAGACAGAGGGAAGAAAAAAATAATAAAGTCAAGGAAAAGTGAGAAAAGAACAGGAAAATACAGAGAAGAAGAAAGAAGATGAAGAAAAGACCTGAAGAGAATATAAAAGGAACTCTGCAAAAGCGAGAAGTATAGACTACCAACTTTTCCTTTCAATGAAGAAAACTGCACATTATACTTTGAAAAGTCGGTAAAAACAACCTTGGATGTCCAATTACAAAAACGATAGCTGAGTACACACTGTGAGGTTTCTGTAGAACTCTTCTTAAATAGAAATGTACACTGTTAGAAGAAAGTAGGTGCAGTTAAGAAAACTATCTCCAACAGCCTCCAGGAACGGCGTAGTGATGAGGTGGTTGAAAACACTGTCTTAAGAATAACACTGGAAAAGACCAGAATTACTGCTGAGGAGACCAAATTAGAACGTAGGAAACAGTACTTGCCAGCAATGATGAAAAAGCTTGGTTTCCTGAGAGACACTGCTTGAGTAACGCACTGAGCAGGGCTGGATTCACCTCTGTGGAAGTCCGATCTGTGCGCGGGAAACTGCACCTGCGCAGCAATGAAGAAAGTGCCTGGTCCCCTGAGAGACGCTGCTTTGGTAACGCACGGTACAGGACTGAATTCACCTATGTTGAAAACAGATCAGTGCGCAAAAGATTGAACCTGCGCAGCAACGAGGAAAATGCCTGGTCCCCTGAGAGACACTACTTGAGAAACGCACTGCGCAGGACTGGATTCAGCTCTGTGGAGATCAGATTAGTGCGCGGGAAACTGCACCTGCGCAGTAATGAAGAAAATGCTTAACATCAAAAGAGACGCTGCTTCATAAACACCCTGCGCAGGACCGGAAAAACTGAAAAACACGGACTCACGCACAGGGGACAGCACAACTTAACAGCGCTGAAAGAGTCTCTTCCCAGCAAAGGACCTTCACTGACCAAAATTCAAAGGACGTAGTTGCACCGAAATGTCTCCCAGAAATGCCAAAGAAAGACCTCGCCGAAGACAGGAGAAGCAGAAAATCGGCTCACCAATGACACCTTGAAAGCTGAAGGTGCACCGGGACTGATCCAGAACGATGAAGGAATGACGAGAAATCTCAGAGGAGTCGAAGAAGGTGGGGGTGAAACTGGCGCCGTCCCCCTACACGGCCGGAACCGTCGTCGCCAAATTGTTAAGAATGAAAGTCCACTTCAGGTAATAAGAAGAATGGAGTTTATTGCAAACCAGTTTCAAGCTCCTCTGGCACTAGAGTGGTAGCGCAGTACCACAGAGGCGAACGTTCGAATTGACCATACAGAGGAATAAACCAAGGGGAGAAAAGGGAAGGGGTGGAAGGGAAACAGGGAAGGGTGGAAAAGAGGGTCACATGAGGGGAAAGTTACAACACATGGTAAAGCCTTTGTAGGGCAATTGCTTATGTTTAATATCTTTACTTTCTCTGACCCTGCCAAATTCCTCCTTCCTCACTGAATCTTTGATGTCTGTCCCAGGTATGTCATCAACTGTCACTTTCTTGTCACCCTCACCCATGTTCGTCTCCTTATCTTTAACATACCTCCCCCTAGATAATTGCACATCTTTATGATCCTCAATGTCATAGTCATCCACCCCAACTGAATGTACCACCACCACATACTTTTGCCTTTTTTCATCTGTTTGTGATTCCTTACTGGACTCAAAGTCTGAGCCCACTCTAAAGCCTGCCAACTTGATGCCAGTTTCGACTCTGGATCAAAACATCTGTCAAAATGCCTTTCTTCTGCAGTGCTGTCTGGAAGACAAGAAATCCTTCTCACCTGTTAGCCTCGCCTTGCCCATGACACAAATCATTAAGCGATCCACAACTCCTGCTGTTGCCCATCCACATCCACATTTTCCCTCCTCCATCTCATCCTTACCATAATCAAAAACAATATTGTCAGTTATGTGGATCATCAGACTACCACCACTTGTACCACGCACCTCACCATCTTCCACTCCACCATCACCAAATTGCACATCATATAATTTCTGGTTTAATCCTGCTGACTATAAAAGGCCACCTCATGCCATCCTCCTGATGCTCTTCCACGATCCCTCAATGACCCTGAACTGGCTGCACAGGCGCATGTTCTAACTTCGGCATAGGGTTTTGAGACATGCTAAGCTCTTTCAGCTGAACAACATCGGAAGTACTAGGGGCACCATAAACATGTACCACTCCCATCTGGTCAGTGTGAAACTGTCCCTAAAATAAACCCCTCTGGCCTCGGCATCCTCGCCTGGCACCCATAACCATCTACCCGGGCACAGCTCATCACTAAGCAACCTACCGTGCCTCAATTGCGTAATATCAGTATGCAAAAGTATGTTTTCTACACATGTGCAGCTACCTTCCTTACTCCATCTAATCAATTCAACTTGATTTCTTATATCTCTTGCCTCCATCTTCTCACTTCCTTTTGCATGACTGTTCCCATGATAACTTCTTTCTAACCGCAAGCTCACCTTACTGATAGCTCTGCTTGTGTCACACATGACTTTCTCCTACATTAACTCCCCTTTGGCTTGAATGTTGGGTCCTTAACCTTCTGAGAAGCTGATCTTTCCAGTATTCCCTCTAATTCAATGATGCTGCCTGTCTCGTGTATCACTGCTGGCCTACACGGGCTGGGAAGATCGAGGGCCCACTATCCCATGTAGTAAAAAACAACTATTAGTGGGGTCAAATAGCCCCTTTAATCTCTGGGCCCTGGAACCAGTCCACTTGCTTCTCGATTGCTGGCCACACCCCTGCAGTGAGCAATGCCCGCAGAGGAAATATTTTTACTAGAAAACATCAATAAACTCCTGATGCCTGGCATTGTTTTGCAGTTCTAAGGACCAGGCACAGCACTTTATGTGGAGAGGTATTGCTTACTCTATTTTTCTACTTTATAAAAAGAAAATGCTTGAGAAATTACACAGAAAAAAACAAAGGAATTGTGTGATAATAGAAAAGAAACAAAAGAAAATGAAAGCATACATTGGTTGAAGTTATACTGTATCATGATTATAAAGGAAGACAGGCAAAATAAAGAGCTGTAACACACACTTCATAAATAACATGTCCATATGTAGGACCAGGAGCATACCCCATAACTACAATAATAACACTATATACAGCACACAGTATTAAGTGAACTTTAAGATTTCCGAAAATGCTTGTTACTGATATACTTTTGCATCCTCCATAGGGCATCCCTCATGCTCCAAAAGCTTAGCATCATGTCCACCAACTCCTCCTGATTGTCCACCCTGTCGCATTGCCGTAGGGGATATTCTCCATATCCTCTGGAGCTACCCCCAATTGGCCTCCTATTGAACTCAGGTAGTGCACCTCTTGGCAGAAGCCGCAGACCGTACACTCACACCCATACCCATACCCTGATTTTGCCTAGTAGGTCTCTTCCCTTTCCCTTCTAAACATAGCGGTGCTACCTGTGTCATTGATTGAGATCTTCTGCAGGCTAAGCATGAATTACAATTCTCTGGAAACTCACTGAGGGACCTCATTTGGAGGGCTGAAAGGCGAATGTTTTGTCCAGGGCAACATGAGACCCATATGAGCACCAGGGTATTGGGCCACAGACTTTGTGAGGATTATGGGACATGATGCTGACTGATTTTTAGGGAGTTGGGAGTGAGAGTGGATATAAAGCCTCTGCCTAGGGGCTCCATAGGGGCTTGATGCGGCAACTACAGGAGCGACATCCAAGATGCGACGGCAGCAGCTCCGATGGTGGCACGCTTCTCGGGGATGCGAGGTGCATGGCAGACACAGCGACGGCGTCACGCTCTGACCTCATTGCGAGATTCTTCTCCTGATGCGGTGCAGTGTGACAACTACAGCGGCGATACCCTCCTTTGGAGCTGCGACGGCAGCTGCAGCGACGGCGACATGCTTCTTCTTTGTTGTGGTACGCTTCCCTCCATGTGGTGCAGTGTGACAACTACAGCGGCGACACCCTCCTTCGGAGTTGCGATGGCAGCTGCAGCGACGGCGACGCACTTCTTCTTGTTGAGTCGCGCTTCCAGCTCCTTGTGACACGCAGTTCCTCAAAAGGCCCAAAACAGCAGGAGGCACTTCTAAAAGAACCCTGGGGAGCTGGGGGGTGAAGTCTGTTGTCCCTGAGACTTCAGGTGGAGGCAAGCTCTTTTCCAAGCCCTTGGAGATCCTTCACAAGTTGAAAGCAAAGTACACAAAGTTCCTTTCTCCTTCCTTTGGCAGTAAGGCAACCACTGCAGGCCAATCGCCCAAGCAGCACTTCAGCTTGGGAATAGTCTCTCCTCAGTTTCTTCAGATTCGTCTCCTTAGTAAAGGTTTCTTCTTGTAGTCCAAAGTGATCTAATTTCATGGGATCAGGGTCCCAATATTTATACCCCAAAATTATTTGTTCTCTGAGTGGAGAGGGGCCTTTGCCCTATCCAAACCAATTCTGAAGCACTCTGTTTACCAGACTTCCTTCTCCTTTTCTTTCACAGTGTAGGGCAGGCACATCAGACAAGGTGGAGCCAGTATTGTGGAAGGCAAGTACAGTCCTGGAGCACCTTGTTGACAGGACTCCTTCTCTTCTTTCAGTGTGCAGGGCAGAGACATCAGCCGCTCCCCAGGGGGTGGAGCCAGCATTGTGGAAGGCAGGCACAGCCCTATTCAAGGTTCAGGTGCAACTCCTCCCTCCCATCTAGATGCAGTTCTCTCAATTCCCCACTGGGTGACTCAGCCTGTCTCCTGGAATTCCCCAGCCCTGTCACTCACAAAACCAGACATAGGAATACACAACCTAGCAGAGGCAGGTTTGAATGGTTAGACAGGCAAATACCTACTTTCTAAAAGTGGTATTTGCAAACACAGAATATTAAAATAAACTTTACTAAAAGATGTATTTTATTATTCTGAGTTCAGGCATACTAAAATCGAATTTCTACCATATTCTCTGAGACAGTTAGGATTATAAATTGGAATAACTCTAACAGCCCATTCTGGCCTATGGAGAACAGGTAGCCTTGCAATAGTGAAAAACTAAAATGGCAGTAATTCACTATTAGGACATGCCATACACATCAGGGCTTGTTCTACCTTATACTTACAATGCACCCTGCCCTGGGGCCTACCAAAGGGGTGATTGATATGAAGAAAAGGGAAGGTTTAGGGACTGGGAAGTGGGTGCACTTGCCCAGTTAGCATGACAGTACAGGACTGCACGCAGTCTCTGCAATGGCAGACCCTAGACATATTTTACAAGGCTGCTTCTGTGAGTGGCACAACCAGTGCTGCAGGCCCACCAGCAGCATTTGGATTTTCACACCCTGGGCACACTCAGTGCACTAGACTAGGGTCTGACAAGTAAACCAAATAGCCAAACATGGAACCACTGATTAATACATTACTTTACAATAGGGAGCACTTGCATGGCACTGAATCGCAGTGGCACAGTGCCCAAAGCATCTAACACTAGCAAAAATGCATGTGCCAGCAGCAAAAATGGAAGGGAGACCCACGCCAATGGTGCCAGGTCTAACAATGAGTGTTAGAAAAAAAATAAGATCCTACATCCTTTCGATTGTCATTGCACTCTCTGTAACCCAGCAAAATTGTCGGAGAGTTCACTTTATAAAATTCAATAACTTTGCAGTCTGAGAAATAATAGTAAACACAAATCTCCATGTTAAAAGAATAATGAGCAATTTGCCAGAAGACATAGACTGACATTTTACCTCTGCCTTTCAACATATAGCAAATATGACAAGATACAAATGACATTTAAAGTCTTCTTTATTGCTCATTTACCTTCTGAACTCTGGAATTGGTAATTTGTGAGTGCTGCTGCTGCACCCGCCACACCTCCTTTAAACCCCTATGTCTGCAGATGCATCTCAGTCCTGAACAAGTACATCGACCCTTCACATTCAGTACTTTCCCCCACACATAGCTATATGAAAGTATTTTCATATTCAAAATAAAGGAAGTGTTTTTCTTTAATGTGTGGAAGCTTTGACATTAATATGTCCCATTATAGCACTGCATCGAGAAGTGCTTATTAAAAGTGGCAGTTTTGAAACATGGACCATTAGTGAACTAAAAGGCAAGACAGTTGTCATGTAAAACCTGTGCCAGGCCAACATCAGTATAAGGCAAAATTATAGTCTATTAAATCAAACACAATGGGTTTTTGTACAACTGGTATTCTAAACCCACATATTTAGAAGTGCTTTAATGTGCAATAATGAAGAAAACGGAGTTTTAGTGAAATAAGATACTCAACTAAGATCCCACAAATTTAAGCGGAAAAGCTGTGATTTATCCAGCTTTTCTAGTTTCATTTTGTACAGATAAGCAAGTAAATGGATATCTATTTGTCATTCCTTATGTTGTGACTTTGGGGTCCATTATGGGGAGCCAGGGACCGACCGCCAAAGTCGCTGCGGTCCCGCCATGTAAATTAGGATGCGCCCACCACACTGGCGGGCACATCATGACCCCTTTACATTGCGTGTGAAACTGATGGCTACAGACCCACTCGCAATGTAAATGGGCTGTGCACAGCATTCCCATGCACTACATAGCAGGCACCACGTGGTGCCTGCCACGTAGTGCATGGCAAGGAGAGGGGGTACTATAGGTACCCCCCATGTGCACCACCCATCCCACCAACACCATGGGGGCCCACTACGGGCCCTCAATAGCAAAGACTGCGAGCCTTCCCATGGCAGCAATGCCACCATGGAAAGGCTCATTATGGCACTCATCATAATATGGATGGCGGTGTCTTTCCGTCCGCCGGGGTCCCGCCCACCATACTAATATGGCGGAGGGAAATGGTTGGCGGGCGGAGGGGAATGTAGGGCGGATCGCCACCCCCATGCAGGCGGTGGCGATCCGCCTTACATCGTAATCAGCCCCGATGTTTGGACCTCCTTGTGACTGCAGAAGGAGGCAGGCACCACGCGGTGCCTGCCACGTTCTGCATGGCAATTCACAACATGGCATTTCACCATTGTGGCGTGTGTTGCAGCCAGCAGCATCCGCCACTATGTTGAGAATGCCTGATGCGATTGCCGTGGTGGCAGTCACATCATGATTTGGGTGGCGGGACAGCCGCATGGCTGACAGGTGGACCCATTTCCGCTAGGGTGGCAGTCAAACTTAAGTCTGCCCGCCATCCGAATCACCTGCAAAATATCAAGCTTTAAATATCATTGTGCAATAATATCGAGTTTTAAATGTCGAAAGTCAAAAAGGTATAGATATATATTATATTGATGCCAAGAATATCGATTTCTTGTGTTGTATAAAATATCATTGTTAAAAAGATTGTTATAAAAAAATATTGATTTTGTAAATGTTGTGAATGTTTTAATATAGTGTATCATTTTAAATGTTTTAATAATATTTAATAAGTGGTATATGTTTTATATAAAATATTTTTTAGGAGAGTGATGTTGGGTGTATAGGGCATAAGGGTGGGGAGTGTTTTAAAAAATGCTTTATAAAAAATTAAAAAAAAAAAATTAAATTTTAAATTTGAGTTTTAGGAGCAGGATATTAGGTTAAGGGACAAGGGTGGGGAATTTGCAATTTCTTTTTTTTCGAAAAATGTAAAATTTGAAAAAAATATTCAGGAAATATTAAATTGTGTTTTAGGGACGGAATGTTGGATTTATAGGGGATAAAGGTTGGGAGTGTTTTTAATTTTTTTTATATTTTACATTGTTTCAAAATATTACTACAATTTTAAATTATGTTTTAGGAGCAAGATATTGTGTTTATAAGGGGTAAGGGTTGGTAGTGTTCTAAAAATATTTTTTTCTAAATTAAATTTTTAAAAAAATATGAAATTTGAAATTGTGTTTTAGGAGTGGAATGTTGGGTTTATAGGTTATAAGGTTGGGGAGTTTTAAAAAATATTTTAAAAATATTTAAAATCTTTATAAAGTATAAATGACATTTTTATTTGTGTTTTAGTTCTGGGATGTTGGGTTTTTATGGAAAAAAGGTGGGGAGTATTTTAAAAATGTTTTACAATATTTAAACATTTTTGTAAATATTGATGACATTTTAAATTGTATTTTAGGAGCAGGATGTTGTGTTTATAGGGTATAATGCTAGGGAGTGTTTTAAAATTGATTTTTTTTATTTTTTTTATTTACAATTATATTTTGAAAAATATTATTTTTTATTAGGAGTGGGATGTTGTGGTTATAGGTGTTAAAGTATGAGTAGTGTTTTAATTTAAACATGTTTTAAATTTATTTGGAGCGTGATGTTGCGGTTATATGTGATAACGAGGGTTTTTGTAAACAATTTAAAAGTAGTAATAAAACGTTTAAATAATTTTAAAATGAAAAAAGATTTTTTGGGGGGATATTTTGTGGAATTTATAAATAATTTTGTTGAATTATGTTTAAAATAAAAAATGATACATTTTGAGAATAATTCAAAAAGTTAAAATGAAATTTTGGATTATGATATAAAATTATTTACACGTAACATATTTTTGGTGAGAATTTAATAAAAATGGTAATATGTAAATATTTGTATAATGTGTATTATTTTATATGTTTTTATGTATTTTCTTGTAATATTATATTTAAAAGTTATGTTTATGAATATTTTTCTTCAGGTAATGTAGTTTGCTGTGGGAAAAAAAATTATATATGTTTAATGTCCAGCACTTTGCCTGAATTATTGTAGTCTGGAGTGGGAATAGTTAATTATACATGTTTAGTGTCCTGCACTTTCCGTGAGTTAATATAGTTTGGAGTGGGAATAGGGAATTATATATTTTTAGTGTCCAGCACATTCCCTGACTTAATGTACTTTAGAGTGGGAATAGTAAATTTTATATGTTTAGTGTCCAGCACCTTTTCTGACTTTTTCTAGTTTCGACTGGGAATAGTAAATTTGTAATGTATATTAATTTTAATGTAAAAAAGTTTTTTTGTAATTTCATTTAGGTAGCCATTTTCTAAACTAAGTTGTAGTTTTTAGGTGTTGTTTTAGATCATTTCTGAGGAGAGAAGCTTTCAGTTGGAAGCTTGGTCGCACCGGTCAAGGTAAGTTTAATTTTATTACTTTTAGGCTTAATTTAGGTTAGTTTGAAGCTAGTTAAGTACTGTATAGTGTATGTGTATTTGGAATATTGTGTTTTAAGTAAGTTTTGAGATCTTTACAAATTTGGATTTATTAATGGCAGTTTGATTTCATTCTTCAGTGACAAAAAAGTAAGTAATTTTAAATTATTTAGTAAGGGAGGGAAATGTAATTTTTGTCCTTTTAATTGACGTCTGTAAATATATAAAATATAATTATGTCAAATAATTTTTCAAAGTTAGTTCAAGTTAATTGACATAATTTCTATATTTTATATGTTTGCAGAGAAATGTTTATTTGGGAATTTAATGCATAATGATGATATTGCTATGTTTTTGTAGTACTGTTCTAAAGTAGAGATCTAGCTATTGTTTCTATGTATTCAAGCCCTTTAGTGTTTGGGTATAGTCTTACTTTGTATTGTAGGTGCTCGAACATTGTTTTAGTCTGTTTAGGTAGTTTTGGACCTAGCTGTGTTTCAGACTGTTTGAGTTTTATTTGTTGATAGCTTTGTTCCTTTAGGAAGCATTGTAGTAATTTATGTAGAGTTGGTTGGGTTCTGCCTGTTGTGGCTGGGAAAGCAATATGGATGATGACCCAACGGGTTAAACGACCGGATGGAATTTCAATGTTATTTGTAAATTACTATTGTTTAAACTAGTATTGACAGTTTCTTTCTAGTATTTTTTGAATCCGTACTCTCTGATTCAGTGTTTCCTTCTCCATGTAAACATACTCACCTAAACATATCAACTCAGTCTATCTTTGTTTGCACCAGCACTTTTTTTCTTTTGCTTTCATACACCCATATTTTGATTCATATTAACATATATAAAACAGACTCGATCACAGCATCACGATTAGCCAGTAAGTCTGTTCTTCAGGTTTATCATTTATCGGGCGGAGCATGGGCTAAGTCCGTCATCTATTTCAGTTACTTTTAACATTCAAATGGATTTGCGCGTAATCCACAGAGTTCACTAGCCGGAGAGGCGCTACACATGTCTTGACCTTTGAGATTCAGCCATACTAACTCACCAGTAAGTGTATTAGCAAACTCTAACGGCGCACAACAAACTTGTTTGAACATAGCAAATGTGATAACGGCATGCTCACGCATTAATGCATCATTTGACACAGTTTTCATTAACCACTACATTTACCCCTGGGGACATATCCCACATCCGTGGGGATGCAGTAAGTCTTTGAAAGCATTATCCCATCCTTCTACAGCGTTCTTAGTTTTTGCTTCTTTGTTTAGGGTACTGTTATATACATTTCACCATGGTATGTGATATTTGGGCTGTCTCCTGTGTCCATATCTGTGTAGCCTTCCCACCCAGGTGTCCTCGAAATAGTGGTGTAGGGGACTTAGGGGATCATTCTGATGGCGGGCGGACATAACAAAAAAATTCTTTCTGGGTAGTTATGAATTTGGCACCTTCAGTCATTCTGATGTTTCAAATTCTATGAGAAATGTATATAAAAAATATTAAATATATTGTAATTATTTAAATTTTAATACAGGTTTTATATACAACATTATACTTACAAGTTTGAATATGTTGACCTTTTGTTATGCTGAGGTGTTTCAGTTGGTGCTTGGCTTTAGTGTTTACATTAATTTCCTTTAGAAGAAAAATTTACATTTTAATAAATGTGTTTAACAGTATTTATTTTATTTTGGGGTTTGTGTGGTTCGTGTGCTATTTGGGTTGGGAATTTTACTTATTTTATTAGTTTAGTTGAGTTTAAAACTTACTTTTTTGGCAAGATGGTTTTTGGATGATGTTTGAAGGTAGTTGAGTATGTGTTGAAGTTTCTGTAGAGGAGATATAATTAAGAAAAAATATACATTCATTATTGTGTTATTATAAAAAATGCTTTACAATTATTTTATGCTGTTGTAACATTAAGGGGCCGATTCCGATCTGGGTCGGAAAGCTCTCAGACCGAGCCGGATCCAGAGTGTTTTCTGACCGAGCCAGAGTCCTGCAGTCCAACTGAGCGAGTACGATGCAGCTGTATGCTACCGGACTCGGTTCGGTCAGACTCCCATAGAAGTCAATGGGAGCCGGTCGTACGATGCGTACATGGGCTCACATTGACTGAATGGGTATGTCTCGCACAAAGGCGCCCCCTACAGTGGGTACGCATCGGTGCCATCCGTACCATACATGCCTTTGTTGGGGAGACCCTTGGGTCTCCCCCTGTGTCCGAGTTGTAGGGATGTGGGTGACAAGGGGTCCGATGCGGACCCACAAAGGCAACTTCCCGGACGTTTTGTGAGCCAGACACTCCGTAAATCGCATCCATTGCACGTCACAGTTAGCTTACCGCCGAGATGTACGGAGCAGTTCGGACCCAGTAACGACTAAGTCGGTGAATTTCATTTAGCTCGCATTCTACTAGCTCGCTCGTACAGCTGTACGAGTCGGACGGAAAACACGGTACGGCTTGTAGTTTTTCCGGCCGGATTGCATTCGGTGCCCTTCTGACCCGGATCGTGCTTTCAATCCTATTGGGTTGTTTTAGTTGTAGATATTTTTCGTTGGTTGTTACTAATGTTTTCAATTAATTTGGCAGTTTTTTCCTTATATGGTAAACGCTGATTAATGTTCAGTTGAACTTTTTTTATTCTTACTTCATTTAAAAGTGTAGTAGTATATTGTTTGTATTTAATTTTGCATTCCTGTATATTATTAAATATTTATTTTATATATAGTCTGTGTAACTATAATACATTTGTTGAGTTAAAATATGTTAGAGGTATTTGTTTAATTAAAATGTGTTTAGTGTTTATATTATTTTTGTTATATATGATGTAAAAAATATTTTTAAGGTGTCAATATTTTTGGGGGGCAATATTAGTGTGATCTATATTTTTGTTTTCGATATTTGTGTCATTTTGTATGTTTGTTTTATGATTTCGATATTAGTTCTAACGATATTTTTGTGATCGATATTAGATATATCGATGTTAATGATTGTCAATAATTTTGTGTTATTTGTGTATTTTTTTAAAATAAGTATAGAGTATCGATATTTATGTTATCGATATTTGTGTGTCGATAATTTTGTACATCAATATTTTGAGTGTCTATGTTATGTCAGTGATCCGTTAACAACAGTATGCAACTTTCTTACAAAGCAAAATAATACTCACATGCAGAAAGCAGGCAATAGCTTCATTAAGGCAAGGCACAGGGTAGGCACTGTTCTATCCTGCCACTAATTTAAGGCTCAGAACAGTCAGCCCGATCCCAGCAAACGGAAAATCGACAGTCCCATCTCGCTCTGCTCTTTTCCCTTTATATTCCACAAAAAGGCCAGCAACTGCCAACTCAGGGAACACTTGGTCAACCGTCTGGACAACTCCCAATCCGCATTCCCCAACTACCACAGCGCCCAAAACACCCTAATCTCTGCCACTAATGCCAACAGAACTCTCCTTGACTGAGGCAAAATGGCGGCACTGATACTCCTCGACATATCAGCAGAGTTTCAAACTGTATCCCACCACACCCTTATCAAGAGGCTTCACCACAATGGAATCTAAGGAGACTCCCTCAAATAGATTGCCTCTTTCCTCACCAGAAGAACCCAGAGAATATGGCTCCCACCTTTAAATTTGGAACCTAAAAGCATCATCTGTGGCATCTCTCAAGGCTCTTCCCTCTACCCTACACTGCTCAACTCCTGCATGACCCCCTTGGCCAACCTTGCCAGAACCCATGAACTAGACAGCATATCCTATCCTGAAAACACCCATCTCATCGTCTCGCTATCAGAAGACCCCTCCATCTTAATGGCCAGCTTCCGCAGGTGCAAGATGAGCATCGCCGACTGGATGAAAGACAGCTGCCTAAAACTCAACATAGGGTAATACCATGAAAGGTGGTATTGGTAACCTCCTCCAAAATCAAGACCCCAGTGTCACTGCCAGCACTGACATCTGTATGTTGATAACTTTCTATAATTTTCTTGTCTACATCAGGAAGAAGGAGGCATTTAATGGGGATGTGGTGACACCGCAAACTATCTGCCTCTTGCCTTACCAGACCTGAAGCAAGTATGCAATATTTCTGTTAGTGATACTGCCAAACCATAACATCAGTACCCAAAGGCTGTATGACTTTACCGCGCATGCATTTACCAAGCATGCTTTTACCCTTCAGTTTTTACTCTGCACAATCTTTTACACGCAGGGCTTTACAACGCACTCCGTTTCAGCACTTTCCCCATTACAACGCAATTACTATTCTAACTCCGGGTGGGGGGTCTTTACTTTCGGGAATGGGTTGTAACAGTTTGCGGTGTAAAGCCCTGCATTGTAAAAGTTTTTGCAGAGTAAAAAATGCAGGGTAAAGACATGCGGAGTACAAAATGCAGGGTAAAGGATGTTTCCTGTGCCTAAATGGTATGGTATGACCACTACTGCAAACAAATGTTATCTTCGTGCACACCTGATTTAAATGATAGTTTGAAACCAGTTCTTGTTAGCATTATTCTTGTCGCACTGTGTCTGCAGTGCCTTTTGATAGATTGATGCAAAATGTGGTTAACAAACCACGAAGAATGCACTCCTTTTATATGAAACAAAAGAGTTTCTCCACTCACTTATGCATATATTATTTGTAGTTACTTTACATTTCATTGAATCATGAAACTGAGATTAGTGAGTTCGTTAGTTGTACATATTCCTTTATTGATTCATTTCTTCTTGTGAGAAATTCAAAATCTTTGTCAAAAATTCATTGTATTCATGAATATTCAAATGTTCATATTATGCCCAATGCATTTCGGGTTAATAAAGTCTGACCCTTCGTCAAGGGCCTGCCAAAAATGATAAGAAAACATTCAGGACCATAGCATTCAGTGAAAAACAAAGTACATACATGTTTCATAATTAATCAACAGTTTTAGGTGTTTCTAACGGGTAGTGTATTCATGCTAGCAGAGAGATTTAAAAAAGCTAGGCAAGTTTACTGATGTACTCAACGTGAGAAAGGAATCTTGACCGGGCCAGTTACTGCATAGACGACAATGGGATGTATCAACGTAATACTAAAGATACGAAGTACTAAGTTAAAACGACAAAACAAATGGATAGTGTTACCTGAAGGATTTCTGGGATGAGTGGAGAGGGAGATGGGAATAGGAGAAAACAATGATACGGGCATGGAAACAAACTTACATGTAACTGAAAATCGTTCAAATCCATGTTCGGGGTCATGTGGGTAAACTGAGAGCCAATAATGAGGGTTTTGAGTGTTAGATAGCGGTCACATGGTGCCGCGGGGAAGGTACAAATGCGGAAACAATCTTATGGAACCTATAGTATAAAGGTGGATGAGGCCAAGGAAGGGAGCCATCATAATATGAATGTAGAAATCATAATAGAAAACCAAAATAAAAATTAATGTGCTAGAATAATCGTGTTGCATCGGGCGGTTGCCATGGTGATTCTAACCGTGCTCTGTGATCGGACTAAGTTCCGATCACGTGTCTATATTGATAAAGTTAGCGTGGTGAAAGAGTAATAAAGTTGTTGTTGAAATGGCGTGAGGGTGAATATGAATGAAGTCCATCATCTGTGTGTCGATTACAAATATAGGTAACATTGAACAATGGGAACAAATAATAAAACAAATAAGTAATCCAAGCTATGGATCTCGTATGTTCAGTATAGCATGATGTTACTACGTATGAAAAATCTATATAATATGGACCAGTGTTCCATAATATCATCAAATACAGATGGATGTATAATACCAGCAAACAATATACACATGCATAATAAAATTAGCAGAAAGACTATATATGTTGAAAGATGCTGCGGGGGGGGGAAAAGAAGGGTCCATATCCCTTAGCTGTGTAACCATCAGTATGATTATAAAAAACATGATAGTTCAATTCTGTCATTCCTTCCGGTTGGCTGAAGAGAGTGTAATTTTTTAATCCAGAAAAATTCAGCCTGTAGTCGTTGTTTTACTGGATCCATATCGCTGCATTGTGGGAGTATCTCAGTATGGTGAATCTTAGCTGAGAGATTTGGTGATTAGCTTCTAGCCAATGCATGGCTATAATAGATTTGTTATTCATGTTCCGTATGTTGCTCTTGTGTTCAGTCATTCTGACTTTGATTTTGCGTTCGGTTTGACCTACATAGGTTTTTCCACACTGGCATTTAATCGCATAGATGACATTTTTGGAGTCACATGTCCCGTTGTATTGTAAACTGATTTTATGGTCTTTAGTGGGATGTAGAAAGGTGTTTTCTATTATCACATTATTGCAATGAATGCAGTTAAAACATTTTGCCATACCTTTGTATTCCGGTCTTGTTGCTTTTTGAGCAGAAAGGATTTCTTTCATATTTTGAGATCTTTTAAAAGCAAAGGTCAATTGATCGCTATTTAGATTCTGTAGATCAGGTTCTGTTTTGATCTTCTGTGCTTCAGTGGATAATTTAAGTACACACACTGTTTTTTGCTCTGTAGTTTGTTTTACAGGTTGTAGTAGGCTTTCTCTTGGTAATTTAGCAACTTTTTAAAGAGATTCTTCCAGGATTTCTTTGGGATATCCTCTTGCTAGATATTGTTCTCTTTGCTCAAGGAGTGAATTCTTAAAAATGTTTTCATCGGACGTGATTCTTTTTAAGCAAATGAATTGTGAAGTTGGTAAATGTTTTTTGAGAGTTTCAGGATGGAAGCTTTGGAAAAGTAAACTCGAGTTGCGATCTGTGGCTTTTTTGTAAACTTTAGTTTGAATCTGCTGATTTGCCAGGGTAATTTGTACATCCAGGAAGGAAATGGTTTCCTCATGTAGAGTGTAGGTGAATTTGATTTGAGGATTCACAAGATTTAATGTAGCTAAATTGCAGATGAGTTTGTCTTTTTGGCCTCTCCAGATTAAAAATAAGTCGTCGATAAACCTTTTCAAAATGACCAGGTTTGGGATCCATTCATTATTGTTTAAGATGTGGTCGTTCTCAAATTTGGACATGAATAAATTGGCGTACGAGGGGGCCCCCCCGAAACCCATAGAGGTACCGTTGCATTGGTTGTAAAATTTACTTTTCCATATACTCTGCATGAGGAAACCATTTCCTTCCTGGATGTACACATTTTGAAGAAATTTACTCCTTGAGCAAAGAGAACAATATCTAGCAAGAGGATATCCCAAAGAAATCCTGGAAGAATCTCTTAAAAAAGTTGCTAAATTACCAAGAGAAAGCAAAAAACAGTGTGTGTTCTTAAATTCTCCACTAAAGCACAGTAGATCAAAAAAGCTATCAACCGTCACTGGTCTTTAATCCAAACAGAACCTGATCTACATAATCTATATAGCGATCAAGTGACCTTTGCTTTTAAAAGATCTAAAAATATGAAAGAAATCCTTTCTGCTCAAAAAGGAACAAGACCGGAATACAAAGGAATGGCAAAATGTTTTAACTGCATTCATTGCAATAATGTGATAATAGGAAACACCTTTCTACATCCCACTAAAGGCCATAAAATCAGTTTACAATACAACGGGACATGTGACTCCAAAAATGTCATCTATGCGGTTAAATGCCCGTGTGGAAAAACCTACGTAGGTCAAACCGAACGCAAAATCAGTCAGAATGACTGAACACAAGAGCAACATACGGAACATGAATAACAAATCTACTATAGCCATGCATTGGCTAGAAGTTAATCACCAAATCTCTCAGGTAAGATTCACCATACTTGAGATACTCCCACAATGCTGCGATATGCATCCCGTAAAACAACGACTACAGGCTGAATTTTTCTGGATTAAAAAATGTACACTCTCTTCAGCCAACAGGAATGAATGACAGAATTGAACTATCATGTTTTTTATAATCATACTGATGGTTACACAACTAAGGGATATGACCCGTCTTTCCCCCCCCTGCAGCATCTTTCATAGTCAACATATTCTTTCTGCTAATTTTATTATACATGTGTATATTGTCTGCTGGTATTATACATCCATCTGTATTTGATGATATTGTGGAACACTGGTCCATATTATATAGATTTCTCATACGTACTAACATCATGCTATATTGAACATACGAGATACATAGCCTGGATTACTCATTTGTTTTATTATTTGTTCCCATTGTTCAATGTTACCTATATTTGTAACCAACACACAGATGATTGACTTCATTCATATTCACCCTCACGCCATTTCAACAACAACTTTATTTCTCTTTCACCACGCTAACTTTATCAATATAGACACGTGATCGGAACTTAGTCAAATCACAGAGCACGGTTAGAATCACCATGGCAACCGCCCGATGCAACACGATTATTCTAGCACAATAATTTTTATTTTGGTTTTCTATTATGATTTCTACATTCATATTATGATGGCTCCCTTCCTGGGCCTCATCCACCTTTATACTATAGGTTCCATAATATTGTTTCCGCATTTGTACCTTCCCCGCGGCACCACATGACCGCTATCTAACACTCAAAACCCTCATTATTGGCTCTCAGTTTACCCACGTAACCCCGAACACGGATTCAAACAATTTTCAGTTACATGTAAGTTTGTTTCCATGCCTGTATCATTGTTTTCTCCTATTCCCGTCTCCCTCTCCACTCACCCCAGAAATCCTTCAGGTAACACTATCCATTTGTTTTGTCGTTTTAACTTAGTACTTTGCATCTTTAGTATTACGTTGATACATCCAATTGTCATCTATGCAGTAACTGGCCCGGTCAAGATTCCTTTCTCACATTGAGTACATCAGTAAACTTGCCTAGCTTTTTAAAATCTTTTTGCTAGCATGAATATACTACCCGTTAGAAACACCTAAAACTGTTGATTAATTATGAAACATGTATGTACTTTGTTTTTTGCATATTCATTCAATAGGAAAGAGTAAAGACAGTGAAAGACAGAGAGCACAAAAGAGGATTCTAACCACAGGGCCTCTGTTCTCACCAGCACCACAAGGCCAACATCAAAAAATAAATGGAGGCCATTATGTTTTTTTTCAAAGAAAGGCTTCAAATGCTGGTAGTCTGTCTTCAGAAAAACATAAGCGTTGCCAAGTCTGTCATGACAGAGGGTCAAGGTTGACCCACCATCACTTCTCCAACCATCAATGTGGCCCTCACCATCAAAGACAGAGCTGCTTCAGAGGAATAATTTCCTCAGCCTTGATAGACATCTCTACATTTTTGCAATGCTGGTTCATCAGAGGTGCTGAATCCAACTCCCTAGTTCTCAAGCAGCTGGACCATTAAGCCATCAGGGATGCACTAAAATTTAACTCAACTAAGAGGACCTGACCACAAAAACGACTAAGGGAAGAACGTTCATCAAAGTTGAAGAACGTGTATACTACTATTTTAACTATTATGAGCAAGCTGTAAAGTTTTGCGTTGGACATTTGACATAAAATAAGTAATTGCTTTGTGTAAGTTCAGGTACTACTTGAACTATTAAGAGGGAAGACACTTGTTAAAGTAGGTGATTTTTGTTTCTGTGACCAAGTGATCTTGAGTTGAGTATGCAGCATAAAGATGTACTTTGACTACTACACATTATAGGCAGACTAACATTTAGTCGAAGTGCTGACTAGCTTTAGACTGTTCAATACATCCTTCACGTCTATTGATGATGATTAAGACATCTTTAATGCTTATTTGGTGTCAACACAATGAGCCAAATTTTCCTACGTTGAGGGAATAATCCTACCTCAAAAGCATAGTTAGCGAGCATGAGCTGCTCCTGGCACCAGCTTATCGTACTTTGCTACATTAGTGCTATGTCTTGGCGTAAAATGCATTCTCGCACCTATTTTGGACGCAACAAGGCATATTTGTGCTAAGAAAAAGTGATAAATGCAGAATAACTCTTCGTGCATTGTTTAGCATAATCTGACAGAATTTGCAGTAACTCCTGCATGATTACGCAACACTAAATTATGTGCGTTACACCCACCTCTAGTCTAGAGCCTGAAAGGGTTCAAAAAAGAAAAAAAAAGGCCAAACATAGGAATCTTGTAAACAACCCAACCAACATTCATGCATTCCAAAGAGTGAAACTTCCAATATCAAGGACCCTGCACAGTCTGCATGTGTGGACCTCACTGGGGAGACTACTGTTTGTGTAGCCACTAACATGCAAAAGAGTCTTGCCCCAGTCAAAGCTGCCATTAATGAAATAGGAATATATGACGTTACAATGCATGCAATTACAATGCATGCTTTTACAATGTAGTCTTTACATCACAACTACCATTACATTGTATGATTTTACCATACATGCCATTGCAACGTAATTTTAAAAACTACCATTACAATCTATTCTGTTACAACGCATACAATTACAATACATACCATTACAATGCATTATCATTTTAGGGCAACAGTAGGGTTAGGGTTGGATAGTGTAGGGGTAAAAATTACTATTCCCACTCCAGTGAGTGCACCAGTACAGTAAGTGTTGGATAGTGTAGGGGTAAAAATGACTATGTGTTGTATAGTGTAGGGGTAAAAATTACTGTTCCCATGTACCCCAAACCCATACCCACAGTAATACTAAAAGAATCTCCATCACTTACCTCATAATGTGTTGTAATGGCATGCATTGTAATGGCATGCATTGTAGTTACATGCGTTGCAATGGCATGCATTGTACTGGCATGCGATGTAAGGAAGTTGCATTGTAACAGTTGCGTTGTAAAGGTGGGTCGTTGTAATGACTGCATTGTAAAGGATGTTTCTCATGAAATAGGAAACCCTAAAATGCACATGAGGAAAAAGCTAATAAAACCTGCAGACAGAGACACATCTTACGCAACTTCATGTGCCATTGCTGAGGTACTGACAACTAGGGAAACATGCCTTCAGTAAAGAGTAGGCTTTAGAAATAGGATTAGGTTAGAGCAATGCGGCAAGATTGTGGTGAGACATTACTGTACAGATAATTCCCTCTGCAGTGTTGTCATAGTACTAATCACATTTTGTGGGTACTCTGTAACAAACTCCCAACATTACATGTGTGGATGTTTCTCTGCTGTAATGCCCTCCAGTCTTTCTGTTATCAAATTACAATGAGGACCTTGAAGTTGTATGCTTTACAGTTCATCTGCTGCATCACAGCTACATCATGTCACTGGTGTAATATGCCAAATTTTCAGGTTCTGCTGCATTATGTTTAGGCCGAGCATTCCAAGCTATCTGGTTGCGAAGGACATTTTGTGGTATTACCAAGAACATACATGGGTTTGAAGCCAGCACATTGCCTACCATTATTTATTGGCTTTTTTTGGCAATTTTGTGTTTGTTCCTCACATGGAGCATTGTCCGTTTACCCACCTCTTTGATTGGCTTGCTTTTGTGCTTCCTCTGCTTGCTCTTAGAGAATGACTTTTTTTCTTTTTTGTTTAAGCACTCCATGAGAGTGCATTCGTTTTTAGGTAGTCACACTCGTGTCCAACTCCTTTTCACTCTCTGCCCATGTGCTTCTTTGCCCCACCCAAATTCATGCTGCTGTCTCTTGTGTGTGTTTTTACCCCCTCAGTGAATGAAACTTGGGGAAATTGGAGTGCAGTCTGTTGTTCCGCCTTAAGGTTACCCCCGTTAAATATTTATTAAGTTTTCCACTAGGTTTTCAAACTGGCCTAGATTGTTGCCCTTGCCCGTGTGACGGAAGATCAGGTCAGTCCACGCCTCACTAGGACAACCATGTAGTTTTAATGTTAGGGCACTGTTGCTATCTTATGGGTCTTATTACTTTATGTATGATAATGCAAAAGCAAATTAATGTTTTTATTGTACTTCGTCTGCACTTTTATGGATACCTTATACTCGAATTAAGAACTGAACTGAATTGCAATTAAATGAAACTCTCTTGCACCTGTGTTCTCTCCTTGTTGGTCCTTAAGCCCCGCCTACTGTGTTGTTTCTTTCCCCACCCACCTTCTTGGTTCATCCCGACCTCTCCCCAATCCCCTCATCTACTGTTTTTTTTAAAGCTCTTTCGCTGTATGTTTTGAGATACTGCTTCTGCGCTACCTTTTGTTTTTTATGTACCGATAAATTTCGGTTTGACAAATAATAAAAAATAGTTCTTTTGTAGGTGTCCACATGCATGTTGAGCGCATGTGTGCACCTACAAAATGATGCAAAGGCCAGCATGAGAGCATCATTAGAAAATTCAATAGGTCTGGTAGGTGCGATGTATTGGCTTTGCCAATGCTTCTTTAGTTATTCTTGTACTGATAGATACCCTTGCATTGTGCTTCAGGTCAACTAACTGTATGCCATAATTATTTGTATGGTAATATATTCTACCACATTTTGCTTCAAGGCACTTTCTGATACATATTGTTTTATTCTTAGAACTCATTTGATGAATATAGCAGTGTTTATATGAAACCAGTTACACACAACACTATACATCATAATCTGCTCAGTAACAGTGCTCTGCACCAAAAGGCTTCTAGAACAACAAATCAGCATTGATAATTTTAAACTGTTTTTTTAATTAATAACAATTCCTTAAATGTAACCAGTACTTTCTTTTATATCTGAAATTTTCATATTCAACACCATTATGATTATTATAGTTATAAGGCACGGCTGTGGGACCACCAAAAAACAGCCCGACAGACAGGAGAAAACTCCTAATCTGACAGGCAGTTCAGACATGGGTTTAACAGGATCTGGAGCGGGGTGGTTCTGCTCCTGCACCACCAAACTCATAATAAGGCCCTACATTTACTGAAATCATATATCAATATGTGCAGTTATTCATCTTAAATTGGCAGGAGTATATTACATAGCTTAGAATTTGAGTGTTAACTAATCATCATTCCTCTCTACTTTATGATAATCCATTTTGTTCAATGAAGATAATTAATTCCCTGGCAGTTCCATCACACGTACACTTATTAGTATACAGAACAATACTTGGTTATGGATTAGTCGCAGGTCCTGTTTAACCCTTTCGATGCTGATGACGAGCTCAGCTCGTCATCACCCACGGGTGTCGTGTGCTGATGACGAGCTGAGCTCGTCATGGTGCCACTAAAATGGCATTTTCCAGCACAGGGGGGGGGAAAACGCCCATAAGCCATGTGGTTAATTATAATGCCTGGCGTACATGTATGTGAAATATACGATATACAGGGATTAGTACGCTCCTTATGGGGCCCATCCCATTAGATCCCCTGCGTGGATACAAGCAACTAACCAAGTCATTGCCACAGAGCCCAAAACACATGTTAGCAACAGTTGATGATTTTGGGAAGGCCTCTGAATGGAGTCATGGTTACTGACTTTTGATTCAATCAGCTTTCTACTTTATATTTTTAGGTCTCGACTACAGCATTGGCTTTAGCAATGCTTGTTTGTCGAGATTATAGTAAGGCTTTCAAAAGTCTATCCAAAACTGCGGATCGGGTACAGTTCATGTGAACCAGGCACGTGCACATCCCCAGCCACATCCCACACCATTTGTCTGAGCCTCGGCATCAGACTTCAAAGGAAGCCACTGCCCCCTCCCCCATCACACTTCAAAGGAATCTGCTCTCCAGCCCCCCCCCTCTGCCACGCAGAGTGTTCAGGTAATTCACATATATTGTGCTTCCTCCTTTTTTTCCCCTCCCCCCCCCCATCTATGCTCTGAGCATCGCAGTACACCCTTTAAACTGCTCCTGTTGTGCACATAATTGAAGTTGCTTAAAAACTTAATAACTACATTTCAAAAGAACTGCCAGTTTCCTTGTGTTCTTTCATCATATTTGCAGGGCCACGTCCTCATGCTCAGGTGACTGGGCACATGTCGTGATTGTGCCAGCCCTTCGGTCTAGTGTAGTATAATGCCAACTTCTGGATTTAACAGCTGAAATATAGACTATATGTAACCCTATGTAGGCAATATAAAATAAGAGTTTAATAAGGCTTAATTTCACCTCAGATGGCCATCACTTTTGATGGGCCACTGGAATTATGCAATTTTTCAGCCTCAAAATTCCTCATAATTATGGATTTTCAGCATTTGCCACATGATCCATCATTTGCTGCGTAATCTGCAGATGTGAACAATGTTTTTAGCTCCAACAGATCAAAAGTTACTAAAAACGCAGTAACACGTGTTGTGGGGAAGTGGAAGGCCCTTCTCCAAGGTTTATTGTTAATCTTTCTATTGTAGATTGCAGTGTTTGGGAGCCGGGCTGATACTAATGGTGTAAAAGCTTTCTCCAGATAGTGTTAACATGTAAAAATGACAACATTATGAGGTCATACAATCGCCAAATGTGCTGCATTATGTCACATATTTTGTCTTTTCTTCTACATAATTTGGTAATCCCTGCCACATAATTTGGTCCTCCCCTGCCTCATTACTCCAGCGGGAATCCTCTAAATCGCCCCCTGGTCTCAAGGATACCTGTCGTAACTTTAGGAACCTAGCCAAATGACATTTATTTTGATGTTCTCTTATGTGCACACACTGTTCAAGACACTTTTAGACTAGTGAATTTGAGCCTCTATTGTAGTACGGACGGGTTTACCGATGTTATAGTTGGAAGGTGATGAAAGTAGCTTAAACCGGGCTCATCCCAAACTAAGAAATGCGGAAGCTGGTGTGAGGCTCTGGGTAGCAACGTATAAGAAAATCTACATGCTTACCAAAAATACTTTCAGTTCCTTTAATTTCAGAGCTGCTAACTGTGTTGTAAATTGTCATTTATGTTTTTCTTGGTGCTGTATTGTGGCATATTTAAAGCACGGGCCTGCGCCCAGCACGGCTCCAAGTTCATACGTCCTCAAATGCACTTACAGTTTGGTAATTACGGGTACATGAAAAAGTGCTATGAGCATACGCCTACACCCTTCAATAACAAGTGTTGGTTACCTCATCTGCCTGCTTGCATAGAGCTCTCTGGTGCTACTGCTGAAGCCCAGCAGAGAAGACACCTGCTCAGTAAGCTTCGACAGGAGCCCTTGAAGTCATGAACATTGAAGGCTTACTTTTATTCTCATCAGAGGATCTTCATATGGGAAGGAGAGCTAAGAACTAACTAACCAAAGGAAACCGTTCTTTTACAAATAGTTCTGACTGCGTGTAAGGGTGGCTAGCAACATTAGCTGCTGAAGCCTCAAAAAGGCATGGATCCAGTGGGGTAGCTAGGCACATTGCTGCCTGTGGTGTTCCTTACCTTTGAAGCCCCGCGGCCGCGACGAAGAACGGGTGGGGGGAGGGGGGTGCTGGTGATGCTCCCCCCCAAAAAACTCGTGCGGACCGCCCCCCTTGCTACGCCACTAAATGGATTAGCACAGGGAAACTCTACTTGTTGGATTATTTGGCATGTATTGATCCCATAATCTTCTTGAAGAGAGCCACACTGGTAACAAGAGGTGTATCCCCCGCGCATGGTTTTTTGTCGCTGGTGTGAGCCATTAAGCCATTCTAGAACCAGACAAGATATGCCACTAGAGATCCCTGTTCAACCACATAATTCCACACATCACAATTCAATGCCACACAGTTCTGCGCCAATCAATATAATTACATTCTACATAATACCACTCAGCTCCACATAATTACTCTTCACAGCACTCTTCTCGATAAAATATAAATACACCCCACATAAATGCACTCTATGCCTCATACCAGCAATTCATAGAAATGCACTCCATACTATAACACATAGTTCCAATATGCATAATTACACTCAATGCCACACAATACAACTACACACAGTTACAAAAACATCACATAATTCAACACAAACCTATTTCAAATAAACAACACAATTCCACAACAACCCACATGCCTCCAAAACACCACAAATGTACAAATCATACCACAACTGATAATTCAAATAAAACCCACACAATTCCACAACAAAGTACAACCATCCATTACACTCCAAACCAAAACACAACGGTGAAAGACATGGTCATTTGCAACACCAATAGCTCTAACTCTTGCAAATGCGAGACCTATTGCATTGCAAATGCTTGTTAGTATTTGGGGCCTACGGTTAGCTTGTTTATTGAAAATGTTGGTCGCTTTTACACATAAATGGATGCAAGATGTTTTTAATATTTATATATGGATACGCTACGTTGGTTTTTTGGCCAAAAATACAATAGATACTGTACAATATAATACACAGCTAACACGAAATAACAGTCTTCTCAGTGCCTCATACAAACGTACGATGTAATATGTTTCCAGGCATGTTTAGTCATTCTGTGGCAATTAGAAAATGGGGGCTAAATGACCAAACACATATTGATCAAGTGTTTTTGAGTGTAGTCACTTTCCCTAAAACAGTTTGTTAGCTCTTCTATCCACCCACTTTGCCTTTAATTTAAGTTTCTGTGTCATCACTAGTGGTCTAGAGATGTGGTGAATCTTCATCCTCTAAGTCCTTAGAACATTTCTCCACTCACAGCCACTTAAGCACGACATTGGAGTGCAACATTGCACTTGTCTCAATGATTTGGGCGGCAACCTTTGCATCATAGAGCAATACCGCCTGATTTGTGTTTGCATCAGAGACACATCTGTCACTAAAAGATGCCTTTTCTATTATTGCTTCTGTGGAATGTAGGACTTGTACCTTCTATTTTCATGCAGTTCTCACACCAGTTGCTTGCCTATTTTTTCAAATATCTAGAACACTTAATTCAAAATACATGGAGATAATACTATCTTGGACAGAAAAAGAAATATAAAGGGGTCCATTAGGATGTCGGGCGGATTTGCTCCGCCAGGGTGGCGGTGGCCACCGCCACCCTGGCGGAGCAAATCCGCCCGACATCCACAGCCCAATTCTCCCCCGCCATATTAGTATGGCAGGGGGACCGCGGCGGTGCAAAACACCGCCCGCATGTTTTCCGCCCGGTCGCCTTGCGGCCGGGGCGGAAAACCAGTAACATGGTGGCGGTGTCTGTCAGACACCGCCCGCCATATTACTATGGGCATTTGTCAATGCCTTTCCGTGGCGGCAATGCCGCCACGGAAAGGCATGCGGAGATTCCCCTGGGAGTCCGGGGCTTGGGGGGTACACATGGGGGGTACCTATGGTACCCCCCCGCATTTCAATGTGCAACATGGCAGGCACCGCGTGGTGCCTGTCATGTTGTGCTTTGAAATGCACAACGTGCATTTTTACCATTGCGGTGGGCGGAGATTTCAGCTCCGCCCGCCGCAATGGTAAATATACAGGATGCGCCCGCCTATGTGGCGGGCGCATCCTAATGCCCAATTCGGGACCCCGGCACTGTAGGCGGGTGGTCCACATCCCCGTTAGGGTGGCGGGAGGGCAAAGCCCGCCCGCCATCCCAATGTGCCCCAAAGAGTACAGACACAGCAATGTCATTAGCACTGTGTGGCGGGGATGTTGGGCAATGTACAAATCACATCTTGGCTTACAACATGTAGCTTTTCTCCTCGATTTATTATGGTTATAGACTTAAAGAAATATTCTTTAATGCAAACAATAGTCTTTTTTATGTTTTTATCACCAGGGATACTGAAAAGACAAAAAATAATTTGTGCAAGTGATGGGGAGAACCAGATGGCAGCAATGGCAAGTGGTTGTGACTTGGTAATGGGAGGTAAAAATGTTTTGAATTGTGGGAGCTGGTTATTCCCTGAAAAAAGTGCTTTAAAAATCACTGATTTAGGGAGAATGATTTTTGGGGGGTGGATATCTAATAGATTTCTTCCAGGGTTATTCCATGCATATGTCCTATGCCAGTCATAAAACTGACTTAAAATGGAAAAGACTCTGTGCAGTGCCCAAATATTCTTCTGTACTTATCTTTAATTGCTTATTTTGTGAAAACACAGACAATATTTTTCTGGTTTGTTAGCTTACAAAAGATGTGGGTCTACTAATGATTTCAATATAAATTGTGTGCAATGCTGTCTTTGTTTTGTATGATTTCTTGTAAATATTTCAGGGCATGTTTATGAGAGGCTTGCATCACGTTTACACCACTCAAAGTAGTACATGTGTGACGCAAGCCTCATTGTGTGGCTTTGAATGGCATAAATCTGGAGTATAGCAACACTTCGCAAATCAATGTGTTGCCTTTCTCTGCGTAAGGTAGGCGTTCCATGGGCGTTGCGGTGGGTGTTTCCACAGACCAAACATTCAGCCTGATTCATCAAGCTGAAATCAGCTCGCAAAGGGCCAGATTCTCAGAATCTGGCCCTTTGCGAGTGCGATTTTTGCATTTGGGATTCATCATCCCAAATGCAAAAATCGCTATTTAGAAATTCGCAAATTTGCGAGGAATAGCATTTAAGGAATCTCTATTAGAGATTCCTTAAATGATATTCATGAAACATTTTAAAATTGCGAAATCGCAAATTTCGGCCGCTATTTACTGCGAGGTCAAACCTCGTGGTAAATAGTGAAAACTTTTAAAAGCATTTTTCTAAGTTGCATGTTGCACACACACATGTCCTTTGGACATGTGTGTGCGCAACACCTGTTCGTATTTACTTTTAAGGGGTGCTACAGGGTGTCCTTTGGACAACCCTGGCATCCTTTAAATCGCAATCTTATTTGCGATTAGCAATTTGCTAATCGCAAATAAGGAATATGTAGGAATCGCTTTTGTTTTTGCGATTCCTACATGAATGCCGTTTTGCGAGTCTGGAATATCGATTCCTTATGATTCGCTATTTCAAACTCGCAAAAGGGCACTATGATGAATCAGGCTGATTATGTTTTGCTCATTCCCACTTGTAGACCTGGGAATGCACCAAATTCTTACACCTCCCCAGGTTTTGCAGCACACATAGAAAGAGGAAAAAGCCTCTCAGGATTGTTTTTGTGCAGGAAGGTGCATGCAGCTGAGGCATTCTTCACAATGGTACATGGGTGCCTGCATTGGCACTAGGCAGCCAAAATGGCATGAACGCAAGGGGAAAGAACAGGAATGCACTGCATGGGATAAACACTACACATTCCTGTCCTTTCCCAGTGATGCAGGGCAGCGTAGCAAGGTAACTTGCTGAGCTGAGCTCCACCACAATTTTCTAAATATGCCCCTTCGATGTAGAAGAGCGCCATGAGAGCTGGTTCCACGCACTGTGGCTCATGGATTCTTATTGGACGTAGCATTGTTGATGTTTTCGGCACTGCCTTTTGCTGGTTTACAGTCATTTGTTTTGCACTTGCTTCCTTATCCAAGCAAAAAGAAAAGCACAGTAAATAAATCTTAGCTGCTAGACACTAGCATTGGATTAGGAAAGAAATTTACTTTAGACGGCATCAAAGGCAGACTGTTTATCACAATCTACTGTCTTCGAGTAGACAAAGGCTTTGTCAGACCCCAGTCTGTTTTTTCTGGTGAGTAATTTGGCATTTGACTGTATGCTAAACATCCTGCTATTCCTGAGCAGTGACTCAACATTTCCTAGACGCATATTCTTTCAGCAGTGGGCACTGCTGAAAGGTGGCCCTGCTTCTCAGAGGAAATGAGATTCAGAGGGCATTTATAACTAGTTTTCACTGTATTTTAAGACTGTGCTTGACTCGAGCCAGAACAAGCAGCAGAAGGTGTAAAAGAAAGGTCATCACATAATCACTGACTCTTCAATGCTTCACTTATGCCTAGAATTGAGCAGCGTGGTTCTCAATGATGTAGCAGGTGCAGTGGCACCAGGACCTGAGGCACACAAAACCCTGATTAGTGTTTTTTCTAGCTTTGCTCTTGGCATTTTTTGCTACCTCATTGCTACAGTTATCTGTAAGCATATTCGGACAATGTGAATGAGAGTCGAAAGTATAAAAGTGATGTTATGAATAGAGCATAACTCATTCGATTAACATTGGTAATTTCAACCAACGCTGCAAGTGTGAGTAAACCCAGTTAATCATTAGCGCTTCAGTTACATAGAACTATGTTTACATTCATCTTTAATGGATTCCCGAGTTCACTCACACCTGCAACTGTTTCTGGAGATACCGATGCAAACTGTGGGGCAGTTTTACAATCCCTTTGCGCCACTTTTGTGTCACTTTTCCATGTTAATAGTGACGCAAAAGTGGCACAAGGGGGTTGTAAATCTGCCCCTGTATGTTTTACTCTTTTTATATCATCACTTACTGTTATTGCTAAGGCTACGAGTTTCTCTCAAAAATAATAGCATGGAATTTATACTGCGGCGGAACAAATAAAAACTCCCGTCAGCACACGCTTAACTATATTGATTGTTATTCTCGTGTTTGTTTTAGAGTTTGCGCTACTGTTTGCTTTATTTTCAGCAAAACTTCAATTTTTTTTTTTATTTGAGAGAGCAGGATTCACATGGGCATGTAATTTATGTAACGTTCTGAAGTTCATCAGTATACATATATTAACATTGAATTATGTTTAATGACCTACAACAAATGTACTCAAATGGTTGGCTTTTCTTGTGTTCCACAGGGACTTCTTCCCGCCTGACGAAGGAGTTATTGAGGTAAGAGATGTTTATGTTCATTAATAAGTTTGATTAATTTCTAATCATCACCTTCTATGAATGACTCTTCTATTGATCCGGAGCCTCGGCCCCCTCCCCCTCTACCCCCACTGCCATGAGACCCTCACGGGTGAGTAGCGCGCTTTATAAGCCCCTGATTGATCTGATTGAATGAAATCTCACAACATCATACATGCTGAAGGAGTTGATTTATTCTATGGAGTAATCATGCTAACATTTAGGAACATTCAGTGCTTAATTTGAGCAGGTGCTTTCAGGTGCTCAGCACCGGCACTTCTTTCACAGGGCCGGGGCTACAATTTCTGACCCTACGGGTGGTGGTCTCAATATTAATTGTTAAAATTCTAAATAAAAAGAATAACATACTTGCATGGTGACTGGCTGGTAAATGTTCATAGACAGGCCAGCATACGCCTGCCCAGGCAGGCATGATTGTGTATCACCGCGTTATTGATGATGTCATCACACCGATCACAAATCCAAGAAGTCATCGACAAACTATGGCTTGCATTCTATTCCCCGAGTCTGCTGCACCCTGCCCTGAGCCTAAGCCTCCAATTGGATAATTGTAGCTGGTGGCTGGCTCGTGACGGAGTTGAGGCAATGAAGCTATAAGAGCGCATTTGGAACTTGGGAGTGAGGGCTCTTGAGGAATAATAAACTAAAGTAATTGTGGACTTTACACTTGCTGCGAAGCCAGAGCTGCGTAGCCAGACAGGCATTTCCTGCAGCCCTGCATTGCTGCTATCCTCAACGTGCTCGATGCAGCTGTGGACAAACACAACTTTTGTGCACCATTGCGTCACCTGTAGAATCTGTGCGCTGCACCGCTGCATGGTAATTGCTGAGCGTGCGTGAGTCCATTAGGCACCACAGCCATACTTACCAGCATTGGCAGCATTACGGCTTGGGACAATGCCTGTGCTGTAGCAGTCAGGGTCACAGCAAGCTGAGCAGTGGATGCCGATGCCGTTGCCATTCCTGGAACTACTAATTACAGGCAGCACTAGCAGTGACATCACCCGCTGTGCTCAAGCAGCTGTCTGTTCCGCAATAAACCCAGTCATACTGCACTGATTAATATATGGAAAAAAAGCATTTTCGTTTGGTGTACATTTTGTTTTTGCACTCGGTGTAGGTAAGAAAGTAAAACAGACCATCTTCCACTTCTTTAGGAATTACAACAGGAAAACGTAGAGTTCAAAATAGTAGGAACATGTATAGGCCAACGACAGGGATTACAGGCAGCAGCAGTGTTATAGATGAGAGAGAAAGCAGGAGTAAAGAGGAGAAAGAACCAACAGGAGAGGAGTGAGGTGAGACGGAGCTAAGTAGGGGAGAGCAAATCAGATACAAAGAGAAAGCAGCCATGATGTGAAAAAGAGAGCCTTAACAAGAGAGAAGATAGAATGAAGGATGTAGAGGACAGGACAGACGAAAAAAAGCAGACAACTGATAAAACGGAGACACAGCTAATCACTGCTAGAAGAGTGATAGTAAAGAACCAAGATCGAGGGGAGAGAGAGCAGAGCATGGATTAAAGTGAAGAGGAAAAAGGGCAGGGCTAGAATGAATAGAGGGCAAATCAGAAATATAGGGAATAAGGTAACACACCAGGTGTGACAAAGATGATAGAAAACAATTAGAGAGGTGAGAGGATAGACTCTAGAGTAAAGTCTTAGTGAGGTGCCGGGTTTTTAGAGACCCGGTGGTGCCAGGGGATCACACCCGAAGACCTCTGGGTTCTCCCTGTTCTGGACTACAGAAACACGGAGTCTTCTAGTTGAAGTCAGAGATCGAGGTTTATTGGTTGCAACCAAGTAACATGTGTCCTAGAATTACAACAGCACAGGCTGTAAGTTCTCAGGAGACTGTTCGTTTTTACAGAACCAGCCTTCTCCTTATATACAGAAATAACAGCTGCGGGCAAGAATTCTTGAGTTTATGATATGGTTATACACATATTTCTACAATAATACAAAGGGCGAAGTCATGCTGGTCAGCACATATTTTAGATGTCCGGATCGTGATGGATTACCCGCCAGGCCCAGAATTCCCATCAGATATCGATGAAACACCAATAAGGTCGGGTACCCTCCCGTCGTAAAACTGGTCATAAACAAGAATCATGGACAGGTGTATGTGTATGGAAAACATGGTCTGTATGTAGTGAATGGTTTATGGCATGTTGTGCCTTGATGCTATCTTACTCGGCCACTGGGCGAGGAGCTGCCCAAACAGGTTTGGCTGGAGGCGGTGGAGTCAGCTCGGCCAGGTCATGGGGAAGTCAGCTATGGTGGACGTGTCCTTTCAGATCAAACTCGGTCTTAATCAATTGACTATATGAGGGCAAGTCATAAGATGGATGCCGTTTACAAAATGGAGTCTGAGGGTTCGGAACGGAAACCACGATTTAAGGGTGTTAGCATCATTCAATCATGACGCAAATGCATAGGGATAATGTCCTAATCATTACCGGTCTGTCAATACCAAATTCTTCATGGTACGACAATATTTTGCGATACGAGTGTTTGGACCTCGATACCGGTGGAACAGCAGGGTCCGGAATTTCGATACCATAGACCCTCCTTTTGCCCTCATATTAGGCAATAACTCATGCTAATCTGAGTCCAAATCTGTATTGATGAATTCATGGAGATGCCGCTGTAGCATCATTCTGTTGCTCAATTCGTCCCTTGATACAGGCTTCCTTACACATGAAGTAGCACAGAGGCCACATATTGCAGGAGTGCACTGTACAAACAGACAGAACATAAACAGAACGGCCAGGATCATGCCAATGAAGGTCCGAGTTTTCCATCCCCAGTCAGAGATCAGTTCCCACAGCCACCCTAGCAGGGACCAATCCCCTTTCTCCACGTGAAGGGAATCAGGGATTTTGTGTAATTTGGAGATGGCCTGGTACACTGTCGGAGCATTGTCAGGGATGAAAATGCAGCAACTAGATTGGATCACTCTACATACACCACCACGGTCTGCAAGTATGACATCTAGGGCAACCCTGTTCTGAAGGGTCATAAGTCGATCCGACTGAAGCTCAGCTGTCAAGTTGCTAAGGGCACCGGCCGTTTCAGTCACGGCGGACTCAACTATCCTCGTCAATTGTCGAATGTTCCTGCTGTTCACCATAGGCCCCCAAAATGGCAGAAAACCCTTTGCGAAGTCCCCAAACTCTTGACCCGCAGTGTCGTCTTGACTCACGACACCCCTAGCTGTCCTTGTCCGATGGTAATCTGCCCCGGCAGTGTAGGTGGGTGGCAGCAGAAACGAGATAAAGCATGTGCCCGAGAAGTCAGGGGGCAACCATGTATAGGCTTTGTCATGGCAGACGAAATAGGTGCCTTTAGCCGCTAAGAATGGAGGGGAAGTTCGGGAGGCAAACACATATGTTTCCGTGCATACGCTCTTCCCCAACTGTGCTTTGGGATCCCTGCCAATACCTTGCAGACATAAGTGACCTCGGTGGGGCACTATCCAGACTGGGGAGGATTTCTTTGTTTTCTGGCTTTTATTCAAAGAGATCCCGTATTTAGTTACATTCCAACGGCTGTAGGGAGTGAGTTCATCTTTAGGAATCGTTTGATACGTGTCAACATCCCTACTCATATTTCTTATTCCTACCACTAGTGCCTTGTTGCTAGAATCGCTCTCTGCTGAACCGGGCGGGTATGGTTCTAGGGCGAACAGGAACATGGTCTGGAAAGCCCACAGAGAACCATAATAACTGAATGGCAGGATGAAGTATGGAATGCCCTTATCTGTCGTGTGCGGCATGAGTCCACAGATCCAACAATTCGATGTGTTCATTATAGACTGGTGCTGGTGTAGGAGCGGGATGAAGGAGTTATTTACAAACTCTAGTCTTTTGGCAGACTCAATAACAGGAAGAGGGTGAAAGGAGTGTAAAGAAACAGTTGGAGGAGGTGTGGGCTGAGTGTTGTTTACAAAGGTGACTTGAAATGTGGATAAAGTATAACCAATCAAGAACATCGTTATGCTACATATCATCAAAATACATATTATCAAGAATCTACTTTTCGCCATCACATTGCACATTTTCTTGTTAAAGTTCATGTGTCTAGCAGGTCTCTCTACCCTCGGAAACTCCATCCTCTGGTTGCTGCCCGCGGTGGGAGGTTGCTTCTGCCAAGATGTGCGCTCTGTCCAGTCCGGGGTAATTCCCTCAGACCGACCAGAACCGTTGACCTAGGCGTCCCCGGCTGCACTCCTCAGACTTCAACCGCGGCCCTAGCAGCAGAACCGGATGGCGGTTCGAAAATCAAAAATGAGCTAGTTCCCTGGGCGAGGGAGCTGTAAAATCAAAAATAGTTCATGGGAAAAAGGGAAAATCGCACTAATTTGATTATGTCAGTTCCTTGGTCTTGACCTCAGATTATATCGTTCTTTCCCAGGTACAGTGTGATCTTCAAACAATGTTTCAGGTTCTGTAATGTCCAACTGCATTGACGGTGGCACAGATCCTTGCAAAATACAATCGCTCTCTTTGTCGGTACCAGTTCCTTTTAATCGTGCATCGCTGAAGGGGACAAAGCGAGGTATGAACTCTGTCTCGGAATCAGCGACTCCTTGCCGGATCCACCGGTCATATGGAAGGGGCAGCGGGACCCTTTTGCAATGGGCGCCGTGCACCCAGTGTTTTTTCCCGTGGACACGTACTGCAGAGCGGGTAGATAGCAAGACCTGGAAAGGTCAGGTCCAGCGAGGCTCCTCGTTCTTTGTTCGCCTGAAGTTCCGAACTAGGATCCAAGAGCCAGGTTCGATGGCGTGGCCTGGATCGTCAGACGCCGGTGGAGAGGAGCTGTGGACCTGTTGATGTAAAGCATGCAGTTTAGTTGTCAATTCGTGCAAATAGTCAAACAGTGCGGGGTACTCTATTTCACTCAATCTCTTGGGTCTGGGCACACCCCAGATGTTAGCTGGGCGGCCAAACACGATTTCATGTGGGCTAAGCCCTAATCTGGAATGGACAATCATTCTGGTGGACAGGAGTGCTAAAGGCAGGGCGTCTGGCCACCTTGAGACCTGTGCTGGCTTGGATTTTGGCCAATTTCAATTTTAACGTGCCATTATAGCACTCTACCAATCCTGCCGATTGGGGGTGGTTTGCAGCGTGGAATTTCTGGTGGATGCCTAGACACTCACACACTCTCTTCATCACTCGTCCCACGAATTCACTTCCATTATCACTCCAGACAATCCTAGGCATGCCAAATCTAGGGAAGAATTATTTGACAAGGGCTTTGGCAGTTGACAATGCAGTGTTGTCCTTAAGGGGGTACGCTTCTACCCACCTGGAGAAGGCGCAAACGACAACAAGCACATATTTTAGGTTATTGCACCTCTCCATGTGAATGAAATCGAGCTGCAAGACCTCAATCGGGTACGTTGGAGACGCAAAATGACCAACTGGGGTTGGGGTTCCCCTACCGGGATTTTGCTTCAAACACACCATACAGTTTCTGACCAGATTCTCTGCACATTTTGGGATACCACTATTCTGCCATACTGGGGCCAACAGTTTACATATTCCTCTCACACTGATGTGCGCCATTCCATGGGCCATCGTCACCACTGCGAGCACATAGGCGTTAGGTAACATCCATCGCTGATGTTCTGACAGGTCGACCCAACAACCATTCGCATCTAATCTACCCTTGCTTTCTCTCCATCCATTCACCTCTTTCTCAGTAGCATCAGCTTGTATAGATTTTACGCTTTCGATGGTGTCCTCACACATACCCACATCAGGGGTCCATCTAGCAGGACCTACAACATACATCCGACTCATTGTGTTCCTTGCAGTCTCTTTCGCGACCTCATCGGCAAATGCATTCCCTCGACCAACATCATCTTGAATCTTTCTGTGTGCACTGCATTTCACAATTGACACTTGTAGGGGCAAGGTCAGTGACTCGAGAAGGTCATGTACTAGCTGGCCGTGTTGAATTTTTGCACCATGTGACGTCAGGAACCCACGTTCACGCCACAATCTTCCAAAACTGTGGGCTACGCCAAAGGCGTATTGGCTATCAGTATACACATTCACTCGTTTTCCTTTCGCCAACATACACGCTCTTGTGAGTGCGACTAACTCTGCTGCTTGCGCGGAATTGTGGGGGATGCGAGCTGTCTCTACAATCGTGTGTAATGTTGTCACGGCATATGCTGCAGTCGTATCACCATTTGGCAACTTGAAACATGAACCATCCACCCATAACGCATCATTACATTCAGGGAGGGGAGTGTCCTGCAAGTCTACTCTCCCTTTTGTCTCTTCCTTTGTCCTAAAGCAGCAATCATGTTTTTCAACCTCATCTGTCTCTGCTGGAATGGGTAACAACGTAGCAGGGTTGAGTGTATCACACCTCTTTATTTGAATGTGACTTGCTAACAGTGTCAATTCATAGCTGGATAGTCGAGCACTAGTAAGATGTTGTGTTTTCGTCCTGTTTAGTAGGATATCTACTGCATGTGGGACCATAACAATCAGAGTATTATTCATGACTATCCCTGCAGACTGTCGAATACAGACAGCTGCTGCAGCAGTGGCCCTCAAACAACTTGGTAATGCTTTAGCTACAGGATCTAGAGTTGCAGAGAAATACGCACATGGGCGTTGTTTGTCCCCAAAGTGTTGCGTCAAGACTGATAATGCGCAACCTTCCTTCTCATGGACATATAATGTAAAAGGCTTGCTGTAGTCGGGGTTGCCCAATACAGGAGCCGAACATAATGCCTCACGCAACTCATGGAAACTCGTCTGACAATCTTTAGACCAAGGCAAAGGGTTGGGTGTGTCTTTAAGCATTAATGCCAGCAAAGGTTTGGCCAATAGTGAGAAGTTCGGTATCCATTGTCTACAGTACGATGTAATGCCCAAGAAGGCACGCACTTCTCTTTGTGTCCTTGGGACACTCAGTTCTGCGATTGCCTGTATTCTTTCTGGGGTCAGTCTCCTTCCCTCCTTCGATAAGATGTGACCTAAGTAGGTTACTTCTTGTCGATAAAATTGTAATTTGGAAAGCGAGACTTTGTGCTTCATGTCACATAAATGATGTAACACTGACAATGTCGTTTGTTTTCAAATTTCTTCGGTGTCTGCAGCGATCAGCAGATCGTTCACATACTGAATTAAAGTTGCACCATCCTGCAGAACAATCGTGTCTAGTTGTGTTTTCAGAGCCTGACTGAATATTGATGGACTTTCACAGTAGCCCTGAGGAGCGCGTTTAAAGCGGAAGCTTCGTCCTCCTAAATTGAAGCCAAAGATATCTCTGCTCTCCTCGGCAATTGGGATGCTGAAGAAAGCGTTCTTCAGGTCAATCACTGAAAACCAATTGGCTGAAGCTGGAACCATTGTCAATAAGGCAGTAATGTCGGGGACGACTGGAAACTGTGGTACAACTATCTTATTCACTTCCTGAGATCAATTACAAGTCGGTACACAGGGGGCTGTGAAGGATCGGTACGCTTTAAGACAGGCAAAACAGGACTCTTACAAATGTTGCCTGTTGTCTCTTCAATGACATCTTTCTCGATCAGATCGTAAACGATCGCTAACAAAGCCTTTTCACATTCGTTTGATATTCTATATTGGGGAATGCGTGGTAACCTAACATTAGCTTTCAATGTTATGACGTATGGCGCTATTTCCAAATGACCTACATCATTAGAACCATTCGCCCAAAGTACATCCGGAAGAGATGACAATTCGGTTGGAATATTCTCCTTTGCCAAATACATTGGAGAAATAACTTTTCTTCCTACAGTAAGCTTTACTCCCGAAGGGGAGCTGTACAAAGTTGCATATAATCTCTTTAACAAATCCAAACCTAACAAATTTTCGCCACAACCTGTTGTAAGAATGAGGGGTGCTTCTAATTCGCATGGGCCAACAGAAAGGGGCATGGGACTGGAGATCGGGTTTCTAACAGGGGCGCCAGAAAAACCTACTGAAACATTCATTTCGCCAGACAAAGGTGCGCCAGGAAGTTTTGAGTGCATAATAGAACTTTTTGTAGCACCAGTATCCAGCAGAAATGGCTCCGACACTCCGGATGTAATCACCTCGACATAAGGTCCATTCTGATCTACTGGAACTGAAACAACTCCCTCTCTTTGTCCATGGCTGTCCTAGCAATTATTACCCTCGTTCCCCTTTTCTGCGTAATAGTCATCTGCATAGTACTGAGCTGACCTGGAAGACGCATTATTCTGTTGGTCAAAGCTATTCATGGAATTTTGAGGCGGAAAAGAAGTGGTATTCTGGGGGAAATTTCCACGACCCCTACCTCTAGGAGCCTGTTGAACACCTCTACCTCTTGTACCGGAAACACCGTTTAAGCGTCGCGCAAGAGCTGGACAATTACTTTTGAAATGACCTTCTTCTTTACAATAGGCACATTGATTCGGGCCATACGGAGAACGCTGATGGGAAAACTTGTTTCCTTGCGCGTTTATCGAATTCTGCTGTGGTTGCTGATAATTGGGCTGACTAGGAGTGCGAGGCGGATAGGCTTGCTGGAGAAGAACTTTAGTTTTTAACTCTTTAGTCTTTTTGTCTGCCTTATCTAGCTCGTCTTTGCGCCTATTTTCGTAGTACTGGGCGGTCGCTAAAATCTGCGCTGACGTGGAAACAGCCCAAGCACTCTCTGAATCTTTCAATCTATTGCAGAGTTCAGGAAGCAAATTATGTACAAATTTGTCCACAAACAATCTTTGGCCACCCTCGGTAGCCATATCCTGACCACTATGATCGACGAATGTCTCCTCAAATCTCGTGAAAAAGTCAGACACATTCTCATCTTTCTTCTGCTTGCATGCAGATAGCTTGTCCCAATTTACACGTAATTCAGGCATTAACGCTTTCATGTACGTGATAATCCTACCGGGAAGTTCTGCTATTAAAGGCTCGGGTTTAGAACCACCGACTTGTCTAGCATCGGTAGCAGTAATGTTAGCCCATGAGTCACCTAGTTCTTGATCGTGATCTGTAAGACGAATTTTACTCCATAAAGGATGCGGAACAACATTCCCGAACAACATATCTACATCCGCTAAATTCATTATACATGAGCTGGCAGTCTGTGATAACTCCTTATAATATCCTGCAGGATTTTTACACGGATCGGGTAGTGTCTGCTTGAGTGCTAGAACTTCAGATCTTTTCCAGGGGACATGTACCCATACACGCTGGAAATGCGGTGGAACAGGTGGTTGTGCATTCGCATCACCTTCCCTCCAAACTGGAGGAACTTCTCTCATAGGGTATTGTCGTGCCTTTTTCATACCTGACACATCATCCTCATACAGTGATCTAGACACATTTCCCTTACTCCTATAGGATAATAACAGATCTATTGCTTTTTCAACATCGGCACCTACGATCATGCCTTCATAGAATTTGAAACGCATACGAAATAATTCCTGCATTTTGCGTTTGGGGTCGTTTGTCTCCAAATCTTCACAAAGATATACACACATCTCTTCAAATACGTATCTCTGAGTGGGCGCATCCCACTGACGGAAAACTTCCATAATGGACTGAACATCATATTTAGCAGTGTCAGTAACCCATTTGCGTGCTAACTCATTTAGCACTTCTCTTTCCTCTTAGTCGGGCAGTTGACTATGCAACTGTCTACGTCCCGTTTTAGGGGTCGTTTTAGGCGACCCAAAGAAGGGTGAGAATAGACCAGTGACAGTACTTGCCACTCTCTGTCTGACAGAAGGAGAAGCTTGCGGCGAGGCAGATGCGCCAGAAAAGACAGGCTGATGTAAAGAGGAAGTCGAAGCAACAGCAGAAGAAGTCGAAGCAGTAGCAGAAGTAGTATCAGAATTAACAGGTGGAGCAGTAGGCAAAGTTGTAGGAGAAATAGACGGGGTATGTAGCAAAGGCGGCGGCCCTGGACAAGGCTGCGCCGGAGAAGTAGGAACCAGCTGAAGAGGAGCTGGTGCTTGTGCAAGAGCTGCATTTCGTGCACTGGGGCGTGGTATAACAAAGCGCTTTGGGGGTGCAGTAGCGTCTAACGCATATGGGGGTGGTGAGCTTAATAAGTGGGACATTAACGGATCTTTCTCTGATGTTCCCTTTGAGCCTTGTCCCTCATGTGGTAACATCGGGTAGCATTTATCTACTGCTAGTTTCTTGCTCCTAAGCATTCGTTCACTCTCTTGTTCTTCCTCATTATCCCTGTATGCAACGGCGGCTTGCACCATTGACATATTTCTTTTATTTTTCTTTGCTAATTTTATTTCTTTCTGTTTGGCTTCTTTGCGCCATAAGCGAAAAGAGTCAAACATCGCCGGCCGGGCTTTCTTTTTGAACAATTTGACCTCGAGGTTGTCTAATACTTCTGAGTCAAAACTACCATATTGGGGCCATTTTAAAACACCATCCTTGCGGGTGTATTTTATCCATACTTCATTATACGTGATAGGACCTACTCCGTGCTTTATATATAACTCATATGTTGGAGTTCCAATCGGAGGAACCGGACACGAATCCTCTAATCGGGAGTCCCTACTACAACCAAGACAAAACAAGTTTCCAAGTCTGCTAAGACCAGGCATCTTCGCTCACTAGTCTAGCTTCAAACTTCAAGGGATTATCTAATTATGATATTGTCGTGAATACACGAATCCCTCGGTTTTGGTGCTTGCAAGAACCAATACAAACCGTATCTCTGGGATACCAAAACTAAGAACCAAACTAAGGACTGGGAGACGCTCCACTTATACTTAACTGAATATTGAAGATCGGTGACGTCACTAGAAGACTTGTCTATCGTTTCGCTCTACCAAGGATCACTGTGTCCAAAACAGGGCGACAGTCAGGGCAGCAGTCCTTCGTAGTCGTCGGGACGCGGGGAACCTCGCAGCAAAGACCTTCGAAACCACGTCGACATGCAGGGGTCGCTGAAGTGGCTGGCCTTCCTCCGGAATTTTCACACAAAGCTCCTCACGAACATCTGGCTTGGACCGTCACCGCTTGATATCGCCCGAGTTGGGCGCCAACTGAGGTGCCGGGTTTTTAGAGACCCGGTGGTGCCAGGGGACCACACCCGAAGACCTCTGGGTTCTCCCTGTTCTGGACTACAGAAACACGGAGTCTTCTAGTTGAAGTCAGAGATCGAGGTTTATTGGTTGCAACCAAGTAACATGTGTCCTAGAATTACAGCAGCACGGGCTGTAAGTTCTCAGGAGACTGTTCGTTTTTACAGAACCAGCCTTCTCCTTATATACAGAAATAACAGCTGCGGGCAAGAATTCTTGAGTTTATGATATGGTTATACACATATTTCTACAATAATACAAAGAGCGAAGTCATGCTGGTCAGCACATATTTTAGATGTCCGGATCGTGATGTATTATCCCGCAAGGCCCAGAATTCCCATCAGATATCGATGAAACACCAATAAGGTCGGGTACCCTCCCGTCGTAAAACTGGTCATAAACAAGAATCATGGACAGGTTTATGTGTATGGAAAACATGGTCTGTATGTAGTGAATGGTTTATGGCATGTTGTGCCTTGATGATATCTTACTCGGCCACTGGGCGAGGAGCTGCCCAAACAGGTTTGGCTGGAGGCAGTGGAGTCAGCTCGGCCAGGCCATGGGGAAATCAGCTATGGTGGACGTGTCCTTTCAGATCAAACTCGGTCTTAATCAATTGACTATATGAGGGCAAGTCATAAGATGGATGCCGTTTACAAAATGGAGTCTGAGGGTTCGGAACGGAAACCACGATTTAAGGGTGTTAGCATCATTCAATCATGACGCAAATGCATAGGGATAATGTCCTAATCATTACCGGTCTGTCGATACCAAATTCGTCATGGTACGACAATATTTTGCGATACGAGTGTTTGGACCTCGATACCGGTGGAACAGCAGCGTCCGGAATTTCAGTACCACAGCCCCTCCTTTTGCCCTCATATTAGGCAATAACTCATGCTAATCTGAGTCCAAATCTGTATTGATGAATTCATGGAGATGCCGCTGTAGCATCATTCTGTTGCTCAATTCGTCCCTTGATACAGGCTTCCTTACACATGAAGTAGCACAGAGGCCACATATTGCAGGAGAGCACTGTACAAACAGACAGAACATAAACAGAACGGCCAGGATCATCCCAATGAAGGTCAGAGTTTTCCATCCCCAGGCAGAGATCAGTTCCCACAGCCACCCTAGCAGGGACCAATCCCCTTTCTCCACGTGAAGGGAATCAGAGATTTTGTGTAATTTGGAGATGGCCTGGTACACTGTCAGAGCATTGTCAGGGATGAAAATGCAGCAACTAGATTGGATCACTCTACATACACCACCACGGTCTGCAAGTATGACATCTAGGGCAACCCTGTTCTGAAGGGTCATAAGTCGATCCGACTGAAGCTCAGCTGTCAAGTTGCTAAGGGCACCGGCCGTTTCAGTCACGGCGGACTCAACTATCCTCGTCAATTGTCGAATGTTCCTGCTGTTCACCATAGGCCCCCAAAATGACAGAAAACCCTTTGCGAAGTCCCCAAACTCTTGACCCGCAGTGTCGTCTTGACTCACGACACCCCTAGCTGTCCTTGTCCGATGGTAATCTGCCCCGGCAGTGTAGGTTGGTGGCAGCAGAAACGAGATAAAGCTTGTGCCCGAGAAGTCAGGGGGCAACCATGTATAGGCTTTGTCATGGCAGACGAAATAGGTGCCTTTAGCCGCTAAGAATGGAGGGGAAGTTCGGGAGGCAAACACATATGTTTCCGTGCATACGCTCTTCCCCAACTGTGCTTTGGGATCCCTGCCAATACCTTGCAGACATAAGTGACCTCGGTGGGGCACTATCCAGACTGGGGAGGATTTCTTTGTTTTCTGGCTTTTATTCAAAGAGATCCCGTATTTAGTTACATTCCAACGGCTGTAGGGAGTGAGTTCATCTTTAGGAATCGTTTGATACGTGTCAACATCCCTACTCATATTTCTTATTCCTACCACTAGTGCCTTGTTGCTGGAATCGCTCTCTGCGGAACGAGGCGGGTATGGTTCTAGGGCGAACAGGAACATGGTCTGGAAAGCCCACAGAGAACCATAATAACTGAATGGCAGGATGAAGTATGGAATGCCCTTATCTGTCGTGTGCGGCATGAGTCCACAGATCCAACAATTCGATGTGTTCATTATAGACTGGTACTGGTGTAGGAGCTGGATGAAGGAGTTATTTACAAACTCTAGTCTTTTGGTAGACTCAATAACAGGAAGAGGGTGAAAGGAGTGTAAAGAAACAGTTGGAGGAGGTGTGGGCTGAGTGTTGTTTACAAAGGTGACTTGAAATGTGGATAAAATATAACCAATCAAGAACATCGTTATGCTACATATCATCAAAATACATATTATCAAGAATCTACTTTTCGCCATCACATTGCACATTTTCTTGTTAAAGTTCATGTGTCTAGCAGGTCTCTCTACCCTCGGAAACTCCATCCTCTGGTTGCTGCCCGCGGTGGGAGGTTGCTTCTGCCAAGATGTGCGCTCTGTCCAGTCCGGGGTAATTCCCTCAGACCGACCAGAACCGTTGACCTAGGCGTCCCCGGCTGCACTCCTCAGACTTCAACCGCGGCCCTAGCAGCAGAACCGGATGGCGGTTCGAAAATCAAAAATGAGCTAGTTCCCTGGGCGAGAGAGCTGTAAAATCAAAAATAGTTCATGGGAAAAAGGGAAAATCGTACTAATTTGATTATGTCAGTTCCTTGGTCATGACCTCAGATTATATCGTTCTTTCCCAGGTACAGTGTGATCTTCAAACAATGTTTCAGGTTCTGTAATGTCCAACTGCATTGACGGTGGCACAGATCCTTGCAAAATACAATCGCTCTCTTTGTCGGTACCAGTTCCTTTTAATCGTGCATCGCTGAAGGGGACAAAGCGAGGTATGAACTCTGTCTCGGAATCAGCGACTCCTTGCCGGACCCACCGGTCATATGGAAGGGGCAGCGGGACCCTTTTGCAATGGGCGCCGTGCACCCAGTGTTTTTTCCCGTGGACACGTACTGCAGAGCGGGTAGATAGCAAGACCTGGAAAGGTCCGGTCCAGCGAGGCTCCTCATTCTTTGTTCGCCTGAAGTTCCGAACTAGGATCCAAGAGCCAGGTTCGATGGCGTGGCCTGGATCGTCAGACGCCGGTGGAGAGGAGCTGTGGACCTGTTGATGTAAAGCATGCAGTTTAGTTGTCAATTCGTGCAAATAGTCAAACAGTGCGGGGTACTCTATTTCACTCAATCTCTTGGGTCTTGGCACACCCCAGATGTTAGCTGGGCGGCCGAACACGATTTCATGTGGGCTAAGCCCTAATCTGGAATGGACAATCATTCTGGTGGACAGGAGTGCTAAAGGCAGGGCGTCTGGCCACTTGAGACCTGTGCTGGCTTGGATTTTGGCCAATTTCAATTTTAACGTGCCATTATAGCACTCTACCAATCCTGCCGATTGGGGGTGGTTTGCAGCGTGGAATTTCTGGTGGATGCCTAGACACTCACACACTCTCTTCATCACTCGTCCCACGAATTCACTTCCATTATCACTCCAGACAATCCTAGGCATGCCAAATCTAGGGAAGAATTCTTTGACAAGGGCTTTGGCAGTTGACAATGCAGTGTTGTCCTTAAGGGGGTACGCTTCTACCCACCTGGAGAAGGCGCAAACGACAACAAGCACATATTTTAGGTTATTGCACCTCTCCATGTGAATGAAATCGAGCTGCAAGACCTCAAACGGGTACGTTGGAGGCGCAAAATGACCAACTGGGGTTGGGGTTCCCCTGCCGGGATTGTGCTTCAAACACACCATACAGTTTCTGACCAGATTCTCTGCACATTTTGGGATACCACTATTCTGCCATACTGGGGCCAACAGTTTACATATTCCTCTCACACTGATGTGCGCCATTCCATGGGCCATCGTCACCACTGCGAGCACATAGGCGTTAGGTAACATCTATCGCTGATGTTCTGACAGGTCGACCCAACAACCATTCGCATCTAATCTACCCTTGCTTTCTCTCCATTCATTCACCTCTTTCTCAGTAGCATCAGCTTGTATAGATTTTACGCTTTCGATGGTGTCCTCACACATACCCACATCAGGGGTCCATCTAGCAGGACCTACAACATACATCCGACTCATTGTGTTCCTTGCAGTCTCTTTCGCAACCTCATCGGCAAATGCATTCCCTCGACCAACATCATCTTGAATCTTTCTGTGTGCACTGCATTTCACAATTGCAACTTGTAGGGGCAAGGTCAGTGACTCGAGAAGGTCGTGTACTAGCTGGCCGTGTTGAATTTTTGCACCATGTGACGTCAGGAACCCACGTTCACGCCACAATCTTCCAAAACTGTGGGCTACGCCAAAGGCGTATTGGCTATCAGTATACACATTCACTCGTTTTCCTTTCGCCAACATAAACGCTCTTGTGAGTGCGACTAACTCTGCTGCTTGCGCGGAATTGTGGGGGATGCGAGCTGTCTCTACAATTGTGTGTAATGTTGGCACGGCATATGCTGCAGTCGTATCACCATTTGGCAACTTGAAACATGAACCATCCACCCATAACGCATCATTACATTCAGGGAGGGGAGTGTCCTGCAAGTCTACTCTCCCTTTTGTCTCTTCCTCTGTCCTAAAGCAGCAATCATGTTTTTCAACCTCATTTGTCTCTGCTGGAATGGGTAATAACGTAGCAGGGTTGAGTGTATCACACCTCTTTATGTGAATGTGACTTGCTAACAGTGTCAATTCATATCTGGATAGTCGAGCACTAGTTAGATGTTGTGTTTTCGTCCTGTTTAGTAGGATATCTACTGCATGTGGGACCATAACAATCAGAGTATTATTCATGACTATCCCAGCAGACTGTCGAATACAGACAGCTGCTGCAGCAGTGGCCCTCAAACAACTTGGTAATGCTTTAGCTACAGGATCTAGAGTCGCAGAGAAATACGCACATGGGCGTTGTTTGTCCCCAAAGTGTTGCATCAAGACTGATAATGCGCAACCTTCCTTCTCATGGACATATAATGTAAAAGGCTTGCTGTAGTCGGGGTTGCCCAATACAGGAGCCGAACATAATGCCTCACGCAACTCATGGAAACTCGTCTGACAATCTTTGGACCAAGGCAAAGGGTTGGGTGTGTCTTTACGCATTAATGCCAGCAAAGGTTTGGCCAATAGTGAGAAGTTCGGTATCCATTGTCTAGAGTACGATGTAATGCCCAAGAAGGCACGCACTTCTCTTTGTGTCCTTGGGACACTCAGTTCTGCGATTGCCTGTATTCTTTCTGGGGTCAGTCTCCTTCCCTCCTTTGATAAGATGTGACCTAAGTAGGGTACTTCTTGTCGACAAAATTGTAATTTGGAAAGCGAGACTTTGTGCTTCATGTCACATAAATGATGTAACACTGACAATGTCGTTTGTTTGCAAATTTCTTCGGTGTCTGCAGCGATCAGCAGATCGTCCACATACTGAATTAAAGTTGCACCATCCTGCAGAACAATCGTGTCTAGTTGTGTTTTCAGAGCCCGACTGAATATTGATGGACTTTCACAGTAGCCCTGAGGAGCGCGTTTAAAGCGGAAGCTTTGTCCTCCTAAATTGAAGCCAAAGATATCTCTGCTCTCCTCGGCAATTGGGATGCTGAAGAAAGCGTTCTTCAGGTCAATCACTGAAAACCAATTGGCTGAAGCTGGAACCATTGTCAATAAGGCAGTAATGTCGGGGACGACTGGAAACTGTGGTACAACGATCTTATTCACTTCCCTGAGATCAATTACAAGTCGGTACACAGGGGGCTGTGAAGGATCGGTACGCTTTAAGACAGGCAAAACAGGACTGTTACAAATGTTGCCTGTTGTCTCTTCGATGACATCTTTCTCGATCAGATCGTAAACGATCGCTAACAAAGCCTTTTCACATTCGTTTGATATTCTATATTGGGGAATGCGTGGTAACCTAACATTAGCTTTCAATGTTATGACATATGGCGCTATTTCCAAATGACCTACATCATTAGAACCATTCGCCCAAAGTACATCCGGAAGAGATGACAATTCGGTTGGAATATTCTCCTTTGCCAAATACATTGGAGAAATAACTTTTCTTCCTACAGTAAGCTGTACTCCCGAAGGGGAGCAGTACAAAGTTGCATATAATCTCTTTAACAAATCCAAACCTAACAAATTTTCGCCACAACCTGTTGTAAGAATGAGGGGTGCTTCTAATTCGCATGGGCCAACAGAAAGGGGCATGGGACTGGAGATCGGGTTTCTAACAGGGGTGCCAGAAAAACCTACTGAAACATTCATTTCGCCAGACAAAGGTGCGCCAGGAAGTTTTGAGTGCATAATAGAACTTTTTGTAGCACCAGTATCCAGCAGAAATGGCTCCGACACTCCGGATGTAATCACCTCGACATAAGGTCCATTCTGATCTACTGGAACTGAAACAACTCCCTCTCTTTGTCCATGGCTGTCCTAGCAATTATTACCCTCGTTCCCGTTTTCTGCGTAATAGTCATCTGCATAGTACTGAGCTGACCTGGAAGACGCATTATTCTGTTGGTCAAAGCTATTCATGGAATTTTGAGGCGGAAAAGAAGTGGTATTCTGGGGGAAATTTCCACGGCCCCTACCTCTAGGAGCCTGTTGAACCCCTCTACCTCTTGTACCGGAAACACCGCTTAAGCGTCGCGCAAGAGCTGGACAATTACTTTTGAAATGACCTTCTTCTTTACAATAGGCACATTGATTCGGGCCATACGGAGAACGCTGATGGGAAAACTCGTTTCCTTGCGCGTTTCTCGAATACTGCTGTGGTTGCTGATAATTGGGCTGACTAGGAGTGCGAGGCGGATAGGCTTGCTGGAGAAGAACTTTAGTTTTTAACTCTTTAGTCTTTTTGTGTGCCTTATCTAGCTCGTCTTTGCGCCTATTTTCGTAGTACTGGGCGGTCGCTAAAATCTGTGCTGACGTGGAAACAGCCCAAGCACTCTCTGAATCTTTCAATCTATTGCAGAGTTCAGGAAGCAAATTATGTACAAATTTGTCCACAAACAATCTTTGGCCACCCTCGGTAGCCAAATCCTGACCACTATGATCGACTAATGTCTCCTCAAATCTCGTGAAAAAGTCAGACACATTCTCATCTTTCTTCTGCTTGCATGCAGATAGCTTGTCCCAATTTACACGTAATTCAGGCATTAACGCTTTCATGTACGTGATAATCCTACCGGGAAGTTCTGCTATTAAAGGCTCGGGTTTAGAACCACCGACTTGTCTAGCATCGGCAGCAGTAATGTTAGCCCATGAGTCACCTAGTTCTTGATCGTGATCTGTATGACGAATTTTACTCCATAAAGGATGCGGAACAACATTCCCGAACAACATATCTACATCCGCTAAATTCATTATACATGAGCTGGCAGTCTGTGATAACTCCTTATAATATCCCGCAGGATTTTTACACGGATCGGGTAGTGTCTGCTTGAGTGCTAGAACTTCAGATCTTTTCCAGGGGACATGTACCCATACACGCTGGAAATGCGGTGGAACAGGTGGTTGTGCATTCGCATCACCTTCCCTCCAAACTGGAGGAACTTCTCTCATAGGGTATTGTCGTGCCTTTTTCCTACCTGACACATCATCCTCATACAGTGATCTAGACACATTTCCCTTACTCCTATAGGATAATAACAGATCTATTGCTTTTTCAACATCGGCACCTACGATCATGCCTTCATAGAATTTGAAACGCATAAGAAATAATTCCTGCATTTTGCGTTTGGGGTCGTTTGTCTCCAAATCTTCACAAAGATATGCACACATCTCTTCAAATACGTATCTCTGAGTGGGCGCATCCCACTGACGGAAAACTTCCATAATGGACTGAACATCATATTTAGCAGTGTCAGTAACCCATTTGCGTGCTAACTCATTTAGCACTTCTCTTTCCTCTTAGTCGGGCAGTTGACTACGCAACTGTCTACGTCCCGTTTTAGGGGTCGTTTTAGGCGACCCAAAGAAGGGTGAGAATAGACCAGTGACAGTACTTGCCACTCTCTGTCTGACAGAAGGAGAAGCTTGCGGCGAGGCAGATGCGCCAGAAAAGACAGGCTGATGTAAAGAGGAAGTCGAAGCAACAGCAGAAGAAGTCGAAGCAGTAGCAGAAGTAGTATCAGAATTAACAGGTGGAGCAGTAGGCAAAGTTGTAGGAGAAATAGACGGGGTATGTAGCAAAGGCGGCGGCCCTGGAGAAGGCTGCGCCGGAGAAGTAGGAACCAGCTGAAGAGGAGCTGGTGCTTGTGCAAGAGCTGCATTTCGTGCACTGGGGCGTGGTATAACAAAGCGCTTGGGGGTGCAGTAGCGTCTAACGCATATGGGGGTGGTGAGCTTAATAAGTGGGACATTAACGGATCTTTCTCTGATGTTCCCTTTGAGCCTTGTCCCTCATGTGGTAACATCGGGTAGCATTTATCTACTGCTAGTTTCTTGCTCCTAAGCATTCGTTCACTCTCTTGTTCTTCCTCATTATCCCTGTATGCAACGGCGGCTTGCACCATTGACATATTTCTTTTATTTTTCTTTGCTAATTTTATTTCTTTCTGTTTGGCTTCTTTGCGCCATAAGCGAAAAGAGTCAAACATCGCCGGCCGGGCTTTCTTTTTGAACAATTTGGCCTCGAGGTTGTCTAATACTTCTGAGTCAAAACTACCATAATGGGGCCATTTTAAAACACCATCCTTGCGGGTGTATTTTATCCATACTTCATTATACGTGATAGGACCTACTCCGTGCTTTATATATAACTCATATGTTGGAGTTCCAATCGGAGGAACCGGACACGAATCCTCTAATCGGGAGTCCCTACTACAACCAAGACAAAACAAGTTTCCAAGTCTGCTAAGACCAGGCATCTTCGCTCACTAGTCTAGCTTCAAACTTCAAGGGATTATCTAATTATGATATTGTCGTGAATACACGAATCCCTCGGTTTTGGTGCTTGCAAGAACCAATACAAACCGTATCTCTGGGATACCAAAACTAAGAACTAAACTAAGGACTGGGAGACGCTCCACTTATACTTAACTGAATATTGAAGATCGGTGACGTCACTAGAAGACTCGTCTATCGTTTCGCTCTACCAAGGATCACTGGGTCCAAAACAGGGCGACAGTCAGGGCAGCAGTCCATTGTAGCCGTCGGGACGCGGGGAACCTAACAGCAAAGACCTTCGGAACCACGTCGACATGCAGGGGTCGCTGAAGTGGCTGGCCTTCCTCCGGAATTTTCACACAAAGCTCCTCACGAACATCTGGCTTGGACCCTCACCGCTTGATATCGCCCCGAGTTGGGCGCCAACTGAGGTGCCGGGTTTTTAGAGACCCTGTGGTGCCAGGGGACCACGCCCGAAGACCTCTGGGTTCTCCCTGTTCTGGACTACAGAAACACGGAGTCTTCTAGTTGAAGTCAGAGATCGAGGTTTATTGGTTGCAACCAAGTAACATGTGTCCTAGAATTACAACAGCACGGGCTGTAAGTTCTCAGGAGACTGTTCGTTTTTACAGAACCAGCCTTCTCCTTATATACAGAAATAACAGCTGCGGGTAAGAATTCTTGAGTTTATGATATGGTTATACACATATTTCTACAATAATACAAAGAGCGAAGTCATGCTGGTCAGCACATATTTTAGATGTCCGGATCGTGATGGATTACCCCGCCAGTCCCAGAATTCCCATCAGATATCGATGAAACACCAATAAGGTTGGGTATCCTCCCGTCGTAAAACTGGTCATAAACAAGAATCATGGACAGGTGTATGTGTATGGAAAACATGGTCTGTATGTAGTGAATGGTTTATGGCATGTTGTGCCTTGATGATATCTTACTCGGCCACTGGGCAAGGAGCTGCCCAAACAGGTTTGGCTGGAGGCGGTGGAGTCAGCTCGGCCAGGTCATGGGGAAGTCAGCTATGGTGGACGTGTCCTTTCAGATCAAACTCGGTCTTAATCAATTGACTATATGAGGGCAAGTCATAAGATGGATGCCGTTTACAAAATGGAGTCTGAGAGTTCGGAACGGAAACCACGATTTAAGGGTGTTAGCATCATTCAATCATGACGCAAATGCATAGGGATAATGTCCTAATCATTACCGGTCTGTCGATACCAAATTCGTCATGGTACGACGATATTTTGCGATACGAGTGTTTGGACCTCGATACCGGTGGAACAGCAGGGTCCGAAATTTCAGTACCACATTAGGGATCATGCAACAGATCAAGGTTAGAAGATAGAGACTGAGGCAGTGAAAGTGTTGAAAGTGGGACTCATAAGAGGAAGAAGTGAGCTGTGGCCTCCTTGGCAACATTTTCAGCACCTGCACTTCTTTTTTTACAAAGTAAGCACTGGGAACATTCAATTACAACATGGAGCTTTTCTGCACTTAAATAGCAGAGCTTTAGAAGGGTGTGGGAACATGCCTGTACACATTTTTTGATTGATACTCAGGAATAAGGGGTATGCTGAAATTGAGGCACATAATAATACAGGAGTGCGCTGGAAATCCAATGTTATATGTGTCATTAGCAACATCTGTCAATGTGAGGGAATCCTTCTGTGGTTGGTGTTCTAGTGTTTTGTCTTTTGGGACAGGAGGAAGTGATGTACTTGTCTGCGTGAGTCAGCAGCAGCTTTGGCGCTGTAGGTTCCACCCCTCCTCCAGTTAGTAAAGCACCACTGTGTACCGCAGCTGAAGCTGAGGTGCACCATTAACAATATCCGGACTATCGCTTTATGGCTGCTACATTCTGCGTTGTTAATATCAGGTTCGGCTGTGTGGCAATGCTAACTGCATTGCCTTTCAGGGCCCAATGTCAACTCATGTTCCAAAGCCCAGCCTCCTTTGCCACCCACCAAAAACTCCTGGTTCACCTTCCACATTGACACCGCATCTCATGAGCCTGCAGCCTAGATACTGAACTTCCACTGCCCTCTATAAACAACCGCATGTGGTCTGTAGGTTACCTCCACTATATGAAACATAATAAGGGCAACTTCCAGTAAGTTTTCACTTCCCGCCACCATTTTGGTTAAGTTTTGACACACTTTCAGCTGAGTTCATGTAATGAGTAAGTTGCTCAGGTGGGAGTGTTGCTTTCAAAAGTTAGCGGTATACAGCTCTGACTTTTGTGGCTTCCTCGGCAGAACAGTCCACTGAAAATCTTCTTTCTGCCTTTTGATGCATTCTAGTGATTGGGAGTGCCAAGGTTACCAACAATGGAGGACATACTCATGTAGTACCAATAATACCTTTGTGGAAGACCACCTGCGATGGCAAATTTTCCAACAAAGGCTTGGCAACTTCACCCACTTAACTTGGTCCTCTCTGGACCCCTTCCTTTCCTTACACTTCACAGTCACCTAGTGCATACATGGAAAGAAGCTTTTATAGTGCAGATTTACCCATTATAACTACAAAAGCTATTCATCTGATTGCCAGAAATCAACGGAAATGTTGTTCAGGGAATTAAATTTCTCCCACACCTCAAAGCCAGCATGGTCATTCAAAAATGCAATCATGAACAAATCTGCACTTTTAAAAGATGATGCTAAGTAACAGAAGCAGTAATGTGATGACCTAATGTATGCAGTTAAGGTAGAGAGTAAAATTGCCCATTAGACTCTTTTCAGGGATAGGTGGGAAAGAGACATAGGTGAGGACATAGCCAATGGTGACTGAAATGATATTTGTACAAAGGAAGCAGCCTCTGTAAAAGAAGTGCTACTCCAGAAAATACCGAAAGTACAGTAAGAGATCGCTGGTTCTCATACGAGCTACTTGACTTACTCACTAAATTAGAATGGCTTTTTAAAAATCTTTCTTAATTATGTTTTTCGGAGAAGAAAACAAGGGCAGGGTGAGCCATTACATTAACCATGCCATATACATAAAAGGGCCTTTGACAAAATCGTGTCATATATTTATCTAAAAAGGAAAGGAGGCATTCACATAACCTGCGTTTTAGCATCTTAAAACCTGATCAACTGTAGTAATTAGTGTCTTTGGAAACCAAACGTTCTACCTTAGGTCTCTGGGTGCTGAACTAACAGATGTTAATTGTTACCCAACTCAGTGGTACTCATTTTATCACACTCAAAAGATGAGCAGAATCTCATCGATTTGAACTTGTACCTATGAGGTCAAACACAGAACCTCAAGGGTATTCATATGTCCTCTGAGCCTCCAACTCAGCTAGTGTCTTCTTTGGGCTTCAAAAAAGCTGACCCTGTGACAAGAAAGGTGAGCATTTGTTCACATAATGGAGAAGCGTGGCTCAGTGGTTAGAGGCGGCAGACCCGGAAGCTGAGATCGGCTGTGGACCAGGGTTCGATTCCCTGCCTCAGCGGGTCTCGGGCTCAAAAATTCCATGGAGTCGACAATTCTCGCTCCGGTGCCTACTCAACTCACGGGGGTCACACTCTGCGACTCTGGGCAATAGCTTGCTTAATCTCCACTACGGCCCCTCGCGGCGGGATGCCTGGCTTTCGCCTTGTGGATACCCGGCCGGGATATCTCACAGGGGAATACCAGGACGGGTTCCCTAAGCAAGCGCCTTGGGACCCCTGGGTGAAAGTGCGCTATATAAATCGAAACACATTTACATTTACATTTACATAATGCCCTATTTGGCAAACATGGCAGAGTACACCGACAACCAAATGTATGTTCTGCCTTCTCTGTTTAGAATTGGGTGGACTATCATGTTCTGCCTGTGGTGCCCCTGCCGGCTCCCCTTGTAGACACCTTACACTGATGGAACTATTTAAAGTGCATAGTTCGGTTAACCTTTGGGGCAGAGTCAAAGTCGCTGTTTCTGTAGAGAAAAATGAAGAATGAGCCCCACACCCTGGGACAAATCTCCTCTGGTGTCAGGGTCATTTGTTTTTTGATTTACAGAAACAAACTCTCATACAGGAACTTACTCACTTTTGGGAGTTTTTTTTTTGTAAAACTAAAACGTTTGCTGAGAAGCCGCATGATAAATGACAGTCATTCAGCACACATTTAATGCCGTCAGAGGAAACACTCTGGTGGCAGTCGTAGTCTGCCAGGGAGGGGATGTTCCAACCTCCACTCCTCTGGCAGGCAGCAGGCCACCCTCCAATCTCTAAATCAGACCCATAGTTTTGGACGGTCTGTTTAAAGGATATCATTTGTACATTTCTGTTAGGCATTTCCCATGCTGCTGTGGTTAATTAATGCCATAATATGCAGCAAGTGCTGTTGTCAGCTGTCTCCAATGGTGTGAGTGAGCTCTTCCAACTCTAAATTATCATGTAGCATGCTTAATTTGTCAGATGTATTTAGGGTGTGTTGGAATTGGCCCTTTTTGCAGGGTTACCCCACACTTTTTGCGTCTTCCTCCTATTTTTTCCTGACTTTTTTGTGTTGGTTTTAAGACTGGGCACTTTACCACTGCTAATCAGTGCTAAAATGCATATGCTCTCTGTGTAAATTGTGTTATGGATTGGTGTTTCCATGATTGGATATTTGATTTACTTGTTAGTCCCTAGTAAAGTGCACTGAGTGTGCCAAGGCCTGTAAAACAAAGGCTACTAGTGGGCCTGCAGCACTGATTGTGCCACCCATGTGAGCAGACTTAAAAAGGTAACCCAGACCTGCCATTGCAAAGTCTGCGTGCAGTTGGTAACTGCCATGTTGACTTGGCCAGTGCACACACTTGCCTGGTCCTAAACCTTCTCTTTTCTACATGTCAGTCACCCCTAAGGAATGCCCACGGTACCCCTGTTGGCAGGGTGTAGTGTATGTGAAAGGTAGGACATGCTCTGGTGTGTGTGGCATGTCCTGATAGTGAATAACAGCCAATTTCGTTTTTCACAATTGCAAGGCTATCTGTTCTCATAGGCCAGAATGGTCAGTTTGATTATAACATCCTGTAATCCTCAACTGACCCAGGGAACAAGGTAGAAATTCGAGTTCAGTATGCCTGACCTCAGAATGTTAAATACATCTTTTAGGGAAGGTGATTTTTACATTCTGTGTTTGAAAATACCACTTTTTGAAAGTAAGTATTTTCTTGCTCAGTCATCCCGTGTGCCTCTGCTGGAATGTGGATTGCCTGTCTGGGTTTTGGATGACAGAAGGCTGTGGAGCAGGAGGGCTCCAGATAGCCTCGGTATGGTCAGGAAAGGGCTGAATAGACCTGGGCTGCAATGGGGGAAGGGAGGGGAGATTTCCCTGCACCTTAAAGGGCCTGGTCTGGATCTGACAGTGTGGTCTCCATCTCCTGCCAGGAATTCACACCAGAGAAGGCAAAACTGGTTCTAGCTGAGCACATACACCCTTATTTTGGATACAAATACTTGGGCCCAGACCCCTCAACTTTAGAACTCATCTGGATCAAGAAGACTGCCTAGAAGAAGAGCCAAAGAAGTAGTGAGGAGGAATAACCGCTTTGCTGGTTGCTTTGCTGGGCTGTCCTGCAGTGGCTGCTTCTGTCTTGGGGAGTGAAAGGCCTGGACTGGACTTTCTGCAATCTAATTTGTGAGTCTCTCCAAGGGCTTGAAGTAGAGCTTGCCCACTGTTCACAAAGTCTCAGGTACAGCAAAGACTTCAAGCTCTTCTTACCACAGCACTGGGGACTGTGTGTTTTGTGCTGTAACAGAGGAAAAAGCAACTTGACAATGTCCACGACGCTGCTGCCGATTCTGTGTCCTGACGGCACTGCAGAGGGCACCGCCGCAACGCGACCCTGGCCTCACTGACAACACCTGCTGACGCCACCACCGAGCTGCTGCTCACACCGCGACCTGTGGGCACCGCACTCCATACCGCCTCACTTCACGCCAAAGCCTATGCACCACAGAGAGCACCACTGCAATGCCACACCACAAACCTGGTCTCACCGACGATGTCTGTTGATGCTGCCACCGAGCCGCTGCTCGCACCGCGACTTGTGGGCACCAAACTACGCACCGCCTCGCTTTACGCCAAAGACTGGGCACCACAGAGAGCACCACCGCAATGCCGAACACTGACCCTGGTCTCACCGATGACGCCTGCTGATGCTGCCACCGAGCCGTTGCTTGCACTGCGACCTGTGGGCACTGCACTCCACACCGCCTTGCTTCACGACGATGCCTTGGCCTTCCCAGCGACACCCCACGCCCAATCAACACCGCTGCTTGCACCGTCGTTTGAGGGCACCGCTCGTAAAGTTACATGACGCACTGCCCTCAACCCGCACTGCATCCTTGGCCTGCCGGTGCCATTGACTCCAGTTCATCAGCCGACGACAGCGCATCAGCAACAACAACACTGCTGCTTGCACCGTGACCTGCTAGCAATGTGACGAGCACGGCCTTCATCTCACACCGTGACGCCGCCATCGAGCCGCTGCTCACACCACGACCGGAGGGCACCTCACGCCTCACCGCTGCACTTCGCACTGCAGCACCTGACGCCAGCCGCCACCAGCGCACCTGACTCCAACAGAGAGGATGCCGACCTGCAACGCTTGTGACTTCCAGGGCCTGATGACTCCTGCTCTAACCTCCGGAACCAACGCCTTGTTTTCAGATGCTCAACAAGAGGTCGCCGACGCCCTGCATTTCTAAAAGGTACTGTTTGCGGGTCTTTCCGACACCGTAGCTGGCCCGCGACGCCGCAGTCAGCCAGAACTGTTTTGACTTGCTTGCTCACGACGCCGTGATAGCCCCAGAAGGAGCTATCGACATCAAGGAACTGTTTTTAAAGTGTTTTTTGATAATTGTGGATTATACAATACAGAAGTACTGTATTGTGGATTTTTTGGTCTTGTCCTAAGTACATAAAAATATTGGATATTTTTCTAAACTGGTGTGGTGTCCTTTTGTAGTGCTTACACAGTATTACTGTTGATTATTTGCAAATGCTTTATACACTGACTCTAAGAAAAGCCTGACTGCTCGTGCCAAGCTACCAGGGGGTGAGCAAGGTTTTTTTGGGGAGTGTAGCTCCCTTATCCTGATTAGAGCGGTGGTTTCTGGCTGGCTTTGGCGCATACCCTAGCCTGCCAAAACGCCCATTTCTAACAGGGTGTATTCAATGGAATGCAATATTGTGTACCAAACAGCTTTTATGTATTGCATAATTCTTGGGCATGACAACAGAACATGTCTTGAGTCACAGTCGGGCAAGTTACACCTCCAGCATAGTGAGTCTCTGCCAGTAATGGCTGCTACTTAACAGTGGTGGGAGGTGGTCACAGGGGGGAAATGAAAAAAATAAAATAAAAAAACACTTACCTGTGTGCTGCCACCTCTTGGTCCTCTTCGCCGGCTTACAGGACTCCAGGGGCAGGAAGCAGGAACAGGAAACATCCTGGCTTCCAGACTCACCTGGTCAATCATGACACTGCTAATAGCAGTGTAGTGGTTGGTCTGAGCACCGAGGTTCAGTGCTCAGAGAGGGACTGGAAATCTGGGCATGTTCTCCTCCCAGGCAGTGCAACACATATCGCTTGGGAACATGCTAAGTACTCATACTGTTTGGCCGGCCTAAAAGGGCCGGGCAAACTGTCTTTGTCCTTGTCCTGCGCAGTTACTGAGTGCCTTAGCGGGGGAGCTGCTACTGGTATCTGCATAGATTAGTGGCATATAATTTCATAGGTGTCCAGTACTTGTTGTGTAGTATTTGATTGAGATAACATTTAAACAATGTCTCTCTTAAGACCTATATAATGAGATTGTGTCATCTTGGTGCACTCCTCTGCACTAAGGTAATGGCCAAGGAGACATTGTCATATTAGGCGAAAGGCCTTTTTAACCAGTCTAATGAAAGAATCATCATGCACAACTCTGTATAGACCCGACATGACTCATTTTTGCTGGTACCAGGTCGTCCAGTATTGTAGATTCTGGCAGTTTCCATGGTGGAGTTGCTATATTTTCCATTTAAGCAAGACTCCAGTTGTACATGACTCTAGTATTGGGTCTCTTTCATGCTGTGTCCATTCTGTAGAGACGGAAGGCTCCAATCCCCCCATCTGATATCACTTGGTCTAGCACCCGCTCTGGCCTAGGTTCTTCAGTGAGTGACACTGCCTCCAATGCAGGTACCTCAAATGTGCCAGAGAGGAATGCGTTTGTTGAGATGAAAGTCCATCTTTACTTTTTTTACGGCAGCTGTCTTCCATACCCAAAGCATCCCTCAGGCGATAGGATTACTGAGCAGTAGAAAGGAAGCGGTATTGATACTCAGCAAGGAGAGGTTTGTCAGGCTGTTAGTTTCCAACTTCATTAGTGACACCCAAACTGGAACTTCCCTGGCACGAAGTAGCAGGTAAATGATCTGAGATGGATGTAATGCCCAATAATAATACTCCTTATGCATGACCCTCAGCCTGCCCAACTGTCTACCCAGCACAAGCTTAGAGATTTTCAGGTGTGGTATCATGTTGCTTCAGACAAAAGATGTAATATCTCTGTCAACAGAGCTGATCTTTTGAATCAATACTGTCAGTGTCAGAGTAACCCAGAACATTTTCGAAACACCGGTCCACAAACATTTTGCCTGTCTGCACCCTATTTCAGAGTGACAATTGAAACTGGAGCAATCTAGCATAATCATTCTCCATTTCTTTTACAGAAAAAGCAAGAACTTTAATTACATAAGGAGAATTAAATACTATACATGTCAATGCATGCTAAGCAAATACAGGATGGCATCTCTGATTTTGTTCTACAGATTACACTAGAGTCTCCCCTCGATATTCAACCCCCCAACCGAGTAATCCTAGGAACTACAGTCCCAATATCTGGTGGGGGAAGCATGAATTCGGTACAGGTGTAGATTATTACTGTTACCCCTTTGAGGCTTGGAGTGCAACTTAATCACGTGCTCTTACACATAGTTTACTTTGAGCAGAAAGTCTCAAGTCTCCACAGTTGACTCCCTTTAAGGGCATATTAGTCATTTTTGCTTCGGTTCCAATGAAGCTGTGTGATGCTTGCTTGCTGGTTCTCATAGATCAGACAGCGAGGGGGCAAGTCCATGCCTTCCAACTCCATGGTAACCTCTATTTGATACTGACTTCATTGGTTGTGAGGTAGTGTGGCTCACTGGTTAGAGGCGGCAGACCCGAGAGCAGAGGACGGCCCGGGACCAGGGTTCGATTCCCGGCGCGGCAGGTTTCTGGACCAGGGTCAGCGGACTCGATAATTCTCTCGCCTCGGTGCCCACTCTGATCAGCGATCACACTCGGCAACTCTGGGCATTAGCTTGCCTCATCCTCACTAACGGCCCCACCAGACCGCCGGGGATGCCTGGTCTCACCCTGGAGATACCCATTAAGGGACCATCTCTCAGGGAAGCCAGGAAGGGTTTCGCAGCGGTCGAAGCGCCTTGGGACCCTCCGGGTAAGTAGTGCGCTATATAAATGCCTATACATATACATTTACATATACATTACATTTACATTCACGTTGAAGGGATCACAGCTGGGTCGGAGCCACTGGATGGATCCACCAGCATTTGCAGTCTCTCAGGTTGATCAGGTTTATAACATTGATGTTCAGTTTCAGCCTTCAAGGCTGATCAGGTTTGCAGTGGCAAGGTGCAGTTGTAGCCCCAAAAACCAGTGGGGCTCACAGCAGTGAGGTGGCTTCCTGATCTTCAGGATTCGGTGGTACCAGTAGATGTTGATGTCCCACAGTGGCTGAACGCCACACTTGATTCATTGTTGTCTTTGAGGCAGTTCTGATGAAAGAGCGGCACAGAAAGGCCAGGGATCCCATTAACAATACAGGTCCTTCATAGCTTTGACCTCTGATGCTATCTGCTTCATTTGTGTGCTCACTTCACTGGGAACACCTGGGCTTCTGGTGATGTTTTTTCAGTTCTAGAAGACTGACTGTTAGGCAGACACAAGCCCTGGCTGCACAGGAACTCATTAAGTACTCTATGGAGCACTTTCTTTATTGGTGAAGAAGAACTTCAGACAGGCGAAAAATGGGTTTGGTTAAAATCCATTACTATATGCAATTTCTGAACAGAACATGTGGATCTATTGTTTCAAACTTCTGAAACAGTTTGAGTTGGTTCTCCTTTCAAGTGCCCTTTTCATTCTTTTCTCCAGCCCAGCCTCTTCTGCAAAGTGATGCTTCTCACAGCAGGTATCACTGGGGTACCTGAAGCAGGAGCATTCAGCTCATGGACACAATGAAGTGTGAGTTCTCTGCATCTGGTTATCATCCTTTCAAAAGAAGTAATCCGTAGGAGACAAAAGGGTAGATTGGCTTAGAAATTTCCTCACCTTGAACAAAAGAAACTGCTGTCCCATTCTCCACCCCAACCATCTACTCAATGGCAGTGTTGAGAAAGAACTAACTAGCAGTCCCTTGCTAACAAAGCATGCTTGGAATTCCTAAAGGTAGCCCTGTTTCCAATCTCTACACTTCAGAATCAGGATCCTCATCCTCCAGCTACAGAAATTCAGGCAATACACTTCCACAGTCTGGGGATGCTGTGTTTGCTCTCCATTTGTGCAAAATTGAACCAGCAGCTATCCTAAATAAATTCAACAGGCTTGAGCACTCAGAGTCATACACTGACAGAGCCTTGCTACCACATAAGGACTATATACGGCACAAGATTCTGGAGTGCACAACTCAGCCGAACTTAAACAATAAGGGTTAGTAAACAATACTCTGATTGACACAGATAAAAAGGGCCACTTATATTACAAATTCACAAAACACGGTACGCTCCCACTACTGTTTTTATATGCTACACCCAGCGCAGGGACAGTTCTCTTTTGTTCACAATGAGGGCACATTTGGTGCATCATGTTCGGTCAAAGTATTGGTCCAGGGCCTCTCATTGTCAGGGACAGGCCTAGGCCACTGCATGAATGCTAGATTGGTGTGATTCCAGGGTCAGAGCAAAAGTCAGGATACCAGAGTCAAACACAGTCAGGGACATGGGGCAGGAGAACACACCTGCAAACTATGCAGGGGAAACTCTTGGCCCAATGAGCTTGGAATAGAGCTGCCTGTTCCATCAGGAATTGCAGACATCTTAGATTACCTGATTGAATTGAAGTCATTATTTGTGTATTATATTGAGTTGCATTTATCCTTACTACATTGTACATTTCTTTTTAAACATATGTGTATTGATAGTCACTCTTACTCTTTTGCTATATATATATATATACATATTTGTTCATAATGAAATTTATGCAACCATCGAATTATTTGAAACTTTTTAAATAATTCTCAAATGTGATTTTATAATTTTATGCAATTATGGGATGAGTATACACAGAAACAACAATGTGATTTGTTTTATAACTGGTATACATTGGACAGGCAAGCTTGTAAAAATCTAAGTACAAGACATGTCATTTCCTGAATCCTATATGTACTATGTACCGTTTCTATATCCATGAACCTGGTCATGTGATTCACTACAGGAGGTGTGGCCCATAGGAGGGGTCAGGGAAACACAGCATTAAAAAAGCAAGCCAAAATGGCTATCAGGTGTGTGAACAAGAGTACTTGGTACTCGAAACGCGTCGCTTGGAAGGTTAACAATAAAAATAACATCTTGACCGAAGCCGTGGGGTCCGTCTCTTCTTTCGCCACGTCCCGTGGAGGTCTGAGGAATTGGTTCATATATATATATATATATATATATATATATATATATATATATATATATATATATATATAACATCTTGATTTACCATTTTGTACAACCCTTATTGCTTTTCTGATCTTTAGTAACCAAAAGTTACATGCACTTGTTGTGCTTGGGGTATTCATTTCAGTTGTCGTATATTCATCAAGGATGACCTGGACAGCTTATAGATTCTTCCTGTCAGTTATGATCTTCATTTGTTGTCTCTTTTGTAGTCTTACATTACACGCCAATTCTCCCTTACACATTGAGATTATATAGTCATTTTATACTTGCTTTTAGTTATAATGCATTTATGGTGAGCATATTTTGGTGGGGAATAAGTGTAATATGGTCTCTACAGGCTGCCTTGTGGAATTCTTTTGCGGCTTTGAACACAGCGGGAGGGTTTCAAGCTCTGTGTCATTTGAGCTGAGAGCTCTGTTTGTTGCTAGCTTTACTTGCTTGTCTCCGTTTACACAATAAGTAGCTGATTTAATTTCTTCTTTATCCTCCTTGTCTACATCTCATGAATGTATTTGTAATTGAGTGACTGCTGTGAAAGTGGCACATTAAGAATACAATTATAGACATAGTTTCACATAATGGCCTGCCTGTCTTCTCACCATTCTTAACTTACAGGATCACCTGAAAGAATTAATATTCATACACAGGATCCGCAGACTTTTTAGCTTCAAATGCAAACAGCAATTGAATCACTAGCTTTCAGCCCATAGCCCCCAGCGTCCGCCTTAGCTCAAGAACCCTCTAGCGCTAAGAAACTGCACAGTGAACGCGCGCTTTATAAATTTTTTTAAATTCAAAATTCAAATTCACTAGGGTTTGGAAGGACGCAAACCTCAATTACAGAAAGAACAGCCATATTTTTGGGCGTGAAGCCCCAGCTGGCACAACTATCAGAAACCATTGATCTGGTGAACTGGCTTCCTTAGAGGCAAGTTAGTGGGTAACTCCTCTGTCACTGATTTTTCCTGCCCAGGACAGCCCTGAGAGGCAAAAAGGACACAAATGTTCTCTGAAGCCTATCCCCCACAAAAATAAGCCTCAGAATGACCCTGCCACATGGGAGGCAAAAACTTCATGCTCGTCAAATGGATATTCATTTTTCTACTTAAAAACAAACCCCTTTTTTAGGTGTTTGTTTCTGAATAGGTGCAAAGGAGAATGCCTTGACATTCAGCCGTGATGATAGTATATCCACTGAACAGGGGCAGGTGGGGATCTCTTAAAGGGATCCATCCAGCTGTAAATGATCCCAAAAGTTCAAGTTGGAAGCCTTTACTTAGTAATAAAATACAAATGCACTACAGAGAGCATAGGCTAATCCATTTTGGATGTAGGATATATTAAGTGTACCTTCACATTTCAAAGGCTATTTACTGTTCCTTTTTTCAACCAGTAACTTTCAAGGTTTGACCGGTCAAAATTTATCAGGTGAAAAAACTAACTTCTCAGTAAATACTGGCAAAACTACAATTCCGACAACCATGCCAACAGTGGATGGTGAGGGGCGTAAGGAAGTCCCTTGCAGCGCCTGCGGCACAGGGGGACCCCAATCCTCCCAGATGGCCCCAATCTACCTGAGGCCCAGATTATCTGTGAGATATGGGAGAATTCAGGGCCCCTCTTCACAGTCTACAGGAAGACCCCATAATTTTATGTTACCGCACTGTGGTTTTTTATATCAAACAAAAGGGGGCACTGTTCCTAGAGTCAGGTGTACGTGATCACCTACTCATGAAAGACAAGAAGAGAAAAGGAAAGAGAAAGGGTGGGAAGGAAAGATAAGGCTAATAGAAAAGAGGAAAAAAGAACAAGGCAAATGTTCATCCCCAGTCACCAGGAACTAGTCTCGCAGGGGAGGGTCAGGTCTTGCCTCTTTTGTTAGCCCTCACACTTCCCAAAAGAAGTCATGCTTCTTCAGTGGGCTTATGCTCCTCGTCGGGCCGGTGCTGCAATGCCCGACGGGACACCTAATGAAAGGGTCACTTTATTGGAGATCTTTTAAGAGAAAAAGCCAACAGGTGAATGCGGGTATGTGGACTAGAACCTAGGATGGAGTGAGTGAGGTACGTGCTGTGAAACAAAATGATTAAAATACGTAGAGGTATCCACTTGGAGACTTTTATTTATGTGGTACCACTGGTAGAGTAAAAAACCGAGCAGCTTAGTGGGTTACTGTGGGGCGTAATGTGCCCAAGTAACTATTATAAGGTCGACATGTTTCACGCCTGATGTGTCCACAAGGGGATCAATGGCGTTTCTTCAGGACCTGGAGAAAGGTGTGATGGTGCAGGTTTGTGAAAGGTTCCTGGGGAGGGTAACTAGATAGAAGTGTAAATACTCTCCTCAGGACCAAAAGGCTACAATTAGTGCTCAAATTGGCGGGTCTATACTCATGGAGTTTCTTACCCAGGGAGGGAAGACCTAGAAAAAGGGGATGACACAAAGCGGGAAAATTACGGGGGAGGGGAGACCAAAAAAAAGAAAAATCAGCAACGTGTTCTGATAGACGTGAACACGTAACTTTGTTAGCTCATTAGCACAGATCGTATCATCATCACACAAGGCCCAGGTGTTGGAATTTTATGATGCACTCACAGGGGCAGCTCCTCCACTGTGGTAGGGGAGCGTTGCCCCACTGCTGAGAGGCAGCAGAGGCAAATGTGAAAAACAAAATGATAATAAAACCATTTTATTATCATATTCTTTATGTTAGGGGGCCAGAGCCAGCCGAGGCTTAGGGGGGTTGGGGCAATCCTGGGAGCGTCACTGCGTCAGCAGGAGAGAGGAGGAGTGGTGGGGGCACTGTAAGTGCACATGTCGGTTTGGCCAGCTGTCTTAAGATGGCCAAACCGACATGCACACTTACATGATTCCATCCCAGCTGTTTTGCACGCCAAGTGGAGAAATGGCACAGGCTCTCTGTGCCTGAGTGAGCATGAAAACAGCCCTCAGGCCAATTATGGCACTGTTCTCATGCTGGTTAATGCTATTACCAGAATGAGAGCAGTCTAGATTGACGTCTGGGAGCCTGTGCAGGGAATCGCGAGTTGGGACAGGAGCACAGAGATGGCAGGTGCAGCGACAGGAAAGTGCTCTTTTTTGTTGTTATTTCCCTGCCCCACATTGCCTCACCACTTCTAATTACAAGCAGCCGCCGCCACTGTGCACTCCTATCCAAATGCCGAGGAGCGTTACAAGCCATGGACTTAAAATACATATGATACAGCACTGAGTGACAACCCAAGGGATTTAACAAAATTATGGACAATTCTGTAGATGTGCCACTTTATATGTTCTTTAGTTGTTCGTGTTGCTACATGAGTATTAGCGGACTGCACAGATAAATAAAATTAGAGCAAAATGGCATGGAAAGGGTAATTCTTATACTGAGTACTCTGATGACGTCAAAGCAGAACTTTGAGAAAACTAACAACTACAACTCCATGCATTTTACCCACACAGAACTTCAGATACAATGAGCACTACATTTTAAGCAAAAGCCACATTGTAACCATTATACTTAAACCTTAGGGACAATAAAGCAATTACAAAGTGTGAAAACATAAGGTAACCAGGGTCTACTTGGAGTCATCTCTAGAATGTTACATCTTTGGACACCCTTTCCCTAACGCATATCGTCTGTACTCTCCACATGTGTGATTAGGAGTAGCTAATAAGCTCATCTGGAGACCTGGCACCTTATTAAGACACTCAAAGTACAGTGCTTGTGGCCTACACGAGGTTCTGTCCCTGTATAATTTTCTGCACATGTTATTGTTCAAAGGTTTTCCCATTTTTCACTAATAATTAAGATATACGCATACCTACTGATGACAAACTACATTATACCATGCTAATTGCGTATAGATTTGCTGTTATACATTTGATGTTGCTGATATACAATTGTACAGTTGTAATTAATTTGTCCCGCCCCCCCAAAAAATCAAAAAAATGTATCTAAAAAAAAGATGTCCTAATTGCATAGCGCCCATTCGTAGGTTCTTTCTCAAGAACACGTTATAACTTTTATTGTAACATTTTGCCATAGATTCATGCTCTGCTACCAGTTGGTTAGGCCTCTACTGGCCCTACTCAGCCCTGATGCTTCAGATGTCTTTGTTGTCCATTCCTCTGCCCATTGATTGTAATAGATATCTACAAAAGACTGCTATCGAAGTGTTCCAACCCTAGATTTTTTCACAGTTATTTCATATATTTGATCTGTGTCATATGTTCCCACTTAATATTGCAACGATAGTGTCATGTAATTCACTGATATTGTTTTAAGGATTTGATTTGTTTTGACATTGCGGTGATTAACGTTTTTACCTGATCTGTATTGTGTTATCTTGCACCATACATTATCCCCTACAAGGTTTAAATAGGGATCGTGTTCAAACCCCAAAAGGGTGCTCTAGGGTTATCTGGAAAGTTTAGTTAATCTCAAATCACGAGTAGCTCTCTATTAGTATAGCAGAGTGCGGAAAAGGAATGTTTAGCCATGTTCTTTAGTTTCTAACTAACAGGTCAGTCGGTCCTTCACAGCGATGAGTTGGAATTAGAATTATGCAGGAGGATAGTCAAACTTTTCTCATCCAATTATGTGATACCGTTTAGACAAATGATAGGACAACTAATATTTTTGTTTAGAAACGACATGAGTTTAATAAACTGTCCTTGGCTGGAAACCGAGCTCTGCATGCGACAAACCATGGCACAGGTCTTTCCCCAGACTAGTTGGAAAAGGGAAACATCATTAACAACGAAGGCAGTACTACGCGTAACGTTTACAACGAGGCACTTACCACGTAAACGTCTTTCCAACGCGTATGCCTTCAACGATCGTATTTACCACAAACCAAAAAAAAAAGAAGGATTAAAAACGGAGGTTGGGGGGGGTCTCCCCCCCATAAAAAAACGATCCCGCCGTGCCGAAGAAAACAGTGTCATAAGAGAGGAAGCGGAATAAACTTCCGCTTCCTCTTTATGACGTTAGAACGACGTGGCAAAGAAGATGAGGGGAAAACGAATTCCGTGGTAACGCATGCGTGGAAAAGGCATGCGTTGCAACGGAATTCGTGGCAACAACATATAACCGTTGGAAAATGCATTTTAGTTACGACTCGGGAAGTCTTGTGGCGTTTCATGAGGCTGGTTCAGTTAAAGAAAGTGATGAGTAAGAGTAGGGTCTCTCTGATGATGATCGCCACCAGAGAATATAGAGGTAAAGTGGAAGGATGTGTGGAGCATCGGGAACAAAATACAACGGGGCATATCATCAAGCAACTTTTCGCCACTTTATCTGCACTTTGTGCCCCAAAAGCGGCATTTTAACTATCGCACTATAAGCAAGGCTGCGCTAAGATGAGGTAGCGCTAGTTTACTTGCGATAGCATCCGCTTTGTCAACGCTTTGCATGTCAGCAATAATTATCACTAACAACATGCAAAGTGGGCGTTCTTACAATGCCTGCATGAAAAAAGACACAAGCACAACTTCGCATTATTAACAATGCAGCACCAGGGATAAATAAAGTAGCACTAGCTGCGAGTGTCGCAGGTATTGTACACCTGATCAAAGCTTGACTAAACCATCCTTACAGTGGGAGGTGGATTCTAAGTTTAAGTCCACACTTGTGAACTAGCGAAATTTTCCATTATCTCCAAAAATCATCGCAGGATTCATCCCGCTATCGCTGCCTTACGCCACTGTCGCTGGATTTCACATCACCTGTGCGCAACGCGTTGATGATATGGTGCTAACAGGGCGAGAAAATCCAGCAATAGACGGCGATATGATAAAAACACGCTGAGCGCGATTTGCGATAATTATCTAATTTTGTTGATGATGTGCCCCAACATGTTTACTCCTTCACGATTACTATGAGAAGAGCAGTGAAACCCCTTTTGTGTCTTTAGTATGCACCAGAAAAGCAGAACTAAGTTGTGTGAGGTTTGTCAGACTCGGAGGGCCAGTTTCACAGAACTAACAAGACAAAATCCTAAAATTACTACCATTTTGGTAGTAAAATTAGGACTCCTAACTTTAGGACTCCTAAAGTGAGAAAAATCCTAACTTTAAGACTTTCTGTATTCACAGAAGGCATTTAGGAGTCCTAAAGTTAGGACTCCTAACTTTTGTGAATACCGAAATGAGTAAGTGCCTTCTGTGAATACCGAAATGAGCAAGTGCCTTCCGTGAATAACAAAATAGTAGTAAGTTTAGGATTTTGTCTTAAGTTAGTTCGGTGAATCGGGCCCCACAGTCCTATTCTCATTCCCACAGCATCAAGGAAGCCTTAGGTGCTTCTGTTCTTTCGAGGAACAATATAGGATGGTTCACTGCATTTGAAATACATTCTGGGATATGCTTAGCAGCAAATGTACACTAGGCATCGGCCTAATGGAAACATTACATGCTCATGGCTGAGGCCTTCTCTGCTGAGAGTCTTGTGCTTTTTGACACAATATTTAGGATGGGTTAGGAAATTGTATGGCCTACACGTATGATATTGTCAAGGAGCACTTTCAACCAAACCTGACCGGATATGAGGTTGGAGGCAGTATAAGTGAGTTCAGGTTTCCTAAAATTACTTCCAGGGTGGAATATAGATATATAGCCTCCACAAGTCTTTCCAGAAATAGACTTTTACAACCTCCAGGAGAAGAATGACTAAACATCTAGGGAATAAAAGTCAATGTTGTCATTTAAGGGCTCCTGTGTATACAGACAGGAACTCCCAAAGATTAACGAGGACACCCTCTATAAAAAATATTAGTGCGCTACTGCCATTGGTGGATTCCCTCTTACTGAAGGGGCTGATTGACCCATTTTCTAGTTAAAAAAAATGTGTTTAATTGGCAAAACAAAGGAGACATGCAAATTTGAGTGATTACTCTTTCTTCCCACGATTATCTAATCCCCGCAAGCATGCAGTGGGTATTTGTAGTCTGCACTAAGCCTCAAAGAGCCATTGCCCTTGAAGAAAATGTGTTTTTTGAGAGTCATGCAGTCCCAGATAAAAGTGGGGGACTATTGATATCAAGTGCCATACCAAAATTACAGGTTCAGCCATACAAACCCCTCATTACCGAGCCTTACACAGGGGTGGCTGGCAACTTTTAAAATTGGTGAGGCGTGGTGCGCCATAGAATTCACTGATATGTTGCCTGTTGGCCATCCAGATGACGACCAGCAGGGAAAGAAGTTGGTTTACTTCCTGCTTCCAAATTCACCCAATCCTGAAGCTGCTCAGCAGCCCCAGGATTGGTTGGAGCAGGCTAACCGAGTGCTGATTTTGAGGCTAGGGGCCTGTGCCTGCAATCCCTTAGCTGCTTTTCTAGCACTGGGTTTGTAGGCTCTGAAGGGCGCATGACAGATTGGCTGGCTGTAGACTGCTGGCCAATCTGTCATGCACACTTGAAGCAGTCATCTGTAATATGCAGGAATCTGTCTGCCCCGCCCCACCATCACACTTGTGCTAGCGCAGCCAGCAGTGCATAGAAGAGTAAAATGGTAAAGTAATTATTTATTCTCTGTATAACTGCTGCGCTCACAGCAGGCATGGCAATGCTCCTCCACCTTAACGGAGGAGCCGCTGCTGGCCTTACATCCTGTGGAGTGGCAGTAGCAACACAGTCTCCTTTTAACAATCATAGCTGTCTATTTTAATCATTCAGCAGCAAATTCTATATCTGGGTGAATGTTTTTAGAGTGAACAAAGGTTAGCATAAATCCTGGGTTTTGTGGATTTTTGGCATTTGTCTCTGATCGGGCAGAAAAATGACTTGCTGGAACTGCGAAGCTGATGTATGCACAGTGCCAGGCATTTTCCGTTTGAAACCAATCTCAGGCAATTTTGTATGCAAGGTATTTCCTCTGAGAAATTTTCTCCCAGACAACCAGCAAAATGTAATAGTGAACCCCTCCTAGTCACAGAACATGTTCTGGACCTCACATTATCAGGGACAGCCCAAGGGCTTCTGCACAAATGCTAGATTAGCATAATACCTGGGCCAAACTAAATTTAAGATACCAGTTTCACAACTAGTTGAGTGCCCAGCTTAGGGGTAAACACCTATTGATCATACAGACGACATTCCCTTCCCAACAGACCATTGACCTAGCAAGGTGTCATGAATATTCTCCTCCTCACCTTCAGTTCTGTCTAGGCCGGACCCCTTGCCAACCACTCCACGATGGCCATCAAGTGTCCATTTGACCTGCAGTCTTCCCACATCAAACCCAATCTAAAGAAACAAGGGGGCATATTACCAAGCAATAGCGATAATTATCGTTATTGCTTGGTTAGAGACAAAAATTTACCGCTGAGCTGCGGCGATTTTTACCGCAAATAAACCTTGGTATTACCAAGGTTTATCGCAAATGCGATAAAAATCGCCGCAATACATGAATATCGCTGCAAAGTCAGCGATATTCATGCATTACCGATTTAATGCTCTTAGCCATGTTATCCACCTCCCATTGGATAACATGGCTAAGAACTGCTCAGGGCAGGTGTTAGCTTTTGAAGATATTCGCGCTTAGCGCGAATATCTCCAAAAGTTGGTAATAGGAGATAGCGATGTTAGCGACTGTTTTCAGTCGCTAACATCTTGGCACGCCCACTTTGCATGTCATTAGTGATAAATATCACTGACATGCAAAGTGGGACCCAAGATGGTCGCTATCTACTACTAGCTGTCGCTAACTGGTGTTAGCGACAGCTAGGTAATAGGGAGATCATTGTATCTCCGCTTTCTTGGCTTTTAAAGCCCAAAAAGCGGAGATAAACCCCCTTGATAATATACCCCCCTGTTTTGACCTTGGGGATTTCAGACTTATCTCCAACAGATCCTTCATGTGCAGTGCTATCAACAGAGCAGCCTTTCCCCAGTTCACTGCATTTCCTAAATATGACATCCTCTATTCAAGCCATCAACAAGAATAACACCCAGGCAGAGGCACAAAATCTGACTTGATCACAACCAGTAATGAGCACAAAACTACTATTAATACAAATGGTGTCCTCCTGTTACAGGTCCTTTCATGCCCATTTGTCATGTTGCATAACTACACCTTAGTGACTAGGTGTAATCAGAATTTAGGTATGGTCCTGGATTAGATGTCTTTATACCTCACCAAAAACCTTCATTAGCTCCCTTCTATCTACTCTTCAGCATTTGTTGCGAATGTTCTACAAGGTGCTAGCACTGCATCTCCCCTCTTTAAAACATGCCTCTACCCTCTGCTGGAATTTAGCAAATTACTCATCCTTACATTCTAGAACTATGCTCACAATAAAGAAATCATGTAAAAATGTAAGCTTTCATCATAGCTGAACTTCTGCCCCTTATGCCAATTCCTCCAAGCAGTGGGCCATAGGATGCTTTGCAACCACTGCAAGTTTAACATCTCAAAAATGAAGATTCTCCTATGCTCAATCTGGACAAACAACTATCACCCCATTATATCCTGGTCCCCCCAACTCCAATGATGGACAAGAGGAATCTAAGAGTCATTTGTGGCACTGGACAAATCTCCTTTCAAGCAGTACTTGTTATCTGTAGAGACAATCACACCTTGGAACTCCCTTGCACAATCTGGAAGAAGAACTATCAGCCCATCATATTCTGCCCCCCAACTCCTTTGATAGACATGAGAAACCTAGGAGTGAAATCAAATCTCTTTTTTCATCTTAGCGACCAAATGTACATTCCACATAATGCAACTTCGATGCTGTGTATTTCCACATCTGGATTTCATTCATATTGTGCAGGCCACCAATGTTGGGGTCAACTTGCACCTGGATTACATCCGTGGATTTTTACACAGGAGCTCCTCTCTAATAATTTTTCAATATCCTGCTAATCCAGACACTCATGAAACCACCAACACGGACCCAACTACAACTATGCTACGCTGGCACTTCAAACTCTACACTAGCCCAAGCTGGCAGGTAATGTGTCATTCAAGGTTCTTCACTCTCTGCAACGGACATTTGTGGCTCTGAACAAATCTCCTTTCAAGTCAAACTTTGCGCTTACTGGAAAGTACAGATTGGCCCTTTCCTCACCATCCTTCAAAAGCCATGTATTAGCCGTACTTGTAGAGACAATCATGCCTTAAAGCTCCCTTCAGGTGAGAAAAGGATGTTTCACTACCACCTCAAGTGTTGGAAAACTGTAAAGGGCTAGTAGTCCCCAAACATATGACCCACTCAAGTACACATCATATAAAGAAATATGGTATGTAACATCTAATTGAACATGACCTACTTTACACCTTTTTGCATCACTGCATGCCTAAGTGCAGTAACATGTTTTCCATGACACGATTTGAGCATACCACTGAAATTCATGCATGCCATCCAATGCTTCTTACAAAGGCCATATTATAAACCACTATACTCTCTCCAACGCACTACCCTATTCCTCACCCCATACCTCTCTCAATATATCCTCTACCTCCGCTCTCTGACTTACCCAAACCCCATTCTACTACTATGATCACCAAAATACCCCTTTTCAGACTTTTCTCTCAGACTTTTCTCTCCTCTACTGCTCATTGCATCATCTCAAACCTCTTTTACTATTCAAATCTCCCAAACAAGCCTTTCTAACCACTTCCTTCATGAATCCCTCCTAGACTCATCCGATACCGCATCTTGCTCCCTAACACAGTTCTAGAGACTATCCCCCCTCCAACTCTTCTTTTCTCATGCCAAACATTCTCCATTGCTAAGATCTCCAAATAAACACTTTCTGGACCCTTCCTTCTCCAACCGTTCACCATCCTTTTCAATCCAACTAATGGACTCACAATTCCACCTTTCAAATTAATTTCATATTTCCCTATACTAAGTCACCACTAATCCTTTTTCGGTTCTGGAGTAGCATGCTACTCGCCGAAAAGCGCTTCAACGCCTTGTCAGGGATAGTAAATTCTATATAAATGTAATTACAATTTCAATCTACAAACCAAGTGCAACTCTTAATCAAGCACCCAGAAAACACTAGGGGCATAGACAAATCTACGAAGCACTTTAAAAATGCTGCAATACCATGCTATAATACAATACAAGGTTCCTGGATCCCGGTAATTAAGTGGCAGCACTAAGGGCCAGATGTAGGTAAATTAGATTTACCGATTTTTAATTACCGAATTTTACCGATTCGGTAATTAAAAATCGGTAAATCTAAAGTGTGGATATGTATGTATATCCAGATGTTGAAATACCGAATCTTTAACAATCGGTATTTACTGATTCTGTAAATAGAGAATCGGTAATGCCCATTCATTCCTATGGGCTCCAAAGCCCATAGGAATGAATGGGCATTACCGAATCGGTATTTACCGAATCGGTAAATACCGATTCGCACAAGGGTGCAGGGGGTGTCACTTTGACACCCTCTGGCACCCCCAAAACAGGCACGGGTGCCATGTGGCAGGTATACCTGCCCTAAGGGCAGGTCTGCCTGTCACATGGCATAGGTGAATCGGTATTTTACCATCAAATTGGATTTGATGGTAAAATTCCGAATCGTTAAGGCTCATGGGACTCTGAAGAGTCCCACCTACATCGGAGAATTACCGAATCGGTAAAAATACCGATTCGGTATTTTACAGAATCGGTAAATTTACCGAATCAGTAAATTTACCGATTCTGTAAAACTGAGCCCCTACATACCATTTCAGGTATACCAGTCGGTAACGGCCGAAAATACCGATTTTCGGCCGTTACCGACTGACCTACATCGGGTCCTAAGTAATTTATTATGACATGATGTGAGGATTCCTCAAAGCTCACAAATGCTTCTAAACATTGGACCAAGAAGAGAACCTCATTACTTTCAGTTCAGTTCAATTCATAATCTTTATTTTGATCGCCAAGATCACAAAAGACCTTCACAACGATACACAGTGCATTCCAATTGGAGGTACGTACACCCTATGATCATAATAAATGGAATATATACATAGTTATTTATAATTAGGATTTGAGGGGTTCAAGGTTGTACGTAAATACAAAATTCTGAAATAGCCATAAAACCATTATATCTCATATATAAAACATTAATATAAAAAACGTTAACATTCTTGTTTCTTCACAATAACATAAAAGAGACCAGATAAAAGGAGATAAAAAGGTGAAAAGAAAATATGCGGCACCCAATGGCCATAAAAAATGTGCAAGGAAACAGTCAAATATACAGCAATATGTACAGCACCAGAATAGGAATAACATTCTATAACTATGACCATGATTATGCCGTACCGAGGGTTACTATATACATTACTGGTCGGCAACCAGTGACATTTGCCTAACCATTTTAAACATCACTTACTATTTACGCTAATCACCTGGGGGGCATATTATCAACAACCGGTGATAAAATATTGCTGTTTTATTGGCAGGAAACTGCTGATAAAACTGTGATAATGGGTTTGATAATACGCCCTTGTTAATTCCCATAGAAGCCTATGTTCAGATGTTAACATGGGCTTCTATGGGAATTAACAAGGGCGTATTATCAAGCCCATTATTGCCGTTTTATCAGCAGTTTCCTGCCGATAAAACAGCGATAATTTTAACACCGGTCCTTGATAATATGCCCCTAGGTTCGATGGGCACCGGGGTCTTTAACATTTTTTCACAAATTGACCACATCCAGACTAGATAGGTTGCAGTTGCTATTGCACATGATTCATTTATGTTGGTCAACAATATTCTCATTGCAGTGGTGCTGCACCTAGTACTCATAACTTTCAGTTCAGCGACAATCCTGATATGCTGCCTGAGGGAGTGGGAGAAACAAGATATGAAAAAACGCACACTGTTGCTTGGATATATATACTGTTTCATGCACCTATGTATCTATGCAGACATCCAAAGCTGCACTTCTTTATGTAGTAATAAAAATGCATGGTTGAAGGGATCTAACTGCACAGTAGAGACACTAAGCTGCTTTTCTCTCACGAAACATGAATACGCTGAATAAACGCTTTTCTACCTTCTGCATATAATAAGAACAGTTTAATGGTCTATGGCATGAACGGAGCATGCGAAGGACAGTTTCTGACTCTCCATCCATGGAAATAGAAATAGAAAATGCATTTGCGTCATGAATCATAACCAAAGGATTAGGAAACAGACGCCATTATTTTGTTTCTTGTTAGCTCACTGTTGCTGTTTTCCATAGCTTCTGCTCCCACTAAATATATATGTATAGTCTGAAAAACATGAGGTGAAATGTGATAACTCATATTTACTACTTTCGAAGTACATGCTTAATGATAAATAATAAAAAGACCTTGCGGGAAGGAACCCACCAATTAACATTATCTTTAAATTCCGTTCTGACTAATGTTAATTGGCTAATGTGGTTTCAAATTTTGCACTTAACACTCCTTTTCTAAAGCTGTTTTTGAGAAAAATCTTCTACATTAGCGTAATATTTAACTACTTTTAACCCGTTTTTAGTGAAAATGTACATTCTAATAATTGTATCTGTACTTAAGTCTTTAACATTGTTATTGTTGTCGACCCTTGAATTTAATTGAGCCAGTAGGCATTTGGAGAAGACTTTGCCCACTGCGTCTAATAGGGTGATTTGGCGATAGTTAACAGGAATATTGCAAGCTGCCCCCTTTGGATAAAGACGAATGATAATACTCCAAGTCCAATATGTAGGAACCATCTTATTCTCATAGCCAAATGTATTGAAAGAAAACAATAATGCGGCCAAAGAGTCACCTCCTGTTTTACTGCAGAGATTGGAACTTTAGCTGGTCCCATCCAGGCGGAGGATTGCTTTCCTAGAATCACAGATTCATTTCCTTTACAGTAGGTGAGTTATGGGTGGATTTACACAGTTCTGGCACCGGAGGCCTCTCTATTGCAGCATTTGCTGCATTTAATGCAGTAATGAAATTGACCCAACTGTCTCCTCCAATTAGGGAGGGGGATGATTTAACCCTTGTCTTACACCCTTCTGCAATTATGTCCCAAATATTTCTCATGTGTTTCTTAATAGCAGCCTCTCTTAGGTTTATCTATATCTGATCACAAGCTTGCTTTCTTAAGCTTGCCTTTAGATGGCTTCTGCGTCTTTTCGGTATGCACAGATGATTTCTTTTGAATACTCAATTCATTTTTTCCTGACCAAGATATTTAAATGGAGAATTAGGAAAGGAGTTAACTTTGTCTCGGCCTTGCAAGATCTTTGAATGGAATCTGATACAATATGCTCCATAAATTGATCAAAAAAGTGCAGCACATCGACTTCTCACAGATCCTGGTCACTAAGTGCATTTTCTGATGAGGTTTTTAGAACAGTTATCATTATAGTGTCTCACTGTGTTCTGCCAGAATTTGTGTTAAATTTTTAAGTGCACCCCCTCCCTTCTATTTCCATAGCAAACAGGCGTTCTGTTTGTCTTTAATGTGAAGAAAACCAATTGTCGATGGTCACTATAAATGGAATCAATTATATTTTGGTCACCTAGCAAATGGAAAGAGATATGATCAACAATAAGAGAATACAAAATAGCCTCCCCCATTAGGGATTTATGAGTATACTGTGCAGGGCAGTCAGAGGGAAATCTCCCATTGGCTATTGAACAATTGTTGCTTCTTAATTCATCGTGGACAATCTTCACTTTCTTATCGAGTCTTCTTTTAATTGGGAAGTATAAGCATAACTTCGGGTGGGGGGTGTTTGGGGTGTTACACCCCTCAATAAATATATTTTCTGATAAATATTTGGGTAGAGGTGCTTCCAGTTGGGAATTGTGAGATGTCAGTTGGATTTCAGAAGGAATGTTTACAAACACACTGGCAAAAAAGCACTCACTCTCAAAAACATTGGACATTTTATAAAATATTGTGTTTTCTCTCTTAGTACTTGTTAGGCCTGGTGTCCTTGGTGTGGGTTTCTCGTGGGTTTTTACTCTGTTTTGGAATTCGTTTTTGCTGGTCTAGATGCTTTGGGCACTTTGCCAGTGCTGTTCCCGATCCAAAGTGCAGGTGCTCCCTCTGTAAATTGTTGTCATGGATTGGTGTTTCCAGAAATGGCTGATTGGGTTTACTGTTCAGTCCCTAGTACAGTGCACTGTGTGTGCCCAGGGCCTGTAAACCAAATGCTGCTAGTGGGCCTGCAGCACTGATTGTGCCACACACATGAGCAGCTGATAATTGTAACTCAGAGCTGCCACTGCAGTGTCTGTGCGCAGTTTGGTACAGCCATGTCGACCTGACAAGTGCACCCACTTGCCAGGCCCTAACCTTCCCTTTTCTTACATGTGATTCACCCCTCAGGTAGGCACAAGATACCCTTGTGGGCAGGGTGCAATGTATGTGAAAGGTAGGACACGCACTAATATGTGTGGCATGTCCTGACAGTGAAATTCTGCCAATTTTGTATTTCACGTTTGCGAGGCTATCTGTCCCATAGGATAGAATGGGAGTTCATTTATAACATCTAATAAATATAACTTCACATTGGGACAAGATGGGTAGGTAAAGTTTAGTATGCCTGAACTCAGAGTATAAAGATGCATCTTTTAGTGAGGATGATTTTTACATTCTTTGTTTGAAAATATACGTATTTTCTAGCTTAGCCATCCTGTGTGCCATTGCTAGGTTGTGTATTTATTGTTGATTGTCTGGCTTTGGAGTGACCGGGGCTGGGAATGTGCATTCTGTTCATCCAGCCACCTGGGGGGATGCGGTGTGTCCTGCTCTTCCAGGGTGAGTCAGGGCTGGGCTGAAAAGACCTGGGCTGCATCTGTGACCAGCCCTTTCAAACTGGCATCTGTCATCAGCATGGTTTTCTTAGTGACATCGAAATGTCCAAGGGTTGACATCATGACAATCTCACTTTTAATGATTTTAAAAGCCTCTTCGCACTCTTCCGTCCATCAAAATTGTACTCCCTTTTTTAACTGTACTCTTATAGGCTGAACAAAACATGAAACATTTCTGATAAACTTTGAATAATATTCTGCTAGCCCTAGAAATGACTTAATCTGATCCTTACTGTGCGGAGCTGTGCTTCTACAATAGAGTTTGCTAAGTATAGTTTAGGACTGATCCCTTACTCAGAACATGTGTGACCTAAGTATGACACAGAATTCACCCTAAACTTACATTTTTCAATTTTGAGTGAGAACCCTTTGTCACCGATGCTTCTCATCACTCACCTCAATATCTCATCGTATTGTTGCCTGTCGTTACCATACACCAGGATATCCTCCTTGAAGGACATCTCAGAATCTAATCACTCTAGCACCTGCTTCATGAGTCTTTGGAAGCACACTGCCGCCAAGGCTAACCCAAAAGGCAATATCTTGAATCTGGATGGCCCAAAAGGGCCACAAAAGAGGTCAGTGACCTGGAGTCTTCATGGTGTGAAACCTGGTGGTAAGCAACAGACATATCCATCAAACTGAATACATGAGCTCACTAAAGCATGGCCAATGCACTGCTGATGTTAGGGACTGGCTGGTGGTCGAACCAGATGATCTATTAAGGTCTCTTATATCTACTCACATTCTTATTTTTCTACCATTGTCTTTTTGGGCCAATACCACTGGGGCCAGCCACTCTGAGGACTCTATTTCCTCAGTAACTTCCATCCGTACAAGTTTGCCCAGCTAGTCGTGTAAGGGCTTTAACATGAGGATGAGTAACTTCATCCCTTTGTGCACTACTGGTTTTGCACCTTTCTTAAAAATAATCCTATGTTCAAACCCTTTCAAAGGTTCTAGCTGATCTTTACAGACTTCCAGGAATTCTTCAATTAAATCCTGATCTTCAGCAAGAGTCTTGGTTGGGTAAGTTTGAGTTCAAAATGTTCCCAAGTTCTTGTTGGTGTCTCAACCTCAACAAACTATCACCTCACCACATACATTTTCCCACCATTTGTCTACCTCTGAAATTAATCCCCATAGTGATGTACTCCAACAGTTCAATTCTCACACCACCATACCCCACTGAGTAGATGTCAGGAGGAACAAAGGAATTTTCATACCACATACCCTTTTCCAACTCCTGTCCCCAACTAGGGTGTAAGGGAATCCTGAGTCAGCCAACACTGTTTTTCCCCCTATGCCCTTCAAGCAATCTAGCATATCAATGTGTCCAACATCCATTTCTACATCACTGTGATTGCCCTGTACAACATCCGCTTCCTCATCATTTTGTTTGTTCTATATAGGAGCAGACACCACTTGCAAAATTACATTTTGTTCCAATGCAAGTATTTCATGCACTTCAGTATTTTTACAAACCCTTACAAAGTGCCCAGTCTTGCCACAATTTCAGTAATTTCTATTGTGAGTATTGCTATTTGGGCTATTTGATAAATAACATGCACTGCCACACCTAAAACATCTAAACTTTGTATCTTTTGGTCAAGCTCAAACCACAATTTCTACAATTTGCGTTGCGAGACTTGCTATTTGATAGATAAAATGCACTGCCACACCTAAAACATCTAAACTTTGTGTCTTTGGTCAAGCTCAAACCACCTTTCTGTGAGCCTTTATTTAGTGTTAACTTCGGGAGATACTTCTGGCTTCCAGTAATGCCCTTGTCATTTGCATGGGGTGCTATTCTGTGTACAGACTGTTCAACTTCCCCTATAAATCCAAACTAGTTGTCTCACCTCACATTCCTTTGAACAACCCTTGGTGTTCTCCATGCCTTCTACCATATTCACAGCCTCCTTCAACGTAGGTTATTTTTAAATCAAATGCTTCTCCAGTACTCTTTTGTCATTAGTCAAATGCACTAGTTGGCCATGATAAAGGAATCTACCAATTGACCAAATTTCCAAGTTTGGGACAGATTTTTTAAGGAAGCCACATAGTTAGCTACCCTTTCCTCTTTTCCCTTCATAAAATATTGTGTCGCTCCATTACAACATTTCTGCGAGGCTCAAAATGCATTTATCTCAAATACATTTCTTGGTTCACCCACCCCGTGGCCTAACACAATTGGATCCAAACTCTCATAAATGTTCCATCCTTTAATGTCCAGGTGATGCAGTAATACCCCTTGTTTTCTGGCTGCAGAAAACTTTTCACCCCCAAACGCTATCAAGTAAAAGTCAAATAGTTTTTTAATTTTTTTTCCATTTTAGGATTTGTTCACCAGATTCAGATAAAAATTGTGGAGGTTGTGACATGTCAGTCACCGCCATAACTCTATAAGAAAATGTTCCCGCACAACAAACTAAAATAACTAACTGATATAACAAATCAAAATAACCATCTAAATTAATAAATGTATACAGTAAGTTAATATTATAAATTAACGTAACAAATAGGGCTTCACCAGAGTTGTTCCTGGCTAACGAGTCCTCAGAGTGAGCCACTAAATCAAAGACGTATGCTCTTTTTGCTGTCTGCTCCAATCTTCTTAACTTCACATGGGGCTAGTGAAATTTCACACTGTCACATGGATACCCGCTGTTTCCAGACAGTTGTCAAGTTCCTGCATGTGGAGCACTCATGTCTTCCTCTAGATTGCGCACTCAACAACCTTTCTACGCCGTGTACATTCAGAATCGCTAGGCCATGTGCTCAGATTGTTCAGCGCAAACTCAGCCAATTGCGCACTAACAACCGCAGGTACTAACCGCCTGGTTGTGTAGAGAAACCAATGCGCTTCTGTGCGTCCCTTGTTTGACACACAGGTTCTAAATTGTGGCACATAGTCTTGAGTCGTGCTCCCGGGCTTGAGCCACCGTTGTGCCTTGCTCTGCATCCCCACTACAAACGCTGTTTACATTCCAAAGCTCGCTGCCCTCAAGTCTCAGTAAGTTGACGGCTAAATGTGGTAAGCTTCATCACTGCTTAATACGCAATTAAAAAGTGTTAAATATTAGCAAAATGTTTTTGCTCATGTGCCATATATGACCCACTCCATGTTTTCACACCTGGTTCTGTTGAGCCGTGCACAGGTCATTCAGAAAAATCTTACGCTGGGTCCTTACATCGATCCAAGTGGTGTTGGTGAAATAATCTGGCCCAAACAGTTACTCCTTCTCAGCAGTGTTAAGAAACAGAAATTCTGGACGCTATTTACATCTTTATCTCTTTTATTTCACCAACAAGGCACAGCTGATCCACCCGCCTCATGCCTTCATTTCTCTGCCCCCACCAACTGCTGTCCCATTTCCTAGTTTCCACTTGATCCGCTTGATTCACTAAGTGGAATATGCAGAATTAGTATTTCCTGAAAGGGAAGCCCACAACAGTTACATGTAGACATGACAGCTCAAAGGGTGCCAGCAACATGTCAAAAGGGTGAACTTGATCAGTGTCAGGCTCCTAGCCCCACCAACTCTATGTTTGGTGGGGAAGTCCAAAAGGTAGGTCAGGCAGTACCAATGAGCGTGCCGGTGGCATGGCAGCTCGCTACCACACCCCAAAGTCATAATCAGGCCCTAAGTCAAAAGCCAATTAATGGATTAGTCACATTGTACAAAGCAAAATGTCTAATCCTGAGCACGTTTGGGGATGGCATGTGGGGTTATACTGGCCCAGGGTGCTTGCAAGCCATAGAATTTTTTTTTAATAGGTTGCTAGTCTCCCTCAAAAGTACTGCTAGTTTCATTACCTACACAGAAGTTGGCCTTTCCCATATGGATGACTTCATAAAGATTGCCTCACTTTTATTATGTCTTAAGACTTGGTATTATCCTCATACTAAATTTTTCCATCAAATTTTTGAAGACTGTGCCAAACTTGACCATATGGAATCTGTCTCTCGGTTACCATATATCAAAAGAACATTCACAGATTTTGGAGTCTCTAAGCGGCATATTAGCAACAAAAAAAGATAATTATCGCTAAAAGTGCTTAGTGCAATTTTTTTTAATCGCCGGATATTATCGCAGAGATAACGTGCTATTAGCAATGTTTATCTCCAAAGTGATAAAATATCCGGCTATAGCGGCTCAATGCGTGAATATCGCTGGAAATCCAGCGATATTCAGGCATCATCGCTAATGGGGACTTAACCTGAATATCCACCTCCCATTGGATATAAAGGTTAGGAAGTGATCTGAGCAGGCGTTAGGTTTTGGCGATAATCGCGCTTAGCACAAGTTTTTTTATCACTTCACCTGCCTTGCTAATAGGCGATAGCTGTGTTAGTGACTGCTTTCAGTCGCTAACAGGTTGGGTACGCCCACTTTGCATGTCATTAGCGATAAAAATCACTGACATGCAAAGCGAGCCCCAAACCTGTAGCTATTGCCAAAAAGCTGTTGCTAACTGCTGTTAGCGACAGCTTGCTAATAGGGCGATAAAAATATCGCCGCATTCGTGGGAAAAAGTCCAGCTAAAGCGGCGATATCGCCCTTGCTAATATGCCCCTAATTTCTTTAATTTCCCAAATGAAATTGATAAGAATTCAAGGGTCATGGTAAAAATGATCTATTATAACCACAGAACACATGCCAGAAACATCAGAACCCAAGCAATGGACACTGTCCATCGTTACATCTATCTTACAGACGATGATTTGGACGTGCATTCGAAAAGAGTGAATACCATAATACTTGGGGTCGCATCTGAAGGGTACAAATTCAATTTTAGGAAATCACAAATTGCCTACCTCAACGTCCTATTTTTAGGATACAAACTTTCAAGTGAAGACAAAAGCCTAGCAGCAAACTTTCTAGAGAAATGTGTGCTGCTCCAACCTCCACAAACGCTGAAAAACTTACAGTCAATTCTAGGTTTCCTGAATCTTGGAAGAACTTACGTTCTAAATTATGCAGAAAGGGGGTAAACCTCTCTATGAACTAATAAAACCTGATTTCAAACCAACTAATTGAACTCAAAAACATACAGAAATATTGTCTTCAGTGCAAACAGAAATGTTGGCAAAACACAGTTACAGACACGCGACAACGTGCGCAACCGTGTGATCCAAATCATCCCAGAGAGATCCGGATTCTCATACCTAACCTTTAATGAAGGTGAAAAGGTACCAATAGCTTACAAATCACACTTGTACACACAAGCTGAAATGAAATTCACTTCTACAGTAAAGATTCTGACAGCGGTTCAAACTGCAGTAGCAAAAGAGAGAGCCCTCGGGCAGGGCAAACGCATAATGATTGTTACACCTGTACCTGCCTTAGAGGCTGTGACAAAAGGGAGCATTCCCAATGCTAAGGCTTTACATCTGAGAATGATACAATGGGTTCATTCTCTTGCTGCAACAGACGTTGAATACATTTTTGACCCCTACTTAAAAACACAAGAATTTCTACAATACGAACACGAATGTCCTCTGCCCACTGTGATTCTGCCTCTAAAACATTACGGATATATAATTTATACCGACGGATCAGCACAGCCACCAATTGGGGGTAAACAAGCCTATAGTGCTGAGTGCACGATTGTTAAATGTCGCTGGCGCGAAGGTAAATTTTGATCTATGGTCACAAAAACTCAATCACTCGGAGACTGTACAGCTCAGGGAGCTGAACTACAGGCTTTCAAGATGGTGCTTGAAAATACCGAGTGCAAATTCCCCACACTCATAATGTGCGATTCGTATTGATGGGTCCAGTCTTACAATGAATATCTGAAGAACTGGGTTCAAAACGGTTTCAGTGACGCAAAAGGTGGCACAATTAAGCATAAACTGCTTTGGGAACAAGTAGTTCTATTACAGAAAGAACTAGAAAAGACTCACATGATCCATACACTGAGAGGGTCTGATACATCACGGGATCTCAAAATCTCTAATAGAACTGAAAGAGATGCAATGGTGGCTAGGGATGAAAGCCCACATTTATGAATTCGGAATTAACTGTGATACCTGTTACAGAGATCATAGCTTTGAAAGCCACCAGATACCTGACTACAGTGTAGCCAGCCCAGTACAGACACCACTGTTAGACAGCATTAGACTGTCTACACGCAGTTGTCGCAATGGACAAATGCGGTCCCACAACTATTAGGAAGATTCATTTGGATGTGGCCTCAGCTCTTGGCTGACGCCCGAACTGTTATAAAAGATTTCTCTGGGTGGAATCACTCCATATGAATTGCTATTTGGTGCTAGAATGATCATCCAGGATCTTGATCGTCACACTTCAGTGGTGGAACAAAACCTTTTGATGTCAAAGACCGTTTGGCTGTTTTGCAGGACTTAAATGAAACAAGAAGTCTGAGTAACACAACACAAAAGGCAATGACCACTGAAGAAACACCACCTGTCCCAGCAAGACCTGTCTGGATTCCAAAGATTGGGGATCTAGTCAGGGAAAAGATTGCGGTGAAGAATTTGGGCCTTCTTATAGAAAACCAGTACCTGTGTTAGCAATCCACGGAACAAGATCAGTGTTACTACCGCCACTTGCTGGAAAAAGGGAGAACAGAGTTGTGTCCATCGACCTCGTCAAACCACATCATGTGGCCGATAATAAGTAGTAGGCCCAGTGGACTCCCAAGATGTAGCAGACGACCAAATCTTGCCACAATCCAAGGGGTTCAAACTGAAAGACTTATCACCTTTGATAAACCTGCAGTGCGAAAAGAAGGACTATGCAACAAAGCCATGGAACTTGTACCTCTTGAGACCCAAGTAACAGTTCTTCAAGAAACACCTATCTACAATGATAAAGCATCTGACTATACTAATATGACAAAGGAAGAAACAGCTCCAGCGATTCCAAACAATCCTGCTGCAATTCCAACAATTGACAGAACTGCCTCTGGCTATTTCATCAACTTTGATACATTTTCTGAGGATCCCAGTGAACCTGAAACCACGCCAGCTAATACAACTTTCAAAGAAAAAATTACAGATCTCTTTCATCAACTTGAAAACACATATCTGGTTTCACCTTGGGTTGAATTTTGGATTGTGTTAGGTGTACTTTTTCTCCTACTTTGGCTCATTCTTGTTTTAAGTTTGGGAAAGATGATAGATGGAAAATTCAGTACAATGGACACAGCAAGTAAGAATATCAACTTGCTCCTGAAACCTCACAAATAATCTTATTGTCAACGAAGAGACCTGTCATCACAGTCATTCCTTACCTGGTGGTATAGCATGGGACACAACTAATTATGACATTTATGGCCTGGTGGAATTGTTGAAGATACCACACCAATTTAAGGTTTCTCTGAGTGACTTTGTTACACCCAGCACATTTTCTGATGATTGGGACTTTGAGACTGTTAATAACATGATGACAGATTTAGAAATGTCAGCAAAATTCACAAACCATGAACACTTAGAAGGTTCATCAGATTATGAACAAATGTATTGTTTTAATCAGTATGGTCACCATTATTTGCACAAATCTGCAAACCCTAGTAATGTTTTTACTTATAATCAATGGGAACATTGTCCGCCGCCGCCAAAGAGCAGCTCAAAAACATTTTATGAAAAGTTTCGATACTTCTCAGGGTTTAATGTCACAAATCTAGAACCATTTTATTTAAAAAATGTGAATAAGACAGGAATGAAAAACATGTTGACTAATACTAAACAAATGTATTCTGTGAACTTTTATGCTCAGCTGTCTTCATTAGGTTTTAACTTTTGGAAAGACAACATTGAGACAAAAACTGTCTGGGGCACAAAAGCCTGGCAGGTGCAAGGTTTAGAAGCCTTATTCAGAGCCTGCATTATCCCAGAACAAATAATGTTTTTAAATGACACTGTTCAACAAACATCTTGTCTTGGCTAAGATAAAAGATTTAAACAAACTGAATAGCACTGCAGATGAGGAGGTAGACATAAAACAGATTTTACAACAAAACAGAACTAATCTTGCTTGGAAAGAATGGTTAATCTGGCCCACAGACATGAATAACTGTCAAGTTGGATTCCTGAACCAAACAAAAGGGTTCACAGTAACTCGGCCAGATCCAAGATATTCGAGGAGACAACATCCGTGGATAGTTACAACATGCAGTGTAGGAAAACTATGCCTTGAGTGGCTACAGAAATCCACACTTCCAGAAAATAAACAACACTTAACTTTACTTAAAGAAGTCTTTGATTTACGAGACTTCTTACTTGGACCTCGTAAACCACATCAAAAACAGTTTCATATACACCGGTATATACGCTGCTTACAATGAAGCATGGAAACTCATGCAAATGGAAACTACAGAAAGAATACAAGAAATTGATCGTATTAATTTAGAGAAAGCTCTCTCTGTAGTGGACAATGAGTTAACAACTCTGTCCTCCAGAATCTATTCTTGGGACAGCATTGTATTATCTGCCATTGGCATAATAGAGCAGGACTTGCTAATGTTACAACATGGTCAGTCTCAAGTACGTTCTATAATGCTGCTAGGCTGGACGTTACAAAATCTCTGTTCAGGCTACGTGCCATGGCGTCTAATCAACACCACGTCATTGTTTACTGTATTTAACCTTACAGATAAACAAATCTCTTTGGCAAAAAGAGGAGCAGACTATACGGTGCTGAGCATAGAAAAACTGAAAAGATTACCATTAACTGTGTCTGAGAAGCCAGTCGTGGAATGGATAATACATGGCACCATCACGATACCAGTGATGATTTTCCAGTTTCAGTATTGCTTAAGACACGTACCAGCGGGCCTGTATGAAAGGTTGGGTATAGAGTACATTAAGTCAACCTGGAATTTACCATACACACACAAATGTTGGAGTGGGGGAAAGGAGGTATTTCTTAGTGGAAAAAATTGTAAGAACTCACTAAGCGGTACACTTTTATGTCAAGGTATTAATTTACACGGAGCCTGCAGGGTTCTTCAAATAACCTTTCTTGCCACCGGCACGGTTCTCCAGCAGCAGTAATTGATCCAGTTTTTAGGCAGCTATCCAATGATAGCTACATAATGTTGAGTGATCACAGCTGTTGTGGAATGATGCCAGGTATTGCCTATCTAGTTAGTGTGTCAGCCAGGGTTACTTGTATGCAAGTATTGTTTCCTAAAAGCAAGACAGACGGGGAGTCACCGCTATGGCCTTCACTGAATATCTCTTCTATACAAATTGATACTTTAAGCAGAATGAAAGCCATTCTTTTGCTAAAAACTGTGCCACTAACCTCGTCTAGAGAAACGTATGATCAGCAAGTCGTAAGGACTTCTGCGGAGATACATGCCCTATTAGCAACGAACTGTCCAATGCATTTCGCAGAAATGTTAGGTCGTATCTTAAACATGTCTGATACGAGTGGTATTGTACATGTATTTAAGACAGTTTTTTCGGGACTGTTAGCACCCTTTGAAGCAGTCCTAGGCATTTTTCCAAATTTCGTGCACTCTGTGTTCGGCGGCCTGCCTCTCATTTTGGGACTCGTAGCAGGAATTGTATTTTTGTTCCTTTTGCTCCGATATGGCAAGTCCAGTCACCAACGATACCATGGAGAACGTTCTCCTAGCCATGCAGTACCGTGACAGATTTACACATATTCTTGGCTTGGCTCGTTTAAGAGATCTGAATACCACGTGGTTTCTTTCATTCAGACCAATCTGGCAAGATTGCATCTTACCTGTTCTATGATGCCTACTTTGCAGAGAAGAATGCGTGTTGGAGTTTGTCTTACACTTCCATCAGCAATGCCAACGGATGTTGGCGCTTTGCTAGGTCCTGTAACAGCTCATGCATCGTGTTGCCCCCAAAGGCTGCCAATCCTGATGACGGCATTCGTAGAGATCTCACTAGCAACTACAGCTAATGGTGAGGTACATGGAACAACAGGCACACAGGTACCCTCTACTGAGAACATTGCTAATGCGAATGACGCTGACGGCGATGCTTCTCATCTGTGCACACTTCATCTACTTAATGAAGTAGTTCAACTTTCACCTACTGTGGTAGACAATTTCTTTGCCAGCTTAGAAGATTTGATGTTGTCTCCTGACACCGAGAATAACTTTTGAAATTAGCACACAGAGTTCCATGAACTCTGAATTCGACCTTCGCTCTTCAAAACAAAACTTCTAATTCTGGAAGTCTATTTTCTCTACTATTTTTTTATATGACTTTTTTCCAAAATGCAATTTTTTTTTGACGCTAAGTAATCTGCTTAAAGTAGAACTATTCTTAGAGAACAAGAAGTCTTTGAATACTTCCTAGAGACAATATTTGACCTTGTCAAAAGCAAAACAGTAAATTATTTCTGCTATGGGATGGTCTTTATTTTTCTTTCTGTAATAAGAGCCATTTCATAAATGTCCATTTAGTTATTCATTTAGTTAGTAATAATACTTTGATGCTATATACTTCGTATGAAAACACTATTCTTAAATGCGTAAAGTCACATGCTCATTTTTTGTGTGCAACCTTATCAAATGCATTTTGTGTATTTTGGGTGGGATTGTAAACACATGCTTTAGATATGTTTTAGTGCTTATAATTTAGTAATGTTAAACATAATAAAGTGGAGTGGGTGTTGTATATGAATTTAGGACCCTAGTGTTATTTTCCAGATTCATGCCCATATATATGTATCAATCACCCTATGCTTATATAGGCATAGAAATCATAACCATATTTAGACTTAGCCTATGCAGTCAAAATAAGTCATGGCTACTTCCACTAGTTCTGAAAATCCACAACGATTTCTTGGAAAAACCCGCCTTCAGCAGACAAGAACTTCCCCTTGCTTGAATATTGATTTATCCAAGAACTCATGGAGTTTTCAAAGAACTGAGTCTGATTACGTTATTATGTCCAACCTTACATCAAACTAGGTACCTTCAAGGTATAAATATGCCCAAACTTTCCCAGACAAACACACAGTGGTTTGGAGTAGTTGGACCATCTACCTACATGACACAGCTCGCCGCTGCAAGTGCCGAAGGAAGCCGACCTTCCAGCAAACGCACTGAGTGAGACGCTGTCTTTTGTCTTGCAGAGAAATCCAGCTCCAGTGTTTCCAAGCTACCCTTGCGTATTGTTGGGAAATCGAGTACTGAGAGAGAGATACCAGACCACCTTCATTCTAAAACCAGGGTACGGAGCGGATTAGACCCTTAGAGAAATCTTGGATAGGTTCTTGGCAAAAGAATACTGAAGCTAAGCTACACCTCACTTACTTCTTCCCTTGTACTAGACCTAGGTTAGGTACACCGGGGTAGGCATATTTTAGAAGCACCAGTTGAGTACTTTTAGTCCTTATTTATTAATGTATGCATTCTATGTATATTATGGCTTAGAAATCATATCATGCTTTTACAGTATTATTTTATAATACTCTTCGTACTATAAGCATTGTACTTTGCAACCAGTATTACGATTGTAGCAGTTCATTTCCTCTGCATGAGAAAGAAGGCTGTTCAATAAATACTTTTATTGAAAACACCCGTCTCTCTATTTCTCTGCACCTCTGGTGAAACGAAGCATGCACGATTGACTGAGTAAAATAACTATCTATTGTTTCCGCGACTCTGAAGATACGTTTTTATCTCGGGAAACAAAGTTGTCATGTTTTAAGCGGTTGTCACAAACGAATCCCTTCTTATTTATTCGAGAAAGTTTCTAGTGACCTCTGAGCTAGCTGGCACTCACATATAAGTCTAATCTATTCGATAGAGACCTAGTCGACCTCAGTCCTACGTCTAATCTATAGTATTTATTATTCCAATGCGCAGAGCCTGTCTGATGTGGCTGGTGGTCACTGAAAGTGATTGAAGTATCTCCAACTGCACTTCACTGGTAAATGTACTAGCAGTGGTGCTGCTGTTGATGTAATACTTTTGTTTATACAGGCACAGTAATATGCATGGCTTTCAGAATGTACTGCTAGGCGTATCGTTGACATGTATCAATAGCAGATTCAATACTTTCACTCACACCGATAACACATGCTGGATGAACAGATGCCATTAGCACATTTATTTTGATTATCAATGATGTATTTAGATATTGGCTTGCTCCTTGCTGTATCAATTTCCCCTTTTCTCTAAAGATTTGTTACTCTTACCTACCTAGCCCGCCTCACTTTCAAAGCTATCTCTGTTGGTTTCTTCACACAGTCTGCCCTCCCTCTGTAGTAATGTTTTCAGATTTTTTTAAAAATAACTGAATCAGTGTTTCTAGAGTCTCCCTCAATTTGTGTTCATTCACACAAGACAAACCTGGATTGCCACTGTCAAATGTCACCATTAAAAAAATAATGCTATGTTATGCAATATAATGTTATGCTATGTTACATTACAATATGTATTTTGTCATGAAGGGGATAATCACATGCTGCTTATGTAACAACATAGTTCTAGATGAATCTCTGGTAAACCCCTGGTAGCAGTGGCATTAGCAGCAGATAATTCCTCAGACAAATACATGTTACATTTAAGCTGTACAAAACTATTTTAAACTCAAGAACACAACACAATAGAATTCCCCAAACCAATTTAGAGAAATCAAGTAAATTCTAATAAACTAGAGATATGATTTTTTTAAGTTTAAAAGCACCTCGAAAGTACAAAACACCAACTCGACCGATGTATTATTTTAGGCTAATCACAAAGAAGTGGAGGGCTGGTTGGCCATGTGGGTCACACCATTCAAAGTTTTTATCTTGGAGTTTCAAATCCTCCAGCGGGGCAACGCAAGAAGCTGAAGCTGACAAGTGTCCCTAGAAATCAGATATGTCACCTTTGAAATCCTTCTGAAATCTCTCTTTTTGGTTTTAAAAGCTCCACGCGGTGCAATGCAGGATTACCTATCTGCTGAGGTCATATCACAGCTGGGGTTGATTTTCTGCTTTGGCGTGGTCCATTGCTTTATGATCAGACATAATCACTTTTTGGTTGTCAAATTCTACCAGTACGGCAATGCTAGAAGCTATTGACAAGCAGTTCTCCACAAAGCTCGATACTTTCACCATGCTCTTGTATTTGACGTAAAAACCTCAGAGTGTAACAAACCCGAACTTCTTGCTTATGAAGCATACTTCCTCTCTGGGAAAGCCTCAGCATTATGTCCAGGTTCTCTGGACATGGAAAAAATCACTTGCACCCTAAATTCCCCCAACTGCTAGGAAAGTTCTTCCTGGTCATTCTTGCATCTCTCAGGTTCTCGTGGCAGGCTGTGAGACACCAGGTCACTTGTCAGTCAGGGTTCTTATAGGGCACAGTCTATAGTAGTCAGCAGAGCCTTATTGGAGTCAGGAGTTCTTTGGTTTATTGTATCTCTGTCGCCGGTAACAGGCGACAAGACCCTTTACCCTTGGATAGAAATTCCTGAGTCTGTTTGTCAGTGGGAATCAAGAGTGCTTAGATCTTCCTTCTTCCAGCAGCCATGTACCTTCTTCCTTCCACAGGTTTCTTCCATTGTCAAGGAATTTTCTGCAAAGGTAATGGTGACGAGTCAGTCTTGTCTTGTCCTATGCACCAGACGTCATTGGAGAATTCCACACACCCAGTCTTAGATACTGCCGGCACAATTCCCACCTTCTGTAATGCCCTTCCAATTTTAGTTTACTTTCCACTTTCCCATAAACACTTAACCACAATGGCCCTAGCCTTCTTCCAGGTCCAGGAACCTATTCCATACTCTATCCACTACTCTGATTAGATGAGGTGCCCTTTCCTCTGCCACAGCTCGAACTGGTTGAATCGCCTTCCAGGGATACAAAAGGTATGCCTGTCTTGACTCTGGCAATCAGTGGCTGCACTTCCTGGCAGTCCAAATTGGTATTTTTACGTCAAAGAAAGAACTGTGACAGCTGCCCTTTGTGTTGCCAATTGTGCCTGCCCCTCCCATATAGCCAAGCCCAGCTAACACTATCTGTTAACACCACTCATGCCTTCCTGCTGCTGGAGGCCAGGACATTGTCTTCCCGGAGGAGGGTCATTGCCTGACGTAGTAATGTCTATTTAGTCTCTGGAAAAGTTGTGTAAGGTCAAACCTGATATGAACTACATTATTTCAGCCGGCACTAAGTACACTTTCAAGATTACTTTTCAACTATTAAAAAAAAAGTACCCTTGTTACCCTTGGATTACGCTTTGAAATATATTTTATTGGCTGTTCTAAGACTTTACCAAGCCGATATAGGAAAAAGTGAATTTATTCATAACCAGACCTGTTCATGGAAAATGTAGCTTTACCTATACAGTGAGAAACAGTTTTTTGTAGCTGTTTACTTAGAGGCATACTTTTTCCAACATGTAGCATGGCATTGCTTTCAATATTAAGTGCAGAGACCTGTGTACTTACAGGGCACACTTTAGAGGTGACTTAATTAACATATCAAATTAACCCCCAGATTCATCAAAGTCATGTTTTGCGAGTCCTTAATAGCGAATTTTAAGGAATCGCTATTAAAGACTCGCAAAACGGGATGCATATAGAAATCGCAAGATTTTTAGCGATTTCTACTGCTTCCTTATTTGCGATTCGCTAATTGCGAATCGCAAATAAAGAATGGCTTTCCCATTCATTCCTATGGGCCTAAAGGCCCATAGGAATGAATGGGGAGTAATTCCTTATTTGTGATTTGCAATTAGCGAATCGCAAATACGGGTGCAATTTCAAGGGTGCCAGGGTGTCCAAAGGACACCCTGTTGGCCCCCTGAAATGGCAATGTACACTGGTGTTGCGCACAAACATGTCCCAAGGACATGTGTGTGTGTTACATAAAACTTGAGAAAATGCACTAAAGTGCATTTTCTAAGTTTTTGCTATTTACCACGTAGTTTGACTTCGCGGTAAATAGCGGCCCCAGATTGCGAATTCGCAATCTAGGAATGGTTCATGCATTGCATTTAAGGAATCGCAAATTGCGATTCCGTAAATGCAATCGCAATTTAAGAAATCGCAATTATTTGCGATTTCTTAAATTGCGAGTGCATGAACCATTGATGCATCTCAAATGCCATTTATGCGGGCGCAAACGGCCGATTTTTGTGATTCACACCGTTTGCGCTCGCAAAAATGCTTGATGAATCTACCTGTATGTTTTTCTACTTGAGAAAAGCACTTCCTTGCAATGAGTTACTGCAATTCTTCTAAAATGCTGCCCTGAAGGTGCATAATGGTGCTCTTTTGGGCCACATACGTTTTTCATATTTGAGTGTGATGTAAATATACCACAGTCTTTATTTCACGTTTCTTCCGTGATGCATTTGTGCACCATCTTCCATGGCCTTCTTGGAAAGTTAAATAAGCCAATTAGGAGAAATGAATGCATAGTCCTTTATATAAGGGGAGAGAACACATGCTGTGACACTGTTTAGCAGTGTCATAGTGTACGTTTCTTTTTTTTTAAATTTCAAATTATTTTATTAGGTAGAAAATTTTATATACATACAGAGTACAGTGTATAGATATACATTAGAGGTAGCGTGCGGGCTGCATTGTGCGCCTGGTGAGTTACAAAACTTCCACTTCTGGGCCACACGTGTGGCTTCCATAGGCATCGCAGGGTAATCATGATCTAGGCGGTGGTATAGTTGGGCTTGTGTTTGCTCCCGAAAAAAGGAGAAACAGAAGTAGGAGAGGAGTGAAAGGACAGGAAAGGAGGACTGTGTTGTTTGTGTAGTGGTTAGCCGCCTAGGTTATCCCAAATTGCTTTTTACAGTTGTTGGTTATGGGGGGGGGGTGTCGAGCCCTGTAGGACTGTCTAGGGTGGCTAGTAAGTGCTCAGGTAGTTGTCCAGGGAGAATCACATCTCCCCTTTACGTTTGGGGTTGGGTGTGCGGTTAGAGGTTATGTTGTCCGCCCCCCGTAAGAAGGTGATCCAGTTGAACCAGCTTTTGAAAGATGCCTTCCCTGTGTCTTTCTAATTCGTTAGGATGGTCTTAACAGCCGCTGTGAGCAGGAGGTCAACTAGTTCGCTGTAGTCTCTGGACTGGATTTCGGGGGCCTTGAATGCAGTGGCTAGCTCTTGGAAGTCTAGTTGCAGTGAGAGCCCTAGCATGTCATTTATGAACCCTTTTACTTTTCCCCAGAAGGTCTTGACTTTGGGGCAGTAGAGGATAAGGTGCGCTACGTCCCCTTTTTGTTTGTGGCAGTTCCAGCATAGGTCGCTATCGCATATACCACTCGCCGCAAGGCGTTCTGGGGTCCAGTACGCCTTGTGGAGGAACCAGTATTTTGTTTGCGCTAGTTTTGAGGTGACTATGTTTTGGGACGCTGATAACCACAGGCGAGACCTCTCTTTTTCGCTAAGCTGCCTAGTGTGTAGGGTCTCCCAGTATTCTAGTGTTTTGTTGTTTAGTCCTGTTGTCGCAGGGCTTAGGAGCTTGTATAGGTGAGATGTCTGGTGCCCTACCTTGTTTAGGTTCGCCATGTATTGTAGTATTTGGGGGGTACCCTTGTTTAAGTCTGCTCTTGTGATTGCCGTCTTTATTTTTAGAAAGTTATAGAGCTCCATGTCTGGTAAGGTGTGGGCGTGCTTTAGATTGTCGAATGTGAGTGGTGCGTTGCGGCATTCTAGCTGGATTGGGGTGGAGATATCGTGCTTATACCAGGCCTCCATGTTCAGTGTCTTTTCCCTATATTTTATTTTCGAGTTGAACCAAATTGACCCCCGTTTCGTATTTTTGACGCTAGTTTCCATTCTTTTGTCTACTTGTAGGAGGGCGTTCTTTGTATTTTTGAGTATGAGGTTGTTGTTGGTCGCGGTCTGTTTGTTCGCTGTGGGTAGGGCTGAGGGGTCGAGACCATTTTTCTCTCTAGGGAGAGCCATATCGGTGTGCATGATTGTTCTGGGGCTAGCCAGTGTATTCCTTGTTTGGCTATGCATGCTGTTTGAAATGTTTTAAAGTTGGTAAGATTGAGACCTCCTAAGGGTTTATTTAGTCTTAGCTTCTGTAGGCTTATTCTAGGTTTTTTGTCCCTCCACAGGAAGTTGTTTATGAGCTTGTCTAGTCGCTTGTGGAAATCCTCTGTGGTGACGAGTGGGAGCATGGTAAGTAAGTAGTTAACCATGGGTGTTAGCATCATTTTTATGGTTTCCACTCTCCCCCACCAGCTGATGAATCTTGGTGACAAGGTTGCTAGCTTCTCTTTCACTTTGTTTAGCATCATTTTCTCGTTGTAGTCTAGCGTGGTTTTGAGGTCCCTCCCGAAGCACACTCCTAGGAATTTTTTCTGCCACGTCAGCCCAGAGTTCCCTAGTGCTTCCCTAGTTGTGTGGACGTTTAGTGGTTTGCATTCTGACTTGTCCTTATTGAGTTTGTAGCCTGATACTTGTGCTTACTCCTCAATGGTGGTCATTAGTGCAGCTATCGACTGGCCTGGGTTCTCTGTTATGATGAGGACATCGTCCGCATAAGCAGCTAGCTTGACCGTGTCCCCACTGAATGAGATCCCTCTTATTTCTTTGTTGTTTCTGATCATCGCTAGCAGTGGTTCCAGGGCTAATAGAAAGAGGGCTGGGAAGAGTGGGCAACCTTGTCTTGTGCCTCTTTCCAGGGTGAGTGGATCCGGAGTGCCCCCTTTGACTACCACACGTGCTCTTGGTTCGTTATAGAGCGCCATCACCATTCTCCTGAAGTGTCCCCCCAGCCCGAACTTTTGCATGTATTTTTCAAGGACGGGCCACGCCACTCTGTCTAAAGCTTTCTCTGCGTCAAGGGCAATCATGACTGCTGGGTCGCTGTTTGTGGAGGCATGGTTTATTAAGTGGCAAAGGAGTCTCTTCTTGTCGCTGGACATCCTGTTTTTGAGAAAACCCACTTGAGAGTTGTGTATAAGGTTGGGAAGCTGAGCGTTTAGTCTCACTGCAAGGATCTTTGCATATATCTTGCAGTCAACGTTAATTAGTGAAATGGGCCGGTAGTTTTGTGAGTATTGTGGGTCCTTGCCCTCCTTAGGGATGACTATTATGTTGGCCTCAGCCATTGAGTTAGTCATCTTCCCTTGTCTGATGCAGTGCGAGAAAACCTCTGTCATCGTGGGGTTGAGTAGGGGGAGGAATTGTTTATAAAATCTCGCTGTGTATCCGTCTGGGCCTGGGGCTTTGTTGTCTTTAAGGCTCGCCACAACTCTTTCTATTTCAGCTCCTGTTATGCCTTGTTCTAGCGATTCTCTCTGTGAGTCTGTCAGTGTGGGCAGGGGAAGCCTGTCTAGGGGACTGCCCCCCCCCATCCGCTTTGAGGTTCCTGTCTTCCCTATAGAGGTCCTCGTAGAACTTTTTGAACACCCTGAGGATCTCCTTGTTCGATGTTTGTGATTTCTTTTTGGCATCTGTCATTGCAGCAATAATGTGCTGCCTCTGCTTGCTCTTAAGGTATGAGGCCAACGCCTTCCCCGTCTTATTCGCCTAATGCCGGTAAAACTAGACATGAAAACGTAAATTTGTATGGTGCAGTATTACATAAAAATATTTATTTTTTCAATTTCTCAGCGAAACTTTGTTCAAATCAAGGAATCTAGGGGCATATTATCAAGCAGGGCGCTAGAAATGATCACAGTTTTAGCGGCAGAAAACTGCTGCTGAATGAATGAATGAAAAGAGTTTTTATAAAGCACAGTAGCTACCCTGAGGCGTCCTATGGCTACGGACAGTTGCGTGTGGGAGGTCAGGGAGCCTGTCCTAGTCTATGAACAGCTGGGTTTTGAGTTTTTTCCTGAAAGACAGCAAGTTTGGTTCCCTGCGAAGGTGAAGGGGCAGGGAGTTCCAGAGTTTGGAAATATTATAGGAGAAGGAGCGTCCACCTCTTCTCACCTTCTTGATTTTGGGTACTGTGAGGAGATGTGAGTGAGTGGATCTGAGCTGTCTGTTTGGTTGGTAGGGGGTGACCAATGTGTGGTTGATAGTGCCGCCTGATCTCCAGAAGGCTTGGTGCGTGCACAAAGCTTTAAATGTAGTTCTATCCCTGAAGGGGAGCCAGTGGAGCTTTCTAAGTTCTGTTTTAACTGGGGTGCGGTGTGGGATCTGGAGAAGGGTACGTGCTGCTCAGTTCTAGATGACCTGCAGTTTGTTCAGAGTGGACTGTGGGGTCCCTAAATATAGAGCGTTACCGAAGTCCAAACGTGATAAGATGATGCCTTGGATCATGATCCTTCTGGCATTGAGGAGTTGGAGGGGGGTAATTTTTCGGATAAGCCTGAGTAGTACGAAGCAGGTGGCTGAAAGTTTTGCTTTTTTTGAAATTGAGGGACTTGTCCAGCCAAATTCCCAGGCTCTTGATGGTGTCCTTGGGCAGCGGGGGAGGTCCCAGACATGTGGGCCAGAGGTTGTCGATTTTGGGGTTTGGGCGGTGGCCTAGTAGCATTAGCTCGGTTTTGTCTCCGTTTAATTTGAGACAGAAGGATATCATCCAAAAGGTCACACCCTCCAGGCAGTCCCTAAGGTTGTTGGGAGCGGTTTGAGACTGGTTCAAGGCCACCACGAGCTGAGTATCGTCAGCATAGGTGATTATTTTTAGCCCAAATGGGCAGACGATCTCAGCCAGAGGGGCTCATGTACGCATTCAAAAGCGTAGGGCTCAGGGAGGAGCCCTGGGGCACGACGCAGTCAAGGGGTTTGCTAGCGGAGACAGTGTTGCCTTCAAAGACTTGGAAGGATCGCTCCTTCAGAAAGGATTCGATCCAGGAGAGTGCTGATGAGGAGACTCCTAGATTGATAAGTCTCTGCAGTAGTATGCTGTGGTTTATAGTGTCAAAGGCGGCACAAAGGTCCAGCAGGATAATAACTGCAGGGACTCCCTGATCTGTGATCCTCCTTGCCTTCTCTGTAACATTGATAAGTGCATTCTCGGTGCTGTGCAAGGGTCGAAAACCTGTTTGGGTGGGGTGGAGCAGGTGGTGGGTCTCCAGAAACTCCGTCAGAGTCTTATTGACGTGTATTTCCTGGATCTTGCTGAGCCAGGGTAGCAGAGATATAGGTCGATAGTTTCCTGGAGTGTTGGGGTCTAGATTATGTTTTTTGAAGAGTGCTCTGACCATAGCCTGTTTCCACGGCATGTGAAACAATTCCAGTGGCCAGTGAGGTGTTGAGTAGATCTAAGATGATGGAGCTGGATCTTTAGGGGATCCGGATTTCACAAGGTGCATAATGGATTGTAGTGAGGGTAGATCCAGTAGGGGAAAATTGGCGAGTGTTGCTGAGGTGTTTGGTTGTGATTCGGAAGGGGTGGTTGTTAAAGTAGGGACTTGAGTGTGTGGGAAGGAGGAGTAAATGGTTTGTATTTTATTATGGAAGAATTCTGCCAGGTCATTACAGCGAGCTTGGGGGTTGAGGAGTGTTTGATGTTTTTCCGTGGGCTTAAGAAGGGATTTTGCGATTTTGTAAATGTCCTTGGTTTGGATGCCGCTGTGTTTATTCTGCTCTCATAGAAAGCTGCTTGCGCTGCTCTTATTTCTTTTTTATAGTCGTTTATTGCGGCTTTGTATGCCGTTTTCCTGGACAGGGAGTAGTCTAAACACCAGTGTCTCTCGAGTTTTTTGCATTGGCGTTTCTTTTCTTGCAGGTCCTGGGAGTACCATGGGGAGCTCTTAGTAGTGCGCTTTGGTTTTGTTACAGTGATAGAGAGAACGGAGTCTAAGGTGTTTGAAATCCAATTATTAAAGTTTTCATTGGCAATGTAGGGGTCCGTAATGCAGGGAGGTATGTGGGAGTCTAACGCTGAGGTCCACTCTGCTAAGGGAAGTTTGGACCAGTTGCGTTCTTTCCGGGTGACTAAGTTTGATGCTTGGTGGGGGGCTGAGCGATCCCAGGAGACCGGAACTAAAAAATGAGCAGTCCAGGGAAGAGGCATGGGGTTTCCCACCAAAAGACCAGGGCAGTTAGTGAAGATGGGGTCTAGGAGGTGACCTTTAGAGTGGGTAGGTTTTTGCACTAATTGTGGGAGCTGTAGTGCGGCGAGACTGGAGATAATTTCTGAGGCATAATTATCAGAGGGATTGTCAAAATGAAAGTTAAAATCTCCCAGGAAGGTAAAGTTGGAGGATCTGCACACTAGATCAGCTATGGAGGATGACAGGGAGTTGAGGAACTGTCCCTGGATCCCGGGAGGGCGGTATATTAGTATTCCTGACATAGTGCTCGTAGGAGAAATATCTAGGGCAAATAAGAGGCTTTCGCAGTTGGAGATTGAATGGGGGAGCTGCGGCAGCTATAGCAATCGTTGTATATAATCGCTAGGCCGCCTCCTCTTCCAGGTGTGCGGTCTTCACGCAGAATTTGATATCCTTTGGGTAGGGCCTGGACGATATCGGGGTCTGACTCGAGATGGAGCCAAGTTTCTGTTAGAAACAGGGCGTCAGGGCTATGTTCTTCCAGTAATAATGAGATCTCGGTGGTGTGTTTTGGGAGGGATCTGCAGTTTAAAAAAAGGATACTTTGCTGTAAAATTTTTGTTGGGTGAACAGTGGAGAGCTGAAATCCGCAATAGGGGCAGGTTGAATTTTGATAGGGTGGGTTACAAAAGGTATGGCAGGGTAGTGAGGTTTTAGCTCTAAGTCCGTGCAATGAGTCACAGTTATAGCTCCTGACTGGGGCAGAGAACGGGCCAGGGGTTGTGGCCCCTTGCTAGAAGTAAATGACACACATTGACAATGTGGGTCAATAGAAAGAAGTATCAGATCAGGAGATTACCTCAGTCATCATTGTAAATGTAGTTCATGTAAAAGTAATCAGGGCTACTATTGGATAAGAAAACTAATTTTGGGAACATTCACAGATCTACAAGTCTACAGGTAGATTGCTGTGCATCAGTTGTATTCCACAGTAACTCCGCCCCAGGCTGGCCCATGGCCCATAATGGGCACAACTCATTGTCAGGCCTTGCTCTCTGCAGCTGAGCATACAGATCCGAAATGGACATCACATTTCCACTGATTCAATACATAACAGTACATCTTGTGTTCATCCAATAAGTGAGCTCAAGGTAGTGTGGCACTCTGAAGTTATCTGTGAGTTATAGCTAATACCTAGACAATGGATTGGAGAGCCCTGATCTAGGCCGAGCAATATATGGGACTGTACACATAACTAACCAGATCCTTAACTGCTTCTTACAGTATACATATACAGCTCATGCTGTAAAGCCTTTACATTTCTTTGGGCATTTACCATGATCTGATTATGAAATATATCAAAAGTACCATGAAAATTATACATGCATTGACATATGCATGGAACACAGAAGGATGTAAGGCTTATCACACAACACACATCAGAATTGTGATGTTAAGTACACTGGATACACAATCCATTACATGAGTGTCCTGTGTAGGGATCTGAATTGATTCTGGGAGTAAGAGGCATATTGTAGCCCATGGGAATGGAAAGGATGGAGTTAACAGACAAACAAATCTATGTGAGATTTTTGCCTGCTCATCTGATGAGCCATAGATGTGGCCATACAGCAGAAGAACCGCTTCTACTAGATTCTACAGCTCTTTTGGAGGGAAAGCAGAGGCCTTCACACCTGCGTGGCCTGTGATAATTCTCCCTAGAGGTGGACAACTGCAGCTAAAATGGAGGTAGTGTTGAAAGCAGCAGTTTCAGGTGACAAGTGGGTTATTTTTCACACTGTGGCATACATGTAGGCTGAATGTATAGGACCACCTAAGTAGATGGGTTAAAGCAAGTAATTTGAATTATGTAAGAAATTCATGAATGAATGTTGCATTTATAGAGCGCCTGGATACTCCGTACGGTGAGCAGTAACAAACATGTCCAGGTCAGGAAAGTCAGGGCCAGTTGGGCTCTAGCTCTGCCTAAAAAGCCACAACTTCAGATTTTTGCAGAAGTTTGCTTCCGACTGCTGCAGTCTTAGGTTGAGTGGTATCAGGGGATAGGAGCTGGCCTAATGGCTAAGGCAGTCGACCTTGAATCTGGGGAACCGGGTTCGAGTCTCGGCAATGGCGCTGAACATCCTGTAATTCTGGGCAAATCACTTAATCTCCCCGTGCCTAACAAAAATGAATGTGTCCTCCTGTAATGCAACTGGTGCTATGTAAAACGCTCTGATACCGATACTTAGGGTCAAGTTTGTCTCACATAAAACTCAGTAAAAAAAAAAATACATTGAGTTTCACAGCTGGGTGGCGCGAAGTCCGAAGGAGCAGCCCCCAGTCTTGCCAGGCGCACTTTGGGGATCATTGCCAGCGCTGCTTCTCCTGATCTAAGTGCTCTAGCGGGAGTGTATGAGTGGAATAGGGGAAAGAGGTAGTTGGGAACCCTTCGGTGTATTATCCTGAAACACAGGGCTTTGAACGATATTTTGTGTCTGACTGGAAGCCAATGGAGATGAGGCAAACCTACCCTAATGGAAGTCCATTTAGATACTCTTAATAGCATCTGGGCAGCAGCGTTTTGTATCTGTGAAGCAGTGCCAGTTTGCCTCTAGAGGTCCCCAAATACAGCACATTGCATTAAACAAGCCTCGACACCAGCAGGGCCTGCATAACTGTTTTTTGTGCTGAAGTTGGTATTAGCCTCAGAAACTTCTTTAATAGTCGCAACACTCCAAAACAGGCGCCCACTATGGCCCTGATCTGAATATCAAATGATAGCTGGGTGTCGAATAGGATGCCTAGGATTTTCACTTTAGGTTTAGGGGGCAGGGTGGGACCCATATCTGCCGGCCACCATGCCAGGGACCAGATAGAGGGTTGTTTTCCCACCACCAGTATCTTGGTTTTGTCAGCATTCAACTTCAAGCAGCTAGCCTGCATCGAGGTTGCTATGTCAGCGAGACACAATTTCAAATTGGCTGCGGCCCTCTTGTCATCATTGGATAGTGTGATCACAAGCTGAGTGTCATCCGCATATGACACCATTCTCACCCCATATCCCTCAATCAGGTCCGCCAAAGGGTTCATATATAAGTTCAAGAGAGTCAGGCTCATTGCCGATCCAAGGGGCACTCTTGAGTGTAAAGGGATAATGTCCGAGGTATAAGGCTTCTGTGTTACCTGGAAAGAGCGCTCGTCTAGAAAGTCTGCAATCCAGTCAAAAGCTCTGCCTTTAATGCCCAGTGTCCACAGACGATCTAACAGCACCGTGTCTGACACAGTATTGAATGCTGCGCTCAGATCCAGCAGGATCAGAGCCCCAGTTTTCCCTTTGTCAGCCACTTTGCGTAGTGTCTCAGAGGCCAGAAGCAGGGCCAATTCTTTGCTATGTTGTGGTCTAAAACCTGACTGAGTCTCGTGAAGGATATTATTTCCTGAAATAAACTCTGTCAGTTGGGCGTTGACGTGTTTGTCAGCCAGTTTTGCCATGAAAGGGAGCAGAGAGATAGAGAGATGGCATGACAACTCTCAGGTTTGGAGTGGTCAAGTGATATTTTTTTAAGTAGTGCAATCACCATTGCGTGCTTCCATTCTGCTGGGAGTCGGCCTGCTTTGAATGGCAGGTTAAGCACTGAGCATAGGCTGGCAGCCAGAATCGGTAGCCCCAGTTTCCAAATGGACAAAGGCATCTGGTCTAACAGATATCCCGATTTGATTTTAACGAATAGCGAGCATAGCTTATCCCCGGAGATGCTCTCAGTCTTGATGGAGCAGTCCAAGGGGGGCTCAGTGCCCCTCCTAGGGGAAAGGCCAGCCTTATGTGCGGTGTCAGGGAAATATGCATATATGCATAACTGTCCAAGAAAATATGTTTTAATGTAATCCACGGTACTTGATACATAACAAGATAATGCAAATGCACATTAAAGGAAATAAAATATGTTTTTTTTAAAATCAGCGTAGATAGACACAGCTATTGGGCCATGACCGTCACAATCACCAATGTTAGCCTATGGCTGTGTGCGCTGTGAATGAAACTGCCCACCGTATGGTCGACTTACGCCGGCAGTGTAAGGTTCAGAATGTCCTATAAACAAGGTCAGTCATCTGCCATTTCTGTGGTTGGAACTACAGTATTGATGACTGTTAAATGTGTCACCACCACTACATATATGTTGTATCATGTTTACATGATGTATTACTCCATGGCTCTATAATTAGCTTTACACGAACATCAGTATAGTGCACTACTGTGCATAAATGATATATTACCACAGTGCACTGTATACCGACGGTGATGGTATTTCAGGAGTACAATGAAAAGTTTACAATAATAGGGTGCTCATGATACATTTTTGCCTATATGATGTGTACATTTCTGTTAAAGACACATGTTAAGACCTCATTGGGGATTATAGGTGGATGTTGGACAGTATACAGTTGCTAAGTGAATTATATGTTATGCTTTCTGAACCTGTTATGTTTTCTCACATTACTTTTGGCTTACTCTATATACATTTTACTCTGGACACTGTGACCAATGTTCAAAATTGTTTTACCTCCACGCATAGGTACTCTGGGAGAGGGAGGAGATGACAGCCTCAAGTGTACCACCCATTTTCAGACCTTCAGACCATGGAAGAAAGGCATGTCATCAAGCATTTTTTTTAAATCGACTAATAATACAGGATTAATGTCATCAGTTGGAGTCTGATCTCATTCCTCAAAACTCTAATCCCACATTTATTCCACCTATTGTGAGACTTATCGCAGTACTGCATATTCTGACCACAGGTTCCTTCTTGTACACTGTGGCTATATCTGGTGGTATGTCACAACCAAGACGGGCATTCAGCAAAAATGAAATCAATCAATCAATCAAAGACATTTATAGAGCGCACTACTTGCCCGGAGGGTCTCAAGGCGCTTGGGGGGGGGGTGCTGCTACTGCTCGAACAGCCAGGTCTTGAGCTTCTTCCTGAAGGAGAGGTGGTCTTGGGTCAGGCGCAGGTCGGTCGGGAGGGAGTTCCAGGTCTTGGCGGCCAGGTAGGAGAAGGACCTTCCTCCTGTTGTTCTTCGGATGCGGGGGACGGCGGCGAGGGCGTGACTGGCTGATCGGAGATGGCGTTTGGGAGCGTAGAAGTTGATGCGGTTGTTGAGGTCGCTCGGGCCTTGATCGTGTAGGGCTTTGTGTGCGTGGGTGAGGAGATGGAAGGTGATTCTTTTGTTGACGGGGAGCCAGTGCAGGTCTCTCAGATGTCCGGAGATGTGGCTGTGTCGTGGGATGTCGAGTATGAGTCTGGCTGAGGTGTTCTGGATCCGCTGGAGTCTCTTCTGGAGCTTGGCGGTGGTTCCGGCGTAGAGGGCATTGCCGTAGTCCAGTCGGCTGGTGACGAGGGCCTGGGTGACCGTCTTCCTGGTCTCGGTGGGGATCCACCGGAAGATCTTCCATAACATGCGCAGGATGTTGAAGCACGACGAGGAGACGGCGTTGACTTGTCTGGTCATGGAGAGGGAGGAGTCCAGGATGACGCCCAGGTTTCGTGCGTGGTCTGTCGGTTTGGGTGCGGTGCCTAGGGCGGGGGGCCACCAGGAGTCGTCCCAGGTGGAGGGCGAGGAGCCCAGGATGAGGACCTCCGTCTTGTCTGAGTTCAGTTTCAGGCGGCTGGTCGTCATCCACTCGGAAACACATTGACAGCTACATCCAGTTCCCCAGACGTGAGAATCTAGCCAACGTTAAGGGGAATTTAGAAGGATTTGGTTGCATCCCTCATGTGGTTGGAGCCATTGATGGCACCCACATTGCTTTAATGCCACAGCAAGTCAGGGAACAAATTTATCGGAAAAGGAGGCATTTCCATTCCATCAAAGTGCAAATTGTCTGCTTACCAGATTTGTACATCTCAAACGTCTATACCCGACTCCCACGATCAGCCCATGATTCCTTCATACTGCAGAAATGCACCATATCCTAGCTGATGTCACCACTATGACCGCAGAGGGCTTAACGTTGTGTGGGTGACATCAGGTAGCATGATCAGAAAGTGTGTAACTTATTGTTGCACCTATGCCTCTTTTCCATCTAGGAGACTCAGCGTATCTGAACCGTCCAAGGTTGTTGGCACTGCTGAGGAATCCAACTACGCCAGGGCAAATCTGCTTCTAAGAAGCACATGAAAGAACACGGCGGCCAGTGGAGTGGGCTTTCGGGGTCCTGAAGGTCAGATTCAAATGTCTGGACAAGACTGGGGGAGCATTCCTCTACTCACCCGGGAATGTGTGTCAAACCACTGTGGACTGCTGTATGCTCTACAGCATCGCCCTGTGACATAAAATCACTTATATTAAAGAGAATGGAGAACATAAAGTGCCACCAGGTGAATCAAGATCCTGAAATGCCAAATGAAGATGACAGTGTTGAAGAGGAAGGAGCAAACTTGCGTCAAGATCTCATTGACAACTTCTTCAAGTGAGTGTAAGTATGTTGTGGGATGTGATTACTTTAAATATTAAAGCAACTCTTTTTGTGATGATATGAGGAGTATGTTTACGGAAGTTATTACAAACTTAGGGGCAGATTAGGATTGCGGTTTTTCCGCATCCTCGGGGCCGGCGGAAGCCACCGCCGGCCCAGAGGATGTGGAAAAACCGCAGCGGACTGACCAAAGACCCACCGCCACATTAGGATGGCTGGTGGGTCCTGGTTTCCGTCCGCCTCTTTTCCGCCGCAGTTGGCTTACAACCGCAGCGGAAAAGCTCTAATATGGTGACGGTGTCTCTCAGACACCGTCAGCCATATTAGGATGGGCTGTCAAATATGCTTTTCCGCGGCGGGTTTTCCGCCGTGGAAAAGCATACGGATCTTCACTGCGGGGGCCCGTTGCGGGCCCCCTAGGTGAAGGGGGGGTGGAGGGTGCACATGGGGGGTAACTATGGTACCCCCCTGCATTTGTATGCAGAAAGCGGCAGGCACCGCGCGGTGCCTGCCTCTTTCTGCATGCAAATGCAATGACTGCATTTTTAACATTGCCGCGGGTGCAGCTTGAAGCCGCACCCGCCGCAATGTTACAAATAGAGGATGTGACCGCCAGGGTGGCGGTCACATCCTAATCACACAGGAGGGGACTCCGCAGCCCATGCGGACGTCCCCTCCTCCTCAGTCATCGCGGACGGACGCAAGTCCGTCCACGATCATAATCGGCCCCAAATCTTTGGAAAAATCTGGTGGAAGGTGTTTGTGGAGGAAGGTTTTGACATATGCTCACTTTGTTGGTGTTGCTTTGTTTAGCCAAGATTTTTGTCAGGAACTGTGTACTACAGAAGTTGATTATGTGAATTGTGTCATATGTATGGCTTTAAAGCTTATATCTTTGTTCTGGTTTGTTTTAGGTACTTTTACCATGTCATCTTCATTTGAACATTTCAGAGTTGTAACATAAGCTGGTATATGATGCTGTTTGGATGTACAAAGTGGTCATGGGTAGTTTCTGGGAATGACTGTCACAGACCTTGGGTGTACAAATCCTATACCAAGACAGCTTGCACAGCGATAGGATGAAGGTAATGAGGAATCCATTGGACTTGTTCCTTGTCATGTGTTGGTTCTAATACAATATGTGTGGCTTCGTGTGATCCAACACAATGTTCTTGTGGGCCCAAATTATACTAGTTTCCTTTACATTGGCTAAATCCTCATTGTATAGAAACTATATGTAGCTGTTGATATGTCTCCTCATTGTAGGGCAAAGTGATTGTGGTACTTCACTGACATTTGTTTGTGACATCCCATCAGATAGTGCAACACTGGATTGGAGTAACCCTGTAATCAGAACCTGTTGTACTGCCATGTTTCTGTTCATTAGTTTATATGATGTGGAATTCCTTTTGTGAGCTGGAGGATATGGCTCCAGCTGATAACATGGATCCATTTTATTTTGGCTATTAAATAGGAACTTGTCTGATGTATTCCCTCCTATGTTGTTAAGGACAACACCTGCAAATGTGGTCCCTGAAAAATAAAACAATGTTTGAGTCATGCATGATGTGCTATGTTTCTGCTATGTATCATGGCAGCCTATGATTGGAAAAATTGAATAAAGATGTTATTATACTAGACACTCATATGTATGTGTTGGTGTAACATGGTTGTGATCGTCAGCGAAACACTATATACATGCAACACATCCATTCTTACACAAGCAGCTAGTTTGGGCATTGTGAAGTTCACATGGCAGTGTATATATATATATACATTGCTAGATGTGAGAGATACTACAGCAAGCAATGAGTTTGTTTCCCTCTGTAGCTGTTTCATCTCCCAGATTTCTATTAGTACCTGGCCCATCATGTCTTGGGCCTCGGAGAAGTTCTGAAGGATTGGTTGAAGGTAGCCTGTGTGAGCATGGTCCCAGTGGCCTCACTCAGTGGGCCCACAGTTACCATCCCACAACACCTACCCCCACAGGCCTGTGCATTTGGACCAGGCTGCACCGTCCCTCTGGTTCCCAGTTCCTCAGCGACTGGGTTGGTGATTGTCATCTCATGATCCTGGACTGGGGGGCAGAAGATGTTACTGACTATGCTAGGTACACAGGTTGGGGGACTTGGGTTGTCTGAGGTGATGCAGCTGGGTAGGAGATTTTCGTGTTGGCACAGTGAGACTCACTGTTGCCATCTGCCCAGGCTGACCAGATGTGCCAGGAAGGTTATCCACATCTACATCCCTAGGAGTGTTTTCATCACTGAGGGCTTCATCCTAGTTTGGAGTGGGAGTCTGTTCGGTGGCAATGCTTTGCCCAGGTGCTGTGCCAGATCAACCTGTTGAGAAATGGAGAACATTGTTACAGGTGGTATTGTGGTATCTACATCCAAATGTTTTGTGTCACAGTACGTATAGGCCCAGGAAAAACAAACTAGGTGGAGAGTACTATTGTGATATATTTCATTGGAATAAAACTTGTTAAGAAGACATTTGCAGACATCCAATATATATATATATACTAGAATTGAGCTGCTCATTAGATGTGCTAATATGTTGCATTTTGGATTTAGGAATGAACAAACATTTCCCAAACATTTAGGGCAACATAGTGGAGAAGTAACGTGTTTGACCACTCCAAGACCTAGTTGTGTACAATACAACTTGGCTGTATATATAGCATCAGTCATCAAGTGAGCAGTACAGAAACAATGGGTATACCTGCTACTTCCAATCAACTAAGTTACCTTAATGATTCACAACTATTTGAGGTACAAACTTGGGATGATGTCACTCATGTCATCAATAGGTTCATTTGAGGAGACTAGTACAACATCAAGCTAAGTAAAGCATTGTATGTAGATTGCTCAGTCCATAACAAGTGAAAACCAGTTGTAACATGTGAGACAAATGAAAATGGACAAACTCACTATTGCATCTAGTTTTGAGTTAGAGAAACAGGGCTTCATAGTAGTTGTAGTAATTTCAAACTCCTGAGATTGCTTGCCAACACTTGACAAATGGTGAAGTCCACGAGAAGTGGAAATCAGCTGTAACATTTGACACAAATGAAAATGAGCAAGCTCACTATTACATCTAGTTTTGAGTTAGAGAACCAGTGACTCATGGTACTTGTAGTCATTTCAATCTTGACTTGCCAACATTTGACATCTGGTTAGTGTAACATACCTGTTGCCAAAATGCAGTTGGGCTGGACCATACATTTACATATTGACACAAATCATGGGATGATGATTTCATAGTTACACACTTACAGACAGCATTGCAACATGACCTAAACTGAGGGTTGCAGATATCTTTGCCACATACTACCGTAGCATCTATCTCCCCTCCCACCATTTTAGTCAAGGGAGTTAGCCACGTTAATAAAGTCCCTTGTGGACTAACCCACCTTTTTTAATCAATCACCACCCATTCACGACTACACATTCACCTACCCTCTCACACGCATGCACCATATGGCTTGAACAAAAGATCTCCGCTAAAGAGCCCCTTTGCGGGTGCCCGTCGGGCATTGCAGCACCAGTCCGACGAGGAGCAGGGCCTATATGATGAAGCATGACACCTAGCTTGCTCGGTGTGTGAGGGTTCTAGTTCCCATGAGGGAATTCCCCCTTCCCTTCCCTTCCCTCTTGGTTTTTTGCTTCTTCTCCACACCACACTCTCTCTTTCCCTTCCACCCAGTCCTCCTGGGGAACTGTGTGTACTTTCCTTGTTGCCAGCATTGCAACATGTGGCATGCAATGGAGATTGATAAATGTGATCTTATATACACAATTGAAAATGACAATCAAACATCTCTAATAAGTATGGGCGAATTTTGCAAATCTCGCGTTCGCGAATTTTGCGGATTTGCGAGCTCGCAATCCGCAAAATCTGCGAATTCCCGCGTATTTGCGGATTTTTTTTTTATGTTCGCACGGGTTTCTGCAAGTTCGCGAGGGTTTTGTACAATTTCGCAAATTGCGAAATTGTACAAAACGCGTGCGAACTTGCAGAAACCTGTGCGAACACAATGTGCCCAGTAGGGTATGTGCCCCTTGTGTAAATCAAAGGTCAGAGAAAGATCAGTTCAGCAGATGAAGAGAAAGAAGCTCCTGGTCACAGGAACAGCACGGGTATTGCGCTCGTGAAAGTCAAGGATGCAAAGCCTATCCAGCATCACAGCTGATTTTCCACGGTAGACTTGGGAAGAAGGCACACCTGTCCAGCCTCGACGACGCTCACAATTGTTTTTGGGCTAATGAATGAGTCACTGAATTTGAGCATCAACTAGTTCGAGCGACCATGTGTGTGTTACTATGCAATCGCCCCGAAGGGCGCAGGGGTCCCTTGAGTGAGCTGCAGACCTGTGCCCAGCCATGCAACTATTTTACAATGGCGCCAGCAAGCTGCCAGCGCCGTTGTAAAATTGTTACAAAGTTAGCTTGCACAGGAAGCACTTAGATAAAATAAAGCAGCACCTGCTTCGTTTTATCTAGTGGTTCCTGTGCAAGCTAACTTTGTAACTATTTTACAACGGCGCTGGCAGCTTGCTGGCGCCATTGTAAAATAGTTGCATGAGTGGGGGGTTCAACTTTTGAACCCGTTACGTTCGCAGATTTTTTTTGCGGATTTTGCGGGAAATCCGCATAATTCGCGGATTGCGGATTTCCCAAAAATCCGCAAAATCCGCGAGCGTAACGGATTTCCCGCTCACACTTAATCTCTAATACTTTGAGTATTGCATGTTAGGAATGTAGATAGAGAACACAATAACAAAAAAATGAGAGCAAACAGGACATTGAAGTGTTGTGACAGTTAGTCAGGTGTAACTTATTAGACTTCACTCCCTCAGCTATTTCTGTCAAACCCGCAGGATGGCATACAATGTCTCCTCCCAAAGAAAGAGTTGTAACAGGGGCTGGTAGGATCACCACTAGTCTTCTGGGCCTCCAGGTGGTGCTTCAAAGCCAGGTTACGAACCTTCGTCCCCATGTCATGCTAATATCTTCCATATTTCCTTCTTTGTGCACAGGGTGGTACCTACAACATTCACTTTGTAGAATAGCCTGGTCCACATTTCAATTTTCCAACTGAGAGGAGTATGTGAGACTTGGGGTCCAAACCATTGTGGCTCTACTCTTATGATTTTATCCACCACGACTGACAACTCAGCGTCTAATAAACGTGGAATTTTTGGTATAACATAACTAGAAATTCACGTAAGTGACAGTAACTATCAAAAAACACCATGGGATATAAATAGAAAAAATGCAAAATAAGTGTGTGGAGAGTCTTAAATGGGATAGTGAAAAAAGGGAAGCCTTATATGGCACAAATGGCTGCTCTGAATTGCTGTGCTGCTGTGTAGAAGCATAGAATCATTGTCTGGGATGGGGTGTGTTTGATAGTGTGATTTGCAGGGGTGTCCACTTGGCCAATGGATAACAGCTTTGTAGTTTTGAATCCATCCAATGGGCACTGTTCTGGTGTTTTGCTGACCGCGTATCGGGGCGGCCTAATGTAATCGGGGAATTGCCACTAGGAGACTTCCAGTACAACTATGTTATTGTAATATGGTCGACGGGAAACACTTAGCCCTGATGGCGTCGGAATACAAATTGCCAACATTGCCTCCTGCCACGGCCCAGGGGTGAACCACTCCAACGGCAGCGGTTGGTGGAACACGGTTCATGCATCGTAATACGGTAGGCGGAAAACCACCGGCTCAGCGGTCTTTTTGCGACTTCAGATGCATTGGTAAGGCAGTAACACCACCAAACTCGTAATCGGACCCTTAAATGCTACAATAGGCCTTGTTGGAGACACTGCCACAGAAATTCCCAAGATGTTTTACTTGTTTTGTGTGATTTGTGAAATATTAAGGGTGTCTCCCCTCTATATATATTTTTTGTATAGATATCCCCATGCAGTGGGAGCAGCATATTTGGGTGTTGAGTATGCATATCGTCTTGTTCTTTTTTCATCATATGCTTTGTGATGAACGATTTTGCACATGGTTACAGTACCCAGTTCTAGTAGCACTGGTCATGAATTGTGCCCACGGAGGAATAAACAGTTTGTTCATGGTTGTATGTCTGAGAAAGATTGTGCATATATATTTGTGTATGTGGATCTAGTTAAAAGACATTCATGTGCAGTACAAACAAGCAGTGGCAAAACCAATCTGTCTCGCTTGGGAAGAAAATGGAAGGGGAGAGGAGGGTCAGTAGGAAAGTGACTGAGGGAAAGAGGCAGGTAATGTAAGCATTAGCGCTGATAAGATAGGGTGGAGATGACGAGCTAGAGATGAGTGAAGGGGTGGGTTCAGTTGGGCTGGAACAACAGGACATAATGGGGAAAGATGGAGGGGCAATCTATTTCAGGAGGAGAGCAGGAATGCTGCATGTCTATATTTACTTCAGTGGGAGTCAGAATCAGGAACTATTTGTTTAACTCTGATATGCAGGCAGGGCCTGTTTAAAACATTTGCTTCGTGAAATGCCAGAGAAGCATAAAGACGCTAAAGTCCTTATACATGGGCCCATTAACTAGAAATTAATTCACTAACTTTTGTTTGCCCAGGAATCACAATAATAAGGGGTACAACGTTTATTGCACCCAGTACTTATCATGTGCAATAATGAACGTACCATTCATTAACTTTTAGTAGGTAAAAGGGGAAAAGTCCCAGTTTTCACTGTAGCTTGTAGATTTTGGCACAATAAGCACCAAATCCACATTATTCCTCCCCAAACTCGGAATATGGGATAGTTAGGATTTTATCCATGCACTAATAATTGTATCAAAATACCAGTCCATGCATCAAGAGGGCCTACATCTATTTCTGCATTGCCTGTTAATAAACACTCCCTTATCAATCCAGCAATAGTACAATATACAAAGGAAAGACTAAATTACAGGGGCGGCAAAACTGCACAATTAAAAAAATATTATATGCAGAGGTTTCGAAACAGTTAAGACCAACTCTAAAGCACAAACTGAAAAAAACACACATGAAGGAGAGCATGCCCTCTATGCTCCGGCATAGAGGGCGTTTCCATAGTCAAGTCGGCTGCATACGAGAGCGTGGGTGACGGTTTTCCGTGTGTCCATCAGGATCCATCTGTAGATCTTGCGGAGCATGCGGAGGGTGTGGAAGCAGGAGGAGGAGACTGCGTTGACTTGGTTGGTCATGCTGAGCTTGGAGTCAAGGATGACTCCTAGGTTGCGTGCTTGGTTGGTAGGTGCCGGGGGGGGGGTTCCCAGTGATGCTGGCCACCAGGAGTCGTCCCACCCTGAGGGGTTAGGCCCGAGGATGAGGATCTCAGTCTGCTATCACGTGCACTTTCCCAACGAGCCGACTGAGCGCTCACGAGGGATTCTGACACACCGGCGCTGAGTGAGGGGAAGACTGCGGCCACGCCCACCCCCTTCAGGCCACACCCCCCCAAACATAAAAACATGTGCTTCCCCCGGAAGTGCAGCGGACGAGCGCAGCGGGCGTGCCGTTTGCGCGCCAAAGGCGCGCCTAAGGCAAGCCCGTCTGCGCCCGTCCGCGACCGGATCGCGTCCAGCGCCAGCCATGCTGCCTGTGTCCATTCACACAATCAAAGGATAGTCTGGTCCAGTGCGGAGCTACGGTCACTGAACGTCGCCACTCCCTGTCAGTCGCCAGAGCTCAATCTGACGACTTTGGATCATCCTCCCCACTGCCCACGTTGCCAAAAGTCCCTTGGCATCGTCTCTCCCCAAATAGTCTCACCTCTCAAAATAGCAAGTAAACCATCTCGCAACACCTCCTCTACCCAACTTAGGATCGGTCTACTGAACTGCAGATCCCACCCTAAGCATGCTGATGATTTATGCTTGCTAATAGCGGACTCTAAATGGGACGCCTTCTGCCTTACAGAGACATGGCTCAATGAAGACAACATGGCATTCATTTCGCTAGCAATCCCACCAGGCTTTAAACTGAGCTTCTCTAATAGAAAGGACGGCCGAAGAGGTGGTGGAGTGGCTATCATCTACAATGAGAAATACACATTGTTGTCCTCCACTCCTACCACATTCCCAGGTACTGAGGGGTAACACCTTTGCCTCCAAATTACCCCCCAACTGTCTCTTACAGGCCTAGTTATTTACAGACCCCCGGACTGTCCGGCATCATCTTTGAATGAGCTTATGGACTTTATAGTCCTAAACTCTCTAGCCCACCCGCATTATATCGTAGCCGGTGATTTTAATCTTCACGCCGACAATCCTGATTGTCCACAGGCTACTCACCTTATCTCAACCCTGCAATCGGCCAATCTAACTCAAGCTATTGCACGCCACACGCATCGGGCGGGGCACATGCTGGACCTTTTCTTTTCCAACATATTGAACACAATAGCCAATTCTCCGTTACCACTGCTCTGGACGGATCACTTCTTAATCACTATGTCCATCTCAATCTCCTCCCAGTCTCAGATCACAGGGAAACGCTCCTATGTGCGGAGAAAATGGGATAATTTAACAGTGGACACACTATGCCCGGCACTTCGAGCAAACGCCCTACCCCTTACCTCGGATGTAAATTCCGATGCTGCATCTCTGAACTCGTGGATTGGCAATGTAGTGGACTCAATCTCTCCGGCCAGAATCGCTACGTCGCGCAGAGAATCTCCCTCCGCTCCGTGGTTCTCTCCTGAACTGATGGCCGAAAAAAGTAAATGCAAAAAGCTGGAGCGCCTTTGGCGAGCAAATTATTGCGAATCAGCCAAAACCAGCTATAAAAAAGCCCTCCATGCCTTACATTTATCCATAAAAAAAGCCAAAAAAATCTTCTTTGCGACCTCCATCCAGCAGGCGGAACAATCAAGCAAAGAAGTTTTTAAGATTGTTCAATCTTTCTTCAAACCCAGAGCCATCGAGACGGATATCATCCCATCCGTAAGCCGTAAGACTCTGTGAAACCATCTCAGACTTCTTTGACACCAAAATATTAAAAGTGTATGATACTTTCACGGACCCCGAGCCGACATTTATGGATGAGTTGGGAGTTTCTGAGCCACCCACTACCCCCTTAAATCAATTTCAGCCTATCACCCTCTCTGAGGCATTGAAAGAAATACAAAAATGTAAATCTGGAGTTCCTGATGATCCATGCCCACCTAAACTGTGGAAATTAATGTCTGATGCAATCGCAGTTCCCCTCTTACACATATGGAACACGTCCATTGCAACGGGCACCTTTCCGGACTGCTGGAAACAGGCCACTCTCCTCCCGCTGAAAAAAAAAACCCAAGGCGCGCCGGATGATCTGAGCAATCTCCGACCCATCTCCCTTCTCGCAGCCCCTGGCAAAATGCTTGAAAAACTGATCCAACGGCAGCTAAACAGCTTTATTGAAGAAAGCGGTGCCCTACATGAAACTCAGTCTGGCTTTAGGGCCGGCTTTAGCACCGAGACGGCCCTCATTGAGGTTGCCGAGTCAATCAGGTGGTCCTTAGATTCAGGGGCATCAGCTATGCTGGTGCTCCTGGATCTATCCGCTGCTTTTGATACGGTAGATCATAGCAGACTGCTGACTCGGCTTAAGGACATTGGCCTTGGAGACAAAGCACTTAACTGGCTACACTCCTACCTCACAGATCGCTCCCAGAAAGTGGCCCTGGGCCCCTTCTCTTCTGGACCTAAAGGCCTCTGGTGTGGTGTCCCACAGGGGTCGGCACTCAGCCCTCTGCTGTTCAATGTCTATTTGGCCCCGCTTTTCACCTTGATTGCTAAATGGGGGGTCAAGGCAATATCATATGCGGATGACACTCAATTGGTCTTCCCCTATACAGACACGTCAGAGGCAGCTTTTAGTAAAATCAAGGGCTGTCTTCGAGACGTGGCCAAATGGATGAACACTAATAAACTCAAAATGAATGCGAGCAAAACTGAGGTGTTATTCTTTGGAAATCTCAAACATCCCCCTCCGGACCTGTGGTGGCCAACGGAAATGGGCCCTGCCCCATCTCCCGGAACCCAAGCAAAAAATCTAGGAGTAAGATGGGACGAGAATCTGTCCTTCTTGCCGCATATACAACAGCTTACCGCTGGCTGCCTGCACAAACTCAGAAATTTGCGAACATTTCTGCCTCTGCTACCAGTCGAGTGTCGAAAAACGGTTGTTCACATCTCAACTTGACTATTCAAATGGCCTCTATCTTGGTCTGCCCAAATATGCGGTGCAACGCTTACAGATCGTGCAGAATGCGGCTGCGAGATTGATAAAACGTGTCCCTTTCAGGCAGCATATCTCTCAGCATCTGCACGAGCTGCATTGGTTGCCAGTGGCAAGCAGAATTAAGTTCAAGGTGCTTACCTTGGCTTTCAGAGTGCTAAAAGGCACGTGTCACAATTATCTAAAACTTCGACTTCCCCGTTACCACCAAAAACGAGAGCTGCGCTCAAACTCCTTGCTCAAGCTAACTATTCCGCGCGTGAGGAAAGCTAGACTTGGAGGCAGGTCCTTTTCGGCCGGCACGGCGAAACTTTGGAATACCTTACCCCCTGCCATCTAATCTGCCACGACAGAAGCTAGCTTTACGAAGCTCCTAAAAACTTGGCTTTTTATGCAATAATCCTGATCTTCCTCCTGACTACTCGCTCTTTGCTGTAGGACTCGCTAGCGCCGGGACACCTCACCAGAGGTAGCTGTTCGCGCTCTACAAGCATCTGTATTATTATTATTATTATTTATTGTCCATATTCAGCTTGAGCCTGCTTGCCTCCATTCAATCGGTGACGGCCTTCATGCCCTGGTGTAGGTTGGATTTGGCGGTGAGGGGGTCCTTGGTGAGGGAGAGGATCAGCTGGGTGTCGTCGGCGTAGGAAATTATGTTGAGGTCATGTAGTCTGGCGATGCCAGCGAGGGGGGCCATGTAGACGTTGAACAGCGTTGGGCTGAGGGAGGATCCCTGGGGGACGCCGCCGATGGTTTTGGTGGTTCTGGAATGGAACGGGGGAGAAGGACTCTCTGGTTCTGTCAGTGAGGAAGGAGGTGGTCCAGTCCAGGGCCTTGTCTCGGATTCCTGCATCGTAGAGGCGTGTGCATAGTGTGTAGTGGCAGACGGCGTCGAAGGCGGCAGAGAGGTCCAGGAGGATGAGGGCCGCTGTCGAGTAGGATTCTGATGTCGTCTGTGGCGGCGATGAGGGCGGTCTCGGTGCTGTGATTGCTGCGGAAGCCTGACTAGGAGGGGTCCAGGATGCTGTTGTCTTCTAGGTAGCGGGTGAGCTGGGTGTTTACGATCTTTTCCATGACTTTCACTGGGAACGGAAGCAGGGAGATGGGCCGGAAGTTCTTGAGGTCGCGCGGGTCAGCCTTCGGTTTCTGCAGGTGGGCGTTGATCTCGGCGTGCTTCCTGCTCTCCGGGAAGGTCGCCGTTTCGAAGGAGAGTTTGATGATGTTACGCAGGTGGGTGCGATGAGGCTGTTGGCTTTGTTGGCGATGTGGTGGGGGAGAGGGTCAGACGGGGAGCCTGAGTGGGTGGTGCTCATGGTCTTAGTTATGTCTTCGGTGCTCACGTTGGTCCAAGTGGTCAGAGGGTCGTGGTCGGTGGGGCTTGGGGGGGTTCATCGTGGCGGGGTCCGTAGGGTGCATCCGGGGGTTGAAGCTGTTGTGGATGTTGGTGATCTTGCGGTGGAAGAAGGCCGCAAGGGTGTCACACAGGGCTTGCGATGGAGGGATGTCGTTGGTGCAGGAGCTAGGAGTGGAGAGTTCTTTCACGATATTGAATAGCTCTTTGCTGTTGTAGGCATTGTTGTCGAGGCGGTTTTTGAATGCGGATCTTTTAGTGGTCTTGATGAGGTGGTGGTGGTTGCAGGTGGCGTCTTTTTGGGCTGTGCGGTTGGCGGGAGTTCTATTGTTGAGCCAGATGATCTCGAGTTTCCGGCAGGTGCGTTCGGAGGCTAGGAGCTCCGGGGTGAACCAGCAGGCTCTCTGGCTGGTGTCTGTGGATTGTTTCATAGATGCTATGGTGTTGGCGCAGTCCTCCATCCAGAGCCTGAGGGTGCGGGCCCCCTTCTCGGGGTCGGTGGGGCTGGTTGGTGGGTTGAGTGAGCGGTGAGTTTCCAGTCGCTCCTTGGTGACTTTGCCCCAGCGACGGCGGGGATCTGTGGAGTGCGGTGGTGGGTGACGGGTTTCTGGAGGGTGAAGTGGACTCACGTCTGAGCATACCAGAATAAAGAACACAGCAGCAAACCGAGGTCAAGCACAATCACTTTCTTAGTTTCAAAATATAGACTTTTGAGTGCAACTACTTCCAGCACCAGCTGCCAAGATGTGCAAATTAACAAGAAGAGTTAAAGACAAAAAGGAAGGTGCTTAAACAAATCAAGAGGATGTCGAGTCTTGGGAAATTCTTCTTTCTTTTTAATTTTTTTTTGATAATAACAGCGGCACACAGCCAACGCGTTTTGTTCCCCTGTGCTTGGGAACTTCGTCAGGGCTAGAAAATTAGTAATAATCAGGGCTCTCCAAAGTCACCCGAGCGCAGTGTATATCCGTAATAAAGTACCAGAAGCGGCCGTCACCGCAGAGGAACCATCACAAACCTAAGTTAAGTCGTTCTTAAGGGACCCAATACTTGAACGTAGATATAAATTAATTAGCATAGAGGTTCAGAAGGAACCACAGGAGTACAATGTCTTTCTCAAACGTTCCCCTCAGAGTAGCAGTAGCATAGGATAGTTGTGGAAATCAGTAAAGAAAAGGTCCCCATGTAAAAATGAATCAACTGGAGGGGCTGATTTCACTACGTGATCTCTTACATTTTTGGCCTTCTTAGGCTGAACTACCCCTACATGCCTTTAAGAAGGCCAAAAATGTAAGCGATCATGTTGTGAAATCACTACTACCTACCAATTCCAGAGCTAGCCAAACCACCTTATAGGGAGCCCCTCCAGTTAAGGGACACACGAAGTGTGGACAATGTAAAGCATGCCCATTAGTACAAGACACCATCCGATTTACTCATAATGAGCACACACACGAGATACAGGAACACACTAATTGTAACAGCACAGGGGTTATATATGCCATAACATGCCCATGTAATTTCATGTATATAGGGCAGACTATACAGAAAGTAAAAGGCCGCATTTTACAGCACTGCAGCAGAATCAAATGCCAGACCGTGGGAGCCCCACTAGTGGAACATTTCACCAAGTTCGGACATAAACCTAACAGTTTTAAATGGTGGGTGATAGAGAAGGTGAAACCTAACCCGAGAGGTGGAGATTTTAGTCATGTCTTAAATATTCGTGAATGTCACTATATTCACCTCTTCGACACCATCACACACGGCCTCAATGAATATGAGGAACTTGGCAGACACATCTCCACAATGAATCATGGATAGAGAGTGACATCCATACTGTATGATCTTGATAATTATATCATTTATGGCTGTAGTCTGATTACTGCCTGAATAACAATTGGCACACACTGCATCAATTCCATCCTTTATTGTGCACAATATATCATCTAAATGTCGATTTGTTATGTAAATCACGAACACACTGTGAATTTAATATATGCATAATTGCATTCCATTTGTGGTACACACTGTAATAACTTCATCTTTTACTGTGTATAATATATCCTCTAAATGTTGATTTGTCATGTAAATCTTGAACACGCTGTGAATTTAATATGTGTATGATTGCATTCTATTAGTGGTAATAATTGCCAAATACATATCGATTGTTGCAAATGTGATCGCTGATAAAAAGCCGCCAATGAGGACAATTGCTATAATCCAATTGCTGTTGTTTACCTCAAGAGTAAAAATTAATAAGTTATCTTTCTGGCTTTGTGTTGACAACAACTAGAGAATTGTGTCTATTTTCGCATTGTGGACGGTGCCCCGAGTCAGACTATACGCGAGGCTATAGTCTTTCTTTACTGCCTGTAGACATGTGGTCTATGACGCGACTGCACGCATTCTTCCGATGTACTTCCTGGTACACGTTGGAAATCTGAAATAGGCGTCCATAGCCACTGGGCCGGCTACGACGTGTTCTGGATTTGGGAAAGCCACCAAGACCGAAAACGATAGGTGAGAAAGAGTTTTAAACTCGCAAGGCTCAGTCTAAAGATACCGATACTGAAAGGACACCGTTTGTTAATAAGGGGAGATTATTAATCGCTGGCCATATCTCTCGTTTTAATTTCAGTGACCTATCCGGCACACTTCGAGTAGACCCCAAAAATCAGGGTAAGTGTACTTGGTACACAATACATGCATTTATATACTACGATGATGGCAACTTTCGGGGTGACTTAGTAATTCTCTTATTACAGATGGGCCAATTGACCCCAACTCCAACAAAGGAAATTCTTCTTTAAAACAACTTAGTGACTGGTAGATGGATATCACAACCAAATCATTTAAGTTGGGTAAGTGATAATCAACCTAACTAATTATCCCACCATGTTGTGCATGTAATTGGTAAATACAGGTTTTAATTGTAACCATTGCACACAGATTAATCTTCATGGTGCAGTTAATCACTGGGAAACGGAATCATAGATCCTTGGTCGGATATTAAATACCACGACCACCTGAATCACCATCAGGGTGAGTCCAATTCTTAATTGTTAATCATGAGTAAAAAATCCCACATACAGGACCCTTATACTATTTATTCTTAACCCTAGGAACCATACTCGTCAGGTACGGAGGGTGCTCCTTTGTCCTGAAGAAGACCCGCAAGCAGAGGCTATCAATTACCCATAAGCATTAAGTCGGGTCGAAACGTCGGCACCACTATTGAACCCCCTTGGACCACTATAAACCCTAGTGTGTTAACGTGTAAAAAACATGAATCAAATTCTCAAACACTAGGTTCTGAATTTTGAATGTGGACAAGCTGATACTGTTTGAAATTACTGAACCAGTATTGTGTTTGTAAACATTGTCACCAATTCCTTCTTTTCTCTTTTCTTTCAATCACACGCGTCAATTCCTGGGCACCACTTTTATGCACGTTCCTATGAGCACCCTCAATTTCGTACTTAAATATTATAAATATTGTAAATAAAAAACTGTATTTCGAACCTTTGAATTATAAAAGGACATACATGTTTGGTAGAAATAAAATGTACTATTTTTCCTAGAATTTTTGTTGGGTCCGGTAATTTTATAAATAATTTTGGATTATATTCGAGGAGCAATTGAATGAAGGCTCAAACTAAGGAACTAAGGAATATTAGTGTGAGTAAATCTCGGAATTGAATTGGGTCAAGGACCACTGTTTTTGATAACGCCCTAAGTATAAGTTCAGCATACATAGGAGGCAGCGCCAAAATTTAGACCAGGGAAAATCATTATATCTCTTAGTTTTTGCTTTTTCCATGTGTGCTGCCATTCAAATAGACACACAGCCATTTCAAAAAACACGATGTTAAGCAAAAGCAAAAGCAACACGCACCCCTATTAATACTCACACATCTTTGCTGCTACTTGTTGACTTTATCCAGCGCGATACTCCATCAGCACTTCATCTGTCCTTCTTTCTGCTGAACCAAATATTATGAACTCTTTGGACTTGGGCAAAGGACTATTTTGGCACTCTAGGCAGAACCATAGCCCTTTATGATTAGACAATCTGCAGCATTTCCATGTACAAAGGAGGCAATGATCCTCTGATGAATCTTTCTCTGCCACGAGCCCATTGTGCATTGCAGCACCGGCCGAACGAGGCCTGATGACACACCCCTCAGGTGTGTGGGGACTCTTGCTCCTGATGGATCAGATCCCCTAATCTGACTCCTCAGGTGCTCCTGACCTTCCCCCCCATTTTCTTTCTTAGTAACTGCATACCTTTGACTGTACTCATGCATTTGGGGGCGTGCACTTCATTCGCACCTTGTCCCTCTCTTTATAGACTGTGTCTAACATTTGCAAAATGCATTTTAAGCTTTTCGTGTCTTTAATCAATAAATGTGTTGTGTATTATGATTTTTTAAATCTTGCATCATCAAAGCCATGCTGGTTTCAGCCTTCATGGGCAGCACTCAGCAATTATTGACTTCTGCAGCGTGATATTGGTGATACTGCCCCGGCCAGCACTGATAAGCCTGCCTTGATGCCCCTGTGAGTGCCGGTACTCTTCTTGGCAAAGCAGAATTTCCAGTACTCAAGGTCAAGAACATTAAAAAATGCTAGCAGTAAGTACTGTTGACCACCGGCCCAATTAAAGCACATGAATGTATAAGATCTAGATAGTGCAGTTGCCTAAAAACTGATGCACAGCAGTGCCCTACACAAGTGTACACGTTCATGATAGAACCCCGGGAAGTAGAAAGTTTTGGAACTTGGTTTGCATTGCACACCTTTTAGCTATTTTTTCTCTTTTATTCATCAGCATCTTAAAGCTGGCCCTAAAACAAATCTTATAATCTAACTGAAGTGATATTATCTTTGCATCACTCATCAAAGGTGCAGAAGTAAATACAGGCACAAAAAAGGCATTTGCACCAGATATCATCCTCTGCCCAAATCTAAATGAGGCTCAAACTGATTTTCACACATTTACATTCATTTGCTATGCATATGATAAGGTTCTTATGTGCCATGGATTAGTAAAATGTGGACTACGCTCAAGAAGATCCTGTAACCCTCTGTCACAGTGTAAAAAATTCTTCAAACCCATCTTAAAACCACCAGCTGGAATAAAAGTAAAATCATCACAGTTTTTGCCAGATTCAGCAATGTTTAACCTGTATGTGTACAGGACAATGAGTTGTTTGTTGAGTTCTTGGGTACAAGCAAAACAGCCACAAGGTGGGAGCATGGATGGTCTGTTAACTATCCTGGACTGTGGTGAGCGTGAACTCATGACTGGCCACAAAGCAGATAAACACCTTGGCACCGGGCATCAAAGAGTCAGGCAAATTCTAGCTTGATCAGGTTTAAATCGTGTCCCAATCAAGGGCAGCTGTTAAGTGTTGGATCGGAGGTGGGTGCTACATTGATTATCCCTATTGCTTCAGGGTACTGTATAGCACTGCCTTGGGAATGCTAATGAAGGGGATTTTGTTCCCGATGTAGGTAATCCTCATTTACCGACTCTAAAATACCGAATTTTACTGATTCGGTATTCTAGTTTCGGTAATTGAGATGTAGCTAAAAAATCGGTATTTTTTACCGAATCAGTAGGATTCAGTAATTACTGAATCGGTATTTACGAATTTTTAGCTACATCTCATTTACCGAAACTAGAATACCGAATCGGTAAATTTACAGATTCTGTAAAATACCAAATCAGTAAATATACCGAATCGGTAAATCCAGATGTATGTGGCACTTCAAACAGTGCCGCAGGCCATTACCGATTCGTTATTTACCATGTAATAATATTGCATGGTAAATAATGAATTCCTGTGTACATGCACATCTGTGCTTGTACACCTGTGCCATGTGACACACATACATGCCCTTAGGACATGTATGTGTGCCACATGGCACACAAGCCAAAATCAGGGGTGTAACAGGGTGTCAAAGTGACACCCTGTTCCCCTTGACAATTCGGTATTTTTACAGAATCGGTATTTACCGATTCGGTATTTGCCATTGATTCCTATGGGCCTTGAGCACCATAGGAATCAATGTCAATTACCGGTAAATAACGAATCGGTAATGGCCTGCGGCACTGTTTGAAGTGCCACATACATCTGGATTTACCGATTCGGTATATTTACTAATTTGGTATTTTACAGAATCGGTAAATTTACCGATTCGGTATTCTAGTTTCAGTAAATGAGATGTAGCTAAAAATTCGGTATTTTTTACCGAATCGGTAGGATTCAGTAATTACCGAGTCAGTGTTTACCGATTCGGTAATTGCCATTTATTCCTATGGGCCTTGAGCCCCATAGGAATCAATGTCAATTACCGAATCGGTAAATACCGATTCGGTAAAAATACCAAATTGTCAAGGGGAACAGGGTGTCACTTTGACACCCTGTTGCACCCCTGATTTTGGCTTGTGTGCCATGTGACACACATACATGCCCTTAGGGCATATATGTGTGCCACATGGCACAGGTGTACATGCACAGATGTGCATGTACACAGGAATTCGTTATTTACCATGCAATAGTATCACATGGTAAATAACGAATTGGTAATGGCCTGTAGCACTGTTTGAAGTGCCACCTACATCTGGATTTACCGATTCGGTATATTCACTGATTCAGTATTTTACAGAATCGGTAAATTTACCGAATCGGTAAATATACCGATTCTGTAAATATAAGGCCCCCCAGCATGTCAAACACCAAATACTGGTCGGTAATGCCCGAAATCAGCCGTTACCGACCCGTATTTGGTGTCCTACATCTGGCCCTTAGTGCTTGTGCCAAGGACCCCAGATATAGTGCTGTTGCCCAGGATCTTCTCCCAGGGAAATCGTGTTTTTTGGGTTGGCTTTTGCATAACTTAAAGCACCACATACATCTGACTACGAAAAGGATCATGAGCTGCAGCAGCACAGGGCTTATAGAGTGAGTAAAAGATGCTCTGCTCCATTTCCAGGTCAGACCAACTACAGTTCATGCACTAACCCAGAGAAATTCCAAGTTAAATGCACTTTAGACAGTGCAATCAAATAAAACCAGGCGCACTTCTGTGCTCCGCACTGACACATTCATCATATACCCACTTATGCCTCATGTAGGAAGCTGGGTTTTTATGCAGTGTACCAGAAAGAGGTACACTATGTAGAAGGTTCAGACAACCCTTATTGTTTTACAGGGCTTAAATTAACAATCGGAAATGCTCTCTTTTGTGGTAGTGTGGGCAAGCAATTTAGGTTTATCAGAGGGTAGCGTTAAGCCTTTGTTGAACACACCCAAGTCAATAAATGAGACACACACACTCAAGAGGAAACTCAAAACCAATTTAAAAAAATAACAAGTATTTTTATATATATTTTAACACAAAGAACTTCGTAATTGGGTAAGAAATAGCAGTTTTACAGGTAAGTAAAATTGTAGCACAAATGCGCTTTTACGTGTTAATGCTTTCCTGTGGAGAAAAAAGACATATACTGCATACAGGTACTTCAAATTGTATTCCTCGGGGTCCGTTTTAGGACTTAAGGTGCTAGATAGTCAAGGTCCAATGTACCACTAGCAGTTTAGGTTTACCTGCCCTAGTGTGTCCAGGGGCAGATGTGCTGGATGAGTTGGTAGCCTTGTGCACTACGCCGTAGGAAAAAGATGGGCCACCTAGAAACAGGCTGCAGAGGGGGGCTTGGGGATAAGTTTGGGATCTCCCAAGGGGAGCTCAGTTTGTGAGGGTCCTGGGAGCAGGGAGAGCACAGCTGGTTATAATGGACCTAGACCAGGGAGCTTGGGTACAGAGGGTATTGGTTGGCTGGGCCCATGTGTCAAATGCACTCATCGTTCTCTGTTAGACCTGTAGGGGAACAACTCAGGACAGCTGGGACGCTTTTGGAGCTGGCCTCTTTGATGTCAAATTCCCTCATTGACTGGTCGGTTATTTCATAGTTGGAATCCGGATTGAACTCAAACAAGCTTTGGTTGGTGCAAGAGGTCCTTTTCACCGGATATTGGTGTAGAAAGGCTCTGGTTGGCCCTAGCATCTTCATTCTTGGTGCGGGATGGATCTAACCTCCTGGAGGATTATGACCTCCTCCTGGGTGGCTGATGCATCAGCGGGCCCAGTGGACAGCAGAACAGTGAACCGGACGTTGTGGTCAGTGCCCACAGGAAAGTGGGTCCTCCACTTCAAGGGAGATGCTGACACATTGGCAAAGTGCTTGATGCCCTCTGAGGCTTCTGGTAGGATATACAGCTAAAGGACAAGACAGGTTGTCACAATTGTCAGGACCGAAGCAGGTAGGCAGGCAGGGATTAGCGCCAAGGTCCACCGGCAGTCTGCAATTTTCAACTCTTCCGCTCTTCTTTGTACTCTACTTTCTTCAGTCAGACGCATCTGATTGCCTTGTGTCAGGGGGCCACCTAAATACTGAATCTAAGGGCGTTAAGGGGGGTGAAGGGTAGTAGCCAATGAGCCACTAAACCATTGGGGACACTGCACCCCCTATATTACCGCTAGAGGAGAGAGCACAGGCACTAAGGTCTGGTTATCAGGCCTCAGTGCATTGTCAGAGTCGAAAAACATGCTGCTCGAGGCAAAAAGTGGGGTGACAACTGCAACAAAATTCCAGTTTCCTGCATCTCATAAATAAGTCTGGTAAACAATCTGGCCTGACCATGGAACAAATGGTATGTGCACTGGAGACTTTTTGCACCTTAGTGCACGGATTTAAATGAGGATCTGAACTACCCAATTGTGGTGAAACAATGATCTGATGTTATTTTGTGCTGACAAAAAACAGTATAATTTGGATTGATTTACCTTGTACACATGCATTTGACTTTCAGAGTGTCATTCTTGATGAGGTGATTTAGAAATGCAACCTACAACTCATGGGTAAGTGTGACTCCACGTTGGAATGAAATACCGAAGAATATTATAGTAATGTTAATATTATAATCTCAATTCTAAGAATAATTCCAAAGAGAAGCATCCCGACTGTTTTTAACAGAAGTTATTTGACCAGAGCTACTGTTGATATTTCAGATCTTTGTGAAGGAAGCTTACACAGTTTTCGGTTCTGCCACACTGTTTTTGTTTTTTTTCCAGGGATTTATTTGTGTCACCCTTTTTCAAACTCCACCAGCAGACACAGGTCAACATAATTCCCTGAAAGGTTCATGGATGTCAAATGGAAAAATTAATATGCAGAAGGAAAGAGCATATATCAGTGTTTTGTCATTTTTGTTTTCATTTGTTAAATGTTTGATGTAAGTGGCTGCTGATCATTAAATGGATACATTTGGAAAAAAACAACGGTCACCTTGCTCATGCATCAACATAGAGGTAATGGACTGAAAGAAAATGGGTTTACTAATTTACCTAACCTGTCCCCGTTGCTTCAACGCATCTGACTGGGACATGTTTTCAATTTAGCATTCTAAACTGGTGTCATTACTTGTAAACGCGCACACCCAGAGTGCGATCTTCAAGCATCACCCACACAAACCCCCAACGGCCTAATTTGTAGGGCATGCCCTTTGCCATCAATGTCAGGTCTGACATCTAGTGGCTATTAGAGGTATACTCTCTTCTGAAAAAAAAGCATTCCTGTTAAACTGAACTCCCATAAAAGGATTTAATAGAAAGTGAATGTACTAAATACACTTTGGGAATGTATTTACCGCATTCGTCTCTAGGTGCTCTGAGTGGCATCCTTGAAATCCCCGTGCTGATCACCGTGCAGTTTGTGTTTGTAAAAGTTCTGTTTTTGGTTTTGTTCTACTGTTATCCACTGAATTGACTTAATGAATTAGTTGCTAAAGCAGCGCATCAGAAGAAATGATTCGAAGTACATTAATATAGTTTTTATGTAAATGTTATGTCATACCACAATGTTGTGCCTGTGACTCAGCACAATTTTTTGTTGCTTATTTTGAAACTTAGCAATGTCAAAATATTGCGTCTGAGGTATTTTGCTGCAGTCAACAAAAATGAGAAGATGAGACACTATTATGAGCTCACACTCCCTAAAGGCGCGTAAACGAATTATTTACTGAGGGCACGGTTTAAAAAACACACTGTGGTTAACGCTTTGTCTTTCTGAGCCGTGCTATCTGCAGTACATTCACTAACTGACAGAGCTAGCCTCGTAGGAGCAGCTTGCATTTTGGTTAGGAGTGCAATGGCAACAATATCACCGCAACCACAGCAAAGAAGTTTTAGAATGGCATATTTTGATGGCGTCGTTCCATCCCTTGCAGCACAGCACAGACCTGTAAGAACAATGGGGAGAATAACATGACAGTACACCTGTTTTCTTGCCGCACGACCCATTCCTCCCCCACCGTCTACTCCTTGGTAGCACAACGAGGCACACTGTGGGGTGGGGCCTGAGCTGATACATGCACTAAAATAGCATTTTTAGGTCTGATTTGAGAGCACAGCTTTCTGCAAGAGTCACTGTTCTAATGTTCACAGAGCGGACTTTGGGTCAACTTCCTTCAGCCATTGGCTTCTATGTGTGACCCCTTTTGTCCATTGGTTTAAGACATTGTCAATCACACGTAAGCTATGCCCGGTAGAGTATCTTGCCATTATGATATTGGCCAATGGATGTATTATTCTACATCTTAGGAAGCAGTCCCATCTGAATTCTTGAGGTACTATTTTACATAAGAAAAGTACATCTATTCATTATATGCTTAATTCTTTATCCCATATATTCAATGCAGGTGGAAAGAATATATATAGTTTATAAAGTGTTGCATTCTAAATGCTTTTAATTAGATTCGGGTGTGGGACATGACTTTATGATGGTTGTCCAATTTTTGTATTCATATTTAGGTATCAGGGCAGCCTTACCTCAAAATGTCACCACTACAATCGGGCTCAGCAATCTAAAACTCCCTTCTTGTTCCTGGTACACATGGTGGTCTTGGCTTCTGTTTGTTCACATCTACACACACCAATTCCTATCATATGATTACAGGTCACTAATTTGGTGTGAAGAATACCCCACAACCTTCCTGCATGAAAGTATTTATGAATTGATAATACAGTGTTTTTAGAACTCTTGACAATGCAGTATCTCACAACTACTACTTACACCATTACCACCACCATCATTACCACAACCACAATTAGCATTACCACTGGCCCCATCACCAACAGTACATCCCCACTATTGCCAGTAATGCTACCACAATTACTGCCATCATCATCACTACCATTACCAACATTACCACCCTCAACAACATCATTGCAACCAATAGCACTACCGCCATCAACCTCATTACCACCAAGACCCCTATTATGACCACTATTAGCACCAACACCATTACCACCACCCCAGCATTAAAATCAACATTCCCATCAACATTACCACCACTACCATTCATCACCATTACCACCACCATAAACATTATCCAAGTCAACTTCACTGTTACCAACACAATTACCACCACCGTTACTACTACCAATATCACCCAAAATACTACCACTGCCACCAGCACCATGACCATGTCGCCACTGGCACTATCACACTACCATTACCACCAGCACAAGCACCATTATCATCATTTATACTATATTTACCACCACGTCAGCACTACTACTACTAGTACCACCACCACAACATATTCATTTATTTGTATGTGTAAGACCATTTTGTGTTTGAGAGTGAGTGTTCTGTGTGTGAATGTTTGTGTGTGTGTGCGTGTGTGTGTGAGTGAGTTTTGCAAGGTGGAATATTATGTAGTATGGCTGGGAGGCCTTACCATGCAATATTCTCACAATACACAGAGATGATCCTTGAATTCAACAACAATCAATTTGTATTTGTAGAGCGCGCTAATCACCCGTGAGGGTCTCAAGGCGCTGAGCAAGGATGGGGGTGAAACTACTGCTTGAGCAGCCATGTCTTCAGAAGTTTCCTGAAGGTCAGCGGGTCCTGGGTCTGTTGCCGCTGTGTGGGGAGGGTGTTCCATGTCTTGGCTGCGAGGTAGGAGAAGGATCTGCAGTGGGTGGAGGTCCTGTCGATGCGGGGGACGGCGGCAAGGGTGAGGTCAGCGGAGCACAGCTGGCGATTCGGTGTAGAAGGTCAAACGCTTGTGAGGTATGCTGGTCCAGTGCTGTGTAGTGCTTTGTGGGCGTGGGTGAGGAGCTTGAAGGTGATCCTCTCCTTGACTGGGAGCCAGTGCAGGTCCTTCAGTTGGGCAGTGATGTGGCGGGATATGTCGAGGATGAGGCGTGTGGAGGCATTCTTTATGAGTTGGAGTCTCTTCTGGAGTTTTCCCTTGGTTCCTGCATAGAGGGCGTTGCCGTAGTCCAGGCTGCTGCTGACGAGGGCCTGTGTGACCATCCTTCTGGTTTCGGTGGGGATCCATCTGTAGATCTTGTGGAAAATGTGAAAGGTGTTGAAGCAGGAGGAGGAGACGACGTTGACTTGCAGGGTCATTGAGAGCGATGAGTCCAGGATGACACCGAGGTTGCGTGCGTGGTCGGTGGGTGTGTGCGCAGCTCCCAGTGTGTCTGGCCACCAAGAGTTGTCCCAGGCTGAGGGGGTGGATCCAAGGATGAGGACTTCTGTCTTGTCTGAGTTAAGTTTCAGGAGGCTGTTCTGCATCCAGCTGGCGACTGCCTTCATTCCTTCGTGGAGGTTAGTTTTGGCGGTGGCAGGGTTTTTGGTGAGAGAGAATATCAGTTGTCTGTTGTTGGCATAGGAGACGATGTTGACGTTGTGCAAGCAGACAATGTTGGGGAGTGGAGCCATTTAGACATTGAAGAGGGTAGGGCTGAGTGATGATCATTGGGGTACGCCGCAGACGATCTTGGTGGCTTCGAAACGGAAGGGCGGGAGGCAGAGCCTCTGGGTTCTGTTGGTGAGCAAGGAGGTGATCCAGTCCAGGGTTTTGTCACGTGTGGGCATGCGTCGGGTGTGGTGGCAGATGGTGTCGAAGGCGGCCGAGAGGTCCAGGAGGATGAGGGCAGTTGTTTCTCCATTGTCCAGTATGGTCCTGATGTCGTCTATGGCAGCGATGAAGGCAGTAATCCTTAGCTCTGTCCTGGGTGTGTGGCAAAGAGCAGTCAGGCATTACTGCTGGAACACGTGGTAAGCATTTTGCAGTACCATTATGATTCATAAGTAATTGAGACGACTCAAAAGAATTCTGACACTAATTTATGAAACTAGAGTGTATTTGTACATACATATAGACACCAAAATGAACTTTATATCGTATATACAATCAGAGTTGTGGATTTTTAAAGCATCAAAAAGTAGTTGCAATTAAGTTGCCAAACTGGTCCCATTGAAATGAATGGGACTCCTAGGCTTTGGGGGACAACCTTAAGAGTGACTTATATACATTAAGGCACTGGTGTGCCTCTACAGCACATGGTGTGTGCGGAGTCACTCTCGAGCTGACAGGCTGCTCGTTAAGTGCTGCAATGACAGACCTGCAGACACATATTTATTTGGGTCTCTCCAGGTGGCACAATATTATGTTGCAGCCCTGGTGACCCCTTTACCATTGTTGGCCTGGATACCACTGGTACTATATATTAGGGACTTATAAGAGGGCCAAGTACCATGCAACTTGGGTGCACCAATTCACATCACATTTTGGGGAAAGAGCACAAACACTGGGGCATAGTTAGCAGGTCCTGGTGCACTATCAGAGCCAAAAGCCAGCATCTAGCAGTCTAAGATGGGGCAACAAGTAGGGGTACATCTGCAAAGAAGCCCAGTTTCAACTAGTGAGTGGTGCACGTGTGTGTGTGTGTGTGTGTGTGTGTGTGGGTGTGTGTGTGTGTGTGTATAAATGAACACGTGATGCCGCCAGGTGTATGATAGAGATTTCTTTTCCATTTGTTAGAAAACATGACCTGGTAAAGCCAATAGGTCTGGCTTTGGTGGAGTACATTCATACAAAAAGCATTCCTGTGTTAGCTTGAATAATCACATAAAAGCCAAACCTAACAGCTTTGCCAATTCTTATTTTAATTATTGCAGGCTATGGCGAAGTATCCAGCATGCTAATAATAGGAAATAAGCATTAAAAATGCAATAGGGTGGGCATTTTTTTTAGTTAGAGCGATTGGCGTTGTAAATGGCATGTCTTTGACCCTTGTGTAATGGAGTGGATGTATGTTGTTTTAGTGGAATTATGTGGTTTGGATTGGAATTGTTAGATGTGGAATTGTGTGGCATGGAATTGTGTGGTGTGCAGTGTATTGGTGTAGTGTAAATATGTGTTAGATGAGCAATGGAATGATGTATTTAGTTAAATGATGTGATGTAGAGCACAGTGGTGTAGAGTATAGTGGCATGGAGTGGCGCTACATATATTACAATGAAATATAGTGCAGTGGAGTGGACACAGGCTGTGAGGGCAAGTGGAACATTCCTTCTACTACCGGCAGTAATGGAAGCCAGCTGGTAGGTGTTAGAGCTGCATTGCATGAGGCGATCCGCAGTAGAAGCAAGGGTGTTTAGGCACACACATGCCAACCTGTATGTTCCAATCATGTGCATACTTTTTGTACTGAGGAGTGCAGCAGTCGTGATGCTGCAGTTTTATCTCAGCAGATGGGGTAAACAAAGACCTAAAACACTCAATGGCGATGTTGACACTCTCAGTTATTATCAGTGTGCTGTGCTGTGCTGCTAAGTATAAAGTCTGTTCCAGTGCTGTGTTTGATCTATATGATTCCTGTGCCCTCAAGACAGGCAGAGACGCCGAGACAACCACGTAAAATATACCTTGCAAACAACATAAACTAACTTTAACCAATACTGCATTTATTAAAATGGCATTTCTATAAACAGAAAAGAGAGAGAGGAAGATGCTGCAACCTAATGTGACCAGGACAAGCAAAGGAGGGTGCAAAACGATGAAGAGGCACGTAAATAATAAAGGCACAAACTGTGAAGGCCAGGAATTAGAAAATATAAAGAGAACATAAGGAGAAAGTGTGTATGTTCTATTTGCACTTTGCCGCGCTAGTGTAATAAAAAAACAAGTCTATCTGCGTCTTTGGAGAGAGCCACCTCTTGAACTTGTGCCTCAAGAACTCAATGCCTTCAGTGCCTACAGAAAAAAACCAGTTTCAATTACACTGAAAACTATCAAGGCAAAACTGGAGGTTGTTTGATGGGTACTAGTGGACTTTAGAGCTGAAGTATACTGCTGTTTATCTTTGTATCAGCGAGATCCATGAGTACCAGAAGACACAGCTCCAAACCTTCCAAACATGATGGAATACCATGTTATCATTTATTTATTTATTTATCGTGTAAAGCTCTAAAATTCTGAACACTTTATTAGCCACATCAGAGGCATATTTCTGTGCTACAATTAGTTTAATTTTTCCTATCAAGATGCACCATAAAGAAATAGGTACTTTCCTGCATTCACTGAGAACAATAATAAAACAATACCGAAGCATGTCTACCGCTGCATGAATACATCCGCATGAATACTGCCGCATAAATACCGCAGCATGTGTACCGCTGCATAAATACAGCTGCCGCTCTCCCAGCTTCAGAGCCCCCCAGTAAGTCAGAAATCTTCCTAGAAAGAGAACCGGGGCCTCCCCACCCAGAGCTGTCTGCTCGCCCCTGGTTCAGCATGAACGCAGCAGGGTGTGAAAAAGCCACTACAGACATTCAAATAATTGTATGTCTGGAGTGGTGTGGCTCACTGGTTAGAGGCAGCAGACCCGGAAGCAGAGGTCGACCCAGGACCAGGGTTTGATTCCCGACGCGGCAGGGTCTTGGGCCATGGTCATCGGACTCGATAATTCTTGCCTCGGTGCCTACTCCAACCATGGGTCCCACTCAGCAACTCTGGGCAATGGCTTACTAAATCTCTACTAACGGCCCTATCAGCGCCGGCGATGCTTGTCTTCACCTTGGAGATGCCCAGGAGGGACCATCTCACAGGGAAAGCCAGGATGGGTTCCCCAGCGGTATACAGCGCTGGGACGCCCCTTTGCTGGGGCAGCTGTGCGCTTTACAAGTATACGACATTTAACATTTAACACACAGACCCCAATCCCTCGGGGTGGTGGGAGCTTTGATATGGGGCACTCAGCGCAGCACTTTATCCAAATACTTCCTAAATGGGGTCTTTCCTCACCTTTTTATGCCGCTCCCTGGGGTATGCCCGATGCATTTATCCTTCTCAGCCTTTCAGAGTGAGAGCTAAAACACTTAACCAGGGTGTCGACACACGGCCCGATAGATGTACACTGTGGCACATGCACACAGACAGGGTCATACACACACACGCGAGAGCAGGCGTTTCAGCCCACACAGACACACAAACAAGCCAGTAGAATCACACACAGTGGTATATAGACACAGAGGCACACAAACACACACTCACAGACACGTACACACAGACAGAGTCATGCACACGGACACAAGACCAAGCATATAAACCCACTCACACAAAACACACAGCTAGAGTCACACACAAACACACACTCACAGACACATGTGCACATAAATACACTCATGCAGACATACAGAAACGCACAGGTGCTCGCATGCACACACTTGTGCACGCATACACAAGTCTCCATTTCACTAAAGTGCAAGGCTGAGGTGACAGTACTGGGAGTAATGAGGCTTCTGTTCTGCGCATGCGCGCATGCAGCTGTACTGCATGGATGTGCATACCAGTGCAGAAGCGATCGATCAGGGACAGTGAACCAGCGGGTCACCTTCGACCCGTCACAATCCAGGGGCGCAGATGTGTGGGAGCCATAGAACCGAAAGGGGGGGCACTAAATTACGGCATGAAGGCGTTTTTACTGACGGTTTCAGCAGCGAGAGTTGTGATTAGCACTTGTGCGCTGCCTTTTGCCACCCTCAGGCTGAGCCCAGGGGCCACGGGGAATGCCACTCTGATGCCAGGGTGAGCATCTTCGCACCCGTCACTTACAACCACAGCTAGGCCTCTTTCTGAGGATCCGGAACCAGCCTTCATAAACGCCACACCGCTTTGAACGGTTCCAAATATTTACACACTGAACGGACACTTATGCAAAACAAACTCACCATCCTATTGCAAAACAACATTAAAAGTCTATATAAACCAGGATAACTTATTGAGTAGGAATTGTATATACGTAAGTATATATTTTCCTATTTATACTCATTTAATTTTTGCATGTTGGTGCATTTCTATAATTGAAAGCACACATATATACATATTTTCGCGGGTGTGTATATATTTCTGTATATATATCTGCGTAGTGTTTCGGAGCATATACATTTGAGTAACATAAAAGCTGTTTGTTTTTATTATCACCTGGATGGAAAAAACAGCCGATCCTAAAATCCAGCTGCATTGTTGAAAAAAAAGCAGCACTGAAAGCAATCGATTTCGTGATCGCTAAACCTGTGAGTGCTGCGCGTGCGCGCCACTGAGAGCATATCTCTTCAAATATAGCGCCCGTGTCTGGCCGCGATAATTGAAGACATATGGGCTTTGGTGCCCGTAACAGAAACCAATAGGCCATAGGCGGAGCTACGTGACCGCCTATGGCCTATTGCATGTTCTGTAAAAAAACAGCATGCAGGCAAACCCCAATCAAAATGGACCTAGGAAATATCACAGCACGGGCTGTGTGGAATTTCCAGGTCCATTTTTTAACCCCCTACAAAAGGGCTTTTCGCTTAGCTTGCGAGCCCTGAAAAGCAATGTTACTGAAAGCAACATGCCCAAAAGCATAATTTCTTGATTAAAGCACAAGTACAGCACCCATAGAGGTACTATACTCATATGAAATTCTTTAAAGTATTTTGGTACTAAAATAATACACTGCTATTTATTTTGTGCCAAACTGAGATAGATGATTGGCAGCAATGTTACCACAGAGATTAGCACAGCACAAGAAAGTGTAGGTTAGGGTGTTCTCTGCAGGTTTTCTTTCATCACTGATGATAAACTGATGATAAACCTTTTGAGATTTTACACCAACTCTGGTCACTGCTGTGCTGTTTTTTCAAAGTTTTTCTTTTAAAAAAACAGAAGCCTGCTTCATTCTGTGTCCCTGTGTCCCTGTGTACTTGTGCTTATTCTAGTGACATAGCATGTAAAATATTAAATATAAGCATACCAATAAAACAATAAATTTTAACATATTACTAACTAAGTAGTTGATCGCATATCAATCAAAATATTAACAATAATGAAATGTTAATGATGATAACAAAGCAATAATAATAATAATAATAATAATAATTGTAATAATATTTAAAAAATGAATAATCCTTAAAATAGTATAATTATACAACACAACTACCAATCATACTAACAATCTTAACAAATATCATTATGAATATAATTATTTATTTATATATTTTTGAGTTTTATGTATCGCTAACTAGGCCCGAAGGTAGCAGAGCACTTTACATGTTACCTGAGTACGTTTAATTGAAGTACATGTGGGGATTTGTGTGGGTCAAGACAGTCTGAGTATAGAACGATACAGCATTGAGGTAGCCTAAGATAGTCACAGAACTATATAACAATACATCATTAAGGTAATTGTGTTGGAGAGCGATTAAAGAGTAAAGGAGTCAGGTGACCACCTCAACAGATCTTGTCGATGTGGAAATGTTGATCAACTTGTGTGCGTATTGATGTAGTTGCTGAGCAGTAGAGATTTGAAGTCCCGTTGGAAGCTGGAAGGGGGTGAGTTCCAAATTCTAGGAAAATTTTCTGAGGAAAAGTGCACCTGGGATGATTTCTTCTTCAGATTAGGAAGTATGGGAAATGTGGGCCATAAATGTTAAGATGACAGTTACAGATATGTAAATATTTAAAACAACTGATGGCATGAATTGAGCATTAAATAGCCATCCAATGGATAAAATAAATTTGAATGTTTATAGTTTTCTGCACAATCAACAAAAGTCGCCTGATGGAAACTTTGCAGCTATGTTAGTTTATCTAGTCCAGTGTTTTCTCTCCTCCTCTGCATCAGTGGGTCTTTCCTCTCCTCCAGATTCATGGAGGTCTGTGTTTTAGGTCGAGTCCTTCAAGTCCCACTGGCCCCTTTTTAGGTCTCGCGCCTGCGATTGCAAGGCGAAGACTTGCTGTCGCAAAACAAGTCTATTGTGATCGTTTCAGGCGTTTCAGCTTTCAAGGACTACCAAGAGGAGACAAGAGACTGGCACACGCACGCAGCCTGCCGGAATCGGATCAGGTCGCGCGCGTGAACACGCGCTCCGATTCCGGCAGGCTGTTCACACACACACAATGGATATAGACGCGCACACTCAAACAGACAGGTAAACACAGACACACGTACACAGACACACGTACACACACACGCAGACACATGCACGCACACACACACACGCAAACATATGCAGACACCCGCACACACACACACAAACATGCACCCCTCCCCCCACCACTCACCGGGCTCTTTCTTGTACAGGCTCTGAAAATGCGGGGCTTTCTCAGATCACGGGAGCCCCGGACACTGCTACAGGCTCCAAAAACGCACGTCTCCCTCAGCTCACGGGAGCCGGACACTGCCGCGCGCTCCGAGGAAAAGTTGGCAGCACGCATGCGCAGTGCGTAAGGACTGCGAGTGTGCGCTTTCGCTTCGGCTAAACCCGTGCTGGGCGTACACACTGACAAACCGGGTGCTTCTGGTAAGACACTTTTTAGGGCATTATTTTAAATGACTATGTGGACTGTAAAGTACAACCTAGATACAACGCAATTGACACTGTACTAAGGGGGGTGGTTACAACGCATTGGAGGTGGGAGATGGGAGGGGGACTGAAACTCAGTACAGCGGGGTGTTAATGTATAGGGGGAGGGAGCACACCAGAATGTTCAAGAAGCAAAGGGGTCAAAAACATGGCATGAGTGGGCTAGTGGGGTGCATCGGTGGATCAAAAGGCCATTCCAGTCTTGCTGCTTAACCTCTTGGCTGCTAAGGCAATATTTTACTATTCATTTAATTTCCATTGAAATCAATGAAAAGTGCATGACGAGTTACCCTTGTCATTAGCAGCCAAGAGGTTAAGGGTTACACAACAGTGAGCAATTGCCTTAAGAGAAAGGACGTGTTTAAAAATGCTGCACAGTAATGGCCATGATGTATGGGCCTTTCTGGAAGTATGTTTTCGTTTTTTACTGATATACTCCGGATTAACTGCCATCTGCGTGTAGTCGGTGAAGTTTGTATTTATGATGCTTTGTGAAATTGTATCTGGGGGTGGTCCAATTCGCTTTCATATATTTTGTATAATGAGTCTTGTTTTTATTGCATGACTATCTTGTTTTATATCTTGTATGGGTAATTATTTAACCGAATAAAGAAATGTATCTATTTAATGGCCAACGTTCACTTTACTAACAGTATGAGGTGTTGCACGTCTTTTGAACATCAACAACAAGTGTCACAGCTTGGCTGACTGGTATAAAAGAAAAAATAATCTGCATAATCAGATATCTAGGGAACATAAATAAAACAATCTCTCAAAGCAGTACAATTGCTTTGACTTGATGCAGGGGGATACTTCACAGACGTATATATTTTGAGAACGGGGCATGCTAAAGTGCTGTCGCACTTGTCCCTGTTAAGTCGTGGAAATAGACATATTTATTCATGCAAAAAAAATCCTCATTCGTGACCAATTATTATGTCCACTTATTTACTTTTTGAATCACTGTGAGATGGAACAATTACTCTGTGCTTCCATAAAAGTCATTTTCAGTGATGCTGACTCCATTGAGTCTGTATAGCTCAGGACCTAGCCTTAAAGCATAACAGCACATAGCTGGGTGTGGGGCAACATGGAGAAACATTCAAAGTTTTTTTTTTCTAATTCCTGCTGAGACTGAAAATAAAGTGAACTGCCCTGGTGAAGACTCGCAAACAAACAGTTCTTCAAAAATGTTTTAATGAGGTTTACACTTTCCTTTGAATTCCCCCAAAATGCTCATTCTTATCTCAAGCCATTTCCTTAACTAATTGTGGTTGTGAAGTGTTTTAAAACTATTTTATGATTTTGCATTGATAAATGCTTCACTTTTAAGGTTACAATGTTCCTCCTGGAGCCCCTGCGATTCTTCAGTCTAGTCCTCTGATGGTACTAGCAATACGATTACTAGCAATCATTTATTTATACAGCTTCACTGCAACTTTGCTTAGCATAAGCAATAAGCAACAGCTAACCATTCACAAACAATGTTTATATATGAATTGCAAATAAAAAAAAATAATGCAAAGCTTTGTCATTTACAATGCCAGTAACTCAAACTTTAATGCTGCGAGACATATTGCATTGTAAATGCTTGTTCTAGACCAGTTAATTTTTCTGAGTTAGAGTTATTTGGTATCGTGAAAGCATGCGAGTTGGCGAGTAAAATCTGGCTCTGGGCAGATTCCGCTGTGGAATTTCATTCTCTATACCCTAACCAGCCCAGTGAGCAAAAAACAGAAAAGGAGGTAAGAACATAGACTTTTACTGTGTATGCTTGATACTTTAAAACTGCTCTTTTTTCTATGCCTTACCGCTCAAATTGAACTCTCTATTCTGTGCAATCTGTACTTTTAAAACTTTTAAAACGCCTGTTTTTTCTACCTTTGATTGTTAAATTTTTCTTCTAGTTTTCCCTGCACAGTGCTTAGGCTAGCAGGAGCAACACCCCAGCCCCACTCTCTTTGTGTCTTTAGAAGTTAAAAAAAGGCAAACTACACCCTCAGAGGCTAAGCAGAGTGTGTTAAAGTGACTGCTTGATTTGCTTTATTGTTTAAACTGTGTTTGGAAAGTATACATAGCACTCATTTTGGATAGAAAACGTGATTTGCTTATGTGCACAAAAGTAGTATTTTTAGTGATTTTAGATTTAGATTTGGGCATTACCTGCTTGCTAAGACAGGACCTGAAAAATGTGGATCGAGCCTGTTTGTATTGACTGACTTTAGAAGCACCTCTCCCTGCCCCCTGGCCATCAGCCTGTGCTTGAGGTCACTCACTCCTTATATAAATCAGAACCCCCACATCGCTCAGACGCAGAGGCGGCATTCTCCTGGGTACAAAAGAAAAATCGCCATTACTCCCATAGCCACACAACCTGGAATCGCTGCAGTTGAGAGGACAAAGAGTGTTCCCTTGGCGCCCTCAATGTCTGTAGCACAACGTTGGGAGCGGGGACAGCTTGAGACTCGCAGAAGGAAGGCAGGCTGAGCAAGGCAGTCAGCCCCCCTACAGTGGCAAGAAACATAACATCTCTGCAGCCTGTGAAACACTGCCTGAGGAGATGCCCGACCAAGGGAACTAAACGCAGCCACACAACTGGTGTGCATTGACACTCTGATCCGGTGAGTGAGTTCTTCCTGGCCTAACGGAGAATCGCACGAGGTCCCCAAGATATTGACGGGGGGAGAGTGAAGATCGCGGTAGCAAACCTGGGAATCCAGGGAAATTAGTGCACACCCCGAGTGAGCCACACTTCCAGCGAGTGTACACCCTCTCCCTTGATGAAAATCATTAATCCAAGGGAGCCCCCTTATCTTCTATATGTGCTCATTCTTTTGTAAAGAACTGCTGGATAGGGAACAGCTACATGCTTGAACGTAAACTGCACAGCAAATGATCGGTCTGACTAGACTCCCTTGTGCCAGTTGGGAATGGTACGCAAAGACCCTAAGCTGAAACAATCACATTTTAAAACCCTTACAAAGACGGCTGCTCGGCAACCCACTACAATGGACGCAGAAGCTACTGCTGGTGCCACTGGTGGCGCTGCACCGCCAGATAATTTGCACCGCCAGATAGTTTGTGTGGGCCTACCCTCCGGGTCCTTCGGCGGGATACCGCAAGGAAGTCCCGAGTACAGTACTGAAGGTCCTGGGCCGACTGTGGGCAACTGTGTTTTTCATGGCGCTGGGACCGACCTGGACATTTCCATTTGGCAGGCTACTTGGAGGAAAGGGAGCCCCATGGGCATGAAACTGATCGCCATTAGGCTCTTTGGACACTCTGCGCAAGGTGAAAATCCCTGTTTACTTCCTAGGATTGGGGCAATATCCGATTGTCCTGCTGATCCAGGGATACTGGATTACTGAAGGAGTAAGACAGTCCCCTGCCTGACCCCAAGATGGCTGCCATAGTGATCCCCTCCAAGTTGTTTTACTTCCCTGGGACAATAATTGGACATTGACCAGACCTTGAACCTATCCCCTAACCTGCTTACACATCAGGACTGGGAACCTGCGGAACTTACCCCAGACTGTAGAGACCAAGCATTTGGCTGATGTTCAGTGGAGCTACCAGATAGCTGAAAGAGGAGATTGGTTGTGGACTCCCCCCCCCCCTGCCATCACCTACCCAGCCGGACCTTTAGCAGATTTTCCCTTTGTCTCTACGTCCCTACCCCTTTACCCTATCCCCTTACACTTCCTCGCTCCATCCACCTTGTCCCCTATGTTCTTTAAATGCTTTTCTTGATACTTATCTAACTCTTAACTGATGTAAATTGCAACATTATTGTTCCTCATGTAAAATGCTCTGATTCCTTCGGGTCTAGCCAGCACTATACAAAACTCATTCCTTAAATATGTTCCATTTTAGTTGTCTTACTCTCTTTGTCTACTTAGCTAGCTCCTATCCCCTCTCCCCTGAATCTCTCCCCTTGCCTGCTACTCTGCCTAGCCACCTGTCATTTGTGCCCTTTGACTAAGCACTCCTTCTCCCTTTGTTGGGGAAAGAACAAATATTTATACTCTGGAGTCTCAGCGAACCCGCTTAGAGAGTCCACTGCACCAAGGGTGCCACTCACACTTGAGGTATGGTATGGCACCACTTGACAAAGCACTCCCTCTCTCCGTTTTGGGGAAGGATCCAGTATGTAGGCCTTGGAGTCTCAGAGGCCCCTCTGAGAAAGTCCACTGCGTACAGGGAGCCTCTCGCAACAGAGATAGGGAAGTGATACTACTTCCCCTGGGTTACAGCTTACTGGACTTTGGACGTTGCTTTGACTCCTATACCGGTTTGTGTCCCCATCACCCTTCCCCTCCTCTTCCCATGCTGTTTCTCTCAGCCCCCCTCCTCTTTCCCTCCTTCATTATCTGTGTACTTCCCCTGCTCCAACCCCACTCCCCTGAAGCAGAACTATATAAAACGTTAAAATAAACAAATAAATTGAACTCTTTTTTTGTGCAATCTGTACTTTTAAAACTGCTGTGTTGCTACCTGTGACTGGTGAATTTCCCTCCTGGATTTCCATGCGCTATGCTTCGGCCAGCAGGGGCAACCCCCAGTGCCCCCCCCCTTGTTTCTTTAAAAGTGAAAAAGGGCAAAATACAACCCTCATCTTTGGCTACAAAAAATGATTTGTTTGAGTGCACAAAATGCAGTATTTTCAGGGGGTTTAGATATAGATTTGGGCCTTACCTTCTGGCTAAAACAGTACCTAAAAAGTGTGGATTTAAGCCTGTCTGCTTGCAAGGAGATTCTGACTTCTGGAGCACCTCTCCCTGCCACCTGGCCATCAGCCGGTGCTCGACGTCACTCGCTTTTTATATAAGTTTCCTATTGGACTTTACACCTATGTTCTTATTGGCTGCTTTATTTGGTGTTTCTATTGGGCTTAGGGTTAGTGTTCTGATTGTCTGATAGGTCTACGGTTCTGATTGGTCCCTGTGTTAGTGATTCTATCGGATGTAGGGCATAGGGTTAGTATCATGATCGGCGGATATGTCTAGTGTTTTTGATTGGTTCCTAGGGCTTCTACTGGAACTAGGGATTAGGGTTTTGTTTCTAATCATGAACTATTGATGAACTCGGTACCGAATTGCATAATTTTATATAATACTTAAAGAAGGTCTCTAAACTTTACCCTGATTTTGTAAAGCTGTTGCCCAGAGTAGGTCAATTACATACGGTTTACCACTCTAGAGGTACAAGAACTTTGCAATCCGCTCAATTGAGAACAACTTCAAATTGTTTGTCTGACCTTGATACATTTGCACTTCATCACCCACTGCTGATTACAATTGAACTTTGTAATTTTAAGAATTCGCCTAAATTAATTTTAATATTGTTTTATTGTTGTAAAGGTTTTGATTAATCCTGTACAATAAACGTACTACTACCACTCACCAAGAATATATAATAAATAAATCTTTATTCGGCTTATTCACAATGGAAAAACCATAAAAGAGCACAAAATATCATACACTGTAAAAATACATATGTTACATAATGTTTCAGATAAAATTCATTTCATAGTTAAAAAAGAATTAATCAAAATGTACAAAGGGCCGCTTATGGTAGACCTGACATGGTTTTTAGAGGTTCTTTCTATGTTTCATGATACACTTTAAGAAACTACTAACAAAATAACAGACATTTACCGTTTCCAGCATTTGCAATCTTAAAAGAGCGGGTCTGCACTGTCTCAACCCCCAAGATCTTAGTATCGGTAAAAGCCAGATCTTTCTATGGGCTTGATGGTATTTACAGAGCAGGATCACATGCAAGTTCGACTGCGTTGATAAGCCATCACATGGACAGGGAGGGAGTATGGCATTCCAACAGTTTTGTGACGGAAAGGTGACCATTCTAAAGAAGGTATTTAGCCTAAATCTTGTGATTAGCATTCTCTCGAAGGTTGATGTTTGGAGTGCCAGGTACGGGTGAATGTCAAAGGCTACTTGGATCATGTTTGCGTGGATCACTGCCGTTCTTGAGGAATTAGATGCAAGTCTTAACGATTCCAGATGACTTAGTGCTTTCTGTTTAAGATCTTTTTTTGAGATGTCCGTTATAGAAGCCGGGTCCGAATAGTAGTTCTCAAAGCCTAGATCATTAAAAAAGTTCCTAACATATAAGAGCCACTTTATTTTTGCAGAATTATCCATGTTCATTGAGTCTGCAATGATGGCTTGTGTCAGAGCGTTTTTCCTTGACTTCCAAATGCGGCACCACAACATCAGAGGTTCTATTTTAATTAGGTCCTCTAGGTAGGGTATAGCTAATTCTAGGTGCATTGCGTAAGTTGAGGTGCCTTTGGGGGTGGCTAACAGGAATCTTAAAAAGGTGTTTTCTGCCTTCTGGATGGGACTGGTGTCAGTATACCCCCAGACTCCCGCACCATATGTTGCGATTGCCTGGCATTTGGCGTTATAGATCTTGAGGAGCTCTACTGGTGGTCTTTTGCCTAATCTCTGAGAGAAAGATATTAGAGCGGCAATTGACCTCCTGAATAAAAGTGCCCTTGTGTTCACTGCTTGCTTCCAGCTGAGTTGGTCGTCTATCATAACCCCCAAATAGGGATAGTGGGGGGTAACTTCAAGCTTTTGGTTGTTAAGCAGTGTGGGATATGTTCTTTTTTGGCCTCTACCTGCTGTCATTACGAACGTTTTTTTCACGTTCACCTTTAAGTCTAAATTGCCCATGAAGGACGTGTACCTGCTCACTGCTTTCTGGAGTTCTCTGGGGGTTCGTGCTAGGATAACAGCGTCATCCGCGTAGAGCAGGGCTGGGATCAGGCGACGATTTATGCGTGGGAGGTCCTGAGCCCCCCTCAACATCTCCCCCTCCAAACCGTTAGTGTAGAGTGAGAAGAGGAAGGGGGCCAGGACACATCCCTGCCTGACCCCACACCCTACGCTAAACGGAGACGTCAGCTCTCCATTTACGCCAAAGCGTACTCTGGCTGTTGCCCCGGTGTAAAGCTCTCTTAAAAAATCTAAAAGGGGTGGATCTACTCCCAGTTGGGCTAAGACCTTCCACAGCTTTGTATGCGAAACGCAGTCAAAAGCTGCGGAAAGGTCGACAAAGACCATATATATCTTAGTAGGGATGGCCTGTGTGTATTTCCCCATTATTAGGGTAAGATTGAGGGCCTGCTCTAAGGTACCAAAGCCCTCTCGGAAGCCGAATTGGATATCAGAGATTATGCCCCGGTCCTCAGTCCACTGCTGGAGGCGCTCTAGGATCACTCTCCCCACTACTTTCCCGAGCGAATCCAGCAGTGAAATGGGTCGGTAACATTTTGCGTCTTGCCGGTCCCCCTTTTTAAAGATTGGAACCATTATTGATTTTGTCCATGAGGTTAAGATTCCCTCACTCGCTGCCGCCGTACAAACTCTAGTTAAAATGGGGGCCCAAAGGTCTTGGTTGCTTTTAAAAAGGTCCACGGGGACCCCATCAGGTCCTGGTGCCTTGCCTGATTTGCTGCTCTGCAGAGCATCTATAAGGTCTGGGATGTCAAAGGGAACCAAAATGGGATAATTAACCTTAGGGGAAGGGGATTCTGTTGGTGAAGTATTTTTGAAAATCTCCTCGAAGTGGGAAACCCATGTATTTTCGTCGATAGCGACTTCAATTTTCGGGGTATCCTTTTCGGTGAGATATGGGGTTCTGACTGTGCGCCAGAAAAGCTCGCTGTTTTTTGAGACTGCACCTTGGTGGAGATCGTCCCATAGTTTTTGCTTGAATTGGGCAGTTCTCTGCTTTCTTTCCCCTGTGTATTGGCGCCTTAAGAGCTGGATCTGGGCTGCATCTCGTGGATTATTTTTGAGTGCGGATTTTAATTTTGATAGGGCCGCTGTACAATTATGATTAAACCACTTTGGTTTTGTAGAGCGGTTTAATTTGGATTTTGAGGTGAGTAGGTCCTTTATGGTATCTAATTTCAGGTTAAAATTTCTCAGGACTTCCTTGTGACTAGTTGCGAGATCCAGGCATTTCACTATATTTGGGTAGGACCGAATTATTAGTTTTTTCGTTATGTCAGATGGGTTAATTTTAGCCCATTTGATTGTGAGTCCATTACGTTTACCAACCTGGATCTTGTTCTGTATGAGGGTATTCGCCATCTCCAATTTATGGGAGGAATTGGATGGCATAGATAGTTTAATTATTAAAGCAGAGTGATCACTGAGGGGAGTGACAATAACCTCAAAATCTTTAAGTTTAGTCATAAGACTTTGGGAGAGGAATATAAAATCTACAGTGGTTTGGTGTCCTCTGCCCACATCGGTCGGAATAAATTTGTTTGGATCTGCTTTTAAATGGTTAGCAATATGGAGATCCAGGTCTGATAGAGCGGTGTTAATGATATTTCCCAGTTTGGTATGAGCAAGGTGCGGTAGTGGGACGTTAAATTCGTCCACTATCCCACAGCACAGTAGGTTGGAAGCTGTGCAGGGGTGGAGATTGAAGTCACCTCCCCAAATTAAGTGGGTTGCCTTGTTTGCGGAGCTCCGGTAGTGAGCTTGTTTCAGTTTATCAATTAGGGTAGTGAGAAGAATTGTGAAATTTTCTTCCGATAGGTTATTATATATGTTGGTCAAAATGATTGTATCTTTGTTGGGAAGGGTAAGTAAGAGGATTTGATGATTGGCGTCCTGGGAGAGTGTAACCACTTTGTTAAGAAATAGGGAATTTGAAATGTAAATTGTTAGCCCACCTTTTGGTCTACCCATTGTGCTGGTTAGTGCTAGAACGTTATAAGTTTTATAGCCTTGTAGATGGAATTCTTCTACAGACCATGTCTCCTGTAGACAAATTATTTGGTATGGGTTTAGGAACTTCTGCGCAGAACCATCCTCAATTTTATTTCGGAGGCCCGCGATGTTCCAGTAAGAGACTATGATAAATGAAGAGTCATCACCAGATTCTTCTATTGGAATTATGGATTCCTTATTACAGATGACTGGGGAGGTAATAAGGAACTGTGAAGGGGAGGATAGTTGAGGGTCAATTGGAGGGATTTCTGTTGATGGTCAATCGACCATTTCTAGGCCACTATACCTATTGTTTAGCGGGATGTTATGCCATGGGTCCCATCGGGGTTGGTCTCTGTGTGGGGGCCATTGTGTATAGGGTCTTCTGTCGTCCCACCTTCCTCCCTGATGACGCTGTCTCACTGTGTGCCAGGAATAATCTGGCTCATATAGATTAGGGGGACCATGGTATCTGGAGTTTAATAGGTCATCCTGCCTGGGGAATGGAACGGACCAAGGAGGCTCCTGCTCCTGTATGTAGCCGTCCACTTGCCTAAAAGGATAAAAGAAGGAGAGTGACTTGATCTTAATTCCTCCATTTGGGCTGATATCTTCCCAGGCACAGACGTAATCCGCTATTCGTGGGTCCTCAAATGTGATTGTTATGCAGTCCCCAGGAATGGTTTTTCTAGTACTGCCCACCCACGGTACCCTAGCTACAGATCTAATTCTTCCACGCCAAGAAGATGGAATTGGGCGGTTGGTCTGGAGCCAGTGCTGGGCCTTATTTTTCAAGGACCAGACCGGTTCTGGGGTAAGATCTGTTAATTCGGGAACTCCAGCCATAACCACTACGTAGGGTGCGGCCTCAGGAGGGAAATCTGCTGGGAGTCTTGGAGGGCCAGGATTCCTCGCAGTATTTCTCTTGGGCCTGTCCACAGGTGTTTTCGGTGGAACGGGTGGGGGGGGTAAGGTTTTCGTTGTTGTTTTATTTTTACCTGAGGTTTTATTAGCAGAGCTACTAAGTGCCGTCGGGGTCGCGGCAGTTGCAGGAGCCGCAGCTGGGGAGGTCAAAGTGATTATCTGTTGTGAATTGTTGGTGATGCTTGGGGCTGCTACAATTTTTGTTGTGTTGATCGGATTTGAAGTATTTTTATTAACGGGCAAATTTGGAGTGGTTATCCGGAGGGTCTTCTGTTGTGGGTTGGGCAAAGATGGATTGACATTAGGTACGTTAGTATTAGTTGGTTTTTTAATATTGTTTCCTCCTGGTTTTTGGGGACATGATGGGAGGGTTGGCTGTTGATTTTTTAGAAGTTTAGAAATTTGTGACTCTAGAGTTGCTAGCCGGTGTTCTAAGGGTTGTAATGCCTGTTTAACTACACCGGCTATGCTAGATAGAGTTAGTTCCTGGACCTCGATGACATTCGAGTCCACTTGGGCTTGTTTGGTGGAATGAGGGTCCAGAACTTTCGGGGGAGATGGTTCCTTCTCTACCTGGTGCACTGACGCTAAAATCTCAATATGTGTCACCCTATCATCTTGGTTTTGTGGGATAGTCGGCGTTATTGCCGGATTTTCTGCTGTGATGGGGTTTCTGGTGGCCCTTTTCTTACTAATTGCTCCCTCCCTCCTACCCCTTTCTATTCTTTTGTCTGAAGAGGAGATTTGTGCTGGTGTTATTGGAAGCAGTTCTGGAGTTTTTTCCAAATCAAAGCTGAGTTGGGAGTCCGCTAGCTGGGATACTGACAAGTCTACTGTATTTGGTAGACTGCGTCTCTCTATTGTTGGCACCAACTCAGCATTTGGGGTTCCTAATGCTGGAGATCTGGCTTCCGCCAAGATGCCTAATGAGGATCTTTTGGCGAATGCCAGGTCTAGAGAGACCCTTTTTTCCATCATTGAAATGCTTTCATCTATGAGTGTGTTAGCCTTCGCTAAGAAGTCGTCCATAGGGCCAAGCATTTTACCCACAGAGCTGGGGGCTTTGGTTTTGATTTTAGTTCCCCTCGTAAGAACCATTACTGTTTTTGTTAGATTATAGGTCTGAGGTAGGTCGTAGGATGGTACAATGGGAGAGGGCCAGATGTAAATATCAGGGGGGTGGCCCAGTCCAGTCTCTACCAGCCTCTAACGGCCTAAAACGGCCCAGTCTTTGCCCGGGTCTTCGCCCCGGGCTGCGACCCGCGCGCGACCCGCGGCGCGTTAGTGACTGGCTAGATGTAGGGGAATCAATGAGGGCGTGGCCGCCGGGGGAAGAGGCGCCGGCTGCAAACAGCGGTGGTTTCTGGGCCTCGCAGTCCCCTGGTCGGCTTCTCCAGGGCACAACCAATGCACTGCAACCTGGGCGGGTCGCGCTGAGAGCGAGATGGTGAACTGCCGATTGCAGTAACGCTCCCACCAGCCGACCACTGCCCCAGGGAATGCGGTTTGGGACGTGGACAAAGATGCAGGTCCTCAGATCAAGCAGATGAGCAGGTCAGTGAGCGGCACCCGCGCAGCGGGTGTCGCGAAAGGTTTTATGGATTTGTTCAAATCAATGGGCGTGGCCGCCGGGGGAAGAGGCGCCGGCTGCAAACAGCGGTGGTTTCTGGGCCTCGCAGTCCCCCGGTCGGCTTCTCCAGGGCACAACCAATGCACTGCAACCTGGGCGGGTCGCGCTGAGAGCGAGATGGTGAACTGCCGATTGCAGTAACGCTCCCACCAGCCGACCACTGCCCCAGGGAATGCGGTTTGGGACGTGGACAAAGAAGCAGGTCCTCAGATCAAGCAGATGAGCAGGTCAGTGAGCGGCACCCGCGCAGCGGGTGTCGCGAAAGGTTTTATGGATTTGTTCAAATCAATGGGCGTGGCCGCCGGGGGAAGAGGCGCCGGCTGCAAACAGCGGTGGTTTCTGGGCCTCGCAGTCCCCCGGTCGGCTTCTCCAGGGCACAACCAATGCACTGCAACCTGGGCGGGTCATGCTGAGAGCGAGATGGTGAACTGCCGATTGCAGTAACGCTCCCACCAGCCGACCACTGCCCCAGGGAATGCGGTTTGGGACGTGGACAAAGAAGCAGGTCCTCAGATCAAGCAGATGAGCAGGTCAGTGAGCGGCACCCGCGCAGCGGGTGTCGCGAAAGGTTTTATGGATTTGTTCAAATCAATGGGCGTGGCCGCTGGGGGAAGAGGCGCCGGCTGCAAACAGCGGTGGTTTCTGGGCCTCGCAGTCCCCCAGTCGGCTTCTCCAGGGCACAACCAATGCACTGCAACCTGGGCGGGTCGCGCTGAGAGCGAGATGGTGAACTGCCGATTGCAGTAACGCTCCCACCAGCCGACCACTGCCCCAGGGAATGCGGTTTGGGACGTGGACAAAGAAGCAGGTCCTCAGATCAAGCAGATGAGCAGGTCAGTGAGCGGCACCAAGAATACTTGACATACACATCATTCTCAGAAAACAAAACTTCATCACCTCCTCTCAGTATTCCTCAAAAACAAAACATAACACACACACCAGCACAACCAAATCTCTTGCACACAGTACTTCATAATACTTTCTGTCACAAACTAGAAACACATACCCACTCCCACCGTCCTGCCTACACAAATACACACCCTAAAAAAACACCAGTGCCAAGCTTTCTCTCTTCCCCCACATAACACATTTACAGCAATACAGCGGCTCTCTTTTAACTGCCTCTTATCCATTTGACAATTTAGAACCTTACAACATAACTCACATGCTGCATCACCACCCCTAACTCATACATCTTCCATACATCTTCCACACTAAACAAACGCAAACAAATTAAGAAGTATGACCCTCTTCACAAATTAGCATTTCCATGTTTACTGCATAAGGATAATCTACAAAAAGAACACAGCTAACCAACTCACTCTCAACCACCATCTCCACCACCTACACAAGCAGACCCATCAAAATGCCTTCTTAGCCTACTAAGACAAGGAATATGATACAGAAAAGCTGCACTATTGCTATCCTTATACAGCTAATACCAGCCCTAAGGACTAACCTGCTACGAGTTCACAAAACACTGCTCACTCTTCTGCAAAACATAATTACACCATCACCAAAACACAATCTCTAAACTGCCTAGTCTTAAATGCTGTATCACTTTCTAAATACAAGCATTACATCTTTGACCCTTCTCACTGACACAAACAACCCAACTTACTCTTCATAACTGAATAATGGTTGGGAGATGACATAGCTCCAGTGTTGCATGAAGCCATTGCTCTAGGCTATCAAACTATCACACAAAATCATATAGGAAAAAGAGCAGGTGGCGTAGCTGTTGTATTCAAGCAAACATTAAATATCAATAAAACTGATGATGTCTCCAAACAAGGTTGTGAGGCCCTCTTCACCAGATGCAATGATACACCATCTTCCTCCTGTAACTTCCTACTCTTTACAGACCTCCACCTAGCAATGCAACATTTCCAGACACACTTCTAGACACAGTTGTAATCCTACCAACACTACACTCAAACATATGCATTCTAGGTGACTAACATTTGGTTTGACAAACCCAATAATCCCCTTCCAAAAACAATCATCACTGGCCTAGACGCACTGAACCTACATCAGATCATCCACAAACCCACACACATCACTGGACGCATCCTAGATGTTGGTTCTGCAAATCCAGAACTGGTTACCTTTCAAACAACTCCTCGAGTCACATGGTCAGCCCCCATTTGCTTGCTGACTGAAGAGCCAGGCCTTTGGGCCTGGCGGCGCAGAGCACACCTAAAATCTTCGAGTTCACCTGCCTTGTTGCACAGAGACACGGAATACTCTGTTGACGTAGAAAGATCAAGTTTATTAGCTGCAGCTAAGCACAGTTGTCCAAGAAGTACACCAAGTAGGTTCTCAGGAGACTGCCACTTTACTCCGTGGCTCACAAACTTTTATATCCAAAATACATCTGTACAAACATACACCCAATGCACAAAGTTTTAGCCGATCAGAAGAGTTTGAAAACAAGGTGTTGAGCAACCAGAATGCTCTCTGCTTATATGTTTGTGTGTTATCCAGCCCCCAGAGTTAATAAATTATGGTACCCATAGTTCAGTGTTGCAATGGCAGGACATGTCTGTATGCTTCAAAAGAAAGGTTGTAAAATAGGAAAACACAACGAGAGAATGGCAAAGGCCAAAAGATAAGATACGGCAAGAGAAGAATACTAAAGGCTAACAGATAGTTGATATAAAGATTAGGTAGTCCAGACAAGGATTAGTTAGGCCGGCTGGTGTCTGAGATGGTTTTCAAGACAAGGACGGAGGGGTTTTTTGACACGTTGCAGTCCAAGAGACACTTCGTGAATCGAGCAGTCTGTGTAAAGGCAACACAAAATGGCGGCAAATGTAAAATGGAGTCAAAATTAAAGAACCTCAGACCCTCCTTTTGCCATTACGCAGGCAATACACAAAGACTCACGCTAATCTGAATCAATGTCGATGGTCATGAAGTCGTCAAGCTGTTGCTGCAACATCATCTTCACATTCTCTGCTTTCTGTGACAAGGGTCTTGGGACACACATAGTAGCACAAAGACCACAAATTGCGGGGCCACATTGCAAACAAACACAACATGAAAAGATGATGGCCAAAACTACTCCAACAAAGGTCAATACCCTCCATCCCCATGTGGACAGTAGTCTCCAAAACCATCCCATCAAAGACCAATTTCCTTCGTCCTGGTGGATGGACTCAGCAATGTGGTGTAATTTAGAGACGGCCTGGTATACTGTAGGGGCGTTGTCAGGTATGTAAATGCAACAACTGGATCCAAACAAATTACAGACTCCACCACGATCCGCAAGAATGATGTCTAACACCATTCTGTTTTGTAATATCATAAGGCGATCCGCCTGAAGCTCAGCAGTGATATTACCCAGTGCTCTGACAGTTTCATTTATTGTTGCTTCAACTACTCGAATGAGATGCCTGATATTTCTACTATTGGCCATAGGGCCCCAAAATGGGAGGAATCCTTTAAGGAAGTCGCCTCCTTCTTGTCCTACTGTGTCTTCCAAAGCAATAACCCCTCTACCGTACCTTGTCTTGTGATGTCCCGAAGGAGCTATATATGTTAGAGGGAGGAGAAAAGCCATATAACAAGTTCATGAGAAATCGGCTGGTAGACATGTATAGGCTCTGTCATGGCAAACAAAATATGTTCCTTGAGATGCTACCAGCGGTGGAGACGTTCGGGATGTATATATATATGTGATGTTAAAAGTGCTCTTTCCCAATTGAGCCTTAGGACTTTGACCATTTGCTTGGAGACATAGGTGACCTTGGTGGGGCACAGTATATATAGGTGGGGACCTTTTCCTTTTGGCTCTGTCTGTAAGACTAGTGACGTAATGTGTCACATAACATTCCAGTCAATGTATGCTTGTCGTTCGTCAGTGGGGAATTCATTAAATTTCTTATAATATTTTGACATAGCCACTATTCCTTTTATCAATGCGTCATGAATAACGTCAATTACATCTCTATACGGACCAACAGGATGTCGATGTTGGTTCTCATAGGCATTGGCAAACATAGAGGTGTAAGCCCAAGCAGATCCTTTTAGGGAGAAGGGTAGAACTAAATATGGCATTCCTCTATCTGTATTATGGGGTAAAAGTCCACAAACCCAGCAATCGGTGGTATTGATTACCAAATTGATGCTGGTGTAACAATTGAATGAAGGAATTGTTGAAATACTCCATTCTCCTAATTTGCTCATACTCGGGTAGCGTATGAAATTGGTGTGGGGAAACAGTAGTGTGAAAAGGTATGGGCTGGGAGGTAGGTATAGGTACCGACGTTGGCTGCAAAGTGTGAATAACCCAACCCACACAAGCAAATAAAACACATAGCAAAGTTAAAACACATAGTACTATGCCACATCTATTAAATAATAATTTACAATAGTTCTTCCTCATTTTCATTCTTTTATCATTCTCTAATTCACCTGAATTCATCTTCTAAAGTGGTGCTCGTGGCAATCTTCCTATCTCACTTAGCTGTGGTTATTAGCCGTCCTATGACACTGCAAGTCCTGCAGACCTATTGCCACTTCTCAGGTCACAAACCAAGTCTCCTACCACGACCCTGCAACTTAAAATGAGATGAATCCAGTATCACCTAGGGAAAAAAATATATACAATTCAAAATTCAAAAATGCAATTTAAGGATAAAAAAAAAGCAATTTAGGAACGAAAGAAAAAATTTCAAATGTCTTTGGCCACTCTAGGCCTCAAAATGTATCTATCCTTGTTTGGCACAGTCTGGTTTTGAAAAAGTGTCTCTGGATCAGTTTTATCTATTCTAAGATGCGATGGTACAGCTTCTAGCCAAACATCATTGTCTTCTTTCTCAGACTGAGTCCAATCCAGGTGTGCACTACTGAAAGGTACAGTACCTGTTGATGAAGGACATGTAATTTACTAGTGAGGTCATGTAAATAATATATTTCAGTAGATCGCATGCTAATTTTGCCAAATTTGCGTATGCTACAAATGTAAAGTTCTCCAAACCATAAATTCAATTTACACAGCGTGGGCTGGCATTAATGTGCCTATAAAGGAATGCAGTAAGTCTTTTGTAAAAGTAAAATAACGTTCCTTTGCTAAATTATTTTACATATAAATATTCCTAAAAAGAACAGCCTGCTGAAGTTGGTTGATGGAAATAAAATTCGAAATTCCAGGGAGTTAGTCCAGGGAAACAGAGGTATGACTAACTAACTTTATAATGAATTATTTTTGGTATATTCACTAGAGAATACAGTATATGCTCATATTATATGTGCATTTGTCCTGAAAAAGATTGAAACCTGTTGATAATCAAGTTTCTCAGCATTACTGGAGTAGACTCTGTCTCAGTGTAGCTTAATCGAATGAAGGCAACACTGCTTGCACAAATGTATAAATTTTGCAAATACACAAAAGACAGGAATGTGATGCAACTGTCGGTCTTGCGTTCTTTAAATTTGCAAGTTTAATAATTAGTTGTTCATTTGATAAATACATTTGGGAATCATAGATTTAATTTAAAATAAAGCTAACTAGCAGTTCTTCTCAAAAAGAATGCCGCACATAAAAACAAAAGTAATATGAATCCAGCTTTAGAAGGAAGCTGTCTTTCTGCAACTGTGTTCCAATACAATGTAAACATTAAGCAGATGTAAACACGGTGTGTCTACTTAGCACACGAGAAAAGGGCAATCTTTTACCCCATGGTGATTAGGATGTCCTCTAACCTGGGAGATGGGCTCTCCGTAATAAAATGTGCCTGTAACTTCATGTGTAATCTCTCCCTCCCCCAGACTCCACTCTTGTCCTCCGCTTCTCTTCTCTCCTTCCCCCCTCCACAGCCACTACAGATCTCATAGATTGGAAATGCCAAAAACCATAGGCCTTTGCTCAGGTCTTTAGATCCTTCCGCAAACTGATGTGGGCCTGCTTCAAGACTGTAAACACGAGGAAACAAACAGTCCTTCAAAGGGACAATGGCTGAAACAGATAGTAACCAGATAGTGCTGAGGAGGAGAGGCCACTCCCAGAACAAGGAGGCAAAACAAACATGCGAACAATGCCATGTCTCCCTGTGTCAGGGAACCGCACATGCTTGTGTCCTTACTATTGTAAGAGCTGAAAAATCACAACGCACTGCAGAAAGGTGAAAAGGAACAAAACGGATGAGCCTCTTCCTGTCTCTCCACCTGCCCCCAATTGTCAAGACCCACCCTTAATGACAGTGACGATGGCCCCCGATGTTCCATCCACTCCATCATCTTTCCCAACCTTGTGGACCCGCAGCTGCAACAATAAAACCGCACCGGGACATCACCTCCATGCCCCCTGCTACCGTGACACCAAATCTGTGGTGCCGGCGAAGACACCCGTCGGCGGCCTTTATCCTGCCCGGGCCCCAGGAGGGGAAAGATGAGAGCCTGTCCGACCCGGGAGCCATGGGTCAGGCCCCCAAGGTGAGTCGGTGGGTCGCCGAATCCCCTTGTGAACTGGAAAAAAACACGACCTTTTCGCACCACTCGGCGGTTCCGACACCGTGGAAAGGAAAAGCGCCACATTATTGGAGGTCATTTGCATATAGTATAGAAATAATATATAATAATGTCTTTGTATATACAAACTGAGGTGCCACAGTAGGCGAGAATTTGAGACTTAACCCTTCCTGCACCTTCTTTTTATATGTCGATCCCTTGTCGCTGACCTGTAACTTCTTAAGAGAATAAAAGCAACAGGATGATAAGGGACAAGGCATCTGCTCTGGGTTCTGATTCAATGATTCCCTCTCAGCTATCATTGGGAATGGCCCTGCTCAGTGCACCTTGAATTATCTGGTCATCATTTATTTCGTGTCCTCAATTAAGGGGTATGTATTTGACGATGTCTTCATGCATCGGATCTTAATTCCTCACCATAGCTTGCTTAGTATAAACATTGTCCGCCTGTTCATATTTGTATTATTATAAATGCAAAGAAAGCCATTTTATTGCAGGCCAGCTGTATACGCTATGGTTTAAAAAAAATATTGCATGGGATATGTCTTGATCATTAGAGGACACCTATTTACTTTAGTCTCTATAACTGTGTCTCAGACATTCAGCATCTGTTACTCAGTGCCTTGACACCCTTGGGTGGAATGTGTGCTTTAGAAATACATGTGTTAAGTTATACCAGGATTACGATGTTATACTCTGGATTGCAGCACACTTTCCATCAAAATGCACTCGGTTATCAGGTGTAGTGCCTCAGACATCTATCTGTCACTTGGATCACTTTTTATCTTATATATATAGTGTGACTACACATCAATTGTTTTACTCTGTTTTTTGTTGTTTTTTTTCACATGATTGTTCTTTGCAACATAAAAGTTACGCCCATGTTCAGCTGAGAAGTGGGCTTAATAGAAATTCCTTTGTTTGGGCTTCAATTTCAAAACTTTGATTGAGTCCATATTGAACCAATATAATAACCGAGTTAGAAGGACAAAACTCCCCGTTCTAACTGCAAACTCTATTTTGGATACAAGGAAGTAACATACCTTGCTTTATTTTCACATTTGTTGTTCAAATGAGTTCATTGCGAACATTGTTTGTTGGCTGACTAGCTATACTCAGTTTGCACGGACATATAGGTTGCTCTTGTTTCTTGCTAAAATCAGATGGAGCGCATATGATGCCTGGAAGCAGAGGTGGACTAGCCAGTCTGGGGTTCAATAGGTATGTCCTTCTGGATGTGAAAAAGGTCTACGCCACAGCGACTATTATGTGCCTTGAATATGGGACTTCATGCTCCAGCAATAAAGTGAATAAGCCATTCCAATGCTGGAGATGTTGGAGAGAAGAGATACTAGAAAACTGCCTTTGCCCACAGAATAGATGACCTCTCTTCTGTTTTCAATCGAAAACCCCAACACATATAAAAGCCAATTCAAAAGGGACTTACAATGGTCATGTAGAACTCCATGGACTAAGAGGGTGTTTTTGAGTTCCCTCTGAAATGTTTGCTGATGGCAACGAGCAGGAAAAGGAATGCTAAAAGAGGGTAGATCCTCATTTACCTGGACCCTCCACCAAGAACCAACACTGAGGGTGTCTACAACTGTGAGAGATGGTGCAGGGACCGGCTGGGGAGCAACAAGTGGCTGAGCGGGTGACAATAGTATGGGTGCATTAGCACCTGGTGCATAGGGCGGGGGTTATCTAAAAAGGTGAGAAATTAAAGGATCCTTTTCGGGGTCAACATCTTTGTCTGTAGGGGAAATTGGCAACACTGGATAACACTTATCTATCGCCATACGATGTTGCCTATCTGAAACCTCTATCGCATAATCTATTTCATCATCTTTAAACTGTTGGGCAGCCTGTATAACAGTCATGCCTCTTTCTTTCCTATCTCTTTTTGCCTGTTTAATTTCTTTCTGTTTGGCTTCCTTGCACCAAAGGCGAAAAGAGTCAAACATGGCCGGCCGGGCTTTTCTTTTAAACAAAGTAGCTTTTAAATTATCTAGAATGTCAGGCTCAAAACTACCATTATATGGCCACTGTAAAACACCATCTTTCTTTGTATAGCGAACCCACACTTCATTAAAGGTGATGGGGCCCACACCATGCTCAGAATAGAGCTCATAAGTAGGAGTTCCAGCCGGAGGAATTGGACAAGAGTCCTCCAGTCGGGAGTCCCTATCGCAACCAAAACAACACAATTTCATAAACTTATTGAAACCAGGCATTGTTATTTCACTGGCTCCTGTACAAACAACAAGGGGCTAATCAAAAAAGCACAAACGTACTCACCCCTTGGCTTCGGTTATTGCAGTAATCGAATCAAAGAACCCAAAAACAAAGAAATGGGCGCTACCCATGAATACTTAACAAAATGTCTTCTCACACCAACAGAGGTCCGTCTAACATCTCGCAATACCAGTCATCACCAAAAGGGACCAATGCAGGACGGCAGTCAGGGCAGCAGTCACCAGCAGTCGTTGGACACACTTCAAAAGACCATCGGTCCACTTTTCGACATACAGGGGTCGCCTCCTCTGGAATTTTCCTGCGGGGCTCCTCAAGATCCTTGGGCTCAACCGCTACCTCTGAAGCCGCCCCACGTTGGGCTGCCAATTAAAGAACCGGGCCTTTGGGCCTGGAGGCGCAGGGCACGCCTGAAATCTTCGAGTTCACCTGCCTTGTTGCACAGAGACACGGAATACTCTGTTGGTGTAGAAAGACCAAGGGGCAGATTTATGTTGGGAATGCGCCACGTTTGCGTCACGCAACTGCGGCGTAAACGTGGCGCATCCCTACGACCCATTTACAACGTGACGCATCTAGGAAGATGCATCACGTTGTAAAGCCCTGCGCCACTTGTGGGCGTTCCGGCGCAGGGTGGGCGTTCCGGGGCAGGTGCGCCTCGCAAAAGTGGCTGAGTGAAATCTATAAGATTTCACTCAGTCACTTTCAGGCCAATGCTGCGTCAAAACCCTGCGCCTGCGCCTGCTTGAAGCAGGCGTAGGTCTTGACGCAGCATTGTAAAGATGGGGCACCTCCGAGCCTTGCTGGAGCTGCGTCGCGCTTGCGACGCAACTCCAGCAATGCGCCACCTTTACGGCACAGATGCGTCACGCATCTTTGCCGTAAAGGTGGCGGTGATGCGCCAGTTATCATAAATCTGCCCCCAAGTTTATTACCTGTAGCTAAGCACATTTGTCCAAAAAGTACACCAAGTAGGTTCTCAGGAGACTGCCACTTTACTCCGTGGCTCACAAACTTTTATATCCAAAATACATCTGTACAAACATACACCCAATGCACAAAGTTTTAGCCAATCAGAAGAGTTTGAAAACAAGGTGTTGTGCAACCAGAATGCTCTCTGCTTATATGTTTGTGTGTTATCCCGCCCCCAGAGTTAATAAATACTGGTACCCATGGTTCAGTGTTGCAATGGCACGACATGTCTGTATGCTTCAAAAGAAAGGTTGTAAAATAGGAAAACACAAGGAGAGAATGGCGAAGGCCAAAAGATAAGATACGGCAAGAGAAGAATGCTAAAGGCTAACAGATAGTTGATATAAAGATTAGGTAGTCCAGACAAGGATTAGTTAGGCCGGCTGGTGTCTGAGATGGGTTTCAAGACAAGGACGGAGGGGGTTTTTGACATGTTGCAGACCAAGGGGCAGAGACACTTCGTGAATCGAGCAGCCTGTGTAAAGGCAACACAAAATGGCGACAAATGTAGAATGGAGTCGAAATTAAAGAACCTCATTTCCAACTAAAAACAATGCAAAGCAACGCACCTAAAAACACCTTACAGAATTCAAAATTCAAAATGTGCAAATAAATTTCGTAAACCAAATTGCCTAGAAGGAATTTATCCCAGTACACAAGAATTCACAACCAACGCAGATATGTTGGACGCCTGTTTAAAACAAAGAAAAACCATCAGCACCAACTCTTTTCACAAAAAAAACTCTAAGAGCAGGCTAACCCAACCTCTGCATTCCTTCCAACAAATAACACATATTGAATTTATGGACCTGGTCAAAGTAAGCAAGCCTGCCTGCAGCCCTTCTGACCTATATCCACCACAAATCTTCCAAAAAAAGTCTTCTAACTGCCTCTGCTTCCACACCAGTAATAAGAATCATCAACAATTACTTAATCACTGAAATATTTCCAGAAGATCAAAAAGAGTCATACATTTACCCAGTACCTGAAGAAAACAAACCTGGACACACTTAACCCCGACAACTACAGACCGATTACAAATGGACATTTCCTGGGAAAACTGATAGAAAGAGCAGCCTTCACCCAGATGTCACAATTTATTGAAGATAATGCGAGACTTTTTGACTTCCAAACAGGATTCCATCTAGGAAAAGGTACAAAATCTACCCTTATTGCTATCTGGGATGACCTTAAGAGCACAGTTGACCAGAACGGAGATGCTGCAGAACTTCTCTTAGACCTCTCAGCTGCCTTTGACATGGTTGACTGTGACACTCTAATACAAAGACTCAACAAAGCTGGCATAGAGGGGACTGCTCTCGACTAAATTATATCCTACCTTTGTAATAGAACAAATGTCATCCATACCCCCCTCAAGGCTCTATCATCTCACCCATGATTATTGACATCTACATCAAGTCATTACTGGCACTGATCAATCAATTTCACCTCATATGCTATAACTATGCAAATGATACACAAATACTCCTGGTAAGCCCCAAAGACAATTGGAGACTCATAAATTGTCAGTTGCCTCAGAGCCATTGATCAGTGGATGACATGGAGCAATCTAAAATTGAATGCTTCTAAAACACAAATACTCACATTTGGTGATTGGTAAAAATATGACCCATTTACTGCCAGGCCTGACGATCCTGGAACGCTGTCTATACTATCCACGGAAGAAAGAAACATCAGAATTACCCTGGACTCCAAGCTATCAATGAATGCCCAAGTGGACACACGTGCAAGATCAAGCTTCATTACTATAAACACTATACAACTCATCTTCCCCCACCTGGGATTTCCACACAAAGTCCATCTCTCTTGTTCTGTCTAAACTCAATTACGGCAATAGCCTCTACCACGGATCATCTTTAACAACTATGAAATTACTACAATGGGTTCAGAACTCTGCTGCCAGACTATTCTTACATATAAAGCCACACGCCCAGATCTCCCCTTCCATGAAGGCCCCTTATTGGTTACCGGTTGGCCGAAGATCCACATACAAGCTTCTTTGTATCACCCTCAAAGCGATACATAGAACTGGCCACTTCTTCATCAGGAATAAAATCAACAAATATATTCAACAAAGGAAACTCTGTTGTAGATTGGCAGCTTGCCTTAGAATCACACCATATAAGAAAAACAACCATAGGTGGTACATCCTTCTCTGTTCAAGCAACCAAAATATGGAACTCTTTACCTAGGAACATAAGATCCACAGATAACCACCTTATCTTCTGAAGACTTCTCAAGAATTGGCTTTTCCCCACATAATCACCATACTCAAACATAAATATATAGTATAACACTGTGTATATAAACATTTGTTTTCACTATATATGTGTAACCACATACGTGTACTCCTTTGTATAAACATGTATAATATGTTAAAAAATATATATTCATTAGTTCTGCTTAACGTAAATATTGCTTACGATTATATTATTCTATGTTTAACATGTATATATGTCCCTGCTTAATTAAGTACATTTTTATCATAACTATTTATCTAGAATTGCTTCACTACTGAATTACACAAAAAGATCGATAAGAAATGATAAAAATAAATGAATTAGCTTAAAGTACAGCAACACTTGAAAGTCTGAGTTCATTAAATACAACTTTAAATTTTCATATATAACCCTCCTTATATATACCATATACTTATGTATCTTTATATTTATTACTTCACTTCTAATTAAGAATCTCCCACACACTACCCTTTATCTCACCCTATACCTCTCTCAACTTATCATCTAACTCCACTCTCCAACTCATCCCAAACATCATTTTACTACTCTCTCCAATGCACTATCCTATTTCTCACCCTATACCTCTCTCAATATATCCTATGCTTCCACGCGCTGACTCATCCCAAACCCCAGTCTAGTACTATGATCCCCAAAATAACCCTTTCTAGACTCTTCCCTCCTCTGCACCTCCTTGCATCATCTCAATCCTCTTTTACTATTCATATCTCACAAACAAGCCTTTCTAAGCCCTTTCCTCTGATTCTTCCACCCTCCAACTCCCCTTTACTTATCCCAAACCTCCTTCTACTGCTATGAGCTCCAAAAAAACCCACTTTCTAGACACTTCCCTCTTCTGTCCTACCACTATCCTTTTCAATCCAACTAACAGACTCACATCCACTTCTCAAATTAATCTCATATTTCCCTATACTAATTTCCTACTAATCCTGTTTGGGTTCCTGAGTAGCGTACTACCCGCCGAAAATCACATTGACACCTATTCAGGGGTAGCAAGCGCTTTATAAATGAAAACCCTGCCCTCCACTATGATTTTTTAATCCAAATAACGAAAACTCACATGTCCAACGCTCAAATTTATTTTATATCTCCCTATACTAATTCACCACTAATCCTCTTTGGGTTCTGCAGTAGCATACTACTCGCTGAATAGCGTTTTAGGTAGCACGCTATACAAATGCAATTACAATTTCCTCCAGAAAGCAGAGGATTTCTATTGTTAGTACGATCGCGTTCGCCAAAGCTGTTCCAGAACAATCCAAAACTTGGAAGAAGTCTAGCTAGAGGTTACTTTCTCTCCTTCCCTCGCACGGAGCTACACTACTAAAACGTTTTATGACGCACATGGTACCAAACTAATAGGAAGCTAATTAAAACCTCCTTTTGCGGATGGATTTGAATTGCGATAACCGTTGGCTCGTTGAGTTTTGTTTATTGCCGATTAGTTGTATTTGGTTAATGGCGGATTATTGTAGAAACTACAGCTGGCTGGTGCCCTCTTCTGGTGATGTTTGGCGCTGCATATATGTATATATATTTATATATGTATCAAACTTTGGCTTGCCATCTCGAAAATATGTAATACTTTGAATTACAATGAATCGGCCCTCTATACTATAATTTATGATGTCGTTTTAACAGAATTTAGGAGACTCGTGGCTTTGACATGGAGATTATGTATTGATTGCCTGTCGAAAAGTCAAAAGCAGAAAAAAAGGAAAGTGGGCTTTGATCCAGAATCTGCATCAAAAGAAAATTAATTACCCCAACAATCAAGTCGGTTAAATTCTGTAAATAAGTATAACACTTTTATTTATTTATGGCATTTATAGCTTGCAACTGTAGCCACGGGAGCAGTGGGGCGCTTTCCATATATCAATTCAGTTATTATAATATAACATCTGTATAACTCGAACTTCTAAATGCATTCAGGGTGGTTCAGCGAAACAGGGACCTAGCGACGAGGGTGGAGAATGATACAGTTGAAAGAGCCTGAAAATGTGACTTTTAAGAATATTTTAGAAGGTAAGGAGGTTTGGGATTGTTCCTATTGATTCTGGGCTCCTGTTCCAGGTTCTGGTTTTAAGGCAGGTAAAAGCCTACTTTACAGTCGTGGGTTTCTTCGCGTATGGGGTCTGCTGTGTCAGTCTCACGTTTCCTCTTGTGACTCTCTGTATTTCTGCAGTGAGGAGTTTTTCTTGCTGATAGCATGAACGCCATGATTGTGCCCTCTTGTAAATTATGCAGGTGATCTTTAAACTGATTCCTGCTTTTGGGGTAGCTATAACGCAACTTAACACACTTAAGTTTTGCTAAGCGCTAATGTATGCCAGCTTCTCGTTAATTTAGCACATAACAGCAAAGTGAAGCAATCTAGTGAAATACACAATTTTTGTGGCGAGTTTCCGTGTAGATGGCAACCAGCAGTTCATTTCAAAATGTGGTCGATAAACTGAATTGATTGGCTACCTGAAAGCCTGGTCAAGGTTCACAAATCTTGTTCATAGTCTTAAGGACTAGCTAGCCCTTCCACATTCTGCAATGTTTGCAGAAGTGCCATCACCCTTTGCAGCAGATGAATGTGCCATGCAGTCGGATTGTTATTTCCTTGTGTGTTTCAAAAATGAACCTGTAATAACTTTGTTCACTACTGCCTGCAGTGGTTGGTTGATGTTTAGGAATACCCAAGACAGCAGTCAATAATCTATTTACAAAAAGTGCAGGGGCCCAACGTTTGTACCGGGTACCCATTGCTAAGGCTGCCTACTCTTGATTGCACTTCAAACGTATTTTTTCCACTTTCCCGTAGGGCATTGTAGCGCCGGCCTACGAGGAGCAACCGCCCTATGATGAAGCATGACATCCCTTGGGTGAGGGAAACAAGTAGGACTCTCTCTGACTCTCCTATCTACACCCTAGATCATTCCCCCTTCTCCTTTAGGCCACTTCCTTCACCCTAAAGCACTTTAATAATGAGAGCTACTTCAAAGATTTCCACGTTTTTAGACATCTTTATAAATGGTTCTATCTGATCTGGGCTGAGTGTTGCTGCTTTGGTCTTGTTACCTCATTTTTGATAACCTTGTCATTCACTGTTATCTTTAGTAATATGCACCTGCCAGAATGCCTCCAAGGATGCCCAAAGTATATCAAGCATTTGCAATCGCCATTCCAGGGTTAGCCAGAATATCAACAGGAAAGCACAGTGTATATCAAGTTTGAGTCTCACTTACACTGTGTACAGCAGTTGAATCTATCACTCCCTCCCATTCTAGGGTCCGCTATAGGATGTTTAGTGGGGTTTAACTAAAACCTTTTTTTTTTCAAAGACACAATGCATAAATTAACATGGCAATGTTTACAGGGAGTTCTGAAGAAGCCCAACCATTTTCCTTGATGGTTTGCGGTTGTTATACGAACAATAGTTCTTTGGACAATATTGGGCCAAATGGTGCATTTCCGTAAGAATGTGTGGTATTTTCAGGCAGTTTAAATAATCTCGGCATGCAACTTGACATGGAGAACCCTAATTTTGCTAAATTATTATGGCACCTTTATTCAATTCTTCCATATATCTATTTCAATATTCCCATAATGCCCTTTCCTTGCAGACTTTTTGTCATCGTCAAACCCAGTTATTCACTGGGTACAACTAATTATCCGCTGGACACAAGTTATAAAATATAAGTGAGGGGGAGGGGGTATTATAACGTGCTGTGTGTAAAATGCTATTTGTAATAATATTAGTCACAGTCAACAATGCTGCAACAATGCGGCAGCTATCTCATGCCTGTTCAAAGGAGATTCAACAGGGCCAGAACAATGGCAAATTAGAACTTTGGCTCTTTTACTGCCTGTAGTTGGGTGTGTGCTTACACCAGTTCCATGCATGCATAGTTCACAGAAAGGCAATGTGGCGCAGCAGCTTCATTTCAGCTTTTATCAACAATATTATCTTGCCTCAAACTGACATTCAGTCAGACCTGTTGGTCTGAAAAGTAGAGCTGGACAGGACTTTTATCCCACTGGGCAATTCTCAAGTGACCTGGAACCCTTGGAGCAGGGTCGGTCTCTCCACTAGGGCTCTAGGGTTGTGCCCTTCTGAAACTCCTGCATGTTTACCACAACAAATATTAAATAGATCAATTTATTTAGTGATACAATTGTTTCTCTAAACAAATCAATGTATTTAAGTCTGGGCTGGTTGTCCCAGGCTGCCTGCCCGCCTCACTTTTAAGCAGTAGATGGAAGCCAGGCAGTATATCGACTTTCTGCAATGTGGCGCATGATGCGGGGCTTGCCTTTCTAAAGCACTTCATTGCTATTGTAGTCTATGTAGAGCAGTGAGGCTGTCAGCATCACAGTTTCAGGAGTTAGAGTCTGCATCCCTGAGTGGGGCCAGAGTCTAGTTATTCACAGGCATTGAGCCCACCCTTTCCCATTCGTCACACAGTAAGAAGAGATGCAAACACGTTTGATTTGGAGCATTTTTTTTGGTAATGGTAAGCGTTATAATGCTAATGTTGTGTTATGTATATTGTGCTCAGACCTCTGGTTAGGCTGACCTTGCCCAGTGTGACACCACAGGCCCTGGATGCAGATAGCTGGCCCTCTTGGAAGTGGAGCTGCTGCACATGTTCTCCTGTGAAATTAATTCAAAGGACATGAAGGGTTTTTGTTCCTGTGCAAAGTAGATGGAAATATCTGAGTCAAGTACAAAGAGACGCACATGTGCTTAAAGCAAACATTAAAAATAATTAATGCAAAGTCATTAAAACTAGCCCTATCTTCATGCCCTTATTGTTAGTGTCAAAATCATGGATTGATTTACAAATAATGGATGTTAAAAACATGAAGGTAATGTATGTCAGTGATTTAGTTCCCCTTTAATTACACATGTTTTACTTAATATTGCATTCACCAAAAGTGTTAGCTATTTCATCATGTAGTGTTTCTGTATGTTGTGTGTGCCTCTTATTGCTCTTGTATAGTGTATACTTTGAGTTGTGTCATGTGTTTATGAGGGGCTTTGATTGAGAACACAATCTGGTGTTGTGGCTGAAGTCAAAGCAAAGTGCATGTCAGTTGGTTGGATCTGTCTGCAGAGCACACAGAACAATGATCATGTATTCCAGTTGCAATTGAAATTCTGTGTAATTGTGTGTCAAAGGGGTACACAGACAACATATGTACAAGGCAAAAGTAAGAGAAAATAAAGTGCTTAAATGTGAGTGAGTGCAGTGTATATTGGGGTGATGAAGAGAGAGAACTGCTAGGAAGTGCATTTGGGGAAGACTGAAAAGAGGGTGCTGAAAAGGTAGCAGACGAGGTTCTCGATGCACAGATAGATGAGATGTGCAGAGAAAAAGGGCATACAAATCTAACACATACCACACATAAATGAAGGTCAGAACTTTTCCAGGCTTCAATAATTTAATTCAGTGTCAAAATGTAAAAATTTAAACATTTACAATGTTAATAATTTATCAAAAAAATTATTGTTGTTACTCATTTAGCTAAATAGCTAACAACCATTGACAAAGCTAATAGTACTGACAGATTTTAGGTGTATGGTAGTTGTGATATATATATATATATATATATATATATATATATATATATATATATATATACATTTACAAAACCTTATTTTACTCACACAAAACCATTGACATTCCATATATAGTTAGTTGCACTAACTATATATCGCGCACCCGCAATCCACTGATGATGATGTCACATATTACATCATTCATGACATTGTCAGTGACATCACTGATGACATCACTGATGACATCTCAAATGACATCACTGATGACATCTCAAATGACATCACTGATGACATCACTGATGACATCTCATTTGACATTACTGATCACATCACTGATGATATCATTCATGTGATAATACGATGAACCTCTTCAGACTCTAATATAACCTTAGATACAATCAGTGTAAACAGACACTCACAGACTGTCACTCATCCATGGAGTTACTCACACACCTAGTCAGTCATGCAAAGAATCAATCACACCTCCATTTCCTCAACTATACAGTTATACAAACTTTACTTATTCAAACATATACTAACACATATTTACTCTCTTATACAATCTCTGATACAAGTTCACAATGATCCATACAGCCACTCACACATTCACTGGCTCTTATGCACAGTTATTTATATATGTCAACTCTCACATGTACTGTGTTTTACATATGTACTTACTTTGACATGTAGCACTGAGATATCCATTCACTCACCAATACACTCATGCACACAGTCAACCGCCCATACAGCTGTTTCCACATGCACTTTTGAAACCATACATCTAGTGAATCAACTGCTCACACATCTATGCACAGAGTCATACACCCCCCAGCCACCCACACACACACTCAGTCTCCCATACAAATACTTGGGCAACCAATCAATAACCCATATAGTTACTCATATAGCTACTTATCAACACATGCAACAGTTTACAGAACAACAGACATAATGATGCACAAATTAAGACAGTTTAGTCACTAACCCATGCACTCAGTGAGACACATTTAATCACTCACTCATACAGTCAGTCATGCACCTACTAAATCCTTCATCCAGACACTTATACATCCACTCATTCTTCAATATGTAAGACATATTTTAACTTTACAGAAACATACAGTCACTGGATGTTGTCATCAGTGATGTCATCAGTGATGTCACTGACCATGTCATGAATGATGTAATATGTGACTTCATCAGCAGTGGATTGCGGGTGCGCGATATATAGTTAGTGCAACTAACTATATATGGAATTTCAATGGTTTTGTGTGAGTAAAATAAGGTTTTGTAAATGCGAATTCCTAACTATATATGGTCTATAACCTATGGTTTTTTCAGTGAATTTTCAAGGTTTTGTAAATGCTAATTCCTAACTATATATGGTCTATAACCTATGGTTTTTTCAGTAAATTTTCAAGGTTTTGTAAATGCTAATTCCTAACTATATATGGTCTATAACCTATGGTTTTTTCAGTGAATATATATATACATACATATATAAACATATATCATCTGTATATCTATATAAATACAAAAATAAATGCATGCATACATATACTTATATGCATACAGATGCATGTTATTTACATGAAAGTTGAAAAAACACTAATAAAAGCAAAGCTAAAAAGCCACCTCATTACAAACAGAATGGCTTTAACTTAAACGAGGGCGAGATCTATTGCATTTTCAATGCTTGTTTACTTTGGTTCCATCAAGAAGGCATTCAGATGTGTCACACATTTGCCATGAATTCTGAATGTTAGCACTCTAGTTGCACATTAGATCACTGTAGTAAAGCTACTGCTCACCAGGGACGTCTGCTGCTGGTATTCAAAGTGCATGTTTCCGTCTGCATGTCAGAATTTTTTTAATGAAATAGAAGAGGATTTGAGAAGTCACTCAAAATGATCCCTAATTTTTCTTTCTGAAGCACTAATCATACTTTCTATGGCAAAATTCACCCCCTCATGTTGTTCCTTTTTAAATTGAGTGTTTTCAGACTTACCACTTCATTCCAATCAAGATGGCTTCTGGTGTGCCATACTTTTGTCATAAGTAAGACTGTTAGCGCTCTAGTTGTTCTTTAGAACACTCTGGGACATTCTGTCATTGGGCTATACTTGGGGTACATCTGGGTGATATTTGGGCTACATTTAGGCTCTTTTGTCTCTGGTGGCCATCTTGGGAGACTGTATGTCAGAATTTTTTAATGAAATTGAAGAGGGTTTGAGAAGTCACTCAAAATGTGCCCTAATTTTTCTTTCTGCAGCACTAATCATAATTCATATGGCAAAATATACCCCCTCATTTTGTTCCTTTTTAAATTAAATGTTTTAAGAGTTACCACTTTAGTCCAATCAAGATGGCTTCAGGTGTGCCATACCTTTGTAATAAGTAGGACTGTTAGCGCTCTAGTTGTTCTTTAGAACACTCTGGGACATTCTGTCATTGGGCTATACTTGGGCTACATCTGGGTGATATTTGGGCTACATTTGGGCTCTTTTGTCTCTGGTGGCCATTTTGGGAGACTGCATGCCAGAATTTTTTAATGAAATAGAAGAGGATTTGAAAAGTCACTCAAAATGTGCCCTAATTTTTCTTTCTGCAGCACTAATAATACCTTCTATTGCATAATATACCCCCTCATTTTGTTCCTTTTTAAATTAAATGTTTTAAGAGTTACCACTTTATTCCCATCACGATGGCTCCAGGTGTGCTATACCTTTGTAATAAGTAGGACTGTTAGCGCTCTAGTTGTTCTTTAGAACACTCTGGGACATTCTGTCATTGGGCTATACTTGGGCTACATCTGGGTGATATTCTGGCTACATTTGGGCTCTTTTGTCTCTGGTGGCCATTTTGGGAGACTGCATGTCAGAATGTTTTAATGAAATAGAAAAGGATTTGAGAAGTCACTCAAAATGTGCCCTAATTTTTCATTCTGCAGCACTAATCATACTTTCTATAGCAAAATATACCCCCTCATGTTGTTTCTTTTTAAATTAAATGTTTTAAGAGTTACCACTTTATTCCAATCAAGATGGCTTCAGGTGTGCCATACCTTTGTAATAAGTAGGACTGTTAGCGCTCTAGTTGTTCTTTAGAACACTCTGGGACATTCTGTCATTGGGCTATACTTGGGCTACATCTGGGTGATATTTGGGCTACATTTGGGCTCTTTTGTCTCTGGTGGCCATTTTGGGAGACTGCATGTCAGAATGTTTTAATGAAATAGAAAAGGATTTGAGAAGTCACTCAAAATGTGCCCTAATTTTTCATTCTGCAGCACTAATCATACTTTCTATGGCAAAATATACCCCCTCATGTTGTTTCTTTTTAAATTAAATGTTTTAAGAGTTACCACTTTATTCCAATCAAGATGGCTTCAGGTGTGCCATACCTTTGTAATAAGTAGGACTGTTAGCGCTCTAGTTGTTCTTTAGAACACTCTAGGAGGCTGCAGTAGAACACAAAGGAATCAACTGACAGTCTCTGTCCTTGTTGGATGTACATGTTTTACTCAGAATGGCAGACTTCATTTTCACATGACTGAGAAAGATAATGTGAATTTACAGAAAATATGCTTTCAGTTTAGCTTATAGATCCCCTTCCAAACCACTGTGGGAAAATCATGAGATATTAGTGTTCTTTCAAACAATATTCATGATATCACAGCAGAAGGTTTTTTCACATGGTAAAATCACCTTAGAACCCACCACAATTCCTAAAACGAGTATGGTACCATCAACAAATGATTTATAATGTAACTAAAGTCCTAAAACCCTCTATTAACTACAATGCTTTTTAATGAGGTGCTATCATGTATATTGGTCCCAAGATGGCTGCCAACACTTCTTGGATGAAGTGCTGACAGCCAATCAGATCAGATGTGTGGTTAGGCTCCGCCCAGATATATATCTTTTTTTGAACCTAAATTACTCAAAATCCACTGGAGCACATATATTGAGACCTAGCAAAGGCACCTCGGGCTAACAGTCCCTACAATTTTGCCAAGTTTCGTGCAAATCCATTCAGCCGTTCGAGCTAAAAGTGAGGCCAACCGCCCTATGGAAATTAACATGGGAAAAACGCGTTTTGGGACCCCCCTTTTTTCTCGGCCCCCCCTTGATGAAACCCCCCCAAATTGTCAGGGGCTGCTTAGAAACAAAATGTTCAATTTTCCTGAAAATTTCAGCCAATTCCGTCCACAAACGCCAAAGTTATTAGACATAGAATTTTCAAAAGTAGGTAATATATATATATATATATATATATATATATATATATATATATATATATATATATATATATATATAAATGCAATAACATCTCAGAGAGAAACCAAAATAATGGTTGGGTGGTACACTGTGGGAATCCCCAAATTCTTCTTTATCAAATAATCCCTTTTAGAGAGCCCCCACTTTCTTCATCCCATTTAAAGACCTGTCTGCACATATTCCTATATGAGTGATTTCAACCAGCAGTGGTGGGTGCTTCCAAAAGCCCTGTTAGACCATCTTCTTCCAAAACCAATGCTGCATGCAGTGCAAAACACTGGGCAAGCCCACACTTTAAAGTTCCTGAAGTTGTTGCGCTGTGCAATTTGCACATTACAGTAAATGTTGAGCATATTAATGCAGTTAGCTATTAGCAGTTTTTAATGTGTTCAACATTTCAAGACTATGGGGGTCATAACAATCGTGGGCAGTGGTGGTCCACCTGACATCTTGGGCATTGGTCCGACTGCCGGATTTCAATTTTGGTGGTCGGAATGCAAAGGTCAGGGGTAGAACCGCTGCCTCCAAAAGGATCCAAAATCCCGTTGGGCGGTGGTCAGACTCCTATTCCTACAATGATGGTGGTGCCTGTGCAGGCACCGCTGTAAGGATTAGGATGTCCCTTTCCAACTGCCATTTCAAGGTGGTCCTACTGCAATGAAAAGGCAGATAGAAAGAGTCTTTGGGGGGCCCAAGCAGGGTCCCGTCCCCTGTAGTCCACTGTTTAGTGGCGCTGGAGGCACATGATGACTGGCACATGGTGCATTCATGTGCACAAAGTGCCTCTTTCTACTGCAGCTTGTCCTGGCGCCCTTTTCCTGGGCTGCAGCACAAGCCACAGTAGAAAAAAGCACTTTATGACCACCTGCAGAGTTATCCTAATAGGCAGATGGGACCACTGACTCATTGTTGCATGGTCACCTGCCCGATATGATGGCGGTTCGACAGACCGCCATCGTAATGAGGGCCTATACGTTCCCATTGCTTTATAAATCTTGCTTTCTCCCTAAATTCATCTGCTTAAAAATGCACCATTTGCTAATCTTTTTAACATTTTTTCACAGGAGGAGGACGCTCCCAGAACCCATGTTTTCCTATCAAGCTTCGCTCGCTACATAAAACTAAAACCCCACTTTAACGCCCTCTCTCTCAAATGTCACCAGCAACCACAGCCTTAGAGGCCGGTCTTCAGAGCCCAGGGTTGCCCCTGGTGCCTCTGTCACTTTCTCTAGCTCCCCAAGGCTAATTGCAGCAGACGGGGATGCTTCAAGAGAGAGAGAAAGTGAGGGAGGGGGATAAATGAATTAGAAAGGGAGAAGAGAGAGAGGAGAGAGAGAGAAAGGATGGATGGATGGATGGAAAGAGAGAGACTGTGCAAAGAGGGGAAGGGAGTGGGGATGATTTGAGTTTATTTCCAGGGCTGCTTTTGGTTCCCCAGTTCAGTCCTGACACCTCCCTTCAAACAAACACTCACAGTAAAAACATAAGGTCTTTTTATAAACAGGATAGGTACAACTGAGTTCACCAAAAAATTGATCTTCTCTCAAATACGGAAAAGGAACAGCACAGGGAGCAAGAGAGCAATCTTATCTCAAACATAATGAAAACTTACAACATGGGCAGGATCAGTACACATTCCTTTCACAAATAGGTCTATGGAAACACAGATGGCTGGAGGAGTAGCTTCCTCCAGCACAAAGACTTGGACTGATTCATTGTTCCGTAGATTGTCAGGTTCCTTAATATCCCGTTTAAAGGAGTAGCATTCCAACCTACAGAAGCATTCAGATATGTCTGACGCTCAGCTAGATTCTAGAGGCAGTTCCTGACTGACAAAAAGCATAATTCACTGATGCAGCTTTTGTGTTTGACGGTGCTGCTGAAATGTTGTTGACCTGCAACCAGCATTGCAGACACACAGGGCCTCATTTACAAGACAGTGATGCATCGCTGCATTAAAGCAGCAATGCGTCCGTTTTCTTGCATCTGCAGGAGAAATCCTTGTGCCACCATGTATGTGCTGTATTTACAATACGGTACACCATGGTGCAGGTTTTTTTTTGGTGCATTGCTGGAGTTGGCATGAAGACCAATGCAATTCTAGCAATGTATTAAAATACAGAGGCGATGCATCAGTGTTCAGTGACACATCATCTGCTGTATGGGGACAAATTTAATAGAGTGTGAAAGGGTGGAAAACTCACCTTGAGCTCTATTATATTGGTCCTTTATGTCACGCATGTAAGTGGGGAAAAGTGTACTTTGTGTATCACTATGCCCACTTGTAAGCTTGACATAAGACAGTAATATCGCACCAATGTCTTAGGACGCCCCAACAGAAGGTCTGAGAAAACACCGCTAAGATGTGCAGGAACCCCTCTGAAATCGCACACAACTTCAAACAATTAAGGAACGACTGCTGGAAGCTGCCTCATCATAAAGAGAAAAGAGGGCTCATCACCGGACTGCCTGGCCCTAAAATAGAGCCCCTGGTGATGCAACGAGGAACCCCTTTGCGCCCACAAGCCACTGAATTCCTCTTTCAGGAGACTGAATGTTTCTCCCTAGTTCCTCCAATACACCCATCAACCACAGATATCTGAAACCACTCTCTGGGTCCTCGCAAGCTCAATCTCATTTCACCGGACTGCCTGATCCTAATATAGCACCAGGGGTGCTGAAAAGATAAACCCTAGCGCGTTTACGATCCAAAAAAAACCCCACTCTCCCGAGTGTCTCTCCACAGTTCCTCTGACCACCCTGCAATCATTGGATATTCAATATCAACTCTCCAGGCTGACGCAACACTAGGAGAAAATGGGGCTTGATATCGGACTGCCTGATCCCCAAATGGTGCCTTTTAATGACACACTTCTAATCAGTCCACCGCCAGCACACTCCTTCCCCCCAGTTAGCAGTGTCAAAATTGGGGCTGAATGATATTATTGGAACGATTGCACGACATACAGAGGTTTTTACCCTACTTCAACATATTAACACTATAAGATGTGTTGGGCTGCAATTTAGGGATCCATTGAAATTAAATTTTGTGACACGGACGCATGACTTTAAAACACCAGAGGCTGACTAACTCACTCCACTAGCTTCTGCCTAACTAGTAGCTCTGACCCTACACCGCCCTCATGCCGGAGATCCATGGCCCCAAAAAGGTGGCCTGCCTTCCCATTACCACCCTCTATTTAGAATAATCACCAGTCCTTTCCCCATTGCAATACATCATCCTTCACCCATACTTATCCCCAACCCTCACCTATCGGAATAACAACGGATCCTCCCACACCAACACCGACCCCACATGCTCCTGTGATATATCCTACAGCCTGTCATTCCTTCAGATGCAGTTCCTTAACTCACAACCTGGTCCACAGGAGATGGTTTCTGCCCCCACACTTCCTTAGGAAGACCATTAGGATAAACACTGTTCCTTAGCCAAACAAACCACTTCGAAACACTCCCACATACAATATATGGAATGTCCCGGATGCTGGCCCCCTAGGAGACACCTATTACGGAAACTCAGTTTAGCCACCCCCTTTCCAAATCAGCTAAAAGTATACCAGTCACACCAACCTCACCCTACCCTGACACACATAACCACCTAACCCCCAACCTCTCCTTTAAATCCCAGAAGAATTTGAAACATAGACTGAATAGACAACACCCAGAAATTCTATTTGCAGACATTTACAACTGCTCAGCCAAAGGGCAACACAAATATATACCTAATTTTCCACACAGAAAGACTGGAAAAATTGAACACCACTCTTAGAGCACATCTCCACGTAATCAAAACAACCACCACCCCCCACAGCTGTCAAGTGAAAACCACGATCCCAACTGTCTCATGCAGAATGGCCCCACCACGGTGACCCTATAATTCAACTGATAACAAAAAAGCGAGCAACCCAGTATACCCTTGAGGGTTCGGGCAATGAATATGATAAAGTGAAGATACCTTCAAGGGATTTTGTTTGTACTAGTTAACAGCACAGAGCGAGTGATTCTATTTGGTGACCCGTCACAATTTAGCTCAATGGTACAACAATGTAACAATAAAAACTCAATTAATCTAGATAAGTCACAATATGGCTTCTTGCGTGGACTTGAATTGTGGTGACCGAGAGAGGTCCTCCCCACCTCCTATGACGACCTATTCACTACAGAACTCACCTCTCACTACAACTCCACATTTTGAACCAAATAGCACCCTTAAAACAAAAAAGAGCCAGGTCCACTCCTTCCAGATCCTGGTTTAACACATACATAAACGCAGAAAGAAGACAATTCAGAGCAACTGAAAGACTCTGGCAGAACAGTCCGTCCCCAATCCTCCTGGACCAACTCAAAGCAACATGTAAGAAGTACATAAACCACACCAAGCGCGAAAAAACTTCCTTCTTTTGCAATGCCCTTGAAAGTACTAAAAACAGACCAAATGAGCTCTTTACCCTCATCAGGCAATAAACATACAAGCCCCCCATATCCACAACACAGGCTTCTAATGCCCTGTGTGATAACTTTGCCAACTTCTTCAACGACAAAATCTCCAAGATTGAGCTCTCCCTGGACGTCAGCCCTAATCTCGTCGACAGGAGCCCAGCCCCAGGAGCAGATGGTAGCACACCCAATCACCCTCCTAACCAATGGAAATCATTCAACCCTGTCTCGGAATTAGAGATAGTCAAACTGATCTCCACCTCTAAACCCTCCTCTCATGCCTTGGACAGAAAAGGGTGCAGCACAGAGACAGTGATCCTTAATATCATGGATGATCTACTTAGGTCCCTTGATTCAGACCAATGCTTCCAACTCATCCTCCTGGACCTATCGACAGCCTTCGATACGGTTGACCACCAACTACTCATTAAGGTACTCCAAGAAAGGTTAGGCGCGGAAGAGGCAGTCTTACACTGGTTTGGCTCTTTTCTCCAAAATCGCTCTTACAGAGTCAAAATCAAAAACTTCACGTCAGACCTTCACCCTGTCAGCAGAGGCATCCCTCAAGGATCAGTCCTCTCCCCACAACTATTCAACATATACATGGAACCCCTCACCACCATTCTTAAAAGATCCAACATTCCCTTCCACCACTATGCGGACGACACCCAGATCTATCTCGAAACCTCCTTCATTTAAGACATCCAGGGACTCAATGATACTCTCAGAGTAGTCCAACACTGGCTCTCATCAAACCACTCGAAACTGAATCAAGACAAAACGCAAATCCTTCTCATTTCTAACAAAATGGAAAACCCCCAAGTCACAGAAGGGCTAAAAGCAATTGAGGCTCGCAACGACAATCTCTACCTGGCCGACTCCGTCAAATTGCTGGTCATCACCTTGGACCCCAAATTAAGCATGGTTAAGCACATCAAGAACACAGCAAAGAGTGCCTTCCTCAACCTGAAACTACTAAGCAAGATAAAACCCTTCATCTCGAACAACAACCTCAAACAAGCAACACAATCCTGGGTCCTTTCCAGGTTGAATTACGGAAACACAACCCTCACAGGCACAACAAAAGCATACCTAGCTCCCCTCTGATCAACCCTGAATGCAGCTGCAAGAATGGTCACCGGAGTAAAAAAAATATGACCTCATCTCGCCCGCTCACAGAGAGTTGAAATGACTCCCAGTGGAAATCCGTGCCAATTGCAGAACTGCCTGCCTCATGCACAAACCCGCATACCTGGCCTCCAAACTCACGAAGGCTGGTGAGACAAGGAACCTCAGAAGTTCAAACACTCTACTCCTCATACCGCCGAAATTCTGTAAACAAAAAAACGCAGCACGATACTTCTCTGGAAATGAGCTCAAAATCTGGACCTCCATCCCAGTTCATATCAGGACCATCCCTTCCTTTCCAAAGTTCAAAATCAGCTCAAAGACCTCTTCCTCGAGAGCACCCTCGCAAATGGATAGAGTGCCACTAAAACTCATGAGCGTGCACACTTTGGCACAAAGTCACTTTGAAACTAAGTCCTCTACCCCATGCCTAGCCTAACTTCTGCCCATGAACCCCCCGTTTGGAAGGACACGTGGCTTGAAATACTGTGCTCTCTATTACAAGACTATGCAACTTCCCGGCTTCTAACATCATACAATCATGCAAAGTCTCCTCTGCACTTTAAGGCTTTTTGTGTGACACCACAATAATACCTGACTGGTTAATACTGCTAAAATATGTGTTCGCCTGTACTAAGTGTTGTAAATCGCTCTGATTCCTTTGGGTCTGGCTAGCACTATATAAAACTCAGAAATAAATAAATAAAGGTTGCATAATGTGACATTTACTGTTTTACCTCACTTATGTATACACTTACCTGTTGGGTGATGTCATTTCCATCATAGGAACTCACTTCAGCTGGCCAACTTCTACTTCAAGAGCCAATGCTTCATACGTACGCCTGGGTTTGGCAGGCGTAGGGATTGGGATGTATTGGCATTGCAGCAGCAGGCTGCATAAAAGAAAGTGGTAAATACCATTGCGTCAGTTTCAAGGTAGGCGTTTCTCAAGGAACGCCTAACCTGCATAAATTAAAATCTCATGCGACACAGGTGATTTTCGTGCAGGCGAAAAGCAACACAGCCTGTAAAAAAGTGACGAATCAGCATCCATGTAAATATGGAGCAGATGCAGCGCCACTGTTGCGTCAAAAAAAGTGGCGCAATTGTGGAGCAAAGCGATGCAAGGGGCTTGTAAATAAGCCTCACTATGTCTTGTTTCCAGGAGTGGTATTCTAATTTCCAGATGAAAAAGGGGCCATACAGGGACCCCATGACAAATTATAGCTCTTGAAAACTATAAAGTTGCATTATGCTGATGCTGTGCATTCGGGCTCATCATCACTGAGCCATTAGGTTGCAATACGGCAAGCAGAGACCAATTACTACATTGCCAGAGCCTCCAAAAAGAATGGACCTGAACAACACCCAAGAGGCTGTGCCTTGTCGCACAGAATATGCGCTGAGTGGTACTAGCTTCCTGTATGAGAACTGTGCAGGATATGTAATTAGAGTAAGGACCTCCATGACACCGTTTGCAGTCCTGGTAACCATATTGCTGAGCCCCTCACTACTGAGCTACAGTTGGGGAACAGTGGTTCCCTGGCGATGGCAGCGGTGTAATGTCTCCCTACCAAAGTTGTAATTGGGCGGTCTGACAGCCAGTACATCAGTTGCTGGACCACCAGCCCGCCCCCGCAAGTCTGGTGGTCCTCTGACTGCCAGACTCGTAAATAGGCCTTCAGAGATTAAACAATTGTGCTATTGCCTATATTTTGGATTACTTGTATCCTTCCAGTAGTTATTTTAATGCACATTATTTAATGCATTAAATCAACTTTGTGAAATCCTATACCATCTGTTAGAAGATGGACACTGACCAGAGAGGTCTTAAAATATGACTACTGTAGGAACATCTACATTTATGGTTCATAAATGGCAGAGTTCCAGGTAAAAGGGCAGTAAAATGACAAGCATGGTGAGTGGGGGAGATTGGAGTAGATATTAATCTTCTTGATTGATAATAGCTACATATATCTGCATAACTTGTAACAATTTTCTGCAGATTAAGCATTTTTCTCACATTTGGATTAGAAAGTCATTGCAGAACTCAACACCATTTGACTATATATATTATGAATAGGTCATCTTTAGTTGGGAATTCTTCTGCTTCTCATGAGGATGATCTCAAGGCTATAATCTGGTCAGATATTGCGACCAATACCCATAGGAGGATAATCTGTCAAAGAAACTATATGGCTGCTTGATTAGAGCTATTAAATGTGGCTAAATATGACAAAGGTCATAGTATATTTTCATGCAATAACCAATACATTTACTATAACCATCAAATTACGCATCTTGATCAGGAAGACTTACTACTTCACCACATGTGCAGACAGATATCAAAGCCAATCTGAAAAGGGGCTTATCACTGATGCCAGTTTTATAAACTGAAGATGTCAATGCCATGTGTAGCTACTGAATCACACAAATTTCAAGAAATTTCAAGAAATGTATTAAATGGAACTGGCTGAAGAACGCATATATATATATATATATATATATATTCACTGACAAAACCATAAGTTTCAGCCACGATATAGTTAAAAATTAGCATTTAAAAAACCTTAGAAATTCAGTGAAAGAACCATAGGTTTCATACACGTTATAGTTAAAAATTAGCATTTAAAAAACCTTAGAAATTCACTGAAAAACCATAGGTTTCACCCATGTTATAGCTAGCTGGACATTTCACTCACACAAAACCATTGAAATTCCCCCGTTATAGTTAACTATAACTCGTGCACCCTCAATGCACTGCTGATGACGTCACATATTACATCACTCATGACATAGTCAGTGACATCACTCATGACATCACTGATGACATCTCCAATAACATCACTGATGACATCACTGATGACATCATCCATTGAATGTGTGTCTTTCTGAAAAATAAATATGTTTTATATATGTATATCTAAAGGTCGATGGAAGAATAAATGTGTAAATAATTGTCTAAATGGACGTTTTTTTGTAAAAAGGGACCCCATGACAAATTATAGCTCTTGAAAACTATAAAGTTGCATTATGCTGATGCTGTGCATTCGGGCTCACCATCACTGAGCCATTAAGTTGCAATAGGGCAAGCAGAGGCCAATTACTACATTGCCAGAGCCTCCAAAAAGAATGGACCTGAACACCCAAGAAGCTGTGCCTTGTGGCACAGAATATGCGCTGAGTGGTACTAGCTTTCTGTATGAGAACTGTGCAGGATATGTAATTAGTTGAAGGTGGCACATCAACAACTAGTGGTGGTACTGGCCCTATGATCTATGTATTGAATAGGCTTAAGCCATGTCAGTTCATCAGAAATAATTGATCTGATGATGTACAATGTGCACAGGTTCACCTAGCAGCATCCGTTTCACTGCTCACAGGTCGGACTCATACTACCTAGCCATAACTGAGGGGGTGGATACCTCTTATGATGTAGAACTGCATATGTAAATTGTGGTAGTGAAGCTTGTAACAAACAAGAGTAGACATAAAGTTCCACCAAAGGGGCAAGCAAGTCAATGCAGAAATAACTAGGTAATACTAATATCAGTTTTGGATATTTCAAAGTAAACTGAACAGTCTGCCAGCCCAACGTCATCTATTTCAAAAGCATTTGTGGCATATGATTCTCAAGAACTTGGAACTAGTACTCAATGTGATATTCTATTAAACTACTATCAGCTTCATGGTTCAAAGAATGACATCTGTGATGTCATTTGAGATGTCATCAGTGATGTCATGAGTGATGTCACTGACCATGTCATGAGTGATGTAATATGTGACGTCATCAGCAGTGCATTGCTGGCGCGCTAGTTATAGTTAACTATAACGGGGGGATTTCAATGGTTTTGTATGAGTGAAATGTCCAGCTAACTATAACATGTGTGAAACCTATGGTTTTTTTGTGAATTTCTAAGGGTTTTTAAATGCTAATTTTTAACTATAACGTGTGTGAAACGTATGTTTTTTTCAGTGAATTTCTAAGGTTTTTAAATGCTAATTTTTAAATATAACGTGGCTGAAACCTATGGTTTTTTCAGTGAATTTCAAAGGTTTTGTAAAGGATAATGATTAAATGTACTAATTGTTATATGTTTTTATACTGATTTACTACATTATTTTAAATTATTTATTTTGAGATATTTTATTTTTTAAATTACATTACAATTTTTTTTATATAAATTGAAAAATAAATGTTTTTAAAAATATTGAAATTGCAATATTTTTATTTTTTTAAATTTTTTTTAATTTATATATATATTTTATATAGCAGGTAATGATATCCTATGGAAGAAAATTCAAGTTACTGGTAAGTACAGTTAAATTTACTTTTCAGGAACAGTAGTGAGCTGAAAGCAGGTGAGTGAATCGGAATTCGTAGTTCGGCTGATTTTTGAGGAATTTCTTAAATTTCCAATACTCCACACTTAGAAGAATTTCCAAGTAAAACATGTCAATGTTAGCCTATGGAAGGAAATTCAAGTTACTGTAAGTATGGTTACATTTATTATTCAGGGTCCGTCCTGGGCTCAAAGATGCAGCATTGACGTCTCTTGTGATAACAGGTGAATAAATCGAAATTCGTGGTTCGGCTGACTTTACAGGAATTATTCTAAACTTCCAAAACTCCACACTTAGAAAAATTTCCATGAGGAACCCATCAATGGTAGCCTATGGAAGGAAATTCAAATTACTGTAACTCCGATTAGAATCTTTTTTCAGGATCAGTAGTGGGCTGAAGGATGCAGTACTGAGGTCTCTCCTGATGACAGGTGAGTAAATCGCAATTCGTAGTTCGACTGATTTTAGAGGAATTTTTTAAAGTTCTAAAACTCCACATTTAGAATTTTCCAAGTAAAACATGTCAATGTTAGCCTACGGAAGGAAATTCAAGTTACTGTAACTGCGATTAGAATTACTTTTCAGGGTCAGTAGTGGGCTGAAAGATACAGCACTGAGGTCTCTCTTGATAACAGGTGAGTAAATGGAAATTCGTAGTTCGGCTGATTTTAGAGGCATTTTTTAAAGTTCCAAAACTCCACACTTAGAAGAATTTCCAAGTAAAACATGTCAATGTTAGCTTACGGAAGGAAATTCAAGTTACTGTAAGTATCATTACAATTACTTTTCAGGGTCCGTCCTGGGCTCAAAGATGCAGCACTGACGTCTCTTGTGATAACAGGTGAGTAAATCGGAATTTGTAGTTCGGATGATTTTACAGGAATTTTTTTAACTTCCAAAACTCCACACGTAGAAAAATTTCGAAGTGAAACAGGTCAATGTTTGCCTATGGAAGGAAATTCAACTTACTGTAAGTATGGTTACATTTACTTTTCAGGGTAGGTCCTGGGCTCAAAGATGCAGAACTGACGTCTCTTGTGATAACAGGTGACTAAATCAAAATTCGTACCTCGGCTGATTTTAGAGGAATATTTAGCTCAATAGTGAAGGAATGGGGCGGGGCCTGAGGAGATATGTGTGCAAACACGTTCTGTGGCGCGTTTTACGTTAGGGAATATATTCCTCTTCAATCCTGAAGTCACCTATGAGCCAACTAGCCCATCAGGTACCTCCAGTTTGCGCCAGGGAGCTGCATTGCAAAAAGGTGTTCAGAGGGCATGCCCCCTTTTTACAACACTCTGCAACGCAGCTCTGTGGCACTTACTAGAGGTACCCGTTGGACTAGTTGGCCCCTAGCGGACCTCTGGATTGAAGAGGAATATATTCCCCAAGCTAAAACGTTCCACAGGGCGTGTTTGCACACATATCACCTCAAGCCCCGCCCCCTACCTTCACCACTGTGCAAACATGCCCCGTAATGCGTTCTAAGTTGGGGGATTAAGTCCCCTTGCATACTGGGGGTCCCTGGGGGCCAACTAGCACACCAGGAACCTCCAGTATGCACCAGGGGGCTGAGTTGCAGAGAGGTGTAAAAAGGGGCGTAGCCTCATTACACCTCTCTGCAACACAGCCCCCTGGCATGTTTGCAGAGTGGGAACTAATTCCCCTTGCATACTGGGGGTCCCTGGTTGCCAACTAGCCCACCAGGAACCCCCAGTGTGCGCCAGGGGGCTGTGTTGCAGAGAGGGGTAAAGAGGCCATGCCCCTTTTTACACCTCTCTGCAACGCAGCCCCCTCGTGCTTTTTCAGAGGGGGAACTAATTCCCCTTGCATACTGGGGGTCCCTGGGGGCCAACTAGCCCACCAGGAACCTCCAGTGTGTGCCAGGGGGCTGCGTTGCAGAGAGGTGTAAACAGAGGCGTGGACTCATTACACCTCTCTGCAAGGGAGCCCCTTAGCCCATACTGGAGGTTCCTGGTGGGCTAGTTGGCCCCAGGGACCCCCAGTATGCAAGTGGAAGTACTTCCACCTCTGCAAACGTGCCAGGGGGTGCGTTTGCAGAGAGGTGCAGGTAAGAGGCGTGGCCTCCTCCCGATCCCGTTTAAAAAGAACAAAAAACTTTGAAGAAGGGGGACTGTGTAGCCCCCCCTTCTTTTTGACAGCCAATTAGCATTCAGCTCGTGCTCGGGAAGGTACAGAGTACAGAAAGCTTACAGTAAGCTTACAGTAAGCTCCTATAGATATACTTATGATCTTACTTATGATTTTTGTAGGAACTACTGAACGGATTTACACCATTTAACAAAAAGCGTGATCTGCGAACCGAACTTTTTGCCAAATTTGGTGTAATTCCGTTCAGCCGTTCGGGCTGTAGACCTGGCTAAAGGTTCTATGGAAAATTGCATTGGGAAAACATGTTTTGGGACCCCCCTTTTTTCACGGCCCCTGCTTCGCAAATCACCCCCAAACTTTCAGGGAAGGAGCGGAGCGGAGCAGGCCATTTTCTTGGAGAAATTCACGAAGATTCGTCCACCCATTCCAAATAGAATCGGATTTCCTATGGAAACTAGGTTTTAACTATAACTACAGCCAGTAGGTAATATATATATACATGTTACATCAAAACGACTATGAAACATTACAATGAGGCCAAAGAGTCACTAAAGAAACAATTGTACAAATGGAAAAGAGAGGGGATGATCTCCAAACAAGAGTTTTATTTCTTTCATGTTGAGTTTCCTGTGTTACCCAAACTTTATCTCCTTCCTAAAGTCCACAAAAAGGTTGTCCCAGTTCCCGGCCGTCCTATTATCTCGGCAATTGCTGGAGTGGCAGAACATGTCACTGAGTATATTGACTATTTTTTGCAAGATCTAGTCAAAGATTTGCCAACTTACATCAAAGACAACGGAGACTTTATCAGAAAGATTAAGGGTGTTCCATGGAGTCATGACTTGTTGTTTATTACTTTAGACATTGAATCGCTCCATACGAGTATTGTAAATGCAACTGGTCTAGAGGCATTGGAACACTTTCTTGGAAAAAGATCCATTAATTGTTATAATCATAGCAAAATGATAATTGAACTCACAATGTGGTGTCTGAACAATAACTTCTTGGTATTTGGTAACAATATTTATGTCCAGAAACAAGGTGTTGCTATGGGGGCCTGCTTCTCCCCCAGCTACGCGTGTCTTCACGTGGACTGGTAGGAGGAGCAGGTCCTCAGGCATACACATTGGGCCATCTTTGACAAACATGTGGTACAGTGGATGCGTTATATAGACAATGTTTTTGTTTTATGGAGGGGAGATTATGAAAGTGCCAATACCTTTCTTCTGTCTATTAATGCTAATCAGGAGAATCTCAAGTTCACTTCCACCATTAGTAATTTTGAAGCTGAATTCCTCAATGTTAAAATATTTATTCATGAGGGTTATTTAGCGACAAAACTCCATAGAAAGAGCACTGCTGACAATAACATCTTGCATGCTAGCAGTGCCCACCCAGGACATGTAATTGACAACATTCCTTTTGGAGAGCTTCTCAGGCTAAAAAGAATCTGTGGTACAGACACGGATCTGGCTATCTGCACTAATGAGACCTTGGATAGGTTTAGACATAGGGGCTATAGGGAATCAATTTTGAAACTAGCAGTTCAAAAAACCAACGCGAGAACTTGTCAGTCATTGCTATCTTCCCCTCAGAGTACTCCTCTGGAAGCTGACTCTAATATGGATGACCAAGCCCCCAGACTATTTACCACCTAGAGCAAACAGGCTAGGCAGATCAGGTCTATTGTTAAACAAAGATGGCCCATCTTAAAAACTGATCTTGTCCTGGCACTTAGACTACCAGATGGCCCCACTATTACTTATCGGAAGGGACCTTCCTTAAGAACTCAAATTAGCCATGAATTCCCTGAGCTTGGTAAGAAGGAAGAATGGTTGAAATCCCGGCCGGGATTTAAACGCTGCTCCACCTGTAGGGCGTGTAAATTTGGGAAAAACACCACCCAGTACTCTACACCATTCAGCCCAGTTATGACGAACATTAAGGGGTCATTTAATTGCAAAACTGAATTCGCTGTCTATGTCCTGACATGCACCTGTGGCCTTAGATATGTTGGCAGCACTAGGCTACAGGTGCATGTAAGGATTCTCCAGCATTTGCGTGCCATCGTCAATAATGATGGAACATATCCCGTGGCCAGGCACTTTAAAGCCATACACAATAATAATTTACAGTGCCTTAATTATTATGTCATCGCCTCAGTTCCCAAGCCAGCAGAGGCGGCGACAGAGACAGAATGCTAAGGAGACTTGAGTCACAGATTATTCTAGAACTAGACAGCAGGTTCCCCAACGAGTTGAACACTACAGAGGATTTACATGTATTTCTATAACAACTGTATTCATTTTTGGGATCAATTCAAGTAGAGTGCTCCACCTTTCCGTCTTTTGGTAGTTAATTAATTTTTTTAATTTCGCCTTCATATTACACTTTTATTTTCATATTTTCACTGTTTTCTTGTATATAAGTTTTCTTTTTGTACACTAGGATTTATCCTTTTTGCACTCTTTTCAGGACATAGACAATTTGGCAAGCACATTTTGTTTTTGACTTCCTTGTTTGAAATTCCCCATTATGTTGTGGCTTTTTACTTATTAGCATCCTGAGTTTTAAAAAATATTTGGATATTTAAATGCTGCTGCTACTATATTTATGGCCTTCAATGCATTTATGCAGAGAAGCTTGAAGTTTACCGTGGTAAGTTCTTTTATGATTTTCAGGGACTGACGTTTACATTTTGCGAATTTGCACATGATTCCTATGTTTACAAACTATTGCGTAATTTGCACTTTCATACTTGCACTTTACTGCGAAATTTGCACCAGTACCTACAATGCTTGTTTTGCATATGCAACATTAGTGTTAACTCGCACAGTACTCTGGTTGGTCATTGCATTTATGCTTTTATAAAATATTTATTTATCAGCACATTATGAATTGTATATATCCATGCTCAGGAGACTGTAAATAATATGGATTTAACATGAATTGCTTTTTTTATCCATCTGATTTTAACACACTGATGTGGGTTTTAATGTTTGGAAGACAGACTATGTATGTCCATAGCTTGTAGTGTGGTATGTTTTTTTAAAAAACGTAATGAAAGAAAAAAACTGTGGAAAAAAACGTATTTAAATGGTGTATGGTTCATTACCTGACGATCTGTGAGCAAGGGAGGACGCCCGAAACACGTCATATTTAGTGACTCTACTTTAAATAAATCTTTGCCGAAGAAAATACTTGCGATTTGCGTGGTCTCTGCTATTGCCGTGGCGGTGTGGTGTGAGACTGCTGCTGTTTCATATATATATATATATATATATATATATATATATATATATATATATATATATATATATATATATATATATATATATATATACAAACAGCAATTTCTCCACACATCCACTCCTGGACAATGAAGAAGGTGGACCACAAGGATCAAGGTAGAAGATTTTTATTTCCATCCCGCTCTGCTGCGACACGTTTCGAGCACAGCCGTGCTCTTGCTCACACAAAGTTTATGGCAGTATTGTAAGCTTTTAAATATCATTCAACTGCCCACCCCTAGTGCACAAAGTCACGTGATGCACTTTAGCATAGACATAGATGACATACTTGTAAATTACACCTTTTTCCTTCGAACAATGCAAAATAGATCGATCTTTTTTCTTTCTCTACTCGCATTGTCGAATCCTGTATTCAGTATAATTACATTTGCATTAATGTAAACATTGAATCTATATATAGATTGTAAGTTAAAACATAATATTTTGAAGTTAAAAAAAGCACTGCCCTCACCATGACCCGTGCTGTCATGAATTATGTCATCTGTGATGTTACCAGTAATGCAGTTTGTGAGGTCACAATCAGAGCATGGTTGGGGGATAAGTTCTTGCAGCTCAGTAAACTATAATTGGTCAATTTCAGTGTTATTTGAGTTTTTATTGTTCCATTTCAGCAGATATTTTCAGCTAACTATAACATCACTTTAATCCTTGCTTTTTCCGAGAGAATTTATGTTTTTTTTAATGTAAAGTAAGATATTGTAACCATTCATAACTATAACGTCAATCCAACCTTTGTTTTTTTCAGTGAAGTTCCATGTTTTTTCATAGACAGAATAATATTCAAATGCCGCCCCCCCCTGTTGGCCACCACACTGGAGTGGCCAGGCCTTGAATCCAACCCCAGAGGGAAACCTCCCACACCATGCACAGCCTTCAGTCATGTGTGGCATATGTGCAGGGCTTGTAGACAGGCCCCTCACCCAACCTCATGTGTGTGACCAAGTTCTTAAGGACACCCACCTTATATTAAATAAATCTTCCGAGTCCATTGGGAGTCTCTCGGGATAGTGGTAAACTTAATTATACATTTTTCAATCAATCAATCAATCAATCATACCATTTGTATAGCGCACTACTCACCCGGAAGGGTCTCAAGGCGCTTGGGGGAGGGGGTCTGCTATTGCTCGAACAGCCCGGTCTTGAGTTGTCTCCTGAAGGCGAGATGGTCCGGGTCAGCCGAAGGTGGATGGGGAGGGAGTTCCATGTCTTGGCCGCCAGGTAGGACAAGGATCTGCCTCCGGCATTGGCTCTTCGGATGCGTGGTACGACGGCGAGGGTGAGGCTAGTAGAACGTAGCTGCCGGGTGGGCGTGTAGAAGGTCAGGCGGTCGTGAGGTACTTGGGGCCCAGGTCGTGGAGAGACTTGTGTGCGTGGGTGAGGAGCCTGAACGTGATCCTCTTGCTGATGGGGAGCCAGCGCAGGTCCCTCAGTTGGCCGGAGATGTGGCTGCGTCGGGGGATGTCCAGGATAAGTCGGGCAGAGGCGTTCTGGATGCGTTGGAGTCTTTTCTGTAGCTTGGCTGTGGTTCTGGCATAGAGGGTGTTTCCGTAGTCCAGTCGGCTGGTGAGGAGTGCCTGGGTGACTGTCTTCCTGGTTTCGGTCGGGATCCAGCGGAAGATCTTGCGGAGCATGCGTAGGGTGTTGTAGCACGATGAGGAGACGGCGTTGACTTGTCTGGTCATTGAGAGGGAGGAGTCAAGGATGAAGCCCAGGTTGCGTGCGTGGTCTGTTGGCTTGGGAGTGGTGCCCAGGGCGGGGGCCACCAGGAGTCGTCCCGGGCGGAGGGCGGTTGTCCCAGGATGAGGACTTCCGTCTTGTCTGAGTTCAGTTTTAGGCGGCTGTTCTTCATCCATTTGGCGACGACTTTCATCCCTTCGTGTAGGCTAGTTTTGGTGGTGTTGGGGTCTCTGGTGAGGGAGAGGATCAGCTGTGTGTCGTCGGCGTAGGAGATGATGTTGAGTTTGTGCTGGCGTGCGATGGCTGCAAGAGGTCTCATGTAGACGTTGAAGGTGGGGCTGAGTGATGATCCTTGCAGGACGCCGCAGATGACTTCGGTGGCCTCGGATCGAAACGGGGGAGGCGGACTCTCTGTGTTCTTCTGGCGAGGAATGAGGTAATCCACTCCAGCGCCTTCTCTTGGATACCAATGTTGCTTAGGCGTTGAACTAGGGTGCAGTGGCAGACAGTGTTGAATGCTGCGGAGAGGTCCAGGAGGATGAGTGCTGCTGTTTCCCCGTTGTCGAGCAGGGCTCAGATGTCGTCGGTGGCTGCGATGAGGGCGGTCTCGGTGCTGTGGTTGGCTCTGAAACCGGACTGCGAGGGGTCGAGGGATCCGTTCGTCTCGAGGAAGGCGGCAAGCTGTCTGTTGATGGTCTTCTCGTTGACTTTGTCAGGGAAAGGGAGGAGCGAGATGGGGCGGAAGTTCTTGAGGCCGGTGGGGTCCGCTGTTGGTTTCTTCAGTAGGGCGCAGTAGGGCGCTGAGCTCGGCATGCTTCCAGCTCTCCGGGAAGGTGGCGTTGTTGAAGGAGGTGTTGATGATGTTCCAGAGTTGGGGTGCGATGGTGGATTCAGCCTTGTTGAAGACGTGGTGGGGGCAGGGGTCAGTTGGAGATCCGGATGGTGCTCATCATTCGGGCTGTGTCTTCGGTGGTCACCGTGGTCCAGGTGCGGAGGGTGGCGGTGGGGGGCGTTGGTTCGACGGTAGGGTGCGTGGATGGTGCGTCGAAGCTGTTGTGGATGTCGGCGATCTTGCGGTGGAAGAACGAGGCGAGAGAGTCGCAGAGATCTTGTGAAGGAGTGATGTCGTTGTTGCCGGTGTTGCCGGCCCAAAGCCAGGGAGCAGGGTAGCCATATCCTGCCCCATTAAATGGTATTTTATAAATATTTTCAGGACAGTTGACCGACTTCCAGAGTGAATTTTAGAAAATGCTACAGCCAAAACAGCTGAAGGGAACTACACCAAATTTGGCAGAAAGCTAGATCTTGGTCTAGAATGTGTAATTTTTTCTAAATTTGGGGTAAATTCATTCAGAAGATTTTGAGAAATTAAGTCTAAAGGAAAAGTTGAAGCCACCATCTTAAAACTGGGGGGCTTGTTCGCTCAGTCCTAAAAAATACAGCAAAATATAACTATAAGGGGGTCAAGTTTAACACCTTGACTGCTAAGGCAATTCCCGCTGGGTGCTGAGCTCATACAAATACCATTGTTTCATGACAAGCTCAGCTCGTCATAAGTACACGACCAGTGTACTGCATGACGAGCTGAGCTCGTCATGAGCAGCGAAGGGGTTAAAAACAAAAGGTTTTTGGGGCGGTTTTGTGGATCCATTGTGACACCTAGTGCGACACCCCTAAGGCAGTATAATGGGTCCAGCGAGCCAGACAAAATCCAGAGGAGTGTCTCTCTGAGTGTCCCAGGGAGAAGCCTCACACCATGCACATCTCAAGGTCATGTGTGGCATGGGTTTGGGCACCTGTGGGGATTTGGGTGCAGGGCCTGGCTGCCCAGCCCCACGCCATGCTCGCAGATTAACATCTTACTTTACATTAAAAAACTGAGAAATTCACTGAAAAAAGTAAGATAAAAAAGACGTTATAGTTAGGAATTGTAATGTCTTACTTTTCAATTAATAAAAAAAACCTTAGATATTCCCTAAAATATTGTTTTTCTATACATATAAAGGCAAGTAAAACAAAATATAATTTTACATTAATATCGAGAAAATATATACAATAGTATTGTTTTTTAATATATATAAATATTTATATGGTTAAAACAGTAAATATTAAATATCTTAGCATATAACATTTATATAATGTAAATTAAATGTTTAAGTAATATTTAAACACATATATAAATGCAAACATATTTAAACAAACACATCCACACATACATGAATGCATCTATATTTAAATACACATATATAATATGATACTACAAAAAAAGATATATTTACATACACATATGAAAATAATTAATAAATGTAACACATAAATTGCTAAAAATGTTAATATTTCAAATTAAATTATACTTAAAACAGTAAGCTTTACATAAAAATATGTTTTACTAAAAAATATAAAAGTACATTTATATACATATAATAATAATGCATATGTAAACAATTCTTAAAAAACTCTGTTCCCAATCCATTATGTGCAAATTAGGGAAAGCGGTGGACACCTGTGAGGTGAAATTTACTATTCCCACTCCAGTGTGTGCAACAGTAGGAAGAGCATAGCACTCAGGAGAGATAACATCTACTATTTCCACACCAGTTGGTGCAACAGTAAGGAAATCATTGTACTCAGGAGGGGTAAAGTATACTATTACAATTCCATTGTGTGCAAAAGTAGGGAAATTGTTGGACACAGTAGGGGTAAAATATACTATTCCCACTCCAGTGTGTGCAATAGTAGGGAAAGTGGTGAACTCAGGAAAGGGTTAAATATACTATTCCCACTTCTGTATATGCAACAGTAGAGAACGCATTGGACTTAGGAAAGGTTAAGTTAACTATTCCCACACCAGCCAGTGCAACAGTAAGGAAAGCGTTAGACTCAAGAGGGGTTATATTTATTATTCCCGCTCCAGTCTGTGCAAGAGTAGGTATAGTGATGGACTCAGGAATGGTGAAATTTAATATTCCCACTCCAGTCGATCCAACAGTAGGGTATGTGCTGGACTCAGGAGGGGTAAAATTTACTATTCCCACTCCACTGTATGCAACAGAAGTGAACGCGTTGGATTTAGGAGAGGCTAAACTTACTTTTCCCACTCCAGTAAGGTCAACGGTAGGGAAAGCGTTGGACTCAGAAGAGGTAAAATGTACTATTCCTGTATCAGTTGGTGCAAAAGTACAGAAAGCGGTGGACTCAGGAGGGGTAAAATTGACTATTCCCACTCCAATAGGTGCAACAGTAAGGAAAGCATTAAATTCTGAAGGGGTAAAATGCACACTTCCTTGCTTCAAACAAATAACATATTTTAACAACTCCATTAAATACCTAAATATATACAATTCTAAATATAAAAACGAAATTTGTTAATTTAACAGAAATTAGAAACAATTCATAAATATTAAATATATTTTAATAAGTATTATCAATTAATACAAATATTACTCATATAATGTAAAGAAAACATGCTGGAGTCCCACAAACATAACAGCCAACAATTGGAATGCAATAGAAATAAACTAAGTAAAATACAATTGACATATTAAATATTATATTTTTTTAATCCATATTTTTTTGTATTTATAATTACCTAAATAACTTCAACCATTCCTCTACAAACTGAACAACACTCACCTAAAATATAACTTCTGAATTCACATACTTATCAATTAAATAGTAAATAATAAATTAATACCTAATTATAAATAATGTTTCTCTTAATTAATTTCCCACCCAGTAAGCCTAAAACACAACAACCCACACCTGACATATCATTTATTTTAAAATATCTTAATTACACAATTTACATAATTCATTATGTATTTAATAATTAATAATAATTTAAATTATTTGTTAATTAAGTATAATTAATTTACTTTCCACTCTGTACCCTTATAAACTCCACAATCCACACCTAAAGCATTATTTAAAAAATTTAAAAAATACAACATTATCAATGAAATAATAAAACATTAAAACATAATTAAAATAATGTACTTTCCACCCTGTACTCCTACAATCCCCACAACCCGCACTTAAAACATAACTTAAATATTAAATGAATTACATAATTTACATAATAATGTATCAATTAAATAATTATTGATCATAACAAAATAATTAATAATGAATTATATTAAAATTACTTCGCACCCTATACTCCTACAAAGCCCACAAGCCACTACAACACAAAACATTTGAATAGGAAACTAAATGAAATTCAAAAACAACTAAAAATGTACATATTCTATTAAAACATTGACAATATTTAACAACAACAATAATTATACAAACAAGTTATAACATAAAATTAAAGATATACTAAAATACATAAATGAGTTAAAAACAATATTAGAACATTTTTCTATACAATATTAACAACATAGATATGTTTAACTTTAATAGTAAAAACATAGTTATTTTTGTAAACAATATTAACAACATAGATATTTTTGACATTGATATACTTACCTTAGAAAATCGATATTCTTGTCAACGATATACCTTTAGCATGATATTTGTGGATCATGATTTTAAAAACTTGATATTTATGCACCTCGATATTTTTTACTCAATATTTTGTTAGAATACCAGTCACATCACTATGTCGAACTGACATTTACACTTTGTGAATTCTGCAAATCACATAATAGAGGGTTTAGGTGTGCCTGAATGGGTCATCTGCTGGCAGCCAGGGGTTCAGAGCTGAGCCTAGCCCCACTTTCAACTGTATAGCCTGAGACACAGAAAATTCTATGCGCTTCAAAACCGTTGTCTAAACCATTGTCTAGAAGCTTTTCCTACCTTCCAGAACCCGGGCATCAAGGTATAAAAGTACAATCTCAGACACCAACTCTTCAGTACACTTCTGCACCTGTGGATAATATGGCAGAAATAAGGACTGCTGTGCTGTTGGAAGGACTGCCACTCTGTTTGGCTTCTGCTCCGCTAGACTGCTCACCTGCCTGATTTGAAGCCCTATTTGTTGCTCTGCTCCTTTCTGCCTGGGGACAAGGATTGGATCTCAACTGTCCCAGGACCTTCAGAGTGACTCACGAGAGCTAGTTTGCTGGCCTTCTGTTCAGGGACACAAAAGGCTTCCTTCATCTTGAACCTGCAACTAGACACAGCCTAAGTGAGTCCTGACCCTCCAAGTGGGGCCCCTCCAGTCCTGGATCCTTGGAAGTGGTGCTAAAGTTACAGAGACAGCCAAAATCCAAACGTGAGGACTATGGATACCAGGAGGAGACCAGGACCTTCGTGCTCAATATATCTGTCTGAGGTGCCTCGCCAGTCAGATTGCCTTCTCTGCTTCTCCCGCTATGTTCTTCTCTGCAGTAGCAAATCCGTTTCAGCAGTCCTTTGCCAAAGAAGTATCTGACCTTGTGGAACTGTCTAAGAAACTTATTATGAGTTTGGTGGTTCAATGGACCACCGAACCCTTGGTGGTGGTTCGCGGACTGCCAGACTGGGAGTACAGCCACTGCATTAGGACTGTGGTGGTTGGACCACCACAAGACCTCAGCTGCTTCCAGGGATCTTTGATCCCTGGTTGTGGCACAGTGGTCTGAGGCCGCTCATATGCTGGTGGTGCCTCTGTGGCACTGCCAAGCCAATTGGAAAGGGGCGACCACTCGGTCCCCCCGAACGTATGGTGGAGTACCCCGATCTCCCCGGGAAACCATTTTGGGCGGGAGGCGTGTCCCGGCTGGTATGCCCGAAGCGGCGTAGCTGGGGCGCGCCTTTTTCCCGCCCAAGAAGGGGTTGACCTAGACACCGACACCGCCAGCCACGCCCGGGGGGCGGATTGGAGGAGGGTCTACGCCCGCCCGAAGAAGGATAAAAGGAGCGACAAGCCAAGGAAGCATCTTCTTGTTCCTGTGCTCTGAAGCTGCACCCCCGCGTTGCACGTGAGCTCGAGACGGAACGAAGAGCCAATTTTGAAATTTGTAATTTCTCTTTTTTCTCTTCTAGCGCTACAAGTCCTGTCCAGGACCTTCCATCTACGTGAGGAGAATGCCGGGCAAAAGGGTCGCAAAGAAGGTTAGCACCGACCAAATGCTCCGTATGCTGATGAAAGACATGGCGGAGATGAAGAGGAAAATGGCGGCCAGGGATGGTACAGGACGGCCAAAAAGAACCATCCCAGGGGCGGTCCCTGCCGGGAGAAGAAAGAGGGCCAGGAACGGGGCAAATGAAGACGAGGTCCCAGTTCCGGAGGCTCCCCGGCGAGCCCTCCCAGACCGGTGGAGGCTCCTGTGCCGGTTCCCGACGCGGGGCAGCCGATCCCTGTTGTGGTTACCCCTGTGAACGAGGGGGACATGCCCCCGGAGTTGGCCGCCCAGCTGGCGGCATGGTTGGGTAGTAACAGCGTGGGTTCCGTTGCTCCAGGGGACACGGCCGAGGAGGCCAAGCAATTAATGAGGCAGTTGCGGCAATCACGGGAGGCCGCAAAACCACCTTGTCCTTTTGTTTCCCCGCAGGCGCCCGTGGGTCAACCAGGATCAGGCGTTGGTACGGCGGGGTCGACAGTTACAGCGGCAGCTTCAGGCAAGCCATTGCCGATGGTTGGGGAGGGATCGGTACCTTCGAGGAGGGAAAAAATTGTGCAGCATATCCCGAAGGAGGTGAAGGAGAGGATATGGGCAGACAAATATGTAAACATATTTTCCTTGTTGACCGATCACTACGAAATCGAGCATGTAAAAAACCAGAAAGAGTTTCTGCATCCAAGCGTGTGGCGAGCCAGGATGGCCGGTTTTAGAGTCGATGAATCGATAGGCAATTGGGGCAGAGCGTTCGGAATGTTCACTGCAATTATGGGGGAACGTAGGCCCGATTTGTTGGGGGAATTGGCTGTGTATCAGACACGTATCATGGGTTTTTATGAAACTTATGGAGGAAATCAATGGTTTGCCTATGATAATATATTTCGTAAATCCAAGGAACATGATTCATCCCTGACATGGGATTGTTTTGACTCCATTTCATGGCAAAATATGGAAATGGGGAAGTCACCAGCATTGGGGGGTGAGATGGCCGGGTATTCCCGCCATTCGTCAGGGACGCCCTTTCGAGCAAGTTCCAGCAATGACCGGAACTCAAGGACTAGCGGCAGCACAGGGAAAAAAGGGGTCTGCTGGAGCTTTTACAGGGGAAAATGTACTAGGCCACAGGGTTCTTGTAAATTCAGGCACGAATGTTCGGGGTGTGGCCAGTCCTCCCATCCGGAGAATACGTGCAGAGCCAAGACTAGTGATACGGGGAGTAGGGGTAGCGCCAAACAGGTCTGAAATTGTCCAGGGGGCGCCGCTACCGACCCCGGTTGATATCATGGCAATGATCCCTTGGCTAAACGAATACCCAGATCATACCTCTGCTGGGGTGTTGCGAGATGGTTTCTCATATGGTTTCCGCATCCCGGCGGGGGATTTTCAGGGTGAAGCACAATGTAAGAACCAACTATCGGTGCAGCAGAATGCGGCGGTGGTACAAGCAAAGATTGGTAAGGAGGTGGCCCGAGATCGGGTTGCTGGACCATATGACAACCCGCCAGTTGCTAACTTCGTTTGTTCACCCCTGGGTGTAGTCCCCAAAAAAGATCCGGGGGAATTCAGGTTGATACATAATTTGTCAGCTCCAAGGGGTCTTTCGGTGAACGATGCGATTGACCCGGGAGTTTGTTCGGTGCGGTACGCATCTTTCGATGAGGCCGTTGCCATTTTGAATCGCCTGGGGCCCGGAGCGCTGATGGCTAAATCAGATATTGAGTCAGCGTTCCGGTTGCTCCCGGTACACCCAGACGATCTGCGTCTCCTTGGTTTCATGTTTCAGGGTCGCTATTACATGGATAAATGTATGCCAATGGGTTGCTCCATCTCTTGTGCTTATTTTGAAAGATTCAGTTGTTTTTTGCAATGGGCCTTCACAAGAATAACAGGGTTTACTCATGTGATGCATTACCTTGATGATTTTCTGTTCCTGGGGGCAGCTGGGGACATAGAGTGTGCACGAGCTTTGAATGAGTTTTGTGATCTCATAAGGCGCTTTGGCGTGCCATTGGCACCCGGTAAGACAGTGGGGCCGTCTACTTCGCTCGAGTTTCTTGGAATAGAGCTCGATTCCGAAGAGGGGTGCTTCCGCTTGCCCAAGGAAAAGGTGGCAAAATTTGAGGCGTCGCTTAAAGCATGTATTAGCGCGACGAAAGTGAGATTACATCAGCTACAGCAGGTTGTGGGTCAACTAAATTTTGCCCTGAGAGTGATCCCAATGGCGCGCCCGTTTTCCCGCTCTATTGCGCAGGCCATGGTTGGCCTTAAGGAAGGCCACCACCGCACAAGGCTCTCGGCAGAGGTTCGGCAGGACATGCTTATATGGTTGGCATTCCTGGCGGATTTCAACGGTCGGGTCGTGTGGAACAAACCCGGGGTCTCCTCGGAGGAGTTGGGGTTTTGGACGGACTCGGCAGGGGGTGTCGGATTTGGCGCCATTTTTGGTAATCACTGGTCAGCACAAACCTGGCCGGCATGGTGGCACGCGAATGGGCTCACAGGTAACATAGGATTTCTTGAGCTGTTCCCTATTCTGGTGGCCTTGAAAACATGGCCCGAGGGATTTCGTGACCGCGCTGTGGTGTTCTGGTCTGATAATATGACCGTTGTTGAGTGTATCAATAGTCAGGCTGCCCGCTGCAGATGGATCCTGAGATTGCTGAAGGAAATTGTTTTGCTGTGTATGAGGCTAAACGTCCACTTTAGGGCAAGACATGTGCCAGGGGTGTTAAATCATGCAGCTGATGCGCTTTCTCGTTCCCGTATGCAGGCCTTCTGGGGTTTCCTACCCTCAGCGGACCCCGTGGCGGCACCTTTTCCCGAAGCTCTCTGGTCTCTCGGTGCCCCGGACTACAAGACCTCGTGGGAGAGAGTCTAGCTCCCAGTACAAGGAAGGCATACAAAGGGGCGTTCCGGTCCTATTGGTCCTTTTTGGGGTCTGCTGGGGGGGAGCTATGGGGCCAAGAGGAGTATGTCCTGAAGTTTCTGTTATCATTACATCAGGCAGGCAAATCAGCAGCCACGGCACAGAGGCACCGGGCCGCTATTTCTTTCATGGCACGGGCCCATGGTATCCAGGACCCCACAGCGTCTTTTGTGGTTCAGAAGGCGCTGCGAGGGTGGCAACGCCTTGAGGGTCGCAGAGTGGACGACAGGCACCCGATAGGTCTGGAAAGGTTGGCCCTCTTGATGTCAGTACTCCCTGCAACATGTTCATCTCAATCTGAGACAGTACTATTTAGAGCCGCTTTTTTCATTAGCATTCCATGGGGCTATGAGGATAAGCGAGCTGGTAGCAAGGAACAAGCAGGATACGGGGGGGGACTGTGCTGAGAGCACATCCGAATTAAAGGGGAATCAATGGTGGTCTCGTTTGCCAGGTCCAAGACCGATCAGGGAGCGAACGGGGATTGTGTAGTAGTCCACCGGATTCCCGGATCGCCCATGTGCCCGGTAGCCTGCGTTGAGGAATATTTGGCGCAGAGGGCGGCAGCATGGGGGGGAAGCTTACTGAGGCACGCCGACGCCACCCCACTGACGAGGTTTCAGTTCCAACGGGTGCTGGCGATGGCGATTACAGCCGCAGGCTTGAACCCGTGCGAGTTTGGGACCCATTCCTTCAGGATAGGGGCTGCTACTGAGGCCACAGCCAGGGGTCTGAGTGTTGATAAAGTAAAACAGTTGGGGCGTTGGTCCTCGAACTGTTATAAACGGTACGTGCGGTTGCACATGTTGTGAAGCTAATATCATGAACTCACGCTTCTTGTTTTTGTTTGGTTTTTACAGTTTCCCAAGCTTACGAGGCGGGGCAGACTGTGCAGTCGACCCGACACCAGGGGACCAGCGGTCAAAGGACACCGTCTGTGGACAGAGTGGTGTGGGTCGTGGGACACTCATACGTGAGGCGTGCCGCAGACGTATTCAAAGCAGGTGACATGATTCACATGGCTGGGGAATACGGGTACAGGGTGACCTTCTACGGAAGGGGCGGGCTCTGTATTGACCAGTTTCAGGATTTTATGGAGGGTTTGTTAGGGCGGACGAGGTCACCGCCATCTATACTCATAGTGCATCTTGGGGGCAATGATTTGGTGACCATTGGTAGGCGAGTGCTTCTCGAGGTAATATTATCCACTGTAAGTTGGTTGGCAAAAAGGGTCCCTGGGTGCACAATTGCATGGTCCCACATGATCCCACGGAAGGTGTGGCGGGGGGCTAATTCTGTGTCTGCTTTAAATCATTCTGTGAAGAAAGCAAATAACAAACTTGGTAGATTGTTTCGTACAAATACATTGCATTCTATTCCGCATGGGTGTATCAGGGGGGATCAGATGTATTTGGAGGACGGGGTTCATTTGTCCCGGGTGGGGAATGATTTACCCATAGGAGACTTCATAGCTTGGTTGAAGAATTTGTAGCCATGACCTTTAAGTAGGAGTTTTGTGGGGGGTCTGGATAGCCGGTCAACTATCCGGGCCTGTGGCGGTAAGGTCATGATCGGTGAGCAGTAATTGGAAGATCCCTAGAGGTTTGGGCGTCACCCATTACGGATGGGAGCGCCCGGGGGGAGGCGGCCATTGGCCCCTCAAACGGGAGGCGGTCCCATCTAAGGATGGGACGCCGAAAGGGAAGGCGGCCATAGGCCCCTTCACTGGGGAGGAGGGGATACGGACCCCTCCTCGGAATTTCCCGGGGCCCGGACATCTGCGACGGCAGGTGTGGTAAGTTGTGTGGGGTGGGAGGGGGGTCTACGCTACCTTCTAGACACCTCACACGAGTCCTCGGACGACCACTAAGATGGCGTCGAGTTAACAGGGGGCCCCCGCTAAGGCAAGGGAAATTGGAAGTTGGCACAGAGGTACAGTCCTCTGTGCGCCCGCCCCTCACAAGTGAGGGGGGAATTGGTATTGGGGATCTGACACCGGTTACGACCTTGCCGTTGGCCCGTAACGTTAGGATGTACAATTTCAATGTTCAGAAATGCATTTGCAGGATGTTTAGTATCGGCTAGGAGAACCTTTGTATTAGAGATGTGTTAAGGTCAGCCAAGAACATCATACTGTATAAATGAAATTGTACATGATATGAAACTGTTATTTTAATGTTTTTAATTTTGTTTCATATTTTAATAAATACGGCCGGGAAGGGTAACTCCCTCCCGCCTTCCAAAAGTTCAGAACTGTTTCCGTCTTCCCATCCTTGGGGATTTGTGTTGAGAGGGGGTGGCGGGTATCTCAGCCATATGGAAAGGGGCGACCACTCGGTCCCCCCGAACGTATGGTGGAGTACCCCGATCTCCCCGGGAAACCATTTTGGGCGTGAGGCGTGTCCCGGCTGGTATGCCCGAAGCGGCGTAGCTGGGGCGCGCCTTTTTCCCGCCCAAGAAGGGGTTGTCCTAGACACCGACACCGCCAGCCACGCCCGGGGGGCGGATTGGAGGAGGGTCTACGCCCGCCCAAAGAAGGATAAAAGGAGCGACAAGCCAAGGAAGCATCCTCTTGTTCCTGTGCTCTGAAGCTGCACCCCCGCGTTGCACGTGAGCTCGAGACGGAACGAAGAGCCAATTTTGACCCACCCACCAGCCCCTGTTGACAGCGATTTGTTGGAATAAAATTGATTGACGTGAATTGGTTTCTCTTACAGGTTGTCTTGGAATAAAGTTGATAATGTGTGTGTAATAAAGGATGATTTTCGTTTTTAACATGTTTTCTTAGCAGAAATGTTTGCGAATAAGTTTAATGGTGATGCTCAGTAGAGTTCTACGTGAAATCGTTTGAATGTAATAATTTCCTTTTTGTTAGCTTAGTTTAAAATGTCGTATTTATTTCTGGTCGGGCGGTAAGGTCATGATCGGTGAGCAGTAATTGGAAGATCCCTAGAGGTTTGGGCGTCACCCATTACGGATGGGAGCGCCCGGGGGGAGGCGGCCATTGGCCCCTCAAACGGGAGGCGGTCCCATCTAAGGATGGGACGCCGAAAGGGAAGGCGGCCATAGGCCCCTTCACTGGGGAGGAGGGAATACGGACCCCTCCTCGGAATTTACCGGGGCCCGGACATCTGCGACGGCAGGTGTGGTAAGTTGTGTGGGATGGGAGGGGGGTCTACGCTACCTTCTAGACACCTCACACGAGTCCTCGGACGACCACTAAGATGGCGTCGAGTTAACAGGGGGCCCCCGCTAAGGCAAGGGAAATTGGAAGTTGGCACAGAGGTACAGTCCTCTGTGCGCCCGCCCCTCACAAGTGAGGGGGGAATTGGTATTGGGGATCTGACACCGGTTACGACCTTGCCGTTGGCCCGTAACGTTAGGATGTACAATTTCAATGTTCAGAAATGCATTTGCAGGATGTTTAGTATCGGCTAGGAGAACCTTTGTATTAGAGATGTGTTAAGGTCAGCCAAGAACATCATACTGTATAAATGAAATTGTACATGATATGAAACTGTTATTTTAATGTTTTTAATTTTGTTTCATATTTTAATAAATACGGCCGGGAAGGGTAACTCCCTCCCGCCTTCCAAAAGTTCAGAACCGTTTCCGTCTTCCCATCCTTGGGGATTTGTGTTGAGAGGGGGTGGCGGGTATCTCAGCCATATAGGAGTTTCCTCACCACCACAGTCTTTTTGGTGATGCGACCACCATGAAAAGTGTGGTAGTGAGGAAACAAAGGGCCATTGTGCCTTTGCGCCATGGGGTGAATGCAGGAGGCACATCTTGTTCCCCCTCTTTCTGCATGCATCTCCTCGTTCTTGCAAGGCATGGGCTTGACAGTCCATGCCCTGCAGAAACTGCTTTTGATGCTCCCATTCCGGTGTCTTTTCAAAGCCTTCACAGTGGGACTGCTTAAGCACTGTCTGCCAGTGTACAAATAAATCATACTCTGACGGGCAGTCTTTAATGGATTTTTCGGTTTTGGAGTGAGGCGGAAGCCTGGCAGCCCTTCTCTGGGACAGTCAAAGTCAAAATAAGGCCTTTAGTCTACACCCCTCTGCCTCATCCCACTGGTGATTTTCGAATTCCATTTCAGGGTATGAAAATAGAAATCTTCACTGTGGCTTTGACCCAAGGCTACCTGGGGATGACGCTCCTCATTGGATACCTCCTGAAGCCTTTCCCCACTGAACTTTACCTTCTCATTTTTATCAAGAATATTTCAAAGCCTGAAGTAAGCGTTGACTGGGCTCGATACACTTCTTGCATCCTTACCATTCTCCATCGTAGTCAGCCTTATATTTTCATTTTGATGCAGATAGATGCCTGCAGTTGACGCTTTGATATTTAAGTACTAGTTTTAACTAAAAACCTTAAAAATTGATAACCCTGGTTCTACTAATTTGATATTTGTCATTTTGGTATCAAATATTTTAATAAACTTTACTAAATTGGATTTTGCTTGTGTTGTGTTTTCACTTTGTTTCTGTTTGTGTGCTGCAGAAATACTTTAGACATTGCCTCTAAGTTAATCCTGACTGATTTTTGTGCCAAGCTACCAAGGGTTAAGCACATGCTACTTTATTGACTTTTTGTGGTTCGTCCTACAAGAGTTTGTGGCTTGACCAAGGCTGACACCCCGGGCAACACACAAACCAATTTCTTATATTTATATATATGTGTGTGTGTATGTGTGTGTGATCAAAAGATCGTTGCCACATTCCAGAAGCAAAACACACGCACATGCATGCCAAATCTGCTGGGATGGGGTGTTTTAAAAAACAAACAAACCCAACTAATTTTGGCCACAAGTCAGCCCTTATCATTGGTTGGTTTTCATTAGAACAAACAGTCATACAGCAGTGCAACCTTCAACCTCAATGATGTCAGTGCAAAAACATGATACAACCTGTGAGAAAATTCTGCCATCTTGAAATAATGCAGTTGACCGATTAAAGAATTAACAATATGATCAGATTCAATACACACATAAGTTAATTATAGCTGATATAATGTAATAAGCAAGGATGTAGCCTTATGATTAGAGCAGTTGACCTCGAAGCAGGGGAACTAGGTTTGAGTCTCGCAACAAAGCTTAGCATCCTGTGATTCTGGCCATATCACTTAATCTCCCTGTGCCTAACAAAAATGAACGTGTTCATCGGTATTGAAACTGGTGCTCATGTAAAGCGCTCTGATACCTAATTTCTCAGGTCTAGTTAGCGCTATATAAAACTCTACAAAATAAAAATAAAAAAGTAACATTATTTATATGAAAAATAAGTCAAGAAACACAACCTTCAATCATTGAGCCTGAGTGAGCCACAATGCTCTTATTGATAAACGTAGTCAAACAACACAAATTGGCCAATGTAGCTCTCCCAATTGGCTTCAATAAATTAAAAATAGTGTACATGTGGATCCTCAAGCACAATCAATAGGCATCATGTGGTGGGGTACCAAAGATTTAGTTGCAAACACCATGTAATTTTGAAGAAGTATATAAACATATACATTTCATACTTGTATGCATTATACTCACATCACATAACAGTGAACCTCTATATTTTAACTCTTACATAAAGGAGCTTAAATGTACAGATGTCACCTGAAGTTCTCATAAGTTGAAACCATCACATAGTCCAAATGCTTAAAGTAAATTATAAAAAAAGAGTAAAAAATACATCACATAGACAAAGGGTTTAAAATTCTATAGCTTCCAAAATGGTAACCATAGTGGGCAACATTTTTATAGGACTGAAATGCTCAGCTTTAAGGAGGTTCCTAATGTCCTCAATGCCATCCCTGCAATCACCTGTGAAGAAAACAATATAATACCTGTTAAAAATGTTTATATTAATTTTGTGAAATGGTGATATAACATGAATTTAATTCAACATGAAGGAACTGCTACTTGCTACTTGCTTGGTGGTGCTTGTAAGTGTGGGTTATACAAGGTTTGATTAGCATTTCTATAGTCCTGATCAGCACCTGTACTTTTGGGGGTAATTGTTTGTCACTGAATGTGCTGTTAATGCATAGACCATTGCATCCATGAAAAGTAGTCTTCTTCTAATGATGCCAACCCTGGGTTTTCAAACCTCATACGCTGGGAAAAAAAGGGGTACAATTGTGAAGGCTCGCAAAACAGTATCCCTGCCATTTAACTAGGAGACCTCCTCCTTCATTCGACCGCAGACCCTTCCCCATGTCTTTATGCTCATGCAGAACAGACTACAATCAGCTGAGGAGGGAGAAAGCTTAATAATTGGACCGATTTTCAAGTTCCCCACTTATAAACCATGCCAAGGCTTATATGTAAGAAGGACCTTGCTTGGGGCAAAGAGTGTTTTTCAAGAAGGAGACGCTGTGAAAGAGAAGAAAAAGAGCTGTGTAAGCCTAGTGTACATCAATACATTGTGTCAAAAACTGTGCCAAAACCGAACCATATCTTCTAGGGCTTAAAAGCATCCATGATATTTTTTTTATTGACGCGGTTTCTGCTCCACCTTTTTCATTATCTCTTGGCACACCCTTGCGGCTTCCACAGAGGTCAGTGCCTCATGCACTGTGGCTGCGATGGTGAGTCTCCTCAGGACATGCTGTATATTTAATGTTCTGTCGTTTTTACGCTGCTCCTAGAAAGTTATTTATTATTCCCATTCTTAAAAAAGCGGGTTTTAGGAGGGTCAGACCAACTTGTATCTTTTTACAACTGCTCTCTAATGACACTGTTTTGAACACGCTTAATTTTTTATGGATCGCTGGCAGACTCGGGTCAAGCTGCAATTAATCTCTATATTGTAATTCATGTATTTTTATCTTGTACTCAGATTAACTTGGACAAATCATATTTGTCAATTTGTAACCAGGAAGATGCTTTACTGATGTCTGTTGACTTTACAGTTTTATTTATAAAACCGAATTAGGTTTTGTTGATGATGAATGTTATATTAATTTCAATAATCACCATATTCATTTTAGCACTTGTAATACAAATGTCAACATCACATTCATTTCAAAGCATTTCAACACATTACATATTTGCTTAAGCATGGGTGATATTTATTTCAGCATATGCCTTATTCATTTCACTGAATGCCACATTTATGCTGCAGGTTTTCATATTCTTTTAAACAAATTCATTTTATGGTGCGTCATATTAATTTTGACTCCAACCATATTCATTTCAATGGATGCCACATTTATTTCAACATGTATCTTACTTATAATATTGCATGCCATATTAATTTTAATATTTGACATTCTGATTTCTAAATCTGTCATATGTATTTCAACTTTGCATATTTATTTCACTCTATGTTATATTAATTTTTGGATGTGTCATGTTATGTAAATGCATGCCATCTTCATTTGAGCAGTTGTCTTATTCATTTCAGTTTAAATCATATTCATTCTAAGCAATGTCAGATTCTTTTGAATTAGGGTCTTGTTATATTCAATTCTTTCCATAGCCATTTCACTGCTTATCACATCAAATCAGTGTGGAGCATGTTTATTTTAATGTCATATACCTTTAAAGAGGGAATACATTCATGTAATCAAATATCGTCATTATTTCTATATATGGCATATTTATTTCACCATAGATCATACTCATTTCAGAACATGTCTTATTCATTTAAGGATATATCTTATTCGATTTAGCAATTGTCATGTTTAGTGTTTCATATAGTTTCAATACATTTCTTATTGGTTTCAACATATGCTGTACTCATTTCTGTGTATTTCATCTTCCTCTCAATGCATTCTATATTCATTTCAATGCATGTCACATTCATTTTAGCAAGGTCACAGTCATTTTAATGTTTGCCAAATTCCTTTCAGACCATCTTATATTCATTTGAACTTGTCTCATATTCATTTCAATATGGATAATATGTAATTCATTATGTGCCATATTGATTTGAACACTAGACATATTCATTACAAAAGTTGTAATGACCATTTCAAGGACTATCGTATTCTTTTCAACAGGTATTATATTCAATTCAGACTGAAATGCATTTATTTAACAAGTCAAGTGGAAAACTTCTTTCCAAGAAAAATATCTTATAGAAATATTAAAATATTAAAGTACTTACACTCTCATAAATGATCCTAAGTTAAAACCGTTAGACACTTATCATAGGAAAAAGTAATATTCAAGACACAGACAGCGTAATTTAACTTCTTTAATTAGAACTTCAAAAACTGAAGCTTCAGACCAAACTAAAAGCTTCTCTTCAGTATTAACTTCATGTAATTTACAATTGCAATTCCAGTTTCCAAAGATTTCACTGAAAATAAAGTAGCTCATGCAAAAAGAGTATACAGTGTAGGAAGAGATGAATTATGCAATATTTTACCTTAAAATGACAAAGACAGCAACCATTATGTGCAAACATTCTACTTCTAAGACCAAGGAAACCTAAAATTGGGTTGATTCTCTCGTCTGATTCGATACAGATAGGTAAAGACCTCTTTGTTAGCGATGGAATGAACTGCAAACTTCTTTTTGATGATAAATGCCCTATCTCTGCTTTGACTAACATCCCTTCCTTTTGTAGAGAGAAGGCTCTTTATTTCAGGCGAGGGAATTGAAATATATAACTTAAAAATTCCAATGCCAGGCTCAGAATTAGATGCAAAATATGAAGCGTGCCAATGCATCAGATCAAGATATAATATGGCGCAATGAAAACACTGAGAGTTTTTTTGCAATCTTATTCTTCTATAAGAAATACAAAGACCTAAATGCTCAAGATCCTGTTAAGAGAGCTCAAGAGTTTATATCCAACTCTATCCCTAGTGCCTGGATCATTAAGTTAGTGGCAACTGAGAAGAAAGTTCTTCTTAGATACTGTCTTTCTAAGCACTCCCAATGTACTTGTTGGTCAAGAGTCAATAGTTTGGCCCCTTATAGGGCATGGGGTGGTAATTTACCTAAAGTTGCTATTTTTAAAGAGTCATGTGAATAACCTCCAAAAGATGTGGAAAAAGTGTATTCATAGTCTAGAGCAGAGTAGGTTTCTAATTAGCAGCAAAGTGAAACTCCCACCTGTTCTAGGGCACTATTATTAATAAGCCAAGTAAACTTCTTTGCTTGTTTGGGAAAAACAGTGTCTTGGTCTTCTCCACATTAAGAATGAGACTATTGGAATCACAGTATTTACAAAGGGACTAAAGTTTGTTTTAGCAAACCTATTGGTGTATATTCCATTAGAACTAAGTCATTCACTTACATAAGACTCAGGTTATTGACTTGTCCAGTTTTCAGGAAAAAGCATTGCTGTTTGACAATTCCATAGGAAGATCTGAGGAAAAATAGACAAAATAGTAGAGGTGCTAAAACACACGCCTGCTAAGACTATTCCTAAAAGGAATTGTATCAGTCAGCACTCCATGATCATTGAAATGATCCAGGACCCAGTTACAAACGTGCAACTGTTGGATCATTCACGGTAGATACCAAGGAAAACTGTATTTCAATAATTTATTCCATATTGTACCATGGTCTACGAGATTAAATGGGCCACGGAAGTCCACAAAACAGCAGCATAGTTTGCCAGTTGTAGAAATGCTATTAATTTCATTGAAGGTTATATTTATTTCAGCACCTAATATTTGATACAACTTTTTCCTAGCACATGCAGTGACTGTTATATCCTTTTTAATGCAAGTCATATTCATCTCAGAGCTTGTTATACTCTTTTCAGTTACACCATTTTAATATTGGTATAGTTAACAAAAATTTTAGCAGATGCTTAGGCGAATTTAGAATGCACAATATTCATACTGTACACAAAGTAATGCATACCTTATGTTGTGTACCATATAGATTTTACTAAATGTTATATTGGTTTTTCTATGTATTATATTAATTCCAGAAACATTATGATCATTCTGGTGTATTTTATATTCATTGTATGCTATGCTTTCCAGGAGTTGTCATATTTTTAGAGCTATAATATTGTCATGAATGGCTTCCCATATCTTCTTTTGGAATCATCTTGAGGACTCCCTGCAGATAACTGGAAACATAGTTAACAGCTCTAAAAATGTAACTTCATCTCCTTCCTTTCCTAACCCTGGATCAAACCCTCTTAGGAATTTGTACTTGGATGTGACTTAACTTGTGTTATGTGACAAATGTGCCGACTGCTAAGCGTTATTTCTATATTGGAAACTAAAGCAAACTGTTTTCGATAAGCCAAGTAAGTGTTTCTTTTAATGGCTGCCCATTTTGGACACCTCTATTTAAAATAATCTTCTCACTAATCTTATAAGGGACTGATGTGCTCTTGCTCTCTTTAGAGCTATGCTTAATAGTATGGACTTTGTATATTACTGAGTTAATAAAAACACCAAGCATTTAAATTATATATATTTTTTTCTGGTAGGCTTCTCACTAGTTTGCCCAACCGACCAATTTAGGCAATGAACTACAACTTTCTTTTTTTTGCAGTACCGGCAGCTACCAATCACCCTTAGTCATCCTAGTGCTTTTTGAAAAGCTGGGTAGTGAGAGTCAATTTGTGGTGCTTATCATACGGTGTGAGATGTAAACACCAATTAATGTTGGGCCTACCAAGCCTCAGATGGCCTCAGGCTGACGGTCACTGGAGCTAGATTGGGCACTCAGAGGCTTATGACATGGAGCTACTTTTCAGGTATGCATCAACAGTAGAGTTAATATACTTGTAGCAATCCATGTCAACACAGATGGGGACATCTACAATACGTACCTGAGATATATTGTAAGTTTGATAACATCTCAAGCCCTGTAAAGTGTCCAAATAAAGCAATCACAAAAACAACATTCCTGGTCCAGAAAGCCTTAAAAGACAGATCCCCTGTGCTCATGCTAATGAGGGGAACTTTAGACACCAAGGACATGTCATCCATCCTGCGTAGCCTGAAAAACTTTATTCCAGAAGCGTGGCAGCTGCAAACACAGACTCATTAAACTAGGCAGCTGCTTATTTGGGCTGGTGTAAATAGGTCATAGGGGGAGTAGATCTGGGAAACTAGAATCTACTTAGGAAAAAAATGTAACCAGACAAATTAGTCATAGCAAACAACACAGGTAAAAAGGAGTCAGTATTATGAATTGCCCAGTGCAGTTTCGAAAATACATGCATGTGCTGTACCATTGCTAGGCTCATTCACTTTTATAGGCATTGTTTCTCAATCTTTTCCCTGCTAGATTTATATCACTCTCTTGTCCCTCTGATGGATCTTGTTTAGTGCAGAGAGGGGTTGGATATAAAGGGATCTCAACAGTCATCCAATGAGCAACAGATATTGGATAACTAAACTATAAACTAGAAATCAGACTCATCTGAACACCCTTAATACAATACTATAGAGAAAAAAATTATCACAGCAAGCCCAGATCTCCTAAAGAAACATAGGTGAGCCAGATTCATGCACGCTATGGGCCCAAGTATGACGCGGTTCGGTTATCATTCCAACTGAATCGGGTTGGAACTGGTTTCGGACCGACTCGGATCAGGAAAGTCCAACTGATCGATTATGATGCATCTGGATGCTTCCAGATACGATTCGGTCGGACTCCCATTGACTTCAATGGGAGCCTATGTTTCGCCCAAATGCATAGGCTCTCATTGAAGAAAGTGGTGGCTGGGGAAAATCGGGCACCCCCTGGTGCCTAAAAAAATACTCAAGTGAAACCACTTGGCCTATGCGCACTGTTGCTCTCCCAACCTTGGGTGAAAAGTTTATCCTTTATACATCAATCTAAATGGTACCTTCAAAATTATCATTGACAAACCAGATAACTCTTATAAATCATAATCCAATTGTTTTGACTATTTTTCTCTCTTTCCCCCTGGTGCCTGCCACACTGTGCATGGCTGGAAAAGGGGAAACAATGGGTACCCCCATGGGCCCGATTGGGAAGGCTCCAGGTGCAGGGGGGCCCGCTATGGTCACCCAAATTCAGATTCAGACTGCTGATTCGAGTCAGATGGCATGTTTCGGAAAGGCTGTCTGAATCCAGCATCATAATCAGTCGTTCACAAACCCGGCTCATAGAGACATATGAGTCTGCCCCGTATGGCTCGGTCATGCCGATTGCCATTGGAATTAGGATATTCCTAATGCCTTACTTGCATTGTAATCGATTGGTCGGAAACCTTACCGATTCGGACGGAAGGACACGATCTTGATCCGATTCAAAAGTAGCAAATGCCTTGAGGAGGTCTTCCAAACTGCATTGGAATCAGCCCCTATGACTTCAGTCAAAGCTATACAGAGTAACAGCTTTAATATTTGATGTTCTGAAATTTCTTTAATATGATCTCCTCTGGTGATTAGTCCCAAATTAGGAATTCAAGCTCAATTTGAGAGACAATCATAATAGCTAAAGCGTTATAATAATTCAGTTTAGTCTATCAAAATGTTAAGGTAAACAAGTGCATCAATAAATCAGATACAAAGACAGTTTAGTCAGTTTATAAAAAGGCATTAAAATAAGATACCAAAGCTCAAGATTTCAGGAAGGGACATGAAACATCTCAGTTCAAGCAGCTTCCAAGAAAGGAAGAGACCACTCAGCGCACACATCGCATGCATCAGTACGTACAGGAAGCCAGGTGAATCTTAGTCGGGTAAGTCAAGATTGCCAATGAAAGTTCCACAAAGAATCTGTCACCATTAAGATCAATCAGCTAGCAAAATCCACAGAATTAGTTCCCCCACTCTGTTAAATCGAGCAATATTATATTCTTGAAGTTCCGGGGGTAACACCTCCTGAAAAAACCTAATCTGGTCAGACCACTTAGTCCATTGGTCAGTTCGTATAGGATGCGTGTCTGGTGACACAATGAACACACAAAATGCAGAGAAATAGGTGGGGCACTTTGGAAGTACTTAAGAAATCCAGAGTGTGAATCGTTAGAATAAAACTCCTTTAGCAAAAACACTTAGGCGAGTTCAAGATAACAGTTTCCCAGGCAGCTGGTTAGAATTGTAACAAGCATTGTAGCAAATAAATTGTATGGTACATGAGAACTCTGAGAAAGAAAACACAGATTTATACTACTTTGTTATATTGAGGAATTTTTTCACGAGTTGTAGATTCAGGAAGTCAAGAAACTTCATGTTACAGTCAACCCCACACTAAATCAAGCTAATTTAACAAAGAATATATAGAATTCTTTCAGCGTACATTCATAGGATATATAAGGATACCATCATTCTAGTTTGACTTTGATGCACTTTAAATCATTAAGGGGCCGATTAGGATTGCAGTGATTCTGCATCCTCTGGGCCGGCAGAAGCCACCGCCGGCCCGGGGGATGCGGAATCACCGCTGCGGTGCCGCCAAAGAACCCCCTGCCACATTAGGATGGCTGGGGGGTCATCTGCGGACAGGAAGACCGTCCGCCGCTCTTCCACCGCGGTCGCCTTCCGACAGCGGCGGAAAAGCTCTAATATGCGCCAACACCCCTAGCCCTCTTGGTCCCAAAAAAAATATCTTGTTCTTGTAGCGCCGGGACACCACCTCGCGAGGTAGCTGTTCGCGCTTTATAAAATTCCGTATTATTATTATATGGTGGCGGTGTCTATCAGACACCGCCAGACATATTAGGATTTGCATTGGGACATGCCTTTCCGCGGCGGCAATGCCGCCACGAAAAGGCATACGGTCTTTTCTTTGGGGGCCCGTTGTGGGCCCCCAAGGTGCAGTGGGCATGGGTGGTGCACATGGGGGGTACCTATAGTACCCCCCTGCCTTTGCATGCACAAAACGGTAGGCACCGCGCGGTGCCTGCCGCTTTGTGCATGCAAAGGTAAAACATGCATATTTGACCTCGCGGCGGGTGCTGCTTCAAGTAGCACCCGCCACAATGTTAAGTATACAGGATGTGACCGCCAGGGTGGCGATCACATTATAATTCCGAGGGAGGGAACGCCGCTGCCCCTGCGGACGGTCCCTCCACCTCGGGGGTGGCGGACGGACGCCATCCCAATGGGCGCCTTAGTTCGGTTACAAACAATACATGTCAGTATAACAGGCTTTTATTTTTTTTTTTAATGCACTAACTTGTAAATACATTTAAAGTATCAAGGAATTAAGGGGCAAATTATCAAGACAGGCGATAAAATTATCGCCGTTTTAGCGGCAGAAAACTGCTGCTAAAACGGCGATAATGGGCTTGATAATGTGCTCTATGGAATTCTAAATGATGCCCATGTTAGATGTGAAGGACATCTAACCTGAGCTTCAATTGGAATACCATAGAGCATATTATCAAGCCCATTATCTCCGTTTTAGCGGCCGTTTTCTGCCACTAAAGCAGCGATAATTTTATCGCCTGGCTTGATAATATGCCCCTTAAATCGTTATGAGTACACTTCATTAGCACTTGTATGAAAGGCAATCTATGAAATTTTCATGAAAGCATCATTAACTAGGAGAGTGTGACACCTACTTTCCTGTTTTGTTATTTTGTTGCACCCATTTACAGATAATGGATACATTTATTTTTAATTCTTTATCTTATCTGGTTAAATCTTGATGATTAAGTAGTTTTCATTACTTTTACACACACATGAAGGGTTTTATATGATTAGTGATAAACTCCATAACGTGAGAGTTTACCAGTTACACATTTTCTAGCACATCTTAATAGAATATAGTTAATTTCTTTAATAAATCACAATCTATGTTATTTATATGAATGCTTTCATCTAAACTAATTTTTTCCTGCATGCTTTCACAATGAAGTAACTAAAATTATTTTCTATAATGTGTAACACATTTTTTATTTTCTTTCAGAAAGTGTCATAATTGGTTCTCTCAAGTCTCTAAAGTATAAAGGTAATTTCCTCTCTAACACCTGTTACATACAAATCAGGTCTAATAATATGATAAAGATGAAAAACAATTGCTTTTAAAGTGTGTATGTTCAAGGCTTAGGGCTTAGAGAACTAACATTATTGAACAGTGTTTGATTATTAGTGGGTGCAAGATCACACATCATTGTAGTAAATTAGTCACACTAACATAAATAACAGAAATGACACAGAGAGGAATCTTCAATTCTGCTGTCCAGCAAGCTCTGTATAAGTGATTAACATTGCAAGGTTATTAGGAAATGAATGGAATAGATTTAAAAGGAAGATAGAAGCAAAGCTGGATATATGTGCTTACCTTTTGGATATGTATCTGACTGGGACAATGTTAGTTCCCTACAGTGCATATGCCTGTCATGTGCTCCTTTTTTAGGTCGAGCCTATCCCATTCTGCAGGAATGGATAGGGGAGAATTTTAGGGTTGTATCAGGAAAGCTAAACCAGTCGGCGGATTTCCACAAGTGCATGTGGTCTCGTGAACGCGCTCCCATCCACCTGCTGGTTTAGCTATCCTGATGCTCTTCACATCAAAGCAATCAGCCTCCCTCCCACAGGCTTCCCCATCGTGCGCAGTGCGTGCTGGCCTCACTTCTCCTCCCCCCTAATTGCTCTCACTTTCACGGCCGCCAGGCCGTGAGCTACTTCAAAGCGATCTGCTCCCCTGCCCACTGCTTCACCCTTCACGGTTATTCTTTGCTTCCTCTTGTTAGAAGTGCGTACTCTCGCTCAGCAGATGGATATGCTCTCACGCCGTCGCCCTCTTTCCTATCTCGCCACACAGCCCACTCCCTCTACCCCCTCTCTCTGTCGGCCCAGATAGCTCAACATCACATATAGAGCAATACGTAATTTGAACATACATGAATTTAGAAAGGGGACCTTTATTTAAAACGTATGAAATAGGATTTTCTGATAAGTTCAGAAGGGACGCGCTTCGCTCCAATTATACATACACTCCTTGAATGAAGGAATACATGAATGGTGGGTTGCTGGCATAGACGGGTAGAGGAATGTATGGATAATAACAATAATGAGCAGAGCGGCTGCAAGGCGATATCCACGTATAATCCACAGATCAGTGCTGGCGCTTCTTCACAAGAGGCTGAAAGGCGCTATACACTTCCGATCGACAGATCAGTGCTACTGCTTCTTCAAGAAAAAACATGTACTAGAAAGGAACTACTTAAAAGGCGCGGAGGTGGTCTTTCACAGGTCCACGCTAGAGGTTTTCGCAAGCAATAGTGCTAAGATGTGTTGGGGAATTAACCACTCACAGCCACAAGAACAGAAATGGCGTTTGGTCACAAAAAATGGACCGTAAAGGAGCTACTTTCAAGCCGTTGAGCATTGGCATTGGGTAGGAATAAGGTGTTAGGAGGTCGTGAGGTACCACACCCACTTACAACCTCGGACCAGAGGTAGCGGGTAGAGAGGTAGCGCTATGAACAGTACCCTGCCCACTGACATATTGGATCTAGCGCATGCTCAGAAGAATCTGTACAGGAAAGGCACTACTTTCAGCTGCCATTGGCAGGGGAGGTGGGCTTTGGAGGTAGTAGGAAGAAGCGGCGTATTTATTTACAACCAACAGACCACACCTAGTGCTTCTTCGGATGATCACAAACTGGAAAGGGGTTATTTTTAAGGCGCTGTGGATGCGGTCTTCTAGAACAGTTATGGCGTGGCGCTGAGTTCCTTTCCAATTACAGACCTCCGACCATAGGGTGCAGAGGCGCAACAAGAGCCAAATTTCTGTGGGAGGGCTAAGAAAAAATGTCGGGGGGGCTGAACCTTTAATCAGTAGTCAGAGTGGAGCTGCAGGGGCTCTTAGAACGGGTGAAACAACTGCAAGGCCTAATTAACATTCAAATGGTCTTTTAAAGACCTGTGAAACGTTTGGGTGTGGCTCTGTGTGTGCTCAGGATCTGTCTCATCCCGGGCTACCACACACGTCGGGGGGGCTGAAGCCCGGTGAGTTCAATGGGTGTTGCGCGCTTGATAGGGGGTGGTGAAGGGAGGCAGCAGGACACGGTTTACTCACACGCTGACAGATTACAGCTACTGATCCTTCATTACACTTGGGTCGGAAAGGCACTAGTTTCAAGGCGCTGACAGTAAAATGGTCGAGCATGAGATGTCAGGAGGTAGAGAGGTCCTATTCACTTACAATTAACAGACAGAGCTAGCCTTTGTTAGCAAGCACATGGAAGGCGCTGCTTTCAAGGCGCTAGAAGTGAGGATTGCCGCAGCATTAGGTATCAGGAGGCAGCGAGGTCCTATTCACTTTCAAGGGAAAGAACAGAGCTAGCGCTTGTTCGCAGGCACATGGACGAGAAAGGCACTGCTTTCCAGGGGTCGAAGGAGCGCATAAGGAGGAGACGTTGGGAAGTGACAAAGCACCGTCCATTCACAGTCAACAGATCAGAGCTTGTGCTTCTTGAAGTTGCAGAGAGGCACAATCTCCTTACAGCCGCTAGCGCTTTTCTGTAAGAGGCAGCGCTTTGAGGCAGCAAAGAAGGAAGATTAATTTGGCACGAAATGTGCACTTTGCAATGTATTGTATCATTATAATACAAATGTAAATTTCCGTTTTCAATACAATCTTGGGTTCCTCTTGCTGTTAGTAGCAGACTAGGACCATAACAAAATTCAACCAACTCCACCCTCCAACTCCAACCCCACCCTCCAACTCCACCCTCCAACTCCATCTCCACCCTCCAACTCCAACTCCACCCTCCAACTCCACCCTCCAACTCCATCTCCACCCTCCAACTCCACCCTCCAACTCCACCCTCCAACTCCACCCCCCAACTGCACCCTCCAACTCCGCCCTCCAACTCCAACTCCACCCTCCAACTCCACCCTCCGACTCCACACTCCAACTCCACCCTCCAACTCCACCCTTCAACTCCAACTCCACCCTTCAACTCCAACTCCACCCTCCAACACCAACTCCACCCTCCATCACCAACTCCACCCTCCAACTCCTCCCTTCAAGTCCACCCTCCAACTCCAACTCCACCCTCCAACTCCACCCTCCACCCTCCAACTCTACCCTCCAACTCTACCCTCCAACTCTACCCTCCAACTCCCCCTTCCAACTCCAACTCCCCCCTCCAACTCCAACTCCCCTCTCCAACTCCCCCTCCAACTCCAACTCCCCCCTCCAACTCCACCCTCCAACTCCACCCTCTAACTCCAACTCCACCCTCCAACTTCACCCTCCAACTCCACCCTCCAACTCCACCCTCCATCACTCAGGGGCACCACCACATCACTCGGGGACACTACCACATCACTCGGGGGCACCACCACATCACTCTGGGGCACCACCACATCACTCTGGGGCACCACCACATCACTCGGGGGCCCCACCACATCACTCGGGGCACCACCACATCACTCAGGGGCACCACCACATCACTCAGCGTCACAACCACATCATTCAGCCCAACCACCTCATCACTCAGCACGACAACAGCACTGTCCTTGCTTGCTACCAACAAGCATTGCCATAGCCAATAGGACTCGCATTAGGAAAGTGTAAGCTATTAGCTTTGTGAATAACAATGCTATTAATTTACATATTTTCAAAGCCAACACATATTAAAAAAATGTGTCATTTACAATACCAATAGCTCACACTTTTTTTTCTTGTCTTGCCTTCTGCTCCCCTGATTGCCCTCGTTTCCGTGCCTTCTGCTTCCCTGATTGTACTCGTTTTTTCTTGCCTTCGGCTCCCCCACTCCATCCATCCATCCATCCATCCCCCCACTCCATCCATCCATCCATCCCACTCCGTCCATCCATCCATCCACCCCCCACTCCATCCATCCATCCATCCATCCCCCCACTCCATCCATTGATCTCACTCCATCCATCCATCCATCCATCCATCCATCCATCCATCCATCCATCCATCCATCCATCCATCCCCCCACTTTATCCATCCATCCCCCAACTTTATCCATCCATCCCCCCACTCCATCCATCCATCCCCCCACTCCATCCATCCATCCCCCCACTCCATCCATCCACCCCCCACTCCATCCATCCATCCCCCCACTCCATCCATCCATCTCCCCACTCCATCCCTCCCCCGCCCCACACTCCATCCCTCGCCCACACTCCATCCCTCACCCACACTCCATCCCTCACCCTCTTGCCCTGCCTCTCTCATCCTGCTTCTACCTATCGTTCGCCCTCTATCTATCTATCGCCCTCACTATCCATCGCATCACCACAGCATCACTCAGGGGCACCCCAACATCACTATGCGCTACCACAGCATCACTGAACGCTACAGCATCACTCGTCGCCGCCACAACATCATTCAGAGCCACCACAGCATCAATCTGTGCAACCATTCAACAACAACTGATTCAAATATGTTCTCTCAATGTTTCAAACTTTATTACAAATGTCACAAAAAATGTTAATGTTTCACTTTTGTTCTTGTATTTTCATCACAATAAAATACACTAAACATAATCTTCCAAAAGGTTATTTGCAAAAGTTTAAGCTATTGCCATTATAAATTACAATAACTTTTATTTAAGTATTAATTATTGAAAAAATACAACCCATTGTTATTTTTAATATTAATACATCTAAGTCATGTAAATACAACACATATTGCATTACAAATGCTATAGGTGTCACGTTTGCAAAAGTTAACACTATTGGCATTGTAAATGACAAGGTTATTAATTTCGCTATTTTCAAAACAAAAACATAAATAAAAAATGTGTCATTTACAATACTAATACCTCTAACTTTACTAATGCGAGACCTATTGCACTGCAAATGTTTGTCTCCAAAGGGAGTGTGACACACTTTCCCCTGGGGCTAATGAAGTCTACTGGGCGCTTCTTTCCCGAAATGGGGAGTTTCACAACAGGAACAGAGGATTGGCAGCTTGCAATCGAGAAGTCTACTTCTAGGCTAGGAGCACGTGCTGCTGCAAAAAATTAAACAAAATCTGTGCCGTCTAAATTGACTGACAGAAATAGACATTTGTTAATATTAGATGTTAGTTAAAATGCCCAGCTGCTTGCATTATTCCCTATGGATTGTTTTGAGAGCAGATTAATGCCTATAAATTTCCTTCACCTCGGCATGCATCCTTGTCTATGACTATGAGGTAAGTGGAATGCAATGGTTTTGCCGGTGGGGAATAATTTACTATTCACTCTGCTCCCATGGCTTTATAAAGAGCCTAGAGACTAGCTCCTGTGATTAGCCAGACAATCATCAGAGCAGGCAACTAAAGTTATTTACCCCTTGATGGGTAGCATGTGATGTAAGTGTTGTAATGTCATCATCAGGTCATTGGTCATGTAATGTGATGTAATCATTATGCGAATTATTTTGCAACCTGAACACTCCTACCTCTTTAAAGCCACATATTGTTTACAAGTATGTTGTCACAGACATGGCCTGTAGTATCCTGTGATTGTCAGATGGGTGAATTAAGGTATTCTAACCTAGGGATGACCTATTGGTAGTTTAGTAGTGGCTTGAAGGGTATAAGGTGTGTGTGGTGGATACATTATGAGGTACATCCAGTAGGGTTTCACTGAGACAGAGCAGAGTACTACTACTAGATTTATATTGTATTTGTCTTCCATTTTTCTGGTGATATACAAATACAGAGGTCTAAGTCGGCCGGGCCAGTCCTTGCCTGGTTACTAGCGATATCACCCATCCCATAGCTGACCTCAAGTCACCACAGTATTTTCTGCTATTACAGAGTGCCATTGAAGGCAGATGGCTGTAATACTGACTTGAATGTGGCATGGCCTAGCTATGATTGCAAAGTGAGTTTGGAATCTATTAGTGACACTGAAAGAAGATAATGACAGGAGAGATGTTGTTGCCTCCTCCCTTATGGGATCACTGAAACAATATCGATAACAAAAATATAGAACTACCATAATATCGAGTAAAAAATATAGAATGCCAAAATATCGACTTCCTATCTCCAAACAGGTAGTTACAAAAATATTGAATCAAAAATATCGATGTAAAGTCAAAATATAATTTTTTTTTAAATGCTTTAAAGTAATTAAAAAATTATGAAATAATAAATATAATTAACTTAAACATACTTAATATACTTAAATACCGTTAAAATTAATAAATATTTAATGTAAATTGAAAAAAACATACATATTGATTTATTAATACATATATATATATATATATATATATATATATATATATATGTATATATATATATATATATATATATATATATATATATATATATATTCAGCAACACAGCTCCGGTATGGAAGAAGCCGTCTGACGGGCGGTCCGTGGTCAGGGCACCGGAAGCCCTGAAAACTATCACACTAGTACCTCCTCCCTCGAGAAAGATCACCACGGACACCTCACATGGATTGCAGAAATTTTAATCATCCAACTGCACAGCAACGCGTTTCGACTTAACGTCTTGATCACGCTAAAGAAGCTACACAGTGACCATACTTAAATATACTGTAGTGAAAAAAAACATGGAAGAGGGACTATCACCATAGTGAAAAAAGTGAAACATAGTACACAGTAGATCCGCCATCTTTGCCTAGTCAATTATATACAAATAATTCAATGATCTGTACATAAATGATATCGCTAAGGTATTATCAAATACTACCAAAATGCGAAATCGCGCAAAATACATGCTGTCCTCATGACGTACAGAAAGGAAGGTCTCGCCCCAGTGGGCAAATTGTTGCAACTCATATTCTTACTATACAAGTGGACAATCACTAGAACATTTGATCACACGGAATGCTCTAGACATAGGCATATTTGTTTGACACCTTTACGAAAAAATATATATGTATATGTCCATACAGTTAGCAGCATTGGACGTTCTCGCCCAAGTGGGCAAATAGTTGCAACTAGAGACGTCAAAAGATTCTCATTGAGGCAAAGTCCGAATCAAATTCCACAAAAAGTATGTGCCACCACCTGAAACATGAACAAACAAAACATAACTATAATCATCACTCTTAAATATATACAGTTATAAAAACAGGCTAAACGGCAGCAGATAAAACAATACGGTCTCAGTTATTCACATCCTACTACATATTAAACACATCATGTCAAGTGTGTACTAGTGCAGATGAATTGACAATTCTTCACTGGAATTCAGACCTTGCGGCATCATAGTTTCAAGATCTATGATATATTTAGATTCCAGTTTACGCAGTGCTAGTATATATATATATATATATATATATATATATATATATATATATATATATATATATATATATATATATATGAACGTAATATTAATAAAAAATATTTTAAAAAATTACCGTAGGATAGCGGAAAGTGTAAAATTGACTATTAACACTCCAGTGAGTGCAACAGTAGAGAAAGCGATGGATAGCGTAGTGGTAAAAAGTAAGATTCCCACTCCAGAGAGTGCGACAGTAGGGAAAGCATTGGATAGTGTAGGGGTAAAAATTATTATTCCCACTTCAAAGAGTGCAACAGTAGGGAAAACGTTGGATAGTGGGAGGGTAAAAATTACTATTCCCACTCCAGAGAGTGCAACAGTAGGGAAAGCATTGGATAGCGTAGGGGTAAAAATTATTATTCCCACTCCAAAGAGTGCAACAGTAGGGAAGACATTGGATAGAGGGAGGGTAAAAATGACTATTCCCACTCCAGTGAGTGCAACAGTAGGGAAAGCGTTGGATAGCGTAGGGGTAAAAAATACTACTCCCACTCCAGAGAGTGCAACAGTAGGGAAAGCGTTGGATAGCATAGGGGTAAAAATTACTATTCTCATTCCAGGGAGTGCAACAGTAGGGAAAGCGTTGGATAGCAGGAGGGTAAACATTACTATTCCCACTCCAGAGAGTGCAACAGTAGGGAAGGCGTTGGATAGCGGGAGGGTTAAAATTACTATTCCCACTCCAGAGAGTGCAACAGTAGAAAAAGCATTGGATAGCGTAGGGGTAAAAATTACTATTCCCACTCCAGTGAGTGCAACAGTAGGGAAAGAGTTGGATAGCGTAGGGGTAAAAATTGCTATTCCCACTCCAGAGAGTGCAACAGTAGGGAAAGCGTTGGATAGCGTAGGGGTAAAAATCTCTATTCCCACTCCATAGAGTGCAACAGTAGGGAAAGCGTTGGATAGCGTAGGGGTAAAAATTACTATTCTCACTCCAGTGAGTGCAACAGTAGGGAAAGCGTTGGATAGTGGGAGGGTAAAAATTACTATTCCTACTCCAGAGAGTGCAAAAGTAGGGAAAGCATTGGATAGAGTAGAGGTAAAAATTACTGTTCCCACTCCAGAGAGTGCAACAGTAGGGAAAGCGTTGGATAGCGGGAGTGTAAAAATTACTATTCCCACTCCAGAGAGTGCAACAGTAGGGAAAACGTTGGATAGCGTAGAGGTAAAAATTACTATTCCCACTCCAGAGAGTGCAACAGTAGGGAAAGCATTGGATAGCGTAGTTGTAAAACTTACTATTCCCACTCCAGAGAGTGCAACAGTAGGGAAAACGTTGGATAGCGTAGGGTAAAAATGACTATTCCCACTCCAGTGAGTGCAACAGTAGGGAAAGTGTTGGATAGCGGGAGGGTAAAAATTACTATTCCCACTCCAGAGAGTGCAACAGTAGGGAAAGCGCCGGATAGCGTAGGGGTAAAAAATACTATTCCCACTCCATACAGTGCAACATTAGGGAAAGCGTTGGATAGCGTAGTGGTAAAAATGACTTTTCCCACTCCAGTGAGTGCAACTGTGGGAAAGCATTGGATAGCGTAGTGGTAAAAATTACTATTCCCACTCCAGAGAGTGCAACAGAAGGGAAAACGTTGGATAGTGTAGGGGTTAAATTTACTATTCCCACTCCAGTGAGTGTAACAGTAGGGAAAGTAAATACTTCATATATTAATTAAAAATTATATCAATACCAATTAAAAATTAATTAAAAATAATTACCAATTTAATAAGATATATAATAATTAATCAAATAAAAATACAAAGAAAAAATATTTAATAAGAATCATTACCTATTAATACAAATTAATTACCAATTTACAATTAAATAATTAGCAATTGAAAAATAATGAACAATTAATTAAAAATAAATACCAATACTAATAAATACCTATTCCCCTATAAACCCACAACCTGCTACAGAAAATAAATTAATAAAATTTAACATATTTATCAATTAATCAATTAATTAAAATAATTACCAATTATATTTTAATTAATTACCAATTAACAATTTAAATAACAATTATTTCAAAATAAATGCCAATAAATAAATTAACAAATTGAATTAATTATAATTAAGTTACTTCCCACCCTATTCCCCCATAAACCCATAACCCGATACAGAAAATAAATAAATAAAATAACATAATTATCAATTACTCAGTTAATAAAAATTAATTACCAATTATATTTTAATTAATTAACAATTAATGAACAAGTAATTCAAAATAAATACCATTAAATAAATTAACATATTTAATTAATTATAATTAAATTACTTCCCTCACTTTTTCCCCATAAACCCACAACCCGCTACAGAATTATATTATGCAAACATTCAATACCATAAAATTAATTAATTTAAATAAATATGCTTTTTTTACACATATACTAACATAAAAAACACTTTAAAAAATTGGATATTATTAATTGATATTATCTTACTTACCTCAAATTCGAAATTTTTGTTGTCTATATTCTGTCCTTTCACTATTTTTGTTGTCTATATTCTGTCCATTCGATATTTTGTCCATTCTATATTTTGAGTTCAATATTACTGCTATTCTATTCGATATTTTTGTAGTCTAAATTCTGTCCATTCAATATTGTGTCCATTCTATATTTAAAATTCGATATTTTGAGGGTATACCTCCCTAATGATGATCTAAAACTGGAGCCCGGTGAGCTATGTGGCCATATGGGAGGCAAGAAGACAAACTATGAAGGCAGCTAGAAGAGGTAAATAAAAGACAGGGGTGAAAGAGGGTGAAAAAATGAGCTGGAATAAAGCAAGGACGTAGGAGAGAACAGCGATGAGATAGGCAGTGCTTAATTTGAGCCAGTTGTTGTCGGTGTGGTGCAATTGCACTCATTTTTCGGGACTGGCAGTTATTTTTCCTCATCAGCTATTAACCATGAGCAAAATAGAGAAAAACACACAAAAATGAAAGGAGGAAGAGAAAGCACTGGCGATAGGCAAAAGGATAAGGCAAGAAGCAGTGTGACAAAGGAAGTGGCATAAATTGGAGGGCTGCGGACAAGTTGAGCTAGAATTGAGAAAAATGAGAACGAGAAACAGAGATGGCTAATAAATGATTCAGGGTATTCCCATAGGTTGAAAAGAGGGAAACCAAGAGGAGTAAGAGTGGAGAGCAAAAGTATTTAATAGCAATGGAGAAGGAGGAAGAGAGGTCTGGATAGAGAGGATAAAAAAGGACAGAAGAGGAGAAACACAGTATTCATATTCGAGGAGTGAGTGTGAGAGAGAGTCAGGGCAGATGACAGTTTAATTCAAAATGGTATGCATTTATTTTCATGTTGCATCTCAAGCTGTGTACCTAGACTCTTGAACAAATCATCCATCTAAATGGGATGAAATATTAACCATTTCGACTGGAAATCAGGGATCTATTTATGCATCATGCGGATTCATACCCGAAGAAACAACGCGGATGGTTCAGATAAATTTCCCAGATATGAATCTATCCCTGTAACTTACAGTGCCTAACAGGTTTTTGCTGTCACCCACCATCTTCAGCCTACATATGGTAATCCCTGAGGTCACATTGACTGATAGGGACATAATAACGCCTCCAAAACAGATAACAAACAATAAATAAGATTCACTACTCCCCACAATATCAGCTAAAAAAAGACCTGCCTTCCACCAATCAAAGTGATCCAGCGCTCCTATAGAAAAACTAGCTCACTAACACCATTGGTCACCTTAATACTTACCATACATTTCTAAACAAATAAATCCAGGCCCATAACACCAATGAGACAATTTTAGAGCGACTGAATTCGATGGTTTGATTTAAAGACCTATTTACATTTATATTTACATACTGCAGTTTAAATCCAGCCACATAAGGTGGATGGATCAACTAATAGTAACTAGACCATGAATAAACAAGACCAGCTTGTCACTTCAAATCTATTTTTTTATTAACTTTAGTCTCATAAAAAGAAAGACATTTAGAATGATTTAAGGTTTTATTTCATAAGCAAATAAGAAAGCAACATTTTAATAGTGAAACAAAATTAGAACTGACATTCAGAAGAAAGCTCAGAAACATGAATTATTAATAAAAGATCGTTTCCATTTCCTTCAATCTATTTCCCTGTCTATCTCAAACTTCACCTAAAAGGGAAGAATAATTAATCAGCTGTCCTTACGTGCGCCAATTGTCCGACAGCATGACACCGTCTCAGGAATCGGAAAGCAAGAGTTTTTTCCATAAACGCAATGTCAGACTTTATGCCTTTTTACTAGCTTATCTTTCTAAATTTTACCATTTCTTCTCGAACTCTCAGTTTATATTGGCTGATCCAGGTCAGTCCACATTAGATCATATGGCTCCTGACCACGTTCAAGCTTTTACATAAGCTCCATTGTCTTTTCCTTCCGTGACATTCAGCTTCCTTCAAAATGTTACATTAGTACGAGCACTGTTCTTTTCGCTTCCTAACCCTGGCAGACATACACGAATCCTGTCCTTGGGCCTTGTTTCCGTGAGCACATTTCATTCAGGCAAAGTCTTTTTATTCATTGTATTTCCATTACACAACGCAAGGCTCCACTCTGGACAAGGTTTCTTTCACGTCTGCATCTCTGTCAGCCATATTCTCCAGAGGCAACTTAGGCCTCATTTCGAAAACTATTTATTAAACAAACACAAGACATCAAGTAATTAAAGAATTGAGACCCATTCTGTTACCCTCCCCCTTTGCTAATTAACATGGTTAATTATGTTACCTAGCTTAGCACAAAAAGGCAGCTTTATATTTACCTTTCCTTAACGATTCTGGAACTCTTTGAGCATTTTATCACAAAAGACAAAACGTAAGCAACATAAAATAAGCACATGCCATAATTATTAAAATTGCCGCATTAATACTGACGAGAACAATAGACAAAGTTAGTTTTATTATTTTTCTTTTTGCAGTAGCAACACAAAGCATGTTAGACCCATGTGTAAACCCATGATGAATGCATCTTTAAACTAAGTTAGTTAATGATCACACCACAAACTTATTAATATTATTACATTATTAGGAGAGGTTAATTTTGCAAGTCAGAACACAATTTTGTTCTTCATCTTGCTCCATCAACTCCCTCATCTGGTGATTTCCAAATCACCAAACTATACCCAAAAATGTATGATTCTATAAATTTTCAATCAAAGAGCATGTTTTGCACTTTCTTAGTATTAGTATTTCTAAATTTTAGATTCAGCTGTTCTTCTGCAACTATCATATTGGGCTCTACGAAACTCTTCTAATTCTATTTCTTTTTTTCTCTCCTCCTTTAACTTGTAAATTTTCTTCTTTTCTGTGACATGCTTTCTTCTTTTGTGTAACATACAACTGATTTTCAACAAAAGTATCACAAAAGCTATAATTATCAAAGGAAAAACTATTTTACCAATAATTGAACTACCTATTTCTTGAAACCAGTGCTTAATTGCTGTAAATCTTTTACTAAGACGTTCTGAAAAACTCTCATCTTCTATAGGTTCTACTTCTTGGTGTAACTCAGTAATATTTTTAATATACATCTCTATATTCTTGTTTTTATCAGGAATGTATGTGCAGCAGTGTTGAACATGTAGGATCCCACAAACTCCTCCCTCCTTAGCTAACAGGATATCAAGTGCAAGACGATCTTGCATTACCATCGTCCTCATGGCTATAAGTTCAGTATTTACTAATTGAAATCCACTTGCAGTGTCAGTTGACAATCTGTCTACAATTGTTGACATTTTTCAGATTCTAATTGCATTCAGGGTTATTCCCACCATAGGTATTATTGCACCAAATATGTCTCCCAGAATTTCTGAAAAACTTTCTCTTTTGTATCTTTTTACATGTTTGCTAATTTCAAATGAACCTTCAGCATTTCTATCCACATGAACATTTTTTGGAAAAACTAAACCTACATAGCAGGTCCCTTACCAGTGGTCCAGAAGGCTGTAGTATGCTTTATCACCACAACAAACAAAATAAATTCCAGGAAAAATTGGATCTTTGCCTCCTTTAAATCCCCATCCCCCTATAATTTGATTAGTATCTTCACATTGACTTGCTCCTACAAAATAATTATCGTACAAGGAATTATCTCTTCTTATACAAAAATTTCCACTAACAGGTTTATCTATGTGGATTGCAATATTTACATTTCTACCATTGAGTTTCTCATCCTCGATTTGCCAAAACTTTGATTTAGCAGTTTTCATTGCCTCATTTCGTTTGTAAATTGCCCTTCTCTCTTCCGCCATACTCAAGAAGGTTTTCTCCTCTGCTCTCAATTTGCATGTTAAATTATTTCTATAAGCGTACTCATAGGTGAGTTCATTAATTACTAAGAAAAATTCCCTCATCTATTTAGCAGGTCTCACTTTATTCAAGTGATTTTCAACTTTTAAATTTGCAAAAATCTCATCAAAGTCAGAATAATAAACTTCTTAACAACCAGTTTTATAAAACAAACTAGCTATTACACTACACGTCACACCATATGTAAGAGGGAGCATGTTATAGGTTATTCCCTCAGAAACAGAAGCAGGTAATTTTACACAGACATAACAATCTTTCGCATCCATTACTTTAACATATTCAGATAAAAGTCTAGAAAAGGTATTACTAGAGAAATTTCCAACAGATCTATCTAGATGAATTTCTGGTTTATGATCAATAATTTTACTAGATTTGTCAGTACTATCAAGTTTAACCTCAACTTTACTTGTCATGTTAGCTTTATACAAGTTTCAAGTTTTAAGTTTATTGTATGATTAATTAAAATCGTTACAAATATCTAAAACAGTTGAATATCATTACGTCCACAGTTAAAACCATGCTACATTTATGTATGTGTCTTGTAATGTATGTGTCTTGTAAAGCACACTGCTGCCCAGAGGCGTCGTGGCGCTGTAGACCGCTGGGGAACCCGTCCTGGCTATCCCTGTGAGATGGTCCCTATTGGGTATCTCCAAGGTCAAACCAGGCATCCCCGGCGAATGTGGGGGGCCGTTGTAGAGATGAGGCAAGCTAATGCCCAGAGTTGCCGAGTGAGATCCCTGGTTAGAGTAGGCACCGAGGCGAGAATTATCAAGTCCGCTGACCCTGGTCCACGACCCTGCCGCTTCGGGAATTGAACCCTGGTCCCGGGCCGTTCTCTGCTTCCGGGTCTGCCGCCTCTAACCAGTGAGCCACACCACACCATTAATGCTATATCCTATCAATTAAAATGAGAGGATTCTACCAACACATAAAATATTTACAAAAAATAAAAATAAAAAAAAAAGTACAATAGATGAAATTTAGTCCAGCATTTCCGAGTAGGTCTAATTTACAGTTAAAGTTTAGTCCTGCTTTTCTAAGGAGGACTCATTTTTAGTCCTTTTATTGCACAACTTATTCCAAATAAGACTATGTCCAGTTGCTCAGACCTCTCTGATCCCCTCCTGATCAGCTTTGAGTAATAGTTTTTTAATTTCTGCCAGGTATTTCACTCCTTGGCAGACCAGGATAATGGAAGAGCCGTCCATCCAGCGTATAACGGCTTGCCTGCATGTGCGAATTTGGAGTTCAATAAAGATAGGTCTTAGGTAGTATCTCCTCCAAGCCATAACTGCTGGACAAACGCAAAAAAGGTGAGGAAGGGATTCATTTTGGTAGTCGCACAGGCGACACAGAGGTATTTATTTGGGTTGTTTCCAAGACGGCCGTAGATCTTTCGAAACGTGCAGACCCATCCTGTAGTTTATGTAAGACTTCTTTAGGTGCCAGCTAAAGTGGGATGTTAGGTAAGCTTGAGGTTTCAATACTTTGTAGGAAGAAATAATTGCCCACCCGTGCCTACGTTTAGATGTTATAATTTTGTCTTCCAGAAAGGATTTCTTTTTTGCTGCGTCGTTTATCACCTTACTAAAAGTTGTTTTTTCTTGGCATTTTTCCCAATCTGCTTGCATTTCAAGGACAGCCAGGCAGGTTCTCAGGTAACTTCCCCATAAGTTTGATGGTTCTTGACCCGTCTGGGGCTTAATTTCCTCCCAACATAGTCTGTCCATTGAATCTGGTTCTGCAGATCGGAATTTGTGGCAGAGCTTTAGGAACCCGCTCATGCTCCGAAATTTTTGATTTAGAAGGCCGAATTCTAGCCGGACTTGAGATGGAGAGGCTGACTTTGGCAAATTAAAAACGGCCTTATAGATCCTTGTCTGGAGGTCATTGAGTAGCTCCACCTCTTTACCACACCAAGTGACTAAGCCGTATGACAAAGTAGGCATACTTTGGGCTGACATTACTTTTAGAAGGTGATTATTATTTGGGCAGTCCAATTTAGTTTTTAGTTGCTGGTAAGCAAAGATTAGTGACTGTGCTTTTGCTTTAGTAACAAGTTTATGCTCCTTATAGGTTGTACCCTGCCCTATTGTGATACCAAGGTATTTATATGAACCTTGCTCTTCAACCTTCGTCCCTTTTACTGTCCATTTGAACTTAATTTTGTGTGAATCCACCAAACGGACAACCTTTGTTTTTTCTTTGTTAAGTTCCAGATTTTCTTGGTCCAGGTAGGATACTAAGTTGTTGATAGCTCTTTGAAGGCCGATGGGAGTTTTACTTAATAAAACAATATCATCAAAGTCAAAGTTTCTTTATTCGGTACTTACAAAGAGACCATTAAAGTGCATAGAGAATACATACATACAATTTTAAAAAGCACAGTTAAAAACAGTTAAGAAATTTTAAGAAAAAATTTTTAGTTAAAAAAAGATTCATGTATAAAAAACAGTACGTCATCATCAATCAGTGGGGGTTTCAGACTACGTTCAAGTGGAGTATACGGTTGTTTCCCTGGTATTCCTCAGTCTCATAGCAATTTTAATGAAACTTATAACGCTTAACAAAGTATGTGGATCTGATGCTTTTTGCAGAAAAAGAAGGGCTGCTTTGGCGTGCTTCAGTTTTTGGTATTTCAGAATCCTAACTAAAAACTTCTTTCTTAGCTCTGAGTAGAGAGGGCATAATAAAACAAAGTGAAGGGTGTCCTGCGGAGACCTAGTGTCGCAGCCGCAGGAACCCTTCGCCTCTACAGTAGATGTAAAACCTGCAGGAACTGCCAATAGATGGTGTAGTAAGTTCAAGCGGAACCTAGTCATGTAAAATCTTTCCTGCGCATTATACAGTACCGCTAGGTATGGTTCCATTTTGAAGTTTGTAGATACCACTGACCCATGTGCCACCACCGAGGGTTTTTTATTTTCGGTGATCGCCCTCCTTGCTGTTGACCATGCATTAAATGAGTTTTTAAGCAGTGTTTTATTCTGTGCAGTAATCTGTTCTGGGTCAGTGAACAGATCTTTACAGCCAATACAATCCAAGGTGTCCTTTACGTATTTTAGCCATGTGATTTGTTCCCATTTGTCCCGGCTCAAACAATCCATAATAATCTGTCTGCTAAAGCAGGCCTCTGGGTTTGTCCATATCCTGATCCAGGCCATGAGTGGTCGAATCTTAATTTTGTCCTCGATATAGGGTTCTCCCAGTTCCGCGTGGGTTATGTGTGCGGGGGTGCTCTGAGGGACCTTGAGTAATCTTTTAAAGAATTTATTTTCCTCAGCTTGTATCTGCTGTATGTGGTTAATTTTGCAGCCCCATACTTCCGCTCCATATACCGTTTTAGCGCAGGATACAGCTTTGTATAGGTTTAATATCTGTTCCGGTGACCACCTGCCTAGCCTCCTTCCAAATGCCATTATAGCACCCGTTGAGGCCACCAACTTGGATGCATGTTTTTCCGCCAGATTTTTGAATTCTAATTTCTCGTCAAAAAGGACACCAAGGTAGGAAAATGTCTTAACTGTTCCCAGCTTGTGGCTACCTATGCTGTACGAGAACGTGTTTTTTGAATTCCGGCCTGTGGTCATAGCAAAAGATTTTTCCAGGTTTGCTGAAAGGTCCAAAGAATTCATAAAATTTACAAACCCATCAATTAATTTTTGTAATCCCAGTGGCGTACGGGCTAGCAGCACAGCGTCGTCCGCATAGAGGAGGACGGGTACCGAACGCTGGCCGATCTTAGGGCAATCCACTCCCAATTCCATGAGTTCTTTGTCCAGGTTATTTATGTACAAAGAAAATAAAAAAGGCGCTAAAATGCAGCCCTGCTGCACTCCACTTGTACAGGGAAATGGTTCAGTCTTCATCCCTTCATTATTGTAACGGACTGTAGCCGTAGTCTCCCAGTGTAGTGCCTTTAAGATGTCAACTACTTCATGGTCCACCCCCATGGAGATCATCAGGGCCCATAATTTCTGTCTGTTGACACGATCAAAGGCCGCTGAGAGATCCATAAAACCCATATAAATAGTCCCCTTGGCTGCGATGGTGTATTTAGCGGCGAGGAGATATAGGTTTAAGCATTGATCTGTTGTGGATCTCCCTTCTCTGAATCCGTACTGTACATCAGTTAAAATATGATGGTCCTCTGCCCAGGTTTGCAGACAATTTAAAATTACATGTCCCAAAACTTTTGCCGTGACATCTATCAGAGAGATTGGGCGGTAACATTGGGGGTCGTCCCGGCTGCCCTTTTTGTAGATGGGGACAATGGTTGCGGTGGACCAGGAGCGGGGCAGTCCTGCCACTACTGCCTCGTTCAAGACCCTGGTGAGAACGGGTGCCCACAATTCAATGTTGCTCAGGTAGAGATCGGGGGGGATGCCGTCGGGGCCAGGAGCTTTATTTTTGACAGCCCTTGAATGGCTGATTTTGTTTCTTTTAACGAAAACATTAGACCTGTAGGTGTTGGTGGTTTTGTCCCTTTTTCTTGTGGTGAGGCCCCCGTGTGATTATAAAGACCACAAAAGTGATTGCACCATTGCTCAGGGAGAATGGTGTTTATTATGTCCGGCCCTCTTGGGTCTTTAAAACATGGGTCATTTATGGTTCTCCAGAAAGCCGACATATCGCCTCACTCTGCTGCTTCCCTTAAATCCTCCCATGCTCGATGTTGCAGGGTTTTTTTTACGTATTTTCAGAGCTTTTTTATAGGTGGCTCTCTTCCCTGCAATCTTGGCTTTATCTTTCGGTTGTTCTATGAGACTTTTTTTTAGGTCTTTCAATGCCTTGGTGCAATCATGGTCAAACCAACGTGAAATCAGGGGCTGTTTAGGCCCTGTTCGGGGTGAGGATTTCAGTAGGTTGTCTACAAGCTTAGCAATTTCTTCAAATGCTCTAACTACAGTTGGGCCGGTCATGTTTTCATCCAGGCATATCTTTAATTGTTCTTGTCCCTTCGTCACAAGGTCAAGATAGAATTTATCTCCATCTATCTTGGCCCATTTAAGCCTTCTCCCCTGTGCAGTTACCTGTTCCAAGGCTTCAGGTGCACCCACTCCTTCTATGAGGTTCATGCATATAAGGTTCATCTTCAGTGGGTTATGGTCACTGAAGGGGCTCAGAGCGATATCAAAGTTTGTGATCCATTTTTTGAGTGTTGGGGACACCATGATAAAGTCTATATAAGAGTGACAGCCTCTTCCTTTGTACGTTGGATTAGGTTCCTTCTTATTATCTATCTTTATCAGGTCCATTATGGGCGATAGATTATGCCTCTTAGTGAAGTTCTCCATCTCCTTCCCCTCGATGGTGTGGGCAAAGTGGGGCCCCTTTTCCTCCGTGCACCTTGACCAATCCTTGTTTATGGGTCTTAGTTTTTCACAAAGGTGACAGTTGAAATCTCCTGCTAAAATCGTGTATGGTACACCCTTGGCGTGGTTAGATGAAGATAAGTTTTTAAAATATTCATCCAGTTCTTTCAAGGTCTTATTTTTATTTCCTGTGCCCACCGAGTTATACCAGTTTATCAGGGTGATTTTTAGGCCTTTGTGTGAAAAGCCAATTGATTGCATATTTTTAGAGGCACAGTTTAGGTTTGACCAGTGCCCCTGGATGCGAAGGTCCACATATATGATTAGTCCACCCATAGCTCTTCCAGATGGTGCTTTTACTGCGGGGACCCCAAAACTTTTAAACCCGTCTAGTGGAAATTGACTGTGGTCAACAGTCCAGGTTTCCTGTAGGCAGATGATGTGGAAATTGGTTACAAACTCTCTCCACTCCTTCACATTGTGTTTGGCTGCTATCCCTGCTATGTTCCATGATAAGATTTTTATGCCTTGCTCAACCTCCACATTTTGTTTGCCAGCGGTCATGGAGTGGCAGGCTGGAACCTCTCCCAATGTCACTAAGGTGCCCATTGTGTTTAGTGAAGAACCTGCCCCGGACGCCGTGTTCTGTCCAGACTTCCGATTATCATTAATGTTCACTAATGGGTGTTCATCCATGGGTACAATAGGTGCCCTTCTTTGGTCTGTTAAGATGGTAGGGGGTGAGTAGCCTGGTTGTTGCCTGCTTTTCGTAGCGCTGTCCTTCGTCAGACTTGGGTTGAGTTCCCTATTTAGTTGGAGTCAATCAACATTGTCCAAGGTGCAGAACCTGTTCCAGTGTGCATGCATTGCAACTATTGGGTCATAAAAGGGTGGTGCCTGCCAAGGGGACTGCCAATTTTCTGCTTTATGGGACTGCATGGGGTGTGGAGCCATGTTTGCTCGTGCCCTATTTGTATACGGCAGTCCATCATTTGGATGCAAGGGATAGAAATATGATAGAGGTAGGGGGTATATGTTTGTTTGTTGACCCATTGAGGGGGAATTACATATATGGGTGACTACCGAAGTGTCCCTGAAGTTAATTGCAATTACGTCCCCTGCTATCGTTTTTGCACCATTTCCTATCCACTGCCCCCTTCTAACAAATAATTTTTCCCCAGACATGTATAAGGGCAATGGTTTATTGGTCCTTAGCCATTGGACGCATTTGTTCCTTAACTCCCCTTCATGTTCTCTTTTTCCGTCTTTTAGGGGAGGTACTCCTGTTAGCACCACTACATACGGTAGTGATTCTGGTGGTAGATTAATAGAGTGGAACCGCCCTCGTGATTTTTCTCTAGGGGTGCCTAAAGGGTTGTTAGTTTTAGGTTGGGTGGTGTTTCCAGTGTTATCTTTGCTTTGGCTTGTCTTAGCTACTGACGTGGAGCTGTTCCCTTGGTTTTTATTTTCCTGTGGTGCTACACTCTTTGTGTTAGTTGTTGGGTGTGAGTTAGTTTTCGCTGGCATGTTGTTCTGTGGAACAGTATTATTTATTGATTTGCCGGTATTTAGGGAAGAGGTTGTTGTACCCTTGCTTGTATTCTCTTCAGCCCCGGATCCCGAGTTTTTAGGATTATCGGAGGCTGTAGTTGATACTTGGGGCACCTGTCTAGTTGGTCCTATCACCTTGTTGTTTATGACAGATGTTAGTCTGTCCAATTTAGCCATTAGGGGTTTAAGCTGTGTCCGGATGGACTCTTCTAGTTCTGCCTTGAGGTCTGCCACCATATTGGCTACCCAGCAGGGTATGCCAGATACGGTGCTAACCATCGGGGTTATCAGATTGTGATTAGCCTTAGAGTTCTCTTTGCCCCCCTTTTTATTATTTGGTTTACAAGCGCTCTTTTTCCTAGACTTTTGGGCAGGCTTGCCTGGGTTGCTCATTTGTGTGATTACTCGTGGTGACTGCTCTAAATTTGTGAGATCTGTGACTCCGGGTGTATTGTTTGAAATGTTTGGAATAGGCTGTGCACAGGGGAGTTCTACATACGAGGAGGTTAAGGAGAAACTGGCGTTTGGGTTGTCTATTAAGGATATCTCCTGGCCCTCCTCTGTATCATGGATGGCTACAGTGGGTGCTAGCAAGAGTCGCCTTTCTGTGTTCTCAATGGCTGTAGCCACTACCCCAATTGTTTGTTGCAGCATTTTGTCTATTGCTGTTAAGGTAGGGAGAGGCTGCGACTGTGGGTTGTCACCTTTCTGTCTGGTGTTTGATCTTAAGGTGGGCATTTTACTTATTTTGGATCCTCTCCTCATATTTTAACTTGCCGTCCTCTTTATGATATTAGTCTGATAGTAGCTTGTGAGGTTAGAATTGGAGAGGGTGGAGTCTGAATAGTCCTATGCCACCCAAGAAGGCCCAACTGTACCTTGTATGCAGCAAATCGATGCAGGCCAGCAGTTGTTAATAGCGTGGCCCAGCCCAGCCTTGTCTGGCCTTGGAGGGCCGTAGAGGGCCCGCCCTTTGCCCGGGATTAGCCCCGGGCGCTCCCGCGCGCTCCCGCGCGCTCCCGCGCGCTCCCGCGGAGCGTGTAATTGGTCCTTTTATTGTTGCTATCTAAGGCGACCGGGGGGCGTGGCTAGCAGGGGGCGCAGACCAGATGACCCAGGTCAGGCAGGGAAATGGAGTCCCTGCAGCGCACCGCCCCTGATGTGATGTCTCCTCAGCCCCAGGCACAGGTCAGATAGAGTCCAGATAGCGGCAGTCAACAATATCATCAGCATACTGTAAAACGGAAATCTGCTTATTGGCCATTATCGGTGGGTGGCAGTCAGCTACTTCCATGTTTTTACCAAGGTCTGAGAGGAACAAATTAAATAGGATTGGTGCTAACACGCAGCCTTGTTTTAATCCTTGCTGCGTGTCAATGCTCGCTGTCATACTGTGTCCTTCGCCCAATTTTACTCTCGCCCAGGGGTCGGTGTGTAGGGCAGTAATCGCATTTAATAACTGATTCGGTAGACCCCATGCCTTTAGCTTTTTCCAGAGTCTCCCTCTGTTTACTCTAGCGAAGGCAGATTTTATGTCAATAAAACATGCGTACACTCGCGTTCTCCTTTTTTGTGCCTTTTCAGTTAGAATTGCAAGGATTGCCAGGTTTGTTATAGTGCTCAACCCTTGTCTAAAACCTGTTTGAAGGTGTGGAATTATATTGTTGTCATCCGTCCACTCCTGCAGCTGGGGGAGGAGGCAGGAGGCGTAGAGCTTGACCTCAACATCAATTAGGGATATGAGCCTGTAATTACCTGGATTTCGACGGTCACCTTGTTTAAATATAGGATGTATTATGGTCCCTTTCCATGAGTCGGGGACTTCGCTGTGTATAAAGATGCGGTTGAAGAGTGGAGTTAGGTTCGTCAACCAATAATCTGGGTCGTCCTTAAAGAATGCATTGGGGAGACCATTTGGACCTGCCGCTCCTTCGGTTTTGAGCCTTAGTATAATATTGCGTAATTGTTTTGTGGTCGTCAGGGTGTTTTGATCACTGCCATCTCCTGCCTGTAATGGGTTTTGCAAAACCAGGTTTTCCCGCTTAGATTTTACTTTCCTTTCTTCCATTACCAAAGTTGGTCCTTGCGACCCTTCAATGGGCCCTATTGCCTTACTGGTATACATAACCCCCACATGCTCAATCCACGCTTCGGTTCCAATTCCGGGTTCTTGTCGGAGTCTTGCTCCCTTATTCATGTTATTTATGATACCCCAAAAGTCCCTGCTATTTGGCAATTTACTTGCATACAGTAAGTTTGTCCAAATCGATTCCTTATAAGCCATTTTATCGTGCCTCAATGTTTTCTTATAATGACTCCTTAGTTCTTTCAATGTACTTTTAATTGGTTTATTGCCTAGTCTTGTCACTTGGGTTTGAATTCGTACCTCTCTTGAGATCCTACTCTTTTGATCTCTCAGGTCGTTACTGAACCAGGGATCCCTCCTGGAATTAGATCTTTTTGACTGCCAGATGGTGCTGGAAATTTTCTGGTAATTGCGTGGGCCAAATGTTCCCAGTTTTTTACACGTTCTTCGTCTAATTGTGACCCCAATTCGCTCACAAGCTCCCTTACCGTCACTTGTATAATTTTCAGGTTTCCCCCTCGCCATTTCAATTTCCGCAAGTTAAACCTTTCGGAGGGTTGTATAAGGGAGTTAATTTTTTTGGCCCATGTGATGGAATTAGACATTATTGTTATTTAAGGAAAATGATCGCTTTCTGTGCGCTGGGTGATGCAAAAGGAGTCAATGCAAGTGAGTAACTCGTTACTGACGATGGTAAAGTCTATTTTTGATCGAACGTTACCACTCAAATACGTTATTGCCGCTGGTGTATCCCCCGTTGCTTTTCCATTCAGGATGGACAGTCCCAGATCTTTTATCTTTTTCCTTAATGTTCGGCCTCCCTGGTTCCCTAACCTCTTTCCTTTTATTTGGTCTTTACTTATGAGATTGTTGTTAAAGTCTCCAGAGATGAACATAGGGCAGTGTGCATGAGATCTTTGCAAAGTTTTGATCAGGGCCATTAAAATGGAGTATCTTTCTTGCTGGGTCTTTCTCTCCGGGTGTACGTAAACGTTCATTAGTAGGAGTTCCCACTTTGGGTTATTTGAAAGAGATATTCCAGAGATTTGTATCACCTGTACCCAGTTGGCCCCCACGTCCAGTTCTTTGGTTAACCAATTATACTTTTGTGAGGTGTATAGTGACAGGCCTCCTCGCGGGTGCCCAAAGTTTGAAAATCTTTCAGCGAGGATATGATGTTCCTTGAATCCAGGAATTGCAACTGGAGTCAGGTTCCAGGTTTCCTGAAGCATGATTATATCTAATTGTTGATAAAAAACTAGTGTTTCGTGGTCCTGGTCCATATCTTTGAACCCATGAACGTTCCAGGAACAGATCGAAAGTTTGTCATGCTTTATTCCCTCCGTGATAACAACCAGCTTCTCTTCTCTTACGTTTAGTGTTGCCTCTTGGTTAGGTATGTGTATTATTTAGTACCATTGGCAGCCATGACCAGTCCAACCTGTCCAATTTTCTGCTTCTCTTCTCGGGCGCGTTTGCTGATGTTGAGGGCCCCTTCTCTGCCAATGTTATGACTGGTGTAGTAGATCGTGCTCCTCGTATGCATGTGTCCTGGTGTTTCCCGAGTGAGTCCTCACTTTTGTTTTTTGAACTGTCTAGGAGGGGATAAGGGTATCTTGGACATTGTTGCAGCATCTTTGTGATTCCCTAGGCTCCGAATCTTGCTTTTACTGCGAATATCTTGTCTACTATTTCCTTTGAAGACCATGTTGTCACTGAGTGTTCTGTATCAGGGTTTGACCCTTGTTGGTGAAATTCGAGAGCTGTTAAATCTTGCGAGGTAATTCAGTTTAATTCTGGGACTGCTTTAAACAGCTTTAGCAGGTTACCTCGGTTCAAAATGTCTTGCCTTCCCTTGGTTGCATATTCCGGCACGAATGTCAATTTTAGTTCAAATGCGTCTGATTCCGTTTGAGTATACTTGTGAACTTGTACGATTTCTTCTTTCGAAGATAACGAGTGATTAATTGTCAGTGAATTATGTGCTTTATTGGGGACAAGGCTCAGGTAATTTCCATGAGCCCTCTTAGTAATCGTATCTGAGTTATCTAATGTCCTTTTCCCTGTTGGGTCGAGTTCCAGTTCCGTGGTGGGGAGCATACATTTTCGTTCCATTCCTCTTGTGATGACCTTTATCAGGTTATGCTCGGAGTGGTGGCTATTTTTTATTTCCTGTGTCCACCTCTTGCTAGTTGGTTCGGCCCTATTTCCTTGATTGTTCCTGGTGGTACTTTCCTCTTCCCGAGGTGTAACTTTGTCTCCTCTATCTGTGTTTCGATGTTTTTTGCTACAGGGAGCATTTTTCTGGTCTATTTCCATGATGTCCGGGCTTTCTACTTCTATAACAGGGCAATGCTCTGAATTTTTCTATTTATATGCAAATTAGAGGTGGAATAAACGGTGATGCGAGAACTTTCCTCCTTACTCTTAAGTTCTTCAGCGGGCTTCACTTGAGCTGAGTTAATTGTAACGAGCGCACCCGGTGATGATTCCAATGTAACATTTTTTCTCGTTCGAGATGTTTTGATTGCAAAAATTGGAAATGTCTTTCCTGAAATCGGGATTTGTTGCTTTTTATGCTTCAACCTGGCCTTCCTTGCATGTTTTCTCTGCCTTTTTGTGGGTTTTATGAAGGGTGAAATCTCAAAGGCGTTCTGTGTTGTTTCCATTGGTATTACTGTAATGTCTACTTGGTCATCGAGTTCCGCTTGCACGTGATTTCCTTTGCCTTCACTGTCTAGGCTTATGTTTACGTTGTTACGTGTTATAGATACCTTGGTGTCTGTCCCATTCACAATTTCCGTATTCTGTTTTTTGTTACTTGTTAATTTTGTTGATTTTACCGCCCCTAAAATGTCCGTCAAAATATTGGGGAGACTTGCCAGTTTCTCTATTATTTTCCCACATCCGCAGTCAGGGTGTTGTTTATCTTTATTTCTTTGTTGGTCAGAGATTCCCATTTGTTTTAATAGGGACGTAATCAAATCCATTTTGGAATTAATGCTGGAAATGTGTGTGGCGATGAGGTTTATATGGTCTATTTGTACATCCATTTTGTCAGATTGAAAGTTCATTGCCTTTATTGCTCGATCTAATGAGCCTAGCAAAGACTGGCTCCACTGCATGCTGGGGGGTGATTTACTACAATTCCCTGATTCCCCTGGTACATGATCTATGATGCTGGCTGATGATATTGTTATTGGTGATGACAAATTCAGTTGGATTGCTTTCAGCACTGGGGTAATGCTGTCATCTAATGTTATCCTATGTGGATCGGTGCTGGGTTGGTGTGTTCGTGGGGTTGATGCCGCCATTCCCCACCTGCTCTGTTGTGCTCCTGGATGGTCGTCTGGTGGCGTGCAGTTCCTTTTAGTTTCTTTCTTTTGTGTGATAATTTCCATAATTTCAAGTAGATTTGCATCATTGGATATAGAGAAAGAGTTTAGCCAAGGGTCTGCCCCTGCTACTCTCTGCTTTTGCAAATCGCTTAATTTTAAAGGACCTTCCTTGGAGTCGTCCCTAAATTCCATTTCATTTAAGTTTCCTCCAGGGTTTGAGCTTCTGGGCTGTTTTTTCTGTTTTAGTTGTACCTCCATATGTTCCACGTTAGTTCCCTTAGTTCCCTTGTGTTGATCACTTTTGTTCATTTCCCTTGTAGTACGATACATTTACTGTGATGGACCTGCGCTGTTACCATAAAACAAGGTAACTCACTGGCTGATCCGACATTGAGTTCATACAAATTTGCTTTCCGTCTTCAAGGATTGCTGGAGCATTTTGTCTGTCTGGGAGTATAGGGCTTGGGAGTGTTGTGGCTTCTGCTGTAGAAGCATAGATTGCTGCCATTGGGTCTTTTAAGGAAAAGAATTTTTGAATCCCGTCTTTCCTGTCTGGACTCACTACTGTTATATGTGGAGTGGATACTGAAGCTAGTCTCGCTCTTACTTTTGAATCTACTCCCTTCAGGCTTATGTTCGGGGCTGCTTCAAAGGATTTCTTTGTTTTGACTTTTTTGATCTTTTAGTTGTCGTTGTTTGTCTAATTTTCCCCGATCTCATAGTTCTGAGTTCCTCAGAGCTACTTCTATTATGTGTATACCACTACCCTAGTGGGCCCTGCTTTTTCTCTTACCGGGCTCGCTACTGCTCCCGCCCTGCTGTCCCAACTTGGTCACTAGGTCACAGTTTATTAATGAATGTTCTGAGCCTGCCTCCTCGCCACCAGCGCGTGAGGGCCCGAGCCTCTTACCTCTATAACTCCCAATCTACTGGTGCTCGGCGCTATTTTTTGGCTCCTTCTGCTGTAAAGTGCCGATGATAGGCCCACACGTGGGTCGAGCAAATTGTCCCCTACTCCTGTGACAAAGCCAGGCAGCTCACCGTCCTAAAAGGCACTCAACTCAACAGTGCCCTGTGGTTCCTGCCGGGTCCTGGGGGCAGCACTGCTTCTGTAGTTCACAGGTAGTTCACAGGTGAGCCTGAAGCCTTCACCACTGTGGCTCACCTCCGGCTCCGCCCCGTTCTGCTCTGCTCCGATGCAGCGGGTGCAGCCCCCACCTGCTTACTCAGCCATTCGAGGGTTCTGTGGGGGCCCTAGAGGATCGGTTCCCACCTGACAAATCCTGCCGTGCAGACCCTTCACTCACTGGGAAATCGAGACCTGAGCCTCAATGCCGCCGAGCCTTCCCCTCGCCTGCTTTGGTGGCTGCGGCTGGAAGGAAGCCGAAAGCAGAGGTATATCGTTCTCTCACTCCATTCCCCTGCTCTGCACCCCGGGATACGAAGGCACTCACGGTTCCCCACTGCAGCCCCTTGAAAACCGCCACTTCCAGCTCGCGTCTTCCGAGTAGTGAGCACTGAGAGGATGCGGTCGGGTGGGCAGGTTTGCCGCAATACTGCACGCCGTGTTCTCCTCCTCCGTGCTCCGCTCTGCTCCATGCTCCGTGCTCTGCCTGGATTGTAGCTAGCTGCCAGGGACACGAAAGAAAAGACTTCACAAATCTTTACCCTCTCCTTGTCTTTCCTTGCCTCACCTGCTTTTCGCGGTAGCTCAGCGGGCAGCAGGGGAGTATGGCAGCCCGGGACGAGGCAGGGACAGTGCAAATCTCGAGGCCGTTCAGTTTGGCACGGCACGGATTTGGCTCGGCTCGGCCACCGACCCCCTCAATCCCGGTCGGGCCGCTACTCCAGTACCTGATCCGTGCCGCTTCAAGCTCCTGTGCTGCGCAAACACAGTTTTCTTTTCGGGCGCCTACACCACAATAGCTTTATACATTTCTTTATCAACACCTAATGGAAAAATGACTGCTAGAATTAACCAGACTAGAGTAATTAGTACCACACATATTGAAGTCATTTTGCAACACCTCTTGAGAATAGAACATCTCGAATTTTTACTAGTATATGAGTAAGCCATTTCTTCTTCTCAGAGAGAAAAATAAAAATAAAAATTGAAAAATCTACATAAATTGAAAAATCTATACACACCCTCCTTACTTTTTCAAAAAAAAAAATCAGATAAATCTATTCCCTAACAGCTTTTCTTCGACCTAATGTCATACATCAAATGTATTTTTCAGCTAACACAATTTCTTCGACCTTGTGTCTCCTAACACAGTTTCTTCAACCATGTGTCAATTAATCAAATTTCAATCATTGTCACTGTCATCTGCTAAATCCTCTTTGGTATTACTGTTAACCTCTACAATTGGTGGAATGATAATAAAAGCCCACTCTGGTGACTTATATTTTTGATGTGGTCTGATTACTCTCTTTGCTCTGGTACTTATAACTTCTATTTTCTTTTCTGCTTGTTTTTTCTTATCTAAATCTTCCTTTTTAAGACTTGAGATTTCATTCACCTGTTCTTTTGCTCTGTTTACTAATTTGAATTTTATGCCTTCAATTTCTTTCGGCCAATTATCTCCTTTTCTTGTTAACTTCTTTTTTGGTTCTCTCAAATTGTATTCTACTCTTCAAGCTCTTTTTCTTGTTTTCTTCAAATTTGATTCATCTTCACTGTCATCTGTTTCAGTTGCTGATTCATCAATAATCAGTTTTTCTGAGTCAGATTCTTCATCAGATTCAGGAATTACTTCTTTACTTGGCAGCTTCACTTTGTTAGGAACAGCATCCTTATAGCTGGTACTTGGAATTTCTTCTTCTTCTTCTTCAATTACTTCCAATTCACCAGTTTCAGAATCTTTGCCCCTTCTTCCAAAGTTTCCAGACTGCTTTTCAGTACTCTCCTGATCTTGATTTTGAATCCCCTCTTGATCAGTTTCTTTTTCTGCTTCTTGATTCAACTGATCTTCGTAATTTTCTTCTTCAGAGACTTGTATCACAATGCCATCATTTTCTTCATTCAATGCTTCATTCACATTTGAATCCTCCAGATGTCGACTATCTTGTAGATCTTCAGGATCTGGGTTTCTTTCAGGCTATTCTTCTGACTCTGAATCAGCTGTTGTATCACCTTCTTCGTCAGGATTTTCAGGTGGTGGTACTCTTATGGTATGACTTGCATGTATCCACCTTTTTAATCCCTTACACTTAACTGCGTTTGTAGTGACTAAGATCACCTGTCTTGCCTTTTGCCACCTTGGTACTAGGCAATTTCTTCTTCGATGAACTTTTGTCCTGACCCAATCTCCAGGTAACAGATCATGAGCTTGTTCTTTCTCTTTTGAGAGCACTTCAGTTCCTACATGATGGAACACGGAAGTCACTATGTCAGAAAGGTTCTTGCAGTAGTCCATAATGATACTATCATTAATGGTTAGTAGCTTTTCAACTGGAACACATGCTTGCCTCATGACCCTGCCCATTAATATCTCATGAGGGCTCAAACCTGTTTTTCTATCTGGAATGCTTCTCAAAGTCATCAAAAGAAGTGGGAGTGCATCTGTCCATTTCATTCCAGTTGCCAAACACATTTTGCCAATTCTATTTTTTATTGTGCCATTTACCTGCTCATCAACACCTGATGCCTCTGGTCTGTAGGCACAATGCAATTTTTGTTTAATGCCTAATGCTTCACAAATTAGTTTCAGCAGTCTGTTTTCAAAATGTGTGCCGCGATCTGTTTCCACAGTCACTGGGAAACCGTATCTTGGTATGAACTCTCCCAATAGCAATTTTGCCACAGTGGTTGAATCATTGTGACGAGTTGGAAATGCTTCCACCCATCTCGAAAACAGACAGATAATAATGAAAACATATCTCAGTCCATTGTGACGTGGCATGTCAATGAAATCAATCTGAATTCTGGTAAAAGGACCACCCTCCCGTCCTATGGTTCCCAAGCTTACATAGGTTTTTCTGTTTGGGTTGATCTGTTGGCAGATCAAACATCTCTGGCAAAATGATTCTGTAATCATTCTGAATTTTGGGTTGTACCATGTTTGTCTAAATAACCTGATCATGGAATCTCTGCCTATGTGTCCTGGACCATGATACATTCTTGCCATGTTTGAAATCATGCTGTCTGGCATTACTGCTCTGTCATCTTTGTAAACCCAGATTTCATCCTCTTCTCTCTTTCTGCATCCTGCTTTTAACCAAGTGCCTTTTTCCTCTTCACTTGCCTCACTGTTTTACTCCCTGCCAAGTTTTAACTACAGATATTAGCATAAGTGAGTTAAAAACATGTTCATTTTCTTTTTCCCGATTGACTGCTGCATTGTGCCTTGCACAGAATTTTGCTATTTCATCAGCATATGAATTTCCTTTTGTCACATAATCATTTCCCTTTTTGTGAGCTGTGCACTTTACCACAGCAATTTGTTCTGGTAATTGGATGCCATTGATCAGTCTTTTGATCAGTTTAGCATTTCTGATTGGTGATCCTGCAGAAGTTAAATAACCTCTTTGAGACCAAAGCTGGCCATAGTCATGGACTACCCCATAACCATACTGACTATCAGTCACTATGGTAATCTTTTTTCCTTTACCCCATTCACATGCTCGAATCAGAGCAATCAATTCCGCTACTTGAGCTGAACGAATTCCTCTGAGACTCGAAGCCTCAATCACATTTGACACTGTACAAACAGAATATGCTGCACACAGGAAACCCTCGTCTGTTCTCAGGCATGATCCATCAACAAACAAAACATAGTCTGACAGAGGCAACAGAACATCCTTAATGTCCTGCCTTGGTTTTGTACAGTACCCCAATACATCCAGGCATTCATGATCAATAATTTCATCTCTGATTTCTGTCTCAGTAGTATCAGGTAACAATGTAGAAGGATTTAAATTTACAGATCTTGCAATAGAAACATTATCTGATCCAAGAATAATTTTCTCATATTTGGTCAACCTATTACTTGTCAAATGTTGAGTCTTGCTTCTGGTAAGCAGAATTTCTACTGAGTGGGGTATGCATACTTTTACTGGAAATCCCATAATTATTCCTTCACTTTGTTCCAAACTTACACTGGTTGCAGCGACTGCTTTTAAGCAACCTGGTAATGCTTTTGCAACAGGGTCAAGAACTGCTGAGAAATAAGCTATTGGCTTTCTCATTCTTCCATGGCTTTGAATCAAAACCGACAATGCACATCCTTCTCTTTCACTGCAATACAGTTCAAACTCTTTCTCATAGTCAGGCATGCCCAATGCTTGTGCTTCACACAAACTTCTTTTTAACTGCTCAAAAGCTTCCAATTCAGTTTTTGTCAACACAATTTGGTCCTTTATGTATGCTTTTGTTAGTCTCTGCAATGGTTTTGCAATTACTGAAAAAACACTAATCCATTGGCGACAATAGCCAACCATTCCTGGAAACATTCTGACCTGTTTCTGTGTTTTTGGGGGTTGCATTGCTTGGATCATTTTTATTCTTTCTGCTGTCACTTGTCTTGATCCTTTTGCAATTCTGTGAACAAGATATTCGACTTCTTGTTTGCAAAACTGCAATTTTGCAGGAGAAACTTTGTGACCCTCATCTGCCAGATGATTTAAAATAGTAATGGTATCTGTTACACAATTATCTCTTGTTTTTGCAGCAACAAGGAGAACATCAATATACTGCACTAATGTAGATTTTCCAGGTAAATACACATTTTCCAAATATTTCTTTAACAACTGATTAAAGATAGATGGACTTTCGGTGTACCCTTGAGGGATTCTACACCATGCTAGAATACTGTCTTGGAATCTGAACGCAAATATTTATTGGCTTTCTGGGTGCAATGGAACGGTAAAGAATGCATTGCACAAATCAATAACCGTATACCATTCTGCATCATGCGGAATTTGGTATAAAATTACCGCTGGGTTTGGAACAACTGGGTAACATGGGACAACAATTGACAACAATTTTGTTAACCTTTCTCAGGTCCTGAACTATTCTGTAAGTTCCATTTGGCGTTTTGATTCCCATAATCGGTGAATTACATGGGCTACTCCCAATTTCTTTTAGAAGACCTGGTTTTATGAACTTTTCAATTACAGGAATAACTCCTATAATCACATCAGCTTTCATTTTATACTGTAAAATGTTTGGGTAGTCTGCTCCTTGTTTTACTGTAATTTGTACTGGGTCTACATTTTTCATCAAACCCATTTCATCACCAGTGAAATCCCAAATTTTAATATTCACTGTGTCTTTTAATCAAACACAGGAAACAATAATTTTTCTTCTGCCTCAACCATTGACATTGTTAATTTGTAAAAACCATCTTCTTCTGAGGTTTGTAACTCTATACCATCCGGTGAGCAATAAATTGCACAATTCATCTTGCACAATATATCTCTGCCTAATAGATTTACTGGACTGCTATCACAAACTACAAATCTATGCATGTCTTTAAATTTGCCAATTGTAACTTCAACTGGTTCTGTTAAATCTGTTCTGATATGCTGATTAGCTACACCTACTACTTGGATTGACTCCCCAGAGAGAGGAAGATTTTCCATTTCCACTGATCTGACAGTAGAACGGGTAGCACCTGTATCCACTAGGAAAGTAATTTCTACATCACTCACTTTACCATTTACAAATGGACCAGATTGATCTTCCTCAAGAGTGGTTCAATAACACACTCTTAATTCCTCTCTCAGGCACCGTCATAAGTGATCATCAGATTCACTTCCATCATTCAGGCACAATTGTTGAGAAACCTTCGACACATTCACTCTTTGTGATCTGTTTACCTGCTCACCTCCGCTGAATCCTGATTCTGTATTGTATCTCTGCAAATTTACACAGTTTGGAAGTGACAGCTGTGGTATCTGTTGTATCTCTTGTGGTAACTGACTTTGCTGAATCACTACCTGTCGCTGTAGCTGTTGCTGCTGATTTATCTCATTCTGCATCTGTGGATTTAATGATTGATTTTTAACAACATTTCTGGGCGGATTCTTACATTCACGCTTCCAGTGTCCAAATTCGCAGCAATTAGAACATTGGAGTTTCTGTTTTAACTCCTCTATATTTCCTGTCAACTTTGGCTTATTATAATTACCTTTAAATTTCCCTTGATTCTGATCAACATTTTTGTTTCCCAAATTTGTTATTTGTTGCTCAGCTACTTTCACTTTTCTATCTCATCACTACAGTATTTTGCCTTTCACAGGATTTCATCAACTGTATTTGATTGCCAACCAACTATTCCATTTCTTATCATTTCACTAAAGTAACATTTTGAAGGAAGCGGAATGTCACGGAAGGAAAAGTTCATGGTCTAGTTGCTATTAGTTGATCCATCCACCTTATGTGGCTTGATTTAAACTGCAGTATGTAAATATAAATGTAAATATTTTGTGAATAGGTCTTAAAATCAAACCATCCTCTGCTACCAAGGAATTGATCCAGCGCTCCTATAGAAAAACTGTCTCACTAACACCATCGGTCACCTTAATACTTACTATAGATTGGCCTAGAGAGGAGCCTCAACGAGACAAGGTAACAGGTGCTCCTTCATCAGATGTAATGAAAATGTATGATAAAGTGATTGTGTTCCTGAAAAACAAGATTCGCCCAAAAGAAGTAGATTGGGTTAGAATTGACAGAACAATCCAAGAAACAAAAGAGTCAGTACATTCATTTTATTAAAGGTTACAGTTGGTATTTAAACAACACAGTGGTTATGAGCATCTGAGTGAGAAGGATGTGAGCCATTTATATACAGATTTGTATATGGCTTGAGACCTGAAATTAGTGAAATGATAAGAACTGGAATAGTTGGTTGGCAATCAAATCCATCAAAAGCCTCTTTTTTTAACTTCAGAACTCAAATTGAACCTATCCAAGACAGGGATAGCCCTAGTTGACAATGGCAGCAAGCAACATCAGATTCAGAGATACGTGAATGAAGTTAACCTATATGACTATAGCATAAAACAAATTATTTGGCTTTCCAATTATGGCTTCATAATTTAAATTATTGACCAAGCCATGAGTGCTTCCCCCAACTTTCTATATTTCTCAGTATGAAACCATTCTTAACAGAAGCAGAATTCAGAATAGCAGGTCAAGCCCTGGTCTGCTCCGAATTTGAATAGCACCACAGTTTACCTCATTACAGGATTTATTTTCCTAAATCGGTCTTAGTGTGCTTGTGTTCTGGTTCGGAGAGGTCCTGTCTTGCTGGGTTGGACTGGACTGTCCAATTAGAACAGTACCAATGTTAATTTGCATATGACAGATCTACTCTGAGGTAGCATTGTGAGCAAAAAACATGATGTTTTTGATGCTACCCCCAAAGCTTGCTAGTAGTTAGACTATTTTGAAGCATTCCTCCAATCACTTTTTGTGTGTTTGATGTAATGCTCCTAATGGGTTGGCATTTCTAGAGTTGCCTTTGCTTTGAGAATGGTAAGACTTGCAGGGAGTGTCAGCAAAGGAAGACCGCAAGTGGATGCTTTGAGAAGAAAACCGTGAAACACAGGTGCATTTGCATATGTTTTAAAGACACCATTATTTTTAAGAAGTAAGTTGTCTACTCCAGTCCCAGATGGTTGTCTTCCCTGTACTTGTTGTTAGAAGTTCCCAAACCAGGGTGGAGCTGTAGTATTTCTTATGATGCCATCTCCTGCTCTGACTATAAAACATGAGACTTGGCCTGCGATGGATGCATCATATCACATGTGTTTTGCTGTTTTTCACTGTGCATACTGTCCGCTTGTTAACCTATTTTCCCCTGATCTTTGCTTCAATTTTCAGTTTGATTTCTGCATGGAATTAAACTTCTAGAAAACCTATGCTGGGGTCCTGCTGAACCCTGTTCTAGGGTGGTTTTGGTGAGTTGTAACAATATGACAACTCATGCCAAGACTTTCAATATGCCTAACTCTCCCCTAAGGCTTAAAGACAGAGCTCTGTATTTCTATAGCCATTCCTCATCTGGTCCATGTTCCTATTCCACACTCAAACTGGTATCTTATATACCTTTCCTACACATGATGCTTTTTGGAGCGAGGAGTGGGCAGCGTCAACTTGGCTTCTGCATTGTTATGCAGGATAGTGAACAATACTTCTTTTTCAAAATATAGCAAGAAAGCAAAAGCTCAGTGCTACTTTCTCCCTCCTTTCTACAATAAAGAACTTGCAAATTACATGTCTCCTTGTAGCCACTTTTCAGCTGCTGCAGTGTTCTCTGAAAGATTATCAGGAAATTGAAATGTCACTTCACCAGCCTGCTAACCAAAGTCTGTGAAAATATGGCAATTTATCACACAAATTGATTAGTTGCACAATGTAAACAGTTCTTTGTAAGAAAATGACCAGGCTTGCTCTTTAAACTATTGGCTGGTGAGGCATTCCCTGCCCCCGCCTTCACAATGTTGAGCCCTTTTTGATTTTTGGGGCACATTGTGCTTTAGCCGTCAAAACATTTATTTAACCAAAAGGTGTATAGGCCAAGTGTGTGTCCTTTTATTCCCACATGTTGTAAATTCTAATGGTATCCAGGGTTTGTTATTTCCCTTGAAGGGAACTACGAAAATATCCAAAATTAATCGAAAATGTTTTCTGTGCTGAGATACTCATCAACTCAGCTTTCATGAACAAGCAGAGTTAAAGCAAAAAATCACCTCCTTCATTTATCTAGGTTGCAGTCCAAATTTCGATATTCTTTTAATATATTTGCAGTTTGTGGTGGAAACAGCTATGAAACCGATTGATGAACACAGAAAGCTACACATTTCTGGAAATTTAGACAACATTCTGAATTAAAGTAGGATTCATTTGTACAGATCACTCATGGCTTTCTAAAAGGAAGTAATTAATGAAATAAAAAATATTGGAAATAGTAAGAAAATATTAAAGTAAGTGCTAACGTTTTCATCTGTAATTTTGTGCCCTACATAGTTGGTTTGCAAAAGTAAAATACTAATATGTTTGTGAGGCCCGTCTGGTCACAGAGATGAATAGTGTCTGTTGGTTGTCCAGCTTATAATCATATTTCATTATATACCGACCATACAGAAAATCATATGGTAAGATTTCCAGAGAGAAGTGCTACCCGGAACATGGACAATTTGAAAAACACATTGATTTCATATCGTCACAGTGTTAATCCATTCCAGTCAGAATGCTAAGCAGGTCACTCCTACCCTTCCTTTTTACCATATTTCCTCATTAATAGTGGGTTTTGTGCCCTTCTTGGTGAACTTCTCCATCTGCGCAAAGAGGGGGCAGAAAAGACTGTTAGACCTGATATGGTGCTGGTCACACAAGGGTGGAGGGAGCACACTGCCTCTCGTCCCAGCACAGTTCACCCCATTGCATCCTGGTAAATGCAGTACGCTTACTTTCAAAGTTGCTGTAGTCTTTCACCAAATTTGGTTCTGGTAGTGCTGTTATCTCTAGACAGGTGTTTCTGGGTTTAGGCTTTCATCAGTAGAGAGCAAAAGTAGTAAGGAGCAGAGAAAAGTCATCCTCTCCCTTGTGTTTAAAAGGTTGCCTTGAACCTCCCCCTTGTGTTTAAAAGGCTCCCTCAAGCCTCATCCATGTTGCAGGTCACACTCTGGTGTCTTTCTGGGCCACCCCAACTTTTCTTTTTTAAAATAACATCCCTAGTGTCTAGTGAACTTTTAGCCCCCTGGGGACAGATTGGGGGTAAACCCCTCCAATTTTACCCCAGGGTGCAGAAAGAATATCGGGGCTATTATGTTGTGGTGTCCCATCCTTCCTTTGTTTTATATTATTTTCTCTGATGTCAAGTGATCTTTCTTCTCTCTGGGGGACGATTGAGGGTAAATCCCCAAATCTGCCCTGCCTGGTGGGAAGAAGGAATATTGTCTTCATTTTGGAATGCATGGTTGGATGTTAGGATGAGTTACACCCACCCCTTCTTTTTTTGTTTTCTTCCTGGACGCTACTGGCGTTTATACCCCTCCCACAGGGGGCAGATTGGGTAAATCCACAATAACTATTGGTGCTGTGTTGGGGTGGGTGAACACCCAAATGTCAGTGAGGCCATCTCCTACCATTTCTTTTTTACTAATTCCAGTCTAGTGAGCTTACCGCCTACTAGGGGTAGCTTTGATGTAAGTTGGGTCCCAGTTGAGTGCCAGTGCTGGCAGCCCACATCCCTTCTGTTGTTTGTAAAGTATTTCCCTGTTGTCTACTCAATCCAGGAAGGCAGAAACTCCCTGAATGTGGTTCCAGGGAGGTTGAAGGAAACTTTGGGCAGTTTTGGGAGAGAGCACGACCCGATGCCAGAAAGGGCCACCCACCTTTTTTTGTTTGTTTTCTCACTGTCTCTAGTGGGCTTCATGCCCGTCTAGGGAAGCTGATGGGGTAAATCCCCAGTCATCCCTCGGGGGAGGGGGGGAGGGTAAAAGACTGTTTTTGGGTCCTGGGGATACATGCCTGGGCCACTCCCTTGCCCCTTTGGTGTCTGCTCTCTAGATCTCTGCGTTGGGATTGCGGTCCTGCAGCAATCCACATGCAGGAATCTACTGGCAAGAGTCATTGTTTGAAAGGCAGCAGAGTTATGCCCCAGATCAAGATAAAACGGAAGCAGTCAATGCCTAATGGTATTTAATAATTACTCTTTTATCACTGTAACATCAGTATGCTCTGCACTCTGCATGTCACAGTGCCAAAAAAGAAGAAGTTCAGTTGTGAGAGGAGATCTTCTCTCGCATTCTGAATTTCTGTGTTAGTGTGGTAGATGCGCTGTTCACGTCCACCTCACTATGAAGGTAATGCATTAGACATGAAAGAGGTTAAAGCCTGTACTCTTATCTCACACTTTAACACATTTAGCCCTAAAACAATGCCCATATTAGCATACGACCTGGCCTGTAGTGCGGGCAACATTTAAAGTATATATAAATGCTATTCCACTCTTATCACCCTCATCTTTTGTGTGGATTGTCATAGTTGCCAATCATTTACCTCTACCATGTATGTAGAATAGTACCTAAACAATCTCCTTTAATGTACATGTATACTCTTTGGTGTATCTAGTAAGTAACTGAGTTATGAGTCTGGGAATATTGGTATTGAGTATAAAAAATATTAATCAATGGGCTTTCAGTATTGTATTACCCAATGCTTCAGACCAGCATTTTCTTCTTGCAGTTTTTCTTTAGTGAATCATTTGAGTGCCAAATTGTGTTCTTAGCGCACATATGGTAGAGCATAATTTCTCAATTCAGAAAAGCCCAGATGTATGAGAGTATCTTCATGGTAATCTGCTCTTTTGATCAATTGACACACCTTGTATGGTTGTTCACTATCAATATACTTCATCTTCTGATTTACTCTCACAACACCCCTTTGAGCTAATGAGTATGTATGAATGTTCCTCATTCAGTATTACAATAAATACTTCTGTTCCCAGTAGAATTATTGGAGCAAATCCAGGAAAAAATATTAGATATTGAGTACATTAAAGTCTCAGAGGCTGATCTTAAAGTATATTTAAATGATCTTGGCATTGCATTTGTAGCTGCTTTTATATTTGACGCTAATCATGTTGTCTTTGGCGCAAGTAAAATTGTTTATAAAGTCTCAATAAATGCCCTCTGGGGATATACTTTTTGCAGTAGCTATGTAATATGTATTGCGCTTAAGAAGTATTGGAATTTTTTGCTAGCTTCAGTGCTATATCTTGCTTTAATATTAGTGAAACTATACTGGTTATTTTCTAATATCTCCATAGGAGAGCAGGTTTTTAAAGAAAGCAGTTCATAACCACAGTATTCAACTCTTTAAATGACAGTGATTACTTAGCTCAATTCATTTTTCAGAGAACAGCTTGTTTCTGAAAATGTGCCTAAATATGAGTAATGGTCTGATTATACGTGCTGTGGACACCATCAATGTCCCTTTATCATTCAATTCAGTCAAAATAATATATAATGTTATTTGTTCACATATAAGGAAATTACCCATGGACTAATACATTCTGCTGTACTTTAGAATATAAGTCATTCTTCCTCATGCAAGTTAATGAGTATGGGAGTTTGCGGGTCTTAGAAATTGAGTCTGTAGTTGGCAGATGTCTGCCCCCTGTCCATATAGGGACCACAATCCTAGTCAGAGTAAGCTAGATACACACTGTAAATTAACCTATGCTCACCCTCTGGTAGTTGGCATAGAGCAGGCAGGCTTAAATTAAGAGACAATGTGTAAGTGTTTGTACAACACACACATACACAGTAACACAATGAAAACACCACAAAAAGAACAACATACAGATTTAAAAAAATAGAGAATGTTTATCTCAGTACAAAAATACCTAAATGACAAATATTCAATCAGTAGAAGTCAAGATATGACGTTTTAACAAATAAATGAAAAAATAGTGCTTAGAAGTCCTTAGCAGTCGAAAGGTTACCCAAAGTCACGAGGCACCGCTACAAATCCTAAGTTCAGGCCGACCGTGATGGAGGACAGTCCGGCTATGTGACTTACCCAGGTCCCAATGAAAAAGTACCTAGGATAAAGCAACCATTGATGTCGATAGCATGAGGTGTCGATTCCAATTTACGCAGTGGGTTCCCCCATCGCTGTCGAGCTCTGCAGAGATAAAGACACTGCATCAATGCCGAACCGCCCAGTGTCGCTGTCGGGCTGGGCATGATGTGAAACTGCTGTTGTCGAGCAGCATATGCGTTAAAGGGCGATGTACCACCTCCAACCGGCGCAGTGGTCACGATGCTCGGTTTTGTAGCACGCTAGTTGCAGAACCCACTTCTGAGGCCCAGGACTGGAGGGGGAACCTCAGGCAAGGGTAGGACTCATAGATGGAGAGCAGCACCAACACAACTGCAGGAAGTCTTTTGTGTCCTTGAGACATCAGTAAACAGGGGGCAAGCCGGAAACCCATTGGAATCACTATGGGTTTAAGTGCGATGGGTCCAGTCCTTATCCTCAGTGGGCAGAAATCAGCAGGCAGCAGAACAGCTCAGCAAAGCAGTGAATCAATTCCTCAAAACAGTTAGTCAATACAAAGTGGCAATCCTTACAGCACGACCTGTCTGCAAGCGCTGGGACGCCTCGTTGCTGGGGTAGCCATGCGCTATATAAGAGATACGTAACATAACATAACATAACAATAGTCTTCAGCAGAGCTCTTCCCAGGTCCAGTAGTGTACTGATTTGGTAGGGTTAGAGCCCCAGTACTTATATTCAGATGTTGGGGTGACTTCAAAGCAACTCTCCGAAGTGCACAAGGATCCCATTCAACCCAGCCCTGTCTGCCAGGCTATCTGTGGGGGTATGAATCAGTGCTTTGAGTCTGGATAGGTCACTACCCATTGAAGTGTAAGTGTTAGCCCCTCCTATGCGTCCCTGCCCAGGAAGACCCATCAGAATGCAAATGAGTCTCACAGTCCTGGGTTTATGGCTGTCTAGAAGGAATGCACAAAGTGTAACTGTCACCCAACCCCGATGTATATTGAAGATAGGCTGCAGGCACATAGAGCAAAGTTCAGAGCAGAGAAATATCCACTTTCTAAAAGTATTAACAATAATGGGGCGACCTGGTGTCCCTCAGAACCTGGGCATTAATATTCAACAAAAACAATTGGTTCTGTTGGGATGAATACAATTCCTTAGGGTACTGTTTGTAAATACAGAGATCAATTACTTTTTCACGCAACATAGAGCAATGATTCAAGAAAATTGAAAATGTAATCAAAAAAGGAAAAACATACTTGAAATAAGAATCAATAATGTATTATGAATCAGTGTCAAATACTAATGGCTGTCACAATTACACATTCAATTGCGACAGGAAACAGCAAGTGACCGTGGTGAAATAGAGTGACATGTAGTGATTACGTGATATAAACAGTGCACTATATAGAAGACAAGTACATTAGGTATAAAAACGCAGGAGCGGACATTTTTAAGAAGAGTTTTGTCCTGTTTCGTTTGCACATGTGCTGCAAGATCCAATATTGAATTACATCGTGATCATAAGGGCTGTGCGGACATATATGTCATGTCGACGTTTCGAACCCAAGAGTAGCACAAATATGAGGTGCGTCAGAACGGGTCTTCTTCAGTTCAGCACTATGGAGGGATGGGTGGACAGCCAATTAGGCAGAAGTCTCAGTAGATGAAATCAAATTGTAGTAATTAAATTGTAGCGATCAATGATTCTTGCCAGTTTATCAGGATTGATACAAAATGTCTCCATCAGCCGGTTGTAGCCTCATTTATATATTCCAGACCTTCATGTGCGTCCGGCAGCAACTTGGATCAATTGTGCCGGACGGATGTACCTCTTCATTCACTAAGCAGCCTCAATCGATAGGCTTTGCAATGAGACCCCAACCGGCTGGTGAAGGTCTGGAATATATAAATGAGGCTACAACCGGCTGGTGGAGACCTTTTGTGTCTCCTAACAAAGCACAGCTTGTGAAATTGGTAGCAGCACTGGTCAACTGAAAAGGATGATCCACATGATATTGTGATCCTGTTCTTTCCTGTCAATGGCGGTAAAATCACTGTTGTTGTTCTTTCTGTAGCAATGTCTGGCCCAGGCTTTCTACAGGTGTGTGCACATTCTTCTTTCTATCCAATTTTATGGCCACATTTTCACTGACTTTAGGTAACAAGCCAATAGTAGCAGTTGGGGATAGGATGCGTCTGCTTGCGCTTCATTCAAACTTTGGGGGGAGAGCTGCAAATCCTCTTAAAGAACAACATTTAATTGATCATGAGTATGCTATCTTCTCAAAATGCCAGGCAAATATGTCTTCATGCAGAGCAGTATATTAAAAGGCCTGTAGTTTAAAAGCCCATTCCATGGCATATGATTGAAAGCACTCTGTGTGTTACAAATGTTAACGTATCAACAAGAACTGGCCTTCACAGGAATGATCAGTTTGTGTCCAGAGAAAACCATTCAGTTTTTTAAAGAACCCTCCCCCACCAACCTAATTGGTGACATGCTTCATCATCGGGTTCCCACCCAAGGCGCTGAGTGCACCTTGGGTGTGCTGCGACGCATGAACAAAAGCAGAGCATTTTTTTCCGGTGGTGCAGTATGTGTAGTGATTTGTGAATAAAAACAGTCTATAGGGTCCCCCTCAAAAAGAGAGTAAATTCAATAATGGGGCCTTATGGCAGGGTTAAAAATTAATTGAAGTGTTTTCTGAATTTGTTGGCATCTTCAGGATCCCTGGTAGCAGGCCGCAACAGATAATGATGGTGGGTAGCAGACCTTGCTGATTGTGTTACTACAGGCACTTCCCTCTCCCTGCGATCCATGTTGCGCTAATATTAAGTGACTTAAGTCAACAATTTAAGACAACTATTAGGTTGCTTTTTGTCACTCACCTTAGCTTGTGTGCACTTTTTTGCACGCTTAGACCGAGGACCTTTCACCAGTCTTTTTACAACATTTTGGTCCTGACGAAAGCCAGCTAATGGAATTGACTGGCTGAAACATGTAGACCCTTTTATTGGATACATGAGTTAAACCCAAACTCGCAGGGTATTTGCTTCAATTCATTTTTAACCCTGCCATAGCAAAATGGGCCTGCACACACAAATAATAAAGTTCTAAGCCAGGGGCCTGAAACCGGCACTGTGTATATGGTAAGATAAGTACCTCCCACCATATTCTAGCTTGTTTACCCAGCCACACTAAGTTTATTAAGTTTGTTTTAAGTATTCTAAAAAAAGTGCTCCAATAAAGCAATAGGAATGTTAACAAACAGGTATATAAACTTAGATGGTATAACCATGTTCCTGACATCCACCTTATCTGCCATAGACAGCGGGCCATCTTTTTACCTGACCTTCAAGTTGGGAGATGGATCTACCACAATAATATTAAATCACCAGATATTTCACCTGATCCGTATTCCAGTGCAGAGGGTACTCCAACTCAAAGGGCTTAGCGGTAGGAGACAAAGGAAGAATAATTGATTTAGATCAGTTTATACCCAGGTCAGAGTAGATATCAAATTGAAGATATTCAAGTACGATAAGTGCTAAGTAAGCGGCAGGGTCTTTTACATACCGCACCTTATCATCCATATAAAGCAAAATGCCGGATAAAGCTCAAAGTCAATGCTGCATATCTCTGGCATAGTATGCACACCAGGGGGTCAAACATGAATGAAAATAAAGTGGAGAGAGGGGCCATCCCTACCTAGTACCTCTATGTATAGGAAATGGAGCAGAGATAAGTCCATTAATGCAGGGTTGGGCAAGTGTAGCATAGCTAGATCCACAGCAGGGAGGTAGCACCATGAGCTGCAAAGTCTCAAACATATATCCCCATTTGACTGAATCAAACACCTTAGCAGAATCTAATAGGACCGCCCCTACCTCCAGGGCGGGTTTCAACTGATGAAGCAGCACAAATATCATGCACACATTATATGTTGGTACAAAACCGTCTGATACAGTACTACTCGACTAGAAAGAGAAGAGGTTGCAGCAGGCAGCTTGTATCTTAATTAATATATTTATGTCTGTATTAATAAGAGAACAACATTGTGGCACCTTGTTAGGCTTCAATAGGGCTTTGACAACAGCTTCCCTAAGAGAAAGCAGGAGTTCATGCTTGTAGTATGCTTCTATGTATAAGGCATGAAGATGAGGGGCCTGGATTGAGGCAAACTTTTTTATAAAATTTGCTAGTGAGACCATCAAAGCTAGGCACATTACCATTGGGAGAGCAGCTATAGCAGTTTTTACATCATCTATGGTAATAGGCTGGGCTAAATGTTCCTTCTGACCAGTAGAGAGCCAAGCCAGAGCAACATCCTCCAGATAGTGAGACAGGGCATCAGCTGGCATAGTGTGATATAGTGGTCTACATCATCAGAGGAAGCAATTTTTACTATTTGACCATCTATGCTAAGCACCATCCGTTTGTTCGCCAAAGAACACCCTGGACATCCCCCCTCACCATATGCCTGCACCACACAACCTTGAAACAGGAGGCGTATTTCTTAGTTAGCGACATCATTGTAAATAGTAACATGGTCACAGATGATAGCTAGAGTGCAGGTGTCTGGGTGGGAGTCATAGCTGCGCTCTAGTGCCTTCAATGTCTGTTCTGTGGGTGTATATGGACTTCAGAATGCCTGCTTGTTTGTTAACCCATTCCCCTTGTATAGTAACCTTGAAGGCTTCCCAAAGTGTGCTTAGTTTGTCCACTGAACCCGTATTGTCTGAGAAGTATGCAGTTATAGTTGATCACAGACCTTCCCAGAACAACGGGTAAAGTATGGAGGTCATCTAAAATCACCACATGAATGGCACAGGGCATGTCTTGAAATATGGAGCATGAGATGTAGAGGTGCATTATCCAACAGAGTCCTGGGCAAATGGGTAATATAATTGACCAATAATCCAGTCAGGACCAGAAGCTTTAAATGAAAGACATGAATTTTTCCTTCTTGCTGCACTGGATGACGGAGCCTTCAAAGGTCAACCATCCCATACTCTTTCATCTCAGCCCAGACCATCCTACCCTTGAAGGCTGCTTACTATACCAGTCCGCTGTAGTGGACCTATCTAAATTGGGGTCCATGTACTTGTTGAAGTCACCTCCCCACAATATTGTGTCTGCTTGCATTTTAAGGATCTGACCCCACAATTTCAAATACAATTCGAAATCATCAGTGTTCAGGCCATAGATGTTGACCAAAACAACAGGGGTGCCACAGAGCACTCCCTCTACAATGACATAATGTCTCTCCCTCATCAGTCTGGGTTGACATAATATGAAAGGGAACACCTTTCTTAGCTAGAATCATTACGCTCTAGAGTAGATGGCATAGGAATAGGCAATTCTTTGTGCAGCCCAATGGGCACCCATCATACACTTGGTCTGACTCGTCAAATTAGTGTCTTGGAGGAGTGCAACATGTATGTCATGGTGATACAGGTAGACCAACACCTGGAGTATTTTGCGGGGATTGTTCAAGCCCCACACCTTCCATGTCACCAGTGATATCGCATCTCTGGGCATTGATACCATCCTAAATTGACATAATGATTTTGGGATAACCTGGACATGACAGTGGTGCATTCCATAGATGTGATACACAAACAACAGCAGCATTATGGAAAAACAACCAAATAATACCCTTCCCACCCACCAACCACATTACTATCCCAATCATGCCAATGTCATACCTAAGAGCCACAAAAAACAACAGAAAATAGTATAATAGATAAGACATCCAGTTATTTGCAAAGAAATCATAATTTAGAACATTTGGGCTGTAGCCTCCGATTATCAGGAGGGAAAGTCATCCAAGGAAGTAAGGCAGCAATCTGGCCCTGACAGGTGAGGAAAGGAGAGAAAGAGCTATTTCAATGTGAGGAAAGGAGAGAAAGGGCTAATAGAAGGATGGGCAAACTCCAAGTCTCTCTGCATATGCCCTAGTTGGTCATATTGGTATCATCGCACATGGTAGAGTCCGACGTAATCCCTTTGCTAGTCGGAAGGATCTTGAAGAAGTTGAGTGCCTCCATAGGGGTTGTGAAACGTTTTGGCCGCCCACTGTAGTTGACTGTAAGGAGTGCCAGATAGAGCATAGCGTAGGTAATTCCTGCATTTTTGGAGCTGACGCTTGAAGGTTGAAGGTGGAAATTCTCTTCTGGATGCCTGAACGGCCACTGTAAAATCTGGAAAGAAAGCAACTTTATTGCCCGGTAGGTAAGATCTATGCTCTCCCTGGCCAATCTGAGGATAGCATTGCAATCTCTATAGTTCAATAGGTGTGCAATATTACGGTATGGGGGGCCCCCGGGATGCCGTGCCATGAGTGACAGGTGAGCATGCTCTACGGCTAGAAAGATTATTCGAGCCAGATAAGGAGGTCACTATATCTACCACATATTGCTCTATCTTTCAGTGTTTGTAGATCCTTGTAATTCTCAGATTGTTGCAGTAAGGGTATGCCTCCAAATCTTTTTTTTCACTGAGATCGCCGCTAATACTTTTCCTTTATTGAGGCATTTTTCAGATGTCTTCTGTATTTGAGATGTGCTGTTCCGCATTTGTGATGCACAAAGACTGCGTATCGAGCTTTGCAACATATGATAAATGCACAAGTTCAGGTAGTCTACTTTCCCATCAATGGATGCCAGGCTTTGCTGCATGGCTTGAAGTGTCTGTGCCAGGGCCCCACCCCTGATGCTGCAGGTGTAGCCTCCTGATCAGGGAGATCGCCTGTGGGAGCCTTTGCATGGTGCTGTACCTCAAACGTGAGGAGGAGTACAGAAGGGGGGTCCACCCGGTAGTCGTAGGGACCTGGGTAATCATGTGCTATACAGAAAGTGGTCCCTGACCAATTGTGAGTTAATTCAAAATAATAAGAAAATATTCATTAACAGTTCACTTGGTAGAACACTATTGTTTATTCAAATAGTGTTGATACGTTAAACACTGTATTTTTTCATTTTTAGTTATAAATACAAACATATAATATACATTTTAACAGTGCTCACTGTACAAGGAAGGGGGGAGGGAGTGTAGTGCTCAGGAGTGGTGTGGGTAGGTGCAGTGACAATTCAATTGTACATCACTTTAAACAATTGATGATGGCTTCCCGGAGGAGCCTTGCCAGAATTAATCTTCAATTAAGTATACCATTCAGTATGACATCATAAATAACAGGTGTACAAAATCACACACTGATTATGTGCAACAGTTGATAGTCGACGTTTCGACCCTCGTGGTAGGGATGGTATCCCTTACTCGGCGGGTCCTCCTCAGGACAGTGAAAGGGGAGGTGTGGGCAGTTCCTATAGGGAAAAGGACATTTAGAAACGGTTACTAAGTTCTCACTAAATGAGATTATTTACACAGGGGTACATATACAAGCGTCATACCTTGTAGGAACCTATACTCGATCCAAAACGGACCAAGGTCAAGGTGCCAGGCTAATTTCTGTCTAAGGGTGTTCTTACAGTTGGAGTTAAGTAGTTTACTGGGGATGGCCATGCGTCTCCAGTATGTCAGGGGATTCAAGGACATTGCATGGGTCATATAGTTTTAGTGTCAACATCATTATTTCATAGACGGTACATCATTAAGAGCCTTACCAGAAAGGTTAATTATTATTACGTATTGGCCAATATTGTCAGATGCGGAACATTCAATCGGCCTGATCTGTATTCACACTAAATATGCCAAAAAATCTCAGGGAGGTGCATCGTTACCTTGTGCATAGATTCCAACAAGACTCTTCAGTTGGACATATGTAGTTCATGTGTGCACGTGATCCTAGAAAGAATAGCTATTTGTATTAAATATCACAGCGGTATAAGGTGCAACACTCGAAATCGCCAATGGGTCAAAAATACCTTGTCAAGCCACCTCAAAGCGATCGTGTTCATTTCATATGGTGTTGTCTAGCATTAGGGACGAATTTGCTGCATATACCAACGCATTCCTACGAGAATGGATAACGGAAGATTTAGTGTTCTGATGGCATGAGGGCGCGCCGCGCTCAAAGGGGAATCACATATATATGCTCGCGATTTACCTGGGCTTTGTTTATGCGTGTCCTAAAAGGAGTGAGCATATTTTCATTGTTGGTTCAGCTATTTTGAAGTGGCCTGTCTATTGGCAGCCGGTCTAGGGAAAAATAACGTATAATAGCGGCAGAGTGACAGATTTACTTATATTAGGATAGAATCACGTTAGTTAATGCTGTTAGCGCCAGCTCGTACCTGAGTAATCAAGCTGTACCGGTCAAGGCTCGGGTCCTACTAGATTGCCGACACGTTCGCTGAAACAATTGAAAAGTATGTCTATCAGGCTCGATACATCAGGTTGCTCAATCGGCTGGGTAGTTTAGGGTAAGTGACGGCGAGTCCTCTTACCTATGTAGACGAGTCTGGCATCCTCGTCCTCTGCATCCTACACATCAACCGTGAAAGTCAGAAGTGTGTGTGGAGTTCGCGTTACTGGCAGCCTCAAATCCCTTCTGCATCATGTGACCAAACTAAAAATAAAGAAAGGCCTCCGAGGATAAACGCGGTTGCCGGCTTCTCAGTTGAATGTGGTTGCTAGGACGCGTGTCGTTAGGGTAACTGTAGACCCAAAAAATTGTTAAAACAATTACCAGTAATCAAATTAGGATTACGATATTGTTCTAAGGAAAATGTACTTATGAAATTGATCCCGTTGGGGTCGGAAATAACCTTAGTTATCTAAATGTATTTACCCATTATTTTGGCTTACATAAGTGTTATACTAACAGATGATATACGTAGGTCAAACCCAATAAAAAGTCAAATCAAGAATTCTCCAGCACTGCAGTCGAATCCGATGTGAAACAGTGGGAGCCCCCCTGGTTGAGCATTTCAAGTCATTCGCACATACACCTGAAGATCTAAAATGGACTGTCCTAGAAAAAGTAAAACTTGGACCAAGAGGGGGCAATATTTGCTCCCTACTGAACTTGCGAGAAATGAAATGGATAACACATTTCAACTCTATTAATGAAGGACTGAATGAAGTAGACAGTAGCTTCGTGCAGATGTCAACCATCTAATATACAGGGTGCCTACTGGGAGGCCCATGAAGTATCTTCATGGGCCTCCCATGTAACTCCACCATACATGCCTTCATTCTTCATATAATAAGTAATACCTCCAACCTCTATATGTACCACTACAAATAACCTGTTAGGTAGGCATGCAGTTGGGTATAAGAGGTGTCACACTTATAAGATCATCCTCCAGAATAGTATGTGGTAGAACATATTGTCCAACTATGTCAAAGTTTTGATTGTAGAAAAAGTGTACAAATGCAGTGTATATGGTATTCCAGACCACTTTTAATACCCTGTGTTGGCAATTACGTGGTCCCGCATAAAATATGATGATGCATTTGACATGAAAGTAATATGCACAGAAGTCTTTGATACACTATATTTGGTATTTTAGACCATTTTAATACCCTGTGTTGGCAATTACGTGGTCTTACACAAGGTATAACGATACCTTTGGCATGTAAGTTAGTTGAATTGTATATATATAGTTACCACATGTACATGACATTAATGCCCTCGAAACGTCGACTATCAACTGTTGCACATAATCAGTGTGTGATTTTGTACACCAGTTATACTGAATGGTATACTTAATTGAAGATTAATTCTGGCAAGGCTCCTCCGGGAAGCCGTCATCAATTGTTTAAAGTGATGTACAATTGAATTGTCACTGCACCTACCCACACCACTCCTGAGCACTACACTCCCTCCCCCCTTCCGTGGGCACTGTTAAAATGTATATTATATGTTTGTATTCATAACTAAAAATGAAAAAATACAGTGTTTAACGTATCAACACTATTTGAATAAACAATAGTGTTCTACCAAGTTAACTGTTAATGAATATTTTCTTATTATTTTGAATTAACTCACAATTGGTCAGGGACCACTTTCTGTATAGTACCTCAAACGTGAGGCAGGATTGTGAATGATCCGTTAGGACCATAACTGATCATGTTAGTGCCCCAGGGGGTAGAGAAGCGGGCAGCCACAAAGTCTCCTTCGTATGAGCCATGTAAAGTCACTTTTCTACAGTAGAGATATAGTGCTGTGCTTCCCTATGCACACCCTTAGTAAGCTGGAGATCAAGGATATAGAGCTACTGGCCCATACCAGAAAGCAGTGACTCATAACTTCGAAGTGAAAGAATCTCTTTTATATTGCTCCATGGGGCCCCCCAGAGAGAGCAAGCAGGATCTGGCAAGGAAATGTTTAAAAAGGGGGGCACAAGACCTCTCCCACATCAAAGTGCATGCATATTCCCGATAGCCCTAAACCTCTGTAAGCCCATGAGCCTGTGGGCAAGAAGAGTAATATGGGCCCCCCCACCTGCTCACCTCTGATGAAAGCAATAGACAGCAGCCGCACCAAGACTGCAGAGCCCGAGCGGCCCACCAAGCATCCATTGGCTAGATCCAAACCAGGCGCCGTGTTTCTGCACAGTGACGTCGGGCTCAAACTCCCCACAGGTGATTGTCACCTCAGGACTGTAGGAGTGCACTGCAGCAGCATTAGCATATTCCAGCTGGAAGAATCCAGTAGCCCAGGCCACTCCCTCTGCCAATGCGCGGAATTGGGGCGCACACACAGCCATGTCACTCACCAGTTGGGGTGGCTCTGCAGGACTCCTTACACCACCTGGCACTCCAATGCTGCTCTGCAGCCTATTTTCCAGGTTGTAGGCACCCCAGGGTCTGCCAACCACTGGACAATCACCACAGGGACAGTCCCGGCCAGACACGCAGCAGCCGCTGACTCCATCTCCATCGATCGTCGGATGGGCCAGCCAAGTGGCTTAAGTGGCACCGCAGCAGACGACGTTACTGGAGCTGACAGTTATCTCTACAATCCACCAAATAAGCAGGTATTTGGGCCCCTTCTGATATCTGCCAGCAAATGTCTGCTCAATATTAGGGCCACAAGGACGAATTGTAGTAGTATATGTGGATGATAGTCCCTGGTCGGCCAAGTCAGAGGGGTTATCTTGTCACAGGCTCTCTAGCATCCAAAGCTAGAAACCTTAATTCAAAATACTTATTTGAAAATAGACCTTTCACATCAATACGAAGTGCAAGGTGCCACTTTGACCACTGGAAGAAGTTACCCTTTCCTTGGGAAACAAGAAAAAAACTAGAGGCCTTCACAGTGTCCAGTTCTTGAAAGTTTGTCTCTCTATGGTGCTGATAGTTTAGGACATAGGCTCACTTATCCATGGCCACTCTCTTCACCCTTTCAAGGCTTCATAGGGGTCTGTGGAGAAAGAGACCCGGTCACCTGCTAACATTTTCAGCTTAGCTGGGAGCAAAAGGATGTAGGGGCATATTACCAACAACTAGCCATATTTATCGCTAAATGGGCTTAGCAAGTTTTTTTATTATCGCCAAGCATCGATAACGTGCTATTAGCAACGTTTATCTCTAAAGCGATAAAATATCTGGTGATAGCGGCAAAATGCGTGAATATCGATGAGAATAAGCGATATTCACGCATTAACGTCAATGGGGTCTTAGCCATAATATCGACCTCCCTTTGGATATAATGGCTAAGAACTGGTCTGAGCAGGCGTTAGATTTTGGAGATATTCGCACTTAGCGCAAATATTTCGATCGCTACGCCTGCGTTGATAATAGGCGATAGCGATGTTAGCTACTGTTTTTAGTCGCTAACAGGTTGGGTAGGCCCACTTTGCATGTCATTAGCGATAAATATCGCTGACATGCAAAGCGGGCCCCAAACCGCTTGCTATTGTCCCAAAGCTGTCGCTAACATCAGTTAGCAACAGCTTGCTAATAGGGAGATATAAATATCGATATAATTATTGCCGCTTAGCAGCCGAAAACGGCCGCTAAAGCGGCAATAATCTAATATCGCCAGGCTTGGTAATATGCCCTGTAGTGCACCCCCGTTTTACTCCATTTTAGCTTCACTGCTCGGAAAGATTTAGGCTGGCTCTGAACCACTTCTGTAAAGTGTGAGATCAGTGACACCCTAGTCCCTTGTCCTCTTCAAAAATGCCATTACTATGTCCCAATTACAGGAGTAAATCAGAGTCCCTGTGGTTATGAAGTCTTTTCACTACTTGCCTGGGCCACTCTCTCTACAGTAAAGAAGGCAGAGAGACCTTTTTGGACTGATCACAATACTGAGTCAATTTTTGATAAATAGCTCAATGCTTTGCACTTCAATCTGCTCAGACAGATACATGACCTTATCATAGTTGTGACAGGGCTGCCTTTCAGCATCTTTAACTCAGTATTCTTGGAATCTGATCCAATTATGCAGTTCAGTAAAAAAATAAGCTTTTATTTCTTTGACAACGAGAAAGAGCTCGATCATTTAGGACCCAGTCTCGATCACCGTCAGTCATGGGAAATGTAAAGAGGTACAAAGGTACTAAATAAGTACTAGATGCCCTGCTGGACTACTCAATTCACCCTGGTTGACAGTTCCCCTGGAAAACAACCATATTATAACTATCAATTTCCACTGTAACAATAAATGTTACATTAGGCGGCAAATCATAAGAAAGCATACATATTAGAAAGAACACTCTTTGTTTATTATTTGAAGTTATCATTTTCCTACAGTACATCTCCAATGTTATTATTCAATATTCATAAATATATTCTTTACCAAAGACGATATATAGTTCCATCAAACAATCATCATAATCATCCAACATGTTTCTAATACAGAAAAAAGTGTTTATACAAGTCTTTTGAAGTCCTTTCATGCTCCTAAATTCAAACATTCAGATGTATCAATATATGCAATCCAGAGTTATCAAGATGAGACGCTAAGCCTGGATGAGTGGTTGCACTGCACAGCAAACACGTTTCTTGCGGATTTCTGATCTGCTGCTTCTTCAGGGCTGTTAAAACTTAGGGCCTGATTACGACTTCGGCAGTTAGCGAATGACTGTGGCTTTTCTGCGGTACGCCCGCCCGCTTCCTTGGCAGACTTACCGCACAATTAAGAGGTGATTGGAAACACTGCCTCCAGTCTGCTGCCACTGCTGATTTCAGAGCTCCTGCTGTGGCAGCAGGAGAGACAGAGATGCCCAATGGAGGCAGTGCTGACATGTGTACTGCCATGCAAATATGACCTGCAGTTCCGTCAACCTTTTCCTGAGGTGTACACCTCCATGCGTGAGTCGGCGGGAAGGCTGTAAATGTACCCTAAAATCATGCTGAGGGTGATTGTGCCTTTGTGTGATGCCACTGATGCAGATGGGAAGTGCTCCAATACCTTCAGGTTGGGTTCTTACTGAACCAAACTGCAGGAAAATAAACAAAAGCAAACAGATGCCCGACTGACCGGAATCATGTTTTGGGTGTGTCCAGCAGTGAGCGGTGTGGGATGCATAGGAGTCCAGCTTGTTTCAAGCGCGAAACGTACCGCCATCATTAACCCGCCGGAGTGAAACCACCAGCCCCAGGGAAACTCGTAATGCAGCAGGCAGAGTGCTCGGTCCCGCGGCATAATTCGTAATCGGGCCATTAATACAGAGGACAACAAATTATCCGTATTCCCACAGAGTATACTAGAGGAGTAACCATATAATTGCTATTATTCAATTAAGTTTTAAACTTTGATGCACATACATTCTAAACTTACATATCCATGAAGCAAAAATATTATCCCAACATTGTGAAATGCAAATTCGTCACAATCATTTTTTATCGTCAATTATCCAGTCCCTAAATGTCTCAGATTGCACATGCTTACCTGAATTTTGTGGGGGGGGGAAACACTGGTGATTTTGGAAATCACCTTTAAGTGTAGAAAAAAGACTATGGGCCTGATTCACAAAGGTAAACTTACACTTTTGCAATTCACAAACCAATTTTACGAGTAGTATCTTTACGGCTGCCAATTTTTTATGAGCGGAGTCTCCACCACAAGCACAGAGACTCAGCAGCCATAAAGATACTACTCGTAAAATTGGTTTGTGAGTTGGAAAAAATCATAAACTTACACAAAAGTGTAAGTTTATCTTTGTGAATAAGGTCCTTTGTGTCTTATAATCAGGCCCTCTGTGTCTTGTCTTAACAGACCTGTGTTCAAAGAGTTTGCATTGTCGACCCTTTAAAGATTTGTTCTTATAAGCCTTGTCATCCTTTGCTAGGTGTCAAAGAACAGTGTTCTACTTTTTGTGAAGCTCAAATGGAAATTGTAGATGTTGGCAGTTTCAGTAACTTATTTTTCATGGGTATCTCTCGACTGAACCACAGTATTACATTCAAATTTGCACTCAATTTCCTGCCATTCTCCCGCTTTTCTACATTCGGACAGTTCCTTGACTCCTCTGAGTCAGTGGATGCTATTCTACTTTTGCCATATTTAGCAGTCATATTAGTATGGTTACCTGTGAATGTTCTGAATGGATAGTTTTGTAGCCCTTTATGGTTCTCCGTAATATCGGAAAGCTAAATAGAGTATAATAGCCACCGAAAAGCTCTGAATTGCAGGTTTAATTGGACTTCATCTGACAGCTGTTTATCCTACTAGAGTTGATAGAATGAGACCCACTGAATTTAGTGAAAGTAGTGTCAGTTTCACAGTGAAGGCACTTATACCGCTTGGCCCTCCAGTGTGGTATCCAGGTTGTTTGGCTGGGCAAAGTGGCATAAACAAAATAATGATAGTGCCCCTCTGCAGAATGTGATGCGGTGCCCCTGAGTATTCCATACCTCACAGATATACATTGACTTGAGATGAATGTGGCCCTCCTAAAGGTTTTGGGGTCCCTAGAAGGGTTGGGGAGGCCTGCAAAGCAGGGGCTACAGGAGTCGCGGTACACCCCTGGCAGGGTATACTTTCCTTTCCACGTAACTTGAAACCTGGCTTGGTGAATCTATGATGTCTTCTCAAGAGTGAAAACAATACTGGGTGTGGGCTTCCCACAGTAAATGTAAATTGATACTTGTATAGCGCACTACTCACCCGCAAGGGTCTCAAAGCGCTTGTACGAATACCGCTGAGGAACCCATCCTGGCTTTCCCTGTGAGGCGTCCACTCCTGGGCACCCCCAAGGTGGAGACCAGGCATCCTTAGCGTTGTGGGGGCCATTGTGGAGATTAAGCAAGCTATTGCCCAGAGTTGCAGAGTGGGACTCCATGATTGGAATAGGCACCGAGGCGAGAATTATCAGGTCCGTGGAAGTTTTGAGCCCAAGACCCGCTGAGGCTCAAAGGCCAAGCCTCTATATACTAGAACAACTAAACACGTGCCAATACTGTTATTTCTAATTCACAAACCTTGGGTTTCTACACAAAAAGAATCAAACTTAATGTGAGTCTAAGACTTAAGGATCAGTCTGAATGAATCACTTTTATTTTTCATATGTTTTTTTGCAATTTTATGTTGGTTACAATTCACCAAATTTCGCAATTCATATAGAAGAAACAATACAAAAACACAATTTCATAAAAAAGACAATTTCATAAAAAACATACTATCTCATTGCCTTTCATACATCGTTGATCAACATTAACATTCCAATCTCACATTCTCACACATACCAAACATACATATCCTTATTTACAGTTGAATATAACAAAACAATATTTATTCACACCAAAGATGATTCTTTGAATAATTTAAGAATTCTTAACACATAGGTGATTATTTTTTAAGGGAGGAATCTTATGGTGTAGAAGGGTGGTCTACGCGTTTCGAACCCCTAATTGGTAGGGGGTTCCCATCAGGACCTCATAGCTGTAGGGAAGAAAAATGAGATCTCTGTCACTTTAAGTGGGAGGGTACACTTCTGAGCTAGCTACCCCTTGTTTTTGCTGCCTCTTACCTTGAGACTGGAGTCTGCCCTACTGTATGCAAAACCCGACGTGGACAACTGTAAGAAATAGAGTAAACGTGCACAGTCACTCGAACCATTCCCAACGTTAAATCTGAGCAAAGTTTAGCTAGTTAACAGCACATAATTGGAAACCAGACCTACTTACATGGCTTCAGAGTGCTCTTGTATTGTGTAGGATATCTGTGGAGACAATAAACTAGATGAAGGTGTCCTGTCTAGAGAACGAAGATGTCTAATCTGGTATATTGAAATGTGCTTACTTGGTAATTATTCATATTCCTCAGTGAATTCGAGGTGCCGAGAGTTGATTATGGGACTTGTCAATGAACGAACATGTTGGTCACAGAATGTTCGTTTAACATTTCCGAGGTTGTTTGCAGTTTCAAGTAAGCCGCACCAAAAGGGATTCCCCTTACCTCAGTTTTTGAAGCGCTCTCTGTAACGCAGTTCCTTTCCTTCACCGGCTAATTGAATGACTGAAAGACGCCGTTGTTTGTCTCTGAACGATATCCCGGCTCAACTTGGATTCTGGGCGTAGGACTGCTGGGAATTGTAGTTCATTTCTTAATTCCGAGCGTCATGGGAGTCTGTCGCGTGAATGACTGGGATTATGAATGGAATGCCCACGGTGATGGCAAATGGTTACGCGAGTGTACACATAAATCTGCATAAAGGGAACCCCTTTGATGCCTCATCAATAGATCATGATTCATTCAGAAAATGTTTTGTTCAAAAAGGTCCCGGATCTGGGGCCGCATCTTTAGAGGTGCATCTTGGGAGATGTGGTCAAATTCTGGTGTCTTATGTACTACTATGGGGAAATAAAGCTGATGTCGACCCTAGTTGTAAATTCAAGTTGTGTTCACAGATTATGGATGCAAGTGGGCAGCGGCATACCAAATGGACTTAATGGAATCGTATCTACATCCTGAATAGATCCAGTTTCTATCGGATCTTCCAATGTTTAGATGGTACCGGGTTAGTTTAACTTATATAATTCCGACAGTTCATTAAGGCCTTCTACCGCTGTATTGGATTTCAGGATAAGCATTGCTTCTCGTTTGGATAATTTTGCATCCAGATCCCCGCCTCTTAGATCTCGTTCTAACTTCGAGATAACTGTCCATTTTATGTCTCTTTCTTTATGATCCATAGTGTGCCAATGGTTGACCAGTGGAGCAGTTTATACCTTCATCTTTATTCTTGATTTGTGCTGTGTAATTCGTGTTCTGACCTCCTGATTGGTCTTACCAATGTATAGACGATCACAAGAGCACTTAATACCATACATGACATACCGTATTCTACAGTTTGTGAAAGAATTTTGTTTCCAAAAAACTTTCTCATGTCGGAAAATAGGCCCTTCTTCTGTAGTGGAGCAACATAAGCAAGTCCCACATTTCTTGTGTCCTACAATGGGTGGTAGGCCAACAAAGGATCTTACTGTGATTTCTACTTTCGGTGGGAGAGCCGCTCTGACTTGATGATTTGCAATGCTCCGGTCTTTTCTGAATGCAAATAACGGTTTGTTATTTATTGATGTATGTAGATTTTTTACTAAATGACAATTACTGGCAATCACCTTTTTGAGCAAGTTTGAATTGGGACAATACGTCAAAACAAATACAATCCTGTCAGTTTCTTTTTTCTCCCTTCTTTCAAGTAGACTTTCGTGTAGTGTCCACCAAGCGCGTTTCATTGACCTTTTAAGTAGTTTCTTTGGATAACCACGTTCCAAAAGATTATCGGTCAGTTTGGTGGCATTGCTCAAATACTCATCTTTGAAATAGCAATTGCGACGGATTCGCAAATATTGTCCATATTGTAGGTTATCTTTCATACTTCGCGGGTGATTACTTGAGAAATGGAGTGACTTATTTCGGGCTGTTTGTTTTTTATACAAAGTTGTGACTAGCCCTCCATCTGCTGGGTAAACTTCAACATCCAAAAACGGCATTCTGTTTTTTGAGTAGCATAGGCTAAATTGTATTTCTTGATTATGGTTGTTGAGCCATTGGTGGAATTCTTTGAGGTTGTTCTTCGTTTCCAGTCCAGACAAAGAAAACGTCATCGATATATCGACTCCAATATTCAATGATTTCAAGAATGGATTGTTTTTGTAGATGAAAGTCTTTTCATCGGAGGCCATAAACAGGACCACTAATTCTGGAGCAAACGGGCACCCCATAGCGACTTCGCTTGTTTGGAAGTAAAAATCTCCATCAAAATTGAAATAATTTTTCTTTAAGGCGAAGCTGGCCAATTTTAGAATGAACTCTGTTGGAACTTTGTGAGGTCGCTCATGTGTCTCCAGGAAGTATTCCAAGACATGTAGTCCTTCATCTTGAGGTATTTGGGTGTAGAGGGACACCACATCTGAGGAAATATAAATTTTATGGTCAGAAATGTTCCCTAACGTGTACCCCACTGTCTCCATGTACGAGCTTAAAGTGCATGTAACTTCCCTCCTGTACCAGCTACAAAGACGCAAATACATTTGCGTTTAACGTTAACATGTCCTCTTTCAGATCCACTATGAATGGGTCAGATATTCCGTTCCTAAGTGTGCCTTGCCAACGTCTTTTCATGCTGCACTTTTCACGTTTTCCCTGGCTCAGGTGAGTTAGGCCCTGATTCCTGTCATCGAGTTCTTTCCTGCTTTCTGCCTCTGAATGCTCCAGCTAGGATGAGCATCTGTATCCATGACCTTTGTCTTACTCCCTGCGCGGGTAACGGTGCCTGGCTCAGCCTGTTGCCTGCCAAACCGGTATCTTGCCTTCGAGTTATCTGCTCCGCTCCTCGAAAATACATTCCTGTCTGGTAGTTTAAGAAAACATCCTTCCAGCTGCAGAGCAAAGGGCCCGGCCTAACTGTCTCCATGCAAGTAATTCATAGCTCCTGTTACCATGGTAGGCCCATGCCCCCTCGCATCTCATGCAGACACGTAGACGCATATGCACGCACTAGCAGTCAGTATAGAATAGCCTTTTGCCCGAGAGACCTTTTCCTTCCAGATAATACAGTTCCTTAAACACAAGATATTAGATACGATTTGGGATTAGGTTGTTCTGACACCCCAGACTTCTGTCTCCTCATGTAAGGCTAAATTTGAAGTCCCCTTCACCCTCCAGTTCCACGTCAATCACACGTCATACTGCTGCGCGCGCATCTCTGCCATATATTTCTGCTGACACTGCAGGATTCTCTTGTGGATCCACCCACCTGTGACATCACATAATGACGTTTCTAGTACCTGCCCTCATGCACGCCTATTGTAACGCCTTTTTCATTACGTATGTGTATTCCTATCTCTCCTCTCAGCTGTTACGCCTCCTGCATCTGTCTTTACTGTAATGCATTGGCTATATATATGATAACTTGTCAATAAAGTATTGTCTATCCTTTCCCGAGCCTTAGTGGCAACGGAAATCGATTTGCCATGGTTCGAACCATATAACCAATTCCTTTTTAAGGAATAAAACCCCTTTTAAAACCTCAAATACCACGGATTCTGCCTCTTCTTTTTGACTGAGTTATTCTTATTGAACTTTACCGCATAAATTAAGTATAGGTAATTAATATTTACCACAAAATTGGCGCCCGAACAGGGACCCCTCCCCCACCTTACGCTCCGGAGGTGCGTTGCAGGCCCGGTCCCCTGCCACAGCTGGACGGACAACTACGCGTACCCGCAGGATTTCCTGTATCTCCCTCAGGCCAACGGAGGTGACTGAGGCTGCGATCAACACCCAGACGAGGCGGTGAGGAGTGCGGAGGATCCCGACCAGAGCCTAGCTGAGAGAGAGCAAGATCCGAGGTATACGGAGGCCCACCAGGTTCCGAAGTTCCGAAGTATCTGCGTCACGAGTCGAGTCCAGTCCAGTGTCGAGTTTCCGAGGCCTTCTGTTCCGTGCTTCCCGGTGAGTACCGTTGCTGGGGACGCATCTAGACGTGCGCATTAATTTGTGCCGGTCAATACGGGTTTGGGTACACAGACCCGGTATGCACTGTTTTTAGCGGTGTATCTGTACTGTTTAGCAGTATATCCGGTCTGCACTGTTTTAGCAGTGTATCTGTACTGTTTAGCAGTACATCCAGTATCATGCAGTTAGCTAGTTTTATTCTAATTATTATTGTTCGTTTTGAAAATGTTTTAATGTGGTTTTAAATGTCGTGGTATGAGTGATTGTTCGATCTTCATTATTGTGTTTATTGTATTAACTGTGTTCAAGTTTCAAGTAAATATCAAGTATCAGGGTTCAAGATGCCGCTGTTCTCCAAATTAAGACAGATAAAAACCAGAAAAAGGGTACTCGAGGAAGCTGTTCCTATTCCACCTAGGGACACTCCAGGGTACTTTATGTACCACAAACATGGCTTAGATGCCGTACTATATCTCGATTTGTGGGTAGATTATACTAAAGACTTAACAGAGAATCAGAGATGGCCCGCTGCTGGGACATGGGATGCTGATTGCATCATGAGAGTAGAAGAAGCATTATGGAAAAAGAAAGCCAGACAGTCACAAAAAGATGCCATCGAATTATGGCGTAAAGAATCGCATAGACGCATAGAGAAAGCGCTCAGAAAAGAAGAGAAGAGTAGAGAGGAGTCTGACAAAACCCGAGAAAACTTATTAGTTGGGGAAGGGATACGAGTAAAAGCAGAACAAGTAGACAGACAATGAAACACTCTTATGAATGGTATGTATCCTCTTCTGACCGAGGGTTTACCTAAAGCCACTCCAGAAGTACCAAAAGATCTGCCACCTCCATTGCTCCCGACTAAATTACACCATAAGACCGCAAAGGACATTTTCCTTTCATCCTACTTAGACGATGTAGCTCCCGCATATACAGATCCACGTGTCCAGGCGCCACCCGCTGATGGCACTCCGCCCCGAAATAATCCGCCCCCACTTCTACAGCAACAAACTCCTCCTGCCGATCAACACCTTCCGCCCGTTCCACCACCTCTTCCTGCACCTATTCTTCCCCCTCTCCCTATTTTCCACCCAACAAATCCTTTTGGACCTGGCACCTCAGGAGGTGCCACAGGAGGTTTTCAGACCCCACCACAAGCACATAGACTGACTTATAGGGATTTAGCACACCAACGTACACCACAATCAGCGAATTACGACATACTTAAGGAGCCTCTCACAGACTGTAGATATGATCCAGTGCCCGGTTAAGATGACGACAGAATGATGCTATCATCAGTACGCCTACGACGAGTTTCAAACTACTTACTGTTACTACCAGGAATGGTTGATCATCTAGACAAAATATATCACTTTGTCCAAACAGGGCGAGGTCCTGAAAGCATTGGCGAGGCCATCGCATACCAGAAAGTCGATACTCAAAAACTGTTGTTACGTTTTTTCATAAACTGCTTGATAAGAAACAGAGATAGGCCTGGTGCAGACCAGGAAGAAATGAAAGCACTTAACAAATGGGGTCAGAATATAGCAGAGGGAAAACATGATAGACAAAGTTGTATAGAAAATATGTACAAAAGGATCCGAAAAACAGTAGTACAGATACATGAAAGAGAACAGCCTGAAATAGAGAATGAGGGAGATAAGACTGAATCCTCGGAGGAGGACGATCAACCAGGAACGACAACTGGACAGCCACAATTACAATTACCAACTAAAGAAATGATAGCTTGTGTAGGTAAGGGAAGACCCTTGAATAATTCGATATGTCCGGTACGTCCAGAAAGTAAGAGACTCTATCAAGCTGCCATGTCAAATCCGAGGACGCCTGAACACTTATTTCAGGCTACGGATAAATTACTTCGAGAACGAATGGGGTACCATGTACTCGATTCTATGGATGAACAAGAATTAGCCAGGTCAGCAGTACAATGGGCTGACAGTTCTGATAAATATAGTGATGATGCGCTAGCACACACGTTTTTGAATCTTTCACCACACGAACAGCGTTTAGCTGGTATGTACATGATACAACATCTCCTTATATTGTATAAAAGCCAACACTCTGATCCAGGTCCCCTACCCGATATATTGATAGAACTACTCATGAGGAAATGGAGAGGTCTAGGTACTGATTTAATTAAAGTAATTCTAGAACATCGGCACAGGTACAGTGCCTTCTTGTGTCCAAGGCTTGATCCGGCTCCCTTCATGGAAAAAGAAACGTATTACATAGACAGACAGAATCCCTTGCGAGAAGTGCACCCAGTTATGAATGATGATAATACCCTAAGACGTGTGTTTGTGTACACGCCTTTAACAAAATTGGAATTGTTAGAAATGAAGAAACTAGTGCCTAGTCATGACAAAGATCCAGCAGGGTTTCACCGTGAAATAAAAGACATGTTACTCATGGGTGATTACACCTATCCGGATATCATGAAAATATTGAAAGTATTATTGCCTGCCGGTATTTACGAGAAACTCAAGGAAAAGGAATGGGAGGTGGGAGAGCAAAAGATTGAGTGGGCTGTATTAGAAAACGAAGAAAACACTCGTACTCCAGGCCTAGGGCTTGGGGACAAAACTAAAGCATTACCAGGATTATTAGTACAAGTGTTACCACGTTTATTGTCAATGAAAAAGGAAGACTGGGATGCAATCTCAGCCTGTAAACAGAAACCTGATGAAGACACTAGTGATTTTTATTCCAGATTTGAGAAATGTTTTGGTATTAATAGTGGCCTGAAACCAAGTAGCGAGTCATATCCACATCTTTTTGTGTCCAAATTAGTCGAGAATTCTCTGCCTCAGGTTAAGAACCGAGTATTGAAAGTCGAAAGCACCTGGCAAGCTAATACCCCTTCACAAATGTTACAAATGTTACAGTACCACCAGAATAGAATTAGAGAAGAACATGAACATGAACAAAAACGTATGAAAGACACGAAAATGAAAATGCTAGTCGCTCAGTCAGTTCCAGCTGATGGCCAGAAAAAGGGTAAAACACAGTCTAATAATTCAACAGGTCCTGTTAAAGGGACATGCAACTATTGTAAGCAGCCAGGTCACTATATAAACGATTGTGCAGTTTTGAAACATAATATCTCTACGGGTAAAACCAAAGAGAGACCTCGTCCACCCAGACAAGACCAGGTCCAACAACAAGTACCACAGAATATCCAGCCTATGCAAGCCTCACAACAGACAGTACAGACCGTAGCAGTGCCACAGTCACAACCCATCACCGCAACACAAAACACGACACAACAGATGTACCAGTATGCACAAAATGATTATCCCGACTATCAGCGATACACATGAAACAGCCTAGAGAGGGAGGTTGGCTTGCCTCTTATTGAGGTTCCTGTAGATCAAGAGGGTCCTTATGTACATAGTCAAGTATTAGGGAAAGACAGAAAGTTTTTAATTGATACAGGGGCAAGCAGGACGACCATCAGTCACAACGAGGTTCCAGGGGCACCCCTCTCAGGCTCACAGAATGTTTCCCTTGGATTTTCAGGAAAGCCTATTATTAACGAAGTGTCGCAACCACTTCCCCTTGCAGTTGGTCCTTTGACACGTACTACAGACTTACTACTTACCAAACCATGCCCGGAAAACTTGCTAGGTATAAAGACACTGAAAGCTCTAGGAGCTGTAATATGTTGTTCTCCGGAAGGAGTACGACTATTTCTGCGCGACTTTAAAGGTCACTATGTATTGAGAGATATGGATCCCAGATTACAAAATGTCCCTGCACATTTATGGGCGCAAGGCCCCACTGATGTAGGTTGTATGCACATCACACCATATCGAGTTACACTCAAGCAAGGAGTGGTATTACCCGAATGCGACAATACAAGTTACCCCCAGATGCTGTAGTGGCTTTCCTGCAAATCATTGACGAGCTCATTGCACAAGGAGTGGTTGTGGAAACCGACTCCAATGTATGTAATTCACCTATCATTCCAATTCTTAAACGCACCGATCCCAATGCACCACCAGTTTATCGATTAGTTATCGATTTGCGCGAATTAAATAAATGTATTGTACCACAGTACCCCGTGGTCCCAGATATCTCTTCATTATTGACAGCTATCGATCCAGAAGCAACGTTCTTTACCGTAATTGACCTGAAGAACGCTTTCTTTAGTGTTCCAATTGACCCAGAAAGCCAATACTTGTTCGGATTCTGTTTAAATGGACGAAGCTTCAAATTTGCACGCGCACCTCAAGGATTCACAGAAAGCCCCAGCATCTATAGCCAAGCACTGAAAAGACAACTTGACAGTATTCACATGCCTAATAACACTGCTCTACTTCAGTATGTCGATGATCTGCTGATCACCGCCCGAAGCGAACCCGAATGTGAAAAAGCATCACTGACGGTTTTACATTTCCTGGCCGACAAGGGGCACAAGGTGTCCCCTTCGAAGCTCCAATTCTGTGTTCAGCAAGTTGTTTACCTTGGGCACTTGCTGTCCAAAGGGGGGAGACAGCTCACACCTGATCGCATCCAGTTAATTGTAAATATGTCACGACCCAAGACACAAAAGGAGGTACGGGCCTTCATAGGCCTCACTTCTTACTGCAGACAATGGATTCCCCAATATGCATTTCTAGCAAAGCCACTCATTCAGTTGACAACCCAGGAGGCAGCGTCTTCGACTGTCCTCCCTTGGACTCAGGAACATACACAAGCTTTTGAAGACTTAAAGAAAGCCTTATGTCAAGCACCTGTTTTAGCAACACCATGTTACAATAAGCCTTTTACACTTTTTTGTTACTGAACGCGAAGGTACTGCCTTGTCAGTACTCACACAGGAACAAGCAGGTTCACACAAACCGTGTGCTTACTTTTCTAGCACATTAGATCCAGTAGCCCAGGCTCTGCCTGCGTGCTTGAAATCAGTTGCAGCGACAGCTCTAGCAATCAGACAAAGTGATTCTATAGTGTTAGGACATCAGTTGACAGTACAAGTTCCACACTCCGTGGAAGTTCTTTTAAACCGAACACAGACCCAGCACTTGACTATAGCACGACTGACAGGTTATGAATTGACATTGTTTCAGCCACACATAGAGATCAGACGCTGTAGTACATTAAATCCTGCCACACTTTTGCCGTTAAGTGGAACAGACCCATTGGCACATGATTGTATTGAAGTCATTACTATTACGACGAAGCCTAGACAAGACTTGACAGACACTCCATTACCAGACCCAGACCTGACACTTTATGTGGATGGTTCATGCATGAGAACAAGTACAGGAGAGTTAGTGGCCGCCTACGCAGTCACGACAGACACTGAAGTCATAGAAACAAATTGTATTGACACCCTGTCAGCTCAAGCTGCAGAGCTCATCGCTCTGACACAAGCCTGTATCCAAGCCAAGAATAAGAGAGTTAACATATACACAGATTCCCGTTATGCTTTCGGAGTTGTGCACGACTTCGGCGTATTATGGCGAGAGAGAGGTTACTTAACTTCTCACGGTGCCAACATTCAACACGGTCCCCTCACTCAAGCTCTGTTAGACGCAATACATCTGCCTACTGCCATATCTATCATGAAATGCAAAGCACATACAAAAATCACTGATATCGTTTCCCAGGGTAACGACCTGGCAGACCGAACAGCTAAGCACACAGCTCAGACTCACGCAACTGACCTGACAAAGACAGTAGTTCCGACACCGACTCACTGCATGACAGTTAGGGATCCCGCCCATGATGTAATTGACATACAGACACATGCCACACCGGATGAAATAAAGAAATGGACTGAACTAGGAGGGATCCAAACAGATCAGGGATGGATGACGAAGGGAAAATCTACATGGTTTCTCCCCGACTCTATGGTTCAAGTTATCATCAACACAGTACACAGTCCCGCACACCTAGGAGAAAAAGCTATGTTAGACAGTATTCAAAACATCTGGTTCAACAAACACTTACGAGCAGCAGCTAAACAGAAAGTGCGTACTTGCATGATCTGTTGTCAGTTCAATCCAGGTAAAAGCATTCCTGTAGAGCAAGGTGGATTCCATCCTCCCGATCACCCTTTTGAAGTCCTCCAGATGGATTATATCCAGATGGAACGTTGTCGAGGATTCAAATATGTCCTCGTAGTTGTATGTGCACTCTCCCGATGGACAGAAGCATATCCAGTCCCAGATTACACTGCTCCGACCACTGCCAAGCAGCTGGCTCGTGAATTCTTCCCACAGTACGGCTTGCCCCGTATCGTATACTCAGATAACGGCCAGCCATTCTCATCCGAGCTTGTAAAACAAGTTACACTTCTGTTAGGCTATCAGTGGAAATTCCACTGTGTCCGGCATCCCGAGGCAGCAGGTCTCGTGGAGCGCCATAATCAGACTCTGAAAATTCGACTTGCTAAAATCTGCAGAGAGAAAGGCGTTAACTGGATAGTAGCTTTGCCAGTTGCGCTCTTCTACATGAGAATGATAGCACATTCTCGATCAGGGCTATCCCCGTATGAGGTGGTCTTCGGTAGGCCACCAAATATGTGGGGGACGCCTATACCTCGTAAAATAACGGATGTTGATTGTAATATGCTGACAGATTACCTTGCCTCCTTGATGTCTGCACTACAATCTTGTCGTTCACAGGTAGCTGCAGCCTTTCCCGACAACACCGACGTGAAGCCCCATGAAGTGGTTCCTGGAAATTATGTTTTTATAAGAAATTTCGACCGACGGAGCCCGCTGGAGCCCCGCTGGCAAACGCCGAAATTGGTACTTTTGACGACGAGGACGGCTGTGAAGGTTGAGGGCCGAAAAGGGTGGCTGCACTCGAGCCACATCAAGAAGTTTCATGGACTGCCTTCTGACTCAAATTCTCAGCCCTGCCCTCCTCCACAGACTGACTCAAAACTCCCCCTGGTTGAGAAAACCGCTTCGCAAGAATATAAACTAAAACTAAGGTCTAGCAAGTCAGACAGTTTAATTGTTTAAGTCCTCCCCTAGGTGAATCGGTTAAATTAGTTTCTGACATGTATCCCCTAGACCGAAATAGAGAGAGAGATAGACAGAAACAGCTCAAGAAAGATGAATATTGTAAATCACTTCGTAGTCACTGTATAGTGACACTATTGATTATGTTTTTTCTAAGTTTATTGATTATTGCTGCAAGTATCCTACTGCACATTTATTACCCTATTTTCAAGCGTGCACATTCTGCTTTCAACGTCACTGCCGAACATTCTTTTAGCGAATTACCCCCGCATGAGTTGTCCTACAGACTTGCGCTGCGCAACAACACCTTCATTAGTATGTTACATCACTCTCATCAGACCAGCAACGCTACAAATTGTTGGATATGTGGCCGACTCCCTCCCTACCAGAAATACAGGGGAGTTCTGCCTCTATTCCCGTATCCGTTCACACATAATGGTTCCTGTGGCGCATGGTTTAGTTTGATTAATTCTTTAGATTCAAATACAGTAGTTTACAAGGGCAACTGGGTATGGGGAAACCTGAATACAGTTCTGCATAAGGTATGTTTCCCTGACAAGGAGGGACTCCCCAAAAGGACAGGGACTGATCTAGAAAATGAAGTATATGGACTAGGTAACTTTACACTTAACCTTATGATCCTGAATGTTGAATCCGAATCGGAGCCAGTCTTGCCCGCTATGTCAGTATTACCAGTCAAAGGTGAATTATGTGTTAGAAAGAATGGTTCAGTACACTTGGGTCATAGTAAATGTACTACTGTGATCGAATTCAGTGATAAGGGCAAGTCTGCGTTTAAAGCTTCACGACATTCCTACTTCATTTGTGGTCATACCGCATATATACGTTTACCTCTAGATTGGGATGGTACCTGTTACATTGCATTCCTTCTGCCACCTGTTTTCCTAGCTCCTCCTGATTATCATAGGAATACCCATCTAGTACACAATAGACCCCAGAGAGATCTCCCGATTGTCGACTATACTGAAACGGCATGGGAGCAATACACAGACTTCAATAAAGGTTTCTTTCCCTACTTAGGTGCTGTCTTTAATAGTAAACTGATACGCAAGTTAACTAGAACCCTCGAAGCAGTAGTGAATGAGACTACTTCCGCCCTAGGCAACTTAACAGAGGAGCAGTCTGCGATGCGGATTGTTGTTCTTCAAAATCGTCTCGTCCTTGACGTCATCCTGGCCGATAGGGGCGGAGCCTGTAGAGTCATCGGATCGAGTTGCTGTGTTTTCATTCCAGAAAACGCGCCATCAGTATATAGAGCCATTACTCGTCTTCATAAAATTGCAAGTCAGATACACCAGAATCCAGGCACCTGGACTTGGTCCGGTTGGTTCTGGACTACGTTGTCAGCCTGGGGATGGAAGATCCTACCCTTCCTAGGTATTGCCCTTCTCATAGTATTTAGTTGTTGCCTATGTCTACAATGTGGGCCGGCGATTTGCGGCTTGTGCGCCACATCATGTATTCCTCATTCAAATTCTCATTCTAAACGTCATAAGAAGAAAGAAGAGCAAATGATACTACGTGAGCAGATTGATAGACTTATGAGTATCGATATATCATGAAGGGTCCTTAGGGAACAAGGAGGGAATGAGGAAATATAAATTTTATGGTCAGAAATGTTCCCTAACGTGTACCCCACCGTCTCCATGTACGAGCTTAAAGTGCATGTAACTTCCCTCCTGTACCAGCTACAAAGACGCAAATACATTTGCGTCCAACGTTAACATGTCCTCTTTCAGATCCACTATGAATGGGTCAGATATTCCGTTCCTAAATGTGCCTTGCCAACGTCTTTTCATGGTGCACTTTTCACGTTTTCCCTGGCTCAGGCGAGTTAGGCCCTGATTCCTGTCATCGAGTTCTTTCCTGCTTTCTGCCTCTGAATGCTCCAGCTAGGATGAGCATCTGTATCCATGACCTTTGTCTTACTCCCTGCGCGGCTAACGGTGCCTGGCTCAGCCTGTTGCCTGCCAAACCGGTATCTTGCCTTCGAGTTATCTGCTCCGCTCCTCGAAAATACATTCCTGTCTGGTAGTTTAAGAAAACATCCTTCCAGCTGCAGAGCAAAGGGCCCGGCCTCACTGTCTCCATGCAAGTAATTCATAGCTCCTGTTACCATGGTAGCCCATGCCCCCTCGCATCTCATGCAGACACGTAGACGCATATGCACGCACTAGCAGTCAGTATAGAATAGCCTTTTGCCAGAGAGACCTTTTCCTTCCAGATAATACAGTTCCTTAAACACAAGATATTAGATACGATTTGGGATTAGGTTGTTCTGACACCCCAGACTTCTGTCTCCTCATGTAAGGCTAAATGTCAAGTCCCCTTCACCCTCCAGTTCCACGTCAATCACACGTCATACTGCTGCACGCGCATCTCTGCCATATATTTCTGCTGACACTGCAGGATTCTCTTGTGGATCCACCCACCTGTGACATCACATAATGACGTTTCTAGTACCTGCCCTCATGCACGCCTATTGTAACGCCTTTTTCATTCCTCTCAGCTGTTACGCCTCCTGCATCTGTCTTTACTGTAATGCATTGACTATATATATGATAACTTGTCAATAAAGTATTGTCTATCCTTTCCCGAGCCTTAGTGGCAACGGAAATCGATTTGCCATGGTTCGAACCATATAACCAATTCCTTTTTAAGGAATAAAACCCCTTTTAAAACCTCAAATACCACAGATTCTGCCTCTTCTTTTTGACTGAGTTATTCTTATTGAACTTTACCGCATAAATTAAGTATAGGTAATTAATATTTACCACACATCCATTGACACCATAAAATGTACATTTTCTTCAAATTTGATCTCTGTAAGCTTATTGATAAAATCTGTTGTGTCTCTCAAGAAGGACTTAACCTTAATCATGAAGGGTTTCAAGAAAAAATCAACAAATCTTGATGCCGGTTCCATTAGTGATTCGCACCCAGAGACTATTGGTCTCTCAGGAGGTTGAATCTCGCTATTGTGCACTTTGGGAAGTACGTAAAAGAGTGGAATGCAGGGGTGCTTTATTTTTAGGTATTTTGTCTCTTTTTTGCCAAGGAAGCCTTTCTCATTTCCTTCATCCACGATAGAGTAGAGTTGGTTTTTTTTAGTCCCAAAGTCGGGTCATTATTGATTTTTCTATAACATTTTGATGAGAACCCCCTACCAATTAGGGGTTCGAAACGCATAGACCGCCCTTCTACACCATAAGATTCCCCCCTTAAAAAATAGTCACCTATGTGTTAAGAATTCTTAAATTAATCAAGGAATCATCTTTGGTGTGAATAAATAGTGTTTTGTTATATTCAACTGTAAATAAGGATATGTATGTTTGGTATGTGTGAGAATGTGAGATTGGAATGCTAATGTTGATCAACGATGTATGAAAGGCAATGAGGTAGTATGTTTTTTATGAAATTGTCTTTTTTATGAAGTTGTGTTTTTGTATTGTTTCTTCTATATGAATTGTGAAATTTGGTGAATTGTAACCAACATAAAACTGCAAAAAAAAATATGAAAAATAAAAGTGATTCATTCAGACTGATCCTTAAGTCTAAGACTCACATTCAGTTTGATTCTTTTTGTGTAGAAACCCAAGGTTTGTGAATTAGAAATAACAGTATTGGCACTTGATTAGTTGTTCTCAAGAGTGAGGCAGCAGCCTTGAAGAAGGGTGTGCATGACTATGTCTCCCTCTTTGTGCACTGTCACTCTCCACAACGAACGTGTCTCCTTTAGCTATTTTACCTGTAACTGAATTCAGATCTATCCCTTTTCCACAAAGGTCACAGACCAGTAGTGGTTGCTATCGACCAGGGGTGGTAGGGCGGGGTAGGCTGGGGGAACGGAGGGAGGGGGGAATAATAAAAAACGGACTTGCCTTTTTACCACCGATGGCCACCTCTTCTTTCTCCTTCCTCCTCTCTGCACGGCAGGAAGCACACAGCCCCCCAGAATCCCCTGGTTCGGCGCTCAGACAGGGCTGGCAGGCTGTGCATGTTCTCCACAGCTGTAGCCTGTGCGTAGAAATGCAAATTGCACATGACGCTTTGGCCAGCCCAAGACGGCAGGCCAAAGCGCCATGCGCACTTTAGGTGCTACCATCACTTCTACCCCTGTGATGAGAGGCGAGCCCATAACCCACCCGCCTGGCTTCAGCTGCAAGCTGAATGCAAAAAACAAAATGCTAGTTAAAAACATTATTATCAGTTTATTTTTTGCATTCAGCTTCTAGCTGAAGCAGTGAGGCGACGCTTCTCCGCCTTAGCAGAGGAGCAGCCACTGTCACAACCGTTCATCATTAAGGAGTGAGATAAGTGTATGTGAAGCTAACTAATGACTATTCTGACTTTAGTAAAATAGTCCTAAATATTCACTGCCATTAATACACATACTGCAAATTATTCGGAAATCCTCCGGGCAATTTTACGACAGAGTGTTTTGTGTGTGTTAATTAGCTAATATAATCTTTCAATCAAACTTGAAAAAGCTCTTCCACTTAAACAGTATCAACAAGATATTATTTGTCAAAGTCTCGGCACATTGAACGCAACTGGTGTTAATTCTATTCCTACCCTAAGCCAGAGACAACTCAGAGAAAGTCTCTTGAATAATTGCACTGAAAAGAAATCTGATGGCTGCTAAGGCTGACAACAGGCGAACAGTGTGCACAATTTCTCAAGGGTGCTTAACAAAGATAGACTTAGAAGAAGAAATTAATGAGGTATGTCTGTTATTTTTCCAGAGTTTAACTTTGATTGGAAAATATGTCAACAAAGGATGTAAAAAACGATTAGACATTAAATATATTACACCCTGTTTTGAGCTATTTTTCACCCACGGGAGTAATTCTAAAATTCCGTTTCATTTGCTCGTTGCTAAGCATTTAAGAGACAGAAAGGGAGCATGTACAGGCAGCAGAATCTTAGAGTTTTAATGTTCTGCAAAAAACATAAAAACAGCACTACTTGCTCCCAGACATGTTCCTTTGGTGTAAGAAAGCACGAAGGGACCTTCAACCCCATACAAATTATGGGATGGGGCCCCACTGTATACCCCTTGCTAGCTACTGTCCCACATCACATGCATCACACATCCATGACCCCCTGACCTTTCCTGCTTCATCTTCCCCACTGACCCTTCTGAGTCAGATTCCTACTTGTGACCCACAGATTATAAGTAAAAGGATCATGCAAGCACGTTTGCCACATTGTGACCTGCAGAAAATAACTGCGCCGCAGACAAATTAGTGCTAAAATGACATTGTAAGTTACTGTGATAAAAAAGTAATTTTCCTTCAAAATTATAAGAATAATTACCATTTCAAGGACAATAATTCTCTGTTGCAGCAACTGTGAAGAACATATTCTGACATTCACTGAAGGTACATGTATTCTATGGCACAGCAACATTAATTGTTTTTTATGAGTGTACCATCACACTCTAAAAGTATTGTGTCAGCAATTAAGTCTCCTCCAAAGTTCCCGAGTCTGTGCCCTAGAGGGATGCTGTGCCACATGTCAAGTGACAGAGCCAGGAAACAGTCGCCCATAAAGTCACTGTGCTTGAGAGTTACTGTTGCTAAACCTTTCTGTGCCAAAGTACACTGTCTCCTTCCTGTGACTTCCACCTTCACCAGCATTCACACTTAACAACTTGTGGAGATTTTGATTACACCACTTCTTCTCTGCCCAGCTTCTCTGTTTGGAACAACTGTGTCTTTATCTGCCCACACGTACAGACTTAACACCAATGTGCGACGCATCTAAAACCTAGATACTTACAATTTATACTAATAACGTATTCCAAAATTTGCACTGCCTTTTAGGCATTGTAGGGCTGTGTGTGCCTCTCGCCAGAGGCTTGACAAGGCATGTTGCTGAATAGCCAGGACAGTTATGTATCAAATAAGCTTTATTTGGATCTCTGCAGGGGTGGAATACTAGAGTGCTGATGGCCCGGAATGGGGCCCATTGGTAAAGCTTCATGAGTAGGGTGTTAGTGTTACTAAGGGAGGGGCACAGCTTCACGAAAGTCCCATCAGTAGGACTGAGTAGGGTGCTGCCGGTTCGAATGCAGGGGCACAGCTTCACGAAAGTTCCATCAGTAGGACTGAGTAGGGGGCTGCCGGCTCGAGTGCAGGGGCACCGCTTCATGAAAGTCCCATCAGTAGGACTGAGTAGGGTGCTGCTGGTTCGAATGCAGGGGTACATCTTCACGAAAGTCCCATCAGTAGGACTGAGTAGGGTGCTGCCGGTTTGAAGGGAGGAGGACAGCTTCACAAAAGTCCCATAGGTAGGACTGAGTAGGGTGCTGCCAGATCAAATGCAGGGGCGCAGCCTCACGAAAATCCCATCAGTAGGACTGAGTAGGGTGCTGCCGGCTCAAATGCAGGGGCGCAGCTTCACGAAGGTCCCATCAGTAGGACTGAGTAGGGTGCTGCCAGTTCAAATGCAGGGGCACAGCTTCACGAAAGCCTCATCAGTATGACTGAGTAGGGTGCTGCCGGCTCGAATGGAGGTGCACAGCCTCACAAAAGTCCTATCAGTTGGACTGAGTAGGGTGCTGCCGGCTCTAATGGAGGGGCACAACTTCACGAAAGTCCCATCAGTAGGACTGAGTAGGGTGCTGCCTGTGAGAAGTTAGCCTGGCATATGATGTCCACTAGTTCTAGTGGGCATCTTGCCCCAGTCTAATCAACCCTTATTGATGGTGGTTGTAAAGTCAACCTTATAGAAAGCTATCCTAGGGGTAGCAGTGACGAGCAGTCTTCAGGCTAAGACTTCAGAGAGCAAATTAAGTGAGTTGTTTTAATCTCTTGAGTACCAAATTAAAGCGCTCCACACAAGGTATATATCAAATATATATGTTTTTATTCTGAACACAACCCCTCTGTACTCTTTATGAGGTCAGAGGCAAAAGTACAATACAAGTTACTTAATTGGCATACGATAAGTTGCACAATATACGTTTTGTCCTAGGGGCCTCACAAACCATAAACTAAAATAGTGGTATAAGAACCACGTGAGAATTCGAAAGCAGGCCTGGGGCCTGTGGAATCACTGGGGCAACTCTAAACAACCAAAGGTTAGGATGTAGGAGGCCCATGGGAGACGCGTGCAGTGACTAAACAAAGTTGTGGGTTACCATTGACTTTCTATGGGAAACGAACAAGTTACAAATTTACAATTTAAGGACACTCCTAACTAAACTACGATGGAGCCCTTTTGGAATTAGACACTAGGAGGGTCAATACCCTCAAGACTACCAGAGTACTCATGTTACCTCACCCACGGAAGCCGGGTACATAGATCTCTTTTGGTGTCGGGTTTCGTCGTCGATTTCAACAGAGATCTGCAAAGAAGTGCTGCAGGCGACCTGAGGAAAGGTGTGAGGGTGGATCCAAGGGTGGATCAAAGATATGAAGAACCTGAAAACTGAAAGGACAGAGTCTGGGTCACTTGCCAGTGACCAGGATGGGAATGGAAAGCTGCCAGCCAATGTCGGGTGATTTCAGGAGAAAATGTGAAGTTATCTCTTCAGCCACGAGGACCAGGAGGCGTCAACGACAACCAAGAGCTGGATTCCAGCTGTCCCACAAAGGATCTAGATGACTGCAGTGTCGGTATCCAGACTGGACCCAACAAGCCTTGGCAAACGCAACCCATGCAGGATGTTGAGATTGGCTTTGGTGCAGACCAGCAAGGTCTGAGAACTTCTCCTTTGAAAAGAAGATGGAGCAAGCCTGAAACAATCAGGAAAGTAAGTTAGATTTAAAGAAAAGTCTTTGGTGGGCTCATTAGCCAACGGGCAAGGAACCACAAAGACGCATCAAGCTGAAATGCAAAAGTGGGGCCCATGGGACACTGAAGGAGTGGGGGCCTCTGGGCTTCAGTGAAATTAGTGCCCGGGTCTGGGGCTTCAAGCACCCCAATGCACAACTTCGAGATACCTTGTGAAGTAGATGCAGCTTGCAAAATGCAGGGTGTCCATGAGTTCCGGTTCCACGTCTCTTGTGTCCACCACGGGTCTCAGCTTTGCTGTGAGCAAAGGTCAAGGTCAGAAATTTGGGAAGTCCATGTTCTGTGTCACAGACTCTTCGGGATCCGGAGGGAGCCTCGAAAATGCAGACCGGAAAAGTTGCTGTTGGTGCCTGTTTGAACAGGGTGGTCACTCCTTGACCACAAGGGAGATTTCTTCCATCTTCCAGTCGAAATGGAATGTCGAAGGTCCAGGATTTATGTTTCAGAGTTTTGTCCAGGGTAATCTAAAGTCCTAGGGACTGGGTTCCTATACTTATTCTAAATTTAGGGGCTGGACTACCTTTAAGGTCCCTCCTATGGGTGGACCTGGGAAGGGGGTGGTTACACCCCTTTTCCTTTGTCCAGTTTCACACCAGAGCGGGGCAGAGTGCCCCAGCAACCTGTGTGAACTGGGAAATGCATGGAGCACCTTGTTTGCCCCAGGCAGTGTCTGGAAAGCATTCACTGAATGCAGCCCTCCGTGCCCCAATACACTAAAGCCTGTCTGGGGAGGTGCCAGCACCTCCCTGGACAGGAAACCTATTGTCCAGGCCTCCCCTGCCGGAGTTTCGTCCAGCAGCAGCAGGGCAGACTCGTGTCTGTGGCAGCAGCATCCATTTTGTGATGCTGAGGCTCTGTTTAACTTTAACCCGGTAAGCCAGTAACTACATGTCTACTCCCGCTAGAAGGGTGGAATGCTACCCCCGTCGCCAAGACTGGTGTGGGGGGGTAGTATTCCAAAGTGTTTGACACCTTACACAACATGTTTTGATAAAGCCAAATCAAAGATAGCATTAACCGAGAGGATTATAATGCACTTAAGAGTATATGGTATGGCTATATCATAGAACAGCTATGAGGAGATGGTTCTGAAAGCTGCAGAGGGGCTCAGCTCATGCTAGGGCACCCTCTCACATAAAACAAAGCACTCTGCCTCCAGGATTGTTAAGCCCTGCCATAGAATTGACTTATAGGTGTATATGTGTCTATATGTATACTATATCTAAGTAAGGGGTGAGTACACCACCTTACCCAGGCTGTGTGAACAGACCTGTGGTGTCAGTTTGGAAGGCAAACCAGGGGTGGCACAATACATGCTGCAGTCCCTGGTAGGCCTAGGGTGCACCTATGCCCTTGGTCCCTATGGTACATTATACAGGGGCTCACAAGTGTGACCCAGTAACTAATCTGGTATGTACCTAAAGTACATGGACTCCATTTTATAGAGAAAGCAGATAGACTGGGGCCATGGATACTCTTAGGGGGGTGGGAGCGCACCAGACACGTCCCAACGTAATTACCTCTTGCATGATGGTTCATGTAGTTCATTATTTCTCGCTCAATTCAATTCAAAGTGTTCATAGCCAGTGCTGTATTATTAGTTTCAATTCGTATCCCTATACAAGTGTTTCATGATTCCTCAATCGTCAGTAGGGAAAAAAGCAAAGTTCATAGGTTGCAGGGCGTGCTGCCTCATCTCTCATGGCCAGTTCCACTAACAGCATGAAGATGCAGGCTCCCGAGCTCATCAGCTCACAAACTTTATACTCTTAGGGGGGTGGGAGCGCACCAGACACGCCCCAACGTAATTTACCTCTTGCATGATGGTTCATGTAGTTCAATATTTCTCGCTCAATTCAATTCAAAGTGTTCATAGCCAGTGCTGTATTATTAGTTTCAATTCGTATCCCTATACACGTGTTTCATGATTCCTCAATCGTCAGTAGGGAAAAAAGCTAAGTTCATAGGTTGCAGGGCGTGCTGCCTCATCTCTCAGGAACAGTTCCACTCACAGCATGAAGATGCAGGCTCCCGAGCTCGTCAGCTGACAAACTTTATACTCTTAGGGGGGTGGGAGCGCACCAGACACACCCCAACGTAATTACCTCTTGCATGATGGTTCATGTAGTTCATTATTTCTCGCTCAATTCAATTCAAAGTGTTCATAGCCAGTTCTGTATTATTAGTTTCAATTCGTATCCCTATACACGTGTTTCATGATTCCTCAATCGTCAGTAGGGAAAAAAGCAAAGTTCATAGGTTGCAGGGCGTGCTGCCTCATCTCTCAGGACCAGTTCCACTCACAGCATGAAGATGTAGGCTCCCGAGCTCGTCAGCTCACAAACTTTATACTCTTAGGGGGGTGGGAGCACACCAGACACACCCCAACGTAATTACCTCTTGCATGATGGTTCATGTAGTTCATTATTTCTCGCTCAATTCAATTCAAAGTGTTCATAGCCAGTGCTGTATTGTTTGGGGCCCTGGATAGCAGGGTCCCAGGCCAACTAAGTCGAAAACCAGCAAAACGCCAGGCAAAAAGTGGGGGTAACCATATAGTCAGATATCCACATTCCTACACTGCCGGCTCGAATGGATAGGCACAACTTCATGATATTCCCATCAGTAGGACTGAGTAGGGTGCAGCCGGTACAAATGCAGGGGTACAGCTCAGTAGGACTGAGTAGGGTGCTGCTGGTTCAAATGCAGGGTCACAGCTTCACGAAATTCCCATCAGTAGCAGTGAGTAGGGTGCTGCTGGTTCAAATGCAGGGGCACAGCTTCTCAAAAGTCCCATCACTAGCATTGAGTAGGGTGCTGCCAGTTCATATGCAGGGGCACAGCTTTAAGAAAGTTCCATCAGTAGGACTGAGTAGGGTGCTACCAGTTCGTATGCAGGGGCACAGTTTTAAGAAAGTCCCATCAATAGGACTGAGTAGGGTGCTACCAGTTTGTATGCAGGGGCACAGTTTTAAGAAAGTCCCATCAGTAGGACTGAGTAGGGGGCTGCCGGCTCGAATGCAGGGGCACAGCTTCATGTAAGTCCTATCAGTAGGACTGAGTAGGGTGTTGCTGCTGGTTCGAATGGAGTATCAGTGATGGAGAAGGTCCCAATCCTTGAAAAGCAGAGTGTGCTGTATTGTGCTGCAGTTGGAAAACAAGGCTTAGTGTCAGGGTTCTACATGGACTTCAGCACTTTATAGAAAAGGAATGATAGTGAGTCTGAACTGGTTAGGAATAAAGTGCATCTGTAGAGCTTCAGCGCGCCACATAGCTTACATTTGCAAAAATAGGGTAAATTAAACACATCCAGATGAAGTTATTATTAAGCAGCGTCAATTACTTCCTTAACTGTCTACTCGGGAGTTTGATGTGCATCACAAATATTTTTAATCTTCTCTTGATTTCATATTTCTGAGGTATGTCTGGATTTCAAAGTTCCTGCAGCCCCAGCAAAATACTTACTTAGGTATGTAAATGCCACTCTGTGATGAGGGGCTTTTTCCTATAGCAAAGAAAGGGTTATTCCAGCAGTTCTACCTTTCAATCTCTAAATTTGTCTCTAACTCTGACTCGTCCACTTCTTGATCAATTATAACTGGGCCACTAAAAAATTTCCATTCCTCGGAGTTTGCAGATCAGCGGGTGACAGATTTGCCCCTTAAGAATGATTGGTACACAATTAGAACATGGGCAAACAGAACCTCTCTGATTTTCGCTCCTTCCATTTGTACAAGATTTCAAATTTCACTTATTAAGGGTAAGGGAAGGTGATTAATGAGAAACACCACTAAACACCGAACATGAGCTTTATCGTTATCTAGTCTTGCCATATGCACTTTGTAATGGTCTGGCCACGCTTCTACAATGAAATTCTACTAGACATTTTTGATGCACAGGTTGTAGTCTATCCGGATAGTCTTACTTTCTCGAAGTCCCTGAGTGGGCGTCGCCATCATGTTTGTGTTCTTCCTCTCCTCAGGTAGCATTCTCTCTATAGGCCGTTAGAGAAATTTATTATTTTTAGGTCAATAAGGCCAGCTTTCTTAGGTAAACAATTGCCAATAGAGCACCAGTATGGATAATTGTAGCGTAAATCTATTCTATATCGGCCTACTCTCAAAACTGTTGTTTCATCAGATTTGCAATTTTTATTGGCACCAGTACCTAGTTCACTTTTTTCCATTCAGGCACCTATTACTCAAAACAGGAAGCAGCGTTCGCTAAAGCGCCTGACAACATCCGGGAGTAATGCTGCCACTTCCTTGCCACAGGGACAGACCCATCAAAAATTGTCAGCGGCGCAATCCTCTCTCAGTGGAGTCCCGAATCCTTTAGTTCTCTCTCCTGCAGTGTCATCCTCTCCAACTCTTCCTTTCCAAAACAATACTGCATTCTTCTAGATTACTGTTAACAGTCAAGGCGCCATTTTCTCTTTGGCACAACTATATTGAGGGGAAAAGCACAAAATAACTGTTTGTTTTGTTCACAAGAATGTGGGGTTTCTTCCTTTATGAAATGTGAAAATCCTGTCATTCCATATGGATGTCTTTTTTTCGTCCTTCAACTTACTGCTTCTGGTAAATACAGACTGTTTGATTACCTACCCATTTTCCTCTTCCTGGCGCTTTCAAGCCTCAATTTGTGAGTCGTTTCCTAATTTGAGTCAATATTCTGGCTGTTCGTCTTGGGAAGAAATTGGATTATTAGTCAAGGAGGTTGAGTAATGACCACCATCCGTGTCAGGGTGAACGCTCGAATCACTAAATGAACCTGAGCTTGAGCCCCTGGTAGCTAAGCAACAGAGCATTAACATATGGTGGTGTGTAAAGTATGTATGCTATGGCAAAACGGTAGTAAAGTCAAAACATAACACAATAAAATACCAAACAATATTAGAAAAATAGAGGCTGCACTGAAGGACTGTGTAGTGGGCTGCTGTGGACTAACTGTCCCACAATCCATCTAAGGAGGAGTGCACCTCCAATCACCAGCTGAACAGCATACAGTCTGTTCTCTCAGCCTGCTGTGTGGGGCACAGCTAGCAAAGCCCTGGCCAAGGTCGGCCCATCCTTGACAGGAAGCGACAGGGCGGGACTATCCCTCTTGACTTTATTGGGTATGATTGTGTACCTGGCCGGCTCTAGGCTCATGGTGGCCCTGGGCAGGGAGCGTAGGTAGGGGGCCCAGAAGAGGGGGTCCGGGCGGGGCGGAGCGCGCTGGCCAGTAAAGAGGGGAGGGGGTCAGGGAGTTTAGAAGTGGAACAGAGCCGGAGGCCGCCAAATCCTTGCCAGGGGCCACCACGCAAATATGTATCCATCCTCAGAGGATAATTATATTAAGGATATATATTGGCATGGTGGCCCCTGGGGTTTGGTGGCCCTGTGCAGGTGCACAGCTTGCACATGCCTAGAGCCGGCCCTGTTGTGTATCCTTGACATTTTTATAGATTTCGCGAATCTTTTTTAACTGTAAACTCATTCTTTTCACTACCTTTATTTCGCTGTTACTTTGCTAAAACATCTGGTGTAGCACCAAGTGGCTGGTACCATGACAACTGTTCCCAATATATAATTTGTAAGATTTCCTTTTATAAACCTCGCCTGTAGTGTATTTTTTTGTGGTAGGGGTTACTGAATGCTTTTTGTTATTATTACTGTAGGTTTGTTATTTCTGGGTATTTTTCATTGTAGTATGTTTCAAGAATACCTTAGCAATTATACCAATAATGGTGAAAAGAAAAGCGTCTGGGAGCCTACAGGGGCGGTAAAAAAAGAAAATAACAAGGCATTTGGCTGAAAATTGCAAGTTGAGGGAGATAGACAGCCTTACAGAAGAGGTCGGGTTTTAATTAAACTCTGACAGAGATAATATTAGCCCTAAAGGTGCTGCTAAGGTTAGGAGCCTTGCCCAGCTGTGATAAACTCTCCTATCAACTGCACCATCTAATTCCTCATTACATCTTAAATCTTGGAATCCTCTTAGTGTGCTCACAGACATTTAGTTCCAACTATAATTTGTCAAAATAGACTTACATCTCTGCAGAATCATGAGGATGAGCAACAGGGGGTGGTGCCTGGTAGTTTGTCTAATAGAGAAACTCACCAGACCTCAGCCAGAGCAACAGTAAAAGAGGGGAGGTTTTATCCAGATTATAGATGTGTTGACAGGGAAGATTACGGCTATGAAAGGTATGGTACAGGATTTAAGCAATAATCACAGGAAATGAACTTGCCCCAGCGTAGTTGCCTGGTGACCCATTATCTTGTCCTAATTACTGTACTCGGTCCATCCGATTATACGGAGATGGGAAGGAGTTCAGGACAGCAGCAGGATTGCGAGAACCCGCGGACAAGAAAATTGGCCCAAAGGATGTGGCTGCACACCAGTCTCAGAGGTTTCCCTCCTTATCATGATTATGCACTGCAGAAGAAAGAAGTCCATCAAATATATATATATGACATTACCAAGGAAGGACCCGATGTGCACAGAGCATTGGTAAAACAGCACACGCAGTTAACATAAATAAGTCCCCCACATAAAAAAGGTAGGGTTATATATACATGATGAAAGTACAGGACAATAGTGGATAATGACTCATTAAACAAGCATTGAAAATGCAATAGGTCTTGCCTTTGATTAAGTTAAAGCCATTTGCTTTACTATACAAAACCATTAGCAAAGCAAATGTCTTTAACTTAATCAAAGGCAAGATCTATAGCATTTTCAATGCTTGTTTTAATGACCGGTTACTCACCGGTAATATTCATTCCTCCGAGTCGTTGCCCTCCCTGTCCCAGTCCATACTAATGAGCATAGCTCCTCCCACCAGAACCTCCAAAGCAACTAAAAACCCATCCCTTCCTCCAGGCCACAAGCAAAAAGGGCACACAACAAAGCAAGGAGCCCAACTCCCCAAATCTCTGAGCCAAGGCAAGTGCGACCAGTAAGCACCCTGAACGTCAACAGCAAAGACACCAAATGCAGATGCCTAAAAGGAGCAGCCCCCAAGGCCGCCAACCAAAGGAGAACCCAACAAGAGGCAAAGGAACAAAAGACCGGTTCCAGGAGGAAACAACTCCACATCCACCGAAACACCAAGGGGACCACCGGCTCAAAGGCCGAACCACGAAGGGCCCACACATCCACCCACAGAGCTCACAGGGATGACACAGCCAGAACAAGCCAAAGCCAACCACCAAGAAATCCAAAACAGCAATGGATCCAACGCAGACCCACCCAGTGCCGTACCGCTATCCAGTATCAGGCAAAGGACAGGAGAGTCGAAGGGCACCCGGACCACTGAACAAATTCAGCCACAGAAGGAGAACACCCCAAAGCCACGAGGTGCAGCCATACCATAGCCACCTTAAGCCTACAGCACATGGCATACCGAGGTGGCCACCCAGCAAGGCACTAACCAGTACAGACCCTGCTGAACAACTGATACCAAGTGTTTTCAGGGTGGAAAGGCCGTGGAGCCCCTGACGCAGAGGGGAAAACAACAATGGACCACTGGCAATCTCCAGCAAGGCCCCACCCCCAACACCAACAACAGAAGGAACCAAGGCCTCCCAGACCAAACCGGAGCCACCAGGACAAACGAGGCCAGACCCAGTCTGACCTGCAGCAGAACCCATGGAATCAGAGCAATCGGGGGGAAAACACGCAGCAGGCCCCCTCCCACCGGAAGGACAGGGCAACCTCCCCCTAGTCAAGTCAAGTCAAGTCAAAGGATTTATATAGCGCACTACATACCCAGAGGGTCTCAAGGCGCTTAGGGAGGGGAGGAGGATTACTTGTCAAATATCCATGTTTTAAGTTGCTTTCTGAATGCTAGGTGGTTCTGGGTAAGGCGAAGGTAAGTGGGGAGTGAGTTCCATGTTTTAGCAGCCAGGTATGAAAAGGATCTGCCTCCCATGGTGGTCTTGTTGATGCGAGGTACAGTGGCGAGGGCTTGGTTGGAAGAACGTAGTTGGCGGGAGGGGGTGTAGAAGGACAGTCGTGAGTTGAGGCATTCTGGTCCGATGTCGTAGAGTGATTTGTGTGCGTGGGTTAGCAGTCGGAAAGTGATCCTCTTATTGACGGGTAGCCAGTGGAGGTCTTTCAGGTGACCAGAGATGTGTTCGTTGCGCGGGATGTCTAATATGATCCTGGCTGAGGCGTTTTGGATTCGTTGGAGTTTCTTCTGGAGTTTAGCGGTAGTGCCTGCGTAGAGGGTGTTTGCGTAGTCCAGTCGGCTCGTGACCAGAGCATGGGTGACTGTTTTTCTGGTTTCGGTGAGGATCCAGCGAAATGTTTTTTTGAGCATGCGAAGAATGTTGAAGCAGGATGAGGATACGGCGCTGACTTGTCTGTTCATTGAGAGTGAAGAATCCAGGATAACGCCTAGGTTCCGTGCATGGTCTGTCGGGATGGGTGCTTTTCCAAGGGCTTCCGGCCACCAAGAGTCGTCCCATGCAGAGGGGGAAGTACCTAAGATGAGGACTTCTGTTTTATCTGAGTTCAGTTTCAGACGGCTGTGTTTCATCCATTCGGCAACTTCTTTCATTCCTTCGTGTAGGTTAGTTTTGGCGGTGCTGGGGTCATTGGTGAGAGAAAGGATCAGTTGGGTGTCATCCGCGTAAGAGATGATGTTGAGGTTGTGTTGGCGGGCGATGGTCGCGAGGGGGCTCATGTATACGTTGAAGAGGGTGGGACTGAGTGAGGATCCTTGTGGTACGCCACAGATGACTTCAGTGGCCTCGGACTTGAATGGTGGAAGGCGGACTCTCTGGGTTCTTCCGGTGAGGAACGAGGTGATCCATTCAAGTGCTTTTCCTTGTATTCCGATGTTTCTGAGGCGTTGTAAAAGGGTGCTGTGGCAGACTGTGTCGAAGGCTGCAGAGAGGTCGAGGAGGATGAGGGCGACTGTGTCTCCATTATCCAGTAGAGTTCGAATGTCGTCTGTTGCTGCGATGAGGGCGGTCTCAGTGCTGTGTTTTGCTCAGAAGCCGGACTGTGAGGAGTCAAGGGATTTGTTGGCTTCGAGGAAAGCGGGGAGCTGGTTGCTGACAGCTTTCTCGATTACTTTGGCCGGGAATGGAAGGAGCGAAATGGGGCGGTAATTTTTGAGTTCGGTGGGGTCCGCTGTGGGTTTTTTCAGGAGGGCGGTGAGTTCAGCGTGTTTCCAGCTTTCCGGGAAGGTGGCGGAGTTGAAGGAGCAGTTGATGACGTCTCGGAGGTGCGGTGCTATGACGGAGTCTGCTTTGTTGAAGATGTGGTGAGTACATGGGTCTGTGGGGGATCCTGAGTGGATGGAGTTCATCAGGCGGATGGTGTCCTCAGTGGAGATTGGGTTCCAGTCGTTAAGGTTGTTCAAGGGGGGAGAATGTTCAGCATATGGTTGGGTGGGTTGGTCTCCGAGTTGGTTGTCGAAGCTGTTGTGGATGTCTGCAATTTTGTTGTGGAAGAATGAGGCTAGGGAGTCGCAGAGGGCTTGAGAGGGGGTGATGTCATTGGTGTTGGCCGAGGGATTGGTAAATTCCTTGACGATGTTGAAAAGTTCCTTGCTGTTGTGGGCGTTGTTGTCAAGTCGATCCTTGAATGCTGTTTTCTTGGCCTTTCGGATTAATTGGTGGTGTGTGCGGGTGGCGTTTTTGAAGGCGTCCTTGGTGCTAGTGGTTGGGTCTTTTTTCCAGGCCTTTTCAAGGGAGCAGCAGAGTTTCTTGGACTTCTTAAGATCATCGTTGAACCATGAGGCCTTCTTGCTGCCAGGTTTGCTTTGACGTTTTTTCAGTGGTGCTAAGGTGTCGGCGGTGTTGGATAACCATTGGGTGAAGTTGGCGGCGGCTTGGTTTGGGTTAGAAGAGTGGGCTGGGGTGTTTAGAAGGAGCGATGAGGAGATCTGGTCGATGGTGATTTTGTTCCAGTTTCTTTGCAGGGTTGGTTGGAGGTGGTTGGTGGGTTTTGGCTTGTTGTAGGTGAAGTGAACGCAGCTGTGGTCAGTCCAGAGGAGATCTGTAGTGTGGCTGAAGGAGACATGATTGCTGGAGGTGAAGATGGGGTCGAGTGTGTGACCTGCGATGTGAGTGGGGGAAGTGACCAGTTGTTTAAGTCCGAGGTTGGGGAGGTTGTCCAGGAGGGTGGTGGTGTTGCGGTCGTTGATCTTTTCAAGGTGAAAGTTGAGGTCTCCCAGAAGGCTGTAGTCTTTGGAGGGGAGCGCGTGTGGAGTGATGAAGTCCGTGATGTCTTCACTGAATTTTGCGCGGGGTCCTGGTGGCCTGTAGAGGAGGGTGCCTCTGAGTGTGGTCTTGGGGTCGATGTGGATCTGGAAGTGAAGGTGTTCGGAGTTGGCGAGGTTGGCGTCAGAGCTGGTTGAGATGCGGATTGATTTTTTATGGACGATAGCGATTCCTCCTCCTGTGTGGCCGGTACGGTCCTTGCGTGTGATCTTATAATCTTCAGGGATGGCAATGGTGATGTCTGGGGCGGAGGAAGCGTTCATCCATGTTTCTGTTAGGAAGGCGACGTCTGGGGAGATGGTGTCTAGTAGATTCCATAGGTCAATGGCGTGCCTGTGGACCGATCGGGTGTTGAGAAGGATGCATTGTAGGTGGTTGGGGTCGGGAATCTGTGGCGTGGTCGTAGCGGAGATGTTGTCGGTGCCGATGAATTTGCAGGAGTACCAAGAGAAAGGTCCATGGGTGTGTCCAGGAGCGGCTTGGACGCAGTTGGGGGCGCGACCGGGGTTAAGGGCTAGGATGGTGGCGGCATCGTAGGTAATGCGGGAGGGCTGGGCAGCTCGAGGGGCAGGGGGTCTGGCGCTGGGCGCGGTCCAGGCGCGGACTGCCGTAGACGGGCTTACCTTTGGCGCACCTTCGGCGCGGGTTGGGCGCGGTCGCTGCGCGTGAACGATGCGCGCGGGAACTACTGTCATATATGGATGGTGGGGAGGGGGAGGGGCGAGGGAGGATCCGATGGGAGGCGGGTGCGTGGTGGAGGGGGCGGGCTCAGGGCAAGACAACAACAACACAGCAAATGGCGGCTGCAACGCGAGTGCAGACCAGGTTGGGGGGAGATGCAGAGGTAATTGGCAAAATTATTTTAAAACAATTATAACACAGTGAACAAATACAGGAACAATCGAGCGCACAAGCAGGCAGGCACGTTAAAGCGCTAAGTGAGGCCAGCAGCGCTATGCAGGCTAACGTGAAGATACAGTGGAGCAAGCAATTTCAGGCGATAGGAAAGCTCAGCAGCGCAAAGCACACGATACCAGGCAGCTTTGAGTAGGAGGCAGCGAGGGCAGAAGGGAGCGACCGTTCCCAACGTAGTCGAGGCGGTCACAGCGCTAGAGTGGACAGGGGTGAGCCTACACTCTAAGTGGGAGGGAGGATCCGATGGGAGGCGGGTGCGTGGTGGAGGGGGCGGGCTCAGGGCAAGACAACAACAACACAGCAAATGGCGGCTGCAACGCGAGTGCAGACCGGGTTGGGGGGAGATGCAGAGGTAATTGGCAAAATTATTTTAAAACAATTATAACACAGTGAACAAATACAGGAACAATCGAGCGCACAAGCAGGCAGGCACGTTAAAGCGCTAAGTGAGGCCAGCAGCGCTATGCAGGCTAACGTGAAGATACAGTGGAGCAAGCAATTTCAGGCGATAGGAAAGCTCAGCAGCGCAAAGCACACGATACCAGGCAGCTTTGAGTAGGAGGCAGCGAGGGCAGAAGGGAGCGACCGTTCCCAACGTAGTCGAGGCGGTCAACTAGACAGCAACTGACCGAACCAGAGAACAAACCTCACCCCAAGGAGATCCCCGGAGACGCAAACAGTTCTACCACCGGAATCCCAAACCAGGCCAACAGGCAACCAATCTGGAGGACCCAAGGCAGATTTTTCAAGACAGACTCAGGACCAACCGCTCCTGGGACACAAAGGACGAGCCCTGCAAAAGGCGCCGAACCACCAGCCATCAGGACAACACCCGGCCAATGGCCACACCCCTGGACACAACAGCACACAATCCAGAGATGCCGGATCCCAAAGCCTCAGGACATGATACACCAGGGGAACAAGTGCCAACGGGCCCAAGGGACAATCACCAGAGCAGCCGACAACGGCCCCTGAACACTGAGCCACCGGCGAGCAGTGGAAGACCGAGCCCCCAACAACCACCTCAGTTTGTGCAACAGAGCCAGTCCGCAGGGCACCAACAGGAACACCTCACCCACAGTGGCTTTGAAAACCCCCCAACGAATAGTAGTTCCAGAGAGGGGTAAAGAATGGAATTCTCCAAGCCTAGAATCCACCCAAACCGACGAAGTAGCTAGCAAACAGCCAGAGAAAAAGTCTGAGCCGGAAGGAAAGAAGAGGAAGAATCATCAACCAACCGTTCAAGGTAGGGGACACCTGGATCCCCGAGCATGCAACAGTACCACCAAGGGTGTTAAAACTTCAGCCAACACCCCAGGAGATGCAGACAGCCCAACCGGTAATGAATAACTCCAACACCGAAATATAGGAACCACCTTGAAGCTGCGTGTACCGGCATATGAAAATAGGCGTCCCGAAGAACCAGAGAAGCCAGGAAACCTCCACCCACTGGAAGGGAAGAAACAACCGAAGAGACACCATTATGAAGGAGCGATGAGAGAGACACAGGTGTACAACCTTCATAACCAGGACAGGACGGCAGCCCCCAAATGGTTTCCGGACCACAAATAGGATCAAGGAACCTGCCGACCCTGCAGACACACAGGCCCCCACAACACAGCCCCATCAGAAACTAAGTCCTGAACATCGTGAAATAGAGCCTGACACATCGCCAGAGAACCGGGAACAGAGGCAGCACAGAACACATCCAGTAGCCCAGCCCAACAAGGAGGGACCAGAAGAAAAGGAGGCACCCCGTCGACCCCGGGACATGCGGAAGGAAGGGACCCCCGGGCCCCGTTCCACACCACAAAAGGGCTAGGCCGCCAATTCGAATGAAACACAGCCAAAAAGATCGCTCACAACCTGCATACTTCCCATACCGAGAAATCGGACCAGAGCCAACAAATGATTGTCCTCAGCCGTCATACCAATCAAGGCCTCCAATGGATTCCCAAACAGTATAGAGCCCCCGAAGGGAAGCTCCATCATGGCAGCCTTCCAAGCAGCACCGCCTACCAAGGCTAAAGCCAGAACTGCCATTGAGCAGCCACAGAGGTCCAAGCTGCTGCCGCTGCAGTACCAAGACAATCGAAGGACAAAGCCGCCAAGAAACACAACTGCAGTCCCAACACAGAAAAAGATTCAGAGGGATCCACATCCAGCAACTGCACAGAAAACCCTGACAGCCATACAGAAGCGACTAAACCCGAAAGCTGGGGCAAGTCACAGACCGAACTGCAAGACCAGAGGCAGGAAAAGCCCGCATCTAGGCCCCTTCAACCCGCAGGACCACAGAATGAGAAGGAACAGCACCCACGGACACCACCAGGCACTGAGATGCCACACCAGCCAGCAGGGATCCAACATCACCACAGCCAGGATACCTCAGCGAACCAATGTAAGGATACCCCCCGCCAGAGACAGGAGAAAAACATGTTTGACAACATCCTTCCACTCCCCCCCCCCTGCACATTACTCACAGAGTTCAGGAATAGGGAGGCCTACAAGCCCCATCAACTGGTGATTGGCGGAAAAGTCTACTGACTTTCCACACCCCAAGGGCCTAGGGAACTGCAAATCGTCCCGAACACGCAGCAGAACACCATGAAGCCTGCCCTCAGGTCTCATTCGAAACCGTGTCCGGAGCTATGTCAGCAGAGGCATCCTGCACATGACACTATGGAAGGAGCAGTGGAAGACCCAGCGACCCCCACCACCTCCATGCAGTGGAGCCCACTCAGACCCAAACCACTCATCTCCATGATGTGAATAGAACAGAGAAACCATTGCCCAACAAATCACCCCAGATCAAGCAATGCAAGATGCAAAAGGGCCAACCAGGGAACGCCAAACCCCAACAGGACAGTAGGCCGGCCCACCAGGGCACAAACAGTAAAGAAACAACTAAAAGGGACCCAATCGGAAGGAACCCGAAGGAGCCCAGAAGCCCCAGGCATAGGAACCAGCCCATGCAGACCACGGCCCTACAACATTCATTATAATCGAAGCACAGAAACCACAACAACCGAAACACAAGGATATGAACACATATCCTTTGGAGTGAGAATCAGAGACCTCAACCACAAGGCCACAGAGACACATTGTGCAGGAAGTAGACGTCAGAGAACACTGACATCATATACCTGGAATCCCCCACCAGGGCGCCTCCCCCCCATGTATTGACAAACAAAAAAGTTCAATAGAAAGCACAGACAGCTCTCCTACGATCGGGCACACACTGCTCCAAATAAACAAGATGCTCTTTAAATTTGAAAGCAGAAATTCAAACTGAGCCAAAACCCAGGATCTGAACCAGGGACCTAACAGATCATCAGCCAAACGCTCTCCCAACTGAGGAAATCAGATTGCTTGGACAGGGAGCGTCTTGTGGCAGGTTAAAGAGGCCCGGGCTGAAACCAGGGCTACGCAGCCTTGGTATACAGTGCCCTGCCTTTCCAAAGCACTGAGTCACGAGGAGCAGACCATTGCCAATGCAGAAACAGCAGGAAGAAAAACAAAGAGGAAACACGGACTCAAAACGAGATGAGCACCAAGCCCCTCACACACACCTTCGAGGAGGAACCAAACCGCCACCCCCTCGGCGCGAAGGAGAAGCCAGCCGGGCCCAACACACCTCCCCTCCCTCCCCGGGTGTTCCCGCTAGAGCAGGGAACGAACCCGGAAGAGGGAAGGCCGCTGCAGGGAGCCACCACCCCACATCAGGCAGTCAGGACCCCTTAACCCCATGGTCCGGCTAAAGCAGGGACTCAAACGCACAGGGCATTTCTTCTTTTGTGCATTACTGCACCACTGACTGACCGCTAGCCCTATCGGGGGGATTATCTGACAGCAGGTGCTGTATTCCCCTCGGGCAGGCTGCCCCATGTTGGAAACGCCCGGTCTCTCCCTGCCGTCGCAGCTCTTTGCGATCTGAGCGTGGCCGCGTTGGGGGGGGTGGGGGGCGCGGTGTAGAGGACCAAAAGTTCCAGCTGCCTCAGCAGCCAGAAGCTGCCATTAGGATAGACGCGCCAGGAGGCGCATAAATTACAGCGCTATCCCCGGTGGAGCGGGGATTTCTTCTTTTGTGTATTACTGCACCACTGACTGACTACTAGCCCTATCGCGGGCATAATCTGACAGCTGGTGATGTATTCCCCTCGGGCAGGCTGCCCCATGTTGGAATCGCCCGTCCTCTCCCTGCTGCTGCAGCTCTTTGCTATCTGAGCGCGGCCGCTGAGGGGGCGCCATTAGGATAGACGCGCCACGAGGCGCATAAATTACAGCGCTATCCCCAGCGTTGCGGGTGCGCGTGGGAGAAGCCCAGGACAAGGGCGGGACCGTCCTAGGCCGTCACAGGCCAGAGGAGGCCGGGCTGGGCCCACCCTCTTTCATCTGCTATCCGGGCCATACTGGCTAGAAGGTACTGTTACTATTACTTGTAGCGCATGCACGATCGTAGATCGTTTATATATACCTTCGCCTGATGGTATTCTGAGGGGGTGTTTGTTTGACAATGAATAAACGTAAGGGAGCTGCTGGAACTCTGGATGACTTCCTAGTCAGGGCTGACAATTATGTATCACACGAAATTGAGCTCACTGTACAGCGTTTATTCCTGGATGCACTAACTGCTGAAAGACGTGCATCCCTGGAAGCATGAAATCAGGGCGACATCCACCTAATTTACAGCCACTGCCTGAGGCTACGCTCTCCCCAACGTCAACATTATTGATCCTGGACACTCCGCCCACTGCTCCACCTAAAGGCCCAAAACCTGCAGCCCGGACACACGCCCCCAAAACTATGGCCTCTACAAAGCTGCAGGAGCCTGCAGCAAAACGGAAACAAGTTGCTCCCCCTGTTCTTAACAAATCCAAAATCCCCTCTAAAATTACCAGAAGCACCGTTTCCCCTACACCCACTCTGATCACCTTCACTATTGGTACTCAGACTGATGACGCACCACTCCCATTAAGAACTGACAACATCATGGACGTCTTGGAGTCCAGTATGAGAACAATGATGAGCTATACAAAAGCAATCTTTAAAAGGAACATCGGCTTACTGCAAAAAAGACTGGTCGATTTGGAACAATTTATTATCCCAGGGCCCATCACAAATAGCCATGGATATTGCGCTCCCCCACCAACTTTTGATCATACCTTGATGACCAATGTGGCTATTGCCAGCAAACCACCTATTAATGGTCAGGATGTTTCTATTTTAAAACCTACTACTGCACCTGGTCTTGGGTTGGTGGACCACAATAAACAGCCTCCACCTTAGATATCTCTTATTACCGGGGGGTCTAAGGATAGACTGACCAACTCGAGAGCATTGCCTGTTCATAAACATCCCAACACTGATGTCCTGAACCTCCCCCCGGCCTCTTGCCCCTACGTTTTGGTTTTGGCAGGCGTCCCCTGTTTATCAACCAACGGGAGTCATGGGCTGATCTGCGGAATAAGTGCATGGATTGGCTTAAGAAATATAAAGGCTTCAATCCTGCTAACCTGCATGAAATATTAATGGTGCGCAGAGTGGGGTGGGTTGGTTTATCCCCCAAAAACATCACGGGGGATAGTATTGTTATTAATTTCAGCAAACCCCAGATGGTGATTAATATTCTCTCCTCACGGGAGCAAACTTTCAGGCTATGTACTGATATTTGCGCTCTTCCTCTAGGCTATTTCTATAAACCATCCACCCGCCCACTTCTCAATACACCTGCAGAACTACCCTTGGCTAATCACTTTTCTGCTTTGTCAGACTTAAACATCCCTGACTGACAATCATCCTCACAAATCGATCATTTAGAGCATGCTAGTGTTCCTTCTCCCCCAGCCCCACCCTCGTATTCCAATTATCCACCAAGATCAATTAGAACAGTGGGAGTTAATGATTTAAAAGTCTTGACCTGGAACATTGCTGGTCTTCAATCCAGGCTAGAAGACACAGAGTGGCTCAGCCTGGTAAACCAGCAGGACATTGTGATGTTCCAGGAGACTTGGGCCACACAAGAATTGCACCTTAATGGGTTCCAGTGCCATAACATCCTAGCTGCCAAATCAAGAATGGACCGCCCTTCCGGGGGCCTATCAACCTGGATTAACATCTCAGCTGGTGGGTGTATTAAGAGTATATCAACTGATAACTCGCATTTCCAAGCCTTTTATTTAAACGGAAAGTTTCATTTTTTCGGATTAATTTCTATAACAATGATTTTAATACCTCCCCTAACAGAAATTTCATTGATTTATTTAATTTTATTACCAATCTAGAGTCCAGGCAAGATTTCGACAAGACCCATGGCATCTTTCTGGGTGGAGATTTCAATGCCAGGCTTAACAGCAGGGCCCCGCATAACAGGCCAAACGGGCCGGGTATTCCTTGCCAAAGGGGCACGGAACTGCTCTCCTTTTTAAACACCCACAACTTGCAAAATCTCATGGACATTGTTGCCAACTCTGCCCCTAATGTCCAGTCAGTGCCAACCTTCAGAGGCAGAGGGCGTTTCTCAACTATTGAATACTTTTTCGCTTCACCCCGTATAGTTGATTGTCTACTAGATGGTGCTGTTATTCCAATGAGCCAAGGGGACCATAACCCCATTAAGGCTGTTATTAGCTTGGAATCACGGCCCACTTTTAATAAGGAGTGTGGCGCTAGGAATCTTGCACCCACAACAGATAAACTTAGACTTAAATGGCGGGGTGTTAACATCACGGAAACGTTTCATGCTCTAGTCAGAGGCAACTTACATCTTTTTAACTCATGCCTATTATATAAAGTCCCACATCCCAAGGCCGTTTGGAATTTTGTTTAAATCTGTGCAGCCTCTAAAACCTTATTATCTGCACCTTGCAGGGATATTGAACCTGGCCCTAGATGGTTCAACCATGAGTGCTCAGTGGCGAATAAAGAACCACGAAGGGCATTGTCTCTTAAACCAAACTGTCCTAGTGAAGTAAGAGAAGCGAGACGTAGGTACAAAGTTACTATAATTAAAATGAAAAATGAGATACTAGAAGGCAGCTGGGCCGTTCTGGCTAGAACTGCTGCCTTACAGAAGGGAACCATCTTCTGGTCTGCTGTCAAAGACCTACGCTCCTCTGGACAGCTCATGTCCCCGATTAGTTGCACTATCACAGGTGAAGCCTGGGTTACCATTTTAATGCAATTTATGCTGTGCCCCATTCTGAGTTGGCCTTACTGTCCTTCTGCCACCCACCCAGGGTCAACATAACTTTATCCGAGGTAGAGGATGGCATTAACCAGAGTGCGGGGAATAAGGCACCGGGCCTGATGGATTACATATTGATATTATCAAATCAAACCCTGATGTCTGGGCTCCGCTTCTTTTAAATGTTTTTAACAATCTCACTGTTGCTCTCCTCCCTTGCACTTGGTCAACAACATCATCGTCCCTATTTTTAAAAAGGGAGACCGCTCCCAACCAAGCTGTTACAGGCCCATCACCCTCATTGACAATACGCTAAAAATCCTTGGCCGGATCTCATATATTAAGATCCTGAGCTGAACCGAGGACAATGGTATTCTGGAACGCTGCCAATTAGGTTTCCGTAATAGGGTCGGAACCATTGAGCAGTGTCTCAATTTAAATCTAATTTTGGGGAAATACAATATCACACGCAGATCGCCAGTCTATCTCGCTTTTATGGACTTGTCCTCTGCGTTCGATTTTGTTAACAGATTGAAACTTTGGACAGCCCTTTTGAACTACGGCTTAGACGAGCCCCTTGTGCATTTCTTGGCCCATTTGCACAAGGATCTGGATGCTTGTGTCAGAAGTGGTCAGGGGGGCGAAGTCACAAATACTTTTAAAGATCAAAGAGGGGTGAGACATGGATGTGTCTTAGCCCCTCTTCTTTTTATTATCGATATTAATGGCCTCCACAAAAGCCTCATTTCCCTTTCCCATGATGTTCCGAAAATTCTGGGCAATTCCCTCCCCGTTCTGCTCTACGCATACGATGCGGTCCTTATGGGCCACACCCCTAATGCTCTATGCATTTTGGTGAAGGGATTTGTCAACCACATGGAGTCTCTCGACTTAAAAACTAATTTTTTGAAATCTTTTATTATGTCCTGTGGCCCAAACAAACGACAGTTAGGCAGTATCTCGGTAGGCGCAGACAAGTTGTGGTCCACCAACAATTTTCCCTACTTCGGGGTGGTCTTTGCTACGAACAACTCCTGGACTGAGCACATTGCTCACTCCAGGGGTAGGTTCTCAAAGGCCATTAATTCAATTCTTAGCCTACCCCGCTCTAAGAACACTGGCACTTTATCTGCTATTTTGAAAATCTATAAAGCCCAGTGTTCTCGTGTTGCCACCTATGACGCAGAGGTTTGGGGTGTGGCTAACTGTGGACCCATACAACTGGAAGAGAATAGATTTCTCAGGAAGATACTTTGTGTTCCTATCTCCACTGCACAATATGTTTGTCAAAAGGAGTTCAATTTGAATTTTATCGAGGACTTCATTTGTGCCCGCCCGCCTTGATTTTGCTCTCCATTTGGAATAACCCGGCTGCATCACTTACCAGGGATATTATTACTGATTGCCGGAACTGTGATAAATGTTTGGATATTCCCTGGCTCTCTGGAGTGTATAATAGTCTTTGTAGCATTAACTATGGGAATGTTTTTACTGAGCACATTGCAGATAATCTCCCACATAAAAATGAAATAATAAATGCTTTATACACACTATTTGCTGAAGAAAGATCAAACCAGGAATCCCTTAAGACCACTGTTTCTACATATCTCGCCCATTCCTCACTATCTGACACTTCCAATGAGCCACTGGGTGCGGGGACTACTATTCCGTTTAAGGGCAGGCTCAATCAAATTTGTACTTTATTTTCCCCTTGACCATCAGAAAGAGCTTTATTCCCTCCCTTGCCCGTGTGATGGCCTGAGCGGCCAATCTGCTTTGCATTTTTTATTCTTTTGTAAATTTTATATGAAATATATTGAATTGTTTTTAACTCCGTATTTTAAAAAATTCAAACCTATTAGCTTGGAAAATGCATAGCTAATGATTTTAACTATGGATAATGATGAACTCATATTTCGCACTAGCACTTTTCTGCGTATAGCCATCTGAGCTAGACAGACTATGCTCGATTCATGAATCTGTATGTACCATGTGATCTTATGTTGTTTCTTTTAAAACTGTTTCTTTTTCTGACTTGTACTTTTATGGATACTGTGTTATCCAAATAAAGTTTTACTGAATTGAATTGAATACATGTAATGACAGGTACTTCAGGGGATTAAACCGCCACCGAGCAGACGGTTTCACACTCACCCGAAAGGAGGTACTAAGTCCAGTGATAGAGCGCGCAGGTCACCCGACTATGAATTTTACCATACTCACCTGGGCCAATAATCAATAACACATTTACTTAACCAGGTAACCTATGCGCTGACTACCAGATATTTTATTCTTCTAGCTCCTATACCATACCAATGACTTACCAATCCTTGTCAGTGGTACCTGTAACCTTTTTGATCAGGGAGTTAATTTTAAGGTAGGCAATCAAATAACAAAATAACATTTACACTCATATAATCCCCTCAGACTCGGAAAGGTTTAAATTCTTTATCTAAATCTCATCATAAGTCGTGATCCAAAGATTAAAAGCGATAAGACTGTCAATAACCAAGATATATAACTATGCAAAAGATATATTATGCCAATCATTTAGTCAAAAAATACAGGAAAGGTAAGAATGTAGAACATGCTAATTAATTAAACAGACTTTGCACAATTTTATCTAAGGGTAGGGAGAAGAAGGGACATACTAAATAACACAGTTTACACACTTATCAAGGGGAGGGTAAAGAAAGGGAATATATTATGCAATGACAAAACCAAATTTTAGCACATAACTATAGGGAAGGTAAAAATTGGAACACGCTATTAAGTCAGATAACCAAGCTTGACTACTTCGTCGGAGGGTGAAGATAAGGAACATTTATGCAATCACAGAAAACGATTAACAATTCAATTACAAGGAGGGTAAGAAAAATGGAACATGCTATTAAACAGCGAAACACAAGTTTATTATTTATGTAAAGGGAGGGTAAAAAAGGAACATATACAAACAAAGCTTTGGCAATTTAGGGAGGGTAAAGAAAAGGATGCAAATTATACTAACAATAACCTACACAGACTTATATTTACCTAGAATGGTGTGAAAACCAACCCTGGCCACGGGTCAGTTGAAAGGACAGAAGAACCCCAAAGGTTGCAGTGCCAGTTGGCCAGCAGGTGCAGTTCAGAATCAAGACAGGGAAACCCAGATTTGGATCAGGACCGGACCACCGAAGGTTAAGACCAGCACCCGCAGTTCAGTTGCACCGCCTGCGCTACTCCCTCTCTGCAAGGAATCAGCAAAAACCCCGATTGGGTTACTGCATTCACCAGCAAAGTGCTTCACCAGCACTTCAACTTCCCAGAATCCCTATTGGGTCAGTGAACCTCCTGACAGAGTGCTCCACGGCCCTCTGCTCTTAGTCACCTTTTGAGTGCATTCGGTCAGTGACAACCTATCAAACCACACACTGACCGAAAGTGAAATAAAAGTGCTCAGTGGAGGCTTGTTATATGTTCCTACGGCAGCTCCCAATGCATTTAACATCAAAACCGAATTGTCCAAATTTTTTCGCAAGGTGAGATTAACATATCATTTTCGAAAGCCCCCACCGTTCAGTCCAAAAACACACACAGGATTGAGGATTCCTTCAAGCTACGTTCCACCAGCTCATATGATGACCAAAAGAATTCTAGCATATGAATCCGTAGTAATGAGAGACGTAGAAACTATTCTTTCAAAGAAAAAATATACCAAATTCAACATCAGTATCAACGAAAAACTTGCTTTAAAGAGCCTGAGAGACAACAAAAATGTCGTCATAAAACCGTCCGACAAAGGCGGAGCCATTGTGATTCAAAACATCTGTAAATATAAAGCCGAAGTGATGAAAAAACTAAACGATGGTATAAGCTATAAAAAAACTTCCAGGCGACCCCACCCAAGAGATGGCATCTGAAATAATGCGTGTGACCAGAGAAGGACTAGACCAAGGTTTTCTATCAGAGCAAGAATTCCAATATCTGAATCAAAAAAATCCACGGACTCCCACTATTTACACATTACCCAAAATACACAAAGACATGACAATTCCCCCAGGACGCCCCATAATCCCTGGATGTGGATCCATACTCGAACCACTGTGTCGATATATTGATTTCTTTTTAAAACCAATTGCGGAAGCTACTGAAACATATCTATGAGACACCACACATACCATTACCATTGTTGATGGCTTACCGTTTGATACAACCAGTCAACTATTGGTAACCAGTGATATTGTTTCACTCTATACAAGCATTCCCCAAGAAGAAGCTATTGAAGTGATCACAATGGCACTTGACCAAAGACCAGCACCTGCCTATGTACCCACAAAATGTATCATCCTATTGCTAAAGATCGCTATGATGCGAAATTTCTTCATTTTCCAAAATGATTTTTATATCCAGACAAAAGGAGTCGCCATGGGGGCTACCTTCGCCCCAGATTTGGTGATAATCTTCATGGCCACATATGAACGACAGTTTGTATTGAACAACGGGAACCCCTATAGATCTATGATAAAAACGTGGATGCGTTACATAGACGACATCATCATGGTATGGGGAGGTGATCAGTCAGAGCTTACCGGATTCCATTCATGGCTCAATGCTAGGTCACCAGACATTCAGTTCACTATGGAATCCAGTTCCTCCACCATTAATTTCTTGGATTTGACCATCTATACGCAAGATGACAAACTATGCACCACGCTCTACAGGAAACCAGCCGAAAGAAATTCCCTTTTACAATATTCCAGCCACCATCCTAGGGCCTTATGGGATAATCTGCCATTTGGTAAATTTTTGCGCATAAGGCGTAACTGTTCAATGAAAGAGAACTATATGCTTGAGTCTGAAGAACTAATCCAACGTTTGATAGATCGAGGTTATCCGAAGGGTTTGGTCAAACGAGCAAGAAAACGTGCATGGTTCTGCCCCCGGGAATCTCTCCTGCAAGGCAGTACACGAGATGAACTTGAACTGGACCGCCTAATCTGTGTAACGACCTTCTCAACAAAAAGCAATGAGATCAAAAAAGTTGTGAACAAATATTGGAATCTGATAAGTGAAGATGTGGGAATAAAAAGTCCCCCCATGCATTCGTTTAAAAAGGCGAAAAATATTCGTGAGCATGTGGTATGTTCCTTCCTAGAGACACCAACACCACCATCGCTCACATCTATGTGGAATTTACAACCCATTGTGGGACCTCACAGATGTGGTAGTTGTAAAGCATGTGACCACACCTTACACATTAAAGATTTTGTATTTAAACACCACAAAATTGCTCTCAAACATTATACAAACTGCAACACGACAGATGTAATCTACTGCATTCTGTGTCCTTCTCAGATAATATATATAGGGCAGACTCAACAAAAAGTCAAATCGAGAATTCTACAGCATTGCAGTCAAATCAGATGTGAAACAGTGGGTGCCCCCCTGGTTGAACATTTCAAGTCACTTAGACATACACCTGAAGATCTAAAATGGACTGTCCTAGAGAAAGTCAATCTCGGACCCAGAAGGGGCAATATTTGCTCCCTATTGAACTTGCGAGAAATGAAATGGATAACACATTTCAATTCTATCAATGAAGGACTGAATGAAGTAGATAGCAGTTTCGTACAGATGGCAACAATCTAATACATAGGGTTGCTTTCTGGAAGGTCTAACCATGTAATTCTCCCATGTATTTTTCCACCCTTCATATAAGTACACCTCCAACCTCTGTATGCACCACTATAACACCATGTTAGGTAGTTACGTGGTTGCGTATAAGAAGTAGTACGTTAATATGATCGCCCTCTAGATCAGTATGGGGAAGAACGCATTGTCCAATCATGTAAATGTCTTGACTGTAGTAGAAATGTACAAATATATAAAGTATAAGATATACTGTATATTGCATTCCAGACCACCTTAATACCCTGTGATGGCAATTACGTGGTCGCGCAAAAGATCTAACGATGCACTCGGCATGTAAGTAATGTATACAGACTGTAACCGCATGTTCATGAAGCTAATGCCTTTACCATTGGTCTGGGGTAGGAATGATGTCTCCTAACCATATACATATGCAAAGTATTTAAATATAAATACAAGTTTATAATAAGACAACTAGTCCAACTTTAGGTCTAAATGCAGGAAACTATTTATCTATCACCATTCATAATGCTGATAAGGATAGACATGTAGTTAATAACCAAGGGAATAGGTGGGTAAACTATGTGGCCCCTACCATCTAAAATCTAAGATTCCCGTTGGGACAAGTATTAGAAATTAAGGTCACCATACCACCCTTACCAGCCAGGTACAACGTGCAAACTTGTTTAGATAACCAAGGTTAGCACTTGACCCCACTGATTCATTCCATTAAATATGTCAACTTAGTACGTTACTCTCCCAAAAATAACATCGTATTTTAAGCCTGACCATTGGTGAATGTTTTAACTTTCCTTTGGGTCTACATTTACCAGAACGCCATGTCATGCGTCCTAGCAACCACGTTAAACTGTGGAGGCTAGCAACCACGTTAAACAGTGGAGTCCTTCCACTATTTCTCTTACGGTCACGTGATGCGGAAGTGACTTTACCCTGCTCACAACGCGAGCTCCACACTTCCGACAACAACGGAGGATGTGTAGGATGCCGGGGACGAGGATGCCTGACCCGTCAACATAGGTAAGAGGGTCCCTTGCCATGTACCGCACTACCCAGCTTTTCGAGCAATTTTCCATATCGAGCCTGATAGATACCTTTCGATTTATTTCAGCGACCGAGTTGGCAAGTTACTAGGACCCGTGCCTAGATCGGTACGCAGCAATTACACAGGTACGAGCTGGCACCGCCAATATTGCTGGGCGCGGCCTTATTTAAATTTAAATATAATTAAATATGTTACCCTACCGCGAGCGTATATTATCTCTCTCTAGGTTGTCTGCTGAACTACAAGCTACATCTGAAGAGCCGAATCTATTAACACACCAATGAATTTCCGATTACTTAGTTTAGGACACTTCTAAGTAGTACCAAGATAAATCGCGAGCATTTGTTGTGATATTTCACTGAGCCTATCCGCTTGTTAGCGGTCTGTAAATCATCTGTTATTCATCCCCTTAGGAATGCTTTTTGCTTATGCAGTAAACCGTCCCAATGAAGGATATTACTACAGGGAATTGCTCATGATTGCACTGAGGACATTGTTGTGTTATGACAAGGTAATTTCCGAGCCATTGGCGATTTCTAGTGATTCACTCCACACCACTGTGATATCTAATCTATTCGGTTATCCATCCCCTTAGGAATGCGTACGCACATGAAGTAATATGTCCAATTGCAGTGCACTAATGGAATTTATACACAAGGTACCCTTTTACCTCTCTGGCATTGTGTGCGAGTAAGATGTTGGCATGTTTAATGTAAATATAGGTCAGTCTGATTGAGCGTCCCGCATCTGACAATAATGCCTTAAACGTATTATTAATTTTCCCCTTCAGCAAGGCTCCCCCTAGTGTTAGAGAATTCTCTTAGTGACATACTTTTTATGAAGAAATGATGTTGAGATCAACCTATATGACCCCTCTAATGTCTTTTAATCATCTGACATTTTGGAGACACATGGTGCAACCCACAGTAAACTACTTAACTTCTGCTTCAGGAGCACGTATAGACAGAAAATAGCCTGGCAACTTGACCTTGGTCCTTTTGGATCTAGTATAGGTTCTAACAAGGTATGACGCCAATTAATGTACCCCTGTGTAAATATTTTTCATTAAGTGATAATTTAGTAACCTACTTTAAATGTCCTTTCCCCCATAGGAAATGCCCACACCCCCCCTTTCACTGTCCAGAGGAAGACCCACCTTGTAAGGGGTACCATCCCTACTACGAGAGTCGAAACATCGACTATCAACTATTACACATAATCAGAGTGTGACCTTGTACACCTGTTATTTATGATGTTATACTAAATGTTATACTTAACTGTGGATTAATTCCGGCAGGGCTCCCTTGTGAAGCCATCTTCAATTGTTTAAAGCAATTTATGATCGAATTGTCACTTCACCTACCCACACCACTCCTGATCACTGCACTACCTTCCCCTTTCCCTGTACAGTGGGCACTGTTAAGATGTGAATTATTTGTATGTATTTATAACTAAAAATTAAAAAATACAGTGTTTAACGTATCAACACTATTTGAATAAACAATAGTGATCTACGAATAGAATTGTCAATGAATATTTACCTTATTATTTCGAATTACTCATAATTGGTCAGGGACCATTCTCTCTATAGCACGGGTCAGTGACAGGTCAGCTATTCGGACAAGTCGGACAAATTAACTAACTAAGCCTACTCTAGTTATACTGTTTTTCAGGTCAGTGTACCACCCCCCAATGTTGCAAGTGTAAGGATCCCCAATTTCGATTGGACACAAAGGAGGAGAACAGGTCATCACACCACCTATATTCTTAGACTTCAGTGTTGAATATTAATTTTCTCCGTTCCTGCCCCATCAATTTCTCTTCACATGACAACTGCATTTTCACCTAACAATGGTTGTTCTATTGACAAATACATTGTATGCAATTTGGCTTCTTCTAGTGGGGTCAGATGTGAGCTTCCCAGGCACATCTTGGCTGTGACTACCTTCTGGCTCGGGTTCAATGTCAAAGGGTTCATCTTCTCGTTGCAGACTGTCATGCGCGGAAGGACTCCCAAGATGGAGTAAATAGCACTTCCCAGGCCGAAAGATTACGATACATGAAAAGTAAAAGGAACAGTTTTAGAACAGAGAATAAAATGAATACACTGTATACCATGAATTTCTACACTATACCCATTACTTTATAATAAACTATAGCATTAGGATTAGGCAAAACAAACAGCTTAGCAAAAGCAGCAGTGCAAGCTTCTCGCATGTGAGAACACAGAGCAGCCATATTAGCACTAGTGCGCAGATGCGATGGTTCCCTCCAAAGCTACGAGTATGTCATGTCACATGAGTATGACAGATGCATGCGCAGTAGAAAATCCTGCGTAGAAGCAGCCATTTTATATGCAAGTCTATTATGGTTAGTAGACACATAAGCAAGCTTCACTCGGTCACCCGATATCAATGTAAAAAAGGGCAAATTAGTAAGACAAACATGTTAGTTACATAGTTAGGGTTATTCGAGGTTCTTGAGTTGAAGCAAGTTACTTCTCGTGCGAATCCTTGCTCCATCACCAGCAACCCCCCACAACAAAGTTGTCAGGAATTATTCCTCAGAAAAAACAAACAGGATGTGGATGGGCGTGTCGCAGGGTTATATGTCTCCAGGTGTGGGTATGTCCTGGAGGGAAGGGATGGGTTTTTAGTTGCTTGGGATTTTCTGGTGGGAGGAGCTATGCTCATTAGTATGGACTAAGATGGGGATTGCTGACGTGGAGGTAATAAGTGTTTGCTACATTACCTTAAATTTTATTTCACGTTTGCTACAATGGTCCCAGGTGAGATTTAACGCTTCGGACTGTATACGGGACCTCTAAATGGCGGGTCCTAAAATTGTGCTATGCGTGCACATAAGAGTGGATTGAATATATCGCTTACCAGTAAACCAGACCCCTTGAGGTGCTTACCTGAGTTTCACGGCATCACTCAGGCCAATTTCTCACTGCATGTCTCTTGCTGTCAGACTGGTAGGGGGTAGCGGTGGTGAAGATTGGATGGGGGAGGGGAGAGGGGGGAGAGGAGCGAGAAAAGAGTGGGGGAGAGAAACACTCGCAGAGCTCGTGCGGAAGAGGCAGCCGTTCATAAAGAGAGGTGTAAAAGAACATGCGGGCAATGGCGGTGCCATGAAATTAAAGACGAGACGGGGTAAAAAGATGGAGAGAAAGGCACATACCCTTATAGAGAGGCGAAGAAACGAGGGAGGGAGAAGGGGAGAGGAGGCTAGGGGATGATTAAGAATGAAAGACTGTAAGGGAGAGACATCTGGTTGAGGAGTGATGGAAGAAAAAGAGGCATTAAAATATAGAGGTAGGGCAGAGACTTGCCCGAAAGGATTAACATGGTGCAGGGAGCATCATTGCAGGGGGACACGTTTGGTGCGCATGGCAGCAGGGCTCCTCTTGTGCGTGATAACCCAAACACGGGGGCCTCAAGGCAATGAGCGCGCTGGTTCCAGAGAGATTAACCAATGACTCGTGCCCAGTACCAGAGTGTGAAGCCACTCTTAATATTCGTGTTGAGCTGTTAAATCCTGGCGTGCCCACTATCACCGTGACTGTGACGGATTTGCCCCATACAAAAGCTAAAGAGATTGTATAGAGTGCCCCCATGCATTGACATGATCCAAAGGTATTGGAGCGCTTTACATGAGCACCAGCCACATTACACAGGGACACTTTCATTTTGGGGGAGGCACAGGGAGATTAAGTGATATGCCTAGAATCACAGGAAACTGAGCGGACGCTAAGGCTCGATCCTAGTTATCCCAGCTTCAAAGTCGGCAGCTCGACCGTATGGCCAAGTGCGTCAGAGGTGCACGCACAGCTGTGCCTGGAGGGAGTGGTGCCCGTCCCTGCAGCTGGCAGCCTGGCCTGCATGTGCTTTCAGCCTAACGAGGGGAAACACCCGCATCCCACTAGCAGCTCACATGATGGGCCAGATGTCTGTCTACGTGCTACCGGAAGCTAATATCTGGGGGGTTGGGTTTGGAACATATTGAATGTTCACAAATTACATTACCAGCCTTTGTAAAGCACCTTGTACTACTAGTGTGGAACTGAAGCGCTTTCGTAAAGTGTTCGGAACACCTCTTTGGTTGGGCTCTGGTGGTATTTCCGTCCGTTATGTGTGCTTGTTTTTGTATAGGAGAGACTAGCTAGACATTTAGTAACTGTTTGTACATTTTGTAATAATATAGTTGAATTAATTTAATGGCATACGGATATTGGTAATGTGTTTTCTGTGTGAAAGGGTGTGCAGAAGGACTTTGAGCATCTTCGCTTGAGGCCCTTTACTGAAAGTCCTCAAAAACATTCAATCTCGCCAAGCGAGCTGCGCATGTGCACAGCCACGCTAGCCGAGACCTAAAAACACGGGGATCTATTGGATAAGGCACACTCAACACTGTTTATGAGTGGAGTGATGCACATTGAACTAACCGCAGGCGAGCACTGCTCACTGCCTTCAGAGCTATCAGTTTTTGGATAAGTAAGGACTACCTGAGAATAAACTCAGCTAAGATCAAGGTGTTTCTGTTAGGGAACATCTCCCCATCATGTGCCCCAACCTGGTGGCCGAATGAATTGGGCCCCGTACCTATCCCAGTGACCGAGGCTAAAACCCTAGGAGTGTTAATTGATGAAAAATTGAACTTTGGGTAGCAGGTCAATGCTATCATCTTCTCGAGTTTAGATCTACTCAAATCAATAAAAAAATATCCTTCCCTACATTCCTGTCCACCCAAGAAGACTAAAATACCACCTTAGTATTATCTAAGCTAGACTATTGTAATGGCGTATACTCGAATATGCAGGAAAAACATCTCAACAGGCTTCAGACAGTGCAGTATGCAGCAGCCAGGCTTCTCATAGGCATTCCCAAATTCCAATCTGTTGTTAAGGAAATTCAGGAATTGCACTGGCTTCCAGTAAGAAGCTGCATCAAATTTTAGGCCCTGTGTATCACCTATAAGGCTCTACATGACACCAACCCTCTGTTTCTTAGACAGTTCTTGGAATGGTTCTCCTCCAACACACACCTTCGCTCTGCAGGGGCACACCTTATGCTGCTGCCCAGAATCCGAAAGGCAAACTGGGGTGGCAGAAGCTTTACATCAGGATCCATCTAACTTTGGAATAGTCTAACCAGCAGCATAAGAGCTGTGCCTACTTTAATCTCCTTTAGGAACGAGCTCAAACCTGTTTATTTATCCACTAGGTTGTTTCATTCTTGCTTAGGACAGCTAGCGCCAAGACTCCTTTGATATACGTGTGCTAAAGAAATTGGTATAACATAACTGTTCGACAGGCCTTGTGGCAGGCCCCACCCCTCCCCGCAGGGCGGGTCGCGGACCCCTGCTCCTCCTGTTCCCCGGACAAGAACAACCCCTGCAACCCGCCGGGGCAACCCACGGACCTTCCCCGAGGGAACCCTGGCTCCTGAACACCACAGTCTCTGCTGGCCCGGGTCCCTTCCAGAACCCCTGGCTCCGGCCCAGCCGCCATTTTTGGACACTACAAGACCAGGCCTCGTGGCCTCGGGTCGACCTCGGCCTCGGGCCCAGCCAGGCCCCAACATCGAGGCACCACCATCCACCCAGGTGGTGAAGAGACCACTTGGCAGGTCAATGGGAGAAGGAGTGGCGATGGCTCCCCTCCGCCAGGTTTCAATCGCCCCCAGCCTCCCTGAGGCGCTGGTTCCACCCCCCTGCTGGGTGTCTGGACTCCCTCATCCCGGACCTCCCGACCTCCAAGTGCGAGGGTCCGGACATCAAAGGGCGCCAGACCTATAACTGGGGCAGCTCCAGAGCAGGAAGGCAGTTGTATCCTGGAGTCGAGAGACACCGAGACAAACTCATCCTTGGAGGCATGCTGGCGCTGCCGCTGCTCCTCTTCGTGAACTACCTTTGACGGCCTGCTGGCGCTGCCGCGGCCCATCCTCGTCGTGAACCATCTTCAAGGCCTGCTGACGCTGCCGCGGCCCATCCTCGTCGTGAACCATCTTGAAGGCCTGCTGGCGCTGCCGCGGCATCCTCTCGTGAACCATCTTGAAGGCCTGCTGGCGCTGCCGCGGCCCCTCCTTGCGAACCCTCGAGGATTGTGAGCTCCACCCCTGCTACTCCCGTACCGAATCGTTACTCAGACTGTCCCGCTACCCCTTTCCCCAAAGAGACTAGAATTGACGGGATCCTCGAATCCTGGTCCCCACTGTATCGTCAAGTTAACCTGCTTCAGAATACCTATAAAAGTCTACGTAACCTATCTTGGTGTGGTGTCCGTCTGTGGGGGGGAAGTTACTTGTCTGTACAATTACCGGAGAGGGCCCTCGCCAGGAGGCCTCTCCCCCTTTACTCGGCCGACCCTCCGGGTCCCCGTCTAACATTGGTGGCAGCGGTGGGATCCGAGCCGACGCATAATCGTACAGAGAGTAACTCACCCCACGACACACAGCAGCCATGACGACAAAAGAGAGTGGAACAACCGAAAAATTTCAGATGGAACGGCTGGAAGAATACAGCCACAAAGAACTAAAACAATTCTGCATAGAGCTGGGCATTGCTACCACGGGACTGAGCACGAAGGATGACCTCAAGCACGCCTTGGAATCTTGGGTGGAGACGGAAACATCCCCACCCCAAAATCAAAGCCTCGAGACCACAGAAACAAGTACCACCCCCGTGGACGAAAGAAGAGCGGGCTTCTCGTCCGAAGAGGCCCGAGAACGGGAGAAAAGCCGGCTCCACGAGTTGGAGCTGGCTCGACTCCGCTTAGATGGAGAACTCAAACTGGCAGAACAAAAAATAACCCTCGAACACTTACGGCTCAGGGAAGAACGAGAAGAGAAAAAGAGCCAGAGGGAGCTGGAAGAAAAAAGACTAGCATACGAGCATGAGCGCAACTTAAAGGAGCTAGAAATTCGACGGCAGAACAAAGACCTCGGCGTCTCCGGGCACCAGAGCCCCACTTCCCCTACGGACCCCAAGGTCCACATCCCTAAGGACGTCGTCCGGGAATACTACCGGAACGATGATATCCAGCAATGGTTTAAGGCCTACGAGGTAGCAATGACCTCCCACCGAATCCCGCGAAGCGACTGGGGAGCCGGGTTATGGGGAAAATTCGTCAACGAAGGAAGAGATGCCCTGCTGCAACTCCCCGACCACAAGATGACATCCTACGACCACATGAAGGCCGCCCTCCTCACTCGCTATGGGCTCACGCCCGAGATGTACCGGCAGCGATTTCGAGACTGTAAACGAATCCCTGGTACCACCTGGGTGGAGTACGTAAACTTTTTTTAGCCGAGCCTTCGAGGGATGGATCAAGGGCAGCCAGGTCACCACCTACGAGCAAATTTTCGACCTTATTGTGTGGGAGCACCTCTCCAATAATTGTTTTGTCGAACTGAGACAGCACCTCCTTGATAGTAAGCTGACCGAACCTCGGAAACTCGCCATCGAAGCAGACCGATGGGAGAGCACCCGAGTCCCTCGGAGCTGGCCCAGCGAAAAGAACAGGGCCTCCCAAGGGCCCCACCGCCCACGGGGAGGAGGAGGAGGCCAGGGTCGGGCCGGGACACCGTCGCGGTGCCCCCCACTAGCAACCCCCCGCCTTCGGCCGGAAGAGGAAGCCCTCCAACGCGACCAGGGTTCCGCTCCAACATTACCTGCCACAAATGCCAGCGACCCGGCCACTACGCCAATGATCCCAACTGCCCAAAAAATCAGAGCCCCATGAACCACCAGATCACCACCGCAGCCTTGGGAGAAGAGCCGGGGCCCGAAGAAGCCGAAGAGTACGAGCAGTACCAGCCCGAGTGGGAACCGCTGACTAAGAACGCGCCCAGAAGACTGTTTGTTTACTCCTGAGGCGGAAGCCGGGAGATTGCTTTGTTTTTAAAAATTGGAGTCACTTGTTAACTGTGTGTTTTAACTCACTCGCCTATCTCCCTGAGCACCCCCACGCAGGGGACCCTAGCGCTGACGTAGGGAAAATTGCCTAATTGCTGCCACCTGGTCGAGCACTCAGGCCACGCCCACTTCGCTGACCACACCCCCCCACTCTACTAAAATGTGTCTATTCAGGAAGCGCAGCGGACGAGTGCAGCGCGAGCGCCGTTTGCGCGCCGAAGGCGCGCTTAAGGCAAGCCCGTCTGCGCCCGTCAGCGCCAGACCGCGCCCAGAGCCCGGACCCCTGGTTCGCCCTTCCCAGGCCATCACTTACTCCAGGGACACCTTGCTGGGACTCCGAATCCCCCTAACCCCCCCCCTGCAGCAACTCGATCTCACTCGCTGAAGGGAACTTTCGCTGCCGCTCATGCTCATACAGTTTCTGCCCAGAGCCAACGCTGAAACCCATCACCCTCAATATGGCCCTGCTAAACTGCAGATCCCTCCCAAAGCACCAAACGGAAATTAATCTGCTCCTGAAAGACTCCGATATTGAAATCTTATTCCTAACGGAAACATGGCTCACAGCAGGATCAGAGCCAGATATCGTTCAGTCACTCCCACCGGAATACCTGATTAAATTCCACAACAGACCCGAAGGCATAGGCGGAGGAATCGCTGTCGTTTACAGAGACTACCCCTCATGTCAATTCAGAGATAGTCCTATACTGGACTGCGAAAATATCTTCTTCTCAGTGAGTCGCCCACCATCGCTCACACTTTCGGGACTATTAGTTTATCGTCCCCCTGGACCAATTCGTCACTTTAGCGAGTCACTCATTGACGACCCCTCCAGCAAACCGGCGATGGATCTCAAAGCCGACCTTGGCTCACTCAGCTTTGAATTGCTTAACAACCTTCCCACTCACATCAAAGGGCATCTGTTGGATCCCGTGTTCTCCAACCTCCCGCGTCTCACAGCTAAGCCCCCCATCCCCATTCCATGGTCAGACCATTTCTTGGTCCCCTTCGAGCTACTGCTATCCACCAAGCCTCTGGGTAAACCTCCCCCCCAACCCCCCGATCGCCCGTGGAAAAAACTGGACAACAACGCCTGGGCTCAGGCTCTATCCTCCACCTCCCCCCTCCTGGACGAAGACCCTTCCATAGCAGAAACTCAGCTACAGGATTGGATCCATCAATCCTTACAAAAAAAATTTTGCCACTCAAACAACTGCCTAGCAGGAACAAATCGACCAAATCTCCCTGGTTCACCCAGGAACTCCGCACCCTAAAAAAGAGCTGTAAAAACTAGAATGCGCCTGGAGGAAAATCTGGTCTACAGCCTCCAAAAATGAATACAGAACCGCTATCAAGCTCTACAAAAACGCAATTAAATCTACCCAGGCCACCTTCTTTGAAGGAAAGATTGCTGCAGCGGCTAACTCCGCGAAGGAAACATACCGCATAGTACGGCTCCTCACCAAAATCCAGGACCCCCCCCCCCCAGACCCCGAAGGCGTGAGATGCAATCAAATGGCCAACTTCTTCTCCGCAAGAATTGATAAAATACTTACCTCACTCCCCGCACCCTCCGCTTCTCTCCATTCCATTTCACCTCCCCTTCATCTGGAGGCTCCGCACTTGCGAGCCTTTGACCAGATCTCCACAGAGACATTTTTAGACACCCTGCAAGCTGTAAAAAGTGGCTCACCAGCTGATCCTGCTCCCATCAGCAAGCTGAAACTGGTCGCCCCTATTATAGCTCAACCTTTCACCAATCTAATAAACGCCTCCTTTAGGAACGGCGCCGTTCCAGCCAACTGGAAAAAGGCTACTGTCAAAGCCCTCCTGAAGAAACCTCACCTGGACCCATCAGACCCCTCCAACTTCAGGCCGATTTCACTCCTACCAGGGATCAGTAAAGTGGCTGAACGAATAGCTAACCAACAGCTATCCTCCTTTTTGGAGTCCAATCACTTATTACGCGACTCCCAGACCGGCTTCAGACCCGGCCAAGGCACCGACACCGCCCTGCTTGCAGTTGTCGAAGAGGCGAGAGCCATCATAGACGCAGGAGGATCAGTGGCAGTGATCCTCCTCGATCTTAGTGCCGCCTTCGACACGGTGGACCACTCCATCTTGGTCCACCGCCTGAGTCAAGTGGGAATCACCGACTCAGCCCTCGCGTGGATTAAATCCTTCCTCGAGGGAAGATCATTCCAGGTATCAGACGGCTTTTCCACGTCAAAACCCCTGACCATGCAGTGTGGGGTCCCCCAGGGCTCCTCCCTCAGCCCCACACTTTTTAATGTGTATATGTCTCCCCTCGAAGACATTATCACTCCCTTTGGTGTCAAGACAGTGATGAACGCTGATGACACCCAGCTGGTGGTGTCCATCAACCACTCAGACTCTAGCTTAGGCAACCTCGCCAGTTGTCTAGAAGGGATCTCACAATGGATGTCGGACTCTAGACTTAAGCTTAATGGGGATAAATCCGAGATCCTCCTCCTGGGCAATCAAAACAAATTACCCGCAAACCTTTCTTGGCCACCCTGCATGGGCACCTACCCTACTCCCAAAACAGAAGTTAAAAGTCTAGGTATCTGGCTTGACCAGGACCTAAATTTCAAAACCCAGGCCAGGAAAACATCAGGGACCTGCTTCGGCCTAATCCGTATGGCCCGTAAGATCCTCCACTTGATCCCTTTCCATTCCAGGAAGTTACTGATGCAGGGACTGGTCAACTCAAGACTTGATTACGGTAACATCCTGCACCTGGGAGCCCCTGCATCAGTCATTCAAAAACTTCAGGTGGCCCAAAACGCCGCAGCTAGAGTCCTCACGGGAACCAAAGCACGGAGCTCGGCGAAACCTGCCCTCAAAAGCCTACACTGGCTCCAAGTGAAAGAGCGCATCACATTCAAGACGCTCTGCATAGCGCACAAAATCCTGCATGATAAGGGCCCCCCAATAATCAGATCCCTGATGAAACCACACAAATCTAACAGACACCTAAGATCTGATTCGCTTGCCCTGGCCTCCATCCCTAGAATAAAAAAGGCAAGATCTGGTGGCCGCAGGTTCGCCTACAACGCGCCTGAGCACTGGAACTCCCTCCCACTAGCCATGAGGAGTGATCAGAATCTACTATCCTTCCGAAAAAAATTAAAAACCTGGCTCTTTCCCTAAACATCTTCCTGCACTGACCCCTTTTGGAATAAACTAGGTCCTCTTAGCGCTGGGATGCCCAAGGGTAGCTATGCGCTCTACAAATCCACTTCCAAATTCCAAATTCCAAATTCCAAACCAGCCGCCATGTCCCTGGTCTGTCTAGGGGAGAGGGACATGGTCCCGCGGGCGCCCATCCCCGCCAACACGCAGAAATACAGCCAGTGGGTCACCATCAATGGACGCCGGGCTGAAGCCCTCCGTGACACAGGGGCCAGTGTGACCGCAGTCCGCTGCCATCTGGTGACCCCTGACCAGATCCTACCCAATGTACTTCGTCCAGTACGGTCGGCAGACAACTCCGAAAGCCTGTGCCAGATCGCCCGGTAGAAGATTAGGTGTAAATAATAACATATTTTGATATATATAAAAAAACAGTTAAAAATGACAAAAAATATAGAAGGAGAGAGAAAAATATAAATAAAATGGTCTCCAAATTTTGATATATCATTTTGTCTCAGCCAATAATTATTTAAGGTCGCTCAATATTATGAGTTCATGAGTTAGGGCGGTACAAAAATAATTAGTTTGCTATTTAGTCTCTTTTCCTACTTGTTCACGTACTCCCTACGAATAGCAAACGGAACAGTGTGTAGGGGTCCCCCTCTTCCCAAAAACCATCTGAAGATTCACCTTGGGATGAGATCCCTATTTGTGCAATACATCCTACATTATTTGAATTTTTAGGACATTTCTTTACAGAGAATCTAGATTAATGCCCCACAAAAGAAAACACATTACATGGTACAATACAGACTGCAGACAAGTCAAATATAATTTAATAATGGCAGTAAAAAGTCTCAATAAGGAGATACGCATAGAAGTTGAAGGGAATATAAAGTTTAAAAACGGGTTTTTTAACACTTGGCAAGAGGCCATTGTTGTTCCAATTTTTAAAAAAGGGGATCGCGGAGCTCCAAAATGTTATAGACCAATATCTTTATTGGACCCGCTAATGAAGGTCGCCGGGAGAGTCATACTCAATAGACTGCAGCCCGGGGTGGATGATCAAGGTGTCTTTTCAAAATTCCAATACGGGTTCAGGGCTGGACTTGGCACCGTGGAACAAGGTCTGAATTTAGCATTGATAATCTCTAAGTATACCATGGCCAAAAAGGAAAATTTATTTTTATGTTTCGTAGATTTAAGTTCGGCTTTTGACTGCTTGAACCACGATAAATTGTGGTCCATACTAGCGCAATTAGGAGTTGAATCTGAACTGCGAGTCTTCATAAAGGAATTATATAGGGGGGCTGGGGCTAGGGTGAGGTACAGAAACAAGGGCGAATGTACCACCAAATTTGATATTCGAAAAGGGGGTGAGGCAGTGATGCATACTAGCACCTTTTTTATTTAATTTGTACATAAATAGTGCAGCATCCCACCTTATGGAAGATCAGTACGATTACCCCAAAATTATGAACTCCCCAGTACCCTTACTATTATATGCAGATGATGCAGTAATCATGGCCAGGACACAAATTGGCCTCCAAATATCTATGACCAAATTCTCCAAGTACATGAGTGACAGAGGCCTCAAGATAAACATCAGCAAAACCTTCACCATGTGCTGTACTACCAAAAAGACTTTAAAATGCAAGACTTTCTTTCTGGTTTTAAATAGCCATGGTAGAGACTTTCTCATATTTGGGAATCAATTTCATTAAAAAGGGGTCTTGGTCCTCGGCAGTGGAGGCAAGAAAAATGACATTTAGTAGAGCGATTGGGGCCGTTCGATGCTTTGCAAATAAACTGGGAGGCCACCCGATTCCAGTATTAATGGACATATTTAAAACAAAATGTGTGTACACAGCTACGTACGGAGCTGGTCTATGGGGCATTACCGATTCCAATAATATACAGCTTGGAGAAAATAAATTCCTCCATTACTTATTAGCTGTCCCTTGTCACACCTCAACGTTTGTGTGCCATCAAGAACTAGGCATACATTACATTTCAGACCTAATCAAAGTAGACCCCATTTTGTTGTGGCACAAGGTGTGGTCAACCGAGGAGACAGGCCTGAATAGGGATGTAATATTGGATTGCTTAAATCTAGAGGGGGTCACTAGGATTCCCGGGCTCAGTTATGTCAAGGCCTTTCTGATCGATATTGGGCATACAGAGTATTTCGATTCACCAGAATGCTTAGTGTCAGTCCCCAGGAAGAAACTTAAGCACCAATGTTGGCAATTTCTTGAGAGTAAGCGCTGGATGGTCGAGAAAAGTAAAACATCATTAATGGAGAACCACTTGATTTTCCAAGGGCAGGGCAAACAGCAATATCTGATCAAGGTGCAGAGCTGCTATTTATTCATGCTATTGACAAGATTTAGGGGAGGCACCTTCTTCAGAATGATCACATTCCCTGATCAAAACTGCTGGTCTAAAGACCTGGTTTTATGCCCATGCGACAATATGTCAAAACAGTCTACCCTACACTGCACATTATTCTGCAAATTCTACACCCTGCCAAGAAAAAGATTTTTGATACCACTCTTAAAAATCTGGGGCTTAAGGCAAGGTAGGACTGCATTCATGAAATTTTCAATTGTTAGAGGACGATCTAACCATTTACCTTGTTTCTACTTTCTTAAAATCTATAATTAAATCCAGGAATACCATGAATTAAATATACTGTATCACTTTTATACTTAATCAATTTTAAACATTGTATGATTAATAACTTATATGTATATTTGTAAATGTATTGTGCTTTTATGATTTTTATCACCAAAATCGAATAAAGCTGTTTTTGACTTTGACTTTGACTTTGAAGTAACACAGGCACAAAGTAAAAGGAAATGGGAGGAATCAAACTGGCAGGACATGTTTGAAGCTACAAAGAGGAATGATGATTGGTCATTTTGGCATATTATTGCGCCAGGTAGCTTACAAGAATGCAGCAGTGTCGGATTTACTAAAATTTCAGGCAACCCACCACAGCCGGGGAACTTGCTGCTCTGCATTGCGTGAAACAAACAGAGCATAAATGCACCATATCTACTACAATATGGAGTTATTTTGCTCCCTCCAAGTGCTGGTGCATTGTATGCTGCCTAGTGACCTTGTGCCATGGTGCAAAGGGGCCTGCATTGCAGGCTGAATGCAGAACACATGAAAAGAGGAAATTATAAGGAGAAATACATTTCTCCTCATTACGCTCCTCAGGCTGGTCAGTTATAGGATCCAAAACCTTCGTTGTGTACAGCCTTTCTGTAGTAGGCACACCATTTTGGCATCATCCCAAGTTCACTGCCTTTAATTAGTCTGTGATTGTGTCAAAATTCATGAGTGCATGCATAAGAACCCTCATGTTCCACCCATAATGCAGTGCAGTGCAAGCTGCTACGCACCATTATGCTTCTATACAGTTCACACAAGTCCCTAAACACTGGTGGGTCCTAGTTCCCTTGCCTTTTAAATAAATCTGGCCAGAAGGTTCATGTATATTGCCTTTAATATTGGCTGGTGAAATGTGGACTTCCTTCTAGCAAAGCTTGTCTTCCCCAGGAGGTGGCATAGATTTTCCCTGGGTTTTGTTGTATGAGATGACCAGGAATGGGTGTCCAGACATTGCCATCCTCCGCAGTATGTGGTTCTCAGCCTGCTTTCTTCACTCAAAATCTACAACTCAGCAAAGAGCATAGATCCAGGCACCACCTGCAATTGGATGGAGCACAAGGCAACTCCCATTCCCTCCAATCTTCCTGTGGCATTGAATGTCCTGGTATAAGCCTGTACAAAACCATGTGACTAAAGGCCTTGGTGCTCACCGAACTGTATCCCAACAGATCATTGATACTTGAGGAATAAGTAGAACTATAAGGACGATCTGAAGCTCCCCTGAGAAAGGTAAGTATGAGTGGAAACTAAAATATTTTCTTAAAGGGAACTCCATTCTCTTGCTGGACTGTGACTCCCGTTTTACCTTCTACAGGTTATAAAAAGCAAAGTTTCCATTTACTAGCTTGAATATATTCGGAACATAAATCCTCTAGAAATAAAAATAGCACTGCTCTAGACAATGGAACAAATACTTTTGTTTTAGCACTTACATTTCTCTTCTTTATCATCAGGTAGTGATATGACTTAATGTATGTATTTTATCTAGTATATCTGGTGGGACTATATACAATGGTACTTCACCACAGAGTCCATCATGCTTATACAGGACACTAAAGGTGTGGTCCTGCAAGACCAGTGCAAACTAAGGTGATATGAGTATGTTACTTTCCTATATTAAAAGTGACACACCGGTGGTGCAAGGGGCTTGCAAATAAGCCCCCAAGCTTATTTTATGTACCCAAACCCCTTTCCTCATGTGGAATGAATTCATGAGGTTGGAAGAGGTGCCTGATGTGGGGAATCCATAAGGCCTTGCACCCTACACGTTTACCTGTATGATTGAATGAGGATAACCATGATCTGGGTGATTCCAGGTTACATCCAAAAGAGTGGGTCAATGGACTCGGGCATCCCCCAACAGGCTCTCTCTCTTTCAAGGAGAGCCTCCAGATCTCCAGAAGAGACTTGGAACAATATAAATTGATGCTTTGAATGGTCTGTTGCATCATTCTACCTGCTCAGGATCAAGATGATAGTGGATTAGTCCATGGCAGGCCTACTTGTCATACATAGTGACTGTGGTTGAACTGTAAGTAGATTAAATGTGACCATCTACCATGCTCATAAACCCAAACCAGGAGGTGCATCGACTTGTCTTCTGTGATGTGTGTTGGTTCACGAGTGGCTGGGTCCTCTTTCATTGTCCACTGTGCATGGCCTTAGATGTTAGGTTCTATAGACAGAGAAAAGAGTGCAGACCTCAGGCAGCACAGCCACTCAGGTATCACCATGATCTTCTCTAAGAATGGGAAATGAGGTGGAGATGTAGACCCAAATATAAAGGGGCATATGTACAATAACTGGCGCATCCCTGCAAATGAGCAGGGATGCGCCAGTGATTGTGTGCCACAGCTCCGCCATCATGGATGCGGCGCATTTACAATGCGGCGCACCATGTGGCAAAAATGGCACAGATGTGTGACGCATCGGTGCCGTAAAAGTGACGCATTGCTGGAATTGTGTCACAAGCGTGACGCAGCTCAAGCAATGCTCTGGGGGCCCTATCTAGTTAATACTGCGTCAATCCTTACACCTGCTTCAGGCAATCACAGTGTTTTGACGCAGCATGGGCCTAATGAGGGAAATCCTGTAGATTTCACTCAGCCACTTTTAGGAGGCGTTCCTGCACTGGAACTCCCCCCCCTGCACAGGAACGCCTACATGTGGCACAGGGCATTACAACGTGACGCATCTCCCAGATGCGTCATGTTGTAAGTACCCCCGCACCATGGAGCAGGATTTGCGCCGTTGCGGAGTCACAAAAGTGACACATCGGCGGCGTAAATGAGGTGCAAGGGGATTGTAAATCTGCCCCAAAGTGTCTCCCTGCCCCAACATGGAGGAACAGGCCAGAGGAAATGGCAAATGCTTCATCAAATCGGGATTCACTTAATCCACCCTTGGCAAGCAAAAAGCCTACAGGTGAGCCAACCTGATGTTGATCCCTTAGTTGAAACTAGCCGGAGTATGGGATGAAACAGGTAAGGAACAGGAATCAGTAGCAGGTTGACCTGGGTCTCCTTCCTGCAGAATACAAGACTTTCCTTGACAGACCCTAACAGCTTATTATAAGAGGCATGTCCCTTCAGTTGAAGGAATTAATCCATAAAACCACATGAAGTAGACCAATTCAATCTAAGATTTTTCATAGATGTCTGAGAGAAGAAATTAAAGATGTATTATCAAGGATCTCTGACTCTCTGTGACATTCCAAAGTATTTGAGCTCACATTACAGGTTGACTGGAAAAAGGAAAGAGAAGAAAGTGCAAAGTTTATTATTTAAACCCTTGCTGCCTTAAGAAAGGCCCTTCACTTTCATTCCCCAGACCGTTGCACTTATAAGCTGCTTAGTAAAGGAGGAGAGTAAAAATCTCTGTTTAGTACATTTCTATTTCCATTTTGAGGAGGGAACTCATACTATTGTGAAATTTCAAAAGTAGATGTTATGAGGAGCTAATGAAACATCAGGTTCTGCAGTAAACAGAGCTCAGCAGGTGATTCAGCTTCTCCCTTTCATACTGCTTTCAACACACCATTGTGCCTCAATTCCCATCTGCACAGTACAGTCATTACAATGGGATAGTTGAGACATTTTAGATTTAAGGACTCCAGTGAGCTGTGCACCGTGTAACAGACGACATTTTGTATGTTTTTAAGGTCTGTGGCTCTGATTAAGATAGATCAATTAGAAGCAATTCATTTTTATAAAATGAACCAGATCTGTTCTCATTTCCCCTTAATGATCAGACAAAATTAGTACAGATGATTTCTGATGATTAGTATCAAAGGTCAATTTTGTTTGATATCATTGTGTCATTTTTAACACCACCATGCAAATAAAGCGGGCGTGTAACAGGTTAAGAATAAAGGATGCTAAGTACCTAACGTTTTTGCAGTCTAGCTCCTGTGGCCAACCACAACTGCAAGCAGGAGATATTAAGCAGCATTGGTTGACCATTCGCTGAACTGGGTGCAGGGTTTAACAATTGTGCCGTGGTCAGAACCCGCACCTCATCCATCAGAATATCATCCCCCCATCATATATGGCATTTGGTTGTGCTCAGTGTAGGTTAGCCACAGGCCTGGACCTTGCAGCCTCTCCTGCACATGACAGAAGGCTATCTGGAATCAGGGTATGACCAAAGGCTTTGCAGAACAGCCAATGCTTTTATAGAACAATACTTTGGTAAATTATTAAACAAATACAAACCTTTACTTCAACAACACTGTTCAAGTGAAGTCATGGCCCTTCTGTTCGTAATTCCTTCATTATCGGCCACATGCATCATTGTAAGGTTTTGTGATTCCTTATTTGCGATTTTTAGGGAATCGCAAATAAGGAATCGCAAAACAGGATGCATGATTTTAATCGCATAATTCTAATGTGCGATTTCGCAATTCCCATTGATTCCTATGGGCCAAAAGGCCCATAGGAATAAATGGGAAGGCATTGACATTTTGCGAATTTCAATTAGCGATTCGCAAAATGTTAATGCATTTCATGGGTGCAGGAGCAGGTCCACAGGACCCCCCCCTGCACCCCTGAAATGTATTTTAAAGTGCATGTTTCACACACACAGGTCCTAAGGACATGTGTGTCTGTAACATGACAGTGTTTAAAATGCAATTTTGAGCATTTTAATACTGTTTCGCAAATTACCACGAGGTAATTTGCACCCCTTAATTGCGAATTCGCAATTTGAAAAACAATCATGCATTGCTTTTGAGGAACTGCAAATTTGCGATTCCTTAAAAGCAATAGCATTTTTGGAAATCGCTAAAAATAGCGAATTTCACAAAAATGCATGATGCATCCCAAAAACTTATTTAGGAATCGCAAACGGCCGAATTTACCGATTCGCACCATTTGCACTTCCTAAATAGGTTGATGCATGTGGCCCATAGTTTTTAGAAAATCGCTCAAATTCCACAGTTAAAGTGCTATAATGGTGATAATGATAATGCAATATCAGTAGAATTTACAATCTTTTCTTAAACTTACGCAAAGGGCTGCTTCAAAATGAGGAATTATAACTACCTTATAACATTATCTTGGTACCAAGCGAAAACCAAGAGGTTTAAGTGTGAACATATTCCAATAGTAGAAGATTTTGATATCATATATGATGATTATGGGAAGTAACATGTACAGGAAATATCTTTTGCCATGATACACATGCTAATTCATCCAGTAGACATTCAATCAAAAAAGATACCTAATGAGATTGAGGATGTTATAAAAAATAGCTTGAAACTGAAAGAAGAAACGTAAAAGCATTTTATTTTCTTTGATAAAGAACTGAGTAAATATTAAAAAAAAGGTCCTTTGCAAAGTAAGAATTAAGTTTATACACGATAAAATATATTATGCATCAAGTAAAATGTATTTGTATGCATTTAAGAATGATGCATTACTCAGAATGCCACCAATAGTTGCATAGCACAAATGGAATTCACACTTTATGAAAGGATCAGAGCATTTCCATAACCAACACATATGGATGTGCGACAAACAATACTGTTTTAGAAGAACTGAACCAAATGCACCTGCAGCAGAGACGCCCAATTACACGAGACAAGACTTGGACATAAAAAAAAAAAATCGATGGGAAAGAAATTAGGAAAAAGAGGGCAACAAGAAGGAAAAACATTTTTGTCCTGATTCACAACCATATTTAAGGAAAGAGCAGTGGTAAATAACTCTTGTGATCAATATTTGAGACAGACTACTGAATCAACCATATTACTAAGGTATAGTCATTTCCTCCCCTGCTCATGTCAATGAATCAACAGTTGCGGCTGGTGCAGGTAAGCGTGGTGGGCAGTGGAGCGGGCGGGGTGGAAGTTAAACCACAGACGATGGAATAGTTTTTTTTTTCATGTATTTAATATTACCTTTTCTGTCATCTTCAGACTTCCCCCTCCGACTCCACCTTGCCCCCCTCCGGCCTCACAGAGCTAACCTGCACCGGCCGCTGCTGTGAACCAAACATCAATACTTTTAAGTTTGTCAGAACACATAAACAGAAGAAGTACTTTGAATCCTGTCAATTTCTCATCTATCAACAAGAGAGATCAAGGATCACAAAGACATACAAGTGAATTTGAGCATTTTAAACAATGCGATAATAGACACTGGAAACTAAGCAGAATCATTGAACATTGGCCACACTGTTCTCCTTGATAGTGAACATAAATCTAAGTAGAAGTTTACTCTTTCAGGAAATAATATAATTGGGATATCATATGGATTTAAATGACAATAAAATGCAGACAGCCATGACAACTGAATACATTGGAACATTGTGTGGGTGGAAGTGAGCATCTATATTAAAGAGAATTCTCGACTAGTATATATGAAAAGTTTAAGGCATTGAACGGCATACTACATGCATAATCAGTGTTACAGCAAACAAATGATGGATGGAATGCTGACAATGCAAACATTCTCCCCTAGTCAAAAGATCTGGGTTAAATCCATTGTTCTTTTGCCCACTACGCCACCCCAGTTTGGACCCAGCCATATGCAAATCAGTCTTGACCCTGTGCCTCATGGGAACAGTCCAGACCGAATGCTAAAGCCAGGTCCTCCCTGGACTGGAAACAAGCATCCTGGGACCAGTTTCAGGGTATGTCACCCTTCATCAGCCAGGCTAGCTTGAATCCAGTGGCACAGTGAGCAAGGGACCCAAGTCTGGGCATACCCATCCCACGTAGGGTGAAAAGTGTTACAGCAACCAAATGATGGACGGAATGCTGACAATGCAAACATTCTCCCCCAGTCAAAAGATCTGGGTTACATCCATTGTTCTTTTACCCACTATGCCACCCCAGTTTGGGCCCAGCATAATCAGGGCACTCCCACAAACTAATCAGTAATGCCTAATATGTGGAAAACATAAGTAAGTAGTACGTAATTCAAAAAAACATGATACAAAATCGCTTCTATCTCAAGTTTGCACCCCATGAAATGGTGACTCTACAATAAGGAAAGTGAGAACGTTTTTTGTCTCTTTGTTACTCTATTGAGGTGTTGAGAAAGCGGCTTCATTGCGAAGCATGTGTTGGCCCTTTCAGCAACAATCATTTAAGAAAAAAAGCACAAAAAAACAAGCACTGACATAGTCAGTGGGTCTTGTTTACACAAAGGCTATTGGCTTTATCAATGACATTGAGCCATGTTGTAAAGCAGCGCAGCTATCGTGCAGCATGGCAAGGACTGGTCATTTCACATTGGTTTATTCTGGGGGATGGGAGGAGGCATGCAACAAGCGAGAGGAGGGAAAGGGTAGTAGGGGAAAGCAACAACAAGAGAGTGGGTTGAATGAACAAATACATGGAATGAGGCAAGGGGCAAGCAACAATGCAGGGGGTTGGTGAAGGGGGAAGCAACAGTGCATGAGGAGGGATTGGACAAGCAACACAGTGAGAGGGTTGGGGACAGCACGAACAACAAAGCAGGAGGGAGCAGGAGGGACAGGGAAAGCAACTAAGAAGGAAGGGGGCAGAGGTTATGGGCAAACAAAACTACAGGACAGATGGGGCAAGCAAAAACGCACAGGGGGATGAAAGTGATGGGGCAAGCAACAATTCTGGGGCAAGAAAAAATGCACAAGAGAGCAGGAGTGATGGGGCACCCAACAATGTGGGAGGGTGGCATGTGGCAACGGGAAAACAACAGTCCAGGATAGTGCAGGAAGGATGGGGCATCCAACAAGGAAGCAAGCAACAATACAGAGAGTATAGGAGGAATGGAGCAAGCAACAATGCTGGAAGCGGCAGGAGGGATGGGCAAAACAAGAATGTGGGAGGGGGCAGGAAGGACAGGGCCAGTAACAACATGGGAGGGACACAGGAGGGACAGCGCAAGCAACAATTGGGCACACAACTGGGCAGAAGAAGGCATGTGCTAATAACAATGCAGCGGGGCAGGCCGCAACATGGAGCAAGAGGGAGGAAGCCTACAAATACATACACTCTTATGTATGTGGACTACAACTATAAGAACAAAGTCACTCTGAAAGAGCAAAACGGAAGGACACTAGGCGAGAAAGCAGCACTTAGCCCGTGCTCCATGGGAGGCTCAACACATGAAGAGGAAGTGAAGACATCACACCCTGACCAAAGAGAGTTAGGAAATAAGAGTGACACTGAAGCCAACCAATGATAAATGTTATGTGGGCTCTAAGCCCCATGTAAGTAACCAAAATAAGTTACACATGACAGCTATTGCTTGTCTCAGGCAAGGCCTAAAAAATAAATAATCTTTGAATTATATGGGTAAATTACTAGACAGACTTAGACCAGACAAAGTAAAAAATGTGAGGCATTTATGCGAGAATGCTATGCTGTTCCAAGTACAACCCTTTTAGCACTTGCCCATCTGTGGTAGTGATGGCAAGCAGCCACAGGCTTCTCAGGGAGACAGTTTGGGGAGCGCAAGCATAGAATTACCTACCCAATGGCAAAATTACTGATACACACACTGAAGTAATGTAGCAGGCACAGTAAACTATACTGGCTTTTGGGTTACTGCACTTTGAAATAAAACCTAGTCCTTCCTTTTATCTGGCTGTCCCTCCTCTATTTATTCCACATAAAGAATATGTGGGCCGCTGTTTTTACTGTTTCTAACTATGATTGTAATCATTCATGTGTATCCCCTTTCCCCACATCCAAAACCCCTGCCCCGCCAACCTTTTGTATAATTTCTCTATTTCGCTTCATTTTATGTTGGTTTGTTGACCTTGTATACCATGTAATGCGCTCTGATACCCTCACGGGCCAAGTTCGCGCTCTATAAAACACTAAAATAAATAAATAAATTGTGAGTCAAGGCAGGTACCCTAAGATTAGAGCATTTGCATGGCAGAAATCAAGGCTCAGATTCAAATTACCACCGCTCAGTAATGACTGTGCTCAGTTCAGAACAGTATCTTGTTACAGTCTCACCACAATCTAGGTATCCGCGTTGTTCCTGTGGCCGACAGGAGAATGGGCGCCCTCCAGCTTGTGGGAGCAGGTGCAATGGTTGCAGGGGAGCACTCGATGTGGGTATGACATGCCAGGATTGGGCAAGAGGGGCCACTGCCTGAAACCATTGAGAAACACAGGTGCTGGAAGTTGTTTCATGTTTATTTATTTGTTTGATTAATTAAAATCTTACAAAATGGATAAAAAATGTATACAATACTTAAATATTGATGCATTGCTTATATTCAAATACTTCTCATAAAACAATAAAAAGTACTCTGACCCATTAAAATTATTCCATTAATCATCTTGAGAGTAGTTACACAAAATTCAAACACAAGCGTCCAACTTTTTCTTGGCCAATATAAGAAATTTCACAAATACTGAATTAATTGCTAGGTCTTAGAGATCTAAGCTTGCCATAAGAGCCTGTCTACAGGTCCTTATACCACGTTCCTTAAATAGTTTCTTAAGTACAGCTTTTCTTTCGACTTCCAGGTTCGGGCAAAGGCACATTAGGTGTATGATGTTTTCTTGACCAGATTTACAAAGCGTACACGCCCCGACTTCTTCAGATCTTTTCCATGGTGCCAAATGACATGAGCCTGGAAAGATATCAAACCTAGCATTCATAAAGATTTGTTTATTTTTTTTGGTCCATGAAGTTTCCAAATAGGTTTGGATCTTCTTTTTCGTAAAACCTTTTACTATTGGCCCGCATGGTGTCTTTTAGTGAAATTATCTTTGTCCTTTATCAAAGAAAGATAGTCCGTGATTTTGTTTACTGTCTTCTTGAAGCTCTCCTGTTTGACTGTGTTGTTCCAAATAGAGGCTAAACCATAGTCCTTGATTGCAGATTTTAAATAGGCGAAAATAGTTAGGGAATGGTTGGTGCTTACTTCTTGCCAAAGAAGGCGGGACATTTTGTTGTAATAATCATTTTTTATTCTGTTCCACACCTTCATTATGTTTCCTTTTCTTGCACAAGATTGGTCGTTCAGATCAAATTCCAACCTTACTTGTGATTGTGAGGCATTCTTAGGGAGTGAAAATAAATGACGATAGGTTTTTGCTACCGAAGTATTTATAATCTCTGCATCGCTCCCATTGAGCACCTCACTCCTATAGGTTAGGGAAGGCAATAGTTTAGCTGATATTAATTTTAGTAGAGGGCAATAAGACAAATCTCCAATGGATTTCTAGATAGATCTAAATGCGGCGGTAATGGAATTTGCACTTTTCTGATGAACAAATTTTCCATTATCACAGTAAGTTACTCCCAAGTATTTGTAATCATTTACTTGTTCCAGTTTTTTACCTTCCAAAAACCAGGTATGCGCATGCTTTAATCGAAAATTTTTGGTGATTACCATCATTTTAGTCTTAATGTGCATACCGGTGCTGGAAGTTGTTGGGGCCCACAGGAAGCATTGAGCCTGCTTCTGAGTCACAATGGGATGTGTCGCAGGTGGACCACCAATCAGTCCCTGTCAGTGCAGGTGAGCTTGGAAGGGTGGGGCCAGGGTGGGGTGGGGGGAAGTCGACAGATGACGGAATAGAGAAAATAAAATAAATCAATAAAAAAAAACACTTACGGCGATGAAGCAAGAGCAAGGTAAGTGGTTTTATTTATTTTATTTTCCCCATTCCATTGTCTGTTGACTGCCCCCTCCACCCTGCCCCACCCCACCGTGCTTACCTGCACCGGCCGCGACTGCCACCAAGTGGTGCCATGGCAACCTGTTGGAAGGTGGAGTTATTATGTAGCTGTAGGAAGCTGGGTCTCTATATAGTGTACTAAAACAAAGTAAACTGTGCAGAGAGTCCAGTGGATTTTCAATAGGCAAAACTAGATAATACAAATGCTCTATTTTTGATAGTGCTAAGCATTTGTTGTACTCACAGAGGCAATAATGACATACTCTCAAGAATAAAACCGAGACCAATTAGCAAAAACAATATTGATTTTTATATAATTTTACAGACCAAGAACTTAGTTCTACATTAAGTACTTTTCAAGGTATGACATTATTTGAATTTGAAAAGACAATCACTTTTGTGCACATTTACACGCCATTGAAATCAATGGGGAAAAAGACAAAAATGCATGTAAAATCATACGCTTGTTTTTCAAAGTTCACCACATGGATGTCAGTAGTTGAATTCTAGGGAGTGTCCTGGATTCAACGAAGAGCAGGGTTCTGAGTTCGATGCTAGCTGGTGCACTACGGGAGAGGGGGCCACTTGAAAATATACTGCACAAAAGGAATTACAGGTAAGTCTGTGGGAGCTCACTCAAGGAAGCAGGTTGCAAGGGCCTCTGGACCATGGGAGCACAGCTTGATCATTGTTACCGGGGCCTGTTGGGCCGGGTGCTGAGCAGATAGGTCCGCTGGGCAGCATGTGCCAATTTGTCCACGCGGTCAGGAGCAGGCAAATTGGAAAGGCAATTTAAGGACAGCTGGGACACTCATGATGTGGGTGTTAAGGGTCACAATGTCCCTTGACGGGTGCTTGATTCCTGGACAGTTTGAGCCTGGAGGGGACTCTTTGTCTCTGTGCAGGTTGCAGGAGGTCCGACACCCAGGGTATTGGTGCGGCACCGCTCCGGTAGGATCTGGCGTCCTAAATCTTGGTGGGGGACAGATCTGACCCTTCAGCGCTGGTGTACCACTTTTGGCCCAGATGTTAAATTGGAGTCGCAGGGAGCAGGAAGTCAGTAAATCCTGAGTCTGCGGTTTGGTGCCTGCTGTCGCAGGGGAGCAGAGCCTCTGTTCCAAGGAAACTTCTTTAACAGTTTGTCAAAGACTAGAGGTGTTCGAGGGTTATTGGAGTCCTCATAGTGGCAAGGCGAGGCAGCACAACATGATTGTTTAGTCCTTCAGGCAGCTGGCAGGGATTGGCACCATTTGCTCTGCAGCATGGCTTAAGTTCTCAGGCAGCAGCTCTTCTTGGTCCATTTCTTCATTGTGTCCATTGAATCTAAGGTTCAAGGTCTGGGGATGCCAGCTAAATACTAAAATTAGGGGCATTAAAGGTGGAGACACGTAGTAGCCAATGCGCTACCTGCCTTTAGGGTGTCTATACACTCTAAGTGAAAACTTCCCATGTCTGTATCCTCTGTTGCAATTCAAACCTGAACTGAGGTTCTGGTGCCTGGGGTCCCCCTTAAATCCTAGATTTAGAAACATTTAGGGGCCTATTGGGATGACGGGTCGGACTTTGTCCGTCCGTCATCCTAGCGGGGAATGGGACCGCCCACCATAAGGGGGTCCTGTGGGGGGTATTAGGATGTGCCCGCCACAGTGGTGGGCACATCCTGAATTTTTAGCATTGTGGGGGACGGTGCTCTCAGCACCGCCCGCCACAATGCTAAAAATGCATTACAGCATTTGCATAAACAAAGTGGCAGGCACTGCGTGGTGTCTGCCGCTTTGTTTATGCATATGAAGGGGGGTACCACAGGTACCCCCCATGTGCACCCCCCACCTCTCCTTCACTCTGGGGGCCCGCAGGGGGCCCCCAGGGTGAAGACCACATGGCCACGGAAAGGCATTCGATTTGGGCCATCCTAATATGATAGACACCGCCACCATATTAATCCTTTTCCACTCCGGCCGCAAGACGGCTGGGGTGGAAAAGCGGCAGACGGTCTTTCCGTCCTCCGCGGTCCCACCCGCCATTCTAATATGGAATTCAGGACAGGATGTCGGGCGGATTGCCCCCGCCAGGCCGGCAGTGGCTACCGCCAGCCTGGCGGGGGCAATCCGCCCGACATCCTAATGGGCCCCTAAGTGTGGGTGCAAGTGACAAATGGGCTACTAGCCTAAGTGGCTAACCCTCCACTGAGGTGACCACATTAGGGGGTGTGTATCATGTTTTCTACCCACAATCTCTATTCTACCACTTTTAAAAATGCCAGAAACCTTTCTTAGCTGTACAGACCAGGTAGCCCAAATTTAGGAGTGTGGTTTGCCTTCTGGGGTGTGCACCTCCAGACTACATAATTTCCCCACCTGTCTGGGTGCAAATGTGCTTGGGGGCAAGGCAGAGGGTTGTTTCCTCCTTTGGGAGGCAAACTGGTTGCATTTCGGAGGTGCTGTAAGCCTTAAAGCTCAGCTTTTGATGTGCCACTTCAGTCGCCATGCTGTGAGGAAGAGAGGTGTGACCTCCTTCACATCCAGGCCATTGTCTCTGATTCCTGTGAGAGTTCACGACTCCTGGCAGGGGGCCAGATTCCTGTCTTGGAGGCAGCAGCTAGGGGCAAGCAGCCAGGGGATAGGAAATGCGCTTGCCACATCGGCTATGACACAAGAATCATGTCAGGGGTGATGAGGCAAGTTGTTAGATAACAAATATGACATAATTTGGCAGTATCAAAAGGAGCTGGCAACCTTGGAGTGCCCAGGTGCCAGCCAATGCTATCATATGGACCGCTGATCACTTATAGTAGCCATTAATGGAAAAGGCTATGATAGGGACATTTAAGCTTGCATTTATATGTCCTCACCTTTGACCTTGCCACACATTGTGAGGGCAAAGCTGAGTTCGAACAATGCACACTGCTCCTGATGTCTGCAGCGGCAGAGCTGCTGTCATCTGTTTACTTTGGTCACTCAGGGTAGCACAAACAGTGCTTCAGGCGACCCCTTTAACTCCCATGCCCTGGGTACCACTGGTACCATTTACCAGGGTCTTATGAGTGGTCATTGATAATTGGAGTTACCAATTCAAATGTATCGGTTTTAGGGAGAGAGCACTGGGGCCTGGGCAGCAGGCTCCACTGAACTTTCAGAGTCACACCATCAGCATTCGGGGAGGGTGAACATTCAAAAAAGGCAGTACAAAGTCACAGCAGCAAAGTCAGCCATAGTTGTAGTTGTTGCACAGCAGAAAATGTTGGCCGCTGGCCTGTGATTCCTACAGTCACATCTCATGCAGGGCTTGCAGGTTCATTCCCTCGCTCAATAAGCAGGTTGGCTTCTAGGTGCTTTAGGTAAAATTAACAGATCCTTCCACCAAGGCAAAACTGCAGGCAATGTTCTGCCTTCTCTGGAAAGCGAGCTGTGAGGAAGACAGCAGCTTTTGTTGTACAGCCATACTCGGCAGAGCTTTCCTCCCTTCCTCACTTATTGGAGCCTTTCACTGGAACAGTAAGTGGGTCAGTGACTTCCACTTTTATACAGACAAAGCAGAAAGAACATTTTGATCCACTGTCTGTCTGTGGTTCTCCTTTCAAGCAGCCTTTCCAGTCTGTTCTACACAGACCTTAACCATATGTTAAGTTTGTATACCTAAAGCTACCCATACCTTCACTATAAATGCAGATTTCTCATCCCCCTCTTTAATTTTTCCCCCTTGTCCGAATTGCCTTGAGCCTGAGATTCCTACATTGGGCTTAGCTTACTGTCAATGAAATATTATGTTGGTTAATCAACCTGGGCCGCAGTTATCTCATAAAAAAAATTGCCCCCCTCTTTAACTTTGCCCCACTTAATGGACCTGCTCAAAATCTGCCATGCCTATTAAAGAGAAATCATTCTAAAAGTAAGTCGATTTTTATTTCGATTCATCAAATGATGCTACTTCCTTTGGCAAATGAAGGGAACACATTTTGACACCCCTTTTCAACTGTGAATCTCCTTGAGAAATATGAATCATTTTAGTAATACTAGCCTTAAAGTAAACATGCTAAGCACCAACCTCATTAAAAACAAATGTGTTTACCATTTCTTAGGTTATAGGCTAATTAAATGATATTGCATAAAAAACATTTTATTTGGTCTCAACTACCAAACAGCAAACGTGTCTCTTGTCCCAGTGTGTCCCTTCCTTGGAGCATAGCCTCATTACCATTTCTCTGATTGGCTTGCATGTATCTTTCTACTTCATGAGAGTGCATGCATCTTTCAGTTCTCTTCTGTGTGCTGCAGGCAAATGACCTCTCATTGCATGTTTCTCCTCTTGTGCACTTTTCCTGCACCTGAGTGCATCTTTGTAACTCCCTCTGTTGTCGTCACATCCATGTGCTTTTCACTCTCTTGTTTGATTCTCCCCCTACCTCACACTCCATGTTCTTCTCTTCTTCACCTCCACAACCTTTGTTCTTCTCCCCATTTTTGGGGCATATTACAAAGCAATAGCGATAATTATCGCTATTGCTTGGTTAGAGACAAAAATTTACCGCTGAGCTGCAGCGATTTTTACCGGAAATAAACCTTGCTATTACCAAGGTTCAACGCAAATTCGATAAAAATCGCCGCAAAGCATGAATATTGCTGAAAAGTCAGTGATATTCATGCATTACCGAGCTAATGCTCTTAGCCATGTTATCCACCTCCCATTGGATAACATGGCTAAGAACTGCTCAGGGCAGGTGTTAGCTTTTGGACACATTCACGCTTAGCGCGAATATCTCCAAAAGTTGGTAATAGGAGATAGCGATGTTAGCGACTGTTTTCAGTCGCTAACATCTTGGCACGCCCACTTTGCATGTCATTAGTGATAAATATCACTAGAGCATACAGCAGAATACAAAGTTCCCCGGGGAGAGTGCTACAGAGTGGAGAAGAGAGTTGATATCACATGTCAAGGGACTGGAAGGGTTCCCTTGTCGGAACTTAGAGAGCCTCACACACCCAGAGCATTAGGTGTGAAACACACCCTGACTGAAGGGTGTCCAGTATCATCATCGACTCACTGCCCCTCGACAGACCGGCACTGCAATGTCTGACGGAGTACCCGAAGGCACTCTTTTGACGGGGTTCTTTTGTTCCTTGCCGATGGTGGGTGTGAGTGAGGATGGAAGAAAGTGTAGTCGGTGCAAAAGTGAGTGAAAGTTAAAAAGGGTAATCAGTCCACAATTACTTTTATTGACGTGGCTGATTCCCTGATTAAAAGGGATAAGAGGGGAGCTAGAGACCGTATAGTTATACAGAAAACTAACTCAACCCCCTGGTGTGGTCAACATGTTTCTCGCCAACCGGCAATTCGTCAGGACCTCAACAAAGTACTACACAAGAAGACAAAAAGATTAGATGCTCATTCACTTAGTAAAAAGCAGATACAACCTCTCTGGGTCGGGGGTAAAGAGGGCCACGGGGTCCTGCTCTAATTAGGCGACCTAGAGGTAGGGGAAAAATAGGTTAAAAGAGAGCAAGTCAAGTCATATCTCACTTATGTGACTATTTACTCAGAAGATATAGAGTGACTTCGGTGAATACTCTCCACACTGTGAGGGGTGAGGGGGGTGTGTGCAGGGAAACCAATCGTACTGGACACTGGGTAGAAATTTCCCTTCATAATCGGTCTACTGATGGCACGATTAATGTCTCACATTGGAGGTTCCCAGAGTGCAACTAAAACTCTAAACTGAGGTGTGATGCCGAAACTTTCAAGGAGACACCCATTCCTAGAAAAATAGCAAGAAGGTTCTTACCCTAAGGGAAAGTGACAAGGGCCTTGCAGCATGCTCCCGTGTGGCCAGCGCTGTTTGGTTGGATGAACCTGTAGGGTATGTAAGGGAGGGATAAATTGGTGTATTACCCATCCGGGAGGGGTTAAGGAAGTGTCTGGTGGTGGAGGCTGGTTGGATAAGTAACCTCCAGGGTGAAACCAGTGGATTTCGTAAATATCAAAAACGTGGACGAGGGATGACCACTCTATCAGCCCCAGGGCGGAGACTAGTATCTAAAGTTGGCATTTAAGACAACACCCCATACTAAAGTGCCTAGCGTATTGCTGACACCGGCGCCGTGATGTTGTGGTTCATCATGCTGATCACAGCCTTCCAAGTAAACGTGGCTGACATCGGCGCCGTGATACTATGGTTCACCGCGCCGATCACAGCCTTCAAATTATAGGTGAAAATGAGTAAATTTAACTCGGAGGCAGGGGGGAAAAAAACCAACAAAGAAGGAGGGAAAAACGAGGGACACTACCCACACTCCGTTAGATTCTTGGCCGTGCTGCAGAGAAGCGGAATGTGGCAATGGTGGGGTAGGGAGCAATATCACTGACATGCAAAGCGGGGCCCATGATGGTCGCTATCTCCTACTAGCTGTCTCTAACTGGTGTTAGCGACAGCTAGGTAATAGGGAGATAATTTTATCTCCGCTTTCTTGGCTTTTAAAGCCAAAAAAGCGGAGATAAACCCCCTTGATAATATGCCCCCTGGTTCTCCCCGACCCCCATGTCGCTCTCTTCCTCCTGCAATGCTTTAACCCTCCCCCAACCACTCCTGGATTTGCTACTCCATTTCACCACTACCCATGCTATTCTTTGTTATTTAATTTACGCTTACATGACCCCAAAAACGTTTTCAATTTACTGATCCAAGTAGTATTCGCCATCTTGAACTGGTAAATACATAAATAAATAATATTAGTTTCCCAACTTAACTTGGATAGGCAGCCAATGTAAAAAATGGCCAATTCCTGTCCGTGATGTACGTTTATCTTTGCATAGTCAGCTAAATTCCAGCAGTAATGCGAATTATGAAATGCATTGTTCTTCTTACAAAGTGCAGTGAGTTTATTTTACATTGGTGCCATCTTTTAAGGGAGAACCTAGGGTTTCCCGAAGGAGGGGTGAAAAATTAGGAGTTCTCTTCACTATGTCCTCAATGTGATAAGCATTCAGGTCCTGCGTTTCCCATTCATGACACGAGGTTCAGGCCTTAATCATGAGAGAATCAAAGGACCTGGATTGTCTGTCTGAGCCAATTTATATGCAGAAAATGTATTAGGTGACTGTTCTGCCCTGTGCATTCAAAATAGATGCAATGCTGGCTTCCCGCACAGGTAAAAGTACAGTAAACAGTGAATATTCAACTCAATCAGATCCAGTGGATAAAAGAACAGAAGAAGCAGCACTGAAGAAAACGTATGCAGCTATAAATATGCCCTTTAGAGAAAGAGTGTAGGCTGCAATCACTGATCAATCTCTTGTGAAGTACTTTGGTGACTTAACAGGGGCGATGTAGGAAGGAGAGGATTGTTCTGATGTTAGCTAACATGGAACAACAGGCGAGATTCCTCTCTGACATCGCTTATGATGGATTAAAAGCCTCATCTTTAGCTGCTGGAGGAGCCATCCAGGCAAGTAAACATATCTGGTGAGAGAGTGGAAAGTCAAAAATTCTGAAAAGTTAGCTCTGTTAAAAATGGCCTTTTCCAATATTATAATAATTGGAAACGGGAGCATGTTTCTGTATTACACTTGTGGGACACCCCCGCGCCGCACGGCCACCAGCTGCTGCGTGTGCCCCTTGCCTGCCCTCTGCCTCGCTGCTGCCTCGTTTTGCCGGTTGCCGGCTGCCTCCGCTGCGGGGATTGTTTTTGCCTTGTTTTGTCAAATATTTGTGCCTGTTGTGCTTAACTTCTTTTTTTCCCTTGTTTTGTCGAATATTTGTGCCTGTGTTGCCTAATTTCATTTAGCCCGTGTTTTGACTTTCCTTCCTTGTTGTCCGCCTACCTCGCCGCCCTCCGCCCTCCCTTCCCGCCACCGCCGCTTGTCCCCGCCCCTTTTTTCTCTTCTGTAACCCTCCCCGCTCCCGCCTCCCAGCTGCTCCGCCCACCCGCGCACTTGGCCTTAAATGGCGACCGTGCGACGCAGGTGAGTGTGACCCACTTGTGGGACACCCCCGCGCCGCACGGCCACCAGCTGCTGCGTGTGCCCCTTGCCTGCCCTCTGCCTCGCTGCTGCCTCGTTTTGCCGGTTGCCGGCTGCCTCCGCTGCGGGGATTGTTTTTGCCTTGTTTTGTCAAATATTTGTGCCTGTTGTGCTTAACTTCTTTTTTTCCCTTGTTTTGTCGAATATTTGTGCCTGTGTTGCCTAATTTCATTTGGCCCGTGTTTTGACTTTCCTTCCTTGTTGTCCGCCTACCTCGCCGCCCTCCGCCCTCCCTTCCCGCCACCGCCGCTTGTCCCCGCCCCTTTTTTCTCTTCTGTAACCCTCCCCGCTCCCGCCTCCCAGCAGCTCCGCCCACCCGCGCACTTCGCCTTAAATGGCGACCGTGCGAATGCGCAGCGGTCACGCGCAGCGGGCGCGCCGATTGTGCGCCGAAGGCGCGCCAAAGGTAAGCCCGTCTGCGCCCGTCCGCGACCGGATCGCGACCAGCGCCAGGACCCCTGGACCTCGAAGACCCCGACCGACCCGCAGGACGTACACAGCCGCCACCCTCAGCGCACTCAACACCGGCCGACGCCCAGAGTGCCACCAAGCCACTCCACGACGCACCCACGGTCCCTTCAGCTGCCACGCCTGCAAGTTCTCCTGCATCCGGACCTGCCTCGCACCAACACCCGCCAAGTCAAACACCAGCAGCACCCACCTCAAGTGCATCCTGCTCAACACCCGCTCCGTCCACAGACACGCCATCGAACTCTGGAACCTCCTAGACGCCACAGCCCCTGACGTTGCCTTCCTCACGGAGACCTGGATGAACGCCTCTTCAGCTCCCGACATCGCCATCGCTATCCCAGAGGACTACAAGATCGTCCGGAGGGACCGAAACGCCAACCAGATGGGAGGAGGCATCGCCATCGTCCACAGGAGCACCATCCGTCTCACGACCAGCACCGACAACACCCTGACCAGCGCCGAACACCTGCATTTCCAGATCCACACCAACCCGAACACCACCCTCAGAGGCACCCTGATCTACCGACCCCCTGGACCACGCACGCAATTCAGCGAGGACATCGCCGACTTCGTCAGCCCGCATGCCCTCCCCTCCGCTGACTACATCCTCCTGGGAGACCTCAACTTCCATCTGGAGAACAACAACGACCGCAACACCAGTACCCTGCTCGACAACCTCGCCAACCTGGGACTCAAGCAACTGGTGTCCACCCCCACCCACCTCGCCGGACACACACTCGACGCAGTCTTCTCTTCCAGCACAGACACCAACTTCAGCCACGCCACGGAGCTTCAATGGACGGACCACAGCTGCGTCCACTTCACCTTCAAGAGAACGACGACCCACCACCACCAGAAACAGGCCGCCCGCAGAAGCTGGAACAAGATCACAGCAGACCAGCTCGCCACCTCCCTGAGCCAGCACCCTCCTGCCAGCTCAGCGAACCCCAGCCAGGCCGCCGACAACCTCACGAAGTGGATCAGCAACTGCGCGGACGAACTCGCCCCACTGAGGACCCCGCCTAGCAGACCCGGCAGCAAGAAGGCCCCATGGTTCACCGACGAACTCAAGAGCTCCAAGAAGAACTGCCGAGCCCTCGAGAAAGTCTGGAGAAGGGAACCAACACCGGACAACAGGACCTCCTTCAAACTTGCCACCCGGAAACACCACCAGCTGATCCGCGCCGCCAAGAAAACAGCTTTCAAGGACCGGTTGGACAACAACACACACAACTGCAAGGAACTCTTCAACATCGTGAAAGAGCTTTCCAACCCCAGCGCAGGAAACAACAACATCAGCCCATCGCAAGACCTCTGCAACTCCCTCGCTTCATACTTCCACAACAAGATCGCGGACATACACAACAGCTTCAACAACCAACCAACGGACACCATGACCGAACAACCACCCCCCACCACCACCCTCCACGCCTGGACCCCGATCAGCACCGAAGACACCATCCGCACGATGAACTCCATCCACTCCGGATCACCGACCGACCCCTGCCCTCACCACGTCTTCAACAAGGCCGACGCTGTCATCGCACCCCACCTGCGAGACATCATCAACACATCCTTCGACACCGCCACCTTCCCCGAGAGCTGGAAGCATGCCGAACTCAGCGCTCTACTCAAGAAACCCACAGCGGACCCCACCGAACTCAAGAATTACCGCCCCATCTCACTCCTCCCGTTTCCAGCCAAAGTCATCGAGAAGACCGTCAACAAGCAGATGGCCGCCTTCCTCGAGACGAACGGATCCCTCGAACCCTCACAGTCCGGCTTCCGAGCCAACCACAGCACCGAGATCGCCCTCATCGCCGCCACCGATGACATCCGAGCCCTGATGGACAATGGAGAAACAGCGGCCCTCATCCTCCTAGACCTCTCCGCGGCATTCGACACGGTCTGCCACCGCACCCTAGTACGGCGCCTCAGCAACATCGGCATCCAGGACAAGGCGCTGGAATGGATCATCTCCTTCCTCGATGGAAGAACACAGAGAGTCCGCCTACCACCATACAAGTCAGAGGCCTCCGAAGTCATCTGCGGCGTCCCCCAAGGATCATCTCTGAGCCCCACCCTCTTCAACGTCTACATGAGCCCCCTCGCGGCCATCGTACGCAAACACAACCTCAGCATAATCTCCTACGCCGACGACACCCAGCTGATCCTCTCCCTGACCAACGACCCCGCCGCCGCCAGAGCCAACCTGCACGAAGGGATGAAAGAGGTAGCCGAGTGGATGACGACCAGCCGCCTGAAACTGAACTCGGACAAGACGGAGGTCCTCATCCTGGGCTCCTCACCCTCCGCCTGGGACGACTCCTGGTGGCCTCCCGCCCTGGGCACCGCACCCAAACCGACAGACCATGCACGAAACCTGGGCGTCATCCTGGACTCCTCCCTCTCCATGACCAGGCAAGTCAACAACGTCTCCTCGGCGTGCTTCAACATCCTACGCATGCTACGGAAGATCTTCTGGTGGATCCCCACCGAGACCAGGAAGACCGTCACCCAGGCCCTCGTCACCAGCCGACTGGACTACGGCAACGCCCTCTACGCCGGTACCACCGCCAAGCTCCAGAAGAGACTCCAGCGGATCCAGAACGCCTCAGCCAGACTCATCCTCGACATCCCACGAACCAGCCACATCTCCGGACATCTGAGAGACCTTCACTGGCTCCCCGTCAACAAAAGAATCACCTTCCGCCTCCTCACCCACGCACACAAAGCCCTACACGACCAAGGCCCGAGCTACCTCAACAGCCGAGTCAACTTCTACGCTCCCAAACGCCACCTCCGATCAGCCAACCACGCCCTCGCCGCCGTCCCCCGCATCCGAAGAGCGACCACAGGAGGAAGGTCCTTCTCCTACCTGGCCGCCAAGACCTGGAACTCCCTCCCGACCGACCTGCGCCTGACCCAAGACCACCTCTCCTTCAGGAAGAAGCTGAAGACCTGGCTGTTCGAGCAGTAGCGGCACTCCCCCCCCCCCCCCCCCCCAGCGCCTTGAGACCCTACGGGTATGTAGCGCGCTTTATAAGTGTCACTGATTGATTGATTGATTATTACATTGAACTGGAAACATGCTTACCCTTATAAAGCAAAATCTTCAGCAGATGTTTCAAATTTTTAATCTCAGGATGCACCTAAACAAGCAATTAAAAAGAGAAGTTTTCAACCTGAGTTAGCTACTAGGAGCTTCCATTCCTAGCAAATAGGCCTTTTCCAATTGTTCACCCTGTATTTTTTGCCTCTTACTTTGCATGACATTTTTGCTGGCAATAGCTCTCTACACCCTTCCTAATCAGCGGAAAAGTACCAGTGCTCCCCATTTAAACACCGTCGAATTAGTATATTTCTAACTGGTATATTTAATTTACCTATAAGTCCCTAGTATATGGTAGGAAATGTATGACATGTGGACATTTGATTTTAACATGTCCTTAGGATGCCTAGCACCCAAAAGCTATTTTTCACTGTGGCAGGCCTAGCTGTCCTATGTAGGAAATCAGAGTACAGTTTAAAAATCCAAATACTGTATCTCGGAATGGGATTACCTAATTCAATAATGAAACAACTATTTTAATAGGTATTAAGAACCCAGTTCATTAGTGACATTGATTTTGAATAAGAATTAAACAAACGTAACTGTTAGGAATGTACATTTTACCTGCCTGAAGTTCCTGGGAGCTAAATTTACCTTACGTCTATCACTTCTGTCAGTCAGTAAATAGCACTTGAATAGGTTTGAAAAAGGTGTGAAATGCTTCCCAAGAGTGAACAATAGGGTGATCTAAATGGGTAGATATAACTCCTCTAAACGAAACCTGCCATGAATATGCAGGGTGGGTCTGGAAGCAACTTTTTTGACATTGCATTGCCAAATTCTGCTTAGGACTCCTAACTTTACTACTCGTAAACTGAGAAAGATCCTAACTTTAAGACTTTCGGTATTCACAGAAGGCATTTAGGAGTCCTAAAGTTAGGACTCCTAACTTCTGTGAATACCGAAATGAGTAAGTGCCATCTGTGAACACCAAAATGGTAGTAAGTTTAGAATTGTCTTAAGTTAGTTCTGTGAATCGGACTCATGGGTCTTGAACATGGTGCATAATGGATATTGTGTTTGAAATTGCATCTATGCCTCCAAATCCAGTTTTTATCCTTGCTCCTGTTCGAAGAATAGTATTAAGGCAGATGAACTAATAAAGGTATAAAGCATCCACTCAACCAGACGACAATAGTTTGTGTTCCACATCCGAAAAGGAAACAAGGCTTTAACTCTATCCTGTTTCTTGTAGAAAACGAATCAAGTGCAAGCATCCAGTGAAATACTTACAGGCAGTAAACAAGAGAATTTCAATTAATCATGGAATAATTATCCCTTTATTTTAACCAGAAGAATTCATGTTAAAGCTACAACTACAAGAGATCTATCTTTTGTTTCAAAGTGCACAGAACACAAAAGTGTCTTTGCTTCGCAGTAAGAGTTCCTCATTTCTAGTTTTGAGTCTTACCCTTCAAGTTAAAGCCAGTCCCAAGGTTATTCAGGAAAGTGCTGACTCCGATAGTGGCTCTAATGCACAATCAAGAATAGCTTTTCATCCTTAAATGGACAAATGGTTGGTACAAGGACAGTCGATGGAACTTACAGAAGTTCATCTCCAGAGGTCCTTGCCAAACCCCCAGAGACAAGAGTTTCTCGTTTCCAAACTTTATTCGACAATTAAGTCATAAAAGTATCACATAAACATACATTTGTCACAATATAAAATCTTATAAAAATACATTTGCATAAATAATTTAAAAAGATTAAACTCCACGAGACTAATGTTGAATATACAGCTTTAAAAAGACAACCTCTTAAAACCAGTCTATATTTGTTTAAAAAAAAGGGGATATAGAAATTACAGTAACTAAAAGCTAGATGTCAGTCCTCGTAACTCAGTTAATCATAATAAGGGGTGCCCTCCCATTGATTAAATCTACCCATAATATTGTCAATTTATTTTCAATCGAATTACCCACGCCCATTTCAAAAACATTGTCTTAGCTATGGCAATTGGGAGGCTGGAATATGTCCCTGAAATTCTTAGCGCCTCTTCATGCTTTCGGGAACCTATTAGTCGACATACTGGTTTTACCCATTTTTCCTGCGGAGCAGTATACAGGGGACAAAAGAACAATAAAAGACTTATGGTTTCTTGTTTGTCCCTGCATTTAGGGCATTTATCATCATTAGTCCCAGCCCACCCTGCTGTAAAGGACCTAGTGGGTAGGGTGCCTACCCTGAATTGGAAGTAAAGCTTGCGGTCAGACGGTTTCTCAATGGCGTCCCAGTACGGTTCCAGCCCTGGGTAAGCCTTAAATTCAAGGAATCCCCCTGTAAGGTGAGATGAGAGGCCTTTTACACATTTTTCTGAGGTAACCAGGTTCCAGTATGTGGCCTTCATATCTTTCTTAGATGGAAATATTGCATTTGTTGGGTCATCCCACAGTTCACTCATACCCATTCTCCAAAACATGGAACTAATTGCCTTCAGCCAGCTACTTTTATGAAAGTGATCCTTTTCAATAATTTCCTTGAGACCCCGGGCATAATGGTGTAACTCCTCAGTTGTCCATAATCTGCGCCAATACAGTAATGGACGCAGAGTGGCCAGATCTTGTACTGCTCTTTTACCAAGATCCCAAAACAGAGGTGTTAGGGGGGTACTTTTCGGGACACTAGTGGCTTTACGCAAAAATTCATTTTCTACGGATGTATGACGTTACAACGCATACTTTTACAACGCATACCTTTACAACGCATTTTTTACAACGCAACATCCATTACAACACATTCCATTACAATGCATGCCATTACTACGAATTTTTAAAAACGACCTTTACAACGCATTCCATTACATCGCATACTACCTTTACAATGCATACCATTACAACGCATAAAACATTACATTGCATGTAAGGTAAGTATTGGATAGTGTAGGGGTAAAAATTACTATTCTAACTCCAGGGGGGTGCAACAGTGGGGTAAGTGTTGGATAGTGTAGGGGTAAAAATTACTATTCTAACTCCAGTGGGTGCAATAGTAGGGTAAGTGTTGGATAGTGTAGGGGTAAAAATTACTATTCTAACTCCAGGGGGTGCAACAGTAGGGTAAGTGTTGGATAGTGTAAGGGTACTATGTGTTGTAATGCTATGCGTTGTAATGGTATGCGTTGTAATGACTGCGTTGTAATGACATGCGTTGTAGTGGTATACGTTGTAGTGTCATGCATTGTAATGGTTGCATTGTAATGGCATGCGTTGTAATGGATGTTGCGTTGTAAAAGTTTTGTTGTAATGGTAGTAGGTTGTAAAAGTTGTGTTGTAAAGGTTGTTTCCCATTTTCTACTAATGTCAGATCTTTCAAATTTTCAAACCCCCATAGGTCAGCACCATAGAGGACCAAACCTAACACCTTCATCCCATAGATCTCAAGGAGTGGCCTGATAAGTTTCGTAAGGGAAGTTTTAAACCTTTTGAGAAGAAAACCTGCCTGTTTCTGGTGTCTTAATATGGTCAGGTCTAATTGACTATTCCAGCGCATATCTCTCTGTAGGTTGACCCCCAAATACGTGAAAGCGTCAACCTGCTCTAACGGGCAGTTATTCATATATATACTTCCTCTAAATGGCTTAAATGACTTGGAACGTTTGTGTTCAGTAAGAAGCATAAACTTTGTTTTGGCGGTATTTATTTCAAGTCCACGCAGCCGGCAAAAGTCTGTGACGCGCTGGAGGGCCCGTTGCAGACCACTTGGGGTTTTTTGAGATCATCAGAGTATCGTCCGCGAACATGAGGATCGGGACGCTGTTGCCAGCCATCACAGGGGCGTCAGTAGGGACCAGGGAGTGGTAGCCTGCTGCCCCATTCACGAAGAGCGAGAACAAGGTAGGCGCCATGACGCAACCCTGCCTCACTCCCCAACACTCCCTCAACAGGGAAGGCATCCGTAACCTCTCCCTGCTTACCCCACCTAACCCTAGCATAGTTGTACTCGTGCAAGCGGACCACCAAGGTCAACAGTTCCCGGGCCATTCCAAGTTCTTCCAAGACTCGCCAAAGTTTACAACGCGGGACTAGGTCAAAAGCCGCCCTCAAGTCGACGAATACTGCATAAAGTACCCCTTTCTTCAGGACCACTGTTCGCCAATAAAGGATTATAAACTGAAAGACTTGATCTATCGTGCTAGTCTTGGGACAGAAACCGTCCTGCAATGGGCTCAATATGTTCCCTTCGTCCATCCAATCCTGTATCTTCCCCAGGACAAGGCGACCCATTATTTTTTGGATAGAATCAATCAGACTAATGGGCCTGTAGTTGCCTGCTAGCGACGTATCCCCTTTTTTGTAAACAGGCACGATTTCTGCTCCCTTCCATGAATGGAGGACAGCTATCCCTTGGGCTATGGCATTTGATAGGTGGGCGATATATAATCGCCATTTTTTTTTATCATTTAGAAATAGACCCGCAGGTATGCAATCCATCCCTGGGGCTCGCACCTCTATTACTGAGTTTAGTGCTCTATCAACATCCGCCAAGCTAAAAACGGCGTCTTCATAAAATTTAGAAACAAAAGCCGCCTCAGTTTAAGTATCTTCTATATTGGCATATTGGGGCTTAAAATACTCAATCCATGAGTTTTTGGGGGCGTTGTTTTGCGGGCTATCCGCACACCCACCTCTTTCCCATTTGTCGGTATCCCAAAATAGCTTCAGGTTTTTGGACGAACATGCCCCCTTGAGTTCCTGCCATTTGTGATCTTCCCATTCTTTTTTTGCCCACACTTTATTTTTCTATAATTGCCTCAAGCTACTTTTAAAATTCTTGGGTTCCTAGTTTTTAATGCTAGGCCCAACTCAGCCCGGGCTTCCCTGCAGGATTTATTATACCAGCTCTCTGTTTTTTTCCTTAGTTTCATCCTAGCAGAGCTTGACTTACAGAAGTAGGTTTTGAGGTTGGCAAAGAGATCAGCATGATCTTCCACAAATGGACTATATTTCGTCCCATTAGTTACATTAGTTACACCTGGCCCTAAAGTAGCTAATACCTTATCTACTCTGTCTTTAATAGCAATCAGCGTTTCAGGTTGTTCAGCAACTTTGCACTATTTAAGGTGACGCTCGTCATTTGTTAGGATAGTTTCTCGGGGCTGTTGGTTCTTCAGTCACACCTGCCATTCCCTCAACACCCAATCTAAATAATGAGGTCAGGGGATTATGGTCACTCTCTATGCGAGTCTTCACCTCCATATCCACAAGGAAATACCAAAGCTTTAGGTGAACAAGCAAATAATCAATTTTGCTTGACCTTATGCCATTATCATAGGTTTTCTTCCACATCCTGTCAGACGGTGTTCGACCATTTGCGGCCCTTAACTGGTTTCCTAGACAGAACCCATTCAGGTGCAATGCGGCCTCAGTCCATTTTCTTATAGGCCTAGTCTCAAGTTGGGGGACGCCCCATCTTGAATCTTCTTCTTCTGACAGATTTAGGTCTTCTAATCCTAGAGGCTCAAAAGTTGTGTTAAAATCGCCCGCAATTAGCGGCAATACACTATCTGGCATAGACTCAGTCAATGCTTCTAAAGCCGTTACAGCCTCCGATTTTTTCCCACCGGGTACACCTCTAGCATAGACATTGATAATATCAATTTTTAGGCTACACGGGAAGCTGAGTCTTACTGCAAGAATGTCACAGTGTAAGACTGGAAGTAATTGAATACTGCAGCTTAAATTCTGCTTGACCCAGATCACCATTCCTCCTACTGGTCGTCCCTTCTGCCCTCTCACAGCCGGAACATAGAAGTTCAGGTAGCCCAGTCTGAATATTGGTTCAACGGACCAGGTCTCTTGAAAGAGACAGATTTCAAATTTATCAATAAAGCTCAGCCAGCATGGCGACGCTAACTTGGGCCCCATACCCGCTAGATTCCAAGATATTAATGATGTTAGGTGAGCTATACATCGATGCCCATCGGCTATATCATTCCTTGCTACAGCGGAATTAGGCTGCAGCAGTAAATTTGGGTCCATAGGAAGTAAGGGACTTATCCTACTTGATGCATGCTGGGAAGGAAGCTCGCCACCCTTCTGTGTAATAGCTATAGTTCCATTATTTACCTTAAACCCCATCACACCTACCGGTAGACTTACATTTTCGGGCGGTTGCCCCTCACTTATAGCTACATATTTATCGGGCACCTGTACGATGCTCTCTCTATAGCAGTCTTTCTGAGTTTGTTGTCAATCGCAATCCTTCAACCCAGATATGACCGCGAACCTATTATGCAGTCTTACATTTTGAACAATGGAGTGGTTTGGTACCTCACTCCTTAAAAGAATTTCCCTGCACAAATCCTGTACTGGTGCATAAAAATAAAACAGTGGAAGTGATTGGATCATGGTCTTGAGATCTTTTTGTGGCTAATTACAAATGTGATCAACAAATCTCCTGTCCCTGAAATTAATGATAATACAATCGCCCCCAACAGACTTTGTAGACCTGCCCACCCAGTTAACTCTTCTAACAAATAGAATTTCCGCGAATATATGGGTTGGCAAAGGCCGATTTGCGTTAAGCCAAAAGATGCACTTATTCTTTAATTCCATATATGTCTCCCTCTTTCCCTGTTCTAGTGGTGGAACCCCTGCTAATATTACCACATAAAGGGCTGACTCTGGGGGGAGATCTATGGTTGGCAGGCTATCTACACCATGAGCTGAAGAGAAATTAGACGGTGGACGAGGTTGCACTACTGGTTTACTAACTGCCGTATTTTTATCCATTTCTATCTGTGCTGTTTGAAAGGCCCCTGCTAGGTTAGTTGGGGGATTAACAACACAGGGGACTTCAGGCTAATTTACTGGGGTATTATTACTACCATTTAGCAGAACATTAGAATTTGGGCCCTCAGCCATTTGCCCTGTCGAATTTGCCCGTGTGCAATGTGAGCCGCTGCCCCGATTTCCCCCCCATGACTGGACCGATGCAAGCGAAAGTTCCAGGCATGCCAGTCTCGTCTCAATACAGTCCAGTCTCTCATGTATCGGGTGAATTATCTTCTTAACAGTAGATTCCAGCCTTTTCCAGAATGAAAGACCCAGCTCGCCCAATAGTTCGCCCTCCACGTTAGGCAATGGATTAGCCCCTTCATTAACTGGTGGCAATAAATTGGGACGTGCTAAGGTACTTGATGTAGTATTCTCCTTGGTCACCACCCCCTTTACATTTTTTACTTTCTATGCCAATGATTGTGCTTGCACCCCTGGATGTTTTCTTTTTGGTGCTACATGCTTTGAATGAGGTACTGGACCCGCTTTAGCATTGCTGGCAGACCTAGTCTTAATGTTAGTTGAAGTTAGCCTCTTCGAAGAGATGCTCAGGTTAGTGTTGGTCGTAGAAATATTAGTCTGTGGTTCCAGGGATAAGGGGTGCCCAGCTAACTGAGAAGTACAACTGCTCTCATCCCCCCCCCCCAGGGAGGACAGCGTGTCCTGAAGGTCAACCTCATTGAGGACAGGTAATCTAGCCTTTGCCAAACTTCCCATTGATGGCCTTTGGTCAAAGAGGAGGTCAAGAGAGTCTTTTTCAGTCAGTTCGATGTCTTTGGCCAGGGCTGTAGATGCTCTTATGACGAAGTTGCCAAGGGTGCCCATTAAAGATCCACCAACGTATTTCCTGCTATTCCCGCCTATAGTGGGGTCAGTGGCCATGGTGATTGCGGCAGGTATGGCAAGCTTCTATGAAGAATATAACAATCAAAACTCCGTCAAACAAACTAGATCCACGCGGGTAGTCACTGACCTTATTTGAGCATAGATGTTACAGAGGTGGCCCGTCCCGTACTTGAACGGGCCTAAAACGGGCCCGCCCTTGGCCCGGGCTTCGCCCCGGTGCGCACCCGCGTGTCGAAAGTGAGATACTTGGTAAATAGGCCGGTCAGTCAAGCAGGTTGAGGTGTGGGCAAGGTTGCAGGCCCCCTGGGACTCGTAGTCTTCAGCTCCAAATGTGTCCCAAACAGCGAAGCGGCTCCCGCGGCAGCGGGAGCGGCGAGGCGCTATGAATGCGCCGGTCAAGCAGGTTCAGTGTGGGCAAGGTTGCTGGCTCCCTGGGACTCGTAGTCTTCAGCTCCAAATGTGCCCCAAACAGCGAAGCGGCTCCCCAAGGGTTTCTCATAAACTGGGTAAACTCCAGCCTGAATCCATTTCAGGATCTCAATTTAATGGGAGTGGTATTTTTCACCTCCAAGGGGATAGTTCTCTTTACTGTCAACATGATTGAAAAGATTTACAGATATGTGCTGAATTTGCTTGCACTTGAGGTCCCAAATGCCAGTGAATGGCTTCAAATTTAAGGGGACATGGCAGCAACTGTGGAGGTTGTACGTAGGTCAAGACATCACCTGGGAGTTGCAATCCGTCGTCTTCAGAAATTTTGGAGACCAGCTTCTATTACATTAGACACCATAATTTTACTGAATCAGGTTATCAGTAGGGAGCTAGAAAGGTGACTAGATCCAAGTCATTTAAAGAAGGATATAGGTCTCCGTCCCCTGTTGGAAAAGATCATCACACCAGATGGCAAGGATTGTGGTTGGGAGGCATTAAGGAATCAATGGAAATTCAAGGGAAATGATCTAGGTTAGACAATCATTACTCCTCAAATTGAAAAAAACTGAAGACGGTCAGATCAGCTTTTCTGAAATGGCCCGACGGATTCAAGCACCATGTGTAGTGATATGAACAGCTAATCATATAGCCAGGTATTATCCGAATATATATGGGAAACAGATCCAGATCTCCGGCAGTGCCAGCAGAGTTGCTTTTGGTCACGCAGAATAAAACGTATGTTTTCTGTCAGAAATCTATATCAAAGAGTGGGAATACATTTGCAGAAGACTCAGCAGCATATTTTCATCCTCTCAAGGGTTTTGCTTAAGTCCTCAAGTGTAAATCCCAAACTCTTTGCATAAAAGAAGAACTCTTTTTGTCCACTGTTTGTGTTAAAGTTTAAGAGTGGAGTAGAGGGAGTTTAGGCAGTGGATACAATATATTGCCAGTGGCCTTAGGTTCTGTTGTATACTCTTCATCATTTTCCCTGATTTCAAAAGTATTGTAAAAAATCAAGATAGAAAAAACAAAGGTTATAATGATTGTGCGTTTTTGGCCCCACACGTCTTTGTTCCTCAAATGGTGAGGATTCAGTATTCAGGAATGGATACTTAAAGTCTTGCTGCCTCCACTAATTTCTCCTTTGTTGAACTAAAGAGTGTTCATCAAATTATGTCCGATGGCTTAAAAGTGGAGAGATTAGCACTTTTAAGAGAAGAATTTCAAAGAAATGGGTCTTGAAAGTGTAGTCTTCAAGGATACCGGTTGTGCTTCAGTCATATGTACTTCATTGGACATCGTTTACAAATTGTGTGATAGGAATTATTGTGGTCTATTTTCTTGGGAATAAGTCAACATTTTAGCATTTCTCCATGAAGGGTTTCCTTTAGAGCTAGCAATTGCACCACCTATGGTGCAATGGGCAGTCATTAAGAGACTAATCGAACCATGGGTTGGTGTAGCCAATCTAGAATATTGAAATGTTTTTCCCTAGCTAGACATTCAGTGAACCGTTTGGTTTCGGATTAGGATTTGATTTTCAATGTGGATGTTTTAAACATTTACCTCTTTGCAAACTTACAATAATTTTCGTGCAACTTGTGATAAACGAGCTATTCTCATCTACTTGGACACATGGGGCATATGTACCTGAACTGATGGAATACTGAGGCTAACGCTAGTTACAGGCAGTTTTCTTAACAGGGCCTATCAACATAAACTATTTCGCTGTTAGCGATGTATTTACAATACGTCGCTACAGGGCGATAGTTTCAAGTAGCTGTGGTGAAAACTGCTGGTAACACTAGCGTGAAGGGGATACTAATTCTGTCGTTAGCGGGCGAAAATTGACGAAAGACCCGTTAGCAGCAAATAAACTCACGTTAGTCAGCTCAATGTGACGTTTTTTGTCTCTAGAGGCAAAAATAGCCTAAATGCCACCTCCAATGAAAAATAGGAAATAAAACCAATGGAATGCAGAAGGAAGCGGACAGGTCTAAGTGCAGCACAAATTAACACCCAGTGTCCAGTCCTTGATAATCTAAAGCTCAATTAAAACAGCTTGGTTACATGTACAAGAAACAGGGACCTAAAAGCAAATACGCCCCCGAGCCATAAAAAATGAAACAATTTTAAATTGAGTATATAATCCATTAAACTTACAACAACATTATTCATTTTTCTGCAGCACTTGAGCACTTTTTTCCCTGTGAAACGGCATTATTTAAATAATATAGGCCTAAAATGTATCCACTGGCTTGTAGGCAGAGATAACAAATACTTAGGGGTCCATTAGGATGTTCGGCGGTGGCACCACCGCGGTGCTGGTGATGCGGAAAAATGCATTTTCTGCCCGCGAGCAGCAGACCTCATGTCCGCCACATTAGTATGGCCAAACATAGGCCAATTCCTGTCTGCCGTGGAGTGACGCACAACGCCATCAAAGTGCGCCCGCCACCGCGGCTGTGTGAGCCAATGAAGACTCACCGCCGTGCAGAATGATGTCCACCCCGCTCCACAAATTAGGATGCCCCAAACAAGCAGATGCACAGCAACGGAGACACCGCCCAACCAGAGACGGTGGAAGCTCGACAGCGGAGCGCAAAACTAGACTCCTTGTCCACACCACCCGGTCACGACTGCCATGGACCCTGCCCTACACGTGGTCCTAGTGCTGTACTTGCTACATCACCAGCAATCCAGGATCGCCGCGGACGCCACCACAGGTACGCAACTTCGCAAATACAACACACAACACACAGGCTGACATGGGGGCCAAATCCACATCAGATACCCTTCTGGGGACAGGAACACATCCACAAGGGCACCCACACATGAACCACCTGCCACCAAGTCACCCCTCTGCATCCTGGACACACATCTTCCGCAATCATGAAGCAATGTCCCGGTCATGTTACTGCAGTGGTGAACACAAGGGAATACAAGCGCACAATGCAGGAGGCAAGGCCAGTCTAAATCATGGGCAGGGCACAAACACCCTAGGGACACACCTCCTCCCACCACACATTAGCACACTCCATGAAGGCACATGCCATGTGCCCCTACTGTGCACCCCCATGCACAACAACAAGCCAGGTCAATCCACACCCTGCACCACACAAAAAAGAACCAGGGAGACAGCCACTGCAGGAGGGGTTGCACAGGAACACACAACACACAGCACAGTATTACAGGGCCAGGGAAACACACACACCACAACACCACCACACTCAGGGAAACAAACATGAGTACAAGCACCAAATGAACACATACAAGGAACAAACATACAAATGGACACACATCCTGCATAGTCACACATACATACCCCAGACTGACACACACATATACACCAAATGCCAACAGCAATGGAGCACAACAAATAGGAAAGAAAAAGTTGGATGTACACAAATGGAAGGCCATGGAGACACACAACAAGTGTATGTACATCACATGCAAGACAAGGAACACAAAACACTCCCCTCAGACCATCAAACAACACATGGCTGGTAGTCAAATAGCCTGGAAGTCAAACTGGGAACAGCCACACATGCATACAACCACCTCACAGGAGTACAACAGCTGCACAACACACAGGGCTCATTGACACACTCCATGACTGCCAAACACTAGGAGGAATGTACACACATGCTCCACTCACACCTGAAGCACACAACACCAGTGCCAAACACACTGAATGCTGCCAATACTTGCCAGTCCATACACACACAAACACACACCCTGGGTGCAGCCACACACATCACACACACACACATGGATGCCACAACAAATGTCTGCATAAAAACAACACACAAACACAAAACACAACTGAAACACACACAGAACCCACCAAAAAACAGACATACTATGTCAGCCAAACTGTGGAAAGGCAATGGGAGCACAGACACAACTGGAGTGCACAACCTCATCACTCAGTAACAAAACACACACAACACACCACAAATCACACAAGAAGTGCAACATCACAGCACAACACAGCCACATCAAACCAACTACAGATGCACAGGCAAAAAATCTGAACAAACACTGCAGGACATCAGGGGATGCACATCAGGCAATGACAAGGCCACATACACACAGCACTGTACGCATAACAAGCAGTGTGTGCACATCAAGCATACCAGTCACACACAGACATGAGTGAAACTACATCAACCCACACAACACAAATCAGCACAGCACAAACACAACAGCACACACAGGAAGTGAAGCAACACCAGAGCCAACACACATACATCCAAAACAACATCAACAGATGCACACATCTGGGATACAAATGCAGAACCATCTTGACCAGAGCACTGGGCAACACACACAGCTGAAGTGCACATGAGCAACCGTGACTGATAAAAAAGACATGAACATCACATATAACCCATTGGGGGAAATGTCCTGAGTGACACATTTCTCCAGGCGAAAGAACTGCACCACAAAACACAGTGTCACTAATAAAGTGATGGGGTCGCACACACACACATGTAAACCAAGGGAACAGCAGACATCAAAGTGAAGTGTTTTCCATGTCAGTAGTGGACATGTAAGGAGTGTACCATACACAAATAGAGGGAGTGCAGGCTCACAATGGGTAGGCATCTAAAGCACACATAGGGGATGGCATTACACCACACACATCATGCCATACAGGAGGATAAAAGGCACCATATGCCTGCAATGCATGAGAAACACAACCACAATGGCAGTGTGGAGCAGCAGGTCTGCACAGTCTACACAAACAGACTCAGGACACATGGATGACCAAACAAACACAACACTGATGTGCCAGTCACACACTCTGCACACTCACAAGTGAATAAAACATCAAGTAGGAGTCAGACAGAACAGCATGGACACACCAACACACTGTACACTGCACAACAGACAATTCACACATGTGAATACAACCACATCCGCAGGGCTTAACAATCAAAACAACAGGCACACAACTCCAGGGTGACACATGTGTGTGTTTGACAATCCAGGGACACACACATATCAACACCTCCTACAAAGTCACACCCTTCACACTGCACACTTCTTGACTACCTAAGATCACACATCTGATGTAGGCCATGGCACCAGGATTACATGCCACCACAAGATGACCATACACATACACAGTTGGGCACACATAGAGGAATAACACACATGCATGATGACATTGCCCAGCCAGCATGCAAACCTTTGCACATAATCACACCCTGTGCTGGCAGTGTCCCCCAACCTGACATGTAAACAATGTAGTCAACAATTGAAAACCATGAAAATGAGAAATGATTACAGGTAAAATTGACACCACAGATACCACAAGTATCAGTGTCTGAAAGAACTGAAGACCCTGTCACACCTGTGAAAAAATATTAGGCGGGCAAAGACCTTGGCAATGTTGAAGTGCCTCATGGAGCATGGGGCACAGTCAACCATATGCACACATTAAAACAACTTTATTCAGTAAGGACACTGATAAAACAGACAACATGAGTAACTGTTTTATTCACATATTGCACAGATGTGACTGTAGATCAACAGTAGAGAAGAGCAAGGCACAAAATGCAGAGCATGTCCATGAGAAGCAAGGTCAAAACAGGAAGGCCAGTGGGCATGTCTAAGTGCACAGCAAGTACATGAGAGGCTGCATAGGCTAGATCACAACAGGAAGGCCAGTGGCCAGTTCAGGGTGCACCGCATATCCATGAGAATCTGCACAGGCAAGCTCAAAACAGGAAGGTCAGTGGCCAGTTCAGGGTGCACATCAAGTAGATGAGAGGCTGCACAGGGAAGAATCAAACACAGCAGAGCAACAGGGTCAGTGTCCATGGCAAGGTGCACAGCAAGTACATGGGAGGCTGCCCAGGGAGGAGTCCAACACAGCAGAGCAATATGGCCAGTGTCCAGGTCAAAGTGCAGAGCATATCTATGAGAAACTGCACAGGCGAGGGCAGGACAGGAAGGTCAATGGGCATGGCAAAGTACAGAGCATATCCATGAGAATCTGCACAGGCGAGGGCAGGACAAGAAGGCCAGTGGGCATGGCAAAGTGCAGAGTGTGTACATGAGAATCTGCACAGGTAAGGGCAGGACAGAACGGCCAGTGGGCATGGCAAAGTGCAGAGTGAGTACATGAGAATCTGCACAGGCAAGGGCAGGACAGGAAGGGCAGTGGGCATGGCAAAGTGCAGAACGAGTACATGAGAATCTGCCTATGCAAGGTAAGGACAGGAAGGCCAGTGGGCATGGCAAAGTGAAGAGTGAGTACATGAGAATCTACACAGGCAAGGGCAGGACAGAGCAGCCAGTGGGCATGGCAAAGTGCAGAGTGAGTACATGAGAATCTGCACAAGCAAGGGAAGGACAGGAAGGCCAGTGGACATGGCAAAGTGCAGAGCATACCCATGAGAATCTGCACAGGTGAGGGCAGGACAGGAAGGCCAGTGGGCATGGTAAAGTTCAGAGTGAGTACATGAGAATCTGCATAGGCAAGGGCAGGACAGGAAGGCCAGTGGGCATGGCAAAGTGCAGAGTGAGTACATGAGAATCTGCACAGGAAAGGGCAGGACAGGAAGGCTAGTGGACATGGCAAAGTGCAGATCATATCCATGAGATTCTGCACAGGTGAGGGCAGGACAGGAAGGCCAGTGGGCATGGCAAAGTGCAGAGTGAGTACATGATAATCTACACAGGCAAGGGCAGGACAGGACGGCCAGTGGGCATGGCAAAGTGCAGAGTGAGTACATGAGAATCTGCACAGGCAAGGGCAGGACAGGAAGGCCAGTGGGCATGGCAAAGTGCAGAGAATATCCATAAGATTGTGCACAGGCAAGGGCAGGACAGGAAAGCCAGTGGGCATGGCAAAGTGCAGAGCATATCCATGAGAATCTGCACAGGCAAGGGGAGGACAGGAAGGCCAGTGGGCATGGTAAAGTGCAGAGCATATCTTTGAGAATCTGCACAGGACAGGGCAGGACAGGAAGGCCAGTGGGCATGGAAAAGTGCAGAGCATATCCATGAGAATCTGCACAGGCGGGGGCCGGAGAGGAAACCAGTGGGCATTGCAAAGTACAGAGTGAGTACATGAGAATCTGCACAGGGAGTGTATGCAACTGTATCCTTCCATGGGCAGCAACACAGACAGGGGGTGAACAAAAGGCAGAACAAGCCCACCTGTGAGAGAGACAGGTGTGTGAGGGGGACTAGCACTCACACTTGGTTGTCAGGCGGACTGGGAGCTGGATGTTTGTTGGTGACAGCAGGAGAACCTGACTGGGGAGAGAGCTGCCCAGGTGAGCTAGGGCTATCAGTGGCTTGGCAAGCCAGAGGGCTGCTTGGACCAGGTGATATAGTGGCATGTGGAGGTGGAGTCATACAGACCTGAGACACAGTGTGGGTGGGAGATGTTTGAAGGGTGCCTTTCTACTTCTTGGGGATTCAAAATGGCTTCCCTGTACTGGGGTTAATGGGAACTGGTGTGGACACAACAGGCACACACACCAACAGAGCTGCATCAGGTGCAGACACTGGCACTCCCTTTGGTGACTTGCGGGATCCTGCGGAATGCTACGTCTGGTTCGCCTCTGACCCTCCTTCCCCTGTTTGCCAGGTGTACCCCCTACAGCGCCCTCCTTCCCCCGTTTGCCAGGTGTAACCCCTACATTGCCCATCTTCCCCTGTTTGTCAGATGTACCCCCTACAGTGTCCTCCTTCCCCTGCTTCACTGGGCTTGGAGTGGAAGTCGAGGTGGTGGGGGAATGTGCCTCTGAGCCCTTCTTAGGTGTACCCTTGCCATGCACCACCTCCTCAGTGGGCACAGAAACTGCATGTCTTGCTTAATGCGCGAAGCTTTAGGGACAGGAGAGTCCTTCGCTGGGGATGCCTCTGAGGCATGTGAGCCTGAGGTCTGCTTCTTAGCTTTTTGGGCCTTGCTTTTCCCTGATTAGCTTTTGTCTATGCATTCTGTGCTGGCTTTTCTCTTCTGTGGAGATGGTGTCTGCGGGCAAGCCCGCTTGGATTGTTTCTGCTGGGTGCTTCATGTGATATATTGTGACTGTGACGCATGTGAACCGTGGTCACTATCATCAGACGTGGCCAATAACTGGGCGGTGGACAAAGGCCTTGGAGCAGGAATGGGAGTGTGTGCCTGTTGAAGGGCAGACGTCACTGTGGACGACAAAGCCTGGACAGTACGGTGCAGCCCACCCAAGTGTATGCCCTCCATGTAGGGAACCACCTGGGCTAATTTTTTGTCACTGTCACTGAAGGCATTGAGTATAGCTGTGTGGCTCACACAAAGCTGGCGCAGAAGCTCAACAGTCTCAGCACTGAGGGCAGCTGGGGGACAGGTGCAGGGGCAGCGGTGCCAGGTGTGAATGAACCTCGTCCTCTCTTACTGACACGGACATGAGCAGCACCAGAGGAAGTGGATGGGAGGGTGGGCACTGGCCGTTGTGTGGTAGAAGATGATGCAGAGTCTCCATTCCCTGTGCCCGCCAACATGGATGCATTCCCGCTGGCATCAGATGATGTGGTACTTTGTGTCTCAGGCAGGGATTCCTCCTGCATACTCCGGTCCCCCTCTGAGGTGCTGGTGACATCTGTGTCACTGGGTTCCTGTGCAGCTGTAGTGCTAGTCTTACCCCCACTGGTGTCTGGCTCCTGTTCCTCCGTGACCACTGGTGAATCTGCATGATAGAAAGCTTCAGGGTCAGATTAATGGCAGTAACAGGACAAAGCAAAGTGTTTGTTGTCTCCTGAGGCAAAATAGCCGGGAGTGCTCGTTTTAATTATTTTTGTGTCATTGTGATCTAATACTTGTGCTTTTAACTCACCTGGACTCCCACTGCTAATCTCATTTTGGAGGGCGCCATGCAGCGGATCAAACGCTCACGTGACCCCCTCCCCTCGGCCTGTTCCACGCTCGGCCACGCCCACTTTGAGGCCACGCCCCCTTCCCGCCCTCAAATCCCCTTTATCAAATGTGCTATCCTAGGGAGCGCAGCGGACGTGCGCAGCGGGCGCGCCGTTTGCGCGCCAAAGGCGTGCCTAAGGCAAGCCCGTCTGCGCCCGTCCGCGGCCGGACGGGGCCTGGGGCACGACCCCTTGCCCAACATACCCTGTATTCATCCAAGCAGCTTACCACCCTTCAAGGAGACTGGCCTCTCCCAGAAACTATACTAAGGCACATTGCTTCCTTAGGTCTTGCTCATTCCCCCACCTCTAGGCCACTGTCCGTCCGCTCGATCCCTCCACCGCGGAACCCGCCCCTGCCTGTCCCTCCCTCCTCGCCTCCACCGCTATCTTTTCTTTTACTTAATACAAGGTCAGCGGTCAAGCACCATCATGAGTTGTTTACCCTGCTTGACACTGAGAAGCCGGATCTGTTGCTATTAACCGAAACCTGGTTCTGTGACTCCTCCCTTCCTGTTCTCCTGGCTACTCTCCCCCCTTCCTACGTTGCCCTGCGCGCCGATCGTCCGGCGGGCAGGGCCGGCGGCGGCGTGGCGCTTATCGCCCGTTCAGAATTACAGTTTCAATTTCTTTCCTATTCTCCCATTGCTCCTACTGAATTCCTTGTGGCCCGTTCCCTATCCTTCTCTCCCCCCATCACTTGTCTCCTTATGTACCGGCCCCCCCAGTCTTCTCCTTTATTCCTGCCGGCATTTCAAGACCTGTTGGCCAATTTGGTGGTCAACTACGCCTCGGTCTTGGTGCTAGGCGACTTCAATTATTGGCCTTCGGACCCCTTTGAGTGCACCGCTTCCAAAGAGTTCACCGAATCTCTCTCCTCTTTGAACTTTGTCCCGCACATAACGGTCCCCACCCATTCCCACGGCCACTTGTTGGACCAGGTTTGGTCCCTCAACCTTCAATTATCCCCGGTGATGGTATCCCCCTGCTGTTGGTCTGACCACGCTCTTATTTCTTTTTCTATCTCTCACCACTCTGTACCTAAAGTTCCACATGCCAGAAACACCTGGGCGCGGAACTGGAACAGAGTTGACCTTTCTTCTTTGTCCTCCCTGCTCCGTAATTCCACCCCGTCTCTCTCCGGTCTCTCCTCCCATTCTCAAGCCACTGCCATGAACACCTGGCTGACTACAGGCTGTAACACTGTGGCCCCCTTGCGTCGTATTTCCATCCGACGACAAAAGGACTCCAACAGATGGTTTAACGACCACCTAAAAGAGTTAAAACTATCGGCCCGACAGGCGGAGAGACAGTGGAGAAGAAACTATTCCTCCGCAGCAAAAACCCTCTATCTCAAATCACTTGCTACTTACAAAATTGCTATTCTCTCTGCTAAAGCCACCTATTTTTCCCTAAAAATAGAGGCAGCGGAAAATAAATCCAGAGAAATATTCAGCATAGTTAACAACTTGGCTTACTCTGACAGAGCTTCTTCGCAAATCCTTCCATCTCAATGATTTTGCGATCAGCTCAATACCTACTTTGCAGACAAAATCATTACCATCAAGGCTAACATCCCCCCCCCTTCACCTACTTTTGTGGACCCCCCTTCCCCCACCGTCCTCAATCGCCTCACCTCTATTCTTCCCCTCACTGAGGCCTCATTCCGCGAGATACTCCCCAAAGTCAAGTCGGGCTCTCCGGCAGACACTTGTCCAGCTCGTATCTTGCAACATATTTACTCCTCTTGCCCTGAAGCCCCCATCACCTTTCTCAACAACTCACTCGCTCAGGGAGTAGTGACCCCGGCACTCAAAACAGCCTTTATAGTGCCCATTTTGAAAAAACCCAGCACTGACCCTACCATCTCAGCCAACTACCGCCCTATCTCCCTGCTGCCCTACCTGGGCAAGGTGCTGGAACGCCATGCCACCGCGGTCCTCAGCGCCCACGTAGAGGCCAACGGTGGGTTGGCTTCCCGCCAGGCCGGCTTCCGCCCCAGACACTCGACCGAATCAGTCGTGGTGTCGGTACTGGACACCCTCAGGACGGGCATGGACAACAATAAACACCAGGCGCTGGTGCTTCTCGATCTCTCCGCCGCCTTTGACACGGTCGACCATACCATCTTATTGTCCCGTGTCGGGGCGGCGGGAATCGAGGGCTCAGCCCTGCTCTGGCTGTCCTCATTCCTGAGGGACCGCACCCAGGCAGTTCGGTCGGGTGACTTCTCGTCCACTCCTATCCCTGTCACTTGTGGTGTCCCCCAGGGATCTTCTCTTTCCCCCTTGTTGTTTAACCTTTACATTTCCCCTCTTATCTTTGCTCTTCAGCAGCTGGAGGTCACCGTGTACAACTACGCGGATGACCTCCAGCTCATCTTCGATCTGTCTACTTCCCCTTCTTCTGTCTCTAATTTTCAGTCGACTATGACCTTCATCAGGGACTGGATGAACCACAACCAGCTGAAATTGAACCCGGACAAAACCGAGCTGGTTCTCACCGGTGGTTCGTCCAGTCCCTGGAATTCTCATTTCTGGCCACTCTCTCTAGGTCCCCCCCCCTCTCCGTCACCCACAGTTAAAACATTGGGGGTTAAAATCAACAACCAGCTCACCCTCCACTCACAAATCAGCACCGTTGTATCTTCCTGCTTTCTCACCCTTCGCACTATCCGCTCTGTTTCCCGTTTTTTTTCCCCACAGGCACTTAAGGTGATCATGGCTGCACTGGTCATCTCGAGGCTAGATTACGCTAATGCCATCTACAACGGCATCCCATTATATAGCCTACGGAGACTCAAGTTGGTTCAGAACCAGGCGGCCTGGTCTATGGTCTCCCACGGTACCACCATTCCACACCCCTCCTCAAAGAGCTTCACTGGCTCCCGGTTAAAGAACGTTCCCTGTTTAAGACCGGGTGTATGGTCTTTCAGGCCCGACAAGGCACTGCCCCTGCCTTTATTGCCTCATTACTAAAGGAATACGTCCCCTCTAGAGAGCTTCGTTCTTCCTCCAAGTCCCTCCTCCTAACCCCACGTTTTAAACGTAAGAAATGGGGCGGAACCAACTTTGCCACTCTTGCCCCCACTTTTTGGAATTCCCTCCCTGATCACCTCCGCTATTCTACCCATTATCTTTCGTTCCGCAAGGATTTAAAAACCTTTCTCTTCAAACAAGCCTTCCCTGTATAATGCCCCTCCCTACCCAAGACTGGTCTTATTTTCTTCAGGTGTCAAACGAACTACTAGCGCCAAGAAACCGTACGGTATACGCTGCGCTCTACAAATGTTTTAAATTATAAATTAAAATTATAAATTATAATTATAAATCAATGCATTACAAAAGAGAACCGAATCTACATGTTGCACACCACACTCTGAAATCACATTGCGACAACTCAGTACAGAGTCCTCAGAAGTGGACGTGATGCTGATTATCTGTCATTACTGAGCCATGTTAAGGCCACACAGCACAACACCCTGCCCGTGGCTGAAGTCTACCAGGCACACAACTTGCTCTGCCCACACCTACGGACATGATGGGGGCACACCACTTGCTGCCACTGACAGACCTAGATGGAACAGAAGGGGACAACACAGACACAGACTACAACATGAGAGTCCACAATGGCAAAGACCCCATGCCAAACACCATGTTGTACTCTGGGGCCCAAAGACTGGTGCACATTGTCATCATACGTCTATTCCACAAAAATATGGGTGCTTTTAATGGACAGATTGATTAAGTTGCACTCAGATTGGCTAAACTGCAGTTCCCTCCCAATGTGATTCCCCAGACTACTCCAATGCTGAAGAAACCTGAAGAGCACAATTCAGACTGCAATTGCAATGCACAGCATGGAGAATTACCTTTGTAGGAACATTGTGGGCAAATGCATGACACTGGCACCCAGCCCAGCAGCCACTTACATGACACCTCATACCTCTACCAACATCACATTGGCCAGCGCTGGCACAGGCCCTGTCCACATGCACCCGCTCCCAGCCAAAGTCACCCTCACCAAAGACTCACCCCTGAATTGCTGCTGATGCTCCTTCAGACGTGCATCCAGCTCAGGATGAGTCACTGCCAAGATGGGGCCCATTAGTGGTGTCATGCTGCGCTGTGTCAAACGCCCAGTGCGAGGAAGCAGCCCCAAGGGCATCTCTGCCACATTCTTTGCCAGTCGGTTGATGTCGTCCCACCTCTTGTGGCAGTGAGTGCACCGTCGGTTGGATACCCCCAGAGCTCGCACCCTTGCTGCAATGGCCCTCCACACGGCCTTACGCTGGTGTACCTTTAGCTGCAGGCATGGGAGACAAGAGGGGGAAATGATCTGTGACACAGTGTCATGTCTCAACATCTATCAGTACGGTAGCAAGGCATGAATTCATTACAAAATCTAATATCTGTCCATCCCACACTTGGGTACATCTCACATGGGCACTCTGCATGAGCTAAGCTGATGCGATTGCATGCAGTTGTGAGTGGGTACACAGTCCCTGCACATCTCACACACATGCAGGATGCCAGCACTGACCCCCCTATGTGGCTTGCACACATCTCCAGTCCTTTGCATGTCTGGGCACCACATACATCACATATCGACCTGTGTCTGGGGGTGGACTCACTGTGTGCAAGACTGTGCAGTACTCAACGTACATGCCCTGTGAATATCTCAGTATGTCATGTTTGTGACATTGAGGGACATGGACTCACAAACAACATATTGATCCACACAAGTCTGGTCATGTGCAGTCTACAGGGTGAGATGGTTAAAAACACAATAGTGAGGACACAGTAAGTGAAGTGATGTGACCTCGTCTTAGTGGGTGGGCACTGTGCTGAGCATCTGGGCTCACACCGAGATGGACAACAGGGGCACACATAGCCATTCAGCCAAGCAATCAATGCCCTGGCACCTGCATGACCAACATTCTGTGTCACTATATGGCTGACAATGCAACACACTTCACTGATACCTACAACTGCAGGCAGGGAGATATGTGACATTGGTACACACACTCCTTCCCCCTGGAGACAGCATGTTTGTCAGTGCATGACACAACCCCACATCCTCAAGCATATACTTCATCAGTGCAACCACATGTGTGCCCCCCCTGCCCTACACCTACGCTTCTGAGGACTTACCACGACATTTGGGGCACTATACAGTCTTGGGTACTGTGTGAGCAGCTCGTCAACCAGGACATCCAGCTCCTTGCTTGTGAAAGGACTGGCACGGATCTTCTCTGTTCTTGCCATCCCTGTGGACATGGAACACCTGTGATGGAATTGGGTGGTGAGAGGTCTCAGGCAGCAGTCCCTGGAGGCAGCAGCAAATGAGGGGTCTCAGGCAGCAGTCCCTGGAGGCAGCAGCAGATGAGGGGTCTCTGGCAGCAGTCCCTGGAGGCAGCAGCAGGTGAGGGGTCTCTGTTAGCAGTCCCTGGAGGCAGCAGCAGCAGATCAGGGGTCTCTGGTAGCAGGCTCTGTGAGCAGTGGAAATGTGAGGCTCACTCCCACACATATATAGGCCTCTAGGGTTGTTTCAAAGGTGCCAAGCTGCAACAATTGGTTGTCCTGGTCTGCCTCAATCAAAAGCATCCAGCGGTGACGGAGCACGCCTACCACGATTTTCAAAATTGAATCATGCCACAGCTATCATCATTCCCATTGGCTCCAGGGCATGCTCCATGGTAGTGACACACCACTGGGGACAGGCGGTAGCTACCACGATTTGTGTGGTGGAGCATGCCCACCGTCATTTGGGCATGTCTCCATGCCAATGACTACCACACCTGTGTCAATGGGGGGTGCCGGTGACACACCGCTGGGGACAGGCGGTAGCTACTGCGATTTGGGTGGCGGAGCATGCCCAACACCATTTGGGCATGTCTCCATGCCAATAACTACTGCACCTGTGTCAATGGGGGGTGTGGTTGACAAACCGCCTGGACTGGCGGGAGCTACTGCGATTTGGGTGGTGGAGCATGCCCACCGCCATTTGGGCATGTCTCCATGCCAATAACTACCACACCTGTGTCAATGGGGGATGCTGATGACACACTGCCGCGGACTTGCGGGAGCTACCGCAATTTGGGGGACATATTTTGGCAATGGACATCGTGCACACTTCAACAGTGCACAGTGGCCACATGGTGAAGGGCACATCATTGTGCACATGATGCCAATGTTCCATTGACTCCACTGGTGCCTACACATGCCATGGTTGTGCATGTGTGACCTAGATTGGTCTGTAGTCCCTCATATTTCACAAATAAATAATATAGTTGATGAGGCAGGGCAGTGTTGTAGTGGACTCTACAATGTGTACACATATCAATGTGTTGGGGTGCAGTGATGGTCTTGGCAATGCTTGTTTCACTGTATGATGTAGTTACTTACATATGCTCTTCTGTCTGCTCATACACACTATTGTCAGGTCACCGCCAACTGTGGTCATTGTGTCGTGGATGTGTGCCAAGTTTGAAAAAGGCCTTGACGTGTGACAGGTACAGCAGCTAAGTATGAGACAGTGGTGTTGATTCACTACACCGTGGCTGGATGCTACACTCCCAGGCGTGCACATGTGAAATGTGGCCATATCATTATATGCATTCACATTGACCTATGTGCTGTTTTTAATGGACTTGTGTACTGTAAAAAGGGAGGTGTGCACTTTGTGTAGCTCAAACATCCACCCATGTAACTTGGTGTGACACTCAATTATCAAGTCAGTCTTTGATTTTGCTGTGTCATCCCGAACGTGATATGCTGTGGCCATCTCATGATGGATTTCATTGACATGTGTCCACTTTCATCTCAACTAGAAGGAGGCCAAATCTGATTCATCACTTGACAGTGCTGGAGGACATGGAGGATGTGGCGATTATTCACCAATTCCGTCTTGATAGAGCCACTCTGAAATCCCTTTGTGATATGTTGGAGCCCCACCTGCAGCCTCGCCGGACATATCCAACAGCTTTCCCCCAACGTATAAAGTGATGGCAGCACTCCATTTTTTTGTCACTGGATCGTTCCAGGAGACAGTGGCCAGTGCTGGTGGGTTGTCTCAACCAATGCTCAGCATGATGCTGCCTGATGTTCTGTCCGCCATGATGATATACAAGGTTTTGCTGGTTGCTATGTAGGGACCAGCACAACCTTTTTTCATTGTTGACTTCTTGTTGATTTGTCTAACCTGGCAGACGTCATATCTGGCCATGGACTGGCCATTGTATTGTCCTGCATACCTTTGTCCTGCCATGTACATATCTTGACTTGTAACCCCACACATCCTTTCTCTTTTTTTAAATGGTCTTTCTCCGTTGGGCACCATGGCAATGCACTCATCAGTGTGTGCTGTGCATGATTGTGCCCAGTCTTCCTTGTGCATGTGCATTGGTGTGTGACTCTTTGGTAGCTGTGACAATTCCCTTTGCTTACCTGTGTGCACACAGTGCGGTGTCGGTGTGCTTCTTTGTGCAATGAGAATGCTGGTGTTGCCATGTGGTGCCATTTCTTTAGTGACAAATGTGTGGGTGCATGCACTGGCTACTTACCTGTAACGTCCTCACATTTATCTTTGTGGAGTGCCACATCTATGTGTGCGTGAGGGAGCATTAAATTCTGCTCAGTGGTGTCATGAGACCAGAGAATATGTCTACCTACTTAGTGATTTGGTTGAGGTGGTCCATTAGATCACACACACATGCATCTTGTGGTATGGTGTGCTTCATCTTGCTGTACTGGGGAACAAGAGAGCATGGCAGGAGTATAATTTCAGGCCTCCCACCCCCACACAGCCCTCCCAGTGAAGATGGCTACCTACCTGTAAGTGTGTTTGGTGTACTGCAATGGCTTCCAAGTGCTTCTGGGTGGAGGAGTGCTCTATCCTGCTGGGGTGTGGCACAGGGGGCATGGTGGGAGTAATTGAGCAGCCCTTTCACCCCCAACAGCACTGCCAGGGAAGATGGCTACCTACCTGTTAGGTTAGGTTGATCCATACAATGGCTGCATACTGCTTCAGGTTGGGGGTGGTGCTCCTTCCTGCTCAGGTCGGAGTCAAGGTGCATGGTGGAAGTAGTTGAGCAGGCCTCCCACCCCCAAACAGCCCTCCCAGGGAAGATGGCTACCTACCTGTTAGCTGAGGGTGATCCATACAATGTCTGCATGCTACTTCAGGTTAGGGGTGGTGCTCCTTCCTGCTCAGGTTTAGGCCAGGGAGAATTGTGGGAGTAGTTGAGCAGGCATCCCACCCCCAAACAGCCCTCCCAGGGAAGATGGCTACCTACCTTTCAGTTCGTTTGGTGTACTGCAATGGTTGCCAGGTGCTTCTGTGTAGGGTGGGGGAGGGCTCCATCTTGATGATGCTGTGTGACAGGGTGCATGGTGGGAGTAGATGAGGAGCCCTCCCACCCCACACAGCCCTCCCAGTGAAGATGGCTGCCTACCTGTAAGTGTGTTTGGTGTACTGCATTGGCTCCAAGTGCTTCTGGGTGGGGAAGTGCTCCATCCTGCTGGGTGTGGGTCAGGGGCAAGGTGGGAGTAGTGAAACAGGCCCCCCACCCCCAAACCGCCCTCCCAGGGAAAATGGCTGTGAGTGTGTTTGGTGTACTGCAATGGCTGCCAGGAGCTTCTGGGTAGGATGGGGGAGGGCTCCATCTTGATGATGCTGTGTGACAGGGTGCATGGTGGGAGTAGTTGAACAGCCCTCCCACACCCACATTGCCCTCCCAGTGAAGATGGCTACCTACTTGTAAGTATGTTTGGTGTACTGCAATGGCTTCCAAATTCTTCGGGGTGGGGGAGTGCTCCATCCTGCTGGGTGTGGGTCAGGGGGCAAGGTGGGAGTAGTGAAACAGGCCCCCCACCCCCAAACCGCCCTCCCAGGGAAAATGGCTGTGAGTGTGTTTGGTGTACTGCAATGGCTGCCAGGAGCTTCTGGGTAGGATGGGGGAGGGCTCCATCTTGATGATGCTGTGTGACAGGGTGCATGGTGGGAGTAGTTGAACAGCCCTCCCACCCCACACAGCCCTCCCAGTGAAGATGGCTGCCTACCTGTAAGTGTGTTTGGTGTACTGCATTGGCTTCCAAGTGCTTCTGGGTGGGGAAGTGCTCCATCCTGCTGGGGTGTGGGACAGGGGGCATGGTGGGAGTAGTGGAACAGGTCTCCCACACCCATACAGCCCCCCAGGGAAGATGGCTACCTACCTGTAAGTGCGATTGGTGTACTGCAATGGCTGTAATGAGCTTCTGGGTGGGGTGGGGGTGGGCTCCATACTGCTGGGGTGTGGGAAAGGGGGCCTGGTGTGAGTTGTAGTGCTGGCTGCCTGAATACATACCCCCATGGTAATGTTGGGAGCTCCGTTTGGGGGGAATGGGAGTGGGTGGATGTTGGATCTGTGGTGAGACATGCTTTTGTGAGTGTGTGGTGCAGATGAATGGGATTTGTCCTAGATGGTGTGGCTTTGTAGTTCAGCAGGACAGTACATATCAGTGTGGTTGGTAGTCATTTTTTTGTATTTACCGGCCTCCACTCCCCAGCTACTCCTGTGAGACTCTCTGGATGCAGTATGACAAGTACCTTCTCCTCCCATGGTGTAAATGTTTTTTGTGAAATGGGAGAGTCACTGCCAGTCCAGTAAGCCAGCTCCCAGTTCTTGCTCTTCTTCTCTTTGACAACCCTCTTCAGATCATGCCACCGCTTCATGATCTCCTTCTTGGATCGCAGGGTTGTACATACTGCAATAACCCTTTGTAATAGCCTTTCCCACATTTGAGTCCTTGTGGCTAATGGTGTCTGTAGGACCAGACTACCAAACAGTTTTGGTTCCACCCTGACTATCTCATTTACCATGACTGACAACTCACTCTCTGTGAATTTAGACACTTTATGTGTGGACATGGCGTGTGGTGTGCAAAGTGTGGGTGCAGGGATGTGAGTGGTGGGTTTGGTGGTAGTGTGTGAGGTGTGGTATGTGCTGGTAGCTTGTTGGTGCTGGTGTGATGGTGGGGGTGATGTGTGTGTGTGCTGTGTTCTTTTGCCGCTCCTTTCAGATCTGGTGAATGCCCTTCTCTTCTGGAAAGTTGCAAAGGATTGTGGTCAGGGTAGAGGCTAGTTTTATACTCTGCTCTGTGGGTGTGTCCAAATAGGGTATTCCTGTCAGGTGTGTTGTGGGTGTTGTCCAGGAATTTGTATGTTTCTGGTTGGCATGTGTTTGTGTCATTGGGATGTGTTTTGTGTATTAAGGGGGGCATGGCAACTTTGATTTGGGCAATGTTTGGCATTTTTGTGGGGTTTTTGCATCATCTGCCATGTTTTCTACGGATCGTCCGCAGCGATGGCTATGCTGCAGCTCTTCCACTGGCTCTCCCATTCATTCAAGTGTGCAACGGCGGCGGTCGGAAACAGCAGTTCGTACCATGGGTCCATCGGGAATGTCCTAATTTCCTGTGCGGTATCTCCGCTATGCTTGCGGAGGGTTACTGATCTTCCACAGCTTTTTCTACCACCGCGGTTGGAATTTGCCCATCACCGCTCGCGTCGGGAGGTTTTTCTTGGCCCGGTTCCAATGTGGTCAGTCTTTTTGGAGGTTGATCCTAATTTGGCCGCCGTTTTTTCCACGGTCTTGACGTGCGGTTAATTTCCGCTTCCATGGCGGTCGGGGTGATTTTCCGACTGCCATCCTAATGGGCCCCCAAATGCCTGTTCTCGATGGTACTTCACACACAAAACAAGTTGACAGGAATGATTTCATGTCTAGATGGTAACTTGAAGCAGTGCTTGGTTGGTGAAAAGAAACGCTTACCACCATAGCATGAAAACAGGTTTTTCCAGGTGGAAATATGGACAAGAATGTTTTTCAACATCTGTTCGGTGCGATTGCTGTTGTGGTGGTGGTGTGTTCCTTTGATTTTTGCTGTGCGTTTGTGCTATACTAATACACTGTAATTGTGTTGTTTTACTGTGCTTGTTATGTAGTGTTCTATTTTGACAGTTTTGCTGTGATGTGCCCTGTTGTGTTTTAATTTTATTGTGATATCATTTTCTGGGATCACTGACAGAAGATCGATGGACCGAATATCGACCTACAAGATTATCGAGTCTAGAATACCGATGGACAGAATATTGACATCCTAACTTTGCAAAGGTAAGTACAAACATTTTGAAACCAAAATATAGTTGTTTAAAATATCTTTGTATAAAATATTGTTTTCTTTAAATGTCTTAAAAATGATATAAAATTAACGAAATACTAAATATAATTAATAAAAACATAGTTAGAATTATTTTAACATTTTCAAAAATGATAAATAAAAACAGTTAACAAAAAATAAACATACATTTTTTAATATATATTATTTTAAAATAGTTATTTTATTTTATAATAAAATGTTAGAAACATGATAAAAATGATATATGCATATATATAAATATATATATATATATATATATATATATATATATATATATATATATATATATATATATATATATATATATATATATAGATAGATATAGATATATATATATATATATATATATATATATATATATATATAGATATAGATATAGATATATACATAAACCTGTCATCTAAATATAAAAATAAAATATATAAATAATAAATAAAAATATTTAAATTACTAACTATTTGTACAAAAATATTTTACACTACATTAACTATAATAGTATACAAAAATATAGTCATGTGTCCTCCATTTGACCATATGCATTGTTGAGGACTAAAAGAAGTGGAAATGCATACTTAATGTATAATTGGCACACCTAGAATAGGTGGGCTTGGTCAGGTGGTACGTACTACATAGCTTAGTTAGTATTCTGGAATCAGAATGGAAGAATAGATTAGTGTTGATAAATGGTAAGTAGTCGATCTGCATATCCCCTGATTCTACTTGCTGACCAGATGAGATCGGTCAATTTATTTATTCCAATTGTTGTTTACATAAATGTTTTTTTTGACCGCCCTTTAAAGATATTTGATTAGTTTCACACCAATCATCAATGTTTGTCTCTTTCTTATATCTTTCCTGTTCAGCACCCAGGGGCAGGCAGACAGGGTCACAGTCGGCGGGAAGAGCACAACAGCAGCAACAGGAGGACACCGACGAGGGCTCTTCTGCTGGCCCTAGTAAGTCTTCTTGTTTTTAATATTAATAATTCTTATTCCAGACCTTTTACTGCACCATATTTTTTTTAAACTATTGTTTCCGTATCCTAATGGTATTTTTTACCAATTATCCTTCAATCTGTACTATATGTTTCGAAGTTCTTGTTATCCCTGCCTCTAACTGCCTCTGCTAGGATGACTCTCTTTACTACTACTCTTAGTCTGTCTGTAGTAGCTAAGCTTGCCCAGTTATTATTATTATTATTTGGAATCTTATATAGCGCGTGGTTACCCTCGGGCATCCCAGCGCTCGTTCATAGGTCAGAGGGATGGAGCTGAGAGAAGGACATCATTAGGCGGGAAATATGTGAGTTTTTAGCAGCTTTCGGAACCGAATGATACCGGTCTCAGTTCGCAGATTCAAGGGCAACGCGTTCCATAACTTGACCACATTCACCGAGAATCTTCTCCCGCCCGTCCGGGCTCTTTAACTCTGGCCACTTTTACCAGGGATTTATGGTCCGAGCGAAGTGCTCTAGTAGCCTTATAGGGGAGAACCATATTATGCAGGTTGGGAGGGCCTTCCCCTCTTAGGATTTTATGAGCCGTGCAGAGCGATTTGAATTTTATCCTCTCCCGTATTGGGAGCCAATGCAGCGCTCTTAATGCTGGTTTTGCCGATTGTCTCCTAGGAATATTCAACAACAGTCTTGCTGCCGCATTCTGCACTTGTTGAAGTTTAGTGAGCGTTGCCTCCGGGGCACCCAGAAAAAGCGCATTGCTGTAGTCCAACCTCGAGACTATCAGCCCCTGAATAAGGAGTTTCCTGGAGGTCAGAGGAAGAAGGGGTAAGATCTTGCGGGCCGATCGAAGCAAGGAAAAGCAGACTCCGGCAGTTTTCTTTGCATGGGTTTTAAATGACAAATTTTGTTCCAGCCACACGCCCAAACTTTTAATCTCTTTTTTGGGAGTTGGAGGATCGCCAAGGCAAGTCGGCCAGCTACCTGGGGGTAACGAAGGCCCCGCATGTCCCAGCAACATCAGCTCTGTTTTAGCGCCGTTCAATTTTAATGCTGAGTTGCCCATCCAAGTATACACCTTGGACAGGCAGGAGTGCAAAAGATCAGGATGGTCCCCAAATTGGGAGAGGGCCACCACCAACTGGGTATCATCAGCATAGCTGATTATTTTGATGCCCAGTGGTGCCACCACATCCTCTAACGGAGCCATATAGACATTAATCAATGTGGGGCTCAGGGAGGAGCCCTGAGGCACACCACATTGAAGGGGAATGGGGGCAGATTGAGCACTACCTTCCCAGACCTGAAAGGTTCGTTGGTGAAGGAACGACGCGAGCCACTTCAAGGCCATTCCAGTCAGACCCACATCAGAGAGTCGTTGGAGCAGCACCTGATGGTTTACGGTATCAAAAGCCGCACTGAGGTCCAGGAGGATCACTGCCTCAGTTGGCCACTCTTTATTTAAAAAGGTTTTAAATAAAACTCAGATTCACCAGTACCTCTAGCCATTGAGTCCAGTCCTTTGGGTTGTCCTCTTGTACTACTTCTAGCCTTATTGAACTTGAGTCTTTGTTTATCTTGAGGCTTTTCGACAATTCCCACCAACAAATGCCCAACCAGATTTATTACTATTTTGATAGGATAGGACATACTACTACTGTTGTAGGGATTTTGCACATAAGGAACTTTGCACAAGAAAATAGGATGTTGGTGATGGGAGGTTGGACCTTCCTCATACCTTAATCAGAAGTTCAGAACCCACCACAATTCCCTGCCCGACTAGTTATAGTAGTGTCTCGTCATAACAATTAGCTCTCCGAACCTTCCCCCCAGGATACCCAACAAGTAGACAACCCAGAAGATAACACACTCAACCTCTCAGTCGTGGAAGCAATGCATATGCACACCCTTCCTTTCGCTAGCTCACTCGTGTAAAGTTTTTTCTAGGCGCACTACCGACCACCAGTGCAGGGGCCAGCGGCGAAGGCAATCCGGCTGGCGAGGATGCGGCAGTTGCGGATGGAGCTGCAGGGAGCGAGCCAGCACCAGTGGCTGGCAGTGGTAAGTTAGATTCATAATCCTTAACTATTGACATTACACTCACTGCAAGGGTGTACTGTATGTATACTGTAGTGTTGAGACTTAGGGCCCCATTAGGATGGCGGGCGGATTGCCCCCGCCGGGCTGGCGGTAGTCACTGCCGGCCCGGCAGGGGCCAACCGCCCACCATCCCTGTGGAAAAGACCCCCTGCCATATTACAATAGCTGGGGGGTCCACGGCGGATGGAAAGACTGTCCACCGCTTTTCCGCACGGTCGACATGTCGACCGGGTGGAAAAGGGTTCAATATGGTGGCGGTGTCTGAAAGACACCGCCAGCCATATTAGAATGTGCATTTTGGAATGCAGCAGGAAAAGGCATGCAGAGTATGCTTGGGGGGTCCCTTGTGGGCCCCCATGGACTCCGGGGTGGTAGGGGGTGCACATGGGGGGTACCTATGGTACCCCCCTGCCTTTCAAAGCACAACATGGCAGGCAACGCGTGGTGCCTGTCACATTGTGCTTTGAAAAACACAACATGTATTTTTAGCATTGCGGCGGGCGGCCGCAATGTTGAAAATACGGGATGCACCCACCACTATGGCGGGCGCATCCTAATTGCCCCCACCGGACCCCCGCCCTTATGGTGGCCGGTCCCTTTTAGCGTGAGGATAGAGGGCGGACTTTGTCCTCCTAATGATGCCCTAAGTAAGTAGGAGTTGTTGTGAACGTTTGAAGAGTGAAGACACACTTTAATTAGCATTAGTAACAGCATTAGGGGTGGGAGTGTTGAGTAACCAATGGCCTCTCCTATCTGATTTCAACTCCACTTTGAAAGTTTTATGGAGAAGACTAACAGTCAGATAAGATCACCTGGTGTTGAACTAAAAAGGGATAGACGGGTGAAAGGAAGAAGGATGGGCGAGATTTAATATTTATGACTGACAGCGAGAAGGATACATGTGATGCAAGCATGCAAATTGCAAAGGTGGCTGATAGGAATCTGATGCATGGTTGGTTGAATGCCTGAAAAAATCCTGCAAATGTTAAAGCCCAAGCAAGTGGGAGGATAGATACATACCACAGAGATTATGTACTGTGCTTTATAGTGCTATCATGCCACTATGTAATTAACTTGTCTTACTGTTTTTCTAAGAGTATATTTTACAATAGTCTTGTTTTTTTCTTTTTGATATACAGCTACTCCTTCCAAACCGGGTCGGAAGGAGTTGACCACCAAGGCACAGCGCCGGAAGCTGGAGGCCATACAATTGGAATATCGCTGGCTGGTGGTCCTGGAAGAGGAGGAGGAGGAAGTGGCAGCAGCTGAGGCCTTCTCCAATGCCCCGGGCCCCAGCCACCGCCCTCCAGCGGTACGGCGCCATCGTCTGGCCCCTTTCCAAAACTGGTGCCCCCCACTGTGGCTGCAACTGCCACGCTCTAAAGCGCTGCATCGCCCTACTTGAGGAAGCAGTGCGTGTCCTCCAAAGGCAATCCCGCCAGACATAGGAGACCCTGTTTATTGCCCCCTTTTTATTTATTGTTTTGGTGGGTGGGAATTGGGCGTTGGGGATTTGGACAATTGGACATTTGGTTGGACTTTTTCTTTACGGACAATGGTTGGGGTTAGGGAGAGGGGTGGGTCAGGTTTTGTGTTTTTTTTTACATAGTTTATTTTTGTTAGGGTTATATTAAATAAATATTTCTACTTTACATACAATGTTTTGTGGGTAGGGTTACTGTTTGACATCACACTGTTTCCTTGCCGGTGCAGGTCCGCCCATAGCCAGTGCTTGATTTAAATAATTGGCTGACTGTGTAAGAAACAAACAGATAGAGGCCGCACCCCTCACTGATTGAGTTGTCCTACTAGTACTGTCAGTCTCTCTCTTCTATTCTATGCATTCTTTACCTGGACTCAAAGGGGTGTGTGAATTGATTGAAAACATGTCCATTATTAATGGTGCCTCCCCAAACTTCTCTTGATGTTTAACTTAGTCACAGCGATGGCTGCATGGTGATGATGGTTTCCTTTCCTAACATGCAATGATTGTGGTGGTGATAGTAATAGTAGTAGACACTGGCAGGGCAGCAGCATTTGCAAAAAAAGAAAACGAGACAGTTAGTTGCATGAGAGAGACTGTTCGAGGAGTAGTAGAATGAAGTACAGTACAGAACTTACTAAGCAACAATAATATGCAAAGATATTTTACAACAAAACATAATGGTGGTGGGGGTAGCCTACTAGACAGAGTTACAAACTTTAGTTTTGTCGAGTCACTTGACTAGGTCTACAGTACACTCGACACAAGCGTAACAGTTAGTGCTGTGTTTGAGGATGACAACAAATCCAATCAATGCCGGCAATTAATACAGGTGTATATGTTCCTTTGGTAAATAAAAATCACCTCTAAAATATACTGCTCATGGGTGGGAAAGCATAAGAAGATTCTCGCTCTGCCTTGAAATTGAAGTACTGTTGCTTTCAACACATCCGCCCCAGCCAAAGTGTGACAAAATATTGGGGTACATTTAATTCAGTCATACCTCAATAAGTCACACAGCCCGGGGGAAGAGGGTTAGGGTTTGTTGAATGGAAGGGAAGGGAGGTTTGAAGAAAGGTTTGAAAATGAAAAACAGTACGCCTCTCCACATTTTTGGTCCTTCTCACTGTTACAATGGGAACCAGCAGCACTGAAAACACGTTCAGAAGAGGCACTTGCGACAGGGCAAGCCAGATAGCTTATCGCAAGCCTGCTGAGCAGTGGCCATTGGGCCCTTTTCTCATACCAATACCACAATGGGGTTTGATCAATGTACACCGCTGTTGGGTCGTCCATATAGGCCTGGACCATTCGCTCAATGTTCAGGGGCGCTAAAAAAAAATCCGGGTCTTTTCTCTGTGCATCAGCACTGCACTTACCAATGCTTAAATGTAAATAAAAAATCCTGTAAAGGTTCTACTGGGCCGAATGATCCAGTTATTGCTCTTGCTGATTGTGATGGTGAGTGTTCTGAGACAAACGCACTGCCCTCAGCCACCGAAGTTGTACTTGATGCCGGATGCCCTGCTGCAGTACTTGTTGTGGGTTCATCTAGTGGGCTTTTAAATTTAATTAGCAGCCGTTCATTTTCCAACTTACTCACTGCCTCAGCTATCCAAGTTTTGTAGCCGGCAACATCCATCTCTGAAAAAGGAATTAATGTCTTCAGTGCCAATTTTGTTCGTGGACGCAGAATTGTGGCAGAAATGTAATGTTCTTTTGACAAAATCTTATTTTGCACCCTTGTATTGTCATCTAAGCGACGGGCTAAGCTCTCCACCAACTCATGGGCTTTTTTTTCCTCTACACCTTTGTATGATTCAGACACCGCCTTCAGCTGATGCTCTAGAATTTGCAATAATGGGATAGGTAAGTTGACCCATAGTACAGTCCTCCTTGCTGACTTCACGTATGAAGACTTCAAAAGGACGAAGCATGTCAGTCAGGCATTTAACTAGGCACCATTGGTCCATCTGAAGGGTCATGCTTTTCACAGTAGCATCCCCTCTTCGCATGGCATATTCATTGAGTGGCCTGTACTGCTCAAGCAGACGATCAAGCATGTAATAAGTTGAGTTCCAACGTGTGGCCACCTCCTGGATGACTGCTTTGACTGGCATTTTATAGTCACATTAAATGATCCTCAGCTGCTTCTGAGCTTTAAAAGAATGGCTGAAATTAGTGCATATTCTTCAGCAGGTGGTCAGTAAGTTGCTGACTATGGGTTCTTTTTTCAGAAAGTCTTGAACTATAATGTTTATGCAGTGCGCCAAAGATGGAACCCTGAAATAGGAACCAAGCTCCATGGCCTTAGGTATATTACTGCCATTATCTGTGAAAACAAAACCAATACTAAGCCCTCTTGGGCGCAGCCATTCAAAAACATTGCTGCGAAACTCTTCCAAAATGTTTACAGCAGTATGAGATTTCTCCATGGCGAACCTGGCTACAGTTGCATGTTTCCAAGTAGCTGTAAAAATCTGAGTTGTGTTAAGAGCTCCTCCTTCAGATAGCTTATCTCTAACCCCCACAAAAGAGACCGAGTGTGCAGTGATGCACATGTAATCTGTGACTTGGCAACTGGTCCACATGTCTGTTGTCAGGTGGATATTGTGAACAGCACTCTGCTGCAGAGCTTGTCCAACCAATTCCAGCACATCATGATGAAGTGCTGGAACAGCAATTCTTGTGAAATAGGACCGACTGGGAACCTTCCATTTAGGGCAGATGGCTGACACAAATTCAAGGAAACCCACCCCTTCCACAAATAAAAAAGGGAGAAGGTCCAGTGCTAACATTTTAGCCAGCTTCGCATTGTACAACTGTGCCGTTGGGTGGTTGCGTTGGAACTGCCCCTCGAACCTATGCATGCTCTCAATGGTAGGCTGGATTACTTTCCTTTGTGGTGCTGTTGTTTTCATCAACCCACTTAGGCTCAACAACGCACTTTGTTTCATCATTGCAGTACTCGGTCGCCCCTGGTGTCTCAGCCTGACTCTGAGTATGGCTCTTACTGCGGTGCCACTGAGATGTTGCTGAGGAGGATGTGGGCGGTACCACTACACTACTGGGGACAGGGCTAGAAATGTCTCCCTCTTCTTCACCTTCCACCGCAATAATATTGTCCCCTGATTCTTAATGCCCAACATCAAAGGGTTGATTTTTTTTACTTTGTTGTAAGCTAAGTAGGTGATTTTCCCACACAATAGTGTGGTGTATTTTGAGATGACTTAATTGGCCTCCTGTACCATAGTTTGTACCAAACCTTCCCTGCCAAAAACCTGTGCGACAAATTGGGCATTTAGCAACGTTCTCCTCCTTAGTGCTAACCAAAAAGAAGTCCCAAACTGGGAAGGAGAACTTTCTGGCGCTGCTGGATGTGCCACTTTCAATACCAGATGAACTGAAGGGTGTGCTTGGAATGTGACTCTGTGCAGCTACACTGTGACTTCTACTACCAGTACCTACTGAGATGGTTGAGCTGGATGTAGGTCCCTGCCGGGCCTTTGAAAATATGGCAGCTGGAGGTCATGGTGGTGTAACCTCTGTTGGTGGTATCCGTGCTACATTCCACTCAGCAGCAGCCTTTTTGGATAGGGTGATAATGTTGGTCTCCATCCCATTTGGGGTGGGAGTGATGTGCGTGATGACTGGCTCATCTTCATCAACCTAATCCCCCTCTTGTACATCTACCTCCATAACTCTAAGTTTATCTGGAACCTTCCTTTTCAGTAGCATTGTCTTGTGGCGTGCATCACTCTGAGACTGCGCTGGTGGCTGGCAAGTGGCAACACGATCATCAGAAGCGGGGCTTGAAGAAGAAGATGATGGACTAAGCCTCCTTTTCCTTGCTGGTGGTCTGGAAGACAATAGATCTTCCGAAACAGTGGTTTGTGCCACTTTGTCTGTAGGAAGTTCAATTTCCTGAAATGCCCCTACTTCAGGAGCAACAACTACTATTGTGGGCTGTTCTTGCGTCTGCTGCTGTTCTTGCGGCTGCTGCTGTTTTTTGCGGCTGCTGCTGTTGTTGTTGTTGCCATGTTCCCATGATGCACTGGGCCAGGGACAGACTGATTTGCATATAGCCAGGTTCTGAGCTGGGATGGGGCAGTGAGATAAATAACGGTGATGGATCAAGCCCTGATCTTTGGACTGGGTAAGAGTGGTCTGCTCAATTCAGACACTCTGTTCATCACCACCCCCTTTTGTAAATCGATTTTGGCCACTATAGGTGTGGCAGGGTATACTCAGACATGAGTCCCTTTCTCACTGCTCCATCAGGATTCAAGCAAGCCGGGCCGAAGAGGCTGAAATGCCAGAAACCGGTCCCCGGTAGCTTGTCTCCTTTCTGGTAAAGAATTGGCTTGGTAGTTTAGTCTGCCCTGTTCCCATGATGCACTGGGCCAGGGACAGACTGATTTGCATATAGCCAGGTTCTGAGCTGGGATGGGGCAGTGAGATAAATAACGGTGATGGATCAAGCCCTGATCTTTGGACTGGGTAAGAGTGGTCTGCTCAATTCAGACACTCTGTTCATCACCACCCCCTTTTGTAAATCGATTTTGGCCACTATAGGTGTGGCAGGGTATACTCAGACATGAGTCCCTTTCTCACTGCTCCATCAGGATTCAAGCAAGCCGGGCCGAAGAGGCTGAAATGCCAGAAACCGGTCCCCGGTAGCTTGTCTCCTTTCTGGTAAAGAATTGGCTTGGTAGTTTAGTCTGCCCTGTTCCCATGATGCACTGGGCCAGGGACAGACTGATTTGCATATAGCCAGGTTCTGAGCTGGGATGGGGCAGTGAGATAAATAACGGTGATGGATCAAGCCCTGATCTTTGGACTGGGTAAGAGTGGTCTGCTCAATTCAGACACTCTGTTCATCACCACCCCCTTTTGTAAATCGATTTTGGCCACTATAGGTGTGGCAGGGTATACTCAGACATGAGTCCCTTTCTCACTGCTCCATCAGGATTCAAGCAAGCCGGGCCGAAGAGGCTGAAATGCCAGAAACCGGTCCCCGGTAGCTTGTCTCCTTTCTGGTAAAGAATTGGCTTGGTAGTTTAGTCTGCCCTGTTCCCATGATGCACTGGGCCAGGGACAGACTGATTTGCATATAGCCAGGTTCTGAGCTGGGATGGGGCAGTGAGATAAATAACGGTGATGGATCAAGCCCTGATCTTTGGACTGGGTAAGAGTGGTCTGCTCAATTCAGACACTCTGTTCATCACCACCCCCTTTTGTAAATCGATTTTGGCCACTATAGGTGTGGCAGGGTATACTCAGACATGAGTCCCTTTCTCACTGCTCCATCAGGATTCAAGCAAGCCGGGCCGAAGAGGCTGAAATGCCAGAAACCGGTCCCCGGTAGCTTGTCTCCTTTCTGGTAAAGAATTGGCTTGGTAGTTTAGTCTGCCCTGTTCCCATGATGCACTGGGCCAGGGACAGACTGATTTGCATATAGCCAGGTTCTGAGCTGGGATGGGGCAGTGAGATAAATAACGGTGATGGATCAAGCCCTGATCTTTGGACTGGGTAAGAGTGGTCTGCTCAATTCAGACACTCTGTTCATCACCACCCCCTTTTGTAAATCGATTTTGGCCACTATAGGTGTGGCAGGGTATACTCAGACATGAGTCCCTTTCTCACTGCTCCATCAGGATTCAAGCAAGCCGGGCCGAAGAGGCTGAAATGCCAGAAACCGGTCCCCGGTAGCTTGTCTCCTTTCTGGTAAAGAATTGGCTTGGTAGTTTAGTCTGCCCTGTTCCCATGATGCACTGGGCCAGGGACAGACTGATTTGCATATAGCCAGGTTCTGAGCTGGGATGGGGCAGTGAGATAAATAACGGTGATGGATCAAGCCCTGATCTTTGGACTGGGTAAGAGTGGTCTGCTCAATTCAGACACTCTGTTCATCACCACCCCCTTTTGTAAATCGATTTTGGCCACTATAGGTGTGGCAGGGTATACTCAGACATGAGTCCCTTTCTCACTGCTCCATCAGGATTCAAGCAAGCCGGGCCGAAGAGGCTGAAATGCCAGAAACCGGTCCCCGGTAGCTTGTCTCCTTTCTGGTAAAGAATTGGCTTGGTAGTTTAGTCTGCCCTGTTCCCATGATGCACTGGGCCAGGGACAGACTGATTTGCATATAGCCAGGTTCTGAGCTGGGATGGGGCAGTGAGATAAATAACGGTGATGGATCAAGCCCTGATCTTTGGACTGGGTAAGAGTGGTCTGCTCAATTCAGACACTCTGTTCATCACCACCCCCTTTTGTAAATCGATTTTGGCCACTATAGGTGTGGCAGGGTATACTCAGACATGAGTCCCTTTCTCACTGCTCCATCAGGATTCAAGCAAGCCGGGCCGAAGAGGCTGAAATGCCAGAAACCGGTCCCCGGTAGCTTGTCTCCTTTCTGGTAAAGAATTGGCTTGGTAGTTTAGTCTGCCCTGTTCCCATGATGCACTGGGCCAGGGACAGACTGATTTGCATATAGCCAGGTTCTGAGCTGGGATGGGGCAGTGAGATAAATAACGGTGATGGATCAAGCCCTGATCTTTGGACTGGGTAAGAGTGGTCTGCTCAATTCAGACACTCTGTTCATCACCACCCCCTTTTGTAAATCGATTTTGGCCACTATAGGTGTGGCAGGGTATACTCAGACATGAGTCCCTTTCTCACTGCTCCATCAGGATTCAAGCAAGCCGGGCCGAAGAGGTTGAAATGCCAGAAACCGGTCCCCGGTAGCTTGTCTCCTTTCTGGTAAAGAATTGGCTTGGTAGTTTAGTCTGCCCTGTTCCCATGATGCACTGGGCCAGGGACAGACTGATTTGCATATAGCCAGGTTCTGAGCTGGGATGGGGCAGTGAGATAAATAACGGTGATGGATCAAGCCCTGATCTTTGGACTGGGTAAGAGTGGTCTGCTCAATTCAGACACTCTGTTCATCACCACCCCCTTTTGTAAATCGATTTTGGCCACTATAGGTGTGGCAGGGTATACTCAGACATGAGTCCCTTTCTCACTGCTCCATCAGGATTCAAGCAAGCCGGGCCGAAGAGGCTGAAATGCCAGAAACCGGTCCCCGGTAGCTTGTCTCCTTTCTGGTAAAGAATTGGCTTGGTAGTTTAGTCTGCCCTGTTCCCATGATGCACTGGGCCAGGGACAGACTGATTTGCATATAGCCAGGTTCTGAGCTGGGATGGGGCAGTGAGATAAATAACGGTGATGGATCAAGCCCTGATCTTTGGACTGGGTAAGAGTGGTCTGCTCAATTCAGACACTCTGTTCATCACCACCCCCTTTTGTAAATCGATTTTGGCCACTATAGGTGTGGCAGGGTATACTCAGACATGAGTCCCTTTCTCACTGCTCCATCAGGATTCAAGCAAGCCGGGCCGAAGAGGCTGAAATGCCAGAAACCGGTCCCCGGTAGCTTGTCTCCTTTCTGGTAAAGAATTGGCTTGGTAGTTTAGTCTGCCCTGTTCCCATGATGCACTGGGCCAGGGACAGACTGATTTGCATATAGCCAGGTTCTGAGCTGGGATGGGGCAGTGAGATAAATAACGGTGATGGATCAAGCCCTGATCTTTGGACTGGGTAAGAGTGGTCTGCTCAATTCAGACACTCTGTTCATCACCACCCCCTTTTGTAAATCGATTTTGGCCACTATAGGTGTGGCAGGGTATACTCAGACATGAGTCCCTTTCTCACTGCTCCATCAGGATTCAAGCAAGCCGGGCCGAAGAGGCTGAAATGCCAGAAACCGGTCCCCGGTAGCTTGTCTCCTTTCTGGTAAAGAATTGGCTTGGTAGTTTAGTCTGCCCTGTTCCCATGATGCACTGGGCCAGGGACAGACTGATTTGCATATAGCCAGGTTCTGAGCTGGGATGGGGCAGTGAGATAAATAACGGTGATGGATCAAGCCCTGATCTTTGGACTGGGTAAGAGTGGTCTGCTCAATTCAGACACTCTGTTCATCACCACCCCCTTTTGTAAATCGGTTGTTGTTGTTGCGGCTGCACACTTATCTGCTGATTTTCCACCTGCGTTGATTGTGTACTACTTTGCTATAATGACATTTCAATATCGCTGCTCGGTAGTAGACTGGCTACCTCGGCAACACTCAAGGGCTTGGGCCTAGGTTGGTGGGGTTGGACCGCTGGTGCACAGGTGCTGCTCCCAGCTTGGTTCCCTGACAACGCTGCCGTAGGCGAATTTTTTTGGTCCCAAAAAAAACATTGGCCAGCACACCATTTGTGGTTAGTGACATTTCCTTTTCCTGTTCCTTCTTCTCACCGGCAACTTTCTTGGTACTGGACCTGGTACCTTTCTTTTGGGCCATCATCTACAGATGTTAGGCAGGACGCAGGTGCACAAGTTGTGGTCACACGTGGACGTGATGCACAGCAGGACTTCTGTCTGGCTGGCAGTACAACGGATGATGATAATGATGACACCTCCTCCTTTGGCTTTTTCTGCATCAAAAAGCAAATAAGCCAGGAGAAGAACATCAGTGAAATGTTGCATTTGTTGTTGTGGTTCAGTTACTACTGTACTAGTACAAACAAACAAACAAAAGATATAGGGCCAGATGTAGGTAGCCCAATACTGGTCGGTAATGGCCAAAAATACCGAATTTCGGCCGTTACTGACCGGTATTTGGTGTTTGAGATGTAGGGGCCACAAAAACGTACGATTCGGTAAATTTACCGAATCGGTAAATTTACTGAATCTGGAAAGTTACCGAATCTTTAAAGTTACTGAATCGGTAAATTTACTGAATCAGTAAATTTACCGAATCAGTAAATTTACAGATTCAGTAAAATTACCGAATCGGTAAATTCACCGATTTGGTAAATAAGAAATGGTAAAAATGACAATTGAGATGTAGGTAACCTCTAAAATACCGAATATACATGAAATTCGGTATTTAAGAGTCTGTATTTACCATGGATTCAAATCAGGTGGTAACCAGGTGCAGGCTATAAAAAAGTGCCTAAAATACAACAGTTTGACCAGAATGGCAGCATTCTACGTGATTGCGAGGCGGCTACGGCTACAGGCAGAAGGAGAGAGGGTCTGGAGAAGGGAGGAGCAGGTCTACAGGCAGAGAATCACCCTATTCCAACTGACTGAGCCATAGATCATACAAAGGTACGGGCTACACCACCAAACCATCCTGGAGCTGATCAGGGACCTCCACCCACTTTTGGAGCACCCAACCCCAAGGGCGCACGCCATCCCTCCCCATGTGCAGGTGCTGTGTAGCCTACACCAGCTTGCCTCTGGGAGTTACCAGAGTGTGGTTGCTGCAGTAGATGGGGCGTCCCAGAGCTGGCTGCCCCATTTTTTTAGGAAATTCCTAGCGGCCATGATGCAGAGAATGCAATATTACATCAGCTTCCCTGCAACGCACGCAGAACAGCTCAGGACCAAGACAGAGTTTTATCAAATGGCACATTTCCCCAACTTCATTTGCTGTATTGATCGCACCCATATTCCAATATGTCCACCTGCTGCCACAGAGTACATTTATAGGAACAGGAAGTCTACCCACACCATAAATGTATAGGTAATCTGTGATGCAAAGTACATCATCACGGACCAAGGACATAGTTGCCAAGTTTCCTGGAAGTACCCACGACTCATACATCTTTCAAAACAGTAAGATCTACACACGCCTGACAGCGGTGGAATTTGGCGAAGAATACCTGCTAGGTAAAACACTGTGTGACACTCCCTTGATACATAATGCAGATGTATGTGTATGTGTGGATGATTAATGTCTTTTTCTGTCACAAATAGGGGATAGTGCATATGGGGTCTGGTCTTTCATCCTTACTCCCTACCTCAACCCTTCAACCCCCAGCCAGAGGAGATACAACAGGGCACACAAATCTACCAGGAACATTGTGGAGCGCACCTTTGGGCTGTGGAAAAGCAGGTCCCGCTGCCTCCACAAAAGTGGAGGGGCACGCCCGTATACACCAGCCACCTGCTGCAAGATGATTGTAACCTGTGCAATGTTGCACAACCTTGCCATGAAGATGGGCACGAGGTGGAATTATCTGATTATGAGGACCATGATGACGAACAAGCACTGCCTGAACCCAACACTGCTGGAGTTGCGACACCAACAGATGGCATACACAGACGGGAAGAAATCACTCGTTACTACTTTTAAGTAGGTAAAGAGGCACAGACAGGTGGAGTATGCACCCAAAGTAGTTTAATTTTTGTCTCTACGCAGGTGGTCAAAATCACAAATGTGAAACACAAACGTCATCCAGGCTATAATGGTAGTCCTGAGTCACTTCCCCATTTACTGAACAAGTCATGTACGCCCACGCCTACCAGTGCCAGATGTAAGTGGCTGGCTCTCTTCACTGTGCGTTTGGGCTGCTGTCTCACCATGGCGCCCGCTACTCCTCTGTGTCTCCACAACAAGGGGGCTTGTCATGCTGCTTCTACTGGTGCTTTCCTCACTTTCTGGTGCATCCAGAGCAGCAGTTTGTGCTGTCTGAGAATTAATCAGCACCTCTACAGCACATGTCAAACTAGCAATGCCCCTAGACACCTCATTGCTGTTGTGTGTGAGTCCATCCTGCATGTTAATGCATCTTCTGCATAGCAGGGAAGTGGCTGCGGCCAGGCGGATAATAGCTTTGTTTTGCTGCTGCACATGCTGCCTCTCCTTGCGCCTAGCTGCCATGTCCTGGTCCAGTTTGGTGCACAGAAGCTGCACCGATTGTGTCATCTCGTTGTTCACATCTACCAGTTCTCTAATGGCCTTCCCTATTCCTTCCATATGTGTGTTTAGGTTCCTCATCTGGCGTTGCACCGACTGGATGGCCTTCCCCTGCATCCTCTGTATTTTTACCATGCTCCCCTCAAGGCCATGGAAGACACTGGGAGCCTCAACATTTGCTGGTACAATGCTTTCTCTGTGCCTGCGGCGTCTGGTACCTGTACGGGCAACCTCTACAGTGGATTGCTGTGTTGCAGGGCTACCTTCACCTGCCACGGTTTGTATGTCATTCCCCTCCATGTCACTTGCTGATTACTCCATTTGAACTAGTGGGGGAACTACATGCCTCCTGCTCTTTTGTGTCAGAGGCAGTGATGCAGGCAGTTCAGGTGAGGACAGTAGCAGAGGGGATCCTGAACGTTCTGGGGACGCATGCAGTTGTGGAGCCATTTCTGTGTCTTGGGATGGTGGCTGTGTAGTTGGTGCACCTGTGTCCTCTGTGACATTCCCTGCACTTGGTCCTGGATCCTGGCTGTCATCCCTCTCTGGTGCCGTGCATTCCGTCTCCCTGGTTTGCTTGCGAGATGTCTCGCCTGCGGACATATAAACGAATATTAGCTCAGTGCTACTGCCTCACAACCACTAAATTTAAATTTTTCGCACTTAGACACTTTACATGTTGCCTGCACTTCATTATGTCTGACATGATTTGCCTGATTTTTTCCTTGCTGTGCTGAATGACATGATCTTTCATTTACTGACTACATGTCCCATGATGCATTGCTCCCGTATAGTGCAACCTCTACTGGACTGGGCTTAACTATGCCACATGGGGAAAAGGGAAGGCTGATGGGGTGGGGGTGATTGCTGTGCATGCATCTTACCTTTTTTTTTTGCAGCTCTGGCTGAGCTGTCGGCATCTCCCAGTCCACAGACGCTCTGAGGTTAGTCAGGGGGGGTGCACGACTCTTCTCTCCTCCAGTTTTGTTTGCCTGTTTGTGGATGTCAGAGAGGTTTTTTTTGGTCAGGCTCCTGAGGTCATACCACCTCTTCTTCGGGACCTCTATGTCCCTTGGAGTCACTCCAACAGCATTAACCTTTGTTTGAATGTGCAGCCAAATCTTTCTCCTGGCAGATTCAGGCACAGTCAGGGACAGCTTGCCAATTAAATTCTGGTGTTCCTTCACCACCTCCTCCACAAGGACCTGTAGCTCCATGGAGCTGAATTTTAGTTTCCTCTTCCTCTCTGGCTGCTCCTTTTCACTACTGCTTGCCATTTTCCCAATTTTAAACTGCAAAACTCTTTCTGTGGCTCCTGCACTCAGCTCAGCTCCAACTGCCTCACCAGAACCTTCTAATTACTTGCAGCTGCCTGTGTAGCTACTTCCTGGTAGGGAGGTGGAGGGTGGTAGCACCTAATTGGCTGCCTGATTCAGTTTCAGTTTTGCTTGCTTTCCGATTCGGTATTTGTCGAATCGGTATTTACCGAATCAGTATTTCCCATTAATTCCTATGGGCCAAAAGGCCGATTTTTTACCTACATAGCATTTACCGATTCTAAAATACCGAATCGGTAAAATTCAGTGTTTTAGAGTCGGTAAATTACTGTTAGATCTGGGGGTCTCTAGTTGGTAGAGGTAAGTACCTTTATCCAAATAGGGACCCTTGCTTCTAGTAAGGGCAAAAGGGGCACACACTGTAAATAACCCGTGCTCACCCTCTAGGTAGCTTGGCATGAGCAGACAGGCTTATCCCCAAGGCAATGCGTTAGTATTTGCATTTAATAACCACAATGACCCCAACAGTACACCACAAATTGAGACCACACAGGTAGGTATATAAAAATATAGCTTTATCTAGATTAGCCAAGTAAAAAGGTCAGTTACAAGGTAGTTGTGTTTCTTCTTAATGGTTGCACGTATTCTTAAGGGTTTCACTTAGTTCTAGGAAGTTATTCACTTATTTGAATTGTCAAGTCTCTCAAAAATATCACTGGAGTGTTCACTAGGACGGTACGATCAAAATCAGCACTTTGCTCTATATGCGCGAGCCCTCACACGTGCGCCTCACCATCTTGTTCCCTCGGAAGCCTCAGCGTGCGAGAAGCCTTCAAACCTGCCCCGGCCGGTCCCTTCAGCTCTCCGCCCGCTCCTGACAATCCAACGAGCGGCGGGGAACTAATCTGGCACTTCTTGACTGGGACGACAGGCCAGGGGCAAGGAATACACGTGCTGCTCCCACAGCGAGAACGGGTCTCTCTTCGGCCTTGAGCGCTGCTCCCTCGGCGAGGACGGGTCTCTCCTCCAATCCGGTCGTAGCTCTGCAGACGAGCCTCCGCAGACGCCCGGGAGTCAGCCAATGGCAGTGCGGCTCCCGGGACGAGACCCTAATGATGCTGTAGCCTCTAACCAATGGCTGCACGGCTCAGATGATGACGCGGCGGTGCTGGGACCAATCCCAGCGTGGCATTAGTGAGGGGGCTCGACTCCCTCGACCAATGGGAGAGCAGTGGGCTTGATCTTCGTCTCTAAAGCGCCGGCAAGGTACGGCGAGATTGCGGGACGATTTACGGTCACCTGGCAGCGGAAAACTTCGCAAACCGTGTGCCGATGAGCACACCGATCTAAACCCTCAAGCAGCAGTTGACAAACTCACGCTGCAGGCAAAAACAGCACAATCTTTGCAGCTTCGTTCAGTTTCTTGGGAACCTCTTAACCCTGGGTTCCAGGACAGGAGGCCAGCTCTTCTCAGGCCCTTGGAGATTCTTGCAGACACAGCAAACGGCAAAGTCTTGGTAGTTCAAGCAGGTAGGGGCAAAGCACACAGCACAACCCCTCTTTTTCTCTCCTTCGGTTGAACAGCAGAACAGGTCAGCCCTTAGAGCACACAGCAAGGCAGTCTTCCTTTAGTTCCTTCAGCTGTACTTCTTCTGGCAGAGATTCCTCTTGATTGTAGAATCTGATTTTCTGTTGTCAGGGGTCCTTCTCTTATACCCCTAAAAGTCTTTGAAGTCTTTGTGCAAGTGGGCCCTGAGCCAAGCCTAAACCAGTTCAGGGTGTTGCTGGAGCACTTGGGCTTCCTGGCTTCTTCCTTCCTTTCAGTGTGAGGGGCAGAGGTGACAGCCGCCCAGCAGGAGGTGGAGCCAGCATTGTGGCAGGCAGGCACAGCTCTATTCACTCCCAGGTGCTATCTCCTCCCATCACTCTAGTTGCAGATGCAGTCATTCAACCACGGGCTGATTCAGACAACCTCCTGGGGGCTCCCCAGCCACTGTCACCCTCAAACCAGACAGTCAATCAACAAGCAGGCCCAGGCACATAGAAAGGTTTAGACAAGAGATCAGCCACTTTCTAAAAGTACTGTTCTCAACACAGAATTTTAAAACAACCTTTCCTAAAAAAAAATGTTATTAAATTCTGAGTTCAGGGATATCAATCACTTATGTCCCATCTTGTTCCTGTGGGAAGATAGGCTGGTATCCATTGGGACCAGCCTCCCCCATGTTAGTCTATGGAGCAAGATAACCTTGCAGCAGTGAGCACACAAAATGGCTGCTGTTCACTACCAGAGCATGTTACCTGCACTAGTACATGCTCTACCTTTCCTATACACTGCACCCTGCCCAGGGGGGTACCTTGAGCCTTCCATAAGGGTGACCAATGTGTACATAAAGGGAAGGGTTAGGCCCAGCCAGTGGGAACACTGGCCAGGAGGACATGGCAGTTCACTGACTGCACACAGGCACTGCAGTGGCTGGCCTTAGATACCATTTTAGGGCTACTCATGTGGGTGGCACAATCAGTGCTGCAGGCCCATTAGTAGCATCTGTCATCACCAGCCCTGGCACACCCAGTGCACTTTACTAGGGACTTCGTGGTGATACAAATATGCCAATTAGGTACATCCAATCCATATGATAATTTCCATAGGGAGCACTTACACTCTGGCACTGATCAGCAGTAGCAGAGTGTCCAAAGCATCTAAACCAGCAAAAACGAAATCCAGCACAGCATCAAAAATACAGGAGGCAGAGGCAAAAAGATAGGGGAAAACCACGCCAAGGGTGTCAGGTCTAACAATTACATTTACCTACATCGGGCCCATAGTCTAGCCATTTTTGAGACTTTGTCAACAATGGCTATGTTATACTACTGTGTACACACTACACTCTCAGGAAGGATAGGAAAGAGTATAAGAACCAACAAAATAAAAATTTTATGGAAGTGGGGTGGACCCTATTTGCCATTAAATTAGTTGAGCATCACATCATTGATGGAGCTGCTGCTGGCAAAGGGGATGGATGGATGGAAGCAGTAAGCCAATAGGAAAACCATGCAGGCCTATATGGCAAAATCAGGACACTAATAACTCCCACCACAAAAAAGGCCACCAGCCATATGGACACTCATGAATCACAAGCAAGAATCAGGGGGCCTGGGAAACACCAGGAGCTGACAAAAGGCCTATAAAAGCCAGGCAAAGGATGCATGCCAAAGCACACTGCCCTGCCTTTTTAATTCAATAAAATGCAAAAACGAAAATACACAGGCCCAAAAAAGGTCTGCAGGGTGCATGCATTGCACACCAATACACACCAGACACACAACAAAGGCATGTCTTTAAAACACCCAACATCAGAAAGCCCACCCAGAAAAACATTTCCTAACTCAATCCAATGCCATCCATGCCCTAAATGATGTCTAAATTGAACAGACCACACAGAAACACTTGTTTAATGCAGCTGTGGCTACCTGCTCTGAGCCTACTGGATGAAAGCAGGCCTGTTGGCAGACAAGGCCAGACAAGCTTGCAGGCCTAGGCTCCAAAATGGCCACCAGCCACATGGCCAGGGCCAACAACAGAAAGCCCACCCCCAAAAACACATTTCCCAACTCAATCTAATGCCATCCATGCCCTAAATGATTCTTGATAATGAAATACATTCAAAACACACCAGAGGAACAGTTGCTTCATCATGCACCCCCCATGACTAGCTCTGTGCCTACTGACTACTACCACCCACAACAATTTTTTAAAAAAGGAATGATAAGTACCAAAATTAATTTGTAGTTGCAACAACGGCAATGCCCCCAATCAAACAGACACTACAACCACTTACTTGTAAAATATCAATTCAAAAATCCCCAATGATAATGATGCAGCAGACAAAAAAAGTGATCTTTCCAGCTCAAAATCCAAAGGCAGAATGAACAGGAGATGGACAAAGCACTAGGAGGAGCCTGCTGGACAGTAACAGGAAGTTAGAGATTCTGTGGCACTTCCTCCCTCTCCCCCCATTTTAAGACAGGACTCCTTGCACAAAAAAGGACCGACAAATGTCAATCTGAGGAGTTTTTTTTCATCCAAATCATAATTTGCAGAAGGTTTTATACTGCTAGAGATGATATTTTACATGTTCGAGTTCTCGAGCTTCACCTTACTTCCGCCGGATGTCGATGGCGCGTCCAAAATGACATGATCGCGTTCTCTCGCTCCCTCTCGCGTTGGATATGACATGTTCGGGTTCTCTTGCTCATTGTCGCTTTCGATATGACGTGTTCGCGTCCTCATGCTCTCGTTTGCGGTGGAGAATGACATGTTCGGGTTCTCTCGCTCCTTGTCGCGTTCGATATGACGTGTTTGCGTCCTCACGCTCTCGCTCACGGTGGAGAATTACGTGTTCGAGATCTCATTCTCTCGGGGTGCATGATCTCGAGACGAATGACGTGATCGCGGGCGTGAACTCTTGCGAGATAGCGCAAACGGCTACCAACATCTCGCGGAGCACACTACCGGATTGGGAAACCTTGTTGGCAAACCCTGGGATCCTGGTAAGGTGATCGCGTGCACGAGAACGTATTTTCAAAGTGCGAGCATGAAAAAAATCACTGGTACGCTGGGGATCGCGGAAATTTTGGCATTTTCACGCTCTACGCGGACAGTGAAAAATGTCAAATTATCCCATTTTCCACGAACGGAACGGAATTTGACGCCCACCCCTAATGTCAAGCATCCAAGCTTCTTTTGTATAAATTGTAAATTGCTCTATAAATAGGTATATATATATTTAATAGGTATAAATAGGTATAGCATTCAAGCTATGAAAGCAACTGCAAAGTAGCTAAGGCATCAATACTGCTATCATACATACAACCCTAAATGTAAACAAAACTTGAGTTATATACAACATTGTCCCTATTCCATACACTTTATGGTTAGCCGATTTTGTGTTGACTATGAACACAGATGAACACAGATTAAGAGGCTAACAGCTTTGGTGTCTTTTCAGGATACAAATTGAATATTAATAAGACCCAGATTCTATTGAATTATACACCAGAAACACCCATATTGGGACACTGCTTAGAAACTACTTACCTTGGGGTCCATGTTACTTCCCAGATACAAAGTATTATTAAATTAAACTATGAAGTGCTATTGAATGACATGGCTAAGAAGCTTAAAAAATTGCATAAGCTTTCAATTAGTATTATCTGACGTTGCAATATTGTTAAAATGACGATTCTTCCTCGGTTTCTTTACCTATTTAGATCCATTGCTCTGAAACTTCCAAATTAATTTGTCAAGAGACTAGCTGGTACAATTGGAAGTATTATTTGGGGATATAGGCGGGCAAGAAGGGCTATTACATTTTTGAAATATTCATTCAGCCAGGGGGGTTTAGCACTTCCTGATTTTAAATTATATTACTGGGCTTCATTTATGAGCCGATTCCGTAGCCTTTTTTCCAATAAGGATCAAGATTTCAGCCATAGGCTCTTGTTAAATCAAGACTCTGGTAGATTTCTCTATCGAATACTGGACCCCAAATATTTTAAGAGGGTACGATTTAAGACCCTGAGGGGCATAGCTATGATATGGCGAGATATTTCTACCATGTATTCTGTGCCAACCTATTTTACTAAGTTCCCGCTTGCGGATAACCCATATCTGCTTGATATATTTAGAGACAGAATAGCTTAACTATGGGTTAGCTTGGGGATATATAAACTGTAAGATCTATATGATCTAGAGGGCTTTTGTACCTTTCAAGACCTGCAAGATTCTTTTTCTATACCACACCGTCACCATTTTAAATATCTTCAACTCAGAGATTATTTTATGAGATCCCAAGGACTGAGGAAGGTGGAAGCTAATCAATTACTGATCTTTTTACATAAATCTGGTAAGGGGAAATTAATTGGTGCCGCGTATCTAATATACAGCCAGGGAAGATTGGAGCCTATGGATCTTTTAGCTGAGAAATGGAGTGTAACTCTTGCAGCAAAGATATCTGCTACAACCCTTGAGACAGCATTATCTACAGCAAAAGAGGCAGTATGGTCTGTTAATTTAAGGCTCCAACAATTTAAACTATAACTATGCTGTATTATACACCGGATAAGGTTGCCAGATGGGGACAAAGAACCACCTATCATTTAAGCAATAGGATGGGTGCCCGAAATGTGGGGAATAGGGAGCAAATATAGTTCAGATGTTTGTAGAGTGCCCTAGGCTAGCAGTCTTCTGGCAAGAGGTTCTGGAAGTACTAAAAAATTGACTTGGGTTGGAAGTGGTCCTTACTGCAACTGATATAATGATGGGTTACAGAGACAACACGGACAGAGCTAAGTGAGCTCTGTTAACTATAGTTAGTCTCTTCAAGATTAGCTATAGCCCGGGCATGGATCTCTCAGAGGCCATGTAATGTAATGGAGTGGTGGGGTATCTTTATGGAAATTTTTGAGCGTGAAAAAGCTCTGGCTATAGTCAGAGGTCTTAAGGCACTTCGCAAATGTAAGGCTATTTCTCATGGTATGATTCAGGAATAAGGTGCTAAAAATGTTCTTTATGGTTTGTCTTTTCACTGCTTATTATTTAGTATATCTTTAGTTATTTGGATGATGAAGTGTTGTTGTATTGCTACCATTCCTCTAGAAAAAATGAAACGGAAATGGAAAAAAAAAATATGTAATTGGCTATCGCCATTGTATACATACCTTGTGTTTGAATCCTTTGCAAAATAAAAATATTATATAAAAAAAAGAACACAGGTGAAAGGGTAACCTATTCTGTACACGGTGTTCAATCTGTATACAACTGTTCCGGAAGGACCAGGTTCCTCCAGCTACTGAAGCCCTGTTACATATCTATTGCCCTACTACAAATATTCTTTACTATTTACACTGGTTAGTCCATGGAGAAAGTTTACTCTGTACCACACTGTTTGCAGACAGTAAAACTCTCATGAGAAATACACCACAGTGTATTCAAAAGTATTTACTAGAAAAAGTTTCAATCTATGCAAAACATGTCCAAAAAATGTCTATTTACTTAAATAACCAAGGTATGAAGGTGCTAAAGAATTTATTAACTGCAGCCTTGATACCCCATCCCCTGGGCCACAGTAAAAAAAGAATGGAGGGTTGTCATGGCTCCCCTCCAGGAGGCTAATTAGGGCAGGGTGACCCCATCCCCCATGGCCAAGGTAAAAATTACGGGAAGGGGCGCTCGGGCTCCTCTTCGGGAGCCTAATTAGGCCCTGAGGATTCCATTCCCTGGGACTGAAATGTATAATAAAACTGGAGGGAGTTGTGGGGACACCCTACCTGAGCATTAAAACTGACCTGGGAACCCCATTCCCTGGGAATGTAACAGAAATTAAAAGCGAGTCGGGCCCAGCAGCCCCACTCCCTTAGCCTTTACATGCCTCATGGATCCCATCCCACGGGACCGGCTAAGTTTCTGTGTCCTGGGGAGTTCAACCCCCAGAACACAATAGTTTCCATATGTGCACTGGACTGGTATGGGCAGGGAGACATATGTTTGCTCCCACCTGGCGAGGACATTTTTAAGTGTCCCGCCAGTTGGGAGCATATATGCCTTCCCAGCCGGCAACAGCCCGGGCAGGGAAGGTGTGAGAAATTATGTTATAGCTGAGGGGGGTGAAACCCTATTCAAGCTGCGACCACAATCCTTGTCAGGTTGAGGCACAAGCAAATCCCAAATTAACCTGTGCTTAGGTTGAGGCACAAGCAAATCCCAAATTAACCTGTGCTCAACTCTCTGGTAGCTTAGCACAGAGCAGTCAGGCTTAACTTAAAGGCAATGTCTAAATAATGTATGCTGCTTTATAGCACATAAATAAAAAAACAAAAAAAGAGTAGCGAAAAAACGCTTACGTCAGGAGTGCTCCTCTACCCTTTTCATTCATTTCATTTTTGCGTTCCACCGAATCGTGCAATACCGAAAATGGCCGCCGCAGTGGAACGCATAACTACAACTCCGACTCTGAAGCCGGGAAACCACTATCTCGGATGCCCCCGCGAGGAGTTCTGACTACTGCCGTGTTCGAGGAACTGATTCTGCTGTCACAACTACCGCCGAGTACGATCGGCTGCACCGGAGAGTGGCCCCCCTCCCCCCGCTCCAAGCGCAGGCTGCTGATTGCGGTGCCTGAACGTCTGGTATGACTACCGTCAACTCCCTTATCAATTATTCAAAAATGTGAGTCAGACCTCGGCAATGCATTTGAGGAACTGATTCTGCTGTCACGACTACCGCAGGGCATGATCGGCTGCACCGGAGAGTGGCCCCCCTCCCACCTGCTCCAAGGCGCAAGCGGCTGATTGCGGTGCCTGAACGTCGACGGACCCCCCCTTCCCGCCCGCATCACAGCATAGGAGGTTGGATGCAGAACCAGGAAGGACGCCGGTTCAGTGGATCCAGCTCCCGGAAGCACCGGGAAACGGATGGGAAGTTATAGTGGCGCTGGGATCTGCTGATCTGCTGATCTGGGCTCTGGGACCAAACAAGAGCTGAAGGACCGACATGAGCCGCCCCCACCCGGGAGCGGATATGTGTCATTGAGCCCCCCACCTCCCAGGGACATACAGGTTTGGAACATCGATTGGAGGCATAAGGTATTTATCCCACCCCACCCGCCTGTGCACATTTTTAGTCCACCTCCTTTGTACAAAATGGCTGGGGCCATTAAACTGCTCACATTCGTAAGCTCCCTCCTAGAGCAACATGGGGCCATAAATCTGTAGAAATAAATCCGCGCTAGTACCTTTGATGTCCACGAGGCTCCACAGCTCTAACTCCCCCACTTTTCCTCACCAGCAAGCTATCAGCAATGCCTGCCTTAATAGAAAGTGAAATGGTCCTGCTCTGAGCCCAAAGTAACAACAACAGACAAAGGACCAATATTTCTATTTCTATCTCCCCCATCGGTTCGGCCATCTTAGCTTGGCTATCTGGGGGAGACCATCATGGCCTAGACATTTCTACCATCGACCTTAAAGACCTAAGACCTCTTAGACTTTCAGACTACTTCTTTTTAGCGGTTGCACAATTTACACAGCTGGACGTTTTTTCACGGCAGATTTAGATAGGTTGCTTCTTCACTGTGATATGTATTATTTTATTCCTGATTGTATCCAGCACACTTCACTTTTTCTGCACCAATTGCAATTGCTACCCATATATTAATGCCTCGTACAGTTGCATTATATTCTATATATTCCTAACTGTATCTTGCACGTCCCACTTTATAGTCACCGGTAATGCACCGTTTGCTACCTCATATATTCTTCTTCTTCTTTTGCTGCTCGCTAATGCCACTTGCTGTGCCATTTAATATGTGTCATTTAATCTATGTGTGCAACTGTATTCCATCACTGTACCTTACATATTGTGACTACTCACTATTGGCACCTTTGATCTAAATACTTGTATGGTCTGCACAGTTATTTTATTTTATCTTATTCAAGTTTTTCTTTCTCAGGGCTATACTTCATATGTTATACCTCATATATATTTCATATGTTATACCTCATATATTTTTCGTTGCCGTTCACTAATGTCACTTGTTGACTCATATAAGTTATGTGTGCAATGGTATTCTGTCACAGACTCCGTACCCTACATATTTACATAGATATTATTACGGCTTGCTCAGGGTTTATTCCAGTATTTGTCAGTATTATACTGCTACTTGTTCAGCACTTGTTTATAACCTACATCGAACTCACCCCTATTCCTAATCGTACTGTCGGCTTTCTCTCACATAGTCTTGTCACTGATGTAACCTGCAATCACATTGTCCCTTCCCATATACACTGATTACTATTGCATATATGTTAACTGCTCACTTTATTCTGCTCCCCCATATCCTTAGTGCGCACCCTATACTTGTGCAACTCGCACCCATATCAAGTGTTAATCTCGTATGCACCGAGTACTACCTCAATTACCATGGCAACTCACTAGTGTCAGTTGTTCTTGCACGCACCAACTACTACCTCAAGTACCTTGGCAGCTCACTAGTGTCTCTCCCAATTATCTCACTATTTTCGTCGGCTGTACTCTGCACATAGCATTACTGTGAACGCACTAGTATCACCTTAGGCCCTCGCAACTGTCTAGGACAGTGCACCCTCCCTACTACACCCTCCTTCCTACACCCCCCCCCTACACCTATCTAGACTGTTCTCCCATTATGGAACCCGTCGGCAAACACACATATAAAATCAACTACCCACCAGCACTCACTAAAAAAGCCGCTAAACGCTTTAAACACAACTTCCTGAGGTCCCACCCTGAAACTCCGTGTGCAGACACCTACTTCTCACCAGTCAATGGTTCACTGAACATTGATATTATCTTCCACACCACACGCAGAGCCCAATGGAGAAACACGTTCCGCACCTTACTCTCCGTCTCCACCTCCAGGAATTTCGCGCATGGCCTAAAACTTACCATCACCCCATCACAACTTTTCCCAGGCAGAACAACCATCACTATATACAATAACGGGATTATCCTAATTCAATCCACAGACAAGAACCTGGAACTACTAGACAATCTGTTCCCCACGTTCAAACAGCACCTCACCAGTCATCGGACTCCCACTCATAGCATCCGCAGGCCCATCACTCCTGAACTCACAGCCCCCAACCACAACCCTCCTAACCTAGCTCAACCACAAAACGGCACGCACCTTCCCTCCACCCCCGGCACCTTAGACATTCACCCACCTAAGGTAGCTATCGCGCACTCCACATTTACAGACATAGATCCCTCACCCCACATTCCAGCAATACCCCCTCCCCCCCTACAACCTCACCCTGTCACCCTCCCATACCACACCCATTCCCGTCACCCCTGACACCGCAGCCTCAAACCACACCCATTCTAATCCACCCCAACCCCTAAACTACATGCACCTCTCCTTTACTCCCGACACCCCAGTCACTCACCCACCTACCATACCTACCTCACTCCCGTCGAGCACAGACATAGATTACTTACCCTCTTACACCAACCTCACCCCTTCCCCCCACACACCAGCCCTCATCCACTTTCCCACCCCTGATACCACAGCTCCCACCCAAAAAGACATGCACCACCCCTCTATTCCCGGCACCTTAGTCATTCCCCCACCTACCATAGCTATCCCACATCCCTCAAGCACAGACATAGATCTCTCTCCCTCTTACAACAACAACCCCACTCCTTCCACCTACACACCAGCCCTCATCCCCGTTCCTCTCACCCCTGATACCACTGCTCCCACCCGCATCCCGCCTATCCTAGATCAACATCAGACCGACACACACAAAGGCAAACCCCACCCTTCATCCCCACCCATTCTCAGCCCCCACTTCCTCCCACTAACTAATCACACAGAACACTCCACCTCCATCAGCTCAACTCGACCCTCTCTAAATAGAACCATCTACAATCCCACTACCCCCCCCAGTCTTACCCCCCATCACCCAACCTCCACCCTCTTCACCACTAATAAACGCCCATCCTCCACCATGCATTCTACGCCCACCACCAATACTCTCATCCACACCACCAACCTCCCCCCTATGTCATCCACGCCTGACCCTCCCATCCCCACCTCCAACACATGTCCCTCAGTGGACCACATTACGGCCTCCCTCCTCCAACTCAAAGAAGACATGTACAGCATCAAACAACAACTACTCTGTCTATCACACTCCAGCCACCCCCGCCCAACACTCTCCAACAGATCAAACAAGACATTCACATCATCAAACATTTACTCAGCACACACCCCAGACACCACTCATGCGTCTCCACCATCACCTCCCCTCCCAACTGGTCCTCCACCCGGGCGGCGAACTCACGCACTCGACTTCCACCACACTGGACCTCAATCCCTGTTCACAATCGTGAAAACCGCCCAGTCGCTCCTGCAACCCTCTTTCGGACCTAGACACAATCACCATCCTCCGCTCCTAGACCCAGCTCCCCTCAGCAACACACCCGACACACTCACTGCCATACCTACGATTCACTACAATCCCCTTAGACCCCCCACACTGAACAACAGAGTCGCTATCCATAGTAACCTCAGTAAAGTCCCCCTCGCCCTAGAGCACCCTTCCACCCTCGACACACCCCGTCTCAAATGCACTCTCCTAAACTGCAGATCAGCCGCTAGACACTCCGCCGCTATCGCCGATCTCATCCTAAAATTGGATCTGGACTTAATCATCATGACTGAAACATGGCTAACAGAGTCTTCTACACCTATAATGGACATTCTGGTTCCCCCCAACTACCTCATCACTAGACTCGACAGGTCTGGCAATAAAAAAGGTGGCGGAATCGCATGTATATACAGGAGCAACCTCTCTGTATTGAAAGTATCTTCACCTTCCCCGCCCTCCCCATCGTCCTGTGAATACATCAACCTAGATATTATCAGTCAGGGCAAACCGATCTGCACTCTTCACGGCATTTACCACCCACCCGGTGACAACCTCACCTTCTCCCAACAAATCATGGACATGATCTCAACCAACGCCGGGCGGCAACTCACACAAATATACCTTGGGGATTTCAACCTCCACTGGAATGATCATAATGATGCGGTGGTAAAAGGTCTGAAGAATTTCCTCAACGCCCTTGACCTTGCACAAATTTGCAACAGTCCAACACACAAGAAAGGCTCTATCCTCGACCTTATCATCTCCAAAGAGGCCGCTATCCAACTCGAATCTATCCAACCCTGTGACTGGTCGGACCATCATATCATCACGTTCTTCATCAATGAAAAAGTTAAATTTAACCCTATCCAATCCGCCAGGCCCAAAGTCTGGAAAAGAGACATGAAAAAACTAAACTCAAACTCTCTGCCCTCCAACAGCTACAACTTACTACTTCCTCCGGCTGGCGTGAAGGACGTCCAATCCTTGACTGATCACTATCTTAACAATATGACCGCAATAATTAATGAAGTCGCGCCCTTGCAGCTAAAAAAAGCCACCACAAAAGTCTCCAATCCCTGGTATGACGGGAGTCTCAATGACGATAGACGTGCCATGAGATTGGCAGAGCGCTCCTGGAGATCAGCCCCCTCTGCACTGAACCTAAAAAACCTGAAGAAAAAGAGAAATGCCTACTTCAGGAAAATAAAACGATCAAAATCAGACTTCTTCAGCCGTCAGCTAGACCAAGCCAAAAACCGCCCGAGAAAGCTGTTTGAGCTTATCCGTTCACAAACCAAAGAACAACCCCAACCTCTCAACACTATGTGCAATGCCCCTTCCTGCGAAGACTTCGCCTCTTTCTTTAACCAAAAAACAGATAACATATAGAATGATCTCCTCATGGACGCAAGCCTCTATCCCAAACCCCACTACATAACACCCACTAAACCAAAAAACAATGCAACCTGGTCAACCTTTGTCACCTACACGGAAGAAGAAATTGGCAAACTGCTCAGCACTCTGAAACCATCCAATCACCTCACGGACCCCCTTCCTGCTAACGCTGTAAAAGTCCTTACCCCGTCGCTCCTTCCACTCTGGACCAAAATCATTAACAGCTCACTTCAACAAGGGATCATTCCCGACTCCCTCAAAGTTGGACAAGTAACACCTTTGCTAAAGAAACCTACAGCCGACCCTTCTGACCTAAACAACTACCGTCCCATTACCAACATTCCGACTCTTGCCAAACTGCTGGAAAAATGCGCACAAATACAACTGACTAAACATATTAATCAATTTGATCTCCTCAACTCTCACCAATCAGGCTTCCGAGCCAATCACAGTACGGAAACTGCCATGATTCACATAATCGATGACGCCCTCCAAATACTAGATCATAACGATAACTGCCTCCTCATCCTCCTTGATCTCTCCTCCGCATTTGACACCGTCAAACATGAGAACCTACTCGAACTATTAAACACAAGAATGGGCCTATCTGGAACTGTGCTCAAATGGTTCACTTCTTTTCTGCATAACAGGTCACAGAAATTCAAGAGCAACAACTTGATGTCCGCACCAAGACCTGTATCGCTAGGCGTACCACAAGGATCCTCCTTATCCCCAACTTTGTTCAACCTAGTTATGGACCCTCTCACCACCTTGCTGCAAGAATCCAATGTACATTTCCACATGTATGCTGATGACACCCAACTCTATCTCAAACTACAATCACCCAAAGACATCACGCTTTTGAACTCAACGATCAGAAGCACCCAATCTTGGCTGGCCGCTAATCATCTCAAACTCAATGCCCTTAAAACAGAGTTCCTCCTGATCGCACCTCCCGCGAAGATCACTACCGCGCAAATGTGGCTTAAAGACCTAACGGCACTCAATGTCCGACCCACCATCGTGGACTCAGCGAAATCCTTGGGCATAACACTTGACACCAATCTCAGCATGCAGGAACACATCAACAAAGCAACTAAGGGAGCAAACTACCAAATCAACACCGTCAGGAAACTTAAACCTTTCCTTCCAGCCAAAGACTTCCAAACTGCGGTACAATCACTAGTCATACCTCGAATAGAATATGGCAGCACCGCCCTCTGCGGTCTCCCCCTAGCTACTACGGCACCCATAAGAGCCTCTCTAAACGCCGCAGCGAGACTTATCACTGGATCAAAAAAACACTCGCACATTTCCCCTGACTTCAAATCCCTGAACTGGCTGCCGTTTGAAGCCAGAATACACCTGAAAATCGCTTGTTTGACCCACAAGGCTGTACACCTGAGCTCACCTAGATACCTCGCTCAGAAGCTGACGATTTCTGAAGGCTCCAGGAACACTAGAGGCACAAACAATCTTTTGCTAAAGCCTAAAAGATTCCGCAAGGAAAAAACCTATAAACGCTCTGTCTCAGGAATGGCCCCCAGGATTTGGAACTCGCTCCCCCCTGAAACAAGGCTCATCACCTCTACCATACTGTTCAAGAGAGAAGTAAAAGCAATCCTCATGGCTAAATACACTTGAACGACTATTGGGGAAAACTACAAAGACTCGATACTCATCTGTACTACTTGTTCGAACCCTTGTATCTTATGTTGACTCTGAAATTGATTTACTTGATTGTTTTATGATATCACTTCGATGTACTCCTAACATGATTGATGTATCTGCGTATACATGCTCCCCTCCTCTGTAAAGCGCTCTGATATCTGCGAAGATCTTGTTCGCGCTATATAAAACTTTCAAAATAAATAAATAAATAAAATAAATAATGTACGCAGCATTTCAAACATCAATAAAGTGAAAACACAACACAATGAAAATCCCACAGTAACTCAAAACAAGAGTACATTTTAATTAATAAAACAAGACAAAGATCCAATCAGGAGAACCAGAGTTATGCAAATTGAAAGAATTCAGTAAATATAGCACCAAAAATTGCATAGCGCCAAGTATGGGCATGTGGTCGCCCCATACTGGGACAAAGTCCCAAGTTCCCATGACCACAAAGGAGGCTGAGCCAAATTTAGGGACCCAGTTAGGCCCTCTGGACAACAGTACCTTAAATCCTCGTTGCAGAGAGTTGAGAAGTTCTGCGTCTAGGATGAGTTTCACAGCCGAGGCGGTGCATTAGTTCTGAGGAGCTGTGATGTGAAGTCCCGTATCCTCGTTGAGGATCCCATTAATGAGGGCTTGCAATACGAAGTTCAGCGTAAAGGATGGGTAGCTCAGTCCAGGTGATGCATTGGTTCTGAAGAGCAGTGAGTCTGTGATGCAAGAACCTGCTTCGCTGTCACAGCTTCCGTGATTGCGATGTGAGGGCCTGCATTAGGGAAGCTTTGCACAGATGCATTCCGATGTGGGCTGCAAGGTTAATGCAGAGTCCTTGCGTTAAGAGAATCCTTGCAGCAGAGGCCAGTTCTGCTTCAGGTTGCAACAAGCAGCAGAGAAAGTGTGTTGCTTCTGCTGGATCCACAGATAGGCTGACCAACCAACTTCAGGACCCCTTCTGGGTTGGAACCACTTGGCAGAGTAGGACTCACAGATGGCAGAATCCACTGCTGGGTTCAAGTTTGTTGGAGCCTTTTGTCCCTGAGGCTCTTGTCAAGAGGTCATCCAACCAGCCCTTGGTGTCACTCTAAGGTCCTGGATTCAACTGATGTAGGTCCAGTCCTTCTCACCCAGGCAGGAGGGCAGCAGGTCAGTACAGCAGGGTAGAACTCCGTCAGAGCAGTAGTACAGCAGAGTGCAAGTTCTTCCAAAGTTATAGTATTAGAGAGGCAGGCCTTGCAATAGAAAAAAACAAATGTAAGCGTTTTTCACCACCCGGACATGTAAAACTAAAGAGTACAAATTCAACTTTTTAAATACACTGCACCCTGCACTCTGGAGTGTCCAGGGCCTACCTTAGTGGTGACACACATGTACTAAAAAAGAAAGTTTGGGCCTGACAAAAAGTTTATTTTGCCGGGTCAAAAAGGCTGTTGAAAACTGCACACAGGCTGCAATGGCAATCCTGAGATGTTTAAAGTGCTTCTTAAGTGGTTATTACAACCAGCTGCAGGTCAATTAGTAGTATTTAATTTACAAGCTCTGGGCACAGGAAGTGCAGCTTCAGTAGGGACTTACAAGTAAATTAAATGTGCCAAATGGGTATAAGCCAATTCTACCATGTATTATGTAGAGACCACAAGCCCTTTAGCACTGGTTAGAAGTGGTGAAGTGCGCAGAGTCCTAAAACGAAGTCAGCAAACATGAGAGTTGAAGGCAAAACATTAGGGGGGAAATCACGCCAATGATGCCAGGTCTAACACAAGGCTTGTGTGCTCCCTCCCTGTGGGAGTTTTAATCGTGTTCCCACCAGCAGGGGGCATACTTCTGTTCTGTTTCCCTACCTGCACTCCTGCAAGCAGGGAAACAGAACAGATATTGTTTTCATCCAGAGGGAGCGTGCAAAAAACTATTGCTACCTTGAGGTGGGAACAATGTCGGCTCCCACAGCATGCGGGGAGGTGACTGGCTGCGGGGTCCCTGAGGCTTGCTCCACAGCCCTCAATGAGTGGTTTATGGGATGGTGTCCCAGGGTCCGAGAAGGCTCTGGGAGGGGAGCCTCATGGCACCCTCTCATTTTTAAATGAATGTGGCTTTCTTGTCATGCCAGATCCAGACAAAGTTGCAAGTTGAGGCTGACCAAAGGTCGTGCGCAGCATGGGGTTGGCTGCTTATGGTGGATTAGGTTTACATATGGTAACAAAATATTACTTTCCTTAAAAAAAAATACTAGTAATTCACTGAAGAAAACCATAGGTTAAAGTAACATTATAGTTAGGTGAGATTTTCAGTGTCAATGTAACATTTTAAATGTACAAAACCACTGAATTTCACCAGAGTTAGCTCTGGTAACTATAACTCGTGCCCTAAGGTAACTACAACTCGTTCCAAACCACCTGCACTGCTAATTACCTCAACGATAACATCACTCATGACATCTTCTATGACACCATTGATAATAGCAACATCACAAAATAAAAAGATGGACAGAGTGTTGAAACTTTTCAAATAGTCACCCCCAGTCACAGAAAATCTGGGTTTAATCCATTTTTATTTTGCTCACCACATCACCCCAGTTTGGACACAGCCATATGGAAATCAGTCTTCACCCTGCTGCCCATGGCAACAGCCCAGCCTAAACTGCCAAGCCAGGTCCTCCCTGGACCGGAAGCAAGCATTCTGGGACCGGTTTAGGTGTGTAACCCTTCATCAGCCAGGCAGGAAGCCAGAGACCTATGTATGGACATACCTGTAGCCACTTGGGGAGCATACAGCAACATCACAAAATAAAGTGATGGACGGAGTGTTGAAACATTTCAAATATTCACCCCCAGTCACAGATCTGGGTTTAATCCATTGTTAGTTTGATCGCCATTTCATCCCAGTTTGGTCCCAGCCATCTGCAAATCAGTCTTGACACTGTTCCCTGTGGGAACAGTCCAGCCCAAATTGCCAAGCAGGTCCTCCCTGGACCAGAAACAAGCATCCTGGGACCTGTTTTGGGGTGTCACCCTTCATCAGCCAGGCTAGCTTGAATCCAGTGGCTCTGAGAGCAAGGGGCCCAAGTCTGGGCATACCCTTAGCTACTCAGTGCGCACATAGCAACATCACAAAAGAAAATAATGGACGGAGTGTTGAAACTTTTCAAACATTCGCACCCAGTCATAGATCTGGGTTTAATACATCATTTTTTGCTCACCACATCACCCCAGTTTGGACTCAGCAGGTCCCAGGTTGCTTGTTTCAAGATGCTATGTGCACCCTAAGTGGCTAAGGGTATGCCCAGAAGTGGTTTCCATGCTTGCTTGGCCACTAGATTCACATTATTCTGGCTGATGAGAGGGTTATACCCCAAAACCGATCCCATGATGCCTGTTTCCGGTCCAGGGAGGATCTGGCTTTGAATTTCAGGCTGGACTGTTTCCATTGGAAGCAGAGTCAAGATTGGTTTGCACATGGCTGCGATCAAACTGAGGTGACATGGCGAGCGAAATAACAATGAATTAAAACCAGATCTGTGACTGAAGGTGAGTGTTTGAAAAATGTCAACACTCCATTCATTATTTCATTTTGTGATGTTACCACTGTTAACATCACTGCAACATTTGCAATTAAATAATAAATGACAAATCTGTTCATGGCAGGAGCGCGAGTAATAGTTCCCTTAGGACATGATTTATAGTTACTAAAGCTAACTACAACTGCAGAATTTCTTTGGTTTTGCACATTTAAAAAGTTACTGTGACACTTAAATTCTCACCTAACATTAATGTTACTTTAATATTTGTTTTTTCAACTCTTCAGTAGGGAGTGTAAGAGCTATAATAATGCAATTTGCAAACACTATTGTAAACAGCAGAGCTTTAGCTCAAACTCCAAAGCAACATCTGTAGCTCTGTGTACTTTCAGCAGCCCACGTCCCACTTTTCCATCTTATTTGTCCTTTCTGAGGAGCGTGCAATTGCTGCTTAACTGTGACAATAGTTCCTCGTAAAGAAATTTCGCAGTGTTTCCTTCAAGCTCTTGGCTGACGCTGGTACAAAACAAACATGTTTTTCAGACGCTTGGCCAATGTTCGATCATGCACAATGTACTTTCCTCTCTTGTAGAAGAGAGTGCTTTAAAGTGGAACAGATGCATGTTTTTTCTTCAATTAAATTTAGAGCTTTGTGATGAATATTTACAGCTGATTTGCGTTTGATACGAAGCTTCACATCATGATTCTCTAAAAGCAGCTAAGCAAGGCTGATTTGCAACGTAAGTAGCCATTAAAAATAAATAGAGTGTAATTTTTTTTGTCTTGCAGTTTTATTTACGGCAAACTCGACCCAAAGGTATTGGAGCGCTTTACATGAGCACCAGTTACGTTACACAAGGACACATTCATTTTGGTAGGCACAGGGAGATTGTGATTTGCCCAGAATCACAGGATGTTGAGCCAATGCCGAAACTCGAATCTGCTTCCCCAGCTCCAAAGTCAGCAACTCTGATTGTTATACCACATCCTCTCCCATTAATCTGTTGAATTCATCAGACAAAATGCATTTCTAAGCAGCAGTCAAACGGGTAAAATTCACTTGAAAGTGGACATCAAAGTACGTATTACATATTCTCAAGAAATAATTAATTGGAAAAGAGGATAAGCATGTTGAGAAACCACCTGCTTCTTTCTTATAAGTCACACATATATAATAAGTCACCAGTCCAAGAAAAATAACATTAAGACAGTAGAGTAGCAAGGATGCAGTGGGCTCTGCAAGTAAGGAAAAGGTCCTTTGATTGCTGTTAAGGTAGTAAAATACAAGAATTAGGGCCAGATGTAGGTAATCCTATTTTACCGATTCTTAAATACCGAATTTTACCGATTCGGTATTTCAGAATCGGTAAATGGGATGTAGCTAATTATTCGGTAAATTTTACCGAATCGGTAGGATTCGGTATTACCGATTCAGCATTTACCGAATCGGTAAATACTGATTCTGTATTTACCGAATCAGTAATTCACATTCATTCCTATGGGCCTGGAGGTCCATAGGAATGATTGGGAATTACCAATTCGGTATTTACCGAATCGGTAAATACCGATTCGGTAAATACCAAATCGGCAATAGGGGGACCATGTTCAAGGGTGGCAGGGTGTCACATTGACACCCTGTTGCACCCCTGAATATTGCATAGGTGCACATGTGGACACATACATGCCCTAAGGGCATGTATGTCTGCCACATGGCACAGTAAAAGAAGCACAAAAATGCTTTTTATTAAGGTTTTCGATATTTACAACCATTCTTTATTTGGTGGTAAATACTGAATCCTTAACTGTGCAATTCACTCATTTGAGTGCTCCCTACATTTCAGATTCGGTAATTTACCGATTTGGTATTTTAAGGAATCGGTAATTTACTGATTACTGAATCTGAAATGTAGCCATGTACATCCCAAATGCCCAATAGCGGCCGTTGTTTTACATCATTCGTCAAGTAACGTTTATGATTAGGATGTCTTACAATCATATAGCATGTTTCTACTATGTATTCATAATACTATACTTGTAGTTTTCATTACCCATCGTTTACATGCACCTCTATTTTGGAAATCTACACTTTCTCCGTCTTTTGGGCACCTTTACACCACTATAACATGGCCGCCACCCAGGTAGTGCACTTTCTATGTCTTTATTCAACCCATTTCACTTCCGCATATACGGAACACGCCGGCCACTTTTGTTAGCGAAGGGCGCACGAGGGAGACGTGCGGGTTTTCATTCTCCTTTACCCATAAGTTTACACACGGATGCTTTCAACTTGCTTTTAACCGGCACACTTTTCTTTTTAGACACAGGAACGCACTCGCGGGTTTACTTTGCATGTTGGGACCTATATGAGCAGTCATTGCTGTAGCTACTAGCACGTTGTTTTTCACCATGGACCTTTTAAACTTTCTGAGCACGCTCACGTTTCTTCTTTTCTACCGTATACATCTACGGATACCCAGTTATGACCTTAGGAGTAATGTGCACTTAGAAACTATGTTTGGCATGAGACATTGTATTGATTAAGCGTTTCCTCTTTCTTTTTTTAATTGAACATAACAGACTCAGTCTGATTATTGACACTGCAACATGCATTTAAATGTACAGTTTTTTTCGGTGGATCATACTTAAATTGCTTATTATTGTTTTACAGAATACCCCTGATGAAGGACTTATAGTCCGAAATGCATTGGGAAATGAGGTTATAATGCAAAATTATTTTGGACCCCAGAATTCAAATATGGAATGTACAAACTTAACCTCTTGAAAAGAAACTCATGTGAGAAGAACATGAAATAAATGAAGACATTTCATGCAATTTTGGTTCAAACTTTATTGGCACAAAAAAACATTTGATAAAAACGGATCCCGTTTTCTTTAAGGTTGTGCTCAGAGAGTTGGCGCTTACCCTAGGAGCCACGGACAGCTCTTGCTCACTGTACCATATCATCAATTTAGGTCACCAGCCGCTGCAGTGGGCTTTGGGGCTCTGCCGGTGCAAACCCATGCACACGGAAGTCACACGCTCCCCATCAATGGTGTAGCAAGGGGGGGCAGTCCACCCTGGGCAGCACGAGTTTTGGGCGCTTCCCCCCTGATCTTCTATTGGTGCTGACCCCGCTCTTTCATGCATTTGCCGCGGGGGCAATCGCGGGAAAATTGGCAGCACTTCCCCCCACTCTTATGCCCACTGCGGGCGGTAAAGGCAGGGACAGCCACAGGCGGCAAAGTGGCTAGCTGCGCCGCTGCTCCCCACCACAGAGGCTCACCACATTGTATTGTATTGTATTGTAATTGCATTTATATAGAGCTTACTACCCCTGACAAGGGGTCAAAGCGCTTTTTCGGCGAGTAGCACGCTACTCCGGGACCCATAGAGGATTAGTGTTGAATTAGTATAGTGAAACATGCTAGCAAATTTTAAGTGGTGGATAGGTTAGTCAGTTATAGGTTAGTCAGTTATTTGGATTCGGAAAGATAGCAGAATCTCGAAGCACGCTGCTCCGGAAACCCATAAAAGATTAGTGCTAAATTAGTATGATGAAATATGAAAATAATTTGAGTGGTGGATATTAGTCAGTTATTCCGAAGTGAGAAGGGTAGAGGAGGAATAAAAGGGAAGAAAGGTTTGCATTCATGTAGTACCCGTTACCCCTGATGGGTGTTGGAGTGCTTTTCTGGCGAGTAGGACGCTACTCTGGAACCCAAAAAGGATTAGTGTTGAAAATTAGTATAGTGAAGTATGAAGTAATTTGAGTGGTGGACATGTTATTCAGTTATTTGGACAGAGAAGGGTAGGTTGTGGGATAGAGGAGGGAAAGAGGTTTGTGTTTATATAGCGCTTGCTACCCCTTGATGGGGTTTTGAGGAGTTTCATTGGCGAGTAGCACGCTACTCTGGAACCCATAAAGGACTAGTGGTGAATTAGTATAGTGGAATATGGAAATTGAGAAGTAAAAATGGTAGTTTGTTATTTTGATTGAAATGGATAGTGGAGGCACAGAAGAGTGAGATTCCCCCCAGAGAGACAGAGGGAGGGAGGCAGACAGAGGGAGGGAGACAGAGTGAGGGAGGGAGACAGAGGGAGGGAGAGAGACAGAAGCAGGGAGAGACAGAGGGAGGGAGACAGAGGGAAGGAGGGAGAGAGAGGGAGGGAGGGAGACAGAGGGAGGGAGAGAGACAGAGGGAGGGATAGAGACCGATGCAGGGCGAGAGACAGAGGGAGGGAGATAGAGGGAGGGAGACAGAGGGAGGGAGAGGGAGGGAGACAGAGGGAGGGAGACAGAGGGAGGGAGGGAGACAGAGGGAGGGAGACAGAGGGAATGAGGGAGATGGAGGGAGGAAGAGAGACAGAGGGAGGGAGACAGAGGGAGGGACACAGAGGGAAGGAGACAGAGGGAGGGAGACAGAGGGAAGGAGACAGAGGCAGGCAGACCGAGTGAGGAGGGCGACAGAGGGAGGAAGGCAGACAGAGGGGGGGAGACAGAGAGAGAGGGAAATGGTGAGAGACAGAGAGAGAGGGAGACAGAGTGAGGGAGTCTGGGGTAGACAGAGGGAGGGAGAGGGAGACAGAGAGAGGGAGACAGAGAGAGGGAGCCAGAGAGAGGGAGGGAGACCTGGGTTCTAAGCTGCTGAGGATTCCATAGGCATCCACTTGCTAAAAGTGACGATCGTTGGGGTGGGGAAGTGAACACAGTATTTTGTCTTTGTCATTACTGGCACACAACACATCTATGCCCTGCTCAGAACATGAACTGATTAGATTGAGGGCTATTGTAAGACAATAGGTGGGGAAAATGCACACCCCTTTGATGCCACAGTAGGTCAGTGCTGTGATATCACTCCAGGAAGGGGTGGCCTTAGGCATGTGCAAGCTGTGCACCTGCACAGGGTTGCCAAAGCCAGGGGCCACCACGCCAATATATATCCTTAATATAATAATTCTCTGAGGATGGATACATATTTGCGTGGCGGCCCCTGGCAGGGATTTGGCGGCCTCGCGCTCTGTTCCACTTCCAAATACCCTGACCCCCCCCCTCTTCACTGGCCTCCGCACCTGTGTTCCTCCTGGGGCCCCCTACCTATGCTCCCTGCTCAGGGCCGCAATGAGCCTAGAGCCGCTCCTGCTCCAAGTACCCCCTAGGTGTTTGACCAATCAACGTCCAGTACAGCAGTGCACCACCAAATGGGCGAAAAGGGCTTTAGCTCACCAAGGGAGTGCTGCGGGCGGTAGGCGAAGGGGGGAAGAGGGGCAGGGTGAGGGGTAGTAAACTCCAGAATACGGGACAACTGAGTTAAGTAAATAAATAAAACAAATAAAATTGCGCAGCTGCATCGCCAAATTGCAGCGCGCCCAATGTACATTGTTTTATTTATTTATTTATTTTCCAAACTCCGTTGCGCCATATGCTGGAGTTTACTCCCTCCCACCCTGCCCCTCCCGCGCACCGTCTGACCGCCCCACAGCAGAAGACCCTGATAAGGATCGGCATCAAGGTGGTGGCCACACAATGATGTCGTCATACAGTTAATCTTACATGCCATATGCATGCAACATTGCCTCAATGTGTTCATCTGCTTCAATCTTGCTCTTTTGCTCAGTTTGGTAGGACCGGACATGCGTACCACAGCAGTGACACACATACAATGCACTTTCCTCTTAAGCACAGCCAAGGGCTGCTAGGTTATGATCTCTCACAGTCCACCTCCCAGAAGATCCTTGCATGCCTTTTACCCTTTGCGTTTGGTGGACAGACATATAATAGACTGAGGAAGAAGATCAGAATGATACTGTGGGCACCTGGCACTTCCCCCACCAAAGCCTGGTGATAGGCTGAACACTTAGAAGACATAAACAGGTTCTTGCACAGAGAAAAGTAGGTTATTGCGCTTACAGAGACAGTGTATCTCTGCCACAAACAGACATCATCTCGTAGAGCTGAACTCCCTCTGCTGATAGAACCGAGCTCCAGCACAGATGCAGCCAAGTCCCTGCATACATAGCACGGAGCCCATGCACAGATATAGCAGAGACTGTATACTCATCAATAATTGCTTTCATTAAACTGGAGCAGAGTTGCTACATACATGGCTCTGTGGCCCTGGGCAGAAAAAGCTGAGCTCATCTAAGTATGCAGCTGAGCTCCATTGCAGGCAGTGCTGAGTCCCTGTGCAGACATAGACGAAGGCGAGCCACTTCACAGGACGAGCTGAGCTCTTTCAACATGCATTCGTGTAGTGTCAAAACTGATGTTCTGTGGGGACTGAGAAGAGAGGACCAGCTAATATTCTGTGGGAGAATCACATGTCGCTCATCCAGGTTAATCTTCCATGTGGCCTGTTTCTGATAGGGAGTGAAGAGGAGAAGGTGGGATGGAGGATGACAGTGAGATGGAAGGGATTGAGATACCCGTTTGAAGCGTGAGAGAGACAAAGTAGTTAGTAGTGAAAGAAAAGTAAGTACGTGTGAGAATGCGGACAGAGAGGTGAGGGAGAGAGGATGAAGAAACGAGAGGAAAGTCTGCCTGAGATGGAAAAGAACAGAGACTGATTGTGAAACGGCAGATGGCAGAGTGAGAGACATATGAACATCAACGCAGCAATGATGCGAAGTCAAACGCTATGCTATGACAGGTTAACGGTATTTGTGAAGTGAGCAGCTCACTCTAACGTTCCCACAGGTAGCGTTCGTAGAAATACTAGGGAAATCAATAGTATAATCTGGCTCACAGGACCTTTTGCAACGCGCTTGCAGTTGCGCCCTTTGAGCTAAAAAACAGGGTGCTAAAAATGCTGTATCATTTTCTCAGATATTCTGTCGGTTTTACACACCAGATTCCAAACTCGCAAATCATCTGCAGTGAGATTCCACCTTTTTTTTTTACAGCTACATCAGTCTAATCAACGTGCAATGTTTACAATCTGCTGTTGGAGCTTGCTAGAACACCTTCCGCGTTTGGATGGAGGAAAGACATAAATAGCTTCGTTAAGTCACAGAGTCTGACGTTTTACTTTAATGACTTAACCTATAGTGTGCAATATTTTGCTCCTGTTTCGGCAATTTTCACAATGGTAAGTCATTTGCTCTCCATCTATCTTCACCAGAATGCATGTCGTGACTGATCCCAACAAGCATGTCCCACCAAAAATCCTTTTCATTGGCGCATTCAATTCATTGTTCTTTTATTTCTATTGAATGGCTCGGTGCCTGCATTTCACAGGAATGTCGTCATTCCAGGCCTTTATGTGGTTACAAATGGAAGAGTGCTTGCTTGGCTTTCTGGCAGAGATCTCTACCCACAATCCCTTTCATCACCTACCCTAAAATGATTAAGCTTGAAAAGAAATGTCCCTTTCCTTCGTCTGAGTAAAGACGGTATTCGCTGGAAGAACTGACAGCTCTTTTCTGATTTGTTAAACTCTGTCACCTCCTTTCTTTCAGGGCTCACAACAAAAGAATAATTAAAGTACTTTTAACTTCACAGCATCTTAGAGCATCGCTGAAACGAAAGGATGTGCAGTTAAAATGTGCTAAAAATAGCTCTGAAGCTCGTGTGGGAGGAAGGCTGGGAGCAATTTTCTTAACATCCATTGACCGAAAGACTCTGCGACAATTCCGTTCCAGAACTTGAAAAGCTGATGTTTTATTCAGAGATGGTCTGAAGTCTTTGAGCATGTTTTGCATCTATCAACCCTTGCAGGTTGTGTCACAATCTGAACAATGTTCCCAGATATTAATTAGGTCAATACTTGCTTCAAGTCACAGCGACGAGAAAGCCATTGCCACATGTTACTTTCTTGGTTCAGTTCTATGAGCTCATATTATACCTGGTTGAACAGTGGCAGGACTATCTATTTCTGTGGGTCACAGGGCCCGATGAGGGGTGATTGAAATTGTGTATTTCACAGCGGCTGTGTGTCCCTTAGGTTGCTGGGGCGTTGCCCCACTCATATTGTTGTCCCCCCATCCCTGCAATTAAAGATGAGTACTGTTTCAAAAACATAGGGGCCCATTAGCATGGCGGGCAGATCGCCACCGCTCGATCGGCGGTGGGGATCCGCCTGTCAAAACACCCCATCGGAAGGCCTTTTACCCCCCCGCCACATTAGCATGGCAGGGGTACCGCGGCCGAAGGAGAGATTGTCATCCGCTTTTCTGACGGTAGGCAATCCTCACCAGGGTGGAAAAGACCTATAATATGGTGTCAGTGGCTTGCAGGCAACGCCATCCATATTATGATGTGGGCGGTGTTATGCCTTTCCATGGCGGAGACTCCGCCATGGAAAGGCATGGGGGAATCAATTTGGGGGCCCGTTGTGGGTCCCTAGAAGGTGGTGGGGATGGCATTCCTGGGGTACCCATTGTACCCCCCTACATTGGCATACACAAGGTGGCAGGCACCTCGCGGTGCCTGTCACGTTGTGCTTGCCGATGCACGCCTTGCATTTTCCACATTGTGGCGGGTGCTGCACACAGCACCGCCCGCCACAATGTTGAATATGCAGGATGTGACCGCCAGGGTGGGGGTCGCATCCTAATTGGCGGTGTGGGACAGCCGCACCACTGGCGGATGGTCCCAGCACCGCTCCGGCCGCCATCCTAATGGACCCCTAAATCTTTGCAGTGGTCGAGCTACTAAGGCAGGTCCTTGAGAAGCCAGTGCAGACGTGCCTTTGGGGGTGGAGTATATATTGACACAGACTCGACAGACAGTATTAGTGAAATACAGTGTAAGCGAGATGCTCGCACCTGGCCGAAAGCTCACATGTCGAGTTGGACTGCTGCCTTTCTATGGCTAAGCTGACGTGCACTAGAGGCGTCCCCACCTGTGCATTAGTGAGCCGGGGTTGAATCAAAGCTGCATCCCCCGATTTCAGTAATGAGCGGTCAGGCTGCCTGCCAGAGTCAATCCTAGCACTACTGTAACAGCAGGACCAGCCCTCAGATTGACTTAGAGAGAGACGCAGTGGTTTAGGGGTCTTCTGGCAGTGTATGCTCGTCGGCGTAATTCGAGGCAGCACGGGACGAGAGGCTGTCTCTCTCTCTCTCTCTCTCTCCCCCTCTCGTCTCTCTACCATTTTGTTGTGACACGATTAAGACTGAGCTGAATCAGCTGAGCTGCCCTAAGTTCCACAGGACACAGATAAGTAAGAATAAGTGTAATCACTAATCTGTGAGTTCGTCGTTGGTGACCGTGGCTTCATGTGGCTATAGTTTGTTTTTATTACTGCACTGTTGTTGGAGTGAGTTGGTGTGGCAGGCTGGGAGCCTGCGGCTGCCTTCCACAGTATGGGGTCTCACTAAATTCTACGCATAGATTGTGGATGCAATAAATAAATATGTTGGTTGATAAGAGATGCGAGAACTTGCCAAACAGGTGGTGACTAAAATCTTGCTGGACCAGAGGCTATTGGGAATGCTTTTTGCTGTCCTTTGGGACCCATAGCAATAGGGGGCTGCAGAGAGAAAGAGTTCAAGCCTCCCGCTCCCCCTCCATACAAAAACACATACACACACATATTTCTCACAATGTGAGGGAAGGGGTGCAGCCTATGAGGGCACATAACCAGATGATCATCATCCGGTTATGACTTTCAGGATGTCAGAGCCTGATGTAACTTTGAGAGACTTTGGAGTGGATGGGGATTTAACTCCTCATGAAGGAAACAGGACCTTGAGAAGCATTGGCTATTCCTACTCAGGCCAAAAAACATAACAAATGTCCCCTTAAAACTCCTTCCACAGATGGTCTGGCAAGGTTATGAAACCTGTGATGCAATTAGATCATGTCAATAGTCCTGAGCCTTCACACATGTGCTGGAAATGTCCACCTCATCTCCTGTTGACTGGGATATTGGTTCATCAAGTGTTGACCATGGGAGATGTGCTAATTTGGTGTGTCACAGCATGTCTGCAGCTCAGCTAAAGCAATGTCAGTATTGGAAGAGGAAATGAAAAAATTGACTGTGGGACTATGAAAGTATAGGACAGTTAGGACCAAAAGTTGGAACACACACTAACAACTATAAACAAATTACTTACCTTCGGTAACAATGTATCTGGTAGAGACATAGTCTAGCCACCAACTCCTTCACTTGGGAATTCTCTCCAGGTGTCAGACTGGATCCAGAAAACATTTCTCAGCAGTACCTCGGCGTGTCAAGGGGCGGCGCCGCATGGCTCCATATGACGTCGGCTCAGGATATGATGTCAATGGAGCCATATAAGTCCCTTCTGGAGTACTGATTTCAGCTTCTTCTGTGAAACCTTATGCGTGAATCACAGAGACACATAGGAACTGGCTCTAGAAACAGTATGCCAAAAGAGAGGAAAAGTCTTTACCACAACAATGAAAAAAAGGGGAGAGAAAGGGTATGATAATGCCAAAGAAGACCCTTAAGAAAAAGGCCAAAAAGTCAATGAAGCACAAGTCATGTAGAACACCATGCAGAGGTGCATGATACAGTACACAAGATAACTACCTCCTACACCCTAAACTTTATACCAGGAGGAAAGGGTGGAACTCCCTCAACTGTATACCAAGAGAAAAGTGGGGGAGAAGAGCTTAACATAAAGTCGAGAGACCAGACCAGTGGAACTCGAGGACCGCATCACAACAGAAGCAGAAAGGAAAAAGGTGGAGCACTCCCACACCAAAGGTTAGAGAATCAGGAAGTAAGTAATCTAAAAAACACCAAGAGCAGAACTCAAGGTCATTTGCAGAGCGAGGAGTATGGGCGGAGCATTAAGGAATCTGCAGCCAGACTATGTCCCTACCAGATACATCGCTACCAAAGGTAAGTAACTTGTTCTTCTGATAGAGACATCTTGCAGCAGATTCCTTAACTCGTGAATTAGATATCATAGCCATAATCTCTAGGAGGAGGGTCTGCAAACCAATCCCACAATAGGTTCCGGAGGACCAGCCGGCCAAGCTTAAAGATCAACCACACCTCAGTGGGAAAGTATTCTGGGCGAGAGAGCTATCTTTTGAAGGTGGTAACGACCACAAGAAACACGTAAGCAAGGAATATGCACCCAGAATAAGGAGGATGTTTCCTCAGGCATAGTGGTACCGAAGACAGACGCCCGTTGTAATCCAAATCCAAGGAAGATAGACATGGATCCAATTAAATGAAAGGCTAAATGGCTCCACTGGAATGCATGTACATGACCACTAGAAGGGTCAGAGAGGAATCAGCAAGGTGTACAATAGAGGACTGAGCCACCAGGTCGAGTAGCCAGAGGATGGCATCTATCTTAGGTGATAGAATGTAGCCACTAGAGGAGCCACAGCAAACCGGTAAGTGGAAAGAAAAACTAAAATATGAAGAAAAAGTGCAAATGGACCCGTCCAAGCACAACAAAATTATATGAAGTGTCCCACCGCCAGGTGGGAAAGAGATACATCAACCAGAGGATGGCATTTATCTTAGGTAAAAGAACTTAACCACTAGAGGGGCCAAAGCAAACTGCTAAGTGGAAAGAAAAGCTAAGATATGAAGAAAAAGTGCGAATGGACCCATCCAAGCACAGCAAAATGAATTAAGTCTCCCACCGCGAGGTGGGAAAGAGATACATCAATAGCACAGGACACTGCCTCTGAGCTACAGCGCCTGGCCCAAATAGGAGGTTCAGGCAACCCCAGCAAGAGAAAACCGAGTCTGGAGAAAAAAGGGTGAAATCTTACACGAAATCACCCGACAACAGTCAAGATGCTGTATGTGAACCCCAAGTACACTAACAATTGGTACGAAAGGACACATATGGCTCCTGCACTGAAATGAGCAACAGAAGAAGGACCACCACACACAAACCCCCTTAACACAAGCAGGATAAGGCTCTACAAAAGCGAGGCACACACGAAATGAAGAAGTAGGAGTTCTAACATGGAGAACCCTCCATTCTGTGTCTTTCTCTTCTTTTTCTCCCTTCCCCTCACTGTATTTTTTTAGAGACTGAAAGGGCCGACACCACACATCGAAATGCCCGCGTAACGAAACATATCCAATGGCATAAGTGGACATATGAAAAACTGGACAGTGTCTTAATGATATACCTATGCAGGTAATGCATCCTCCAGTTCGAAAATATATGGCAACGCTCAAGGCCCACCGACAGTGCCCGAATACCTACCATAGAAAGCAAGGGGAAAATAAACGGAGTTGGGGCAAGAATCCCTCCACGAAAGAGTGGGCCCATAGGACAAGAAAAAATTGCCTGCTAGAATAATCTCAACAGGCACGTACTTCCCAAGGTGAAAGCATGAAAGAGTGCGCTGGTCCAACAGTGCATACCAATACCTAGACCTTGACAACAAGAAGGTATGACTGAGTATTCCAGAATCACCTAACTGAATATTCAGGCGAACACCTCCCAAAAGACAGAGGAGGTAAGCAATCCCGATCGGAAGGGCAACCATGGAATATAATATACATATAGAACACAGGTCCATACAAGGACCACTCTACAGCCATGAGGCAAGGAGACAAGATCACACATCCTTGCCGTGAGGCAATGATAACAGGTCATGCAACGTCCATGAGGGTTGGATAGCAGATCACGCATTGGCCCTGAGGTGGGGCAGAAGGAAAACAGGAAAACATATGTTGTTCCATAATCCAATGCAAGCCATTGCTGAGCATCCACAGCAGTGAGGACGGTCAATACCAGGGGTATGCTGTATATTCCCAAACATCAGAGACATTTCAGCCCTTGTCTTGGCGAGGCCTGTACCACCAAAGGCACGAGGCGGCACTCTCAAATCCAAAGCTTAGAGACAACAAGTCTCCATGAAACTCACTAATTCTACCTCTAGCCAGGAGAGGTGACGTAGCACAACACTGGTGTGCGTGACCAAGTCCTCAAGGTGAAAATAGCCAACAGAGGAAAAACAATCAATCTGCAAGAAAACATGTCTCCATTGTAACAATTGAAGGATGGAAGAAGACAACTCCAAGGTAGTGTAGAGCAAAAACTGTGTACCATTGATGCACGATAGAACCACCAAGGAGAGATAAGAGGCTACCAAAGGAACTGAACCAAGAAACAAGATTTCCAAGGCAATAACAGGACACGATAATAAGTCCTGAGCCACAGCCCAGGAACACAACAATGAGCAATAAGCCCACTCGGCCAATATTACATACATCACCTAATGATGAAGGGAATTGCCTGATAAGGGATTCAAAGAACAGTCACATACAAAGAACCCCACGGGCCAGTGGAAGGGTCTCAAGACAGGAGGCTAGCCAGCAGCACCAGAGACCAGGGTAAGGACACTGAACTGGTGACTGACACCACAAAATTCACATACCACATTGCAATAACTAGGGGAAAAATGTAAGGCTGCATCTGCTTTGGCTCCAAAAATATGAACCCCATCAAATGGCAAGTCAAGCAAGTCTGTTTGGGAAAGAAGGGAACCCCTACTTCTAATTCCTTCACTACTAGTAGGGAATAAATTGAACTATTTTTTGGAAGAACGAACAGTAGTGAACTTAATATTTATGCCAAAAAACCCAAGAGAACCAATGAACTAAATAGATGAATGTTGTGACATGAAACCAAATTAATAGAACCAAAGCATACTGTTTATAAAAATAATTTTTGTGATTTATTTAAATATTTTCTTCATTTTTGTTGAAAATTTTCATTTATAAAAATACATATGATCATTTAAAAAATCAATGACATACATTTTGTGATTCCAGAAAGGTATCTACATATAATCAAAAACACGAAAAAGAAGGGGAAAACAGAAAACAGTACAAATGACTATGGTGATAAGTTGGGCTAGTGGAGTAAGCAAAGCGGTGGATGGAGACTCTACGCGCGTTTCGGCTTTTGCCTTCTTCAGGAGTCCGTCATTTGCATTAGGACAAAGACAAACAATAGAAAAATGGTTTTCTCCTATTTGAATATATTTCGTAGGGGAGTTATAACAACTGGATGGCACCGTATTCTGCACATCACTTGCTATTGTCCGTATTATATTTGTTGATACAATTCTTGAAGGGTTTGCAGAGATACTTTGATCGTGCCAATGGATATACGACACTTATTAATGAGTGGCTGTAACTTCGTATAAAGGTTATGAAGAAACGCGATGACAGTCCAGTCTTGTCTGGGTTTCTATGGCCTCATATCTTGTTTGTTTGTAATGTCATAGGCGATGGCAGACTAATTGGTATAAGGCGCCCGCGTGTAGTTGGAGTTCTGTAGTTGTAATGTGTCCTTCTTTAATGATGAAAGGCCTCGGGACAATAGCAGACCGAGGCAGAGACGGGCGCCGTGGTAAACTGGGGTTCTGAATGTCCTGCGTCGTCGATTCGCCATCGCCTATGACATTACAAACAAACAAGATATGAAACGGAGAAGGGATTCGTTTCTGACAACCGCATAAACATGACAACTTTGCTCCCTCCAGAATAAGGAGTATATCTCCAGAGTCGTGTGAAAACAATAGATAGCTATTTCACTCAGTCAATCGTGCATGCTTAGTTTCACCAGAGTGCAGAGAAATAGAGAGACGGGCGTTTTCAATAAAGTTGTTATTTATTGAGCAGTCTTCTTTCTCATGCAAGAGAAATGAATTGCCACAATTGCAATACTTATCATAAAGTAAAGTCCGTACAGTAAAAAGAGTATTATGAAATAATACTGTAAAAGCATTTATATGGTTTCTGAGCCATATGATACTTAAAACGGACAAAATATATACAATACATACAATGATAAAAGTTGACTAAACGTACTCAACTGGTGCTTCTAAAATACGCCCTCCCCGGTGTACCTAACCTAAGCCTAGTATGTGGGAAGGAGTAAGTGAGCTGCAGTTTAAGTTAAGTTAGTTTTGCCAAGAATCTGAATCAAGAATTCTCTAAGGATCTAATCAGCTCCGTCCCTTGGTATTAGAATGAAGGAGGTCTTGTATCTCTTTCTCAGGACTCGATCTCCCAGCAACCCGCAAGGGTGACTGGAAACACTGGAGCTGGATTTCTCGGCAGGAGAAAAGACAGCGTCTCTCTCAGTACGTCAAATGGGAGGGTCAGCTTCCTTCGTCACTCGCATCAGCTGGGCTTTGGGTAAGTAGATAGCCGTTCTGCTCCGAATCACTGTGTGTTTGCTTAAGGCAAATGCTGGTATATTTATACCTGGAAGGTGCCGTGTTTGAAGTAAGGTTGGACATAAGACGTCACTAAGAACTGTCACTAGGAACTGTCAGTTCTTTCAGGACTCCCAGGAGTTCTAGGACAAATCAAAACAGAAGCAGGGTGAATTCCCGGGCTGCTGGAGGTTTGGTTTGTTTAAAGAACGCGTTGTACTTTCTAGGAGTCTAGGGAAGTAGCCTTGCCGTATTTGGACTGCATTGGCTATGACTAAATATGTATATGATTCTTATGCCTTTATAAGGATATGCTTTGTTATAACCACATGAGGGCATACATCGGGAATATTTAATTAGGGTCCTAGATACGTTCACAACACCCACTCCACGTATAATGTCCATCATTACTAAATACTAAGCAATATATAAACATATAAGTATGCATGTGTTTTCCGGCCCACCCCAAAATACATCAAAAGCATTTGAAATGGTATAGATACACGAAAATGAGTATTATACTGTACGCTTTCAAGCAGTGGTATCATTCAGAGAGTGCATTATAATCTTCACTGAATGAATCACGAAATTTACATTTATGAAATGGCTGTTAATACAGAAGAAAAGGTCGAAACCATTTCATCACATATTTATACAAGATTGTACATGTGCTAGAGGCTGATTCAAAATATTGTCTCTAGAGTCTCTAAAAATAGAAGTTCTGTGCCAAAAAAAGGTAAATGTTTTGGAAATTGGGAAAAAAAATAATTTTGCTTTCATGGGAAAAAATAGTTCCAAATGTTTTCAGTAGTGTTGTTTATAAAAAGTGAAGGCCGAATTCAGAGTTCAGGGAATGCTGTGTGCTCACTATTTCAAATATTATTCCCGTTGTTAGGAGAGAACATTACCTCAGATAGGCCAGCAAAAAATTTGTCTACAACAGTAGGTGAAAGTTGGGCGAACTCCGAAAAAGTTGAAATAGTGCATATGTGAGTTTCATTGCCATCATCGGTGTTTAGATCAGCAATGGTCATGGAAGGTTGTACCTGTGTGGTGCTGCTTTCATCTCGTACTTCACCGCCACCTAATCGTAATGGTGAAGTCTCAACGAATGCAGTCATCAGAGCAGGTAGCCGCTGGGGACAACACGTTGCATGAGTCGTTACCGGACCAAGCAAAGCATCGATATCCATTGGTACTGCTGATGGTAGTGAAAGACAGACGTCCAACACGCATTCTTCTCCGCATAGCAGACATCGAAGCACAGGTAAGATGCAATCTTGCCAGATTGGTCTGAATGAAAGAAACCAGGTAGTGTTCAGATCTCTTAGCCGGGCCAATCCGAGGACTTTAGTGATACGTTCTCGGTATCGTATTGCTAGGATCGTTTCATCCATTGTAGCCTGAGTTTTGTTTGTGACTTGGCTTGCCATATCAGAGCAGAAGGAACAAAAATAAAGTTCCTGCTACGAGTCCCAAAATAAGAGGCAGGCCACAGAATAGAGAATGTGCAAAATTCGGGAAGATGCCCAGAACTGTTTCAAAGGGTGCTAACAGTCCCAAAAAAATTGTCTTAAATACATGTGCGATGCCACTGGTATCTGACATGTTTAAGATTTGGCTTAACATTTCTACGAAATGCACAGGGCAATTTGTCGATAATAGGGTATGTATCTCTGCCGCTGTCCTTGCAACTTGCAGATCATACGTCTCTTTGGACGAGGTGAAAGGCATAGTTGTCTGTAAAAGAATAGAGTTTATTCTGCCTAAAGTATTAATTCGAATAGAAGAGAGATATTCACAGAAGGCCATATTGCTGCCTCCATGTCTGGATTGCTGTTTGGATACAATACTTGCATACAACAAATGACCCTGGAAGTAATGCTCACGAGATAGGCTTTTCCTGGCATCATGCCACAACAGCTGTGGTCACTTAATATAACGTAGCTAACGTTGGGAATATGTCTGAAAAAGGGCTCTATCTGTGTAGCAGGGGTGCCGTGCAGATGACATGAAAGGTTGTTTGATGAACCTTCGCAGGCTACATGCAAGTTAATACCTTGACACAGAAGTGTACCACTTAGTGATTTTTTACAATTGTTACCACTAAGAAATACCTATTTTTTCCCTTCACTATAACATCTATGTGTATAAGGTAAATTCCAGGTTGACTTGATGTATCCTTTACCCAACCTTTCATACAGGCCTGCTGGTATATACTTTTGGCAGTATTGAAACTGAAAAGTTGTTATTGGGATTGTAATGATGCCATGTATTATCCATTCAATGACAGGTCTTTCTGACATTGTCAATGGTAATCTCTCTAGTTTTTCAATGCTCAGCACCGTATAGTCTGCTCCTTTTTGTGCCAACGAGATTTGTCTATCAGTAAGGTTAAAGATAGAAAATAATGACGTTGTGTTGATTAGACGCCATGGCAAGTAGCCTGAACGGAGGTTTTGTAACGGCCAGCCTAGCTGTACAACAGAACTTAATTGGGACTGGCCATGTTGTAACATTAGCATATCCTGTTCTATTATATCAATAGCAGATGATACAATGCTGTCCAGTGAATAAAATCGGGAGGACAGAGTCGTTAACCCATTGTCCACTACAGAAAGTGATTTTTCTAAATTAATATGATCAATTTCTCGTATTTTTTCTGCAGTTTCAATTTGTGTTACTTTCCAAGCTTCATTGTAAGCTGCGTATATACCGGCGTATATGAAACGTTTTTGACGCTGTTTGCGAGGTCCCATTATGAAATCTCGCAAGTCAGCACCTTCTTTAAGTAAAGTTAAGTGTTGCTTATTTTCGGGAAGTGTGGATCTCTGTAGCCATTCGAGGCATAGTTTTCCTACACTGTATGTTGTAATTATCCCTGGATGTTGTCTTTGGGAATATCTGGGTCTGGCCTATTCTGTTTGAACCCCTGTGTTTTGTTCAGGAATCTATCTTGACAGTGTCTGTGGGCCAGTTCAACCATTTGTTCCAATCAGGAATAGTTCTGTTTTCTTTTAAAATATAGGACACGTCTAACCCCTCATCTGTAGTGGTATTTCTATCAGGCATAGGCTTTGGTATAGACGGGTTGTTTAAATCTTTTATCTTGGCATTTTGTTGAATGGTGTCATTCAGGAACATCATTTGTTCTGGGATCATGCAGGCTCTAAATAATGATTCTAAACCTTGTACCTGCCACTCTTTTGTACCCCAGATGGTTTTTGTCTCAATTTTGTTTTTCCAAAATTCAAAACCAAAAGTAGACATTTTTTCATAAAACTTTTCAGAATAAATCAATTTAGTATTTGTCAACATGTTTTTCACTCCTGTCTTATTCATAATTTTAAAATAAAATGTTTCTGAATTAGTGGAATTAAACCCTGAGAAGTATGGAAACTTTCATAAAATGTTTTTGAACTGCCTTTTGGCGGAGTTGGATAATGTGCCAATTGCTTATAACTGAAAACATTTCTAGGATTAGCAGATTTATGCAGATAATGATGCCCAAAGTGATTGAAGCAATACATTTCTTCATAATTTGAAGAACCCTGTGAATAATCATGTTCTGTAAATTTTGCTGACATTTCTAAATCTGACATCATATTATTAATATTTTCAAAGTCCCAATCATCAGAGAAAGTACTAGGTGATACAAAGTCACTTAAGGAGATTTTAAATTGGTGTAATTGTAATTGTAATTGTAAAAGTACTTGTAAAGCGCGATTGCTGCCCGAAAGCGTCCAAGCGCTGAGTAGAAGCAGGGAGTGCCTGGAGGGAATCTAGGGGGAGTCGGATTTAGCGAACAGCCGGTTCTTTAGACTTTTACGGAATGAAAGGAGGTCTGGGTTGGACCGAAGTGAGATGGGGAGAGCATTCCAGAGCTTGGGGGTGTTCAAGGAGAACATCCTGCCCCCAGACCTGGCTCGCTTCACTCTGGGAACAACAGCGAGGCACGCCTCTGTCGACCGGAGGTTCCTGTTAGGTTGGTAAGGAATGATAAGGTCAGTGTTAATGGCTGGGGCTGTTTTCCAGAAGGCGCGATGCGCCAAGCACAGCGCCTTGAAGGTCACTCTCTGCCTCACTGGCAACCAGTGGAGAGTTTTCAGAGCGGGTCTGGCTGATTGAGTGCGCGAGAGTTCTAGCAAGGTGCGGGCTGCACAGTTTTGGACGACCTGTAGTTTCCGGAGGGTCATCTCTGGTGCCCCTAGATACAAGGCATTGTTAGAATCCAGGCGAGACTGGATAAGGCCTTGTACCGCCACCTTTTTGGCCTCTAGGGGGAGTAGCGGGAGGACCTTCCTCAAGATTCTAAGCAGGCCAAAGCAAGTGGATGACAGTTTTTTGGCCTGAGTAGCAAAGGAGAGTTTGTTGTCAAGCCATATCCCCAAGCTTTTAACGCTGTCCTTAGGGGTGGGAGGGGGGCCCAAGGCACTGGGCCACAGTGAAGTGAATGGTACGGGAGAGGTGGGGCCTAGGAGCATAAGCTCCGTCTTATCACCGTTTAGTTTTAGGGAGGAGTTGGTCATCCATCCCTTGACATCCACTAGGCAGTTTAGGAGGTCAGCTGTGGAATGCCTACTGTTCTTCTTGGCCAACGAGACCACAAGCTGGGTGTCGTCGGTATATGACACAATTTTAATGCCATATGGTTCGACAACACCCGCCAGCGGCTTCATGTATACGTTGAACAGTACAGGGCTCAAAGAGGAGCCCTGTGGCACTCCACAGCTCAGGGGTTTACTCGAGGACACCATCTCTCCGTCGAAGATCTGGAACGACCTCCCAGACAGGAAGGACTCGAACCACCTTAAGGCGTCACCTGAAACTCCGATGTTATGGAGCCGGTCCAGCAAGGTGGTGTAGCTGACCGTATCGAAGGCAGCACTTAGATCAAGGAGGATCACTGCCACTGATCCTCCCTGATCCAGTATCCTTCGAGTTTCTTCGGTGACGGCTAGCAAGGCGGTTTCAGTACCATGCTTTGGTCTGAAGCCCGTCTGGGATGTGTGTAGTAGAGAGTGGTCCTCCAGGAACTGGACCAGCTGCATGTTTATGTGTTTTTCTAACACCTTGCTGGCCCAAGGAAGAAGAGAGATGGGACGGTAGCTGGAGTAGTCGTCTGGGTCCAGGCTGGGCTTCTTCAGCAGCGCCCTTACCATGGCCTGTTTCCAGGCTGTGGGGACTGAGCATGTGGATATAGAGGTATTTAGAAGATCCCGGATGACAGGCAAAGTGGCTGTACTTGCCTGCATTAGGACTTCTGGGGGAGCAGGATCACGGGGGGAGCCAGATTTTACTTGTCGTGCTACTTTGCTTAAAGTGTCAAGGTCCAGAGGAAGAAAGTGCTCAAGGGCAGGCTGATCTAAGTGCCGAGGTGATTTAGGGAGGGGAGGGTGAGATACATCCAAGGTAGTGTCCGAGGTGGGGAAGGTGGAGTAAATTTTTGTGACTTTATTGTAGAAGAAATCCGCAAGCTCGTTGCATTGATCCTTGGTTTTGTTAGGTGGAGGAGCCGTGTTGGCGGTGGAGCAATGCTTTATTATCTGGAAAATTTCTTTAGGTTTTGATTTTGCTTCTAATATTTTCTCAGAATAATAGGTTGCCTGGGCTGTCTTGATCCCTTCTTTATAGACTTTAATCGCCTCTTTATAAGAGGCCTTTTTGTCTGGGAGAAAGTCTAAGCGCCAGGCTCGCTCTCGTTGCCTACAGAGGCGTTTTAGTTGTCTAAGAGAGTCAGAAAACCAAGGGGCAGTTTTCTGTAGTCTGTTAGAGGATGATTTACGGATCGGGAGAATCGAGTCTAGCGAATGGGTGATCCAGTTTTCGTAGTGGGAGTTAGCCACGTTGGGATCTGGGCAGAGTGAAGGGCAGGTGGAGTCTAGTTTGTGTAGCCAGGCGTCCAATGGGAGTTTTGACCAGTTCCTTCTAGAGGAGACTTGGGGAGGGGGCTGGGGGGTTTTGTGTTTGACCCAGGTGAATGGGATTAGAAAATGGTCCGACCATGGGAGGGGGGTGGGTTGATCAACAGTTAGATCCGGACAGTTGCTGAATATGGGGTCGAGTAAGTTACCCCTTTCATGGGTCGGAGCAGCAACCAGTTGGGACAGTTGGAGGGCCTCCAGGTCCTCTAGAAGTTCCTGAGCAATGTGGTCTGAGGGGGAGTTGAAATGGAGATTAAGGTCTCCTAAAACCGTGTAGTTAGCGGCGGACAGAATTCTTCCCGCTATGGTCTCAGGAAGAGACCTATGAAACTCTTTTACGGGCTCCGGGGGGCGGTAGATCAAAGTACCGGAGAAGGTATTGTTCGCATTGAACTCTATGTGGAATGCTATGCTCTCACATTCAGGAACGGTCTCTGCTGTGGTACGGCATCGGTACTGGTTCTTCAGAATGATCGCCAGACCTCCGCCTCTCCCTACCGGTCTATCTGCTCTAAGGATATAATATCCTGCGGGTAAAGCTTGAACTACGTCCGGCTCAGAATGCCCGGTGAGCCATGTTTCTGTCAGAAATAACACGTCTGGCTTATGTTCTTCAAGCAGCATGGCAATCTGTATACTGTGTTTGGGCAGGGAACGGCAGTTTAATACGTACATACGGTACGTTAGTGCTGTGGCTGACGGGGATTTGCGGAATGAGTGCTTGCACCCTGGACATCGGGCGGGTAGCTCTAACGGAGCGAAAGTGTGGGAGCACTGAGGAGTGGCAATCCCACCTATGCTATGTAGGGCCGCCGAGCTGTAGGTCCTGCTGTGGGTCCTACTGTGGATGTCGTGAGAGCCAGGGTGTGTGGCCCCGGTGTGGATATTTCAAGAGCTCAACCGGGCCATAGATTTCATAGTCAGTTTTGTCCCATGCTATACCACCAGGTATAGGGATGGATGTGATGTTCACTGATGATAGTTCTCTTTTTTTGATGTGAGAAGATCTGTGTGGTTTCAGGACCAAGTTGATGTTCTGACTTGCTGTGTCCATTGTACTATATTTTCCATCAATAAATCTACCCAAACTTAAAACCAAGATGAGCCACAGAAGGAGGAAAAGTACACCTAACACAACACAATCCAGAATTCAATCCATGGTGAAATTAGATATGTTTCTCTGAGTTGATGAAAGAGCTCTGTAATTGTTTCTTTGAAAGTTTTTGTTGCTGGCGTTTCTTCATGTTCACTTGGATCATCAGAAAAGTCATTGAAATTGATGAAGTAGCCAGATGCAGTTCTGTCAATTGTTTGGATGGCATCAGGATTGTTATTCATCTTTGTAGTTGCTTCTTCCTTTTTCATATTAGAATAGTCTGAAACTACATCGTTGTAGACAGGTGTTTCAAAGGGTGCTAACAGTCCCAAAAAAATTGTCTTAAATACATGTGCGATGCCACTGGTATCTGACATGTTTAAGATTTGGCTTAACATTTCTACGAAATGCACAGGGCAATTTGTCGATAATAGGGTATGTATCTCTGCCGCTGTCCTTGCAACTTGCAGATCATACGTCTCTTTGGACGAGGTTAAAGGCACAGTTGTCTGTAAAAGAATAGAGTTTATTCTGCCTAAAGTATTAATTCGAATAGAAGAGAGATATTCACAGAAGGCCATATTGCTGCCTCCATGTCTGGATTGCTGTTTGGATACAATACTTGCATACAACAAATGACCCTGGAAGTAATGCTCACGAGATAGGCTTTTCCTGGCATCATGCCACAACAGCTGTGGTCACTTATTATAACGTAGCTAACATTGGGAATATGTCTGAAAAAGGGCTCTATCTGTGTAGCAGGGGTGCCGTGCAGATGACATGAAAGGTTGTTTGATGAACCTTCGCAGGCTACATGCAAGTTCAAACCTTGACACAGAAGTGTACCGCTTAGTGATTTTTTACAATTGTTACCACTAAGAAATACCTATTTTTTCCCTTCACTATAACATCTATGTGTATAAGGTAAATTCCAGGTTGACTTGATGTATCCTTTACCCAACCTTTCATACAGGCCTGCTGGTATATACTTTTGGCAGTATTGAAACTGAAAAGTTGTTATTGGGATTGTAATGATGCCATGTATTATCCATTCAATGACAGGTCTTTCTGACATTGTCAATGGTAATCTCTCTAGTTTTTCAATGCTCAGCACCGTATAGTCTGCTCCTTTTTGTGCCAACGAGATTTGTCTATCAGTAAGGTTAAAGATAGAAAATAATGACGTTGTGTTGATTAGACGCCATGGCAAGTAGCCTGAACGGAGGTTTTGTAACGGCCAGCCTAGCTGTACAACAGAACTTAATTGGGACTGGCCATGTTGTAACATTAGCATATCCTGTTCTATTATATCAATAACAGATGATACAATGCTGTCCAGTGAATAAAATCGGGAGGACAGAGTCGTTAACCCATTGTCCACTACAGAAAGTGATTTTTCTAAATTAATATGATCAATTTCTCGTATTTTTTCTGCAGTTTCAATTTGTGTTACTTTCCAAGCTTCATTGTAAGCTGCGTATATACCGGCGTATATGAAACGTTTTTGACGCTGTTTGCGAGGTCCCATTATGAAATCTCGCAAGTCAGCACCTTCTTTAAGTAAAGTTAAGTGTTGCTTATTTTCGGGAAGTGTGGATCTCTGTAGCCATTCGAGGCATAGTTTTCCTACACTGTATGTTGTAATTATCCCTGGATGTTGTCTTTGGGAATATCTGGGTCTGGCCTATTCTGTTTGAACCCCTGTGTTTTGTTCAGGAATCTATCTTGACAGTGTCTGTGGGCCAGTTCAACCATTTGTTCCAATCAGGAATAGTTCTGTTTTCTTTTAAAATATAGGACACGTCTAACCCCTCATCTGTAGTGGTATTTCTATCAGGCATAGGCTTTGGTATAGACGGGTTGTTTAAATCTTTTATCTTGGCATTTTGTTGAATGGTGTCATTCAGGAACATCATTTGTTCTGGGATCATGCAGGCTCTAAATAATGATTCTAAACCTTGTACCTGCCACTCTTTTGTACCCCAGATGGTTTTTGTCTCAATTTTGTTTTTCCAAAATTCAAAACCAAAAGTAGACATTTTTTCATAAAACTTTTCAGAATAAATCAATTTAGTATTTGTCAACATGTTTTTCACTCCTGTCTTATTCATAATTTTAAAATAAAAGGTTTCTGGATTAGTGGAATTAAACCCTGAGAAGTATGGAAACTTTCATAAAATGTTTTTGAACTGCCTTTTGGCGGAGTTGGATAATGTGCCAATTGCTTATAACTGAAAACATTTCTAGGATTAGCAGATTTATGCAGATAATGATGCCCAAAGTGATTGAAGCAATACATTTCTTCATAATTTGAAGAACCCTGTAAATAATCATGTTCTGTAAATTTTGCTGACATTTCTAAATCTGACATCATATTATTAATATTTTCAAAGTCCCAATCATCAGAGAAAGTACTAGGTGATACAAAGTCACTTAAGGAGATTTTAAATTGGTGTGGATATTTCAAGAGCTCAACCGGGCCATAGATTTCATAGTCAGTTTTGTCCCATGCTATAACACCAGGTATAGGGATGGATGTGATGTTCACTGATGATAGTTCTCTTTTTTTGATGTGAGAAGATCTGTGTGGTTTCAGGACCAAGTTGATGTTCTGACTTGCTGTGTCCATTGTACTATATTTTCCATCAATAAATCTACCCAAACTTAAAACCAAGATGAGCCACAGAAGGAGGAAAAGTACACCTAACACAACACAATCCAGAATTCAATCCATGGTGAAATTAGATATGTTTCTCTGAGTTGATGAAAGAGCTCTGTAATTGTTTCTTTGAAAGTTTTTGTTGCTGGCGTTTCTTCATGTTCACTTGGATCATCAGAAAAGTCATTGAAATTGATGAAGTAGCCAGATGCAGTTCTGTCAATTGTTTGGATGGCATCAGGATTGTTATTCATCTTTGTAGTTGCTTCTTCCTTTTTCATATTAGAATAGTCTGAAGCTACATCGTTGTAGACAGGTGTTTCAAAGGGTGGTAACAGTCCCAAAAAAATTGTCTTAAATACATGTGCGATGCCACTGGTATCTGACATGTTTAAGATTTGGCTTAACATTTCTACGAAATGCACAGGGCAATTTGTCGATAATAGGGTATGTATCTCTGCCGCTGTCCTTGCAACTTGCAGATCATACGTCTCTTTGGACGAGGTTAAAGGCACAGTTGTCTGTAAAAGAATAGAGTTTATTCTGCCTAAAGTATTAATTCGAATAGAAGAGAGATATTCACAGAAGGCCATATTGCTGCCTCCATGTCTGGATTGCTGTTTGGATACAATACTTGCATACAACAAATGACCCTGGAAGTAATGCTCACGAGATAGGCTTTTCCTGGCATCATGCCACAACAGCTGTGGTCACTTATTATAACGTAGCTAACGTTGGGAATATGTCTGAAAAAGGGCTCTATCTGTGTAGCAGGGGTGCCGTGCAGATGACATGAAAGGTTGTTTGATGAACCTTCGCAGGCTACATGCAAGTTCAAACCTTGACACAGAAGTGTACCGCTTAGTGATTTTTTACAATTGTTACCACTAAGAAATACCTATTTTTTCCCTTCACTATAACATCTATGTGTATAAGGTAAATTCCAGGTTGACTTGATGTATCCTTTACCCAACCTTTCATACAGGCCTGCTGGTATATACTTTTGGCAGTATTGAAACTGAAAAGTTGTTATCGGGATTGTAATGATGCCATGTATTATCCATTCAATGACAGGTCTTTCTGACATTGTCAATGGTAATCTCTCTAGTTTTTCAATGCTCAGCACCGTATAGTCTGCTCCTTTTTGTGCCAACGAGATTTGTCTATCAGTAAGGTTAAAGATAGAAAATAATGACGTTGTGTTGATTAGACGCCATGGCAAGTAGCCTGAACGGAGGTTTTGTAACGGCCAGCCTAGCTGTACAACAGAACTTAATTGGGACTGGCCATGTTGTAACATTAGCATATCCTGTTCTATTATATCAATAGCAGATGATACAATGCTGTCCAGTGAATAAAATCGGGAGGACAGAGTCGTTAACCCATTGTCCACTACAGAAAGTGATTTTTCTAAATTAATATGATCAATTTCTCGTATTTTTTCTGCAGTTTCAATTTGTGTTACTTTCCAAGCTTCATTGTAAGCTGCGTATATACCGGCGTATATGAAACGTTTTTGACGCTGTTTGCGAGGTCCCATTATGAAATCTCGCAAGTCAGCACCTTCTTTAAGTAAAGTTAAGTGTTGCTTATTTTCGGGAAGTGTGGATCTCTGTAGCCATTCGAGGCATAGTTTTCCTACACTGTATGTTGTAATTATCCCTGGATGTTGTCTTTGGGAATATCTGGGTCTGGCCTATTCTGTTTGAACCCCTGTGTTTTGTTCAGGAATCTTTCTTGACAGTGTCTGTGGGCCAGTTCAACCATTTGTTCCAATCAGGAATAGTTCTGTTTTCTTTTAAAATATAGGACACGTCTAACCCCTCATCTGTAGTGGTATTTCTATCAGGCATAGGCTTTGGTATAGACGGGTTGTTTAAATCTTTTATCTTGGCATTTTGTTGAATGGTGTCATTCAGGAACATCATTTGTTCTGGGATCATGCAGGCTCTAAATAATGATTCTAAACCTTGTACCTGCCACTCTTTTGTACCCCAGATGGTTTTTGTCTCAATTTTGTTTTTCCAAAATTCAAAACCAAAAGTAGACATTTTTTCATAAAACTTTTCAGAATAAATCAATTTAGTATTTGTCAACATGTTTTTCACTCCTGTCTTATTCATAATTTTAAAATAAAAGGTTTCTGGATTAGTGGAATTAAACCCTGAGAAGTATGGAAACTTTCATAAAATGTTTTTGAACTGCCTTTTGGCGGAGTTGGATAATGTGCCAATTGCTTATAACTGAAAACATTTCTAGGATTAGCAGATTTATGCAGATAATGATGCCCAAAGTGATTGAAGCAATACATTTCTTCATAATTCGAAGAACCCTGTAAATAATCATGTTCTGTAAATTTTGCTGACATTTCTAAATCTGACATCATATTATTAATATTTTCAAAGTCCCAATCATCAGAGAAAGTACTAGGTGATACAAAGTCACTTAAGGAGATTTTAAATTGGTGTGGATATTTCAAGAGCTCAACCGGGCCATAGATTTCATAGTCAGTTTTGTCCCATGCTATACCACCAGGTATAGGGATGGCTGTGATGTTCACTGATGATAGTTCTCTTTTTTTGATGTGAGAAGATCTGTGTGGTTTCAGGACCAAGTTGATGTTCTGACTTGCTGTGACCATTGTACTATATTTTCCATCAATAAATCTACCCAAACTTAAAACCAAGATGAGCCACAGAAGGAGGAAAAGTACACCTAACACAACACAATCCAGAATTCAATCCATGGTGAAATTAGATATGTTTCTCTGAGTTGATGAAAGAGCTTTGTAATTGTTTCTTTGAAAGTTTTTGTTGTTGGCGTTTCTTCATGTTCACTTGGATCATCAGAAAAGTCATCGAAATTGATGAAGTAGCCAGATGCAGTTCTGTCAATTGTTTGGATGGCATCAGGATTGTTATTAATCTTTGTAGTTGCTTCTTCCTTTTTCATATTAGAATAGTCCGAAGCTACATGGTTGTAGACAGGTGTTTCTTGACGAACTGTTGCAATTTGGGTTTCAAGAAGCACAAGTTCCATGGCTTTGTTGCATAGTCCTTTTTTATTCACTGCAGGTTATTAAATTTGATTAGTCTCTCAGTTTGATCCTCTTGGATTGTAGCAAGATTTGGTCTTCTGCTATTTCTTGGGAGTCCACTGGGCCTACTACTTATTATTGGCCACATGGTTGTGGTTTCACCAGGTCGATTGATACAACTCTGTTCTCCTTTTTACCAGCAAGGGGCGGTAGTACCACTGATCTTGTTCCGCTGACACCTAAGACAGGACCTGCTTTTCTGTAAGAAGGCCCAAATTCCTTCTTCACCGCGATATTTTCTCTGACCAGATCCCCAATCTTTGGAATCCAGACAGGTCTTGCTGGGACAGGTGGTTTTTCTTCAGTGGTCGCTGGCTTTTGCTTTTCGTTACTTAGACTTTTTCTTGTTTCATTTAAGTCCTGTAAAACAGCCAAACGATCTTTGATATCAAAAGTATTTTGTTTCACCACTGAAGTGTGACAATCGAGATCATGAATGATCATTCTTGCACAAAACAAAAGTTTGTACCGGGTGATACCTCCTAGAGATTTTCTTGGCAGATTATTAAGACTACGTTGGACACTTATTAGATGTTTGACCCACCCGTCACCCGAACCTAATATCCTCGCTGTTATAGATTGCTTTATGTCACGGGTTTTTCCCTCGGGATGGAATGGACTAGAATACCGCAATGCAATGCCTATGCTGGCCATGGCCTCCTTGTAAGCCTGAGAGCTAAACACAGGACCCTGGTCAGAATGTAGCATGCCAATTGAGTATGTGCCGATAAAGACTCGCAAATCTTTTATAACAGTTCTGGCGTCAGCCGAGCGCTGGGGCCACATCCAAATAAATCTCGTGCAGGAATCCACTGCGACAATGATATATTTATAGTTGCCGTCCCTTTGAAAGGGACCACAGTGGTCCAGGTAAACACATTCTAATGGTTTGTCTGAGATTAGAAGGGGCATCTGCGCTGGTCGTTTCACTCTTCATACTTTCATTTTTTGCCATATTTCACATTCTAGAACATAGTTCCTAGTCTGTTTTCTCATGCGTGGCCACCAATATCTCTGTTTTAATAATGATACTGTAGCGGAAACACCAGCATGTGCAGAAGCGAGCCCTTTGTGTGCCGCTAAAATTAGTCCTAACCTGTGTTTCTTGTTTGGAATTGCTCTATCCCCCTCTCCAGGGATTTGAGCAAACGGAACGTTGTTTGCATCAGTTTTGTATAAGTACTTTACTGGAAAGCCTTTCGGGAGTGTCTTACCACTGTCTTTTACTGAAGCACTGACAGCTTGCATTATCTCGCCATCCTTTCGTGGCCTCATCAGCCAATGAATTCCCCGCAACCTGAACGCCATCACGTTGATGACTCAGTGTATGAATCACATGAGTCTTTTGTAGTTCTTTCTGTAAAAAAACTACTTGTTCCCAAAGCATTTTATGCTTGATTGTGCCACCTTTTGCATCTTTGAAGTTGTTTTGAACCGAGTTCTGCAAGTTTTCATTGCAAGACTGGACACAGTAATAAGAATCGCACAGTATTAGTGTGGGGAATTCGCATTCGGTATTTTCAAGTGCCATCTTAAAAGCCTGTTGTTCAGCTCACTGAGCTGTACAGTCTCTGAGTGATTGAGTTTTAGTGACCAAAGGTTTACATTTTCCTTCGTGCCAACGACCTTTAACAATCGCGCACGCAGCACTATAGGCTTGTTTACCCCCAAATGCAGGTTATGCTGAGCCGTCTGTATATATTATACAGCCGTAATGTTCGAGAGGCAGGATTTCGGTCGGCAGAGGACATTCATATTCGTATTGTAGGAATTCTTGTGTTTTTAAGTTAGGATCAAATTCGTATACTACGTCTGGTGCAGCAAGAGAATTAACCCATTGTATCCATCTCGGATGTAAAGCTTTAGCATTGGGAATGCTTGCTCTTCTAACTGCTTCTATGGCAGGTACTGGTGTAACGATTATTATACGTTTACCTTGTGCCAGGGCTCTTTCTTTTGCTACAGCAGTTTGAACCACAGTTAGAATTTTTTCAGTAGAACTGAATTTCATTTCAGCTTGTGTGTACAAGTGTGGTTTGTAAGCTATTGGTACCGTTTCTCCCTCATTAGAGGTCAGGTATGTGAATCCTCATCTTCCTGGAATGACTCGGATTACAAGGTTGCATTCGTTTGCGCGTGTTGCAGTTTTGTTTTAGTTAACATGTCTGTCTGTATTGATCTTAAGATTTCTCTGTGTTTTTGAGTCCAATTAATTGGTTTAAAATGAGGTTTTATTAGTTTGTAGAGAGGTTTAACCCTCTCTGCATAATTTAGAATGTATGGTCTTCCGAAATTCAGGAAACCTTGAATTGATTGTAAGTTTTTCAACGTTTTTGGAGCTTGGAGTACTGCACACTTCTCTAAGAAGTTGTCTGCTTGGCTTTTGCCTTCACTTGATAATTTATATCCTAAAAATAGGACAGTTAGATGGGCAATTCGTGATTTTTAAAGTTAAATTTGTACCCTTCAGATGCGAACCCAAGTATGATGGTGTTCACTCTTTTCAGGTGAGTCTCCAGGTCATCGTCTGTAAGATAGATGTCATCGACATAAGATAATGCCTCATCATCATATATTTGTAGTAACTCTGTTACCCTGGCTGAAAATAATCCTGGGCTGTTCTTGAATCCCTGTGGGAGACAACAAAATTGCTTTTGTGCCCCTATGCTGGAGAAAGCAGTTAAATATCTGCTTTCAGGTGCTATGTTTTGACAGAAGAAACCATTTGAAACATCTAATGTTGTTTTATATTTCTTGCGCACGATGTTATTTATTAATGCTGCACTGTGTGAGTTTTGTACTGAAAAATTTTTACAGGAGGAGTTTAGGTGTCTGGAGTCCAAAACTAGACGATACGAATCGTCTGGCTTGGAGACAGGAAACAAAGGATTGCTCATTTGTGAGGTGCATGTTTCAATCACCCCCTGATATTCAAGTTGATCTAAGATTTCTCTGACTTGTTTTTTAGCTTCTTGCTTAACAGGATACTGCCTCTGTTCAATAGGTTGATTTTTTAACTGGATTTTATGGTGAGGAGAATCTTCATCCCACCCTACATGATTTTTATATAATGCAGAGGCTTGGGCCATTACCCATTTTCTTGCAAATGTGTATTTTTTATGAATTGGAATGTGATTTGAGAAGGCAGGCATGATCATTTCTTCGCCATGTGGGCACTCCCTGACAAACTCTGGTGGCCAGTCTTTCTCTGCTAGAAGGATATCCTAGCCTTTAGATAGATTCTCCCAAAAGAGACCTCTTATTTTCCTAGTTTTATCTCCCTCTATACGTAATGTTATTTCATATAGTTTATGGGGCACGCTAACTCGGGTGTCTGCAGTTTCTACTTGAATGTATTCATTGTGTCCACTGTCTCCAGAAGATTCATCAGGATCTTGCGAGCTATGGTCACTTCTGCTGCGCTGTCTAGCATTGTCTGGGCCCATAACCCGTTTTTCAGTTGTGTCCTCAGAATTCTTGCCATGTTTTACTTTAATACTGGCTACCTTCTTTCTGGGAAATTGTAATTTTCTACTTTGATGAGCAGGTTCCTTGTCTTTGGACTTGACGTGCTCTCCTTTATGTTCTGACCGTCCTCTTCTTTCCGATTTCTGTGAGGAAGTCTGAAAAGATCGAGAGGTACGTGTATCAATATCTTGATATCAGTCAGGTTTTCTCAAATTGTCCCCATTTCTAAGGTTGTATCTTTTTTCAGAGGGCTCCCGTTGTGGAGACTTGCCCCCTCCTTCTGGAGATCTATCTCTTCTTTGGGGAGACCTTCCTCTGGTCTGAAACTGTTTTTCTCTGGGAGCGGTTTGTTTATTACCCTCCCACTTCTTCTTTTGAGAATTGAGATTATTTTTAATGAAAGTTTTTTCAGGATTTTCCATTCATTTCTGTAGTCGGTAGGTTGTACCGTCAACTGTTAATTGAACTAAATCTCTATATGCTTTTGTTAATTCTTTTATTTTAACTAAGAGTTCTTCGCTTGACATTTTTCCAATGTCGGGGTGTGGTTTATAGCTGGCTAGAACTGGCCATCAGCTCCTGGTCTACCTAGTGGACCGACCCTGGTAATGTGATTTTGATGTTTTAGGGCGCCATTAAACCAGAGCAGGTGCTCTTGGTATGTTCGTGGAATTTCAACTTCCTCGAAAGTAGAGTATTCCTCTGGAGATTCCTCTATTTTGTAGTAGTGGAACTCGTGTGTCACAGCATGTGCTGCTGGAAAAGTTATCCAGGAAAAGAATACCTCTTTCTGCCTATATTCATGGGCCTCTACCACAAATACGACTGTGCCACCTCTTGATGATACTCCATTTTCTATACGTTTTATATTTATGTTTTTTCTTATATTGACCGGGATGATTATAGCATTCGAGTCGTCATTTCCATTAAACCCTGTAACGTCTGAGCCCGGTTGATTAGCATCTACTGCAGCTCCACTGGTTTTGTTGTTATCGCCGTTATTTGACATTGTTTAATGAAAGTTTGCAGATCAAGTTTCAAGGAAACAAAGATTAGGTGCACAATATTTTGGAACACTGTATCCTTCAACGTTGACTAAACCAAAAACTAATACTAAGTTCTGGCAGATATTAACCTTTTACCTGCTCCAGACGTCTATTGGAGTTTTTACGGGAAAAAGGGGTCTGTGTGAAAAGCACGACTGAGTTACTCTAGTATCTTGCGTTAGATTATTGCCTTACCAAACGTTGGGCACCATGTAGTGTAGTTCCTATATTCCCAATAGGCTCTGCGCATTGGAATAACATAAACGGTAGTTTAGACGTAGGACTGAGGTCGACTAGGTCTCTACTGAATATGTTAGACTTGATTAGGTATGCCAGCTAGCTCAAAGGTCACTGGAAACTTTCTCGAATAAGCAGGAACAGTTAACTTTCCTGATTTAGACAAGAAGGGATTAGTTTCTGACAACCGCATAAACATGACAACTTTGCTCCCTCCAGAATAAGGAGTAGATCTCCAGAGTCGTGTGAAAACCATAGATAGCTATTTCACTCAGTCAATCGTGCATGCTTAGTTTCACCAGAGTGCAGAGAAATAGAGAGACAGGCGTTTTCAATAAAGTTGTTATTTATTGAGCAGTCTTCTTTCTCATGCAAGAGAAATGAATTGCCACAATTTCAATACTTATCATAAAGTATAGTGCGTACAGTAGAAGAAGTATTATGAAATAAAACTGTAAAAGCATTTATATGGTTTCTGAGCTTTATGATACTTAAAACGGACGAAATATATACAATACATACGTTGATAAAAGTTGACTAAACGTACTCAACTGGTGCTTCTAAAATACGCCTACCCCGGTGTACCTAACCTAAGCCTAGTACGTGGGAAGGAGTAAGTGAGCTGCAGTTTAACTTAAGTTAGTTTTGCCAAGAATCTGAATCAAGAATTCTCTGAGGATCTAATCAGCTCCGTACCTTGGTTTTAGAATGAAGGAGGTCTTGTATCTCTTTCTCAGGACTCAATCTCCCAGCAACCCGCAAGGGTGACTGGAAACACTGGAGCGGGATTTCTCGGCAGGAGAAAAGACAGCGTCTCTCTCAGTGCGTCAAATGGGAGGGTCGGCTTCCTTCGGCATTCGCATCAGCGGGCCTTTGGGTAAGTAGATATCCGCTCTGCTCCAAACCACTGTGTGTTTGCTTAAGGCAAATGCTGGTATATTTATACTTGGAAGGTGCCGTGTTTGACGTAAGGTTGAACATAAGACGTCACTAAGAACTGTCACTAGGAACTGGCAGTTCTTTCAGGACTCTCAGGAGTTCTAGGACAAATCAAAACAAAAGCAGGGGGAATTCCTGGGCTGCTGGAGGTTTGGTTTGTTTAAAGAACGTGTTGATCTTTTGTCCTCAATGCCCCAACATTTTCACCAGATATCCTACTACTGGTGTGGTCCAACCCTTTTCTCCTTTCCCTCGGTAAGGAGACCACCATCATCCACTGGGAGTGACCTGCGTCTCGAAATTTCAGTCAGATTGCAGAAAAAAATAAGTCAATGCATTCAATTGAACCACAAATGATCAGCAGTTTTATTCTTCATTAGTTTTTTTTTGTAAACCGTGTTCAATTTCCAACAATGCTTTTGAAGTGGTACCCCAATTTGAATGATTATTTCAAAGCCCAAAATTATGTCACTAAAGGAATGGTCTAATCCTGAGTTGGTAAACTGAATTCAGGAGGTCACATGTTCTGTAACTAGGGAAGAAAGTTCAAGGCAGTGGAAGTCAAGAAATGTTTGTGTAAGGTTGCCCTAGAGCCACACATAAATCAAAGAATCTTACCGTTCCACCAATATCAGTATGTATCCATCCCAAAACAACAACAATTGTCTAAATTCACCTTGAGATTGCAGAACCAGAATTTCTGGAGCATATCTCCAAGGCCTTTGTTAAAAAATAATTTCAAAGATTTGGAAAGACCTGACCAAAAAAACAAAGATATCAAAAATATATGAAGACACCCAGGTCCACATGATCATTCATCTTACCCAACATTTCTCCCAGTTGATACAATGTATTCCTTCTTTCTGCAATCCATTAATTTCACTTCATGTTTTACAATCTGCTCGCAACATCAAAGTTCCGGACAATCTAGTTTCATGTGTTCAAGCCATTGGTCGATTAAGCAATTGATCCCCTTAAAAAGTCTGAATATCATACACTTTTGAATTTTCCGTCAAGTAAGGAACAGTGCCCAACACTTTGAAAGTGACATAGCTGGTCAGCATTCACCCATTTACAGCTCTCTCTGTCCCAGAAAGATTTAGAGAACAAGATCATAAACCAAATACAAACCTATTGTCGACCATGCCATCACCTTTTTGACCAGCAGTTAGACATAGACCAGATCCAGGACCTGAAACCACTCTACTACTATCAGAGTATACCTGCAGCATTGACTCAATTGAGGTTGCTTAGCAGTATTGATCTTCATTGGCATCACCACTGTCTTCAAGCTGGTAGATAACAGGATCCTGTTAGAAAGGTTTTTGAAATTGGCTGTGCTCAATCTGATCTCACTACAGTGAATAGATTATTACCACATCCCCTGTCCTCGGTAAAAGGCAGCACAGGAGAAATACTCAGCACTCCTTGCTATTCCAAATGTTTTTCAATATATATGGCAGCTCCTGACTGAATAGAATACTTAGGGGGAGATTTACTACATCGTTGTGCCATGTTTACATCACAAAAGTGCCGTAAAATCCTTTCCCTAAATTAATTCTCAGTGTTAAACTTGTTTAGCGCTGGAAATAGCATAAACATCATGCGAAGCTGTGCATAGCTCCATAGTTGCATGCCAAGTTTGGTGCATGTATTAGTAATCAACAACAAGGGTTTGGCTTAAGCGCAGTAAGGCTGCGCCAGTACTATGATCAACAAAACAATGTGCCAATACTGCTCATTTTTTATTTTTTATTTTTGCAAAACGAGGAACAAGAAGCTCATCTGCATGGACCACTCTTTCAGTCCAAGTTTTCTTTCAAAAAAAGATTTTTATTATTTCAAAACTCTATTATAATGTTTTTTTGTTTTTTTCAAATGTTTACAGAAAACTTTAATATTTGACAATTATTTCTAATAAAACAGAGACATTAAATTCTCATTGGGGAGAGAGGAGGACCTCTATTTTCTATGTAAAATGTGTGAATATGTGCATGAGTGCAATAAGAAAAAATAAATCAAAAAAGAAGGAAAAATCAAGCGTACTTCAAATGTCAGTCTCAAAGCCAACTATCATACTGTGACACATTCATAAAAAACTTGCTCATACATACTTGCTCATACATACTTGCTCATACATACTTGCTCATACATACTTGCTCATACATACTTGCTCATACATACTTGCTCATACATCCAGAAGGAAAAGAAAAAAGCTCTTTGTTCGAAGAATGTGTATGGGTGACCCTGTGCTGTTTGATCTCTTTTAGTAGGGTGGGGCACCTATCACAAAGAAATATTTTCAAATATTTTCATAATCATAATATTAGTAAGGGTGGGCGTAGTGGGCGTAGTGGGGCTTCGCAAAGCTACGTGAAGTGGGCGAGAAACTACGCCCACCTACGCACTTCACGTAGCCCCACTACGCGCCGCCTGCCCCCCTCCCCTACACACATAAGTTTAGCTCAAAAGTGTTCTAAAATAAAATAAAAAGCACTTACCTTGTCTGCCGCGTCCCGGGGCTCCCTCTTCTAATCGCGCCGCCGTGCTCACCGTCTTGGATACCAATGCGCATGCGCGGCCGCCCGCGCATGCGCATTTCTCATGAGAAATGCACATGAGCGGGTGGCCGCGCATGCGCATTGGTATCCAAGATGGCGGAGCACGGCGGCGCGATTAGAAGAGGGAGCCCCGGGACGCGGCGGACAAGGTAAGTGCTTTTGGTAGGGTGTTAAAATATCGATAACAAAAATATAGCTGACATAAATATCGTTGCAAAAATATCGTTTACAAAAATATCGACACCCTATACTTAAACAGGTAAGTGCATAAATATCGACTCCAAAATATCGTTGTAATTAATATAGATGTAAAAAATATCGACTTTTTAAAATAATTAAAATTACATTAAATAATAAATAAATATAAGTACTATTAACAAAATACATTACATTACTTTTATTTTATAACTATTTCAAACAAATTTACTACACTTTTTAATTATAAACTTAATAAATGTGGACATATAAATTAATTTTACACATTACTTTATATAACAACAATAATACATATATATAATTAAAATACCCCTTTACCCAAAAACCCAAAACTGACCCTGAACCCTAAAAATACCCCTTTACCCAAAAACATTTTCACTAAAAAAATCCTGTACACACACCTAAATTTAATTAAAAAATTAACATAATTAATGACATAATTATTATTCAATTAACTAATTAAAATTAATTAACTATTATTTATTACACTATTTATATTTATTTAAAACATTAATTAATCTATTATTTCATTATATTTAAAAACCCCTTTACCCAAAAACTGAAAACTGACCCTGAACCCAAAAAATACCCCTTTACCCAAAAACCTAAAAACTGACCCTGAACCCTAAAAATACTCCTTTACCCAAAAACTAAAAACTGACCCTGAACCCTAAAAATACCCCTTTACCCAAAAACTGAAAACTGACCCTGAACCCTAAAAATACCCCTTTACCCAAAAACTGAAAACTGACCCTGAACCCTAAAAATACCCCTTTACCCAAAAACTGAAAACTGACCCTGAACCCTAAAAATACCCCTTTACCCAAAAACTGAAAACTGACCCTGAACCCTAAAAATACCCCTTTACCCAAAAACTGAAAACTGACCCTGAACCCTAAAAATACCCCTTTACCCAAAAACTGAAAACTGACCCTGAACCCTAAAAATACCCCTTTACCCAAAAACATTTTCACTAAAAAAATCCTGTACACACACCTAAAAATAATTAAAAAATTAACATAATTAATTACATATTTATTATTCAATTAACTAATTGAAATTAATTAACTATTATTTATTACACTATTTATATTCATTTAAAACATTAATTAATGTATTATTTCATTATATTTAAATTACTTCCCACCCTACTCCCCTATAAACCCACAACCCGCTACGGAACTATTAATACTAAATTCAACTGAAAATACATTATTAAATAATAATATACTACTAAAAATACTACTTTGACTAAAAATAATCATTAAAAACACTACATTACTTATAATTATTTAAAAAACGATATTATTGTAAACTATGTTTTTGTAAACGATATTTATTACAACTATATTAATGTTAACGATATTACTTACCTGTCTGTCGATATTTTGGTCAGACGATATTTTTGTCATCGATATTTCTTCCTGTAGATATTTTTGCGGCAATATTTATGTTAGGCAATATTTTTGCGGCGATATTCCTGCTCTGTACCGTGCTTTTTACTTTATTTTAGAACACTTTTGAGCTAAACTTATGTGTGTAGGGGAGGGCGGGAGGGAGGCGAGTTGCGGGCAACTTCGCTACGCCTGCGGAGTGGGCGTAGTGTTGCCTGCTACGCCTACTTTGCAAAGGGCGAAGTAGTCAACACTACGCCCACTCTGTAGGCGTAGCGAAGTCCTTCGCCCAGGGTTAAATACTAGGCCATCACAAAGTCTTTTCAATCATGATAAATCACAAATGATTAGCCTAAAAGAAGAAAAGAAGAAAAGGAGAAAAGGAAGAAAGGTCGACGCGTTTTTGAATCCCAAACGTCGGTGGAATTCTCATCAGGTATTATAAATCAAAAGAGAGAGTAACGGTGTTTCCACAACTATGTGAGGTGGGAACTCCTGGTCCCCTATATAGTTTACAACAACAAATGGAGGAGTACCCCCTATTGGAATCACAGATAGAGCTCTGTTAACAGAGCTTATAGCTCTGAGAAGCAAAGCATGCCCCAACTTTACGTAGGACAAGGCATGTCCTTTTAGAAGACCCCTCACTCACCAACCTAGTTGGTGACATGCTTCATCATCGGGGTCCCACCCCGAAGGCCGAGTGCCAACAGGGTGTGCTGCGATACCTGACTACAGTGGAGTGGTTTATTTTTTTCTTTTATATGTGCAATAATTATAAGGTGATGTGTGAGTTAAAAAGGAGCCAAAACTACTCACTACAAGACTTTATTCTTGAGAACTTGGTCCCCATAAAAACAATTGTGGCACCTATGCCTAATTAAGTTGGCTGCGGTGTCTCAGACGTGTAGTGTGTTTAAAAATAGCAAAGTGTGCTATGTGAATTATTAGAAAAGAGAAAAAAATATGGTCTACATGTTTCAACCTTGAAGGCAATTGTAAGGTTTTCTTCAGGACCAGTGGTTTTTGACCTGGGTGGTACGCACACGTTAAGGTGCGCCCTGCCCTCGGTCAAGTTTTAAGATCCACAAACCTGTGGCCTTTTACAAAAAACTGTGATGAGTCTTTTCCTCAATCTGGAAAAAACTGAGTTAGCGGTGTCGATGGCTTCATGGGCACCCGCGGACCAGAGGTGAAGTATTCACGTCACTTGTGACATATGTGGAATTAATCTGTTATCCTTGAGGTATATTGTCTTTGGTGAAAATTTGTTTGTTTGAGGAAGATGGACGGAATTATTTATTCTTGATACGATGTTTTGCTATTGGAATTGACTGTCATCAGGACAGGTTCATGCCAGATGATATTTGGTCTTCGAGTTAAGAACGCGGAGTCTCCTCTAGGCAGCGTTTCGATCAGCTTACTGTGGGCCTTCCCATGCAACCACCCAATGTTTCTCACGTTAAACCCAATTTACTAAACACAGTAGATGTAGTTTAGCGTGAGAAAACTGTGCCCTTTTAAACTAGGGGCAAGAAAGGAGAAATGCTTTCATTTCTCCTTCTTTTTCTAACTGGCATGTGGTGCTGCACTGTGCAGCACACATACAAAGTGGGAAAAGCTTTCCCTTGTGTCTAGGTATAGTATTTTGTACAGTAAGGGTACCCTTCCTGTCAAAAGCCTATGCTAGATTCACACACATGATAACGCCGATTCCACTATAAAACTTTCACTAAGAATCCTCGGTCAACTGGTTCTTTATTGCCTGCTGTGGATTGTAAAGAGGAGAAACAATACATTCATGAGTGACTAGCATGGACCAATTAAGTAATCTTCATTAGTGGCTGTAAAAGAAATCCGTTCATCTATCCCTACACTATCCCTAAAGTGGCATCCCTGCTTAGCATTTCCCAGTCATGATCAAGAAAACGTGTCAGCTCGTGAAGACTTCTTAAGAAGTATACTCACGTTGTAAGGGTCAGTAACCAAAACTACAGAGTTTGTTCTAAGACTTCCTTCTAAGAATCAATCCCTTCCATCTGCCCCTTTAACTGCTCTCTGCCCCCTCAACCCTCGGGCCTCTGTCCCTAATACAAAATGCACAATTGATAGAACACGCCCCTGAAAACACCACCTCTGGCCAGGCATCTCTCGTAGATAATTTTCCACCAAAACTTGTACTCGGTCCAGCAGCGGTTGGTGTGTCCTTGGGTCTCAGGCATCTTCAGCAAGGAAGAAGATTGGCTCCCAATTATCGGCATTCCTGAATACTTTGAAACAGGTCTCCTCCATATCTAACTCCTAAAACAAATGGCGTTAGTATAACTAACAAGGAAAACGCCCTTGCACCTGCAAGGGAAATATGAGAACAGAACAACCTTGCACTCGCATGAACTTCGCTGACTGCCTCCAAATTTGAGTTTTACCAGGGGAAAATGCATTTTAGGCCTACACAAACCAGCTAACATAAGAAGTATGAATAGGCCTTTCATAGCATAAAAGAGTAAATACTCCATCTAGGCCTTTGACAGCAAATTAAGCACACTTTTATAAAGGTTGCATCTTCAAACACTACACTTCATCACGTTTTAAGGCACAATCAATCATCTCTACGTGTGCAGACTTTAATATGATGCCTGTTTAAATCTAATGAATGACAATACATATGAGCTACTTTGTTCCACGCAGTTCAGGCTGGGACAGGAGTTGATGAGGCCCAACTAGCAGTCATGGTGACTAAGTAAGAGATGGGTGCCATCTTAACAGAAAAAATATCTTTAAAATGGGCAGCATCTAAAGAAAAATGCTATGAACTTGGAGAACGTATTGGCCATCAACTCGCTATGGCAACCAGACAGCAGACAACGGCTAATACCATTAACATAATAAATGTAGATAACGTAGGTACTTCTGATCCAAGTAAGATAAAGGAAGCTTTTAGAAAATATTATAAGGATCTCTATACAGAGAATATAGAAGGAACAAACACGGACATACGGGCTAAAATTAAGGCATACCTAGATAGCATCCCTAATCATAAGCTTAATCAGGACGCAAGAGAAGGAATTGAAAGTACCCCGACTTGAAATGAGATCTTAACGGCACTTACTTGCCTGCCAGATGGTAAAGCCGCTGGAACCGACAACATCCTCGTAGAATTTTACAAGGTCTTCTCAACACAAATTAAAGAAATATTTACTTCGCTGGTCAAATCAATCTTTGAGGGGGTTAAACCCCCGGAGTCGTGGTCATCCACTATAATTGTTATTTTCCCCAAAAAAGATAAATCCCCAGTAGAAATGTCATCATATCGCCCTATTACTCTTATCAATACCGACTCAAAAATGTTAAAAAAAATTATCGCCACCAGACTTTCCTCTAACATTAAACCCATAGTTTCTAATTGGCAACACAGCTTAATACCGAAAATAGGGACCACAGAGCACATCCGCCGTTCTATTACTTTATTTGATGCTCCGGACGTGTTGGGAGACCCGATCTCGCTGATTCTCTTGGATGCAGAAAAGGCGTTTGATCGGGTCTCCTGGCAGTTCCTATGGGCGGTAATGCGTCAGACTGGTTTCGGCCCGGAAATATTGCAGGCAATTCAAGCACTTTATGTAGCCCCTTCTGCTAAAATTTTTAGCAACGGCCAATTGACAGAGAAGATTGAAATCACAAGAGGGACCAGGCAGAGAAGTCCTTGTTCTCCTCTGCTGTTCGCCCTCTACATCGACCCCCTGATTAAAAGAATCAAGCTTAATCCTCTTATTTTGCCAGTTAGTAGGTTCAGCATGGAAACAAAAATCATGACCTATGCTGATGACCTGGCAATCATCACTCCTGACCCTGAGACCTCTGTCAGGTCTTTAGAAGCAGAAGCACAAGAATTTGGCTTGTTGTCCGGTAATGCTTTGAATAAGTCTAAAACGCAAATAGTTGTAAACCATAAGATAAGCTGGGTGGATGATAGGGTTGTTACAAAGGCTAGATATTTAGGTGTCACTATAGTTTCTGATCTAGATTCTCTAGTAGCAGAACATTTGACCCCTCTCGCCGTAACCATGTAGAAATCACTTCGGAAACTTGATAATCTTCATCTCACGATAGTAGGCAGAAGTAATGTTTTAAAAATGACTTATTTTCCTAAACTACTGTATTGTTTCTGGACAATTCCATTAATTTTCAAAATTCAATTATTAGCTCGGTTTGAGCGTATTTTCTCCCGGTTTATTTGGTCATATTCATAGCCCAGGAGAGCATTTAACCTATTTTCTCTTCCTAGGGAAAGGGGAGGCTGGGCTCTAACCAACTTGAAATTTAATTATTGGGCTGCTGCACTACAGCACTCCTGTGAACTTCTACATGAAGATCGGGCCATAAGCCCCTCAGGATTGCCCTCTCCATTTCTTTTAACTCTAGGAGAGAAGGTAAAGGGTTGTCTTTGGCGGCAACTCGAACTTAGCTACTTTAAGGGAGTTTGATTCAAGACACTGCTCAGTGCCTATCTGGTCTTCAACAATGTTCGTAAGTTGTTTGGAATATCCAAATTAAACTACTATACTCCTATTAAATGTAATGATAATCTGCCTTTGATATTCCAGAATACATATACTCGACACTGGCATGCTGCGGGAATTAATAAACTAGGGGATCTATTCAGGTCTGGTAATATTTGTCCGTTTACAGAACTTCAAACCTACTATAAACTGGGCAATAATCAGATCTTTCAATACTAGGCTATAGTGAGGTTTTTAATTCATAAAACTGGTGGGACAGCGGGCTTTACCACTCTTTTCTTAGTCGATAAATTAATGAATCCTAGTCTTGCTAGGATAGGTAGTATCTACTCCATTTCGAACGGACATCGAACAGATGACTTAGTCAAAACTGACACCAAATGGCAGCTTAAAATTAATGTCCCACCAAACGTTTTTAGCTTAGCCTACGACCAATCTCAGTTATTTTTGCTCTCTTCCAAACTGCAAGTGCAGTTTTACAAGACTGCTTTCTTTCTGTATATACCGCCGTCCAGAGTAGCTAAATGGTCATCTGGCCCTTGAGTAAATTGTCCGCGATGCCAAGTATTTAATGCGGATATTGTACACATGTTTGTCACCTGCCCTAACCTCCAGCCATTAATACAAGACGTAGAAAAACTCTTGGGCAATCTACTATCTATAAATATCCAACTCCCACCTGGTACTATCTTGTTAGGGTTATACGACCAGCTAGACCCAAAGGCAGGAGGACCATTGATCTTCGTAGCAATGACTATTCTTAGGATATGCATCGCTTCATATTGGAAAGACTTGAGCCCCCCCTCGTTTTGTCAATGGCAAGCTAGGCTATTTGCTACGTTTAGGCTGGAGTGGGCTATCTATGCAAAGAAGGGGCGACGGGCTAAACAAATGGGCCAAGTAGTTTGGGGCCCGATGGCCAATCGGCTGGAGGCCATTAACACTTAGGTTTCCTCGTATGCCTTAATGTTTTCTGTTTATTACTAGTCTGGACTCACCTTTGCTGTTTTTTCTCTTCGCTCGTAATTTTATTGTTTGTCAAAGCAAGAGTGTAACATTGTTAAACTGGTACATCACCTGTAACCATTTTTCATATTCATGATGATGTCTTTTTGTTTTTGTAATCATGGACCCCGGGGGTAAGGGGGGGCTCGTCAAGTAAATATCTACCTGAATTGTAAATTGTTGAATCAATAAAAATGTTTAAAAAGAATAATGAATGAGCTACTGTGTTAGGCATTTGCAATGAACATTGAGAATTACATGTTTCCCAGGAAGGGAGATGCACTAGTTATTTTAAATCAGAAAGAGGGGTCAGGCAGGGGTGCATATTGGCACCCATCCTTTTTACGCTCTACATAAATGCATTAGAACCTGCCCTGAAGGGAGCAACACTAGACATCCCACGTGTAGGAGAAACTGTTATCCCAGTTCTTCTTTACGCGGATGACGCTGTTTTATTGGCTCGCACTGCTGTTGGATTAAATAAATTGCAGGATACGTTTGGCAAATTTATGAAGTCATTAGATCTGAAAATAAATGCTAAAAAATCCCATGTAATGATAGTGGGGGAGCAAAGTAGAAAGAAAAAAATGAAAACCTTTTTCTGTGGTAGAGATGAGCTTAAAAGCGTCCCCAATTTTACCTATCTAGGGATCCTATTGGATGATAAAGAGTCCTGGCGTCCACAGCTGAAACACAAAAGAAATGTATTTGCTAAATCTACCTCCGCCCTTATGGGCTTTACAAAACGACTAGGGGCCAGACCCATGTAATCTATTTTGAAGGTGTATAACGCCAAGTGTCTAGCAATAGCGACGTATGGCTCAGGGATCTGGAAGGTATAGCTCACAAAATCATCATATTCAAGTGGTAGAAAATAAATTTCTAAGAACTTTATTATCTATATCACAGTCTACCCCTACATTTTCTATCCACGTGGAGATGGGGTTGGGTTATGTCTCTGACTCACTGAAAATAGCCCCGCTGACATGTTGGCTTAAGACCTGGCTAACCAGGAGATCTCACTGAACCATATGATCCTAAAAGACTGCCTAGTATCTAGATAACGCTGGTAAAATTCCGTGGCTGGCATACATTGAAACTACATTTTAAAAACTTGGACGACCTGGGCTTTTTCTGGCCTCTGAAACTATAAAGAAAGAAGATGTAGATCTGATTAAAACCGTCATGGTAAACCTTCTTACAACCGAAAGGGAGGAACTAGAGCTGAGAAAACCTATGGTAAGAGTGAACTTTAGTTTAGTGAGCTCACCTGGTATTGAGCCTTATCTGAAGTTAGTAACACGCCCTTTCCATTGGTATTTGCTAACAAGATTCGATTTAATATAATTCACCTCACCCTGAGAGATTTCCCTAAATGGGGAACTCCAGATAACGCCGACCCCTGTAAGTGCGACAATTTTTCCTTACAAGATACTCTCCATTTTGTTATGTTTTGCGAGTATTACGCAGACATCAGGAAAAAGTACTTGTTACCTGTGTTAAGGGAAGCAGGGTTTGTGCAGGTTAGGCCGGCCCGTTCTTAATTTACAACTGTTGAGTAGTGCACAGATTACATTTCATGTCGCAAATTTTCTAGTGGCAGCAGAGCGCATTAATACGATTAAGAAAAGAGTAGGTTATACGGGGGCTGTAGTCTGTTTATGAATATATGTGTGGATCATTTTAAGCTTACTATATATAGAACTGTTAAGCTACTTTTATGCACAGTATTAAGAAGGATCTATAAGGAAATTTTAATGTACATATATGTATGGAATTTTTCTTGTGTAATAACCGATTTGGGATGGATTTATAATGTAACGTTTGCTGGATTTGCACAAATGTGTAATAATTTTACCTGTGTCTTTTTATGATTTTAAGTTATCGAATAAAAGTATTTGACTGACATGTTTCCCTCTTAATGGCATTCTACTTTTCTTGAATGGCACGACTCATTCCAACACTTCATTTACCATCAATTATTAGGATGTACGTCATTACGACGCACACTTTTACACCGCGTTCCATTACAACGCGGTTGTAACAACGCAAGTCGTTACAACGACTTGCGTTGGGGGGGCACAAATTAAAATAATTTAATTTACTATTCCAACACCAGTCCCCGTGGATAGTAGGGAAGGTGTTGGGATAGTAAATTAAATGATTTTCTATCCTTGAGCGCCCCCCAGCGCACTTCGTTGTAACAACTTCCGTTGCTATGACCACGTCGTAATGGAATGGCGTTGTAATGGTTGCGTTGTAAACGTCGCATACCCAATTATTACAACACAATTTACTAGCTAAAATTAACACACTTAAGAATATATGCGGGTACGGATTATTCATGAATATAATGTACCCCTACAATTTCCAGAATATCACTGCGCTCTATCACACACACACCCTAGCGCTAGGGTAGTGCATGGCGCACTGCAGCTGTAATCAGCGCCAGCGCAAGTGAAAGGGGAGGATAGAGCCATATTTCTGAAAATATGCCGCTATCCTGCTCCTCCCTTGTCACGCAGCGCAGCACAGCCTCGCAGGACGCTGCGCTGCGCTGCGCTGTGTGGGGATTTTGTAAATCTCCCTCTGAATCTAAAGCCAAATGTTTTCTGCTGGTACTTAAATTCACCAGACATTGGAAAATGCAAATAACCAAATGCACCATGACAGCTACAATAAATGTCTCAGACACAAGCATATGCGCACGTCTGCAAGACAACAGGTTGCATGCAGATTTTGTGTGTTGATCATCTGTTTAACTTCCATCCTTATTTTCCCATTCTTCCCAGTGTATCTCCTTTTCAGGGAGTACTATGACATGCTTAGTTACTCCAGCCAGAGGTTTCAGTGCTATGGCAATCCCAAGGAGGAAGGCATTAGGCTTGATGGGGATGGAGGGTATCATGGAAGCCTTATGATAAAGTTGTGAATTGTGGGAATAGGAGAAGAGCACTGACCTTGATAGTTTTGTTTGGTGCAATGGTAAGAGTATACTGTCTCTCATGGCCCACCCATTTCACCAAGCATTTGGAGGGATGTCCAATATCTATTATAAAGGGTAAAGGACAATGGTGGCCTGAGTAAGGGGCTTGCTTCTGATCAACCCATCCTACACTACTAGGCACAGGATAGGATTTCAGTTTGATGTGAACAGCTTCCTTCCCCATTAAGGCACTAGGGTCCCCAGTACCCACTGTGGATATGTTTATCAGCAAAATAACCTTGATGTCTAAAGGCGAGGGAGGATTGGAAAGGAAGTTGAGCGTGTTACTGACAATGGTGAGAAAACATCAATGTGTGATTCTGGCAAGAGTCAATCCAGCCAAATAGTGTCCTCCTGCCTCCCTACCTCAAAGCCTCTAATCATCAAACAAACCTATTGGCAAGTCAAAAATAGCTCCTGAAAGCCTAGCCAGATAAATGATTTGTGAAGCTGGATTTGAAGATTCCCTAAGTCTTAAGTCCTTAACTTTGCGATTAAGTTTTCATTCCAGAATGTTACTGATGTTTTCTAGTGGTAGGTTCTCGCATCCTTGGATTGAGTTTACATCTCATCTACAGCTGTGTCAATATCTTTTTTCTTTTATTCCTCATTTATGCCCAATGACCATTCTGGGTGAAATCCCATTGCAACTTTGTATTCTCATGTAATTTCAGTAATGTTGAGTTACACTTGCTATGTGAAACTACACTTCTATGCCACCCCGCAAAATAAGGCATTGTTCATGACAAAGAAATTAGGTGGAAAAACATGAACAAACCAGAATCTGATTGGCCGTGCTTGTGTTTTTTGCACCTTTCTTAGCGCAAAGTGCTCCTTTGTGCACAGGGATGCATTTCACGCTAATATACAGCACTAACTACCCGTTTTCCAAATCACATACTTTTATCAAAATGTTAAGTAATCATGCAAATGCAAATCATGCAAATCTTACACAATCTGGAGAGCAACGTTTTTCATGCACCACATTGTTTGTAGTAACAATTGAGATTTCACATTTATGCCTGCTCAAAACACACGAAAGCCTTACCATTACTGCACATTTCTACGTATTTTGAAAGTACTGCCATTTTGTTAGTCCACGTTGTACGTTGCGTATTTCAATCTCAATAGTCTAGTAAGCACAGCCTTGAAGCTGACACTACAAAGCAAATATCACAAAAATGAGTAAAGGTAACCGTTTTTCTCTAGCTGTTCGTTAGAGCAGTATCCTAAGGATTTATTGTTGGCCTGTTACTTTAGAGCAGTGCAAAGTTAATTCTCTGTAACTCCACACTGAAATGGACATAAAGCGGAATAAGGCAAGGGTATGTTGCTATAGCAATCCCCCTGCAGAATTATGTTAGAGAAAATATTTCCAATAGTGTTCGATAAGCAAAACAAGTACAAAGAAAGCAAGGCCTTGTCTCCTCATTCGCATTGGGACTCCCTGATTATGCCAAACTGTTTACTCCGTATTATCAGGAACGTAATGCATTTGCCATTGGGGGGTCTGGTACAAGATAACAGACACCAGAAAAGCCTGTAGCATATCATACTTCTTCTTTGGACCCACGTGCCCACTCTGTAGCCCTTGCTGCCCTTGTTGTCGAAGCAACTGAAAATATTGTGTTGAAATCGATTGTCGTTCTCACACTTGCTGTTGTTTCTCTTCTTCTAACTCACCACCAACATTTAGCATCTTTCCCCTGCCAGGTTGTCCCAATTTAATAGTAATTGTGTCTGTCTCCAATATTACCTGCATCCCTTGGCCCACTCTAAACCCTGCATCTCTGACGCCCACAAGGGAGGAGATCATCTTATGGTAGCTGAGCATGTAACAAAACCACACATAGGTTTATCCTATGTACCATATCATGTTGTGAACTAATGTGTTTTTTTAGACGGTTCATGCCTTACAAACTTTGTGTGTGAGCTGGTTGCTGGTTATGATGTATGCACTGTACATCAATTTTTCAAAAGTCGACGTTTGCCCAATGTGACATCTACCCAGGTTGCTGAACTCACTGCACTTACACAAAACCGAAGCTTGTAGTAAAGAAGTAACGATCCTTATAAGTTGAATAACTTCTTTATTTAAGCATAACCCGGTAAGGAGAATCAACGGGCTCAGCCGCTGGACAGCTCCACTCACCAACAGTGCCTACAAACCTCCCAGTTCTATGCGGCCCAAGAATACAATAATTGATTCATAACAATTTCAAGTGCACATAACACGAGCTGTGCTCGAGACAGATCTCGAGCAAGGAAAAGATCTGGCTGGAGACACACCTGGAAACACAACACTTCTCCCCCCCCCTTATAACAACACAAAGAATAAGGTATATAGATATTAAAAGAAACACATAGAATTCTAAGCAATACACTTAGTGATGTACATAAGTGATGTAGTCATCAAATTTCTTTGGTTTGGTGCAAATGCGTTTTGACACCACATAGCATACCTGAGCAACAGATTGTAACTCACAGGCTCAAAGCATGCATTCGGAGTCGCTCATGCCTTTGGGCTTCTCTGAATGCAGAAGGGGTTATTAACTGTTGTAGATACACTGTCCTGATGCACTGTCTTATCTCATGTAAATCACAAAAAATTGCCAGCAAGGGATTTGATTCACACTCTTATATGCAGCATGCAGGAATTCTAATAAAAAAGAGTTTTAAATCCTAACTGTAATCATCAGTAGCTGTGTTATATTAAACAGTCCAATTATTTAGGAAGGCGCAAGAATCACACTGAAAGGCTACCACACCAGCAAAACAATAAAAAGAATCAGCAACACAAAGGGATTATGTATCAAAATTATTGTTATTTTGAAACAGTTATAAGGGTTATTTCATCAGTTGAAAGAATAAAACATAAAAGATTCAGATGTACAAGGAAAATATTAATGGTCCAACAGTACAAAAGAATACTTCCCAGCTATTAGATATGATACAATGACTACTGCTACATTCGCAGTAAGGCACTGAGCGCAGGATGTCAATGATAGCAGGAGTGGACGTGAAGTTCGACGTTTCGGTCTATTCAAGATTAGTTAAAAGACCATCATCAGAACGAATTTATAGATATGAGCCGATGACCCTTGTAGAGAATAGAAGTCCGCTATAGCAAACAGTCTCATAGATTTGATTTCATTGGTAGCAGGTTATCACTGCACCATTTCAACGATTTAAGGCTCAAGCTACTTTGTCTCAGAATCAGTGCTATATTCACGGAGGATCTCTAGAATATTAGTTTGTTTCTTCACTAAAGTCGAGGACTGGACGTGCTTCCGCCCGTCAGTTACGGAGAGGCGATCGCCTCGCCGTAACTGACCGGCAGACTGACCGGACTATCTGCCCAAGCCAGCAAGAGTTTATTGGGTTACCCACCCCCTTCTTTACTATCTCATGTAAAGCGCTCTGATACCTCTGGGTCTAGCCAACGCAATATAAAACTTTTCAAATAAATAAATACATGACTTGTGAGTACAGAATTTACGTTACTGTTGCCCCAGAAAAACGCAGTTTTTTTTCTTTTTTTTAATCCTCATCTGCCTGACACACGTCCCTTAGATGCAAAGAAGACAACCCAGCCAGCTCACTGCCATTGGGAGCAAGGCCCTGGAAATTGAGCCGCTACACACCTAGGCAGAACTTATTACGAGTTGGTGGGAAATACAATGCACCTTGTTGACGATCCTCAAAGCAACTTCATACCTGTAAAGCCAGTATGTGACTATCGATATCGGGGCAGACCACAATACTGAACCATAGAGAAGGTGGGCTTAATCATCGGATCTTTGGGGGGAAAAAAAACCCAAGAAGGCAAAGAAAGCTTCACTTCCACTTGGTCAAAAATTTCCAAAATGTGAGGTTCTGGACTCTACATGTTCTTTTCAAGTCTACCTTGGAAGTTTCATAAAGTGAGGTTAGCAATGCAGAGTGAGTGGGGGGGGGGGTGGGATCCACCCAATGCATACATATCTGCCGTCTTGCCAACAGGATAGCATAGAATAAAAAGGACCGCGCTACCCCAGTGATATTCTGGTCAAAGCCGAAAATGACAAGTGGTAAAGTTAAGGAAATGTTGGTCTTAATAATTGAATCTAAAGTGGCTTTGATCTCCATCCAATAAGTAGATATGTGGGGGCAATCCCAAAACATATGTGTGTCGGAGGCTGCTAACAGTTGGCATTTGTTGCAGCATTTCCCCTCTTGATATTTGGATAGACGTAAAGGGGAGAGATATGCCCGGTGTAAGGTAAACAAATGGTTTCGTCTAAGCCAGGCGGGTTTAACCAATTTATACAAAAGGGAAAAGGATTCTATCCACCAGTCCTCATCTAGTGCCTCAATTTCTCTACCCCATAGCTCCGTTGGGAGATTAAAATCCCCATCTATCTCTTCCAATATGGACCAATACCAAAGAGCCACCTCCTTACCTCCTATCTGTTTTTTGACTAACTGTTCTTCTAGAGGACTAAGTCTCCCGGTATGAGGGTCTTTCCTGATTAATTCTCTGGCCCAGCTACTGATTTGTGTGTATTTAAATCTTGATAGTGTTGGCCCTACTTTCTCCCTAAGCTTCTCCCACCCTATCAAGATGCCTCCAGATAACAATTCACCCCATCTTGAGAACCCAGCTGTAATTAGGGGGATTGCCAGAGAATCTTGCAGGTACAATGGTAGCCCAGTAGAGTCCCAAATCCAAGCGTAATTAGAGTAGTACGCCAACCCCACTTTACGTTTAATTTGTACCCATGACTTCAGTTGTGTTAATAGAGTCTTCAGCCTCACCTTCTTGAAAAACTTTCGATCTCCAAACTTAAATAAAAACCCGTCTAACGGGAGGTTTGCCCCTACCAGCATTGCTTTAAATTATTTCCCATTTGAAGTGAGATCTAGTGATTTCAAGAGCATTCTTGAGTGAGAAAGCTGGAATGCCCAAGAGTATTACTGCAAGTCTGGAAGGGCCAATACACCTTTCTCCCTCCTCCTCCTCAGTTTTTTCCAGGCCAGCCTCGTGGCTTTATTGCCCCATATGAAGGAATTTATTTCTTGTTGGCACTTAAGAAGTTGCTTAGAGTCAAATGCAAGGGGAATTGTGTTGAAAATAAAAGTCAGTTTTGGAAGAATAGACATTTTTACAATGTTTACTTTCCCGAAAATTCATAATCGAAGACCCGCCCAGGATCTCAATAGGGCCCTGCACTCTCTAGCGACCAAATCTAGGTTAACTTCTGCTAAGACATCAATGTCTTGCGTTATTTTGACTCCAAGGTAGCGAATTGAGGGTGCCACCCCAACGCCCAGATTGGCAATATTCCACGTCATAAGCTCAGTCTTATCGGCATTGATGTCGTAGCCCGAAATACTTCTGAATTCCTTGGCCTTTTCGACCACGATGGGAAAAGCGTTTGCTGGATCACTGGTGTAAATTACAATATCATCAGCGTAAAGCCCTACTTTCCTTTCCCATCCGCCGAATTTAAATGAAGAAATTCTTGGGTCGTCCCTGAAGGATTGCGCAAGAGGCTCTATGTATATGTTAAAAAGTAAAGGGGACAGGGGACACCCCTGTCTTGTTCCCCTAGTGATCCGAAAAGGCTGGGTACATGAACCATTGACCATAATGCTTGCACGGGGTTTGCATATAGTAGTCCAATTGAGCTCCAAAAATTTGGACCGAATGCAAATTTCTTCATGTTCTCGGCTAAGTATGCCCAATTTACTTGATCAAACGCTTTGGTAGCATCAAGGGTCATAATGGCCATAGGGAGAGAGAACATTGAGGCTATGTCCACTGCCCCAATTAGGTCATACGTAAGGTCTGAGAGCTGTCTACCCTTTATGAAGCCCTTCTGGTCAGTGTGAATTATTGAACCAACCTCACGTCCTAACCGGTTCGCCAACACAGCTGCAAAGAGCTTATAATCGCTATTTAAAAGCGAGATTGGCCTATAAGAGCCACACTTAGCTGGGTCTTTCCCGGGATTCGGGATCAAAACGATAATTGCCTCACCCCATGATTTAGGAGGGGGCGCACCGTTTACTAAGATGTCATTAAAGAGTCTTGTGAGTACAGAAACTATTTCGGGTGCCAGTACTCGCAATAGTTCGCCGGGAAGACCGTCAGGGCCTGCTGCCTTACCCCGCTTCACTTTTTTAATACTTTCACTCACTTCTTCCTCTGAAATAGGCCTATCAAGACGGTCACTTTGTTCTGAGCTAAGAGTGGGAAGAGTAATCTTCTCCAACCATCTAGATTTTGATATCGGGTCCTCCGAGGTCTCCTCCTTATAGATTTGCTGGAAAAACTCCAGAAATGCATCTCCAATATCTCTAATGGAAGTGCCTCCCCCTCTACAATAATATGCTTTATATGTTTTTTGGCCTTATCAGATTTAATTTTCCATGCGAGGACCTTACCCGCAGATTCGCCGTACTCAAAGTTGGAGAGCTTACTTACTTCCCATCTCAGTGCAACCCTCTCTTGAAGAATATTATCTAGCTTCTCTTTTAAGTCTTTACGTTGCTCCTGCTCCATATTAGTCTCATTTCCGGAACCGATACGTTGGTCCAGGGATGCAATATCCTTTTCGATATTGGCAATCTTTGCCCTATATATTTTCCCTCGATAAGAGGCCCTACTGGTTATATGGCCTCGCAAGTAAGCTTTATAGGCCTCCCATACTATATTTAACTGAGTAGAGTTTGTATTGGTGTCCATGAAAAATTTTGTTTCTTGGAGGAGGAGGTGTAATGACCGGATTTTCCGCTTAGATGGAATCCGCCCCTAGGGGCCCCTCCAACCCAGCCAGAACGTAATCACCTCCCTCCTTAGAACGTATTTACAATGGGTATGGATACATATATGTACATTTCGTACCTAAGGATGGGGAAATAGCAATAAACATGCATAGGTTTTCTACCATGTCCTATTCATATCAGCTAGTCTCGCGGCCACTCAGACCCAGACTAATCTACCCTAGGGCAGATATGACACACAATCTGGCGTGTCTACACACGGGCCTGCAGTCCCAATGCTCTCATTAACACACGGTCCACAATCTGGCGAACCTCCACGCTGGTCTCCTCCCCAACGCTCTCACTTACACTCGGTCCACAATCCGGTGAACCTCCACGCTGGTCTCCTCCCCAGCGTCCTAATTAACGCCGCATATTAACGACGACCACCTTCCTATGAACACCTATGGGAGCAACTTCTCATTTCTCTATTTGGGATAAAACTAGGACAATGAAAATTTAGTACGGTTCTCCTAATTGGAATATGTACCTTCTGCTCCTGGCATCAAAGGTCCCCTCGCTTCCTATTGGCTTGATCACTCCTTACCTGATCGGGATTTCACATCCGTTCATGCAAACAATGTTCAACTGCAAAGGTCAGTTACCACGATTGAACAAGAATACAAGGCACATGTCGGTTCACAATAAACCAGGGTATTTATTAATATTAATCATAAACACAATACTATGCAATATATTTTCTGCAAAGGAAAGGTAAAGGTTAGAGTGATTTAAAGAAAGGGCGGAGATCACCTGGTTAATATGAAGTCGGGGCTCGGCAGTCATCTAGGTTCCCTTCTCGTCTCTGTGTCTTGGCTCGTCTCAGAGTCACACCCCAGCCGTCACAAGTACACGTCTGCACCGCTAGGCTCAATCCCTTCTGCTTCCCTCCAAGTCACTGGAACCTTGCTGGTTATTGGCTACCGTATCTCTCTCTCTCTGTCTCTGTGCGCTCCGCGCTATTTCTCCTTCAGTCTTTCTCAGAGAGTCTCGGTCTTAAATCTTTCTCGGACTTCAAAGATGGCGACTGTCCGCCGAAGAAATAATTAATAGCAGAGATGCTAACGGCTAGCTGCCGCCTATGAACTAACTCCCTAACTGTCTAACACCTTAGCTAATATCAAAGCCTGTTCCTTCATGGAAAGCTACAGCCAGTAACCTGCCGCCCACCAAATTCTTGTACCTCCCCGTACCAAGGACACATTCCCAGCCGGCCGGCCTGAAGTTGTGTCTTCGGAGTGGAGAAAAATACATTCCTTTGATAAGGGCCAGCCTGAGCCGGTTCTCTCCAAGCAAACAACAGCTTGAAACTAAAACATTACACTTGACCTAGAAGGCCTCTCAAGCTACCAGGCAGAGGGCAAGATGGAGTCTGTCCCGTTTAAGGCCTACAGGGCCCAGAATACGCATAACTCCATGGAAAATATCCTAACACGCTAGCAAAAGGGTGGATCATGACTAATACTTATATATTTACTTCCTAGCTTAAATTCATAAGCCCTACTCTAAGGAAAGGGGTACGAAAATACCCTACCGTGTCTCCTAGAGAGGTCCTACTTATAGTCCTAATCCCTACACTATAAGGCTGATGGACTGGAGTCATTCTCCATCATTCTCCCTCCAAAAGGGCCGGAAAAAAGTCCGCCATTACATTACACCCCTTGACTCCAGTCTATTAGTTGTATTCTAAATAGAACTAACATCAGTGGAGGAATAATAAGAAACAAAATTAACTGACCTATGTCTCTTGCCAATTCTACAAAACTGTAGTAGAGAAGGAATGCATTGAATAAAGCAGCAGATAGCTATTAAAATACAAATGGAAACAATAATCCCCCCTAAAATCTGTCGTAAAGAATGCAAGTCAGGTAACCAATTAAAGAGCCAGTCGAACCAGCCCTGATCAATATGTTGTCTAACTTCTGCAGTCAAGTCGTGGAGTTTGTCATTATGGGCTTGGATTGATTTAGAGTGATCGGACAAATTAAAACAGCATAGTCCTTCAAAATCAGAACACTCATGTCCATGTTTTAACAAAAGGTAATCGATCGCTGCGCGATTCTGCAAAATAGCTCGACGTTCACCCTGGGCATCTAATAACAAGTCAGATAATACAGTAGAAGTTTGATTAATGGATTTAACCATCCAGCAGGCCATCTTGCCAATCGTCTTTGCATTATAAACGGCCAATGCTGGGACACCAATAATAGAAAAAGCTAGACCAAGGTATTCCGATTTAGAGTAGAGGTGAACAGAGGAATCACAATTTTCATGTAATGACATAGAGTCTCGCACCATACGGGAATGGGAACCAGGATGTGAGGAAAACATCAACAAACTTAATCTAGTAATAGCACAGGGACCTCCAGAAATATTTGCAGGAATATAGGGCCAGGAGGAGTTCCCACAGGAGAACAACCACCCAGAGGGCAGTAACATTGAACGGTAATAACTAGGGGCAACTAGTAGACGTTTGCATGTCATATTATTTTTTACGGAAACACATGAATTCGGAAGTCTCTTTAAACACAGTAATCGTTGATGAGCTGAAAAAGAAGTGGCCGCCTGAAGTTTTAATTTAAGACATTCGGTAATAGCCTTGGGATCGCATGTTAAAATAAAACACAGGTCACCTTGCGTGATATTATAGGTTGTGATCTGGGAATGAATAGGGGGATCAGAATCTGAAATAATAGTACATAAGGGGCAAAATTCATGGGCTGCGAAATCGCCCAGAATAATATTGGGTCGAGCACTTGAAATATTAAAAATATGTCGCAAAGTTTCAGTAGATGCTGGGACAGCAACCAAACAGGTCACTAAAATGTCAGTCACAGACCTCATGGGAGTGAGGCAGAAATGTGGAGAGTTAGTCACTCTTCTTGCGAGTGTTATCCAGAAGTTAGCCGATGAATCCCACGCAGCAAAGGAACGCGGAACTCGGGTTCTCCAATCAACTGAAGTCGGCGGGTTCTCTCCTCTCCCGGCGTAGCAGACCAAAAGGAGTCCAACGCCGGCACATCCTGCAGCAGCAGTCCAGAGAATGATCTGAAAGAATACAAACACAGGCCTTAATCATTCTCGTAAGTAACATTTATCAGCTGGGACAGCTTACCAGCTATCTTTCCCTGGCTTCATCACCAAAATGGTGTTGTCATGACCGGTCGCAATAACCTCAGCCTGTTCAGGAGGACGTTTAGGCGATTGCACCCATATCTTAGCTCCGGGGTTATCAGAGGAGCCGAAGCCCTTTTGGCCACGTGCCGTTAGCAAAGTCGGGGCAGTGCCTTTCTTAATCTCACCACTGAAGATAGGCATAATCAACAATTGAGCAACGGGGTCAGACTTTTTGAATGATAAATCAACCTCACTGCTATTAAGCAGAATGACCTTAATCTCTCCCTGATAATCGCTGTCAATCACTCCTCCAAGAACTTGAATACCTTTTAAGGCAAGGCCCGATGTAGGGGCAATCAGTCCAAAGCTACCGGCAGGTATACAGACACCAATGCCAGTTTCAACAATGATTCGGTCTCTGCCTTTTAGGACAATGTCATCCATAGCATGCAGGTCCAAGCCTGCAGAACCTGGGGTCGCTCTGCATGGAGCCAAAGCTCCGGGGGTAATTTCCCAATACGTAACAGTTTGGACAAGGGTATTCGGTTTTGCATCAACAGCTGGAGGAAACAAACGCATTAAAGGAGATTCAGCATGCAACAAAGGACGATTATTCAAAATCAATAATGCCTGGAGTAAAACGTCCCTCCAGTGTTTGTAATGTTCGTCCGTTAACTTTCGCAATTGATCTTTTAGCAAACCATTCATTCTCTCAATCAATCCCGCAGCCTGTGGATAATATGGAATGTGAAACACCCATTCAATGTTATTTTCCAGACAGAATTCCTGCACCAATCTTCCACGGAAGTGGGATGCGTTATCAGATTGAATTTGAAATGGAACACCATAATATAAAATGAGTAGTTCCAATGTTTTAATGGTATTGATTTGGGTAGCATTTTTACAAGGGAAAGCGACCAGAAGGCCACTATAGGTATCAACAGCAGTACAAATATATTGACAATTTCTGCTCATAGGGAGTGGGCCAATATAATCAATTTGCCAAATTTGAGCGGGCAACTTTCCTCGATGTAAATGGCCTTGAACAATGTGAGGCACTTCTCTCTTTCTAGAATGCTGGCAAATGGGACAATGCAGAATGACATCTTTAATCAAATGTAAAGGAATATGAATTCCTCGATCAGTAGCCCACCTGCTAGTGGCTTTCTCTCCAAAATGTCCCGCTTTCTGGTGGGCCCATTTCGCCAATCCCGCCAAATCAGAATCTTGCATGTCCACCACTGCCTCAGAAATTTTAGACTTTTCATCTGCAATATTATGAAAGAATTTGTCAAGGGAATCTATCGGGGTATGAGCATCTACGTGAAAGATTGTCACAGTACTCTGTGGGAGCAATTCCCAAATGTCTTGCCATAATTCTTTTCCCCACAGTTCTTTTGAATGCAATTCCCAATTATGAGAATGCCATGTTGGTAACCATACCGCCAGTCCATTAGCAGTGGACCAGGAATCAGTGAAAATATGACATGTGCCAGGTAACTCCTGTTTCAAAACTTGGTAAACTGCATACAATTCAGCATATTGACTACTCTTTCCATCACCAGTTGTACTCAATAATTTCTGCGTAATCGGGTTGTATGACACTGCTTTCCAATGTCGTTTCTCACCAATGAACCTCGCTGAACCATCCGTAAACCACACATGTTTTCTATCCTCCGCGGACAGATCATCAAATGATTTACCCCACTTGACAGGAGATTCCTGTACTACAGGTACAGAACAATCACTTTCAGTCTCGTTCGATGGCGCCTGCGCCACTCGCTCATGCAACACTGCCACACCTTTTGGACCCACACGTGCCCTGTCCTGAATGTACCATTTCCATTTAATCACACTCGCTTCTTGAGCATGTCCTTTCCGATGGGATTTTGGCGAACTCAAAACCCACTGCATGATAGGAATTTCAGGTCTCAAAATCACAGCATGACCTAAAGTCAATTGCTCGGTATCCACCAGAGCCCAGTAACATGCAAGCAACTGTTTTTCAAATGGTGTATAACGCTCACCAGCTTCAGGTAACTTTTTGGTCCAAAAACCTAATGGTACTTTTTGTCTGCTGTTTTTGCCATAAACTCCAATTGACATACGGACCTTCCACAGACACATTCAAATCTACATCACCGTCGCCCACCGGCCACAAATCCAAGGCGTACTGAATCGCTTCTTTCGCCAAATTAAATGCATTCTGTTGTGATTCACCCCATTCAAACGCATTCTTTTTCCGAGTGACTCGATATAATGGAGCCAAAATCTGACTCAAATGAAGAATATGTTGACGCCAAAAGCCAAACAAGCCAATGAAACTCTGAGCCTCTTTTCTAGTCCTTGGAACTGCAAAATCTAAAAATTTTCGCTTCACTTGTGGGATCACCTCTCTGTGACCTTCATGCCAATTAATACCTAGAAATTTGACATTTTGGGATGGGCCTTGTAATTTATCAGGATTGATTTCCCAACCTTTTGCTCGTAAACAATCAAGGATCTGGTCTAAATGAGACTGTACCTGATCGTGCGTCTCACCTTGAATCAAAATGTCATCAATATAATGACACACCTGTATTTGTGGGTTCGCGGGCACCTCAGACAAATGCTCCGCCACCAGCCGGTGACAGATCGTGGGACTATGTACATAACCTTGAGGAAGACTCCGGAACGTCATTTGACGTCCATTCCAGGTAAAACTGAATTGTTCCTGACACTCGGGGGCAATTGGAATTGAAAAGAAAGCATTAGCAATATCAATGGACGCATACCATGTACCTGGATGCTTCTGAATTCTCTGAATCAAAGTGACAATGTCTGGTACTGCAACAGCTAAACGAGGTGTATGTTTGTTCAACTCTCGGTAATCAACAGTCATGCGCCAAGAATTATCACTCTTGCGCACAGGCCAAACGGGATTATTCCAAGCAGAAGCAACCGGAGTTATAACTCCTGCATCAACCAAATCCTGAATTGTGGCACTGATCTCTTCGTGACCACCTGGGATACGATATTGTTTTTGAGAAACTACCTTCGTGGCTTGAGGAATTTTAATGGGGGGCATCCGTAAACGACCAACCCGTACGGGTCTGGACGAAATGTAATGCTTGGTTCCAAATTGGTAACAACCATCATCCAAATGCAAAGTCATTCCTTTCAAAATGTCAATTCCAATTATATACTCCAAAAGTGGTACGACTAACACAGAATATTCTTTACGGGGAATCCTACCAATTTTCATTTCAAGTGTAGTTTGCACTGCGGGGGTCTCTTTCCCACCTAAACCAGTAATTGTGAAGAATTGTCCTTTAAATTTCTTTGCTTTTCCATGAATTAAAGTGGCCTCCGCTCCTGTATCCACTAATGCTCGGGCCCTTTGGATATTACGATGTTTCTAAAAAATCTCAATATCTACATAGGGTCTGTTATCTCTGTGAGCCCAACTTCGTACTGGAGCTTGACCTATTTCCTAGTCATTTTTACTGCGTTCCGCTAGCCAGGACAAATCAGGATAAATACTCTCATGTTTCTTGGGTATCAAAATTTCCTGTTCATATCCATCTCCATTACGAAATGGATTTTTGTCATTTACATCGTACTGTGAATTACGATCAGCAAGCCTGTGACGATCCTCCCTTCTCCTCAGCTCAGGGGAATAATCTCTCTCCTCTCTATATCGGTTGGAAACACGATCATCTCTCCCCCTTTCTTTTTCCCCCTCTCTCTCTCTCTCTCTGTCACGATGAGGGGACACATCACGATCAAAACGCCGGTCACCACGACGATCAGAATCCACACAACGCCTCTCATCACCACTATCATCAGAACCACGGCCACAATCATTCTTTCGAACACGACGGGCACCCTCCTTCCGATCCAAACCACGCTTACGGAAAATGTCCCACAAGCGATTATTAGGCTCACCGTCAATGTCTTCCTTCTTCACACCATCAGCCAAAAGAGCAAGAAACATATCACGCCTAGAGAACTTATAATCCCCAGCAGTACGACCCTCAGGTCGAGATTGTCTCTCAGGTTTAAACCATTCACCCAACTCACCAAGCTGACGAACAGATTCAAGCACCACAGACAAAGGATTGCCAGTCTGATTAATCAACAAAGTCATCATAACCTGAAAACGAAAACGGGGGGAAAACATGGCGGCAGTCGGCTGACTGCGGCAAGTGCTCCGCTCCGTCTCGCCCTCACAGATGCCTGTCAGCTAAAAATCTACACTTGACTCGGTTCCAATCATATTTGTTATCTCCACGGCTGCTTCGTGAGGGGTAAATACCTTTTTCTCTGCTCGATGTGTCCGATGTGCCGAGTTTATAGGATCTCTGGCAGCGCCCGGCAAGGGCGCAGTAGCCTCGGTAACCTCGGTAACCTCGGTAACGCCAGCGGGGACGAATGCGGAAGTGCTCACGGAAGAACTCGCCCTTCGTGCTGGTTGCTCTCAACAAACACCAATAACCACGAAGACGAGGGAGAAGGAGGAAAACGCTCTCCGTTGCTCCAGATTGTGAGGCACCAGCCCTGGAATCTAGCCGCTTTCGAGTTGCACAGGGTAAAACACCTTCAGTGCTTTCTAGGCGTAGGAAGCGCCAGGAAACTTAATGGAGCCTCTGGTATGTGCAGTTTGAAAGTTGGATACACCGCGCAAGGAGCAAACAAGGTACACGGTGATAACTCTTCCCTGCACGTGAGTACTATTTCATTTGGCACATCAGAAGGCAGGTCCCCCGGGGGTACTGAGACCTTCACAGTAAGTACTGTGAGCGTTTTGAATGAAATACAGGGTATTGATGTGCTGACCAATTGCAAAGCATCCAGTGCCCCCTTCAGCCATAATTTGGCACACATGAGTGCTTCAGACCCTGTCAGAAAGTTAAGGGGAAAAAGCGTAGCAAAAATTACAGCAGGGGTTAGTGCATCTCGAAAAAAGAAAGCAAAGGGTGCACTTCAAGAAGTAGAGGAGGAGGCTGTTAAAAAAGTGTCTAAATCAGAAAAAAGTCCACAAGTAGATCGGGAAGCATCATCATATCTCTCGGTTGAGGTGAAAGCTAAAAGGGGAAGAAAACGTGCCAAAGCAACCCCCGCTACAGCCCTCCCCCCCAGAGTCACCCCCTCACTGCGTTCATATTTTAAGGCGATACCTCAAATCTTGAACCTAGGTAAAGAACAAGTTCAATCTGGTAACAGCAATAGCATTTTCAAGTTTGGCTCTGACATTATGGAAACCAACCAGCTAGAGGATAACCAAGACGCTAATCTTGATTTGCCCCATACATCACAACCAGAGGGGAGTACATTAAGCTCACAGAGAGAGTCTGTAGCGGAGATCTCAGCCCACCAAGCCACAGCAGACTCATTAGACGGAGACACTTTAAAAACAGGGGGCGATTCGTTATTTTCTATTTTTCCGGTAGATTGCACGAATTCTCTTGAGAGTCCTAACACCAATGCTAACACTGCAGACAACAATGAGGCTGATATATTCGCTGAACCCCCTCGGGAAACTCCTCAAGATCAAGATCAAGATTTATGCGAGGCGGCTGGCTCAAGTGCGGATACAATCTCAGTTGCCTCAGTGCAAAGAATGTTTGCAGAACTGTCAGCAGAAATTAAGCAAGGCTTCGCTGAGTCAGCCTCTAATCAGAAAGAGATAAGGTCCTTCTGTGAATCTCTCGACGAGAGATTAGGTAACTTGACCCTAAGAACACAAGCTCTAGAAGAGACTGTGGGGCAAATATCAATGAGAGCTGAGGGCACCACGGAGGACATAGTTAAACTAAGGAAAGAAAACCAGGCCATCTCAGAAAGAATGGAGGTTTTAGAAAATAATGCAAGGCGGAGTAACATACGCATTTTGAATATTCCGGAGGGGTCTGAAGGTGCAGACATCAAGAGTTACGTAATCACTCTTTTGAAAGAAACCTTAAATTTAACCCAATCCATTGAGGAGCTAGCAGTGGATATTCAACGTATACACCGGGATCCTTTCAGGCGCAATATCCAACGGTCTAAACCTAGAAAAATTCTCGTAAACTTTCACACTTATACACTTAAAGAACATATTTTGAACCAGGCTCTTAAACTTAAGTCACAAACATATAAAGGCTACAACTTCCAGATCCGTTCAGACCTGTCCCACTTCACTCTGGACAAACAATGGGAACTTGGTAAAAGAATGGACGCTTTTCGAAGATTTGGTGCCACTGTACAAATGGGGTTCCCTGCATCTCTTAAAGTCATGTTGGACAATAAAATGCACTATATCAGATCAGTGCAAGCTGCAGACGAACTCTTGTTAGCCTTTGGCAATAAGAAACAAGGAGAGTGACAATAGACTCATAATTGAGGAAAAGAAGTACTGCCATTAACCCTTAACCCTTTATCTTAGACTTAAAGGTGGCAAAGAAATGTAAAAGAATATTGAAACGGCCACAGGTCGAAAGTCAAATGGGGAAAAAAAAAAAAAAAAGAAAAAGGGGAAGAAAAAAATCAGAAGATAAATAAGAAGATAAATAAACACAAGGAATACAATACTAGGAGTATGAATAAATAAATAAAAAAAAAAAAAAAAAAAAAAATAAATAGGAAGAAAGAGAAGGAAGGAAGACATAAGGGGAATGACCAAGGGAGAAAAAAAAAAAAAAAAAAAAAAAAATGCGTAAAGAAAAAAAATGGGTGGAAAGTGGGTGGAAGGTGGGAAAAAAAAAAAAAAAAAAAAACTAATGAACACAAAATGTACGTTTTATACAGCCACGTCCAACGAGTCACTTTTAAATAGTATGGGCACGAGGTGATGAGACGGGGAAGAGCTAGGAGCACTTACTTCCGGAAGTTTTCCGGGTGGTGAGTACGGGGTTTTCCCAGGGTGGGAGTCGGGGTGGGCACGGGGGGGTAAGGGGGCAAAATCACACTTTTAGTAAAGAGCTCCAATCCTTATATGTAAATAGTTTTTTTTTCAACACAATGTTTTTTTCTCATCTTAAGACACAAAGCAACAATTTGTTTGAATCTCCTAACATCTTCCTGTCACAGCCACACCTAATAAACGTCATAACTGTACAATCTAATGAGTAAAATAAAAATGTTGTCCTGGAATGTCAATGGCCTCCGCACCAAACCACGAGCTAGTAAAATCATGCAGTACCTCCGGGACTCTGATGCGGGAATCATTATCCTCCAGGAGACTCATTTAGTAGAGAGTGAAATACTAGACTTGGTCCGTAAGAACAGATGGATAGAATCATTAATCTCGACAACACAAGGCTCTAACACACGGGGGGTCTCGATATTTTTTAGAAAATCTGTCATATTCAAAGTTAAGCAGCAGAAAGTAGATACCGGAGGTAGATGGGTTATTGCGGCAATAGAATTGGGGGACACAAAGTTAACACTCGTGGGATACTATGGTCCTAACATAGATGATCCCTCAACACTGGAAACTTTATTTAACAACTTGCTTAGTTTCCCAGACCCAGTGATAATAGCAGGGGACTTTAATATTACTCTGAATCCGCTTTTAGATAAAACCCCCAACAGCAGACAGAAAACAACTTCTAAATCTAGAAACTGCCTGTTAGGTTTGATTCGTCAATATGACTATTTAGATATTTGGCGGTTTAAAGAGGGTCAAAGGCAAGAATTTTCATTCAGAAATCATAAATATAGACACAGGTCTAGAATTGATTTCATCCTTATAAGTAGAGCTTTTGCTGAAAATACTATCTCAACACAATACACCCCAATACATCTTTCTGACCACTCTGCAATTGAATTAGTACTAAAATTAGCCACAACATCACCCACTAAAGCATGGTCCTTTGATAGATCTCTTCTCTCCTCAACAGAGGATATTGAATTTTTACAATCAGAGACAGAGCATTTTTTTAACACTAATAAAGATTCTGTTCCAATAGGGATTACTTGGGACGCGTTCAAGTGTACTTTAAGAGGCCTTATTAAAAATAAAGTAGCCTTCCGCAGTAGACAATACATAGAAGAAGTCGCCTCTATTGAGAGAGACATTTCGAGAGTACAAAATGACATGGATAACACTGATCCCATAGAAAATCCAACCTTTGATCTTAAACAAGCAGAATTGAGTAGGCTGAAACTTTTATTGTCAGCAGTTTTGGAGAAGCGGGTCATGCAGAGATGGGAAGCAAGTAAGCTTGCCCATTTTCAATATGGAGAGGGGGCAGGTAAATTATTAGCCTGGAAAGCAAAATCTGACCGGACTCGAAATAATATCTGTTCAGTTATTTCAGCAGAAGGTACTTTCTCCAGAGATGAGGAAATCAGAGCAGTTTTTAGAGAGTTCTTCGAAACTATATATCAAGATGATCTCAAGCCGAATCGTGGTGACGTAATTAATTGGCTGGGGGGCATACCTCTTCCCTCCCTAACAGTAGAACAGTCTCGCTATTTAGAAGGGGAAATTACTATAGCGGAGGTGGAGGAGGCTATTAAGAAATCAAAAAACGGAAAGGCGGTTGGTACAGATGGTATGCCTAGCGAGATTTATAAAAAACTTATCTCGGAACTCTCACCAGTGCTAGCCACTTTGTTCAACCAAATTCTTAGAGAGGGCAAAACACCACCGGAATCATGGAACAGTGCCGTTATAACCCTAATTTTGAAACCTGGTAAAATCGCCTCAGACTGTGGCTCATATAGGCCCATCTCTATACTAAATGCAGACTATAAAATTTTTACATCAATTTTAGCAAACCGACTGGGGCAGGTAGCTCCGGATATAATTGCTCCGAACCAAAAGGGCTTTATAAAAGGGAGACAACTCTGTGAGCTTACATATGAACTGATTGGTTCAATCGATATTGCTCTAAAGGAGGAAATTCCACTGGTTGTTCTCACTCTAGATGCTACGAAGGCCTTCGATAGGGTGAATTGGTTGTACCTATCGGAGGCCTTGAAGAGCTTTGGTATAGGAGATGGATTTCGGAGGACAGTTCAGCTTCTGTATCGTAACCCTTCTGCTTCCCTACTAATTAACGGAGGCCTGACAGAACCTTTTAAAATTATGAGAGGAACTAGACAGGGTTGCCCCTTATCCCCCCTTCTTTTTGACATATATATAGAGCCTTTCGCTCAGATCCTAAGGGATAATACACTCATTAAACCTTTTATTTTTGGTGGTTGGGATAAGAAGGTGGCACTTTATGCGGACGATATTATGATTTTTTCCACAGATTACGAAGAGGCGTACCCAGAAATAATTGAACAGGCTCACACATTTGGGAAAGTTTCAGGGTATGAGATCAATGCTCTTAAGACAGAATCAATGTCTTGGAACTGCAACAGAACTAACAATAACGGGACATCTAAAAGCCAAATTCGATATTTAGGGGTAAATATAGTTGAGGATATTAATGCAATCGCCTCTCTCAATTTCAACAAAGTTAGTGCAGAGTGCAGGAAACTCATGAGAGATTGGTCTCATCTCCCGCTTTCTGTTCTGGGAAAGCTTAATCTGGTTAAGATGAGTATCCTACCGAAAGTGTCTTTTTTATTTAATACAATTCCACTTTATTTTGATTCAAAATCAATCTCTAAACTACAGAGCGCTATTACTAGTTTTATTTGGAATAACAAAAGTGCCAGAATTTCTTGGAAAAAAATTAGACGACGGAGAGAGAAGGGGGGCCTAGCTGGACCAGACCTTCAAATATACGCATGGGCCGTTCAACTATCGCACATGCGTATGTTGCTCAAAACTCCGTTATCTACTGGGATGGGCCCTCTTTTTTCAACCTTAATGCTCAGTGAGGGAGTTAATCATTCCGGTTTCTTGTTTAAGTTCAGCGACCCCAAATTCTTTAAAAAAATCAAATTGAAAATTCTAAAAGGTTGTGTATCTACTTGGTACAAAATAAGACAAGCGATAAAGATAGGCTATTACTCAGCTAGGGCACCGATATGGAACTTACCTTCCCCCCCCCTATGGACAACAGACGCCCTTAATAAACCTTTACTAGAAGCTGGTATTGACGGTTGGGACGACTTGTTCATGGATGGGGCTTTACTTCCATGGGACTACCTTATTAACAAAGTCGGCCCTGAGTTGTCTAGATTTAAATACATTCAGATTTCTAGCTGGGCTCAGACATATTATGGTCAGTCTATGAGACGTAGCAAGCAGCCTATAGGTGGCAACAGTGACTTGATAACTTCCTTACTAGACAACTCAGTGGCGAAAAAAGAAATTTCCCGATGGTATAACAAAATATTAGATGAAATAGATGTCAGTTTTCAACTACCAACAAACTTATGGGCAGAACTAATGCCGGGGCTCGAAGTGGAAGAGCTCTGGAGTGCTTCTTGCTCATTGCTCTGGGACCTAGTTAAACCATCGTGGCTCCGTCGGAACCACCTTTTTACTTTGCATAGGGCATATTATTCCCCCCATAGGTTAACAAAATTCTCATTAACTGGCCCAGTTTCATGTCCTAGATGTGGGCTAGCTGCTGCCACCGATACGCATATGTTCTTGGAATGTCCAAGTTTATCAGAATATTGGGAAGCTATTAAAAACAAGTTGTCGCATTCTGTGGGCGAAAACATCACAATAGACCTCGAGCTTGTGATATTTGGTTTAAGAAACAAAACTCATGATGCATCAACAAGATTAATATTTTATTCTATCCTTGCAGCACGTAGGGAGATATGCAGGCACTGGAAAGATGCGCTACCACCTACAGTGCATGAATGGCGAACATCCCTCCTCCAAATTTCTAAACTTGATTTAGCCAGGGTAGGAAACCCAAACACTAGAGCATACTGGGCAATGCTTGGTTAGTTTAAGTCCTTTACCTGGGGTTTTTTTTTTTTTTTTTTTTCCCCAGGTCCGATGATTAATGTGAGCATTGCCTACCTTGGCTGTCAAGACTGATGTCTAGATTTCAAGGCGGTCTCGATGACTCGGGCACTATCAACTGAGGTAATATCCCAAGCGGGTCTAAGGTCGCTGTATGTAGTGCCAAAAGGGAACCGGCCGTACCCCCCGATAGACAAATCCCTCACCAGCTATAAGGCTGAGTTGGCACAATACATGACCTCTTGACTATTCGCTCTGTGGTGGATTTTTTCTCTTGGTTTTGATAAATTGGAGCTTTGCGCACAAATGAGGATAAAAAAAAAAAATAAAAAAAAAAAACAAAGTCATCATAACCTGCTTATAAGCAACAGGGGAAGAACGGATAATGCGATTGCGCACAGAAGATGGTAAAAGACCGTCCAACAACCTATCAGAAGTACTGAGAAAAATCGCGGTCTTCATCACTTCCTCCTTCAGACGTTGCGAAGCATCACGCAAAGTATACCACGGCTTGTCATTGACAGGCCAATCAGATTCAGTAGGATATTTATGGTTACAGCCATCAGACGCAAGCTGGAGCAAAGTAATCTGACCAGCACCATTATAGTTTCGAAAATGATCTTGAATGGTAGAGTCGGAACTCAAAGAACAAAACCGTAAACAATCAACAGCATCGAGCATAATACCGGCAGCGCCCAGTTCATAAAGGCGCACCATCCACGTAAGCAAAGCCTCACCAGGCCGTTGACAAAATCGTTGTAAAATATCACTAACCTCCTGTTGAGTAAAGTCTTCAATACTATCCAGGGCAACACCACCCGGATTACCAGGAGCTTGTTGTAACTTGCGACGAAACACCGGATGAGCAGAAACCTCCGGCAGAGCTCCCGAAGAAGCTCCGTCCTTAGATTTAGAAGAACAGTCAGGATGAGACACGTCATCGGAACGGGAAGAACGACCACGGTCGCTAGACATGACATCTTTGTCACAAGAAGCAGATTTACAGTCACGTCCGGAGCGAGAAGACTCGCGCTTGTCACCCTCCTCAGCCGAGGAGTCAGAAGCATTAGAATCCCAGATATTACCATCCCACTCGTCAGGGTTCCAATCCAGTCCAGCTTTCGCCACGACCAGACGCACTTTCCGTGTAGACACACGACCACGACGGTGTTTGTATTTATATCTCGCAATGCGAACTGCAGCACGTTCGGCAATAGTTTGATAAGTCTCAAGTTTGTCGGCAAGCAATTTATTTTGACACCGCAACAAAGTATGCGCATTCTGCAATTCAACAACCTGTCCTTCCATATCCTTGCAGTGCTTCCGCAACTGAACAAACCTCTCATGAAGGATCCGGAATGCATGTAGCACAATCCAACCTCTGCGTCCCAAAATAGGAAGCTCATCACCCTTCACTACTGGAGCTTTCTGCAAGCAAGAAACCACATCAGCAGGCTCTGCCTGCTCCAAACAAGAAACCCAATTCTCACTCAAACCAGTAGAATCGGCCCATTCACGGACCAAAGCCTCGTAAGGCGTAGACTCCCAGCCGGGAATCTGAATGGGCAGTTTGAAAACAGAGCCTGATTTTTTCGAAAACATGTCGACACACAAAAAATATATACACAATTATAAACAAGAATTTATACGTACGAGCCGAGCGCAAACCAACAAGATCAAAACAATACAGCGCACACAGGCTTCGTAAACATTTCGTGACGCCAGATGTAATGACCGGATTTTCCGCTTAGATGGATTCCGCCCCTAGGGGCCCCTCCAACCCAGCCAGAACGTAATCACCTCCCTCCTTAGAACGTATTTACAATGGGTATGGATACATATATGTACATTTCGTACCTAAGGATGGGGAAATAGCAATAAACATGCATAGGTTTTCTACCATGTCCTATTCATATCAGCTAGTCTCGCGGCCACTCAGACCCAGACTAATCTACCCTAGGGCAGATATGACACACAATCTGGCGTGTCTACACACGGGCCTGCAGTCCCAATGCTCTCATTAACACACGGTCCACAATCTGGCGAACCTCCACGCTGGTCTCCTCCCCAACGCTCTCACTTACACTCGGTCCACAATCCGGCGAACCTCCACGCTGGTCTCCTCCCCAGCGTCCTCATTAACGCCGCATATTAACGACGACCACCTTCCTATGAACACCTATGGGAGCAACTTCTCATTTATCTACTTGGGATAAAACTAGGACAATGAAAATGTAGTACGGTTCTCCTAATTGGAATATGTACCTTCTGCTCCTGGCATCAAAGGTCCCCTCTCTTCCTATTGGCTTGATCACTCCTTACCTGATCGGGATTTCACATCCGTTCATGCAAACAATGTTCAACTGCAAAGGTCAGTTACCACGATTGAACAAGAATACAAGGCACATGTCGGTTCACAATAAACCAGGGTATTTATTAATAATAATCATAAACACAATACTATGCAATATATTTTCTGCAAAGGAAAGGTAAAGGTTAGAGTGATTTAAAGAAAGGGCGGAGATCACCTGGTTAATATGAAGTCGGGGCTCGGCAGTCATCTAGGTTCCCTTCTCGTCTCTGTGTCTTGGCTCGTCTCAGAGTCACACCCCAGCCGTCACAAGTACACGTCTGCACCGCTAGGCTCAATCCCTTCTGCTTCCCTCCAAGTCACTGGAACCTTGCTGGTTATTGGCTACTGTATCTCTCTCTCTCTGTCTCTGTGCGCTCCGCGCTATTTCTCCTTCAGTCTTTCTCAGAGAGTCTCGGTCTTAAATCTTTCTCGGACTTCAAAGATGGCGACTGTCCGCTGAAGAAATAATTAATAGCAGAGATGCTAACGGCTAGCTGCCGCCTATGAACTAACTCCCTAACTGTCTAACACCTTCGCTAATATCAAAGCCTGATCCTTCATGGAAAGCTACGGCCAGTAACCTGCCGCCCACCAAATTCTTGTACCTCCCCGTACCAAGGACACGTTCCCAGCCGGCCGGCCTGAAGTTGTGTCTTCGGAGTGGAGAAAAATACATTCCTTCGATAAGGGCCAGCCTGAGCCGGTTCTCTCCAAGCGAACAACAGCTTGAAACTAAAACATTACACTTGACCTAGAAGGCCTCTCAAGCTACCAGGCAGAGGGCAAGATGGAGTCTGTCCCGTTTAAGGCCTACAGGGCCCAGAATACGCATAACTCCATGGAAAATATCCTAACACGCTAGCAAAAGGGAGGATCATGACTAATACTTATATATTTACTTCCTAGCTTAAATTCATAAGCCCTACTCTAAGGAAAGGGGTACGAAAATACCCTACCGTGTCTCCTAGAGAGGTCCTTCTTATAGTCCTAATCCCTACACTATAAGGCTGATAGACTGGAGTCATTCTCCATCATTCTCCCTCCAAAAAGGGCAGGAAAAAAGTCCGCCATTACAGGAGGTCAGTTTCTTTATCCTCTCAGAGAATCGTACGGTCAAATGACCATAGAGTCTGAGAGGATTGCTGAGCCAATTGTAAAGAGAAAAATATAGCAGAATGATCTGATAAGTGCGAGGGCAAGTATGTTAAGTCTTTTAGGGGGTCTCTTAATGAGTAACTGAAAAGAGCGTAATCAATTCTCGACTTGTGGTTATATTTGTGATTGTGATATGATACGCCAAGTGCATCGCCTGTTCTCTCCCTCCATCTTTTTTACGCTCTACATAAATGCATTAGAACCTGCCCTGAAGGGAGCAACACTAGACGTCCCGCGTGTAGGAGAAACTGTTATCCCAGTTCTTCTTTACGCGAATGACGCTGTTTTATTGGCTCGCACTGGTGTTGGATTAAATAAATTACTGGATATGTTTGGCAAATTTATGGAGTCATTAGATCTGAAAATAAATGCTAAAAAATCCCATGTAATGATAGTGGGAGAACAAAGCAGAAAGAAAAGAATGAAAACCTTTTTCTGTGGTAGAGATGAGGTTAAAAGGGTCCCCATTTTTTCCTAGCTAGGGCTCCTATTTGATGATAAAGGGTCCTGGGATCCACAGCTGAAACACAAAAGAAATGTATTTGCTAGATCTACCTCCGCCCTTATGGGCTTTACAAAACGACTAGGGGCCAGACCCATGGGATCTATTTTGAAGGTGTATAAGAAGGCCAAGTGTCTAGCAAAAGCGACGTATGGCTCAGAGATCTGGGGGTATAGCTCACAAGATCATCATATTCAAGTGGTAGAAAATAAATTTCTAAGAACTTTATTATCTGTACCACAGTCTACCCCTACATTTTGTATCCACGCGGAGATGGAGTTGGGTTATGTCTCTGACTCACTGAAAATAGCCCCGCTGACATGTTGGCTTAAGACTTGGCTTAACCAGGAGATCTCACTGAACCATATGATCCTAAAAGACTGTCTAGTATCTAGATAACGCTGGTAAAATTCCATGGCTGGCATACATTGAAACTACATTTAAAAAACTTGGACGACCTGGGCTTTTTCTGGCCCCTGAAACTATAAAGAAAGATGTAGATCTGAATAAAACCGTCATGGTAAACCTTCTTACAACCAAAAGGGAGGAACTAGAGCTGAGAAAACCTATGGTAAGAGTGAACTTTGGTTTAATGAGCTCACCTGGTATTGAGCCTTATCTGAAGTTAGTAACATGCCCTTTCCATCGGTATTTGCTAACAAGATTCGATTTAATATAATTCACCTCACCCTGGGAGATATCCCTAAATGGGGAACTCCAGATAACGCCGACCCCTGTAAGTGCGACAATTTTTCCTTACAAGATACTCTCCATTTTGTTATGTTTCGCGAGTATTACGCATACATCAGGAAAAAGTACCTGTTACCTGTGTTAAGGGAAGCAGGGTTTGTGCAGGTTAGGCTGGCCCTTCTTTATTTACAACTGTTGAGTAGTGCACGGATTACATTTCATGTCGCAAATTTTCTAGTGACAGCAGAGCGGATTAATACGATCAAGAAAAGAGTAGGTTATAGGGGGGCTGTAGTCTTTATGAATATATGTGGAGCTTACTATATATAGAACTGTTAAGCTACTTTTATACACAGTATTAAGAAGGATCTATTAGGAGATTTTAATATACATATATGTATAGAATTTTTCTTGTGTAATAACCGTTTTGGGATGGATTTATAATGAAATTTGAATGTATTCGAATGTGTGAAATTCTTTTAATGTAACGTTTGCTGGATTTGCACAAATGTGTAATAATTGTACCAGTGTCTTTTTATGACTTTAAGTTATCGAATAAAAGTATTTGACTGACATGTTTCCCTCTAAATGGCATTCTACTTTGGGAATGGCACGACTCATTCCAACACTTCATTTACCATCGATTATTACAACACAATTTACTAGCTAAAATTAACACACATAAGAATATATGCGGGTACGGATTATTTGTGAATATAATGTACCCCTAAAATTTCCAGAATATCACTGCACTCTATCACACACACACCCTAGCGCTAGGGTAGTGCATGGCGCACTGGAGCTGTAATCAGCGCCGGCGCAAGGGAAAGGGGAGGATAGTGCCATATTTCTGAAAATATGCCGCTATCCTGCTCCTCCCCTGTCACGCAGCGCAGCACAGCCTCGCAGGATGCTGCACTGCGTTGCGTGGGGATTTTGTAAATCTCCCTCTGAATCTAAAGCCAAATGTTTTCTGCTGGTACGTAAATTCACCAGACATTGGAAAATTCAAATAACCAAATGCACCATGACAGCTACAATAAATGTCTCAGACACAAGCATATGGGCACGTCTGCAGGACAACAGGTTGCATGCAGATTTTGTGTGTTGATCATCTGTTTAACTTCCATCCTTATTTTCCCATTCTTCCCAGTGTATCTCCTTTTCAGAGTGTACTATGACATGCTTAGTTACTCCAGCCAGAGGTTTCAGTGCTATGGCAATCCCAAGGAGGAAGGCATTAGGCTTGATGGGGATGGAGGGTATCATGGAAGCCTTATGAAAAAGTTGTGAATTGTGGGAATAGGAGAAGAGCACTGACCTTGATAGTTTTGTTTGGTGCAATGGTAAGAGTATACTGTCTCTCATGGCCCACCCATTTCACCAAGTATTTGGAGGGATGTCCAATATCTATTATAAAGGGTAAAGGACAATGGTGGCCTGAGTAAGGGGCTTGCTTCTGATCAACCCATCCTACACTACTAGGCACAGGATAGGATTTCAGTTTGATGTGAACAGCTTCCTTCCCCATTACGGCACTAGGGTCCCCAGTATCCACTGTGGATATGTTTATCAGCAAAATAACCTTGATGTCTAAAGGCGAGGGAGGATTGGAAAGGAAGTTGAGCGTGTTACTGACAATGGTGAGAAAACATCAATGTGTGATTCTGGCAAGAGTCAATCCAGCCAAATAGTGTCCTCCTGCCTCCCTACCTCAAAGCCTCTAATCATCAAACAAACCTATTGGCAAGTCAAAAATAGCTCCTGAAAGCCTAGCCAGATAAATGATCTTTGCAATTAAGTTTTCATTCCAGAATGTTACTGATGTTTTCTAGTGGTAGGTTCTCGCATCCTTGGATTGAGTTTACATCTCATCTACAGCTGCGTCAATATTTTTTTTTCTTTTATTCCTCATTTATGCCCAATGACCATTCTGGGTAAAATCACATTGCACTTTTGTATTCTCATGTAATTTCAGTAATGTTGAGTTACACTTGCTATGTGAAACTACACTTCTATGCCACCCCGCAAAATTAGGCATTGTTCATGACAAAAAAATTAGGTGGAAAAACATGAACAAACCAGAATCTGATTGGCCGTGCTTGTGTTTTTTGCACCTTTCTTAGCGCAAAGTGCTCCTTTGTGCACAGGGATGCATTTCACGCTAATATATAGCACTAACTACACGTTTTCCAAATCACATAATGTTATCAAAATTTTAAGTACTAATGCAAATGTAAATCATGCAAATCTTACACAATCTGGAGAGCAACGATTTTCATGCACCACATTGTTTGTAGTAACAATTGAGATTTCACATTTATGCCTGCTCAAAATACTCGAAAGCCTTACCAATTCTCTCTAACTCCACACTGAAATGGACATAAAGCGGAATAAGGCAAGGTTATGTTGCTATAGCAATCCCCCTGCAGAATTATGTTAGAGAAAATATTTCCAATAGTGTAGATAAGCAAAACAAGTACAAATAAAGCAAGGCCTTGTCTCCTCATTCGCATTGGGACTCCCTGATTATGCCAAACTGTTTACTCCGTATTATCAGGAACGTAATGCATTTGCCATTGGGGGGTCTGGTACAAGATAACAGACACCAGAAAAGCCTGTAGCATATCATACTTCTTCTTTGGACCCACGTGCCCACTCTGTAGCCCTTGCTGCCCTTGTTGTCGAAGCAACTGAAAATATTGTGTTGAAATCGATTGTCGTTCTCACACTTGCTGTTGTTTCTCTTCTTCTAACTCACCACCAACATTTAGCATCTTTCCCCTGCCAGGTTGTCCCAATTTAATAGTAATTGTGTCTGTCTCCAATATTACCTGCATCCCTTGGCCCACTCTAAACCCTGCATCTCTGACGCCCACAAGGGAGGAGATCATCTTATGGTAGCTGAGCATGTAACAAAACCACACATAGGTTTATCCTATGTACCATATCATGTTGTGAACTAATGTGTTTTTTTAGACGGTTCATGCCTTACAAACTTTGTGTGTGAGCTGGTTGCTGGTTATGATGTATGCACTGTACATCAATTTTTCAAAAGTCGACGTTTGCCCAATGTGACATCTTCCCAGGTTGCTGAACTCACTGCACTTACACAAAACCGAAGCTTGTAGTAAAGAAGTAACGATCCTTATAAGTTGAATAACTTCTTTATTTAAGCATAACCCGGTAAGGAGAAATAGTGGGCGCAGCCGCTGGACAGCTCCACTCACCAACAGTGCCTACAAACCTCTCAGTTCTATGCGGCCCAAGAATACAATATTTGATTCATAACAATTTCAAGTGCACATAACGCGAGCTGTGCTTGAGACAGAACTCGAGCAAGGAAATATATATATATATATATATATACACAAAGAATTCAAAGAATACACTTAGGGATGTGCATAAGTGATGTAGTCTTCAAATTTCTTTGGTTTGGTGCAAATGCGTTTTTACACAACATAGCTTACCTGAGCAACAGATTGTAACTCACAGGCTCAAAGCATGCATTCGGAGTCGCTCATGACTTTGGGCTTCTCTGAATGCAGAAGGGGTTATTAACTGTTGTAGATACACTGTCCTGATGCAATGTCCTATCTCATGTAAAGCGCTCTGATACCTCTGGGTCTAGCCAACGCAATATAAAACTTTTCAAGTAAATAAATACATGGCTTGTATGTACAGAATTTACGTTACTGTTGCCCCAGAAAAACGCTGTTGTTGAATGTGCAGCCCACCAACAGTCACATGATGAAGTATCCTGAGGGAATGCCTTTGCTGATTCAGCTGATTTGTAGCAAACCAGTGATGCCGCTTCAGGGCCGGCTTTAGCTCTGATGGCACCCGGTGCGACAATACTTTTTGGAGCCCTTACACCCCATGACCACATAACAGCTATTGCTAAACATAGCTCCCCCCACCCCAAAATTCTCCACAGGTCAGCGCCCAGTGCGGC